>NW_027480429.1:5417370-8126056 GCF_051401765.1 Calliopsis andreniformis
GTAGAAATGACCATAAGTTTCATACTGGTTGGAATAATTCGTTTTATACGATGGAAAAGCTGTTGTATTTATATTGTATTTTATGCCTCTGGCGTTGACTTCTAAGGCCGTAGCTATTAGATGTGGTGGAGCAACGCCCTAGAGAGACGCCTAGGGTGCTCGGAACGTAGAAATGACCATTACTTTCACACTGGTTACAATTATTCGTTTTATGCGATGGAAAAACTGTTGTATTTATATTGTATTTTATGCTTCTGGCGTTGACTTCTAAGGCCCTAGCTGTTCGATCTAGTGGAGCAACGCCCTAGAGTGAAGCCTAGGTTGCCCGGAAGGGAGAAGTGACCATCACGTTCAAACTGGTTCCAATTATTCGTTTTATACGATGGAAAAACTGTTGTATTTATATTGTATTTTATGCTTCTGGCGTTGACTTCTAAGGCCCTAGCTGTTCGATCTAGTGGAGCAACGCCCTGGAGTGATGCCTAGGTTACACGGAAGGGAGAAATGACCATCACGTTCAAACTGGTTGCAATTAATCCTTTTATACGATGGAAAATCTGTTGTATCTATATTGTATTTTATGCTTCTGGCGTTTACTTCTAAGGACCTAACTATTCGATCTGGTGGAGCAACGCCCTAGAGTGAAGCCTAGGTTACACGGAATGTGGAAATGACCATAACTTTCACACTGGTTGCAATTATTCGTTTTATACGATGGAAACGCTGTTGTATTTATATTGTATTTTATGCGTCTGGCGTTGACTTCTAAGGCACTATCTATTCGATCTGGTGGAGCAACGCCCTAGAGAGAAGCCTAGGTTGCCCGGAACGTAGAATTGACCATCACTTTCAAACTGGTTGCAATTATTCCTGTTATATGATGGAAACACTGTTGTATTTTTCTTGCATTTTATGGTTCGGGCGTTCACTTCTAAGGTGCTAACTATTCAATCTGGTGGAGCAACGCCCTAGAGTGAAGCCTAGGTTACACGGAATGTGGAAATGACCATAAGTTTCATACTGGTTGGAATTATTCGTTTTATACGATGGAAACGCTGTTGTACTTATATTGTATTTTATGCCTCTGGCGTTGACTTCTAAGGCCGTAGCTATTAGATGTGGTGGAGCAACGCCCTAGAGAGACGCCTAGGGTGCTCGGAACGTAGAAATGACCATTACTTTCACACTGGTTGCAATTATTCGTTATATACGATGGAAAAGCTGTTATATTTATATCGTATTTCATGCTTCTGGCGTTGACTTCTTAGGCCGTAACTATTCGGTCTGGTGGAGCAACGCCCTGGAGTGAAACCTAGGTTGCCCGGAACGTAGAATTGGCCATCACTTTCAAACTGGTTGCAATTATTGCTGTTATATAATGGAAACACTGTTGTATTTTTATTGCATTTTATGCTTCGGGCGTTGGCTTCTAAGGCCCTAACTATTCAATCTGTTGGAGCAACGCCCTAGGGTGAGGCCTAGGTTGCTCGGAAAGTAGAAATGACCATAAGTTTCATACTGGATGCAATTATTCGTTTTATACGATGGAAAAACTGTTGTATTCATATTGTATTTTATGCTTCTGGCGTTGACTTCTAAGGCCCTAGCTGTTCGATCTAGTGGAGCAACGCCCTAGAGTGAAGCCTAGGTTGCCCGGAAGGTAGAATTGGCCATCACTTTCAAACTGGTTGCAATTATTCGTTGTATACGATGGAAAACTGTTGTATTTATATTGTATTTTATGCTACTGGCGTTGACTTCTAAGGCACTAGCTATTCGATCTGGTGGAGCAACGCCCTAGAGTGAAGCCTAGGTTGCCCGGAACGTAGAATTGGTCATCACCTTCAAACTGGTTGCAATTATTCCTGTTATATGATGGAAACACTGTTGTATTTTTATTGCATTTTATGCTTCGGGCGTTGACTTCTAAGGCCCTAACTATTCAACCTGTTGGAGCAACGCCCTAGGGTGAAGCCTAGGTTGCTCGGAAAGTAGAAATGACCATAAGTTTCATACTGGTTGGAATTATTCGTTTTATACGATGGAAAAGCTGTTGTATTTATATTGTATTTTATGCTTCTGGCGTTAACTTCTAAGGCCCTAGCTGTTCGATCTAGTGGAGCAACGCCCTAGAGTGAAGCCTAGGTTGCCCGGAAGTGAGAAATGACCATCACGTTCAAACTGGTTGCAATTAATCCTTTTATACGATGGAAAAGCTGTTGTATCTATATTGTATTTTATGCTTCTGGCGTTTGCTTCTAAGGACCTAACTATTCGATCTGGTGGAGCAACGCCCTAGAGTGAATCCTAGGTTGCTCGGAATGTAGAAACGACCATAACTTTCACACTGGTTGCAATTATTCGTTTTATACGATGCAAACGCTGTTGTATTTATATCGTATTTTATGCTTCTGGCGTTTACTTCTAAGGACCTAACTATTCGATCTGGTGGAGCAACGCCCTAGAGTGGATCCTAGGTTGCTCGGAATGTGGAAATGACCATAACTTTCACACAGGTTGCAATTATTCGTTTTATACGATGGAAACGCTGTTGTACTTATATTGTACTTTATGCCTCTGGCGTTGACTTGTAAGGCCGTAGCTATTAGATGTGGTGGAGCAACGCCCTAGAGTGACGCCTAGGGTGCTCGGAACGTAGAAATGACCATTACTTTCACACTGGTTGCAATTATTCGCTTTATACGATGGAAAAGCTGTTGTATTTATATCGTATTTTATGCTTCTGGCGTTGACTTCTGAGGCCGTAATTATTGGGTCTGGTGGAGCAACGCCCTGGAGTGAAATCTAGGTTGCCCGGAACGTAGAATTGGCCATCACTTTCAAACTGGTTGCAATTATTCCTGTTATATGATGGAAACACTGTTGTATTTTTTTTGCATTTTATATTTCGGGCGTTGACTTCTAAGGCCCTAACCATTCAATCCGTTGGAGCAACGCCCTAGGGTGAAGCCTAGGTTGCTCGGAAAGTAGAAATGACCATAAGTTTCATACTGGTTGCAATTATTCGTTTTATACGATGGAAAAACTGTTGTATTCATATTGTATTTTATGCTTCTGGCGTTCACTTCTAAGGCACTAACTATTCGATCTGGTGGAGCAACGCCCTAGAGTGAAGCCTAGGTTGCCCGGAAGGTAGAATTGGCCATCACTTTCAAACTGGTTGCAATTATTCCTTGTATACGATGGAAAAACTGTTGTATTTATATTGTATTTTATGCTACTGGCGTTGACTTCTAAGGCACTAACTATTCGATCTGGTGGAGCAACGCCCTAGGGTGAAGCCTAGGTTGCTCGGAAAGTAGAAATGACCATAAGTTTCATACTGGTTGCAATTATTCGCTTTATACGATGGAAAAGCTGTTGTATTTATATCGTATTTTATGCTTCTGGCGTTGACTTCTTAGGCCGTAACTATTCGGTCTGGTGGAGCAACGCCCTGGAGTGAAACCTAGGTTGCCCGGAACGTAGAATTGGCCATCACTTTCAAACTGGTTGCAATTATTCCTGTTATATGATGGAAACACTGTTGTATTTTTTTTGCATTTTATGGATCGGGCGTTGACTTCTAAGGCCCTAACTATTCAATCCGTTGGAGCAACGCCCTAGGGTGAAGCCTAGGTTGCCCGGAAAGTAGAAATGACCATAAGTTTCATACTGGTTGGAATAATTCGTTTTATACGATGGAAAAGCTGTTGTATTTATATTGTATTTTATGCCTCTGGCGTTGACTTCTAAGGCCGTAGCTATTAGATGTGGTGGAGCAACGCCATAGAGAGACGCCTAGGGTGCTCGGAACGTAGAAATGACCATTACTTTCACACTGGTTACAATTATTCGTTTTATACGATGGAATAGCTGTTGTATTTATATCGTATTTTATGCTTCTGGCGTTCACTTCTTACGCCCTAACTATTCGATCTGGTGGAACAACGGCCTAGGGTGAAGCCCAGCTTGCACGGAACCTAGAAATGACCATTACTTTCACACTGGTTACAATTATTCGTTTTATGCGATGGAAAAACTGTTGTATTTATATTGTATTTTATGCTTCTGGCGTTGACTTCTAAGGCCCTAGCTGTTCGATCTAGTGGAGCAACGCCCTAGAGTGAAGCCTAGGCTGCCCGGAAGGGAGAAGTGACCATCACGTTCAAACTGGTTGCAATTATTCGTTTTATACGATGGAAAAACTGTTGTATTTATATTGTATTTTATGCTTCTGGCGTTGACTTCTAAGGCCCTAGCTGTTCGATCTAGTGGAGCAACACCCTGGAGTGATGCCTAGGTTACACGGAAGGGAGAAATGACCATCACGTTCAAACTGGTTGCAATTAATCCTTTTATACGATGGAAAAGCTGTTGTATCTATATTGTATTTTATGCTTCTGGCGTTTACTTCTAAGGACCTAACTATTCGATCTGGTGGAGCAACGCCCTAGAGTGAAGCCTAGGTTACACGGAATGTGGAAATGACCATAAGTTTCATACTGGTTGCAATTATTGGTTTTATACGATGGAAAAACTGTTGTATTCATATTGTATTTTATGCTTCTGGCGTTGACTTCTAAGGCCCTAGCTGTTCGATCTAGTGGAGCAACGCCCTAGAGTGAAGCCTAGGTTGCCCGGAAGGGAGAAATGACCATCACGTTCAAACTGGTTGCAATTAATCCTTTTATACGATGGAAAAGCTGTTGTATCTATATTGTATTTTATGCTTCTGGCGTTTGCTTCTAAGGACCTAACTATTCGATCTGGTGGAGCAACGCCCTAGAGTGAATCCTAGGTTGCTCGGAATGTAGAAACGACCATAACTTTCACACAGGTTGCAATTATTCGTTTTATACGATGGAAACGCTGTTGTATTTATATTGTACTTTATGCCTCTGGCGTTGACTTCTAAGGCCGTAGCTATTAGATGTGGTGGAGCAACGCCCTAGAGTGACGCCTAGGGTGCTCGGAACGTAGAAATGACCATTACTTTCACACTGGTTGCAATTATTCGCTTTATACGATGGAAAAGCTGTTGTATTTATATCGTATTTTATGCTTCTGGCGTTGACTTCTTAGGCCGTAATTATTGGGTCTGGTGGAGCAACGCCCTGGAGTGAAATCTAGGTTGCCCGGAACGTAGAATTGGCCATCACTTTCAAACTGGTTGCAATTATTCCTGTTATATGATGGAAACACTGTTGTATTTTTTTTGCATTTTATATTTCGGGCGTTGACTTCTAAGGCCCTAACCATTCAATCCGTTGGAGCAACGCCCTAGGGTGAAGCCTAGGTTGCTCGGAAAGTAGAAATGACCATAAGTTTCATACTGGTTGCAATTATTCCTGTTATATGATGGAAACACTGATGTATTTTTATTGCATTTTATGCTTCGGGCGTTGACTTCTAAGGCCCTAACTATTCAACCTGTTGGAGCAACGCCCTAGGGTGAAGCCTAGGTTGCTCGGAAAGTAGAAATGACCATAAGTTTCATACTGGTTGGAATTATTCGTTTTATACGATGGAAAAGCTGTTGTATTTATATTGTATTTTATGCTTCTGGCGTTGACTTCTAAGGCCCTAGCTGTTCGATCTAGTGGAGCAACGCCCTACAGTGAAGCCTAGGTTGCCCGGAAGGGAGAAATGACCATCACGTTCAAACTGGTTGCAATTAATCCTTTTATACGATGGAAAAGCTGTTGTATCTATATTGTATTTTATGCTTCTGGCGTTTGCTTTTAAGGACCTAACTATTCGATCTGGTGGAGCAACGCCCTAGAGTGAATCCTAGGTTGCTCGGAATGTAGAAATGACCATAACTTTCACACTGGTTGCAATTATTCGTTTTATACGATGCAAACGCTGTTGTATTTATATCGTATTTTATGCTTCTGGCGTTTACTTCTAAGGACCTAACTATTCGATCTGGTGGAGCAACGCCCTAGAGTGGATCCTAGGTTGCTCGGAATGTGGAAATGACCATAACTTTCACACTGGTTGCAATTATTCGCTTTATACGATGGAAAAGCTGTTGTATTTATATCGTATTTTATGCTTCTGGCGTTGACTTCTTAGGCCGTAATTATTGGGTCTGGTGGAGCAACGCCCTGGAGTGAAATCTAGGTTGCCCGGAACGTAGAATCGGCCATCACTTTCAAACTGGTTGCAATTATTCCTGTTATATGATGGAAACACTGTTGTATTTTTTTTGCATTTTATATTTCGGGCGTTGACTTCTAAGGCCCTAACCATTCAATCCGTTGGAGCAACGCCCTAGGGTGAAGCCTAGGTTGCTCGGAAAGTAGAAATGACCATAAGTTTCATACTGGTTGCAATTATTCGTTTTATACGATGGAAAAACTGTTGTATTCATATTGTATTTTATGCTTCTGGCGTTCACTTCTAAGGCACTAACTATTCGATCTGGTGGAGCAACGCCCTAGAGTGAAGCCTAGGTTGCCCGGAAGGTAGAATTGGCCATCACTTTCAAACTGGTTGCAATTATTCCTTGTATACGATGGAAAAACTGTTGTATTTATATTGTATTTTATGCTACCGGCGTTGACTTCTAAGGCACTAACTATTCGATCTGGTGGAGCAACGCCCTAGGGTGAAGCCTAGGTTGCTCGGAAAGTAGAAATGACCATAAGTTTCATACTGGTTGCAATTATTCGCTTCATACGATGGAAAAGCTGTTGTATTTATATCGTATTTTATGCTTCTGGCGTTGACTTCTTAGGCCGTAACTATTCGGTCTGGTGGAGCAACGCCCTGGAGTGAAACCTAGGTTGCCCGGAACATAGAATTGGCCATCACTTTCAAACTGGTTGCAATTATTCCTTGTATACGATGGAAAAACTGTTGTATTTATATTGTATTTTATGCTACTGGCGTCGACTTCTAAGGCACTAACTATTCGATCAGGTGGAGCAACGCCCTAGGGTGAAGCCTAGGTTGCTCGGAAAGTAGAAATGACCATAAGTTTCATACTGGTTGGAATTATTCGTTTTATACGATGGAAAAGCTGTTGTATTTATATTGTATTTTATGCCTCTGGCGTTGACTTCTAAGGCCGTAGCTATTAGATGTGGTGGAGCAACGCCCTAGAGAGACGCCTAGGGTGCTCGGAACGTAGAAATGACCATTACTTTCACACTGGTTACAATTATTCGTTTTATAGGATGGAATAGCTGTTGTATTTATATCGTATTTTATGCTTCTGGCGTTCACTTCTTAGGCCCTAACTATTCGATCTGGTGGAACAACGGCCTAGGGTGAAGCCCAGCTTGCACGGAACCTAGAAATGACCATTACTTTCACACTGGTTACAATTATTCGTTTTATGCGATAGAAAAACTGTTGTATTTATATTGTATTTTATGCTTCTGGCGTTGACTTCTAAGGCCCTAGCTGTTCGATCTAGTGGAGCAACGCCCTAGAGTGAAGCCTAGGCTGCCCGGAAGGGAGAAGTGACCATCACGTTCAAACTGGTTGCAATTATTCGTTTTATACGATGGAAAAACTGTTGTATTTATATTGTATTTTATGCTTCTGGCGTTGACTTCTAAGGCCCTAGCTGTTCGATCTAGTGGAGCAACACCCTGGAGTGATGCCTAGGTTACACGGAAGGGAGAAATGACCATCACGTTCAAACTGGTTGCAATTAATCCTTTTATACGATGGAAAAGCTGTTGTATCTATATTGTATTTTATGCTTCTGGCGTTTACTTCTAAGGACCTAACTATTCGATCTGGTGGAGCAACGCCCTAGAGTGAAGCCTAGGTTACACGGAATGTGGAAATGACCATAAGTTTCATACTGGTTGCAATTATTGGTTTTATACGATGGAAAAACTGTTGTATTCATATTGTATTTTATGCTTCTGGCGTTGACTTCTAAGGCCCTAGCTGTTCGATCTAGTGGAGCAACGCCCTAGAGTGAAGCCTAGGTTGCCCGGAAGGGAGAAATGACCATCACGTTCAAACTGGTTGCAATTAATCCTTTTATACGATGGAAAAGCTGTTGTATCTATATTGTATTTTATGCTTCTGGCGTTTGCTTCTAAGGACCTAACTATTCGATCTGGTGGAGCAACGCCCTAGAGTGAATCCTAGGTTGCTCGGAATGTAGAAATGACCATAACTTTCACACAGGTTGCAATTATTCGTTTTATACGATGGAAACGCTGTTGTATTTATATTGTACTTTATGCCTCTGGCGTTGACTTCTAAGGCCGTAGCTATTAGATGTGGTGGAGCAACGCCCTAGAGTGACGCCTAGGGTGCTCGGAACGTAGAAATGACCATTACTTTCACACTGGTTGCAATTATTCGCTTTATACGATGGAAAAGCTGTTGTATTTATATCGTATTTTATGCTTCTGGCGTTGACTTCTTAGGCCGTAATTATTGGGTCTGGTGGAGCAACGCCCTGGAGTGAAATCTAGGTTGCCCGGAACGTAGAATTGGCCATCACTTTCAAACTGGTTGCAATTATTCCTGTTATATGATGGAAACACTGTTGTATTTTTTTTGCATTTTATATTTCGGGCGTTGACTTCTAAGGCCCTAACCATTCAATCCGTTGGAGCAACGCCCTAGGGTGAAGCCTAGGTTGCTCGGAAAGTAGAAATGACCATAAGTTTCATACTGGTTGCAATTATTCCTGTTATATGATGGAAACACTGTTGTATTTTTATTGCATTTTATGCTTCGGGCGTTGACTTCTAAGGCCCTAACTATTCAACCTGTTGGAGCAACGCCCTAGGGTGAAGCCTAGGTTGCTCGGAAAGTAGAAATGACCATAAGTTTCATACTGGTTGGAATTATTCGTTTTATACGATGGAAAAGCTGTTGTATTTATATTGTATTTTATGCTTCTGGCGTTGACTTCTAAGGCCCTAGCTGTTCGATCTAGTGGAGCAACGCCCTACAGTGAAGCCTAGGTTGCCCGGAACGGAGAAATGACCATCACGTTCAAACTGGTTGCAATTAATCCTTTTATACGATGGAAAAGCTGTTGTATCTATATTGTATTTTATGCTTCTGGCGTTTGCTTTTAAGGACCTAACTATTCGATCTGGTGGAGCAACGCCCTAGAGTGAATCCTAGGTTGCTCGGAATGTAGAAATGACCATAACTTTCACACTGGTTGCAATTATTCGTTTTATACGATGCAAACGCTGTTGTATTTATATCGTATTTTATGCTTCTGGCGTTTACTTCTAAGGACCTAACTATTCGATCTGGTGGAGCAACGCCCTAGAGTGGATCCTAGGTTGCTCGGAATGTGGAAATGACCATAACTTTCACACAGGTTGCAATTATTCGTTTTATACGATGGAAACGCTGTTGTATTTATATTGTACTTTATGCCTCTGGCGTTGACTTCTAAGGCCGTAGCTATTAGATGTGGTGGAGCAACGCCCTAGAGTGACGCCTAGGGTGCTCGGAACGTAGAAATGACCATTACTTTCACACTGGTTGCAATTATTCGCTTTATACGATGGAAAAGCTGTTGTATTTATATCGTATTTTATGCTTCTGGCGTTGACTTCTTAGGCCGTAATTATTGGGTCTGGTGGAGCAACGCCCTGGAGTGAAATCTAGGTTGCCCGGAACGTAGAATTGGCCATCACTTTCAAACTGGTTGCAATTATTCCTGTTATATGATGGAAACACTGTTGTATTTTTTTTGCATTTTATATTTCGGGCGTTGACTTCTAAGGCCCTAACCATTCAATCCGTTGGAGCAACGCCCTAGGGTGAAGCCTAGGTTGCTCGGAAAGTAGAAATGACCATAAGTTTCATACTGGTTGCAATTATTCGTTTTATACGATGGAAAAACTGTTGTATTCATATTGTATTTTATGCTTCTGGCGTTCACTTCTAAGGCACTAACTATTCGATCTGGTGGAGCAACGCCCTAGAGTGAAGCCTAGGTTGCCCGGAAGGTAGAATTGGCCATCACTTTCAAACTGGTTGCAATTATTCCTTGTATACGATGGAAAAACTGTTGTATTTATATTGTATTTTATGCTACTGGCGTTGACTTCTAAGGCACTAACTATTCGATCTGGTGGAGCAACGCCCTAGGGTGAAGCCTAGGTTGCTCGGAAAGTAGAAATGACCATAAGTTTCATACTGGTTGCAATTATTCGCTTCATACGATGGAAAAGCTGTTGTATTTATATCGTATTTTATGCTTCTGGCGTTGACTTCTTAGGCCGTAACTATTCGGTCTGGTGGAGCAACGCCCTGGAGTGAAACCTAGGTTGCCCGGAACATAGAATTGGCCATCACTTTCAAACTGGTTGCAATTATTCCTTGTATACGATGGAAAAACTGTTGTATTTATATTGTATTTTATGCTACTGGCGTTGACTTCTAAGGCACTAACTATTCGATCAGGTGGAGCAACGCCCTAGGGTGAAGCCTAGGTTGCTCGGAAAGTAGAAATGACCATAAGTTTCATACTGGTTGGAATTATTCGTTTTATACGATGGAAAAGCTGTTGTATTTATATTGTATTTTATGCCTCTGGCGTTGACTTCTAAGGCCGTAGCTATTAGATGTGGTGGAGCAACGCCCTAGAGAGACGCCTAGGGTGCTCGGAACGTAGAAATGACCATTACTTTCACACTGGTTACAATTATTCGTTTTATAGGATGGAATAGCTGTTGTATTTATATCGTATGTTATGCTTCTGGCGTTCACTTCTTAGGCCCTAACTATTCGATCTGGTGGAACAACGGCCTAGGGTGAAGCCTAGGTTGCTCGGAAAGTAGAAATGACCATCACTTTCAAACTGGTTGCAATTATTCCTGTTATATGATGGAAACACTGTTGTATTTTTTTTGCATTTTATGGTTCGGGCGTTCACTTCTAAGGTCCTAACTAGTCAATCTGTTGGAGCAACGCCCTAGGGTGAAGCCTAGCTTGCTCGGAAAGTAGAAATGACCATAAGTTTCATACTGGTTGCAATTATTCGTTTTATACGATGGAAACACTGTTGTATTTTTATTGCATTTTATGCTTCGGGCGTTGGCTTCTAAGGCCCTAACTATTCAATCTGTTGGAGCAACGCCCTAGGGTGAAGCCTAGGTTGCTCGGAAAGTAGAAATGACCATCAGTTTCATACTGGTTGCAATTATTCGTTTTATACGATGGAAAAACTGTTGAATTTATATTGTATTTTATGCTTCTGGCGTTGACTTCTAAGGCCCTAGCAATTCGGACTAGTGGAGCAACGCCCTAGAGTGAAGCCTCGGTTGCCCGGAAAGGAGAAATGACCATCACTTTCAAACTGGTTGCAATTAATCCTGTTACACGATGGAAAAACTGTTGTATTTTTATTGCATTTTATGCTTCTGGCGTTCACTTCTTAGGCCCTAACTATTCGATCTGGTGGAACAACGGCCTAGGGTGAAGCCTAGCTTGCCCGGAACGTAGAAATGACCATTACTTTCACACTGGTTACAATTATTCGTTTTAAACGATGGAACAGCTGTTGTATTTATATCGTATTTTATGCTTCTGGCGTTGACTTCTTAGGCCGTAACTATTCGGTCTGGTGGAGCAACGCCCTGGAGTGAAACCTAGGTTGCCCGGAACGTAGAATTGGCCATCACTTTCAAAGTGGTTGCAATTATTCCTGTTATATGATGGAAACACTGTTGTATTTTTTTTGCGTTTTATGGTTCGGGCGTAGACTTCTAAGGCCCTAACTATTCAATCTGTTGGAGCAACGCCCTAGGGTGAAGCCTATGTTGCTCGGAAAGTAGAAATGACCATAAGTTTCATACAGGTTACAATTATTCGTTTTATACGATGGAAAAGCTGTTGTATTTATATCGTATTTTATGCTTCTGGCGTTGACTTCTAAGGCACTAACTATTCGCTCTGGTGGAGCAACGTCCTGGAGTGAAATCTAGGTTGCCCGGAACGTAGAATTGGCAATCACTTTCAAACTGCTTGCAATTATTCCTGTTATATGATGGAAACACTGTTGTATTTTTTTTGCATTTTATGGTTCGGGCGTTGACTTCTAAGGCCCTATCTATTCAATCTGTTTGAGCAACGCCCTAGGGTGAAGCCTAGCTTGCTCGGAAAGTAGAAATGACCATAAGTTTCATACTGGTTGGAATTATTCGTTTTATACAATGGAAAAGCTGTTGTACTTATATCGTATTTTATGCTTCTGGCGTTGACTTCTTAATCCGTAACTATTCGGTCTGGTGGAGCAACGCCATGGAGTGAAACCTAGGTTGCCCGGAACGTAGAATTGGCCATCACTTTCAAACTGGTTGCAATTATTCCTGTTATATGATGGAAACACTGTTGTATTTTTTTGGCATTTTATGGTTCGGGCGTTCACTCCTAAGGTCCTAACTATTGAATCTGTTGGAGCAACGCCCTAGGGTGAAGCCTAGCCTGCTCGGAAAGTAGAAATGCCCATAAGTTTCATACTGGTTGCAATTATTCGTTTTATACGATGGAAACACTGTTGTATTTTTATTTCATTTTATGCATCGGGCGTTGACTTCTAAGGCCCTAACTATTCAATCTGTTGGAGCAACGCCCTAGAGTGAAGCCTAGGTTGCCCGGAAAGGAGAAATGACCATCACTTTCAAACTGGTTGCAATTAATCCTGTTATACATTGGAAAAACTGTTGTATTTATATCGTATTTTATGCTTCTGGCGATTACTTCTAAGGACCTAACTATTCGATCTGGTGGAGCAACGCCCTAGAGTGACGCCTAGGGTGCTCGGAACGTAGAAATGACCATTACTTTCACACTGGTTGCAATTATTCGTTTTAAACGATGGAAAAGCTGTTGTATTTATATCGTATTTTATGCTTCTGGCGTTGACTTCTTAGGCCGTAACTATTCGGTCTGGTGGAGCAACGCCCTGGAGTGAAACCTAGGTTGCCCGGAACGTAGAATTGGCCATCACTTTCAAAGTGGTTGCAATTATTCCTGTTATATGATGGAAACACTGTTGTATTTTTTTTGCATTTTATGGTTCGGGCGTAGACTTCTAAGGCCCTAACTATTCAATCTGTTGGAGCAACGCCCTAGGGTGAAGCCTAGGTTGCTCGGAAAGGAGAAATGACCATAAGTTTCATACAGGTTGCAATTATTCGTTTTATACGATGGAAAAGCTGTTGTATTTATATCGTATTTTATGCTTCTGGCGTTGACTTCTAAGGCACTAACTATTCGATCTGGTGGAGCAACGCCCTAGAGTGAAGCCTAGGTTGCCCGGAAGGTAGAATTGGCCATCACTTTCAAACTGGTTGCAATTATTCCTTGTATACGATGGAAAAACTGTTGTATTTATATTGTATTTTATGCTACTGGCGTTGACTTCTAAGGCACTAACTATTCGATCTGGTGGAGCAACGCCCTAGGGTGAAGCCTAGGTTGCTCGGAAAGTAGAAATGACCATAAGTTTCATACTGGTTGCAATTATTCGCTTTATACGATGGAAAAGCTGTTGTATTTATATCGTATTTTATGCTTCTGGCGTTGACTTCTTAGGCCGTAACTATTCGGTCTGGTGGAGCAACGCCCTGGAGTGAAACCTAGGTTGCCCGGAACATAGAATTGGCCATCACTTTCAAACTGGTTGCAATTATTCCTGTTATATGATGGAAACACTGTTGTATTTTTTTTGCATTTTATGGATCGGGCGTTGACTTCTAAGGCCCTAACTATTCAATCCGTTGGAGCAACGCCCTAGGGTGAAGCCTAGGTTGCCCGGAAAGTAGAAATGACCATAAGTTTCATACTGGTTGGAATAATTCGTTTTATACGATGGAAAAGCTGTTGTATTTATATTGTATTTTATGCCTCTGGCGTTGACTTCTAAGGCCGTAGCTATTAGATGTGGTGGAGCAATGCCATAGAGAGACGCCTAGGGTGCTCGGAACGTAGAAATGACCATTACTTTCACACTGGTTACAATTATTCGTTTTATACGATGGAATAGCTGTTGTATTTATATCGTATTTTATGCTTCTGGCGTTCACTTCCTACGCCCTAACTATTCGATCTGGTGGAACAACGGCCTAGGGTGAAGCCCAGCTTGCACGGAACCTAGAAATGACCATTACTTTCACACTGGTTACAATTATTCGTTTTATGCGATGGAAAAACTGTTGTATTTGTATTGTATTTTATGCTCCTGGCGTTGACTTCTAAGGCCCTAGCTGTTCGATCTAGTGGAGCAACGCCCTAGAGTGAAGCCTAGGCTGCCCGGAAGGGAGAAGTGACCATCACGTTCAAACTGGTTGCAATTATTCGTTTTATACGATGGAAAAACTGTTGTATTTATATTGTATTTTATGCTTCTGGCGTTGACTTCTAAGGCCCTAGCTGTTCGATCTAGTGGAGCAACACCCTGGAGTGATGCCTAGGTTACACGGAAGGGAGAAATGACCATCACGTTCAAACTGGTTGCAATTAATCCTTTTATACGATGGAAAAGCTGTTGTATCTATATTGTATTTTATGCTTCTGGCGTTTACTTCTAAGGACCTAACTATTCGATCTGGTGGAGCAACGCCCTAGAGTGAAGCCTAGGTTACACGGAATGTGGAAATGACCATAAGTTTCATACTGGTTGCAATTATTGGTTTTATACGATGGAAAAGCTGTTGTATTTATATTGTATTTTATGCCTCTGGCGTTGACTTCTAAGGCCGTAGCTATTAGATGTGGTGGAGCAATGCCATAGAGAGACGCCTAGGGTGCTCGGAACGTAGAAATGACCATTACTTTCACACTGGTTACAATTATTCGTTTTATACGATGGAATAGCTGTTGTATTTATATCGTATTTTATGCTTCTGGCGTTCACTTCCTACGCCCTAACTATTCGATCTGGTGGAACAACGGCCTAGGGTGAAGCCCAGCTTGCACGGAACCTAGAAATGACCATTACTTTCACACTGGTTACAATTATTCGTTTTATGCGATGGAAAAACTGTTGTATTTGTATTGTATTTTATGCTCCTGGCGTTGACTTCTAAGGCCCTAGCTGTTCGATCTAGTGGAGCAACGCCCTAGAGTGAAGCCTAGGCTGCCCGGAAGGGAGAAGTGACCATCACGTTCAAACTGGTTGCAATTATTCGTTTTATACGATGGAAAAACTGTTGTATTTATATTGTATTTTATGCTTCTGGCGTTGACTTCTAAGGCCCTAGCTGTTCGATCTAGTGGAGCAACACCCTGGAGTGATGCCTAGGTTACACGGAAGGGAGAAATGACCATCACGTTCAAACTGGTTGCAATTAATCCTTTTATACGATGGAAAAGCTGTTGTATCTATATTGTATTTTATGCTTCTGGCGTTTACTTCTAAGGACCTAACTATTCGATCTGGTGGAGCAACGCCCTAGAGTGAAGCCTAGGTTACACGGAATGTGGAAATGACCATAAGTTTCATACTGGTTGCAATTATTGGTTTTATACGATGGAAAAACTGTTGTATTCATATTGTATTTTATGCTTCTGGCGTTGACTTCTAAGGCCCTAGCTGTTCGATCTAGTGGAGCAACGCCCTAGAGTGAAGCCTAGGTTGCCCGGAAGGGAGAAATGACCATCACGTTCAAACTGGTTGCAATTAATCCTTTTATACGATGGAAAAGCTGTTGTATCTATATTGTATTTTATGCTTCTGGCGTTTGCTTCTAAGGACCTAACTATTCGATCTGGTGGAGCAACGCCCTAGAGTGAATCCTAGGTTGCTCGGAATGTAGAAATGACCATAACTTTCACACAGGTTGCAATTATTCGTTTTATACGATGGAAACGCTGTTGTATTTATATTGTACTTTATGCCTCTGGCGTTGACTTCTAAGGCCGTAGCTATTAGATGTGGTGGAGCAACGCCCTAGAGTGACGCCTGGGGTGCTCGGAACGTAGAAATGACCATTACTTTCACACTGGTTGCAATTATTCGCTTTATACGATGGAAAAGCTGTTGTATTTATATCGTATTTTATGCTTCTGGCGTTGACTTCTTAGGCCGTAATTATTGGGTCTGGTGGAGCAACGCCCTGGAGTGAAATCTAGGTTGCCCGGAACGTAGAATTGGCCATCACTTTCAAACTGGTTGCAATTATTCCTGTTATATGATGGAAACACTGTTGTATTTTTTTTGCATTTTATATTTCGGGCGTTGACTTCTAAGGCCCTAACCATTCAATCCGTTGGAGCAACGCCCTAGGGTGAAGCCTAGGTTGCTCGGAAAGTAGAAATGACCATAAGTTTCATACTGGTTGCAATTATTCCTGTTATATGATGGAAACACTGTTGTATTTTTATTGCATTTTATGCTTCGGGCGTTGACTTCTAAGGCCCTAACTATTCAACCTGTTGGAGCAACGCCCTAGGGTGAAGCCTAGGTTGCTCGGAAAGTAGAAATGACCATAAGTTTCATACTGGTTGGAATTATTCGTTTTATACGATGGAAAAGCTGTTGTATTTATATTGTATTTTATGCTTCTGGCGTTGACTTCTAAGGCCCTAGCTGTTCGATCTAGTGGAGCAGCGCCCTAGAGTGAAGCCTAGGTTGCCCGGAAGGGAGAAATGACCATCACGTTCAAACTGGTTGCAATTAATCCTTTTATACGATGGAAAAGCTGTTGTATCTATATTGTATTTTATGCTTCTGGCGTTTGCTTTTAAGGACCTAACTATTCGATCTGGTGGAGCAACGCCCTAGAGTGAATCCTAGGTTGCTCGGAATGTAGAAATGACCATAACTTTCACACTGGTTGCAATTATTCGTTTTATACGATGCAAACGCTGTTGTATTTATATCGTATTTTATGCTTCTGGCGTTTACTTCTAAGGACCTAACTATTCGATCTGGTGGAGCAACGCCCTAGAGTGGATCCTAGGTTGCTCGGAATGTGGAAATGACCATAACTTTCACACAGGTTGCAATTATTCGTTTTATACGATGGAAACGCTGTTGTATTTATATTGTACTTTATGCCTCTGGCGTTGACTTCTAAGGCCGTAGCTATTAGATGTGGTGGAGCAACGCCCTAGGGTGACGCCTAGGGTGCTCGGAACGTAGAAATGACCATTACTTTCACACTGGTTGCAATTATTCGCTTTATACGATGGAAAAGCTGTTGTATTTATATCGTATTTTATGCTTCTGGCGTTCACTTCTAAGGCACTAACTATTCGATCTGGTGGAGCAACGCCCTAGAGTGAAGCCTAGGTTGCCCGGAAGGTAGAATTGGCCATCACTTTCAAACTGGTTGCAATTATTCCTTGTATACGATGGAAAAACTGTTGTATTTATATTGTATTTTATGCTACTGGCGTTGACTTCTAAGGCACTAACTATTCGATCTGGTGGAGCAACGCCCTAGGGTGAAGCCTAGGTTGCTCGGAAAGTAGAAATGACCATAAGTTTCATACTGGTTGCAATTATTCGCTTCATACGATGGAAAAGCTGTTGTATTTATATCGTATTTTATGCTTCTGGCGTTGACTTCTTAGGCCGTAACTATTCGGTCTGGTGGAGCAACGCCCTGGAGTGAAACCTAGGTTGCCCGGAACGTAGAATTGGCCATCACTTTCAAACTGGTTGCAATTATTCCTTGTATACGATGGAAAAACTGTTGTATTTATATTGTATTTTATGCTACTGGCGTTGACTTCTAAGGCACTAACTATTCGATCTGGTGGAGCAACGCCCTAGGGTGAAGCCTAGGTTGCTCGGAAAGTAGAAATGACCATAAGTTTCATACTGGTTGGAATTATTCGTTTTATACGATGGAAAAGCTGTTGTATTTATATTGTATTTTATGCCTCTGGCGTTGACTTCTAAGGCCGTAGCTATTAGATGTGGTGGAGCAACGCCCTAGAGAGACGCCTAGGGTGCTCGGAACGTAGAAATGACCATTACTTTCACACTGGTTACAATTATTCGTTTTATAGGATGGAATAGCTGTTGTATTTATATCGTATTTTATGCTTCTGGCGTTCACTTCTTAGGCCCTAACTATTCGATCTGGTGGAACAACGGCCTAGGGTGAAGCCCAGCTTGCACGGAACCTAGAAATGACCATTACTTTCAGACTGGTTACAATTATTCGTTTTATGCGATAGAAAAACTGTTGTATTTATATTGTATTTTATGCTTCTGGCGTTGACTTCTAAGGCCCTAGCTGTTCGATCTAGTGGAGCAACGCCCTAGAGTGAAGCCTAGGTTGCCCGGAAGGGAGAAGTGGCCTTCACGTTCAAACTGGTTGCAATTATTCGTTTTATACGATGGAAAAACTGTTGTATTTATATTGTATTTTATGCTTCTGGCGTTGACTTCTAAGGCCCTAGCTGTTCGATCTAGTGGAGCAACGCCCTGGAGTGATGCCTAGGTTACACGGAAGGGAGAAATGACCATCACGTTCAAACTGGTTGCAATTAATCCTTTTATACGATGGAAAAGCTGTTGTATCTATATTGTATTTTATGCTTCTGGCGTTTACTTCTAAGGACCTAACTATTCGATCTGGTGGAGCAACGCCCTAGAGTGAAGCCTAGGTTGCTCGGAAAGTAGAAATGACCATCAGTTTCATACTGGTTGCAATTATTCGTTTTATACGATGGAAAAACTGTTGAATTTATATTGTATTTTATGCTTCTGGCGTTGACTTCTAAGGCCCTAGCAATTCGGACTAGTGGAGCAACGCCCTAGAGTGAAGCCTAGGTTGCCCGGAAAGGAGAAATGACCATCACTTTCAAACTGGTTGCAATTAATCCTGTTACACGATGGAAAAACTGTTGTATTTTTATTGCGTTTTATGGTTCGGGCGTAGACTTCTAAGGCCCTAACTATTCAATCTGTTGGAGCAACGCCCTAGGGTGAAGCCTATGTTGCTCGGAAAGTAGAAATGACCATAAGTTTCATACAGGTTACAATTATTCGTTTTATACGATGGAAAAGCTGTTGTATTTATATCGTATTTTATGCTTCTGGCGTTGACTTCTAAGGCACTAACTATTCGCTCTGGTGGAGCAACGTCCTGGAGTGAAATCTAGGTTGCCCGGAACGTAGAATTGGCAATCACTTTCAAACTGCTTGCAATTATTCCTGTTATATGATGGAAACACTGTTGTATTTTTTTGCATTTTATGGTTCGGGCGTTGACTTCTAAGGCCCTATCTATTCAATCTGTTTGAGCAACGCCCTAGGGTGAAGCCTAGCTTGCTCGGAAAGTAGAAATGACCATAAGTTTCATACTGGTTGCAATTATTCGTTTTATACGATGGAAACACTGTTGTATTTTTATTTCATTTTATGCATCGGGCGTTGACTTCTAAGGCCCTAACTATTCAATCTGTTGGAGCAACGCCCTAGAGTGAAGCCTAGGTTGCCCGGAAAGGAGAAATGACCATCACTTTCAAACTGGTTGCAATTAATCCTGTTATACATTGGAAAAACTGTTGTATTTATATCGTATTTTATGCTTCTGGCGATTACTTCTAAGGACCTAACTATTCGATCTGGTGGAGCAACGCCCTAGAGTGACGCCTAGGGTGCTCGGAACGTAGAAATGACCATTACTTTCACACTGGTTGCAATTATTCGTTTTAAACGATGGAAAAGCTGTTGTATTTATATCGTATTTTATGCTTCTGGCGTTGACTTCTTAGGCCGTAACTATTCGGTCTGGTGGAGCAACGCCCTGGAGTGAAACCTAGGTTGCCCGGAACGTAGAATTGGCCATCACTTTCAAAGTGGTTGCAATTATTCCTGTTATATGATGGAAACACTGTTGTATTTTTTTTGCGTTTTATGGTTCGGGCGTAGACTTCTAAGGCCCTAACTATTCAATCTGTTGGAGCAACGCCCTAGGGTGAAGCCTAGGTTGCTCGGAAAGGAGAAATGACCATAAGTTTCATACAGGTTGCAATTATTCGTTTTATACGATGGAAAAGCTGTTGTATTTATATCGTATTTTATGCTTCTGGCGTTGACTTCTAAGGCACTAACTATTCGATCTGGTGGAGCAACGCCCTAGAGTGAAGCCTAGGTTGCCCGGAACGTAGAATTGTCCATCACTTTCAAACTGGTCGCAATTATTCCTGTTATATGATGGAAACACTGTTGTATTTTTTTTGCATTTTATGGTTCGGGCGTTGACTTCTAAGGCCCTATCTATTCAATCTGTTTGAGCAACGCCCTAGGGTGAAGCCTAGCTTGCTCGGAAAGTAGAAATGACCATAAGTTTCATACTGGTTGGAATTATTCGTTTTATACAATGGAAAAGCTGTTGTACTTATATCGTATTTTATGCTTCTGGCGTTGACTTCTTAATCCGTAACTATTCGGTCTGGTGGAGCAACGCCATGGAGTGAAACCTAGGTTGCCCGGAACGTAGAATTGGCCATCACTTTCAAACTGGTTGCAATTATTCCTGTTATATGATGGAAACACTGTTGTATTTTTTTGGCATTTTATGGTTCGGGCGTTCACTCCTAAGGTCCTAACTATTGAATCTGTTGGAGCAACGCCCTAGGGTGAAGCCTAGCTTGCTCGGAAAGTAGAAATGCCCATAAGTTTCATACTGGTTGCAATTATTCGTTTTATACGATGGAAACACTGTTGTATTTTTATTTCATTTTATGCATCGGGCGTTGACTTCTAAGGCCCTAACTATTCAATCTGTTGGAGCAACGACCTAGAGTGAAGCCTAGGATACTCGGAAGGTAGAATTGGCCATCACTTTCAAACTGGTTGCAATTATTCGTTTTATACGATGGAAAAACTGTTGGATTTATATTGTATTTTATGCTTCTGGCGTTGACTTCTGAGGCACTAACTATTCGATCTGGTGGAGCAACGCCCTGGAGTGAAGCCTAGGTTGCCCGGAACGTAGAATTGGTCATCACTTTCAAACTGGTTGCAATTATTCCTGTTATATGATGGAAACACTGTTGTATTTTTATTGCATTTTATGCTTCGGGCGTTGACTTCTAAGGCCCTAACTATTCAATCTGTTGGAGCAACGCCCTAGGGTGAAGCCTAGCTTGCTCGGAAAGTAGAAATGACCATAAGTTTCATACTGGTTGCAATTATTCGTTTTATACGATGGAAAAGCTGTTGTATTTATATTGTATTTTATGCTTCTGGCGTTGACTTCTTAGGCCGTAACTATTCGGTCTGGTGGAGCAACGCGCTGGAGTGAAACCTAGGTTGCGCGGAACGTAGAATTGGCCATCACTTTCAAACTGGTTGCAATTATTCCTGATATATGATGGAAACTCTGTTGTATTTTTTTTGCAGTTTATGGTTCGGGCGTTGACTTCTAAGGTCCTAACTATTGAATCTGTTGGAATAACGCCCTAGGGTGAAGCCTAGCTTGCTCGGAAAGAAGAAATGACCATAAGTTTCATACTGGTTGCAATTATTCGTCTTATACGATGGAAACACTGTTGTATTTTTATCGTATTTTATGCTTCTGGTGTTGACTTCTAAGGCCCTAGCTATTCGATCTAGTGGAGCAATGCCCTAGAGTGAAGCCTAGGTTGCCCGGAAAGGAGAAATGACCATCACTTTCAAACTGGTTGCAATTAATCCTGTTATACATTGGAAAAACTGTTGTATTTTTATTGCATTTTATGCTTCTGGCGTTCACTTCTTAGGCCCTAACTATTCGATCTGGTGGAATAACGGCCTAGGGTGAAGCCTAGCTTGCCCGGAACGTAGAAATGACCATTACCTTCACACTGTTTGCAATTATTCCTTTTATACGATGGAAAAGCTGTTGTATTTATATCGTATTTTATGCTTCTGGCGTTGACTTCTTAGGCCGTAACTATTCGGTCTGGTGGAGCAACGCGCTGGAGTGAAACCTAGGTTGCGCGGAACGTAGAATTGGCCATCACTTTCAAACTGGTTGCAATTATTCCTGATATATGATGGAAACTCTATTGTATTTTTTTTGCAGTTTATGGTTCGGGCGTTGACTTCTAAGGTCCTAACTATTGAATCTGTTGGAATAACGCCCTAGGGTGAAGCCTAGCTTGCTCGGAAAGAAGAAATGACCATAAGTTTCATACTGGTTGCAATTATTCGTCTTATACGATGGAAACACTGTTGTATTTTTATCGTATTTTATGCTTCTGGTGTTGACTTCTAAGGCCCTAGCTATTCGATCTAGTGGAGCAATGCCCTAGAGTGAAGCCTAGGTTGCCCGGAAAGGAGAAATGACCATCACTTTCAAACTGGTTGCAATTAATCCTGTTATACATTGGAAAAACTGTTGTATTTTTATTGCATTTTATGCTTCTGGCGTTCACTTCTTAGGCCCTAACTATTCGATCTGGTGGAATAACGGCCTAGGGTGAAGCCTAGCTTGCCCGGAACGTAGAAATGACCATTACCTTCACACTGTTTGCAATTATTCCTTTTATACGATGGAAAAGCTGTTGTATTTATATCGTATTTTATGCTTCTGGCGTTTACTTCCAAGGACCTAACTATTCGATCTGGTGGAGCAACGCCCTAGTGTGAATCCTAGGTTGCTCGGAATGTAGAAATGACCATAACTTTCACACTGGTTGCTATTATTCGTTTTATACGATGGAAACACTGTTGTATTTTTTTTGCATTTTATGCTTCGGGCGTTGGCTTCTAAGGCCCTAACTATTCAATCTGTTGGAGCAACCCCCTAGGGTGAAGCCTAGGTTGCTCGGAAAGTAGGAATGACCATCAGTTTCATACTGGTTGCAATTATTCGTTTTATACGATGGAAACACTGTTGTATTTTTATTGCATTTTATGCTTCGGGCGTTGGCTTCTAAGGCTCTAACTATTCAATCTGTTGGAGCAACGCCCTAGGGTGAAGCCTAGGTTGCTCGGAAAGTAGAAATGACCATAAGTTTCATACTGGTTGGAATTATTCGTTTTATACGATGGAAAAGCGGTTGTATTTATATTGTATTTTATGCTTCTGGCGTTGACTTCTAAGGCGCTAGCTGTTCGATCTAGTGGAGCAACGCCCTAGAGTGAAGCCTAGGTTGCCCGGAAAGGAGAAATGACCATCACGTTCAAACTGGTTGCAATTAATCCTTTTATACGATGGAAAAGCTGTTGTATTTATATCGTATTTTATGCTTCTGGCGTTTACTTCTAAGGACCTAACTATTCGATCTGGTGGAGCAACGCCCTAGAGTGAAGCCTAGGTTGCTCGGAATGTGGAAATGACCATAACTATCACACTGGTTGCAATTATTCGTTTCATACGATGGAAACGCTGTTGTATTTATATTGTATTTTATGCCTCTGGCGTTGACTTCTAAGGCACTATCTATTCGATCTGGTGGAGCAACGCCCTAGAGAGAAGCCTACGTTGCCCGGAACGTAGAATTGGCCATCACTTTCAAACTGGTTGCAATTATTCCTGTTATATGATGGAAACACTGTTGTATTTTTTTTGCATTTTATGTTTCGGGCGTTCACTTCTAAGGTCCTAACTATTCAATCTGCTGGAGCCACGCCCTAGGGTGAAGCCTAGCTTGCTCGGAAAGTAGAAATGACCATAAGTTTCGTACTGGTTGCAATTATTCGTTTTATACGATGGAAACACTGTTGTATTTTTATTGCATTTTATGCTTCGGGCGTTGGCTTCTAAGGCCCTAACTATTCAATCTGTTGGAGCAACGCCCTAGGGTGAAGCCTAGGTTGCTCGGAAAGTAGAAATGACCATCAGTTTCATACTGGTTGCAATTATTCGTTTTATACGATGGAAAAACTGTTGAATTTATATTGTATTTTATGCTTCTGGCGTTGACTTCTAAGGCCCTAGCAATTCGGTCTAGTGGAGCAACGCCCTAGAGTGAAGCCTAGGTTGCCCGGAAAGGAGAAATGACCATCACTTTCAAACTGGTTGCAATTAATCCAGTTATACGATGGAAAAACTGTTGCATTTTTATTGCATTTTATGCTTCTGGCGTTCACTTCCTAGGCCCTAACTATTCGATCTGGTGGAACAACGGCCTAGGCTGAAGCCTAGCTTGCCCGGAACGTAGAAATGACCATTACTTTCACACTGGTTACAATTATTCGTTTTATACGATGGAATAGCTGTTATATTTATATCGTATTTTATGCTTCTGGCGTTGACTTCTTAGGCCGTAACTATTCGGTCTGGTGGAGCAACGCCCTGGAGTGAAACCTAGGTTGCCCGGAACGTAGAATTGGCCATCACTTTCAAACTGGTTGCAATTATTCCTGTTATATGATGGAAACACTGTTGTAGTTTTTTTGCATTTTATGGATCGGGCGTTGACTTCTAAGGCCCTAACTATTCAATCCGTTGGAGCAACGCCCTAGGGTGAAGCCTAGGTTGCTCGGAAAGTAGAAATGACCATAAGTTTCATACTGGTTGGAATTATTCGTTTTATACGATGGAAAAGCTGTTGTATCTATATTGTATTTTATGCTTCTGGCGTTTACTTCTAAGGACCTAACTATTCGATCTGGTGGAGCAACGCCCTAGAGTGAAGCCTAGGTTACACGGAATGTGGAAATGACCATAACTTTCACACTGGTTGCAATTATTCGTTTGATACGATGGAAACGCTGTTGTATTTATATTGTATTTTATGCGTCTGGCGTTGACTTCTAAGGCACTATCTATTCGATCTGGTGGAGCAACGCCCTAGAGAGAAGCCTAGGTTGCCCGGAACGTAGAATTGGGCATCACTTTCAAACTGGTTGCAATTATTCCTGTTATATGATGGAAACACTGTTGTATTTTTTTTGCATTTTATGGTTCGGGCGTTCACTTCTAAGGTCCTAACTATTCAATCTGTTGGAGCCACGCCCTAGGGTGAAGCCTAGCTTGCGCGGAAAGTAGAAATGACCATAAGTTTCATACTGGTTGCAATTATTCGTTTTATACGATGGAAACACTGTTGTATTTTTATTGCATTTTATGCTTCGGGCGTTGGCTTCTAAGGCTCTAACTATTCAATCTGTTGGAGCAACGCCCTAGGGTGAAGCCTAGGTTACACGGAATGTGGAAATGACCATAACTTTCACACTGGTTGCAATTATTCGTTTTATACGATGGAAACGCTGTTGTATATATATTGTATTTTATGCGTCTGGCGTTGACTTCTAAGGCACTATCTATTCGATCTGGTGGAGCAACGACCTAGAGAGAAGCCTAGGTTGCCCGGAACGTAGAATTGGCCATCACTTTCAAACTGGTTGCAATTATTCGTTTTATACGATGGAAAAACTGTTGTATTTATATCGTATTTTATGCTTCTGGCGTTGACTTCTACGGCACTAACTATTCGATCTGGTGGAGCAACGCCCTGGAGTGAAACCTAGGTTGCCCGGAACGTAGAATTGGCCATCACTTTCAAACTGGTTGCAATTATTCCTGTTATATGATGGAAACACTGTTGTATTTTTTTTGCATTTTATGGTTCGGACGTTGACTTCTAAGGCCCTAACTATTCAATCCGTTGGAGCAACGCCCTAGGGTGAAGCCTAGGTTGCTCGGAAAGTAGAAATGACCATAAGTTTCATACTGGTTGGAATTATTCGTTTTATACGATGGAAAAGCGGTTGTATTTATATTGTGTTTTATGCCTCTGGCGTTGACTTCTAAGGCCGTAGCTATTAGATATGGTGGAGCAACGCCCTAGAGAGACGCCTAGGGTGCTCGGAACGTTGAAATGACGATTACTTTCACACTGCTTGCAATTATTCGTTATATACGATGGAAAAGCTGTTGTATTTATATCGTATTTTATGCTTCTGGCGTTGACTTCTTAGGCCGTAACTATTCGGCCTGGTGGAGCAACGCCCTGGAGTGAAACCTAGGTTGCCCAGAACGTAGAATTGGCCATCACTTTCAAACTGGTTGAAATTATTGCAGCTATATGATGGAAACACTGTTGTATTTTTTTTGCATTTTATGGGTGGGGCGTTGACTTCTAAGGCCCTAACTATTCAATCTGTTGGAGCAACGCCCTAGGGTGAAGCCTAGCTTGCTCGGAAAGTAGAAATGACCATAAGTTTCATACTGGTTGCAATTATTAGTTTTATACGATGGAGCACTGTTGTATTTTTATTGCATTTTATGCTTCGGGCGTTGGCTTCTAAGGCCCTAACTATTCAATCTGTTGGAGCAACGCCCTAGGGTGAAGCCTAGGTTGCTCGGAAAGTAGAAATGACCATCAGTTTCATACTGGTTGCAATTATTCGTTTTATACGATGGAAAAACTGTTGTATTTATATTGTATTTTATGCTTCTGGCGTTGACTTCTAAGGCGCTAGCTGTTCGATCTAGTGGAGCAACGCCCTAGAGTGAAGCCTAGGTTGCCCGGAAAGGAGAAATGACCATCACGTTCAAACTGGTTGCAATTAATCCTGTTATACGATGGAAAAACTGTTGTATTTTTATTGCATTTTATGCTTCTGGCGTTCACTTCCTAGGCCCTAACTATTCGATCTGGTGGAACAACGGCCTAGGGTGAAGCCTAGCTTGCCCGGAACGTAGAAATGACCATTACTTTCACACTGGTTACAATTATTCGTTTTATACGATGGAATAGCTGTTGTATTTATATTGTATTTTATGCGTCTGGCGTTGACTTCTAAGGCACTATCTATTCGATCTGGTGGAGCAACGCCCTAGAGAGAAGCCTAGGTTGCCCGGAACGTAGAATTGACCATCACTTTCAAACTGGTTGCAATTATTCCTGTTATATGATGGAAACACTGTTGTATTTTTTTTGCATTTTATGGTTCGGGCGTTCACTTCTAAGGTCCTAACTATTCAATCTGTTGGAGCAACGCCCTAGGGTGAAGCCTAGCTTGCTCGGAAAGTAGAAATGACCATAAGTTTCGTACTGGTTGCAATTATTCGTTTTATACGATGGAAACACTGTTGTATTTTTATTGCATTTTATGCTTCGGGCGTTGGCTTCTAAGGCCCTAACTATTCAATCTGTTGGAGCAACGCCCTAGGGTGAAGCCTAGGTTGCTCGCAAAGTAGAAATGACCATCAGTTTCATACTGGTTGCAATTATTCGTTTTATACGATGGAAAAACTGTTGAATTTATATTGTATTTTATGCTTCTGGCGTTGACTTCTAAGGCCCTAGCAATTCGGTCTAGTGGAGCAACGCCCTAGAGTGAAGCCTAGGTTGCCCGGAAAGGAGAAATGACCATCACTTTCAAACTGGTTGCAATTAATCCTGTTATACGATGGAAAAACTGTTGTATTTTTATTGCATTTTATGCTTCTGGCGTTCACTTCCTAGGCCCTAACTATTCGATCTGGTGGAACAACGGCCTAGGGTGAAGCCTAGCTTGCCCGGAACGTAGAAATGACCATTACTTTCACACTGGTTACAATTATTCGTTTTATACGATGGAATAGCTGTTGTATTTATATCGTATTTTATGCTTCTGGCGTTGACTTCTTAGGCCGTAACTATTCGGTCTGGTGGAGCAACGCCCTGGAGTGAAACCTAGGTTGCCCGGAACGTAGAATTGGCCATCACTTTCAAACTGGTTGCAATTATTCCTGTTATATGATGGAAACACTGTTGTAGTTTTTTTGCATTTTATGGATCGGGCGTTGACTTCTAAGGCCCTAACTATTCAATCCGTTGGAGCAACGCCCTAGGGTGAAGCCTAGGTTGCTCGGAAAGTAGAAATGACCATAAGTTTCATACTGGTTGGAATTATTCGTTTTATACGATGGAAAAGCTGTTGTATCTATATTGTATTTTATGCTTCTGGCGTTTACTTCTAAGGACCTAACTATTCGATCTGGTGGAGCAACGCCCTAGAGTGAAGCCTAGGTTACACGGAATGTGGAAATGACCATAACTTTCACACTGGTTGCAATTATTCGTTTGATACGATGGAAACGCTGTTGTATTTATATTGTATTTTATGCGTCTGGCGTTGACTTCTAAGGCACTATCTATTCGATCTGGTGGAGCAACGCCCTAGAGAGAAGCCTAGGTTGCCCGGAACGTAGAATTGGGCATCACTTTCAAACTGGTTGCAATTATTCCTGTTATATGATGGAAACACTGTTGTATTTTTTTTGCATTTTATGGTTCGGGCGTTCACTTCTAAGGTCCTAACTATTCAATCTGTTGGAGCCACGCCCTATGGTGAAGCCTAGGTTGCTCGGAAAGTAGAAATGACCATAAGTTTCATACTGGTTGGAATTATTCGCTTTATACGATGGAAAAACAGTTGTATTTATATTGTATTTTATGCCCCTGGCGTTGACTTCTAAGGCCGTAGCTATTAGATGTGGTGGAGCAACGCCCTAGAGAGACGCCTAGGGTGCTCGGAACGTAGAAACGACCATTACTTTCACACTGCTTGCAATTATTCGTTATATACGATGGAAAAGCTGTTGTATTTATATCGTATTTTATGCTTCTGGCGTTGACTTCTTAGGCCGTAACTATTCGGTCTGGTGGAGCAACGCGCTGGAGTGAAACCTAGGTTGCGCGGAACGTAGAATTGGCCATCACTTTCAAACTGGTTGCAATTATTCCTGATATATGGTGGAAACTCTGTTGTATTTTTTTTGCATTTTATGGTTCGGGCGTTGACTTCTAAGGCCCTAACTATTAAATCTGGTGGAGCAACGCCCTAGAGTGAAGCCTAGGTTACACGGAATGTGGAAATGACCATAACTTTCACACTGGTTGCAATTATTCGTTTTATACGATGGAAACGCTGTTGTATTTATATTGTATTTTATGCGTCTGGCGTTGACTTCTAAGGCACTATCTATTCGATCTGGTGGAGCAACGCCCTAGAGAGAAGTCTAGGTTGCCCGGAACGTAGAATTGACCATCACTTTCAAACTGGTTGCAATTATTCCTGTTATATGATGGAAACACTGTTGTATTTTTTTTGCATTTTATGGTTCGGGCGTTCACTTCTAAGGTCCTAACTATTCAATCTGTTGGAGCAACGCCCTAGGGTGAAGCCTAGCTTGCTCGGAAAGTAGAAATGACCATAAGTTTCGTACTGGTTGCAATTATTCGTTTTATACGATGGAAACACTGTTGTATTTTTATTGCATTTTATGCTTCGGGCGTTGGCTTCTAAGGCCCTAACTATTCAATCTGTTGGAGCAACGCCCTAGGGTGAAGCCTAGGTTGCTCGGAAAGTAGAAATGACCATCAGTTTCATACTGGTTGCAATTATTCGTTTTATACGATGGAAAAACTGTTGAATTTATATTGTATTTTATGCTTCTGGCGTTGACTTCTAAGGCCCTAGCAATTCGGTCTAGTGGAGCAACGCCCTAGAGTGAAGCCTAGGTTGCCCGGAAAGGAGAAATGACCATCACTTGCAAACTGGTTGCAATTAATCCTGTTATACGATGGAAAAACTGTTGTATTTTTATTGCATTTTATGCTTCTGGCGTTCACTTCCTAGGCCCTAACTATTCGATCTGGTGGAACAACGGCCTAGGGTGAAGCCTAGCTTGCCCGGAACGTAGAAATGACCATTACTTTCACACTGGTTACAATTATTCGTTTTATACGATGGAATAGCTGTTGTATTTATATCGTATTTTATGCTTCTGGCGTTGACTTCTTAGGCCGTAACTATTCGGTCTGGTGGAGCAACGCCCTGGAGTGAAACCTAGGTTGCCCGGAACGTAGAATTGGCCATCACTTTCAAACTGGTTGCAATTATTCCTGTTATATGATGGAAACACTGTTGTAGTTTTTTTGCATTTTATGGATCGGGCGTTGACTTCTAAGGCCCTAACTATTCAATCCGTTGGAGCAACGCCCTAGGGTGAAGCCTAGGTTGCTCGGAAAGTAGAAATGACCATAAGTTTCATACTGGTTGGAATTATTCGTTTTATACGATGGAAAAGCTGTTGTATCTATATTGTATTTTATGCTTCTGGCGTTTACTTCTAAGGACCTAACTATTCGATCTGGTGGAGCAACGCCCTAGAGTGAAGCCTAGGTTACACGGAATGTGGAAATGACCATAACTTTCACACTGGTTGCAATTATTCGTTTGATACGATGAAAACGCTGTTGTATTTATATTGTATTTTATGCGTCTGGCGTTGACTTCTAAGGCACTATCTATTCGATCTGGTGGAGCAACGCCCTAGAGAGAAGCCTAGGTTGCCCGGAACGTAGAATTGGGCATCACTTTCAAACTGGTTGCAATTATTCCTGTTATATGATGGAAACACTGTTGTATTTTTTTTGCATTTTATGGATCGGGCGTTCACTTCTAAGGTCCTAACTATTCAATCTGTTGGAGCAACGCCCTAGGGTGAAGCCTAGCTTGCTCGGAAAGTAGAAATGACCATAAGTTTCATACTGGTTGCAATTATTCGTTTTATACGATGGAAAAGCTGTTGTATTTATATTGTATTTTATGCTTCTGGCGTTGACTTCTTAGGCCGTAACTATTCGGTCTGGTGGAGCAACGCGCTGGAGTGAAACCTAGGTTGCGCGGAACGTAGAATTGGCCATCACTTTCAAACTGGTTGCAATTATTCCTGATATATGATGGAAACTCTGTTGTATTTTTTTTGCAGTTTATGGTTCGGGCGTTGACTTCTAAGGTCCTAACTATTGAATCTGTTGGAATAACGCCCTAGGGTGAAGCCTAGCTTGCTCGGAAAGAAGAAATGACCATAAGTTTCATACTGGTTGCAATTATTCGTCTTATACGGTGGAAACACTGTTGTATTTTTATCGTATTTTATGCTTCTGGTGTTGACTTCTAAGGCCCTAGCTATTCGATCTAGTGGAGCAATGCCCTAGAGTGAAGCCTAGGTTGCCCGGAAAGGAGAAATGACCATCACTTTCAAACTGGTTGCAATTAATCCTGTTATACATTGGAAAAACTGTTGTATTTTTATTGCATTTTATGCTTCTGGCGTTCACTTCTTAGGCCCTAACTATTCGATCTGGTGGAATAACGGCCTAGGGTGAAGCCTAGCTTGCCCGGAACGTAGAAATGACCATTACCTTCACACTGTTTGCAATTATTCCTTTTATACGATGGAAAAGCTGTTGTATTTATATCGTATTTTATGCTTCTGGCGTTTACTTCCAAGGACCTAACTATTCGATCTGGTGCAGCAACGCCCTAGTGTGAATCTTAGGTTGCTCGGAATGTAGAAATGACCATAACTTTCACACTGGTTGCTATTATTCGTTTTATACGATGGAAACACTGTTGTATTTTTTTTGCATTTTATGCTTCGGGCGTTGGCTTCTAAGGCCCTAACTATTCAATCTGTTGGAGCAACCCCCTAGGGTGAAGCCTAGGTTGCTCGGAAAGTAGGAATGACCATCAGTTTCATACTGGTTGCAATTATTCGTTTTATACGATGGAAACACTGTTGTATTTTTATTGCATTTTATGCTTCGGGCGTTGGCTTCTAAGGCTCTAACTATTCAATCTGTTGGAGCAACGCCCTAGGGTGAAGCCTAGGTTACACGGAATGTGGAAATGACCATAACTTTCACACTGATTGCAATTATTCGTTTTATACGATGGAAACGCTGTTGTATATATATTGTATTTTATGCGTCTGGCGTTGACTTCTAAGGCACTATCTATTCGATCTGGTGGAGCAACGCCCTAGAGTGAAGCCTAGGTTGCCCGGAACGTAGAATTGGTCATCACTTTCAAACTGGTTGCAATTATTCCTGTTATATGATGGAAACACTGTTGTATTTTTTTTGCATTTTATGGTTCGGGCGTTCACTTCTAAGGTCCTAACTATTCAATCTGCTGGAGCCACGCCCTAGGGTGAAGCCTAGGTTGCTCGGAAAGTAGAAATGACCATCAGTTTCATACTGGTTACAATTATTCGTTTTATACGACGGAAAAGCTGTTGTATTTATATCGTATTTTATGCTCCTGGCGTTGACTTCTACGGCACTAACTATTCGATCTGGTGGAGCAACGCCCTGGAGTGAAACCTAGGTTGCCCGGAACGTAGAATTAGCCATCACTTTCAAACTGGTTGCAATTATTCCTGTTATATGATGGAAACACTGTTGTATTTTTTTTGCATTTTATGGTTCGCACGTTGACTTCTAAGGCCCTAACTATTCAATCCGTTGGAGCAACGCCCTAGGGTGAAGCCTAGGTTGCTCGGAAAGTAGAAATGACCATAAGTTTCATACTGGTTGGAATTATTCGTTTTATACGATGGAAAAGCGGTTGTATTTATATTGTATTTTATGCTTCTGGCGTTGACTTCTAAGGCGCTAGCTGTTCGATCTAGTGGAGCAACGCCCTAGAGTGAAGCCTAGGTTGCCCGGAAAGGAGAAATGACCATCACGTTCAAACTGGTTGCAATTAATCCTTTTATACGATGGAAAAGCTGTTGTATTTATATCGTATTTTATGCTTCTGGCGTTTACTTCTAAGGACCTAACTATTCGATCTGGTGGAGCAACGCCCTAGAGTGAAGCCTAGGTTGCTCGGAATGTGGAAATGACCATAACTATCACACTGGTTGCAATTATTCGTTTCATACGATGGAAACGCTGTTGTATTTATATTGTATTTTATGCCTCTGGCGTTGACTTCTAAGGCACTATCTATTCGATCTGGTGGAGCAACGCCCTAGAGAGAAGCCTACGTTGCCCGGAACGTAGAATTGGCCATCACTTTCCAACTGGTTGCAATTATTCCTGTTATATGATGGAAACACTGTTGTATTTTTTTTGCATTTTATGTTTCGGGCGTTCACTTCTAAGGTCCTAACTATTCAATCTGCTGGAGCCACGCCCTAGGGTGAAGCCTAGCTTGCTCGGAAAGTAGAAATGACCATAAGTTTCGTACTGGTTGCAATTATTCGTTTTATACGATGGAAACACTGTTGTATTTTTATTGCATTTTATGCTTCGGGCGTTGGCTTCTAAGGCCCTAACTATTCAATCTGTTGGAGCAACGCCCTAGGGTGAAGCCTAGGTTGCTCGGAAAGTAGAAATGACCATCAGTTTCATACTGGTTGCAATTATTCGTTTTATACGATGGAAAAACTGTTGAATTTATATTGTATTTTATGCTTCTGGCGTTGACTTCTAAGGCCCTAGCAATTCGGTCTAGTGGAGCAACGCCCTAGAGTGAAGCCTAGGTTGCCCGGAAAGGAGAAATGACCATCACTTTCAAACTGGTTGCAATTAATCCAGTTATACGATGGAAAAACTGTTGTATTTTTATTGCATTTTATGCTTCTGGCGTTCACTTCCTAGGCCCTAACTATTCGATCTGGTGGAACAACGGCCTAGGCTGAAGCCTAGCTTGCCCGGAACGTAGAAATGACCATTACTTTCACACTGGTTACAATTATTCGTTTTATACGATGGAATAGCTGTTGTATTTATATCGTATTTTATGCTTCTGGCGTTGACTTCTTAGGCCGTAACTATTCGGTCTGGTGGAGCAACGCCCTGGAGTGAAACCTAGGTTGCCCGGAACGTAGAATTGGCCATCACTTTCAAACTGGTTGCAATTATTCCTGTTATATGATGGAAACACTGTTGTAGTTTTTTTGCATTTTATGGATCGGGCGTTGACTTCTAAGGCCCTAACTATTCAATCCGTTGGAGCAACGCCCTAGGGTGAAGCCTAGGTTGCTCGGAAAGTAGAAATGACCATAAGTTTCATACTGGTTGGAATTATTCGTTTTATACGATGGAAAAGCTGTTGTATCTATATTGTATTTTATGCTTCTGGCGTTTACTTCTAAGGACCTAACTATTCGATCTGGTGGAGCAACGCCCTAGAGTGAAGCCTAGGTTACACGGAATGTGGAAATGACCATAACTTTCACACTGGTTGCAATTATTCGTTTGATACGATGGAAACGCTGTTGTATTTATATTGTATTTTATGCGTCTGTCGTTGACTTCTAAGGCACTATCTATTCGATCTGTTGGAGCAACGCCCTAGAGAGAAGCCTAGGTTGCCCGTAACGTAGAATTGGGCATCACTTTCAAACTGGTTGCAATTATTCCTGTTATATGATGGAAACACTGTTGTATTTTTTTTGCATTTTATGGTTCGGGCGTTCACTTCTAAGGTCCTAACTATTCAATCTGTTGGAGCCACGCCCTAGGGTGAAGCCTAGCTTGCGCGGAAAGTAGAAATGACCATAAGTTTCATACTGGTTGCAATTATTCGTTTTATACGATGGAAACACTGTTGTATTTTTATTGCATTTTATGCTTCGGGCGTTGGCTTCTAAGGCTCTAACTATTCAATCTGTTGGAGCACCGCCCTAGGGTGAAGCCTAGGTTACACGGAATGTGGAAATGACCATAACTTTCACACTGGTTGCAATTATTCGTTTTATACGATGGAAACGCTGTTGTATATATATTGTATTTTATGCGTCTGGCGTTGACTTCTAAGGCACTATCTATTCGATCTGGTGGAGCAACGACCTAGAGAGAAGCCTAGGTTGCCCGGAACGTAGAATTGGCCATCACTTTCAAACTGGTTGCAATTATTCGTTTTATACGATGGAAAAACTGTTGTATTTATATCGTATTTTATGCTTCTGGCGTTGACTTCTACGGCACTAACTATTCGATCTGGTGGAGCAACGCCCTGGAGTGAAACCTAGGTTGCCCGGAACGTAGAATTGGCCATCACTTTCAAACTGGTTGCAATTATTCCTGTTATATGATGGAAACACTGATGTATTTTTTTTGCATTTTATGGTTCGGACGTTGACTTCTAAGGCCCTAACTATTCAATCCGTTGGAGCAACGCCCTAGGGTGAAGCCTAGGTTGCTCGGAAAGTAGAAATGACCATAAGTTTCATACTGGTTGGAATTATTCGTTTTATACGATGGAAAAGCGGTTGTATTTATATTGTGTTGTATGCCTCTGGCGTTGACTTCTAAGGCCGTAGCTATTAGATATGGTGGAGCAACGCCCTAGAGAGACGCCTAGGGTGCTCGGAACGTTGAAATGACGATTACTTTCACACTGCTTGCAATTATTCGTTATATACGATGGAAAAGCTGTTGTATTTATATCGTATTTTATGCTTCTGGCGTTGACTTCTTAGGCCGTAACTATTCGGTCTGGTGGAGCAACGCCCTGGAGTGAAACCTAGGTTGCCCAGAACGTAGAATTGGCCATCACTTTCAAACTGGTTGAAATTATTGCAGCTATATGATGGAAACACTGTTGTATTTTTTTTGCATTTTATGGGTGGGGCGTTGACTTCTAAGGCCCTAACTATTCAATCTGTTGGAGCAACGCCCTAGGGTGAAGCCTAGCTTGCTCGGAAAGTAGAAATGACCATAAGTTTCATACTGGTTGCAATTATTAGTTTTATACGATGGAGCACTGTTGTATTTTTATTGCATTTTATGCTTCGGGCGTTGGCTTCTAAGGCCCTAACTATTCAATCTGTTGGAGCAACGCCCTAGGGTGAAGCCTAGGTTGCTCGGAAAGTAGAAATGACCATCAGTTTCATACTGGTTGCAATTATTCGTTTTATACGATGGAAAAACTGTTGTATTTATATTGTATTTTATGCTTCTGGCGTTGACTTCTAAGGCGCTAGCTGTTCGATCTAGTGGAGCAACGCCCTAGAGTGAAGCCTAGGTTGCCCGGAAAGGAGAAATGACCATCACGTTCAAACTGGTTGCAATTAATCCTTTTATACGATGGAAAAGCTGTTGTATTTATATCGTATTTTATGCTTCTGGCGTTTACTTCTAAGGACCTAACTATTCGATCTGGTGGGGCAACGCCCTAGAGTGAAGCCTAGGTTGCTCGGAATGTGGAAATGACCATAACTATCACACTGGTTGCAATTATTCGTTTCATACGATGGAAACGCTGTTGTATTTATATTGTATTTTATGCCTCTGGCGTTGACTTCTAAGGCACTATCTATTCGATCTGGTGGAGCAACGCCCTAGAGAGAAGCCTACGTTGCCCGGAACGTAGAATTGGCCATCACTTTCAAACTGGTTGCAATTATTCCTGTTATATGATGGAAACACTGTTGTATTTTTTTTGCATTTTATGTTTCGGGCGTTCACTTCTAAGGTCCTAACTATTCAATCTGCTGGAGCCACGCCCTAGGGTGAAGCCTAGCTTGCTCGGAAAGTAGAAATGACCATAAGTTTCATACTGGTTGCAATTATTCGTTTTATACGATGGAAAAACTGTTGAATTTATATTGTATTTTATGCTTCTGGCGTTGACTTCTAATGCCCTAGCAATTCGGTCTAGTGGAGCAACGCCCTAGAGTGAAGCCTAGGTTGCCCGGAAAGGAGAAATGACCATCACTTTCAAACTGGTTGCAGTTAATCCTGTTATACGATGGAAAAACTGGTGTATTTTTATTGCATTTTATGCTTCTGGCGTTCACTTCTTAGGACCGAACTATTCGATCTGGTGGAACAACGGCCTAGGGTGAAGCCTAGCTTGCCCGGAACGTAGAAATGACCATTACTTTCACACTGGTTACAATTATTCGTTTTATACGATGGAATAGCTGTTGTATTTATATTGTATTTTATGCGTCTGGCGTTGACTTCTAAGGCACTATCTATTCGATCTGGTGGAGCAACGCCCTAGAGAGAAGCCTAGGTTGCCCGGAACGTAGAATTGACCATCACTTTCAAACTGGTTGCAATTATTCCTGTTATATGATGGAAACACTGTTGTATTTTTTTTGCATTTTATGGTTCGGGCGTTCACTTCTAAGGTCCTAACTATTCAATCTGTTGGAGCAACGCCCTAGGGTGAAGCCTAGCTTGCTCGGAAAGTAGAAATGACCATAAGTTTCGTACTGGTTGCAATTATTCGTTTTATACGATGGAAACACTGTTGTATTTTTATTGCATTTTATGCTTCGGGCGTTGGCTTCTAAGGCCCTAACTATTCAATCTGTTGGAGCAACGCCCTAGGGTGAAGCCTAGGTTGCTCGCAAAGTAGAAATGACCATCAGTTTCATACTGGTTGCAATTATTCGTTTTATACGATGGAAAAACTGTTGAATTTATATTGTATTTTATGCTTCTGGCGTTGACTTCTAAGGCCCTAGCAATTCGGTCTAGTGGAGCAACGCCCTAGAGTGAAGCCTAGGTTGCCCGGAAAGGAGAAATGACCATCACTTTCAAACTGGTTGCAATTAATCCTGTTATACGATGGAAAAACTGTTGTATTTTTATTGCATTTTATGCTTCTGGCGTTCACTTCCTAGGCCCTAACTATTCGATCTGGTGGAACAACGGCCTAGGGTGAAGCCTAGCTTGCCCGGAACGTAGAAATGACCATTACTTTCACACTGGTTACAATTATTCGTTTTATACGATGGAATAGCTGTTGTATTTATATCGTATTTTATGCTTCTGGCGTTGACTTCTTAGGCCGTAACTATTCGGTCTGGTGGAGCAACGCCCTGGAGTGAAACCTAGGTTGCCCGGAACGTAGAATTGGCCATCACTTTCAAACTGGTTGCAATTATTCCTGTTATATGATGGAAACACTGTTGTAGTTTTTTTGCATTTTATGGATCGGGCGTTGACTTCTAAGGCCCTAACTATTCAATCCGTTGGAGCAACGCCCTAGGGTGAAGCCTAGGTTGCTCGGAAAGTAGAAATGACCATAAGTTTCATACTGGTTGGAATTATTCGTTTTATACGATGGAAAAGCTGTTGTATCTATATTGTATTTTATGCTTCTGGCGTTTACTTCTAAGGACCTAACTATTCGATCTGGTGGAGCAACGCCCTAGAGTGAAGCCTAGGTTACACGGAATGTGGAAATGACCATAACTTTCACACTGGTTGCAATTATTCGTTTGATACGATGGAAACGCTGTTGTATTTATATTGTATTTTATGCGTCTGGCGTTGACTTCTAAGGCACTATCTATTCGATCTGGTGGAGCAACGCCCTAGAGAGAAGCCTAGGTTGCCCGGAACGTAGAATTGGGCATCACTTTCAAACTGGTTGCAATTATTCCTGTTATATGATGGAAACACTGTTGTATTTTTTTTGCATTTTATGGTTCGGGCGTTCACTTCTAAGGTCCTAACTATTCAATCTGTTGGAGCCACGCCCTATGGTGAAGCCTAGGTTGCTCGGAAAGTAGAAATGACCATAAGTTTCATACTGGTTGGAATTATTCGCTTTATACGATGGAAAAACAGTTGTATTTATATTGTATTTTATGCCCCTGGCGTTGACTTCTAAGGCCGTAGCTATTAGATGTGGTGGAGCAACGCCCTAGAGAGACGCCTAGGGTGCTCGGAACGTAGAAACGACCATTACTTTCACACTGCTTGCAATTATTCGTTATATACGATGGAAAAGCTGTTGTATTTATATCGTATTTTATGCTTCTGGCGTTGACTTCTTAGGCCGTAACTATTCGGTCTGGTGGAGCAACGCGCTGGAGTGAAACCTAGGTTGCGCGGAACGTAGAATTGGCCATCACTTTCAAACTGGTTGCAATTATTCCTGATATATGGTGGAAACTCTGTTGTATTTTTTTTGCATTTTATGGTTCGGGCGTTGACTTCTAAGGCCCTAACTATTAAATCTGGTGGAGCAACGCCCTAGAGTGAAGCCTAGGTTACACGGAATGTGGAAATGACCATAACTTTCACACTGGTTGCAATTATTCGTTTTATACGATGGAAACGCTGTTGTATTTATATTGTATTTTATGCGTCTGGCGTTGACTTCTAAGGCACTATCTATTCGATCTGGTGGAGCAACGCCCTAGAGAGAAGCCTAGGTTGCCCGGAACGTAGAATTGACCATCACTTTCAAACTGGTTGCAATTATTCCTGTTATATGATGGAAACACTGTTGTATTTTTTTTGCATTTTATGGTTCGGGCGTTCACTTCTAAGGTCCTAACTATTCAATCTGTTGGAGCAACGCCCTAGGGTGAAGCCTAGCTTGCTCGGAAAGTAGAAATGACCATAAGTTTCGTACTGGTTGCAATTATTCGTTTTATACGATGGAAACACTGTTGTATTTTTATTGCATTTTATGCTTCGGGCGTTGGCTTCTAAGGCCCTAACTATTCAATCTGTTGGAGCAACGCCCTAGGGTGAAGCCTAGGTTGCTCGGAAAGTAGAAATGACCATCAGTTTCATACTGGTTGCAATTATTCGTTTTATACGATGGAAAAACTGTTGAATTTATATTGTATTTTATGCTTCTGGCGTTGACTTCTAAGGCCCTAGCAATTCGGTCTAGTGGAGCAACGCCCTAGAGTGAAGCCTAGGTTGCCCGGAAAGGAGAAATGACCATCACTTGCAAACTGGTTGCAATTAATCCTGTTATACGATGGAAAAACTGTTGTATTTTTATTGCATTTTATGCTTCTGGCGTTCACTTCCTAGGCCCTAACTATTCGATCTGGTGGAACAACGGCCTAGGGTGAAGCCTAGCTTGCCCGGAACGTAGAAATGACCATTACTTTCACACTGGTTACAATTATTCGTTTTATACGATGGAATAGCTGTTGTATTTATATCGTATTTTATGCTTCTGGCGTTGACTTCTTAGGCCGTAACTATTCGGTCTGGTGGAGCAACGCCCTGGAGTGAAACCTAGGTTGCCCGGAACGTAGAATTGGCCATCACTTTCAAACTGGTTGCAATTATTCCTGTTATATGATGGAAACACTGTTGTAGTTTTTTTGCATTTTATGGATCGGGCGTTGACTTCTAAGGCCCTAACTATTCAATCCGTTGGAGCAACGCCCTAGGGTGAAGCCTAGGTTGCTCGGAAAGTAGAAATGACCATAAGTTTCATACTGGTTGGAATTATTCGTTTTATACGATGGAAAAGCTGTTGTATCTATATTGTATTTTATGCTTCTGGCGTTTACTTCTAAGGACCTAACTATTCGATCTGGTGGAGCAACGCCCTAGAGTGAAGCCTAGGTTACACGGAATGTGGAAATGACCATAACTTTCACACTGGTTGCAATTATTCGTTTGATACGATGGAAACGCTGTTGTATTTATATTGTATTTTATGCGTCTGGCGTTGACTTCTAAGGCACTATCTATTCGATCTGGTGGAGCAACGCCCTAGAGAGAAGCCTAGGTTGCCCGGAACGTAGAATTGGGCATCACTTTCAAACTGGTTGCAATTATTCCTGTTATATGATGGAAACACTGTTGTATTTTTTTTGCATTTTATGGTTCGGGCGTTCACTTCTAAGGTCCTAACTATTCAATCTGTTGGAGCCACGCCCTAGGGTGAAGCCTAGGTTGCTCGGAAAGTAGAAATGACCATAAGTTTCATACTGGTTGGAATTATTCGTTTTATACGATGGAAAAGCGGTTGTATTTATATTGTGTTTTATGCCTCTGGCGTTGACTTCTAAGGCCGTAGCTATTAGATATGGTGGAGCAACGCCCTAGAGAGACGCCTAGGGTGCTCGGAACGTTGAAATGACGAATACTTTCACACTGCTTGCAATTATTCGTTATATACGATGGAAAAGCTGTTGTATTTATATCGTATTTTATGCTTCTGGCGTTGACTTCTTAGGCCGTAACTATTCGGTCTGGTGGAGCAACGCCCTGGAGTGAAACCTAGGTTGCCCAGAACGTAGAATTGGCCATCACTTTCAAACTGGTTGAAATTATTGCAGCTATATGATGGAAACACTGTTGTATTTTTTTTGCATTTTATGGGTGGGGCGTTGACTTCTAAGGCCCTAACTATTCAATCCGTCGGAGCAACGCCCTAGGGTGAAGCCTAGGTTGTTCGGAAAGTAGAAATGACCATAAGCTTCATACTGGTAGCAATTATTCGTTTTATACGATGGAAAAACTGTTGTATTTATATTGTATTTTATGCTTCTGGCGTTGACTTCTAAGGCACTAACTATTCGATCTGGTGGAGCAACGCCCTAGAGTGAAGCCTAGGTTGCCCGGAAGGTAGAATTGGCCATCACTTTCACACTGGTTGCAATTATTCGTTTTATACGATGGAAAAGCTGTTGTATTTATATTGTATTTTATGCCTCTGGCGTTGACTTCTAAGGCCCTAACTATTCAATCTGTTGGAGCAACGCCCTGGGGTGAAGCCTAGGTTGCTCGGAAAGTAGAAATGACCATAAGTTTCATACTGGTTGCAATTATTCGTTTTATACGATGGAAAAACTGTTGTATTTTTATTGCATTTTATGCGTCTGGCGTTGACTTCTAAGGCACTATCTATTCGATCTGGTGGAGCAACGCCCTAGAGAGAAGCCTAGGTTGCCCGGAACGTAGAATTGGCCATCACTTTCAACCTGGTTGCAATTATTCCTGTTATATGATGGAAACACTGTTGTATTTTTTTTGCACTTTGTGGTTCGGGCGTTCACTTCTAAGGTCCTAACTATTCAATCTGTTGGAGCAACGCCCTAGGGTGAAGCCTAGCTTGCTCGGAAAGTAGAAATGACCATAAGTTTCATACTGGTTGCAATTATTAGTTTTATACGATGGAGCACTGTTGTATTTTTATTGCATTTTATGCTTCGGGCGTTGGCTTCTAAGGCCCTAACTATTCAATCTGTTGGAGCAACGCCCTAGGGTGAAGCCTAGGTTGCTCGGAAAGTAGAAATGACCATAAGTTTCATACTGGTTGGAATTATTCGCTTTATACGATGGAAAAACAGTTGTATTTATATTGTATTTTATGCCCCTGGCGTTGACTTCTAAGGCCGTAGCTATTAGATGTGGTGGAGCAACGCCCTAGAGAGACGCCTAGGGTGCTCGGAACGTAGAAACGACCATTACTTTCACACTGGTTGCAATTATTCGTTATATACGATGGAAAAGCTGTTGTATTTATATCGTATTTTATGCTTCTGGCGTTGACTTCTTAGGCCGTAACTATTCGGTCTGGTGGAGCAACGCGCTGGAGTGAAACCTAGGTTGCGCGGAACGTAGAATTGGCCATCACTTTCAAACTGGTTGCAATTATTCCTGATATATGGTGGAAACTCTGTTGTATTTTTTTTGCATTTTATGGTTCGGGCGTTGACTTCTAAGGCCCTAACTATTCAATCTGGTGGAGCAACGCCCTAGAGTGAAGCCTAGGTTACACGGAATGTGGAAATGACCATAACTTTCACACTGGTTGCAATTATTCGTTTTATACGATGGAAACGCTGTTGTATTTATATTGTATTTTATGCGTCTGGCGTTGACTTCTATGGCACTATCTATTCGATCTGGTGGAGCAACGCCCTAGAGAGAAGCCTAGGTTGCCCGGAACGTAGAATTGACCATCACTTTCAAACTGGTTGCAATTATTCCTGTTATATGATGGAAACACTGTTGTATTTTTTTTGCATTTTATGGTTCGAGCGTTCACTTCTAAGGTCCTAACTATTCAATCTGTTGGAGCAACGCCCTAGGGTGAAGCCTAGGTTGCTCGGACAGTAGAAATGACCATCAGTTTCATACTGGTTGCAATTATTCGTTTTATACGATGGAAAAACTGTTGAATTTGTATTGTATTTTATGCTTCTGGCGTTGACTTCTAAGGCCCTAGCAATTCGGTCTAGTGGAGCAACGCCCTAGAGTGAAGCCTAGGTTGCCCGGAAGGGAGAAATGACCATCACGTTCAAACTGGTTGCAATTAATCCTCTTATACGATGGAAAAGCTGTTGTATCTATATTGTATTTTATGCTTCTGGCGTTTACTTCTAAGGACCTAACTATTCGATCTGGTGGAGCAACCCCCTAGAGTGAAGCCTAGGTTACACGGAATGTGGAAATGACCATAACTTTCACACTGGTTGCAATTATTCGTTTTATACGATGGAAACGCTGTTGTATTTATATTGTATTTTATGCGTCTGGCGTTGACTTCTAAGGCACTATCTATTCGATCTGGTGGAGCAACGCCCTAGAGAGAAGCCTAGGTTGCCCGGAACGTAGAATTGGCCATCACTTTCAAACTGGTTGCAATTATTCGTTGTATACGATGGAAAAACTGTTGTATTTATATTGTATTTTATGCTACTGGCGTTGACTTCTAAGGCACTAACTATTCGATCTGGTGGAGCAGCACCCTAGAGTGAAGCCTAGGTTGCCCGGAACGTAGAATTGGTCATCACTTTCAAACTGGTTGCAATTATTCCTGTTATATGATGGAAACACTGTTGTATTTTTATTGCATTTTATGCTTCGGGCGTTGACTTCTAAGGCCCTAACTATTCAACCTGTTGGAGCAACGCCCTAGGGTGAAGCCTAGGTTGCTCGGAAAGTAGAGATGACCATCAGTTTCATACTGGTTACAATTATTCGTTTTATACGACGGAAAAGCTGTTGTATTTATATCGTATTTTATGCTTCTGGCGTTGACTTCTACGGCACTAACTATTCGATCTGGTGGAGCAACGCCCTGGAGTGAAACCTAGGTTGCCCGGAACGTAGAACTGGCCATCACTTTCAAACTGGTTGCAATTATTCCTGTTATATGATGGAAACACTGTTGTATTTTTTTTGCATTTTATGGTTCGGGCGTTGACTTCTAAGGCCCTAACTATTCAATCCGTTGGAGCAACGCCCTAGGGTGAAGCCTAGGTTGCTCGGAAAGTAGAAATGACCATAAGTTTCATACTGGTTGGAATTATTCGTTTTATACGATGGAAAAGCTGTTGTATTTATATTGTATTTTATGCCTCTGGCGTTGACTTCTAAGGCCGTAGCTATTAGATATGGTGGAGCAACGCCCTAGAGAGACGCCTAGGGTGCTCGGAACGTTGAAATGACGATTACTTTCACACTGGTTGCAATTATTCGTTATATACGACGGAAAAGCTGTTGTATTTATATCGTATTTTATGCTTCTGGCGTTGACTTCTTAGGCCGTAACTATTCGGTCTGGTGGAGCAACGCCCTGGAGTGAAACCTAGGTTGCCCAGAACGTAGAATTGGCCATCACTTTCAAACTGGTTGAAATTATTGCTGCTATATGATGGAAACACTGTTGTATTTTTTTTGCATTTTATGGGTGGGGCGTTGACTTCTAAGGCCCTAACTATTCAATCCGTCGGAGCAACGCCCTAGGGTGAGGCCTAGGTTGTTCGGAAAGTAGAAATGACCATAAGCTTCATACTGGTAGCAATTATTCGTTTTATACGATGGAAAAACTGTTGTATTTATATTGTATTTTATGCTTCTGGCGTTGACTTCTAAGGCCCTAGCTGTTCGATCTAGTGGAGCAACGCCCTAGAGTGAAGCCTAGGTTGCCCGGAAGGGAGAAATGACCATCACGTTCAAACTGGTTGCAATTAATCCTTTTATACGATGGAAAAGCTGTTGTATCTATATTGTATTTTATGCTTCTGGCGTTTACTTCTAAGGACCTAACTATTCGATCTGGTGGAGCATCGCCCTAGAGTGAAGCCTAGGTTACACGGAATGTGGAAATGACCATAACTTTCACACTGGTTGCAATTATTCGTTTTATACGATGGAAACGCTGTTGTATTTATATTGTATTTTATGCGTCTGGCGTTGACTTCTAAGGCACTATCTATTCGATCTGGTGGAGCAACGCCCTAGAGAGAAGCCTAGGTTGCCCGGAACGTAGAATTGGGCATCACTTTCAAACTGGTTGCAATTATTCCTGTTATATGATGGAAACACTGTTGTATTTTTTTTTGCATTTTATGGTTCGGGCGTTCACTTCTAAGGTCCTAACTATTCAATCTGTTGGAGCCACGCCCGAGGGTGAAGCCTAGCTTGCGCGGAAAGTAGAAATGACCATAAGTTTCATACTGGTTGCAATTATTCGTTTTATACGATGGAAACACTGTTGTATTTTTATTGCATTTTATGCTTCGGGCGTTGGCTTCTAAGGCTCTAACTATTCAATCTGTTGGAGCAACGCCCTAGGGTGAAGCCTAGGTTACACGGAATGTGGAAATGACCATAACTTTCACACTGGTTGCAATTATTCGTTTTATACGATGGAAACGCTGTTGTATTTATATTGTATTTTATGCGTCTGGCGTTGACTTCTAAGGCACTATCTATTCGATCTGGTGGAGCAACGACCTAGAGAGAAGCCTAGGTTGCCCGGAACGTAGAATTGGCCATCACTTTCAAACTGGTTGCAATTATTCGTTGTATACGATGGAAAAACTGTTGTATTTATATTGTATTTTATGCTACTGGCGTTGACTTCTAAGGCACTAACTATTCGATCTGGTGGAGCAACGCCCTAGAGTGAAGCCTAGGTTGCCCGGAACGTAGAATTGGTCATCACTTTCAAACTGGTTGCAATTATTCCTGTTATATGATGGAAACACTGTTGTATTTTTATTGCATTTTATGCTTCGGGCGTTGACTTCTAAGGCCCTAACTATTCAACCTGTTGGAGCAACGCCCTAGGGTGAAGCCTAGGTTGCTCGGAAAGTAGAGATGACCATCAGTTTCATACTGGTTACAATTATTCGTTTTATACGACGGAAAAGCTGTTGTATTTATATCGTATTTTATGCTTCTGGCGTTGACTTCTACGGCACTAACTATTCGATCTGGTGGAGCAACGCCCTGGAGTGAAACCTAGGTTGCCCGGAACGTAGAATTGGCCATCACTTTCAAACTGGTTGCAATTATTCCTGTTATATGATGGAAACACTGTTGTATTTTTTTTGCATTTTATGGTTCGGGCGTTGACTTCTAAGGCCCTAACTATTCAATCCGTTGGAGCAACGCCCTAGGGTGAAGCCTAGGTTGCTCGGAAAGTAGAAATGACCATAAGTTTCATACTGGTTGGAATTATTCGTTTTATACGATGGAAACACTGTTGTATTTTTATTGCATTTTATGCTTCGGGCTTTGGCTTCTAAGGCCCTAACTATTCAATCTGTTGGAGCAACGCCCTAGGGTGAAGCCTAGGTTGCTCGGAAAGTAGAAATGACCATCAGTTTCATACAGGTTGCAATTATTCGTTTTATACGATGGAAAAACTGTTGTATTTATATTGTATTTTATGCTTCTGGCGTTGACTTCTAAGGCGCTAGCTGTTCGATCTAGTGGAGCAACGCCCTAGAGTGAAGCCTAGGTTGCCCGGAAAGGAGAAATGACCATCACGTTGAAACTGGTTGCAATTAATCCTTTTATACGATGGAAAAGCTGTTGTATTTATATCGTATTTTATGCTTCTGGCGTTTACTTCTAAGCACCTAACTATTCGATCTGGTGGAGCAACGCCCTAGAGTGAAGCCTAGGTTGCTCGGAATGTGGAAATGACCATAAGTTTCATACTGGTTGGAATTATTCGTTTTATACAATGGAAAAGCTGTTGTACTTATATCGTATTTTATGCTTCTGGCGTTGACTTCTTAATCCGTAACTATTCGGTCTGGTGGAGCAACGCCATGGAGTGAAACCCAGGTTGCCCGGAACGTAGAATTGGCCATCACTTTCAAACTGGTTGCAATTATTCCTGTTATATGATGGAAACACTGTCGTATTTTTTTGGCATTTTATGGTTCGGGCGTTCACTCCTAAGGTCCTAACTATTGAATCTGTTGGAGCAGCGCCCTAGGGTGAAGCCTAGCTTGCTCGGAAAGTAGAAATGACCATAAGTTTCATACTGGTTGCAATTATTCGTTTTATACGATGGAAACACTGTTGTGTTTTTATTGCATTTTATGCTTCTGGCGTTCACTTCTTAGGCCCTAACTATTCGATCTGGTGGAACAACGGCCTAGGGTGAAGCCTAGCTTGCCCGAAACGTAGAAATGACCATTACCTTCACACTGTTTGCAATTATTCCTTTTATACGATGGAAAAGCTGTTGTATTTATATCGTATTTTATGCTTCTGGCGATTACTTCTAAGGACCTAACTATTCGATCTGGTGGAGCAACGCCCTAGAGTGACGCCTAGGGTGCTCGGAACGTAGAAATGACCATTACTTTCACACTGGTTGCAATTATTCGTTTTATACGATGGAAAAGCTGTTGTATTTATATCGTATTTTATGCTTCTGGCGTTGACTTCTTAGGCCGTAACTATTCGGTCTGGTGGAGCAACGCCCTGGAGTGAAACCTAGGTTGCCCGGAACGTAGAATTGGCCATCACTTTCAAAGTGGTTGCAATTATTCCTGTTATATGATGGAAACACTGTTGTATTTTTTTTGCGTTTTATGGTTCGGGCGTAGACTTCTAAGGGCCTAACTATTCAATCTGTTGGAGCAACGCCCTAGGGTGAAGCCTAGGTTGCTCGGAAAGTAGAAATGACCATAAGTTTCATACAGGTTGCAATTATTCGTTTTATACGATGGAAAAGCTGTTGGATTTATATCGTATTTTATGCTTCTGGCGTTGACTTCTAAGGCACTAACTATTCGATCTGGTGGAGCAACGCTCTGGAGTGAAACCTAGGTTGCCCGGAACGTAGAATTGGCCATCACTTTCAAAGTGGTTGCAATTATTCCTGTTATATGATGGAAACACTGTTGTATTTTTTTTGCATTTTATGGTCCTGGCGTAGACTTCTAAGGCCCTAACTATTCAATCTGTGGGAGCAACGCCCTAGGGTGAAGGCTAGGTTGCTCGGAAAGTAGAAATGACCATAAGTTTCATACTGGTTGCAATTATTCGTTTTATACGATGGAAAAGCTGTTGTATTTATATTGTATTTTATGCTTCTGGCATTGACTTCTAAGGCGCTAGCTGTTCGATCTAGTGGAGCAACGCCCTAGAGTGAAGCCTAGGTTGCGCGGAAAGGAGAAATGACCATCACGTTCAAACTGGTTGCAATTAATCCTTTTATACGATGGAAAAGCTGTTGTATTTATATCGTATTTCATGCTTCTGGCGTTTACTTCTATGGACCTAACTATTCGATCTGGCGGAGCAACGCCCTAGAGTGAAGCCTAGGTTGCTCGGAATGTGGAAATGATCATAACTTTCAAACTGGTTGCAATTATTCGTTTTATACGATGTAAACGCTGTTGTATTTATATTGTATTTTATGCCTCTGGCGTTGACTTCTAAGGCCGTAGCTATTAGATGTGGTTGAGCAACGCCCTAGAGTGACGCCTAGGGTGCTCGGAACGTAGAAATGACCATTACTTTCACACTGGTTGCAATTATTCGGTTTATATGGTGGAAAAGCTGTTGTATTTATATCGTATTTTATGCTTCTGGCGTTGACTTCTTAGGCCGTAACTATTCCGTCTGGTGGAGCGACGCCCTGGTGTGAAACCTAGGTTGCCCGGAACGTAGAATTGGTCATCACTTTCAAACTGGTTGCAATTATTCCTGTTATATGATGGAAACACTGTTGTATTTTTATTGCATTTTATGCTTCGGGCGTTGACTTCTAAGGCCCTAACTATTCAACCTGTTGGAGCAACGCCCTAGGGTGAAGCCTAGGTTGCTCGGAAAGTAGAGATGACCATCAGTTTCATACTGGTTACAATTATTCGTTTTATACGACGGAAAAGCTGTTGTATTTATATCGTATTTTATGCTTCTGGCGTTGACTTCTACGGCACTAACTATTCGATCTGGTGGAGCAACGCCCTGGAGTGAAACCTAGGTTGCCCGGAACGTAGAATTGGCCATCACTTTCAAACTGGTTGCAATTATTCCTGTTATATGATGGAAACACTGTTGTATTTTTTTTGCATTTTATGGTTCGGGCGTTGACTTCTAAGGCCCTAACTATTCAATCCGTTGGAGCAACGCCCTAGGGTGAAGCCTAGGTTGCTCGGAAAGTGGAAATGACCATAAGTTTCATACTGGTTGGAATTATTCGTTTTATACGATGGAAAAGCTGTTGTATTTATATTGTATTTTATGCCTCTGGCGTTGACTTCTAAGGCCGTAGCTATTAGATATGGTGGAGCAACGCCCTAGAGAGACGCCTAGGGTGCTCGGAACGTTGAAATGACGATTACTTTCACACTGGTTGCAATTATTCGTTATATACGATGGAAAAGCTGTTGTATTTATATTGTATTTTATGCGTCTGGCGTTGACTTCTAAGGCACTATCTATTCGATCTGGTGGAGCAACGACCTAGAGAGAAGCCTAGGTTGCCCGGAACGTAGAATTGGCCATCACTTTCAAACTGGTTGCAATTATTCGTTGTATACGATGGAAAAACTGTTGTATTTATATTGTATTTTATGCTACTGGCGTTGACTTCTAAGGCACTAACTATTCGATCTGGTGGAGCAACGCCCTAGAGTGAAGCCTAGGTTGCCCGGAACGTAGAATTGGTCATCACTTTCAAACTGGTTGCAATTATTCCTGTTATATGATGGAAACACTGTTGTATTTTTATTGCATTTTATGCTTCGGGCGTTGACTTCTAAGGCCCTAACTATTCAACCTGTTGGAGCAACGCCCTAGGGTGAAGCCTAGGTTGCTCGGAAAGTAGAGATGACCATCAGTTTCATACTGGTTACAATTATTCGTTTTATACGACGGAAAAGCTGTTGTATTTATATCGTATTTTATGCTTCTGGCGTTGACTTCTACGGCACTAACTATTCGATCTGGTGGAGCAACGCCCTGGAGTGAAACCTAGGTTGCCCGGAACGTAGAATTGGCCATCACTTTCAAACTGGTTGCAATTATTCCTGTTATATGATGGAAACACTGTTGTATTTTTTTTGCATTTTATGGTTCGGGCGTTGACTTCTAAGGCCCTAACTATTCAATCCGTTGGAGCAACGCCCTAGGGTGAAGCCTAGGTTGCTCGGAAAGTAGAAATGACCATAAGTTTCATACTGGTTGGAATTATTCGTTTTATACGATGGAAACACTGTTGTATTTTTATTGCATTTTATGCTTCGGGCTTTTCCTTCTAAGGCCCTAACTATTCAATCTGTTGGAGCAACGCCCTAGGGTGAAGCCTAGGTTGCTCGGAAAGTAGAAATGACCATCAGTTTCATACTGGTTGCAATTATTCGTTTTATACGATGGAAAAACTGTTGTATTTATATTGTATTTTATGCTTCTGGCGTTGACTTCTAAGGCGCTAGCTGTTCGATCTAGTGGAGCAACGCCCTAGAGTGAAGCCTAGGTTGCCCGGAAAGGAGAAATGACCATCACGTTGAAACTGGTTGCAATTAATCCTTTTATACGATGGAAAAGCTGTTGTATTTATATCGTATTTTATGCTTCTGGCGTTTACTTCTAAGCACCTAACTATTCGATCTGGTGGAGCAACGCCCTAGAGTGAAGCCTAGGTTGCTCGGAATGTGGAAATGACCATAAGTTTCATACTGGTTGGAATTATTCGTTTTATACAATGGAAAAGCTGTTGTACTTATATCGTATTTTATGCTTCTGGCGTTGACTTCTTAATCCGTAACTATTCGGTCTGGTGGAGCAACGCCATGGAGTGAAACCCAGGTTGCCCGGAACGTAGAATTGGCCATCACTTTCAAACTGGTTGCAATTATTCCTGTTATATGATGGAAACACTGTCGTATTTTTTTGGCATTTTATGGTTCGGGCGTTCACTCCTAAGGTCCTAACTATTGAATCTGTTGGAGCAGCGCCCTAGGGTGAAGCCTAGCTTGCTCGGAAAGTAGAAATGACCATAAGTTTCATACTGGTTGCAATTATTCGTTTTATACGATGGAAACACTGTTGTGTTTTTATTGCATTTTATGCTTCTGGCGTTCACTTCTTAGGCCCTAACTATTCGATCTGGTGGAACAACGGCCTAGGGTGAAGCCTAGCTTGCCCGAAACGTAGAAATGACCATTACCTTCACACTGTTTGCAATTATTCCTTTTATACGATGGAAAAGCTGTTGTATTTATATCGTATTTTATGCTTCTGGCGATTACTTCTAAGGACCTAACTATTCGATCTGGTGGAGCAACGCCCTAGAGTGACGCCTAGGGTGCTCGGAACGTAGAAATGACCATTACTTTCACACTGGTTGCAATTATTCGTTTTATACGATGGAAAAGCTGTTGTATTTATATCGAATTTTATGCTTCTGGCGTTGACTTCTTAGGCCGTAACTATTCGGTCTGGTGGAGCAACGCCCTGGAGTGAAACCTAGGTTGCCCGGAACGTAGAATTGGCCATCACTTTCAAAGTGGTTGCAATTATTCCTGTTATATGATGGAAACACTGTTGTATTTTTTTTGCGTTTTATGGTTCGGGCGTAGACTTCTAAGGGCCTAACTATTCAATCTGTTGGAGCAACGCCCTAGGGTGAAGCCTAGGTTGCTCGGAAAGTAGAAATGACCATAAGTTTCATACAGGTTGCAATTATTCGTTTTATACGATGGAAAAGCTGTTGGATTTATATCGTATTTTATGCTTCTGGCGTTGACTTCTAAGGCACTAACTATTCGATCTGGTGGAGCAACGCTCTGGAGTGAAACCTAGGTTGCCCGGAACGTAGAATTGGCCATCACTTTCAAAGTGGTTGCAATTATTCCTGTTATATGATGGAAACACTGTTGTATTTTTTTTGCATTTTATGGTCCTGGCGTAGACTTCTAAGGCCCTAACTATTCAATCTGTGGGAGCAACGCCCTAGGGTGAAGGCTAGGTTGCTCGGAAAGTAGAAATGACCATAAGTTTCATACTGGTTGCAATTATTCGTTTTATACGATGGAAAAGCTGTTGTATTTATATTGTATTTTATGCTTCTGGCATTGACTTCTAAGGCGCTAGCTGTTCGATCTAGTGGAGCAACGCCCTAGAGTGAAGCCTAGGTTGCGCGGAAAGGAGAAATGACCATCACGTTCAAACTGGTTGCAATTAATCCTTTTATACGATGGAAAAGCTGTTGTATTTATATCGTATTTCATGCTTCTGGCGTTTACTTCTATGGACCTAACTATTCGATCTGGCGGAGCAACGCCCTAGAGTGAAGCCTAGGTTGCTCGGAATGTGGAAATGATCATAACTTTCAAACTGGTTGCAATTATTCGTTTTATACGATGTAAACGCTGTTGTATTTATATTGTATTTTATGCCTCTGGCGTTGACTTCTAAGGCCGTAGCTATTAGATGTGGTTGAGCAACGCCCTAGAGTGACGCCTAGGGTGCTCGGAACGTAGAAATGACCATTACTTTCACACTGGTTGCAATTATTCGGTTTATATGGTGGAAAAGCTGTTGTATTTATATCGTATTTTATGCTTCTGGCGTTGACTTCTTAGGCCGTAACTATTCCGTCTGGTGGAGCGACGCCCTGGTGTGAAACCTAGGTTGCCCGGAACGTAGAATTGGTCATCACTTTCAAACTGGTTGCAATTATTCCTGTTATATGATGGAAACACTGTTGTATTTTTATTGCATTTTATGCTTCGGGCGTTGACTTCTAAGGCCCTAACTATTCAACCTGTTGGAGCAACGCCCTAGGGTGAAGCCTAGGTTGCTCGGAAAGTAGAGATGACCATCAGTTTCATACTGGTTACAATTATTCGTTTTATACGACGGAAAAGCTGTTGTATTTATATCGTATTTTATGCTTCTGGCGTTGACTTCTACGGCACTAACTATTCGATCTGGTGGAGCAACGCCCTGGAGTGAAACCTAGGTTGCCCGGAACGTAGAATTGGCCATCACTTTCAAACTGGTTGCAATTATTCCTGTTATATGATGGAAACACTGTTGTATTTTTTTTGCATTTTATGGTTCGGGCGTTGACTTCTAAGGCCCTAACTATTCAATCCGTTGGAGCAACGCCCTAGGGTGAAGCCTAGGTTGCTCGGAAAGTAGAAATGACCATAAGTTTCATACTGGTTGGAATTATTCGTTTTATACGATGGAAAAGCTGTTGTATTTATATTGTATTTTATGCCTCTGGCGTTGACTTCTAAGGCCGTAGCTATTAGATATGGTGGAGCAACGCCCTAGAGAGACGCCTAGGGTGCTCGGAACGTTGAAATGACGATTACTTTCACACTGGTTGCAATTATTCGTTATATACGATGGAAAAGCTGTTGTATTTATATCGTATTTTATGCTTCTGGCGTTGACTTCTTAGGCCGTAACTATTCGGTCTGGTGGAGCAACGCCCTGGAGTGAATCCTAGGTTGCCCAGAACGTAGAATTGGCCATCACTTTCAAACTGGTTGAAATTATTGCTGCTATATGATGGAAACACTGTTGTATTTTTTTTGCATTTTATGGGTGGGGCGTTGAGTTCTAAGGCCCTAACTATTCAATCCGTCGGAGCAACGCCCTAGGGTGAGGCCTAGGTTGTTCGGAAAGTAGAAATGACCATAAGCTTCATACTGGTAGCAATTATTCGTTTTATACGATGGAAAAACTGTTGTATTTATATTGTATTTTATGCTTCTGGCGTTGACTTCTAAGGCACTAACTATTCGATCTGGTGGAGCAACGCCCTAGAGTGAAGCCTAGGTTGCCCGGAAGGTAGAATTGGCCATCACTTTCACACTGGTTGCAATTATTCGTTTTATACGATGGAGAAGCTGTTGTATTTATATTGTATTTTATGCCTCTGGCGTTGACTTCTAAGGTCCTAACTATTCAATCTGTTGGAGCAACGCCCTAGGGTGAAGCCTAGGTTCCTCGGAAAGTAGAAATGACCATAAGTTTCATACTGGTTACAATTATTCGTTTTATACGATGGAAAAACTGTTATATTTTTATTGCATTTTATGCGTCTGGCGTTGACTTCTAAGGCACTATCTATTCGATCTGGTGGAGCAACGCCCTAGAGAGAAGCCTAGGTTGCCCGGAACGTAGAATTGGCCATCACTTTCAACCTGGTTGCAATTATTCCTGTTATGTGATGGAAACACTGTTGTATTTTTTTTGCATTTTATGGTTCGGGCGTTCACTTCTAAGGACCTAACTATTCAATCTGTTGGAGCAACGCCCTAGGGTGAAGCCTAGCTTGCTCGGAAAGTAGAAATGACCATAAGTTTCATACTGGTTGCAATTATTAGTTTTATACGATGGAAACACTGTTGTATTTTTATTGCATTTTATGCTTCGGGCTTTGGCTTCTAAGGCCCTAACTATTCAATCTGTTGGAGCAACGCCCTAGGGTGAAGCCTAGGTTGCTCGGAAAGTAGAAATGACCATCAGTTTCATACTGGTTGCAATTATTCGTTTTATACGATGGAAAAACTGTTGTATTTATATTGTATTTTATGCTTCTGGCGTTGACTTCTAAGGCGCTAGCTGTTCGATCTAGTGGAGCAACGCCCTAGAGTGAAGCCTAGGTTGCCCGGAAAGGAGAAATGACCATCACGTTCAAACTGGTTGCAATTAATCCTTTTATACGATGGAAAAGCTGTTGTATTTATATCGTATTTTATGCTTCTGGCGTTTACTTCTAAGCACCTAACTATTCGATCTGGTGGAGCAACGCCCTAGAGTGAAGCCTAGGTTGCTCGGAATGTGGAAATGACCATAAGTTTCATACTGGTTGGAATTATTCGTTTTATACAATGGAAAAGCTGTTGTACTTATATCGTATTTTATGCTTCTGGCGTTGACTTCTTAATCCGTAACTATTCGGTCTGGTGGAGCAACGCCATGGAGTGAAACCCAGGTTGCCCGGAACGTAGAATTGGCCATCACTTTCAAACTGGTTGCAATTATTCCTGTTATATGATGGAAACACTGTCGTATTTTTTTGGCATTTTATGGTTCGGGCGTTCACTCCTAAGGTCCTAACTATTGAATCTGTTGGAGCAGCGCCCTAGGGTGAAGCCTAGCTTGCTCGGAAAGTAGAAATGACCATAAGTTTCATACTGGTTGCAATTATTCGTTTTATACGATGGAAACACTGTTGTGTTTTTATTGCATTTTATGCATCGGGCGTTGACTTCTAAGGCCCTAACTATTCAATCTGTTGGAGCAACGCCCTAGAGTGAAGCCTAGGTTGCCCGGAAAGGAGAAATGACCATCACTTTCAAACTGGTTGCAATTAATCCTGTTATACATTGGAAAAACTGTTGTATTTTTATTGCATTTTATGCTACTGGCGTTCACTTCTTAGGCCCTAACTATTCGATCTGGTGGAACAACGGCCTAGGGTGAAGCCTAGCTTGCCCGAAACGTAGAAATGACCATTACCTTCACACTGTTTGCAATTATTCCTTTTATACGATGGAAAAGCTGTTGTATTTATATCGTATTTTATGCTTCTGGCGATTACTTCTAAGGACCTAACTATTCGATCTGGTGGAGCAACGCCCTAGACTGACGCCTAGGGTGCTCGGAACGTAGAAATGACCATTACTTTCACACTGGTTGCAATTATTCGTTTGATACGATGGAAAAGCTGTTGTATTTATATCGTATTTTATGCTTCTGGCGTTGACTTCTTAGGCCGTAACTATTCGGTCTGGTGGAGCAACGCCCTGGAGTGAAACCTAGGTTGCCCGGAACGTAGAATTGGCCATCACTTTCAAAGTGGTTGCAATTATTCCTGTTATATGATGGAAACACTGTTGTATTTTTTTTGCGTTTTATGGTTCGGGCGTAGACTTCTAAGGGCCTAACTATTCAATCTGTTGGAGCAACGCCCTAGGGTGAAGCCTAGGTTGCTCGGAAAGTAGAAATGACCATAAGTTTCATACAGGTTGCAATTATTCGTTTTATACGATGGAAAAGCTGTTGGATTTATATCGTATTTTATGCTTCTGGCGTTGACTTCTAAGGCACTAACTATTCGATCTGGTGGAGCAACGCCCTGGAGTGAAACCTAGGTTGCCCGGAACGTAGAATTGGCCATCACTTTCAAAGTGGTTGCAATTATTCCTGTTATATGATGGAAACACTGTTGTATTTTTTTTGCATTTTATGGTCCTGGCGTAGACTTCTAAGGCCCTAACTATTCAATCTGTGGGAGCAACGCCCTAGGGTGAAGGCTAGGTTGCTCGGAAAGTAGAAATGACCATAAGTTTCATACTGGTTGCAATTATTCGTTTTATACGATGGAAAAGCTGTTGTATTTATATTGTATTTTATGCTTCTGGCATTGACTTCTAAGGCGCTAGCTGTTCGATCTAGTGGAGCAACGCCCTAGAGTGAAGCCTAGGTTGCGCGGAAAGGAGAAATGACCATCACGTTCAAACTGGTTGCAATTAATCCTTTTATACGATGGAAAAGCTGTTGTATTTACATCGTATTTTATGCTTCTGGCGTTTACTTCTATGGACCTAACTATTCGATCTGGCGGAGCAACGCCCTAGAGTGAAGCCTAGGTTGCTCGGAATGTGGAAATGATCATAACTTTCAAACTGGTTGCAATTATTCGTTTTATACGATGTAAACGCTGTTGTATTTATATTGTATTTTATGCCTCTGGCGTTGACTTCTAAGGCCGTAGCTATTAGATGTGGTTGAGCAACGCCCTAGAGTGTCGCCTAGGGTGCTCGGAACGTAGAAATGACCATTACTTTCACACTGGTTGCAATTATTCGGTTTATATGGTGGAAAAGCTGTTGTATTTATATCGTATTTTATGCTTCTGGCGTTGACTTCTTAGGCCGTAACTATTCCGTCTGGTGGAGCGACGCCCTGGTGTGAAACCTAGGTTGCCCGGAACGTAGAATTGGCCATCACCTTCAAACTGGATGCAATTATTCCTGTTATATGATGGGAACGCTGATGTATTTTTTTTTGCATTTTATGGTTCGGGCGTTGACTTCTAAGGCGCTAACTATTCAATCTGTTGGAGCAACGCCCTAGGGTGAAGCCTAGGTTGCTCGGAAAGTAGAAATGACCATCAGTTTCATACTGGTTGCAATTATTCGCTTTATACGATGGAAAAACAGTTGTATCTATATTGTATTTTATGCTTCTGGCGTTGACTTCTAAGGCACTAACTATTCGACCTGGTGGAGCAACGCCCTAGAGTGAAGCCTAGGTTGCCCGGAAGGTAGAATTGGCCATCACTTTCAAACTGGTTGCAATTATTCGTTTTATACGATGGAAAAACTGTTGTACTTATATTGTATTTTATGCTTCTGGCGTTGACTTCTAAGGCACTAACTATTCGATCTGGTGTAGCAACGCCCTAGAGTGAAGCCTAGGTTGCCCGGAACGTAGAATTGGCCATCACTTTCAAACTGGTCGCAATTATTCCTGTTATATGATGGAAACACTGTTGTATTTTAATAGCATTTTATGCTTCGGGCGTTGACTTCTAAGGCCCTAACTATTCAATCTGTTGGAGCAACGCCCTAGGGTGAAGCCTAGCTTGCTCGGAAAGTAGAAATGAACATAAATTTCATACTGGTTGCAATTATTCGTTTTATACGATGGAAAAGCTGTTGTATTTATATCGTATTTTATGCTTCTGGTGTTGACTTCTTAGGCCGTAACTATTCGGTCTGGTGGAGCAACGCGCTGGAGTGAAACCTAGGTTGCGCGGAACGTAGAATTGGCCATCACTTTCAAACTAGTTGCAATTATTCCTGATATATGGTGGAAACTCTGTTGTATTTTTTTTGCATTTTATGGTTCGGGCGTTGACTTCTAAGGCCCTAACTATTCAATCTGTTGGAGCAAGGCCCTAGGGTGAAGCCTAGGTTGCTTGGAAAGTAGAAATGACCATAAGTTACATACTGGTTGCAATTATTCGTCTTATACGATGGAAAAACTGTTGTATTTAAATTGTATTTTATGCTTCTGGCGTTGACTTCTAAGGCACTATCTATTCGATCTGGTGGTGCAACGCCCTAGAGAGAAGCCTAGGTTGCGCGGAACGTAGAATTGGCCATCACTTTCAAACTAGTTGCAATTATTCCTGTTATATGATGGAAACACTGTTGTACTTTTTTTGCATTTTATGGTTCGGGCGTAGACTTCTAAGGCCCTAACTATTCAATCTGTTGGAGCAAGGCCCTAGGGTGAAGCCTAGGTTGCTTGGAAAGTAGAAATGACCATAAGTTACATACTGGTTGCAATTAGTCGTCTTATACGATGGAAAAACTGTTGTATTTAAATTGTATTTTATGCTTCTGGCGTTGACTTCTAAGGCACTATCTATTCGATCTGGTGGTGCAACGCCCTAGAGAGAAGCCTAGGTTGCCCGGAACGTAGAATTGGCTATCACTTTCAAACTGGTTGCAATTACTCCTGTTATATGATGGAAACACTGTTGTATTTTTTTTGCATTTTATGGTTCGGGCGTTCACTTCTAACGTCCTAACTATTGAATCCGTTGGAATAACGCCCTAGGGTGAAGCCTAGCTTGCTCGGAAAGAAGAAATGAACATAAGTTTCATACTGGTTGCAATTATTCGTCTTATACGATGGAAACACTGTTGTATTTTTATTGCATTTTATGCTTCGGGCGTTGACTTCTAAGGCCCTAACTATTCAATCTGTTGGAGCAACGCCCTAAGGTGAAGCCTAGGTTGCTCGGAAAGTAGAAATGACCATCAGTTTCATACTGGTTGCAATTATTCGTTTTATACGAGGGAAAAACTGTTGTATTTATATCGTATTTTATGCTTCTGGTGTTGACTTCTAAGGCCCTAGCTATTCGATCTAGTGGAGCAGTGCCCTAGAGTGAAGCCTAGGTTGCCCGGAAAGGAGAAATGACCATCACTTTCACACTGGTTGCAATTATTCGTTTTATACGATGGAAAAGCTGTTGTATTTATATCGTATTTTATGCTTCTGGCGTTGACTTCTTAGGCCGTAACTATTCGGTCTGGTGGAGCAACGCCCTCGAGTGAAACCTAGGTTGCCCGGAACGTAGAATTGGCCAGCACTTTCAAACTGGTCGAAATTATTCCTGTTATATGATGGAAACACTGTTGTACTTTTTTTGCATTTTATGGTTCGGGCGTAGACTCCTAAGGCCCTAACTATTCAGTCTGTTGGAGCAACGCCCTAGGGTGAAGCCTGGGTTGCACGGAAAGTAGAAATGACCATAAGTTTCATACTGGTTGCAATTATTCGTTTTATACGATGGAAAAGCTGTTGTATTTATATTGTATTTTATGCTTCTGGCGTTGACTTCTAAGGACCTAACTATTCGATCTGGTGGAGCAACGCCCTAGAGTGGATCCTAGGTTGCTCGGAATGTAGAAATGACCATAACTTTCACACTGGTTGCAATTATTCGTTTTATACGATGGAAACGCTGTTGTATTTATATTGTACTTTATGCCTCTGGCGTTGACTTCTAAGGCCGTACCTATTAGATGTGGTGGAGCAACGCACTGGAGTGACGCCTAGGGTGCTCGGAACGTAGAAATGACCATTACTTTCACCCTGGTTGCAATTATTCGTTTTATACGATGGAAAAGCTGTTGTATTTATATCGTATTTTATGCTTCTGGCGTTGACTTCTTAGGCCGTAACTATTCGGTCTGGTGGAGCAACGCCCTCGAGTGAAACCTAGGCTGCCCGGAACGTAGAATTGGCCAGCACTTTCAAACTGGTCGAAATTATTCCTGTTATATGATGGAAACACTGTTGTACTTTTTTTGCATTTTATGGTTCGGGCGTAGACTTCTAAGGCCCTAACTATTCAATCTGTTGGAGCAACGCCCTAGGGTGAAGCCTGGGTTGCACGGAAAGTAGAAATGACCATAAGTTTCATACTGGTTGCAATTATTCGTTTTATACGATGGAAAAGCTGTTGTATTTATATTGTATTTTATGCTTCTGGCGTTGACTTCTAAGGCACTAACTATTCGATCTGGTGGAGCAACGCCCTAGAGTGAAGACTAGGTTGCCCGGAACGTAGAATTGTCCATCACTTTCAAACTGGTCGCAATTATTCCTGTTATATGCTGGAAACACTGTTGTATTTTTTTTGCATTTTATGGTTCGGGCGTAGACTTCTAAGGCCCTAACTATTCAACCTGTGGGAGAAACGCCCTAGGGTGAAGCCTAGGTTGCTCGGAAAGTAGAAATGACCATAAGTATCATACTGGTTGCAATTATTCGTTTTATACGATGGAAAAGCTGTTGTATTTATATTCTATTTCATGCTTCTGGCGTTGACTTCTAAGGCACTAACTATTCGATCTGGTGGAGCAACGCCCTAGAGTGAAGCCTAGGTTGCCCGGAACGTAGAATTGGCCATCACTTTCCAAATTGGTTGCAATTATTCCTGTTATATGATGGAAACACTGTTGTATTTTTTTTGCATTTTATGGTTCGGGCGTTGACTTCTAAGGCCCTAACTATTCAATCCGTTGAGCAACGCCCTAGGGTGAAGCCTAGGTTGCTCGGAAAGTAGAAATGACCATAAGTTTCATACTGGTTGGAATTATTCGTTTTATACGATGGAAAACCTGTTGTATTTATATTGTATTTTATGCCTCTGGCGTTGACTTCTAAGGCCGTAGCTATTAGATGTGGTGGAGCAACGCCCCAGAGAGACGCCTAGGGTGCTCGGAACGTAGAAATGACCATTACTTTCACACTGGTTGCAATTATTCGTTTTATACGATGGAAAAGCTGTTGTATTTATATCGTATTTTATGCTTCTGGCGTTGACTTCTTAGGCCGTAACTATTCGGTCTGGTGGAGCAGCGCGCTGGAGTGAAACCTAGGTTGCGCGGAACGTAGAATTGGCCATCACTTTCAAACTGGTCGAAATTATTCCTGTTATATGATGGAAATACTGTTGTACTTTTTTTGCATTTTATGGTTCGGGCGTAGACTTCTAAGGCCCTAACTATTCAATCTGTTGGAGCAACGCCCTAGGGTGAAGCCTGGGTTGCACGGAAAGTAGAAATGACCATAAGTTTCATACTGGTTGCAATTATTCGTTTTATACGATGGAAAAGCTGTTGTATTTATATTGTATTTTATGCCTCTGGCGTTGACTTCTAAGGACCTAACTATTCGATCTGGTGGAGCAACGCCCTAGAGTGGATCCTAGGTTGCTCGGAATGTAGAAATGACCATAACTTTCACACTGGTTGCAATTATTCCTTTTATACGATGGAAAAACTGTTGTATTTATATAGTATTTTATGCTTCTGGCGTTTACTTCTAAGGACCTAACTATTCGATCATGTGGAGCAACGGTCTAGTGTGAAGCCTAGGTTGCCCGGAAAGGAGAAATGACCATCACTTTCAAACTGGTTGCAATTAATCCTGTTATACATTGGAAAAACTGTTGTATTTTTATTGCATTTTATGCTTCTGGCGTTCACTTCTTAGGCCCTAACTATTCGATCTGGTGGAACAACGGCCTAGGGTGAAGCCTAGCTTGCCCGGAACGTAGAAATGACCATTACCTTCACACTGTTTCCAATTATTCCTTTTATACGATGGAAAAACTGTTGTATTTATATAGTATTTTATGCTTCTGGCGTTTACTTCTAAGGACCTAACTATTCGATCATGTGGAGCAACGGTCTAGTGTGAATCCTAGGTTTCTCGGAATGTAGAAATGACCATAACTTTCACACTGGTTGCAATTATTCGTTTTATACGATGCAAACGCTGTTGTATTTATATCGTATTTTATGCCTCTGGCGTTGACTTCTAAGGACCTAACTATTCGATCTGGTGGAGCTACGCCCTAGAGTGGATCCTAGGTTGCTCGGAATGTAGAAATGCCCATAACTTTCACACTGGTTGCAATTATTCGTTTTATACGATGGAAACGCTGTTGTATTTATATCGTATTTTATGCTTCTGGCGTTTAATTCTAAGGACCTAACTAGTCGATCTGGTGGAGCAACGCCCTAAGGTGGATCCTAGGTTGCTCGGAATGTAGAAATGACCATAACTTTCACACTGGTTGCAATTATTCGTTTTATACGATGCAAACGCTGTTGTATTTATATTGTATTTTATGCTTCTGGCGTTCACATCTTAGGCCCTAACTATTCGATCTGGTGGAACAACGCCGTAGGGTGAAGCCTAGGTTGCCCGGAACGTAGAATTGGCCATCACCTTCAAACTGGTTGCAATTATTCCTGTTATATGATGGAAACACTGTTGTATTCTTTTTTGCATTTTATGGTTCGGGCGTTGACTTCTAAGGCGCTGACTATTCAATCTGTTGGAGCAACGCCCTAGGGTGAAGCCTAGTTTGCTCGAAAAGTAGAAATGACCATCAGTTTCACGCTGGTTGCAATTATTCGTTTTATACGATGGAAAAGCAGTTGTATTTAAATTGTATTTTATGCTTCTGGCGTTGACTTCTAAGGCCCTAGCTATTCGATCTAGTGGAGCAACGCCCTAGAGTGAAGCCTAGGTTGCCCGGAAAGGAGAAATGACCATCACTTTCAAACTGGTTGCAATTAATCCTGTTATACATTGGAAAAACTGTTGTATTTTTATTGCATTTTATGCTTCTGGCGTTCACTTCTTAGGCCCTAACTATTCGATCTGGTGGAACAACGGCCTAGGGTGAAGCCTAGCTTGCCCGGAACGTAGAAATGACCATTACCTTCACACTGTTTCCAATTATTCCTTTTATACGATGGAAAAACTGTTGTATTTATATCGTATTTTATGCTTCTGGCGTTTACTTCTAAGGACCTAACTATTCGATCTTGTGGAGCAACGGTCTAGTGTGAATCCTAGGTTGCTCGGAATGTAGAAATGACCATAACTTTCACACTGGTTGCAATTATTCGTTTTATACGATGCAAACGCTGTTGTATTTATATCGTATTTTATGCCTCTGGCGTTGACTTCTAAGGACCTAACTATTCGATCTGGTGGAGCTACGCCCTAGAGTGGATCCTAGGTTGCTCGGAATGTAGAAATGACCATAACTTTCACACTGGTTGCAATTATTCGTTTTATACGATGCAAACGCTGTTGTATTTATATTGTATTTTATGCTTCTGGCGTTCACATCTTAGGCCCTAACTATTCGATCTGGTGGAACAACGCCGTAGGGTGAAGCCTAGGTTGCCCGGAACGTAGAAATGACCATTACTTTCACACTGGTTGCAATTATTCGTTTTATACGATGGAAAAGCTGTTGTATTTATATTGTATTTAATGCCTCTGGCGTTGACTTCTAAGGCCGTAGCTATTAGATGTGGTGGAGCAATGCCCTAGAGAGACGCCTAGGGTGCTCGGAACGTAGAAATGACCATTACTTTCACACTGGTTGCAATTATTCGTTTTATACGATGGAAAAGCTGTTGTATTTATATCGTATTTTATGCTTCTGGCGTTGACTTCTTAGGCCGTAACTATTCGGTCTGGTGGAGCAACGCCCTGGAGTGAAACCTAGGTTGCCCGGAACGTAGAATTTGCCATCACTTTCAAACTGGTTGCAATTATTCCTGATATATGATGGAAACACTGTTGTATTTTTTTTGCATTTTATGGTTCGGGCGTTGACTTCTAAGGTCCTAACTATTCAATCTGTTGGAGCAACGCCTTAGGGTGAAGCCTAGCTTGCTCGGAAAGTAGAAATGACCATCAGTTTCATACTGGTAGCAATTATTCGTTTTATGCGATGGTAAAACTGTTGTATTTATATTGTATTTTATGCTTCTGGCGTTGACTTCTAAGGCACTAACTATACGATCTGGTGGAGCAACGCCCTAGAGTGAAGCCTAGGTCGCCCGGAACGTAGAATTGGTCAACACTTTCAAACTGGTTGCAATTATTCCTGTTATATGATGGAAATACTGTTGTATTTTTATTGCATTTTATGGTTTGGGCGACCACATCTAAGGTCCTAACTATTCAATCTGTTGGAGCAACGCCCTAGGGTGAAGCCTAGCTTGCTCGGAAAGTAGAAATGACCATAAGTTTCATACTGGTTTCAATTATTCGTTTTATACGATGGAAACACTGTTGTATTTTTATTGCATTTTATGCTTCGGGCGTTGACTTCTAAGGCCCCAACTATTCAATCTGTTGGAGCAACGCCCTAGGCTGAAGCCTAGGTTGCTCGAAAAGTAGAAATGACCATCAGTTTCATGCTGGTTGCAATTATTCATTTTATACGATGGAAAAACTGTTGTATTTATATTGTATTTTATGCTTCTGGCGTTGACTTCTAAGGCCCTAGCTATTCGATCTAGTGGAGCAACGCCCTAGAGTGAAGCCTAGGTTGCCCGGAAAGGAGAAATGACCATCACTTTCAAACTGGTTGCAATTAATCCTGTTATACATTGGAAAAACTGTTCTATTTTTATTGCATTTTATGCTTCTGGCGTTCACTTCATAGGCCCTACCTATTCGATCTGGTGGAACAACGGCCTAGGGTGAAGCCTAGCTTGCCCGGAACGTAGAAATGACCATTACCTTCACACTGTTTCCAATTATTCCTTTTATACGATGGAAAAACTGTTGTATTTATATCGTATTTTATGCTTCTGGCGTTGACTTCTAAGGCCGTAGCTATTCGATCTTGTGGAACAACGGTCTAGAGTGAATCCTAGGTTGCTCGGAATGTAGAAATGACCATAACTTTCACACTGGTTGCAATTATTCGTTTTATACGATGCAAACGCTGTTGTATTTATATCGTATTTTATGCCTCTGGCGTTTACTTCTAAGGACCTAACTATTCGATCTGGTGGAGCTACGCCCTAGAGTGGATCCTAGGTTGCCCGGAACGTAGAAATGACCATAACTTTCACACTGGTTGCTATCATTCGTTCTATACGATGGAAAAACTGTTATATTTATATTGTATTTTAAGCTTCTGGCGTTGACTTCTTAGGCCCTAACTGTTCGATCCGGTGGAACAACGTCCTAGGGTGAAGCCTACGATGCCCGGAAGGTAGAAATGACCATAACTTTCACACTGCTTGCAATTATTCGTTTTATACGATGGAAAAGCTGTGGCACCTTTATTGTATTTTATTCATCTGTGGTTGACTTCTAAGGCCGCAGCTATTAGATGTGGTGGAGAAACGCCCTAGAGTGACGCATAGGTTGCCCGGAACGTAGAAATAACCATTACTTTCACAATGTTTGCAATTATTCATTTTATACGATGGAAAAGCTTTTGTACTTATACTGCAATTTATTCATCTGGCGTTGACTTCTAAGGCCCTAGCTATTCGATCTGGTCGAGCAACGCCATAGAGTGAAACCTATGTCGCCCGGAACGTAGAAATGACCATAACTATCACACTGCTTGCAATTATTCGTTTTATACGATGGAAACGCTGTTGTATTTATATTGTATTTTATGCCTCTGGCGTTGACTTCTAAGACCGTAGCTATTAGATGTGGTGGAGCAACGCCATAGAGTGACGCCTAGGTTGCCCGGAACGGAGAAATGACCATAACTTTCACACCGGTAGCAATTATTCGTTTTATACGATGGAAAAACTGTTCTATTTATTTTGTATTTTATGCTTCGGGCGTTGACTTCTAAGGCCCTACGTATTCAATCTGTTGGTGCAACGCCCAAGGGTGAAGCCTATGTTGCCCGGAAAGTAGAAATGACGTTAGCTTTTATACTGGTTGTAATTATTCCTTTCATACGATGGAAAAACTGTTTTATTTATTTTGTATTTTATGCTTCAGGCGTTGACTGCTAAGGCCCTAGCTGTTCGATCTAGTGGAGCAACGCCCTAGAGTGAAGCCGAGGTTGCCCGGAAAGGAGAAATGACCATCACTTTCAAACTGGTTGCAATTAATCCTTTTATACGATGGAAAAGCTGTTGTATTTATATCGTATTTTATGCTTCTGGCGTTTACTTCTAAGGACCTAACTATTCGATCTGGTGGAGTAACGCCATAGAGTGAAGCCTAGGTTGCTCGGAATGTAGAAATGATCATAACTATCACACTGCTTGCAATTATTCGTTTTATACGATGGAAACGCTGTTGTATTTATATTGTATTTTATGCCTCTGGCGTTGACTTCTAAGGCCGTAGCTATTAGATGTGGTGGAGCAACGCCATAGAGTGACGCCTAGGGTGCTCGGAACGTAGAAATAACCATTACTTTCACACTGGTTGAAATTATTCGTTTTATACGGTGGAAAAGCTGTTGTATTTATATCGTTTTTTATGCTTCTGGCGTTGACTTCTTTGGCCGTAACCATTCGGTCTGGTGGAGCAACGCAACAGAGTGAAGCCTAGGTTGCCCGGAACGTAGAATTGGCCATCACATTCAAACTGGTTGCAATTATTCCTGTTATATGGTGGAAACACTGTTGTGTTTTTTTTGCATTTTATGGTTCGGGCGTTGACTTCTAAGGCCCTAACTATTCAATCTGTTGGAGCAACGCCCTAGGGTGAAGCCTAGGTTGCTCGGAAAGTAGAAATGACCATAAGTTTCATACTGGTTGCAATTCTTCGTTTTACACGATGGAAGAGCTGTTGTATTTATATTGTATTTTATGCTTCTGGCGTTGACTTCTAAGGCACTAACTATTCGATCTGGTGGAGCAACGCACTAGAGTGAAGCCTAGGTTGCCCGGAACGTAGAATTGGCCATCACTTTCAAACTGGTTGCAATTATTCCTGTTATATGGTGTAAACACTGTTGTATTTTTATTGCATTTTATGCTACGGGCGTTGACTTCTAAGGCCCAAACTATTCAATCTGCTGGAGCAACGCCCTAGGGTGAAGCCTAGGTTGCGCGGAACGTAGAAATGACCATAACTTTTACACTGGTAGCAATTATTCGTTTTATACAATGGAAAAACTGTTCTATTTATTTTGCATTTTATGCTTCGGGCGTTGACTTCTAAGGCCCTAACTGATTGACCTGGTGGAGCAACGCCCTAGAGTGAAGCCTAGGTTGCCCGGAACGTAGAAATGACCATAACGTTCACACTGGTAGCAATTATTCGTTTTATACGATGGGAAAACTGTTATATTTATATTGTATTTTATGCTTCTGGCGTTGACGTCTTAGGCCCTAACTGTTCGATCTGGTGGAACAACGCCCTAGGGTGAAGCCTAGGATGCCTGGAAAGTAGAAATGACCATAACTATCACACTGGTTGCAATTATTCGTTGTATACGATGGAAAAGCTGTGGCACCTTTATTGTATTTTATTCATCTGCGGTTGACTTCTAAGGCCGTAGCTATTAGATGTGGTGGAGCAACGCCCTAGAGTAACGCCTAGGATGGCCGGAACGTAGAAATGACCATTACTTTCACAATGTTTGCAATTATTCATTTTATACGATGGAAAAGCTTTTGTACTTATATTGTATTTTATTCTTCTGGCGTTGACTTCTTAGGCCCTAACTATTCGATCTGGTGGAACAACGCCCTAGAGTGAAGACTTGGTTGCCCGGAACATGGAAATGACCATTACTTTAACACTGTTTGCAGTTATTCCTTTTATACGATGGAAAAACTTTCGCATCTTTATTGTATTTTATGCCTCTGGCGTTGACTTCTAAGGCCCTAGCTATTCGATTTGGTGGAGCAACACCCGAGAGTGGAGCCTAGGTTGCCCTGTACGTAGAAATGACCATTACCTTCACACTGTTTGCAAATATACATTATATACGATGGAAAATCTGTTGTATTTATGTTGTATTTTATGCTTCTAGCGTTGACTTCTCAGGCCCTAGCTATTTGATCTGGTGGTGCAACGCCCAACGGTGAAGCCTATGTTGCCCCGAAAGTAGAAATTACGTTAACTTTCATACTGGTTGCAATTATTCGTTTTATACGATGGAAAAGCTGTGGCATCTTTATTGTATTTTATTCACCTGGGGTTGACTTCTAAGGGCGTAGCTATTAGATGTGGCGGAGCAACGCCACAGAGTGACGCCTAGGTTGCCCGGAACGTAGAAATGACCATTACTTTCACAGTGTTTGCAATTATTCATTTTATACGATGGAAAAGCTTTTGTACTTATATTGCATTTTATTCTTCTGGCGTTGACTTCTTAGGCCCTAACTATTCGATCTGGTGGAACAACGCCCTAGAGTGAAGACTAGGTTGCCCGGAACATAGAAATGATCATAACTTTCACACTGGTAGCAATTATTCGTTTTATACGATGGAAAAACTGTTTTATTTATTTTGTATTTTATGCTTCTGGCTTTGACTTCTAAGGCCCTAACTATTCGATCTGTTGGTGCAACGCCCTAGAGTGAAACCTAGGTTGCCAGGAACGGAGAAATGACCATAACTTTCACACCGGTGGCAATTATTCGTTTTATACGATGGAAAAACTGTTCTGTTTATTTTGTATTTTATGCTTCGGACGTTGACTTCTAAGGCCCTAACTATTCAATCTATTGGTGCAACGCCCTAGGTTGAAGCCTAGGTTGCGCGGAACGTAGAAATGACCATAACTTTTACACTGGTAGCAATTATTCGTTTTAAACAATGGAAAAACTGTTCTATTTATTTTGCATTTTATGCTTCGGGCGTTGACTTCTAAGGCCCTAACTGATTGACCTGGTGGAGCAACGCCCTACAGTGAAGCCTATATTGCCCGGAACGTTGAAATGACCATAACTTTCACACTGGTTGTTATTATTCGTTTTATACAATGGAAAAACTGTTATATTTATATTGTATTTTATTCTTATGGCGTTGAATTCTAAGTCACTAGCTATTCGATCTGGTGGAGCAACGCCCTAAAGTGATACCTAGATTGCCCGGAACGTAGAAATGACCATTACTTTCACAGTGTTTGCAATTATTCATTTTATACGATGGAAAAGCTTTTGTACTTATATTGCATTTTATTCTTCTGGCGTTGACTTCTTAGGCCCTAACTATTCGATCTGGTGGAACAACGCCCTAGAGTGAAGACTAGGTTGCCCGGAACATGGAAATGACCATAACTTTCACACTGGTAGCAATTATTCGTTTTATACGGTGGAAAAACTGTTTTATTTATTTTGTATTTTATGCTTCTGGCTTTGACTTCTAAGGCCCTAACTATTCGATCTGTTGGAGCAACGCCCTAGAGTGAAGCCTAGGTTGCCCGGAACGGAGAAATGACCATAACTTTCACACCGGTGGCAATTATTCGATTTATACGATGGAAAAACTGTTCTGTTTATTTTGTATTTTATGCTTCGGGTAGTTGACTTCTAAGGCCCTAACTATTCAATCTATTGGTGCAACTCCCCAGGGTGAAGCCTCGGTTGCCCGGAAAGTAGAAATGACGTTAGCTTTCATACTGGTTGCAATTATTCGTTTTATACGATGGAAAAACTGTTGTATTTATATTGTATTTTATGCTTCGGGCATTGACTTCTAAGGCCCTAACTATTCCATCCGTTGGAGCAACGCCCTAGGTTGAAGCCTAGGTTGCCCGGAAAGTAGAAATGACCATAACTTTCATCCTGGTTGCAATTATTCGTTTTATATGATGGAAAAACTGTTGTATTTACATAGTTTTTTATGCTTCTGGCGTTGACTTCTTAGGCCCTACCTATTCCATCTGGTGGAACAACGCCCTCGGGTTAAGCCTAGGTTTTGCGGAACGTAGAAATGACCATAACTTTCACACTGGCAGCAATTATTCGTTTTATACGATGGTAAAACTGTTTTATTTATTTTGTATTTTATGCATCCTGCGTTGACTTCTAAGGCCCTATCTATTTGATCTGGTGGAACAACGCCCTAGAGTGAAGCCTAGGATGCCCGGAAAGAAGAAATGACCATAACTTTCACACTGGTTGCAATTATTCGTTTTATACGATGGAAAAGCTGTGGCATCTTTTATGTATTTTATTCATCTGGGGTTGACTTCTAAGGCCGTTGCTATTATATGTGGTGGAGCAACGCCCTAGAGTGACGCCTAAGTTGCCCGGAACGAAGAAAGGACCATTACCTTCACACTGGTTGCAATTATTCGTTTTATACGATGGAAAAACTGTTCTATTTATTTTGTAGTTTATGCTTCGGGCGTTGACTTCTAAGGCCCTAACCATTCCATCTGGTGGAACAACGCCCTAGGGTGAAGCCCAGGTTGCCTCGAACGTAGAAATGACCGTCAGTTTCACACGGGTTGCAATTATTCCTGTTATAGGATGGAAAGACTGTTGTATTTTTATTGTATTTTATACTTCAGGCGTTGACTTCTAAGGCCCTAGCTATTCCATCTGGTCGAGCAACGTCCTAGAGTGAAGCCTAGGTTGCCCGGAACGTAGAAATGACAATAACTTCCACACTGGTTGCAATTATTCGTTTTATACGATGGAAATGCTGTTGTATATATATCGCATTTTATGCTTCTGGCGTTGACTTCTTAGGCCCTAACTATTCCATCTGGTGGAACAACGCCCTAGGGTGAAGCCTAGGTTGCGCTTAACGTAGAAATGACCATAACTTTCACACTGGTAGCTATTATTCGTTTTATACGATGGAAAAACTGTTTTATTTATTTTGTATTTTATGCTTCTGGCGTTGACTTCTTAGGCCCTAACTATTCCCTCTGGCGGATCAACGCCCTAGAGTGAAACCTACGTTGCCCGGAACTTAGAAATGACTATTACTTTCACACTGGTTGCAATTATTCGTTTTATACGATGGAAAAACTGTTCCATTTATTTTGTATTTTATGCTTCGGGCGTTGACTTCTAAGGCCCTAACTATTCGATCTGGTGGTGCAACGCCCTAGGGTGAAGCCTAGGTTGCTCGGAACGTAGAAACGACCATAACTTTTACACTGGTAGCAATTATTCGTTTTATACAATGGAAAAACTGTTCTATTTATTTTGCATTTTATGCTTCGGGCGTTGACTTCTAAGGCCCTAACTGATTGACCTGGTGGAGCAACGCCCTACAGTGAAGCCTAGATTGCCCGGAACGTTGAAATGACCATAACTTTCACACTGGTTGTTATTATTCGTTTTATACAATGGAAAAACTGTTATATTTATATTCTATTTTATTCTTATGGCGTTGAATTCTAAGTCACTAGCTATTCGATCTGGTGGAGCAACGCCCTAAAGTGATACCTAGGTTACACGGAACGTAGAAATGACAAGTACTTTCACACTGTTTGCAGTTATTCCTGTTATACGATGGAAAATCTTTTGCAACTTTATTGTATTTTATGCTTCTGGCGTGGACTTCTAAGTCCCTAGCTATTCGATTTGGTGGAGCAACGCCCTATAGTGGAGCCTAGGTTGCCCGGAACGTAGAAATGACCATCACTTTCAAACTGGTTGGAATTATTCCTGTTATACGATCGAAAAACTGTTGTATTTTTATTGCATTTTATGCTTCGGGCGTTGACTTCTCAGGCCCTAACTATTCAGTGTGGTGGAGCAACGCCCTAGAGTGAAGCCTAGGTTGCCCGGAAAGTAGAAATAACCATAACTTTCACCATGTTTGCAATTATTCATTTTATACGATGAAAACACTGTTGTACTTATATTGTATTTTATCCTTCTGGCGTTGAATTCTAAGTCCCTAGCCATTCGATCTATTGGAGCGACGCCCTAGAGTGAAACCTAGGTTGCCAGGAACGTAGAAATGACCATCACTTTCAAACTGGCTGGAATCATTCCTGTTATACGATGGAAAAACTGTTGTACTTTTTTTGCATTTTATGCTCCTGGCGTTGACTCCTTAGGGCCTAACTATTCGATCTGGTGGAACAACGCCCTAGAGTGAAGCCCAGGTTGCCTGGAACGTAGAAATAACCATTACATTCACACCGTTTGCAGTTATTCCTGTTATACGATGGAAAATCTTTTGCATCTTTATTGTATTTTATGCTTCTGGCGTTGACTTCGAAGGCCCGAGCTATTCGATTGGTGGAGCAACGCCCTAGAGTGAAGCCTAGGTTGCCCGGAACGTAGAATTGGCCATCACTTTCAAACTGGTTGCAATTATTCCTGTTATATGGTGTAAACACTGTTGTATTTTTATTGCATTTTATGCTACGGGCGTTGACTTCTAAGGCCCAAACTATTCAATCTGCTGGAGCAACGCCCTAGGGTGAAGCCTAGGTTGCGCGGAACGTAGAAATGACCATAACTTTTACACTGGTAGCAATTATTCGTTTTATACAATGGAAAAACTGTTCTATTTATTTTGCATTTTATGCTTCGGGCGTTGACTTCTAAGGCCCTAACTGATTGACCTGGTGGAGCAACGCCCTAGAGTGAAGCCTAGGTTGCCCGGAACGTAGAAATGACCATAACGTTCACACTGGTAGCAATTATTCGTTTTATACGATGGGAAAACTGTTATATTTATATTGTATTTTATGCTTCTGGCGTTGACGTCTTAGGCCCTAACTGTTCGATCTGGTGGAACAACGCCCTAGGGTGAAGCCAAGGATGCCTGGAAAGTAGAAATGACCATAACTATCACACTGGTTGCAATTATACGTTGTATACGATGGAAAAGCTGTGGCACCTTTATTGTATTTTATTCATCTGCGGTTGACTTCTAAGGCCGTAGCTATTAGATGTGGTGGAGCAACGCCCTAGAGTAACGCCTAGGATGGCCGGAACGTAGAAATGACCATTACTTTCACAATGTTTGCAATTATTCATTTTATACGATGGAAAAGCTTTTGTACTTATATTGTATTTTATTCTTCTGGCGTTGACTTCTTAGGCCCTAACTATTCGATCTGGTGGAACAACGCCCTAGAGTGAAGACTTGGTTGCCCGGAACATGGAAATGACCATTACTTTAACACTGTTTGCAGTTATTCCTTTTATACGATGAAAAAACTTTCGCATCTTTATTGTATTTTATGCCTCTGGCGTTGACTTCTAAGGCCCTAGCTATTCGATTTGGTGGAGCAACACCCGAGAGTGGAGCCTAGGTTGCCCTGTACGTAGAAATGACCATTACCTTCACACTGTTTGCAAATATACATTATATACGATGGAAAATCTGTTGTATTTATGTTGTATTTTATGCTTCTAGCGTTGACTTCTCAGGCCCTAGCTATTTGATCTGGTGGTGCAACGCCCAACGGTGAAGCCTATGTTGCCCCGAAAGTAGAAATTACGTTAACTTTCATACTGGTTGCAATTATTCGTTTTATACGATGGAAAAGCTGTGGCATCTTTATTGTATTTTATTCACCTGGTGTTGACTTCTAAGGGCGTAGCTATTAGATGTGGCGGAGCAACGCCATAGAGTGACGCCTAGGTTGCCCGGAACGTAGAAATGACCATTACTTTCACAGTGTTTGCAATTATTCATTTTATACGATGGAAAAGCTTTTGTACTTATATTGCATTTTATTCTTCTGGCGTTGACTTCTTAGGCCCTAACTATTCGATCTGGTGGAACAACGCCCTAGAGTGAAGACTAGGTTGCCCGGAACATAGAAATGACCATAACTTTCACACTGGTAGCAATTATTCGTTTTATACGATGGAAAAACTGTTTTATTTATTTTGTATTTTATGCTTCTGGCTTTGACTTCTAAGGCCCTAACTATTCGATCTGTTGGTGCAACGCCCTAGAGTGAAACCTAGGTTGCCAGGAACGGAGAAATGACCATAACTTTCACACCGGTGGCAATTATTCGTTTTATACGATGGAAAAACTGTTCTGTTTATTTTGTATTTTATGCTTCGGGCGTTGACTTCTAAGGCCCTAACTATTCAATCTATTGGTGCAACGCCCTAGGTTGAAGCCTAGGTTGCGCGGAACGTAGAAATGACCATAACTTTTACACTGGTAGCAATTATTCGTTTTATACAATGGAAAAACTGTTCTATTTATTTTGCATTTTATGCTTCGGGCGTTGACTTCTAAGGCCCTAACTGATTGACCTGGTGGAGCAACGCCCTACAGTGAAGCCTAGGATGCCCGGAAAGAAGAAATGACCATAACTTTCACACTGGTTGCAATTATTCGTTTTATACGATGGAAAAGCTGTGGCATCTTTTATGTATTTTATTCATCTGGGGTTGACTTCTAAGGCCGTTGCTATTATATGTGGTGGAGCAACGCCCTAGAGTGACGCCTAAGTTGCCCGGAACGAAGAAAGGACCATTACCTTCACACTGGTTGCAATTATTCGTTTTATACGATGGAAAAACTGTTCTATTTATTTTGTAGTTTATGCTTCGGGCGTTGACTTCTAAGGCCCTAACCATTCCATCTGGTGGAACAACGCCCTAGGGTGAAGCCCAGGTTGCCTCGAACGTAGAAATGACCGTCAGTTTCACACGGGTTGCAATTATTCCTGTTATAGGATGGAAAGACTGTTGTATTTTTATTGTATTTTATACTTCAGGCGTTGACTTCTAAGGCCCTAGCTATTCCATCTGGTCGAGCAACGTCCTAGAGTGAAGCCTAGGTTGCCCGGAACGTAGAAATGACAATAACTTCCACACTGGTTGCAATTATTCGTTTTATACGATGGAAATGCTGTTGTATATATATCGCATTTTATGCTTCTGGCGTTGACTTCTTAGGCCCTAACTATTCCATCTGGTGGAACAACGCCCTAGGGTGAAGCCTAGGTTGCGCTTAACGTAGAAATGACCATAACTTTCACACTGGTAGCTATTATTCGTTTTATACGATGGAAAAACTGTTTTATTTATTTTGTATTTTATGCTTCTGGCGTTGACTTCTTAGGCCCTAACTATTCCCTCTGGCGGATCAACGCCCTCGAGTGAAACCTACGTTGCCCGGAACTTAGAAATGACTATTACTTTCACACTGGTTGCAATTATTCGTTTTATACGATGGAAAAACTGTTCCATTTATTTTGTATTTTATGCTTCGGGCGTTGACTTCTAAGGCCCTAACTATTCGATCTGGTGGTGCAACGCCCGAGGGTGAAGCCTAGGTTGCTCGGAACGTAGAAACGACCATAACTTTTACACTGGTAGCAATTATTCGTTTTATACAATGGAAAAACTGTTCTATTTATTTTGCATTTTATGCTTCGGGCGTTGACTTCTAAGGCCCTAACTGATTGACCTGGTGGAGCAACGCCCTACAGTGAAGCCTAGATTGCCCGGAACGTTGAAATGACCATAACTTTCACACTGGTTGTTATTATTCGTTTTATACAATGGAAAAACTGTTATATTTATATTCTATTTTATTCTTATGGCGTTGAATTCTAAGTCACTAGCTATTCGATCTGGTGGAGCAACGCCCTAAAGTGATACCTAGGTTACACGGAACGTAGAAATGACAAGTACTTTCACACTGTTTGCAGTTATTCCTGTTATACGATGGAAAATCTTTTGCAACTTTATTGTATTTTATGCTTCTGGCGTGGACTTCTAAGTCCCTAGCTATTCGATTTGGTGGAGCAACGCCCTAGAGTGAAGCCTAGGTTGCCCGGAAAGTAGAAATAACCATAACTTTCACCATGTTTGCAATTATTCATTTTATACGATGAAAACACTGTTGTACTTATATTGTATTTTATCCTTCTGGCGTTGAATTCTAAGTCCCTAGCCATTCGATCTATTGGAGCGACGCCCTAGAGTGAAACCTAGGTTGCCAGGAACGTAGAAATGACCATCACTTTCAAACTGGCTGGAATCATTCCTGTTATACGATGGAAAAACTGTTGTACTTTTTTTGCATTTTATGCTCCTGGCGTTGACTCCTTAGGGCCTAACTATTCGATCTGGTGGAACAACGCTCTAGAGTGAAGCCCAGGTTGCCTGGAACGTAGAAATAACCATTACATTCACACCGTTTGCAGTTATTCCTGTTATACGATGGAAAATCTTTTGCATCTTTATTGTATTTTATGCTTCTGGCGTTGACTTCGAAGGCCCGAGCTATTCGATTGGTGGAGCAACGCCCTAGAGTGAAACCTAGGTTGCCGGAACGTAGAAATGACAATTCCATTCACACTGGTTGCAATTATTCCAGTTATACGATGGAAAAACTGTTGTATTTTTATTGTATTCTATGCTTCTGGCGTTTAATTCTAAGTCGCTAGCTATTTGATCTGGTGGAGCAACGACCTAGAGTGAAGCCTAGGTTGCCCGGAACGTAGACATGACCATTACTTTCACACTGTTTGCAGTTATTCCTGTTACACGATGGAAAAACTTTTGCATCTTTACTGTATTTTATGCTTCTGGCGTTGACTTCTAAGGCCCTAACTATTCGATCTGGTGCAGCAACGCCCTAGTGTGAAGCCTAGGTTGGCCGGAATGTAGAAATGTCCATAACTTTCACACTGGTTGCAATTATTCGTTTTATACGATGGAAAAACTGTTCTATTTGTTTTGTATTTTATGCTTCTGGCGTTGATTTCTTAGGCCCTAACTATTCAATCTGGTGGAACAACACCCTAGAGTGATGCCTAGGTTGCCCGGAACGTAGAAATGACCATCACTTCCATACTGGTAGCAATTATTCGTTTTATACGATGGAAAAACTGTTGCATTTATATTGTATTTTATGCTACTGGCGTTGACTTCTAAGGCACTAACTATTCGATCTGGTGGAGCAACGCCCTAGAGTGAAGCCTAGGTTGCCCGGAACGGAGAAATGACCATAACTTTCACACCGGTGGCAATTATTCGTTTTATACGATGGAAAAACTGTTGTGTTTATTTTGTATTTTATGCTTCGGGCGTTGACTTCTAAGGCCCTAACTATTCAATCTATTGGTGCAACGCCCTAGGGTGAAGCCTAGGTTGCGCGGAACGTAGAAATGACCATAACTTTTACACTGGTAGCAATTATTCGTTTTATACAATGGAAAAACTGTACTATTTATTTTGCATTTTATGCTTCGGGCGTCGACTTCTAAGGCCCTAACTGATTGACCTGGTGGAGCAACGCCCTACAGTGAAGCCTAGATTGCCCGGAACGTTGAAATGACCATAACTTTCACACTGGTTGTTATTATTCGTTATATACAATGGAAAAACTGTTATATTTATATTGTATTTTATTCTTATGGCGTTGAATTCTAAGTCACTAGCTATTCGATCTGGTGGAGCAGCGCCCTAAAGTGATACCTAGGTTGCCCGGAACGTAGAAATGACCATTACTTTCACAGTGTTTGCAATTATTCATTTTATACGATGGAAAAGCTTTTGTACTTATATTGCATTTTATTCTTCTGGCGTTGACTTCTTAGGCCCTAACTATTCGATCTGGTGGAACAACGCCCTAGAGTGAAGACTAGGTTGCCCGGAACATGGAAATGACCATAACTTTCACACTGGTAGCAATTATTCGTTTTATACGATGGAAAAACTGTTTTATTTATTTTGTATTTTATGCTTCTGGCTTTGACTTCTAAGGCCCTAACTATTCGATCTGTTGGAGCAACGCCCTAGAGTGAAGCCTAGGTTGCCCGGAACGGAGAAATGACCATAACTTTCACACCGGTGGCAATTATTCGATTTATACGATGGAAAAACTGTTCTGTTTATTTTGTATTTTATGCTTCGGGCGTTGACTTCTAAGGCCCTAACTATTCCATCTATTGGTGCAACGCCCCAGGGTGAAGCCTCGGTTGCCCGGAAAGTAGAAATGACGTTAGCTTTCATACTGGTTGCAATTATTCGTTTTATACGATGGAAAAACTGTTGTATTTATATTGTATTTTATGCTTCGGGCATTGACTTCTAAGGCCCTAACTATTCAATCTGTTGGAGCAACGCCCTAGGTTGAAGCCTAGGTTGCCCGGAAAGTAGAAATGACCATAACTTTCATCCTGGTTGCAATTATTCGTTTTATATGATGGAAAAACTGTTGTATTTATATAGTTTTTTATGCTTCTGGCGTTGACTTCTGATGCCCTACCTATTCCATCTGGTGGAACAACGCCCTCGGGTTAAGCCTAGGTTGGGCGGAACGTAGAAATGACCATAACTTTCACACTGGCAGCAATTATTCGTTTTATACGATGGTAAAACTGTTTTATTTATTTTGTATTTTATGCTTCCTGCGTTGACTTCTAAGGCCCTAACTATTTGATCTGGTAGAACAACGCCCTAGAGTGAAGCCTAGGATGCCCGGAAAGTAGAAATGACCATAACTTTCACACTGGTTGCAATTATTCGTTTTATACGATGGAAAAGCTGTGGCATCTTTTATGTATTTTATTCATCTGGGGTTGACTTCTAAGGCCCTTGCTATTAGATGTGGTGGAGCAACGCCCTAGAGTGACGCCTAAGTTGCCCGGAACGAAGAAAGGACCATTACCTTCATACTGGTTGCAATTATTCGTTTTATACGATGGAAAAACTGTTCTATTTATTTTGTAGTTTATGCTTCGGGCGTTGACTTCTAAGGCCCTAACCATTCCATCTGGTGGAACAACGCCCTAGGGTGAAGCCCAGGTTGCCTGGAACGTAGAAATGACCGTCAGTTTCACACGGGTTGCAATTATTCCTGTTATAGGATGGAAAGACTGTTGTATTTTTATTGTATTTTATACTTCAGGCGTTGACTTCTAAGGCCCTAGCTATTCCATCTGGTCGAGCAACGTCCTAGAGTGAAGCCTAGGTTGCCCGGAACGTAGAAATGACCATAACTTCCACACTGGTTGCAATTATTCGTTTTATACGATGGAAATGCTGTTGTATATATATCGCATTTTATGCTTCTGGCGTTGACTTCTTAGGCCCTAACTATTCCATCTGGTGGAACAACGCCCTAGGGTGAAGCCTAGGTTGCGCTTAACGTAGAAATGACCATAACTTTCACACTGGTAGCTATTATTCGTTTTATACTATGGAAAAACTGTTTTATTTATTTTGTATTTTATGCTTCTGGCGTTGACTTCTTAGGCCCTACCTATTCCCTCTGGCGGATCAACGCCCTAGAGTGAAACCTACGTTGCCCGGAACTTAGAAATGACTATTACTTTCACACTGGTTGCAATTATTCGTTTTATACGATGGAAAAACTGTTCCATTTATTTTGTATTTTATGCTTCGGGCGTTGACTTCTAAGGCCCTAACTATTCGATCTGGTGGTGCAACGCCCTAGGGTGAAGCCTAGGTTGCTCGGAACGTAGAAACGACCATAACTTTTACACTGGTAGCAATTATTCGTTTTATACAATGGAAAAACTGTTCTATTTATTTTGCATTTTATGCTTCAGGCGTTGACTTCTAAGGCCCTAACTGATTGACCTGGTGGAGCAACGCCCTACAGTGAAGCCTAGATTGCCCGGAACGTTGAAATGACCATAACTTTCACACTGGTTGTTATTATTCGTTTATACAATGGAAAAACTGTTATATTTATATTCTATTTTATTCTTATGGCGTTGCATTCTAAGTCACTAGCTATTCGATCTGGTGGAGCAACGCCCTAAAGTGATACCTAGGTTACACGGAACGTAGAAATGACAAGTACTTTCACACTGTTTGCAGTTATTCCTGTTATACGATGGCAAATCTTTTGCAACTTTATTGTATTTTATGCTTCTGGCGTGGACTTCTAAGTCCCTAGCTATTCGATTTGGTGGAGCAACGCCCTAGAGTGGAGCCTAGGTTGCCCGGAACGTAGAAATGACCATCACTTTCAAACTGGTTGGAATTATTCCTGTTATACGATCGATAAACTGTTGTATTTTTATTGCATTTTATGCTTCGGGCGTTGACTTCTCAGGCCCTAACTATTCAGTGTGGTGGAGCAACGCCCTAGAGTGAAGCCTAGGTTGCCCGGAAAGTAGAAATAACCATAACTTTCACCATGTTTGCAATTATTCATTTTATACGATGAAAACACTGTTGTACTTATATTGTATTTTATCCTTCTGGCGTTGAATTCTAAGTCCCTAGCCATTCGATCTATTGGAGCGACGCCCTAGAGTGAAACCTAGGTTGCCAGGAACGTAGAAATGACCATCACTTTCAAACTGGCTGGAATCATTCCTGTTATACGATGGAAAAACTGTTGTACTTTTTTTGCATTTTATGCTCCTGGCGTTGACTCCTTAGGGCCTAACTATTCGATCAGGTGGAACAACGCCCTAGAGTGAAGCCCAGGTTGCCTGGAACGTAGAAATAACCATTACATTCACACCGTTTGCAGTTATTCCTGTTATACGATGGAAAATCTTTTGCATCTTTATTGTATTTTATGCTTCTGGCGTTGACTTCGAAGGCCCGAGCTATTCGATTGGTGGAGCAACGCCCTAGAGTGAAACCTAGGTTGCCGGAACGTAGAAATGACAATTCCATTCACACTGGTTGCAATTATTCCAGTTATACGATGGAAAAACTGTTGTATTTTTATTGTATTCCATGCTTCTGGCGTTTAATTCTAAGTCGCTAGCTATTTGATCTGGTGGAGCAACGACCTAGAGTGAAGCCTAGGTTGCCCGGAACGTAGAAATGACCATTACTTTCACACTGTTTGCAGTTATTCCTGTTACACGATGGAAAAACTTTTGCATCTTTACTGTATTTTATGCTTCTGGCGTTGACTTCTAAGGCCCTAACTATTCGATCTGGTGCAGCAACGCCCTAGTGTGAAGCCTAGGTTGGCCGGAATGTAGAAATGTCCATAACTTTCACACTGGTTGCAATTATTCGTTTTATACGATGGAAAAACTGTTCTATTTGTTTTGTATTTTATGCTTCTGGCGTTGATTTCTTAGGCCCTAACTATTCAATCTGGTGGCACAACACCCTAGAGTGATGCCTAGGTTGCCCGGAACGTAGAAATGACCATCACTTCCATACTGGTAGCAATTATTCGTTTTATACGATGGAAAAACTGTTGTATTTATATTGTATTTTATGCTACTGGCGTTGACTTCTAAGGCACTAACTATTCGATCTGGTGGAGCAACGCCCTAGAGTGAAGCCTAGGTTGCCCGGAACGTAGAAATGTCCATTACTTTCACACTGTTTGCGAATACACATTATATACGATGGAAAAGCTGTCGTATTTATATTGTATTTTATGCTTCGGGTGTTGACTTCTATTGCCCTACCTATTCGATCTGGTGGAGCATCACTCTACACTGAAGCCTAGGTTGCCCGGAACGTAGAAATGACCATAACTTTCACACTGGTAGCAATTATTCATTTTATACGATGGAAGAGCTGTTGTATTTATATTGTACTTTATGCTTCTGGCGTTGACTTCTAAGGCCGTAGCGATTAGATGTGGTGGAGCAACGCCCTAGAGTGACGCCTAGGTTGCCCGGAACGTAGAAATGACCATTACTTTCACAATGTTTGCAATTATTCATTTGATACGATGGAAAAACTCTTGGACTTATATTGCATTTTATTCTTCTGGCGTTGAATTCTAAGTCCCTAGCTACTCGATCTGGTGGAGCAGCGCCCTAGAGTGAAACGTAGGTTACCCGGAACGTAGAAATGACTAGTACTTTCACTCTGTTTGCAGTTATTCCGGTTATACGATGGAAAGCTGTTGCATCTTTATCGTATTTTATGCTTCTGGCGTTGACTTCTAAGGCCGTAACTATTCGATCTGGTGGAGCAACGCCCTAGAGTGACGCCTAGGGTGCTCGGAACGTAGAAATGACCATAACTTTCATACTGGTTGCAATTATTCGTTTTATATGATGGAAAAACTGTTGTATTTATATTGTATTTTATGCTTCTGGCGTTCACTTCTTAGGCCCTAACTATTCCATCTGGTGGAACAACGCCCTAGGGTGAAGCCTAGGTTGCGCTTAACGTAGAAATGACCATAACTTTCACACTGGTAGCTATTATTCGTTTTATACGATGGAAAAACTGTTTTATTTATTTTGTATTTTATGCTTCTGGCGTTGACTTCTTAGGCCCTAACTATTCCCTCTGGCGGATCAACGCCCTCGAGTGAAACCTACGTTGCCCGGAACTTAGAAATGACTATTACTTTCACACTGGTTGCAATTATTCGTTTTATACGATGGAAAAACTGTTCCATTTATTTTGTATTTTATGCTTCGGGCGTTGACTTCGAAGGCCCTAACTATTCAATCTGTTGGAGCAACGCCCTAGGTTGAAGCCTAGGTTGCCCGGAAAGTAGAAATGACCATAACTTTCATCCTGGTTGCAATTATTCGTTTTATATGATGGAAAAACTGTTGTATTTATATAGTTTTTTATGCTTCTGGCGTTGACTTCTGATGCCCTACCTATTCCATCTGGTGGAACAACGCCCTCGGGTTAAGCCTAGGTTGGGCGGAACGTAGAAATGGCCATAACTTTCACACTGGCAGCAATTATTCGTTTTATACGATGGTAAAACTGTTTTATTTATTTTGTATTTTATGCTTCCTGCGTTGACTTCTAAGGCCCTAACTATTTGATCTGGTAGAACAACGCCCTAGAGTGAAGCCTAGGATGCCCGGAAAGTAGAAATGACCATAACTTTCACACTGGTTGCAATTATTCGTTTTATACGATGGAAAAGCTGTGGCATCTTTTATGTATTTTATTCATCTGGGGTCGACTTCTAAGGCCCTTGCTATTAGATGTGGTGGAGCAACGCCCTAGAGTGACGCCTAAGTTGCCCGGAACGAAGAAAGGACCATTACCTTCATACTGGTTGCAATTATTCGTTTTATACGATGGAAAAACTGTTCTATTTATTTTGTAGTTTATGCTTCGGGCGTTGACTTCTAAGGCCCTAACCATTCCATCTGGTGGAACAACGCCCTAGGGTGAAGCCCAGGTTGCCTGGAACGTAGAAATGACCGTCAGTTTCACACGGGTTGCAATTATTCCTGTTATAGGATGGAAAGACTGTTGTATTTTTATTGTATTTTATACTTCAGGCGTTGACTTCTAAGGCCCTAGCTATTCCATCTGGTCGAGCAACGTCCTAGAGTGAAGCCTAGGTTGCCCGGAACGTAGAAATGACCATAACTTCCACACTGGTTGCAATTATTCGTTTTATACGATGGAAATGCTGTTGTATATATATCGCATTTTATGCTTCTGGCGTTGACTTCTTAGGCCCTAACTATTCCATCTGGTGGAACAACGCCCTAGGGTGAAGCCTAGGTTGCGCTTAACGTAGAAATGACCATAACTTTCACACTGGTAGCTATTATTCGTTTTATACTATGGAAAAACTGTTTTATTTATTTTGTATTTTATGCTTCTGGCGTTGACTTCTTAGGCCCTACCTATTCCCTCTGGCGGATCAACGCCCTAGAGTGAAACCTACGTTGCCCGGAACTTAGAAATGACTATTACTTTCACACTGGTTGCAATTATTCGTTTTATACGATGGAAAAACTGTTCCATTTATTTTGTATTTTATGCTTCGGGCGTTGACTTCTAAGGCCCTAACTATTCGATCTGGTGGTGCAACGCCCTAGGGTGAAGCCTAGGTTGCTCGGAACGTAGAAACGACCATAACTTTTACACTGGTAGCAATTATTCGTTTTATACAATGGAAAAACTGTTCTATTTATTTTGCATTTTATGCTTCAGGCGTTGACTTCTAAGGCCCTAACTGATTGACCTGGTGGAGCAACGCCCTACAGTGAAGCCTAGATTGCCCGGAACGTTGAAATGACCATAACTTTCACACTGGTTGTTATTATTCGTTTTATACAATGGAAAAACTGTTATATTTATATTCTATTTTATTCTTATGGCGTTGCATTCTAAGTCACTAGCTATTCGATCTGGTGGAGCAACGCCCTAAAGTGATACCTAGGTTACACGGAACGTAGAAATGACAAGTACTTTCACACTGTTTGCAGTTATTCCTGTTATACGATGGCAAATCTTTTGCAACTTTATTGTATTTTATGCTTCTGGCGTGGACCTCTAAGTCCCTAGCTATTCGATTTGGTGGAGCAACGCCCTAGAGTGGAGCCTAGGTTGCCCGGAACGTAGAAATGACCATCACTTTCAAACTGGTTGGAATTATTCCTGTTATACGATCGATAAACTGTTGTATTTTTATTGCATTTTATGCTTCGGGCGTTGACTTCTCAGGCCCTAACTATTCAGTGTGGTGGAGCAACGCCCTAGAGTGAAGCCTAGGTTGCCCGGAAAGTAGAAATAACCATAACTTTCACCATGTTTGCAATTATTCATTTTATACGATGAAAACACTGTTGTACTTATATTGTATTTTATCCTTCTGGCGTTGAATTCTAAGTCCCTAGCCATTCGATCTATTGGAGCGACGCCCTAGAGTGAAACCTAGGTTGCCAGGAACGTAGAAATGACCATCACTTTCAAACTGGCTGGAATCATTCCTGTTATACGATGGAAAAACTGTTGTACTTTTTTTGCATTTTATGCTCCTGGCGTTGACTCCTTAGGGCCTAACTATTCGATCAGGTGGAACAACGCCCTAGAGTGAAGCCCAGGTTGCCTGGAACGTAGAAATAACCATTACATTCACACCGTTTGCAGTTATTCCTGTTATACGATGGAAAATCTTTTGCATCTTTATTGTATTTTATGCTTCTGGCGTTGACTTCGAAGGTCCGAGCTATTCGATTGGTGGAGCAACGCCCTAGAGTGAAACCTAGGTTGCCGGAACGTAGAAATGACAATTCCATTCACACTGGTTGCAATTATTCCAGTTATACGATGGAAAAACTGTTGTATTTTTATTGTATTCCATGCTTCTGGCGTTTAATTCTAAGTCGCTAGCTATTTGATCTGGTGGAGCAACGACCTAGAGTGAAGCCTAGGTTGCCCGGAACGTAGAAATGACCATTACTTTCACACTGTTTGCAGTTATTCCTGTTACACGATGGAAAAACTTTTGCATCTTTACTGTATTTTATGCTTCTGGCGTTGACTTCTAAGGCCCTAACTATTCGATCTGGTGCAGCAACGCCCTAGTGTGAAGCCTAGGTTGGCCGGAATGTAGAAATGTCCATAACTTTCACACTGGTTGCAATTATTCGTTTTATACGATGGAAAAACTGTTCTATTTGTTTTGTATTTTATGCTTCTGGCGTTGATTTCTTGGGCCCTAACTATTCAATCTGGTGGCACAACACCCTAGAGTGATGCCTAGGTTGCCCGGAACGTAGAAATGACCATCACTTCCATACTGGTAGCAATTATTCGTTTTATACGATGGAAAAACTGTTGTATTTATATTGTATTTTATGCTACTGGCGTTGACTTCTAAGGCACTAACTATTCGATCTGGTGGAGCAACGCCCTAGAGTGAAGCCTAGGTTGCCCGGAACGTAGAAATGTCCATTACTTTCACACTGTTTGCGAATACACATTATATACGATGGAAAAGCTGTCGTATTTATATTGTATTTTATGCTTCGGGTGTTGACTTCTATTGCCCTACCTATTCGATCTGGTGGAGCATCACTCTACACTGAAGCCTAGGTTGCCCGGAACGTAGAAATGACCATAACTTTCACACTGGTAGCAATTATTCATTTTATACGATGGAAGAGCTGTTGTATTTATATTGTACTTTATGCTTCTGGCGTTGACTTCTAAGGCCGTAGCGATTAGATGTGGTGGAGCAACGCCCTAGAGTGACGCCTAGGTTGCCCGGAACGTAGAAATGACCATTACTTTCACAATGTTTGCAATTATTCATTTGATACGATGGAAAAACTGTTGGACTTATATTGCATTTTATTCTTCTGGCGTTGAATTCTAAGTCCCTAGCTACTCGATCTGGTGGAGCAGCGCCCTAGAGTGAAACGTAGGTTACCCGGAACGTAGAAATGACTAGTACTTTCACTCTGTTTGCAGTTATTCCGGTTATACGATGGAAAGCTGTTGCATCTTTATCGTATTTTATGCTTCTGGCGTTGACTTGTAAGGCCCTTACTATTCGATCTGGTGGAGCAACGCGCTAGAGTGAAGCGTAGGTTGCCCGGAACGTAGAAATGACCATAACATTCACACTGCTTTCAATTATTCGTTTTATACGAGGGAGAAGCTGTTGTATTTATATCGTATTTTATGCTTCTGGCGTTGACTTCTTGGGCCCTAACTATTCCATCAGGTGGAACAACGCCCTAGGGTGAAGCCTAGGTTGCCCGGAAAGTAGAAATGACCATAACTTTCACACTGGTAGCAATTATTCGTTTTATACGATGGAAAAGCTGTTGTATTTATATCGTATTTTATGCTTCTGGCGTTGACTTCTAAGGCCGTAACTATTCGATCTGGTGGAGCAACGCCCTAGAGTGACGCCTAGGGTGCTCGGAACGTAGAAATGACCATAACTTTCATACTGGTTGCAATTATTCGTTTTATATGATGGAAAAACTGTTGTATTTATATTGTATTTTATGCTTCTGGCGTTCACTTCTTAGGCCCTAACTATTCGATCTGATGGAACAACGGCCTAGGGTGAAGCCTAGGTTGCCCGGAACGTAGAAATGACCATAACTTTTACACTGGTAGCAATTATTCGTTTTATAAAATGGAAAAACTGTTCTATTTATTTTGTATTTAATGCTTCGGGCGTTGGCTCCTAAGGCCCTAACTGTTTGATCTGGTGGAGCGACGCCCTAGAGTGAAGCCTAGGTTGCCCGGAACGTAGAAATGACCACAACTTTCACACTGGTTGCTATTATTCGTTTTATACGATGGAAAAACGGTTCTATTTATCTTGTATTTTATGCTACGGGAGTTGACTTCTAAGGCCCTAACTGTTTGATCTGGTGGAGCAACGCCCTAGAGTGAAGGCTAGGTTGCCCGGTACGTAGAAATGACCATCACTTTCAAACTGGTTGCAATTATTCGTTTTATACGATGGACACGCTGTTGTATTTATATCGTATTTTATGCTTCTGGCGTTGACTTCTTAGGCCCTAACTATTCCATCAGGCGGAACAACGCCCTAGGGTGAAGCCTAGGTTGCCCGGCAAGTAGAAATGACCATAACTTTCACACTGGCAGCAATTATTCGTTTTATACGATGGAAAAACTGTTCTATTTATCTTGTATTTTATGCTACGGGAGTTGACTTCTAAGGCCCTAACTATTCGATCTGGTGGAGCAACGCCCTCGAGTGAAGCGTAGGTTGCCCGGTACGTATAAATGACCATCACTTTCAAATTCGTTGCAATTATTCCTGTTATATGATGGAAATACTGTTGTATTTTTATTGCATTATATGCTTCGGGCATTGACTTCTAAGGCCCTAACTATACAATCTGTTGGAGCAGCGCCCTAGGGTGAAGCCTAGGTTGCCCGGAAAGTAGAAATGACCATAACTTTCATACTGGTTGCAATTATTCGTTTTATATGATGGAAAAACTGTTGTATTTATATTGTATTTTATGCTTCTGGCGTTCACTTCTTAGGCCCTAGCTATTCGATCTGGTGGAACAACGGCCTAGGGTGAAGCCTATGTCGCCCGGAACGTAGAAATGACCATAACTTATACACTGGTAGCAATTATTCGTTTTATACAATGGAAAAACTGTTCTATTTATTTTGTATTTAATGCTTCGGGAGTTGGCTTCTAAGGCCCTAACTGTTTGACCTGGTGGAGCAACGCCCTACAGTGAAGCCTAGATTGCCCGGAACGTTGAAATGACCATAACTTTCACACTGGTTGTTATTATTCGTTTTATACAATGGAAAAACTGTTATATTTATATTCTATTTTATTCTTATGGCGTTCACTTCTTAGGCCCTAACTATTCGATCTGGTGGAACAACGGCCTAGGGTGAAGCCTAGGTTGCCCGGAACGTAGAAATGACCATAACTTTTACACTGGTAGCAATTACTCATTTTATAAAATGGAAAAACTGTTCTATTTATTTTGTATTTAATGCTTCGGGCGTTGGCTCCTAAGGCCCTAACTGTTTGATCTGGTGGAGCGACGCCCTAGAGTGAAGCCTAGGTTGCCCGGAACGTAGAAATGACCACAACTTTCACACTGGTTGCTATTATTCGTTTTATACGATGGAAAAACGGTTCTATTTATCTTGTATTTTATGCTACGGGAGTTGACTTCTAAGGCCCTAACTGTTTGATCTGGTGGAGCAACGCCCTACAGTGAAGGCTAGGTTGCCCGGTACGTAGAAATGACCATCACTTTCAAACTGGTTGCAATTATTCGTTTTATACGATGGAAACGCTGTTGTATTTATATCGTATTTTATGCTTCTGGCGTTGACTTCTTAGGCCCTAACTATTCCATCAGGCGGAACAACGCCCTAGGGTGAAGCCTAGGTTGCCCGGCAAGTAGAAATGACCATAACTTTCACACTGGCAGCAATTATTCGTTTTATACGATGGAAAAACTGTTCTATTTATCTTGTATTTTATGCTACGGGAGTTGACTTCTAAGGCCCTAACTATTCGATCTGGTGGAGCAACGCCCTCGAGTGAAGCGTAGGTTGCCCGGTACGTATAAATGACCATCACTTTCAAATTGGTTGCAATTATTCCTGTTATATGATGGAAATACTGTTGTATTTTTATTGCATTATATGCTTCGGGCATTGACTTCTAAGGCCCTAACTATACAATCTGTTGGAGCAGCGCCCTAGGGTGAAGCCTAGGTTGCCCGGAAAGTAGAAATGACCATAACTTTCATACTGGTTGCAATTATTCGTTTTATATGATGGAAAAACTGTTGTATTTATATTGTATTTTATGCTTCTGGCGTTCACTTCTTAGGCCCTAACTATTCGATCTGGTGGAACAACGGCCTAGGGTGAAGCCTATGTCGCCCGGAACGTAGAAATGACCATAACTTATACACTGGTAGCAATTATTCGTTTTATACAATGGAAAAACTGTTCTATTTATTTTGTATTTAATGATTCGGGAGTTGGCTTCTAAGGCCCTAACTGTTTGACCTGGTGGAGCAACGCCCTATAGTGAAGCCTAGGTTGCGCGGTACGTAGAAATGACCATCACTTTCATACTGGTTGCAATTAATCCTGTTATACGATGGAAAAACTGTTGTATTTTTATTGCATTTTATGATTCGGGCATTGACTTCTAAGGCCGAAACTAATCAATCTGTTGGCGCAACGCCCCAGGGTGAAGCCTAGGTTACCCGGAAAGTAGAAATGACCATAACTTTCATACTGGTTGCAATTATTCGTTTTATATGATGGAAAAACTGTTGTTTTTATATTGTATTTTATGCTTCTGGCGTTCACTCCTTAGGCCCTAACTATTCGATCTGGTGGAACAACGGCCTAGGGTGAAGCCTAGGTAGCCCGGAACGTAGAAATGACCATAACTTTTACACTGTTAGCAATTATTCGTTTTATACAATGGAAAAACTGTTCTACTTATTTTGTATTTAATGCTTCGGGCGTTGGCTTCTAAGGCCCTAACTGTTTGATCTGGTGGAGCAACGCCCTAGAGTGAAAGCTAGGTTGCCCGGAACGTAGAAATGACCCTTACTTTCACACTGTTTGCAATTATTCATTTTATACGATGGCAAAGCTGTTGTATTTGTATTGTATTTTATGCTCCTGGCGTTGACTTCTAAGGCCGTAGTTATTAGATGTCGTGGAGAAACGCCCTAGAGTGAAACCTAGCTTGCACGGAACGTAGAAATGACCATAACTTTCACAATGTATGCAATTATTCATTTTATGCGATGGTAAAACTGTTGTACTTATATTGTATTTTACGCTTCTAGCGTTGACTCCATTGGCCCTAACTATTCGGTCTGGTGGAAAAACGCCCTAGAGTGAATCCTAGGTTGCTCGGAATGTAGTAATGACCATAACTTTCACACTGGTTGCAATCATTCATTTTATACGATGGAAGAACTGTTGTATTTATATCGTATTTTATGCTTCGGTCGTTGACTTCTTAGGCCCTAACATTTCGATCTAGTGGAGCAACGCCCTACAGTGAAGCCTAGGTTGCCCGGGACGTAGATATAACCATAACCTTCACACAGGTTGCAATTATCCGTTTTATATAGTGTAAAGCCTGTTGTATTTATTTTGCATTTTATTCTTCTGGTGTTGACTTCTTAGGCCCTAACTACTCGATCTAGTGGAGCAACGCCCTACAGTGAAGCCTAGGTTGCCCGGAACGTAGAAATGACCACTACTATCACACTGGTTGCATATTATTCCTGCTACACGATGGAAAAACTGTTGTATTTTTATTGCATTTTATGCTCCTGGCGTTCACTTCTTAGGCCCTAACTATTCGATCTGGCGGAACAACGCCCTAGAGTGAGGCCTAGGGTGCTCGGAACGTAGAAATGACCATTACCTTCACACTGGTTGCAATTATTCGTTTTATACGATGGAAAAGCTGTTGTATTTATATCGTTTTATATGATTCTGGCGTTGACTTCTTAGGCCGTAACTATTCGGTCTGGTGGAGCAACGCCCTGGAGTGAAACCTAGGTTGCCCGGAACGTAGAATTGGCCATCACTTTCAAACTGGTTGCAATTATTCCTGTTATATGATGGAAACACTGTTGTATTTTTTTTGCATTTTATGGTTCGGGCGTTGACTTCCAAGGCCCTAACTATTCAATCTGTTGGAGCAACGCCCTAGGGTGAAGCATAGGTTGCTCGGAAAGTAGAAATGACCATAAGTTTCACTCTGGTTGCTATTATTCGTTTTATATGATGGAAAAACTGTTGTATTTATATTGTATTTTATGCTTCTGGCGTTCACTTCTTAGGCCCTAACTATTCGATCTGGTTGAACAACGGCCTAGGGTGAAGCCTAGGTCGCCCGGAACGTAGAAATGACCATATCTTTTACACTGGTAGCAATTATTCGTTTTATACAATGGAAAAACTGTTCTATTTATTTTGTATTTAATGCTTCGGGCGTTGGCTTCTAAGGCCCTAACTGTTTGACCTGGTGGAGCAACGCCCTCGAGTGACGCCTAGGGTGCTCGGAACGTAGAAGTGACAATAACTTCCATACAGGTTGCAATTATTCGTTTTATATGATGGAAAAACTGTTGTATTTATATTGTATTTTATGCTTCTGGCGTTCACTTCTTAGGCCCTAACTATTCGATCTGGTGGAACAACGGCCTAGGGTGAAGCCTAGGTTGCCCGGAACGTAGAAATGACCATAACTTTTACACTGGTAGCAATTACTCATTTTATAAAATGGAAAAACTGTTCTATTTATTTTGTATTTAATGATTCGGGCGTTGGCTCCTAAGGCCCTAACTGTTTGATCTGGTGGAGCGACGCCCTAGAGTGAAGCCTAGGTTGCCCGGAACGTAGAAATGACCACAACTTTCACACTGGTTGCTATTATTCGTTTTATACGATGGAAAAACGGTTCTATTTATCTTGTATTTTATGCTACGGGAGTTGACTTCTAAGGCCCTAACTGTTTGATCTGGTGGAGCAACGCCCTAGAGTGAAGGCTAGGTTGCCCGGTACGTAGAAATGACCATCACTTTCAAACTGGTTGCAATTATTCGTTTTATACGATGGAAACGCTGTTGTATTTATATCGTATTTTATGCTTCTGGCGTTGACTTCTTAGGCCCTAACTATTCCATCAGGCGGAACAACGCCCTAGGGTGAAGCCTAGGTTGCCCGGCAAGTAGAAATGACCATAACTTTCACACTGGCAGCAATTATTCGTTTTATACGATGGAAAAACTGTTCTATTTATCTTGTATTTTATGCTACGGGAGTTGACTTCTAAGGCCCTAACTATTCGATCTGGTGGAGCAACGCCCTCGAGTGAAGCGTAGGTTGCCCGGTACGTATAAATGACCATCACTTTCAAATTGGTTGCAATTATTCCTGTTATATGATGGAAATACTGTTGTATTTTTATTGCATTATATGCTTCGGGCATTGACTTCTAAGGCCCTAACTATACAATCTGTTGGAGCAGCGCCCTAGGGTGAAGCCTAGGTTGCCCGGAAAGTAGAAATGACCATAACTTTCATACTGGTTGCAATTATTCGTTTTATATGATGGAAAAACTGTTGTATTTATATTGTATTTTATGCTTCTGGCGTTCACTTCTTAGGCCCTAACTATTCGATCTGGTGGAACAACGGCCTAGGGTGAAGCCTATGTCGCCCGGAACGTAGAAATGACCATAACTTATACACTGGTAGCAATTATTCCTTTTATACAATGGAAAAACTGTTCTATTTATTTTGTATTTAATGCTTCGGGAGTTGGCTTCTAAGGCCCTAACTGTTTGACCTGGTGGAGCAACGCCCTATAGTGAAGCCTAGGTTGCGCGGTACGTAGAAATGACCATCACTTTCAAACTGGTTGCAATTAATCCTGTTATACGATGGAAAAACTGTTGTATTTTTATTGCATTTTATGATTCGGGCATTGACTTCTAAGGCCGAAACTAATCAATCTGTTGGCGCAACGCCCCAGGGTGAAGCCTAGGTTGCCCGGAAAGTAGAAATGACCATAACTTTCATACTGGTTGCAATTATTCGTTTTATATGATGGAAAAACTGTTGTTTTTATATTGTATTTTATGCTTCTGGCGTTCACTCCTTAGGCCCTAACTATTCGATCTGGTGGAACAACGGCCTAGGGTGAAGCCTAGGTAGCCCGGAACGTAGAAATGACCATAACTTTTACACTGTTAGCAATTATTCGTTTTATACAATGGAAAAACTGTTCTACTTATTTTGTATTTAATGCTTCGGGCGTTGGCTTCTAAGGCCCTAACTGTTTGATCTGGTGGAGCAACGCCCTAGAGTGAAAGCTAGGTTGCCCGGAACGTAGAAATGACCATAACTTTCACACTGGTTGCTATTATTCGTTTTATACGATGGAAAAACTGTTATATTTATATCGTATTTTATTCTTCTGGCGTTCACATCTTAGGCCCGAACTATTCGATCTGGTGGAACAACGCCCTTGGGTGAAGCCTAGGTTGCCCGGAACGTAGAAATGACCATAACTTTTACACTGGTAGCAATTATCCGTTTTATACAATGGAATAGCTGTTCTATTTATTTTGTATTTTATGCTTCGGGCGTTGACTTCTAAGGCCCTAACTGTTTCGTCTGGTGTAGCAACGCCCTAGAGTGAAGCCTAGGTTGCCCGGTACGTAGAAATGACCATCACCTTCAAACCTGTTGCAATTATTCGTTTTATACGATGGAAAAGTTGTTGTATTTATATCGTATTTTATGCTACTGGCGTTGACTTCTTAGGCCCTAACTATTCGATCTGGTGGAACAACGCCCTAGAGTGAAGCCTAGGTTGCCCGGCAAGTAGAAATGACCATAACTTTCACACTGGCAGCAATTATTCGTTTTATACGATGGAAAAACTGTTCTATTTATCTTGTATTTTATGCTACGGGAGTTGACTTCTAAGGCCCTAACTATTCGATCTGGTGGAGCAACGCCCTCGAGTGAAGCGTAGGTTGCCCGGTACGTATAAATGACCATTACTTTCAAATTGGTTGCAATTATTCCTGTTATATGATGGAAATACTGTTGTATTTTTATTGCATTATATGCTTCGGGCATTGACTTCTAAGGCCCTAACTATACAATCTGTTGGAGCAGCGCCCTAGGGTGAAGCCTAGGTTGCCCGGAAAGTAGAAATGACCATAACTTTCATACTGGTTGCAATTATTCGTTTTATATGACGGAAAAACTGTTGTATTTATATTGTATTTTATGCTTCTGGCGTTCACTTCTTAGGCCCTAACTATTCGATCTGGTGGAACAACGGCCTAGGGTGAAGCCTATGTCGCCCGGAACGTAGAAATGACCATAACTTATACACTGGTAGCAATTATTCGTTTTATACAATGGAAAAACTGTTCTATTTATTTTGTATTTAATGCTTCGGGAGTTGGCTTCTAAGGCCCTAACTGTTTGATCTGGTGGAGCAACGCCCTAGAGTGAAAGCTAGGTTGCCCGGAACGTAGAAATGACCATAACTTTCACACTGGTTGCTATTATTCGTTTTATACGATGGAAAAACTGTTATATTTATATCGTATTTTATTCTTCTGGCGTTCACATCTTAGGCCCGAACTATTCGATCTGGTGGAACAACGCCCTTGGGTGAAGCCTAGGTTGCCCGGAACGTAGAAATGACCATAACTTTTACACTGGTAGCAATTATCCGTTTTATACAATGGAATAGCTGTTCTATTTATTTTGTATTTTATGCTTCGGGCGTTGACTTCTAAGGCCCTAACTGTTTCGTCTGGTGTAGCAACGCCCTAGAGTGAAGCCTAGGTTGCCCGGTACGTAGAAATGACCATCACCTTCAAACCTGTTGCAATTATTCGTTTTATACGATGGAAAAGTTGTTGTATTTATATCGTATTTTATGCTACTGGCGTTGACTTCTTAGGCCCTAACTATTCGATCTGGTGGAACAACGCCCTAGAGTAAAGCCTAGGTTGCCCGGCAAGTAGAAATGACCATAACTTTCACACTGGCAGCAATTATTCGTTTTATACGATGGAAAAACTGTTCTATTTATCTTGTATTTTATGCTACGGGAGTTGACTTCTAAGGCCCTAACTATTCGATCTGGTGGAGCAACGCCCTCGAGTGAAGCGTAGGTTGCCCGGTACGTATAAATGACCATTACTTTCAAATTGGTTGCAATTATTCCTGTTATATGATGGAAATACTGTTGTATTTTTATTGCATTATATGCTTCGGGCATTGACTTCTAAGGCCCTAACTATACAATCTGTTGGAGCAGCGCCCTAGGGTGAAGCCTAGGTTGCCCGGAAAGTAGAAATGACCATAACTTTCATACTGGTTGCAATTATTCGTTTTATATGATGGAAAAACTGTTGTATTTATATTGTATTTTATGCTTCTGGCGTTCACTTCTTAGGCCCTAACTATTCGATCTGGTGGAACAACGGCCTAGGGTGAAGCCTATGTCGCCCGGAACGTAGAAATGACCATAACTTATACACTGGTAGCAATTATTCGTTTTATACAATGGAAAAACTGTTCTATTTATTTTGTATTTAATGCTTCGGGAGTTGGCTTCTAAGGCCCTAACTGTTTGATCTGGTGGAGCAACGCCCTAGAGTGAAAGCTAGGTTGCCCGGAACGTAGAAATGACCATAACTTTCACACTGGTTGCTATTATTCGTTTTATACGATGGAAAAACTGTTATATTTATATCGTATTTTATTCTTCTGGCGTTCACATCTTAGGCCCGAACTATTCGATCTGGTGGAACAACGCCCTTGGGTGAAGCCTAGGTTGCCCGGAACGTAGAAATGACCATAACTTTTACACTGGTAGCAATTATCCGTTTTATACAATGGAATAGCTGTTCTATTTATTTTGTATTTTATGCTTCGGGCGTTGACTTCTAAGGCCCTAACTGTTTCGTCTGGTGTAGCAACGCCCTAGAGTGAAGCCTAGGTTGCCCGGTACGTAGAAATGACCATCACCTTCAAACCTGTTGCAATTATTCGTTTTATACAATGGAAAAACTGTTCTATTTATTTTGCATTTTATGCTTCGGGCGTTGACTTCTAAGGCCCTAACTGATTGACCTGGTGGAGCAACGCCCTACAGTGAAGCCTAGATTGCCCGGAACGTTGAAATGACCATAACTTTCACACTGGTTGTTATTATTCGTTTTATACAATGGAAAAACTGTTATATTTATATTCTATTTTATTCTTATGGCGTTGAATTCTAAGTCACTAGCTATTCGATCTGGTGGAGCAACGCCCTAAAGTGATACCTGGGTTACACGGAACGTAGAAATGACAAGTACTTTCACACTGTTTGCAGTTATTCCTGTTATACGATGGAAAATCTTTTGCAACTTTATTGTATTTTATGCTTCTGGCGTGGACTTCTAAGTCCCTAGCTATTCGATTTGGTGGAGCAACGCCCTAGAGTGGAGCCTAGGTTGCCCGGAACGTAGAAATGACCATCACTTTCAAACTGGTTGGAATTATTCCTGTTATACGATCGATAAACTGTTGTATTTTTATTGCATTTTATGCTTCGGGCGTTGACTTCTCAGGCCCTAACTATTCAGTGTGGTGGAGCAACGCCCTAGAGTGAAGCCTAGGTTGGCCGGAATGTAGAAATGTCCATAACTTTCACACTGGTTGCAATTATTCGTTTTATACGATGGAAAAACTGTTCTATTTGGTTTGTATTTTATGCTTCTGGCGTTGATTTCTTAGGCCCTAACTATTCAATCTGGTGGCACAACACCCTAGAGTGATGCCTAGGTTGCCCGGAACGTAGAAATGACCATCACTTCCATACTGGTAGCAATTATTCGTTTTATACGATGGAAAAACTGTTGTATTTATACTGTATTTTATGCTACTGGCGTTGACTTCTAAGGCACTAACTATTCGATCTGGTGGAGCAACGCCCTAGAGTGAAGCCTAGGTTGCCCGGAACGTAGAAATGTCCATTACTTTCACACTGTTTGCAAATACACATTATATACGATGGAAAAGCTGTTGTATTTATATTGTATTTTATGCTTCGGGTGTTGACTTCTATTGCCCTACCTATTCGATCTGGTGGAGCATCACTCTACACTGAAGCCTAGGTTGCCCGGAACGTAGAAATGACCATAACTTTCACACTGGTAGCAATTATTCATTTTATACGATGGAAGAGCTGTTGTATTTATATTGTATTTTATGCTTCTGGCGTTGACTTCTAAGGCCGTAGCGTTTAGATGTGGTGGAGCAACGCCCTAGAGTGACGCCTAGGTTGCCCGGAACGTAGAAATGACCATTACTTTCACAATGTTTGCAATTATTCATTTGATACGATGGAAAAACTGTTGGACTTATATTGCATTTTATTCTTCTGGCGTTGAATTCTAAGTCCCTAGCTACTCGATCTGGTGGAGCAGCGCCCTAGAGTGAAACGTAGGTTACCCGGAACGTAGAAATGACCAGTACTTTCACTCTGTTTGCAGTTGTTCCGGTTATACGATGGAAAGCTGTTGCATCTTTATCGTATTTTATGCTTCTGGCGTTGACTTGTAAGGCCCTTACTATTCGATCTGGTGGAGCAACGCGCTAGAGTGAAGCGTAGGTTGCCCGGAACGTAGAAATGACCATAACATTCACACTGCTTGCAATTATTCGTTTTATACGAGGGAGAAGCTGTTGTATTTATATAGTATTTTATGCTTACGGCGTTGACTTCTTAGGCCCTAACTATTCGATCTGGTGGAGCAATGCCTCAGAGTTAGGTCTAGGATGCCCGAAACGCCGAAATAATCATTACATTCACACTGGTTGCAATTATCCATGCTATACAATGGAAAAACTCTTGTATTTATATTGTATTTTATGCTTCTGGCGTTGACTTCTAAGGCTCCCAACTATTCGATCTGGTGGAGCAACGCCCTAGAGTGAAGCCTAGGTTGCCCGGAACGTAGAAATGACCATTACTTTCACACTGTCTGCAATTATTCATTTTATACGTTGGAAAATCTGTTGTATTTATATTGTATTTTATTCTTCTGGCGTTGACTTTTAAGGCCGTAGCTATTAGATGTGGTGGAGCAACGCCCTAGAGTGCCGCATAGGTTGCCCGGAACGTACAAAAGACCATTACTTTCACAATGTTTGCAATTATTCATTTTATACGATATAAAAACTGATGTACTTATTTTGTATTTTATTCTTCTGGCGTTGAATTCTAAGTCCCTAGCCATTCGATCTGGTGGAGCAACGCACTAGAGTGAAACCTAGGTTACGCGGAACGTAAAAATGACCAGAACCTTCACACTGTTTGCAGTTATTCCTGTTATTCGATGGAAAAACTGTTGCATCTTTATTGTATTTTATACTTCTGGCGTTGACTTCTAAGGCCCTAACTATTCAATCTGTTGGATCAACGCCCTAGGGTGAAGCCTAGGTTGACCGGAAAGTAGAAATGACCCTTACTTTCACACTGTTTGCAATTATTCATTTTATACGATGGTAAAGCTGTTGTATTTGTATTGTATTTTATGCTCCTGGCGTTGACTTCTAAGGCCGTAGTTATTAGATGTCGTGGAGAAACGCCCTAGAGTGAAACCTAGCTTGCACGGAACGTAGAAATGACCATAACTTTAACAATGTATGCAATTATTCATTTTATGCGATGGTAAAACTATTGTACTTATATTGTATTTTACGCTTCTAGCGTTGACTCCATTGGCCCTAACTATTCGGTCTGGTGGAAAAACGCCCTAGAGTGAATCCTAGGTTGCTCGGAATGTAGTAATGACCATAACTTTCACACTGGTTGCAATCATTCATTTTATACGATGGAAGAACTGTTGTATTTATATCGTATTTTATGCTTCGGGCGTTGACTTCTTAGGCCCTAACATTTCGATCTAGTGGAGCAACGCCCTACAGTGAAGCCTAGGTTGCCCGGGACGTAGATATGACCATAACCTTCACACAGGTTGCAATTATTCGTTTTATACAGTGTAAAGCCTGTTGTGTTTATTTTGCATTTTATTCTTCTGGTGTTGACTTCTTAGGCCCTAACTACTCGATCTAGTGGAGCAACGCCCTACAGTGAAGCCTAGGTTGCCCGGAACGTAGAAATGACCACTACTATCACACTGGTTGCATATTATTCCTGGTACACGATGGAAAAACTGTTGTATTTTTATTGCATTTTATGCTCCTGGCGTTCACTTCTTAGGCCCTAACTATTCGATCTGGTGGAACAACGCCCTAGAGTGAGGCCCAGGGTGCTCGGAACGTAGAAATGACCATAACTTTCATACTGGTTGCAATTATTCGTTTTATATGATGGAAAAACTGTTGTATTTATATTGTATTTTATGCTTCTGGCGTTCACTTCTTAGGCCCTAACTATTCGATCTGGTTGAAGAACGGCCTAGGGTGAAGCCTAGGTCGCCCGGAACGTAGAAATGACAATAACTTTCACACTGGTAGCAATTATTCGTTTTATACAATGGAAAAACTGTTCTATTTATTTTGTATTTAATGCTTCGGGCGTTGGCTTCTAAGGCCCTAACTGTTTGACCTGGTGGAGCAACGCCCTATAGTGAAGCCTAGGCTGCCCGGTACGTAGAAATGAACATCACTTTCAAACTGGTTGCAATTATTCGTTTTATACGATGGAAAAGCTGTTCTATTTATATCGTATTTTATGCTTCTGGCGTTGACTTCTTGGGCCCTAACTATTCCATCAGGTGGAACAACGCCCTAGGGTGAAGCCTAGGTTGCCCGGAAAGTAGAAATGACCATAACTTTCACACTGGTAGCAATTATTCGTTTTATACGATGGAAAAGCTGTTGTATTTATATCGTATTTTATGCTTCTGGCGTTGACTTCTTAGGCCCTAACTATTCGATCTGGTGGAACAACGCCCTAGAGTGAAGACTAGGTTGCCCGGAACATGGAAATGACCATAACTTTCACACTGGTAGCAATTATTCGTTTTATACGATGGAAAAACTGTTTTATTTATTTTGTATTTTATGCTTCTGGCTTTGACTTCTAAGGCCCTAACTATTCGATCTGTTGGAGCAACGCCCTAGAGTGAAGCCTAGGTTGCCCGGAACGGAGAAATGACCATAACTTTCACACCGGTGGCAATTATTCGATTTATACGATGGAAAAACTGTTCTGTTTATTTTGTATTTTATGCTTCGGGCGTTGACTTCTAAGGCCCTAACTATTCAATCTATTGGTGCAACGCCCCAGGGTGAAGCCTCGGTTGCCCGGAAAGTAGAAATGACGTTAGCTTTCATACTGGTTGCAATTATTCGTTTTATACGATGGAAAAACTGTTGTATTTCTATTGTATTTTATGCTTCGGGCATTGACTTCTAAGGCCCTAACTATTCAATCTGTTGGAGCAACGCCCTAGGTTGAAGCCTAGATTGCGCGGAAAGTAGAAATGACCATAACTTTCATCCTGGTTGCAATTATTCGTTTTATATGATGGAAAAACTGTTGTATTTATATAGTTTTTTATGCTTCTGGCGTTGACTTCTTATGCCCTACCTATTCCATCTGGTGGAACAACGCCCTCGGGTTAAGCCTAGGTTGCTCGGAACGTAGAAACGACCATAACTTTTACACTGGTAGCAATTATTCGTTTTATACAATGGAAAAACTGTTCTATTTATTTTGCATTTTATGCTTCGGGCGTTGACTTCTAAGGCCCTAACTGATTGACCTGGTGGAGCAACGCCCTACAGTGAAGCCTAGATTGCCCGGAACGTTGAAATGACCATAACTTTCACACTGGTTGTTATTATTCGTTTTATACAATGGAAAAACTGTTATATTTATATTCTATTTTATTCTTATGGCGTTGAATTCTAAGTCACTAGCTATTCGATCTGGTGGAGCAACGCCCTAAAGTGATACCTGGGTTACACGGAACGTAGAAATGACAAGTACTTTCACACTGTTTGCAGTTATTCCTGTTATACGATGGAAAATCTTTTGCAACTTTATTGTATTTTATGCTTCTGGCGTGGACTTCTAAGTCCCTAGCTATTCGATTTGGTGGAGCAACGCCCTAGAGTGGAGCCTAGGTTGCCCGGAACGTAGAAATGACCATCACTTTCAAACTGGTTGGAATTATTCCTGTTATACGATCGATAAACTGTTGTATTTTTATTGCATTTTATGCTTCGGGCGTTGACTTCTCAGGCCCTAACTATTCAGTGTGGTGGAGCAACGCCCTAGAGTGAAGCCTAGGTTGGCCGGAATGTAGAAATGTCCATAACTTTCACACTGGTTGCAATTATTCGTTTTATACGATGGAAAAACTGTTCTATTTGGTTTGTATTTTATGCTTCTGGCGTTGATTTCTTAGGCCCTAACTATTCAATCTGGTGGCACAACACCCTAGAGTGATGCCTAGGTTGCCCGGAACGTAGAAATGACCATCACTTCCATACTGGTAGCAATTATTCGTTTTATACGATGGAAAAACTGTTGTATTTATACTGTATTTTATGCTACTGGCGTTGACTTCTAAGGCACTAACTATTCGATCTGGTGGAGCAACGCCCTAGAGTGAAGCCTAGGTTGCCCGGAACGTAGAAATGTCCATTACTTTCACACTGTTTGCAAATACACATTATATACGATGGAAAAGCTGTTGTATTTATATTGTATTTTATGCTTCGGGTGTTGACTTCTATTGCCCTACCTATTCGATCTGGTGGAGCATCACTCTACACTGAAGCCTAGGTTGCCCGGAACGTAGAAATGACCATAACTTTCACACTGGTAGCAATTATTCATTTTATACGATGGAAGAGCTGTTGTATTTATATTGTATTTTATGCTTCTGGCGTTGACTTCTAAGGCCGTAGCGTTTAGATGTGGTGGAGCAACGCCCTAGAGTGACGCCTAGGTTGCCCGGAACGTAGAAATGACCATTACTTTCACAATGTTTGCAATTATTCATTTGATACGATGGAAAAACTGTTGGACTTATATTGCATTTTATTCTTCTGGCGTTGAATTCTAAGTCCCTAGCTACTCGATCTGGTGGAGCAGCGCCCTAGAGTGAAACGTAGGTTACCCGGAACGTAGAAATGACCAGTACTTTCACTCTGTTTGCAGTTATTCCGGTTATACGATGGAAAGCTGTTGCATCTTTATCGTATTTTATGCTTCTGGCGTTGACTTGTAAGGCCCTTACTATTCGATCTGGTGGAGCAACGCGCTAGAGTGAAGCGTAGGTTGCCCGGAACGTAGAAATGACCATAACATTCACACTGCTTGCAATTATTCGTTTTATACGAGGGAGAAGCTGTTGTATTTATATAGTATTTTATGCTTACGGCGTTGACTTCTTAGGCCCTAACTATTCGATCTGGTGGAGCAATGCCTCAGAGTTAGGTCTAGGATGCCCGAAACGCCGAAATAATCATTACATTCACACTGGTTGCAATTATCCATGCTATACAATGGAAAAACTCTTGTATTTATATTGTATTTTATGCTTCTGGCGTTGACTTCTAAGGCTCCCAACTATTCGATCTGGTGGAGCAACGCCCTAGAGTGAAGCCTAGGTTGCCCGGAACGTAGAAATGACCATTACTTTCACACTGTCTGCAATTATTCATTTTATACGTTGGAAAATCTGTTGTATTTATATTGTATTTTATTCTTCTGGCGTTGACTTTTAAGGCCGTAGCTATTAGATGTGGTGGAGCAACGCCCTAGAGTGCCGCATAGGTTGCCCGGAACGTACAAAAGACCATTACTTTCACAATGTTTGCAATTATTCATTTTATACGATATAAAAACTGATGTACTTATTTTGTATTTTATTCTTCTGGCGTTGAATTCTAAGTCCCTAGCCATTCGATCTGGTGGAGCAACGCACTAGAGTGAAACCTAGGTTACGCGGAACGTAAAAATGACCAGAACCTTCACACTGTTTGCAGTTATTCCTGTTATTCGATGGAAAAACTGTTGCATCTTTATTGTATTTTATACTTCTGGCGTTGACTTCTAAGGCCCTAACTATTCAATCTGTTGGATCAACGCCCTAGGGTGAAGCCTAGGTTGACCGGAAAGTAGAAATGACCCTTACTTTCACACTGTTTGCAATTATTCATTTTATACGATGGTAAAGCTGTTGTATTTGTATTGTATTTTATGCTCCTGGCGTTGACTTCTAAGGCCGTAGTTATTAGATGTCGTGGAGAAACGCCCTAGAGTGAAACCTAGCTTGCACGGAACGTAGAAATGACCATAACTTTAACAATGTATGCAATTATTCATTTTATGCGATGGTAAAACTATTGTACTTATATTGTATTTTACGCTTCTAGCGTTGACTCCATTGGCCCTAACTATTCGGTCTGGTGGAAAAACGCCCTAGAGTGAATCCTAGGTTGCTCGGAATGTAGTAATGACCATAACTTTCACACTGGTTGCAATCATTCATTTTATACGATGGAAGAACTGTTGTATTTATATCGTATTTTATGCTTCGGGCGTTGACTTCTTAGGCCCTAACATTTCGATCTAGTGGAGCAACGCCCTACAGTGAAGCCTAGGTTGCCCGGGACGTAGATATGACCATAACCTTCACACAGGTTGCAATTATTCGTTTTATACAGTGTAAAGCCTGTTGTGTTTATTTTGCATTTTATTCTTCTGGTGTTGACTTCTTAGGCCCTAACTACTCGATCTAGTGGAGCAACGCCCTACAGTGAAGCCTAGGTTGCCCGGAACGTAGAAATGACCACTACTATCACACTGGTTGCATATTATTCCTGCTACACGATGGAAAAACTGTTGTATTTTTATTGCATTTTATGCTCCTGGCGTTCACTTCTTAGGCCCTAACTATTCGATCTGGTGGAACAACGCCCTAGAGTGAGGCCCAGGGTGCTCGGAACGTAGAAATGACCATAACTTTCATACTGGTTGCAATTATTCGTTTTATATGATGGAAAAACTGTTGTATTTATATTGTATTTTATGCTTCTGGCGTTCACTTCTTAGGCCCTAACTATTCGATCTGGTTGAAGAACGGCCTAGGGTGAAGCCTAGGTCGCCCGGAACGTAGAAATGACAATAACTTTCACACTGGTAGCAATTATTCGTTTTATACAATGGAAAAACTGTTCTATTTATTTTGTATTTAATGCTTCGGGCGTTGGCTTCTAAGGCCCTAACTGTTTGACCTGGTGGAGCAACGCCCTATAGTGAAGCCTAGGCTGCCCGGTACGTAGAAATGAACATCACTTTCAAACTGGTTGCAATTATTCGTTTTATACGATGGAAAAGCTGTTCTATTTATATCGTATTTTATGCTTCTGGCGTTGACTTCTTGGGCCCTAACTATTCCATCAGGTGGAACAACGCCCTAGGGTGAAGCCTAGGTTGCCCGGAAAGTAGAAATGACCATAACTTTCACACTGGTAGCAATTATTCGTTTTATACGATGGAAAAGCTGTTGTATTTATATCGTATTTTATGCTTCTGGCGTTGACTTCTTAGGCCCTAACTATTCGATCTGGTGGAACAACGCCCTAGAGTGAAGACTAGGTTGCCCGGAACATGGAAATGACCATAACTTTCACACTGGTAGCAATTATTCGTTTTATACGATGGAAAAACTGTTTTATTTATTTTGTATTTTATGCTTCTGGCTTTGACTTCTAAGGCCCTAACTATTCGATCTGTTGGAGCAACGCCCTAGAGTGAAGCCTAGGTTGCCCGGAACGGAGAAATGACCATAACTTTCACACCGGTGGCAATTATTCGATTTATACGATGGAAAAACTGTTCTGTTTATTTTGTATTTTATGCTTCGGGCGTTGACTTCTAAGGCCCTAACTATTCAATCTATTGGTGCAACGCCCCAGGGTGAAGCCTCGGTTGCCCGGAAAGTAGAAATGACGTTAGCTTTCATACTGGTTGCAATTATTCGTTTTATACGATGGAAAAACTGTTGTATTTCTATTGTATTTTATGCTTCGGGCATTGACTTCTAAGGCCCTAACTATTCAATCTGTTGGAGCAACGCCCTAGGTTGAAGCCTAGATTGCGCGGAAAGTAGAAATGACCATAACTTTCATCCTGGTTGCAATTATTCGTTTTATATGATGGAAAAACTGTTGTATTTATATAGTTTTTTATGCTTCTGGCGTTGACTTCTTATGCCCTACCTATTCCATCTGGTGGAACAACGCCCTCGGGTTAAGCCTAGGTTGCTCGGAACGTAGAAACGACCATAACTTTTACACTGGTAGCAATTATTCGTTTTATACAATGGAAAAACTGTTCTATTTATTTTGCATTTTATGCTTCGGGCGTTGACTTCTAAGGCCCTAACTGATTGACCTGGTGGAGCAACGCCCTACAGTGAAGCCTAGATTGCCCGGAACGTTGAAATGACCATAACTGTCACACTGGTTGTTATTATTCGTTTTATACAATGGAAAAACTGTTATATTTATATTCTATTTTATTCTTATGGCGTTGAATTCTAAGTCACTAGCTATTCGATCTGGTGGAGCAACGCCCTAAAGTGATACCTGGGTTACACGGAACGTAGAAATGACAAGTACTTTCACACTGTTTGCAGTTATTCCTGTTATACGATGGAAAATCTTTTGCAACTTTATTGTATTTTATGCTTCTGGCGTGGACTTCTAAGTCCCTAGCTATTCGATTTGGTGGAGCAACGCCCTAGAGTGGAGCCTAGGTTGCCCGGAACGTAGAAATGACCATCACTTTCAAACTGGTTGGAATTATTCCTGTTATACGATCGATAAACTGTTGTATTTTTATTGCATTTTATGCTTCGGGCGTTGACTTCTCAGGCCCTAACTATTCAGTGTGGTGGAGCAACGCCCTAGAGTGAAGCCTAGGTTGGCCGGAATGTAGAAATGTCCATAACTTTCACACTGGTTGCAATTATTCGTTTTATACGATGGAAAAACTGTTCTATTTGGTTTGTATTTTATGCTTCTGGCGTTGATTTCTTAGGCCCTAACTATTCAATCTGGTGGCACAACACCCTAGAGTGATGCCTAGGTTGCCCGGAACGTAGAAATGACCATCACTTCCATACTGGTAGCAATTATTCGTTTTATACGATGGAAAAACTGTTGTATTTATACTGTATTTTATGCTACTGGCGTTGACTTCTAAGGCACTAACTATTCGATCTGGTGGAGCAACGCCCTAGAGTGAAGCCTAGGTTGCCCGGAACGTAGAAATGTCCATTACTTTCACACTGTTTGCAAATACACATTATATACGATGGAAAAGCTGTTGTATTTATATTGTATTTTATGCTTCGGGTGTTGACTTCTATTGCCCTACCTATTCGATCTGGTGGAGCATCACTCTACACTGAAGCCTAGGTTGCCCGGAACGTAGAAATGACCATAACTTTCACACTGGTAGCAATTATTCATTTTATACGATGGAAGAGCTGTTGTATTTATATTGTATTTTATGCTTCTGGCGTTGACTTCTAAGGCCGTAGCGTTTAGATGTGGTGGAGCAACGCCCTAGAGTGACGCCTAGGTTGCCCGGAACGTAGAAATGACCATTACTTTCACAATGTTTGCAATTATTCATTTGATACGATGGAAAAACTGTTGGACTTATATTGCATTTTATTCTTCTGGCGTTGAATTCTAAGTCCCTAGCTACTCGATCTGGTGGAGCAGCGCCCTAGAGTGAAACGTAGGTTACCCGGAACGTAGAAATGACCAGTACTTTCACTCTGTTTGCAGTTATTCCGGTTATACGATGGAAAGCTGTTGCATCTTTATCGTATTTTATGCTTCTGGCGTTGACTTGTAAGGCCCTTACTATTCGATCTGGTGGAGCAACGCGCTAGAGTGAAGCGTAGGTTGCCCGGAACGTAGAAATGACCATAACATTCACACTGCTTGCAATTATTCGTTTTATACGAGGGAGAAGCTGTTGTATTTATATAGTATTTTATGCTTACGGCGTTGACTTCTTAGGCCCTAACTATTCGATCTGGTGGAGCAATGCCTCAGAGTTAGGTCTAGGATGCCCGAAACGCCGAAATAATCATTACATTCACACTGGTTGCAATTATCCATGCTATACAATGGAAAAACTCTTGTATTTATATTGTATTTTATGCTTCTGGCGTTGACTTCTAAGGCTCCCAACTATTCGATCTGGTGGAGCAACGCCCTAGAGTGAAGCCTAGGTTGCCCGGAACGTAGAAATGACCATTACTTTCACACTGTCTGCAATTATTCATTTTATACGTTGGAAAATCTGTTGTATTTATATTGTATTTTATTCTTCTGGCGTTGACTTTTAAGGCCGTAGCTATTAGATGTGGTGGAGCAACGCCCTAGAGTGCCGCATAGGTTGCCCGGAACGTACAAAAGACCATTACTTTCACAATGTTTGCAATTATTCATTTTATACGATATAAAAACTGATGTACTTATTTTGTATTTTATTCTTCTGGCGTTGAATTCTAAGTCCCTAGCCATTCGATCTGGTGGAGCAACGCACTAGAGTGAAACCTAGGTTACGCGGAACGTAAAAATGACCAGAACCTTCACACTGTTTGCAGTTATTCCTGTTATTCGATGGAAAAACTGTTGCATCTTTATTGTATTTTATACTTCTGGCGTTGACTTCTAAGGCCCTAACTATTCAATCTGTTGGATCAACGCCCTAGGGTGAAGCCTAGGTTGACCGGAAAGTAGAAATGACCCTTACTTTCACACTGTTTGCAATTATTCATTTTATACGATGGTAAAGCTGTTGTATTTGTATTGTATTTTATGCTCCTGGCGTTGACTTCTAAGGCCGTAGTTATTAGATGTCGTGGAGAAACGCCCTAGAGTGAAACCTAGCTTGCACGGAACGTAGAAATGACCATAACTTTAACAATGTATGCAATTATTCATTTTATGCGATGGTAAAACTATTGTACTTATATTGTATTTTACGCTTCTAGCGTTGACTCCATTGGCCCTAACTATTCGGTCTGGTGGAAAAACGCCCTAGAGTGAATCCTAGGTTGCTCGGAATGTAGTAATGACCATAACTTTCACACTGGTTGCAATCATTCATTTTATACGATGGAAGAACTGTTGTATTTATATCGTATTTTATGCTTCGGGCGTTGACTTCTTAGGCCCTAACATTTCGATCTAGTGGAGCAACGCCCTACAGTGAAGCCTAGGTTGCCCGGGACGTAGATATGACCATAACCTTCACACAGGTTGCAATTATTCGTTTTATACAGTGTAAAGCCTGTTGTGTTTATTTTGCATTTTATTCTTCTGGTGTTGACTTCTTAGGCCCTAACTACTCGATCTAGTGGAGCAACGCCCTACAGTGAAGCCTAGGTTGCCCGGAACGTAGAAATGACCACTACTATCACACTGGTTGCATATTATTCCTGCTACACGATGGAAAAACTGTTGTATTTTTATTGCATTTTATGCTCCTGGCGTTCACTTCTTAGGCCCTAACTATTCGATCTGGTGGAACAACGCCCTAGAGTGAGGCCCAGGGTGCTCGGAACGTAGAAATGACCATAACTTTCATACTGGTTGCAATTATTCGTTTTATATGATGGAAAAACTGTTGTATTTATATTGTATTTTATGCTTCTGGCGTTCACTTCTTAGGCCCTAACTATTCGATCTGGTTGAAGAACGGCCTAGGGTGAAGCCTAGGTCGCCCGGAACGTAGAAATGACAATAACTTTCACACTGGTAGCAATTATTCGTTTTATACAATGGAAAAACTGTTCTATTTATTTTGTATTTAATGCTTCGGGCGTTGGCTTCTAAGGCCCTAACTGTTTGACCTGGTGGAGCAACGCCCTATAGTGAAGCCTAGGCTGCCCGGTACGTAGAAATGAACATCACTTTCAAACTGGTTGCAATTATTCGTTTTATACGATGGAAAAGCTGTTCTATTTATATCGTATTTTATGCTTCTGGCGTTGACTTCTTGGGCCCTAACTATTCCATCAGGTGGAACAACGCCCTAGGGTGAAGCCTAGGTTGCCCGGAAAGTAGAAATGACCATAACTTTCACACTGGTAGCAATTATTCGTTTTATACGATGGAAAAGCTGTTGTATTTATATCGTATTTTATGCTTCTGGCGTTGACTTCTTAGGCCCTAACTATTCGATCTGGTGGAACAACGCCCTAGAGTGAAGACTAGGTTGCCCGGAACATGGAAATGACCATAACTTTCACACTGGTAGCAATTATTCGTTTTATACGATGGAAAAACTGTTTTATTTATTTTGTATTTTATGCTTCTGGCTTTGACTTCTAAGGCCCTAACTATTCGATCTGTTGGAGCAACGCCCTAGAGTGAAGCCTAGGTTGCCCGGAACGGAGAAATGACCATAACTTTCACACCGGTGGCAATTATTCGATTTATACGATGGAAAAACTGTTCTGTTTATTTTGTATTTTATGCTTCGGGCGTTGACTTCTAAGGCCCTAACTATTCAATCTATTGGTGCAACGCCCCAGGGTGAAGCCTCGGTTGCCCGGAAAGTAGAAATGACGTTAGCTTTCATACTGGTTGCAATTATTCGTTTTATACGATGGAAAAACTGTTGTATTTCTATTGTATTTTATGCTTCGGGCATTGACTTCTAAGGCCCTAACTATTCAATCTGTTGGAGCAACGCCCTAGGTTGAAGCCTAGATTGCGCGGAAAGTAGAAATGACCATAACTTTCATCCTGGTTGCAATTATTCGTTTTATATGATGGAAAAACTGTTGTATTTATATAGTTTTTTATGCTTCTGGCGTTGACTTCTTATGCCCTACCTATTCCATCTGGTGGAACAACGCCCTCGGGTTAAGCCTAGGTTGCTCGGAACGTAGAAACGACCATAACTTTTACACTGGTAGCAATTATTCGTTTTATACAATGGAAAAACTGTTCTATTTATTTTGCATTTTATGCTTCGGGCGTTGACTTCTAAGGCCCTAACTGATTGACCTGGTGGAGCAACGCCCTACAGTGAAGCCTAGATTGCCCGGAACGTTGAAATGACCATAACTTTCACACTGGTTGTTATTATTCGTTTTATACAATGGAAAAACTGTTATATTTATATTCTATTTTATTCTTATGGCGTTGAATTCTAAGTCACTAGCTATTCGATCTGGTGGAGCAACGCCCTAAAGTGATACCTGGGTTACACGGAACGTAGAAATGACAAGTACTTTCACACTGTTTGCAGTTATTCCTGTTATACGATGGAAAATCTTTTGCAACTTTATTGTATTTTATGCTTCTGGCGTGGACTTCTAAGTCCCTAGCTATTCGATTTGGTGGAGCAACGCCCTAGAGTGGAGCCTAGGTTGCCCGGAACGTAGAAATGACCATCACTTTCAAACTGGTTGGAATTATTCCTGTTATACGATCGATAAACTGTTGTATTTTTATTGCATTTTATGCTTCGGGCGTTGACTTCTCAGGCCCTAACTATTCAGTGTGGTGGAGCAACGCCCTAGAGTGAAGCCTAGGTTGGCCGGAATGTAGAAATGTCCATAACTTTCACACTGGTTGCAATTATTCGTTTTATACGATGGAAAAACTGTTCTATTTGGTTTGTATTTTATGCTTCTGGCGTTGATTTCTTAGGCCCTAACTATTCAATCTGGTGGCACAACACCCTAGAGTGATGCCTAGGTTGCCCGGAACGTAGAAATGACCATCACTTCCATACTGGTAGCAATTATTCGTTTTATACGATGGAAAAGCTGTTGTATTTATATCGTATTTTATGCTTCTGGCGTTGACTTCTTAGGCCCTAACTATTCGATCTGGTGGAACAACGCCCTAGAGTGAAGACTAGGTTGCCCGGAACATGGAAATGACCATAACTTTCACACTGGTAGCAATTATTCGTTTTATACGATGGAAAAACTGTTTTATTTATTTTGTATTTTATGCTTCTGGCTTTGACTTCTAAGGCCCTAACTATTCGATCTGTTGGAGCAACGCCCTAGAGTGAAGCCTAGGTTGCCCGGAACGGAGAAATGACCATAACTTTCACACCGGTGGCAATTATTCGATTTATACGATGGAAAAACTGTTCTGTTTATTTTGTATTTTATGCTTCGGGCGTTGACTTCTAAGGCCCTAACTATTCAATCTATTGGTGCAACGCCCCAGGGTGAAGCCTCGGTTGCCCGGAAAGTAGAAATGACGTTAGCTTTCATACTGGTTGCAATTATTCGTTTTATACGATGGAAAAACTGTTGTATTTATATTGTATTTTATGCTTCGGGCATTGACTTCTAAGGCCCTAACTATTCAATCTGTTGGAGCAACGCCCTAGGTTGAAGCCTAGATTGCGCGGAAAGTAGAAATGACCATAACTTTCATCCTGGTTGCAATTATTCGTTTTATATGATGGAAAAACTGTTGTATTTATATAGTTTTTTATGCTTCTGGCGTTGACTTCTTATGCCCTACCTATTCCATCTGGTGGAACAACGCCCTCGGGTTAAGCCTAGGTTGGGCGGAACGTAGAAGTGACCATAACTTTCACACTGGCAGCAATTATTCGTTTTATACGATGGTAAAACTGTTTTATTTATTTTGTATTTTATGCTTCCTGCGTTGACTTCTAAGGCCCTAACTATTTGATCTGGTGGAACAACGCCCTAGATTGAAGCCTAGGATGCCCGGAAAGTAGAAATGACCATAACTTTCACACTGGTTGCAATTATTCGTTTTATACGATGGAAAAGCTGTGGCATCTTTTATGTATTTTATTCATCTGGGGTTGACTTCTAAGACCGTTGCTATTAGATGTGGTGGATCAACGCCCTAGAGTGAAACCTACGTTGCCCGGAACTTAGAAATGACTATTACTTTCACACTGGTTGCAATTATTCGTTTTATACGATGGAAAAACTGTTGTACTTTTTTTGCATTTTATGCTCCTGGCGTTGACTCCTTAGGGCCTAACTATTCGATCTGGTGGAACAACGCCCTAGAGTGAAGCCCAGGTTGCCTGGAACGTAGAAATGACCATTACATTCACACCGTTTGCAGTTATTCCTGTTATACGATGGAAAATCTTTTGGATCTTTATTGTATTTTATGCTTCTGGCGTTGACTTCGAAGGCCCTAGCTATTCGATTGGTGGAGCAACGCCCTAGAGTGAAACCTAGGTTGCCGGAACGTAGAAATGACAATTCCATTCACACTGGTTGCAATTATTCCAGTTATACGATGGAAAAACTGTTGTATTTTTATTGTATTCTATGCTTCTGGTGTTTAATTCTAAGTCGCTAGCTATTTGATCTGGTGGAGCAACGACCTAGAGTGAAGCCTAGGTTGCCCGGAACGTAGAAATGACCATTACTTTCACACTGTTTGCAGTTATTCCTGTTACACGATGGAAAAACTTTTGCATCTTTACTGTATTTTATGCTTCTGGCGTTGACTTCTAAGGCCCTAACTATCCGATCTGGTGCAGCAACGCCCTAGTGTGAAGCCTAGGTTGGCCGGAATGTAGAAATGTCCATAACTTTCACACTGGTTGCAATTATTCGTTTTATACGATGGAAAAACTGTTCTATTTGTTTTGTATTTTATGCTTCTGGCGTTGATTTCTTAGGCCCTAACTATTCAATCTGGTGGAACAACACCCTAGAGTGATGCCTAGGTTGCCCGGAACGTAGAAATGACCATCACTTCCATACTGGTAGCAATTATTCGTTTTATACGATGGAAAAACTGTTGTATTTATATTGTATTTTATGCTACTGGCGTTGACTTCTAAGGCACTAACTATTCGATCTGGTGGAGCAACGCCCTAGAGTGAAGCCTAGGTTGCCCGGAACGGAGAAATGACCATAACTTTCACACCGGTGGCAATTATTCGTTTTATACGATGGAAAAACTGTTCTGTTTATTTTGTATTTTATGCTTCGGGCGTTGACTTCTAAGGCCCTAACTATTCAATCTATTGGTGCAACGCCCTAGGGTGAAGCCTAGGTTGCGCGGAACGTAGAAATGACCATAACTTTTACACTGGTAGCAATTATTCGTTTTATACAATGGAAAAACTGTAATATTTATTTTGCATTTTATGCTTCGGGCGTTGACTTCTAAGGCCCTAACTGATTGACCTGGTGGAGCAACGCACTACAGTGAAGCCTAGATTGCCCGGAACGTTGAAATGACCATAACTTTCACACTGGTTGTTATTATTCGTTTTATACAATGGAAAAACTGTTATATTTATATTGTATTTTATTCTTATGGCGTTCAATTCTAAGTCACTAGCTATTCGATCTGGTGGAGCAACGCGCTAGAGTGAAGCGTAGGTTGCCCGGAACGTAGAAATGACCATAACATTCACACTGCTTGCAATTATTCGTTTTATACGAGGGAGAAGCTGTTGTATTTATATAGTATTTTATGCTTACGGCGTTGACTTCTTAGGCCCTAACTATTCGATCTGGTGGAGCAATGCCTCAGAGTTAGGTCTAGGATGCCCGAAACGCCGAAATAATCATTACATTCACACTGGTTGCAATTATCCATGCTATACAATGGAAAAACTGTTGTATTTATATTGTATTTTATGCTTCTGGCGTTGACTTCTAAGGCTCCCAACTATTCGATCTGGTGGAGCAACGCCCTAGAGTGAAGCCTAGGTTGCCCGGAACGGAGAAATGACCATAACTTTCACACCGGTGGCAATTATTCGATTTATACGATGGAAAAACTGTTCTGTTTATTTTGTTTTTTATGCTTCGGGCGTTGACTTCTAAGGCCCTAACTATTCAATCTATTGGTGCAACGCCCCAGGGTGAAGCCTCGGTTGCCCGGAAAGTAGAAATGACGTTAGCTTTCATACTGGTTGCAATTATTCGTTTTATACGATGGAAAAACTGTTGTATTTATATTGTATTTTATGCTTCGGGCATTGACTTCTAAGGCCCTAACTATTCAATCTGTTGGAGCAACGCCCTAGGTTGAAGCCTAGGTTGCCCGGAAAGTAGAAATGACCATAACTTTCATCCTGGTTGCAATTATTCGTTTTATATGATGGAAAAACTGTTGTATTTATATAGTTTTTTATGCTTCTGGCGTTGACTTCTTATGCCCTACCTATTCCATCTGGTGGAACAACGCCCTCGGGTTAAGCCTAGGTTGGGCGGAACGTAGAAGTGACCATAACTTTCACACTGGCAGCAATTATTCGTTTTATACGATGGTAAAACTGTTTTATTTATTTTGTATTTTATGCTTCCTGCGTTGACTTCTAAGGCCCTAACTATTTGATCTGGTGGAACAACGCCCTAGATTGAAGCCTAGGATGCCCGGAAAGTAGAAATGACCATAACTTTCACACTGGTTGCAATTATTCGTTTTATACGATGGAAAAGCTGTGGCATCTTTTATGTATTTTATTCATCTGGGGTTGACTTCTAAGGCCGTTGCTATTAGATGTGGTGGAGCAACGCCCTAGAGTGACGCCTAAGTTGCCCGGAACGAAGAAAGGACCATTACCTTCACACTGGTTGCAATTATTCGTTTTATACGATGGAAAAACTGTTCTATTTATTTTGTAGTTTATGCTTCGGGCGTTGACTTCTAAGGCCCTAACCATTCCATCTGGTGGAACAACGCCCTAGGGTGAAGCCCAGGTTGCCTGGAACGTAGAAATGACCGTCAGTTTCACACGGGTTGCAATTATTCCTGTTATAGGATGGAAAGACTGTTGTATTTTTATTGTATTTTATACTTCAGGCGTTGACTTCTAAGGCCCTAGCTATTCCATCTGGTCGAGCAACGTCCTAGAGTGAAGCCTAGGTTGCCCGGAACGTAGAAATGACCATAACTTCCACACTGGTTGCAATTATTCGTTTTATACGATGGAAATACTGTTGTATATATATCGCATTTTATGCTTCTGGCGTTGACTTCTTAGGCCCTAACTATTCCATCTGGTGGAACAACGCCCTAGGGTGAAGCCTAGGTTGCGCTTAACGTAGAAATGACCATAACTTTCACACTGGTAGCTATTATTCGTTTTATACGATGGAAAAACTGTTTTATTTATTTTGTATTTTATGCTTCTGGCGTTGACTTCTTAGGCCCTAACTATTCCCTCTGGCGGATCAACGCCCTAGAGTGAAACCTACGTTGCCCGGAACTTAGAAATGACTATTACTTTCACACTGGTTGCAATTATTCGTTTTATACGATGGAAAAACTGTTCCATTTATTTTGTATTTTATGCTTCGGGCGTTGACTTCTAAGGCCCTAACTATTCGATCTGGTGGTGCAACGCCCTAGGGTGAAGCCTAGGTTGCTCGGAACGTAGAAACGACCATAACTTTTACACTGGTAGCAATTATTCGTGTTATACAATGGAAAAACTGTTCTATTTATTTTGCATTTTATGCTTCGGGCGTTGACTTCTAAGGCCCTAACTGATTCACCTGGTGGAGCAACGCCCTATAGTGAAGCCTAGGTTGCGCGGTACGTTGAAATGACCATCACCTTCAAACTGGTTGCAATTATTCGTTTTATACGATGGAAAAGTTGTTGTATTTATATCGTATTTTATGCTTCTGGCGTTCACTTCTTAGGCCCTAACTATTCGATCTGGTTGAACAACGGCCTAGGGTGAAGCCTAGGTCGCCCGGAACGTAGAAATGACCATAACTTTCACAGTGGTAGCAATTATTCGTTTTATACAATGGAAAAACTGTTCTATTTATTTTGCATTTTATGATTCGGGCATTGACTTCTAAGGCCGAAACTAATCAATCTGTTGGTGCAACGCCCCAGGGTGAAGCCTAGGTTGCCCGGAAAGTAGAAATGACCATAACTTTCATACTGGTTGCAATTATTCGTTTTATATGATGGAAAAACTGTTGTATTTATATTGTATTTTATGCTTCTGGCGTTCACTCCTTAGGCCCTAACTATTCGATCTGGTGGAACAACGGCCTAGGGTGAAGCCTAGGTAGCCCGGAACGTAGAAATGACCATAACTTTTACACTGTTAGCAATTATTCGTTTTATACAATGGAAAAACTGTTCTACTTATTTTGTATTTAATGCTTCGGGCGTTGGCTTCTAAGGCCCTAACTGTTTGATCTGGTGGAGCAACGCCCTAGAGTGAAAGCTAGGTTGCCCGGAACGTAGAAATGACCATAACTTTCACACTGGTTGCTATTATTCGTTTTATACGATGGAAAAACTGTTATATCTATATTGTATTTTATTCTTCTGGCGTTCACATCTTAGGCCCGAACTATTCGATCTGGTGGAACAACGCCCTTGGGTGAAGCCTAGGTTGCCCGGAACGTAGAAATGACCATAACTTTTACACTGGTAGCAATTATCCGTTTTATACAATGGAATAGCTGTTGTATTTATTTTGTATTTTATGCTTCGGGCGTTGACTTCTAAGGCCCTAACTATTCGATCTGGTGGAGCAACGCCCTCGAGTGAAGCGTAGGTTGCCCGGTACGTATAAATGACCATCACTTTCAAATTGGTTGCAATTATTCCTGTTATATGATGGAAATACTGTTGTATTTTTATTGCATTATATGCTTCGGGCATTGACTTCTAAGGCCCTAACTATACAATCTGTTGGAGCAGCGCCCTAGGGTGAAGCCTAGGTTGCCCGGAAAGTAGAAATGACCATAACTTTCATACTGGTTGCATTTATTCGTTTTATATGATGGAAAAACTGTTGTATTTATATTGCATTTTATGCTTCTGGCGTTCACTTCTTAGGCCCTAACTATTCGATCTGGTGGAACAACGCCCTTGGGTGAAGCCTAGGTTGCCCGGAACGTAGAAATGACCATAACTTTTACACTGGTAGCAATTATCCGTTTTATACAATGGAATAGCTGTTCTATTTATTTTGTATTTGATGCTTCGGGCGTTGACTTCTAAGGTCCTAACTGTTTCGTCTGGTGGAGCAACGCCCTAGAGTGAAGCCTAGGTTGCCCGGTACGTAGAAATGACCATCACCTTCAAACTGGTTGCAATTATTCGTTTTATACGATGGAAAAGTTGTTGTATTTATATCGTATTTTATGCTACTGGCGTTGACTTCTTAGGCCCTAACTATTCGATCTGGTGGAACAACGCCCTAGAGTGAAGCCTAGGTTGCCCGGCAAGTAGAAATGACCATAACTTTCACACTGGCAGCAATTATTCGTTTTATACGATGGAAAAACTGTTCTATTTATCTTGTATTTTATGCTACGGGAGTTGACTTCTAAGGCCCTAACTATTCGATCTGGTGGAGCAACGCCCTCGAGTGAAGCGTAGGTTGCCCGGTACGTATAAATGACCATTACTTTCAAATTGGTTGCAATTATTCCTGTTATATGATGGAAATACTGTTGTATTTTTATTGCATTATATGCTTCGGGCATTGACTTCTAAGGCCCTAACTATACAATCTGTTGGAGCAGCGCCCTAGGGTGAAGCCTAGGTTGCCCGGAAAGTAGAAATGACCATAACTTTCATACTGGTTGCAATTATTCGTTTTATATGATGGAAAAACTGTTGTATTTATATTGTATTTTATGCTTCTGGCGTTCACTTCTTAGGCCCTAACTATTCCATCTGGTGGAACAACGGCCTAGGGTGAAGCCTATGTCGCCCGGAACGTAGAAATGACCATAACTTATACACTGGTAGCAATTATTCGTTTTATACAATGGAAAAACTGTTCTACTTATTTTGTATTTAATGCTTCGGGAGTTGGCTTCTAAGGCCCTAACTGTTTGACCTGGTGTAGCAACGCCCTATAGTGAAGCCTAGGTTGCGCGGTACGTAGAAATGACCATCACTTTCAAACTGGTTGCAATTATTCGTTTTATACGATGGAAAAGTTGTTGTATTTATATCGTATTTTATGCTACTGGCGTTGACTTCTTAGGCCCTAACTATTCGACCTGGTGGAACAACGCCCTAGAGTGAAGCCTAGGTTGCCTGGAACGCAGAAATGGCCATCACCTTCACACGGGTTGCAATTATTCCTGTCATAGGATGGAAAGACTGTTGTATTTTTATTGTATTTTAGACTTCAGGTGTTGACTTCTGAGGCCGTAGCTATTCGATGTGGTGGAACAACGCCATAGAGTGAAACCTAGGTTGCCCGGAACGTAGAAATGACCATAACTTTTACACTGGTAGCAATTATTCGTTTTACACAATGGAAAAACTCATCTATTTATCTTGTATTTTATGCTTCGGGCGTTGACTTCTGAGGCCCTAAATGTTTGATCTGGTGGAGCCACGCCCTGGAGTGAAGCCTAGGTTGCCCGGAAAGTAGAAATGACCATAACTTTCACACTGGTAGCAATGATTCGTTTTATACGATGGAAAAGCTGTTGTATTTATATCGTATTTTATGCTTCTGGCGCTGACTTCTAAGGCCGTAACTATTCGATCTGGTGGAGCAACGCCTAGAGTGACGCCTAGGGTGCTCGGAACGTAGAAATGACCATAACTTTCATACTGATTGCAATTATTCGTTTTATATGATGGAAAAACTGTTGTATTTATATTGTGTTTTATGCTTCTGGCGTTCACTTCTTAGGCCCTAACTATTCGATCTGGTGGAACAACAGCCTAGGGTGTAGCCTAGGTTGCCCGGAACGTAGAAATGAACATGACTTTTACACTGGTAGCAATTATTCGTTTTATACAATGGAAAAACTGTTCTATTTATTTTGTATTTAATGCTTCGGGCGTTGGCTCCTAAGGCCCTAACTGTTTGATCTGGTGGAGCAACGCCCTCGAGTGACGCCTAGGGTGCTCGGAACGTAGAAGTGACCATAACTTCCATACTGGTTGCAATTATTCGTTTTATATGATGGAAAAACTGTTGTATTTATATTGTATTTTATGCTTCTGGCGTTCACTTCTTAGGCCCTAACTATTCGATCTGGTGGAACAACGGCCTAGGGTGAAGCCTAGGTTGCCCGGAACGTAGAAATGACCATAACTTTTACACTGGTAGCAATTATTCATTTTATAAAATGGAAAAACTGTTCTATTTATTTTGTATTTAATGCTTCGGGCGTTGGCTCCTAAGGCCCTAACTGTTTGATCTGGTGGAGCGACGCCCTAGAGTGAAACCTAGGTTGCCCGGAACGTAGAAATGACCACAACTTTCACACTGGTTGCTATTATTCGTTTTATACGATGGAAAAACGGTTCTATTTATCTTGTATTTTATGCTACGGGAGTTGACTTCTAAGGCCCTAACTGTTTGATCTGGTGGAGCAACGCCCTAGAGTGAAGGCTAGGTTGCCCGGTACGTAGAAATGACCATCACTTTCAAACTGGTTGCAATTATTCGTTTTATACGATGGAAACGCTGTTGTATTTATATCGTATTTTATGCTTCTGGCGTTGACTTCTTAGGCCCTAACTATTCCATCAGGCGGAACAACGCCCTAGGGTGAAGCCTAGGTTGCCCGGCAAGTAGAAATGACCATAACTTTCATACTGGCAGCAATTATTCGTTTTATACGATGGAAAAACTGTTCTATTTATCTTGTATTTTATGCTACGGGAGTTGACTTCTAAGGCCCTAACTATTCGATCTGGTGGAGCAACGCCCTCGAGTGAAGCGTAGGTTGCCCGGTACGTATAAATGACCATCACTTTCAAATTGGTTGCAATTATTCCTGTTATATGATGGAAATACTGTTGTATTTTTATTGCATTATATGCTTCGGGCATTGACTTCTAAGGCCCTAACTATACAATCTGTTGGAGCAGCGCCCTAGGCTGAAGCCTAGGTTGCCCGGAAAGTAGAAATGACCATAACTTTCACACTGGTAGCAATTATTCGTTTTATACGATGGAAAAGCTGTTGTATTTATATTGTATTTTATGCTTCTGGCGTTGACTTCTAAGGCCCTAGCTTTTCGATCTAGTGGAGCAACGCCCTAGAGTGAAGCCTAGGTTGCCCGGGACGTAGAAATGACCATCACTTTCAAACTGGTTGCAATTATTCGTTTTATATGATGGAAAAACTGTTGTATTTATATTGTATTTTATGCTTCTGGCGTTCACTCCTTAGGCCCTAACTATTCGATCTGGTGGAGCAACGCCCTAGAGTGAAAGCTAGGTTGCCCGGAACGTAGAAATGACCATAACTTTCACACTGGTTGTTATTATTCGTTTTATACGATGGAAAAACTGTTATATTTATATTGTATTTTATTCTTCTGGCGTTCACATCTTAGGCCCGAACTATTCGATCTGGTGGAACAACGCCCTTGGGTGAAGCCTAGGTTGCCCGGAACGTAGAAATGACCATAACTTTTACACTGGTAGCAATTATGCGTTTTATACAATGGAATAACTGTTCTATTTATTTTGTATTTTATGCTTCGGGCGTTGACTTCTAAGGCCCTAACTGTTTCGTCTGGTGGAGCAACGCCCTAGAGTGAAGCCTAGGTTGCCCGGTACGTAGAAATGACCATCACCTTCAAACTGGTTGCAATTATTCGTTTTATACGATGGAAAAGTTGTTGTATTTATATCGTATTTTATGCTACTGGCGTTGACTTCTTAGGCCCTAACTATTGGATCTGGTGGAATAACGCCCTAGAGTGAATCCTAGGTTGCCTGGAACGCAGAAATGACCATCACCTTCACACGGGTTGCAATTATTCCTGTCATAGGATGGAAAGACTGTTGTATTTTTATTGTATTTTAGACTTCAGGTGTTGACTTCTGAGGCCGTAGCTATTCGATGTGGTGGAACAACGCCATAGAGTGAAACCTAGGTTGCCCGGAACGTAGAAATGACCATAACTTTTACACTGGTAGCAATTATTCGTTTTACACAATGGAAAAACTCTTCTATTTATCTTGTATTTAATGCTTCGGGCGTTGGCTCCTAAGGCCCTAACTGTTTGATCTGGTGGAGCAACGCCCTCGAGTGACGCCTAGGGTGCTCGGAACGTAGAAGTGACCATAACTTCCATACAGGTTGCAATTATTCGTTTTATATGATGGAAAAACTGTTGTATTTATATTGTATTTTATGCTTCTGGCGTTCACTTCTTAGGCCCTAACTATTCGATCTGGTGGAACAACGGCCTAGGGTGAAGCCTAGGTTGCCCGGCAAGTAGAAATGACCATTACTTTCACACTGGCAGCAATTATTCGTTTTATACGATGGAAAAACTGTTCTATTTATCTTGTATTTTATGCTACGGGAGTTGACTTCTAAGGCCCTAACTATTCGATCTGGTGGAGCAACGCCCTCGAGTGAAGCGTAGGTTGCCCGGTACGTATAAATGACCATCACTTTCAAATTGGTTGCAATTATTCCTGTTATATGATGGAAATACTGTTGTATTTTTATTGCATTATATGCTTCGGGCATTGACTTCTAAGGCCCTAACTATACAGTCTGTTGGAGCAGCGCCCTAGGGTGAAGCCTAGGTTGCCCGGAAAGTAGAAATGACCATAACTTTCATACTGGTTGCAATTATTCGTTTTATATGATGGAAAAACTGTTGTATTTATATTGTATTTTATGCTTCTGGCGTTCACTTCTTAGGCCCTAACTATTCGATCTGGTGGAACAACGGCCTAGGGTGAAGCCTATGTCGCCCGGAACGTAGAAATGACCATAACTTATACACTGGTAGCAATTATTCGTTTTATACAATGGAAAAGCTGTTCTATTTATTTTGTATTTAATGCTTCGGGAGTTGGCTTCTAAGGCCCTAACTGTTTGACCTGGTGTAGCAACGCCCTATAGTGAAGCCTAGGTTGCGCGGTACGTAGAAATGACCATCACTTTCAAACTGGTTGCAATTATTTGTTTTATACGATGGAAAAGCTGTTGTATTTATATCGTATTTTATGCTTCTGGCGTTGACGTCTGAGGCCCTAACTATTCGATCTGGTGGAGCAACGCCCTCGAGTGAAGCGTAGGTTGCCCGGTACGTATAAATGACCATAACTTTCACACTGGTAGCAATTATTCGTTTTATACGATGGAAAAGCTGTTGTATTTATATTGTATTTTATGCTTCTGGCGTTGACTTCTAAGGCCCTAGCTTTTCGATCTAGTGGAGCAACGCCCTAGAGTGAAGCCTAGGTTGCCCGGGACGTAGAAATGACCATCACTTTCAAACTGGTTGCAATTATTCGTTTTATATGATGGAAAAACTGTTGTATTTATATTGTATTTTATGCTTCTGGCGTTCACTCCTTAGGCCCTAACTATTCGATCTGGTGGAGCAACGCCCTAGAGTGAAAGCTAGGTTGCCCGGAACGTAGAAATGACCATAACTTTCACACTGGTTGCTATTATTCGTTTTATACGATGGAAAAACTGTTATATTTATATTGTATTTTATTCTTCTGGCGTTCACATCTTAGGCCCGAAGTATTCGACCTGGTGGAACAACGCCCTTGGGTGAAGCCTAGGTTGCCCGGAACGTAGAAATGACCATAACTTTTACACTGGTAGCAATTATTCGTTTTACACAATGGAAAAACTCTTCTATTTATCTTGTATTTTATGCTTCGGGCGTTGACTTCTGACGCCCTAAATGTTTGATCTGGTGGAGCAACGACCTGGAGTGAAGCCTAGGTTGCCCGGAAAGTAGAAATGACCATAACTTTCACACTGGTAGCAATTATTCGTTTTATACGATGGAAAAGCTGTTGTATTTATATCGTATTTTATGCTTCTGGCGCTGACTTCTAAGGCCCTAACTATACAATCTGTTGGAGCAGCGCCCTATGGTGAAGCCTAGGTTGCCCGGAAAGTAGAAATGACCATAACTTTCATACTGGTTGCAATTATTCGTTTTATATGATGGAAAAACTGTTGTATTTATATTGTATTTTATGCTTCTGGCGTTCACTTCTTAGGCTCTAACTATCCGATCTGGTGGAACAACGGCCTAGGGTGAAGCCTATGTCGCCCGGAACGTAGAAATGGCCATAACTTATACACTGGTAGCAATTATTCGTTTTATACAATGGAAAATCTGTTCTATTTATTTTGTATTTAATGCTTCGGGAGTTGGCTTCTAAGGCCCTAACTGTTTGACCTGGTGGAGCAACGCCCTATAGTGAAGCCTAGGTTGCGCGGTACGTAGAAATGACCATCACTTTCAAACTGGTTGCAATTAATCCTGTTATACGATGGAAAAACTGTTGTATTTTTATTGCATTTTATGAATCGGGCATTGACTTCTAAGGCCGAAAGTAATCAATCTGTTGGCGCAACGCCCCAGGGTGAAGCCTAGGTTGCCCGGAAAGTAGAAATGACCATAACTTTCATAGTGGTTGCAATTATTCGTTTTATATGATGGAAAAACTGTTGTATTTATATTGTATTTTATGCTTCTGGCGTTCACTCCTTAGGCCCTAACTATTCGATCTGGTGGAACAACGGCCTAGGGTGAAGCCTAGGTAGCCCGGAACGTAGAAATGACCATAACTTTTACACTGTTGGCAATTATTCGTTTTATACAATGGAAAAACTGTTCTATTTATTTTGTATTTAATGCTTCGGGCGTTGGCTTCTAAGGCCCTAGCTTTTCGATCTAGTGGAGCAACGCCCTAGAGTGAAGCCTAGGTTGCCCGGGACGTAGAAATGACCATCACTTTCAAACTGGTTGCAATTATTCGTTTTATATGATGGAAAAACTGTTGTATTTATATTGTATTTTATGCTTCTGGCGTTCACTCCTTAGGCCCTAACTATTCGATCTGGTGGAGCAACGCCCTAGAGTGAAAGCTAGGTTGCCCGGAACGTAGAAATGACCATAACTTTCACACTGGTTGCTATTATTCGTTTTATACGATGGAAAAACTGTTATATTTATATTGTATTTTATTCTTCTGGCGTTCACATCTTAGGCCCGAAGTATTCGACCTGGTGGAACAACGCCCTTGGGTGAAGCCTAGGTTGCCCGGAACGTAGAAATGACCATAACTTTTACACTGGTAGCAATTATTCGTTTTACACAATGGAAAAACTCTTCTATTTATCTTGTATTTTATGCTTCGGGCGTTGACTTCTGACGCCCTAAATGTTTGATCTGGTGGAGCAACGACCTGGAGTGAAGCCTAGGTTGCCCGGAAAGTAGAAATGACCATAACTTTCACACTGGTAGCAATTATTCGTTTTATACGATGGAAAAGCTGTTGTATTTATATCGTATTTTATGCTTCTGGCGCTGACTTCTAAGGCCCTAACTATACAATCTGTTGGAGCAGCGCCCTATGGTGAAGCCTAGGTTGCCCGGAAAGTAGAAATGACCATAACTTTCATACTGGTTGCAATTATTCGTTTTATATGATGGAAAAACTGTTGTATTTATATTGTATTTTATGCTTCTGGCGTTCACTTCTTAGGCTCTAACTATCCGATCTGGTGGAACAACGGCCTAGGGTGAAGCCTATGTCGCCCGGAACGTAGAAATGGCCATAACTTATACACTGGTAGCAATTATTCGTTTTATACAATGGAAAATCTGTTCTATTTATTTTGTATTTAATGCTTCGGGAGTTGGCTTCTAAGGCCCTAACTGTTTGACCTGGTGGAGCAACGCCCTATAGTGAAGCCTAGGTTGCGCGGTACGTAGAAATGACCATCACTTTCAAACTGGTTGCAATTAATCCTGTTATACGATGGAAAAACTGTTGTATTTTTATTGCATTTTATGAATCGGGCATTGACTTCTAAGGCCGAAAGTAATCTATCTGTTGGCGCAACGCCCCAGGGTGAAGCCTAGGTTGCCCGGAAAGTAGAAATGACCATAACTTTCATAGTGGTTGCAATTATTCGTTTTATATGATGGAAAAACTGTTGTATTTATATTGTATTTTATGCTTCTGGCGTTCACTCCTTAGGCCCTAACTATTCGATCTGGTGGAACAACGGCCTAGGGTGAAGCCTAGGTAGCCCGGAACGTAGAAATGACCATAACTTTTACACTGTTGGCAATTATTCGTTTTATACAATGGAAAAACTGTTCTATTTATTTTGTATTTAATGCTTCGGGCGTTGGCTTCTAAGGCCCTAACTGTTTGATCTTGTGGATCAACGCCCTAGAGTGAAAGCTGGGTTGCCCGGAACGTAGAAATGACCATAACTTTCACACTGGCTGCTATTATTCGTTTTATACGATGGAAAAACTGTTATATTTATATTGTATTTTATTCTTCTGGCGTTCACATCTTAGGCCCGAACTATTCGATCTGGTGGAACAACGCCCTTGGGTGAAGCCTAGGTTGCCCGGAACGTAGAAATGACCATAACTTTTACACTGGTAGCAATTATCCGTTTTATACAATGGAATAGCTGTTCTATTTATTTTGTATTTTATGCTTCGGGCGTTGACTTCTAGGGCCCTAACTGTTTCGTCTGGTGGAGCAACGCCCTAGAGTGAAGCCTAGGTTGCCCGGTACGTAGAAATGACCATCACCTTCAAACTGGTTGCAATTATTCGTTTTATACGATGGAAAAGTTGTTGTATTTATATCGTATTTTATGCTACTGGCGTTGACTTCTTAGGCCCTAACTATTCGATCTGGTGGAACAACGCCCTAGAGTGAAGCCTAGGTTGCCTGGAACGCAGAAATGACCATCACCTTCACACGGGTTGCAATTATTCCTGTCATAGGATGGAAAGACTGTTGTATTTTTATTGTATTTTAGACTTCAGGTGTTGACTTCTGAGGCCGTAGCTATTCGATGTGGTGGAAGAACGCCATAGAGTGAAGCCTAGGTTGCCCGGAACGTAGAAATGACCATAACTTTTACACTCGTAGCAATTATTCGTTTTACACAATGGAAAAACTCTTCTATTAATCTTGTATTTTATGCTTCGGGCGTTGACTTCTAAGGCCCTAACTGATTGATCTGGTGGAGCAACGCCCTAGAGTGAAGGCTAGGTTGCCCGGTACGTAGAAATGACCATCACTTTCAAACTGGTTGCAACTATTCGTTTTATGCGATGGAAACGCTGTTGTATTTATATCGTATTTTATGCTTCTGGCGTTGACTTCTTAGGCCCTAACTATTCCATCAGGCGGAACAACGCCCTAGGGTGAAGCCCAGGTTGCCCGGCAAGTAGAAATGACCATAACTTTCACACTGGCAGCAATTATTCGTTTTATACGATGGAAAAACTGTTCTATTTATCTTGTATTTTATGCTACGGGAGTTGACTTCTAAGGCCCTAACTATTCGATCTGGTGGAGCAACGCCCTCGAGTGAAGCGTAGGTTGCCCGGTACGTATAAATGACCATCACTTTCAAATTGGTTGCAATTATTCCTGTTATATGATGGAAATACTGTTGTATTTTTATTGCATTATATGCTTCGGGCATTGACTTCTAAGGCCCTAACTATACAGTCTGTTGGAGCAGCGCCCTAGGGTGAAGCCTAGGTTGCCCGGAAAGTAGAAATGACCATAGCTTTCATACTGGTTGCAATTATTCGTTTTATATGATGGAAAAACTGTTGTATTTATATTGTATTTTATGCTTCTGGCGTTCACTTCTTAGGCCCTATCTATTCGATCTGGTGGAACAACAGCCTAGGGTGAAGCCTAGGTTGCCCGGAACGTAGAAATGACCATAACTTTTACACTGGTAGCAATAATTCGTTTTATACAATGGAAAAACTGTTCTATTTATTTTGTATTTAATGCTTCGGGCGTTGGCTCCTAAGGCCCTAACTGTTTGATCTGGTGGAGCAACGCCCTCGAGTGACGCCTAGGGTGCTCGGAACGTAGAAGTGACCATAACTTTCATACAGGTTGCAATTATTCGTTTTATATGATGGAAAAACTGTTGTATTTATATTGTATTTTATGCTTCTGGCGTTCACTTCTTAGGCCCTAACTATTCGATCTGGAGGAACAACGGCCTAGGGTGAAGCCTAGGTTGCCCGGAACGTAGAAATGACCATAACTTTTACACTGGTAGCAATTATTCATTTTATAAAATGGAAAAACTGTTCTATTTATTTTGTATTTAATGCTTCGGGCGTTGGCTCCTAAGGCCCTAACTGTTTGATCTGGTGGAGCGACGCCCTAGAGTGAAACCTAGGTTGCCCGGAACGTAGAAATGACAACAACTTTCACACTGGTTGCTATTATTCGTTTTATACGATGAAAAAACTGTTATATTTATATTGTATTTTATTCTTCTGGCGTTCACATCTTAGGCCCGAACTATTCGATCTGGTGGAACAACGCCCTTGGGTGAAGCCTAGGTTGCCCGGAACGTAGAAATGACCATAACTTTTACACTGGTAGCAATTATGCGTTTTATACAATGAAATAACTGTTCTATTTATTTTGTATTTTATGCTTCGGGCGTTGACTTCTAAGGCCCTAACTGTTTCGTCTGGTGGAGCAACGCCCTAGAGTGAAGCCCAGGTTGCCCGGTACGTAGAAATGACCATCACCTTCACACGGGTTGCAATTATTCCTGTCATAGGATGGAAAGACTGTTGTATTTTTATTGTATTTTAGACTTCTGGTGTTGACTTCTGAGGCCGTAGCTATTCTATGTGGTGGAAGAACGCCATAGAGTGAAGCCTAGGTTGCCCGGAACGTAGAAATGACCATAACTTTTACACTGGTAGCAATTATTCGTTTTACACAATGGAAAAACTCTTCTATTTATCTTGTATTTTATGCTTCGGGCGTTGACTTCTGAGGCCCTAACTGTTTGATCTGGTGGAGCAACGCCCTAGAGTGAAGCCTAGGTTGCCCGGAAAGTAGAAATGACCATAACTTTCACACTGGTAGCAATTATTCGTTCTTTACGATGGAAAAGCTGTTGTATTTATATCGTATTTTATGCTTCTGGCGCTGACTTCTAAGGCCGTAACTATTCGATCTGGTGGAGCAACGCCTAGAGTGACGCCTAGGGTGCTCGGAACGTAGAAATGACCATAACTTTCATACTGGTTGCAATTATTCGTTTTATATGATGGAAGAACTGTTGTATTTATATTGTATTTTATGCTTCTTGCGTTCACTTCTTAGGCCCTAACTATTCGATCTGGTGGAACAACAGCCTAGGGTGAAGCCTAGGTTGCCCGGAACGTAGAAATGACCATAGCTTTTACACTGGTAGCAATTATTCGTTTTATACGATGGAAAAGCTGTTGTATTTATATTGTATTTTATGCTTCTGGCGTTGACTTCTAAGGCCCTAGCTTTTCGATCTAGTGGAGCAACGCCCTAGAGTGAAGCCTAGGTTGCCCGGAACGTAGAAATGACCATCACTTTCAAACTGGTTGCAATTAATCCTGTTATACGATGGAAAAACTGTTGTACTTTTATTGCATTTTATGATTCGGGCATTGACTTCTAAGGCCCAAACTATTCAATCTGTTGGCGCAACGCCCCAGGGTGAAGCCTAGGTTGCCCGGAAAATAGAAATGACCATAACTTTCATATTGGTTGCAATTATTCGTTTTATATAATGGAAAAACTGTTGTATGTATATTGTATTTTATGCTTCTGGCGTTCATTCCTTAGGCCCTAACTATTCGATCTGGTGGAACAACGGCCTAGGGTGAAGCCTAGGTAGCCCGGAACGTAGAAATGACCATAACTTTTACACTGTTAGCAATTATTCGTTTTATACAATGGAAAAACTGTTCTATTTATTTTGTATTTAATGCCTCGGGCGTTGGCTTCTAAGGCCCTAACTGTTTGATCTGGTGGAGCAACGCCCTAGAGTGAAAGCTAGGTTGCCCGGATCGTAGAAATGACCATTACTTTCACACTGGTTGCTATTATTCGTTTTATACGATGGAAAAACTGTTATATTTATATTGTATTTTATTCTTCTGGCGTTCACATCTTAGGCCCGAACTATTCGATCTGGTGGAACAACGCCTTTGGCTGAAGCCTAGGTTGCCCGGAACGTAGAAATGACCATAACTTTTACACTGGTAGCAATTATGCGTTTTATACAATGGAGTAACTGTTCTATTTATTTTGTATTTTATGCTTCGGGCGTTGACTTCTAAGGCCCTAACTGTTTCGTCTGGTGGAGCAACGCCCTAGAGTGAAGCCTAGGTTGCCCGGTACGTAGAAATGACCATCACCTTCAAACTGGTTGCAATTATTCGTTTTATACGATGGAAAAGTTGTTGTATTTATATCGTATTTTATGCTACTGGCGTTGACTTCTTAGGCCCTAACTATTCGATCTGGTGGAACAACGGCCTAGGGTGAAGCCTAGGTTGCCTGGAACGCAGGAATGACCATCACCTTCACACGGGTTGCAATTATTCCTGTCATAGGATGGAAAGACTGTTGTATTTTTATTGTATTTTAGACTTCAGGTGTTGACTTCTGAGGCCGTAGCTATTCGATGTGGTGGAAGAACGCCATAGAGTGAAGCCTAGGTTGCCCGGAACGTAGAAATGACCATAACTTTTACACTGGTAGCAATTATTCGTTTTACACAATGGAAAAACTCTTCTATTTATCTTGTATTTTATGCTTCGGGCGTTGACTTCTAAGGCCCTAACTGATTGATCTGGTGGAGCAACGCCCTAGAGTGAAGGCAAGGTTGCCCGGTACGTAGAAATGACCATCACTTTCAAACTGGTTGCAACTATTCGTTTTATGCGATGGAAACGCTGTTGTATTTATATCGTATTTTATGCTTCTGGCGTTGACTTCTTAGGCCCTAACTATTCCATCAGGCGGAACAACGCCCTAGGGTGAAGCCTAGGTTGCCCGGCAAGTAGAAATGACCATAACTTTCACACTGGCAGCAATTATTCGTTTTATACGATGGAAAAACTGTTCTATTTATCTTGTATTTTATGCTACGGGAGTTGACTTCTAAGGCCCTAACTATTCGATCTGGTGGAGCAACGCCCTCGAGTGAAGCGTAGGTTGCCCGGTACGTATAAATGACCATCACTTTCAAATTGGTTGCAATTATTCCTGTTATATGATGGAAATACTATTGTATTTTTATTGCATTATATGCTTCGGGCATTGACTTCTAAGGCCCTAACTATACAGTCTGTTGGAGCAGCGCCCTAGGGTGAAGCCTAGGTTGCCCGGAAAGTAGAAGTGACCATAGCTTTCATACTGGTTGCAATTATTCGTTTTATATGATGGAAAAACTGTTGTATTTATATTGTATTTTATGCTTCTGGCGTTCACTTCTTAGGCCCTAACTATTCGATCTGGTGGAACAACAGCCTAGGGTGAAGCCTAGGTTGCCCGGAACGTAGAAATGACCATAACTTTTACACTGGTAGCAATTATTCGTTTTATACAATGGAAAAACTGTTCTATTTATTTTGTATTTAATGCTTCGGGCGTTGGCTCCTAAGGCCCTAACTGTTTGATCTGGTCGAGCAACGCCCTCGAGTGACGCCTAGGGTGCTCGGAACGTAGAAGTGACCATAACTTTCATACAGGTTGCAATTATTCGTTTTATATGATGGAAAAACTGTTGTATTTATATTGTATTTTATGCTTCTGGCGTTCACTTCTTAGGCCCTAACTATTCGATCTGGAGGAACAACAGCCTATGGTGAAGCCTAGGTTGCCCGGAACGTAGAAATGACCATAGCTTTTACACTGGTAGCAATTATTCGTTTTATACGATGGAAAAGCTGTTGTATTTATATTGTATTTTATGCTTCTGGCGTTGACTTCTAAGGCCCTAGCTTTTCGATCTAGTGGAGCAACGCCCTAGAGTGAAGCCTAGGTTGCCCGGAACGTAGAAATGACCATCACTTTCAAACTGGTTGCAATTAATCCTGTTATACGATGGAAAAACTGTTGTACTTTTATTGCATTTTATGATTCGGGCATTGACTTCTAAGGCCCAAACTATTCAATCTGTTGGCGCAACGCCCCAGGGTGAAGCCTAGGTTGCCCGGAAAGTAGAAATGACCATAACTTTCATACTGGTTGCAATTATTCGTTTTATATAATGGAAAAACTGTTGTATTTATATTGTATTTTATGCTTCTGGCGTTCATTCCTTAGGCCCTAACTATTCGATCTGGTGGAACAACGGCCTAGGGTGAAGCCTAGGTAGCCCGGAACGTAGAAATGACCATAACTTTTACACTGTTAGCAATTATTCGTTTTATACAATGGAAAAACTGTTCTATTTATTTTGTATTTAATGCCTCGGGCGTTGGATTCTAAGGCCCTAACTGTTTCATCTGGTGGAGCAACGCCCTAGAGTGAAAGCTAGGTTGCCCGGATCGTAGAAATGACCATAACTTTCACACTGGTTGCTATTATTCGCTTTATACGATGGAAAAACTGTTATATTTATATTGTATTTTATTCTTCTGGCGTTCACATCTTAGGCCCGAACTATTCGATCTGGTGGAACAACGCCCTTGGGTGAAGCCTAGGTTGCCCGGATCGTAGAAATGACCATAACTTTTACACTGGTAGCAATTATGCGTTTTATACAATGGAATAACTGTTCTATTTATTTTGTATTTTATGCTTCGGGCGTTTACTTCTAAGGCCCTAACTGTTTCGTCTGGTGGAGCAACGCCCTAGAGTGAAGCCTAGGTTGCCCGGTACGTAGAAATGACCATCACCTTCAAACTGGTTGCAATTATTCGTTTTATACGATGGAAAAGTTGTTGTATTTATATTGTATTTTATTCTACTGGCGTTGACTTCTTAGGCCCTAACTATTCGATCTGGTGGAACAACGGCCTAGGGTGAAGCCTAGGTTGCCCGGAACGTAGAAATGACCATAACTTTTACACTGGTAGCAATTATTCATTTTATAAAATGGAAAAACTGTTCTATTTATTTTGTATTTAATGCTTCGGGCGTTGGCTCCTAAGGCCCTAACTGTTTGATCTGGTGGAGCGACGCCCTAGAGTGAAACCTAGGTTGCCCGGAACGTAGAAATGACAACAACTTTCACACTGGTTGCTATTATTCGTTTTATACGATGGAAAAACTGTTATATTTATATTGTATTTTATTCTTCTGGCGTTCACATCTTAGGCCCGAACTATTCGATCTGGTGGAACAACGCCCTTGGGTGAAGCCTAGGTTGCCCGGAACGTAGAAATGACCATAACTTTTACACTGGTAGCAATTATGCGTTTTATACAATGGAATAACTGTTCTATTTATTTTGTATTTTATGCTTCGGGCGTTGACTTCTAAGGCCCTAACTGTTTCGTCTGGTGGAGCAACGCCCTAGAGTGAAGCCTAGGTTGCCTGGAACGCAGAAATGACCATCACCTTCACACGGGTTGCAATTATTCCTGTCATAGGATGGAAAGACTGTTGTATTTTTATTGTATTTTAGACTTCAGGTGTTGACTTCTGAGGCCGTAGCTATTCGATGTGGTGGAAGAACGCCATAGAGTGAAGCCTAGGTTGCCCGGAACGTAGAAATGACCATAACTTTTACACTGGTAGCAATTATTCGTTTTACACAATGGAAAAACTCTTCTATTTATCTTGTATTTTATGCTTCGGGCGTTGACTTCTGAGGCCCTAACTGTTTGATCTGGTGGAGCAACGCCCTAGAGTGAAGCCTAGGTTGCCCGGAAAGTAGAAATGACCATAACTTTCACACTGGTAGCAATTATTCGTTTTATACGATGGAAAAGCTGTTGTATTTATATCGTATTTTATGCTTCTGGCGCTGACTTCTAAGGCCGTAACTATTCGAACTGGTGGAGCAACGCCTAGAGTGACGCCTAGGGTGCTCGGAACGTAGAAATGACCATAACTTTCATACTGGTTGCAATTATTCGTTTTATATAATGGAAGAACTGTTGTATTTATATTGTATTTTATGCTTCTGGCGTTCACTTCTTAGGCCCTAACTATTCGATCTGGTGGAACAACAGCCTAGGGTGAAGCCTAGGTTGCACGGAACGTAGAAATGACCATAGCTTTTACACTGGTAGCAATTATTCGTTTTATACGATGGAAAAGCTGTTGTATTTATATTGTATTTTATGCTTCTGGCGTTGACTTCTAAGGCCCTAGCTTTTCGATCTAGTGGAGCAACGCCCTAGAGTGAAGCCTAGGTTGCCCGGAACGTAGAAATGACCATCACTTTCAAACTGGTTGCAATTAATCCTGTTATACGATGGAAAAACTGTTGTACTTTTATTGCATTTTATGATTCGGGCATTGACTTCTAAGGCCCAAACTATTCAATCTGTTGGCGCAACGCCCCAGGGTGAAGCCTAGGTTGCCCGGAAAGTAGAAATGACCATAACTTTCATACTGGTTGCAATTATTCGTTTTATATAATGGAAAAACTGTTTGATTTGTATTGTATTTTATGCTTCTGGCGTTCATTCCTTAGGCCCTAACTATTCGATCTGGTGGAACAACGGCCTAGGGTGAAGCCTAGGTAGCCCGGAACGTAGAAATGACCATTACTTTCACACTGTCTGCAATTATTCATTTTATACGTTGGAAAATCTGTTGTATTTATATTGTATTTTATTCTTCTGGCGTTGACTTTTAAGGCCGTAGCTATTAGATGTGGTGGAGCAACGCCCTAGAGTGTCGCATAGGTTGCCCGGAACGTACAAAAGACCATTACTTTCACAATGTTTGCAATTATTCATTCTATACGATGGAAAAACTGATGTACTTATATTGTATTTTATTCTTCTGGCGTTGAATTCTAAGTCCCTAGCCATTCGATCTGGTGGAGCAACGCACTAGAGTGAAACCTAGGTTACGCGGAACGTAAAAATGACCAGAACCTTCACACTGTTTGCAGTTATTCCTGTTATTCGATGGAAAAACTGTTGCATCTTTATTGTATTTTATACTTCTGGCGTTGACTTCTAAGGCCCAAACTATTCAATCTGTTGGATCAACGCCCTAGGGTGAAGCCTAGGTTGACCGGAAAGTAGAAATGACACTTACTTTCACACTGTTTGCAATTATTCATTTTATACGATGGCAAAGCTGTTGTATTTGTATTGTATTTTATGCTCCTGGCGTTGACTTCTAAGGCCGTAGTTATTAGATGTCGTGGAGAAACGCCCTAGAGTGAAACCTAGCTTGCTCGGAATGTAGTAATGACCATAACTTTCACACTGGTTGCAATCATTCATTTTATATGATGGAAGAACTGTTGTATTTATATCGTATTTTATGCTTCGGGCGTTGACTTCATAGGCCCTAACATTTCGATCTAGTGGAGCAACGCCCTACAGCGAAGCCTAGGTTGCCCGGGACGTAGATATGACCATAACCTTCACACAGGTTGCAATTATTCGTTTTATACAGTGTAAAGCCTGTTGTATTTATTTTGCATGTTATTCTTCTGGTGTTGACTTCTTAGGCCCTAACTACTCGATCTAGTGGAGCAACGCCCTACAGTGAAGCCTAGGTTGCCCGGAACGTAGAAATGACCACTACTATCACACTGGTTGCATATTATTCCTGCTACACGATGGAAAAGCTGTTGTATTTTTATTGCATTTTATGCTCCTGGCGTTCACTTCTTAGGCCCTAACTATTCGGTCTGGTGGAACAACGCCCTAGAGTGAGGCCCAGGGTGCTCGGAACGTAGAAATGACCATTACTTTCACACTGGTTGCAATTATTCGTTTTATACGATGGAAAAGCTGTTGTATTTATATCGTTTTATATGATTCTGGCGTTCACTTCTTAGGCCCTAACTATTCGATCTGGTGGAACAACAGCCTAGGGTGAAGCCTAGGTTGCCCGGAACGTAGAAATGACCATAACTTTTACACTGGTAGCAATTATTCGTTTTATACAATGGAAAAACTGTTCTATTTATTTTGTATTTAATGCTTCGGGCGTTGGCTCCTAAGGCCCTAACTGTTTGATCTGGTGGAGCAACGCCCTCGAGTGACGCCTAGGGTGCTCGGAACGTAGAAGTGACCATAACTTCCATACAGGTTGCAATTATTCGTTTTATATGATGGAAAAACTGTTGTATTTATATTGTATTTTATGCTTCTGGCGTTCACTTCTTAGGCCCTAACTATTCGATCTGGTGGAACAACGGCCTAGGGTGAAGCCTAGGTTGCCCGGAACGTAGAAATGACCATAACTTTTACACTGGTAGCAATTACTCATTTTATAAAATGGAAAAACTGTTCTATTTATTTTGTATTTAATGCTTCGGGCGTTGGCTCCTAAGGCCCTAACTGTTTGATCTGGTGGAGCGACGCCCTAGAGTGAAACCTAGGTTGCCCGGAACGTAGAAATGACCACAACTTTCACACTGGTTGCTATTATTCGTTTTATACGATGGAAAAACGGTTCTATTTATCTTGTATTTTATGCTACGGGAGTTGACTTCTAAGGCCCTAACTGTTTGATCTGGTGGAGCAACGCCCTAGAGTGAAGGCTAGGTTGCCCGGTACGTAGAAATGACCATCACTTTCAAACTGGTTGCAATTATTCGTTTTATACGATGGAAACGCTGTTGTATTTATATCGTATTTTATGCTTCTGGCGTTGACTTCTTAGGCCCTAACTATTCCATCAGGCGGAACAACGCCCTAGGGTGAAGCCTAGGTTGCCCGGCAAGTAGAAATGACCATAACTTTCACACTGGCAGCAATTATTCGTTTTATACGATGGAAAAACTGTTCTATTTATCTTGTATTTTATGCTACGGGAGTTGACTTCTAAGGCCCTAACTATTCGATCTGGTGGAGCAACGCCCTCGAGTGAAGCGTAGGTTGCCCGGTACGTATAAATGACCATCACTTTCAAATTGGTTGCAATTATTCCCGTTATATGATGGAAATACTGTTGTATTTTTATTGCATTATATGCTTCGGGCATTGACTTCTAAGGCCCTAACTATACAATCTGTTGGAGCAGCGCCCTAGGGTGAAGCCTAGGTTGCCCGGAAAGTAGAAATGACCATAACTTTCATACTGGTTGCAATTATTCGTTTTATATGATGGAAAAACTGTTGTATTTATATTGTATTTTATGCTTCTGGCGTTCACTTCTTAGGCCCTAACTATTCGATCTGGTGGAACAACGGCCTAGGGTGAAGCCTATGTCGCCCGGAACGTAGAAATGACCATAACTAATACACTGGTAGCAATTATTCGTTTTATACAATGGAAAAACTGTTCTATTTATTTTGTATTTAATGCTTCGGGAGTTGGCTTCTAAGGCCCTAACTGTTTGACCTGGTGGAGCAACGCCCTATAGTGAAGCCTAGGTTGCGCGGTACGTAGAAATGACCATCACTTTCAAACTGGTTGCAATTAATCCTGTTATACGATGGAAAAACTGTTGTATTTTTATTGCATTTTATGATTCGGGCATTGACTTCTAAGGCCGAAACTAATCAATCTGTTGGCGCAACGCCCCAGGGTGAAGCCTAGGTTGCCCGGAAAGTAGAAATGACCATAACTTTCATACTGGTTGCAATTATTCGTTTTATATGATGGAAAAACTGTTGTATTTATGTTGTATTTTATGCTTCTGGCGTTCACTCCTTAGGCCCTAACTATTCGATCTGGTGGAACAACGGCCTTGGGTGAAGCCTAGGTTGCCCGGAACGTAGAAATGACCATAACTTTTACACTGGTAGCAATTATCCGTTTTATACAATGGAATATCTGTTCTATTTATTTTGTATTTTATGCTTCGGGCGTTGACTTCTAAGGCCCTAACTGTTTCGTCTGGTGGAGCAACGCCCTAGAGTGAAGCCTAGGTTGCCCGGTACGTAGAAATGACCATCACCTTCAAACTGGTTGCAATTATTCGTTTTATACGATGGAAAAGTTGTTGTATTTATATCGTATTTTATGCTACTGGCGTCGACTTCTTAGGCCCTAACTATTCGATCTGGTGGAACAACGCCCTAGAGTGAAGCCTAGGTTGCCCGGCAAGCAGAAATGACCATAACTTTCACACTGGCAGCAATTATTCGTTTTATACGATGGAAAAACTGTTCTATTTATCTTGTATTTTATGCTACGGGAGTTGACTTCTAAGGCCCTAACTATTCGATCTGGTGGAGCAACGCCCTCGAGTGAAGCGTAGGTTGCCCGGTACGTATAAATGACCATTACTTTCAAATTGGTTGCAATTATTCCTGTTATATGATGGAAATACTGTTGTATTTTTATTGCATTATATGCTTCGGGCATTGACTTCTAAGGCCCTAACTATACAATCTGTTGGAGCAGCGCCCTAGGGTGAAGCCTAGGTTGCCCGGAAAGTAGAAATGAACATAACTTTCATACTGGTTGCAATTATTCGTTTTATATGATGGAAAAACTGTTGTATTTATATTGTATTTTATGCTTCTGGCGTTCACTTCTTAGGCCCTAACTATTCGATCTGGTGGAACAACGGCCTAGGGTGAAGCCTATGTCGCCCGGAACGTAGAAATGACCATAACTTATACACTGGTAGCAATTATTCGTTTTATACAATGGAAAAACTGTTCTATTTATTTTGTATTTAATGCTTCGGGAGTTGGCTTCTAAGGCCCTAACTGTTTGACCTGGTGTAGCAACGCCCTATAGTGAAGCCTAGGTTGCGCGGTACGTAGAAATGACCATCACTTTCAAACTGGTTGCAATTATTCGTTTTATACGATGGAAAAGCTGTTGTATTTATATCGTATTTTATGCTTCTGGCGTTGACTTCATGGGACCTAACTATTCCATCAGGTGGAACAACGCCCTAGGGTGAAGCCTAGGTTGCCGGGAAAGTAGAAATGACCATAACTTTCACACTGGTAGCAATTATTCGTTTTATACGATGGAAAAGCTGTTGTATTTATATTGTATTTTATGCTTCTGGCGTTGACTTCTAAGGCCCTAGCTTTTCGATCTAGTGGAGCAACGCCCTAGAGTGAAGCCTAGGTTGCCCGGGACGTAGAAATGACCATCACTTTCAAACTGGTTGCAATTATTCGTTTTATATGATGGAAAAACTGTTGTATTTATATTGTATTTTATGCTTCTGGCGTTCACTCCTTAGGCCCTAACTATTCGATCTGGTGGAGCGACGCCCTAGAGTGAAAGCTAGGTTGCCCGGAACGTAGAAATGACCATAACTTTCACACTGGTTGCTATTATTCGTTTTATACGATGGAAAAACTGTTATATTTATATTGTATTTTATTCTTCTGGCGTTCACATCTTAGGCCCGAACTATTCGATCTGGTGGAACAACGCCCTTGGGTGAAGCCTAGGTTGCCCGGAACGTAGAAATGACCATAACTTTTACACTGGTAGCAATTATGCGTTTTATACAATGGAATAACTGTTGTATTTATTTTGTATTTTATGCTTCGGGCGTTGACTTCTAAGGCCCTAACTGTTTCGTCTGGTGGAGCAACGCCCTAGAGTGAAGCCTAGGTTGCCCGGTACGTAGAAATGACCATCACTTTCAAACTGGTTGCAACTATTCGTTTTATGCGATGGAAACGCTGTTGTATTTATATCGTATTTTATGCTTCTGGCGTTGACTTCTTAGGCCCTAACTATTCCATCAGGCGGAACAACGCCCTAGGGTGAAGCCTAGGTTGCCCGGCAAGTAGAAATGACCATAACTTTCACACTGGCAGCAATTATTCGTTTTATACGATGGAAAAACTGTTCTATTTATCTTGTATTTTATGCTACGGGAGTTGACTTCTAAGGCCCTAACTATTCGATCTGGTGGAGCAACGCCCTCGAGTGAAGCGTAGGTTGCCCGGTACGTATAAATGACCATCACTTTCAAATTGGTTGCAATTATTCCCGTTATATGATGGAAATACTGTTGTATTTTTATTGCATTATATGCTTCGGGCATTGACTTCTAAGGCCCTAACTATACAATCTGTTGGAGCAGCGCCCTAGGGTGAAGCCTAGGTTGCCCGGAAAGTAGAAATGACCATAACTTTCATACTGGTTGCAATTATTCGTTTTATATGATGGAAAAACTGTTGTATTTATATTGTATTTTATGCTTCTGGCGTTCACTTCTTAGGCCCTAACTATTCGATCTGGTGGAACAACGGCCTAGGGTGAAGCCTATGTCGCCCGGAACGTAGAAATGACCATAACTAATACACTGGTAGCAATTATTCGTTTTATACAATGGAAAAACTGTTCTATTTATTTTGTATTTAATGCTTCGGGAGTTGGCTTCTAAGGCCCTAACTGTTTGACCTGGTGGAGCAACGCCCTATAGTGAAGCCTAGGTTGCGCGGTACGTAGAAATGACCATCACTTTCAAACTGGTTGCAATTAATCCTGTTATACGATGGAAAAACTGTTGTATTTTTATTGCATTTTATGATTCGGGCATTGACTTCTAAGGCCGAAACTAATCAATCTGTTGGCGCAACGCCCCAGGGTGAAGCCTAGGTTGCCCGGAAAGTAGAAATGACCATAACTTTCATACTGGTTGCAATTATTCGTTTTATATGATGGAAAAACTGTTGTATTTATGTTGTATTTTATGCTTCTGGCGTTCACTCCTTAGGCCCTAACTATTCGATCTGGTGGAACAACGGCCTTGGGTGAAGCCTAGGTTGCCCGGAACGTAGAAATGACCATAACTTTTACACTGGTAGCAATTATCCGTTTTATACAATGGAATATCTGTTCTATTTATTTTGTATTTTATGCTTCGGGCGTTGACTTCTAAGGCCCTAACTGTTTCGTCTGGTGGAGCAACGCCCTAGAGTGAAGCCTAGGTTGCCCGGTACGTAGAAATGACCATCACCTTCAAACTGGTTGCAATTATTCGTTTTATACGATGGAAAAGTTGTTGTATTTATATCGTATTTTATGCTTCTGGCGTTGACTTCATGGGACCTAACTATTCCATCAGGTGGAACAACGCCCTAGGGTGAAGCCTAGGTTGCCGGGAAAGTAGAAATGACCATAACTTTCACACTGGTAGCAATTATTCGTTTTATACGATGGAAAAGCTGTTGTATTTATATTGTATTTTATGCTTCTGGCGTTGACTTCTAAGGCCCTAGCTTTTCGATCTAGTGGAGCAACGCCCTAGAGTGAAGCCTAGGTTGCCCGGGACGTAGAAATGACCATCACTTTCAAACTGGTTGCAATTATTCGTTTTATATGATGGAAAAACTGTTGTATTTATATTGTATTTTATGCTTCTGGCGTTCACTCCTTAGGCCCTAACTATTCGATCTGGTGGAGCAACGCCCTAGAGTGAAAGCTAGGTTGCCCGGAACGTAGAAATGACCATAACTTTCACACTGGTTGCTATTATTCGTTTTATACGATGGAAAAACTGTTATATTTATATTGTATTTTATTCTTCTGGCGTTCACATCTTAGGCCCGAACTATTCGATCTGGTGGAACAACGCCCTTGGGTGAAGCCTAGGTTGCCCGGAACGTAGAAATGACCATAACTTTTACACTGGTAGCAATTATGCGTTTTATACAATGGAATAACTGTTGTATTTATTTTGTATTTTATGCTTCGGGCGTTGACTTCTAAGGCCCTAACTGTTTCGTCTGGTGGAGCAACGCCCTAGAGTGAAGCCTAGGTTGCCCGGTACGTAGAAATGACCATCACTTTCAAACTGGTTGCAACTATTCGTTTTATGCGATGGAAACGCTGTTGTACTTATATCGTATTTTATGCTTCTGGCGTTGACTTCTTAGGCCCTAACTATTCCATCAGGCGGAACAACGCCCTAGGGTGAAGCCTAGGTTGCCCGGCAAGTAGAAATGACCATAACTTTCACACTGGCAGCAATTATTCGTTTTATACGATGGAAAAACTGTTCTATTTATCTTGTATTTTATGCTACGGGAGTTGACTTCTAAGGCCCTAACTATTCGATCTGGTGGAGCAACGCCCTCGAGTGAAGCGTAGGTTGCCCGGTACGTATAAATGACCATCACTTTCAAATTGGTTGCAATTATTCCTGTTATATGATGGAAATACTGTTGTATTTTTATTGCATTATATGCTTCTGGCGTTGACTTCTAAGGCCCTAACTATTCAATCTGTTGGATCAACGCCCTAGGGTGAAGCCTAGGTTGACCGGAAAGTAGAAATGACACTTACTTTCACACTGTTTGCAATTATTCATTTTATACGATGGCAAAGCTGTTGTATTTGTATTGTATTTTATGCTCCTGGCGTTGACTTCTAAGGCCGTAGTTATTAGATGTCGTGGAGAAACGCCCTAGAGTGAAACCTAGCTTGCACGGAACGTAGAAATGACCATAACTTTCACAATGTATGCAATTATTCATTTTATGCGATGGTAAAACTGTTGTACTTATATTGTATTTTACGCTTCTAGCGTTGACTCCATTGGCCCTAACTATTCGGTCTGGTGGAAAAACGCCCTAGAGTGAATCCTAGGTTGCTCGGAATGTAGTAATGACCATAACTTTCACACTGGATGCAATCATTCATTTTATACGATGGAAGAACTGTTGTATTTATATCGTATTTTATGCTTCGGGCGTTGACTTCTTAGGCCCTAACATTTCGATCTAGTGGAGCAACGCCCTACAGTGAAGCCTAGGTTGCCCGGGACGTAGATATGACCATAACCTTCACACAGGTTGCAATTATTCGTTTTATACAGTGTAAAGCCTGTTGTATTTATTTTGCATTTTATTCTTCTGGTGTTGACTTCTTAGGCCCTAACTACTCGATCTAGTGGAGCAACGCCCTACAGTGAAGCCTAGGTTGCCCGAACGTAGAAATGACCACTACTATCACACTGGTTGCATATTATTCCTGCTACACGATGGAAAAACTGTTGTATTTTTATTGCATTTTATGCTCCTGGCGTTCACTTCTTAGGCCCTAACTATTCGATCTGGTGGAACAACGCCCTAGAGTGAGGCCTAGGGTGCTCGGAACGTAGAAATGACCATTACCTTCACACTGGTTGCGATTATTCGTTTTATATGATGGAAAAGCTGTTGTATTTATATCGTTTTATATGATTCTGGCGTTGACTTCTTAGGCCGTAACTATTCGGTGTGGTGGAGCAACGCCCTGGAGTGAAACCTAGGTTGCCCGGAACGTAGAATTGGCCATCACTTTCAAACTGGTTGCAATTATTCCTGTTATATGATGGAAACACTCTTGTATTTTTTTTGCATTTTATGGTTCGGGCGTTGACTTCTAAGGCCCTAACTATTCGATCTGGTGGAGCAACGCCCTCGAGTGAAGCGTAGGTTGCCCGGTACGTATAAATGACCATCACTTTCAAATTGGTTGCAATTACTCCTGTTATATGATGGAAATACTGTTGTATTTTTATTGCATTATATGCTTCTGGCGTTGACTTCTAAGGCCCTAACTATTCAATCTGTTGGATCAACGCCCTAGGGTGAAGCCTAGGTTGACCGGAAAGTAGAAATGACACTTACTTTCACACTGTTTGCAATTATTCATTTTATACGATGGCAAAGCTGTTGTATTTGTATTGTATTTTATGCTCCTGGCGTTGACTTCTAAGGCCGTAGTTATTAGATGTCGTGGAGAAACGCCCTAGAGTGAAACCTAGCTTGCACGGAACGTAGAAATGACCATAACTTTCACAATGTATGCAATTATTCATTTTATGCGATGGTAAAACAGTTGTACTTATATTGTATTTTACGCTTCTAGCGTTGACTCCATTGGCCCTAACTATTCGGTCTGGTGGAAAAACGCCCTAGAGTGAATCCTAGGTTGCTCGGAATGTAGTAATGACCATAACTTTCACACTGGTTGCAATCATTCATTTTATACGATGGAAGAACTGTTGTATTTATATCGTATTTTATGCTTCGGGCGTTGACTTCTTAGGCCCTAACATTTCGATCTAGTGGAGCAACGCCCTACAGTGAAGCCTAGGTTGCCCGGGACGTAGATATGACCATAACCTTCACACAGGTTGCAATTATTCGTTTTATACAGTGTAAAGCCTGTTGTATTTATTTTGCATTTTATTCTTCTGGTGTTGACTTCTTAGGCCCTAACTACTCGATCTAGTGGAGCAACGCCCTACAGTGAAGCCTAGGTTGCCCGGAACGTAGAAATGACCACTACTATCACACTGGTTGCATATTATTCCTGCTACACGATGGAAAAACTGTTGTATTTTTATTGCATTTTATGCTCCTGGCGTTCACTTCTTAGGCCCTAACTATTCGATCTGGTGGAACAACGCCCTAGAGTGAGGCCTAGGGTCCTCGGAACGTAGAAATGACCATTACCTTCACACTGGTTGCAATTATTCGTTTTATATGATGGAAAAGCTGTTGTATTTATATCGTTTTATATGATTCTGGCGTTGACTTCTTAGGCCGTAACTATTCGGTGTGGTGGAGCAACGCCCTGGAGTGAAACCTAGGTTGCCCGGAACGTAGAATTGGCCATCACTTTCAAACTGGTTGCAATTATTCCTGTTATATGATGGAAACACTCTTGTATTTTTTTTTGCATTTTATGGTTCGGGCGTTGACTTCTAAGGCCCTAACTATTCAATCTGTTGGAGCAACGCCCTAGGGTGAAGCATAGGTTGCTCGGAAAGTAGAAATGACCATAAGTTTCACTCTGGTTGCTATTATTCGTTTTATACGATGGAAAAGCTGTTCTATTTATTCTGTATTTTATGCTTCGAGCGTTGACTTCTAAGGCCCTAACTATTCGATCTGGTTGAGGAACGCCCTCGAGTGAAGCCTAGGTTGCCCGGTACGCATAAATGACCATCACTTTCAAATTGGTTGCAATTATTCCTGTTATATGATGGAAAAACTGTTGTATTTTTATTGTATTTTATGCTTCGGGTGTTGACTTCTATTGCCCTACCTATTCGATCTGGTGGAGCATCACTCTACACTGAAGCCTAGGTTGCCCGGAACGTAGAAATGACCATAACTTTCACACTGGTAGCAATTATTCATTTTATACGATGGATGAGCTGTTGTATTTATATTGTATTTTATGCTTCTGGCGTTGACTTCTAAGGCCGTAGCGATTAGATGTGGTGGAGCAACGCCCTAGAGTGACGCCTAGGTTGCCCGGAACGTAGAAATGACCATTACTTTCACAATGTTTGCAACTATTCATTTGATACGATGGAAAAACTGTTGGACTTATATTGCATTTTATTCTTCTGGCGTTGAATTCTAAATCCCTAGCTACTCGATCTGGTGGAGCAGCGCCCTAGAGTGAAACGTAGGTTACCCGGAACGTAGAAATGACCAGTACTTTCACTCTGTTTGCAGTTATTCCGGTTATACGATGGAAAGCTGTTGCATCTTTATCGTATTTTATGCTTCTGGCGTTGACTTGTAAGGCCCTTACTATTCGATCTGGTGGAGCAACGCGCTAGGGTGAAGCGTAGGTTGCCCGGAACGTAGAAATGACCATAACATTCACACTGCTTGCAATTATTCGTTTTATACGAGGGAGAAGCTGTTGTATTTATATAGTATTTTATGCTTACGGCGTTGACTTCTTAGGCCCTAACTATTCGATCTGGTGGAGCAATGCCTCAGAGTTAAGTCTAGGATGCCCGAAACGCCGAAATAATCATTACATTCACACTGGTTGCAATTATTCATGCTATACAATGGAAAAACTGTTGTATTTATATTGTATTTTATGCTTCTGGCGTTGACTTCTAAGGCTCTCAACTATTCGATCTGGTGGAGCAACGCCCTAGAGTGAAGCCTAGGTTGCCCGGAACGTAGAAATGACCATTACTTTCACACTGTTTGCAATTATTCATTTTATACGATGGAAAAGCTGTTGTATTTATATTGTATTTTATGCTCCTGGCGTTGACTTCTAAAGCCGTAGCTATCAGCTGTGGTGGAGCAACGACCTGGAGTGAAGCCGAGGTTGCCCGGAACGTAGAAATGACCATCACTTTCACACGGGTTGCAAATATTCCTGTTATAGGATGGAAAGACTGTTGTATTTTTATTGTATTTTATGCTCCTGGCGTTGACTTCTAAGGCCGTAGTTATTAGATGTCGTGGAGAAACGCCCTAGAGTGAAACCTAGCTTGCACGGAACGTAGAAATGACCATAACTTTCACAATGTATGCAATTATTCATTTTATGCGATGGTAAAACTGTTGTACTTATATTGTATTTTACGCTTCTAGCGTTGACTCCATTGGCCCTAACTATTCGGTCTGGTGGAAAAACGCCCTAGAGTGAATCCTAGGTTGCTCGGAATGTAGTAATGACCATAACTTTCACACTGGTTGCAATCATTCATTTTATACGATGGAAGAACTGTTGTATTTATATCGTATTTTATGCTTCGGGCGTTGACTTCTTAGGCCCTAACATTTCGATCTAGTGGAGCAACGCCCTACAGTGAAGCCTAGGTTGCCCGGGACGTAGATATGACCATAACCTTCACACAGGTTGCAATTATTCGTTTTATACAGTGTAAAGCCTGTTGTATTTATTTTGCATTTTATTCTTCTGGTGTTGACTTCTTAGGCCCTAACTACTCGATCTAGTGGAGCAACGCCCTACAGTGAAGCCTAGGTTGCCCGGAACGTAGAAATGACCACTACTATCACACTGGTTGCATATTATTCCTGCTACACGATGGAAAAACTGTTGTATTTTTATTGCATTTTATGCTCCTGGCGTTCACTTCTTAGGCCCTAACTATTCGATCTGGTGGAACAACGCCCTAGAGTGAGGCCTAGGGTCCTCGGAACGTAGAAATGACCATTACCTTCACACTGGTTGCAATTATTCGTTTTATATGATGGAAAAGCTGTTGTATTTATATCGTTTTATATGATTCTGGCGTTGACTTCTTAGGCCGTAACTATTCGGTGTGGTGGAGCAACGCCCTGGAGTGAAACCTAGGTTGCCCGGAACGTAGAATTGGCCATCACTTTCAAACTGGTTGCAATTATTCCTGTTATATGATGGAAACACTCTTGTATTTTTTTTTGCATTTTATGGTTCGGGCGTTGACTTCTAAGGCCCTAACTATTCAATCTGTTGGAGCAACGCCCTAGGGTGAAGCATAGGTTGCTCGGAAAGTAGAAATGACCATAAGTTTCACTCTGGTTGCTATTATTCGTTTTATACGATGGAAAAGCTGTTCTATTTATTCTGTATTTTATGCTTCGAGCGTTGACTTCTAAGGCCCTAACTATTCGATCTGGTTGAGGAACGCCCTCGAGTGAAGCCTAGGTTGCCCGGTACGCATAAATGACCATCACTTTCAAATTGGTTGCAATTATTCCTGTTATATGATGGAAAAACTGTTGTATTTTTATTGTATTTTATGCTTCGGGTGTTGACTTCTATTGCCCTACCTATTCGATCTGGTGGAGCATCACTCTACACTGAAGCCTAGGTTGCCCGGAACGTAGAAATGACCATAACTTTCACACTGGTAGCAATTATTCATTTTATACGATGGATGAGCTGTTGTATTTATATTGTATTTTATGCTTCTGGCGTTGACTTCTAAGGCCGTAGCGATTAGATGTGGTGGAGCAACGCCCTAGAGTGACGCCTAGGTTGCCCGGAACGTAGAAATGACCATTACTTTCACAATGTTTGCAACTATTCATTTGATACGATGGAAAAACTGTTGGACTTATATTGCATTTTATTCTTCTGGCGTTGAATTCTAAATCCCTAGCTACTCGATCTGGTGGAGCAGCGCCCTAGAGTGAAACGTAGGTTACCCGGAACGTAGAAATGACCAGTACTTTCACTCTGTTTGCAGTTATTCCGGTTATACGATGGAAAGCTGTTGCATCTTTATCGTATTTTATGCTTCTGGCGTTGACTTGTAAGGCCCTTACTATTCGATCTGGTGGAGCAACGCGCTAGGGTGAAGCGTAGGTTGCCCGGAACGTAGAAATGACCATAACATTCACACTGCTTGCAATTATTCGTTTTATACGAGGGAGAAGCTGTTGTATTTATATAGTATTTTATGCTTACGGCGTTGACTTCTTAGGCCCTAACTATTCGATCTGGTGGAGCAATGCCTCAGAGTTAAGTCTAGGATGCCCGAAACGCCGAAATAATCATTACATTCACACTGGTTGCAATTATTCATGCTATACAATGGAAAAACTGTTGTATTTATATTGTATTTTATGCTTCTGGCGTTGACTTCTAAGGCTCTCAACTATTCGATCTGGTGGAGCAACGCCCTAGAGTGAAGCCTAGGTTGCCCGGAACGTAGAAATGACCATTACTTTCACACTGTCTGCAATTATTCATTTTATACGTTGGAAAATCTGTTGTATTTATATCGCTTTATATGATTCTGGCGTTCACTTCTTAGGCCCTAACTATTCGATCTGGTGGAACAACAGCCTAGGGTGAAGCCTAGGTTGCCCGGAACGTAGAAATGACCATAACTTTTACACTGGTAGCAATTATTCGTTTTATACAATGGAAAAACTGTTCTATTTATTTTGTATTTAATGCTTCGGGCGTTGGCTCCTAAGGCCCTAACTGTTTGATCTGGTGGAGCAACGCCCTCGAGTGACGCCTAGGGTGCTCGGAACGTAGAAGTGACCATAACTTCCATACAGGTTGCAATTATTCGTTTTATATGATGGAAAAACTGTTGTATTTATATTGTATTTTATGCTTCTGGCGTTCACTTCTTAGGCCCTAACTATTCGATCTGGTGGAACAACGGCCTAGGGTGAAGCCTATGTCGCCCGGAACGTAGAAATGACCATAACTTATACACTGGTAGCAATTATTCGTTTTATACAATGGAAAAACTGTTCTATTTATTTTGTATTTAATGCTTCGGGAGTTGGCTTCTAAGGCCCTAACTGTTTGACCTGGTGGAGCAACGCCCTATAGTGAAGCCTAGGTTGCGCGGTACGTAGAAATGACCATCACTTTCAAACTGGTTGCAATTAATTCTGTTATACGATGGAAAAACTGTTGTATTTTTATTGCATTTTATGATTCGGGCATTGACTTCTAAGGCCGAAACTAATCAATCTGTTGGCGCAACGCCCCAGGGTGAAGCCTAGGTTGCCCGGAAAGTAGAAATGACCATAACTTTCATACTGGTTGCAATTATTCGTTTTATATGATGGAAAAACTGTTGTATTTATGTTGTATTTTATGCTTCTGGCGTTCACTCCTTAGGCCCTAACTATTCGATCTGGTGGAACAACGGCCTAGGGTGAAGCCTAGGTAGCCCGGAACGTAGAAATGACCATAACTTTTACACTGTTAGCAATTATTCGTTTTATACAATGGAAAAACTGTTCTATTTATTTTGTATTTAATGCTTCGGGAGTTGGCTTCTAAGGCCCTAACTGTTTGATCTGGTGGAGCAACGCCCTAGGGTGAAGCCTAGGTTGCCCGGAAAGTAGAAATGACCATAACTTTCATACTGGTTGCAATTAATCCTGTTATACGATGGAAAAACTGTTGTATTTTTATTGCATTTTATGATTCGGGCATTGACTTCTAAGGCCGAAACTAATCAATCTGTTGGCGCAACGCCCCAGGGTGAAGCCTAGGTTGCCCGGAAAGTAGAAATGACCATAACTTTCATACTGGTTGCAATTATTCGTTTTATATGATGGAAAAACTGTTGTATTTATGTTGTATTTTATGCTTCTGGCGTTCACTCCTTAGGCCCTAACTATTCGATCTGGTGGAACAACGGCCTAGGGTGAAGCCTAGGTAGCCCGGAACGTAGAAATGAGCATAACTTTTACACTGTTAGCAATTATTCGTTTTATACAATGGAAAAACTGTTCTACTTATTTTGTATTTAATGCTTCGGGCGTTGGCTTCTAAGGCCCTAACTGTTTGATCTGGTGGAGCAACGCCCTAGAGTGAAAGCTAGGTTGCCCGGAACGTAGAAATGACCATAACTTTCACACTGGTTGCTATTATTCGTTTTATACGATGGAAAAACTGTTATATTTATATTGTATTTTATTCTTCTGGCGTTCACATCTTAGGCCCGAACTATTCGATCTGGTGGAACAACGCCCTTGGGTGAAGCCTAGGTTGCCCGGAACGTAGAAATGACCATAACTTTTACACTGGTAGCAATTATCCGTTTTATACAATGGAATAGCTGTTCTATTTATTTTGTATTTTATGCTTCGGGCGTTGACTTCTAAGGCCCTAACTGTTTCGTCTGGTGGAGCAACGCCCTAGAGTGAAGCCTAGGTTGCCCGGTACGTAGAAATGACCATCACCTTCAAACTGGTTGCAATTATTCGTTTTATACGATGGAAAAGTTGTTGTATTTATATCGTATTTTATGCTACTGGCGTCGACTTCTTAGGCCCTAACTATTCGATCTGGTGGAACAACGCCCTAGAGTGAAGCCTAGGTTGCCCGGCAAGCAGAAATGACCATAACTTTCACACTGGCAGCAATTATTCGTTTTATACGATGGAAAAACTGTTCTATTTATCTTGTATTTTATGCTACGGGAGTTGACTTCTAAGGCCCTAACTATTCGATCTGGTGGAGCAACGCCCTCGAGTGAAGCGTAGGTTGCCCGGTACGTATAAATGACCATTACTTTCAAATTGGTTGCAATTATTCCTGTTATATGATGGAAATACTGTTGTATTTTTATTGCATTATATGCTTCGGGCATTGACTTCTAAGGCCCTAACTATACAATCTGTTGGAGCAGCGCCCTAGGGTGAAGCCTAGGTTGCCCGGAAAGTAGAAATGAACATAACTTTCATACTGGTTGCAATTATTCGTTTCATATGATGGAAAAACTGTTGTATTTATATTGTATTTTATGCTTCTGGCGTTCACTTCTTAGGCCCTAACTATTCGATCTGGTGGAACAACGGCCTAGGGTGAAGCCTATGTCGCCCGGAACGTAGAAATGACCATAACTTATACACTGGTAGCAATTATTCGTTTTATACAATGGAAAAACTGTTCTATTTATTTTGTATTTAATGCTTCGGGAGTTGGCTTCTAAGGCCCTAACTGTTTGACCTGGTGTAGCAACGCCCTATAGTGAAGCCTAGGTCGCGCGGTACGTAGAAATGACCATCACTTTCAAACTGGTTGCAATTATTCGTTTTATACGATGGAAAAGCTGTTGTATTTATATCGTATTTTATGCTTCTGGCGTTGACTTCATGGGACCTAACTATTCCATCAGGTGGAACAACGCCCTAGGGTGAAGCCTAGGTTGCCGGGAAAGTAGAAATGACCATAACTTTCACACTGGTAGCAATTATTCGTTTTATACGATGGAAAAGCTGTTGTATTTATATTGTATTTTATGCTTCTGGCGTTGACTTCTAAGGCCCTAGCTTTTCGATCTAGTGGAGCAACGCCCTAGAGTGAAGCCTAGGTTGCCCGGGACGTAGAAATGACCATCACTTTCAAACTGGTTGCAATTATTCGTTTTATATGATGGAAAAACTGTTGTATTTATATTGTATTTTATGCTTCTGGCGTTCACTCCTTAGGCCCTAACTATTCGATCTGGTGGAGCAACGCCCTAGAGTGAAAGCTAGGTTGCCCGGAACGTAGAAATGACCATAACTTTCACACTGGTTGCTATTATTCGTTTTACACGATGGAAAAACTGTTATATTTATATTGTATTTTATTCTTCTGGCGTTCACATCTTAGGCCCGAACTATTCGATCTGGTGGAACAACGCCCTTGGGTGAAGCCTAGGTTGCCCGGAACGTAGAAATGACCATAACTTTTACACTGGTAGCAATTATGCGTTTTATACAATGGAATAACTGTTCTATTTATTTTGTATTTTATGCTTCGGGCGTTGACTTCTAAGGCCCTAACTGTTTCGTCTGGTGGAGCAACGCCCTAGAGTGAAGCCTAGGTTGCCCGGTACGTAGAAATGACCATCACCTTCAAACTGGTTGCAATTATTCGTTTTATACGATGGAAAAGTTGTTGCATTTATATCGTATTTTATGCTACTGGCGTTGACTTCTTAGGCCCTAACTATTCGATCTGGTGGAACAACGCCCTAGAGTGAAGCCTAGGTTGCCTGGAACGCAGAAATGACCATCACCTTCACACGGGTTGCAATTATTCCTGTCACAGGATGGAAAGACTGTTGTATTTTTATTGTATTTTAGACTTCAGGTGTTGACTTCTGAGGCCGTAGCTACTCGATGTGGTGGAACAACGCCATAGAGTGAAACCTAGGTTGCCCGGAACGTAGAAATGACCATAACTTTTACACTGGTAGCAATTATTCGTTTTACACAATGGAAAAACTGTTCTATTTATTTTGTATTTAATGCTTCGGGCGTTGGCTCCTAAGGCCCTAACTGTTTGATCTGGTGGAGCAACGCCCTCGAGTGACGCCTAGGGTGCTCGGAACGTAGAAGTGACCATAACTTCCATACAGGTTGCAATTATTCGTTTTATATGATGGAAAAACTGTTGTATTTATATTGTATTTTATGCTTCTGGCGTTCACTTCTTAGGCCCTAACTGATCGATCTGGTGGAACAACGGCCTAGGGTGAAGCCTAGGTTGCCCGGAACGTAGAAATGACCATAACTTTTACACTGGTAGCAATTACTCATTTTATAAAATGGAAAAACTGTTCTATTTATTTTGTATTTAATGCTTCGGGCGTTGGCTCCTAAGGCCCTAACTGTTTGATCTGGTGGAGCGACGCCCTAGAGTGAAACCTAGGTTGCCCGGAACGTAGAAATGACCACAACTTTCACACTGGTTGCTATTATTCGTTTTATACGATGGAAAAACGGTTCTATTTACCTTGTATTTTATGCTACGGGAGTTGACTTCTAAGGCCCTAACTGTTTGATCTGGTGGAGCAACGCCCTAGAGTGAAGGCTAGGTTGCCCGGTACGTAGAAATGACCATCACTTTCAAACTGGTTGCAATTATTCGTTTTATACGATGGAAACGCTGTTGTATTTATATCGTATTTTATGCTTCTGGCGTTGACTTCTTAGGCCCTAACTATTCCATCAGGCGGAACAACGCCCTAGGGTGAAGCCTAGGTTGCCCGGCAAATAGAAATGACCATAACTTTCACACTGGCAGCAATTATTCGTTTTATACGATGGAAAAACTGTTCTATTTATCTTGTATTTTATGCTACGGGAGTTGACTTCTAAGGCCCTAACTATTCGATCTGGTGGAGCAACGCCCTCGAGTGAAGCGTAGGTTGCCCGGTACGTATAAATGACCATCACTTTCAAATTGGTTGCAATTATTCCCGTTATATGATGGAAATACTGTTGTATTTTTATTGCATTATATGCTTCGGGCATTGACTTCTAAGGCCCTAACTATACAATCTGTTGGAGCAGCGCCCTAGGGTGAAGCCTAGGTTGCCCGGAAAGTAGAAATGACCATAACTTTCATGCTGGTTGCAATTATTCGTTTTATATGATGGAAAAACTGTTGTATTTATATTGTATTTTATGCTTCTGGCGTTCACTTCTTAGGCCCTAACTATTCGATCTGGTGGAACAACGGCCTAGGGTGAAGCCTATGTCGCCCGGAACGTAGAAATGACCATAACTTATACACTGGTAGCAATTATTCGTTTTATACAATGGAAAAACTGTTCTATTTATTTTGTATTTAATGCTTCGGGAGTTGGCTTCTAAGGCCCTAACTGTTTGACCTGGTGGAGCAACGCCCTATAGTGAAGCCTAGGTTGCGCGGTACGTAGAAATGACCATCACTTTCAAACTGGTTGCAATTAATCCTGTTATACGATGGAAAAACTGTTGTATTTTTATTGCATTTTATGATTCGGGCATTGACTTCTAAGGCCGAAACTAATCAATCTGTTGGCGCAACGCCCCAGGGTGAAGCCTAGGTTGCCCGGAAAGTAGAAATGACCATAACTTTCATACTGGTTGCAATTATTCGTTTTATATGATGGAAAAACTGTTGTATTTATGTTGTATTTTATGCTTCTGGCGTTCACTCCTTAGGCCCTAACTATTCGATCTGGTGGAACAACGGCCTAGGGTGAAGCCTAGGTAGCCCGGAACGTAGAAATGACCATAACTTTTACACTGTTAGCAATTATTCGTTTTATACAATGGAAAAACTGTTCTACTTATTTTGTGTTTAATGCTTCGGGCGTTGGCTTCTAAGGCCCTAACTGTTTGATCTGGTGGAGCAACGCCCTCGAGTGACGCCTAGGGTGCTCGGAACGTAGAAGTGACCATAACTTCCATACAGGTTGCAATTATTCGTTTTATATGATGGAAAAACTGTTGTATTTATATTGTATTTTATGCTTCTGGCGTTCACTTCTTAGGCCCTAACTGATCGATCTGGTGGAACAACGGCCTAGGGTGAAGCCTAGGTTGCCCGGAACGTAGAAATGACCATAACTTTTACACTGGTAGCAATTACTCATTTTATAAAATGGAAAAACTGTTCTATTTATTTTGTATTTAATGCTTCGGGCGTTGGCTCCTAAGGCCCTAACTGTTTGATCTGGTGGAGCGACGCCCTAGAGTGAAACCTAGGTTGCCCGGAACGTAGAAATGACCACAACTTTCACACTGGTTGCTATTATTCGTTTTATACGATGGAAAAACGGTTCTATTTATCTTGTATTTTATGCTACGGGAGTTGACTTCTAAGGCCCTAACTGTTTGATCTGGTGGAGCAACGCCCTAGAGTGAAGGCTAGGTTGCCCGGTACGTAGAAATGACCATCACTTTCAAACTGGTTGCAATTATTCGTTTTATACGATGGAAACGCTGTTGTATTTATATCGTATTTTATGCTTCTGGCGTTGACTTCTTAGGCCCTAACTATTCCATCAGGCGGAACAACGCCCTAGGGTGAAGCCTAGGTTGCCCGGCAAGTAGAAATGACCATAACTTTCACACTGGCAGCAATTATTCGTTTTATACGATGGAAAAACTGTTCTATTTATCTTGTATTTTATGCTACGGGAGTTGACTTCTAAGGCCCTAACTATTCGATCTGGTGGAGCAACGCCCTCGAGTGAAGCGTAGGTTGCCCGGTACGTATAAATGACCATCACTTTCAAATTGGTTGCAATTATTCCCGTTATATGATGGAAATACTGTTGTATTTTTATTGCATTATATGCTTCGGGCATTGACTTCTAAGGCCCTAACTATACAATCTGTTGGAGCAGCGCCCTAGGGTGAAGCCTAGGTTGCCCGGAAAGTAGAAATGACCATAACTTTCATACTGGTTGCAATTATTCGTTTTATATGATGGAAAAACTGTTGTATTTATATTGTATTTTATGCTTCTGGCGTTCACTTCTTAGGCCCTAACTATTCGATCTGGTGGAACAACGGCCTAGGGTGAAGCCTATGTCGCCCGGAACGTAGAAATGACCATAACTTATACACTGGTAGCAATTATTCGTTTTATACAATGGAAAAACTGTTCTATTTATTTTGTATTTAATGCTTCGGGAGTTGGCTTCTAAGGCCCTAACTGTTTGACCTGGTGGAGCAACGCCCTATAGTGAAGCCTAGGTTGCGCGGTACGTAGAAATGACCATCACTTTCAAACTGGTTGCAATTAATCCTGTTATACGATGGAAAAACTGTTGTATTTTTATTGCATTTTATGATTCGGGCATTGACTTCTAAGGCCGAAACTAATCAATCTGTTGGCGCAACGCCCCAGGGTGAAGCCTAGGTTGCCCGGAAAGTAGAAATGACCATAACTTTCATACTGGTTGCAATTATTCGTTTTATATGATGGAAAAACTGTTGTATTTATGTTGTATTTTATGCTTCTGGCGTTCACTCCTTAGGCCCTAACTATTCGATCTGGTGGAACAACGGCCTAGGGTGAAGCCTAGGTAGCCCGGAACGTAGAAATGACCATAACTTTTACACTGTTAGCAATTATTCGTTTTATACAATGGAAAAACTGTTCTACTTATTTTGTATTTAATGCTTCGGGCGTTGGCTTCTAAGGCCCTAACTGTTTGATCTGGTGGAGCAACGCCCTAGAGTGAAAGCTAGGTTGCCCGGAACGTAGAAATGACCATAACTTTCACACTGGTTGCTATTATTCGTTTTATACGATGGAAAAACGGTTCTATTTATCTTGTATTTTATGCTACGGGAGTTGACTTCTAAGGCCCTAACTGTTTGATCTGGTGGAGCAACGCCCTAGAGTGAAGGCTAGGTTGCCCGGTACGTAGAAATGACCATCACTTTCAAACTGGTTGCAATTATTCGTTTTATACGATGGAAACGCTGTTGTATTTATATCGTATTTTATGCTTCTGGCGTTGACTTCTTAGGCCCTAACTATTCCATCAGGCGGAACAACGCCCTAGGGTGAAGCCTAGGTTGCCCGGCAAGTAGAAATGACCATAACTTTCACACTGGCAGCAATTATTCGTTTTATACGATGGAAAAACTGTTCTATTTATCTTGTATTTTATGCTACGGGAGTTGACTTCTAAGGCCCTAACTATTCGATCTGGTGGAGCAACGCCCTCGAGTGAAGCGTAGGTTGCCCGGTACGTATAAATGACCATCACTTTCAAATTGGTTGCAATTATTCCCGTTATATGATGGAAATACTGTTGTATTTTTATTGCATTATATGCTTCGGGCATTGACTTCTAAGGCCCTAACTATACAATCTGTTGGAGCAGCGCCCTAGGGTGAAGCCTAGGTTGCCCGGAAAGTAGAAATGACCATAACTTTCATACTGGTTGCAATTATTCGTTTTATATGATGGAAAAACTGTTGTATTTATATTGTATTTTATGCTTCTGGCGTTCACTTCTTAGGCCCTAACTATTCGATCTGGTGGAACAACGGCCTAGGGTGAAGCCTATGTCGCCCGGAACGTAGAAATGACCATAACTTATACACTGGTAGCAATTATTCGTTTTATACAATGGAAAAACTGTTCTATTTATTTTGTATTTAATGCTTCGGGAGTTGGCTTCTAAGGCCCTAACTGTTTGACCTGGTAGAGCAACGCCCTATAGTGAAGCCTAGGTTGCGCGGTACGTAGAAATGACCATCACTTTCAAACTGGTTGCAATTAATCCTGTTATACGATGGAAAAACTGTTGTATTTTTATTGCATTTTATGATTCGGGCATTGACTTCTAAGGCCGAAACTAATCAATCTGTTGGCGCAACGCCCCAGGGTGAAGCCTAGGTTGCCCGGAAAGTAGAAATGACCATAACTTTCATACTGGTTGCAATTATTCGTTTTATATGATGGAAAAACTGTTGTATTTATGTTGTATTTTATGCTTCTGGCGTTCACTCCTTAGGCCCTAACTATTCGATCTGGTGGAACAACGGCCTAGGGTGAAGCCTAGGTAGCCCGGAACGTAGAAATGACCATAACTTTTACACTGTTAGCAATTATTCGTTTTATACAATGGAAAAACTGTTCTACTTATTTTGTATTTAATGCTTCGGGCGTTGGCTTCTAAGGCCCTAACTGTTTGATCTGGTGGAGCAACGCCCTAGAGTGAAAGCTAGGTTGCCCGGAACGTAGAAATGACCATAACTTTCACACTGGTTGCTATTATTCGTTTTATACGATGGAAAAACTGTTATATTTATATTGTATTTTATTCTTCTGGCGTTCACATCTTAGGCCCGAACTATTCGATCTGGTGGAACAACGCCCTTGGGTGAAGCCTAGGTTGCCCGGAACGTAGAAATGACCATAACTTTTACACTGGTAGCAATTATCCGTTTTATACAATGGAATAGCTGTTCTATTTATTTTGTATTTTATGCTTCGGGCGTTGACTTCTAAGGCCCTAACTGTTTCGTCTGGTGGAGCAACGCCCTAGAGTGAAGCCTAGGTTGCCCGGTACGTAGAAATGACCATCACCTTCAAACTGGTTGCAATTATTCGTTTTATACGATGGAAAAGTTGTTGTATTTATATCGTATTTTATGCTACTGGCGTCGACTTCTTAGGCCCTAACTATTCGATCTGGTGGAACAACGCCCTAGAGTGAAGCCTAGGTTGCCCGGCAAGCAGAAATGACCATAACTTTCACACTGGCAGCAATTATTCGTTTTATACGATGGAAAAACTGTTCTATTTATCTTGTATTTTATGCTACGGGAGTTGACTTCTAAGGCCCTAACTATTCGATCTGGTGGAGCAACGCCCTCGAGTGAAGCGTAGGTTGCCCGGTACGTATAAATGACCATTACTTTCAAATTGGTTGCAATTATTCCTGTTATATGATGGAAATACTGTTGTATTTTTATTGCATTATATGCTTCGGGCATTGACTTCTAAGGCCCTAACTATACAATCTGTTGGAGCAGCGCCCTAGGGTGAAGCCTAGGTTGCCCGGAAATTAGAAATGAACATAACTTTCATACTGGTTGCAATTATTCGTTTTATATGATGGAAAAACTGTTGTATTTATATTGTATTTTATGCTTCTGGCGTTCACTTCTTAGGCCCTAACTATTCGATCTGGTGGAACAACGGCCTAGGGTGAAGCCTATGTCGCCCGGAACGTAGAAATGACCATAACTTATACACTGGTAGCAATTATTCGTTTTATACAATGGAAAAACTGTTCTATTTATTTTGTATTTAATGCTTCGGGAGTTGGCTTCTAAGGCCCTAACTGTTTGACCTGGTGTAGCAACGCCCTATAGTGAAGCCTAGGTTGCGCGGTACGTAGAAATGACCATCACTTTCAAACTGGTTGCAATTATTCGTTTTATACGATGGAAAAGCTGTTGTATTTATATCGTATTTTATGCTTCTGGCGTTGACTTCATGGGACCTAACTATTCCATCAGGTGGAACAACGCCCTAGGGTGAAGCCTAGGTTGCCGGGAAAGTGGAAATGACCATAACTTTCACACTGGTAGCAATTATTCGTTTTATACGATGGAAAAGCTGTTGTATTTATATTGTATTTTATGCTTCTGGCGTTGACTTCTAAGGCCCTAGCTTTTCGATCTAGTGGAGCAACGCCCTAGAGTGAAGCCTAGGTTGCCCGGGACGTAGAAATGACCATCACTTTCAAACTGGTTGCAATTATTCGTTTTATATGATGGAAAAACTGTTGTATTTATATTGTATTTTATGCTTCTGGCGTTCACTCCTTAGGCCCTAACTATTCGATCTGGTGGAGCAACGCCCTAGAGTGAAAGCTAGGATGCCCGGAACGTAGAAATGACCATAACTTTCACACTGGTTGCTATTATTCGTTTTATACGATGGAAAAACTGTTATATTTATATTGTATTTTATTCTTCTGGCGTTCACATCTTAGGCCCGAACTATTCGATCTGGTGGAACAACGCCCTTGGGTGAAGCCTAGGTTGCCCGGAACGTAGAAATGACCATAACTTTTACACTGGTAGCAATTATGCGTTTTATACAATGGAATAACTGTTCTATTTATTTTGTATTTTATGCTTCGGGCGTTGACTTCTAAGGCCCTAACTGTTTCGTCTGGTGGAGCAACGCCCTAGAGTGAAGCCTAGGTTGCCCGGTACGTAGAAATGACCATCACCTTCAAACTGGTTGCAATTATTCGTTTTATACGATGGAAAAGTTGTTGCATTTATATCGTATTTTATGCTACTGGCGTTGACTTCTTAGGCCCTAACTATTCGATCTGGTGGAACAACGCCCTAGAGTGAAGCCTAGGTTGCCTGGAACGCAGAAATGACCATCACCTTCACACGGGTTGCAATTATTCCTGTCATAGGATGGAAAGACTGTTGTATTTTTATTGTATTTTAGACTTCAGGTGTTGACTTCTGAGGCCGTAGCTACTCGATGTGGTGGAACAACGCCATAGAGTGAAACCTAGGTTGCCCGGAACGTAGAAATGACCATAACTTTTACACTGGTAGCAATTATTCGTTTTACACAATGGAAAAACTCTTCTATTTATCTTGTATTTTATGCTTCGGGCGTTGACTTCTGAGGCCCTAAATGTTTGATCTGGTGGAGCAACGCCCTGGAGTGAAGCCTAGGTTGCCCGGAAAGTAGAAATGACCATAACTTTCACACTGGTAGCAATTATTCGTTTTATACGATGGAAAAGCTGTTGTATTTATATCGTATTTTATGCTTCTGGCGCTGACTTCTAAGGCTGTAACTATTCGATCTGGTGGAGCAACGCCTAGAGTGACGCCTAGGGTGCTCGGAACGTAGAAATGACCATAACTTTCATACTGATTGCAATTATTCGTTTTATATGATGGAAAAACTGTTGTATTTATATTGTGTTTTATGCTTCTGGCGTTCACTTCTTAGGCCCTAACTATTCGATCTGGTGGAACAACAGCCTAGGGTGAAGCCTAGGTTGCCCGGAACGTAGAAATGACCATAACTTTTACACTGGTAGCAATTATTCGTTTTATACAATGGAAAAACTGTTCTATTTATTTTGTATTTAATGCTTCGGGCGTTGGCTCCTAAGGCCCTAACTGTTTGATCTGGTGGAGCAACGCCCTCGAGTGACGCCTAGGGTGCTCGGAACGTAGAAGTGACCATAACTTCCATACAGGATGCAATTATTCGTTTTATATGATGGAAAAACTGTTGTATTTATATTGTATTTTATGCTTCTGGCGTTCACTTCTTAGGCCCTAACTATTCGATCTGGTGGAACAACGGCCTAGGGTGAAGCCTAGGTTGCCCGGAACGTAGAAATGACCATAACTTTTACACTGGTAGCAATTATTCATTTTATAAAATGGAAAAACTGTTCTATTTATTTTGTATTTAATGCTTCGGGCGTTGGCTCCTAAGGCCCTAACTGTTTGATCTGGTGGAGCGACGCCCTAGAGTGAAACCTAGGTTGCCCGGAACGTAGAAATGACCACAACTTTCACACTGGTTGCTATTATTCGTTTTATACGATGGAAAAACGGTTCTATTTATCTTGTATTTTATGCTACGGGAGTTGACTTCTAAGGCCCTAACTGTTTGATCTGGTGGAGCAACGCCCTAGAGTGAAGGCTAGGTTGCCCGGTACGTAGAAATGACCATCACTTTCAAACTGGTTGCAATTATTCGTTTTATACGATGGAAACGCTGTTGTATCTATATCGTATTTTATGCTTCTGGCGTTGACTTCTTAGGCCCTAACTATTCCATCAGGCGGAACAACGCCCTAGGGAGAAGCCTAGGTTGCCCGGCAAGTAGAAATGACCATAACTTTCACACTGGCAGCAATTATTCGTTTTATACGATGGAAAAACTGTTCTATTTATCTTGTATTTTATGCTACGGGAGTTGACTTCTAAGGCCCTAACTATTCGATCTGGTGGAGCAACGCCCTAGAGTGAAGCCTAGGTTGCGCGGTACGTAGAAATGACCATCACTTTCAAACTGGTTGCAATTAATCCTGTTATACGATGGAAAAACTGTTGTATTTTTATTGCATTTTATGATTCGGGCATTGACTTCTAAGGCCGAAACTAATCAATCTGTTGGCGCAACGCCCCAGGGTGAAGCCTAGGTTGCCCGGAAAGTAGAAATGACCATAACTTTCATACTGGTTGCAATTATTCGTTTTATATGATGGAAAAACTGTTGTATTTATATTGTATTTTATGCTTCTGGCGTTCACTCCTTAGGCCCTAACTATTCGATCTGGTGGAACAACGGCCTAGGGTGAAGCCTAGGTAGCCCGGAACGTAGAAATGACCATAACTTTTACACTGTTAGCAATTATTCGTTTTATACAATGGAAAAACTGTTCTATTTATTTTGTATTTAATGCTTCGGGCGTTGGCTTCTAAGGCCCTAACTGTTTGATCTGGTGGATCAACGCCCTAGAGTGAAAGCTAGGTTGCCCGGAACGTAGAAATGACCATAACCTTCACACTGGTTGCTATTATTCGTTTTATACGATGGAAAAACTGTTATATTTATTTTGTATTTTATGCTTCGGGCGTTGACTTCTAAGGCCCTAACTGTTTCGTCTGGTGGAGCAACGCCCTAGAGTGAAGCCTAGGTTGCCCGGTACGTAGAAATGACCATCACCTTCAAACTGGTTGCAATTATTCCTGTCATAGGATGGAAAGACTGTTGTATTTTTATTGTATTTTAGACTTCAGGTGTTGACTTCTGAGGCCGTAGCTATTCGATGTGGTGGAAGAACGCCATAGAGTGAAGCCTAGGTTGCCCGGAACGTAGAAATGACCATAACTTTTACACTGGTAGCAATTATTCGTTTTACACAATGGAAAAACTCTTCTATTTATCTTGTATTTTATGCTTCGGGCGTTGACTTCTAAGGCCCTAACTGATTGATCTGGTGGAGCAACGCCCTAGAGTGAAGGCTAGGTTGCCCGGTACGTAGAAATGACCATCACTTTCAAACTGGTTGCAACTATTCGTTTTATGCGATGGAAACGCTGTTGTATTTATATCGTATTTTATGCTTCTGGCGTTGACTTCTTAGGCCCTAACTATTCCATCAGGCGGAACAACGCCCTAGGGTAAAGCCTAGGTTGCCCGGCAAGTAGAAATGACCATAACTTTCACACTGGCAGCAATTATTCGTTTTATACGATGGAAAAACTGTTCTATTTATCTTGTATTTTATGCTACGGGAGTTGACTTCTAAGGCCCTAACTATTCGATCTGGTGGAGCAACGCCCTCGAGTGAAGCGTAGGTTGCCCGGTACGTATAAATGACCATCACTTTCAAATTGGTTGCAATTATTCCTGTTATATGATGGAAATACTGTTGTATTTTTATTGCATTATATGCTTCTGGCGTTCACTTCTTAGGCCCTAGCTATTCGATCTGGTGGAACAACAGCCTAGGGTGAAGCCTAGGTTGCCCGGAACGTAGAAATGACCATAACTTTTACACTGGTAGCAATTATTCGTTTTATACAATGGAAAAACTGTTCTATTTATTTTGTATTTAATGCTTCGGGCGTTGGCTCCTAAGGCCCTAACTGTTTGATCTGGTGGAGCAACGCCCTCGAGTGACGCCTAGGGTGCTCGGAACGTAGAAGTGACCATAACTTTCATACAGGTTGCAATTATTCGTTTTATATGATGGAAAAACTGTTGTATTTATATTGTATTTTATGCTTCTGGCGTTCACTTCTTAGGCCCTAACTATTCGATCTGGAGGAACAACGGCCTAGGGTGAAGCCTAGGTTGCCCGGAACGTAGAAATGACCATAACTTTTACACTGGTAGCAATTATTCATTTTATAAAATGGAAAAACTGTTCTATTTATTTTGTATTTAATGCTTCGGGCGTTGGCTCCTAAGGCCCGAACTGTTTGATCTGGTGGAGCGACGCCCTAGAGTGAAACCTAGGTTGCCCGGAACGTAGAAATGACAACAACTTTCACACTGGTTGCTATTATTCGTTTTATACGATGGAAAAACTGTTATATTTATATTGTATTTTATTCTTCTGGCGTTCACATCTTAGGCCCGAACTATTCGATCTGGTGGAACAACGCCCTTGGGTGAAGCCTAGGTTGCCCGGAACGTAGAAATGACCATAACTTTTACACTGGTAGCAATTATGCGTATTATACAATGAAATAACTGTTCTATTTATTTTGTATTTTATGCTTCGGGCGTTGACTTCTAAGGCCCTAACTGTTTCGTCTGGTGGAGCAACGCCATAGAGTGAAGCCTAGGTTGCCCGGAACGTAGAAATGACCATAACTTTTACACTGGTAGCAATTATTCGTTTTACACAATGGAAAAACTCTTCTATTTATCTTGTATTTTATGCTTCGGTCGTTGACTTCTGAGGCCCTAACTGTTTGATCTGGTGGAGCAACGCCCTAGAGTGAAGCCTAGGTTGCCCGGAAAGTAGAAATGACCATAACTTTCACACCGGTAGCAATTATTCGTTTTATACGATGGAAAAGCTGTTGTATTTATATCGTATTTTATGCTTCTGGCGCTGACTTCTAAGGCCGTAACTATTCGATCTGGTGGAGCAACGCCTAGAGTGACGCCTAGGGTGCTCGGAACGTAGAAATGACCATAACTTTCATACTGGTTGCAATTATTCGTTTTATATGATGGAAGAACTGTTGTATTTATATTGTATTTTATGCTTCTGGCGTTCACTTCTTAGGCCCTCACTATTCGATCTGGTGGAACAACAGCCTAGGGTGAAGCCTAGGTTGCCCGGAACGTAGAAATGACCATAGCTTTTACACTGGTAGCAATTATTCGTTTTATACGATGGAAAAGCTGTTGTATTTATATTGTATTTTATGCTTCTGGCGTTGACTTCTAAGGCGCTAGCTTTTCGATCTAGTGGAGCAACGCCCTAGAGTGAAGCCTAGGTTGCCCGGAACGTAGAAATGACCATCACTTTCAAACTGGTTGCAATTAATCCTGTTATACGATGGAAAAACTGTTGTACTTTTATTGCATTTTATGATTCGGGCATTGACTTCTAAGGCCCAAACTATTCAATCTGTTGGCGCAACGCCCCAGGGTGAAGCCTAGGTTGCTCGGAACGTAGAAATGACCATAACTTTCATACTGGTTGCTATTATTCGTTTTATACGATGGAAAAGCTGTTATATTTATATTGTATTTTATTCTTCTGGCGTTCACATCTTAGGCCCGAACTATTCGATCTGGTGGAACAACGCCCTTGGGTGAAGCCTAGGTTGCCCGGAACGTAGAAATGACCATAACTTTTACACTGGTAGCAATTATGCGTATTATACAATGAAATAACTGTTCTATTTATTTTGTATTTTATGCTTCGGGCGTTGACTTCTAAGGCCCTAACTGTTTCGTCTGGTGGAGCAACGCCATAGAGTGAAGCCTAGGTTGCCCGGAACGTAGAAATGACCATAACTTTTACACTGGTAGCAATTATTCGTTTTACACAATGGAAAAACTCTTCTATTTATCTTGTATTTTATGCTTCGGGCGTTGACTTCTGAGGCCCTAACTGTTTGATCTGGTGGAGCAACGCCCTAGAGTGAAGCCTAGGTTGCCCGGAAAGTAGAAATGACCATAACTTTCACACTGGTAGCAATTATTCGTTTTATACGATGGAAAAGCTGTTGTATTTATATCGTATTTTATGCTTCTGGCGCTGACTTCTAAGGCCGTAACTATTCGATCTGGTGGAGCAACGCCTAGAGTGACGCCTAGGGTGCTCGGAACGTAGAAATGAAAATAACTTTCATACTGGTTGCAATTATTCGTTTTATATGATGGAAGAACTGTTGTATTTATATTGTATTTTATGCTTCTGGCGTTCACTTCTTAGGCCCTAACTATTCGATCTGGTGGAACAACAGCCTAGGGTGAAGCCTAGGTTGCCCGGAACGTAGAAATGACCATAGCTTTTACACTGGTAGCAATTATTCGTTTTATACGATGGAAAAGCTGTTGTATTTATATTGTATTTTATGCTTCTGGCGTTGACTTCTAAGGCGCTAGCTTTTCGATCTAGTGGAGCAACGCCCTAGAGTGAAGCCTAGGTTGCCCGGAACGTAGAAATGACCATCACTTTCAAACTGGTTGCAATTAATCCTGTTATACGATGGAAAAACTGTTGTACTTTTATTGCATTTTATGATTCGGGCATTGACTTCTAAGGCCCAAACTATTCAATCTGTTGGCGCAACGCCCCAGGGTGAAGCCTAGGTTGCCCGGAAAGTAGAAATGACCATAACTTTCATACTGGTTGCAATTATTCGTTTTATATAATGGAAAAACTGTTGTATTTATATTGTATTTTATGCTTCTGGCGTTCATTCCTTAGGCCCTAACTATTCGATCTGGTGGAACGACGGCCTAGGGTGAAGCCTAGGTAGCCCGGAACGTAGAACTGACCATAACTTTTACACTGTTAGCAATTATTCGTTTTATACAATGGAAAAACTGTTCTATTTATTTTGTATTTAATGCCTCGGGCGTTGGCTTCTAAGGCCCTAACTGTTTGATCTGGTGGAGCAACGCCCTAGAGTGAAAGCTAGGTTGCCCGGATCGTAGAAATGACCATAACTTTCACACTGGTTGCTATTATTCGTTTTATACGATGGAAAAACTGTTATATTTATATTGTATTTTATTCTTCTGGCGTTCACATCTTAGGCCCGAACTATTCGATCTGGTGGAACAACGCCCTTGGGTGAAGCCTAGGTTGCCCGGAACGTAGAAATGACCATCACCTTCAAACTGGTTGCAATTATTCGTTTTATACGATGGAAAAGTTGTTGTATTTATATCGTATTTTATGCTACTGGCGTTGACTTCTTAGGCCCTAACTATTCGATCTGGTGGAACAACGCCCTAGAGTGAAGCCTAGGTTGCCTGGAACGCAGAAATGACCATCACCTTCACACGGGTTGCAATTATTCCTGTCATAGGATGGAAAGACTGTTGTATTTTTATTGTATTTTAGACTTCAGGTGTTGACTTCTGAGGCCGTAGCTATTCGATGTGGTGGAAGAACGCCATAGAGTGAAGCCTAGGTTGCCCGGAACGTAGAAATGACCATAACTTTTACACTGGTAGCAATTATTCGTTTTACACAATGGAAAAACTCTTCTATTTATCTTGTATTTTATGATTCGGGCGTTGACTTCTGAGGCCCTAACTGTTTGATCTGGTGGAGCAACGCCCTAGAGTGAAGCCTAGGTTGCCCGGAAAGTAGAAATGACCATAACTTTCACACTGGTAGCAATTATTCGTTTTATACGATGGAAAAGCTGTTGTATTTATATCGTATTTAATGCTTCTGGCGCTGACTTCTAAGGCCGTAACTATTCGATCTGGTGGAGCAACGCCTAGAGTGACGCCTAGGGTGCTCGGAACGTAGAAATGACCATAACTTTCATACTGGTTGCAATTATTCGTTTTATATGATGGAAGAACTGTTGTATTTATATTGTATTTTATGCTTCTGGCGTTCACTTCTTAGGCCCTAACTATTCGATCTGGTGGAACAACAGCCTAGGGTGAAGCCTAGGTTGCTCGGAACGTAGAAATGACCATAGCTTTTACACTGGTAGCAATTATTCGTTTTATACGATGGAAAAGCTGTTGTATTTATATTGTATTTTATGCTTCTGGCGTTGACTTCTAAGGCCCTAGCTTTTCGATCTAGTGGAGCAACGCCCTAGAGTGAAGCCTAGGTTGCCCGGAACGTAGAAATGACCATCACTTTCAAACTGGTTGCAATTAATCCTGTTATACGATGGAAAAACTGTTGTACTTTTATTGCATTTTATGATTCGGGCATTGACTTCTAAGGCCCAAACTATTCAATCTGTTGGCGCAACGCCCCAGGGTGAAGCCTAGGTTGCCCGGAAAGTAGAAATGACCATAACTTTCATACTGGTTGCAATTATTCGTTTTATATAATGGAAAAACTGTTGTATTTATATTGTATTTTATGCTTCTGGCGTTCATTCCTTAGGCCCTAACTATTCGATCTGGTGGAACAACGGCCTAGGGTGAAGCCTAGGTAGCCCGGAACGTAGAAATAACCATAACTTTTACACTGTTAGCAATTATTCGCTTTATACAATGGAAAAACTGTTCTATTTATTTTGTATTTAATGCCTCGGGCGTTGGCTTCTAAGGCCCTAACTGTTTGATCTGGTGGAGCAACGCCCTAGAGTGAAAGCTAGGTTGCCCGGATCGTAGAAATGACCATAACTTTCACACTGGTTGCTATTATTCGTTTTATACGATGGAAAAACTGTTATATTTATATTGTATTTTATTCTTCTGGCGTTCACATCTTAGGCCTGAACTATTCGATCTGGTGGAACAACGCCCTTGGGTGAAGCCTAGGTTGCCCGGAACGTAGAAATGACCATAACTTTTACACTGGTAGCAATTATGCGTTTTATACAATGGAATAACTGTTCTATTTATTTTGTATTTTATGCTTCGGGCGTTGACTTCTAAGGCCCTAACTGTTTCGTCTGGTGGAGCAACGCCCTAGAGTGAAGCCTAGGTTGCCCGGTACGTAGAAATGACCATCACCTTCAAACTGGTTGCAATTATTCGTTTTATACGATGGAAAAGTTGTTGTATTTATATCGTATTTTATGCTACTGGCGTTGACTTCTTAGGCCCTAACTATTCGATCTGGTGGAGCAACGCCTAGAGTGACGTCTAGGGTGCTCGGAACGTAGAAATGACCATAACTTTCATACTGGTTGCAATTATTCGTTTTATATGATGGAAGAACTGTTGTATTTATATTGCATTTTATGCTTCTGGCGTTCACTTCTTAGGCCCTAACTATTCGATCTGGTGGAACAACAGCCTAGGGTGAAGCCCACGTTGCCCGGAACGTAGAAATGACCATAGCTTTTACACTGGTAGCAATTATGCGTTTTATACAATGGAATAACTGTTCTATTTATTTTGTATTTTATGCTTCGGGCGTTGACTTCTAAGGCCCTAACTGTTTCGTATGGTGGAGCAACGCCCTAGAGTGAAGCCTAGGTTGCCCGGTACGTACAAATGACCATCACCTTCAAACTGGTTGCAATTATTCGTTTTATACGATGGAAAAGTTGTTGTATTTATATCGTATTTTATGCTACTGGCGTTGACTTCTTAGGCCCTAACTATTCGATCTGGTGGAACAACGCCCTAGAGTGAAGCCTAGGTTGCCTGGAACGCAGAAATGACCATCACCTTCACACGGGTTGCAATTATTCCTGTTATAGGATGGAAAGATTGTTGTATTTTTATTGTATTTTAGACTTCAGGTGTTGACTTCTGAGGCCGTAGCTATTCGATGTGGTGGAAGGACGCCATAGAGTGAAGCCTAGGTTGCCCGGAACGTAGAAATGACCATAACTTTTACACTGGTAGCATTTATTCGTTTTACACAATGGAAAAACTCTTCTATTTATCTTGTATTTTATGCTTCGGGCGTTGACTTCTGAGGCCCTAACTGTTTGATCTGGTGGAGCAACGCCCTAGAGTGAAGTCTAGGTTGCCCGGAAAGTAGAAATGACCATAACTTTCACACTGGTAGCAATTATTCGTTTTATACAATGGAAAAACTGTTCTATTTATTTTGTATTTCATGCTTCGGGCGTTGGCTCCTAAGGCCCTAACTGTTTGATCTGGTGGAGCAACGCCCTAGAGTGAAAGCTAGGCTGCCCGGAACGTAGAAATGACCATAACTTTCACACTGGTTGTTATTATTCGTTTTATACGATTGAAAAACTGTTATATTTATATTGTATTTTATTCTTCTGGCGTTCACATCTTAGGCCCGAACTATTCGATCTGATGGAACAACGCCCTTGGGTGAAGCCTAGGTTGCCCGGAACGTAGAAATGACCATAACTTTTACACTGGTAGCAATTATGCGTTTTATACAATGGAATAACTGTTCTATTTATTTTGTATTTTATGCTTCGGGCGTTGACTTCTAAGGCCCTAACTGTTTCGTCTGGTGGAGCAACGCCCTAGAGTGAAGCCTAGGTTGCCCGGCACGTAGAAATGACCATCACCTTCAAACTGGTTGCAATTATACGTTTTATACGATGGAAAAGTTGTTGTATTTATATCGTATTTTATGCTACTGGCGTTGACTTCTTAGGCCCTAACTATTCGATCTGGTGGAACAACGCCCTAGAGTGAAGCCTAGGTTGCCTGGAACGCAGAAATGACCATCACCTTCACACGGGTTGCAATTATTCCTGTTATAGGATGGAAAGACTGTTGTATTTTTATTGTATTTTAGACTTCAGGTGTTGACTTCTGAGGCCGTAGCTATTCGATGTGGTGGAAGAACGCCATAGAGTGAAGCCTAGGTTGCCCGGAACGTAGAAATGACCATAACTTTTACACTGGTAGCAATTATTCGTTTTACACAATGGAAAAACTCTTCTATTTATCTTGTATTTTATGCTTCGGGCGTTGACTTCTGAGGCCCTAACTGTTTGATCAGGTGGAGCAACGCCCTAGAGTGAAGTCTAGGTTGCCCGGAAAGTAGAAATGACCATAACTTTCACACTGGTAGCAATTATTCGTTTTATACAATGGAAAAACTGTTCTATTTATTTTGTATTTAATGCTTCGGGCGTTGGCTCCTAAGGCCCTAACTGTTTGATCTGGTGGAGCAACGCCCTCGAGAGACGCCTAGGGTGCTCGGAACGTAGAAATGACCATAACTTTCATACAGGTTGCAATTATTCGTTTTATATGATGGAAAAACTGTTGTATTTATATTGTATTTTATGCTTCTGGCGTTCACTTCTTAGGCCCGAACTATTCGATCTGGTGGAACAACGCCCTTGGGTGAAGCCTAGGTTGCCCGGAACGTAGAAATGACCATAACTTTTACACTGGTAGCAATTATTCGTTTTATACAATGGAAAAACTGTTCTATTTATTTTGTATTTCATGCTTCGGGCGTTGGCTCCTAAGGCCCTAACTGTTTGATCTGGTGGAGCAACGCCCTAGAGTGAAAGCTAGGCTGCCCGGAACGTAGAAATGACCATAACTTTCACACTGGTTGTTATTATTCGTTTTATACGATTGAAAAACTGTTATATTTATATTGTATTTTATTCTTCTGGCGTTCACATCTTAGGCCCGAACTATTCGATCTGGTGGAACAACGCCCTTGGGTGAAGCCTAGGTTGCCCGGAACGTAGAAATGACCATAACTTTTACACTGGTAGCAATTATGCGTTTTATACAATGGAATAACTGTTCTATTTATTTTGTATTTTATGCTTCGGGCGTTGACTTCTAAGGCCCTAACTGTTTCGTCTGGTGGAGCAACGCCCTAGAGTGAAGCCTAGGTTGCCCGGCACGTAGAAATGACCATCACCTTCAAACTGGTTGCAATTATACGTTTTATACGATGGAAAAGTTGTTGTATTTATATCGTATTTTATGCTACTGGCGTTGACTTCTTAGGCCCTAACTATTCGATCTGGTGGAACAACGCCCTAGAGTGAAGCCTAGGTTGCCTGGAACGCAGAAATGACCATCACCTTCACACGGGTTGCAATTATTCCTGTTATAGGATGGAAAGACTGTTGTATTTTTATTGTATTTTAGACTTCAGGTGTTGACTTCTGAGGCCGTAGCTATTCGATGTGGTGGAAGAACGCCATAGAGTGAAGCCTAGGTTGCCCGGAACGTAGAAATGACCATAACTTTTACACTGGTAGCAATTATTCGTTTTACACAATGGAAAAACTCTTCTATTTATCTTGTATTTTATGCTTCGGGCGTTGACTTCTGAGGCCCTAACTGTTTGATCAGGTGGAGCAACGCCCTAGAGTGAAGTCTAGGTTGCCCGGAAAGTAGAAATGACCATAACTTTCACACTGGTAGCAATTATTCGTTTTATACAATGGAAAAACTGTTCTATTTATTTTGTATTTAATGCTTCGGGCGTTGGCTCCTAAGGCCCTAACTGTTTGATCTGGTGGAGCAACGCCCTCGAGAGACGCCTAGGGTGCTCGGAACGTAGAAATGACCATAATTTTCATACAGGTTGCAATTATTCGTTTTATATGATGGAAAAACTGTTGTATTTATATTGTATTTTATGCTTCTGGCGTTCACTTCTTAGGCCCTAACTATTCGATCTGGTGGAACAACGGCCTAGGGTGAAGCCTAGGTTGCCCGGAACGTAGAAATGACCATAAATTTTACACTGGTAGCAATTATTCGTTTTATACAATGAAAAACTGTTCTATTATTTTGTATTTTATGCTTCGGGCGTTGACTTCTAAGGCCCTAACTGTTTCGTATGGTGGAGCAACGCCCTAGAGTGAAGCCTAGGTTGCCCGGTACGTACAAATGACCATCACCTTCAAACTGGTTGCAATTATTCGTTTTATACGATGGAAAAGTTGTTGTATTTATATCGTATTTTATGCTACTGGCGTTGACTTCTTAGGCCCTAACTATTCGATCTGGTGGAACAACGCCCTAGAGTGAAGCCTAGGTTGCCTGGAACGCAGAAATGACCATCACCTTCACACGGGTTGCAATTATTCCTGTTATAGGATGGAAAGATTGTTGTATTTTTATTGTATTTTAGACTTCAGGTGTTGACTTCTGAGGCCGTAGCTATTCGATGTGGTGGAAGAACGCCATAGAGTGAAGCCTAGGTTGCCCGGAACGTAGAAATGACCATAACTTTTACACTGGTAGCATTTATTCGTTTTACACAATGGAAAAACTCTTCTATTTATCTTGTATTTTATGCTTCGGGCGTTGACTTCTGAGGCCCTAACTGTTTGATCTGGTGGAGCAACGCCCTAGAGTGAAGTCTAGGTTGCCCGGAAAGTAGAAATGACCATAACTTTCACACTGGTAGCAATTATTCGTTTTATACAATGGAAAAACTGTTCTATTTATTTTGTATTTCATGCTTCGGGCGTTGGCTCCTAAGGCCCTAACTGTTTGATCTGGTGGAGCAACGCCCTAGAGTGAACGCTAGGTTGCCCGGTACGTAGAAATGACCATCACTTTCAAACTGGTTGCAATTATTCGTTTTATACGATGGAAACGCTGTTGTATTTATATCGTATTTTATGCTTCTGGCGTCGACTTCTTAGGTCCTAACTATTCCATCAGGTGGAACAATGCCCTAGGGTGAAGCCTAGGTTGCCCGGCAAGTAGAAATTACCATAACTTTCACACTGGCAGCAATTATTCGTTTTATACGATGGAAAAACTGTTCTATTTATCTTGTATTTTATGGTTCGGGAGTTGACTTCTAAGGCCCTAACTATTCGATCTGGTGGAACAACGCCCTTGGGTGAAGCCTAGGTTGCCCGGAGCGTAGAAATGACCATAACTTTTACACTGGTAGCAATTATGCGTTTTATACAATGGAATAACTGTTCTATTTATTTTGTATTTTATGCTTCGGGCGTTGACTTCTAAGGCCCTAACTGTTTCGTCTGGAGGAGCAACGCCCTAGAGTGAAGCCTAGGTTGCCCGGTACGTAGAAATGACCATCACCTTCAAACTGGTTGCAATTATTCGTTTTATACGATGGAAAAGTTCTTGTATTTATATCGTATTTTATGCTACTGGCGTTGACTTCTTAGGCCCTAACTATTCGATCTGGTGGAACAACGCCCTAGAGTGAAGCCTAGGTTGCCTGGAACGCAGAAATGACCATCACCTTCACACGGGTTGCAATTATTCCTGTTATAGGATGGAAAGACTGTTGTATTTTTATTGTATTTTAGACTTCAGGTGTTGACTTCTGAGGCCGTAGCTATTCGATGTGGTGGAAGAACGCCATAGAGTGAAGCCTAGGTTGCCCGGAACGTAGAAATGACCATAACTTTTACACTGGTAGCAATTATTCGTTTTACACAATGGAAAAACTCTTCTATTTATCTTGTATTTTATGCTTCGGGCGTCGACTTCTGAGGCCCTAACTTTTTGATCTGGTGGAGCAACGCCCTAGAGTGAAGCCTAGGTTGCCCGGTACGTAGAAATGACCATCACTTTCAAACTGGTTGCAATTATTCGTTTTATACGATGGAGAAGCTGTTGTATTTATATCGTATTTTATGCTTCTGGCGTTGACTTCTTAGGCCCTAACTATTCCATCAGGTGGAACAACGCCCTAGGGTGTAGCCTAGGTTGGCCGGAAAGTAGAAATGACCATAACTTTCACACTGGTAGCAATAATTCGTTTTATACGATGGAAAAGCTGTTGTATCTATATCGTATTTTATGCTTCTGGCGTTGACTTCTTAGGCCCTAACTATTCCATCATGTGGAACAACGCCCTAGGGTGAAGCCTAGGATGCCCGGAAAGTTGAAATGACCATAACTTACACGGGTTGCAATTATTCCTGATATATGATGGAATGGCTGTTGTATTTTTACTGCAGTTTATGCTTTGGGCTTTGACTTCTAAGGCCCTAGCTATTCAATCTGTTGGAGGAACGCCCTAGGGTGATGCCTAGGTTGCCCGGAAAGTAGAAATGACCATAACATTCATACTAGTTGCAATTATTCGTTTTATATCATGGAAAAACTGTTGTATTTATAATGTATTTTATGCTTCGGGCATTGACTTCTAAGGCCCTAACTATTCAATCTGTTGGAGCAACGCCCTAGGGTGAAGCCTAAGTCGCCCGGAAAGTAGAAATGACCATAAATTTTATACTGGTTGCAATTATTCGTTTTATATGATGGAAAAACTGTTGTATTTATATTGTATTTTATGCTTCTGGCGTTCACTTCTTAGGCCCTAACTATTCGATCTGGTGGAACAACGCCCTAGAGTGAAGCCTAGGTTGCTCGAAATGTAGAAATGACCATAACTTTCACACTGGTTGCAATTATTCATTTCATACGATGGAAAAACTGTTGTACTTATACTGTTTTTATTCTTAAGGCGTTGACTTCATAGGCCCCAACTATTCGATCTGGTGGAACAACGCCCTAGAGTGAAGACTTGGTTGCCCGGAACATGGAAATGACCATTACTTTAACACTGTTTGTAGTTATTCCTGTTATACGATGGAAAAACTTTTGCATCTTTATTGTATTTTATGCTTCTGGCGTTGACTTCTAGGGACCTAGCTATTCGATTTGGTGGAGCAACGCCCTAGAGTGGAGCCTAGGTTGCCCGGTACGTAGAAATGACCATTAATTTGACACTGTTTGCAAATATACATTATACACGATGGAAAAGCTGTTGCACTTATATCGTATTTTATGCTTCTGGCGTTGACTTCTTCCAAACCCTAACTATTCCGTCTGGTGGAACATCGCCCTGGGGTAAAGCCCAGGTTGCGCGGAACGTAGAAATGACCATAACTTTCACACTGGTAGCAATTATTCGTTTTATACAATGGAAAAACTGTTTTATTTATATCGTATTTTATGCTTCTGGCATTGACTTCTAAGGCCCTAACTATTCAATCTGTTGGAGCAACGCCCTAGGGTGAAGCCTAGGTTGCCCGGAAAGTAGAAATGACCATAACTTTCACACTGGTTGCAATTATTCGTTTTATGCGATGGAAAAACTGTTCTACTTATTCTGTATTTTATGCTTCGGGCGTTGACTTCTAAGGCCCTAACTATTCGATCTGGTGGAACAACGCCCTAGAGTGAAGCCTAGGTTGCCTGGAACGCAGAAATGACCATCACCTTCACACGGGTTGCAATTATTCCTGTTATAGGATGGAAAGACTGTTGTATTTTTATTGTATTTTAGACTTCAGGTGTTGACTTCTGAGGCCGTAGCTATTCGATGTGGTGGAAGAACGCCATAGAGTGAAGCCTAGGTTGCCCGGAACGTAGAAATGACCATAACTTTTACACTGGTAGCAATTATTCGTTTTACACAATGGAAAAACTCTTCTATTTATCTTGTATTTTATGCTTCGGGCGTTGACTTCTGAGGCCCTAACTGTTTGATCAGGTGGAGCAACGCCCTAGAGTGAAGTCTAGGTTGCCCGGAAAGTAGAAATGACCATAACTTTCACACTGGTAGCAATTATTCGTTTTATACAATGGAAAAACTGTTCTATTTATTTTATATTTAATGCTTCGGGCGTTGGCTCCTAAGGCCCTAACTGTTTGATCTGGTGGAGCAACGCCCTCGAGAGACGCCTAGGGTGCTCGGAACGTAGAAATGACCATAACTTTCATACAGGTTGCAATTATTCGTTTTATATGATGGAAAAACTGTTGTGTTTATATTGTATTTTATGCTTCTGGCGTTCACTTCTTAGGCCCTAACTATTCGATCTGGTGGAACAACGGCCTAGGGTGAAGCCTAGGCTGCCCGGAACGTAGAAATGACCATAACTTTTACACTGGTAGAAATTATTCGTTTTATAAAATGGAAAAACTGTTCTATTTATTTTGTATTTAATGCTTCGGGCGTTGGCTCCTAAGGCCCTAACTGTTTGATCTGGTGGAGCAACGCCCTAGAGTGAACGCTAGATTGCCCGGTACGTAGAAATGACCATCACTTTCAAACTGGTTGCAATTATTCGTTTTATACGATGGAAACGCTGTTGTATTTATATCGTATTTTATGCTTCTGGCGTCGACTTCTTAGGTCCTAACTATTCCATCAGGTGGAACAATGCCCTAGGGTGAAGCCTAGGTTGCCCGGCAAGTAGAAATGACCATAACTTTCACACTGGCAGCAATTATTCGTTTTATACGATGGAAAAACTGTTCTATTTATCTTGTATTTTATGGTTCGGGAGTTGAATTCTAAGGCCCTAACTATTCGATCTGGTGGAGCAACGCCCTCGAGTGAAGCGTAGGTTGCCCGGTACGTATAAATGACCATCACTTTCAAATTTGTTGCAATTATTCCTGTTATATGATGGAAATACTGTTGTATTTTTATTGCATTATATGCGTCGGGCATTGACTTCTAAGGCCCTAACTATACAATCTGTTGGTGCAGCTCCCTAGGGTGAAGCCTAGGTTGCCCGGAAAGAAGAAATGATCATAACTTTCATACTGGTTGCAATTATTCGTTTTATATGATGGAAAAACTGTTGTATTTATATTGTATTTTATGATTCTGGCGTTCACTTCTTAGGCCCTAACTATTCGATCTGGTGGAACAACGCCCTTGGGTGAAGCCTAGGTTGCCCGGAGCGTAGAAATGTCCATAACTTTTACACTGGTAGCAATTATGCGTTTTATACAATGGAATAACTGTTCTATTTATTTTGTATTTTATGCTTCGGGCGTTGACTTCTAAGGCCCTAACTGTTTCGTCTGGTGGAGCAACGCCCTAGAGTGAAGCCTAGGTTGCCCGGTACGTAGAAATGACCATCACCTTCAAACTGGTTGCAATTATTCGTTTTATACGATGGAAAAGTTCTTGTATTTATATCGTATTTTATGCTACTGGCGTTGACTTCTTAGGCCCTAACTATTCGGTCTGGTGGAACAACGCCCTAGAGTGAAGCCTAGGTTGCCTGGAACGCAGAAATGACCATCACCTTCACACGGGTTGCAATTATTCCTGTTATAGGATGGAAAGACTGTTGTATTTTTATTGTATTTTAGACTTCAGGTGTTGACTTCTGAGGCCGTAGCTATTCGATGTGGTGGAAGAACGCCATAGAGTGAAGCCTAGGTTGCCCGGAACGTAGAAATGACCATAACTTTTACACTGGTAGCAATTATTCGTTTTACACAATGGAAAAACTCTTCTATTTATCTTGTATTTTATGCTTCGGGCGTTGACTTCTGAGGCCCTAACTGTTTGATCAGGTGGAGCAACGCCCTAGAGTGAAGTCTAGGTTGCCCGGAAAGTAGAAATGACCATAACTTTCACACTGGTAGCAACTATTCGTTTTATACAATGGAAAAACTGTTCTATTTATTTTGTATTTAATGCTTCGGGCCTTGGCTCCTAAGGCCCTAACTGTTTGATCTGGTGGAGCAACGCCCTCGAGAGACGCCTAGGGTGCTCGGAACGTAGAAATGACCATAACTTTCATACAGGTTGCAATTATTCGTTTTATATGATGGAAAAACTGTTGTATTTATATTGTATTTTATGCTTCTGGCGTTCACTTCTTAGGCCCTAACTATTCGATCTGGTGGAACAACGGCCTAGGGTGAAGCCTAGGTTGCCCGGAACGTAGAAATGACCATAACTTTTACACTGGTAGCAATTATTCGTTTTATAAAATGGAAAAACTGTTCTATTTATTTTGTATTTAATGTTTCGGGCGTTGGCTCCTAAGGCCCTAACTGCTTGATCTGGTGGAGCGACGCCCTAGAGTGAAACCAAGGTTGCCCGGAACGTAGAAATGACCTCAACTTTCACACTGGTTGCTATTATTCGTTTTATACGATGGAAACACTGTTATATTTATATTGTATTTTATTCTTCTGGCGTTCACTTCTTAGGCCCGAACTATTCGATCTGGTGGAACAACGCCCTAGGGTGAAGCCTAGGTTGCCCGGAACGTTGTATTGACCATAAATTTTACACTGGTAGCTATTATTCGTTTTATACAATGAAAAACTGTTCTATTATTTTGTATTTTATGCTTCGGGCGTTGACTTCTAAGGCCCTAACTGTTTGATCTGGTGGAGCAACGCCCTAGAGTGAACGCTAGGTTGCCCGGTACGTAGAAATGACCATCACTTTCAAACTGGTTGCAATTATTCGTTTTATACGATGGAAACGCTGTTGTATTTATATCGTATTTTATGCTTCTGGCGTCGACTTCTTAGGTCCTAACTATTCCATCAGGTGGAACAATGCCCTAGGGTGAAGCCTAGGTTTCCCGGCAAGTAGAAATGACCATAACTTTCACACTGGCAGCAATTATTCGTTTTATACGATGGAAAAACTGTTCTATTTATCTTGTATTTTATGGTTCGGGAGTTGACTTCTAAGGCCCTAACTATTCGATCTGGTGGAGCAACGCCCTCGAGTGAAGCGTAGGTTGCCCGGTACGTATAAATGACCATCACTTTCAAATTGGTTGCAATTATTCCTGTTATATGATGGAAATACTGTTGTATTTTTATTGCATTATATGCTTCGGGCATTGACTTCTAAGGCCCTAACTATACAATCTGTTGGTGCAGCTCCCTAGGGTGAAGCCTAGGTTGCCCGGAAAGAAGAAATGACCATCACCTTCAAACTGGTTGCAATTATTCGTTTTATACGATGGAAAAGTTCTTGTATTTATATCGTATTTTATGCTACTGGCGTTGACTTCTTAGGCCCTAACTATTCGATCTGGTGGAACAACGCCCTAGAGTGAAGCCTAGGTTGCCTGGAACGCAGAAATGACCATAACCTTTACACTGGTAGCTATTATTCGTTTTACACAATGGAAAAACTCTTCTATTTATCTTGTATTTTATGCTTCGGGCGTTGACTTCTTAGGCCCTAACTATTCCATCAGGTGGAACAACGCCCTAGGGTGTAGCCTAGGTTGCCCGGAAAGTAGAAATGACCATAACTTACACGGGTTGCAATTATTCCTGTTATATGATGGAAAGCCAGTTGTATTTTTATTGCATTTTATACTTCGGGCGTTGACTTCTAAGGCCCTAACTGTTTCGTGTGGTGGAGCAACGCCCTAGAGTGAAGCCTAGGTTGCCCGGTACGTAGAAATGACCATCACCTTCAAACTGGTTGCAATTATTCGTTTTGTACGATGGAAAAGTTGTTGTATTTATATCGTATTTTATGCTACTGGCGTTGACTTCTGAGGCCGTAGCTATTCGATGTGGTGGAAGAACGCGATAGAGTGAAGCCTAGGTTGCCCGGTACGTAGAAATGACCATCACTTTCAAACTGGTTGCTATTATTCGTTTTATACGATGGAAAAACTGTTATATTTATATTGTATTTTATTCTTCTGGCGTTCACATCTTAGGCCCGAACTATTCGATCTGGTGGAACAACGCCCTTGGGTGAAGCCTAGGTTGCCCGGAACGTAGATATGACCATAACTTTTACACTGGTAGCAATTATTCATTTAATACGATGGAAATGCTGTTGTATTTATATCGTATTTTATGCTTCTGGCGTTGACTTCTAAGGACCTAACTATTCGATCTGGTGGAGTAACGCCCTAGAGTGAAGCCTAGGTTGCCCGGAACGTAGAAATGACCATAACTTTCACACTGGTTGCAATTATTCATTTTATACGATGGAAAAACTGTTGTACTTATTTTGTATTTTATTCTTATGGCGTTGAATTCTAAGTCCCTAGCTATTCGATCCGGTGGAGCAACGCCCTAGCGTGAAACCTAGGTTACCCGGAACGTAGAAATGACTAGTACTTTCATACTGTTTGCAGTTATTCCTGTTATACGATGGAAAAACTTTTGCATCTTTATTTATTTTATGCTTCTGGCGTTGACTTCTAAGGCCCTAGCTATTCGGTTTGGTGGAGCAACGCCCTAGAGTAGAACCTAGGTTGCCCGGTACGTAGAAATGACCATTACTTTCACACTGTTTGCAAATATACATTATATATGATGGAAAATCTGTTGTATTTGTGTTGTATTTCGTGCTTCTGGCGTTGACTTCTTAGGCCCTAACTATTTGATCTTGTGGAGCATCTCCCTAGAGTGAAGCCTAGGTTGCCCGAAACGTAGAAATGACCATAACTTCCACACTGGTTGCAATTATTCGCTTTATACGATGGAAAAGCTGTGGGTATTTATATCGTATTTTATGCTTCTGGCGTTGACTTCTTAGGCCCTAACTGTTCCATCTGGTGGAACAACGCCCTAGGGTAAAGCCCAGGTTGCGCGGACCGTAGAAATGACCATAACTTTCACACTGGTAGCAATTATTAGTTTTATACGATGGAAAAACTGTTTTATTTATTTTGTATTTTATGCTTCAGGCGTTGCCTTCTAAGGCCCTAACTATTCGATCTGGTGGAGCAACTCTCTAGAGTGAAGCCTAGGTTGCCCGGAACGTAGAAATGACCATAACTTTCACACTGGTTGCCATCATTCGTTTCATACGATGGAAAAACTGTTATATTTATATTGTATTTTATGCTTCTGGCGTTGACTTCTTAGGGCCTAACTTTTCGATCTGGTGGAACAACGCCCTAGAGTGAAGCCTAGGTTACCCGGAACGTAGAAATGGTTATCACTTTCAAACTGTTTGCAGTTATTCCTGTTATATGATGGAAAAACTGTTGAGCTTTTATTGCATTTTATGCTTCGGTCATTGACTTTTAAGGACCTAACTATTCAATCTGTTGGAGCAACACTCTAGAGTGAATCCTAGGTTGCCCGGAATGTAGAACTGACCATTACATTCACACTGTTTGCTATTATTCCTGTTACACGATGGAAAAACTGTTGTATTTTTATTGTATTCTATGCTTCTGGCGTTGAGTTCTAAGGCCGTAGCTATTAGATGTGGTGGAGCAACGCCCTAGAGTGACGCCTAGGTTGCCCGGAACGTAGAAATGACCATTACTTTCACAATGTTTGCAACTACTCATTTTATACGATGGAATAACTGTTGTACTTATGTTGTGTTTTATCGTTCTGGCGTTGAATTCTAAGTCCCTAGCTACTCGATCTGGTAGAGCAACGCCCTAGAGTGAAACCTAGGTTATCCGGAACGTAGAAATGAGCAGTACATTCACACTGGTTGCTATTATTCGTTTTATACAATGGAAAAACTGTTATATTTATATTGCATTTTATGCTTCTGGCGTTGACTTCTTTGGCCCTAACTGTTCGATATAGTGGAACAACGCCCTAGAGTGAAGCCTAGGTTGCCCGGAACGAAGAAATGACCATCACTTTCAAACTGGTTGAAATTATTCCTGTTATATGATGGAAAAACTGTTGTATGTTTATTACATTTTATGCTTCGGGCATTGACTTCTAAGGTCCTAGCTATTCAATCTGTTGGAGCAACGACCTAGGGTGAAGCCTAGGTTGCCCGGAAAGTAGAAATGACCACAACTTTCACACTGGTTGCAATTATTCGTTTTATACGATTGCAAAGCTGTTGCAACTTTATTGTATTTTATTCCTCTGGCGTTGACTTCTAAGGCCGTAGCTATTAGATGTGGTGGAGCAACGCCCTAGAGTGATGCCTAGGTTGCCCGGAACGTAGAAATGACCATTACTTTCACAATGTTTGCAATTATTCATTTCATACGATGGAAAAACTGTTATATTTATATTGTATTTCATACTTCGGGCGTTGACTTCTAAGGCCCTAACTATGCAATCTGTTGGATCAACGCCCTAGAGTGAAGCCAAGGTTGCTCGGAATGTAGAAAAGACCATTACTTTCACAATGTTTGCAATTATCCGTTTTATACGATGGAAAGACTGTTGTACTTATTTTGTATTTTATTCTTATGGCGTTGAATTCTAAGTCCCTAGCTATTCGATCCGGTGGAGCAACGCCCTAACGTGAAACCTAGGTTACCCGGAACGTAGAAATGACCAGTACTTTCATACTGTTTGCAGTTATTCCTGTTATACGATGGAAAAACTTTTGCATCTTTATTTATTTTATGCTTCTGGCGTTGACTTCTAAGGCCCTAGCTATTCGGTTTGGTGGAGCAACGCCCTAGAGTAGAACCTAGGTTGCCCGGTACGTAGAAATGACCATTACTTTCACACTGTTTGCAAATATACATTATATATGATGGAAAATCTGTTGTATTTGTGTTGTATTTTGTACTTCTGGCGTTGACTTCTTAGGCCCTAACTATTTGGTCTTGTGGAGCATCTCCCTAGAGTGAAGCCTAGGTTGCCCAAAACGTAGAAATGACCATAACTTCCACACTGGTTGCAATTATTCGCTTTATACGATGGAAAAGCTGTTGTATTTATATCGTATTTTATGCTTCTGGCGTTGACTTCTTAGGCCCTAACTGTTCCATCAGGTGGAGCAACGCCCTAGGGTAAAGCCCAGGTTGCGCGGACCGTAGAAATGACCATAACTTTCACACTGGTAGCAATTATTAGTTTTATACGATGGAAAAACTGTTTTATTTATTTTGTATTTTATGCTTCAGGCGTTGACTTCTAAGGCCCTAACTATTCGATCTGGTGGAGCAACTCTCTAGAGTGAAGCCTAGGTTGCCCGGAACGTAGAAATGACCATAACTTTCACACTGGTTGCCATCATTCGTTTTATACGATGGAAAAACTGTTATATTTATATTGTTTTTTATGCTTCTGGCGTTGACTTCTTAGGGCCGAACTTTTCGATCTGGTGGAACAACGCCCTAGAGTGAAGCCTAGGTTACCCGGAACGTAGAAATGGCCATCACTTTCAAACTGTTTGCAGTTATTCCTGTTATATGATGGAAAAACTGTTGTGCTTTTATTGCATTTTATGCTTCGGTCATTGACTTTTAAGGACCTAACTATTCAATCTGTTGGAGCAACACTCTAGAGTGAATCCTAGGTTGCCCGGAACGTAGAAATGACCATTACATTCACACTGTTTGCTATTATTCCTGTTATACGATGGAAAAACTGTTGTATTTTTATTGTATTCTATGCTTCTGGCGTTTAATTCTAAGTCACTAGCTATTTGATCTGGTGGAGCAACGACCTAGAGTGAAGCCTAGGTTGCCCGGAACGTAGAAATGACCATTACTTTCACACTGTTTGCTATTATTCATTTTGTACGATCGAAAAGCTGTTGTATTTATATTGTATTTTATGCCTCTGGCGTTGACTTCTAAGGCCGTAGCTATTAGATGTGGTGGAGCAACGCCCTAGAGTGACGCCTAGGTTGCCCGGAACGTAGAAATGACCATTACTTTCACAATGTTTGCAACTACTCATTTTATACGATGGAATAACTGTTGTACTTATGTTGTGTTTTATCGTTCTGGCGTTGAATTCTAAGTCCCTAGCTACTCGATCTGGTAGAGCAACGCCCTAGAGTGAAACCTAGGTTATCCGGAACGTAGAAATGAGCAGTACATTCACACTGGTTGCTATTATTCGTTTTATACAATGGAAAAACTGTTATATTTATATTGTACTTTATCCTTCTGGCGTTGACTTCTTTGGCCCTAACTGTTCGATATAGTGGAAATACGCCCTAGAGTGAAGCCTAGGTTGCCCGGAACGAGGAAATGACCATCACTTTCAAACTGCTTGCAATTATTCCTGTTATATGATGGCAAAACTGTTGTATTTTTTTTGCATTTTATGCTTCGGGCATTGACTTCTAAGGTCCTAACTATTCAATCTGTTGGAGCAGCGACCTAGGGTGAAGCCTAGGTTGCCCGGAAAGTAGAAATGGCCAGTACTTTCACACCGTTTGCAGTTATTCCTGTTATACGATGGAAAAACTGTTGTATTTTTATTGTATTCTATGCTTCTGGCGTTTAATTCTAAGTCACTAGCTATTTGATCTGGTGGAGCAACGACCTAGAGTGAAGCCTAGGTTGCCCGGAACGTAGAAATGACCATTACTTTCACACTGGTTGCTATTATTCGTTTTATACAATGGAAAGACTGTTATATTTATATTGTATTTTATGCTTCTGGCGTTGACTTCTTTGGCCCAAACTGTTCGATATAGTGGAACAACGCCCTAGAGTGAAGCCTAGGTTGCCCGGAACGAAGAAATGACCATCACTTTCAAACTGGTTGAAATTATTCCTGTTATATGATGGAAAAACTGTTGTATGTTTATTGCATTTTATGCTTCGGGCATTGACTTCTAAGGTCCTAGCTATTCAATCTGTTGGAGCAACGACCTAGGGTGAAGCCTAGGTAGCCCGAAAAGTAGAAATGACCACAACTTTCACACTGGTTGCAATTATTCGTTTTATACGATTGCAAAGCTGTTGCAACTCTATTGTATTTTATTCCTCTGGCGTTGACTTCTAAGGCCGTAGCTATTAGATGTGGTGGAGCAACGCCCTAGAGTGATGCCTAGGTTGCCCAGAACGTAGAAATGACCATTACTTTCACAATGTTTGCAATTATTCATTTTATACGATGGAAAAACTGTTGTATTCATATTGTATTTTATGCCTCTGGCGTTGACTTCTAAGGTACTAACTATTCGATCTGGTGGAGCGACGCCCTAGAGTGAAGCCTAGGTTGCCCGGAACGAAGAAATGACCATCACTTTCCAACTGGTTGCAATTATTCGTTTTATACGATGGTAAAGCTGTTGTATTTATATCGTATTTTATGCTTCTGGCGTTGACTTCTTAGGACATAACTATTCAATCTGGTGTGCATCGCCCTGGATTGAAACCTAGGTTGCCCGGAACGTAGAAATGACCATTACTTTCACACTGGTTGCAATTATTCCTGTTATACGATGGAAAAACTGTTGTATTTTAATTGTATTTTATGCTTTTAGCGATGAATTATAAGTCCCTAGCTATTCGATCTGGTGGAGCAACGCCCTAGAGTGACGCCTAGGTTGCTCGGAACGTAGAAATGACCATAACTTTCACACTGGTAGCAATTACTGGTTTTATACGATGGAAAAACTGTTTTATTTATTTTGTATTTTATGCTTCAGGCGTTGAGTTCTAAGGCCCTAACTATTCGATCTGGTGGAGCAACTCTCTAGAGTGAAGCCTAGGTTGCCCGGAACGTAGAAATGACCATAACTTTCACACAGGTTGCTATCATCCGTTTTATACGATGGAAAAACTGTTATATTTATATTGTATTTTATGCTTCTGGCGTTGACTTCTTAGGGCCTAACTTTTCGATCTGGTGGAACAACGCCCTAGAGTGAAGCCTAGGTTACCCGGAACGTAGAAATGGCCATCACTTTCAAACTGTTTGCAGTTATTCCTGTTATATGATGGAAAAACTGTTGTGCTTTTATTGCATTTTATGCTTCGGTCATTGACTTTCAAGGACCTAACTATTCAATCTGTTGGAGCAACGCTCTAGAGTGAATCCTAGGTTGCCCGGAACGTAGAAATGACCATTACATTCACACTGTTTGCTATTATTCCTGTTATACGATGGAAAAACTGTTGTATTTTTATTGTATTCTATGCGTCTGGCGTTTAATTCTAAGTCACTAGCTATTTGATCTGGTGGAGCAACGACCTAGAGTGAAGCCTAGGTTGCCCGGAACGTAGAAATGACCATTACTTTCACACTGTTTGCTATTATTCATTCTGTACGATCGAAAAGCTGTTGTATTTATATTGTATTTTATGCTTCTGGCGTTCACTTCTTAGGTCCAAACTATTCGATCTGGTGGAACAACGCCCTAGGGTGAAGCCTAGGTTGCCCGGAACGTAGAAATGACCATGACTTTAACACTGTTTGCAATTATTCATTTTATACGATGGAAAAACTGTTGTACTTATTTTGTATTTTATTCTTATGGCGTTGAATTCTAAGTCCCTAGCTATTCGATCTGGTGGAGCAACGACCTAGCGTGAAACCTAGGTTATCCGGAACGTAGAAATGAGCAGTACATTCACACTGGTTGCTATTATTCGTTTTATACAATGGAAAAACTGTTATATTTATATTGTATTTTATGCTTCTGGCGTTGACTTCTTTGGCCCTAACTGTTCGATATAGTGGAACAACGCCCTAGAGTGAAGCCTAGGTTGCCCGGAACGAAGAAATGACCATCACCTTCAAACTGGTTGCAATTATTCCTGTTATACGATGGAAAAACTGTTGCATCTTTATTGTATTTTATGCATCTGGCGTTGACTTCTAAGGCCGTAACTATTCCATCTGGTGGAGCAACGCCCTAGAGTGAAGCCTAGCCTGCCCGGAACGTAGAAATGACCATAACTTCCACACTGGTAGCAATTATTCGTTTTATACGATGGAAAAACTATACTATTTATTTTGTGTTTTATGCTCCGGGCGTTGACCTCTCAGGCCCTAGCTATTCGATCTGGTGGAGCAACGCCCTAGAGTGAAGCCTAGGTTGCCCGGAACGTAGAAATGAACATCACTTTCAAACTGGTTGCAATTATTCCTGTTATATGATGTAAAAACTGTTGTACTTTGATTGCATTTTATGCTTCAGGCATTGACTTCTAGGGCCCTAACTATTCAATCAGTTGGAGCAACGACCTAGGGTGAATCCTAGGTTGCCCGGAAAGTAGAAATGAACATAACTTTCACACTGATTGCTATTATTCGTTTTATACAATGGAAAAACCGTTCCATTTATTTTGTATTTTATGCTTGGGGCGTTGACTTCTAAGGCCCTAACTGTTGAATCTGGTGGAGCAACGGCCTAGAGTGAAGCCTAGGTTGCCCGGAATGCAGAAATGACCATAACATTCGCACTGGTTGGAAATATTCCTGTTCTACGATGGACAAACTGTTGTATTTATATCGTATTTTATGCTTCTGGCGTTGACTTCTAAGGACCTAACTATTCGATCTGGTGGAGCAACGCTCTAGTGTGAAGTCTAGGTTGCTCGGAATGTAGGAATGACCATAAATTTCACACTGGTTGTTATTATTCGTTTTATACGATGGAGATACTGTTATATTTATATTGTATTTTATTCTTATGGCGTTGAATTCTAAGTCCCTAGCTATTCGATCTGGTGGAGCAACGCGCTAGAGTGATACCTAGGTTACCCGGAACATAGAAATGACCAGTACTTTCACACTGTTTGCATTTATTCCTGTTATACGATGGAAAAACTGTTGCATCTTTATTGTATTTTATGCTTCTGGCGTTGACTTCTAGGGCCCTCACTATTCGATCAGGTGGAGCAACGCCCTAGAGTGAAGCCTACGTTCCTCGGAATGTAGAAATGACCATAACTTTCACACTGGTTGCAATTATTCATTTTATACGATGGAAAAACTGTTGTACTTATTTTGTATTTTATTCTTATGGCGTTGAATTCTAAGTCCCTAGCTATTCGATCTGGTGGAGCAACACGCTAGAGTGAAACCTAGGTTACCCGTAACGGAGAAATGACCAGTACTTTCATACTGTTTGCAGTTATTCCTGTTACACGATGGAAAAACTTTTGCATCTTTATTGTATTTTATGCCTCGGGCATTGATTTGAGAGGCCCTAACTATTCAATCTGTTGGAGCAACGCCCTAGAGTGAATCCTAGGTTGCCCGGAACGTAGAAATGACCATTACATTCACACTGGTTGCAATTATTCCTGTTATACGATGGAAAAACTGTTGTATTTTTATTGTATTCTATGCTTCTGGCGTTTAATTCTAATTCGCTAGCTATTTGATCTGGCGGAGCAACGACCTAGAGTGAAGCCTAGGTTGCCCGGAACGTAGAAATGACCATTACTTACACACTGTTTGCTATTATTCGTTTTATACGATGGAAAAACTGTTTTATTTATTTTGTATTTTATGCTTCGGGCATTGACTTTTAAGGCCCTAACTATTCAATCTGTTGGAGCAACGCCCTAGAGTGAATCCTAGGTTGCCCGGAACGTAGAAATGACCATTACATTCGCACTGTTTGCTATTATTCCTGTTATACGAGGGAAAAACTGCTGTATTTTTATTGTATTCTATGCTTCTGGCGTTTAATTCTAAGTCGCTAGCTATTTGATCTGGTGGAGCAACGACCTAGAGTGAAGCCTAGGTTGCCCGGAACGTAGAAATGACCATTACTTTCACACTGTTTGCTATTATTCATTTTGTACGATGAAAAGCTGTTGTATTTATATTGTATTTTATGCCTCTGGTGTTGACTTCTAAGGCCGTAGCTATTAGATGTGGTGGAGCAACGCCCTAGAGTGACGCCTAGGTTGCCCGGAACGTAGAAATGACCATTACTTTCACAACGCTTGCAACTACTCGTTTTATACGATGGAATAACTGTTGTACTTATGTTGTGTTTTATCGTTCTGGCGTTGAATTCTTAGTCCCTAGCTACTCGATCTGGTAGAGCAACGCCCTAGAGTGAAACCTAGGTTATCCGGAACGTAGAAATCGCCAGTACATTCATACTGGTTGCAACTATTCATTTTATACGATGGAAAAACTGTTGTACTTAAATTGTATTTTATTCTTATGGCGTTGAATTCTAAGTCCCTAGCCATTCGATCTGGTGGAGCAACGCCCTAGAGTGAAACCTAGGTTACCCTGAACGTTGAAATGACCAGTACTTTCATACTATTTGCAGTTATTCCTGTTACACGATGGAAAAACTTTTGCATCTTTATTGTATTTTATGCTTCTGGCGTTGACTTCTAAGGCCCTAACTACTCGATCAGGTGGAGCAACGCCCTAGAGTGAAACCTAGGTTACCCGGAACGTTGAAATGACCAGTACTTTCATACTGTTTGCAGTTATTCCTGTTCCACGATGGAAAAACTTTTGCATCTTTATTGTATTTTATGCTTCTGGCGTTGACTTCTAAGGCCCTAGCTATTCGATTTGGTGGAGCAACGCCCTAGAGTGGAACCTAGGTTGCTCTGTACGTAGAAATGACCATTACTTTCACACTGTTTGCAAATATACATTATATAGGGTGGAAAATCTGTTGTATTTATGTTGTATTTTATGCTTCTGTCGTTGACTTCTTAGGCCCTAACTATTTGATCTTGTGGTGCACCGCGCTAGAGTGAAGCCTAGGTGGCCCGAAACGTAGAAATGACCATAACTTCCACACTGGTTGCAATTATTCGCTTTATACGATGGAAAAACTGTTTTATTTATTTTGTATTTTATGCTACGGGCGTTGACTTCCAAGGCCGTAACTATTCGATCTGGTGGAGCAACGCCCTAGAGTGAAGCCCAGGTTGCCCGGAAAGTAGAAACGAACATAACTTTCACACTGATTGCTATTATTCGTTTTATACAATGGAAAAACCGTTCCATTTATTTTGTATTTTATGCTTCGGGCGTTGACTTCTAAGACCCTAACTGTTGAATCTGGTGGAGCAATGCCCTAGAGTGAAGCCTAGGTTGCCCGGAAAGTAGAAATGACCACATCTTCAATACTGGTTGCAATTATTCGTTTTATACGATGAAAAAACTGTTATATTTATATTGTATTTTATGCTTCTGGCGTTCACCTCTTAGGCCCTAACTATTCGATCTGGTGGAACAACGCCCTAGGGTGAAGCCTAGGTTGCCCGGAACGTAGAAATGACCATAACTTTCACACTGGTTGCAATTATTCATTTTATACGATGGAAAAACTGTTGTACTTATTTTGTATTTTATTCTTATGGCGTTGAATTCTAAGTCCCTAGCTATTCGATCTGGTGGAGCAACACGCTAGAGTGAAACCTAGGTTACCCGTAACGGAGAAATGACCAGTACTTTCATACTGTTTGCAGTTATTCCTGTTACACGATGGAAAAACTTTTGCATCTTTATTGTATTTTATGCCTCGGGCATTGATTTGAGAGGCCCTAACTATTCAATCTGTTGGAGCAACGCGCTAGAGTGAATCCTAGGTTGCCCGGAACGTAGAAATGACCATTACATTCACACTGGTTGCAATTACTCCTGTTATACGATGGAAAAACTGTTGTATTTTTATTGTATTCTATGCTTCTGGCGTTTAATTCTAATTCGCTAGCTATTTGATCTGGTGGAGCAACGACCTAGAGTGAAGCCTAGGTTGCCCGGAACGTAGAAATGACCATTACTTACACACTGTTTGCTATTATTCGTTTTATACGATGGAAAAACTGTTTGATTTATTTTGTATTTTATGCTTCGGGCATTGACTTTTAAGGCCCTAACTATTCAATCTGTTGGAGCATCGCCCTAGAGTGAATCCTAGGTTGCCCGGAACGTAGAAATGACCATTACATTCACACTGTTTGCTATTATTCCTGTTATACGAGGGAAAAACTGCTGTGTTTTTATTGTATTCTATGCTTCTGGCGTTTAATTCTAAGTCGCTAGCTATTTGATCTGGTGGAGCAACGACCTAGAGTGAAGCCTAGGTTGCCCGGAACGTAGAAATGACCATTACTTTCACACTGTTTGCTATTATTCATTTTGTACGATGAAAAGCTGTTGTATTTATATTGTATTTTATGCCTCTGGTGTTGACTTCTAAGGCCGTAGCTATTAGATGTGGTGGAGCAACGCTCTAGAGTGACGCCTAGGTTGCCCGGAACGTAGAAATGACCATTACTTTCACAACGCTTGCAACTACTCATTTTATATGATGGAATAACTGTTGTACTTATGTTGTGTTTTATCGTACTGGCGTCGAATTCTAAGTCCCTAGCTACTCGATCTGGTAGAGCAACGCCCTAGAGTGAAACCTAGGTTATCCGGAACGTAGAAATCGCCAGTACATTCATGCTGGTTGCAACTATTCGTTTTATACGATGAAAAAACTGTTGTATTTATATTGTATTTTATGCTTCTGCGGTTCGCTTCTTAGGCCCTAACTATTCGATCTGGTGGATCAACGCCCTAGGGTGAAGCCTAGGTTGCCCGGAACGTGGAAATGACCATAACTTTTACACTGGTAGCAATTATTCGTTTTATACAATGGAAAAACCGTTCTATTTATTTTGCATTTTATGCTTCGGGCGTTGACGTCTAAGGCCCTAACTGATTGATCTGGTGGAGCAACGCCCTAGGGTGAAGCCTAGATTGCCCGGAACGTTGAAATGACCATAACTTTCACACTGGTTGTTATTATTCGTTTTATACGATGGAAATACTGTTATATTTATATTGTATTTTATTCTTATGGCGTTGAATTCTAAGTCCCTAGCTATTCGATCTGGTGGAGCAACGCCCGAGAGTGATACCTAGGTTACCCGGAACGTAGAAATGACCAGTACTTTCACACTGCTTGCAGGTATTCCTGTTATACGATGGAAAAACTGTTGCATCTTTATTGTATTTTATGCTTCTGGCGTTGACTTCTAAGGCCCTAACTACTCGATCAGGTGGAGCAACGCCCTAGAGTGAAGCCTACGTTCTTCGGAATGTAGAAATGACCATAACTTTCACACTGGTTGCAATTATTCATTTTATACGATGGAAAAACTGTTGTACTTATTTTGTATTTTATTCTTATGGCGTTGAATTCTAAGTCCCTAGCTATTCGATCTGGTGGAGCAACGCCCTAGAGTGAAACCTAGGTTACCCGGAACGTTGAAATGACCAGTACTTTCATACTGTTTGCAGTTATTCCTGTTACACGATGGAAAAACTTTTGCATCTTTATTGTATTTTATGCTTCTGGCGTTGACTTCTAAGGCCCTAGCTATTCGATTTGGTGGAGCAACGCCCTAGAGTGGAACCTAGGTTGCTCTGTACGTAGAAATGACCATTACTTTCACACTGTTTGCAAATATACATTATATAGGATGGAAAATCTGTTGTATTTATGTTGTATTTTATGCTTCTGTCGTTGACTTCTTAGGCCCTAACTATTTGATCTTGTGGTGCACCGCGCTAGAGTGAAGCCTAGGTGGCCCGAAACGTAGAAATGACCATAACTTCCACACTGGTTGCAATTATTCGCTTTATACGATGGAAAAACTGTTTTATTTATTTTGTATTTTATGCTTCAGGCGTTGACTTCTAAGTCCCTAGCTATTCGACCTGGTGGATCAACGCCCTAGAGTGATACCTAGGTTACCCGGAACATAGAAATGACCAGTACTTTCACACTGTTTGCAGTTATTCCTGTTATACGATGGAAAAACTGTTGCATCTTTATTGTATTTTATGCTTCTGGCGTTGACTTCTAGGGCCCTAACTATTCGATCAGGTGGAGCAACGCCCTAGAGTGAAGCCTACGTTCCTCGGAATGTAGAAATGACCATAACTTTCACACTGGTTGCGATTATTCATTTTATACGATGGAAAAACTGTTGTACTTATTTTGTATTTTATTCTTATGGCGTTGAATTCTAAGTCCCTAGCTATTCGATCTGGTGGAGCAACACGCTAGAGTGAAACCTAGGTTACCCGTAACGGAGAAATCACCAGTACTTTCATACTGTTTGCAGTTATTCCTGTTACACGATGGAAAAACTTTTGCATCTTTATTGTATTTTATGCCACGGCCATTGATTTGAAAGGCCCTAACTATTCCATCTGTTGGAGCAACGCCCTAGAGTGAATCCTAGGTTGCCCGGAACGTAGAAATGACCATTACATTCACACTGGTTGCAATTATTCCTGTTATACGATGGAAAAACTGTTGTATTTTTATTGTATTCTATGCTTCTGGCGTTTAATTCTAATTCGCTAGCTATTTGATCTGGTGGAGCAACGACCTAGAGTGAAGCCTAGGTTGCCCGGAACGTAGAAATGACCATTACTTACACACTGTTTGCTATTATTCGTTTTATACGATGGAAAAACTGTTTTATTTATTTTGTATTTTATGCTTCGGGCATTGACTTTTAAGGCCCTAACTATTCAATCTGTTGGAGCAACGCCCTAGAGTGAATCCTAGGTTGCCCGGAACGCAGAAATGACCATTACATTCACACTGGTTGCAATTATTCCTGTTATACGATGGAAAAACTGTTGTATTTTTATTGTATTCTATGCTTCTGGCGTTTAATTCTAATTCGCTAGCTATTTGATCTGGTGGAGCAACGACCTAGAGTGAAGCCTAGGTTGCCCGGAACGTAGAAATGACCATTACTTTCACACTGTTTGCTATTATTCATTTTGTACGATGAAAAGCTGTTGTATTTATATTGTATTTTATGCCTCTGGTGTTGACTTCTAAGGCCGTAGCTATTAGATGTGGTGGAGCAACGCCCTAGAGTGACGCCTAGGTTGCCCGGAACGTAGAAATGACCATTACTTTCACAACGCTTGCAACTACTCATTTTATACGATGGAATAACTGTTGTACTTATGTTGTGTTTTATCGTTCTGGCGTTGAATTCTAAGTCCCTAGCTACTCGATCTGGTAGAGCAACGCCCTAGAGTGAAACCTAGGTTATCCGGAACGTAGAAATCGCCAGTACATTCATACTGGTTGCAACTATTCGTTTTATACGATGAAAAAACTGTTGTATTTATATTGTATTTTATGCTTCTGCGGTTCACTTCTTAGGCCCTAACTATTCGATCTGGTGGAACAACGCCCTAGGGTGAAGCCTAGGATGCCCGGAACGTGGAAATGACCATAACTTTTACACTGGTAGCAATTATTCGTTTTATACAATGGAAAAACCGTTCTATTTATTTTGCATTTTATGCTTCTGGCGTTGACGTCTAAGGCCCTAACTGATTGATCTGGTGGAGCAACGCCCTAGAGTGAAGTCTAGACTGCCCGGAACGTTGAAATGACCATAACTTTCACACTGGTTGTTATTATTTGTTTTATACGATGGAAATACTGTTATATTTATATTGTATTTTATTCTTATGGTGTTGAATTCTAAGTCCCTAGCTATTCGATCTGGTGGAGCAACGCCCGAGAGTGATACCTAGGTTACCCGGAACGAAGAAATGACCATCACCTTCAAACTGGTTGCAATTATTCCTGTTATACGATGGAAAAACTGTTGCATCTTTATTGTATTTTATGCATCTGGCGTTGACTTCTAAGGCCGTAACCATTCCATCTGGTGGAGCAACGCCCTAGAGTGAAGCCTAGCCTGCCCGGAACGTAGAAATGAGCATAACTTCCACACTGGTTGCAATTATTCGCTTTATACGATGGAAAAACTGTTTTATTTATTTTGTATTTTATGCTACGGGCGTTGACTTCCAAGGCCGTAACTATTCGATCTGGTGGAGCAACGCCCTAGAGTGAAGCCCAGGTTGCCCGGAAAGTAGCAACGAACATAACTTTCACACTGATTGCTATTATTCGTTTTATACAATGGAAAAACCGTTCCATTTATTTTGTATTTTATGCTTCGGGCGTTGACTTCTAAGGCCCTAACTGTTGAATCTGGTGGAGCAATGCCCTAGAGTGAAGCCTAGGTTGCCCGGAAAGTAGAAATGACCACATCTTCAATACTGGTTGCAATTATTCGTTTTATACGATGAAAAAACTGTTATATTTATATTGTATTTTATGCTTCTGGCGTTGACTTCTAGGGCCCTAAATATTCGATCAGGTGGAGCAACGCCCTAGAGTGAAGCCTACGTTCCTCGGAATGTAGAAATGACCATAACTTTCACACTGGTTGCGATTATTCATTTTATACGATGGAAAAACTGTTGTACTTATTTTGTATTTTATTCTTATGGCGTTGAATTCTAAGTCCCTAGCTATTCGATCTGGTGGAGCAACACGCTAGAGTGAAACCTAGGTTACCCGTAACGGAGAAATCACCAGTACTTTCATACTGTTTGCAGTTATTCCTGTTACACGATGGAAAAACTTTTGCATCTTTATTGTATTTTATGCCACGGCCATTGATTTGAAAGGCCCTAACTATTCCATCTGTTGGAGCAACGCCCTAGAGTGAATCCTAGGTTGCCCGGAACGTAGAAATGACCATTACATTCACACTGGTTGCAATTATTCCTGTTATACGATGGAAAAACTGTTGTATTTTTATTGTATTCTATGCTTCTGGCGTTTAATTCTAATTCGCTAGCTATTTGATCTGGTGGAGCAACGACCTAGAGTGAAGCCTAGGTTGCCCGGAACGTAGAAATGACCATTACTTACACACTGTTTGCTATTATTCGTTTTATACGATGGAAAAACTGTTTTATTTATTTTGTATTTTATGCTTCGGGCATTGACTTTTAAGGCCCTAACTATTCAATCTGTTGGAGCAACGCCCTAGAGTGAATCCTAGGTTGCCCGGAACGCAGAAATGACCATTACATTCACACTGGTTGCAATTATTCCTGTTATACGATGGAAAAACTGTTGTATTTTTATTGTATTCTATGCTTCTGGCGTTTAATTCTAATTCGCTAGCTATTTGATCTGGTGGAGCAACGACCTAGAGTGAAGCCTAGGTTGCCCGGAACGTAGAAATGACCATTACTTTCACACTGTTTGCTATTATTCATTTTGTACGATGAAAAGCTGTTGTATTTATATTGTATTTTATGCCTCTGGTGTTGACTTCTAAGGCCGTAGCTATTAGATGTGGTGGAGCAACGCTCTAGAGTGACGCCTAGGTTGCCCGGAACGTAGAAATGACCATTACTTTCACAACGCTTGCAACTACTCATTTTATATGATGGAATAACTGTTGTACTTATGTTGTGTTTTATCGTTCTGGCGTTGAATTCTAAGTCCCTAGCTACTCGATCTGGTAGAGCAACGCCCTAGAGTGAAACCTAGGTTATCCGGAACGTAGAAATCGCCAGTACATTCATGCTGGTTGCAACTATTCGTTTTATACGTTGAAAAAACTGTTGTATTTATATTGTATTTTATGCTTCTGCGGTTCACTTCTTAGGCCCTAACTATTCGATCTGGTGGAACAACGCCCTAGGGTGAAGCCTAGGTTGCCCGGAACGTGGAAATGACCATAACTTTTACACTGGTAGCAATTATTCGTTTTATACAATGGAAAAACCGTTCTATTTATTCTGCATTTTATGCTTCGGGCGTTGACGTCTAAGGCCCTAACTGATTGATCTGGTGGAGCAACGCCCTAGAGTGAAGCCTAGATTGCCCGGAACGTTGAAATGACCATAACTTTCACACTGGTTGTTATTATTCGTTTTATACGATGGAAATACTGTTATATTTATATTGTATTTTATTCTTATGGCGTTGAATTCTAAGTCCCTAGCTATTCGATCTGGTGGAGCAACGCCCGAGAGTGATACCTAGGTTACCCGGAACGTAGAAATGACCAGTACTTTCACACTGCTTGCAGGTATTCCTGTTATACGATGGAAAAACTGTTGCATCTTTATTGTATTTTATGCTTCTGGCGTTGACTTCTAAGGCCCTAACTACTCGATCAGGTGGAGCAACGCCCTAGAGTGAAGCCAACGTTCCTCGGAATGTAGAAATGACCATAACTTTCACACTGGTTGCAATTATTCATTTTATACGATGGAAAAACTGTTGTACTTATTTTGTATTTTATTCTTATGGCGTTGAATTCTAAGTCCCTAGCTATTCGATCTGGTGGAGCAACGCCCTAGAGTGAAACCTAGGTTACCCGGAACGTTGAAATGACCAGTACTTTCATACTGTTTGCAGTTATTCCTGTTACACGATGGAAAAACTTTTGCATCTTTATTGTATTTTATGCTTCTGGCGTTGACTTCTAAGGCCCTAGCTATTCGATTTGGTGGAGCAACGCCCTAGAGTGGAACCTAGGTTGCTCTGTACGTAGAAATGACCATTACTTTCACACTGTTTGCAAATATACATTATATAGGATGGAAAATCTGTTGTATTTATGTTGTATTTTATGCTTCTGTCGTTGACTTCTTAGGCCCTAACTATTTGATCTTGTGGTGCACCGCGCTAGAGTGAAGCCTAGGTGGCCCGAAACGTAGAAATGACCATAACTTCCACACTGGTTGCAATTATTCGCTTTATACGATGGAAAAACTGTTTTATTTATTTTGTATTTTATGCTTCAGGCGTTGACTTCTAAGTCCCTAGCTATTCGACCTGGTGGAGCAACGCTCTAGAGTGATAGCTAGGTTACCCGGAACATAGAAATGACCAGTACTTTCACACTGTTTGCAGTTATTCCTGTTATACGATGGAAAAACTGTTGCATCTTTATTGTATTTTATGCTTCTGGCGTTGACTTCTAGGGCCCTAACTATTCGATCAGGTGGAGCAACGCCCTAGAGTGAAGCCTACGTTCCTCGGAATGTAGAAATGACCATAACTTTCACACTGGTTGCAATTATTCATTTTATACGATGGAAAAACTGTTGTACTTATTTTGTATTTTATTCTTATGGCGTTGAATTCTAAGTCCCTAGCTATTCGATCTGGTGGAGCAACACGCTAGAGTGAAACCTAGGTTACCCGTAACGGAGAAATCACCAGTACTTTCATACTGTTTGCAGTTATTCCTGTTACACGATGGAAAAACTTTTGCATCTTTATTGTATTTTATGCCTCGGCCATTGATTTGAAAGGCCCTAACTATTCAATCTGTTGGAGCAACGCCCTAGAGTGAATCCTAGGTTGCCCGGAACGTAGAAATGACCATTACATTCACACTGGTTGCAATTATTCCTGTTATACGATGGAAAAACTGTTGTATTTTTATTGTATTCTATGCTTCTGGCGTTTAATTCTAATTCGCTAGCTATTTGATCTGGTGGAGCAACGACCTAGAGTGAAGCCTAGGTTGCCCGGAACGTAGAAATGACCATTACTTACACACTGTTTGCTATTATTCGTTTTATACGATGGAAAAACTGTTTTATTTATTTTGTATTTTATGCTTCGGGCATTGACTTTTAAGGCCCTAACTATTCAATCTGTCGGAGCAACGCCCTAGAGTGAATCCTAGGTTGCCCGGAACGTAGAAATGACCATTACATTCACACTGTTTGCTATTATTCCTGTTATACGAGGGAAAAACTGCTGTATTTTTATTGTATTCTATGCTTCTGGCGTTTAATTCTAAGTCGCTAGCTATTCGATCTGGTGGAGCAACGACTTAGAGTGAAGCCTAGGTTGCCCGGAACGTAGAAATGACCATTACTTTCACACTGTTTGCTATTATTCATTTTGTACGATGAAAAGCTGTTGTATTTATATTGTATTTTATGCCTCTGGTGTTGACTTCTAAGGCCGTAGCTATTAGATGTGGTGGAGCAACGCCCTAGAGTGACGCCTAGGTTGCCCGGAACGTAGAAATGACCATTACTTTCACAACGCTTGCAACTACTCATTTTATACGATGGAATAACTGTTGTACTTATGTTGTGTTTTATCGTTCTGGCGTTGAATTCTAAGTCCCTAGCTACTCGATCTGGTAGAGCAACGCCCTAGAGTGAAACCTAGGTTATCCGGAACGTAGAAATCGCCAGTACATTCATACTGGTTGCAACTATTCGTTTTATACGATGAAAAAACTGTTGTATTTATATTGTATTTTATGCTTCTGCGGTTCACTTCTTAGGCCCTAACTATTCGATCTGGTGGAACAACGCCCTAGGGTGAAGCCTAGGATGCCCGGAACGTGGAAATGACCATAACTTTTACACTGGTAGCAATTATTCGTTTTATACAATGGAAAAACCGTTCTATTTATTTTGCATTTTATGCTTCTGGCGTTGACGTCTAAGGCCCTAACTGATTGATCTGGTGGAGCAACGCCCTAGAGTGAAGTCTAGACTGCCCGGAACGTTGAAATGACCATAACTTTCACACTGGTTGTTATTATTCGTTTTATACGATGGAAATACTGTTATATTTATATTGTATTTTATTCTTATGGCGTTGAATTCTAAGTCCCTAGCTATTCGATCTGGTGGAGCAACGCCCGAGAGTGATACCTAGGTTACCCGGAACGAAGAAATGACCATCACCTTCAAACTGGTTGCAATTATTCCTGTTATACGATGGAAAAACTGTTGCATCTTTATTGTATTTTATGCATCTGGCGTTGACTTCTAAGGCCGTAACCATTCCATCTGGTGGAGCAACGCCCTAGAGTGAAGCCTAGCCTGCCCGGAACGTAGAAATGAGCATAACTTCCACACTGGTAGCAATTATTCGTTTTATACGATGGAAAAACTGTACTATTTATTTTGTGTTTTATGCTCCGGGCGTTGACCTCTCAGGCCCTAGCTATTCGATCTGGTGGAGCAACGCCCTAGAGTGAAGCCTAGGTTGCCCGGAACGTAGAAATGAACATCACTTTCAAACTGGTTGCAATTATTCCTGTTATATGATGTAAAAACTGTTGTATTTTGATTGCATTTTATGCTTCAGGCATTGACGTCTAGGGCCCTAACTATTCAATCAGTTGGAGCAACGCCCTAGGGTGAATCCTAGGTTGCCCGGAAAGTAGAAATGAACATAACTTTCACACTGATTGCTATTATTCGTTTTATACAATGGAAAAACCGTTCCATTTATTTTGTATTTTATGCTTCGGGCGTTGACTTCTAAGGCCCTAACTGTTGAATCTGGTGGAGCAACGGCCTAGAGTGAAGCCTAGGTTGCCCGGAATGCAGAAATGACCATAACATTCGCACTGGTTGCAAATATTCCTGTTCTACGATGGACAAACTGTTGTATTTATATCGTATTTTATGTTTCTGGCGTTGACTTCTAAGGACCTAACTATTCGATCTGGTGGAGCAACGCTCTAGTGTGAAGTCTAGGTTGCTCGGAATGTAGGAATGACCATAAATTTCACACTGGTTGTTATTATTCGTTTTATACGATGGAGATACTGTTATATTTATATTGTATTTTATTCTTATGGCGTTGAATTCTAAGTCCCTAGCTATTCGATCTGCTGGAGCAACGCCCGAGAGTGATACCTAGGTTACCCGGAAGGTAGAAATGACCAGTACTTTCACACTGTTTGCAGTTGTTCCTGTTATACGATGGAAAAACTGTTGCATCTTTATTGTATTTCATGCTTCTGGCGGTGACTTCTAAGGCCCTAACTACTCGATCAGGTGGAGCAACGCGCTAGAGTGAAACCTAGGTTACCCGGAACGTAGAAATGACCAGTACTTTCATACTGTTTGCAGTTATTCCTGTTATACGATGGTAAAACTTTTGCATCTTTATTGTATTTTATGCTTCTGGCGTTGACTTCTAAGGCCCTAGCTATTCGATTTGGTGGAGCAACGCCCTAGAGTGGAACCTAGGTTGCTCTGTACGTAGAAATGACCATAACTTTTACACTGGTAGCAATTATTCGTTTTATACAATGGAAAAACTATTCTATTTGTTTTGTATTTAATGCTTCGGGCGTTGACTTCTAAGGCCCTAACTGTTTGATCTGGTGGAGCAACGCCCTAGAGTGAAGCCTATGTTGCCCGGAACGTAGAAATGACCATAACTTTCACACTGGTTGCTATTATTCGTTTTAGACGATGGAAAAACTGTTATATTTATATTGTAATTTATGCTTCTGGCGTTGCCTTCTAAGGCCCTAGCTATTGGATCTTGTGGACCAACGCCCTAGAGTGAAGCCTAGGTTGCCTGGAACGAAGAAATGGCCATCACTTTCAAACTGTTTGCAATTATTCCCGTTATATGATGGAAAAACTGTTGTATTTTTATTGCATTTTATGCTTCGGGCATTGATTTGAAAGGCCAAAACTATTCAATCTGTTGGAGCAACGCCCTAGAGTGAATCCTAGGTTGCCCGGAACGTAGAAATGACCATTACATTCACAATGGTTGCAATTATTCCTGTTATACGAAGGAAAAACTGTTGTATTTTTATTGTATTCTATGCTTCTGGCGTTTAATTCTAATTCGCGAGCTATTAGATCTGGTGGAGCAACGACCTAGAGTGAAGCCTAGGTTGCCCGGAACGTAGAAATGACCATTACTTTCACACTGTTTGCTATTATTCATTTTGTACGATGGAAAAGCTGTTGTATTTATATTGTATTTTATGCCTCTGGCGTTGACTTCTAAGGCCGTAGCTATTAGATGTGGTGGAGCAACGCCCTAGAGTGACGCCTAGGTTGCCCGGAACGTAGAAATGACCATCACATTCAAACTGGTTGCAATTACTCCTGTTATATGATGAAAAAACTGTTGTACTTTTATTGCATTTTATGCTTCGGGCATTGACTTCTAATGCCCTAACTATTCAATGTGTTGGAGCAACGCCCTAGGGTGAAGCCTAGGTTGCCCGGAAAGTAGAAAAGACCATAACTTTCATCCTGGTTGCAATTATTCGTTTTATATGATGGAAAAACTGTTGTATTTATATTGTATTTTATGCTTCTGGCGTTGACTTCTAAGGCCCTAACTATTCGATCTGGTGGACCAACGCCCTAGGGTGAAGCCCAGGTTGGCCGGAATGTAGAAATGTCCATAACTTTCACACTGGTTGCAATTATTCGTTTTATACGATTGAAAAGCTGTTGTATTTACATCGTATTTTATGCTTCTGGCGTTGACTTCTTAGGCCCTAACTATTCCCTCTGGTGGATCAACGCCCTCGAGTGAAACCTACGTTGCCGGGAACGTAGAAATGACCATTACTTTCACACTGGTAGCAATTATTAGTTTTATACGATGGAAAAACTGTTTTATTTATTTTGTATTTTATGCTTCAGGCGTTGACTTCTAAGGCCCTAACTATTCGATCTGGTGGAGCAACTCCCTAGAGTGAAGCCTAGGTTGCCCGGAACGTAGAAATGACCATAACTTTCACACTGGTTGCTATCATTCGTTTTATACGATGGAAAAACTGTTTTATTTATTTTGTATTTTATGCTTCAGGCGTTGACTTCTAAGTCCCTAGCTATTCGACCTGGTGGAGCAACGCCCTAGAGTGATACCTAGGTTACCCGGAACATAGAAATGACCAGTACTTTCACATTGTTTGCAGTTATTCCTGTTATACGATGGAAAAACTGTTGCATCTTTATTGTATTTTATGCTTCTGGCGTTGACTTCTAGGGCCCTCACCATTCGATCAGGTGGAGCAACGCCCTAGAGTGAAGCCTACGTTCCTCGGAATGTAGAAATGACCATAACTTTCACACTGGTTGCAATTATTCATTTTATACGATGGAAAAACTGTTGTACTTATTTTGTATTTTATTCTTATGGCGTTGAATTCTAAGTCCCTAGCTATTCGATCTGGTGGAGCAACACGCTAGAGTGAAACCTAGGTTACCCGTAACGGAGAAATGACCAGTACTTTCATACTGTTTGCAGTTATTCCTGTTACACGATGGAAAAACTGTTGTATTTTTATTGTATTCTATGCTTCTGGCGTTTAATTCAAATTCGCTAGCTATTTGATCTGGTGGAGCAACGACCTAGAGTGAAGCCTAGGTTGCCCGGAACGTAGAAATGACCATTACTTACACACTGTTTGCTATTATTCGTTTTATACGATGGAAAAACTGTTTTATTTATTTTGTATTTTATGCTTCGCGCATTGACTTTTAAGGCCCTAACTATTCAATCTGTTGGAGCAACGCCCTAGAGTGAATCCTAGGTTGCCCGGAACGTAGAAATGACCATTACATTCGCACTGTTTGCTATTATTCCTGTTATACGAGGGAAAAACTGCTGTATTTTTATTGTATTCTATGCTTCTGGCGTTTAATTCTAAGTCGCTAGCTCTTTGATCTGGTGGAGCAACGACCTAGAGTGAAGCCTAGGTTGCCCGGAACGTAGAAATGACCATTACTTTCACACTGTTTGCTATTATTCATTTTGTACGATGAAAAGCTGTTGTATTTATATTGTATTTTATGCCTCTGGTGTTGACTTCTAAGGCCGTAGCTATTAGATGTGGTGGAGCAACGCCCTAGAGTGACGCCTAGGTTGCCCGGAACGTAGAAATGACCATTACTTTCACAACGCTTGCAACTACTCATTTTATACGATGGAATAACTGTTGTACTTATGTTGTGTTTTATCGTTCTGGCGTTGAATTCTAAGTCCCTAGCTACTCGATCTGGTAGAGCAACGCCCTAGAGTGAAACCTAGGTTATCCGGAACGTAGAAATCGCCAGTACATTCATACTGGTTGCAACTATTCGTTTTATACGATGAAAAAACTGTTGTATTTATATTGTATTTTATGCTTCTGCGGTTCACTTCTTAGACCCTAACTATTCGATCTGGTGGAACAACGCCCTAGGGTGAAGCCTAGGTTGCCCGGAACGTGGAAATGACCATAACTTTCACACTGGTTGTTATTATTCGTTTTATACGATGGAAATACTGTTATATTTATATTGTATTTTATTCTTGTGGCGTTGAATTCTAAGTCCCTAGCTATTCGATCTGGTGGAGCAACGCCCGAGAGTGATACCTAGGTTACCCGGAACGTAGAAATGACCAGTACTTTCACACTGCTTGCAGGTATTCCTGTTATACGATGGAAAAACTGTTGCATCTTTATTGTATTTTATGCTTCTGGCGTTGACTTCTAAGGCCCTAACTACTCGATCAGGTGGAGCAACGCCCTAGAGTGAAGCCTACGTTCCTCGGAATGTAGAAATGACCATAACTTTCACACTGGTTGCAATTATTCATTTTATACGATGGAAAAACTGTTCTACTTATTTTGTATTTTATTCTTATGGCGTTGAATTCTAAGTCCCTAGCTATTCGATCTGGTGGAGCAACGCCCTAGAGTGAAACCTAGGTTACCCGGAACGTTGAAATGACCAGTACTTTCATACTGTTTGCAGTTATTCCTGTTACACGATGGAAAAGCTTTTGCATCTTTATTGTATTTTATGCTTCGGGCGTTGACTTCTAAGGCCCTAGCTATTCGATTTGGTGGAGCAACGCCCTAGAGTAGAACCTAGGTTGCTCTGTACGTAGAAATGACCATTACTTTCACACTGTTTGCAAATATACATTATATAGGATGGAAAATCTGTTGTATTTATGTTGTATTTTATATTTCTGTCGTTGACTTCTTAGGCCCTAACTATTTGATCTTGTGGTGCACCGCGCTAGAGTGAAGCCTAGGTGGCCCGAAACGTAGAAATGACCATAACTTCCACACTGGTTGCAATTATTCGCTTTATACGATGGAAAAACTGTTTTATTTATTTTGTATTTTATGTTACGGGCGTTGACTTCCAAGGCCGTAACTATTCGATCTGGTGGTGCAACGCCCTAGAGTGAAGCCCAGGTTGCCCGGAAAGTAGAAACGAACATAACTTTCACACTGATTGCTATTATTCGTTTTATACAATGGAAAAACCGTTCCATTTATTTTGTATTTTATGCTTCGGGCGTTGACTTCTAAGGCCCTAACTGTTGAATCTGGTGGAGCAATGCCCTAGAGTGAAGCCTAGGTTGCCCGGAAAGTAGAAATGACCACATCTTCAATACTGGTTGCAATTATTCGTTTTATACGATGAAAAAACTGTTGTATTTATATTGTATTTTATGCTTCTGGCGTTGACTTCTAAGGCCCTAACTACTCGATCAGGTGGAGCAACGCCCTAGAGTGAAGCCTACGTTCCTCGGAATGTAGAAATGACCATAACTTTCACACTGGTTGCAATTATTCATTTTATACGATGGAAAAACTGTTGTACTTATTTTGTATTTTATTCTTACGGCGTTGAATTCTAAGTCCCTAGCTATTCGATCTGGTGGAGCAACGCCCTAGAGTGAAACCTAGGTTACCCGGAACGTTGAAATGACCAGTACTTTCATACTGTTTGCAGTTATTCCTGTTACACGATGGAAAAACTTTTGCATCTTTATTGTATTTTATGCTTCTGGCGTTGACTTCAAAGGCCCTAGCTATTCGATTTGGTGGAGCAACGCCCTAGAGTGGAACCTAGGTTGCTCTGTACGTAGAAATGACCATTACTTTCACACTGTTTGCAAATATACATTATATATGATGGAAAATCTGTTGTATTTATGTTGTATTTTATGCTTCTGGCGTTCACTTCTTAGGCCCTAACTGTTCGATCTGGTGGATCAACGCCCTAGGGTGAAGCCTAGGTTGCCCGGAACGTAGAAATGACCATACCTTATACACTGGTAGCAATTATTCGTTTTATACAATGGAAAGACAGTTCTATTTATTTTGTGTTTTATGCGTCGCGCGTTGACTTCTAAGGCCCTAACTGTTTGATCTGGTGGAACAACGCCCTAGAGTGAAGCCTAGGTTGCTCGGTATGTAGAAATGACCATTACTTTCACACTGGTTGCAATCATTCGTCTAATACGATGGAAAAGCTGTTGTACTTATATTGTATTTTGTGCCTCTGGCGTTGACTTCTAAGGCCGTAGCTATTAGATGTGGTGGAGCAACGCCCTAGAGTGACGCCTAGGCTGCCCGGAATGTAGAAATGACCATTACTTTCACACTGGTTGCAATCATTCGTTTTATACGATGGAAAAGCTGTTGTATTTATATTGTATTTTATGCCTCTGGCGTTGACTTCTAAGGCCGTAGCTATTAGATGTGGTGGAGCAACGCCCTAGAGTGACGCCTAGGGTGCTCGGAACGTATAAATGACCATTACCTTCACACTGGTCGCAATTATTCGTTTTATACGATGGAAAAACTGTTGCATTTATATTGTATTTTATGCTTCTGGCGTTCACTTCTTAGGCCCTAACTATTCGATCTGGTGGAGCAACGCCCTAGAGCGAAGCCTAGGTGTTTCGGAACGTAGAAATGACCATCACTTTCAAACTGGTTGCAATTAACCCTGTTATACGATGGAAAAACTGTTGTATTTTTATTGCATTTTATGCTTCGGGCGTTGACTTCTAAGGCCCTAACTATTCAATCTGTTGGAGCAACGCCCTAGGGCGAAGCCTAGGTTGCCCGGAACGTAGAAATGACCATAACTTTAACACTGGTTTCTATTATTCGTTTTATACGATGGAAAAACTGTTATATTTATATTGTACTTTATGCTTCTGGCGTTCACTTCTTAGGCCCTAACTATTCGATCTGGTGGAACAACACCGTAGAGTGAAGCCTAGGTTGCCCGGAACGTAGAAATGACCATTACTTTCACACTGTTTGCAATTATGCCTTTTATACAATGGAAAAGCTGTTGTATTTTTATCGTATTTTATGCTTCTGGCGTTGACATCTAAGGACCTAATTATTCGATCTGGTGGAGCAGCACCCTAGAGTGAAGCCTAGGTTGCTCGGACTGTAGAAATGACCATTACTTTCACACTGGTTGCAATCATTCGTTTTATACGATGGAAAAGCTGTTGTACTTATATTGTATTTTGTGCCTCTGGCGTTGACTCCTAAGGCCGTAGCTATTAGATGTGGTGGAGCAACGCCCTAGAGTGACGCCTAGGGTGCTCGGAACGTAGAAATGACCATTACTTTCACACTGGTTGCAATTATTCGTTTTATACGATGGAAAAGCTGTTGTATTTATATCGCATTTTATGCTTCTGGCGTTGACTTCTTAGGCCCTAGCTATTCCATCAGGTGGAACAACGCCCTAGGGTGAAGCCTAGGTTGCCCGGCAAGTAGAAATGACCATAACTTTCATACTGGTTGCAATTATTCGTTTTATATGATGGAAAAACTGTTGTATTTATATTGTATTTTATGCTTCGGGCATTGCCTTCTAAGGCCCAAACTATTCAATCTGTTGGAGCTACGCCCCAGGGTGAAGCCTAGGTTGCCCGGAAAGTAGAAATGACCATAACTTTCATACTGGTTGCAATTATTCGTTTTATATGATGGAAAAACTGTTGTATTTATATTGTATTTTATGCTTCTGGCGTTCACTCCTTAGGCCCTAACTATTCGATCTGGTGGAACAACGGCCTAGGGTGAAGCCTAGGTAGCCAGGAACGTAGAAATGACCATAACCTTTACACTGCTAGCAATTATTCGTTTTATACAATGGAAAAACTATTCTATTTATTTTGTATTTAATGCTTCGGGCGTTGGCTTCTAAGGCCCTAACTGTTTGATCTGGTGGAGCAACGCCCTAGAGTGAAACCTAGGTTGCCCGGTACGTAGAAATGACCATCACCTGCAAACTGGTTGCAATTATTCGTTTTATACGATGGAAAAGTTGTTGTATTTATATCGTATTTTATGCATCTGGCGTTGACTTCTTAGGCCCTAACTATTCGATCTGGTGGAACAACGCCCTAGAGTGAAGCCTAGGTTGCTCGGAACGCAGGAATGACCATTACTTTCACACTGGTTGCAATTATTCCTGTTATACGATGGAAAAACTGTTGTATTTTTATTGCATTTTATGCTTCGGGCATTGACTTTTAAGGCCCTAACTATTCAATCTGTTGGAGCAACACCCTAGGGTGATGCCTAGGTTGCCCGGTACGTAGAAATGAGCGTAACTATCACGCTGGTTGCAATTATTCGTTTTATACGATGGAAAAGCTGCTGTATTTATATCGTATTTTATGCTTCTGGCGTTGACTTCTTAGGCCCTAACTATTCCATCCGGTGGAACAACGCCCTAGAGTGAAGCCTAGGTTGCCCGGAACGTAGAAATGACCATAGCATTCACACTGGTTGCTATTATTCGTCTTATACGATGGAAAAACTGTTATATTTATAATGTATTTTATGCTTCTGGCGTTGACTTCTGAGACCGTTGCTATTCGATGTGGTGGAAGAACGCCATAGAGCGAAGCCTAGGTTGCTCGGAACGTAGAAATGACCACTACTCTCACACTGTTTGCAATTATTCATTTAATACGCTGGAAATGCTGTTGTATTTACATCGTATTTTATGCTTCGGGCGTTGACTTCTTAGGCCCTAACATTTCGATCTGGTGGAGCAACGCCCTACAGTGAAGCCTAGGTTGTCCGGAACGTAGATATGACCCTAACCTTCACACAGGCTGCAATTATTCGTCTTATACGATGGAAAAACTGTTATATTTATATTGTATTTTACGCTTCTGGCGTTGACTTCTTAGGCCCTAACTGTTCGATCTGGTGGAACAACGCCCTAGGGTGAAGCCTAGGTGGCCCGGAAAGTAGAAATGACCATAACTTTCACACTGGTTGCAATTATTCGTCTTATACGATGGAAAAGCTGTTGTATTTATATCGTATTTTATGCTTCTGGCGTTGACTTCTTAGGCCCTAACTATTCCATCTGGTGGAACAACGCCCTTGGGTGAAGCCTAGGTTGCGCGGAACGTAGCATTGACCATAACTTTCACACTGGTAGCAATTATTCGTTTTATACAATGGAAAAACTGTTCTATTTATTTTGTATTTAATGCTTCGGGCGTTGACTTCTAAGGCCCTAACTGTTTGATCTGGTGGAGCAACGCCCTAGAGTGAAGCCTATGTTGGCCGGAACGTAGAAATGACCATAACTTTCATACTGGTTGCTATTATTCGTTTTAGACAATGGAAAAACTGTTATATTTATATTGTATTTAATGCTTCTGGCGTTGCCTTCTTAGGCCCTAACTATTCGACCTTGTGAAACAACGCCCTAGAGTGAAGCCTAGGTTGCCTGGGACGTAGAAATGACCATAACTTTCACACTGGTTGCTATTATTCGTTTTATACGATGGAAAAACTGTTGCATCTCTATTGTATTTTATGCTTCTGGCGTTGACTTCTAAGGCCCTAACTATTCGATCAGGTAGAGCAACGCCCTAGAGCGAAGCCTAGGTTGCTCGGAATGTAGAAATGACCATAACTTTCACACTGTTTGCAATCATTCCTTTTATACGATGGAAAAGCTGTTGTATTTATATTGTATTTTATGCTTTTGGCGTTGACTTCTAAGGACCTCACTATTCGATCTGGTGGAGCAACGCCCTAGAGTGACGCCTAGGTTGCTCGGAACGTAGAAATGACCATTACTTTCAAACTGGTTGCAATTATTCCTGTTATACGATGGAAAAACTGTTGTATTTTAATTGTATTTTATGCTTTTAGCGATGAATTATAAGTCCCTAGCTATTCGATCTGGTGGAGCAACGCCCAAGGGTGACGCCTAGGTTGCTCGGAACGCAGGAATGACCATTACTTTCACACTGGTTGCAATTATTCCTGTTATACGATGGAAAAACTGTTGTATTTTTATTGCATTTTATGCTTCGGGCATTGACTTTTAAGGCCCTAACTATTCAATCTGTTGGAGCAACACCCTAGGGTGATGCCTAGGTTGCCCGGTACGTAGAAATGAGCGTAACTATCACGCTGGTTGCAATTATTCGTTTTATACGATGGAAAAGCTGCTGTATTTATATCGTATTTTATGCTTCTGGCGTTGACTTCTTAGGCCCTAACTATTCCATCCGGTGGAACAACGCCCTAGAGTGAAGCCTAGGTTGCCCGGAACGTAGAAATGACCACTACTCTCACACTGTTTGCAATTATTCATTTAATACGATGGAAATGCTGTTGTATTTATATCGTATTTTATGCTTCGGGCGTTGACTTCTTAGGCCCTAACATTTCGATCTGGTGGAGCAACGCCCTACAGTGAAGCCTAGGTTGCCCGGAACGTAGATATGACCCTAACCTTCACACAGGCTGCAATTATTCGTCTTATACGATGGAAATGCTGTTGTATTTATATCGTATTTTATGCTTCTGGCGTTGACTTCTAAGGCCCTAACTACTCGATCAGGTGGAGCAACGCCCTAGAGTGAAGCCTACGTTCCTCGGAATGTAGAAATGACCATAACTTTCACACTGGTTGCAATTATTCATTTTATACGATGGAAAAACTGTTCTACTTATTTTGTATTTTATTCTTATGGCGTTGAATTCTAAGTCCCTAGCTATTCGATCTGGTGGAGCAACGCCCTAGAGTGAAACCTAGGTTACCCGGAACGTTGAAATGACCAGTACTTTCATACTGTTTGCAGTTATTCCTGTTACACGATGGAAAAGCTTTTGCATCTTTATTGTATTTTATGCTTCGGGCGTTGACTTCTAAGGCCCTAGCTATTCGATTTGGTGGAGCAACGCCCTAGAGTGGAACCTAGGTTGCTCTGTACGTAGAAATGACCATTACTTTCACACTGTTTGCAAATATACATTATATATGATGGAAAATCTGTTGTATTTATGTTGTATTTTATGCTTCTGGCGTTCACTTCTTAGGCCCTAACTGTTCGATCTGGTGGATCAACGCCCTAGGGTGAAGCCTAGGTTGCCCGGAACGTAGAAATGACCATACCTTATACACTGGTAGCAATTATTCGTTTTATACAATGGAAAGACAGTTCTATTTATTTTGTGTTTTATGCGTCGCGCGTTGACTTCTAAGGCCCTAACTGTTTGATCTGGTGGAACAACGCCCTAGAGTGAAGCCTAGGTTGCTCGGTATGTAGAAATGACCATTACTTTCACACTGGTTGCAATCATTCGTCTAATACGATGGAAAAGCTGTTGTACTTATATTGTATTTTGTGCCTCTGGCGTTGACTTCTAAGGCCGTAGCTATTAGATGTGGTGGAGCAACGCCCTAGAGTGACGCCTAGGCTGCCCGGAATGTAGAAATGACCATTACTTTCACACTGGTTGCAATCATTCGTTTTATACGATGGAAAAGCTGTTGTATTTATATTGTATTTTATGCCTCTGGCGTTGACTTCTAAGGCCGTAGCTATTAGATGTGGTGGAGCAACGCCCTAGAGTGACGCCTAGGGTGCTCGGAACGTATAAATGACCATTACCTTCACACTGGTCGCAATTATTCGTTTTATACGATGGAAAAACTGTTGCATTTATATTGTATTTTATGCTTCTGGCGTTCACTTCTTAGGCCCTAACTATTCGATCTGGTGGAGCAACGCCCTAGAGCGAAGCCTAGGTGTTTCGGAACGTAGAAATGACCATCACTTTCAAACTGGTTGCAATTAACCCTGTTATACGATGGAAAAACTGTTGTATTTTTATTGCATTTTATGCTTCGGGCGTTGACTTCTAAGGCCCTAACTATTCAATCTGTTGGAGCAACGCCCTAGGGCGAAGCCTAGGTTGCCCGGAACGTAGAAATGACCATAACTTTAACACTGGTTTCTATTATTCGTTTTATACGATGGAAAAACTGTTATATTTATATTGTACTTTATGCTTCTGGCGTTCACTTCTTAGGCCCTAACTATTCGATCTGGTGGAACAACACCGTAGAGTGAAGCCTAGGTTGCCCGGAACGTAGAAATGACCATTACTTTCACACTGTTTGCAATTATGCCTTTTATACAATGGAAAAGCTGTTGTATTTTTATCGTATTTTATGCTTCTGGCGTTGACATCTAAGGACCTAATTATTCGATCTGGTGGAGGAGCACCCTAGAGTGAAGCCTAGGTTGCTCGGACTGTAGAAATGACCATTACTTTCACACTGGTTGCAATCATTCGTTTTATACGATGGAAAAGCTGTTGTACTTATATTGTATTTTGTGCCTCTGGCGTTGACTCCTAAGGCCGTAGCTATTAGATGTGGTGGAGCAACGCCCTAGAGTGACGCCTAGGGTGCTCGGAACGTAGAAATGACCATTACTTTCACACTGGTTGCAATTATTCGTTTTATACGATGGAAAAGCTGTTGTATTTATATCGCATTTTATGCTTCTGGCGTTGACTTCTTAGGCCCTAGCTATTCCATCAGGTGGAACAACGCCCTAGGGTGAAGCCTAGGTTGCCCGGCAAGTAGAAATGACCATAACTTTCATACTGGTTGCAATTATTCGTTTTATATGATGGAAAAACTGTTGTATTTATATTGTATTTTATGCTTCGGGCATTGCCTTCTAAGGCCCAAACTATTCAATCTGTTGGAGCTACGCCCCAGGGTGAAGCCTAGGTTGCCCGGAAAGTAGAAATGACCATAACTTTCATACTGGTTGCAATTATTCGTTTTATATGATGGAAAAACTGTTGTATTTATATTGTATTTTATGCTTCTGGCGTTCACTCCTTAGGCCCTAACTATTCGATCTGGTGGAACAACGGCCTAGGGTGAAGCCTAGGTAGCCAGGAACGTAGAAATGACCATAACCTTTACACTGCTAGCAATTATTCGTTTTATACAATGGAAAAACTATTCTATTTATTTTGTATTTAATGCTTCGGGCGTTGGCTTCTAAGGCCCTAACTGTTTGATCTGGTGGAGCAACGCCCTAGAGTGAAACCTAGGTTGCCCGGTACGTAGAAATGACCATCACCTGCAAACTGGTTGCAATTATTCGTTTTATACGATGGAAAAGTTGTTGTATTTATATCGTATTTTATGCATCTGGCGTTGACTTCTTAGGCCCTAACTATTCGATCTGGTGGAACAACGCCCTAGAGTGAAGCCTAGGTTGCTCGGAACGCAGGAATGACCATTACTTTCACACTGGTTGCAATTATTCCTGTTATACGATGGAAAAACTGTTGTATTTTTATTGCATTTTATGCTTCGGGCATTGACTTTTAAGGCCCTAACTATTCAATCTGTTGGAGCAACACCCTAGGGTGATGCCTAGGTTGCCCGGTACGTAGAAATGAGCGTAACTATCACGCTGGTTGCAATTATTCGTTTTATACGATGGAAAAGCTGCTGTATTTATATCGTATTTTATGCTTCTGGCGTTGACTTCTTAGGCCCTAACTATTCCATCCGGTGGAACAACGCCCTAGAGTGAAGCCTAGGTTGCCCGGAACGTAGAAATGACCATAGCATTCACACTGGTTGCTATTATTCGTCTTATACGATGGAAAAACTGTTATATTTATAATGTATTTTATGCTTCTGGCGTTGACTTCTGAGACCGTTGCTATTCGATGTGGTGGAAGAACGCCATAGAGCGAAGCCTAGGTTGCTCGGAACGTAGAAATGACCACTACTCTCACACTGTTTGCAATTATTCATTTAATACGCTGGAAATGCTGTTGTATTTACATCGTATTTTATGCTTCGGGCGTTGACTTCTTAGGCCCTAACATTTCGATCTGGTGGAGCAACGCCCTACAGTGAAGCCTAGGTTGTCCGGAACGTAGATATGACCCTAACCTTCACACAGGCTGCAATTATTCGTCTTATACGATGGAAAAACTGTTATATTTATATTGTATTTTACGCTTCTGGCGTTGACTTCTTAGGCCCTAACTGTTCGACCTGGTGGAACAACGCCCTAGGGTGAAGCCTAGGTGGCCCGGAAAGTAGAAATGACCATAACTTTCACACTGGTTGCAATTATTCGTCTTATACGATGGAAAAGCTGTTGTATTTATATCGTATTTTATGCTTCTGGCGTTGACTTCTTAGGCCCTAACTATTCCATCTGGTGGAACAACGCCCTTGGGTGAAGCCTAGGTTGCGCGGAACGTAGCATTGACCATAACTTTCACACTGGTAGCAATTATTCGTTTTATACAATGGAAAAACTGTTCTATTTATTTTGTATTTAATGCTTCGGGCGTTGACTTCTAAGGCCCTAACTGTTTGATCTGGTGGAGCAACGCCCTAGAGTGAAGCCTATGTTGGCCGGAACGTAGAAATGACCATAACTTTCATACTGGTTGCTATTATTCGTTTTAGACAATGGAAAAACTGTTATATTTATATTGTATTTAATGCTTCTGGCGTTGCCTTCTTAGGCCCTAACTATTCGACCTTGTGAAACAACGCCCTAGAGTGAAGCCTAGGTTGCCTGGGACGTAGAAATGACCATAACTTTCACACTGGTTGCTATTATTCGTTTTATACGATGGAAAAACTGTTGCATCTCTATTGTATTTTATGCTTCTGGCGTTGACTTCTAAGGCCCTAACTATTCGATCAGGTAGAGCAACGCCCTAGAGCGAAGCCTAGGTTGCTCGGAATGTAGAAATGACCATAACTTTCACACTGTTTGCAATCATTCCTTTTATACGATGGAAAAGCTGTTGTATTTATATTGTATTTTATGCTTTTGGCGTTGACTTCTAAGGACCTCACTATTCGATCTGGTGGAGCAACGCCCTAGAGTGACGCCTAGGTTGCTCGGAACGTAGAAATGACCATTACTTTCAAACTGGTTGCAATTATTCCTGTTATACGATGGAAAAACTGTTGTATTTTAATTGTATTTTATGCTTTTAGCGATGAATTATAAGTCCCTAGCTATTCGATCTGGTGGAGCAACGCCCAAGGGTGACGCCTAGGTTGCTCGGAACGCAGGAATGACCATTACTTTCACACTGGTTGCAATTATTCCTGTTATACGATGGAAAAACTGTTGTATTTTTATTGCATTTTATGCTTCGGGCATTGACTTTTAAGGCCCTAACTATTCAATCTGTTGGAGCAACACCCTAGGGTGATGCCTAGGTTGCCCGGTACGTAGAAATGAGCGTAACTATCACGCTGGTTGCAATTATTCGTTTTATACGATGGAAAAGCTGCTGTATTTATATCGTATTTTATGCTTCTGGCGTTGACTTCTTAGGCCCTAACTATTCCATCCGGTGGAACAACGCCCTAGAGTGAAGCCTAGGTTGCCCGGAACGTAGAAATGACCACTACTCTCACACTGTTTGCAATTATTCATTTAATACGATGGAAATGCTGTTGTATTTATATCGTATTTTATGCTTCGGGCGTTGACTTCTTAGGCCCTAACATTTCGATCTGGTGGAGCAACGCCCTACAGTGAAGCCTAGGTTGCCCGGAACGTAGATATGACCCTAACCTTCACACAGGCTGCAATTATTCGTCTTATACGATGGAAAAGCTGTTGTATTTATATCGTATTTTATGCTTCTGGCGTTGACTTCTTAGGCCCTAACTATTCGATCTGGTGGAACAACGGCCTAGGGTGAAGCCTAGGTTGCCCAGAACGTAGAAATGACCATAACTTTTACACTGGTAGCAATTATTCGTTTTATACAATGGAAAAACTATTCTATTTGTTTTGTATTTAATGCTTCGGGCGTTGACTTCTAAGGCCCTAACTGTTTGATCTGGTGGAGCAACGCCCTAGAGTGAAGCCTATGTTGCCCGGAACGTAGAAATGACCATAACTTTCACACTGGTTGCTATTATTCGTTCTAGACGATGGAAAAACTGTTGTACTTATATTGTATTTTATTTTTATGGCGTTGAATTCTAAGTCGCTAGCTATTCGATCTGGTGGAGCAACGCCCTAGAGTGAAGCCTAGGTTGCCCGGAACGTAGAAATGGCCATTACATTCACACTGGTTGCAATTATTCGTCTTATACGATGGAAAAGCTGTTGTATTTATATCGTATTTTATGCTTCTGGCGTTCACTTCTTAGGCCCTAACTGTTCGATCTGGTGGATCAACGCCCTATGGTGAAGCCTAGGTTGCCCGGAACGTAGAAATGACCATAACTTATACACTGGTAGCAATTATTCGTTTTATACAATGGAAAAACAGTTCTATTTATTTTGTGTTTTATGCTTCGGGCGTTGACTTCTAAGGCCCTAACTGTTTGATATGGTGGAACAACGCCCTAGAGTGAAGCCTAGGTTGCCCGGAACTTTGAAATGACCATAACCTTCACACTGGTTGCAATTACTCGTGTTATACGATGGAAAAACTGTTGTACTTATATTGTATTTTATTCTTATGGCGCTGAAATCTAAGTCCCTAGCTATTCGATCTGGTGGAGCAACGCCCTAGAGTGAAACCTAGGTTACCCGGAACGTAGAAATGACCAGTAATTTCACACTGTTTGCATTTATTCCTGTTATACGATGGAAAAACCTTTGCATCTTTATTGTATTTTATGCTTCTGGCGTTGACTTCTAAGGCCCTAGCTATTCGGTTTGGCGGAGCAACGCCCTAGAGTGGAGCCCAGGTTGCCCGGTACGTAGAAGTAACCATTACTTTCACACTGTTTGCAAATACACATTGTATACGATGGAAAATCTGTTGTATTTATGTTGTATTTTATGCTTCTGGCGTTGACTTCTTAGGCCCTAACTATTTGATCTGGTGGAGCACCGCCCTAGGGTCAAGCCTAGGTTGCCCGGGAAGTAGAAATGTCCATTACTTTCACACTGGTTGCTATTATACGTTTTATACAATGGAAAAACTGTTACACTTATATTGTATTTTATGCTTCTGGCGTTGACTTCTTTGGCCCTAACTGTCCGATACGGTGGTACAACGCCCTAGAGTGAAGCCTAGGTTGCCGGGAACGAAGAAATCGCCATCACTTTCAAACTGGTTGCAATTATTCCTGTTATATGATGGAAAAACTGTTGTATTTTTATTGCATTTTATGCTTCGGGCATTGACTTCTAAGGTCTTAAATATTAAATCTGTTGGAGCAACGACCTAGGGTGAAGCCTAGGTTGCCCGGAAAGTAGAAATGACCATAGCTTTCACACTGGTTGCAATTATTCGTTTTATTCGATGGAAAAGCTGTTGCATCTTTATTGTATTTTATTCTTCTGGCGTTGACTTCTAAGGCCGTAGCTATTAGATGTGGTGGAGCAACGCCCTACAATGACGCCTAGGTTGCCCGGAACGTAGAAATGACCATTATTTTCACAATGTTTGCAATTATTCGTTTTATACGATGGAAAAACTGTTGTATTCATATTGTATTTTATGCTTCTGACGTTGACTTCCAAGGTACTAACTATTCGATCTGGTGGAGCAACGCCCTAGAGTGAAGCCTAGGTTGCCGGGAAAGTAGAAATGACCATAACTTTCACACTGGTTGCAATTATTCGTTTTATACGATGGAAAAGCTGTGGCATCTTTATTGTATTTTATTCCTCTGGGGTTGACTTCTAAGGCCATAGCTATTAGGTGTGGCGGAGCAACGCCCTAGAGTGACACCTAGGTTGCCCGGAACGTAGAAATGACCATTACTTTCACAATGTTTGCAATTATTCATTTTATACGATGGAAAAACTTTTGTACGTATATTGTATTTTATTCTTCTGGCGTTGACTTCTTAGGCCCTAACTATTAGATCTGGTGGAACAACGCCATAGGGTGAAGACTAGGTTGCCCGGAACATGGAAATGACCATTACTTTCACACTGTTTGCAAATATACATTATATACGATGGAAAATCTGTTGCATTTATATTGTGTTTTATGCTTCTGGCGTTGACTTCTTAGGCCCTAACTATTTAATCTGGTAGAACACCGCCCTAGAGCGAAGCATAGGTTGCCCGGAACGTAGAACATACCATTACCTTCACACTGGTTGCAATTATTCCTGTTATACGATGGAAAAACTGTTGCATCTTTATTGTATTTTATGCTTCTGGCGTTGACTTCTAAGGCCCTAACTACTCGATCTGGTGGAGCAACGCCCTAGAGTGAAGCCTAGGTTGCCCGGTACGTAGAAATGACCAATACATTCACACTGGCTGCAATTATTCGTCTTATACGATGGAAAAACTGTTGTATTTATATTGTATTTTATGCTTCTGGCGTTCACTTCTTAGGCCCTAGCTATTCGATCTGGCGGAACAACGCCCTAGGGTGAAGCCTAGGTTGCCCGGAACGTAGAAATGACCATAACTTTTACACTGGTAGCAATTATTCGTTTTATACAATGGAAAAACTGTTCTATTTATTTTGCATTTTATGCTTCGGGCGTTGACTTCTAAGGCCCTAACTGATTGATCTGGTGGAGCGTCGCCCTAGAGTGAAGCCTGGATTGACCGGAACGTTGAAACGACCATAACTTTCACACTGGTTGCTATTATTCGTTTTATACGATGGAAAAACTGTTATATTTATATTGTATTTTATTCTTATGGCGTTGAATTCTAAGTCCCTAGCTACTCGATCTGTTGGAGCAACGCCCTAGAGTGAAACCTAGGTTACCCGGAACGTAGAAATGACCAGTACTTTCACACTGTTTGCAGTTATTCCTGTTATACGATGGAAAAACTTTTGCATCTTTATTGTATTTTATGCTTCTGGCGTTGACTTCTACGGCCCTAGCTATTCGGTTTGGTGGAGCAACGCCCTAGAGTGGAGCCTAGATTGCCAGATACGTAGAAATGACCATTACTTTCACACTGTTTGCAAATATACATTATATACGATAGAAAATCTGTTGTATTTATGTTGTATTTTATGCTTCTGGCGTTGACTTCTTAGGCCCTAACTATTTGATCTGGTGGAGCACCGCCCTAGAGTAAAGCCTAGGTTGCCCGGAACGTAGAAATGACCATAACTTCCACACTGGTAGCAATTATTCGTTTTATACGATGGAAAAGGTGTTTTATTTATTTTGTATTTTATGCTTCGGGCGTTCACTTCTAAGGCCCTAACTATTCGATCTGGTGGAGCAATGCCCTAGAGTGAAGTCTAGGTTGCCCGGAACGTAGAAGTGACCATAACTTTCACACTGGTTGCTATCATTCGTTTTATACAATGGAAAAACTGTTCTATTTATTTTGTGTTTAATGCTTCGGGCGTTGACTTCTAAGGCCCTAACTGTTTGATCTGGTGGAGCGACGCCCTAGAGTGAAGCCTATGTTGCCCGGAACGTAGAAATGACCATAACTTTCACACTGGTTGCTATTATACGTTTTAGACGATGGAAATACTCTTATATTTATATTGTATTTTATTCTTCTGGCGTTGACTTCTTAGGCCCTAACTATTCGATCTGGTGGAACAGCGCCCTAGAGTGAAGACTAGGTTGCCCGGAACATGGAAATGACCATTACTTTCACACTGTTTGCAAATATACATTATATACGATGGAAAAGCTGTTGTATTTATATTGTGTTTTATGCTTCTGGCGTTGACTTCCTAGGCCCTAACAATTTAATCTGGTAGACCACCGCCCTAGAGTGAAGCATAGGTTGCCGGGAACGTAGAACATACCATTACCTTCACACTGGTTGCAATTATTCCTGCTTTGCAATGGGAAAACTGTTGCATCTATATTGTACTTTATGCTTCTGGCGTTGACTTCTAAGGCCCTAACTATTCCATCTGGTGGAGCAACGCCCTAGAGAGAAGTCTAGGTTGCCCGGAACGTAGAAGTGACCATAAATTTCACACTGGTTGCTATTATTCGTTTTATACGATAGAAAAACTGTTATATTTATATTGTATTTTATGCTTCTGTCGTTGACTTCTTAGGCCCTAACTGTTCGATCTGGTGGAACAACGCCCTAGGGTGAAGCCTAGGTTGCCCGGAAGGTACAAATGACCATAACTTTCGCACTGGTTGCAATTATTCGTTTTATAAGATGGAAAAGCTGTGGCATCTTTATTGTATTTTATTCATCTGGTGTTGACTTCTAAGGCCCTAACTATTCGATCTGGTGGAACAACGACCTAGAGTGAAGCCTAGGTTGCCTGAAACGTAGAAATGACCATTACTTTCACACTGTTTACAGTTATTCCTGCTATAAGATGGAAAAACTTTCGCATCTTTATTGTATTTTAAGCTTCTGGCGTTGACTTCTGTGGCCCTAGCTATTTGATTTGGTGGAGCAACGCCCGAGAGTGGAGCCTAGGAAGCCCGGTACGTAGAAATGACCATTACTTTCACACTGTTTGCAGGTATACATTATATACGATGGAAAAGCTGTTGTATTTATATTGTGTTTTATGTTTCTGGCGTTGACTTCTTAGGCCCTAACTATTTAATCTGGTAGAGCACCGCCCTAGAGTGAAGCATAGGTTGCCTGGAACGTGGAAATGACCATTACTTTCACACTGTTTACAGTTATTCCTGTTACACGATGGAAAAGCTTTTGCATCTTTATTGTATTTTATGCTTCTGGCGTTGACTTCTCAGGCCCTAACTACTCGATCTGGTGGAGCAACGCCCTAGAGTGAAGCCTAGGTTGCCCGGAACGTAGAAATGACCATTACATTCACACTGCTTGCAATTATTCGTCTTATACGATGGAAAAGCTGTTGTATTAATATCGTATTTTATGCTTCTGGCGTTGACTTCTTAGGCCCTAACTATTCCATCTGGTGGAACAACGCCCTTGGGTGAAGCCTAGGTTGCGCGGAACGTAGCATTGACCATAACTTTCACACTGGTAGCAATTATTCGTTTTATACAATGGAAAAACTGTTCTATTTATTTTGTATTTAATGCTTCGGGCGTTGACTTCTAAGGCCCTAACTGTTTGATCTGGTGGAGCAACGCCCTAGAGTGAAGCCTATGTTGGCCGGAACGTAGAAATGACCATAACTTTCATACTGGTTGCTATTATTCGTTTTAGACAATGGAAAAACTGTTATATTTATATTGTATTTAATGCTTCTGGCGTTGCCTTCTTAGGCCCTAACTATTCGACCTTGTGAAACAACGCCCTAGAGTGAAGCCTAGGTTGCCTGGGACGTAGAAATGACCATAACTTTCACACTGGTTGCTATTATTCGTTTTATACGATGGAAAAACTGTTGCATCTCTATTGTATTTTATGCTTCTGGCGTTGACTTCTAAGGCCCTAACTATTCGATCAGGTAGAGCAACGCCCTAGAGCGAAGCCTAGGTTGCTCGGAATGTAGAAATGACCATAACTTTCACACTGTTTGCAATCATTCCTTTTATACGATGGAAAAGCTGTTGTATTTATATTGTATTTTATGCTTTTGGCGTTGACTTCTAAGGACCTCACTATTCGATCTGGTGGAGCAACGCCCTAGAGTGACGCCTAGGTTGCTCGGAACGTAGAAATGACCATTACTTTCAAACTGGTTGCAATTATTCCTGTTATACGATGGAAAAACTGTTGTATTTTAATTGTATTTTATGCTTTTAGCGATGAATTATAAGTCCCTAGCTATTCGATCTGGTGGAGCAACGCCCAAGGGTGACGCCTAGGTTGCTCGGAACGCAGGAATGACCATTACTTTCACACTGGTTGCAATTATTCCTGTTATACGATGGAAAAACTGTTGTATTTTTATTGCATTTTATGCTTCGGGCATTGACTTTTAAGGCCCTAACTATTCAATCTGTTGGAGCAACACCCTAGGGTGATGCCTAGGTTGCCCGGTACGTAGAAATGAGCGTAACTATCACGCTGGTTGCAATTATTCGTTTTATACGATGGAAAAGCTGCTGTATTTATATCGTATTTTATGCTTCTGGCGTTGACTTCTTAGGCCCTAACTATTCCATCCGGTGGAACAACGCCCTAGAGTGAAGCCTAGGTTGCCCGGAACGTAGAAATGACCACTACTCTCACACTGTTTGCAATTATTCATTTAATACGATGGAAATGCTGTTGTATTTATATCGTATTTTATGCTTCGGGCGTTGACTTCTTAGGCCCTAACATTTCGATCTGGTGGAGCAACGCCCTACAGTGAAGCCTAGGTTGCCCGGAACGTAGATATGACCCTAACCTTCACACAGGCTGCAATTATTCGTCTTATACGATGGAAAAGCTGTTGTATTTATATCGTATTTTATGCTTCTGGCGTTGACTTCTTAGGCCCTAACTATTCCATCTGGTGGAACAACGGCCTAGGGTGAAGCCTAGGTTGCCCGGAACGTAGAAATGACCATAACTTTTACACTGGTAGCAATTATTCGTTTTATACAATGGAAAAACTATTCTATTTGTTTTGTATTTAATGCTTCGGGCGTTGACTTCTAAGGCCCTAACTGTTTGATCTGGTGGAGCAACGCCCTAGAGTGAAGCCTATGTTGCCCGGAACGTAGAAATGACCATAACTTTCACACTGGTTGCTATTATTCGTTTTAGACGATGGAAAAACTGTTATATTTATATTGTAATTTATGCTTCTGGCGTTGCCTTCTAAGGCCCTAGCTATTGGATCTTGTGGACCAACGCCCTAGAGTGAAGCCTAGGTTGCCTGGAACGTAGAAATGACCATCACTTTCACACGGGTTGCAATTATTCCTGTTATAGGATGGAAAGACTGTTGTATTTTTATTGTATTTTATTCTTCTGGCGTTGACTTCTGAGGCCGTAGCTATCCGATCTGGTGGAACAGCGCCCTAGAGTGAAGACTAGGTTGCCCGGAACATGGAAATGACCATTACTTTCACACTGTTTGCAAATATACATTATATACGATGGAAAAGCTGTTGTATTTATATTGTGTTTTATGCTTCTGGCGTTGACTTCCTAGGCCCTAACAATTTAATCTGGTAGACCACCGCCCTAGAGTGAAGCATAGGTTGCCGGGAACGTAGCACATACCATTACCTTCACACTGGTTGCAATTATTCCTGCTTTACAATGGAAAAACTGTTGCATCTATATTGTACTTTATGCTTCTGGCGTTGACTTCTAAGGCCCTAACTATTCCATCTGGTGGAGCAACGCCCTAGAGAGAAGTCTAGGTTGCCCGGAACGTAGAAGTGACCATAAATTTCACACTGGTTGCTATTATTCGTTTTATACGATAGAAAAACTGTTATATTTATATTGTATTTTATGCTTCTGTCGTTGACTTCTTAGGCCCTAACTGTTCGATCTGGTGGAACAACGCCCTAGGGTGAAGCCTAGGTTGCCCGGAAAGTAGAAATGACCATAACTTTCGCACTGGTTGCAATTATTCGTTTTATACGATGGAAAAGCTGTGGCATCTTTATTGTATTTTATTCATCTGGTGTTGACTTCTAAGGCCCTAACTATTCGATCTGGTGGAACAACGACCTAGAGTGAAGCCTAGGTTGCCTGGAACGTAGAAATGAGCATTACTTTCACACTGTTTACAGTTATTCCTGCTATACGATGGAAAAACTTTTCGCATCTTTATTGTATTTTAAGCTTCTGGCGTTGACTTCTGTGGCCCTAGCTATTTGATTTGGTGGAGCAACGCCCGAGAGTGGAGCCTAGGAAGCCCGGTACGTAGAAATGACCATCACTTTCACACTGTTTGCAGGTATACATTATATACGATGGAAAATCTGTTGTATTTATGTTGTATTTTATGCTTCTGGCGTTGACTTCTTAGGCCCTAACTATTTGATCTGGTGGAGCACCGCCCTAGAGTGAAGCCTATCTTGCCCGGAACGTAGAAAAGATCATTACCTTCACACTGGTTACAATTACTCCTGTTTTACGATGAAAAAACTGTTGTATCTTTATTGTATTTTATGCATCTGGCGTTGACTTCTTAGGCCCTAACTATTCCACCTGGTGGAACAACGCCCTACAGTGAAGAGTAGGAGGCCCGGAACATGGAAATGACCATTACTTTCACACTGTTTGCAGTTATTCCTGTTATACGATGGAAAAACTTTTGCATCTTTATTGTATTTTATGCTTCTGGCGTTGACTTCTAAGGTCCTAGCTATTCGATTTGGTCGTGCAACGCCAGGAGTGTGGAGCCTAGGTTGCACGGTACGTAGAAATGGCCATTACTTTTACACTGTTTACAGTTATTCCTGTTATACGATGGAAAAACTTTTGCATCTTTATTGTATTTTATGCTTCTGGCGTTGACTTCTAAGGCCCTAACTATTCGGTCTGGTGGGGCAACGCTCTAGAGTGAAGCCTAGGTTGCCCGGAACGTAGAAATGACCATTACATTCACTCTGGTTGCAATTATTCGTCTTATACGGTGGAAAAGCTGTTGTATTTATATCGTATTTTATGCTTCTGGCGTTGACTTCTTAGGCCCTAACTATTCCATCTGGTGGAACAACGCCCTGGGGTGAAGCCTAGGTAGCGCGGAACGTAGCAATGACCATAACTTTCACACTGGTAACAGTTATTCGTTTTATACAATGGAATAACTGTTCTATTTATTTTGTGTTTAATGCTTCGGGCGTTGACTTCTTAGGCCCTAAATATTCGATCTGGTGGAACAACGACCTAGAGTGAAGCCTAGGTTGCCTGGAACGTAGAAATGACCATTACTTTCACACTGTTTACAGTTATTCCTGTTATACGATGGAAAAACTTTTGCATCTTTATTGTATTTTATGCTTCTGACGTTGACTTCTAAGGCCCTTACTACTCGATCTGGTGGAGCAACGCCCTAGAGTGAAGCCTAGGTTGCCCGGAACGTTGAAGTGACCATTACATTCACACTGGCTGCAATTATTCGTCTTATACGATGGAAAAGCTGTTGCATTTATATCGTATTTTATGCTTCTGGCGTTGACTTCTTAGGCCCCAACTATTCCATCTGGTGGAACAACGCCCTTGGGTGAAGCCTAGGTAGCCCGGAACGTAGCAATGACCATAACTTTCACACTGGTAGCAGTTATTCGTTTTATACAATGGAAAAACTGTTCTATTTATTTTGTGTTTAATGCTTCGGGCGTTGACTTCTAAGGCCCTAACTGTTTGATCTGGTGGAGCAACGCCCTAGAGTGAAGCCTATGTTGCCCGGTACGTAGAAATGACCATAACTTTCACACTGGTTGCTATTATTCGTTTTAGACGATGGAAATACTGTTATATTTATATTGTATTTTATGCTGCTGGCGTTGCCTTCTTAGGCCCTAACTATTCGATCTTGTGGAACAACGCCCTAGGGTGAAGCCTAGGTTGCCTGGAACGTAGAAATGACCATCACTTTCACACGGGTTGCAATTATTCCTGTTATTGGATGGAAAGACTGTTGTATTTTTATTGTATTTTATACTTCAGGCGTTCACTTCTAAGGCCGTAGCTATTAGGTGCGGTGAAGCAACGCCCTATAGTGGAGACTAGGTTGCCCGGAACATGGAAATGACCATTACTTTCACACTGTTTGCAAATATACATTATATACGATGGAAAAGCTGTTGTATTTATATTGTGTTTTATGCTTCTGGCGTTGACATCCTAGGCCCTAGCTATTTAATCTGGTAGACCACCGCCCTAGAGTGAAGCATAGGTTGCCCGGAACGTAGAAATGACCAGTACATTCACACTGGTTGCAATTATTCGTCTTATACGATGGAAAAGCTGTTGTATTTATATCGTATTTTATGCTTCTGACGTTGACTTCTTAGGCCCTAACTGTTCGATCTGGTGGAACAACGCCCTAGGGTGAAGCCTAGGTTGCCCGGAAAGTATAAATGACCATAACTTTCACACTGGTTGCAATTATTCGTTTTATACGATGGTAAAGCTGTGGCATCTTTATTGTATTTTATTCATCTGGGGTTGACTTCTAAGGCCATAGCTATTAGGTGTGGTGGAGCAACGCCCTAGAGGGACGGCTAGGTTGTCCGGAACGTAGAAATGACCATTACTTTCACAATGTTTGCAATTATACATTTTATACGATGGAAAAACATTTTTACTTATATTGTATTTTATTCTTCTGGCGTTGACTTCTTAGGCCCTAACTATTAGATCTGGTGGAACAACGCGCTAGAGTGAAGACTAGCTTGCCCGGAACATGGAAATGACCATTACTTTCACACTGTTTACAGTTATTCCTGTTATACGATGGAAAAGCTTTTGCATCTTTATTGTATTTTATGCTTCTGACGTTGACTTCTAAGGCCCTAACTACTCGATCTGGTGGAGCAACGCCCTAGAGTGAAGCCTAGGCTGCCCGGAACGCAGAAATGACCATTACATTCACACTGGCTGCAATTATTCGTCTTATACGATGGAAAAGCTGTTGCATTTATATCGTATTTTATGCTTCTGGCGTTGACTTCTTAGGCCCTAACTGTTTGATCTGGTGCAACAACGCCCTAGAGTGAAGCCTATGTTTCCCGGAACGTAGAAATGACCATAACTTTCACACTGGTTGCTATTATTTGTTTTAGACGATGGAAATACTGTTATATTTATATTGTATTTTATGCTGCTGGCGTTGCCTTCTTAGGCCCTAACTGTTCGATCTGGTGGAACAACGACCTAGGGTGAAGCCTAGGTTGCCGGAAAGTAGAAATGTCCATAACTTTCACACTGGTTGCAATTATTCGTTTTATACGATGGAAAAGCTGTGGCAACTTTATTGTATTTTATTCATCTAGGGCTGTCTTCTAAGGCCGTAGCTATTAGGTGTGGTGGAGCAACGCCCTAGAGTGACGCCTAGGTTGCCCGGAACGTAGAAATGACCATTACTTTCACAATGTTTGCAATTATTCATTTTATACGATGGAAAAACTTTTGTACTTATATTGTATTCTATTCTTCTGGCGTTGACTTCTTAGGCCCTAACTATTAGATCTGGTGGAACAACGCGCTAGAGTGAAGACTAGCTTGCCCGGAACATGGAAATGACCATTACTTTCACACTGTTTGCAAATAAACATTATATACGATGGAAAAGCTGTTGTATTTATATTGTGTTTTATGCTTCTGGCGTTGACTGCTAAGGCCCTAACTATTCCATCTGGTGGAGCAACGCCCTAGAGTGAAGCCTAGGCTGCCCGGAACGTAGAAATGACCATAACTTTCACACTGGTTGCTATTATTCGTTTTGGACGATGGAAAAACTGTTATATCTATATTGTATTTTATGCTTCTGGCGTTGACTGCTAAGGCCCTAACTATTCCAACTGGTGGAGCAACGCCCTAGAGTGAAGCCTAGGTTGCCCGGAACGTAGAAATGACCATAACTTTCACACTGGTTGCAATTATTCGTTTTATACGATTGAAAAACTGTTGCATCATTATCGTATTTTATGATTCTGGCGTTGACTTCTTAGGCCGTAACTATTCGATCTGGTGGAGCAACGCCCTGGAGTGAAACCTAGGTTGCCCGGTACGCAGAAATGACCACTACTATCACACTGGTTGCAAATTATTCCTGCTATACGATGGAAAAACTGTTGCATCTTTATTGTATCTTATGCTTCTGGCGTTGACTTCTAAGGCCCTAACTATTCGATCAGGTGGAGTAACGCCCTAGAGTGAAGCCTAGGTTGCCTGGAACGTAGAAATGACCATTACTTTCACACTGTTTACAGTTATTCCTGTTATACGATGGAAAAGCTTTTGCATCTTTATTGTATTTTATGCTTCTGACGTTGACTTCTAAGGCCCTAACTACTCGATCTGGTGGAGCAACGCCCTAGAGTGGAGCCTAGGCTGCCCGGAACGTAGAAATGACCATTACATTCACACTGGCTGCAATTATTCGTCTTATACGATGGAAAAGCTGTTGCATTTATATCGTATTTTATGCTTCTGGCGTTGACTTCTTAGGCCCTAACTGTTTGATCTGGTGCAACAACGCCCTAGAGTGAAGCCTATGTTGCCCGGAACGTAGAAATGACCATAACTTTCACACTGGTTGCTATTATTTGTTTTAGACGATGGAAATACTGTTATATTTATATTGTATTTTATGCTGCTGGCGTTGCCTTCTTAGGCCCTAACTGTTCGATCTGGTGGAACAACGACCTAGGGTGAAGCCTAGGTTGCCGGAAAGTAGAAATGTCCATAACTTTCACACTGGTTGCAATTATTCGTTTTATACGATGGAAAAGCTGTGGCAACTTTATTGTATTTTATTCATCTAGGGCTGTCTTCTAAGGCCGTAGCTATTAGGTGTGGTGGAGCAACGCCCTAGAGTGACGCCTAGGTTGCCCGGAACGTAGAAATGACCATTACTTTCACAATGTTTGCAATTATTCATTTTATACGATGGAAAAACTTTTGTACTTATATTGTATTCTATTCTTCTGGCGTTGACTTCTTAGGCCCTAACTATTAGATCTGGTGGAACAACGCGCTAGAGTGAAGACTAGCTTGCCCGGAACATGGAAATGACCATTACTTTCACACTGTTTGCAAATAAACATTATATACGATGGAAAAGCTGTTGTATTTATATTGTGTTTTATGCTTCTGGCGTTGACTGCTAAGGCCCTAACTATTCCATCTGGTGGAGCAACGCCCTAGAGTGAAGCCTAGGCTGCCCGGAACGTAGAAATGACCATAACTTTCACACTGGTTGCTATTATTCGTTTTGGACGATGGAAAAACTGTTATATCTATATTGTATTTTATGCTTCTGGCGTTGACTGCTAAGGCCCTAACTATTCCAACTGGTGGAGCAACGCCCTAGAGTGAAGCCTAGGTTGCCCGGAACGTAGAAATGACCATAACTTTCACACTGGTTGCAATTATTCGTTTTATACGATTGAAAAACTGTTGCATCATTATCGTATTTTATGATTCTGGCGTTGACTTCTTAGGCCGTAACTATTCGATCTGGTGGAGCAACGCCCTGGAGTGAAACCTAGGTTGCCCGGTACGCAGAAATGACCACTACTATCACACTGGTTGCAAATTATTCCTGCTATACGATGGAAAAACTGTTGCATCTTTATTGTATCTTATGCTTCTGGCGTTGACTTCTAAGGCCCTAACTATTCGATCAGGTGGAGTAACGCCCTAGAGTGAAGCCTAGGTTGCTCGGAATGTAGAAATGACCATAACTTTCACACTGTTTGCAATTATTCCTTTTATACGATGGAAAAGCTGTTGTATTTATATCGTATTTTATGCTTCTGGCGTTGACTTCTTAGGACATACCTATACGATCTGGTGGAGCAACGCCCTGGAGTGAAGCCCAGGTTGCCCGGTACGTAGAAATGACCATAAGTTTCATACTGGTTGCAATTATTCGTTTTATACGATGGAAAAACTGTTGTATTTATATTGTATTTTATGCTTCTGGCGTTCACTTCTTAGGCCCTAACTATTCGATCTGGTGGTAAACGCCCTAGGGTGAAGCCTAGGTTGCCCGGAACGTAGAAATGACCATTACTTTCACACTGGTAGCAATTATTCGTTTTATACGATGGAAAAACTGTTGTATTTATTTTGCATTTTATGCTTCCGGCATTGACTTCTTAGGCCCTAACTATTCCATCTAGTGGAACAACGCCCTAGGGTGAAGCCTCGGTTGCGTGGAACGTAGAAATGACCATAACCTTCACACTGATTGCTATTATTCGTTTTATACGATGGAAAGGCTGTTACATCTATATTGTATTTTATGCTTCTGGCGTTGACTTCTTAGGCCCTAACTATTCGATCTGGTGGAGCATCGCCCTAGAGAGAAGCCTAGGTTACCGGGAACGTAGAAATGACCAGTACTTTCATACTGTTTGCAGTTATTCCTGTTATACGATGGAAAAACTGTTGCATCTTTATTGTATTTTATGCTTCTGGCGTTGACTTCTAAGGCCCTAACTATTCGACCAGGTGGAGCAACGCCCTAGAGTGAAGCCTAGGTTGCTCGGAATGTAGAAATGACCATAACTTTCACACTGGTTGCAACTATTCATTTTATACGATGGAAAAACTGTTGTACTTATATTGTGTTTTATTCTTATGGCGTTGAATTCTAAGTCCCTAGCTACTCGATCCGGTGGAGCAACGCCCTAGAGTGACGCCTAGGTTGCTCGGAACGTAGAAATGACCATTACTTTCACACTGGTTGCAATTATTCCTGTTATACGATGGAAAAACTGTTGTATTTTAATTGTATTTTATGCTTTTAGCGATGAATTATAAGTCCCTAGCTATTCGATCTGGTGGAGCAACGCCCTAGAGTGAACCCTAGGTTGCTCGGAATGTAGAAATGACCATAACTTTCATACTGGTTGCAATTATTCGTTTTATATAATGGAAAAACTGTTGTATTTATATTGAATTTTATGCTTCGGGCATTGACTTCTAAGGCCCTAACTATTCAATCTGTTGGATCAACGCCCTGGGGTGAAGCCTAGGTTGCCCGGAAAGGAGAAATGACCATTACTTTCATACTGGTTGCAATTATTCGTTTTATATGATGGAAAAACTGTTGTATTTATATTGTATTTTATGCTTCTGGCGTTCACTTCTTAGGCCCTAACTATTCGATCTGGTGGAACAACGACCTAGGGCGAAGCCTAACTTGCTCGGAAAGTAGAAATGACCATAAGTTTCATACTGGTTGCAATTATTCGTTTTATACGATGGAAAAACTGTTGTATTTATATTGTATTTTATGCTTCTGGCGTTGACTTCTAAGGCCCTAGCTATTCGTTCTAGTGGAGCAACGCCCTAGAGTGAAGCCTAGGTTGCCCGGAAAGGAGAAATGACCATCACCTTCAAACTGGTTGCAATTAATCTTCTTATACGATGGAAAAACTGTTGTATTTTTATTGCATTTTATGCTTCTGGCGTTCACTTCTTAGGCCCTAACTATTCGATCTGGTGGAACAACAGCCTAGGGTGAAGCCTAGCTTGCCCGGAACGTAGAAATGACCATAACTTTCACACTGGTTGCAATTATTCGTTTTATACGTTGGAAACGCTGTTGTATTTATATCGTATTTTATGCTTCTGGCGTTTACTTCTAAGGACCTAACTATTCGATCTGCTGGAGCAACGCCCTAGAGTGAATCCTAGGTTGCTCGGAATGTAGAAATGACCATAACTTTCACACTTGTTGCAATTATTCGTTTTATACGATGGAAACGCTGTTGTATTTATATCGTATTTTATGCTTCTGGCGTTTACTTCTAATGACCTAACTATTCGATCTGGTGGAGCAACGCTCTAGAGTGAATCCTAGGTTGCTCGGAATGCAGAAATGACCATAACTTTCATACTGGTTGCAATTATTCGTTTTACACGATGGAAACGCTGTTGTATTTATATTGTACTTTATGCCTCTGGCGTTGACTTCTAAGGCCGTAGCTATTAGATGTGGTGGAGCAACGCCCTAGAGTGACGCCTAGGGTGCTCGGAACGTAGAAATGACCATTACTTTCACACTGGTTGCAATTATTCGTTTTATACGATGGAAAGGCTGTTGTATATATATCGTATTTTATGCTTCTGGCGTTTACTTCTAAGGACCTACCTATTCGATCTGGTGGAGCAACGCCCTAGGGTGAAGCCTAGGTTGCCTGGAACGTAGAACTGACCATCACTTTCACACGGGTTGCAATTATTCCTGTTATAGGATGGAAAGACTGTTGTATTTTTATTGTATTTTATACTTCAGGCGGTGACTTCTGAGGACGTAGCTATTCGATGTGGTGGAAGAACGCCATAGAGTGAGGCCTAGGTTGCACGGAACGAAGAAATGACCATAAGTTGCATACTGATTGCAATTATTCGTTTTATACGATGGAAAAACTGTTGTATTTATATTGTATTTTATGCTTCTGGCGTTCACTTCTTAGGTCCTAACTATTCGATCTGGTGGAACAACGCCCTAGGGTGAAGCCTAGGTTGCCCGGAACGTAGAAATGACCATAACTTTTACACTGGTAGCAATTATTCGTTTTATACAATGGAAAAACTGTTCTATTTATTTTGTATTTTATTCTTCGGGCGTTGACTTCTAAGGCCCTAACTGTTTGATCTGGTGGAGCAACGCCCTAGAGTGAAGCCTAGGTTGCCCGGAACGTAGAAATGACCATAACTTTCACACTGGTTGCTATTATTCGTTTTATACGATGGAAAAACTGTTATATTTATATTGTACTTTATTCTACTGGCGTTGACTTCTTAGGCCCTATCTATTCGATCGGGTCGAACAACGCCGTAGAGTGAAGCCTAGGTTGCCCGGAACGTAGAAATGACCATAACTTTCACACTGGTCGCAATTATTCGTTTTATACGATGGAAAAGCTGTTGTATTTATATTGTATTTTATGCCTCTGGCGATGACTTCTAAGGCCGTAGCTACTCGATGTGGTGGAAGAACGCCACAGAGTGAAGCCTAGGTAGCCCGCAACGTAGAAATGACCATAACTTTCACACTGGTTGCTATTACTCGTTCTATACGATGGAAAAAGTGTTATATTTATATTGCATTTTATGGTTCTGGCGTTCACTTCTTAGGCCCTAACTATTCGATCTGGTGGAGCAACGCCCTAGGGTGAAGCCTAGGTTGCGCGGAACGTAGAAATGACCATAACCTTCACACTGATTGCTATTATTCGTTTTATACGATGGAAAGGCTGTTACATCTATATTTTATTTTATGCTTCTGGCGTTGACTTCTTAGGCCCTAACTATTCGATCTGGTGGAGCATCGCCCTAGAGAGAAGCCTAGGTTACCGGGAACGTAGAAATGACCAGTACTTTCATACTGTTTGCAGTTATTCCTGTTATACGATGGAAAAACTGTTGCATCTTTTTTGTATTTTATGCTTCTGGCGTTGACTTCTAAGGCCCTAACTATTCGATCAGGTGGAGCAACGCCCTAGAGTGAAGCCTAGGTTGCTCGGAATGTAGAAATGACCATAACTTTCACACTGGTTGCAACTATTCATTTTATACGATGGAAAAACTGTTGTACTTATATTGTGTTTTATTCTTATGGCGTTGAATTCTAAGTCCCTAGCTACTCGATCCGGTGGAGCAACGCCCTAGAGTGACGCCTAGGTTGGTTCGGAACGTAGAAATGACCATTACTTTCACACTGGTTGCAATTATTCCTGTTATACGATGGAAAAACTGTTGTATTTTAATTGTATTTTATGCTTTTAGCGATGAATTATAAGTCCCTAGCTATTCGATCTGGTGGAGCAACGCCCTAGAGTGAACCCTAGGTTGCTCGGAATGTAGAAATGACCATAACTTTCATACTGGTTGCAATTATTCGTTTTATATGATGGAAAAACTGTTGTATTTATATTGAATTTTATGCTTCGGGCATTGACTTCTAAGGCCCTAACTATTCAATCTGTTGGATCAACGCCCTGGGGTGAAGCCTAGGTTGCCCGGAAAGGAGAAATGACCATAACTTTCATACTGGTTGCAATTATTCGTTTTATAGGATGGAAAAACTGTTGTATTTATATTGTATTTTATGCTTCTGGCGTTCACTTCTTAGGCCCTAACTATTCGATCTGGTGGAACAACGCCCTAGGGTGAAACCTAACTTGCTCGGAAAGTAGAAATGACCATAAGTTTCATACTGGTTGCAATTATTCGTTTTATACGATGGAAAAACTGTTGTATTTATATTGTATTTTATGCTTCTGGCGTTGACTTCTAAGGCCCTAGCTATTCGATCTAGTGGAGCAACGCCCTAGAGTGAAGCCTAGGTTGCCCGGAAAGGAGAAATGACCATCACTTTCAAACTGGTTGCAATTAATCTTGTTATACGATGGAAAAACTGTTGTATTTTTATTGCATTTTATGCTTCTGGCGTTCACTTCTTAGGCCCAAACTATTCGATCTGGTGGAGCAACGCCCTAGAGTAAAGCCCAGGTTGCGCGGAACGTAGATATGACCATAACTTTCACACTGGTAGCAATTATTCGTTTTATACAATGGAAAAACTGTTCATTTATTTTGTATTTAATGCTTCGGGCGTGGACTTCTAAGGCCCTAACTATTCGATCAGGTGGAGCAACGCCCTAGAGTGAAGCCTAGGTTGCTCGAAATGTAGAAATGACCATAACTTTCACACTGGCTGCCATTATTCATTTTATACGATGGAAAAACTGTTGTACTTATATTGTATTTTATTCTAATGGCGTTGATTTCTAAGTCCCTAGCTATTCGATCTGGTGGAGCAACGCCCTAGAGTGAAACCTAGGTTACCCGGAACGTAGAAATGACCAGTACTTTCATACTGTTTGCAGTTATTCCTGTTATACGATGGAAAAACTTTTCCATCTTTATTGTATTTTAAGCTTCTGGCGTTGACTTCTAAGACCCTAGCTATTCGATTTGGTGGAGCACCGCCCTAGAGTGAAGCCTAGGTTGCCCGGAACGTAGAAATGACCAAAACTTCCACACTTGTTGCAATTATTCGTTTTATACGATGGAAAAGCTGTTGTATTTATATCGTTTTTTATGCTTCTGGCGTTGACTTCTTAGGCCCTAACTATTCCATCTGGTGGTACAACGCCCTAGGGTGAAGCCTAGGTTGCCCGGAACGTAGAAAGGACCATAACTTTTACACTGGTAGCAATTATTCGTTTTATACAATGGTAAAACCGTTCTATTCATTTTATATTTTATGCTTCGGGCGTTGACTTCTAAGGCCCTAACTGTTTGATCTGGTGGAGCAACGCCGTAGAGTGAAGCGTAGGTTGCCCGGAACGTAGAAATGACCATCACTATCAAACTGGTTGCAATTATTTGTTTTATACGCTGGAAAAGCTGTTGTATTTATATTGTATTTTATGCTTCTGGCGTTCACTTCTTAGGCCCTAACTATTCGATCTGGTGGAACAACGGCCTAGGGTGAAGACTAGGTTGCCCGGAACGTAGAAATGACCATAACTTGTACACTGGCAGCAATTATTCGTTCTATACAATGGAAAAACCGTCCTATTTATTTTGTATTTTATGCTTTGGGCGTTGACTTCTAAGGCCCTAACTGTTTGATCTGGTGGAACATCGCCATAGAGTGGGGCCCAGGTTGCCCGGAACGTAGAAATGACCATAGCTTTCATACTGGTTGCTATTATTCGTTTTATACGATGGAAAAACTGTTATATTTATATTGTATTTAAGCTTCTGGCGTTGACTTCTGAGGCCCTAACTATTCCATCTGGTGGTACAACGCCCTAGGGTGAAGCCTAGGTTGCCCGGAACGTAGAAAGGACCATAACTTTTACACTGGTAGCAATTATTCGTTTTATACAATGGTAAAACCGTTCTATTCATTTTATATTTTATGCTTCGGGCGTTGACTTCTAAGGCCCTAACTGTTTGATCTGGTGGAGCAACGCCGTAGAGTGAAGCGTAGGTTGCCCGGAACGTAGAAATGACCATCACTATCAAACTGGTTGCAATTATTTGTTTTATACGCTGGAAAAGCTGTTGTATTTATATCGTATTTTATGCTTCTGGCGTTGACTTCTTAGGCCCTAACTATTCGATCTGGTGGAGCAACGCCCTAGAGTGCAGCCTAGGTTGCCCGGAACGTAGAAATGACCATAGCTTTCACACTGGTTGCTATCATTCGTTTTATATGATGCAAAACTGTTGTATTTATATTGTATTTTATGCTTCTGGCGTTCACTTCTTAGGCCCTAACTATTCGATCTGGTGGAACAACGGCCTAGGGTGAAGACTAGGTTGCCCGGAACGTAGAAATGACCATAACTTGTACACTGGCAGCAATTATTCGTTTTATACAATGGAAAAACCGTCCTATTTATTTTGTATTTTATGCTTTGGGCGTTGACTTCTAAGGCCCTAACTGTTTGATCTGGTGGAACATCGCCATAGAGTGGGGCCCAGGTTGCCCGGAACGTAGAAATGACCATAGCTTTCATACTGGTTGCTATTATTCGTTTTATACGATGGAAAAACTGTTATATTTATATTGTATTTAAGCTTCTGGCGTTGACTTCTGAGGCCGTTGCTATTCGATGTGGTGGAAGAACGCCATAGAGTGAAGCCTAGGTAGACCGGAACGTAGAAATGTCCATATCTTTCACACTGTTTGCAATTTTTCGTTTTATACGATGGAAAAACTGTTTTATTTATTTTGTATTTTATAATTCGGGCGTTGACTTCTAAGGCCCTAACTATTCGATCTGGTGGAGCAACGCCCTAGAGTGCAGCCTAGGTTGTCCGGAACGTAGAAATGACCATAACTTTCACACTGGTTGCTATCATTCGTTTTATATGATGGAAAGACTGTTGTATTTATATTGTATTTTATGCTTCTGGCGTTCACTTCTTAGGCCCTAACTATTCGATCTGGTGGATCAACGGCCTAGGGTGAAGCCTAGGTTGCCCGGAACGTAGAAATGACCATACATTTTAGACTGGTAGCAATTATTCGTTTTATACAATGGAAGAACTGTTCTATTTATTTTGTATTTAATGCTTCGGTCGTTGACTTCTAAGGCCCTAACTGTTTGATCTGGTGGAGCAACGCCCTAGAGTGAAGCCTAGGTTGCCTGGAACGTGGAAATGACAATCACTTTCACACGGGTAGCAATTATTCCTGTTATAGGATGGAAAGACTGTTGTATTTTTATTGAATTTTATACTTCGGGCGTTGACTTCTGAGGCCGTAGCTATTCGATGTGGTGGAAGAACGCCATACAGTGAAGCCTAGGTTGCCCGGAACGTAGAAGTGACCATAACCTTCACTCTGGTTGCAATTATTTGTTTTTTACGATGGAAAAGCTGTTGTATTTATATCGTATTTTATGCTTCTGGCATTGACTTCTTAGGCCCTAACTATTCCATCTGGTGGAACAACGCCCTAGTGTAAAGCCCAGGTTGCGCGGAACGTAGAAATGACTATAGCTTTCACACTGCTAGCAATTATTCGTTTGATACAATGGAAAAACTGTTCTATTTATTTTGTATTTAATGCTTCGGGCCTTGACTTCTAAGGCCCTAACTATTCGATCTGGTGGAGCAACGCACTAGAGTGCAGCCTAGATTGCGCGGAACGTAGAAATGACCATAACTTTCACACAGGTTGCTATCATTCGTTTTATATGATGGAAAAACTGTTGTATTTATATTGTATTTTATGCTTCTGGCGTTCACTTCTTAGGCCCTAACTATTCGATCTGGTGGAACAACGGCCTAGAGTGAAGCCTAGGTTGCCCGGAAAGTAGAAATGACCATAACTTTTACACTGGTAGCAATTATTCGTTTTATACAATGGCAAAACTGTTCTATTTATTTTGTATTTAATGCTTCGGGCGTTGACTTCTAAGGCCCTAACTGTTTGATCTGGTGGAGCTACGCCCTAGAGTGAAGCCTAGGTTGCCTGGAACGTAGAAATGACCGTCCCTTTCACATGGGTTGCAATTATTCCTGTTATAGGATGGAAAGACTGTTGTATTTTTATTGTATTTTATACTTCAGGCGTTGACTTCTGCGGCCGTAGCTATCCGATGTGGTGGTAGAACGCCATACAGTGAAGCCTAGGTTGCCGGGAACGTAGGAATGACAATAACTTTCACACTGGTTGCAATTATTTGTTTTATACGATGGAAAAGCTGTTGTATTTATATCGAATTTTATGCTTCTGGCGTTGACTTCTTAGGCCCTAACTATTCCATCTGGTGGAACAACGCCCTAGAGTAAAGCCCAGGTTGCGCGGACCGTAGAAATGACCATAACTTTCACACTGGTAGCAATTATTCGTTTGATACAATGGAAAATCTGTTTTATTTATTTTGTATTTAATGCTTCGGGCGTTGACTTCTCAGGCCCTAACTATTCGATCAGGTGGAGCAACGACCTAGAGTGAAGCCTAGGTTGCTCGAAATGTAGAAATGACCATAACTTTCACACTGGTTGCTATCATTCGTTTTATATGATGGAAAAACTGTTGTATTTATATCGTATTTTATGCTTCTGGCGTTCACTTCTTAGGCCCTAACTATTCGATCTGGTGGAACAACGCCCTAGAGTGAAGCCTATGTTGCCCGGAACGTAGAAATGACCACTACTTTCACAGTGTTTGCAATTATTCATTTAATACTATGGAAATGCTGTTGTATTTATATCGTATTTTATGCTTCGGGCGTTGACTTCTTAGGCCCTAACATTTCGATCTGGTGGAGCAACGCCCGACAGTAAAGGCTAGGTTGCCCGGAACGTAGATATGACCATAACCTTCACACAGTTTGCAATTATTCGTTTTATACGGTGTAAAGGCTGTTGTATTTATTTTTTATTTTATGCTTCTGGCGTTGACTTCTTAGGCCGTAACTATTCGATCTGGTGGAGCAACGCCCTGGAGTGAAACCTGGGTTGCCCGGAACGTAGAAATGACCACTACTATCACACTGGTTGCAAATTATTCCTGCTATACGATGGAAAAACTGCTGTATTTTTATTGCATTTTATGCTTCTGGCGTTCACTTCTTAGGCCCTAACTATTCGATCTGGTGGAACAACGCCCTAGAGTGAAGCCTAGGTTGCCCGGAACGTAGACATGACCATAACCTTCACACAGATTGCAATTATTCGTTTTATGCGGTGTAAAGGCTGTTGTATTTATTTTATATTTTATTCTTCTGGTGTTGACTTCTTAGGCCCTAACTATTCGATCTGGCGGTACATCGCCATAGGGTGAAGCCTAGGTTGCCCGGAACGTAGAAATGACCATTACTTTCACACTGTTTGCAATTACTCCTTTTATACGATGGAAAAGCTGTTGTATTTATACCGTATTTTATGCTTCTGGCGTTGACTTCTAAGGACCTAACTATTCGATCTGGTGGAGCAACGCCCTACAGTGATGCCTAGGTTGCCCGGAACGTAGATACGACCATAACCTTCACACAGGTTGCAATTATTCGTTTTATACGGTGTAAAGGCTGTTGTACTTATTTTGTATTTTATTCTTCTGGTGTTGATTTCTTAGGCCCTAACTATTCGATCTGGTGGCACGACGCCGTAGAGTGAAGCCTAGGTTGCCCGGAACGTAGAAATGACCACTACTTTCACAGTGTTTGCAATTATTCATTTAATACTATGGAAATGCTGTTGTATTTATATCGTATTTTATGCTTCGGGCGTTGACTTCTTAGGCCCTAACATTTCGATCTGGTGGAGCAACGCCCGACAGTAAAGGCTAGGTTGCCCGGAACGTAGATATGACCATAACCTTCACACAGTTTGCAATTATTCGTTTTATACGGTGTAAAGGCTGTTGTATTTATTTTTTATTTTATGCTTCTGGCGTTGACTTCTTAGGCCGTAACTATCCGATCTGGTGGAGCAACGCCCTGGAGTGAAACCTGGGTTGCCCGGAACGTAGAAATGACCACTACTATCACACTGGTTGCAAATTATTCCTGCTATACGATGGAAAAACTGCTGTATTTTTATTGCATTTTATGCTTCTGGCGTTCACTTCTTAGGCCCTAACTATTCGATCTGGTGGAACAACGCCCTAGAGTGAAGCCTAGGTTGCCCGGAACGTAGACATGACCATAACCTTCACACAGATTGCAATTATTCGTTTTATGCGGTGTAAAGGCTGTTGTATTTATTTTATATTTTATTCTTCTGGTGTTGACTTCTTAGGCCCTAACTATTCGATCTGGCGGTACATCGCCATAGGGTGAAGCCTAGGTTGCCCGGAACGTAGAAATGACCATTACTTTCACACTGTTTGCAATTACTCCTTTTATACGATGGAAAAGCTGTTGTATTTATACCGTATTTTATGCTTCTGGCGTTGACTTCTAAGGACCTAACTATTCGATCTGGTGGAGCAACGCCCTACAGTGATGCCTAGGTTGCCCGGAACGTAGATACGACCATAACCTTCACACAGGTTGCAATTATTCGTTTTATACGGTGTAAAGGCTGTTGTACTTATTTTGTATTTTATTCTTCTGGTGTTGATTTCTTAGGCCCTAACTATTCGATCTGGTGGCACGACGCCGTAGAGTGAAGCCTAGGTTGCCCGGAACGTAGAAATGACCATTACTTTCACACTGTTTGCAATTATTCCTTTTATACGATGGAAAAGCTGCTGTATTTATATCGTATTTTATGCTTCTGGCGTTGACTTCTAAGGCCCTAACTATTCAACCTGTTGGAGCAACGGCCTAGAGTAAAGCCTAGGTTGCTCGGAATGTAGAAATGACCATAACTTTCAAACTGGTTGCAATTATTCTTTTTATACGATGGAAAAACTGTTGTATTTATATGGTATTTTATGCTTCTGGCGTTCACTTCTTAGGCCCTAACCATTCGATCTGGTGGAACAACGCCCTAGGGTGAAGCCTAGGTTGCCCGGAACGTAGAAATCACCATTACCTTCACACTGTTTGCAATTATTCATTTTATACGATGGAAAAGCTGTTGTATTTATATCGTATTTTATGCTTCGGGCGTTGACTTCTTAGGCCCTAACATTTCGATCTGGTGGAGCAACGCCCTACAGTGAAGCCTAGGTTTCCCGGAACGTAGATATGACCATAACCTTCACACAGGTTGCAATTATTCGTTTTATACGGTGTAAAGGCTGTTGTACTTATTTTGTATTTTATTCTTCTGGTGTTGATTTCTTAGGCCCTAACTATTCGATCTGGTTGAACAACGCCGTAGAGAGAAGCCTAGGTTGCCCGGAACGTAGGAATGACCATTACTTTCACACTGTTTGCAATTATTCCTTTTATACGATTGAAAAGCTGTTGTATTTATATCGTATTTTATGCTTCTGGCGTTGACTTCGGAGGACCTAACTATTCGATCTGGTGGAGCAACACCCTACAGTGATGCCTAGGTTGCCCGGAACGTAGATACGACCATAACCTTCACACTGGTTGCAAATTATTCCTGCTATACGATGGAAAAACTGTTGTATCTTTACTGCATGTTATGCTTCGGGCATTAGCTTCTAAGGCCCTAACTATGCAATCTGTTGGAGCAACGCCCTAGGGGGAAGCCTAGGTTGCCCGGAACGTAGAAATGACCATAACTTTCACACTGGTTGCAATTAGTTGTTTTATACGATGGATAAGCTGTTGTATTTATATCGTATTTTATGCTTCTGGCGTTGACTTCTTAGGCCCTAACTATTCAATCTGGTGGATCAACGCCCTAGGGGGAAGCGTAGGTTGCCCGGAAAGTAGAAATGACCATAACTTTCACACTGGTAGCAATTATTCATTTTATACGATGGAAAAACTGTTATATTTATATTGTATTTATGCTTCTGGCGTTGACTTCTGAGGCCGTTGCTATTCGATGTGGTGGAAGAACGCCATAGAGTGAAGCCTAGGTAGCCCGGATCGTAGAAATGTCCATATCTTTCACACTGTTTGCAATTTTTCGTTTTATACGATTGAAAAACTGTTTTATTTATTTTGTATTTTATGCTTCGGGCGTTGACTTCTAAGGCGCTAACTACTCGATCTGGTGGAGCAACGCCCTAGAGTGCAGCCTAGGTTGCCCGGAACGTAGAAATGACCATAACTTTCACACTGGTTGCTATCATTCGTTTAATATGATGGAAAAACTGTTGTATTTATATTGTACTTTATGCTTCTGGCGTTCACTTCTTAGGCCCTAACTATTCGATCTGGTGGAACATCGGCCCAGGGTGAAGCCTAGGTTGCCCGGAACGTAGAAATGACCATACATTTTAGACTGGTAGCAATTATTCGTTTTATACAATGGAAGAACTGTTCAATTTATTTTGTATTTAATGCTTCGGTCGTTGACTTCTAAGGCCCTAACTGTTTGATCTGGTGGAGCAACGCCCTAGAGTGAAGCCTAGGTTGCCTGGAACGTAGAAATGACAATCACTTTCACACGGGTAGCAATTATTCCTGTTATAGGATGGAAAGACTGTTGTATTTTTATTGAATTTTATACTTCGGGCGTTGATTTCTGAGGCCGTAGCTATTCGATGTGGTGGAAGAACGCCATACAGAGAAGCCTAGGTTGCCCGGAACGTAGAAGTGACCATAACCTTCACTCTGGTTGCAATTATTTGTTTTTTACGATGGAAAAGCTGTTGTATTTATATCGTATTTTATGCTTCTGGCGTTGACTTCTTAGGCCCTAACTATTCCATCTGGTGGAACAACGCCCTAGTGTAAAGCCCAGGTTGCGCGGAACGTAGAAATGACTATAGCTTTCACACTGCTAGCAATTATTCGTTTGATACAATGGAAAAACTGTTCTATTTATTTTGTATTTAATGCTTCGGGCGTTGACTTCTAAGGCCCTAACTATTCGATCTGGTGGAGCAACGCACTAGAGTGCAGCCTAGATTGCCCGGAACGTAGAAATGACCATAACTTTCACACAGGTTGCTATCATTCGTTTTATATGATGGAAAAACTGTTGTATTTATATCGTATTTTATGCTTCTGGCGTTCACTTCTTAGGCCCTAACTATTCGATCTGGTGGAACAACGCCCTAGAGTGAAGCCTATGTTGCCCGGAACGTAGAAATGACCACTACTTTCACAGTGTTTGCAATTATTCATTTAATACTATGGAAATGCTGTTGTATTTATATCGTATTTTATGCTTCGGGCGTTGACTTCTTAGGCCCTAACATTTCGATCTGGTGGAGCAACGCCCGACAGTAAAGGCTAGGTTGCCCGGAACGTAGATATGACCATAACCTTCACACAGTTTGCAATTATTCGTTTTATACGGTGTAAAGGCTGTTGTATTTATTTTTTATTTTATGCTTCTGGCGTTGACTTCTTAGGCCGTAACTATTCGATCTGGTGGAGCAACGCCCTGGAGTGAAACCTGGGTTGCCCGGAACGTAGAAATGACCACTACTATCACACTGGTTGCAAATTATTCCTGCTATACGATGGAAAAACTGCTGTATTTTTATTGCATTTTATGCTTCTGGCGTTCACTTCTTAGGCCCTAACTATTCGATCTGGTGGAACAACGCCCTAGAGTGAAGCCTAGGTTGCCCGGAACGTAGACATGACCATAACCTTCACACAGATTGCAATTATTCGTTTTATGCGGTGTAAAGGCTGTTGTATTTATTTTATATTTTATTCTTCTGGTGTTGACTTCTTAGGCCCTAACTATTCGATCTGGCGGTACAACGCCATAGGGTGAAGCCTAGGTTGCCCGGAACGTAGAAATCACCATTACCTTCACACTGTTTGCAATTATTCATTTTATACGATGGAAAAGCTGTTGTATTTATATCGTATTTTATGCTTCGGGCGTTGACTTCTTAGGCCCTAACATTTCGATCTGGTGGAGCAACGCCCTACAGTGAAGCCTAGGTTTCCCGGAACGTAGATATGACCATAACCTTCACACAGGTTGCAATTATTCGTTTTATACGGTGTAAAGGCTGTTGTACTTATTTTGTATTTTATTCTTCTGGTGTTGATTTCTTAGGCCCTAACTATTCGATCTGGTTGAACAACGCCGTAGAGAGAAGCCTAGGATGCCCGGAACGTAGGAATGAGCATTACTTTCACACTGTTTGCAATTATTACTTTTATACGATTGAAAAGCTGTTGTATTTATATCGTATTTTATGCTTCTGGCGTTGACTTCGGAGGACCTAACTATTCGATCTGGTGGAGCAACACCCTACAGTGATGCCTAGGTTGCCCGGAACGTAGATACGACCATAACCTTCACACTGGTTGCAAATTATTCCTGCTATACGATGGAAAAACTGTTGTATCTTTACTGCATGTTATGCTTCGGGCATTAGCTTCTAAGGCCCTAACTATGCAATCTGTTGGAGCAACGCCCTAGGGGGAAGCCTAGGTTGCCCGGAACGTAGAAATGACCATAACTTTCACACTGGTTGCAATTAGTTGTTTTATACGATGGATAAGCTGTTGTATTTATATCGTATTTTATGCTTCTGGCGTTGACTTCTTAGGCCCTAACTATTCAATCTGGTGGATCAACGCCCTAGGGGGAAGCGTAGGTTGCCCGGAAAGTAGAAATGACCATAACTTTCACACTGGTAGCAATTATTCATTTTATACGATGGAAAAACTGTTATATTTATATTGTATTTATGCTTCTGGCGTTGACTTCTGAGGCCGTTGCTATTCGATGTGGTGGAAGAACGCCATAGAGTGAAGCCTAGGTAGCCCGGATCGTAGAAATGTCCATATCTATCACACTGTTTGCAATTTTTCGTTTTATACGATTGAAAAACTGTTTTATTTATTTTGTATTTTATGCTTCGGGCGTTGACTTCTAAGGCGCTAACTACTCGATCTGGTGGAGCAACGCCCTAGAGTGCAGCCTAGGTTGCCCGGAACGTAGAAATGACCATAACTTTCACACTGGTTGCTATCATTCGTTTTATATGATGGAAAAACTGTTGTATTTATATTGTACTTTATGCTTCTGGCGTTCACTTCTTAGGCCCTAACTATTCGATCTGGTGGAACATCGGCCCAGGGTGAAGCCTAGGTTGCCCGGAACGTAGAAATGACCACCACATTCACACTGGTTGCAATTATTAGTTTTATACGATGGAAAAACTGTTTTATCTTTATCGTATTTTATGCTTCTGGCTTTGACTTCTTAGGCCGTAACTATTCGATCTGGTGGAGCAACGCCCTGGAGTGAAACCTGGGTTGCCCGGAACGTAGAAGTGACCACTACTATCACACTGGTTGCAAATTATTCCTGCTATACGATGGAAAAACTGTTGTATTTTTATTGCATTTTATGCTTCTGGCGTTGACTTCTTAGGCCCTAACTATTCGATCTTGTGGAACAACGCCCTAGAGTGAAGCCTAGGTTGCCTGGAACGTAGAAATGACCATCACTTTCACACGGGTTGCAATTATTCCTGTTATAGGATGGAAAGACTGTTGTATTTTTATTGTATTTTATTCTTCTGGTGTTGACTTCTTAGGCCCTAACTACTCGGTCTGGTGGAACAAGGACGTAGAGTGAAGCCTAGGTTGCCCCGAACGTAGAAATGACCATTACTTTCACACTGTTTGCAATTATTCCTTTTATACGATGGAACAGCTGTTGTATTTGTATCGTATTTTATGCTTCTGGCGTTGACTTCTAACGCCCTAACTATTCGATCTGGAGGAGCAACGACCTAGAGTGAAACCTAGGTTGCTCGGAATGTAGAAATGACCATAAGTTGCATACTGGTTGCAATTATGCGTTTTATACGATGGAAAAACTGTTGTATTTATATTGTATTTTATGCTTCTGGCGTTGACTTCTAAGGCCCTAAATATTCGATCTGGTGGAGAAATGCCTCAGAGTTAAGTCTAGGATGCCCGAAACGCCGAAATGATCATTACTATCACGCTTGTTGCAATTATTCCTGTTATACGATGAAAAGACTGTTGTATTTTTATTGTATTTTATGCTTCAGGCGTGGACTTCTGAGGCCGTAGCTATTCGATGTGGTGGAAGAACGCCATACAGTGAAGCCTAGGTTGCCCGGAACGTAGAAATGACCACTACTTTCACACTGTTTGCAATTATTCATTTAATACGATGGAAATGCTGTTGTATTTATATCGTATTTTATGCTTCGGGCGTTGACTTCTTAGGCCCTAACATTTCGATCTGGTGGAGCAACGCCCGACAGTGAAGCCTAGGTTGCCCGGAACGTAGATATGACCATAACCTTCACACAGGTTGCAATTATTCGTTTTATACAGTGTAAACGCTGTTGTATTTATTTTGTATTTTATTCTTCTGGTGTTGACTTCATAGGCCCTAGCTATTCGATCTGGTGGAACAACGCCGTAGAGTGAAGCCTAGGTTGCCCGGAACGTAGAAATAACCATTACATTCACACTGTTTGCAATTATTAATTTATTCGATGCCAAAGCTGTTGTATTTATATTGTATTTTATGCTTCTGGCATTGACTTGTTAGGCCCCAACTATTCGATATGGAGGAGCAATGCCTCAGAGTTATGTCTAGGATGCCCGAAGCGCCGAAATGATCATTACTTTCACGCTTATTGCAATTATTCCTGTAATACGATGAAAAGACTGTTGTATTTTTATTGTATCTTATGCTCCTGGCTTTGACTTCTAAGGCCCTAACTATTCGATCTGGTGGAGCAACACCCTGGAGTGGAGCCTGGGTTGCCCGGTACGTAGAAGTGACCATTACTTTCACACTGTTTGCAAATATACATTATATACGATGGAAAATCTGTTGTATTTATGTTGTATTTTATGCTTCTGGCGTTGACTTCTTAGGCCCTAACTATTTGATCTGGTGGAGCACCGTCCTAGAGTGAAGCCTAGGTAGCCCGGAACGTAGAAATGACCATAACTTTCACACTGGCTGCTATCTTTCGTTTTATACGATGGAAAGACTGTTATATTTATATTGTATTTTATGCTTCTGGCGTTGAATTCTTAGGCCCTAACTGTTCGATCTGATGGAACAACGCCCAAGGGTGAAGCCTAGGTTGCCGGGAACGTAGAAATGACCATAACTTTCACACTGGTTGCAATTATTCGTTTTATACGATGGAAAAGCTGTGGCACCTTTATTGTATTTTATTCATCTGGGGCTGACTTCTAAGGCCGTAGCTATTAGATGTGGTGGAGCAACGCCCTAGAGTGACGCCTAGGTTGCCCGAACGTAGAAATGACCATTACTTTCACAATGTTTGTAATTATTCATTTTATACGATGGAAAAACTTTTGTACTTGTATTGTATTTTATTCTTCTGGCGTTGACTTCTTAGGCCCTAACTATTCGATCTGGTGGAACAACGCCCTAGGGTGAAGACTAGGTTGCCCGGAACATGGAAATGACCATTACTTTCGGACTGTTTGCAAATATACATTATATACGATGGAAAAGCTGTTGTATTTAATTGTATTTTATACTTCTGGCGTTGACTTCTTAGGCACTATCTATTTAATCTGGTAGAGCACCGCCCTAGAGTGAAGCATAGGTAGCCCGGAACGTAGAAATGACCATAACTTTCACACCGGTAGCAACTATTCGTTTTATACGATGGAAAAACTGTTCTATTTATTTTGTATTTTATACTTCGGGCGTTGACTTCTAAGGACCTAACCATTCGATCTGGTGGAGCAACGCCCTAGAGTGAAGCCTAGGTTGCCGGAAACGTAGAAATGACCATTACTTTCACAATGTTTGCAATTATTCATTTTATACGATGGAAAAACTGTTGTACTTATATTGTATTTTATGCTTCTGGCGTTGACTTCTAAGGCACTAGTTATTCGATCTGGTGGAGCAACGCCCTAGGGTGATGCCTAGGTTGCCCGGAACGTAGAAATGGCCATTACTTTCGCAATGTTTGCAATTATACATTTTATTCGATGGAAAAACTGTTGTATTTATTTTGTATTTTATTTTTCTGGTGTTGACATCTTAGGCCCTAACTATTCGATCTCGTGGAACAACGCCCTAGAGTGAAGCCTAGGTTGCTCGGAATGTAGAAATGACCATAACTTTCACACTGGTTGCAATTATTCGTTTTATACGATGGAAAAACTGTTGCATCTTTATCGTATTCTATGCTTCTGGCGTTGACTTCTTAGGCCGTAACTATTCGATCTGGTGGAGCAACGCCCTGGAGTGAAGCCTAGGTTGCCCGGTACGTAGAAATGACCATAACTTTCACACTGGTTGCTATTATTCGTTTTATACGATGGAAAAACTGTTGTGTTTATATTGAATTTTATTCTTATGGCGTTGACTTCTAAGGCTCTAACTATTCGATCTGGTGGAGCAACGCCCTAGAGTGAAGCCTAGGTTGCCGGGAACGTAGAAATGACCAGAACTTTCACACTGGTTGCTATTATTCGTTTTATACGATGGAAAAACTGTTATATTTATATTGTATTTTATGCTTCTGGCGTTGACTTCTTAGGCCCTAACTTTTCGATCTGGTGGAACAACGCCCTAGAGTTAAGTCTAGGATGCCCGAAACGTCGAAATGATCGTTACTTTCGCTCTGGTTGCAATTAGTCATGCTATACGATGGAAAAACTGTTCTATTTGTTTTGTATTTTATGCTTCGGGCGTTGACTTCTAAGGCCCTAACTATGCAATCTGTTGGAGCAACTCCCTAGGGTGAAGCCTAGGATACCCGGAAAGTAGAAATAACCACAACTCTGATACTTGTTGCAAATATTCGTTTTATACGATGGAAAAACTGTTATATTTATATTGTATTTTATGCTTCGGGCGTTGACTTCTAAAGCCCTAACTGTTCGATCTGGTGGAGCAACGCCCTAGAGTGAAGCCTAGGTTGCCCGGAACGTAGAAATGACCAGAACTTTCACACTGGTAGCAATTATTCGTTTTATACGATGGAACAACTGTTCTATTTATTTTGTATTTCATGCATCGGGCGTTGACTTCTAAGGCCCTAACTATTCAATCTGTTGGAGCAACGCCCTAGGGTGAAGCCTAGGTTGCCCGGAAAGTAGAAATGACCATAACTTTCATACTGGATGCAATTATTCGTTTTATACGATGGAAAAACTGTTGTACTTATATTGTATTTTATGCTTCTGGCGCTGACTTCTAGGGCACTACCTATTCGATCTGGTGGAGCAGCGCCCTAGAGTGAAGCCTAGGTTGCCCGGCACGTAGAAATGACCATAACTTTCACACTGGTAGCAGTTATTCGTTTTATACAATGGAAAAACTGTTCTATTTATTCTGTAGTTTATGCTCCGGGCGTTGACTTCTAAGGCCCTAACTATTCGATCTGGTTTAGCCACACCCTAGGGTGAAGGCAAGCTTGCTCGGAACGTAGGACATACCATTACCTTCACACTGGTTGCAATTATTCCTGTTATACGATGGAAAAACTGTTGCATCCTTATTGTATTTTATGCTTCTGGCGTTGACTTCTAAGGCCCTATCTATTCGAACTGGTGGAGCACCGCCCCAGAGTGAAGCCTAGGTTGCCCGGAACGTAGAAATGACCATAACTTTCACACTGGTTGCAATTATTCGTTTTATACGACGGAAAAGCAGTGGTATTTATATCGTATTTTATGTTTCTGGCGTTGACTTCTAAGGACCTAACCATTCGATCTGGTGGAGCAACGCCCTAGAGTGAAGCCTAGGTTGCCGGAAACGTAGAAATGACCATTACTTTCACAATGTTTGCAATTATTCATTTTATACGATGGAAAAACTGTTGTACTTATATTGTATTTTATGCTTCTGGCGTTGACTTCTAAGGCACTAGTTATTCGATCTGGTGGAGCAACGCCCTAGGGTGATGCCTAGGTTGCCCGGAACGTAGAAATGGCCATTACTTTCGCAATGTTTGCAATTATACATTTTATTCGATGGAAAAACTGTTGTATTTATGTTGTATTTTATCCTTCTGGCGTTGACTTCTTAGGCCCTAACATTTCGATCTGGTGGAGCAACGCCCTACTGTGAAGCCTAGGTTGCCCGGAACGTGGATATGACCATAACCTTCACACAGGTTGCAATTACTCGTTTTATACGGTGTAAAGGCTGTTGTGTTTATTTTGTATTTTATTTTTCTGGTGTTGACATCTTAGGCCCTAACTATTCGATCTCGTGGAACAACGCCCTAGAGTGAAGCCTAGGTTGCTCGGAATGTAGAAATGACCATAACTTTCACACTGGTTGCAATTATTCGTTTTATACGATGGAAAAACTGTTGCATCTTTATCGTATTCTATGCTTCTGGCGTTGACTTCTTAGGCCGTAACTATTCGATCTGGTGGAGCAACGCCCTGGAGTGAAGCCTAGGTTGCCCGGTACGTAGAAATGACCATAACTTTCACACTGGTTGCTATTATTCGTTTTATACGATGGAAAAACTGTTGTGTTTATATTGAATTTTATTCTTATGGCGTTGACTTCTAAGGCTCTAACTATTCGATCTGGTGGTGCAACGCCCTAGAGTGAAGCCTAGGTTGCCGGGAACGTAGAAATGACCAGAACATTCACACTGGTTGCTATTATTCGTTTTATACGATGGAAAAACTGTTATATTTATATTGTATTTTATGCTTCTGGCGTTGACTTCTTAGGCCCTAACTTTTCGATCTGGTGGAACAACGCCCTAGAGTTAAGTCTAGGATGCCCGAAACGTCGAAATGATCGTTACTTTCGCTCTGGTTGCAATTAGTCATGCTATACGATGGAAAAACTGTTCTATTTGTTTTGTATTTTATGCTTCGGGCGTTGACTTCTAAGGCCCTAACTATGCAATCTGTTGGAGCAACTCCCTAGGGTGAAGCCTAGGATACCCGGAAAGTAGAAATAACCACAACTCTGATACTTGTTGCAAATATTCGTTTTATACGATGGAAAAACTGTTATATTTATATTGTATTTTATGCTTCGGGCGTTGACTTCTAAAGCCCTAACTGTTCGATCTGGTGGAGCAACGCCCTAGAGTGAAGCCTAGGTTGCCCGGAACGTAGAAATGACCAGAACTTTCACACTGGTAGCAATTATTCGTTTTATACGATGGAACAACTGTTCTATTTATTTTGTATTTCATGCATCGGGCGTTGACTTCTAAGGCCCTAACTATTCAATCTGTTGGAGCAACGCCCTAGGGTGAAGCCTAGGTTGCCCGGAAAGTAGAAATGACCATAACTTTCATACTGGATGCAATTATTCGTTTTATACGATGGAAAAACTGTTGTACTTATATTGTATTTTATGCTTCTGGCGCTGACTTCTAGGGCACTACCTATTCGATCTGGTGGAGCAGCGCCCTAGAGTGAAGCCTAGGTTGCCCGGCACGTAGAAATGACCATAACTTTCACACTGGTAGCAGTTATTCGTTTTATACAATGGAAAAACTGTTCTATTTATTCTGTAGTTTATGCTCCGGGCGTTGACTTCTAAGGCCCTAACTATTCGATCTGGTTTAGCCACACCCTAGGGTGAAGGCAAGCTTGCTCGGAACGTAGGACATACCATTACCTTCACACTGGTTGCAATTATTCCTGTTATACGATGGAAAAACTGTTGCATCCTTATTGTATTTTATGCTTCTGGCGTTGACTTCTAAGGCCCTATCTATTCGAACTGGTGGAGCACCGCCCCAGAGTGAAGCCTAGGTTGCCCGGAACGTAGAAATGACCATAACTTTCACACTGGTTGCAATTATTCGTTTTATACGACGGAAAAGCAGTGGTATTTATATCGTATTTTATGTTTCTGGCGTAGACTTCTTAGGCCCTAACTATTCGATCTGGTGGAGCAACGCACTAGAGTGAAGCCTAGGTTGCCGGAAACGTAGAAATGACCATTACTTTCACAATGTTTGCAATTATTCATTTTATACGATGGCAAAACTGTTGTACTTATATTGTATTTTATTCTTCAGCCGTTGAATTCTATGTCCCTAGCTATTCGATCTGGTGGAGCTACGCCCTAGAATGAAACCTAGGTTACCCGGAACGTAGAAATGACCATTACTTTCGCAATGTTTGCAATTATACATTTTATTCGATGGAAAAACTGTTGTATTTATGTTGTATTTTATCCTTCTGGCGTTGACTTCTTAGGCCCTAACTTTTCGATCTGGTGGAGCAACGCCCTACTGTGAAGCCTAGGTTGCCCGGAACGTGGATATGACCATAACCTTCACACAGGTTGCAATTACTCGTTTTATACGGTGTAAAGGCTGTTGTGTTTATTTTGTATTTTATTCTTCTGGTGTTGACATCTTAGGCCCTAACTATTCGATCTCGTGGAACAACGCCCTAGAGTGAAGCCTAGGTTGCTCGGAATGTAGAAATGACCATAACTTTCACACTGGTTGCAATTATTCGTTTTATACGATGGAAAAACTGTTGCATCTTTATCGTATTCTATGCATCTGGCGTTGACTTCTTAGGCCGTAACTATTCGATCTGGTGGAGCAACGCCCTGGAGTGAAGCCTAGGTTGCCCGGTCCGTAGAAATGACCATAACTTTCACACTGGTTGCTATTATTTGTTTTATACGATGGAAAAACTGTTGTGTTTATATTGAATTTTATTCTTATGGCGTTGAATTCTAAGTCCCTAGCTATTCGATCTGGTGGAGCAACGCCCTAGAGTGAAACCTATGTTAGCCGGAACGTAGAAATGACCAGTACTTTCATACTGTCTGCAGTTATTCCTGTTATACGATGGAAAAACTTTTGCATCTCTATTGTATTTTATGCTTCTGGCGCTGACTTCAAAGGCCCTAGCTATTCGACCTGGTAGAGCAACGCACCAGAGTGGAGCCTAGGCTGCCCGTTACGTAGAAGTGACCATTACTTTCACACTGTTTGCAAATATACATTATATACGATGGAAAATCTGTTGTATTTATGTTGTATTTTATGCTTCTGGCGTTGACTTCTTAGGCCCTAACTATTCGATCTGGTGGAGCACCGCCCTAGGGTAAAGCCCAGGTTGCGCGGAACGCAGAAATGACCATAACTTTCACACTGGTAGCAATTATTCGTTTTATACGATGGAAAAACTGTTGTATTTTTATTGCCTTTTATGCTTCGGGCGTTGACTTCTAAGGCCCCAACTATTCAATCTGTTGGAGCAACGCAATAGGGTGAAGCCTAGGTTGCCCGGGAAGTAGAAATGACGTTAACTTTCATACTGGTTGCAATTATTCGTTTTATACGATGGAAAAACTGTTCTATTTATTTTGTATTTAATGCTTCGGGCGATGGCTTCTAAGACCCTAACTGTTTGATCTGGTGGAGCAACGCCCTAGAGTGAAGCCTAGGTTGCCCGGAACGTAGAAGTGACCATAACTTTCACACTGGTTGCTATTATTCGTTTTATACGATGGAAAAACTGTTATATTTATTTTGTATTTTATGCTTCGGGCGTTGACTTCTAAGGCCCTAACTGTTTGATGTGGTGGAGCAACGCCCTAGAGTGAAGCTTAGGTTGCCCGGAACGTAGAAATGACCAGTACTTTCACACTGGTTGCAGTTATACCTGTTATACGATGGAAAAACTGTTGCACCTTTATTGTATTTTATGCTTCTGGCGTTGACATCTAAGGCCCTAGCTGTTTGATCTGGTGGAGCAACGCCCTAGAGTGAAGCCGAGGTTGCCCGGAATGTTGAAATGACCATAACCTTCACACTGGTTGCTATTATTCGTTTTATACGATGGAAAAACTGTTATATTTATATTGTATTTTATGCTTCTGGCGTTGACATCTTAGGCCCTAACTATTCGATCTGGTGGAGCAATGCCTCAGAGTTAAGTCTAGGATGCCCGAAACGCCGAAATGATCATTACTTTCACGCTTGTTGCATTTATTCCTGTTATACCATGAAAAGACTGTTGTATTTTTATTGTATTTTGTGCTTCAGGCGTCGGCTTCTAAGGCCGCAGCTATTCGATATGGTGGAGCACCGCCCTAGAGTGAAGCCTTGGTTGCTCGGAACGTAGAAATGACCACTTCTTTCACACTGTTTGCAATTATTCATTTAATATGATGGAAAAGCTGTTGTATTTATATCGTATTTTATGCTTCGCGCGTTAACTTCTTAGGCCCTAACATTTCGATCTGGTGGAGCAACGCCGTACAGTGAAGCCTATGTTGCCCGGAACGTAGATATGACCGTAACCTTCACACAGGTTGCAATTATTCGTTTTATACGGTGTAAAGGCTGTAGTGTTTATTTTGTATTTTATTCTTCTGGTGTTGACTTCTTAGGCCCTAACTATTCGACCTGGTGGCACAACGCCGTAGGGTGAAACCTAGGTTGCCCGGAACGGAGAAATGACCATTACTTTCACACTGTTTGCAATTATTCCTTTTATACTATGGAAAAGCTGTTGTATTTATATCGTATTTTATGCTTCTGGCGCTGACTTCTAAGGACCTAACTATTTGATCTGCTGGAGCAACGCCCTAGTGTGACGCCTAGGTTGCTCGGAATGTAGAAATGACCATCATTTTCAAACTGGTTGCAATTATTCGTTTTATACGATGGAAAACCTGTTGTATTTATATCGTATTTTATGCTTCTGGCGTTGACTTCTTAGGCCCTAACTATTCAATCTGTAGGAGCAACGCCCTAGAGTGAAGCCTAGGTTGCCCGGAACGTAGAAATGACCACCACATTCACACTGGTTGCAACTATTCCTGTTATACGATGGAAAAACTCTTGTATATTTATTGTATTTTATGCTTCTGGCATTGACTTCTAAGGCCCTAACTATACGATCTAGTGGAGCAACGCCCTGGAGTGAAGCCTAGGTTGCCCGCAGCGTAGGACATACCTTTTCCTTCACACTGGTTGCAATTATTCCTGTTATACGATGGAAAAACTGTTGTATTTATATCGCATTTTATGCTTCAAGCGTAGACTTCTGAGGCCCTAGCTACTCGAGCTGGTGGAGCAACGCCCTAGCGTGAAACCTAGGTTGCCCGGAACGTAGAAATAACCATTACTTTCACACTCGTTGCAATTATTCCTGTTATACAATGGAAAAACTGTTGTATTTTTATTGCATTTTATGCTTCTGGCGTTTAATTCTAAGTCTCTAGCTATTCGATATGGTGGAGCAATGCCCTAGAGTGAAGCCTAGGTTGCCCGGATCGTAGAAATGACCATTACTTTCACACTGGTTGCAATTATTCATTTTATACGATGGAAAAGCTGTTGTATTTATATTGTACTTTATGCTTCTGGCGTTGACTTCTAAGGCCGTAGCTATTAGATGTGGTGGAGCAACGTCCTAGAGTGACGGCTAGGTTGCCGGGAACGTAGAAATGACCATTACTTTCACAATGTTTGCAATCATTCATTTTATACGATGGAAAAACTGCTGTACTTATATTGTACTTTATCCATCTGGCGTTGAATTCTAAGTCCCTAACTATTCGATCTGGAGGGGCAACGCCCTAGAGTGAAGCCTAGGTTGCCCCGAACGTAGAAATGACCATTACTTTCACACTGGTTGCAATTATTCCTGTTATACGATGGAAAAGCTGTTGTATATTTATTGTATTTTATGCTTCGGTCGTTGACTTCTATGGACCTACCTATTCGATCTGGTGGAGCAAGACCCTACAGTGAAGCCTAGGTTGACCGGAACGTAGAAATGAACATAACTTTCACACTGTTAGCAATTTTTCATTTTATGCGATGGCAAAGCTGTTGTGTTTATATTGTATTTTATGCTTCTGGCGCTGACTTCTACAGCCCTAACTCTTCGATCTGGTGGAGCAACGCATCAGAGTTAAGTCTAGGATGCCCGAAACGTCGAAATGATCATTACTTTCATACTGGTTGCAATTTGTCATGCTATACGATGGAAAAACTGTTGCATTTTTATTGTATTTTCAGCTTCTGGCTTTGACTTCTAAGGTCGTAGCTATTCCATCTGGTGGAGCAATGCCTCAGAGTTAAGTCTAGGATGCCCGGAACGGAGAAATGACCATAACTTTCACACTGGTTGCAATAATTCGTTTTATACGATGGAAAGCTGTTGTATTTATATCGTGTTTTATGTTTCTGGCGTTGACTTCTTAGGCCCTAACTATTCCATCTGGTGGAACGACGCCCTAGAGTGAAGCCTAGGTTGCCGAGAACGTTGAAATGACCATCACTTTCACACTGGTTGCAATTATTGCTGTTATACGATGGAAAAACTCTTGTATATTTATTGTATTTTATGCTTCGGGCGTTGACTTCTATGGCCCTACCTATTCGATTTGGTGGAGCAACACCCTACAGTGAAGCCTAGATTGTCAGAAACGTAGAAATGAACATAACTTTCACACTGGTAGCAATTATTCGTTTTATACAATGGAAAAACTGTTCTATTTATTTTGTATTTTATGCTTCGGGCGTTGACTTCTAAGGCCCTAACTATTCGATCTGGTGGAGCAACGCCCTAGAGTGAAGCCTAGGTTGCCGGGAACGTAGAAATGACCAGAACTTTCACACTGGTTGCTATTATTCGTTTTATACGATGGAAAAACTGTTATATTTATATTGTATTTTATGCTTCTGGCGTTGACTTCTTAGGCCCTAACTTTTCCATCTGGTGGAACAACGCCCTAGAGTTAAGTCTAGGATGCCCGAAACGTCGAAATGATCGTTACTTTCGCACTGGTTGCAATTAGTCATGCTATACGATGGAAAAACTGTTCTATTTGTTTTGTATTTTATGCTTCGGGCGTTGACTTCTAAGGCTCTAACTATGCAATCTGTTGGAGCAACTCCCTAGGGTGAAGCCTAGGTTGCCCGGAAAGTAGAAATAACCACAACTCTGATACTTGTTGCAAATATTCGTTTTATACGATGGAAAAACTGTTATATTTATATTGTATTTTATGCTTCGGGCGTTGACTTCTAAAGCCCTAACTGTTCGATCTGGTGGAGCAACGCCCTAGAGTGAAGCCTAGGTTGCCCGGAACGTAGAAATGACCAGAACTTTCACACTGGTAGCAATTATTCGTTTTATACGATGGAACAACTGTTCTATTTATTTTGTATTTCATGCATCGGGCGTTGACTTCTAAGGCCCTAACTATTCAATCTGTTGGAGCAACGCCCTAGGGTGAAGCCTAGGTTGCCCGGAAAGTAGAAATGACCATAACTTTCATACTGGTTGCAATTATTCGTTTTATACGATGGAAAAACTGTTGTATTTATATTGTATTTTATGCTTCTGGCGCTGACTTCTAGGGCACTTCCTATTCGATCTGGTGGAGCAGCGCCCTAGAGTGAAGCCTAGGTTGCCCGGCACGTAGAAATGACCATAACTTTCACACTGGTAGCAGTTATTCGTTTTATACAATGGAAAAACTGTTCTATTTATTCTGTAGTTTATGCTCCGGGCGTTGACTTCTAAGGCACTAGTTATTCGATCTGGTGGAGCAACGCCCTAGGGTGATGCCTAGGTTGCCCGGAACGTAGAAATGACCATTACTTTCGCAATGTTTGCAATTATACATTTTATTCGATGGAAAAACTGTTGTATTTATGTTGTATTTTATCCTTCTGGCGTTGACTTCTTAGGCCCTAACATTTCGATCTGGTGGAGCAACGCCCTTCTGTGGAGCCTAGGTTGCCCGGAACGTGGATATGACCATAACCTTCACACAGGTTGCAATTACTCGTTTTATACGGTGTAAAGGCTGTTGTGTTTATTTTGTATTTTATTCTTCTGGTGTTGACATCTTAGGCCCTAACTATTCGATCTCGTGGAACAACAACCTAGAGTGAAGCCTAGGTTGCTCGGAATGTAGAAATGACCATAACTTTCACACTGGTTGCAATTATTCGTTTTATACGATGGAAAAACTGTTGCATCTTTATCGTATTCTATGCTTCTGGCGTTGACTTCTTAGGCCGTAACTATTCGATCTGGTGGAGCAACGCCCTGGAGTGAAACCTAGGTTGCCCGGAACGCAGAAATGACCACTACTATCACACTGGTTGCAAATAATTCCTGCTATACGATGGAAAAACTGTTGTATTTTTATTACATTTTATGCTTCGGGCATTGACTTCTAAGGCCCTACCTATTCAATCTGTAGGAGCAACGCCCTAGGGTGAAGCCCAGGTTGCCCGGAACATAGAAATGACCATAACTTTCACACTGGTTGCAATTATTCGTTTTATACGATGGAAAAGTTGTTGTATTTATATCGTATTTTATGCTTCTGGCGTTGACTTCTTAGGCCCTAACTATTCCATCTGGTGGAACAACGCCCTTGGGAGAAGCGTAGGTTGCCCGGAAAGTAGAAATGACCATAACTTTCACACTGGTAGCAATTATTCGTTTTATACGATGGAAGATCTGTTCTATTTATTTTGTATTTTATGCTTCGGGCGTTGACTTCTAAGGCCCTAACTATTCGATCAGGTGGAGCAACGCCCTGGAGTGAAGCCTAGGTTGCCCGGTACGAAGAAATGACCATAACTTTCACACTATCTGCTATTGTTCGTTTTATACGATGGAAAAACTGTTATATTTATATTGTATATTATGCTTCTGGTGTTGACTTCTTAGGCCCTAACTATTCGATCTGGTTGAACAACGCCCTAGAGTGAAGCCTAGGTAGCCTGGAACGTAGAAATGACCATCACTTTCACACGGGTTGCCGTTATTCCTGTTATAGGATGGAAAGACTGTTGTATTTTTATGGTATTTTATACTTCTGGCGTTGACTTCTTAGGCCGTAACTATTCGATCTGGTGGAACAACGCCGTAGAGTGAAGCCTAGGTTGCCCGGATCGTAGAAATGACCATTACTTTCACACTGTTTGCAATTGTTCCTTTTATACGATGGAAAAACTGATGTATTTTTATTGCATTTTATGCTTCCGGCGTTGACTTCTAAGGCCCTAACTATTCAATCTGTTGGAGCAACGCCCTAGGGTGAAGCCTAGGTTGTCCGGAACGTAGAAATGACCATCACTTCCATACTGGTAGCAGTTATTCGTTTTATACGATGGAAAGACTGTTGTGTTTATATTGAATTTTATGCTTCTGGCGTTGACTTCTAAGGCTCTAACTATTCGATCTGGTGGAGGAACGCCCTAAGGTATAGCCTAGGTTGCCCGGAACGTAGAAGTGACCATCACTTTCAAACTGTTTGCAATTAATCCTTTTATACGATGGAAAAACTGATGTATTTTTATTGCATTTTATGCTTCCGGCGTTGACTTCTAAGGCCCTAACTATTCAATCTGTTAGAGCAACGCCCTAGGGTGAAGCCTAGGTTGTCCGGAACGTAGATATGACGTTAACTTTCGTACTGGTTGCAATTACATGTTTTATACGATTGAAAAACTGTTGTATTTATATTGTATTTTATGCTTCTGGCGTTGACTTCTTATGCCCTAACTATTCCATCTGGTGGAACAACGCCCTATGGTAAAGCCTAGGTTGCCCGGAACGTAGAAATGACCATAACTTTCACACCGGTAGCAATTATTCGTTTTATACGATGGAAAAACTGTTCTATTTATTTTGTATTTTATGCTTCGGGCGTTGACTTCTAAGGCCCTAAATATTCAATCTGTTGAAGCAACGCCCTAGGGTGAAGCCTAGGTTGCCCGGAAAGTAGAAATGACCATAACTTTCATACTGGTTGCAATTATTCGTTTTATGCGATGGAAAAACTGTTGTATTTATATTGTATTTTATGCTTCTGGCGTTGACTTCTAAGGCACTAGTTATTCGATCTGGTGGAGCAACGCCCTAGAGTGATGCCTAAGTTGTCCGGAACGTAGCAATTACCATCACTTTCAAACTGGTTGCAAATATTCCTGTTATACGATGGAAGAACTGTTGTATTTATATTGTATTTTATGCTTCTGTCATTGACTTCTAAGGCCGTAGCTATTAGCTGTGGTGGAGCAACAACCTAGAGTGACGCCAAGGTTGCCGGAACTTAGAAATGACCATTACTTTCACAATGTTTGCAATTATTCATTTTATACGATGGAAAAACTGTTGTACTTATATTGTATTTTATTCTTCTGGCGTTGAATTCTATGTCCCTAGCTATTCGATCTGGTGGAGTTACGCCCTAGAATGAAACCTAGGTTACACGGAACGTAGAAATGACCAGTAGTTTCACACTGTTTGCAGTTATTCCTGTTATTCGATGGAAAAACTGTTGCATCTTTATTGTATTTTATGCTTCTGGTGTTGACTTCTAAGGCCCTAACTATTCGATCTGGTGGAGTAACGACCTAGAGTGAAGCCTAGGTTGCCCGGAACGTAGAAATGACCATCACTTTCACAGTGGTTGCAATTATTCCTGTTATACGATGGAAAAACTCTTGTATATTTATTGTATTTTATGCTTCGGTCGTTGACTTCTATGGCACTACCTATTCGATCTGGTGGAGCAGGACCCTACAGTGAAGCCTAGGTTGACCGGAACGTGGAAATGAACATAACTTTCACACTGTTTGCAATTTTTCATTTTATGCGATGGCAAAGCTGTTGTATATATATTGTATTTTATGCTTCTGACGTTAACTTCTTAGGCCCTGACTATCCGATCTGGTGGAACAACGCCCTAGAGTGGAGCCTAGGTTGCCCGGAACGTAGGACATACCATTACATTCACACTGGCTGCAATTACTCCTGTTATACGATGGAAAAACTGTTGTATTTTTATTGTATTTTATGCTTCTGGCGTTTAATTCTAAGTCCCTAGCTATTCGATCTGGTGGAGCAACACCCTACTGTGATGCCTAGGTTGCCCGGAACGTATATATGACCATAACCTACACACAGGTTGCAATTATTCGTTTTATACGATGGAAAGACTGTTCCATTTATTTTGTAGTTTATGCTTCTGGCGCTGACTTCTACAGCCCTAACTCTTCGATCTGGTGGAGCAACGCATCAGAGTTAAGTCTAGGATGCCCGAAACGTCGAAATGATCATTACTTTCATACTGGTTGCAATTTGTCATGCTATACGATGGAAAAACTGTTGCATTTTTATTGTATTTTCTGCTTCTGGCTTTGACTTCTAAGGTCGTAACTATTCCATCTGGTGGAGCAATGCCTCAGAGTTAAGTCTAGGATGCCCGGAACGGAGAAATGACCATAACTTTCACACTGGTTGCAATAATTCGTTTTATACGATGGAAAGCTGTTGTATTTATATCGTGTTTTATGTTTCTGGCGTTGACTTCTTAGGCCCTAACTTTTCCATCTGGTGGAACAACGCCCTAGGGTGAAGCCTAGGTTGCCCGGTACGTAGAAATGACCATAACTTTCACACTGGTTGCAACTATCCATGCTATACATTGGAATAACTGTTGCATCTTTATTGTATTTTATGCTTCTGGCGTTGACTTCTTAGGCCCTAACTATTCCATCTGGTGGAACGACGCCCTAGAGTGAAGCCTACGTTGCCGAGAACGTTGAAATGACCATCACTTTCACACTGGTTGCAATTATTGCTGTTATACGATGGAAAAACTCTTGTATATTTATTGTATTTTATGCTTCGGGCGTTGACTTCTATGGCCCTACCTATTCGATTTGGTGGAGCAACACCCTACAGTGAAGCCTAGATTGTCAGAAACGTAGAAATGAACATAACTTTCACACTGGTAGCAATTATTCGTTTTATACAATGGAAAAACTGTTCTATTTATTTTGTATTTTATGCTTCGGGCGTTGACTTCTAAGGCCCTAACTATTCGATCTGGTGGAGCAACGCCCTAGAGTGAAGCCTAGGTTGCCGGGAACGTAGAAATGACCAGAACTTTCACACTGGTTGCTATTATTCGTTTTATACGATGGAAAAACTGTTATATTTATATTGTATTTTATGCTTCTGGCGTTGACTTCTTAGGCCCTAACTTTTCGATCTGGTGGAACAACGCCCTAGAGTTAAGTCTAGGATGCCCGAAACGTCGAAATGATCGTTACTTTCGCACTGGTTGCAATTAGTCATGCTATACGATGGAAAAACTGTTCTATTTGTTTTGTATTTTATGCTTCGGGCGTTGACTTCTAAGGCTCTAACTATGCAATCTGTTGGAGCAACTCCCTAGGGTGAAGCCTAGGTTGCCCGGAAAGTAGAAATAACCACAACTCTGATACTTGTTGCAAATATTCGTTTCATACGATGGGAAAACTGTTATATTTATATTGTATTTTATGCTTCGGGCGTTGACTTCTAAAGCCCTAACTGTTCGATCTGGTGGAGCAACGCCCTAGAGTGAAGCCTAGGTTGCCCGGAACGTAGAAATGACCAGAACTTTCACACTGGTAGCAATTATTCGTTTTATACGATGGAACAACTGTTCTATTTATTTTGTATTTCATGCATCGGGCGTTGACTTCTAAGGCCCTAACTATTCAATCTGTTGGAGCAACGCCCTAGGGTGAAGCCTAGGTTGCCCGGAAAGTAGAAATGACCATAACTTTCACACTGGTTGCAATTATTCGTTTTATAGGACGGAAAAGCAGTGGTATTTATATCGTATTTTATGTTTCTGGTGTAGACTTCTTAGGCCCTAACTATTCGATCTGGTGGAGCATCGCCCTAGAGTGAAACCTAGTTTGCCCGGAACGTTGAACTGACCATTACTTTCACACTGGTTGCATTGTTCCTGTTATACGATGGAAAAACTGTTGCATCTTTATTGTATTTTATGCTTCGGGCGTTGACTTCTAAGGCCCTAACTATTCGATCTGGTGGAGCAACGCCCTAGAGTGAAGCCTAGGTTGCCCGAAACGTAGAAATGACCAGAACTTTCACACTGTTTGCTATTATTCGTTTTATACGATGGAAAAACTGTTGTACTTATATTGTATTTTATTCTTATGGCGTTGAATTCTAAGTCCCTAGCTATGCGATCTGGTGGAGCAACGCCCTAGAGTGAAACCTAGGTTGCCCGGAACGTAGAAATTACCATACCTTTCACAATGGTTGCAATTATTCCTGTTATACGGTGGAAAAACTCTTGTATATTTATAGTATTTTATGCTTCGGGCGTTGACTTCTATGGCCCTGCCTATTCGATTTGGTGGAGCAACACCCTACAGTGAAGACTAGGTTGTCAGGAACGTAGAAATGAACATAACTTTCACACTGGTAGCAATTATTCGTTTTATACAATGGAAATACTGTTCTATTTATTTTGTATTTTTTGCTTCGGGCGTTGACTTCTAAGGCCCTAGCTATTCGATCTGGTAGAGCAACGCCCTAGAGTGAAGCCTAGGTTGCCCGGAAGGTAGAAATGGCCAGAACTCTCACACTGGTTGCAATTTATCCTGTTATACGATGGAAAAACTGTTGTATTTATATTGCATTTTATGCTTCTGGCGTTCACTTCCTAGGCCCTAACTATTCGATCAGGTGGAGCAACGCCCTGGAGGGAAGCCTAGGTTGCCCGGTACGTAGAAATGACCATAACTTTCACACTATCTGCTATTGTTCGTTTTATACGATGGAAAAACAGTTATATTTATATTGTATATTATGCTTCTGGCGTTGACTTCTTAGGCCCTAACTATTCGATCTGGTTGAACAACGCCCTAGAGTGAAGCCTAGGTAGCCTGGAACGTAGAAATGACCCTAACTTTTACACTGGTACCAATTATTCGTTTTATACAATGGAAAAGCTGTTCTATTTATCTTGTATTTAGTGCTTCGGGCGTTGGCTTCTAAGGCCCTAACTGTTTGATCTGGTGGAGCAACGCCCTAGAGTGAAGCCTAGGTTGCCCGGAACGTAGAAATGACCATAACTTTCACACTGGCTGCTATTGTTCGTTTTATACGATGGAAAAACTGTTATATTTATATTGTATTTTATGCTTCTGGCGTTGACTTCTTAGGCCCTAACTATTCGATCTGGTGGAACAACTCCCTAGAGTGAAGCCTAGGTAGACTGGAACGTAGAAATGACCATCACTTTCACACGGGTTGCCATTATTCCTGTTATAGGATGGAAAGACTGTTGTATTTTTATGGTATTTTATACTTCAGGCGTCGACTTCTGAGGCTATAGCTATTCGATGTGGTGGAAGAACGCCATAGAGTGAAGCCTAGGTTGCCCGGAACGTAGAAATGACCATAAGCTTCATACTGGTTGCAATTATTCGTTTTATACGATGGAAAAACTGTTGTACTTATATTGTATTTTATTCTTCTGGCGTTGAATTCTATGTCCCTAGCTATTCGATCTGGTGGAGTTACGCCCTAGAATGAAACCTAGGTTACACGGAACGTAGAAATGACCAGTAGTTTCACACTGTTTGCAGTTATTCGTGTTATTCGATGGAAAAACTGTTGCATCTTTATTGTATTTTATGCTTCTGGTGTTGACTTCTAAGGCCCTAACTATTCGATCTGGTGGAGTAACGACCTAGAGTGAAGCCTAGGTTGCCCGGAACGTAGAAATGACCATCACTTTCACAGTGGTTGCAATTATTCCTGTTATACGATGGAAAAACTCTTGTATATTTATTGTATTTTATGCTTCGGTCGTTGACTTCTATGGCACTACCTATTCGATCTGGTGGAGCAGGACCCTACAGTGAAGCCTAGGTTGACCGGAACGTGGAAATGAACATAACTTTCACACTGTTTGCAATTTTTCATTTTATGCGATGGCAAAGCTGTTGTATATATATTGTATTTTATGCTTCTGACGTTAACTTCTTAGGCCCTGACTATTCGATCTGGTGGAACAACGCCCTAGAGTGGAGCCTAGGTTGCCCGGAACGTAGGACATACCATTACATTCACACTGGCTGCAATTACTCCTGTTATACGATGGAAAAACTGTTGTATTTTTATTGTATTTTATGCTTCTGGCGTTTAATTCTAAGTCCCTAGCTATTCGATCTGGTGGAGCAACACCCTACTGTGATGCCTAGGTTGCCCGGAACGTATATATGACCATAACCTACACACAGGTTGCAATTATTCGTTTTATACGATGGAAAGACTGTTCCATTTATTTTGTAGTTTATGCTTCTGGCGCTGACTTCTACAGCCCTAACTCTTCGATCTGGTGGAGCAACGCATCAGAGTTAAGTCTAGGATGCCCGAAACGTCGAAATGATCATTACTTTCATACTGGTTGCAATTTGTCATGCTATACGATGGAAAAACTGTTGCATTTTTATTGTATTTTCTGCTTCTGGCTTTGACTTCTAAGGTCGTAACTATTCCATCTGGTGGAGCAATGCCTCAGAGTTAAGTCTAGGATGCCCGGAACGGAGAAATGACCATAACTTTCACACTGGTTGCAATAATTCGTTTTATACGATGGAAAGCTGTTGTATTTATATCGTGTTTTATGTTTCTGGCGTTGACTTCTTAGGCCCTAACTTTTCCATCTGGTGGAACAACGCCCTAGGGTGAAGCCTAGGTTGCCCGGTACGTAGAAATGACCATAACTTTCACACTGGTTGCAACTATCCATGCTATACATTGGAATAACTGTTGCATCTTTATTGTATTTTATGCTTCTGGCGTTGACTTCTTAGGCCCTAACTATTCCATCTGGTGGAACGACGCCCTAGAGTGAAGCCTAGGTTGCCGAGAACGTTGAAATGACCATCACTTTCACACTGGTTGCAATTATTGCTGTTATACGATGGAAAAACTCTTGTATATTTATTGTATTTTATGCTTCGGGCGTTGACTTCTATGGCCCTACCTATTCGATTTGGTGGAGCAACACCCTACAGTGAAGCCTAGATTGTCAGAAACGTAGAAATGAACATAACTTTCACACTGGTAGCAATTATTCGTTTTATACAATGGAAAAACTGTTCTATTTATTTTGTATTTTATGCTTCGGGCGTTGACTTCTAAGGCCCTAACTATTCGATCTGGTGGAGCAACGCCCTAGAGTGAAGCCTAGGTTGCCGGGAACGTAGAAATGACCAGAACTTTCACACTGGTTGCTATTATTCGTTTTATACGATGGAAAAACTGTTATATTTATATTGTATTTTATGCTTCTGGCGTTGACTTCTTAGGCCCTAACTTTTCGATCTGGTGGAACAACGCCCTAGAGTTAAGTCTAGGATGCCCGAAACGTCGAAATGATCGTTACTTTCGCACTGGTTGCAATTAGTCATGCTATACGATGGAAAAACTGTTCTATTTGTTTTGTATTTTATGCTTCGGGCGTTGACTTCTAAGGCTCTAACTATGCAATCTGTTGGAGCAACTCCCTAGGGTGAAGCCTAGGTTGCCCGGAAAGTAGAAATAACCACAACTCTGATACTTGTTGCAAATATTCGTTTCATACGATGGGAAAACTGTTATATTTATATTGTATTTTATGCTTCGGGCGTTGACTTCTAAAGCCCTAACTGTTCGATCTGGTGGAGCAACGCCCTAGAGTGAAGCCTAGGTTGCCCGGAACGTAGAAATGACCAGAACTTTCACACTGGTAGCAATTATTCGTTTTATACGATGGAACAACTGTTCTATTTATTTTGTATTTCATGCATCGGGCGTTGACTTCTAAGGCCCTAACTATTCAATCTGTTGGAGCAACGCCCTAGGGTGAAGCCTAGGTTGCCCGGAAAGTAGAAATGACCATAACTTTCACACTGGTTGCAATTATTCGTTTTATAGGACGGAAAAGCAGTGGTATTTATATCGTATTTTATGTTTCTGGTGTAGACTTCTTAGGCCCTAACTATTCGATCTGGTGGAGCATCGCCCTAGAGTGAAACCTAGTTTGCCCGGAACGTTGAACTGACCATTACTTTCACACTGGTTGCATTGTTCCTGTTATACGATGGAAAAACTGTTGCATCTTTATTGTATTTTATGCTTCGGGCGTTGACTTCTAAGGCCCTAACTATTCGATCTGGTGGAGCAACGCCCTAGAGTGAAGCCTAGGTTGCCCGAAACGTAGAAATGACCAGAACTTTCACACTGTTTGCTATTATTCGTTTTATACGATGGAAAAACTGTTGTACTTATATTGTATTTTATTCTTATGGCGTTGAATTCTAAGTCCCTAGCTATGCGATCTGGTGGAGCAACGCCCTAGAGTGAAACCTAGGTTGCCCGGAACGTAGAAATTACCATACCTTTCACAATGGTTGCAATTATTCCTGTTATACGGTGGAAAAACTCTTGTATATTTATAGTATTTTATGCTTCGGGCGTTGACTTCTATGGCCCTACCTATTCGATTTGGTGGAGCAACACCCTACAGTGAAGACTAGGTTGTCAGGAACGTAGAAATGAACATAACTTTCACACTGGTAGCAATTATTCGTTTTATACAATGGAAATACTGTTCTATTTATTTTGTATTTTTTGCTTCGGGCGTTGACTTCTAAGGCCCTAGCTATTCGATCTGGTAGAGCAACGCCCTAGAGTGAAGCCTAGGTTGCCCGGAACGTAGAAATGGCCAGAACTCGCACACTGGTTGCAATTTATCCTGTTATACGATGGAAAAACTGTTGTATTTATATTGCATTTTATGCTTCTGGCGTTCACTTCCTAGGCCCTAACTATTCGATCAGGTGGAGCAACGCCCTGGAGGGAAGCCTAGGTTGCCCGGTACGTAGAAATGACCATAACTTTCACACTATCTGCTATTGTTCGTTTTATACGATGGAAAAACAGTTATATTTATATTGTATATTATGCTTCTGGCGTTGACTTCTTAGGCCCTAACTATTCGATCTGGTTGAACAACGCCCTAGAGTGAAGCCTAGGTAGCCTGGAACGTAGAAATGACCCTAACTTTTACACTGGTACCAATTATTCGTTTTATACAATGGAAAAGCTGTTCTATTTATCTTGTATTTAGTGCTTCGGGCGTTGGCTTCTAAGGCCCTAACTGTTTGATCTGGTGGAGCAACGCCCTAGAGTGAAGCCTAGGTTGCCCGGAACGTAGAAATGACCATAACTTTCACACTGGCTGCTATTGTTCGTTTTATACGATGGAAAAACTGTTATATTTATATTGTATTTTATGCTTCTGGCGTTGACTTCTTAGGCCCTAACTATTCGATCTGGTGGAATAACTCCCTAGAGTGAAGCCTAGGTAGACTGGAACGTAGAAATGACCATCACTTTCACACGGGTTGCCATTATTCCTGTTATAGGATGGAAAGACTGTTGTATTTTTATGGTATTTTATACTTCAGGCGTCGACTTCTGAGGCTATAGCTATTCGATGTGGTGGAAGAACGCCATAGAGTGAAGCCTAGGTTGCCCGGAACGTAGAAATGACCATAAGCTTCATACTGGTTGCAATTATTCGTTTTATACGATGGAAAAACTGTTGTATTTATATTGCATTTTATGCTTCTGTCGTTCACTTCTTAGGCCCTAACTGTTCGATCTGGTGGAACAACGCCCTAGGGTGAAGCCTAGGTTGCCCGGAACGTAGAAATGACCATAACTTTTACACTGGTAGCAATTATTCGTTTTATACGATGGAAGAGCTGTTGTATTTATATTGTATTTTATGCCTCTGGCGTTGACTTCTAAGGCCGTAGCTATTAGATGTGGTGGAGCAACGCCCTAGAGTGACGCCTAGGGTAATCGGAACGTAGAAATGAACATTACTTTCACACTGGTTGCAATTATTTGTTTTATACGATGGAAAAGCTGTTGTATTTATATCGTATTCTATATTTCTGGCGTTGACTTCTTAGGCCGTAACTATTCGATCTGGTGGAACAACGCCGTAGAGTGAAGCCTAGGTTGCCCGGATCGTAGAAATGACCATTACTTTCACACTGTTTCTAATTATTCCTTTTATACGATGGAAAAGCTGTTGTATTTATATCGTATTTTATGCTCCTGGCGTTGACTTCTAAGGACCTAACTATTCGATCTGGTGGAGCAACGCCCTAGAGTGAAGCCTAGGTTGCCGGAAACGTAGAAATGACCATTACTTTCACAATGTTTGCAATTATTCATTTTATACGATGGAAAAACTGTTGTACTTATATTGTATTTTATTCTTCTGCCGTTGAATTCTATGTCCCTAGCTATTCGATCTGGTGGAGCTACGCCCTAGAATGAAACCTAGGTTACCCGGAACGTAGAAATGACCAGTACTTTCACACTGTTTGCAGTTATTCCTGTTATTCGATGGAAAAACTGTTGCATCTTTATTGTATTTTATGCTTCTGGCGTTGACTTCTAAGGCCGTAGCTGTTAGATGTGGTGGAGCAACGCCGTAGAGTGACGCCCAGGTTGCCCGGAACGTAGAAATGTCCATTACTTTCACAGTGGTTGCTATTATTCGTTTTATACGATGGAAAAACTGTTATATTTATATTGTATCTTATGCTTCTGGCGTTGACTTCTAAGGCCATAAATATTCAATCTGTTGAAGCAACGCCCTAGGGTGAAGCCTAGGTTGCCCGGAAAGTAGAAATGACCATAACTTTCATACTGGTTGCAATTATTCGTTTTATGAGATGGAAAAACTGTTGTATTTATATTGTATTTTATGCTTCTGGCGTTGACTTCTAAGGCACTAGTTATTCGATCTGGTGGAGCAACGCCCTAGGGTGATGCCTAGGTTGCCCGGAACGTAGAAATGACCATTACTTTCGCAATGTTTGCAATTATACATTTTATTCGATGGAAAAACTGTAGTATTTATGTTGTATTTTATCCTTCTGGCGTTGACTTCTTAGGCCCTAACATTTCGATCTGGTGGAGCAACGCCCTACTGTGAAGCCAAGGTTGCCCGGAACGTGGATATGACCATAACCTTCACACAGGTTGCAATTACTCGTTTTATACGGTGTAAAGGCTGTTGTGTTTATTTTGTATTTTATTCTTCTGGTGTTGACATCTTAGGCCCTAACTATTCGATCTCGTGGAACAACAACCTAGAGTGAAGCCTAGGTTGCTCGGAATGTAGAAATGACCATAACTTTCACACTGGTTGCAATTATTCGTTTTATACGATGGAAAAACTGTTGCATCTTTATCGTATTCTATGCTTCTGGCGTTGACTTCTTAGGCCGTAACTATTCGATCTGGTGGAGCAACGCCCTGGAGTGAAACCTAGGTTGCCCGGAACGCAGAAATGACCACTACTATCACACTGGTTGCAAATAATTCCTGCTATACGATGGAAAAACTGTTGTATTTTTATTACATTTTATGCTTCGGGCATTGACTTCTAAGGCCCTACCTATTCAATCTGTAGGAGCAACGCCCTAGGGTGAAGCCCAGGTTGCCCGGAACATAGAAATGACCATAACTTTCACACTGGTTGCAATTATTCGTTTTATACGATGGAAAAGTTGTTGTATTTATATCGTATTTTATGCTTCTGGCGTTGACTTCTTAGGCCCTAACTATTCCACCTGGTGGAACAACGCCCTTGGGAGAAGCGTAGGTTGCCCGGAAAGTAGAAATGACCATAACTTTCACACTGGTAGCAATTATTCGTTTTATACGATGGAAGAACTGTTCTATTTATTTTGTATTTTATGCTTCGGGCGTTGACTTCTAAGGCCCTAACTATTCGATCAGGTGGAGCAACGCCCTGGAGTGAAGCCTAGGTTGCCCGGTACGTAGAAATGACCATAACTTTCACACTATCTGCTATTGTTCGTTTTATACGATGGAAAAACTGTTATATTTATATTGTATATTATGCTTCTGGTGTTGACTTCTTAGGCCCTAACTATTCGATCTGGTGGAGCATCGCCCTAGAGTGAAACCTAGTTTGCCCGGAACGTTGAACTGACCATTACTTTCACACTGGTTGCATTGTTCCTGTTATACGATGGAAAAACTGTTGCATCTTTATTGTATTTTATGCTTCGGGCGTTGACTTCTAAGGCCCTAACTATTCGATCTGGTGGAGCAACGCCCTAGAGTGAAGCCTAGGTTGCCCGAAACGTAGAAATGACCAGAACTTTCACACTGTTTGCTATTATTCGTTTTATACGATGGAAAAACTGTTGTACTTATATTGTATTTTATTCTTATGGCGTTGAATTCTAAGTCCCTAGCTATGCGATCTGGTGGAGCAACGCCCTAGAGTGAAACCTAGGTTGCCCGGAACGTAGAAATTACCATACCTTTCACAATGGTTGCAATTATTCCTGTTATACGGTGGAAAAACTCTTGTATATTTATAGTATTTTATGCTTCGGGCGTTGACTTCTATGGCCCTACCTATTCGATTTGGTGGAGCAACACCCTACAGTGAAGACTAGGTTGTCAGGAACGTAGAAATGAACATAACTTTCACACTGGTAGCAATTATTCGTTTTATACAATGGAAATACTGTTCTATTTATTTTGTATTTTTTGCTTCGGGCGTTGACTTCTAAGGCCCTAGCTATTCGATCTGGTAGAGCAACGCCCTAGAGTGAAGCCTAGGTTGCCCGGAACGTAGAAATGGCCAGAACTCGCACACTGGTTGCAATTTATCCTGTTATACGATGGAAAAACTGTTGTATTTATATTGCATTTTATGCTTCTGGCGTTCACTTCCTAGGCCCTAACTATTCGCTCAGGTGGAGCAACGCCCTGGAGGGAAGCCTAGGTTGCCCGGTACGTAGAAATGACCATAACTTTCACACTATCTGCTATTGTTCGTTTTATACGATGGAAAAACAGTTATATTTATATTGTATATTATGCTTCTGGCGTTGACTTCTTAGGCCCTAACTATTCGATCTGGTTGAACAACGCCCTAGAGTGAAGCCTAGGTAGCCTGGAACGTAGAAATGACCCTAACTTTTACACTGGTACCAATTATTCGTTTTATACAATGGAAAAGCTGTTCTATTTATCTTGTATTTAGTGCTTCGGGCGTTGGCTTCTAAGGCCCTAACTGTTTGATCTGGTGGAGCAACGCCCTAGAGTGAAGCCTAGGTTGCCCGGAACGTAGAAATGACCATAACTTTCACACTGGCTGCTATTGTTCGTTTTATACGATGGAAAAACTGTTATATTTATATTGTATTTTATGCTTCTGGCGTTGACTTCTTAGGCCCTAACTATTCGATCTGGTGGAATAACTCCCTAGAGTGAAGCCTAGGTAGACTGGAACGTAGAAATGACCATCACTTTCACACGGGTTGCCATTATTCCTGTTATAGGATGGAAAGACTGTTGTATTTTTATGGTATTTTATACTTCAGGCGTCGACTTCTGAGGCTATAGCTATTCGATGTGGTGGAAGAACGCCATAGAGTGAAGCCTAGGTTGCCCGGAACGTAGAAATGACCATAAGCTTCATACTGGTTGCAATTATTCGTTTTATACGATGGAAAAACTGTTGTATTTATATTGCATTTTATGCTTCTGTCGTTCACTTCTTAGGCCCTAACTGTTCGATCTGGTGGAACAACGCCCTAGGGTGAAGCCTAGGTTGCCCGGAACGTAGAAATGACCATAACTTTTACACTGGTAGCAATTATTCGTTTTATACGATGGAAGAGCTGTTGTATTTATATTGTATTTTATGCCTCTGGCGTTGACTTCTAAGGCCGTAGCTATTAGATGTGGTGGAGCAACGCCCTAGAGTGACGCCTAGGGTAATCGGAACGTAGAAATGAACATTACTTTCACACTGGTTGCAATTATTTGTTTTATACGATGGAAAAGCTGTTGTATTTATATCGTATTCTATATTTCTGGCGTTGACTTCTTAGGCCGTAACTATTCGATCTGGTGGAACAACGCCGTAGAGTGAAGCCTAGGTTGCCCGGATCGTAGAAATGACCATTACTTTCACACTGTTTCTAATTATTCCTTTTATACGATGGAAAAGCTGTTGTATTTATATCGTATTTTATGCTCCTGGCGTTGACTTCTAAGGACCTAACTATTCGATCTGGTGGAGCAACGCCCTAGAGTGAAGCCTAGGTTGCCGGAAACGTAGAAATGACCATTACTTTCACAATGTTTGCAATTATTCATTTTATACGATGGAAAAACTGTTGTACTTATATTGTATTTTATTCTTCTGCCGTTGAATTCTATGTCCCTAGCTATTCGATCTGGTGGAGCTACGCCCTAGAATGAAACCTAGGTTACCCGGAACGTAGAAATGACCAGTACTTTCACACTGTTTGCAGTTATTCCTGTTATTCGATGGAAAAACTGTTGCATCTTTATTGTATTTTATGCTTCTGGCGTTGACTTCTAAGGCCGTAGCTGTTAGATGTGGTGGAGCAACGCCGTAGAGTGACGCCCAGGTTGCCCGGAACGTAGAAATGTCCATTACTTTCACAGTGGTTGCTATTATTCGTTTTATACGATGGAAAAACTGTTATATTTATATTGTATCTTATGCTTCTGGCGTTGACTTCTAAGGCCATAAATATTCAATCTGTTGAAGCAACGCCCTAGGGTGAAGCCTAGGTTGCCCGGAAAGTAGAAATGACCATAACTTTCATACTGGTTGCAATTATTCGTTTTATGAGATGGAAAAACTGTTGTATTTATATTGTATTTTATGCTTCTGGCGTTGACTTCTAAGGCACTAGTTATTCGATCTGGTGGAGCAACGCCCTAGGGTGATGCCTAGGTTGCCCGGAACGTAGAAATGACCATTACTTTCGCAATGTTTGCAATTATACATTTTATTCGATGGAAAAACTGTAGTATTTATGTTGTATTTTATCCTTCTGGCGTTGACTTCTTAGGCCCTAACATTTCGATCTGGTGGAGCAACGCCCTACTGTGAAGCCAAGGTTGCCCGGAACGTGGATATGACCATAACCTTCACACAGGTTGCAATTACTCGTTTTATACGGTGTAAAGGCTGTTGTGTTTATTTTGTATTTTATTCTTCTGGTGTTGACATCTTAGGCCCTAACTATTCGATCTCGTGGAACAACGACCTAGAGTGAAGCCTAGGTTGCTCGGAATGTAGAAATGACCATAACTTTCACACTGGTTGCAATTATTCGTTTTATACGATGGAAAAACTGTTGCATCTTTATCGTATTCTATGCTTCTGGCGTTGACTTCTTAGGCCGTAACTATTCGATCTGGTGGAGCAACGCCCTGGAGTGAAACCTAGGTTGCCCGGAACGCAGAAATGACCACTACTATCACACTGGTTGCAAATAATTCCTGCTATACGATGGAAAAACTGTTGTATTTTTATTACATTTTATGCTTCGGGCATTGACTTCTAAGGCCCTACCTATTCAATCTGTAGGAGCAACGCCCTAGGGTGAAGCCCAGGTTGCCCGGAACATAGAAATGACCATAACTTTCACACTGGTTGCAATTATTCGTTTTATACGATGGAAAAGTTGTTGTATTTATATCGTATTTTATGCTTCTGGCGTTGACTTCTTAGGCCCTAACTATTCCACCTGGTGGAACAACGCCCTTGGGAGAAGCGTAGGTTGCCCGGAAAGTAGAAATGACCATAACTTTCACACTGGTAGCAATTATTCGTTTTATACGATGGAAGAACTGTTCTATTTATTTTGTATTTTATGCTTCGGGCGTTGACTTCTAAGGCCCTAACTATTCGATCAGGTGGAGCAACGCCCTGGAGTGAAGCCTAGGTTGCCCGGTACGTAGAAATGACCATAACTTTCACACTATCTGCTATTGTTCGTTTTATACGATGGAAAAACTGTTATATTTATATTGTATATTATGCTTCTGGTGTTGACTTCTTAGGCCCTAACTATTCGATCTGGTTGAACAACGCCCTAGAGTGAAGCCTAGGTAGCCTGGAACGTAGAAATGACCATCATTTTCATACGGGTTGCCGTTATTCCTGTTATAGGATGGAAAGACTGTTGTATTTTTATGGTATTTTATACTTCTGGCGTTGACTTCTTAGGCCGTAACTATTCGATCTGGTGGAACAACGCCGTAGAGTGAAGCCTAGGTTGCCCGGATCGTAGAAATGACCATTACTTTCACACTGTTTGCAATTATTCCTTTTATACGATGGAAAAACTGATGTATTTTTATTGCATTTTATGCTTCCGGCGTTGACTTCTAAGGCCCTAACTATTCAATCTGTTGGAGCAACGCCCTAGGGTGAAGCCTAGGTTGTCCGGAACGTAGAAATGACCATCACTTCCATACTGGTAGCAGTTATTCGTTTTATACGATGGAAAGACTGTTGTGTTTATATTGAATTTTATGCTTCTGGCGTTGACTTCTAAGGCTCTAACTATTCGATCTGGTGGAGGAACGCCCTAAGGTATAGCCTAGGTTGCCCGGAACGAAGAAGTGACCATCACTTTCAAACTGTTTGCAATTAATCCTTTTATACGATGGAAAAACTGATGTATTTTTATTGCATTTTATGCTTCCGGCGTTGACTTCTAAGGCCCTAACTATTCAATCTGTTGGAGCAACGCCCTAGGGTGAAGCCTAGGTTGTCCGGAACGTAGATATGACGTTAACTTTCGTACTGGTTGCAATTACATGTTTTATACGATTGAAAAACTGTTGTATTTATATTGTATTTTATGCTTCTGGCGTTGACTTCTTATGCCCTAACTATTCCATCTGGTGGAGCAACGCCCTAGAGTGATGCCTAAGTTGTCCGGAACGTAGCAATTACCATCACTTTCAAACTGGTTGCAAATATTCCTGTTATACGATGGAAAAACTGTTGTATTTATATTGTATTTTATGCTTCTGTCGTTGACTTCTAAGGCCGTAGCTATTAGCTGTGGTGGAGCAACACCCTAGAGTGACGCCAAGGTTGCCGGAACTTAGAAATGACCATTACTTTCACAATGTTTGCAATTATTCATTTTATACGATGGAAAAACTGTTGTACTTATATTGTATTTTATTCTTCTGGCGTTGAATTCTATGTCCCTAGCTATTCGATCTGGTGGAGTTACGCCCTAGAATGAAACCTAGGTTACACGGAACGTAGAAATGACCAGTAGTTTCACACTGTTTGCAGTTATTCCTGTTATTCGATGGAAAAACTGTTGCATCTTTATTGTATTTTATGCTTCTGGTGTTGACTTCTAAGGCCCTAACTATTCGATCTGGTGGAGTAACGACCTAGCGTGAAGCCTAGGTTGCCCGGAACGTAGAAATGACCATCACTTTCACAGTGGTTGCAATTATTCCTGTTATACGATGGAAAAACTCTTGTATATTTATTGTATTTTATGCTTCGGTCGTTGACTTCTATGGCACTACCTATTCGATCTGGTGGAGCAGGACCCTACAGTGAAGCCTAGGTTGACCGGAACGTGGAAATGAACATAACTTTCACACTGTTTGCAATTTTTCATTTTATGCGATGGCAAAGCTGTTGTATTTATATTGTATTTTATGCTTCTGGCGTTGACTTCTAAGGCCGTAGCTATTAGATGTGCTGGACCAACGCCGTAGAGTGACGTCCAGGATGCCCAGAACGTAGAAATGTCCATTACTTTCACACTGGTTGCTATTATTCGTTTCATACGATGGAAAAACTCTTGTATATTTATTGTATTTTATGCTTCGTGCGTTGACTTCTATGGCCCTACCCATTCGATCTGGTGAAGCAAGACCCTACAGTGAAGCCTAGGTTGACCGGAACGTAGAAATTAACATAACGTTCACACTGTTTGCAATTTTTCATTTTATGCGATGGCAAAGCTGTTGTATATATATTGTATTTTATGCTTCTGACGTTAACTTCTTAGGCCCTGACTATTCGATCTGGTGGAACAACGCCCTAGAGTGGAGCCTAGGTTGCCCGGAACGTAGGACATACCATTACATTCACACTGGCTGCAATTACTCCTGTTATACGACGGAAAAACTGTTGCATTTTTATTGTATTTTCTGCTTCTGGCTTTGACTTCTAAGGTCGTAACTATTCCATCTGGTGGAGCAATGCCTCAGAGTTAAGTCTAGGATGCCCGGAACGTATATATGACCATAACCTACACACAGGTTGCAATTATTCGTTTTATACGATGGAAAGACTGTTCCATTTATTTTGTAGTTTATGCTTCTGGCGCTGACTTCTACAGCCCTAACTCTTCGATCTGGTGGAACAACGCCCTGGAGTGAAGCCTATGTTGCCCGGTACGTAGAAATGACCATAACTTTCACACTATCTGCTATTGTTCGTTTTATACGATGGAAAAACTGTTATATTTACATTGTATATTATGCTTCTGGCGTTGACTTCTTAGGCCCTAACTATTCGATCTGGTTGAACAACGCCCTACAGTGAAGCCTAGGTAGCCTGGAACGTAGAAATGACCCTAACTTTTACACTGGTACCAATTATTCGTTTTATACAATGGAAAAGCTGTTCTATTTATCTTGTATTTAGTGCTTCGGGCGTTGGCTTCTAAGGCCCTAACTGTTTGATCTGGTGGAGCAACGCCCTGGAGTGAAGCCTAGGTTGCCCGGAACGTAGAAATGACCATAACTTTCACACTGGCTGCTATTGTTCGTTTTATACGATGGAAAAACTGTTATATTTATATTGTATTTTATGCTTCTGGCGTTGACTTCTTAGGCCCTAACTATTCGATCTGGTGGAACAACGCCCTAGAGTGAAGCCTAGGTAGACTGGAACGTAGAAATGACCATCACTTTCACACGGGTTGCCATTATTCCTGTTATAGGATGGAAAGACTGTTGTATTTTTATGGTATTTTATACTTCAGGCGTCGACTTCTGAGGCTATAGCTATTCGATGTGGTGGAAGAACGCCATAGAGTGAAGCCTAGGTTGCCCGGAACGTAGAAATGACCATAAGCTTCATACTGGTTGCAATTATTCGTTTTATACGATGGAAAAACTTTTGTATTTATATTGCATTTTATGCTTCTGGCGTTCACTTCTTAGGCCCTAACTATTCGATCTGGTGGAACAACGCCCTAGGGTGAAGCCTAGGTTGCCCGGAACGTAGAAATGACCATAACTTTTACACTGGTAGCAATTATTCGTTTTATACGATGGAAGAGCTGTTGTATTTATATTGTATTTTATGCCTCTGGCGTTGACTTCTAAGGCCGTAGCTATTAGATGTGGTGGAGCAACGCCCTAGAGTGACGCCTAGGGTAATCGGAACGTAGGAATGAACATTACTTTCACACTGGTTGCAATTATTTGTTTTATACGATGGAAAAGCTGTTGTATTTATATCGTATTCTATATTTCTGGCGTTGACTTCTTAGGCCGTAACTATTCGATCTGGTGGAACAACGCCGTAGAGTGAAGCCTAGGTTGCCCGGATCGTAGAAATGACCATTACTTTCACACTGTTTGCAATTATTCCTTTTATACGATGGAAAAGCTGTTGTATTTATATCGTATTTTATGCTCCTGGCGTTGACTTCTAAGGACCTAACTATTCGATCTGGTGGAGCAACGCCGTAGAGTGAAGCCTAGGTTGCCCGGATCGTAGAAAGGACCATTACTTTCACACTGTTTGCAATTATTCCTTTTATACGATGGAAAAACTGATGTATTTTTATTGCATTTTATGCTTCCGGCGTTGACTTCTAAGGCCCTAACTATTCAATCTGTTGGAGCAACGCCCTAGGGTGAAGCCTAGGTTGTCCGGAACGTAGAAATGACCATCACTTCCATACTGGTAGCAGTTATTCGTTTTATACGATGGAAAGACTGTTGTGTTTATATTGAATTTTATGCTTCTGGCGTTGACTTCTAAGGCTCTAACTATTCGATCTGGTGGAGGAACGCCCTAAGGTATAGCCTAGGTTGCCCGGAACGTAGAACTGACCATCACTTTCAAACTGTTTGCAATTAATCCTTTTATACGATGGAAAAACTGATGTATTTTTATTGCATTTTATGCTTCCGGCGTTGACTTCTAAGGCCCTAACTATTCAATCTGTTGGAGCAACGCCCTAGGGTGAAGCCTAGGTTGTCCGGAACGTAGATATGACGTTAACTTTCGTACTGGTTGCAATTACATGTTTTATACGATTGAAAAACTGTTGTATTTATATTGTATTTTATGCTTCTGGCGTTGACTTCTTATGCCCTAACTATTCCATCTGGTGGAGCAACGCCCTATGGTAAAACCTAGGTTGCCCGGAACGTAGAAATGACCATAACTTTCACACCGGTAGCAATTATTCGTTTTATACGATGGAAAAACTGTTCTATTTATTTTGTATTTTATGCTTCGGGCGTTGACTTCAAAGGCCCTAAATATTCAATCTGTTGAAGCAACGCCCTAGGGTGAAGCCTAGGTTGCCCGGAAAGTAGAAATGACCATAACTTTCATACTGGTTGCAATTATTCGTTTTATGCGATGGAAAAACTGTTGTATTTATATTGTATTTTATGCTTCTGGCGTTGACTTCTAAGGCACTAGTTATTCGATCTGGTGGAGCAACGCCCTAGAGTGATGCCTAAGTTGTCCGGAACGTAGCAATTACCATCACTTTCAAACTGGTTGCAAATATTCCTGTTATACGATGGAAAAACTGTTGTATTTATATTGTATTTTATGCTTCTGTCGTTGACTTCTAAGGCCGTAGCTATTAGCTGTGGTGGAGCAACACCCTAGAGTGACGCCAAGGTTGCCGGAACTTAGAAATGACCATTACTTTCACAATGTTTGCAATTATTCATTTTATACGATGGAAAAACTGTTGTACTTATATTGTATTTTATTCTTCTTTCGTTGAATTCTATGTCCCTAGCTATTCGATCTGGTGGAGTTACGCCCTAGAATGAAACCTAGGTTACACGGAACGTAGAAATGACCAGTAGTTTCACACTGTTTGCAGTTATTCCTGTTATTCGATGGAAAAACTGTTGCATCTTTATTGTATTTTATGCTTCTGGTGTTGACTTCTAAGGCCCTAACTATTCGATCTGGTGGAGTAACGACCTAGAGTGAAGCCTAGGTTGCCCGGAACGTAGAAATGACCATCACTTTCACAGTGGTTGCAATTATTCCTGTTATACGATGGAAAAACTCTTGTATATTTATTGTATTTTATGCTTCGGTCGTTGACTTCTATGGCACTACCTATTCGATCTGGTGGAGCAGGACCCTACAGTGAAGCCTAGGTTGACCGGAACGTGGAAATGAACATAACTTTCACACTGTTTGCAATTTTTCATTTTATGCGATGGCAAAGCTGTTGTATTTATATTGTATTTTATGCTTCTGGCGTTGACTTCTAAGGCCGTAGCTATTAGATGTGCTGGACCAACGCCGTAGAGTGACGTCCAGGATGCCCGGAACGTAGAAATGTCCATTACTTTCACACTGGTTGCTATTATTCGTTTTATACGATGGAAAAACTCTTGTATATTTATTGTATTTTATGCTTCGGGCGTTGACTTCTATGGCCCTACCCATTCGATCTGGTGAAGCAAGACCCTACAGTGAAGCCTAGGTTGACCGGAACGTAGAAATTAACATAACTTTCACACTGTTTGCAATTTTTCATTTTATGCGATGGCAAAGCTGTTGTATATATATTGTATTTTATGCTTCTGACGTTAACTTCTTAGGCCCTGACTATTCGATCTGGTGGAACAACGCCCTAGAGTGGAGCCTAGGTTGCCCGGAACGTAGGACATACCATTACATTCACACTGGCTACAATTACTCCTGTTATACGATGGAAAAACTGTTGTATTTTTATTGTATTTTATCCTTCTGGCGTTTAATTCTAAGTCCCTAGCTATTCGATCTGGTGGAGCAACACCCTACAGTGAAGCCTAGGTTGCCCGGAACGTATATATGACCATAACCTACACACAGGTTGCAATTATTCGTTTTATACGATGGAAAGACTGTTCCATTTATTTTGTAGTTTATGCTTCTGGCGCTGACTTCTACAGCCCTAACTCTTCGATCTGGTGGAGCAACGCATCAGAGTTAAGTCTAGGATGCCCGAAACGTCGAAATGATCATTACTTTCATACTGGTTGCAATTTGTCATGCTATACGATGGAAAAACTGTTGCATTTTTATTGTATTTTCTGCTTCTGGCTTTGACTTCTAAGGTCGTAACTATTCCATCTGGTGGAGCAATGCCTCAGAGTTAAGTCTAGGATGCCCGGAACGGAGAAATGAACATAACTTTCACACTGGTTGCAATAATTCGTTTTATACGATGGAAAGCTGTTGTATTTATATCGTGTTTTATGTTTCTGGCGTTGACTTCTTAGGCCCTAACTTTTCCATCTGGTGGAACAACGCCCTAGGGTGAAGCCTAGGTTGCCCGGTACGTAGAAATGACCATAACTTTCACACTGGTTGCAACTATCCATGCTATACATTGGAATAACTGTTGCATCTTTATTGTATTTTATGCTTCTGGCGTTGACTTCTTAGGCCCTCATTATTCCATCTGGTGGAACGACGCCCTAGAGTGAAGCCTAGGTTGCCGAGAACGTTGAAATGACCATCACTTTCACACTGGTTGCAATTATTGCTGTTATACGATGGAAAAACTCTTGTATATTTATTGTATTTTATGCTTCGGGCGTTGACTTCGATGGCCCTACCTATTCGATTTGGTGGAGCAACACCCTACAGTGAAGTCTAGATTGTCAGAAACGTAGAAATGAACATAACTTTCACACTGGTAGCAATTATTCGTTTTATACAATGGAAAAACTGTTCTATTTATATTGTATTTTAAGCTTCTGGCGTTGACTTCTTAAGCCCTAACTATTCTATCTGGTGGAACAACGCCCTAGAGTGAAGCCTAGGTTGCCCGGAACGTAGAAATGATCATCACTTTCAAACTGGTGGCAATTATTCCTGCTATACGAAGGAAAAACTCTTGTATATTTATTGTATTTTATGCTCCGCGCGTTGACTTCTATGGCCCTACCTAATCGATCTGTTGGAGCAACACCCTACAGTTAAGCCTAGGTTGCCCGGAACGTAGAAATAAACATAACTTTCACACTGGCAGCAATTATTCGCTTTTTACAATGGAAAAACTGTTCTATTTATTTTGTATTTTATGCTTCGGCCGTGGACTTCTAAGGCCCTAACTACTCGATCTGGTGGAGCAACGCCCTAGAGTGAAGCATAGGTTGCCCGGAACGTAGAAATGACCTTTACTTTCACACTGGTTGCAATTATTCCTGTTATACGATGGCAAAGCTGTTGTATTTATATTGTATTTTATGCTTCTGTCGTTGACTTCTAAGGCCGTAGCAATTAGTTGTGGTGGAGCAACGCCCTAGAGTGACGCCTAGGTTGCCGTAACTTAGAAATGACCATTACTTTCACAATGTTTGCAATTATTCATTTTATACGATGGGAAAACTGTTGTACTTATATTGTATTTTATTCTTCTGCCGTTGAATTCTATGTCACTAGCTATTCGATCTGGTGGAGCTACGCCCTAGAATGAAACCTAGGTTACCCGGAACGTAGAAATGACCAGTACTTTCACACTGTTTGCAGTTATTCCTGTTATTCGATGGAAAAACTGTTGCATCTTTATTGTATTTTATGCTTCTGGCGTTGACTTGTAAGGCCGTAGCTATTAGATGTGGTGGAGCAACGCCGTAGAGTGACGCCCAGATTGCCCGGAACGTAGAAATGTCCATTACTTTCACAGTGGTTGCTATTATTCGTTTTGTACGATGGAAAAACTGTTATATTTATATTGTATCTTATGCTTCTGGCGTTGACTTCTTAGGCCCTAACAATTCGATCTGGTGGAACAACGCCCTAGAGTGAAGCCTAGGTTGCCGGGAACGTACAAATGACCATCACTTCCAAACGAGTTGCAATTATTCCTGTCATAGGATGGAAAGACTGTTCTATATTTATTGTATTTTATGCTCTGGGCGTTGACTTCTATGGCCCTACCTAATCGATCTGTTGGAGCAACACCCTACAGTTAAGCCTAGGTTGCCCGGAACGTAGAAATAAACATAACTTTCACACTGGCAGCAATTATTCGCTTTTTACAATGGAAAAACTGTTCTATTTATTTTGTATTTTATGCTTCGGCCGTGGACTTCTAAGGCCCTAACTACTCGATCTGGTGGAGCAACGCCCTAGAGTGAAGCATAGGTTGCCCGGAACGTAGAAATGACCTTTACTTTCACACTGGTTGCTATTATTCGTTTTATACGATGGAAAAGCTGTTCTATTTATTTTGTATTTTATGCTTCGGGCGTTGACTTCTAAGCCCCTAACTATTCGATCTGGTGGTGCAACGCACTAGAGTGAAGCCTAGGTTGCCCGGAAAGTAGAAATAACCGCAACTCTGATACTTGTTGCAAATATTCGTTTTATACGATGGAAAAACTGTTATATTTATATTGTATTTTATGCTTCGGGCGTTGACTTCTAAAGCCCTAACTGTTCGATCTTGTGGAGCAACGCCCTAGAGTGAAGCCTAGGTTGCCCGGAACGTAGAAATGACCAGAACTTTCACACTGGTAGCAATTATTCGTTTTATACGATGGAACAACTGTTCTATTTATTTTGTATTTCATGCTTCGGGCGTTGACTTCTAAGGCCCTAACTATTGAATCTGTTGGAGCAACGCCCTAGAGTGAAGCCTAGGTTGCCCGGAACGTAGAAATGACCATAACTTTCACACTGGTAGCAGTTATTCGTTTTATACAATGGAAAAACTGTTCTATTTATTTTGTAGTTTATGCTTCGGGCGTTGACTTCTAAGGCCCTAACTATTCGATCTGGTTTAGCCACACCCTAGGGTGAAGGCAAGCTTGCTCGGAACGTAGGACATACCATTACCTTCACACTGGTTGCAATTATTCCTGTTATACGATGGAAAACCTGTTTCATCTTTATTGTATTTTATGCGTCTGGCGTTGACTTCTAAGGCCCTATCTATTCGAACTGGTGGAGCAACGCCAGAGAGTGAAGCCTAGGTTGCCCGGAAAGTAGAAATAACCGCAACTCTGATACTTGTTGCAAATATTCGTTTTATACGATGGAAAAACTGTTATATTTATATTGTATTTTATGCTTCGGGCGTAGACTTCTTAGGCCCTAACTATTCGATCTGGTGGAGCAACGCCCTAGAGTGAAACCTAGTTTGCCCGGAACGTAGAACTGTCCATTACTTTCACACTGGTTGCAATTGTTCCTGTTATACGATGGAAAAACTGTTGCATCGTTATTGTATTTTATGCTTCGGGCGTTGACTTCTAAGGTCGTAGCTATTCCATCTGGTGGAGCAATGCCTCAGAGTTAAGTCTAGGATGCCCGGAACGGAGAAATGAACATAACTTTCACACTGGTTGCAATAATTCGTTTTATACGATGGAAAGCTGTTGTATTTATATCGTGTTTTATGTTTCTGGCGTTGACTTCTTAGGCCCTAACTTTTCCATCTGGTGGAACAACGCCATAGGGTGAAGCCTAGGTTGCCCGGAACGTAGAAATGACCATAACTTTCACACTGGTTGCAACTATCCATGCTATACAATGGAATAATTGTTGCATCTTTATTGTATTTTATGCTTATGGCGTTGACTTCTTAGGCCCTAACTATTCCATCTGGTGGAACGACGCCCCAGAGTGAAGCCTAGGTTGCCGAGAACGTTGAAATGACCATCACTTTCACACTGGTTGCAATTATTGCTGTTATACGATGGAAAAACTCTTGTATATTTATTGTATTTTATGCTTCGGGCGTTGACTGCTATGGCCCTACCTATTCGATTTGGTGGAGCAACACCCTACAGTGAAGCCTAGATTGTCAGAAACGTAGAAATGAACATAACTTTCACACTGGTTGCAATTATTCGTTTTATACAATAGAAAAACTGTTCTATTTATTTTGTATTTTATGCTTCGGGCGTTGACTTCTAAGGCCCTAACTATTCGATCTGTTGGAGCAACGCCCTAGAGTGAAGCCTAGGTTGCCGGGAACGTAGAAATGACCAGAACTTTCACACTGGTTGCTATTATTCGTTTTATACGATGGAAAAACTGTTATATTTATATTGTATTTTATGCTTCTGGCGTTGACTTCTTAGGCCCTAACTTTTCGATCTGGTGGAACAACGCCCTAGAGTTAAGCCTAGGATGCCCGAAACGTCGAAATGATCGTTACTTTCGCACTGATTGCAATTAGTCATGCTATACGATGGAAAAACTGTTCTATTTGTTTTGTATTTTATGCTTCGGGCGTTGACTTCTAAGGCCCTAACTATGCAATCTGTTGGAGCAACTCCCTAGGGTGAAGCCTAGGTTGCCCGGAAAGTAGAAATAACCACAACTCTGATACTTGTTGCAAATATTCGCTTTATACGATGGAAAAACTGTTATATTTATATTGTATTTTATGCTTCGGGCGTTGTCTTCTAAAGCCCTAACTGTTCGATCTGGTGGAGCAACGCCCTAGAGTGAAGCCTAGGTTGCCCGGAACGTAGAAATGACCAGAACTTTCACACTGGTAGCAATTATTCGTTTTATACGATGGAACAACTGTTCTATTTATTTTGTATTTCATGCTTCGGGCGTTGACTTCTAAGGCCCTAACTATTCAATCTGTTGGAGCAACGCCCTAGAGTGAAGCCTAGGTTGCCCGGAACGTAGAAATGACCATAACTTTCACACTGGTAGCAGTTATTCGTTTTATACAATGGAAAAACTGTTCTATTTATTTTGTATTTTAAGCTTCTGGCGTTGACTTCTTAAGCCCTAACTATTCTATCTGGTGGAAGAACGCCCTAGAGTGAAGCCTAGGTTGCCCGGAACGTAGAAATGATCATCACTTTCACACTGGTTGCAATTATTCCTGTTATACGATGGAAAAACTCTTGTATATTTATTGTATTTTATGCTCCGCGCGTTGACTTCTATGGCCCTACCTAATCGATCTGTTGGAGCAACACCCTACAGTTAAGCCTAGGTTGCCCGGAACGTAGAAATAAACATAACATTCACACTGCCAGCAATTATTCGCTTTTTACAATGGAAAAACTGTTCTATTTATTTTGCATTTTATGCTTCGGCCGTGGACTTCTAAGGCCCTAACTACTCGATCTGGTGGAGCAACGCCCTAGAGTGAAGCATAGGTTGCCCGGAACGTAGAAATGACCTTTACTTTCACACTGGTTGCAATTATTCCTGTTATACGATGGCAAAGCTGTTGTATTTATATTGTATTTTATGCTTCTGTCGTTGACTTCTAAGGCCGTAGCAATTAGTTGTGGTGGAGCAACGCCCTAGAGTGACGCCTAGGTTGCCGAAACTTAGAAATGACCATTACTTTCACAATGTTTGCAATTATTCATTTTATACGATGGGAAAACTGTTGTACTTATATTGTATTTTATTCTTCTGCCGTTGAATTCTATGTCACTAGCTATTCGATCTGGTGGAGCTACGCCCTAGAATGAAACCTAGGTTACCCGGAACGTAGAAATGACCAGTACTTTCACACTGTTTGCAGTTATTCCTGTTATTCGATGGAAAAACTGTTGCATCTTTATTGTATTTTATGCTTCTGGCGTTGACTTGTAAGGCCGTAGCTATTAGATGTGGTGGAGCAACGCCCTAGAGTGACGCCCAGGTTGCCCGGAACGTAGAAATGTCCATTACTTTCACAGTGGTTGCTATTATTCGTTTTGTACGATGGAAAAACTGTTATATTTATATTGTATCTTATGCTTCTGGCGTTGACTTCTTAGGGCCTAACAATTCGATCTGGTGGAACAACGCCCTAGAGTGAAGCCTAGGTTGCCTGGAACGTACAAAGGACCATCACTTCCAAACGAGTTGCAATTATTCCTGTCATAGGATGGAAAGACTGTTCTATATTTATTGTATTTTATGCTCCGGGCGTTGACTTCTATGGCCCTACCTAATCGATCTGTTGGAGCAACACCCTACAGTTAAGCCTAGGTTGTCCGTAACGTAGAAATAAACATAACTTTCACACTGGCAGCAATTATTCGCTTTTTACAATGGAAAAACTGTTCTATTTATTTTGTATTTTATGCTTCGGCCGTGGACTTCTAAGGCCCTAACTACTCGATCTGGTGGAGCAACGCCCTAGAGTGAAGCATAGGTTGCCCGGAACGTAGAAATGACCTTTACTTTCACACTGGTTGCTATTATTCGTTTTATACGATGGAAAAGCTGTTCTATTTATTGTGTATTTTATGCTTCGGGCGTTGACTTCTAAGCCCCTAACTATTCGATCTGGTGGTGCAACGCACTAGAGTGAAGCCTAGGTTGCCCGGAAAGTAGAAATAACCGCAACTCTGATACTTGTTGCAAATATTCGTTTTATACGATGGAAAAACTGTTATATTTATATTGTATTTTATGCTTCGGGCGTTGACTTCTAAAGCCCTAACTGTTCGATCTTGTGGAGCAACGCCCTAGAGTGAAGCCTAGGTTGCCCGGAACGTAGAAATGACCAGAACTTTCACACTGGTAGCAATTATTCGTTTTATACGATGGAACAACTGTTCTATTTATTTTGTATTTCATGCTTCGGGCGTTGACTTCTAAGGCCCTAACTATTGAATCTGTTGGAGCAACGCCCTAGAGTGAAGCCTAGGTTGCCCGGAACGTAGAAATGACCATAACTTTCACACTGGTAGCAGTTATTCGTTTTATACAATGGAAAAACTGTTCTATTTATTTTGTAGTTTATGCTTCGGGCGTTGACTTCTAAGGCCCTAACTATTCGATCTGGTTTAGCCACACCCTAGGGTGAAGGCAAGCTTGCTCGGAACGTAGGACATACCATTACCTTCACACTGGTTGCAATTATTCCTGTTATACGATGGAAAACCTGTTTCATCTTTATTGTATTTTATGCGTCTGGCGTTGACTTCTAAGGCCCTATCTATTCGAACTGGTGGAGCAACGCCAGAGAGTGAAGCCTAGGTTGCCCGGAAAGTAGAAATAACCGCAACTCTGATACTTGTTGCAAATATTCGTTTTATACGATGGAAAAACTGTTATATTTATATTGTATTTTATGCTTCGGGCGTAGACTTCTTAGGCCCTAACTATTCGATCTGGTGGAGCAACGCCCTAGAGTGAAACCTAGTTTGCCCGGAACGTAGAACTGTCCATTACTTTCACACTGGTTGCAATTGTTCCTGTTATACGATGGAAAAACTGTTGCATCGTTATTGTATTTTATGCTTCGGGCGTTGACTTCTAAGGTCGTAGCTATTCCATCTGGTGGAGCAATGCCTCAGAGTTAAGTCTAGGATGCCCGGAACGGAGAAATGAACATAACTTTCACACTGGTTGCAATAATTCGTTTTATACGATGGAAAGCTGTTGTATTTATATCGTGTTTTATGTTTCTGGCGTTGACTTCTTAGGCCCTAACTTTTCCATCTGGTGGAACAACGCCATAGGGTGAAGCCTAGGTTGCCCGGAACGTAGAAATGACCATAACTTTCACACTGGTTGCAACTATCCATGCTATACAATGGAATAATTGTTGCATCTTTATTGTATTTTATGCTTATGGCGTTGACTTCTTAGGCCCTAACTATTCCATCTGGTGGAACGACGCCCCAGAGTGAAGCCTAGGTTGCCGAGAACGTTGAAATGACCATCACTTTCACACTGGTTGCAATTATTGCTGTTATACGATGGAAAAACTCTTGTATATTTATTGTATTTTATGCTTCGGGCGTTGACTGCTATGGCCCTACCTATTCGATTTGGTGGAGCAACACCCTACAGTGAAGCCTAGATTGTCAGAAACGTAGAAATGAACATAACTTTCACACTGGTTGCAATTATTCGTTTTATACAATAGAAAAACTGTTCTATTTATTTTGTATTTTATGCTTCGGGCGTTGACTTCTAAGGCCCTAACTATTCGATCTGTTGGAGCAACGCCCTAGAGTGAAGCCTAGGTTGCCGGGAACGTAGAAATGACCAGAACTTTCACACTGGTTGCTATTATTCGTTTTATACGATGGAAAAACTGTTATATTTATATTGTATTTTATGCTTCTGGCGTTGACTTCTTAGGCCCTAACTTTTCGATCTGGTGGAACAACGCCCTAGAGTTAAGCCTAGGATGCCCGAAACGTCGAAATGATCGTTACTTTCGCACTGATTGCAATTAGTCATGCTATACGATGGAAAAACTGTTCTATTTGTTTTGTATTTTATGCTTCGGGCGTTGACTTCTAAGGCCCTAACTATGCAATCTGTTGGAGCAACTCCCTAGGGTGAAGCCTAGGTTGCCCGGAAAGTAGAAATAACCACAACTCTGATACTTGTTGCAAATATTCGCTTTATACGATGGAAAAACTGTTATATTTATATTGTATTTTATGCTTCGGGCGTTGTCTTCTAAAGCCCTAACTGTTCGATCTGGTGGAGCAACGCCCTAGAGTGAAGCCTAGGTTGCCCGGAACGTAGAAATGACCAGAACTTTCACACTGGTAGCAATTATTCGTTTTATACGATGGAACAACTGTTCTATTTATTTTGTATTTCATGCTTCGGGCGTTGACTTCTAAGGCCCTAACTATTCAATCTGTTGGAGCAACGCCCTAGAGTGAAGCCTAGGTTGCCCGGAACGTAGAAATGACCATAACTTTCACACTGGTAGCAGTTATTCGTTTTATACAATGGAAAAACTGTTCTATTTATTTTGTATTTTAAGCTTCTGGCGTTGACTTCTTAAGCCCTAACTATTCTATCTGGTGGAAGAACGCCCTAGAGTGAAGCCTAGGTTGCCCGGAACGTAGAAATGATCATCACTTTCACACTGGTTGCAATTATTCCTGTTATACGATGGAAAATCCCTTGTATATTTATTGTATTTTATGCTCCGCGCGTTGACTTCTATGGCCCTACCTAATCGATCTGTTGGAGCAACACCCTACAGTTAAGCCTAGGTTGCCCGGAACGTAGAAATAAACATAACTTTCACACTGGCAGCAATTATTCGCTTTTTACAATGGAAAAACTGTTCTATTTATTTTGTATTTTATGCTTCGGCCGTGGACTTCTAAGGCCCTAACTACTCGATCTGGTGGAGCAACGCCCTAGAGTGAAGAATAGGTTGCCCGGAACGTAGAAATGACCTTTACTTTCACACTGGTTGCAATTATTCCTGTTATACGATGGCAAAGCTGTTGTATTTATATTGTATTTTATGCTTCTGTCGTTGACTTCTAAGGCCGTAGCAATTAGTTGTGGTGGAGCAACGCCCTAGAGTGACGCCTAGGTTGCCGTAACTTAGAAATGACCATTACTTTCACAATGTTTGCAATTATTCATTTTATACGATGGGAAAACTGTTATATTTATATTGTATTTTATGCTTCTGGCGCTGACTTCTTAGGCCCTAACTATTCGATCTGGTGGAGCAACGCCGTAGAGTGAAGCCTAGGTTGCCCGGAACGTAGAAATAACCATCACTTTCAAACTGGTTGCAATTAATCCTTTTATACGATGGAAAAACTGTTATATTTATTATGTATCTTATGCTTCTTGCGTTGACTTCTTAGGCCCTAACAATTCGATCTGGTGGAACAACGCCCTAGAGTGAAGCCTAGGTTGCCTGGAACGCACAAATGACCATCACTTTCACACGGGTTGCAATTACTCGTTTTATACGATTGAAAAACTGTTGTATTTATATTGTATTTTATGCTTCTGGCGTTGACTTCATATGCCCTAACTATTCCACCTGGTGGAGCAACGCCATATGGTGAAGCCTAGGTTGCCCGGAACGTAGAAATGACCATAACTTTCACACCGGTAGCAATTATTCGTTGTATACGATGGAAAAACTGTTCTATTTATTTTGTATTTTATGCTTCGGGCGTTGACTTCTAAGGCCCTACATATTCAATCTGTTGAACCAACGCTCTAGGGTGAAGCCTAGGTTGCCCAGAAAGTAGAAATGACCATAACTTTCATACTGATTGCAATTATTCATTTTATGCGATGGCAAAGCTGTTGTATATATATTGTATTTTATGCTTCTGGCGTTAACTTCATAGGCCCTGACTATTCGATCTGGTGGAACAACGCCCTAGAGTGGAGCCTAGGTTGCCCGGAACGTAGGACATACCATTACATTCACACTGGCTGCAATTACTCCTGTTATACGATGGAAAAACTGTTGTATTTTTATTGTATTTTATGCTTCTGGCGTTTAATTCTAAGTCCCTAGCTATTCGATCTGGTGGAGTAACACCCTACAGTGAAGCCTAGGTTGCCCGGAACGTATATATGACCATAACCTACACACAGGTTGCAATTATTCGTTTTATACGATGGAAAGACTGTTCCATTTATTTTGTAGTTTATGCTTCTGGCGCTGACTTCTACAGCCCTAACTCTTCGATCTGGTGGAGCAACGCATCAGAGTTAAGTCTAGGATGCCCGAAACGTCGAAATGATCATTACTTTCATACTGGTTGCAATTTGTCATGCTATACGATGGAAAAACTGTTGCATTTTTATTGTATTTTCTGCTTCTGGCTTTGACTTCTAAGGTCGTAGATATTCCATCTGGTGGAGCAATGCCTCAGAGTTAAGTCTAGGATGCCCGGAACGGAGAAATGACCATAACTTTCACACTGGTTGCAATAATTCGTTTTATACGATGGAAAGCTGTTGTATTTATATCGTGTTTTATGTTTCTGGCGTTGACTTCTTAGGCCCTAACTTTTCCATCTGGTGGAACAACGCCATAGGGTGAAGCCTAGGTTGCCCGGAACGTAGAAATGACCATAACTTTCACACTGGTTGCAACTATCCATGCTATACAATGGAATAACTGTTGCATCTTTATTGTATTTTATGCTTATGGCGTTGACTTCTTAGGCCCTAACTATTCCATCTGGTGGAACGACGCCCTAGAGTGAAGCCTAGGTTGCCGAGAACGTTGAAATGACCATCACTTTCACACTGGTTGCAATTATTGCTGTTATACGATGGAAAAACTCTTGTATATTTATTGTATTTTATGCTTCGGGCGTTGACTGCTATGGCCCTACCTATTCGATTTGGTGGAGCAACACCCTACAGTGAAGCCTAGATTGTCAGAAACGTAGAAATGAACATAACTTTCACACTGGTTGCTATTATTCGTTTTATACGATGGAAAAACTGTTATATTTATATTGTATTTTATGCTTCTGGCGTTGACTTCTTAGGCCCTAACTTTTCGATCTGGTGGAACAACGCCCTAGAGTTAAGCCTAGGATGCCCGAAACGTCGAAATGATCGTTACTTTCGCACTGATTGCAATTAGTCATGCTATACGATGGAAAAACTGTTCTATTTGTTTTGTATTTTATGCTTCGGGCGTTGACTTCTAAGGCCCTAACTATGCAATCTGTTGGAGCAACTCCCTAGGGTGAAGCCTAGGTTGCCCGGAAAGTAGAAATAACCGCAACTCTGATACTTGTTGCAAATATTCGTTTTATACGATGGAAAAACTGTTATATTTATATTGTATTTTATGCTTCGGGCGTTGACTTCTAAAGCCCTAACTGTTCGATCTTGTGGAGCAACGCCCTAGAGTGAAGCCTAGGTTGCCCGGAACGTAGAAATGACCAGAACTTTCACACTGGTAGCAATTATTCGTTTTATACGATGGAACAACTGTTCTATTTATTTTGTATTTCATGCTTCGGGCGTTGACTTCTAAGGCCCTAACTATTCAATCTGTTGGAGCAACGCCCTAGAGTGAAGCCTAGTTTGCCCGGAACGTAGAAATGACCATAACTTTCACACTGGTAGCAGTTATTCGTTTTATACAATGGAAAAACTGTTCTATTTATTTTGTAGTTTATGCTTCGGGCGTTGACTTCTAAGGCCCTAACTATTCGATCTGGTTTAGCCACACCCTAGGGTGAAGGCAAGCTTGCTCGGAACGTAGGACATACCATTACCTTCACACTGGTTGCAATTATTCCTGTTATACGATGGAAAAACTGTTTCATCTTTATTGTATTTTATGCGTCTGGCGTTGACTTCTAAGGCCCTATCTATTCGAACTGGTGGAGCAACGCCAGAGAGTGAAGCCTAGGTTGCCCAGAACGTAGAAATGACCATAACTTTCACACTGGTTGCAATTATTCGTTTTATACGACGGAAAAGCAGTGGTATTTATATCGTATTTTATGTTTCTGGCGTAGACTTCTTAGGCCCTAACTATTCGATCTGGTGGAGCAACGCCCTAGAGTGAAACCTAGTTTGCCCGGAACGTAGAACTGTCCATTACTTTCACACTGGTTGCAATTGTTCCTGTTATACGATGGAAAAACTGTTGCATCGTTATTGTATTTTATGCTTCGGGCGTTGACTTCTAAGGTCGTAGCTATTCCATCTGGTGGAGCAATGCCTCAGAGTTAAGTCTAGGATGCCCGGAACGGAGAAATGAACATAACTTTCACACTGGTTGCAATAATTCGTTTTATACGATGGAAAGCTGTTGTATTTATATCGTGTTTTATGTTTCTGGCGTTGACTTCTTAGGCCCTAACTTTTCCATCTGGTGGAACAACGCCATAGGGTGAAGCCTAGGTTGCCCGGAACGTAGAAATGACCATAACTTTCACACTGGTTGCAACTATCCATGCTATACAATGGAATAATTGTTGCATCTTTATTGTATTTTATGCTTATGGCGTTGACTTCTTAGGCCCTAACTATTCCATCTGGTGGAACGACGCCCCAGAGTGAAGCCTAGGTTGCCGAGAACGTTGAAATGACCATCACTTTCACACTGGTTGCAATTATTGCTGTTATACGATGGAAAAACTCTTGTATATTTATTGTATTTTATGCTTCGGGCGTTGACTGCTATGGCCCTACCTATTCGATTTGGTGGAGCAACACCCTACAGTGAAGCCTAGATTGTCAGAAACGTAGAAATGAACATAACTTTCACACTGGTTGCAATTATTCGTTTTATACAATAGAAAAACTGTTCTATTTATTTTGTATTTTATGCTTCGGGCGTTGACTTCTAAGGCCCTAACTATTCGATCTGTTGGAGCAACGCCCTAGAGTGAAGCCTAGGTTGCCGGGAACGTAGAAATGACCAGAACTTTCACACTGGTTGCTATTATTCGTTTTATACGATGGAAAAACTGTTATATTTATATTGTATTTTATGCTTCTGGCGTTGACTTCTTAGGCCCTAACTTTTCGATCTGGTGGAACAACGCCCTAGAGTTAAGCCTAGGATGCCCGAAACGTCGAAATGATCGTTACTTTCGCACTGATTGCAATTAGTCATGCTATACGATGGAAAAACTGTTCTATTTGTTTTGTATTTTATGCTTCGGGCGTTGACTTCTAAGGCCCTAACTATGCAATCTGTTGGAGCAACTCCCTAGGGTGAAGCCTAGGTTGCCCGGAAAGTAGAAATAACAACAACTCTGATACTTGTTGCAAATATTCGCTTTATACGATGGAAAAACTGTTATATTTATATTGTATTTTATGCTTCGGGCGTTGTCTTCTAAAGCCCTAACTGTTCGATCTGGTGGAGCAACGCCCTAGAGTGAAGCCTAGGTTGCCCGGAACGTAGAAATGACCAGAACTTTCACACTGGTAGCAATTATTCGTTTTATACGATGGAACAACTGTTCTATTTATTTTGTATTTCATGCTTCGGGCGTTGACTTCTAAGGCCCTAACTATTCAATCTGTTGGAGCAACGCCCTAGAGTGAAGCCTAGGTTGCCCGGAACGTAGAAATGACCATAACTTTCACACTGGTAGCAGTTATTCGTTTTATACAATGGAAAAACTGTTCTATTTATTTTGTAGTTTATGCTTCGGGCGTTGACTTCTAAGGCCCTAACTGTTCGATCTGGTTTAGCCACACCCTAGGGTGAAGGCAAGCTTGCTCGGAACGTAGGACATACCATTACCTTCACACTGGTTGCAATTATTCCTGTTATACGATGGAAAAACTGTTTCATCTTTATTGTATTTTATGCGCCTGGCGTTGACTTCTAAGGCCCTATCTATTCGAACTGGTGGAGCAACGCCAGAGAGTGAAGCCTAGGTTGCCCAGAACGTAGAAATGACCATAACTTTCACACTGGTTGCAATTATTCGTTTTATACGACGGAAAAGCAGTGGTATTTATATCGTATTTTATGTTTCTGGCGTAGACTTCTTAGGCCCTAACTATTCGATCTGGTGGAGCAACGCCCTAGAGTGAAACCTAGTTTGCCCGGAACGTAGAACTGTCCATTACTTTCACACTGGTTGCAATTGTTCCTGTTATACGATGGAAAAGCTCTTGTATATTTATTGTATTTTATGCTCCGCGCGTTGACTTCTATGGCCCTACATAATCGATCTGTTGGAGCAGCACCCTACAGTTAAGCCTAGGTTGCCCGGAACGTAGAAATAAACATAACATTCACACTGGCAGCAATTATTCGCTTTTTACAATGGAAAAACTGTTCTATTTATTTTGTATTTTATGCTTCGGCCGTGGAGTTCTAAGGCCCTAACTACTCGATCTGGTGGAGCAACGCCCTAGAGTGAAGCATAGGTTGCCCGGAACGTAGAAATGACCTTTACTTTCACACTGGTTGCAATTATTCCTGTTATACGATGGCAAAGCTGTTGTATTTATATTGTATTTTATGCTTCTGTCGTTGACTTCTAAGGCCGTAGCAATTAGTTGTGGTGGAGCAACGCCCTAGAGTGACGCCTAGGTTGCCGTAACTTAGAAATGACCATTACTTCCACAATGTTTGCAATTATTCATTTTATACGATGGGAAAACTGTTGCACTTATATTGTATTTTATTCTTCTGCCGTTGAATTCTATGTCACTAGCTATTCGATCTGGTGGAGCTACGCCCTAGAATGAAACCTAGGTTACCCGGAACGTAGAAATGACCAGTACTTTCACACTGTTTGCAGTTATTCCTGTTATTCGATGGAAAAACTGTTGCATCTTTATTGTATTTTATGCTTCTGGCGTTGACTTGTAAGGCCGTAGCTATTAGATGTGGTGGAGCAACGCCGTAGAGTGACGCCCAGGTTGCCCGGAACGTAGAAATGTCCATTACTTTCACAGTGGTTGCTATTATTCGTTTTGTACGATGGAAAAACTGTTATATTTATATTGTATCTTATGCTTCTGGCGTTGACTTCTTAGGCCCTAACAATTCGATCTGGTGGAACAACGCCCTAGAGTGAAGCCTAGGTTGCCTGGAACGTACAAATGACCATCACTTCCAAACGAGTTGCAATTATTCCTGTCATAGGATGGAAAGACTGTTGTATATTTATTGTATTTTATGCTCCGGGCGTTGACTTCTATGGCCCTACCTAATCGATCTGTTGGAGCAACACCCTACAGTTAAGCCTAGGTTGCCCGGAACGTAGAAATAAACATAACTTTCACACTGGCAGCAATTATTCGCTTTTTACAATGGAAAAACTGTTCTATTTATTTTGTATTTTATGCTTCGGCCGTGGACTTCTAAGGCCCTAACTACTCGATCTGGTGGAGCAACGCCCTAGAGTGAAGCATAGGTTGCCCGGAACGTAGAAATGACCTTTACTTTCACACTGGTTGCTATTATTCGTTTTATACGATGGAAAAGCTGTTCTATTTATTTTGTATTTTATGCTTCGGGCGTTGACTTCTAAGCCCCTAACTATTCGATTGGTGGTGCAACGCACTAGAGTGAAGCCTAGGTTGCCTGGAACGGAGAAATAACCATAACTTTCACACTGGTTGCTATTATTCGTTTTATACGATGGAAAACCTGTTATATTTATATTGTATTTTAAGCTTCTGGCGTTGACTTCTTAAGCCCTAACTATTCTATCTGGTGGAACAACGCCGTAGAGTGAAGCCTAGGTTGCCCGGAACGTAGAAATGATCATCACTTTCACACTGGTTGCAATTATTCCTGTTATACGATGGAAAAACTCTTGTATATTTATTGTATTTTATGCTCCGCGCGTTGACTTCTATAGCCCTACCTAATCGATCTGTTGGAGCAACACCCTACAGTTAAGCCTAGGTTGCCCGGAACGTAGAAATAAACATAACTTTCACACTGGCAGCAATTATTCGCTTTTTACAATGGAAAAACTGTTCTATTTATTTTGTATTTTATGCTTCGGCCGTGGACTTCTAAGGCCCTAACTACTCGATCTGGTGGAGCAACGCCCTAGAGTGAAGCATAGGTTGCCGGAACGTAGAAATGACCTTTACTTTCACACTGGTTGCAATTATTCCTGTTATACGATGGCAAAGCTGTTGTATTTATATTGTATTTTATGCTTCTGTCGTTGACTTCTAAGGCCGTAGCAATTAGTTGTGGTGGAGCAACGCCCTAGAGTGACGCCTAGGTTGCCGTAACTTAGAAATGACCATTACTTTCACAATGTTTGCAATTATTCATTTTATACGATGGGAAAACTGTTGTACTTATATTGTATTTTATTCTTCTGCCGTTGAATTCTATGTCACTAGCTATTCGATCTGGTGGAGCTACGCCCTAGAATGAAACCTAGGTTACCCGGAACGTAGAAATGACCAGTACTTTCACACTGTTTGCAGTTATTCCTGTTATACGATGGAAAAACTGTTGCATCTTTATTGTATTTTATGCTTCTGGTGTTGACTTCTAAGGCCCTAACTATTCGATCTGGTGGAGTAACGACCTAGAGTGAAGCCTAGGTTACCCGGAACGTAGAAATGACCATCACTTTCACAGTGGTTGCAATTATTCCTGTTATACGATGGAAAAACTCTTGTATATTTATTGTATTTTATGCTTCGGTCGTTGACTTCTATGGCACTACCTATTCGATCTGGTGGAGCAGGACCCTACAGTGAAGCCTAGGTTGACCGGAACGTGGAAATGAACATAACTTTCACACTGTTTGCAATTTTTCATTTTATGCGATGGCAAAGCTGTTGTATTTATATTGTATTTTATGCTTCTGGCGTTGACTTCTAAGGCCGTAGCTATTAGATGTGCTGGACCAACGCCGTAGAGTGACGTCCAGGATGCCCAGAACGTAGAAATGTCCATTACTTTCACACTGGTTGCTATTATTCGTTTCATACGATGGAAAAACTCTTGTATATTTATTGTATTTTATGCTTCGTGCGTTGACTTCTATGGCCCTACCCATTCGATCTGGTGAAGCAAGACCCTACAGTGAAGCCTAGGTTGACCGGAACGTGGAAATGAACATAACTTTCACACTGTTTGCAATTTTTCATTTTATGCGATGGCAAAGCTGTTGTATTTATATTGTATTTTATGCTTCTGGCGTTGACTTCTTAGGCCCTAACTTTTCGATCTGGTGGAACAACGCCCTAGAGTTAAGCCTAGGATGCCCGAAACGTCGAAATGATTGTTACTTTCGCACTGATTGCAATTAGTCATGCTATACGATGGAAAAACTGTTCTATTTGTTTTGTATTTTATGCTTCGGGCGTTGACTTCTAAGGCCCTAACTATGCAATCTGTTGGAGCAACTCCCTAGGGTGAAGCCTAGGTTGCCCGGAAAGTAGAAATAACCACAACTCTGATACTTGTTGCAAATATTCGTTTTATACGATGGAAAAACTGTTATATTTATATTGTATTTTATGCTTCGGGCGTTGACTTCTAAAGCCCTAACTGTTCGATCTGGTGGAGCAACGCCCTAGAGTGAAGCCTAGGTTGCCCGGAACGTAGAAATGACCAGAACTTTCACACTGGTAGCAATTATTCGTTTTATACGATGGAACAACTGTTCTATTTATTTTGTATTTCATGCTTCGGGCGTTGACTTCTAAGGCCCTAACTATTCAATCTGTTGGAGCAACGCCCTAGGGTGAAGCCTAGGTTGCCCGGAAAGTAGAAATGACCATAACTTTCATACTGGTTGCAATTATTCGCTTTTTACAATGGAAAAACTGTTCTATTTATTTTGTATTTTATGCTTCGGCCGTGGACTTCTAAGGCCCTAACTACTCGATCTGGTGGAGCAACGCCCTAGAGTGAAGCATAGGTTGCCCGGAACGTAGAAATGACCTTTACTTTCACACTGGTTGCTATTATTCGTTTTATACGATGGAAAAGCTGTTCTATTTATTTTGTATTTTATGCTTCGGGCGTTGACTTCTAAGCCCCTAACTATTCGATTGGTGGTGCAACGCACTAGAGTGAAGCCTAGGTTGCCTGGAACAGAGAAATAACCATAACTTTCACACTGGTTGCTATTATTCGTTTTATACGATGGAAAACCTGTTATATTTATATTGTATTTTAAGCTTCTGGCGTTGACTTCTTAAGCCCTAACTATTCTATCTGGTGGAACAACGCCGTAGAGTGAAGCCTAGGTTGCCCGGAACGTAGAAATGATCATCACTTTCACACTGGTTGCAATTATTCCTGTTATACGATGGAAAAACTCTTGTATATTTATTGTATTTTATGCTCCGCGCGTTGACTTCTATAGCCCTACCTAATCGATCTGTTGGAGCAACACCCTACAGTTAAGCCTAGGTTGCCCGGAACGTAGAAATAAACATAACTTTCACACTGGCAGCAATTATTCGCTTTTTACAATGGAAAAACTGTTCTATTTATTTTGTATTTTATGCTTCGGCCGTGGACTTCTAAGGCCCTAACTACTCGATCTGGTGGAGCAACGCCCTAGAGTGAAGCATAGGTTGCCCGGAACGTAGAAATGACCTTTACTTTCACACTGGTTGCAATTATTCCTGTTATACGATGGCAAAGCTGTTGTATTTATATTGTATTTTATGCTTCTGTCGTTGACTTCTAAGGCCGTAGCAATTAGTTGTGGTGGAGCAACGCCCTAGAGTGACGCCTAGGTTGCCGTAACTTAGAAATGACCATTACTTTCACAATGTTTGCAATTATTCATTTTATACGATGGGAAAACTGTTGTACTTATATTGTATTTTATTCTTCTGCCGTTGAATTCTATGTCACTAGCTATTCGATCTGGTGGAGCTACGCCCTAGAATGAAACCTAGGTTACCCGGAACGTAGAAATGACCAGTACTTTCACACTGTTTGCAGTTATTCCTGTTATTCGATGGAAAAACTGTTGCATCTTTATTGTATTTTATGCGCCTGGCGTTGACTTCTAAGGCCCTATCTATTCGAACTGGTGGAGCAACGCCAGAGAGTGAAGCCTAGGTTGCCCAGAACGTAGAAATGACCATAACTTTCACACTGGTTGCAATTATTCGTTTTATACGACGGAAAAGCAGTGGTATTTATATCGTATTTTATGTTTCTGGCGTAGACTTCTTAGGCCCTAACTATTCGATCTGGTGGAGCAACGCCCTAGAGTGAAACCTAGTTTGCCCGGAACGTAGAACTGTCCATTACTTTCACACTGGTTGCAATTGTTCCTGTTATACGATGGAAAAACTCTTGTATATTTATTGTATTTTATGCTCCGCGCGTTGACTTCTATGGCCCTACATAATCGATCTGTTGGAGCAGCACCCTACAGTTAAGCCTAGGTTGCCCGGAACGTAGAAATAAACATAACATTCACACTGGCAGCAATTATTCGCTTTTTACAATGGAAAAACTGTTCTATTTATTTTGTATTTTATGCTTCGGCCGTGGAGTTCTAAGGCCCTAACTACTCGATCTGGTGGAGCAACGCCCTAGAGTGAAGCATAGGTTGCCCGGAACGTAGAAATGACCTTTACTTTCACACTGGTTGCAATTATTCCTGTTATACGATGGCAAAGCTGTTGTATTTATATTGTATTTTATGCTTCTGTCGTTGACTTCTAAGGCCGTAGCAATTAGTTGTGGTGGAGCAACGCCCTAGAGTGACGCCTAGGTTGCCGTAACTTAGAAATGACCATTACTTCCACAATGTTTGCAATTATTCATTTTATACGATGGGAAAACTGTTGCACTTATATTGTATTTTATTCTTCTGCCGTTGAATTCTATGTCACTAGCTATTCGATCTGGTGGAGCTACGCCCTAGAATGAAACCTAGGTTACCCGGAACGTAGAAATGACCAGTACTTTCACACTGTTTGCAGTTATTCCTGTTATTCGATGGAAAAACTGTTGCATCTTTATTGTATTTTATGCTTCTGGCGTTGACTTGTAAGGCCGTAGCTATTAGATGTGGTGGAGCAACGCCGTAGAGTGACGCCCAGGTTGCCCGGAACGTAGAAATGTCCATTACTTTCACAGTGGTTGCTATTATTCGTTTTGTACGATGGAAAAACTGTTATATTTATATTGTATCTTATGCTTCTGGCGTTGACTTCTTAGGCCCTAACAATTCGATCTGGTGGAACAACGCCCTAGAGTGAAGCCTAGGTTGCCTGGAACGTACAAATGACCATCACTTCCAAACGAGTTGCAATTATTCCTGTCATAGGATGGAAAGACTGTTGTATATTTATTGTATTTTATGCTCCGGGCGTTGACTTCTATGGCCCTACCTAATCGATCTGTTGGAGCAACACCCTACAGTTAAGCCTAGGTTGCCCGGAACGTAGAAATAAACATAACTTTCACACTGGCAGCAATTATTCGCTTTTTACAATGGAAAAACTGTTCTATTTATTTTGTATTTTATGCTTCGGCCGTGGACTTCTAAGGCCCTAACTACTCGATCTGGTGGAGCAACGCCCTAGAGTGAAGCATAGGTTGCCCGGAACGTAGAAATGACCTTTACTTTCACACTGGTTGCTATTATTCGTTTTATACGATGGAAAAGCTGTTCTATTTATTTTGTATTTTATGCTTCGGGCGTTGACTTCTAAGCCCCTAACTATTCGATTGGTGGTGCAACGCACTAGAGTGAAGCCTAGGTTGCCTGGAACGGAGAAATAACCATAACTTTCACACTGGTTGCTATTATTCGTTTTATACGATGGAAAACCTGTTATATTTATATTGTATTTTAAGCTTCTGGCGTTGACTTCTTAAGCCCTAACTATTCTATCTGGTGGAACAACGCCGTAGAGTGAAGCCTAGGTTGCCCGGAACGTAGAAATGATCATCACTTTCACACTGGTTGCAATTATTCCTGTTATACGATGGAAAAACTCTTGTATATTTATTGTATTTTATGCTCCGCGCGTTGACTTCTATAGCCCTACCTAATCGATCTGTTGGAGCAACACCCTACAGTTAAGCCTAGGTTGCCCGGAACGTAGAAATAAACATAACTTTCACACTGGCAGCAATTATTCGCTTTTTACAATGGAAAAACTGTTCTATTTATTTTGTATTTTATGCTTCGGCCGTGGACTTCTAAGGCCCTAACTACTCGATCTGGTGGAGCAACGCCCTAGAGTGAAGCATAGGTTGCCGGAACGTAGAAATGACCTTTACTTTCACACTGGTTGCAATTATTCCTGTTATACGATGGCAAAGCTGTTGTATTTATATTGTATTTTATGCTTCTGTCGTTGACTTCTAAGGCCGTAGCAATTAGTTGTGGTGGAGCAACGCCCTAGAGTGACGCCTAGGTTGCCGTAACTTAGAAATGACCATTACTTTCACAATGTTTGCAATTATTCATTTTATACGATGGGAAAACTGTTGTACTTATATTGTATTTTATTCTTCTGCCGTTGAATTCTATGTCACTAGCTATTCGATCTGGTGGAGCTACGCCCTAGAATGAAACCTAGGTTACCCGGAACGTAGAAATGACCAGTACTTTCACACTGTTTGCAGTTATTCCTGTTATACGATGGAAAAACTGTTGCATCTTTATTGTATTTTATGCTTCTGGTGTTGACTTCTAAGGCCCTAACTATTCGATCTGGTGGAGTAACGACCTAGAGTGAAGCCTAGGTTACCCGGAACGTAGAAATGACCATCACTTTCACAGTGGTTGCAATTATTCCTGTTATACGATGGAAAAACTCTTGTATATTTATTGTATTTTATGCTTCGGTCGTTGACTTCTATGGCACTACCTATTCGATCTGGTGGAGCAGGACCCTACAGTGAAGCCTAGGTTGACCGGAACGTGGAAATGAACATAACTTTCACACTGTTTGCAATTTTTCATTTTATGCGATGGCAAAGCTGTTGTATTTATATTGTATTTTATGCTTCTGGCGTTGACTTCTAAGGCCGTAGCTATTAGATGTGCTGGACCAACGCCGTAGAGTGACGTCCAGGATGCCCAGAACGTAGAAATGTCCATTACTTTCACACTGGTTGCTATTATTCGTTTCATACGATGGAAAAACTCTTGTATATTTATTGTATTTTATGCTTCGTGCGTTGACTTCTATGGCCCTACCCATTCGATCTGGTGAAGCAAGACCCTACAGTGAAGCCTAGGTTGACCGGAACGTGGAAATGAACATAACTTTCACACTGTTTGCAATTTTTCATTTTATGCGATGGCAAAGCTGTTGTATTTATATTGTATTTTATGCTTCTGGCGTTGACTTCTTAGGCCCTAACTTTTCGATCTGGTGGAACAACGCCCTAGAGTTAAGCCTAGGATGCCCGAAACGTCGAAATGATTGTTACTTTCGCACTGATTGCAATTAGTCATGCTATACGATGGAAAAACTGTTCTATTTGTTTTGTATTTTATGCTTCGGGCGTTGACTTCTAAGGCCCTAACTATGCAATCTGTTGGAGCAACTCCCTAGGGTGAAGCCTAGGTTGCCCGGAAAGTAGAAATAACCACAACTCTGATACTTGTTGCAAATATTCGTTTTATACGATGGAAAAACTGTTATATTTATATTGTATTTTATGCTTCGGGCGTTGACTTCTAAAGCCCTAACTGTTCGATCTGGTGGAGCAACGCCCTAGAGTGAAGCCTAGGTTGCCCGGAACGTAGAAATGACCAGAACTTTCACACTGGTAGCAATTATTCGTTTTATACGATGGAACAACTGTTCTATTTATTTTGTATTTCATGCTTCGGGCGTTGACTTCTAAGGCCCTAACTATTCAATCTGTTGGAGCAACGCCCTAGGGTGAAGCCTAGGTTGCCCGGAAAGTAGAAATGACCATAACTTTCATACTGGTTGCAATTATTCGCTTTTTACAATGGAAAAACTGTTCTATTTATTTTGTATTTTATGCTTCGGCCGTGGACTTCTAAGGCCCTAACTACTCGATCTGGTGGAGCAACGCCCTAGAGTGAAGCATAGGTTGCCCGGAACGTAGAAATGACCTTTACTTTCACACTGGTTGCTATTATTCGTTTTATACGATGGAAAAGCTGTCCTATTTATTTTGTATTTTATGCTTCGGGCGTTGACTTCTAAGCCCCTAACTATTCGATTGGTGGTGCAACGCACTAGAGTGAAGCCTAGGTTGCCTGGAACAGAGAAATAACCATAACTTTCACACTGGTTGCTATTATTCGTTTTATACGATGGAAAACCTGTTATATTTATATTGTATTTTAAGCTTCTGGCGTTGACTTCTTAAGCCCTAACTATTCTATCTGGTGGAACAACGCCGTAGAGTGAAGCCTAGGTTGCCCGGAACGTAGAAATGATCATCACTTTCACACTGGTTGCAATTATTCCTGTTATACGATGGAAAAACTCTTGTATATTTATTGTATTTTATGCTCCGCGCGTTGACTTCTATAGCCCTACCTAATCGATCTGTTGGAGCAACACCCTACAGTTAAGCCTAGGTTGCCCGGAACGTAGAAATAAACATAACTTTCACACTGGCAGCAATTATTCGCTTTTTACAATGGAAAAACTGTTCTATTTATTTTGTATTTTATGCTTCGGCCGTGGACTTCTAAGGCCCTAACTACTCGATCTGGTGGAGCAACGCCCTAGAGTGAAGCATAGGTTGCCCGGAACGTAGAAATGACCTTTACTTTCACACTGGTTGCAATTATTCCTGTTATACGATGGCAAAGCTGTTGTATTTATATTGTATTTTATGCTTCTGTCGTTGACTTCTAAGGCCGTAGCAATTAGTTGTGGTGGAGCAACGCCCTAGAGAGACGCCTAGGTTGCCGTAACTTAGAAATGACCATTACTTTCACAATGTTTGCAATTATTCATTTTATACGATGGGAAAACTGTTGTACTTATATTGTATTTTATTCTTCTGCCGTTGAATTCTATGTCACTAGCTATTCGATCTGGTGGAGCTACGCCCTAGAATGAAACCTAGGTTACCCGGAACGTAGAAATGACCAGTACTTTCACACTGTTTGCAGTTATTCCTGTTATTCGATGGAAAAACTGTTGCATCTTTATTGTATTTTATGCTTCTGGCGTTGACTTGTAAGGCCGTAGCTATTAGATGTGGTGGAGCAACGCCGTAGAGTGACGCCCAGGTTGCCCGGAACGTAGAAATGACCATCACTTTCACAGTGGTTGCAATTATTCCTGTTATACGATGGAAAAACTCTTGTATATTTATTGTATTTTATGCTTCGGTCGTTGACTTCTATGGCACTACCTATTCGATCTGGTGGAGCAAGACCCTACAGTGAAGCCTAGGTTGACTGGAACGTGGAAATGAACATAACTTTCACACTGTTTGCAATTTTTCATTTTATGCGATGGCAAAGCTGTTGTATTTATATTGTATTTTATGCTTCTGGCGTTGACTTCTTAGGCCCTAACTTTTCGATCTGGTGGAACAACGCCCTAGAGTTAAGCCTAGGATGCCCGAAACGTCGAAATGATTGTTACTTTCGCACTGATTGCAATGAGTCATGCTATACGATGGAAAAACTGTTCTATTTGTTTTGTATTTTATGCTTCGGGCGTTGACTTCTAAGGCCCTAACTATGCAATCTGTTGGAGCAACTCCCTAGGGTGAAGCCTAGGTTGCCCGGAAAGTAGAAATAACCACAACTCTGATACTTGTTGCAAATATTCGTTTTATACGATGGAAAAACTGTTATATTTATATTGTATTTTATGCTTCGGGCGTTGACTTCTAAAGCCCTAACTGTTCGATCTGGTGGAGCAACGCCCTAGAGTGAAGCCTAGGTTGCCCGGAACGTAGAAATGACCAGAACTTTCACACTGGTAGCAATTATTCGTTTTATACGATGGAACAACTGTTCTATTTATTTTGTATTTCATGCTACGGGCGTTGACTTCTAAGGCCCTAACTATTCAATCTGTTGGAGCAACGCCCTAGGGTGAAGCCTAGGTTGCCCGGAAAGTAGAAATGACCATAACTTTCATACTGGTTGCAATTATTCGTTTTATACGATGGAAAAACTGTTGTATTTATATTGTATTTTATGCTTCTGGCGCTGACTTCTAGGGCACTACCTATTCGATCTGGTGGAGCAGCGCCCTAGTGTGAAGCCTAGGTTGCCCGGCACGTAGAAATGACCATAACTTTCACACTGGTGGCAGTTATTCGTTTTATACAATGGAAAAACTGTTCTATTTATTTTGTAGTTTATGCTTCGGGCGTTGACTTCTAAGGCCCTAACTATTCGATCTGGTTTAGCCACACCCTAGGGTGAAGGCAAGCTTGCTCGGAACGTAGGACATACCATTACCTTCACACTGGTTGCAATTATTCCTGTTATACGATGGAAAAACTGTTTCATCTTTATTGTATTTTATGCTTCTGGCGTTGACTTCTAAGGCCCTATCTATTCGAACTGGTGGAGCAACGCCCCAGAGTGAAGCCTAGGTTGCCCGGAACGTAGAAATGACCATAACTTTCACACTGGTTGCAATTATTCGTCTTATACGACGGAAAAGCAGTGGTATTTATATCGTATTTTATGTTTCTGGCGTAGACTTCTTAGGCCCTAACTATTCGATCTGGTGGAGCAACGCCCTAGAGTGAAACCTAGTTTGCCCGGAACGTAGAACTGACCATTACTTTCACACTGGTTGCAATTGTTCCTGTTATACGATGGAAAAACTGTTGCATCGTTATTGTATTTTATGCTTCGGGCGTTGACTTCTAAGGCCCTAACTATTCGATCTGGTGGAGCAACGCCCTAGAGTGAAGCCTAGGTTGCCCGGAACGTAGAAATGACCAGAACTTTCTCACTGTCTGCTATTATTCGTTTTATAGGATGGAAAAACTGTTGTACTTATATTGTATTTTATTCTTATGGAGTTGAATTCTAAGTCCCTAGCTATGCGACCTGGTGGAGCAACGCCCTAGAGTGAAACCTAGGTTGCCCGGAACGTAGAAATTACCATACCTTTCACACTGGTTGCAATTATTTCTGTTATACGGTGGAAAAACTCTTGTATATTTATAGTATTTTATGCTTCGGGCGTTGACTTCTATGGCCCTACCTATTCGATTTGGTGGAGCAACACCCTACAGTGAAGCCTAGGTTGTCAGGAACGTAGAAATGATCATAACTTTCACACTGGTAGCAATTATTCGTTTTATACAATGGAAATACTGTTCTATTTATTTTGTATTTTTTGCTTCGGGCTTTGACTTCTAAGGCCCTAGCTATTCGATCTGGTAGAGCAACGCCCTAGAGTGAAGCCTAGGTTGCCCGGAACGTAGAAATGGCCAGAACTCTCACACTGGTTGCAATTTATCCTGTTATACGATGGAAAAACTGTTGTATTTATATTGCATTTTATGCTTCTGGCGTTCACTTCCTAGGCCCTAACTATTCGATCTGGTTGAACAACGCCCTAGAGTGAAGCCTAGGTAGCCTGGAACGTAGAAATGACCCTAACTTTTACACTGGTACCAATTATTCGTTTTGTACAATGGAAAAGCTGTTCTATTTATCTTGTATTTAGTGCTTCGGGCGTTGGCTTCTAAGGCCCTAACTGTTTGATCTGGTGGAGCAACGCCCTAGAGTGAAGCCTAGGTTGCCCGGAACGTAGAAATGACCATAACTTTCACACTGGCTGCTATTGTTCGTTTTATACGATGGAAAAACTGTTATATTTATATTGTATTTTATGCTTCTGGCGTTGACTTCTTAGGCCCTAACTATTCGATCTGGTGGAACAACGCCCTAGAGTGAAGCCTAGGTAGACTGGAACGTAGAAATGACCATCACTTTCACACGGGTTGCCATTATTCCTGTTATAGGATGGAAAGACTGTTGTATTTTTATGGTATTTTATACTTCAGGCGTCGACTTCTGAGGCTATAGCTATTCAATGTGGTGGAAGAACGCCATAGAGTGAAGCCTAGGTTGCCCGGAACGTAGAAATGACCATAAGCTTCATACTGGTTGCAATTATTCGTTTTATACGCTGGAAAAACTTTTGTATTTATATTGCATTTTATGCTTCTGGCGTTCACTTCTTAGGCCCTAACTATTCGATCTGGTGGAACAACGCCCTAGTGTGAAGCCTAGGTTGCCCGGAACGTAGAAATGACCATAACTTTTACACTGGTAGCAATTATTCGTTTTATACGATGGAAGAGCTGTTGTATTTATATTGTATTTTATGCCTCTGGCGTTGACTTCTAAGGCCGTAGCTATTAGATGTGGTGGAGCAACGCCCTAGAGTGACGCCTAGGGTAATCGGAACGTAGAAATGAACATTACTTTCACACTGGTTGCAATTATTTGTTTTATACGATGGAAAAGCTGTTGTATTTATATCGTATTCTATATTTCTGGCGTTGACTTCTTAGGCCGTAACTATTCGATCTGGTGGAACAACGCCGTAGAGTGAAGCCTAGGTTGCCCGGATCGTAGAAATGACCATTACTTTCACACTGTTTGCAATTATTCCTTTTATACGATGGAAAAGCTGTTGTATTTATATCGTATTTTATGCTCCTGGCGTTGACTTCTAAGGACCTAACTATTCGATCTGGTGGAGCAACGCCCTAGAGTGAAGCCTAGGTTGCCGGAAACGTAGAAATGACCATTACTTTCACAATGTTTGCAATTATTCATTTTATACGATGGAAAAACTGTTGTACTTATATTGTATTTTATTCTTCTGCCGTTGAATTCTATGTCCCTAGCTATTCGATCTGGTGGAGCTACGCCCTAGAATGAAACCTAGGTTACCCGGAACGTAGAAATGACCAGTACTTTCACACTGTTTGCAGTTATTCCTGTTATTCGATGGAAAAACTGTTGCATCTTTATTGTATTTTATGCTTCTGGCGTTGACTTCTAAGGCCGTAGCTGTTAGATGTGGTGGAGCAACGCCGTAGAGTGACGCCCAGGTTGCCCGGAACGTAGAAATGTCCATTACTTTCACAGTGGTTGCTATTATTCGTTTTATACGATGGAAAAACTGTTATATTTATATTGTATCTTATGCTTCTGGCGTTGACTTCTAAGGCCATAAATATTCAATCTGTTGAAGCAACGCCCTAGGGTGAAGCCTAGGTTGCCCGGAAAGTAGAAATGACCATAACTTTCACACTGGTTGCTACTATTCGTTTTATACGATGGAAAACCTGTTATATTTATATTGTATTTTAAGCTTCTGGCGTTGACTTCTTAAGCCCTAACTATTCTATCTGGTGGAGCAACGCCCTGGAGTGAAGCCTAGGTTGCCCGGTACGTAGAAATGACCATAACTTTCACACTATCTGCTATTGTTCGTTTTATACGATGGAAAAACTGTTATATTTATATTGTATATTATGCTTCTGGCGTTGACTTCTTAGGCCCTAACTATTCGATCTGGTTGAACAACGCCCTAGAGTGAAGCCTAGGTAGCCTGGAACGTAGAAATGACCCTAACTTTTACACTGGTACCAATTATTCGTTTTATACAATGGAAAAGCTGTTCTATTTATCTTGTATTTAGTGCTTCGGGCGTTGGCTTCTAAGGCCCTAACTGTTTGATCTGGTGGAGCAACGCCCTAGAGTGAAGCCTAGGTTGCCCGGAACGTAGAAATGACCATAACTTTCACACTGGCTGCTATTGTTCGTTTTATACGATGGAAAAACTGTTATATTTATATTGTATTTTATGCTTCTGGCGTTGACTTCTTAGGCCCTAACTATTCGATCTGGTGGAACAACGCCCTAGAGTGAAGCCTAGGTAGACTGGAACGTAGAAATGACCATCACTTTCACACGGGTTGCCATTATTCCTGTTATAGGATGGAAAGACTGTTGTATTTTTATGGTATTTTATACTTCAGGCGTCGACTTCTGAGGCTATAGCTATTCGATGCGGTGGAAGAACGCCATAGAGTGAAGCCTAGGTTGCCCGGAACGTAGAAATGACCATAAGCTTCAGACTGGTTGCAATTATTCGTTTTATACGATGGAAAAACTGTTGTATTTATATTGCATTTTATGCTTCTGGCGTTCACTTCTTAGGCCCTAACTATTCGATATGGTGGAACAACGCCCTAGGGTGAAGCCTAGGTTGCCCGGAACGTAGAAATGACCATAACTTTCACACTGGTTGCAACTATCCATTCTATACATTGGAATAACTGTTGCATCTTTATTGTATTTTATGCTTCTGGCGTTGACTTCTTAGGCCCTAATTATTCCATCTGGTGGAACGACGCCCTAGAGTGAAGCCTAGGTTGCCGAGAACGTTGAAATGACCATCACTTTCACACTGGTTGCAATTATTGCTGTTATACGATGGAAAAACTCTTGTATATTTATTGTATTTTATGCTTCGGGCGTTGACTTCGATGGCCCTACCTATTCGATTTGGTGGAGCAACACCCTACAGTGAAGCCTAGATTGTCAGAAACGTAGAAATGAACATAACTTTCACACTGGTAGCAATTATTCGTTTTATACAATGGAAAAAATGTTCTATTTATATTGTATTTTAAGCTTCTGGCGTTGACTTCTTAAGCCCTAACTATTCTATCTGGTGGAACAACGCCCTAGAGTGAAGCCTAGGTTGCCCGGAACGTAGAAATGATCATCACTTTCAAACTGGTGGCAATTATTCCTGTTATACGATGGAAAAACTCTTGTATATTTATTGTATTTTATGCTCCGCGCGTTGACTTCTATGGCCCTACCTAATCGATCTGTTGGAGCAACACCCTACAGTTAAGCCTAGGTTGCCCGGAACGTAGAAATAAACATAACTTTCACACTGGCAGCAATTATTCGCTTTTTACAATGGAAAAACTGTTCTATTTATTTTGTATTTTATGCTTCGGCCGTGGACTTCTAAGGCCCTAACTACTCGATCTGGTGGAGCAACGCCCTAGAGTGAAGCATAGGTTGCCCGGAACGTAGAAATGACCTTTACTTTCACACTGGTTGCAATTATACCTGTTATACGATGGCAAAGCTGTTGTATTTATATTGTATTTTATGCTTGTGTCGTTGACTTCTAAGGCCGTAGCAATTAGTTGTGGTGGAGCAACGCCCTAGAGTGACGCCTAGGTTGCCGGAACTTAGAAATGACCATTACTTTCACAATGTTTGCAATTATTTGTTTTATACGATGGAAAAGCTGTTGTATTTATATCGTATTTTATACTTCTGGCGTTGACTTCTTAGGCCGTAACTATTCGATCTGGTGGAACAACGCCGTAGAGTGAAGCCTAGGTTGCCCGGATCGTAGAAATGACCATTACTTTCACACTGTTTGCAATTATTCCTTTTATACGATGGAAAAGCTGTTGTATTTATATCGTATTTTATGCTCCTGGCGTTGACTTCTAAGGACCTAAATATTCGATCTGGTGGAGCAACGTCCTAGAGTGAAGACTAGGTTGCCGGAAACGTAGAATTGACCATTACCTTCACAATGTTTGCAATTATTCATTTTATACGATGGAAAAACTGTTGTACTTATATTGTATTTTATCCATCTGGCGTTGACTTCTAAGGCCGTAGCTATAAGATGTGGTGGAGCATCGCCCTAGAGTGACGCCTAGGGTGCTCGGAACGTAGAAATGACCATTACTTTCACACTGTTTGCAATTATTCATTTTATACGATGGAAAAGCTGTTCTATTTATTTTGTATTTTATGCTTCGGGCGTTGACTTCTAAGCCCCTAACGATTCGATCTGGTGGTGCAACGCACTCGAGTGAAGCCTAGGTTGCCTGGAACGGAGAAATAACCATAACTTTCACACTGGTTGCTATTATTCGTTTTATACGATGGAAAACCTGTTATATTTATACTGTATTTTATGCTTCTGGCGTTGACTTCTTAAGCCCTAACTATTCTATCTGGTGGAACAACGCCCTAGAGTGAAGCCTAGGTTGCCCGCAACGTAGAAATGACCACCACATTCATACTGGTTGCAATTTGTCATGCTATACGATGGAAAAACTGTTGCATTTTTATTGTATTTTCTGCTTCTGGCTTTGACTTCTAAGGTGGTAGCTATTCCATCTGGTGGAGCAATGCCTCAGAGTTAAGTCTGGGATGCCCGGAACGGAGAAATATGACCATAACATTCATACTGGTTGCAATAATTCGTTTTATACGATAGAAAGCTGTTGTATTTATATCGTGTTTTATGCTTCTGGCGTTGACTTCTTAGGCCCTAACTTTTCTATCTGGTGGAACAACGCCCTAGGGTGAAGCCTAGGTTGCCCGGAACGTAGAAATGACCATAACTTTCACACTGGTTGCAACTATCCATGCTATACAATGGAATAACTGTTGCATCTTTATTGTATTTTATGCTTCTGGCGTTGACTTCTTAGGCCCTAACTATTCCATCTGGTGGAACGACGCCCTAGAGTGAAGCCTAGGTTGCCGAGAACGTTGAAATGACCATCACTTTCACACTGGTTGCAATTATTGCTGTTATACGATGGAAAAACTCTTGTATATTTATTGTATTTTATGCTTCGGGCGTTGACTTCTATGGCCCTACCTATTCCATTTGGTGGAGCAACACCCTACAGTGAAGCCTAGATTGTCAGAAACATAGAAATGAACATAACTTTCACACTGGTAGCAATTATTCGTTTTATACAATAGAAAAACTGTTCTATTTATTTTGTATTTTATGCTTCGGGCGTTGACTTCTAAGGCCCTAACTATTCGATCTGGTGGAGCAACGCCCTAGAGTGAAGCCTAGGTTGCCGGGAACGTAGAAATGACCAGAACTTTCACACTGATTGCTATTATTCGTTTTATACGATGGAAAAACTGTTATATTTATATTGTATTTTATGCTTCTGGCGTTGACTTCTTAGGCCCTAACTTTTCGATCTGGTGGAACAACGCCCTAGAGTTAAGTCTAGGATGCCCGAAACGTCGAAATGATCGTTGCTTTCGCACTGGTTGCAATTAGTCATGCTATACGATGGAAAAACTGTTCTATTTGTTTTGTATTTTATGCTTTGGGCGTTGACTTCTAAGGCCCTAACTATGCAATCTGTTGGAGCAACTCCCTAGGGTGAAGCCTAGGTTGCCCGGAAAGTAGAAATAACCACAACTCTGATACTTGTTGCAAATATTCGTTTTATACGATGGAAAAACTGTTATATTTATATTGTATTTTATGCTTCGGGCGTTGACTTCTAAAGCCCAAACTGTTCGATCTGGTGGAGCAACGCCCTAGAGTGAAGCCTAGGTTGCCCGGCACGTAGAAATGACCATAACTTTCACACTGGTAGCAGTTATTCGTTTTATACAATGGAAAAACTGTTCTATTTATTTTGTAGTTTATGCTTCGGGCGTTGACTTCTAAGGCACTAACTATTCGATCTGGTTTAGCCACACCCTAGGGTGAAGGCAAGCTTGCTCGGAACGTAGGACGTACCATTACCTTCACACTGGTTGCAATTATTCCTGTTATACGATGGAAAAACTGTTTCATCTTTATTGTATTTTATGCTTCTGGCGTTGACTTCTAAGGCCCTATCTATTCGAAATGGTGGAGCAACGCCCCAGAGTGAAGCCTAGGTTGCCCGGAACGTAGAAATGACCATAACTTTCACACTGGTTGCAATTATTCGTTTTATACGACGGAAAAGCAGTGGTATTTATATCGTATTTTATGTTTCTGGCGTAGACTTCTTAGGCCCTAACTATTCGATCTGGTGGAGCAACGCCCTAGAGTGAAACCTAGTTTGCCCGGAACGTAGAACTGACCATTACTTTCACACTGGTTGCAATTGTTCCTGTTATACGATGGAAAAACTGTTGCATCGTTATTGTATTTTATGCTTCGGGCGTTGACTTCTAAGGCCCTAACTATTCGATCTGGTGGAGCAACGCCCTAGAGTGAAGCCTAGGTTGCCCGGAACGTAGAAATGAACAGAACTTTCACACTGTTTGCTATTATTCGTTTTATACGATGGAAAAACTGTTGTACTTATATTGTATTTTATTCTTATGGCGTTGAATTCTAAGTCCCTAGCTATGCGATCTGGTGGAGCAACGCCCTAGAGTGAAACCTAGGTTGCCCGGAACGTAGAAATAAACATAACTTTCACACTGGCAGCAATTATTCGCTTTTTACAATGGAAAAACTGTTCTATTTATTTTGTATTTTATGCTTCGGCCGTGGACTTCTAAGGCCCTAACTACTCGATCTGGTGGAGCAACGCCCTAGAGTGAAGCATAGGTTGCCCGGAACGTAGAAATAAACATAACTTTCACACTGGCAGCAATTATTCGCTTTTTACAATGGAAAAACTGTTCTATTTATTTTGTATTTTATGCTTCGGCCGTGGACTTCTAAGGCCCTAACTACTCGATCTGGTGGAGCAACGCCCTAGAGTGAAGCATAGGTTGCCCGGAACGTAGAAGTGACCATCACTTTCAAACTGTTTGCAATTAATCCTTTTATACGATGGAAAAACTGATGTATTTTTATTGCATTTTGTGCTTCCGGCGTTGACTTCTAAGGCCCTAACTATTCAATCTGTTGGAGCAACGCCCTAGGGTGATGCCTAGGTTGTCCGGAACGTAGAAATGACGTTAACTTTCGTACTGGTTGCAATTACTTGTTTTATACGATTGAAAAACTGTTGTATTTATATTGTATTTTATGCTTCTGGCGTTGACTTCTAATGCCCTAACTATTCCATCTGGTGGAACAACGCCCTATGGTCAAGCCTAGGTTGCCCGGAACGTAGAAATGACCATAACTTTCACACCGGTAGCAATTATTCGTTTTATAGGATGGAAAAACTGTTCTATTTATTTTGTATTTTATACTTCGGGCGTTGACTTCTAAGGCCCTAAATATTCAATCTGTTGAAGCAACGCCCTAGGGTGAAGCCTAGGTTGCCCGGAAAGTAGAAATGACCATAACTTTCATACTGGTTGCAATTATTCGTTTTATGAGATGGAAAAACTGTTGTATTTATATTGTATTTTATGCTTCTGGCGTTGACTTCTAAGGCACTAGTTATTCGATCTGGTGGAGCAACGCCCTAGGGTGATGCCTAGGTTGCCCGGAACGTAGAAATGATCATTACTTTCGCAATGTTTGCAATTATACATTTTATTCGATGGAAAAACTGTTGTATTTATGTTGTATTTTATCCTTCTGGCGTTGACTTCTTAGGCCCTAACATTTCGATCTGGTGGAGCAACGCCCTACTGTGAAGCCTAGGTTGCCCGGAACGTGGATATGACCATAACCTTCACACAGGTTGCAATTACTCGTTTTATACGGTGTAAAGGCTGTTGTGTTTATTTTGTATTTTATTCTTCTGGTGTTGACATCTTAGGCCCTAACTATTCGATCTCGTGGAACAACACCCTAGAGTGAAGCCTAGGTTGCTCGGAATGTAGAAATGACCATAACTTTCACACTGGTTGCAATTATTCGTTTTATACGATGGAAAAACTGTTGCATCTTTATCGTATTCTATGCTCCTGGCGTTGACTTGTTAAGCCGTAACTATTCGATCTGGTGGAGCAACGCCCTGGAGTGAAACCTAGGTTGCCCGGAACGCAGAAATGACCACTACTATCACACTGGTTGCAAATAATTCCTGCTATACGATGGAAAAACTGTTGTATTTTTATTACATTTTATGCTTCGGGCATTGACTTCTAAGGCCCTACCTATTCAATCTGTAGGAGTAACGCCCTAGGGTGAAGCCCAGGTTGCCCGGAACATAGAAATGACCATAACTTTCACACTGGTTGCAATTATTCGTTTTATACGATGGAAAATCTGTTGTATTTATATCGTATTTTATGCTTCTGGCGTTAACTTCTTAGGCCCTAACTATTCCATCTGGTGGAACAACGCCCTTGGGAGAAGCGTAGGTTGCCCGGAAAGTAGAAATGACCATAACTTTCACACTGGTAGCAATTATTCGTTTTATACGATGGAAGTACTGTTCTATTTATTTTGTATTTTATGCTTCGGGCGTTGACTTCTAAGGCCCTAACTATTCGATCAGATGGAGCAACGCCCTGGAGAGAAGCCTAGGTTGCCCGGTACGTAGAAATGACCATAACTTTCACACTATCTGCTATTGTTCGTTTTATACGATGGAAAAACTGTTATATTTATATTGTATATTATGCTTCTGGCGTTGACTTCTTAGGCCCTAACTATTCGATCTGGTTGAACAACGCCCTAGAGTGAAGCCTAGGTAGCCTGGAACGTAGAAATGACCATCACTTTCACCCGGGTTGCCGTTATTCCTTTTATACGATGGAAAAACTGATGTATTTTTATTGCATTTTATGCTTCGGGCGTTGACTTCGATGGCCCTAACTATTCAATCTGTTGGAGCAACGCCCTAGGGTGAAGCCTAGGTTGTCCGGAACGTAGAAATGACCATCACTTCCATACTGGTAGCAGTTATTCGTTTTATACAATGGAAAAACTGTTCTATTTATTTTGTATTTTATGCTTCGGGCGTTGACTTCTAAGGCCCTAACTATTCGATCTGGTGGAGCAACGCCCTAGAGTGAAGCCTAGGTTACCGGGAACGTAGAAATGACCAGAACTTTCACACTGGTTGCTATTATTCGTTTTATACGATGGAAAAACTGTTATATTTATATTGTATTTTATGCTTCGGGCGTTGACTTCTAAAGCCCTAACTGTTCGATCTGGTGGAGCAACGCCCTAGAGTGAAGCCTAGGTTGCCCGGAACGTAGAAATGACCAGAACTTTCACACTGGTTGCAATTATTCGTTTTATACGATGGAAAAGCTGTTGTATTTATATCGTATTTTATGCTTCTGGCGTTGACTTCTTAGGCCCTAACTATTCCATCTGGTGGAACAACGCCCTAGGGAGAAGCGTAGGTTGCCCGGAAAGTAGAAATGACCATAACTTTCACACTGGTAGCAATTATTCGTTTTATGCGATGGAAAAACTGTTCTATTTATTTTGTATTTCATGCTTCGGGCGTTGAATTCTAAGGCCCTAACTATTCGATCAGGTGGAGCAACGCCCTGGAGTGAAGCCTAGGTTGCCCGGTACGTAGAAATGACCATAACTTTCATACTGGCTGCTATTGTTCCTTTTATACGATGGAAAAACTGTTATATTTATATTGTATTTTATGCTTCTGGCGTTGACTTCTTAGGCCCTAACTATTCGATCTGGCGGAACAACGCCCTAGAGTGAAGCCTAGGTAGCCTGGAACGTAGAAATGAGCTTCACTTTCACACGGGTTGCCATTATTCCTGTTATAGGATGGAAAGACTGTTGTATTTTTATGGTATTTTATACTTCTGGCGTTTACTTCTTAGGCCGTAACTATTCGATCTGGTGGAACAACGCCGTAGAGTGAAGCCTAGGTTGCCCGGATCGTAGAAATGACCATAACATTCACACTGGTTGCAATAATTCGTTTTATACGATAGAAAGCTGTTGTATTTATATCGTGTTTTATGTTTCTGGCGTTGACTTCTTAGGCCCTAACTTTTCCATCTGGTGGAACAACGCCCTAGGGTGAAGCCTAGGTTGCCCGGAACGTAGAAATGACCATAACTTTCACACTGGTTGCAACTATCCATGCTATACAATGGAATAACTGTTGCATCTTTATTGTATTTTATGCTTCTGGCGTTGACTTCTTAGGCCCTAACTATTCCATCTGGTGGAACGACGCCCTAGAGTGAAGCCTAGGTTGCCGAGAACGTTGAAATGACCATCACTTTCACACTGGTTGCAATTATTGCTGTTATACGATGGAAAAACTCTTGTATATTTATTGTATTTTATGCTTCGGGCGTTGACTGCTATGGCCCTACCTATTCGATTTGGTGGAGCAACACCCTACAGTGAAGCCTAGATTGTCAGAAACGTAGAAATGAACATAACTTTCACACTGGTTGCAATTATTCGTTTTATACAATAGAAAAACTGTTCTATTTATTTTGTATTTTATGCTTCGGGCGTTGTCTTCTAAGGCCCTAACTATTCGATCTGTTGGAGCAACGCCCTAGAGTGAAGCCTAGGTTGCCGGGAACGTAGAAATGACCAGAACTTTCACACTGGTTGCTATTATTCGTTTTATACGATGGAAAAACTGTTATATTTATATTGTATTTTATGCTTCTGGCGTTGACTTCTTAGGCCCTAACTTTTCGATCTGGTGGAACAACGCCCTAGAGTTAAGCCTAGGATGCCCGAAACGTCGAAATGATCGTTACTTTCGCACTGATTGCAATTAGTCATGCTATACGATGGAAAAACTGTTCTATTTGTTTTGTATTTTATGCTTCGGGCGTTGACTTCTAAGGCCCTAACTATGCAATCTGTTGGAGCAACTCCCTAGGGTGAAGCCTAGGTTGCCCGGAAAGTAGAAATAACCACAACTCTGATACTTGTTGCAAATATTCGTTTTATACGATGGAAAAGCTGTTGTATTTATATCGTATTTTATACTTCTGGCGTTGACTTCTTAGGCCGTAACTATTCGATCTGGTGGAACAACGCCGTAGAGTGAAGCCTAGGTTGCCCGGATCGTAGAAATGACCATTACTTTCACACTGTTTGCAATTATTCATTTTATACGATGGAAAAGCTGTTCTATTTATTTTGTATTTTATGCTTCGGGCGTTGACTTCTAAGCCCCTAACGATTCGATCTGGTGGTGCAACGCACTCGAGTGAAGCCTAGGTTGCCTGGAACGGAGAAATAACCATAACTTTCACACTGGTTGCTATTATTCGTTTTATACGATGGAAAACCTGTTATATTTATACTGTATTTTATGCTTCTGGCGTTGACTTCTTAAGCCCTAACTATTCTATCTGGTGGAACAACGCCCTAGAGTGAAGCCTAGGTTGCCCGCAACGTAGAAATGACCACCACATTCATACTGGTTGCAATTTGTCATGCTATACGATGGAAAAACTGTTGCATTTTTATTGTATTTTCTGCTTCTGGCTTTGACTTCTAAGGTGGTAGCTATTCCATCTGGTGGAGCAATGCCTCAGAGTTAAGTCTGGGATGCCCGGAACGGAGAAATATGACCATAACATTCATACTGGTTGCAATAATTCGTTTTATACGATAGAAAGCTGTTGTATTTATATCGTGTTTTATGTTTCTGGCGTTGACTTCTTAGGCCCTAACTTTTCCATCTGGTGGAACAACGCCCTAGGGTGAAGCCTAGGTTGCCCGGAACGTAGAAATGACCATAACTTTCACACTGGTTGCAACTATCCATGCTATACAATGGAATAACTGTTGCATCTTTATTGTATTTTATGCTTCTGGCGTTGACTTCTTAGGCCCTAACTATTCCATCTGGTGGAACGACGCCCTAGAGTGAAGCCTAGGTTGCCGAGAACGTTGAAATGACCATCACTTTCACACTGGTTGCAATTATTGCTGTTATACGATGGAAAAACTCTTGTATATTTATTGTATTTTATGCTTCGGGCGTTGACTTCTATGGCCCTACCTATTCCATTTGGTGGAGCAACACCCTACAGTGAAGCCTAGATTGTCAGAAACGTAGAAATGAACATAACTTTCACACTGGTAGCAATTATTCGTTTTATACAATAGAAAAACTGTTCTATTTATTTTGTATTTTATGCTTCGGGCGTTGACTTCTAAGGCCCTAACTATTCGATCTGGTGGAGCAACGCCCTAGAGTGAAGCCTAGGTTGCCGGGAACGTAGAAATGACCAGAACTTTCACACTGATTGCTATTATTCGTTTTATACGATGGAAAAACTGTTATATTTATATTGTATTTTATGCTTCTGGCGTTGACTTCTTAGGCCCTAACTTTTCGATCTGGTGGAACAACGCCCTAGAGTTAAGTCTAGGATGCCCGAAACGTCGAAATGATCGTTGCTTTCGCACTGGTTGCAATTAGTCATGCTATACGATGGAAAAACTGTTCTATTTGTTTTGTATTTTATGCTTTGGGCGTTGACTTCTAAGGCCCTAACTATGCAATCTGTTGGAGCAACTCCCTAGGGTGAAGCCTAGGTTGCCCGGAAAGTAGAAATAACCACAACTCTGATACTTGTTGCAAATATTCGTTTTATACGATGGAAAAACTGTTATATTTATATTGTATTTTATGCTTCGGGCGTTGACTTCTAAAGCCCAAACTGTTCGATCTGGTGGAGCAACGCCCTAGAGTGAAGCCTAGGTTGCCCGGCACGTAGAAATGACCATAACTTTCACACTGGTAGCAGTTATTCGTTTTATACAATGGAAAAACTGTTCTATTTATTTTGTAGTTTATGCTTCGGGCGTTGACTTCTAAGGCACTAACTATTCGATCTGGTTTAGCCACACCCTAGGGTGAAGGCAAGCTTGCTCGGAACGTAGGACGTACCATTACCTTCACACTGGTTGCAATTATTCCTGTTATACGATGGAAAAACTGTTTCATCTTTATTGTATTTTATGCTTCTGGCGTTGACTTCTAAGGCCCTATCTATTCGAAATGGTGGAGCAACGCCCCAGAGTGAAGCCTAGGTTGCCCGGAACGTAGAAATGACCATAACTTTCACACTGGTTGCAATTATTCGTTTTATACGACGGAAAAGCAGTGGTATTTATATCGTATTTTATGTTTCTGGCGTAGACTTCTTAGGCCCTAACTATTCGATCTGGTGGAGCAACGCCCTAGAGTGAAACCTAGTTTGCCCGGAACGTAGAACTGACCATTACTTTCACACTGGTTGCAATTGTTCCTGTTATACGATGGAAAAACTGTTGCATCGTTATTGTATTTTATGCTTCGGGCGTTGACTTCTAAGGCCCTAACTATTCGATCTGGTGGAGCAACGCCCTAGAGTGAAGCCTAGGTTGCCCGGAACGTAGAAATGAACAGAACTTTCACACTGTTTGCTATTATTCGTTTTATACGATGGAAAAACTGTTGTACTTATATTGTATTTTATTCTTATGGCGTTGAATTCTAAGTCCCTAGCTATGCGATCTGGTGGAGCAACGCCCTAGAGTGAAACCTAGGTTGCCCGGAACGTAGAAATAAACATAACTTTCACACTGGCAGCAATTATTCGCTTTTTACAATGGAAAAACTGTTCTATTTATTTTGTATTTTATGCTTCGGCCGTGGACTTCTAAGGCCCTAACTACTCGATCTGGTGGAGCAACGCCCTAGAGTGAAGCATAGGTTGCCCGGAACGTAGAAATAAACATAACTTTCACACTGGCAGCAATTATTCGCTTTTTACAATGGAAAAACTGTTCTATTTATTTTGTATTTTATGCTTCGGCCGTGGACTTCTAAGGCCCTAACTACTCGATCTGGTGGAGCAACGCCCTAGAGTGAAGCATAGGTTGCCCGGAACGTAGAAGTGACCATCACTTTCAAACTGTTTGCAATTAATCCTTTTATACGATGGAAAAACTGATGTATTTTTATTGCATTTTGTGCTTCCGGCGTTGACTTCTAAGGCCCTAACTATTCAATCTGTTGGAGCAACGCCCTAGGGTGATGCCTAGGTTGTCCGGAACGTAGAAATGACGTTAACTTTCGTACTGGTTGCAATTACTTGTTTTATACGATTGAAAAACTGTTGTATTTATATTGTATTTTATGCTTCTGGCGTTGACTTCTTATGCCCTAACTATTCCATCTGGTGGAACAACGCCCTATGGTCAAGCCTAGGTTGCCCGGAACGTAGAAATGACCATAACTTTCACACCGGTAGCAATTATTCGTTTTATAGGATGGAAAAACTGTTCTATTTATTTTGTATTTTATACTTCGGGCGTTGACTTCTAAGGCCCTAAATATTCAATCTGTTGAAGCAACGCCCTAGGGTGAAGCCTAGGTTGCCCGGAAAGTAGAAATGACCATAACTTTCATACTGGTTGCAATTATTCGTTTTATGAGATGGAAAAACTGTTGTATTTATATTGTATTTTATGCTTCTGGCGTTGACTTCTAAGGCACTAGTTATTCGATCTGGTGGAGCAACGCCCTAGGGTGATGCCTAGGTTGCCCGGAACGTAGAAATGATCATTACTTTCGCAATGTTTGCAATTATACATTTTATTCGATGGAAAAACTGTTGTATTTATGTTGTATTTTATCCTTCTGGCGTTGACTTCTTAGGCCCTAACATTTCGATCTGGTGGAGCAACGCCCTACTGTGAAGCCTAGGTTGCCCGGAACGTGGATATGACCATAACCTTCACACAGGTTGCAATTACTCGTTTTATACGGTGTAAAGGCTGTTGTGTTTATTTTGTATTTTATTCTTCTGGTGTTGACATCTTAGGCCCTAACTATTCGATCTCGTGGAACAACGCCCTAGAGTGAAGCCTAGGTTGCTCGGAATGTAGAAATGACCATAACTTTCACACTGGTTGCAATTATTCGTTTTATACGATGGAAAAACTGTTGCATCTTTATCGTATTCTATGCTCCTGGCGTTGACTTGTTAGGCCGTAACTATTCGATCTGGTGGAGCAACGCCCTGGAGTGAAACCTAGGTTGCCCGGAACGCAGAAATGACCACTACTATCACACTGGTTGCAAATAATTCCTGCTATACGATGGAAAAACTGTTGTATTTTTATTACATTTTATGCTTCGGGCATTGACTTCTAAGGCCCTACCTATTCAATCTGTAGGAGCAACGCCCTAGGGTGAAGCCCAGGTTGCCCGGAACATAGAAATGACCATAACTTTCACACTGGTTGCAATTATTCGTTTTATACGATGGAAAAGCTGTTGTATTTATATCGTATTTTATGCTTCTGGCGTTGACTTCTTAGGCCCTAACTATTCCATCTGGTGGAACAACGCCCTTGGGAGAAGCGTAGGTTGCCCGGAAAGTAGAAATGACCATAACTTTCACACTGGTAGCAATTATTCGTTTTATACGATGGAAGTACTGTTCTATTTATTTTGTATTTTATGCTTCGGGCGTTGACTTCTAAGGCCCTAACTATTCGATCAGATGGAGCAACGCCCTGGAGAGAAGCCTAGGTTGCCCGGTACGTAGAAATGACCATAACTTTCACACTATCTGCTATTGTTCGTTTTATACGATGGAAAAACTGTTATATTTATATTGTATATTATGCTTCTGGCGTTGACTTCTTAGGCCCTAACTATTCGATCTGGTTGAACAACGCCCTAGAGTGAAGCCTAGGTAGCCTGGAACGTAGAAATGACCATCACTTTCACCCGGGTTGCCGTTATTCCTTTTATACGATGGAAAAACTGATGTATTTTTATTGCATTTTATGCTTCGGGCGTTGACTTCGATGGCCCTAACTATTCAATCTGTTGGAGCAACGCCCTAGGGTGAAGCCTAGGTTGTCCGGAACGTAGAAATGACCATCACTTCCTTACTGGTAGCAGTTATTCGTTTTATACAATGGAAAAACTGTTCTATTTATTTTGTATTTTATGCTTCGGGCGTTGACTTCTAAGGCCCTAACTATTCGATCTGGTGGAGCAACGCCCTAGAGTGAAGCCTAGGTTACCGGGAACGTAGAAATGACCAGAACTTTCACACTGGTTGCTATTATTCGTTTTATACGATGGAAAAACTGTTATATTTATATTGTATTTTATGCTTCGGGCGTTGACTTCTAAAGCCCTAACTGTTCGATCTGGTGGAGCAACGCCCTAGAGTGAAGCCTAGGTTGCCCGGAACGTAGAAATGACCAGAACTTTCACACTGGTTGCAATTATTCGTTTTATACGATGGAAAAGCTGTTGTATTTATATCGTATTTTATGCTTCTGGCGTTGACTTCTTAGGCCCTAACTATTCCATCTGGTGGAACAACGCCCTAGGGAGAAGCGTAGGTTGCCCGGAAAGTAGAAATGACCATAACTTTCACACTGGTAGCAATTATTCGTTTTATGCGATGGAAAAACTGTTCTATTTATTTTGTATTTCATGCTTCGGGCGTTGAATTCTAAGGCCCTAACTATTCGATCAGGTGGAGCAACGCCCTGGAGTGAAGCCTAGGTTGCCCGGTACGTAGAAATGACCATAACTTTCATACTGGCTGCTATTGTTCCTTTTATACGATGGAAAAACTGTTATATTTATATTGTATTTTATGCTTCTGGCGTTGACTTCTTAGGCCCTAACTATTCGATCTGGCGGAACAACGCCCTAGAGTGAAGCCTAGGTAGCCTGGAACGTAGAAATGAGCTTCACTTTCACACGGGTTGCCATTATTCCTGTTATAGGATGGAAAGACTGTTGTATTTTTATGGTATTTTATACTTCTGGCGTTGACTTCTTAGGCCGTATCTATTCGATCTGGTGGAACAACGCCGTAGAGTGAAGCCTAGGTTGCCCGGATCGTAGAAATGACCATAACATTCACACTGGTTGCAATAATTCGTTTTATACGATAGAAAGCTGTTGTATTTATATCGTGTTTTATGTTTCTGGCGTTGACTTCTTAGGCCCTACTTTTCCATCTGGTGGAACAACGCCCTAGGGTGAAGCCTAGGTTGCCCGGAACGTAGAAATGACCATAACTTTCACACTGGTTGCAACTATCCATGCTATACAATGGAATAACTGTTGCATCTTTATTGTATTTTATGCTTCTGGCGTTGACTTCTTAGGCCCTAACTATTCCATCTGGTGGAACGACGCCCTAGAGTGAAGCCTAGGTTGCCGAGAACGTTGAAATGACCATCACTTTCACACTGGTTGCAATTATTGCTGTTATACGATGGAAAAACTCTTGTATATTTATTGTATTTTATGCTTCGGGCGTTGACTTCTATGGCCCTACCTATTCCATTTGGTGGAGCAACACCCTACAGTGAAGCCTAGATTGTCAGAAACGTAGAAATGAACATAACTTTCACACTGGTAGCAATTATTCGTTTTATACAATAGAAAAACTGTTCTATTTATTTTGTATTTTATGCTTCGGGCGCTGACTTCTAAGGCCCTAACTATTCGATCTGGTGGAGCAACGCCCTAGGGTGAAGCCTAGGTTGCCCGGAACATAGAAATGACCATAACTTTCACACTGGTTGCAATTATTCGTTTTATACGATGGAAAAGCTGTTGTATTTATATCGTATTTTATGCTTCTGGCGTTGACTTCTTAGGCCCTAACTATTCCATCTGGTGGAACAACGCCCTAGGGAGAAGCGTAGGTTGCCCGGAAAGTAGAAATGACCATAACTTTCACACTGGTAGCAATTATTCGTTTTATACGATGGAAAAACTGTTCTATTTATTTTGTATTTCATGCTTCGGGCGTTGACTTCTAAGGCCCTAACTATTCGATCAGGTGGAGCAACGCCCTGGAGTGAAGCCTAGGTTGCCCGGTACGTAGAAATGACCATAACTTTCATACTGGCTGCTATTGTTCCTTTTATACAATAGAAAAACTGTTCTATTTATTTTGTATTTTATGCTTCGGGCGTTGACTTCTAAGGCCCTAACTATTCGATCTGGTGGAGCAACGCCCTAGGGTGAAGCCTAGGTTGCCCGGAACATAGAAATGACCATAACTTTCACACTGGTTGCAATTATTCGTTTTATACGATGGAAAAGCTGTTGTATTTATATCGTATTTTATGCTTCTGGCGTTGACTTATTAGGCCGTAACTATTCGATCTGGTGGAACAACGCCGTAGAGTGAAGCCTAGGTTGCCCGGATCGTAGAAATGACCATAACATTCACACTGGTTGCAATAATTCGTTTTATACGATAGAAAGCTGTTGTATTTATATCGTGTTTTATGTTTCTGGCGTTGACTTCTTAGGCCCTAACTTTTCCATCTGGTGGAACAACGCCCTAGGGTGAAGCCTAGGTTGCCCGGAACGTAGAAATGACCATAACTTTCACACTGGTTGCAACTATCCATGCTATACAATGGAATAACTGTTGCATCTTTATTGTATTTTATGCTTCTGGCGTTGACTTCTTAGGCCCTAACTATTCCATCTGGTGGAACGACGCCCTAGAGTGAAGCCTAGGTTGCCGAGAACGTTGAAATGACCATCACTTTCACACTGGTTGCAATTATTGCTGTTATACGATGGAAAAACTCTTGTATATTTATTGTATTTTATGCTTCGGGCGTTGACTTCTATGGCCCTACCTATTCCATTTGGTGGAGCAACACCCTACAGTGAAGCCTAGATTGTCAGAAACGTAGAAATGAACATAACTTTCACACTGGTAGCAATTATTCGTTTTATACAATAGAAAAACTGTTGTATTTATTTTGTATTTTATGCTTCGGGCGTTGACTTCTAAGGCCCTAACTATTCGATCTGGTGGAGCAACGCCCTAGAGTGAAGCCTAGGTTGCCGGGAACGTAGAAATGACCAGAACTTTCACACTGGTTGCTATTATTCGTTTTATACGATGGAAAAACTGTTATATTTATATTGTATTTTATGCTTCTGGCGTTGACTTCTTAGGCCCTAACTTTTCGATGTGGTGGAACAACGCCCTAGAGTTAAGTCTAGGATGCCCGAAACGTCGAAATGATCGTTACTTTCGCACTGGTTGCAATTAGTCATGCTATACGATGGAAAAACTGTTCTATTTGTTTTGTATTTTATGCTTTGGGCGTTGACTTCTATGGCCCTAACTATGCAATCTGTTGGAGCAACTCCCTAGGGTGAAGCCTAGGTTGCCCGGAAAGTAGAAATAACCACAACTCTGATACTTGTTGCAACTATTCGTTTTATACGATGGAAAAACTGTTATATTTATATTGTATTTTATGCTTCGGGCGTTGACTTCTAAAGCCCAAACTGTTCGATCTGGTGGAGCAACGCCCTATAGTGAAGCCTAGGTTGCCCGGCACGTAGAAATGACCATAACTTTCACACTGGTAGCAGTTATTCGTTTTATACAATGGAAAAACTGTTCTATTTATTTTGTAGTTTATGCTTCGGGCGTTGACTTCTAAGGCCCTAACTATTCGATCTGGTTTAGCCACACCCTAGGGTGAAGGCAAGCTTGCTCGGAACGTAGGACATACCATTACCTTCACACTGGTTGCAATTATTCCTGTTATACGATGGAAAAACTGTTTCATCTTTATTGTATTTTATGCTTCTGGCGTTGACTTCTAAGGCCCTATCTATTCGAACTGGTGGAGCAACGCCCCAGAGTGAAGCCTAGGTTGCCCGGAACGTAGAAATGACCATAACTTTCACACTGGTTGCAATTATTCGTTTTATACGACGGAAAAGCAGTGGTATTTATATCGTATTTTATGTTTCTGGCGTAGACTTCTTAGGCCCTAACTATTCGATCTGGTGGAGCAACGCCCTAGAGTGAAACCTAGTTTGCCCGGAACGTAGAACTGACCATTACTTTCACACTGGTTGCAATTGTTCCTGTTATACGATGGAAAAACTGTTGCATCGTTATTGTATTTTATGCTTCGGGCGTTGACTTCTAAGGCCCTAACTATTCGATCTGGTGGAGCAACGCCCTAGAGTGAAGCCTAGGTTGCCCGGAACGTAGAAATGACCAGAACTTTCACACTGTTTGCTATTATTCGTTTTATACGATGGAAAAACTGTTGTACTTATATTGTATTTTATTCTTATGGCGTTGAATTCTAAGTCCCTAGCTATGCGATCTGGTGGAGCAACGCCCTAGAGTGAAACCTAGGTTGCCCGGAACGTAGAAATAAACATAACTTTCACACTGGCAGCAATTATTCGCTTTTTACAATGGAAAACTGTTCTATTTATTTTGTATTTTATGCTTCTGCCGTGGACTTCTAAGGCCCTAACTACTCGATCTGGTGGAGCAACGCCCTAGAGTGAAGCATAGGTTGCCCGGAACGTAGAAATAAACATAACTTTCACACTGGCAGCAATTATTCGCTTTTTACAATGGAAAAACTGTTCTATTTATTTTGTATTTTATGCTTCGGCCGTGGACTTCTAAGGCCCTAACTACTCGATCTGGTGGAGCAACGCCCTAGAGTGAAGCATAGGTTGCCCGGAACGTAGAAGTGACCATCACTTTCAAACTGTTTGCAATTAATCCTTTTATACGATGGAAAAACTGATGTATTTTTATTGCATTTTGTGCTTCGGGCGTTGACTTCTAAGGCCCTAACTATTCGATCTGGTGGAGCAACGCCCTAGAGTGAAGCCTAGGTTGCCCGGAACGTAGAAATGACCAGAACTTTCACACTGTTTGCTATTATTCGTTTTATACGATGGAAAAACTGTTGTACTTATATTGTATTTTATTCTTATGGCGTTGAATTCTAAGTCCCTAGCTATGCGATCTGGTGGAGCAACGCCCTAGAGTGAAACCTAGGTTGCCCGGAACGTAGAAATAAACATAACTTTCACACTGGCAGCAATTATTCGCTTTTTACAATGGAAAACTGTTCTATTTATTTTGTATTTTATGCTTCTGCCGTGGACTTCTAAGGCCCTAACTACTCGATCTGGTGGAGCAACGCCCTAGAGTGAAGCATAGGTTGCCCGGAACGTAGAAATAAACATAACTTTCACACTGGCAGCAATTATTCGCTTTTTACAATGGAAAAACTGTTCTATTTATTTTGTATTTTATGCTTCGGCCGTGGACTTCTAAGGCCCTAACTACTCGATCTGGTGGAGCAACGCCCTAGAGTGAAGCATAGGTTGCCCGGAACGTAGAAGTGACCATCACTTTCAAACTGTTTGCAATTAATCCTTTTATACGATGGAAAAACTGTTGTATTTTTATTACATTTTATGCTTCGGGCATTGACTTCTAAGGCCCTACCTATTCAATCTGTAGGAGCAACGCCCTAGGGTGAAGCCCAGGTTGCCCGGAACATAGAAATGACCATAACTTTCACACTGGTTGCAATTATTCGTTTTATACGATGGAAAAACTGTTCTATTTATTTTGTAGTTTATGCTTCGGGCGTTGACTTCTAAGGCCCTAACTATTCGATCTGGTTTAGCCACACCCTAGGGTGAAGGCAAGCTTGCTCGGAACGTAGGACATACCATTACCTTCACACTGGTTGCAATTATTCCTGTTATACGATGGAAAAACTGTTGCATCTTTATTGTATTTTTTGCTTCTGGCGTTGACTTCTAAGGCCCTATCTATTCGAACTGGTGGAGCAACGCCCCAGAGTGTAGCCTAGGTTGCCCGGAACGTAGAAAAGACCATAACTTTCACACTGGTTGCTATTATTCGTTTTATACGATGGAAAAACTGTTATATTTATATTGTATTTTATGCTTCTGGCGTTGCCTTCTTATGCCCTAACTGTTCGATCTGGTGGAACAACGCCCTAGAGTGAAGCCTAGGTTACCCGGAACGTAGAAATGACCAGTACTTTCACACTGTTTGCAATTATTCCTGCTATACGATGGAAAAACTGTTGCATCTTTATTGAATTTTATGCTTCTGGCGTTGACTTCTAAGGCCCTAACTATTCTATCTGGTGGATCAACGCCCTAGAGTGTAGCCTATGTTGCTCGGAATGTAGAAATGACCATTACTTTTACACTGTTTGCAATTATTCCTTTTATTCGATGGAAAAGCTGTTGTATTTATATCGTATTTTATGCTCCTGGCGTTGACTTCTAAGGACCTAACTATTCGATCTGGTGGAACAACGCCCTAGAGTGAGGCCTAGGTTGCCCGGAACGTAGAAATGACCATCACTTCCATACTGGTAGCAATTATTCGTTTTATACGATGGAAAGACTGTTGCGTTTATATTGTATTTTATGCTTCTGGCGTTGACTTCTAAGGCTCTAACTACACGATCTGGTGGAGCAACGCCCTAGAGTAAAGCCTAGGTCGCCCGGAACGTAGAAGTGACCATCACTTTCAAACTGTTTGCAATTAATCCTTTTATACGATGGAAAAACTGATGTATTTTTATTGCATTTTATGCTTCCGGCGTTGACTTCTAAGGCCCTAACTATTCAATCTGTTGGAGCAACGCCCTAGGGTGAAGCCTAGGTTGTCCGGAACGTAGATATGACGTTAACTTTCGTACTGGTTGCAATTACTTGTTTTATACGATTGAAAAACTGTTGTATTTATTTTGTAGTTTATGCTTCGGGCGTTGACTTCTAAGGCCCTAACTATTCGATCTGGTTTAGCCACACCCTAGGGTGAAGGCAAGCTTGCTCGGAACGTAGGACATACCATTACCTTCACACTGGTTGCAATTATTCCTGTTATACGATGGAAAAACTGTTGCATCTTTATTGTATTTTTTGCTTCTGGCGTTGACTTCTAAGGCCCTATCTATTCGAACTGGTGGAGCAACGCCCCAGAGTGTAGCCTAGGTTGCCCGGAACGTAGAAAAGACCATAACTTTCACACTGGTTGCTATTATTCGTTTTATACGATGGAAAAACTGTTATATTTATATTGTATTTTATGCTTCTGGCGTTGCCTTCTTATGCCCTAACTGTTCGATCTGGTGGAACAACGCCCTAGAGTGAAGCCTAGGTTACCCGGAACGTAGAAATGACCAGTACTTTCACACTGTTTGCAATTATTCCTGCTATACGATGGAAAAACTGTTGCATCTTTATTGAATTTTATGCTTCTGGCGTTGACTTCTAAGGCCCTAACTATTCTATCTGGTGGATCAACGCCCTAGAGTGTAGCCTATGTTGCTCGGAATGTAGAAATGACCATTACTTTCACACTGTTTGCAATTATTCCTTTTATTCGATGGAAAAGCTGTTGTATTTATATCGTATTTTATGCTCCTGGCGTTGACTTCTAAGGACCTAACTATTCGATCTGGTGGAACAACGCCCTAGAGTGAGGCCTAGGTTGCCCGGAACGTAGAAATGACCATCACTTCCATACTGGTAGCAATTATTCGTTTTATACGATGGAAAGACTGTTGCGTTTATATTGTATTTTATGCTTCTGGCGTTGACTTCTAAGGCTCTAACTACACGATCTGGTGGAGCAACGCCCTAGAGTAAAGCCTAGGTCGCCCGGAACGTAGAAGTGACCATCACTTTCAAACTGTTTGCAATTAATCCTTTTATACGATGGAAAAACTGATGTATTTTTATTGCATTTTATGCTTCCGGCGTTGACTTCTAAGGCCCTAACTATTCAATCTGTTGGAGCAACGCCCTAGGGTGAAGCCTAGGTTGTCCGGAACGTAGATATGACGTTAACTTTCGTACTGGTTGCAATTACTTGTTTTATACGATTGAAAAACTGTTGTATTTATATTGTATTTTATGCTTCTGGCGTTGACTTCTTATGCCCTAACTACTCCATCTGGTGGAACAACGCCCTATGGTAAAGCCTAGGTTGCCCGGAACGTAGAAATGACCATAACTTTCACACCGGCAGCAACTATTCGTTTTATACGATGGAAAAACTGTTCTATTTATTTTGTATTTTATACTTCGGGCGTTGACTTCTAAGGCCCTAAATATTCAATCTGTTGAAGCAACGCCCTAGGGTGAAGCCTAGGTTGCCCGGAAAGTAGAAATGACCATAGCTTTCATACTGGTTGCAACTTTCGTTTTATATGATGGAAAGCTGTTGTATTTATATTGTATTTTATGCTTCTGTCGTTGACGTCTAAGGCAGTATCTATTAGATGTGGTGGAGCAACGCACTAGAGTGACGCCTAGGTTGCCCGGAACGTAGAAATGACCATTACTTTCGCAATGTTTGCTATTATACATTTTATTCGATGGAAAAACTGTTGTATTTATGTTGTATTTTATCCTTCTGGCGTTGACTTCTTAGGCCCTAACATTTCGATCTGGTGGAGCAACGCCCTACTGTGAAGCCTAGGTTGCCCGGAACGTGGATATGACCATAACCTTCACACAGGTTGCAATTACTCGTTTTATACGGTGTAAAGGCTGTTGTGTTTATTTTGTATTTTATTCTTCTGGTGTTGACTTCTTAGGCCCTAACATTTCGATCTGGTGGAGCAACGCCCTAGGGTGAAGCCTAGGTTGCCCGGAACATAGAAATGACCATAACTTTCACACTGGTTGCAATTATTCGTTTTATACGATGGAAAAGCTGTTGTATTTATATCGTATTTTATGCTTCTGGCGTTGACTTCTTAGGCCCTAACTATTCCATCTGGTGGAACAACGCCCTAGGGAGAAGCGTAGGTTGCCCGGAAAGTAGAAATGACCATAACTTTCACACTGGTAGCAATTATTCGTTTTATACGATGGAAAAACTGTTCTATTTATTTTGTATTTCATGCTTCGGGCGTTGACTTCTAAGGCCCTAAGTATTCGATCAGTTGGAGCAACGCCCTGGAGTGAAGCCTAGGTTGCCCGGTACGTAGAAATGACCATAACTTTCATACTGGCTGCTATTGTTCCTTTTATACGATTGAAAAACTGTTATATTTATATTGTATTTTATGCTTCTGGCGTTGACTTCTTAGGCCCTAACTATTCGATCTGGTGGAACAACGCCGTAGAGTGAAGCCTAGGTTGCCCGGATCGTAGAAATGACCATTACTTTCACACTGTTTGCAATTATTCCTTTTATACGATGGAAAAGCTGTTGAATTTATATCGTATTTTATGCTCCTGGCGTTGACTTCTAAGGACCTAACTATTCGATCTGGTGGAGCAACGCCCTAGAGTGAAGCCTAGGTTGCCCTGAACGTAGAAATTACCATACCTTTCACACTGGTTGCAATTATTCCTGTTATACGGTGGAAAAACTCTTGTATATTTATAGTATTTTATGCTTCGGGCGTTGACTTCTATGGCCCTACCTATTCGATTTGGTGGAGCAACACCCTACAGTGAAGCCTAGGTTGTCAGGAACGTAGAAATGAAGATAACTTTCACACTGGTAGCAATTATTCGTTTTATACAATGGAAATACTGTTCTATTTATTTTGTATTTTTTGCTTCGGGCGTTGACTTCTAAGGCCCTAACTATTCGATCTGGTAGAGCAACGCCCTAGAGTGAAGCCTAGGTTGCCCGGAACGTAGAAATGACCAGAACTCTCACACTGGTTGCAATTTATCCTGTTATACGATGGAAAAACTGTTGTATTTATATTGCATTTTATGCTTCTGGCGTTCACTTCCTAGGCCCTAACTATTCGATCTGGTAGAACAACGGCCTAGGGTGAAGCCTAGGTTGCCCGGAACGTAGAAATGACCCTAACTTTTACACTGGTACCAATTATTCGTTTTATACAATGGAAAAACTGTTCTATTTATCTTGTATTTTATGCTTCTGGCGTTCACTTCTTAGGCCCTAACTATTCGATCTGGTGGAACAACGCCCTAGGGTGAAGCCTAGGTTGCCCGGAACGTAGAAATGACCATAACTTTTAAACTGGTAGCAATTATTCGTTTTATACGATGGAAGAGCTGTTGTATTTATATTGTATTTTATGCCTCTGGCGTTGGCTTCTAAGGCCGTAGCTATTAGATGTGGTGGAGCAACGCCCTAGAGTGACGCCTAGGGTAATCGGAACGTAGAAATGAACATTACTTTCACACTGGTTGCAATTATTTGTTTTATACGATGGAAAAGCTGTTGTATTTATATCGTATTTTATACTTCTGGCGTTGACTTCTTAGGCCGTAACTATTCGATCTGGTGGAACAACGCCGTAGAGTGAAGCCTAGGTTGCCCGGATCGTAGAAATGACCATTACTTTCACAGTGTTTGCAATTATTCCTTTTATACGATGGAAAAACTCTTGTATATTTATTGTATTTTATGCTCCGGGCGTTGACTTCTATGGCCCTACCTAATCGATCTGTTGGAGCAACACCCTACAGTTAAGCCTAGGTTGCCCGGAACGTAGAAATAAACATAACTTTCACACTGGCAGCAATTATTCGCTTTTTACAATGGAAAAACTGTTCTATTTATTTTGTATTTTATGCTTCGGCCGTGGACTTCTAAGGCCCTAACTACTCGATCTGGTGGAGCAACGCCCTAGAGTGAAGCATAGGTTGCCCGGAACGTAGAAATGACCTTTACTTTCACACTGGTTGCAATTATTCCTGTTATACGATGGCAAAGCTGTTGTATTTATATTGTATTTTATGCTTGTGTCGTTGACTTCTAAGGCCGTAGCAATTAGTTGTGGTGGAGCAACGCCCTAGAGTGACGCCTAGGTTGCCGGAACTTAGAAATGACCATTACTTTCACAATGTTTGCAATTATTCATTTTATACAATGGAAAAACTGTTGTACTTATATTGTATTTTATTCTTCTGCCGTTGAATTCTATGTCCCTAGCTATTCGATCTGGTGAAGCTACGCCCTAGAATGAAACCTAGGTTACCCGGAACGTAGAAATGACCAGTACTTTCACACTGTTTGCAGTTATTCCTGTTATTCGATGGAAAAACTGTTGCATCTTTATTGTATTTTATGCTTCTGGCGTTGGCTTCTAAGGCCGTAGCTATTAGATGTGGTGGAGCAACGCCCTAGAGTGACGCCCAGGTTGCCCGGAACGTAGAAATGTCCATTACTTTCACAGTGGTTGCTATTATTCGTTTTATACGATGGAAAAACTGATATATTTATATTGTATCTTATGCTTCTGGCGTTGACTTCTTAGGCCCTAACAATTCGATCTGGTGGAACAACGCCCTAGAGTGAAGCCTAGGTTGCCTGGAACGTACAAATGACCATCACTTCCAAACGGGTTGCAATTATTCCTGTTATAGGGTGGAAAGACTGTTGTATTTTTATTGTATTTTATGCTTCACGCGTTGACTTCTGAGGCCGTAGCTATTCGATGTGGTGGAGGAACGCCATAGAGTGAAGCCTAGGTTGCCCGGAACGTAGAAATGACCATAACTTTCATACTGGTTGCAATTATTCGTTTTATATGATGGAAGAACTGTTGTATTTATATTGTATTTTATGCTGCTGGCGTTCACTTCTTAGGCCCTAACTATTCGATCTGGTGGAAAAACGACCTGGGGTGAAGCCTAGGTTGCCCGGAACGTAAAAATGACCATAACTTTCACACTGGTTGCTATTATTCGTTTTATACGATGGAAAAACTGTTATATTTATATTGTATTTTATGCTTATGGCGTTGCCTTCTTATGCCCTAACTGTTCGATCTGGTGGAACAACGCCCTAGAGTGAAGCCTAGGTTGCCAGGATCGTAGAAATGACCATTACTTTCACACTGTCTGCAATTATTCCTTTTATACGATGTAAAAACTGATGTATTTTTATTGCATTTTATGCTTCCGGCGTTGACTTCTAAGGCCCTAACTATTCAATCTGTTGGAGCAACGCCCTAGAGTGATGCCTAAGTTTTCCGGAACGTAGCAGTTACCATCACTTTCAAACTGGTTGCAAATATTCCTGTTATATGATGGAAAAACTGTTGTGTTTTTATTGCATTTTATGCTTCGTGCATTGACTTCTAAGGCCCTAACTATTCAATCTGTAGGAGCAACGCCCTAGGGTGTAGCCTAGGTTGCCCGGAACGTAGAAATGACCATAACTTTCACACTGGTTGCTATTATTCGTTTTATACGATGGAAAAACTGTTATATTTATATTGTATTTTATGCTTCTGGCGTTGCCTTCTTATGCCCTAACTGTTCGATCTGGTGGAACAACGCCCTAGAGTGAGGCCTAGGTAGCCCGGAACGTAGAAATGACCATCACTTCCATACTGGTTGTAATTATTCGTTTTATACGACGGAAAAGCAGTGGTATTTATATCGTATTTTATGTTTCTGGCGTAGACTTCTTAGGCCCTAACTATTCGATCTGGTGGAGCAACGCCCTAGAGTGAAACCTAGTTTGCCCGGAACGTAGAACTGACCATTACTTTCACACTGGTTGCAATTGTTCCTGTTATACGATGGAAAAACTGTTGCATCTTTATTGTATTTTATGCTTCGGGCGTTGACTTCAAAGGCCCTAACTATTCGATCTGGTGGAGCAACGCCCTAGAGTGAAGCCTAGGTTGCCCGGAACGTAGAAATGACCAGAACTTTCACACTGTTTGCTATTATTCGTTTTATACGATGGAAAAACTGTTGTACTTATATTGTATTTTATTCTTATGGCGTTGAATTCTAAGTCCCTAGCTATGCGATCTGGTGGAGCAACGCCCTAGAGTGAAACCTAGTGTTGCCCGGAACGTAGAAATTACCATACCTTTCACACTGGTTGCAATTATTCCTGTTATACGGTGGAAAAACTCTTGTACATTTATAGTATTTTATGCTTCGGGCGTTGACTTCTATGGCCCTACCTATTCGATTTGGTGAAGCAACACCCTACAGTGAAGCCTAGGTTGTCAGGAACGTAGAAATGAACATAACTTTCACACTGGTAGCAATTATTCGTTGTATACAATGGAAATACTGTTCTATTTATTTTGTATTTTTTGCTTCGGGCGTTGACTTCTAAGGCCCTAACTATTCGATCTGGTAGAGCAACGCCCTAGAGTGAAGCCTAGGTTGCCCGGAACGTAGAAATGACCAGAACTCTCACACTGGTTGCAATTTATCCTGTTATACGATGGAAAAACTGTTGTATTTATATTGCATTTAATGCTTCTGGCGTTCACTTCCTAGGCCCTAACTATTCGATCTGGTAGAACAACGGCCTAGGGTGAAGCCTAGGTTGCCCGGAAAGTAGAAATGACCCTAACTTTTACACTGGTACCAATTATTCGTTTTATACAATGGAAAAACTGTTCTATTTATCTTGTATTTAGTGCTTCGGGCGTTGGCTTCTAAGGCCCTAACTGTTTGATGTGGTGGAGCAACGCCCTAGAGTGAAGCCTAGGTTGCCCGGAACGTAGAAATGACCATCACTTTCAAACTGGTTGCAATTAATCCTTTTATACGATGGAAAATCTGTTGTATTTTTATTGCATTTTATGCTTCCGGCGTTGACTTCTAAGGCCCTAACTATTCAATCTGTTGGAGTAACGCCCTAGGGTGAAGCCTAGGTTGTCCGGAACGTAGAAATGACGTTATCTTTCATACTGGTTGCAATTATTCGTTTTATACGATGGAAAAACTGTTGTATTTATATTGTATTTTATGCTTCTGGCGTTGACTTCTAAGGCCCTAACTATTCGATCTGGTGGAACAACGCCGTAGAGTGAAGCCTAGGTTGCCCGGAACGTAGAAATGCCCATAACTTTCGCACTGGTTGCTATTATTCGTTTTATGCGATGGAAAAGCTGTTGTATTTATACCGTATTTTATGCTTCTGGCGTTGACTTCTTATGCCCTAACTATTCCATCTGGTGGAACAACGCCCTAGGGTGAAGCCTAGGCTGCCCGGAACGTAGAAATGACCATCACTTTCAAACTGGTTTAAATTAATCCTTTTATACGATGGAAAAACTGTTATATTTATATTGTATTTTATGCTTCCGGAGTGGCCTTCTTAGGCCCTAACTGTGCGATCTGGTGGAACAACGCCCTAGAGTGAAGCCTAGGTTACACGGAACGTAGAAATGACCAGTACTTTCACACTGTTTTCAGTTACTCCTGTTATACGATGGAAAAGCTGTTGCATCTTTATTGTATTTTATGCTTCTGGCGTTGACTTCTAAGGCCCTAACTATTCGATCTGGTGGAGCAACGCCCTAGAGTGAAGCCCAGGTTGCCCGGAACGTAGAAATGACCATCACTTTCAAACTGGTTGCAATTAATCCTTTTATACGACGGAAAAACTGTTGTATTTATATTGTATTTTATGCTTCTGGCGTTGACTTCTAAGGCCCTAGTTATTCGATCTGGTGGAGCAACGCCCTAGAGTGATGCCTAGGTTGCCCGGAACGTAGAAATGACCATCACTTTCAAACTGGTTGCAATTAATCCTTTTATACGATGGAAAATCTGTTGTATTTTTATTGCATTTTATGCTTCCGGCGTTGACTTCTAAGGCCCTAACTATTCAATCTGTTGGAGTAACGCCCTAGGGTGAAGCCTAGGTTGTCCGGAACGTAGAAATGACGTTATCTTTCATACTGGTTGCAATTATTCGTTTTATACGATGGAAAAACTGTTGTATTTATATTGTATTTTATGCTTCTGGCGTTGACTTCTTAGGCCCTAACTATTCCATCTGGTGGAACAACGCCCTAGGGAGAAGCGTAGGTTGCCCGGAACGTAGGAATGACCATAACTTTCACACTGCTTGCTATTATTCGTTTTATACGATGGAAAAACTGTTATATTTATATTGTATTTTATGCTTCTGGCGCTGACTTCTTAGGCCCTAACTATTCGATCTGGTGGAACAACGCCGTAGAGTGAAGCCTAGGTTGCCCGGAACGTAGAAATGCGCATAACTTTCACACTGGTTGCTATTATTCGTTTTATGCGATGGAAAAGCTGTTGTATTTATACCGTATTTTATGCTTCTGGCGTTGACTTCTTATGCCCTAACTATTCCATCTGGTGGAACAACGCCCTAGGGTGAAGCCTAGGTTGCCCGGAACGTAGAAATGACCATCACTTTCAAACTGGTTGAAATTAATCCTTTTATACGATGGAAAAACTGTTATATTTATATCGTATTTTATGCTTCTGGAGTTGCCTTCTTAGGCCCTAACTGTTCGATCTGGTGGAACAACGCCCTAGAGTGAAGCCTAGGTTACACTGGACGTAGAAATGACCAGTACTTTCACACTGTTTTCAGTTACTCCTGTTATACGATGGAAAAGCTGTTGCATCTTTATTGTATTTTATGCTTCTAGCGTTGACTTCTAAGGCCCTAACTATTCGATCTGGTGGAGCAACGCCCTAGAGTGAAGCCTAGGTTACCCGGAACGTAGAAATGACCATCACTTTCAAACTAGTTGCAATTAATCCTTTTATACGACGGAAAAACTGTTGTATTTTTATTGCATTTTATGCTTCCGGCGTAGACTTCTAAGGCCCTAACTGTTCAATCTGTTGGAGCAACGCCCTAGGGTGAAGCCTAGGTTGCCCGGAAAGTAGAAATGACCACAATTTTCATACTGGTGCAATTACACGTTTTATATGATGGAAAAACTGTTGTATCTATTTTGTATTTTATGCTTCGGCCGTTGACTTCTAAGGCACTAACTATTCGATCTGGTGGAGCAACGCCCTACGGTGAAGCCTAGGTTGCCCGGAACGTAGAAATGACCATAACTTTTACACTGGTAGCAATTATTCGTTTTATACAATGGAAAAACTGTTCTGTTTATTTTGTATTTTATGCTTCGGGCGTTGACTTCTAAGGCCCTAACTGTTTGATCTGGCGGAGCAACGCCCTAGAGTGAAGCCTAGGTTGCCCGGAACGTAGAAATGACCATAACTTTCACACTGGATGCTATTATTCGTTCTATACGATGGAAAAACTGTTATATTTATTATGTATCTTATGCCTCTGGCGTTGACTTCCTAGGCCCTAACAAATCGGTCTGGTGGAACAACGCCCTAGAGTGAAGCCTAGGTTGCCTGGAACGTACAAATGACCATCACTTTCACAAGGGTTGCAATTATTCCTGTTATAGGATGGAAAGACTGTTGTATTTTTAATGTATTTTATGCATCAGGCGTTGACTTCTGAGGCCGTAGCTATTCGATGTGGTGGAAGAACGCCATAGAGTGAAGCCTAGGTTGCCCGGAACGTAAAAATGACCATAAGTTTCATACTGGTTGCAATTATTTGTTTTATACGATGGAAAAACTGTTGTATTTATATTGTATTTTATGCTTCTGGCGTTGACTTCTTAGGCCCTAACAATTCGATCAGGTGGAGCAATGCCTCAGAGTTACGCCTAGGATGCCCGAAACGCCGAGATGATCATTACTTTCACACTTGTTGAAATTATTCCTGTTATACGATGAAAAGGCTGTTGTATTTGTATTGTATTTTACGCTTCAGGCGTAGGCTTCTAGGGCCGTAGCTATTCGATATGGTGGAGCACCGCCCTAGAGTGAAGCCTAGGATGCTCGGAACGTAGAGATGACCATTACTTTCGCAATGTTTGCAATTACTCGTTTTATACGATGGAAAAACTGTTGTATTTATATTGTATTTTATGCTTCTGGCGTTGACTTCTAATGCACTAACTATTCGATCTGGTGGAACAACGCCCTAGGGTGAAGCCTAGGTTGCCCGGAACGTATAAGTGACCATAACTTTTACACTGGTAGCAATTATTCGTTTTATACAATGGAAAAACTGTTCTATTTATTTTGTATTTTATGCTTCGGGCGTTGACTCCTAAGGCCCTAACTATTCGATCAGGTGGAGCAACGCCCTGGGGTGAAGCCTAGGTTGCCCGGTACGTAGAAATGACCATAACTTTCACACTGGCTGCTATTGTTCGTTTTATACGATGGAAAAACTGTTATATTTATATTGTATTTTATGCTTCTGGCGTTGACTTCTTAGGCCCTAACTATTCGATCTGGTGGAACAACGCCCTAGAGTGAAGCCTAGGTAGCCTGGAACGTAGAAATGACCATCACTTTCACACGGGTTGCCATTATTCCTGTTATAGGATGGGAAGACTGTTGTATTTTTATGGTATTTTATACATCTGGCGTTGACTTCTTAGGCCGAAACTATTCGATCTGGTGGAACAACGCCCTAGGGAGAAGCGTAGGTTGCCCGGAAAGTAGAAATGACCATTACTTTCACACTGTTTGCAATTATTCCTTTTATACGATGGAAAAGCTGTTGTATTTATATCGTATTTTATGCTCCTGGCGTTGACTTCTACGGACCTAACTATTCGATCTGGTGGAACAACGCCCTAGAGTGAGGCCTAGGTAGCCCGGAACGTAGAAATGACCATCACTTCCATACTGGTTGCAATTATTCGTTTTATACGACGAAAAGCAGTGGTATTTATATCGTATTTTGTGTTTCTGGCGTAGACTTCTTAGGCCCTAACTATTCGATCTGGTGGAGCAACGCCCTAGAGTGAAACCTAGTTTGCCCGGAACGTAGAACTGACCATTACTTTCACACTGGTTGCAATTGTTCCTGTTATACGATGGAAAAACTGTTGCATCTTTATTGTATTTTATGCTTCGGGCGTTGACTTCAAAGGCCCTAACTATTCGATCTGGTGGAGCAACGCCCTAGAGTGAAGCCTAGGTTGCCCGGAACGTAGAAATGACCAGAACTTTCACACTGTTGGCTATTATTCGTTTTATACGATGGAAAAACTGTTGTACTTATATTGTATTTTATTCTTATGGCGTTGAATTCTAAGTCCCTAGCTATGCGATCTGGTGGAGCAACGCCCTAGAGTGAAACCTAGGTTGCCCGGAACGTAGAAATTACCATACCTTTCACACTGGTTGCAATTATTCCTGTTATACGGTGGAAAAACTCTTGTACATTTATAGTATTTTATGCTTCGGGCGTTGACTTCTATGGCCCTACCTATTCGATTTGGTGAAGCAACACCCTACAGTGAAGCCTAGGTTGTCAGGAACGTAGAAATGAACATAACTTTCACACTGGTAGCAATTATTCGTTTTATACAATGGAAATACTGTTCTATTTATTTTGTATTTTTTGCTTCGGGCGTTGACTTCTAAGGCCCTAACTATTCGATCTGGTAGAGCAACGCCCTAGAGTGAAGCCTAGGTTGCCCGGAACGTAGAAATGACCAGAACTCTCACACTGGTTGCAATTTATCCTGTTATACGATGGAAAAACTGTTGTATTTATATTGCATTTAATGCTTCTGGCGTTCACTTCCTAGGCCCTAACTATTCGATCTGGTAGAACAACGGCCTAGGGTGAAGCCTAGGTTGCCCGGAAAGTAGAAATGACCCTAACTTTTACACTGGTACCAATTATTCGTTTTATACAATGGAAAAACTGTTCTATTTATCTTGTATTTAGTGCTTCGGGCGTTGGCTTCTAAGGCCCTAACTGTTTGATCTGGTGGAGCAACGCCCTAGAGTGAAGCCTAGGTTGCCCGGAACGTAGAAATGACCATAACTTTCACACTGGCTGCTATTGTTCGTTTTATACGATGGAAAAACTGTTATATTTATATTGTATTTTATGCTTCTGGCGTTGACTTCTTAGGCCCTATCAATTCGATCTGGTGGAACAACGCCCTAGAGTGAAGCCTAGGTAGCCTGGAACGTAGAAATGACCATCACTTTCACACGGGTTGCCATTATTCCTGTTATAGGATGGAAAGACTGTTGTATTTTTATGGTATTTTATACTTCAGGCGTCGACTTCTGAGGCTGGAGCTATTCGATGTGGTGGAAGAACGCCATAGAGTGAATCCTAGGTTGCCCGGAACGTAGAAATGACCATAAGCTTCATACTGGTTGCAATTATTCGTTTTATACGATGGAAAAACTGTTGTATTTATATTGCATTTTATGCTTCTGGCGTTCACTTCTTAGGCCCTAACTATTCGATCTGGTGGAACAACGCCCTAGGGTGAAGCCTAGGTTGCCCGGAACGTAGAAATGATCATAACTTTTACACTGGTAGCAATTATTCGTTTTATACGATGGAAGAGCTGTTGTATTTATATTGTATTTTATGCCTCTGGCGTTGACTTCTAAGGCCGTAGCTATTAGATGTGGTGGAGCAACGCCCTAGAGTGACGCCTAGGGTAATCGGAACGTAGAAATGAACATTACTTTCACACTGGTTGCAATTATTTGTTTTATACGATGGAAAAGCTGTTGTATTTATATCGTATTTTATGCTTCGGCCGTGGACTTCTAAGGCCCTAACTACTCGATCTGGTGGAGCAACGCCCTAGAGTGAAGCATAGGTTGCCCGGAACGTAGAAATGACCTTTACTTTCACACTGGTTGCAATTATTCGTTTTATATGATGGAAGAACTGTTGTATTTATATTGTATTTTATGCTGCTGGCGTTCACTTCTTAGGCCCTAACTATTCGATCTGGTGGAGCTACGCCCTAGAATGAAACCTAGGTTACCCGGAACGTAGAAATGACCAGTACTTTCACACTGTTTGCAGTTATTCCTGTTATTCGATGGAAAAACTGTTGCATCTTTATTGTATTTTATGCTTCTGGCGTTGACTTCTAAGGCCGTAGCTATTAGATGTGGTGGAGCAACGCCGTAGAGTGACGCCCAGGTTGCCCGGAACGTAGAAATGTCCATTACTTTCACAGTGGTTGCTATTATTCGTTTTATACGATGGAAAAACTGTTGTATTTATATTGTATCTTATGCTCCTGGCGTTGACTTCTTAGGCCCTAACAATTCGATCTGGTGGAACAACCCCCTAGAGTGAAGCCTAGGTTGCCTGGAACGTACAAATGACCATCACTTCCAAACGGGTTGCAATTATTCCTGTTATAGGATGGAAAGACTGTTGTATTTTTATTGTATTTTATGCTTCACGCGTTGACTTCTGAGGCCGTAGCTATTCGATGTGGTGGAAGAACGCCATAGAGTGAAGCCTAGGTTGCCCGGAACGTAGAAATGACCATACCTTTCATACTGGTTGCAATTATTCGTTTTATATGATGGAAGAACTGTTGTATTTATATTGTATTTTATGCTGCTGGCGTTCACTTCTTAGGCCCTAACTATTCGATCTGGTGGAACAACGACCTGGGGTGAAGCCTAGGTTGCCCGGAACGTAGAAATGACCATAACTTTCACACTGGTTGCTATTATTCGTTTTATACGATGGAAAAACTGTTGTATTTTTATTGCATTTTATGCTTCCTGCGTAGACTTCTAAGGCCCTAACTATTCAATCTGTTGGAGCAACGCCCAAGGGTGAAGCCTAGGTTGCCCGGAAAGTAGAAATGACCACAATTTTCATACTGGTGCAATTACACGTTTTATATGATGGAAAAACTGTTGTATCTATTTTGTATTTTATGCTTCGGCCGTTGACTTCTAAGGCACTAACTATTCGATCTGGTGGAGCAACGCCCTACGGTGAAGCCTAGGTTGCCCGGAACGTAGAAATGACCATAACTTTTACACTGGTAGCAATTATTCGTTTTATACAATGGAAAAACTGTTCTGTTTATTTTGTATTTTATGCTTCGGGCGTTGACTCCTAAGGCCCTAACTATTCGATCAGGTGGAGCAACGCCCTGGGGTGAAGCCTAGGTTGCCCGGTACGTAGAAATGACCATAACTTTCACACTGGCTGCTATTGTTCGTTTTATACGATGGAAAAACTGTTATATTTATATTGTATTTTATGCTTCTGGCGTTGACTTCTTAGGCCCTATCTATTCGATCTGGTGGAACAACGCCCTAGAGTGAAGCCTAGGTAGCCTGGAACGTAGAAATGACCATCACTTTCACACGGGTTGCCATTATTCCAGTTATAGGATGGGAAGACTGTTGTATTTTTATGGTATTTTATACTTCTGGCGTTGACTTCTTAGGCCGAAACTATTCGATCTGGTGGAACAACGCCCTAGGGAGAAGCGTAGGTTGCCCGGAAAGTAGAAATGACCATTACTTTCACACTGTTTGCAATTATTCCTTTTATACGATGGAAAAGCTGTTGTATTTATGTTGTATTTTATCCTTCTGGCGTTGACTTCTTAGGCCCTAACATATCGATCTGGTGGAGCAACGCCCTACTGTGAGGCCTAGGTTGCCCGGAACGTGGATATGACCATAACCTTCACACAGGTTGCAATTACTCGTTTTATACGATGGAAAAACTGTTATATTTATTATGTATTTTATGCTTCGGGCGTTGACTTCTAAGGCCCTAACTATTCGATCAGGTGGAGCAACGCCCTGGAGTGAAGCCTAGGTTGCCCGGTACGTAGAAATGACCATAACTTTCACACTGGCTGCTATTGTTCGTTTTATACGGTGGAAAAACTGTTATATTTATATTGTATTTTATGCTTCTGGCGTTGACTTCTTAGGCCCTAACTATTCGATCTGGTGGAACAACGCCCTAGAGTGAAGCCTAGGAAGCCTGGAACGTAGAAATGACCATCACTTTCACACGGGTTGCCATTATTCCTGTTACAGGATGGAAGGACTGTTGTATTTTTATGGTATTTTATACTTCTGGCGTTGACTTCTTAGGCCGTAACTATTCGATCTGGTGGAACAACGCCGTAGAGTGAAGCCTAGGTTTGCCCGGATCGTAGAAATGACCATTACTTTCACACTGTTTGCAATTATTCCTTTTATACGATGGAAAAGCTGTTGTATTTATATCGTATTTTATGCTCCTGGCGTTGACTTCTACGGACCTAACTATTCGATCTGGTGGAACAACGCCCTAGAGTGAGGCCTAGGTAGCCCGGAACGTAGAAATGACCATCACTTCCATACTGGTTGCAATTATTCGTTTTATACGACGAAAAGCAGTGGTATTTATATCGTATTTTGTGTTTCTGGCGTAGACTTCTTAGGCCCTAACTATTCGATCTGGTGGAGCAACGCCCTAGAGTGAAACCTAGTTTGCCCGGAACGTAGAACTGACCATTACTTTCACACTGGTTGCAATTGTTCCTGTTATACGATGGAAAAACTGTTGCATCTTTATTGTATTTTATGCTTCGGGCGTTGACTTCAAAGGCCCTAACTATTCGATCTGGTGGAGCAACGCCCTAGAGTGAAGCCTAGGTTGCCCGGAACGTAGAAATGACCAGAACTTTCACACTGTTTGCTATTATTCGTTTTATACGATGGAAAAACTGTTGTACTTATATTGTATTTTATTCTTATGGCGTTGAATTCTAAGTCCCTAGCTATGCGATCTGGTGGAGCAACGCCCTAGAGTGAAACCTAGGTTGCCCGGAACGTAGAAATTACCATACCTTTCACACTGGTTGCAATTATTCCTGTTATACGGTGGAAAAACTCTTGTACATTTATAGTATTTTATGCTTCGGGCGTTGACTTCTATGGCCCTACCTATTCGATTTGGTGAAGCAACACCCTACAGTGAAGCCTAGGTTGTCAGGAACGTAGAAATGAACATAACTTTCACACTGGTAGCAATTATTCGTTTTATACAATGGAAATACTGTTCTATTTATTTTGTATTTTTTGCTTCGGGCGTTGACTTCTAAGGCCCTAACTATTCGATCTGGTAGAGCAACGCCCTAGAGTGAAGCCTAGGTTGCCCGGAACGTAGAAATGACCAGAACTCTCACACTGGTTGCAATTTATCCTGTTATACGATGGAAAAACTGTTGTATTTATATTGCATTTAATGCTTCTGGCGTTCACTTCCTAGGCCCTAACTATTCGATCTGGTAGAACAACGGCCTAGGGTGAAGCCTAGGTTGCCCGGAAAGTAGAAATGACCCTAACTTTTACACTGGTACCAATTATTCGTTTTATACAATGGAAAAACTGTTCTATTTATCTTGTATTTAGTGCTTCGGGCGTTGGCTTCTAAGGCCCTAACTGTTTGATCTGGTGGAGCAACGCCCTAGAGTGAAGCCTAGGTTGCCCGGAACGTAGAAATGACCATAACTTTCACACTGGCTGCTATTGTTCGTTTTATACGATGGAAAAACTGTTATATTTATATTGTATTTTATGCTTCTGGCGTTGACTTCTTAGGCCCTAACAATTCGATCTGGTGGAACAACGCCCTAGAGTGAAGCCTAGGTAGCCTGGAACGTAGAAATGACCATCACCTTCACACGGGTTGCCATTATTCCTGTTATAGGATGGAAAGACTGTTGTATTTTTATGGTATTTTATACTTCAGGCGTCGACTTCTGAGGCTGTAGCTATTCGATGTGGTGGAAGAACGCCATAGAGTGAATCCTAGGTTGCCCGGAACGTAGAAATGACCATAAGCTTCATACTGGTTGCAATTATTCGTTTTATACGATGGAAAAACTGTTGTATTTATATTGCATTTTATGCTTCTGGCGTTCACTTCTTAGGCCCTAACTATTCGATCTGGTGGAACAACGCCCTAGGGTGAAGCCTAGGTTGCCCGGAACGTAGAAATGATCATAACTTTTACACTGGTAGCAATTATTCGTTTTATACGATGGAAGAGCTGTTGTATTTATATTGTATTTTATGCCTCTGGCGTTGACTTCTAAGGCCGTAGCTATTAGATGTGGTGGAGCAACGCCCTAGAGTGACGCCTAGGGTAATCGGAACGTAGAAATGAACATTACTTTGACACTGGTTGCAATTATTTGTTTTATACGATGGAAAAGCTGTTGTATTTATATCGTATTTTATGCTTCGGCCGTGGACTTCTAAGGCCCTAACTACTCGATCTGGTGGAGCAACGCCCTAGAGTGAAGCATAGGTTGCCCGGAACGTAGAAATGACCTTTACTTTCACACTGGTTGCAATTATTCGTTTTATATGATGGAAGAACTGTTGTATTTATATTGTATTTTATGCTGCTGGCGTTCACTTCTTAGGCCCTAACTATTCGATCTGGTGGAGCTACGCCCTAGAATGAAACCTAGGTTACCCGGAACGTAGAAATGACCAGTACTTTCACACTGTTTGCAGTTATTCCTGTTATTCGATGGAAAAACTGTTGCATCTTTATTGTATTTTATGCTTCTGGCGTTGACTTCTAAGGCCGTAGCTATTAGATGTGGTGGAGCAACGCCGTAGAGTGACGCCCAGGTTGCCCGGAACGTAGAAATGTCCATTACTTTCACAGTGGTTGCAATTATTCGTTTTATACGATGGAAAAACTGTTGTATTTATATTGTATCTTATGCTCCTGGCGTTGACTTCTTAGGCCCTAACAATTCGATCTGGTGGAACAACCCCCTAGAGTGAAGCCTAGGTTGCCTGGAACGTACAAATGACCATCACTTCCAAACGGGTTGCAATTATTCCTGTTATACGATGGAAAGACTGTTGTATTTTTATTGTATTTTATGCTTCACGCGTTGACTTCTGAGGCCGTAGCTATTCGATGTGGTGGAAGAACGCCATAGAGTGAAGCCTAGGTTGCCCGGAACGTAGAAATGACCATACCTTTCATACTGGTTGCAATTATTCGTTTTATATGATGGAAGAACTGTTGTATTTATATTGTATTTTATGCTTCTGGCGTTGCCTTCTTATGCCCTAACTGTTCGATCTGGTGGAACAACGCCCTAGAGTGAAGCCTAGGTTACCCGGAACGTAGAAATGACCAGTACTTTCACACTGTTTGCAATTATTCCTGCTATACGATGGAAAAACTGTTGCATCTTTATTGAATTTTATGCTTCTGGCGTTGACTTCTAAGGCCCTAACTATTCTATCTGGTGGATCAACGCCCTAGAGTGTAGCCTATGTTGCTCGGAATGTAGAAATGACCATTACTTTCACACTGTTTGCAATTATTACTTTTATTCGATGGAAAAGCTGATGTATTTTTATTGCATTTTATGCTTCCGGCGTTGACTTCTAAGGCCCTAACTATTCAATCTGTTGGAGCAACGCCCTAGGGTGAAGCCTAGGTTGTGCGGAACGTAGAAATGACGTTAACTTTCGTACTGGTTGCAATTACTTGTTTTATACGATTGAAAAACTGTTGTATTTATATTGTATTTTATGCTTCTGGCGTTGACTTCTAAGGCACTAGTTATTCGATCTGCTGGAGCAACGCCCTGGAGTGAAGCCTAGGTTGCCCAGTACGTAGAAATGACCATAACTTTCACACTGGCTGCTATGTTCGTTTTATACGATGGAAAAACTGTTATATTTATATTGTATATTATGCTTCTGGCGTTGACTTCTTAGGCCCTGACTATTCGATCTGGTTGAACAACGCCCTAGAGTGAAGCCTAGGTAGCCTGGAACGTAGAAATGACCATCACTTTCACACGGGCTGCCATTATTCCTGTTATTGGATGGAAAGACTGTTGTATTTTTATGGTATTTTATACTTCTGGCGTTGACTTCTTAGGCCGTAACTATTCGATCTGGTGGAACAACGCCGTAGAGTGAAGCCTAGGTTGCCCGGATCGTAGAAATGACCATTACTTTCACACTGGTTGCAAATAATTCCTGCTATACGATGGAAAAACTGTTGTATTTTTATTGCATTTTATGCTTCGGGCATCGACTTCTAAGGCCCTACCTATTCAATCTGTAGGAGCAACGCCCTAGGGTGAAGCCTAGGTTGTCCGGACCATAGAAATGATCATAACTTTCACACTGGTTGCAATTATTCGTTTTATACGATGGAAAAGCTGTTGTATTTATATCGTATTTAATGCTTCTGGCGTTGACTTCTTAGGCCCTAACTATTCCATCTGGTGGAACAACGCCCTAGGGAGAAGCGTAGGTTGCCCGGAAAGTAGAAATGACCATAACTTTCACACTGGTAGCAATTATTCGTTTTATACGATGGAAAAGCTGTTCTATTTATTTTGTATTTTATGCTTCGGGCGTTGACTTCTAAGGCCCTAACTATTCGATCAGGTGGAGCAACGCCCTGGAGTGAAGCCTAGGTTGCCCGGTACGTAGAAATGACCATAACTTTCACACTGGCTGCTATTGTTCGTTTTATACGATGGAAAAACTGTTATATTTATATTGTATTTTATCCTTCTGGCGTTGACTTCTTAGGCCCTAACTATTCGATCTGGTGGAACAACGTCCTAGAGTGAAGCCTAGGTAGCCTGCAACGTAGAAATGACCATCACTTTCAAACGGGTTGCCATTATTCCTGTTATAGGATGGAAAGACTGTTGCATTTTTATGGTATTTTATACTTCTGGCGTTGACTTCTTAGGCCGTAACTATTCGATCTGGTGGAACAACGCCGTAGAGTGAAGCCTAGGTTGCCTGGATCGTAGAAATGACCATTACTTTCACACTGTTTGCAATTATTCCTTTTATACGATGGAAAAGCTGTTGTATTTATATCGTATTTTATGCTCCTGGCGTTGACTTCTAAGGACCTAACTATTCGATCTGGTGGAACAACGCCCTAGAGTGAGGCCTAGGTAGCCCGGAACGTAGAAATGACCATCACTTCCATACTGGTAGCAATTATTCGTTTTATACGATGGAAAGACAATTGTGTTTATATTGAATTTTATGCTTCTGGCGTTGACTTCTAAGGCCGTAGCTATTAGATGTGGTGGAGCATCGCCCTAGGGTGACGCCTAGGGTGCTCGGAACGTAGAAATGACCATTACTTTCACACTGTTTGCAATTATTCATTTTATACGATGGAAAAGCTGTTCTATTTATTTTGTATTTTATGCTTCGGGCGTTGACTTCTAAGCCCCTAACTATTCGATCTGGTGGTGCGACGCACTAGAGTGAAGCCTAGGTTGCCTGGAACGGAGAAATAACCATAACTTTCACACTGGTTGCTATTATTCGTTTTATACGATGGAAAACCTGTTATATTTATATTGTATTTTAAGCTTCTGGCGTTGACTTCTTAAGCCCTAACTGTTCTATCTGGTGGAACAACGCCCTAGAGTGAAGCCTAGGTTGCCCGGAACGTAGAAATGATCATCACTTTCACACTGGTTGCAATTATTCCTGTTATACGATGGAAAAACTCTTGTATATTTATTGTATTTTATGCTCCGCGCGTTGACTTCTATGGCCCTATCTAATCGATCTGTTGGAGCAACACCCTACAGTTAAGCCTAGGTCGCCCGGAACGTAGAAATAAACATAACTTTCACACTGGCAGCAATTATTCGCTTTTTACAATGGAAAAACTGTTCTATTTATTTTGTATTTTATGCTTCGGCCGTGGACTTCTAAGGCCCTAACTACTCGATCTGGTGGAGCAACGCCCTAGAGTGAAGCATAGGTTGCCCGGAACGTAGAAATGACCTTTACTTTCACACTGGTTGCAATTATTCCTGTTATACGATGGCAAAGCTGTTGTATTTATATTGTATTTTATGCTTCTGTCGTTGACTTCTAAGGCCGTAGCAATTAGTTGTGGTGGAGCAACGCCCTAGAGTGACGCCTAGGTTGCCGGAACTTAGAAATGACCATTACTTTCACAATGTTTGCAATTATTCATTTTATACGATGGGAAAACTGTTGTACTTATATTGTATTTTATTCTTCTGCCGATGAATTCTATGTCACTAGCTATTCGATCTGGTGGAGCTACGCCCTAGAATGAAACCTAGGTTACCCGGAACGTAGAAATGACCAGTACTTTCACACTGTTTGCAGTTATTCCTGTTATTCGATGGAAAAACTGTTGCATCTTTATTGTATTTTATGCTTCTGGCGTTGACTTGTAAGGCCGTAGCTATTAGATGTGGTGCAGCAACGCCGTAGAGTGACGCCCATGTTGCCCGGAACGTAGAAATGTCCATTACTTTCACAGTGGTTGCTATTATTCGTTTTATACGATGGAAAAACTGTTATATTTATATTGTATTTTATGCTTCTGGCGCTGACTTCTTAGGCCCTAACTATTCGATCTGGTGGAGCAACGCCGTAGAGTGAAGCCTAGGTTGCCCGGAACGTAGAAATGACCATCACTTTCAAACTGGTTGCGATTAATCCTTTTATACGATGGAAAAACTGTTATATTTATTGTGTATCTTATGCTTCTGGCGTTGACTTCTTAGGCCCTAACAATTCGATCTGGTGGAACAACGCCCTAGAGTGATGCCTAGGTTGCCCGGAACGTAGAAATGACCATCACTTTCAAACTGGTTGCAATTAATCCTTTTATACGATGGAAAAACTGTTGTATTTTTATTGCATTTTATGCTTCCGGCGTTGACTTCTAAGGCCCTAACTATTCAATCTGTTGGAGCAACGACCTAGGGTGAAGCCTAGGTTGCCCGGAAAGTAGAAATGACCACAATTTTCATACTGGTGCAATTACACGTTTTATATGACGGAAAAACTGTTGTACTTATTTTGTATTTTATGCTTCGGCCGTTGACTTCTAAGGCACTAACTATTCGATCTGGTGGAACAACGCCCTACGGTGAAGCCTAGGTTGCCCGGAACGTAGAAATGACCATAACTTTTACACTGGTAGCATTTATTCGTTTTATACAATGGAAAAACTGTTCCGTTTATTTTGTATTTTAAGCTTCGGGCGTTGACTTCTAAGGCCCTAACCGTTTGATCTGGCGGAGCAACGCCCTAGAGTGAAGCCTAGGTTGCCCGGAACGTAGAAATGATCATCACTTTCACACTGGTTGCAATTATTCCTGTTATACGATGGAAAAACTCTTGTATATTTATTGTATTTTATGCTCCGCGCGTTGACTTCTATGGCCCTACCTAATCGATCTGTTGGAGCAACACCCTACAGTTAAGCCTAGGTCGCCCGGAACGTAGAAATAAACATAACTTTCACACTGGCAGCAATTATTCGCTTTTTACAATGGAAAAACTGTTCTATTTATTTTGTATTTTATGCTTCGGCCGTGGACTTCTAAGGCCCTAACTACTCGATCTGGTGGAGCAGCGCCCTAGAGTGAAGCATAGGTTGCCCGGAACGTAGAAATGACCTTTACTTTCACACTGGTTGCAATTATTCCTGCTATACGATGGCAAAGCTGTTGTATTTATATTGTATTTTATGCTTCTGTCGTTGACTTCTAAGGCCGTAGCAATTAGTTGTGGTGGAGCAACGCCCTAGAGTGACGCCTAGGTTGCCGGAACTTAGAAATGACCATTACTTTCACAATGTTTGCAATTATTCATTTTATACGATGGGAAAACTGTTGTACTTATATTGTATTTTATTCTTCTGCCGTTGAATTCTATGTCACTAGCTATTCGATCTGGTGGAGCTACGCCCTAGAATGAAACCTAGGTTACCCGGAACGTAGAAATGACCAGTACTTTCACACTGTTTGCAGTTATTCCTGTTATTCGATGGAAAAACTGTTGCATCTTTATTGTATTTTATGCTTCTGGCGTTGACTTGTAAGGCCGTAGCTATTAGATGTGGTGCAGCAACGCCGTAGAGTGACGCCCATGTTGCCCGGAACGTAGAAGTGTCCATTACTTTCACAGTGGTTGCTATTATTCGTTTTATACGATGGAAAAACTGTTATATTTATATTGTATTTTATGCTTCTGGCGCTGACTTCTTAGGCCCTAACTATTCGATCTGGTGGAGCAACGCCGTAGAGTGAAGCCTAGTTTGCCCGGAACGTAGAAATGACCATCACTTTCAAACTGGTTGCGATTAATCCTTTTATACGATGGAAAAACTGTTATATTTATTGTGTATCTTATGCTTCTGGCGTTGACTTCTTAGGCCCTAACAATTCGATCTGGTGGAACAACGCCCTAGAGTGATGCCTAGGTTGCCCGGAACGTAGAAATGACCATCACTTTCAAACTGGTTGCAATTAATCCTTTTATACGATGGAAAATCTGTTGTATTTTTATTGCATTTTATGCTTCCGGCGTTGACTTCTAAGACCCTAACTATTCAATCTGTTGGAGCAACGACCTAGGGTGAAGCCTAGGTTGCCCGGAAAGTAGAAATGACCACAATTTTCATACTGGTGCAATTACACGTTTTATATGATGGAAAAACTGTTGTACTTATTTTCTATTTTATGCTTCGGCCGTTGACTTCTAAGGCACTAACTATTCGATCTGGTGGAACAACGCCCTACGGTGAAGCCTAGGTTGCCCGGAACGTAGAAATGACCATAACTTTTACACTGGTAGCAATTATTCGTTTTATACAATGGAAAAACTGTTCTGTTTATTTTGTATTTTAAGCTTCGGGCGTTGACTTCTAAGGCCCTAACCGTTTGATCTGGCGGAGCAACGCCCTAGAGTGAGGCCTAGGTTGCCCGGAACGTAGAAATGACCATAACTTTCACACTGGATGCTATTATTCGTTCTATACGATGGAAAAACTGTTATATTTATTATGTATCTTATGCTTCTGGCGTTGACTTCATAGGCCCTAACAAATCGATCTGGTGGAACAACGCCCTAGAGTGAAGCCTAGGTTGCCTGGAACGTACAAATGACCATCACTTTCACACGGGTTGCAATTATTCCTGTTATAGGATGGAAAGACTGTTGTATTTTTAATGTATTTTATGCTTCAGGCGTTGACTTCTGAGGCCGTAGCTATTCTATGTGGTGGAAGAACGCCATAGAGTGAAGCCTAGGTTGCCCGGAACGTAAAAATGTCCATAAGTTTCATACTGGTTGCAATTATTTGTTTTATACGATGGAAAAACTGTTGTATTTATATTGTATTTTATGCTTCTGGCGTTGACTTCTTAGGCCCTAACAATTCGATCAGGTGGAGCAATGCCTCAGAGTTACGCCTAGGATGCCCGAAACGCCGAGATGATCATTACTTTCACGCTTGTTGAAATTATTCCTGTTATACGATGAAAAGGCTGTTGTATTTGTATTGTATTTTACGCTTCAGGCGTAGGCTTCTAAGGCCGTAGCTATTCGGTATGGTGGAGCACCGCCCTAGAGTGAAGCCTAGGATGCTCGGAACGTAGAGATGACCATTACTTTCGCAATGTTTGCAATTATTCGTTTTATACGATGGAAAAACTGTTGTATTTATATTGTATTTTATGCTTCTGGCGTTGACTTCTAATGCACTAACTATTCGATCTGGTGGAACAACGCCCTAGGGTGAAGCCTAGGTTGCCCAGAAAGTAGAAATGACGTTATCTTTCATACTGGTTGCAATTATTCGTTTTATACGATGGAAAAACTGTTGTATTCATATTGTATTTTATGCTTCTGGCGTTGACTTCTAAGGCACTAACTATTCGATCTGGTGGAGCAACGCCCTAGGGTGAAGCCTAGGTTGCCCGGAAAGTAGAAATGACCACAATTTTCATACTGGTGCAATTACACGTTTTATATGATGGAAAGCTGTTGTATTTATTTTGTATTTTATGCTTCGGCCGTTGACTTCTAAGGCACTAACTATTCGATCTGGTGGAACAAGGCCCTACGGTGAAGCCTAGGTTGCCCGGAACGTAGAAATGACCATAACTTTTACACTGGTAGCAATTATTCGTTTTATACAATGGAAAAACTGTTCTGTTTATTTCGTATTTTAAGCTTCGGGCGTTGACTTCTAAGGCCCTAACTGTTTGATCTGGCGGAGCAACGCCCTAGAGTGAAGCCTAGGTTGCCCGGAACCTAGAAATGACCATAACTTTCACACTGGATGCTATTATTCGTTCTATACGATGGAAAAACTGTTATATTTATTATGTATCTTATGCTTCTGGCGTTGACTTCTTAGGCCCTAACAAATCGATCTGGTGGAACAACGCCCTAGAGTGAAGCCTAGGTTGCCTGGAACGTACAAATGACCATCACTTTCACACGGGTTGCAATTATTCCTGTTATAGGATGGAAAGACTGTTGTATATTTATTGTATTTTATGCTCCGGGCGTTGACTTCTATGGCCCTACCTAATCGATCTGTTGGAGCAACACCCTACAGTTAAGCCTAGGTTGCCCGGAACGTAGAAATAAACATAACTTTCACACTGGCAGCAATTATTCACTTTCTACAATGGAAAAACTGTTCTATTTATTTTGTATTTTATGCTTCGGCCGTGGACTTCTAAGGCCCTAACTACTCGATCTGGTGGAGCAACGCCCTAGAGTGAAGCATAGGTTGCCCGGAACATAGAAATGACCTTTACTTTCACACTGGTTGCAATTATTCCTGTTATACGATGGAAAAACTGTTATATTTATGTTGTATTTTATGCTTCTGGCGCTGACTTCTTAGGCCCTAACTATTCGATCTGGTGGAGCAACGCCGTAGAGTGAAGCCTAGGTTGCCCGGAACGTAGAAATGACCATAACTTTTACACTGGTAGCAATTATTCGTTTTATACAATGGAAAAACTGTTCTGTTTATTTTGTATTTTATGCTTCGGGCGTTGTCTTCTAAGGCCCTACCTATTCGATCTGGTGGGGCAACACCCTACAGTGAAGCCAAGGTTTCCCGGAACGTAGATATGACCATAACCTTCACACAGGTTGCAATTACTCGATTTATACGATTGAAAAACTGTTATATTTATATTGTATTTTATGCATCTGGCGTTGCCTTCTTAGGCCCTAGCTGTTCGATCTGGTGGAGCAACGCCCTAGAGTGGAGCCTAGGTTACCCGGAACGTAGAAATGACCAGTACTTTCACACTGTTTGCAGTTATTCCTGTTATACGATGGAAAAACTGTTGCATTTTTATTGAATTTTATGCTTCTGGCGTTGACTTCTAAGGCCCTCAATATTCTATGTGGTGGATCAACGCCCTAGAGTGAAGCCTAGGTTGCCCGGAACGTAGAAATGATCATCACTTTCACACTGGTTGCAATTATTCCTGTTATACGATGGAAAAACTCTTGTATATTTATTGTATTTTATGCTCCGCGCGTTGACTTCTATGGCCCTACCTAATCGATCTGTTGGAGCAACACCCTACAGTTAAGCCTAGGTCGCCCGGAACGTAGAAATAAACATAACTTTCACACTGGCAGCAATTATTCGCTTTTTACAATGGAAAAACTGTTGTATTTATTTTGTATTTTATGCTTCGGCCGTGGACTTCTAAGGCCCTAACTACTCGATCTGGTGGAGCAACGCCCTAGAGTGAAGCATAGGTTGCCCGGAACGTAGAAATGACCTTTACTTTCACACTGGTTGCAATTATTCCTGTTATACGATGGCAAAGCTGTTGTATTTATATTGTATTTTATGCTTCTGTCGTTGACTTCTAAGGCCGTAGCAATTAGTTGTGGGGGAGCAACGCCCTAGAGTGACGCCTAGGTTGCCGGAACTTAGAAATGACCATTACTTTCACAATGTTTGCAATTATTCATTTTATACGATGGGAAAACTGTTGTACTTATATTGTATTTTATTCTTCTGCCGTTGAATTCTATGTCACTAGCTATTCGATCTGGTGGAGCTACGCCCTAGAATGAAACCTAGGTTACCCGGAACGTAGAAATGACCAGTACTTTCACACTGTTTGCAGTTATTCCTGTTATTCGATGGAAAAACTGTTGCATCTTTATTGTATTTTATGCTTCTGGCGTTGACTTGTAAGGCCGTAGCTATTAGATGTGGTGCAGCAACGCCGTAGAGTGACGCCCATGTTGCCCGGAACGTAGAAATGTCCATTACTTTCACAGTGGTTGCTATTATTCGTTTTATACGATGGAAAAACTGTTATATTTATATTGTATTTTATGCTTCTGGCGCTGACTTCTTAGGCCCTAACTATTCGATCTGGTGGAGCAACGCCGTAGAGTGAAGCCTAGGTTGCCCGGAACGTAGAAATGACCATCACTTTCAAACTGGTTGCGATTAATCCTTTTATATGATGGAAAAACTGTTATATTTATTGTGTATCTTATGCTTCTGGCGTTGACTTCTTAGGCCCTAACAATTCGATCTGGTGGAACAACGCCCTAGAGTGATGCCTAGGTTACCAGGAACGTAGAAATGACCATCACTTTCAAACTGGTTGCAATTAATCCTTTTATACGATGGAAAATCTGTTGTATTTTTATTGCATTTTATGCTTCCAGCGTTGACTTCTAAGGCCCTAACTATTCAATCTGTTGGAGCAACGACCTAGGGTGAAGCCTAGGTTGCCCGGAAAGTAGAAATGACCACAATTTTCATACTGGTGCAATTACACGTTTTATATGATGGAAAAACTGTTGTATTTATTTTGTATTTTATGCTTCGGCCGTTGACTTCTAAGGCACTAACTATTCGATCTGGTGGAACAACGCCCTACGGTGAAGCCTAGGTTGCCCGGAACGTAGAAATGACCATAACTTTTACACTGGTAGCAATTATTCGTTTTATACAATGGAAAAACTGTTCTGTTTATTTTGTATTTTAAGCTTCGGGCGTTGACTTCTAAGGCCCTAACTGTTTGATCTGGCGGAGCAACGCCCTAGAGTGAAGCCTAGGTTGCCCGGAACCTAGAAATGACCATAACTTTCACACTGGATGCTATTATTCGTTCTATACGATGGAAAAACTGTTATATTTATTATGTATCTTATGCTTCTGGCGTTGACTTCTTAGGCCCTAACAAATCGATCTGGTGGAACAACGCCCTAGAGTGAAGCCTAGGTTGCCTGGAACGTACAAATGACCATCACTTTCACACGGGTTGCAATTATTCCTGTTATAGGATGGAAAGACTGTTGTATATTTATTGTATTTTATGCTCCCGGCGTTGACTTCTATGGCCCTACCTAATCGATCTGTTGGAGCAACACCCTACAGTTAAGCCTAGGTTGCCCGGAACGTAGAAATAAACATAACTTTCACACTGGCAGCAATTATTCGCTTTCTACAATGGAAAAACTGTTCTATTTATTTTGTATTTTATGCTTCGGCCGTGGACTTCTAAGGCCCTAACTACTCGATCTGGTGGAGCAACGCCCTAGAGTGAAGCATAGGTTGCCCGGAACATAGAAATGACCTTTACTTTCACACTGGTTGCAATTATTCCTGTTATACGATGGAAAAACTGTTATATTTATATTGTATTTTATGCTTCTGGCGCTGACTTCTTAGGCCCTAACTATTCGATCTGGTGGAGCAACGCCGTAGAGTGAAGCCTAGGTTGCCCGGAACGTAGAAATGACCATAACTTTTACACTGGTAGCAATTATTCGTTTTATACAATGGAAAAACTGTTCTGTTTATTTTGTATTTTATGCTTCGGGCGTTGTCTTCTAAGGCCCTACCTATTCGATCTGGTGGGGCAACACCCTACAGTGAAGCCAAGGTTTCCCGGAACGTAGATATGACCATAACCTTCACACAGGTTGCAATTACTCGTTTTATACGATTGAAAAACTGTTATATTTATATTGTATTTTATGCATCTGGCGTTGCCTTCTTAGGCCCTAGCTGTTCGATCTGGTGGAGCAACGCCCTAGAGTGGAGCCTAGGTTACCCGGAACGTAGAAATGACCAGTACTTTCACACTGTTTGCAGTTATTCCTGTTATACGATGGAAAAACTGTTGCATTTTTATTGAATTTTATGCTTCTGGCGTTGACTTCTAAGGCCCTCAATATTCTATGTGGTGGATCAACGCCCTAGAGTGAAGCCTAGGTTGCCCGGAACGTAGAAATGATCATCACTTTCACACTGGTTGCAATTATTCCTGTTATACGATGGAAAAACTCTTGTATATTTATTGTATTTTATGCTCCGCGCGTTGACTTCTATGGCCCTACCTAATCGATCTGTTGGAGCAACACCCTACAGTTAAGCCTAGGTCGCCCGGAACGTAGAAATAAACATAACTTTCACACTGGCAGCAATTATTCGCTTTTTACAATGGAAAAACTGTTCTATTTATTTTGTATTTTATGCGTCGGCCGTGGACTTCTAAGGCCCTAACTACTCAATCTGGTGGAGCAACGCCCTAGAGTGAAGCATAGGTTGCCCGGAACGTAGAAATGACCTTTACTTTCACACTGGTTGCAATTATTCCTGTTATACGATGGCAAAGCTGTTGTATTTATATTGTATTTTATGCTTCTGTCGTTGACTTCTAAGGCCGTAGCAATTAGTTGTGGGGGAGCAACGCCCTAGAGTGACGCCTAGGTTGCCGGAACTTAGAAATGACCATTACTTTCACAATGTTTGCAATTATTCATTTTATACGATGGGAAAACTGTTGTACTTATATTGTATTTTATTCTTCTGCCGTTGAATTCTATGTCACTAGCTATTCGATCTGGTGGAGCTACGCCCTAGAATGAAACCTAGGTTACCCGGAACGTAGAAATGACCAGTACTTTCACACTGTTTGCAGATATTCCTGTTATTCGATGGAAAAACTGTTGCATCTTTAATGTATTTTATGCTTCTGGCGTTGACTTGTAAGGCCGTAGCTATTAGATGTGGTGCAGCAACGCCGTAGAGTGACGCCCATGTTGCCCGGAACGTAGAAATGTCCATTACTTTCACAGTGGTTGCTATTATTCGTTTTATACGATGGAAAAACTGTTATATTTATATTGTATTTTATGCTTCTGGCGCTGACTTCTTAGGCCCTAACTATTCGATCTGGTGGAGCAACGCCGTAGAGAGAAGCCTAGGTTGCCCGGAACGTAGAAATGACCATCACTTTCAAACTGGTTGCGATTAATCCTTTTATACGATGGAAAAACTGTTATATTTATTGTGTATCTTATGCTTCTGGCGTTGACTTCTTAGGCCCTAACAATTCGATCTGGTGGAACAACGCCCTAGAGTGATGCCTAGGTTGCCAGGAACGTAGAAATGACCATCACTTTCAATCTGGTTGCAATTAATCCTTTTATACGATGGAAAATCTGTTGTATTTTTATTGCATTTTATGCTTCCGGCGTTGACTTCTAAGGCCCTAACTATTCAATCTGTTGGAGCAACGACCTAGGGTGAAGCCTAGGTTGCCCGGAAAGTAGAAATGACCACAATTTTCATACTGGTGCAATTACACGTTTTATATGATGGAAAAACTGTTGTATTTATTTTGTATTTTAAGCTTCGGGCGTTGACTTCTAAGGCCCTAACTGTTTGATCTGGCGGAGCAACGCCCTAGAGTGAAGCCTAGGTTGCCCGGAACCTAGAAATGACCATAACTTTCACACTGGATGCTATTATTCGTTCTATACGATGGAAAAACTGTTATATTTATTATGTATCTTATGCTTCTGGCGTTGGCTTCTTAGGCCCTAACAAATCGATCTGGTGGAACAACGCCCTAGAGTGAAGCCTAGGTTGCCTGGAACGTACAAATGACCATCACTTTCACACGGGTTGCAATTATTCCTGTTATACGATGGAAAAACTCTTGTATATTTATTGTATTTTATGCTCCGCGCGTTGACTTCTATGGCCCTACCTAATCGATCTGTTGGAGCAACACCCTACAGTTAAGCCTAGGTCGCCCGGAACGTAGAAATAAACATAACTTTCACACTGGCAGCAATTATTCGCTTTTTACAATGGAAAAACTGTTGTATTTATTTTGTATTTTATGCTTCGGCCGTGGACTTCTAAGGCCCTAACTACTCGATCTGGTGGAGCAACGCCCTAGAGTGAAGCATAGGTTGCCCGGAACGTAGAAATGACCTTTACTTTCACACTGGTTGCAATTATTCCTGTTATACGATGGCAAAGCTGTTGTATTTATATTGTATTTTATGCTTCTGTCGTTGACTTCTAAGGCCGTAGCAATTAGTTGTGGGGGAGCAACGCCCTAGAGTGACGCCTAGGTTGCCGGAACTTAGAAATGACCATTACTTTCACAATGTTTGCAATTATTCATTTTATACGATGGGAAAACTGTTGTACTTATATTGTATTTTATTCTTCTGCCGTTGAATTCTATGTCACTAGCTATTCGATCTGGTGGAGCTACGCCCTAGAATGAAACCTAGGTTACCCGGAACGTAGAAATGACCAGTACTTTCACACTGTTTGCAGTTATTCCTGTTATTCGATGGAAAAACTGTTGCATCTTTATTGTATTTTATGCTTCTGGCGTTGACTTGTAAGGCCGTAGCTATTAGATGTGGTGCAGCAACGCCGTAGAGTGACGCCCATGTTGCCCGGAACGTAGAAATGTCCATTACTTTCACAGTGGTTGCTATTATTCGTTTTATACGATGGAAAAACTGTTATATTTATATTGTATTTTATGCTTCTGGCGCTGACTTCTTAGGCCCTAACTATTCGATCTGGTGGAGCAACGCCGTAGAGTGAAGCCTAGGTTGCCCGGAACGTAGAAATGACCATCACTTTCAAACTGGTTGCGATTAATCCTTTTATATGATGGAAAAACTGTTATATTTATTGTGTATCTTATGCTTCTGGCGTTGACTTCTTAGGCCCTAACAATTCGATCTGGTGGAACAACGCCCTAGAGTGATGCCTAGGTTACCAGGAACGTAGAAATGACCATCACTTTCAAACTGGTTGCAATTAATCCTTTTATACGATGGAAAATCTGTTGTATTTTTATTGCATTTTATGCTTCCAGCGTTGACTTCTAAGGCCCTAACTATTCAATCTGTTGGAGCAACGACCTAGGGTGAAGCCTAGGTTGCCCGGAAAGTAGAAATGACCACAATTTTCATACTGGTGCAATTACACGTTTTATATGATGGAAAAACTGTTGTATTTATTTTGTATTTTATGCTTCGGCCGTTGACTTCTAAGGCACTAACTATTCGATCTGGTGGAACAACGCCCTACGGTGAAGCCTAGGTTGCCCGGAACGTAGAAATGACCATAACTTTTACACTGGTAGCAATTATTCGTTTTATACAATGGAAAAACTGTTCTGTTTATTTTGTATTTTAAGCTTCGGGCGTTGACTTCTAAGGCCCTAACTGTTTGATCTGGCGGAGCAACGCCCTAGAGTGAAGCCTAGGTTGCCCGGAACCTAGAAATGACCATAACTTTCACACTGGATGCTATTATTCGTTCTATACGATGGAAAAACTGTTATATTTATTATGTATCTTATGCTTCTGGCGTTGACTTCTTAGGCCCTAACAAATCGATCTGGTGGAACAACGCCCTAGAGTGAAGCCTAGGTTGCCTGGAACGTACAAATGACCATCACTTTCACACGGGTTGCAATTATTCCTGTTATAGGATGGAAAGACTGTTGTATATTTATTGTATTTTATGCTCCCGGCGTTGACTTCTATGGCCCTACCTAATCGATCTGTTGGAGCAACACCCTACAGTTAAGCCTAGGTTGCCCGGAACGTAGAAATAAACATAACTTTCACACTGGCAGCAATTATTCGCTTTCTACAATGGAAAAACTGTTCTATTTATTTTGTATTTTATGCTTCGGCCGTGGACTTCTAAGGCCCTAACTACTCGATCTGGTGGAGCAACGCCCTAGAGTGAAGCATAGGTTGCCCGGAACATAGAAATGACCTTTACTTTCACACTGGTTGCAATTATTCCTGTTATACGATGGAAAAACTGTTATATTTATATTGTATTTTATGCTTCTGGCGCTGACTTCTTAGGCCCTAACTATTCGATCTGGTGGAGCAACGCCGTAGAGTGAAGCCTAGGTTGCCCGGAACGTAGAAATGACCATAACTTTTACACTGGTAGCAATTATTCGTTTTATACAATGGAAAAACTGTTCTGTTTATTTTGTATTTTATGCTTCGGGCGTTGTCTTCTAAGGCCCTACCTATTCGATCTGGTGGGGCAACACCCTACAGTGAAGCCAAGGTTTCCCGGAACGTAGATATGACCATAACCTTCACACAGGTTGCAATTACTCGTTTTATACGATTGAAAAACTGTTATATTTATATTGTATTTTATGCATCTGGCGTTGCCTTCTTAGGCCCTAGCTGTTCGATCTGGTGGAGCAACGCCCTAGAGTGGAGCCTAGGTTACCCGGAACGTAGAAATGACCAGTACTTTCACACTGTTTGCAGTTATTCCTGTTATACGATGGAAAAACTGTTGCATTTTTATTGAATTTTATGCTTCTGGCGTTGACTTCTAAGGCCCTCAATATTCTATGTGGTGGATCAACGCCCTAGAGTGAAGCCTAGGTTGCCCGGAACGTAGAAATGATCATCACTTTCACACTGGTTGCAATTATTCCTGTTATACGATGGAAAAACTCTTGTATATTTATTGTATTTTATGCTCCGCGCGTTGACTTCTATGGCCCTACCTAATCGATCTGTTGGAGCAACACCCTACAGTTAAGCCTAGGTCGCCCGGAACGTAGAAATAAACATAACTTTCACACTGGCAGCAATTATTCGCTTTTTACAATGGAAAAACTGTTCTATTTATTTTGTATTTTATGCGTCGGCCGTGGACTTCTAAGGCCCTAACTACTCAATCTGGTGGAGCAACGCCCTAGAGTGAAGCATAGGTTGCCCGGAACGTAGAAATGACCTTTACTTTCACACTGGTTGCAATTATTCCTGTTATACGATGGCAAAGCTGTTGTATTTATATTGTATTTTATGCTTCTGTCGTTGACTTCTAAGGCCGTAGCAATTAGTTGTGGGGGAGCAACGCCCTAGAGTGACGCCTAGGTTGCCGGAACTTAGAAATGACCATTACTTTCACAATGTTTGCAATTATTCATTTTATACGATGGGAAAACTGTTGTACTTATATTGTATTTTATTCTTCTGCCGTTGAATTCTATGTCACTAGCTATTCGATCTGGTGGAGCTACGCCCTAGAATGAAACCTAGGTTACCCGGAACGTAGAAATGACCAGTACTTTCACACTGTTTGCAGATATTCCTGTTATTCGATGGAAAAACTGTTGCATCTTTAATGTATTTTATGCTTCTGGCGTTGACTTGTAAGGCCGTAGCTATTAGATGTGGTGCAGCAACGCCGTAGAGTGACGCCCATGTTGCCCGGAACGTAGAAATGTCCATTACTTTCACAGTGGTTGCTATTATTCGTTTTATACGATGGAAAAACTGTTATATTTATATTGTATTTTATGCTTCTGGCGCTGACTTCTTAGGCCCTAACTATTCGATCTGGTGGAGCAACGCCGTAGAGAGAAGCCTAGGTTGCCCGGAACGTAGAAATGACCATCACTTTCAAACTGGTTGCGATTAATCCTTTTATACGATGGAAAAACTGTTATATTTATTGTGTATCTTATGCTTCTGGCGTTGACTTCTTAGGCCCTAACAATTCGATCTGGTGGAACAACGCCCTAGAGTGATGCCTAGGTTGCCAGGAACGTAGAAATGACCATCACTTTCAATCTGGTTGCAATTAATCCTTTTATACGATGGAAAATCTGTTGTATTTTTATTGCATTTTATGCTTCCGGCGTTGACTTCTAAGGCCCTAACTATTCAATCTGTTGGAGCAACGACCTAGGGTGAAGCCTAGGTTGCCCGGAAAGTAGAAATGACCACAATTTTCATACTGGTGCAATTACACGTTTTATATGATGGAAAAACTGTTGTATTTATTTTGTATTTTAAGCTTCGGGCGTTGACTTCTAAGGCCCTAACTGTTTGATCTGGCGGAGCAACGCCCTAGAGTGAAGCCTAGGTTGCCCGGAACCTAGAAATGACCATAACTTTCACACTGGATGCTATTATTCGTTCTATACGATGGAAAAACTGTTATATTTATTATGTATCTTATGCTTCTGGCGTTGGCTTCTTAGGCCCTAACAAATCGATCTGGTGGAACAACGCCCTAGAGTGAAGCCTAGGTTGCCTGGAACGTACAAATGACCATCACTTTCACACGGGTTGCAATTATTCCTGTTATAGGATGGAAAGACTGTTGTATATTTATTGTATTTTATGCTCCGGGCGTTGACTTCTATGGCCCTACCTAATCGATCTGTTGGAGCAACACGCTACAGTTAAGCCTAGGTTGCCCGGAACGTAGAAATAAACATAACTTTCACACTGGCAGCAATTATTCGCTTTCTACAATGGAAAAACTGTTCTATTTATTTTGTATTTTATGCTTCGGCCGTGGACTTCTAAGGCCCTAACTACTCGATCTGGTGGAGCAACGCCCTAGAGTGAAGCATAGGTTGCCCGGAACATAGAAATGACCTTTACTTTCACACTGGTTGCAATTATTCCTGTTATACGATGGAAAAACTGTTATATTTATATTGTATTTTATGCTTCTGGCGCTGACTTTTTAGGCCCTAACTATTCGATCTGGTGGAGCAACGCCGTAGAGTGAAGCCTAGGTTGCCCGGAACGTAGAAATGACCATAACTTTTACACTGGTAGCAATTATTCGTTTTATACAATGGAAAATCTGTTGTATTTTTATTGCATTTTATGCTTCCGGCATTGACTTCTAAGGCCCTAACTATTCAATCTGTAGGAGCAACGCCCTAGGGTGTAGCCTAGGTTGCCCGTAAAGTAGAAATGACCATAGCTTTCATACTGGTTGCAATTATTCGTTTTATTTGATCGAAAAACTGTTGTATTTATATAGTATTTTATGCTTCTGTCGTTGACGTCTAAGGCCGTAGCTATTAGATGTGGCGGAGCAACGCACTAGAGTGACGCCTAGGTTGCCCGGAACGTAGAAATGACCATTACTTTCGCAATGTTTGCAATTATACATTTTATAAGATGGAAAAACCGTTGTACTTATATCGTATTTTATGCTTCTGGCGTTGACTTCTTAGGCCCTAACTATTCCATCTGGAGGAACAACGCCCTAGGGTGATGCCTAGGCTGCCCGGAACGTAGAAATGGAAATAACTTTCGCACCGGTAGCAATTATTCGTTTTATACGATGGAAAAACAGTTCTATTTATTTTGTATTTTATGCTTCGGCCGTTGACTTCTAAGGCACTAACTATTCGATCTGTTGGAGCAACGCCCTAGGGTGAAGTCTAGGTTGCCCGGGACGTAGGAATGACCATAACTTTCACACTGTTTGCTATTATTCGTTTTATACGATGGAAAAACTGTTATATATATATTGTATTTTATGCTTCTGGCGCTGACTTCTTAGGCCCTAACTATTCGATCTGGTGGAACAACGCCGTAGAGTGAAGCCTAGGTTGCCCGGAACGTAGAAATGCGCATAACTTTCACACTGGTTGCTATTATTCGTTTTATGCGATGGAAAAGCTGTTGTATTTATACCGTATTTTATGCTTCTGGCGTTGACTTCTTATGCCCTAACTATTCCATCTGGTGGAACAACGCCCTAGGGTGAAGCCTAGGTTGCCCGGAACGTAGAAATGATCATCACTTTCAAACTGATTGAAATTAATCCTTTTATACGATGGAAAAACTGTTATATTTATATTGTATTTTATGCTTCTGGAGTTGCCTTCTTAGGCCCTAACTGTTCGATCTGGTGGAACAACGCCCTAGAGTGAAGCCTAGGTTACACGGGACGTAGAAATGACCAGTACTTTCACACTGTTTTCAGTTACTCCTGTTATACGATGGAAAAGCTGTTGCATCTTTATTGTATTTTATGCTTCTGGCGTTGACTTCTAAGGCCCTAACTATTCGATCTGGTGGAGCAACGCCCTAGAGTGAAGCCTAGGTTGCCCGGAACGTAGAAATGACCATCACTTTCAAACTGGTTGCAATTAATCCTTTTATACGACGGAAAAACTGTTGTATTTTTATTGCATTTTATGCTTCCGGCGTAGACTTCTAAGGCCCTAACTATTCAATCTGTTGGAGCAACGCCCTAGGGTGAAGCCTAGGTTGCCCGGAAAGTAGAAATGACCACAATTTTCATACTGGTGCAATTACACGTTTTATATGATGGAAAAACTGTTGTATTTATTTTGTATTTTATGCTTCGGCCGTTGACTTCTAAGGCACTAACTATTCGATCTGGTGGAGCAACGCCCTACGGTGAAGCCTAGGTTGCCCGGAACGTAGAAATGACCATAACTTTTACACTGGTAGCAATTATTCGTTTTATACAATGGAAAAACTGTTCTGTTTATTTTGTATTTTATGCTTCGGGCGTTGACTTCTAAGGCCCTAACTGTTTGATCTGGCGGAGCAACGCCCTAGAGTGAAGCCTAGGTTGCCGGAACGTAGAAATGACCATAACTTTCACACTGGATGCTATTATTCGTTCTATACGATGGAAAAACTGTTATATTTATTATGTATCTTATGCCTCTGGCGTTGACTTCTTAGGCCCTAACAAATCGATCTGGTGGAACATCGCCCTAGAGTGAAGCCTAGGTTGCCTGGAACGTACAAATGACCATCACTTTCACGCGGGTTGCAATTATTCCTGTTATAGGATGGAAAGACTGTTGTATTTTTAATGTATTTTATGCTTCAGGCGTTGACTTGTGAGGCCGTAGCTATTCGATGTGGTGGAAGAACGCCATAGAGTGAAGCCTAGGTTGCCCGGAACGTAAAAATGACCATAAGTTTCATACTGGTTGCAATTATTTGTTTTATACGATGGAAAAACTGTTGCATTTATATTGTATTTTATGCTTCTGGCGTTGACTTCTTAGGCCCTAACAATTCGATCAGGTGGAGCAATGCCTCAGAGTTACGCCTAGGATGCCCGAAACGCCGAGATGATCATTACTTTCACGCTTGTTGAAATTATTCCTGTTATACGATGAAAAGGCTGTTGTATTTGTATTGTATTTTACGCTTCAGGCGTAGGCTTCTAGGGCCGTAGCCATTCGATATGGTGGAGCACCGCCCTAGAGTGAAGCCTAGGATGCTCGGAACTTAGAGATGACCATTACTTTCGCAATGTTTGCAATTACTCGTTTTATACGATGGAAAAACTGTTCTATTTATTTTGTATTTTATGCTTCGGGCGTTGACTCCTAAGGCCCTAACTATTCGATCAGGTGGAGCAACGCCCTGGGGTGAGGCCTAGGTTGCCCGGTACGTAGAAATGACCATAACTTTCACACTGGCTGCTATTGTTCGTTTTATACGATGGAAAAACTGTTATATTTATATTGTATTTTATGCTTCTGGCGTTGACTTCTTAGGCCCTAGCTATTCGATCTGGTGGAACAACGCCCTAGAGTGAAGCCTAGGTAGCCTGGAACGTAGAAATGACCATCACTTTCACACGGGTTGCCATTATTCCTGTTATAGGATGGGAAGACTGTTGTATTTTTATGGTATTTTATACTTCTGGCGTTGGCTTCTTAGGCCGTAACTATTCGATCTGGTGGAACAACGCCCTAGGGAGAAGCGTAGGTTGCCCGGAAAGTAGAAATGACCATTACTTTCACACTGTTTGCAATTATTCCTTTTATACGATGGAAAAGCTGTTGTATTTATGTTGTATTTTATCCTTCTGGCGTTGACTTCTTAGGCCCTAACATTTCGATCTGGTGGAGCAACGCCCTACTGTGAAGCCTAGGTTGCCCGGAACGTGGATATGACCATAACCTTCACACAGGTTGCAATTACTCGTTTTATACGATGGAAAAACTGTTATATTTATTATGTATTTTATGCTTCGGGCGTTGACTTCTAAGGCCCTAACTATTCGATCAGGTGGAGCAACGCCCTGGAGTGAAGCCTAGGTTGCCCGGTACGTAGAAATGACCATAACTTTCACACTGGCTGCTATTGTTCGTTTTATACGATGGAAAAACCGTTATATTTATATTATATTTTATGCTTCTGGCGTTGACTTCTTAGGCCCTAACTATTCGATCTGGTGGAACAACGCCCTAGAGTGAAGCCCAGGTAGCCTGGAACGTAGAAATGACCATCACTTTCACACGGGTTGCCATTATTCCTGTTATAGGATGGAGAGACTGTTGTATCTTTATGGTATTTTATACTTCTGGCGTTGACTTCTTAGGCCGTAACTATTCGATCTGGTGGAACAACGCCGTAGAGTGAAGCCTAGGTTTGCCCGGATCGTAGAAATGACCATTACTTTCACACTGTTTGCAATTATTCCTTTTATACGATGGAAAAGCTGTTCTATTTATATCGTATTTTATGCTCCTGGCGTTGACTTCTACGGACCTAACTATTCGATCTGGTGGAACAACGCCCTAGAGTGAGGCCTAGGTAGCCCGGAACGTAGAAATGACCATCACTTCCATACTGGTTGCAATTATTCGTTTTATACGACGAAAAGCAGTGGTATTTATATCGTATTTTATGTTTCTGGCGTAGACTTCTTAGGCCCTAACTATTCGATCTGGTGGAGCAACGCCCTAGAGTGAAACCTAGTTTACCCGGAACGTAGAACTGACCATTACTTTCACACTGGTTGCAATTGTTCCTGTTATACGATGGAAAAACTGTTGCATCTTTATTGTATTTTATGCTTCGGGCGTTGACTTCAAAGGCCCTAACTATTCGATCTGGTGGAGCAACGCCCTAGAGTGAAGCCTAGGTTGCCCGGAACGTAGAAATGACCAGAACTTTCACACTGTTTGCTATTATTCGTTTTATACGATGGAAAAACTGTTGCACTTATATTGTATTTTATTCTTATGGCGTTGAATTCTAAGTCCCTAGCTATGCGATCTGGTGGAGCAAGGCCCTAGAGTGAAACCTAGGTTGCCCGGAACGTAGAAATTACCATACCTTTCACACTGGTTGCAATTATTCCTGTTATACGGTGGAAAAACTCTTGTACATTTATAGTATTTTATGCTTCGGGCGTTGACTTCTATGGCCCTACCTATTCGATTTGGTGAAGCAACACCCTACAGTGAAGCCTAGGTTGTCAGGAACGTAGAAATGAACATAACTTTCACACTGGTAGCAATTATTCGTTTTATACAATGGAAATACTGTTCTATTTATTTTGTATTTTTTGCTTCGGGCGTTGACTTCTAAGGCCCTAACTATTCGATCTGGTAGAGCAACGCCCTAGAGTGAAGCCTAGGTTGCCCGGAACGTAGAAATGACCAGAACTCTCACACTGGTTGCAATTTATCCTGTTATACGATGGAAAAACTGTTGTATTTATATTGCATTTAATGCTTCTGGCGTTCACTTCCTAGGCCCTAACTATTCGATCTGGTAGAACAACGGCCTAGGGTGAAGCCTAGGTTGCCCGGAACGTAGAAATGACCCTAACTTTTACACTGGTACCAATTATTCGTTTTATACAATGGAAAAACTGTTCTATTTATCTTGTATTTAGTGCTTCGGGCGTTGGCTTCTAAGGCCCTAACTGTTTGATCTGGTGGAGCAACGCCCTAGAGTGAAGCCTAGGTTGCCCGGAACGTAGAAATGACCATAACTTTCACACTGGCTGCTATTGTTCGTTTTATACGATGGAAAAACTGTTATATTTATATTGTATTTTATGCTTCTGGCGTTGACCTCTTAGGCCCTAACAAATCGATCTGGTGGAACAACGCCCTAGAGTGAAGCCTAGGTAGCCTGGAACGTAGAAATGACCATCACTTTCACACGGGTTGCCATTATTCCTGTTATAGGATGGAAAGACTGTTGTATTTTTATGGTATTTTATACTTCAGGCGTCGACTTCTGAGGCTGTAGCTATTCGATGTGGTGGAAGAACGCCATAGAGTGAATCCTAGGTTGCCCGGAACGTAGAAATGACCATAAGCTTCATACTGGTTGCAATTATTCGTTTTATACGATGGAAAAACTGTTGTATTTATATTGCATTTTATGCTTCTGGCGTTCACTTCTTAGGCCCTAACTATTCGATCTGGTGGAACAACGCCCTAGGGTGAAGCCTAGGTTGCCCGGAACGTAGAAATGACCATAACTTTTACACTGGTAGCAATTATTCGTTTTATACGATGGAAGAGCTGTTGTATTTATATTGTATTTTATGCCTCTGGCGTTGACTTCTAAGGCCGTAGCTATTAGATGTGGTGGAGCAACGCCCTAGAGTGACGCCTAGGGTAATCGGAACGTAGAAATGAACATTACTTTCACACTGGTAGCAATTATTTGTTTTATACGATGGAAAAGCTGTTGTATTTATATCGTATTTTATACTTCTGGCGTTGACTTCTTAGGCCGTAACTATTCGATCTGGTGGAACAACGCCGTAGAGTGAAGCCTAGGTTGCCCGGATCGTAGAAATGACCATTACTTTCACACTGTTTGCAATTATTCCTTTTATACGATGGAAAAACTCTTGTATATTTATTGTACTTTATGCTCCGGGCGTTGACTTCTATGGCCCTACCTAATCGATCTGTTGGAGCAACACCCTACAGTTAAGCCTAGGTTGCCCGGAACGTAGAAATAAACATAACTTTCACACTGGCAGCAGTTATTCGCTCTTTACAATGGAAAAACTGTTCTATTTATTTTGTATTTTATGCTTCGGCCGTGGACTTCTAAGGCCCTAACTACTCGATCTGGTGGAGCAACGCCCTAGAGTGAAGCATAGGTTGCCCGGAACGTAGAAATGACCTTTACTTTCACACTGGTTGCAATTATTCCTGTTATACGATGGCAAAGCTGTTGTATTTATATTGTATTTTATGCTTGTGTCGTTGACTTCTAAGGCCGTAGCAATTAGTTGTGGTGGAGCAACGCCCTAGAGTGACGCCTAGGTTGCCGGAACTTAGAAATGACCATTACTTTCACAATGTTTGCAATTATTCATTTTATACAATGGAAAAACTGTTGTACTTATATTGTATTTTATTCTTCTGCCGTTGAATTCTATGTCCCTAGCTATTCGATCTGGTGGAGCTACGCCCTAGAATGAAACCTAGGTTACCCGGAACGTAGAAATGACCAGTACTTTCACACTGTTTGCAGTTATTCCTGTTATTCGATGGAAAAACTGTTGCATCTTTATTGTATTTTATGCTTCACGCGTTGACTTCTGAGGCCGTAGCTATTCGATGTGGTGGAAGAACGCCATAGAGTGAAGCCTAGGTTGCCCGGAACGTAGAAATGACCATAACTTTCATACTGGTTGCAATTATTCGTTTTATATGATGGAAGAACTGTTGTATTTATATTGCATTTTATGCTGCTGGCGTTCACTTCTTAGGCCCTAACTATTCGATCTGGTGGAACAACGACCTGGGGTGAAGCCTAGGTTGCCCGGAACGTAGAAATGACCATAACTTTCACACTGGTTGCTATTATTCCTGCTATACGATGGAAAAGCTGTTGCATCTTTATTGAATTTTATGCTTCTGGCGTTGACTTCTAAGGCCCTAACTATTCTATCTGGTGGATCAACGCCCTAGAGTGTAGCCTATGTTGCTCGGAATGTAGAAATGACCATTACTTTCACACTGTTTGCAATTATTCCTTTTATTCGATGGAAAAGCTGTTGTATTTATATCGTATTTTATGCTCCTGGCGTTGACTTCTAAGGACCTAACTATTCGATCTGGTGGAACAACGCCCTAGAGTGAAGCCTAGGTTGCCTGGAACGTACAAATGACCATCACTTTCACGCGGGTTGCAATTATTCCTGTTATAGGATGGAAAGACTGTTGTATTTTTAATGTATTTTATGCTTCAGGCGTTGACTTGTGAGGCCGTAGCTATTCGATGTGGTGGAAGAACGCCATAGAGTGAAGCCTAGGTTGCCCGGAACGTAAAAATGACCATAAGTTTCATACTGGTTGCAATTATTTGTTTTATACGATGGAAAAACTGTTGCATTTATATTGTATTTTATGCTTCTGGCGTTGACTTCTTAGGCCCTAACAATTCGATCAGGTGGAGCAATGCCTCAGAGTTACGCCTAGGATGCCCGAAACGCCGAGATGATCATTACTTTCACGCTTGTTGAAATTATTCCTGTTATACGATGAAAAGGCTGTTGTATTTGTATTGTATTTTACGCTTCAGGCGTAGGCTTCTAGGGCCGTAGCTATTCGATATGGTGGAGCACCGCCCTAGAGTGAAGCCTAGGATGCTCGGAACTTAGAGATGACCATTACTTTCGCAATGTTTGCAATTACTCGTTTTATACGATGGAAAAACTGTTGTATTTATATTGTATTTTATGCTTCTGGCGTTGACTTCTAATGCACTAACTATTCGATCTGTTGGAACAACGCCCTAGGGTGAAGCCTAGGTTGCCCGGAACGTAGAAATGACCATAACTTTTACACTGGTAGCAATTATTCGTTTTATACAATGGAAAAACTGTTCTATTTATTTTGTATTTTATGCTTCGGGCGTTGACTCCTAAGGCACTAACTATTCGATCAGGTGGAGCAACGCCCTGGGGTGAGGCCTAGGTTGCCCGGTACGTAGAAATGACCATAACTTTCACACTGGCTGCTATTGTTCGTTTTATACGATGGAAAAACTGTTATATTTATATTGTATTTTATGCTTCTGGCGTTGACTTCTTAGGCCCTAGCTATTCGATCTGGTGGAACAACGCCCTAGAGTGAAGCCTAGGTAGCCTGGAACGTAGAAATGACCATCACTTTCACACGGGTTGCCATTATTCCTGTTATAGGATGGGAAGACTGTTGTATTTTTATGGTATTTTATACTTCTGGCGTTGACTTCTTAGGCCGTAACTTTTCGATCTGGTGGAACAACGCCCTAGGGAGAAGCGTAGGTTGCCCGGAAAGTAGAAATGACCATTACTTTCACACTGTTTGCAATTATTCCTTTTATACGATGGAAAAGCTGTTGTATTTATGTTGTATTTTATCCTTCTGGCGTTGACTTCTTAGGCCCTAACATTTCGATCTGGTGGAGCAACGCCCTACTGTGAAGCCTAGGTTGCCCGGAACGTGGATATGACCATAACCTTCACACAGGTTGCAATTACTCGTTTTATACGATGGAAAAACTGTTATATTTATTATGTATTTTATGCTTCGGGCGTTGACTTCTAAGGCCCTAACTATTCGATCAGGTGGAGCAACGCCCTGGAGTGAAGCCTAGGTTGCCCGGTACGTAGAAATGACCATAACTTTCACACTGGCTGCTATTGTTCGTTTTATACGATGGAAAAACTGTTATATTTATATTGTATTTTATGCTTCTGGCGTTGACTTCTTAGGCCCTAACTATTCGATCTGGTGGAACAACGCCCTAGAGTGAAGCCTAGGTAGCCTGGAACGTAGAAATGACCATCACTTTCACACGGGTTGCCATTATTCCTGTTATAGGATGGAAAGACTGTTGTATCTTTATGGTATTTTATACTTCTGGCGTTGACTTCTTAGGCCGTAACTATTCGATCTGGTGGAACAACGCCGTAGAGTGAAGCCTAGGTTTGCCCGGATCGTAGAAATGACCATTACTTTCACACTGTTTGCAATTATTCCTTTTATACGATGGAAAAGCTGTTCTATTTATATCGTATTTTATGCTCCTGGCGTTGACTTCTACGGACCTAACTATTCGATCTGGTGGAACAACGCCCTAGAGTGAGGCCTAGGTAGCCCGGAACGTAGAAATGACCATCACTTCCATACTGGTTGCAATTATTCGTTTTATACGACGAAAAGCAGTGGTATTTATATCGTATTTTATGTTTCTGGCGTAGACTTCTTAGGCCCTAACTATTCGATCTGGTGGAGCAACGCCCTAGAGTGAAACCTAGTTTGCCCGGAACGTAGAACTGACCATTACTTTCACACTGGTTGCAATTGTTCCTGTTATACGATGGAAAAACTGTTGCATCTTTATTGTATTTTATGCTTCGGGCGTTGACTTCAAAGGCCCTAACTATTCGATCTGGTGGAGCAACGCCCTAGAGTGAAGCCTAGGTTGCCCGGAACGTAGAAATGACCAGAACTTTCACACTGTTTGCTATTATTCGTTTTATACGATGGAAAAACTGTTGTACTTATATTGTATTTTATTCTTATGCCGTTGAATTCTAAGTCCCTAGCTATGCGATCTGGTGGAGCAAGGCCCTAGAGTGAAACCTAGGTTGCCCGGAACGTAGAAATGACCATAACTTTTACACTGGTAGCAATTATTCGTTTTATACGATGGAAGAGCTGTTGTATTTATATTGTATTTTATGCCTCTGGCGTTGACTTCTAAGGCCGTAGCTATTAGATGTGGTGGAACAACGCCCTAGGGTGAAGCCTACGTTGCCCGGAACGTAGAAATGACCATAACTTTTACACTGGTAGCAATTATTCGTTTTATACGATGGAAGAGCTGTTGTATTTATATTGTATTTTATGCCTCTGGCGTTGACTTCTAAGGCCGTAGCTATTAGATGTGGTGGAGCAACGCCCTAGAGTGACGCCTAGGGTAATCGGAACGTAGAAATGAACATTACTTTCACACTGGTAGCAATTATTTGTTTTATACGATGGAAAAGCTGTTGTATTAATATCGTATTTTATACTTCTGGCGTTGACTTCTTAGGCCGTAACTATTCGATCTGGTGGAACAACGCCGTAGAGTGAAGCCTAGGTTGCCCGGATCGTAGAAATGACCATTACTTTCACACTGTTTGCAATTATTCCTTTTATACGATGGAAAAACTCTTGTATATTTATTGTACTTTATGCTCCGGGCGTTGACTTTTATGGCCCTACCTAATCGATCTGTTGGAGCAACACCCTACAGTTAAGCCTAGGTTGCCCGGGACGTAGAAATAAACATAACTTTCACACTGGCAGCAGTTATTCGCTCTTTACAATGGAAAAACTGTTCTATTTATTTTGTATTTTATGCTTCGGCCGTGGACTTCTAAGGCCCTAACTACTCGATCTGGTGGAGCAACGCCCTAGAGTGAAGCATAGGTTGCCCGGAACGTAGAAATGACCTTTACTTTCACACTGGTTGCTATTATTCGTTTTATACGATGGAAAAACTGTTGTATTTATATTGTATTTTATGCTTGTGTCGTTGACTTCTAAGGCCGTAGCAATTAGTTGTGGTGGAGCAACGCCCTAGAGTGACGCCTAGGTTGCCGGAACTTAGAAATGACCATTACTTTCACAATGTTTGCAATTATTCATTTTATACAATGGAAAAACTGTTGTACTTATATTGTATTTTATTCTTCTGCCGTTGAATTCTATGTCCCTAGCTATTCGATCTGGTGGAGCTACGCCCTAGAATGAAACCTAGGTTACCCGGAACGTAGAAATGACCAGTACTTTCACACTGTTTGCAGTTATTCCTGTTATTCGATGGAAAAACTGTTGCACCTTTATTGTATTTTATGCTTCACGCGTTGACTTCTGAGGCCGTAGCTATTCGATGTGGTGGAAGAACGCCATAGAGTGAAGCCTAGGTTGCCCGGAACGTAGAAATGACCATAACTTTCATACTGGTTGCAATTATTCGTTTTATATGATGGAAGAACTGTTGTATTTATATTGCATTTTATGCTGCTGGCGTTCACTTCTTAGGCCCTAACTATTCGATCTGGTGGAACAACGACCTGGGGTGAAGCCTAGGTTGCCCGGAACGTAGAAATGACCATAACTTTCACACTGGTTGCTATTATTCGTTTTATACGATGGAAAAACTGTTATATTTATATTGTATTTTATGCTTCTGGCGTTGCCTTCTTATGCCCTAACTGTTCGGTCTGGTGGAACAACGCCCTAGAGTGAAGCCTAGGTTACCCGGAACGTAGAAATGACCAGTACTTTCACACTGTTTGCAATTATTCCTGCTATACGATGGAAAAACTGTTGCATCTTTATTGAATTTTATGCTTCTGGCGTTGACTTCTAAGGCCCTAACTATTCTATCTGGTGGATCAACGCCCTAGAGTGTAGCCTATGTTGCTCGGAATGTAGAAATGACCATTACTTTCACACTGTTTGCAATTATTCCTTTTATTCGATGGAAAAGCTGTTGTATTTATATCGTATTTTATGCTCCTGGCGTTGACTTCTAAGGACCTAACTATTCGATCTGGTGGAACAACGCCCTAGAGTAAAGCCTAGGTTGCCCGGAACGTAGAAGTGACCATCACTTTCAAACTGTTTGCAATTAATCCTTTTATACGATGGAAAAACTGATGTATTTTTATTGCATTTTATGCTTCCAGCGTTGACTTCTAAGGCCCTAACTATTCAATCTGTTGGAGCAACGCCCTAGGGTGAAGCCTAGGTTGTGCGGAACGTAGAAATGACGTTAACTTTCGTACTGGTTGCAATTACTTGTTTTATACGATTGAAAAACTGTTGTATTTATATTGTATTTTATGCTTCTGGCGTTGACTTCTAAGGCACTAGTTATTCGATCTGCTGGAGCAACGCCCTGGAGTGAAGCCTAGGTTGCCCAGTACGTAGAAATGACCATAACTTTCCCACTGGCTGCTATTGTTCGTTTTATACGATGGAAAAACTGTTATATTTATATTGTATATTATGCTTCTGGCGTTGACTTCTTAGGCCCTAACTATTCGATCTGGTTGAACAACGCCCTAGAGTGAAGCCTAGGTAGCCTGGAACGTAGAAATGACCATCACTTTCACACGGGTTGCCATTATTCCTGTTATTGGATGGAAAGACTGTTGTATTTTTATGGTATTTTATACTTCTGGCGTTGACTTCTTAGGCCGTAACTATTCGATCTGGTGGAACAACGCCGTAGAGTGAAGCCTAGGTTGCCCGGATCGTAGAAATGACCATTACTTTCACACTGGTTGCAAATAATTCCTGCTATACGATGGAAAAACTGTTGTATTTTTATTGCATTTTATGCTTCGGGCATCGACTTCTAAGGCCCTACCTATTCAATCTGTAGGAGCAACGCCCTAGGGTGAAGCCTAGGTAGCCCGGAACGTAGAAATGACCATCACTTCCATACTGGTAGCAATTATTCGTTTTATACGATGGAAAGACAGTTGTGTTTATATTGAATTTTATGCTTCTGGCGTTGACTTCTAAGGCCGTAGCTATTAGATGTGGTGGAGCATCGCCCTAGAGTGACGCCTAGGGTGCTCGGAACGTAGAAATGACCATTACTTTCACACTGTTTGCAATTATTCATTTTATACGATGGAAAAGCTGTTCTATTTATTTTGTATTTTATGCTTCGGGCGTTGACTTCTAAGCCCCTAACTATTCGATCTGGTGGTGCAACGCACTAGAGTGAAGCCTAGGTTGCCTGGAACGGAGAAATAACCATAACTTTCACACTGGTTGCTATTATTCGTTTTATACGATGGAAAACCTGTTATATTTATATTGTATTTTAAACTTCTGGCGTTGACTTCTTAAGCCCTAACTATTCTATCTGGTGGAACAACGCCCTAGAGTGAAGCCTAGGTTGCCCGGAACGTAGAAATGATCATCACTTTCACACTGGTTGCAATTATTCCTGTTATACGATGGAAAAACTCTTGTATATTTATTGTATTTTATGCTCCGCGCGTTGACTTCTATGGCCCTACCTAATCGATCTGTTGGAGCAACACCCTACAGTTAAGCCTAGGTCGCCCGGAACGTAGAAATAAACATAACTTTCACACTGGCAGCAATTATTCGCTTTTTACAATGGAAAAACTGTTCTATTTATTTTGTATTTTATGCTTCGGCCGTGGACTTCTAAGGCCCTAACTACTCGATCTGGTGGAGCAACGCCCTAGAGTGAAGCATAGGTTGCCCGGAACGTAGAAATGACCTTTACTTTCACACTGGTTGCAATTATTCCTGTTATACGATGGCAAAGCTGTTGTATTTATATTGTATCTAATGCTTCTGTCGTTGACTTCTAAGGCCGTAGCAATTAGTTGTGGTGGAGCAACGCCCTAGAGTGACGCCTAGGTTGCCGGAAGTTAGAAATGACCATTACTTTCACAATGTTTGCAATTATTCATTTTATACGATGGGAAAACTGTTGTACTTATATTGTATTTTATTCTTCTGCCGTTGAATTCTATGTCACTAGCTATTCGATCTGGTGGAGCTACGCCCTAGAATGAAACCTAGGTTACCCGGATCGTAGAAATGACCAGTACTTTCACACTGTTTGCAGTTATTCCTGTTATTCGATGGAAAAACTGTTGCATCTTTATTGTATTTTATGCTTCTGGCGTTGACTTCATAGGCCCTAACAAATCGATCTGGTGGAACAACGCCCTAGAGTGAAGCCTAGGTTGCCTGGAACGTACAAATGACCATCACTTTCACACGGGTTGCAATTATTCCTGTTATAGGATGGAAAGACTGTTGTATTTTTAATGTATTTTATGCTTCAGGCGTTGACTTCTGAGGCCGTAGCTATTCGATGTGGTGGAAGAACGCCATAGAGTGAAGCCTAGGTTGCCCGGAACGTAAAAATGTCCATAAGTTTCATACTGGTTGCAATTATTTGTTTTATACGATGGAAAAACTGTTGTATTTATATTGTATTTTATGCTTCTGGTGTTGACTTCTTAGGCCCTAACAATTCGATCAGGTGGAGCAATGCCTCAGAGTTACGCCTAGGATGCCCGAAACGCCGAGATGATCATTACTTTCACGCTTGTTGAAATTATTCCTGTTATACGATGAAAAGGCTGTTGTATTTGTATTGTATTTTACGCTTCAGGCGTAGGCTTCTAAGGCCGTAGCTATTCGATATGGTGGAGCACCGCCCTAGAGTGAAGCCTAGGATGCTCGGAACGTAGAGATGACCATTACTTTCGCAATGTTTGCAATTATTCGTTTTATACGATGGAAAAACTGTTGTATTTATATTGTATTTTATGCTTCTGGCGTTGACTTCTAATGCACTAACTATTCGATCTGGTGGAACAACGCCCTAGGGTGAAGCCTAGGTTGCCCAGAAAGTAGAAATGACGTTATCTTTCATACTGGTTGCAATTATTCGTTTTATACGATGGAAAAACTGTTGTATCTATATTGTATTTTATGCTTCTGGCGTTGACTTCTAAGGCACTAACTATTCGATCTGGTGGAGCAACGCCCTAGAGTGAAGCATAAGTTGCCCTGAACGTAGCAATTACCATCACTTTCAAACTGGTTGCAAATATTCCTATTATATGACGGAAAAACTGATGTATTTTTATTGCATTTTATGCTTCGGGCATTCACTTCTAAGGCCCTAACTATTCAATCTGTAGGAGCAACGCCCTAGGGTGTAGCCTAGGTTGCCCGTAAAGTAGAAATGACCATAGCTTTCATACTGGTTGCAATTATTCGTTTTATATGATCGAAAAACTGTTGTATTTATATAGTATTTTATGCTTCTGTCGTTGACGTCTAAGGCTGTAGCTATTAGATGTGGTGGAGCAACGCACTAGAGTGACGCCTAGGTTGCCCGGAACGTAGAAATGACCATTGCTTTCGCAATGTTTGCAATTATACATTTTATAAGATGGAAAAACCGTTGTACTTATATCGTATTTTATGCTTCTGGCGTTGACTTCTTAGGCCCTAACTATTCCATCTGGTGGAACAAGGCCCTAGGGTGATGCCTAGGCTGCACGGAACGTAGAAATGGAAATAACTTTCACACCGGTAGCAATTATTCGTTTTATACGATGGAAAAACAGTTCTATTTATTTTGTATTTTATGTTTCGGCCGTTGACTTCTAAGGCACTAACTATTCGATCTGTTGGAGCAACGCCCTAGGGTGAAGCCTAGGATGCCCGGAACGTAGGAATGACCGTAACTTTCACACTGGTTGCTATTATTCGTTTTATACGATGGAAAAACTGTTATATTTATAATGTATTTTATGCTTCTGGCGCTGACTTCTTAGGCCCTAACTATTCGATCTGGTGGAACAACGCCGTAGAGTGAAGTCTAGGTTGCCCGGAACGTAGAAATGCCCATAACTTTCACACTGGTTTCTATTATTCGTTTTATGCGATGGAAAAGCTGTTGTATTTATACCGTATTTTAGGCTTCTGGCGTTGACTTCTTATGCCCTAACTATTCCATCTGGTGGAACAACGCCCTAGGGTGAAGCCTAGGTTGCCCGGAACGTAGAAATGACCATCACTTTCAAACTGGTTGAAATTAATCCTTTTATACGATGGAAAAACTGTTATATTTATATTGTATTTTATGCTTCTGGAGTTGCCTTCTTAGGCCCTAACTGTTCGATCTGGTGGAACAACGCCCTAGAGTGAAGCCTAGGTTACACGGAACGTAGAAATGACCAGTAATTTCACACTGTTTTCAGTTACTCCTGTTATACGATGGAAAAGCTGTTGCATCTTTATTGTATTTTATGCTTCTGGCGTTGACTTCTAAGGCCCTAACTATTCGATCTGGTGGAGCAACGCCCTAGAGTGAAGCCTAGGTTGCCCGGAACGTAGAAATGACCATCACTTTCAAACTGGTAGCAATTAATCCTTTTATACGACGGAAAAACTGTTGTATTTTTATTGCATTTTATGCTTCCGACGTAGACTTCTAAGGCCCTAACTATTCAATCTGTTGGAGCAACGCCCTAGGGTGAAGCCTAGGTTGCCCGGAAAGTAGAAATGACCACAATTTTCATACTGGTGCAATTACACGTTTTATATGATGGTAAAACTGTTGTACTTATTTTGTATTTTATGCTTCGGCCGTTGACTTCTAAGGCACTAACTATTCGATCTGGTGGAACAACGCCCTACGGTGAAGCCTAGGTTGCCCGGAACGTAGAAATGACCATAACTTTTACACTGGTAGCAATTATTCGTTTTATACAATGGAAAAACTGTTCTGTTTATTTTGTATTTTAAGCTTCGGGCGTTGACTTCTAAGGCCCTAACTGTTTGATCTGGCGGAGCAACGCCCTAGAGTGAAGCCTAGGTTGCCCGGAACCTAGAAATGACCATAACTTTCACACTGGATGCTATTATTCGTTCTATACGATGGAAAAACTGTTATATTTATTATGTATCTTATGCTTCTGGCGTTCACTTCATAGGCCCTAACAAATCGATCTGGTGGAACAACGCCCTAGAGTGAAGCCTAGGTTGCCCGGAACGTAAAAATGTCCATAAGTTTCATACTGGTTGCAATTATTTGTTTTATACGATGGAAAAACTGTTGTATTTATATTGTATTTTATGCTTCTGGCGTTGACTTCTTAGGCCCTAACAATTCGATCACGTGGAGCAATGCCTCAGAGTTACGCCTAGGATGCCCGAAACGCCGAGATGATCATTACTTTCACGCTTGTTGAAATTATTCCTGTTATACGATGAAAAGTCTGTTGTATTTGTATTGTATTTTACGCTTCAGGCGTAGGCTTCTAAGGCTGTAGCTATTCGATATGGTGGAGCACCGCCCTAGAGTGAAGCCTAGGATGCTCGGAACGTAGAGATGACCATTACTTTCGCAATGTTTGCAATTATTCGTTTTATACGATGGAAAAACTGTTGTATTTATATTGTATTTTATGCTTCTGGCGTTGACTTCTAATGCACTAACTATTCAATCTGTTGGAGCAACGCCCTAGGGTGAAGCCTAGGTTGCCCGGAAAGTAGAAATGACGTTAACTTTCATACTGGTTGCAATTACTCGTTTTATACGATTGAAAAACTGTTATATTTATATTGTATTTTATGCATCTGGCGTTGCCTTCTTAGGCCCTAGCTGTTCGATCTGGTGGAGCAACGCCCTAGAGTGGAGCCTAGGTTACCCGGAACGTAGAAATGACCAGTACTTTCACACTGTTTGCAGTTATTCCTGTTATACGATGGAAAAACTGTTGCATTTTTATTGAATTTTATGCTTCTGGCGTTGACTTCTAAGGCCCTCAATATTCTATGTGGTGGATCAACGCCCTAGAGTGAAGCCTATGTTGCCCGGAACGTAGAAATGACCATCACTTTCAAACTGGTTGCAATTAATCCTTTTATACGATGGAAAATCTGTTGTATTTTTATTGCATTTTATGCTTCCGGCGTTGACTTCTAAGGCCCTAACTATTCAATCTGTTGGAGTAACGCCCTAGGGTGAAGCTTAGGTTGTCCGGAACGTAGAAATGACGTTATCTTTCATACTGGTTGCAATTATTCGTTTTATACGATGGAAAAACTGTTGTATATATATTGTATTTTATGCTTCTGGCGTTGACTTCTAAGGCCCTAACTATTCGATCTGGTGGAACAACGCCGTAGAGTGAAGCCTAGGTTGCCCGGAACGTAGAAACGCCCATAACTTTCGCACTGGTTGCTATTATTCGTTTTATGCGATGGAAAAGCTGTTGTATTTATACCGTATTTTATGCTTCTGGCGTTGACTTCTTATGCCCTAACTATTCCATCTGGTGGAACAACGCCCTAGGGTGAAGCCTAGGTTGCCCGGAACGTAGAAATGACCATCACTTTCAAACTGGTTGAAATTAATCCTTTTATACGATGGAAAAACTGTTATATTTATATTGTATTTTATGCTTCTGGCGTTGACTTCTAAGGCCCTAACTATTCGATCTGGTGGAGCAACGCCCTAGAGTGAAGCCCAGGTTGCCCGGAACGTAGAAATGACCATCACTTTCAAACTGGTTGCAATTAATCCTTTTATACGACGGAAAAACTGTTGTATTTATATTGTATTTTATGCTTCTGGCGTTGACTTCTAAGGCCCTAGTTATTCGATCTGGTGGAGCAACGCCCTAGAGTGATGCCTAGGCTGCCCGGAACGTAGAAATGACCATCACTTTCAAACTGGTTGCGATTAATCCTTTTATACGATGGAAAAACTGTTATATTTATTGTGTATCTTATGCTTCTGGCGTTGACTTCTTAGGCCCTAACAATTCGATCTGGTGGAACAACGCCCTAGAGTGAAGCCTAGGTTGCCTGGAACGTACTAATGACCATCACTTTCACACGGGTTGCAATTACTCGTTTTATATGATTGAAAAACTGTTGTATTTATATTGTATTTTATGCTTCTGGCGTTGACTTCTTATGCCCTAACTATTCCATCTGGTGGAGCAACGCCATATGGTGAAGCCTAGGTTGCCCGGAACGTAGAAATGACCATAACTTTCACACCGGTAGCAATTATTCGTTGTATACGATGGAAAAACTGTTCAATTTATTTTGTATTTTATGCTTCGGGCGTTGACTTCTAAGGCCCTAAATATTCAATCTGTTGAAGCAACGCACTAGGGTGAAGCCTAGGTTGCCCGGAAAGTAGAAATGACCATCACTTTCACACGGGTTGCAATTATTCCTGTTATAGGATGGAAAGACTGTTGTATTTTTAATGTATTTTATGCTTCAGGCGTTGACTTCTGAGGCCGTAGCTATTCGATGTGGTGGAAGAACGCCATAGAGTGAAGCCTAGGTTGCCCGGAACGTAAAAATGTCCATAAGTTTCATGCTGGTTGCAATTATTTGTTTTATACGATGGAAAAACTGTTGTATTTATATTGTATTTTATGCTTCTGGCGTTGACTTCTAATGCACTAACTATTCAATCTGTTGGAGCAACGCCCTAGGGTGAAGCCTAGGTTGCCCGGAAAGTAGAAATGACGTTAACTTTCATACTGGTTGCAATTACTCGTTTTATACGATTGAAAAACTGTTATATTTATATTGTATTTTATGCATCTGGCGTTGCCTTCTTAGGCCCTAGCTGTTCGATCTGGTGGAGCAACGCCCTAGAGTGGAGCCTAGGTCACCCGGAACGTAGAAATGACCAGTACTTTCACACTGTTTGCAGTTATTCCTGTTATACGATGGAAAAACTGTTGCATTTTTATTGAATTTTATGCTTCTGGCGTTGACTTCTAAGGCCCTCAATATTCTATGTGGTGGATCAACGCCCTAGAGTGAAGCCTATGTTGCCCGGACGTAGAAATGACCATCACTTTCAAACTGGTTGCAATTAATCCTTTTATACGATGGAAAATCTGTTGTATTTTTATTGCATTTTATGCTTCCGGCGTTGACTTCTAAGGCCCTAACTATTCAATCTGTTGGAGTAACGCCCTAGGGTGAAGCCTAGGTTGTCCGGAACGTAGAACTGACGTTATCTTTCATACTGGTTGCAATTATTCGTTTTATACGATGGAAAAACTGTTGTATTTATGTTGTATTTTATGCTTCTGACGTTGACTTCTAAGGCCCTAACTATTCGATCTGGTGGAACAACGCCGTAGAGTGAAGCCTAGGTTGCCCGGAACGTAGAAATGCCCATAACTTTCGCACTGGTTGCTATTATTCGTTTTATGCGATGGAAAAGCTGTTGTATTTATACCGTATTTTATGCTTCTGGCGTTGACTTCTTATGCCCTAACTATTCCATCTGGTGGAACAACGCCCTAGGGTGAAGCCTAGGTTGCCCGGAACGTAGAAATGACCATCACTTTCAAACTGGTTGAAATTAATCCTTTTATACGATGGAAAAACTGTTATATTTATATTGTATTTTATGCTTCTGGAGTGGCCTTCTTAGGCCCTAACTGTGCGATCTGGTGGAACAACGCCCTAGAGTGAAGCCTAGGTTACACGGAACGTAGAAATGACCAGTACTTTCACACTGTTTTCAGTTACTCCTGTTATACGATGGAAAAGCTGTTGCATCTTTATTGTATTTTATGCTTCTGGCGTTGACTTCTAAGGCCCTAACTATTCGATCTGGTGGAGCAACGCCCTAGAGTGAAGCCCAGGTTGCCCGGAACGTAGAAATGACCATCACTTTCAAACTGGTTGCAATTAATCCTTTTATACGACGGAAAAACTGTTGTATTTATATTGTATTTTATGCTTCTGGCGTTGACTTCTAAGGCCCTAGTTATTCGATCTGGTGGAGCAACGCCCTAGAGTGATGCCTAGGTTGCCCGGAACGTAGAAATGACCATCACTTTCAAACTGGTTGCAATTAATCCTTTTATACGATGGAAAATCTGTTGTATTTTTATTGCATTTTATGCTTCCGGCGTTGACTTCTAAGGCCCTAACTATTCAATCTGTTGGAGTAACGCCCTAGGGTGAAGCCTAGGTTGTCCGGAACGTAGAAATGACGTTATCTTTCATACTGGTTGCAATTATTCGTTTTATACGATGGAAAAACTGTTGTATTTATATTGTATTTTATGCTTCTGGCGTTGACTTCTTAGGCCCTAACTATTCCATCTGGTGGAACAACGCCCTAGGGAGAAGCGTAGGTTGCCCGGAAAGTAGAAATGACCATAACTTTCACACTGGTAGCAATGATTCGTTTTATACGATGGAAAAACTGTTCTATTTATTTTGTATTTTATGCTTCTGGCGTTGACTTCTAAGGCCCTAACTATTCGATCAGGTGGAGCAACGCCCTAGAGTGAAGCCTAGGTAGCCTGCAACGTAGAAATGACCATCACTTTCAAACGGGTTGCCATTATTCCTGTTATAGGATGGAAAGACTGTTGCATTTTTATGGTATTTTATACTTCTGGCGTTGACTTCTTAGGCCGTAACTATTCGATCTGGTGGAACAACGCCGTAGAGTGAAGCCTAGGTTGCCTGGATCGTAGAAATGACAATTACTTTCACACTGTTTGCAATTATTCCTTTTATACGATGGAAAAGCTGTTGTATTTATATCGTATTTTATGCTCCTGGCGTTGACTTCTAAGGACCTAACTATTCTATCTGGTGGAACAACGCCCTAGAGTGAGGCCTAGGTAGCCCGGAACGTAGAAATGACCATCACTTCCATACTGGTAGCAATTATTCGTTTTATACGATGGAAAGACAGTTGTGTTTATATTGAATTTTATGCTTCTGGCGTTGACTTCTAAGGCCGTAGCTATTAGATGTGGTGGAGCATCGCCCTAGAGTGACGCCTAGGGTGCTCGGAACGTAGAAATGACCATTACTTTCACACTGTTTGCAATTATTCATTTTATACGATGGAAAAGCTGTTCTATTTATTTTGTATTTTATGCTTCGGGCGTTGACTTCTAAGCCCCTAACTATTCGATCTGGTGGTGCAACGCACTAGAGTGAAGCCTAGGTTGCCTGGAACGGAGAAATAACCATAACTTTCACACTGGTTGCTATTATTCGTTTTATACGATGGAAAACCTGTTATATTTATATTGTATTTTAAGCTTCTGGCGTTGACTTCTTAAGCCCTAACTATTCTATCTGGTGGAACAACGCCCTAGAGTGAAGCCTAGGTTGCCCGGAACGTAGAAATGATCATCACTTTCACACTGGTTGCAATTATTCCTGTTATACGATGGAAAAACTCTTGTATATTTATTGTATTTTATGCTCCGCGCGTTGACTTCTATGGCCCTACCTAATCGATCTGTTGGAGCAACACCCTACAGTTAAGCCTAGGTCGCCCGGAACGTAGAAAGAAACATAACTTTCACACTGGCAGCAATTATTCGCTTTTTACAATGGAAAAACTGTTCTATTTATTTTGTATTTTATGCTTCGGCCGTGGACTTCTAAGGCCCTAACTACTCGATCTGGTGGAGCAACGCCCTAGAGTGAAGCATAGGTTGCCCGGAACGTAGAAATGACCTTTACTTTCACACTGGCTGCAATTATTCCTGTTATACGATGGCAAAGCTGTTGTATTTATATTGTATTTTATGCTTCTGTCGTTGACTTCTAAGGCCGTAGCAATTAGTTCTGGTGGAGCAACGCCCTAGAGTGACGCCTAGGTTGCCGGAACTTAGAAATGACCATTACTTTCACAATGTTTGCAATTATTCATTTTATACGATGGGAAAGCTGTTGTACTTATATTGTATTTTATTCTTCTGCCGTTGAATTCTATGTCACTAGCTATTCGATCTGGTGGAGCTACGCCCTAGAATGAAACCTAGGTTACCCGGAACGTAGAAATGACCAGTACTTTCACACTGTTTGCAGTTATTCCTGTTATTCGATGGAAAAACTGTTGCATCGTTATTGTATTTTATGCTTCTGGCGTTGACTTGTAAGGCCGTAGCTATTAGATGTGGTGGAGCAACGCCGTAGAGTGACGCCCATGTTGCCCGGAACGTAGAAATGTCCATTACTTTCACAGTGGTTGCTATTATTCGTTTTATACCATGGAAAAACTGTTATATTTATATTGTATTTTATGCTTCTGGCGCTGACTTCTTAGGCCCTAACTATTCGATCTGGTGGAGCAACGCCGTAGAGTGAAGCCTAGGTTGCCCGGAACGTAGAAATGACCATCACTTTCAAACTGGTTGCGATTAATCCTTTTATACGATGGAAAAACTGTTACATTTATTGTGTATCTTATGCTTCTGGCGTTGACTTCTTAGGCCCTAACAATTGGATCTGGTGGAACAACGCCCTAGAGTGAAGCCTAGGTTGCCTGGAACGTACTAATGACCATCACTTTCACACGGGTTGCAATTACTCGTTTTATACGATTGAAAAACTGTTGTATTTATATTGTATTTTATGCTTCTGGCGTTGACTTCTTATGCCCTAACTATTCCATCTGGTGGAGCAACGCCATATGGTGAAGCCTAGGTTGTCCGGAACGTAGAAATGACCATAACTTTCACACCGGTAGCAATTATTCGTTGTATACGATGGAAAAACTGTTCAATTTATTTTGTATTTTATGCTTCGGGCGTTGACTTCTAAGGCCCTAAATATTCAATCTGTTGAAGCAACGCACTAGGGTGAAGCCTAGGTTGCCCGGAAAGTAGAAATGACCATAACTTTAATACTGGTTGCAATTATTCGTTTTATACGATGGAAAAACTGTTGTATTTATATTGTATTCTATGCTTCTGGCGTTGACTTCTAAGGCCCTAACTATTCGATCTGGTGGAGCAACGCCCTAGAGTGAAGCCTAGGTTGCCCGGAACGTAGAAGTGACCATCACTTTCAAACTGGTTGCAATTAATCCTTTTATACGACGGAAAAACTGTTGTATTTTTATAGCATTTTATGCTTCCGGCGTGGACTTCTAAGGCCCTAACTATTCAATCTGTTGGAGCAACGCCCTAGGGTGAAGCCTAGGTTGCCCGGAAAGTAGAAATGACCACAATTTTCATACTGGTGCAATTACACGTTTTATATGATGGAAAAACTGTTGTATTTATTTTGTATTTTATGCTTCGGCCGTTGACTTCTAAGGCACTAACTATTCGATCTGGTGGAACAACGCCCTACGGTGAAGCCTAGGTTGCCCGGAACGTAGAAATGACCATAACTTTTACACTGGTAGCAATTATTCGTTTTATACAATGGAAAAACTGTTCTGTTTATTTTGTATTTTAAGCTTCGGGCGTTGACTTCTAAGGCCCTAACTGTTTGATCTGGCGGAGCAACGCCCTAGAGTGAAGCCTAGGTTGCCCGGAACGTAGAAATGACCATAACTTTCACACTGGATGCTATTATTCGTTCTATACGATGGAAAAACTGTTATATTTATTATGTATCTTATGCTTCTGGCGTTGACTTCTTAGGCCCTAACAAATCGATCTGGTGGAACAACGCCCTAGACTGAAGCCTAGGTTGCCTGGAACGTACAAATGACCATCACTTTCACACGGGTTGCAATTATTTCTGTTATAGGATGGAAAGACTGTTGTATTTTTAATGTATTTTATGCTTCAGGCGTTGACTTCTGAGGCCGTAGCTATTCGATGTGGTGGAAGAACGCCATAGAGTGAAGCCTAGGTTGCCCGGAACGTAGAAATGACCAGTACTTTCACACTGTTTGCAGTTACTCCTGTTATACGATGGAAAAACTGTTGCATCTTTATTGAATTTTATGCTTCTGGCGTTGACTTCTAAGGCCCTAACTGTTCTATCTGGTGGATCAACGCCCTAGAGTGAAGCCTATGTTCCTCGGAATGTAAAAATGACCATAACATTCACACTTGTTAAAATTATTCGTTTTATACGATGGAAAAGCTGTTGCATCTTTATTGTATTTTATGCTTCTGGCGTTGACTTCTAAGGCCCTAACTATTCGATCTGGTGGTGCAACGCCTTGGAGTGAAGCCTAGGTTGCCCGGAACGTAGAAATGACCATCACTTTCAAACTGGTTGCAATTAATCCTTTTATACGATGGAAAAACTGTTGTATTTTTATTGCATTTTATGCTTCCGGCGTTGACTTCTAAGGCCCTAACTATTCAATCTTTGGAGCAACGCCCTAGGGTGAAGCCTCGGTTGCCCGGAACGTAGAAATGACCATAACTTTACACTGGTAGCAATTATTCCTGTTATATGATGGAAACACTGTTGTATTTTTATTGCATTTTATGCTTCGGGCGTTGACTTCTAAGGACCTAGCTATTCAATCTGTTGGTGCAACGCCCTAGGGTTGAAGCCTAGGTTGCTCGGAAAGTAGAAATGACCATAAGTTTCATACTGGTTGCAATTATTTGTTTTACACGATGGAAAAACTGTTGTATTTTTATTGTATTTTATGCTTCTGGCGTTGACTTCTAAGGCACTAGCTATTCGATCTGGTGAAGCAACGCCCGAGGGTGTAGCCTAGGTTGCCCGTAAAGTAGAAATGACCATAGCTTTCATACTGGTTGCAATTATTCGTTTTATATGATGGAAAAACTGTTGTATTTATATTGTATTTTATGCTTCTGGCGTTCACTTCTTAGGCCCTAACTATTCGATCTGGTGGAACAACGCCCTATGGTGAAGCCTAGGTTGACCGGAACGTAGAAATGACCATAACTTTCACACCAGTAGCAATTATTCGTTTTACACGATGGAAAAACTGTTCTATTTATTTTGTATTTTATGCATCGGGCGTTGACTTCTAAGTCCCTAACTATTCAATCTGTTGGAGCAACGCCCGAGGGTGAAGCCTAGGTCGCCCGGAAAGTAGAAATGACGTTAACTTTCACACTGGTTGGTATTATTCGTTCTATACGATGGAAAAACTGTTATATTTATATTGTATCTTATGCTTCTGGCGTTGACTTCTTAGGCCCTAACAATTCGATCTGGTGGAAAAACGCCCTAGAGTGAAGCCTAGGTTGCTCGGAATGTAGAAATGACCATAAGTCTCATACTGGTTGCAATTATTCGTTTTATACGATGGAAAAGCTGTTGCATCTTTATTGTATTTTATGCTTCTGTCTTTGACGTCTAAGGCCGTAGCTATTAGATGTGGTGGAGCAACGCACTAAGGTGACGCCTAGGTTGCCTGGAACGTGGAATGACCATTACTTCCGCAATGTTTGCAATTATTCATTTTATACGATGGAAAAACTGTTGTACTTATATTGTATTTTATGCTTCTGGCGTTGACTTCTTAGGCCCTAACAATTCGATCTGGTGGAACAACGCCCTAGAGTGAAGCCTAGGTTGCCTGGAACGTACAAATGACCATCACTTTCACACGGGTTGCAATTATTCCTGTTATAGGACGGAAAGACTGTTGTATTTTTATTGTATTTTATGCTTCAGGCGTTGACTTCTGAGGCAGCAGCTATTCGATGTGGTGGAAGAACGCCATAGAGTGAAGCCTAGGTTTCCCGGAACGTAGAAATGACCATCACTTTCAAACTGGTTGCAATTATTCCTGTTATATGATGGAAAAACTGTTGTATTTTTATTGCATTTTATGCTACGGGCATTAACTTCTAAGGTCCTAACTATTCAATCTGTTGGAGCAACGCCCTAGGGTGAAGCCTACGTTTCGCGGAAAGTAGAAATGACAATAACTTTCACACTGGGTGCAATTATTCGCTTAATACGATGGAAAAACTGTTATATTTATATTGTATATAATGCTTCTGGCGTTGACTTCTTAGCCCCTAACTATTCCATCTGGTGGAACAACGCAATAGAGTGAAGCCTAGGTTGCCCGGAACGTAGAATTGGCCATCACTTTCAAACTGGTTGCAATTATTCCTGTTATATGATGGAAACACTGTTGTATTTTTATTGCATTTTATGCTTCGGGCGTTGACTTCTAAGGACCTAGCTATTCAATCTGTTGGTGCAACGCCCTAGGGTTGAAGCCTAGGTTGCTCGGAAAGTAGAAATGACCATAAGTTTCATACTGGTTGCAATTATTTGTTTTATACGATGGAAAAGCTGTTGCATCTTTATTGTATTTTATGCTTCTGTCTTTGACGTCTAAGGCCGTAGCTATTAGATGTGGTGGAGCAACGCACTAGAGTGACGCCTAGGTTGCCTGGAACGTGGAATGACCATTACTTCCGCAATGTTTGCAATTATTCATTTTATACGATGGAAAGACTGTTGTACTTATATTGTATTTTATGCTTCTGGCGTTGACTTCTTAGGCCCTAACAATTCGATCTGGTGGAACAACGCCCTAGAGTGAAGCCTAGGTTGCCTGGAACGTACAAATGACCATCACTTTCACACGGGTTGCAATTATTCCTGTTATAGGACGGAAAGACTGTTGTATTTTTATTGTATTTTATGCTTCAGGCGTTGACTTCTGAGGCAGCAGCTATTCGATGTGGTGGAAGAACGCCATAGAGTGAAGCCTAGGTTGCCCGGAACGTAGAAATGACCATCACTTTCAAACTGGTTGCAATTATTCCTGTTATATGATGGAAAAACTGTTGTATTTTTATTGCATTTTATGCTACGGGCATTGACTTCTAAGGTCCTAACTATTCAATCTGTTGGAGCAACGCCCTAGGGTGAAGCCTACGTTTCGCGGAAAGTAGAAATGACAATAACTTTCACACTGGGTGCAATTATTCGCTTAATACGATGGAAAGACTGTTATATTTATATTGTATTTAATGCTTCTGGCGTTGACTTCTTAGCCCCTAACTATTCCATCTGGTGGAACAACGCAATAGAGTGAAGCCTAGGTTGCCCAGAACGTAGAATTGGCCATCACTTTCAAACTGGTTGCAATTATTCCTGTTATATGATGGAAACACTGTTGTATTTTTATTACATTTTATGCTTCGGGCGTTGACTTCTAAGGCCCTAACTATTCAATCTGTTGGTGCCACGCCATAGGGTTGAAGCCTAGGTTGCTCGGAAAGTAGAAATGACCATAAGTTTCATACTGGTTGCAATTATTCGTTTTATACGATGGAAAAACTGTTGTATTTATAATGTATTTTAAGCTTCTGGCGTCGACTTCTAAGGCACTAACTATACGATCTGGTGGAGCAACGCAATAGAGTGAAGCCTAGGTTGCCCGGAACGAAGAAATGACCATCACTTTCAAACTGGTTGCAATTATTCCGGTTATATGATGAAAAACTGTTGTATTTTTATTGCATTTTATGCTTCGTGCATTGACTTTTAAGTCCCTAACTATTCAATCTGATGGAGCAACGCCCTAGGGTGAAGCCTAGGTTGCCCGGAGCGTAGAAATGAGCATAACTATCACACTTGTTGCAATTATTCGTTTTATACGATGGAAAAGCTGCTTTATTTATATCGTATTTTATGCTTCAGGGGTTGACTTCTTAGGTCCTAACTATTCCATCTGGTGGATCAACGCCCTAGGGTGAAGCCTAAGTTGCCGGAAAGTAGAAATGACCATAACTTTCACACTGGTAGCAATTATTCGTTTTATACAATGGAAAAACTGTTCTATTTATTTTGCATTTTATGCTTCGGGCATTGTCTTCTAAGGCCCTAACTATTCAACCTGTTGGAGCAACGTCCTAGGGTGAAGCCTAGGTTGCCCGGAAAGTAGAAATGACCATAACTTTCACACTGGTAGCAATTATTCGTTTTATACAATGGAAAAACTGTTCTATTTATTTTGCATTTTATGCTTCGGGCATTGTCTTCTAAGGCCCTAACTATTCAACCTGTTGGAGCAACGTCCTAGGGTGAAGCCTAGGTTGCCCGGAAAGTAGAAATGACCATAACTTTCATCCTGGTTGCAATTATTCGTTTATATGATGGAAAAACTGTTGTATTTATATTGTACTTTATGCTTCTGGCTTTGATTTCTAAGACCCTAGCTATTCGATCTGGTAGAGCAACGCCCTAGAGTGAAACCTAGGTTATCCGGAACGTAGAAATGTCCAGTACATTCACACTGGTTGCAGTTATTCCTGTTAAACGATGGAAAAACTGTTGCATCATTATTGTATTTTATGCTTCTGGTGTTGACTTCTGAGGCCCTAACTATTCGATCTGGTGGAGCAACGCCCTAGATAGAAGCCTAGGTTGGCCGGAATGTAGAAATGTCCATAACTTTCACACTGGTTGCAATTATTCCTGTTATACGATGGAAAAACTGTTGTATTTTAATTGTATTTTATGCTTTCAGCGATGAATTATAAGTCCCTAGCTATTCGATCTGGTGGAGCAACGCACTAGAGTGACGCCTAGGTTGCTCGGAACGTAGAAATGACCATTACTTTCACACTGGTTGCAATTATTCGTTTTATACGATGGAAAAGCTGTTATATTTATATTGTATTTTATGCTTCTGGCGTTGACTTCTTAGGCCCTAACTATTCGATCTGGTGGAGCAATGCCTCAGAGATAATTCTAGGATGCAAGAAACGCCGAAATGATCATTACTATCACGCTTGTTGCAATTATTCCTGTTATACGATGAAAAGACTGTTGTATTTTTATTGTATTTTATGCTTCAGTCGTAGACTTCTAAGGCCGTAGCTATTCGATATGTTGGAGCACCGCCCTAGAGTGAAGCCTAGGTTGCTCGGAACGTAGAAATTACCACTACTTTCACACTGTTTGCAATTATTCATTTAATATGATGGAAATGCTGTTGTATTTATACCGTATTTTATGCTTCTGGCGTTGACTTCTAAGGACCTAAGTATTCGATCTGGTGGAGCAACGCCCTAGAGTGAAGCCTAGGTTGCTCGGAATGTAGAAATGACCATAACTTTCACACTGGTTGTAATTATTCATTTTATACGATGGAAGTGCTGTTGTATTTATACCGTATTTTATGCTTCTGGCGTTGACTTCTAAGGACCTAAGTATTCGATCTGGTGGAGCAACGCCCTAGAGTGAAGCCTAGGTTGCTCGGAATGTAGAAATGACCATAACTTTCACACTGGTTGTAATTATTCATTTTATACGATGGAAAAACTGTTGTACTTATTTTGTATTTTATTCTTATGGCGTTGAATTCTAAGTCCCTAGCTCTTCGATCTAGTGGAGCAACACCCTAGAGTGAAACCTAGGTTACCCGTAACGGAGAAATGACCAGTACTTACATACTGTTTGCAGTTATTCCTGTTATACGATGGAAAAACTTTTGCATCTTTATTGTATTTTATGCTTCTGGCGTTGACTTCTAAGGCCCTAACTATTCGGTTTGGTGTAGCAACGCCCTAGAGTGGAACCTAGGTTGCCCGGTACGTAGAAATGACCATTACGTTCACACTGTTTGCAAATATACATTATATATGCTGGAAAATCTGTTGCATTCATGTTGTATTTTATGCTTCTGGCGTTGACTTCTTAGGCCCTAACTATTCGATCTTATGGAGCACCGCCCTAGAGTGAAGCCTAGGTTGCCCGAAACGTAGAAATGACCATAACTTCCACACTGGTTGCAATTATTCGCTTTATACGATGGAAAAGGTGTTGTATTTATATCGTATTTTATGCTTCTGGCGTTGACTTCTTAGGCCCTAACTGTTCCATCTGGTGGAACAACGCCCTAGGGTAAAGCCCAGGTTGCGCGGAACGTAGAAATGACCATAACTTTCACACTGGTAGCAATTATTCGTTTTATACCATGGAAAAACTGTTTTATTTCTTTTGTATTTTATGCTTCGGGCATTGACTTTTAAGGCCCTAACTATTCAATCTGTTGGAGCAACGCCCTGGAGTGAATCCTAGGTTGCCCGGAACGTAGAAATGACCATTACATTCACACTGTTTGCTATTATTCCTCTTATACGATGGAAAAACTGTTGTATTTTTATTGTATTCTATGCTTCTGGCGTTTAATTCTAAGTCGCTAGCTATTTGATCTGGTGGAGCAACGACCTAGAGTGAAGCCTAGGTTGCCCGGAACGTAGAAATGACCATTACTTTCACACTGGTTGCTTTATTCATTTTGTACGATGGAAAAGCTGTTGTATTTATATTGTATTTTATGCCTCTGGCATTGACTTTTAAGGCCCTAACTATTCAATCTGTTGGAGCAACGCCCTGGAGTGAATCCTAGGTTGCCCGGAACGTAGAAATGACAATTACATTCACACTGTTTGCTATTATTCCTCTTATACGATGGAAAAACTGTTGTATTTTTATTGTATTCTATGCTTCTGGCGTTTAATTCTAAGTCGCTAGCTATTTGATCTGGTGGAGCAACGACCTAGAGTGAAGCCTAGGTTGCCCGGAACGTAGAAATGACCATTACTTTCACACTGGTTGCTTTATTCATTTTGTACGATGGAAAAGCTGTTGTATTTATATTGTATTTTATGCCTCTGGCGTTGACTTCTAAGGCCGTAGCTATTAGATGTGGTGGAGCAACGCCCTAGAGTGACGCCTAGGTTGCCCGGAACGTAGAAATGACCATTACTTTCACACTGGTTGCAATTATTCCTGTTATACGATGGAAAAACTGTTGTATTTTAATTGTATTTTATGCTTTTAGCGATGAATTATAAGTCCCTAGCTATTTGATCTGGTGGAGCAACGCCCTAGAGTGACGCTTAGGTTGCTCGGAACGTAGAAATGACCATTACTTTCACACTGGTTGCAATTATTCGTTTTATACGATGGAAAAGCTGTTATATTTATAATGTATTTTATGCTTCTGGCGTTGACTTCTTAGGCCCTAACTATTCGATCTGGTGGAGCAATGCCTCAGAGATAAGTCTAGGATGCCCGAAACGCCGGAATGATCATTACTATCACGCTTGTTGCAATTATTCCTGTTATACGATGAAAAGACTGTTGTATTTTTATTGTATTTTATGCTTCAGTCGTAGACTTCTAAGGCCGGAGCTATTCGATATGTCGGAGCACCGCCCTAGAGTGAAGCCTAGGTTGCTCGGAACGTAGAAATTACCACTACTTTCACACTGTTTGCAATTATTCATTTAATACGATGGAAATGCTGTTGTATTTATACCGTATTTTATGCTTCTGGCGTTGACTTCTAAGGACCTAAGTATTCGATCTGGTGGAGCAACGCCCTAGAGTGAAGCCTAGGTTGCTCGGAATGTAGAAATGACCATAACTTTCACACTGGTTGTAATTATTCATTTTATACGGTGGAAAAACTGTTGTACTTATTTTGTATTTTATTCTTATGGCGTTGAATTCTAAGTCCCTAGCTCTTCGATCTAGTGGAGCAACACCCTAGAGTGAAACCTAGGTTACCCGTAACGGAGAAATGACCAGTACTTTCATACTGTTTGCAGTTATTCCTGTTATTCGATGGAAAAACTTTTGCATCTTTATTGTATTTTATGCTTCTGGCGTTGACTTCTAAGGCCCTAGCTATTCGGTTTGGTGTAGCAACGCCCTAGAGTGGAACCTAGGTTGCCCGGTACGTAGAAATGACCATTACGTTCACACTGTTTGCAAATATACATTATATATGGTGGAAAATCTGTTGCATTTATGTTGTATTTTATGCTTCTGGCGTTGACTTCTTAGGCCCTAACTATTCGATCTTATGGAGCACCGCCCTAGAGTGAAGCCTAGGTTTCCCGAAACGTAGAAATGACCATAACTTCCACACTGGTTGCAATTATTCGCTTTATACGATGGAAAAGGTGTTATATTTATATTGTATTTTATGCTTCTGGGGTTGACTTCTTAGGCCCTAACTATTCGATCTGGTGGAGCAATGCCTCAGAGATAATTCTAGGATGCAAGAAACGCCGAAATGATCATTACTATCACGCTTGTTGCAATTATTCCTGTTATACGATGAAAAGACTGTTGTATTTTTATTGTATTTTATGCTTCAGTCGTAGACTTCTAAGGCCGTAGCTATTCGATATGTTGGAGCACCGCCCTAGAGTGAAGCCTAGGTTGCTCGGAACGTAGAAATTACCACTACTTTCACACTGTTTGCAATTATTCATTTAATATGATGGAAATGCTGTTGTATTTATACCGTATTTTATGCTTCTGGCGTTGACTTCTAAGGACCTAAGTATTCGATCTGGTGGAGCAACGCCCTAGAGTGAAGCCTAGGTTGCTCGGAATGTAGAAATGACCATAACTTTCACACTGGTTGTAATTATTCATTTTATACGATGGAAAAACTGTTGTACTTATTTTGTATTTTATTCTTATGGCGTTGAATTCTAAGTCCCTAACTATTCGATCTGGTGGAGCAATGCCTCAGAGATAAGTCTAGGATGCCCGAAACGCCGAAATGATCATTACTATCACGCTTGTTGCAATTATTCCTGTTATACGATGAAAAGACTGTTGTATTTTTATTGTATTTTATGCTTCAGTCGTAGACTTCTAAGGCCGGAGCTATTGGATATGTTGGAGCACCGCCCTAGAGTGAAGCCTAGGTTGCTCGGAACGTAGAAATTACCACTACTTTCACACTGTTTGCAATTATTCATTTAATACGATGGAAATGCTGTTGTATTTATACCGTATTTTATGCTTCTGGCGTTGACTTCTAAGGACCTAGGTATTCGATCTGGTGGAGCAACGCCCTAGAGTGAAGCCTAGGTTGCTCGGAATGTAGAAATGACCATAACTTTCACACTGGTTGTAATTATTCATTTTATACGATGGAAAAACTGTTGTACTTATTTTGTATTTTATTCTTATGGCGTTGAATTCTAAGTCCCTAGCTCTTCGATCTAGTGGAGCAACACCCTAGAGTGAAACCTAGGTTACCCGTAACGGAGAAATGACCAGTACTTTCATACTGTTTGCAGTTATTCCTGTTATACGATGGAAAAACTTTTGCATCTTTATTGTATTTTATGCTTCTGGCGTTGACTTCTAAGGCCCTAACTATTCGGTTTGGTGTAGCAACGCCCTAGAGTGGAACCTAGGTTGCCCGGTACGTAGAAATGACCATTACGTTCACACTGTTTGCAAATATACATTATATATGGTGGAAAATCTGTTGTATTTATGTTGTATTTTATGCTTCTGGCGTTGACTTCTTAGGCCCTAACTATTTGATCTTATGGAGCACCGCCCTAGAGTGAAGCCTAGGTTGCCCGAAACGTAGAAATGACCATAGCTTTCATACTGGTTGCAATTATTCGTTTTATATGATCGAAAAACTGTTGTATTGATATAGTATTTTATGCTTCTGTCGTTGACGTCTAAGGCCGTAGCCATTAGATGTGGTGGAGCAACGCACTAGAGTGACGCCTTGGTTGCCCGGAGCGTAGAAATGACCATTGCTTTCGCAATGTTTGCAATTATACATTTTATAAGATGGAAAAACCGTTGTACTTATATCGTATTTTATGCTTCTGGCGTTGACTTCTTAGGCCCTAACTATTCCATCTGGTGGAACAACGCCCTAGGGTGATGCCTAGGCTGCCCGGAACGTAGAAATGGAAATAACTTTCACACCGGTAGCAATTATTCGTTTTAAACGATGGAAAAACAGTTCTATTTATTTTGTATTTTATGCTTCGGCCGTTGACTTCTAAGGCACTAACTATTCGATCTGTTGGAGCAACGCCCTAGGGTGAAGCGTAGGTTGCCCGGAACGTAGGAATGACCGTAACTTTCACACTGGTTGCTATTATTCGTTTTATACGATGGAAAAACTGTTCTATTTATATTGTATTTTATGCTTCTGGCGCTGACTTCTTAGGCCCTAACTATTCGATCTGGTGGAACAACGCCGTAGAGTGAAGTCTAGGTTGCCCGGAACGTAGAAATGCCCATAACTTTCACACTGGTTGCTATTATTCGTTTTATGCGATGGAAAAGCTGTTGTATTTATACCGTATTTTAGGCTTCTGGCGTTGACTTCTTATGCCCTAACTATTCCATCTGGTGGAACAACGCCCTAGGGTGAAGCCTAGGTTGCCCGGAACGTAGAAATGACCATCACTTTCAAACTGGTTGAAATTAATCCTTTTATACGTTGGAAAAACTGTTATATTTATATTGTATTTTATGCTTCTGGAGTTGCCTTCTTAGGCCCTAACTGTTCGATCTGGTGGAACAACGCCCTAGAGTGAAGCCTAGGTTATACGGAACGTAGAAATGACCAGTACTTTCACACTGTTTTCAGTTACTCCTGTTATACGATGGAAAAGCTGTTGCATCTTTATTGTATTTTATGCTTCTGGCGTTGACTTCTTAGGCCCTAACTATTCGATCTGGTGGAACAACGCCGTAGAGTGAAGTCTAGGTTGCCCGGAACGTAGAAATGCCCATAACTTTCACACTGGTTGCTATTATTCGTTTTATGCGATGGAAAAGCTGTTGTATTTATACCGTATTTTAGGCTTCTGGCGTTGACTTCTTATGCCCTAACTATTCCATCTGGTGGAACAACGCCCTAGGGTGAAGCCTAGGTTGCCCGGAACGTAGAAATGACCATCACTTTCAAACTGGTTGAAATTAATCCTTTTATACGTTGGAAAAACTGTTATATTTATATTGTATTTTATGCTTCTGGAGTTGCCTTCTTAGGCCCTAACTGTTCGATCTGGTGGAACAACGCCCTAGAGTGAAGCCTAGGTTATACGGAACGTAGAAATGACCAGTACTTTCACACTGTTTTCAGTTACTCCTGTTATACGATGGAAAAGCTGTTGCATCTTTATTGTATTTTATGCTTCTGGCGTTGACTTCTAAGGCCCTAACTATTCGATCTGGTGGAGCAACGCCCTAGAGTGAAGCCTAGGTTGCCCGGAACGTAGAAATGACCATCACTTTCAAACTGGTTGCAATTAATCCTTTTATACGACGGAAAAACTGTTGTATTTTTATTGCATTTTATGCTTCCGGCGTGGACTTCTAAGGCCCTAACTATTCAATCTGTTGGAGCAACGCCCTAGGGTGAAGCCTAGGTTGCCCGGAAAGTAGAAATGACCACAATTTTCATACTGGTGCAATTACACGTTTTATATGATGGAAAAACTGTTCTGTTTATTTTGTATTTTATGCTTCGGGCGTTGACTTCTAAGACCCTAACTATTCAATCTGTTGGAGCAACGCCCTAGGGTGAAGCCTAGGTTGCCCGGAAAGTAGAAATGACGTTAACTTTCATACTGGTTGCAATTACTCGTTTTATACGATTGAAAAACTGTTATATTTATATTGTATTTTATGCATCTGGCGTTGCCTTCTTAGGCCCTAGCTATTCGATCTGGTGGAGCAACGCCATAGAGTGAAGCCTAGGTTGCCCGGAACGTAGAAATGACCAGTACTTTCACACTGTTTGCAGTTACTCCTGTTATACGATGGAAAAACTGTTGCATCTATATTGAATTTTATGCTTCTGGCGTTGACTTCTAAGGCCCTAACTGTTCTATCTGGTGGATCAACGCCCTAGAGTGAAGCCTATGTTCCTCGGAATGTAAAAATGACCATAACATTCACACTTGTTAAAATTATTCGTTTTATACGATGGAAAAGCTGTTGCATCTTTATTGTATTTTATGCTTCTGGCGTTGACTTCTAAGGCCCTAACTATTCGATCTGGTGGAGCAACGCCCTAGAGTGAAGCCCAGGTTGCCCGGAACGTAGAAATGACCATCACTTTCAAACTGGTTGCAATTAATCCTTTTATACGACGGAAAAACTGTTGTATTTATATTGTATTTTATGCTTCTGGCGTTGACTTCTAAGGCCCTAGTTATTCGATCTGGTGGAGCAACGCCCTAGAGTGATGCCTAGGTTGCCCGGAACGTAGAAATGACCATCACTTTCAAACTGGTTGCAATTAATCCTTTTATACGATGGAAAATCTGTTGTAATTTTATTGCATTTTATGCTTCCGGCGTTGACTTCTAAGGCCCTAACTATTCAATCTGTTGGAGTAACGCCCTAGGGTGAAGCCTAGGTTGCCCAGAAAGTAGAAATGACGTTATCTTTCATACTGGTTGCAATTATTCGTTTTATACGATGGAAAAACTGTTGTATTTATATTGTATTTTATGCTTCTGGCGTTGACTTCTAAGGCACTAACTATTCGATCTGGTGGAGCAACGCCCTAGAGTGAAGCATAAGTTGCCCTGAACGTAGCAATTACCATCACTTTCAAACTGGTTGCAAATATTCCTATTATATGATGGAAAAACTGATGTATTTTTATTGCATTTTATGCTTCGGGCATTGACTTCTAAGGCCCTAACTATTCAATCTGTAGGAGCAACGCCCTAGGGTGTAGCCTAGGTTGCCCGTAAAGTAGAAATGACCATAGCTTTCATACTGGTTGCAATTATTCGTTTTATATGATCGAAAAACTGTTGTATTTATATAGTATTTTATGCTTCTGTCGTTGACGTCTAAGGCCGTAGCTATTAGATGTGGCGGAGCAACGCACTAGAGTGACGCCTAGGTTGCCCGGAACGTAGAAATGACCATTACTTTCGCAATGTTTGCAATTATACATTTTATAAGATGGAAAAACCGTTGTACTTATATCGTATTTTATGCTTCTGGCGTTGACTTCTTAGGCCCTAACTATTCCATCTGGTGGAACAACGCCCTAGGGTGATGCCTAGGCTGCCCGGAACGTAGAAATGGAAATAACTTTCACACCGGTAGTAATTGTTCGTTTTATACGATGGAAAAACAGTTCTATTTATTTTGTATTTTATGCTTCGGCCGTTGACTTCTAAGGCACTAACTATTCGATCTGTTGGAGCAACGCCCTAGGGTGAAGTCTAGGTTGCCCGGAACGTAGGAATGACCATAACTTTCACACTGGTTGCTATTATTCGTTTTATACGATGGAAAAACTGTTATATTTATATTGTATTTTATGCTTCTGGCGTTGACTTCTTAGGCCCTAACAATTCGATCAGGTGGAGCAATGCCTCAGAGTTACGCCTAGGATGCCCGAAACGCCGAGATGATCATTACTTTCACGCTTGTTGAAATTATTCCTGTTATACGATGAAAAGGCTGTTGTATTTGTATTGTATTTTACGCTGCAGGCGTAGGCTTCTAAGGCCGTAGCTATTCGATATGGTGGAGCACCGCCCTAGAGTGAAGCCTAGGATGCTCGGAACGTAGAGATGACCATTACTTTCGCAATGTTTGCAATTATTCGTTTTATACGATGGAAAAACTGTTGTATTTATATTGTATTTTATGCTTCTGGCGTTGACTTCTAATGCACTAACTATTCGATCTGGTGGAACAACGCCCTAGGGTGAAGCCTAGGTTGCCCAGAAAGTAGAAATGACGTTATCTTTCATACTGGTTGCAATTATTCGTTTTATACGATGGAAAAACTGTTGTATTTATATTGTATTTTATGCTTCTGGCGTTGACTTCTAAGGCACTAACTATTCGATCTGGTGGAGCAACGCCCTAGAGTGAAGCATAAGTTGCCCTGAACGTAGCAATTACCATCACTTTCAAACTGGTTGCAAATATTCCTATTATATGATGGAAAAACTGATGTATTTTTATTGCATTTTATGCTTCGGGCATTCACTTCTAAGGCCCTAACTATTCAATCTGTAGGAGCAACGCCCTAGGGTGTAGCCTAGGTTGCCCGTAAAGTAGAAATGACCATAGCTTTCATACTGGTTGCAATTATTCGTTTTATATGATCGAAAAACTGTTGTATTTATATAGTATTTTATGCTTCTGGCGTTGACTTCTTAGGCCCTAACTATTCCATCTGGTGGAACAACGCCCTAGTGTGATGCCTAGGCTGCCCGGAACGTAGAAATGGAAATAACTTTCACACCGGTAGCAATTATTCGTTTTATACGATGGAAAAACAGTTCTATTTATTTTGTATTTTATGCTTCGGCCGTTGACTTCTAAGGCACTAACTATTCGATCTGTTGGAGCAACGCCCTAGGGTGAAGCGTAGGTTGCCCGGAACGTAGGAATGACCGTAACTTTCACACTGGTTGCTATTATTCGTTTTATACGATGGAAAAACTGTTATATTTATATTGTATTTTATGCTTCTGGCGCTGACTTCTTAGGCCCTAACTATTCGATCTGGTGGAACAACGCCGTAGAGTGAAGTCTAGGTTGCCCGGAACGTAGAAATGCCCATAACTTTCACACTGGTTGCTATTATTCGTTTTATGCGATGGAAAAGCTGTTGTATTTATACCGTATTTTAGGCTTCTGGCGTTGACTTCTTATGCCCTAACTATTCCATCTGGTGGAACAACGCCCTAGGGTGAAGCCTAGGTTGCCCGGAACGTAGAAATGACCATCACTTTCAAACTGGTTGCAATTAATCCTTTTATACGATGGAAAAACTGTTGTATTTTTATTGCATTTTATGCTTCCGGCGTTGACTTCTAAGGCCCTAACTATTCAATCTTTGGAGCAACGCCCTAGGGTGAAGCCTAGGTTGCCCGGAATGTAGAAATGACCACAACTTTCATACTGGTTGCAATTACTCGTTTTATATGATGGAAAAACTGTTGTATTTATATCGTATTTTATGCTTCTGGCGTTCACTTCTTAGGCCCTAACTATTCGATCTGGTGGAATAACGACCTAGGGTGAAGCCTAGGTTGCCCTGAACGTAGAAATGACCATAACTTTTACACTGGTAGCAATTATCCGTTTTATACAATGGAAAAACTGTTCTGTTTATTTTGTATTTTATGCTTCGGGCGTTGACTTCTAAGGCCCTAACTGTTTGATCTGGTGGAACAACGCCCTAGAGTGAAGCCTAGGTTGCCCGGAACGTAGAAATGACCATGACTTTCACACTGGTTGCTATTATTCGTTCTATACGATGGAAAAACTGTTTTATTTATATTGTATTTTATGCTTCTGGCATCGACTTCTAAGGCTCTAACTATTCGATCTGGTGGAGCAACGCCCTAGAGTGAAGCCTAGGTTGCCCGGAAGGAAGAAATGACCATCACTTTCAAACTGATTGCAATTATTCCTGTTAAATGATGGAAAAACAGTTGTATTTTTATTGCATTTTATGCTACGGGCATTGACTTCTAAGGTCCTAACTATTCAATCTGTTGGAGCAACGCCCTAGGCTGAAGCCTACGTTGCGCGGAAAGTAGAAATGACAATAACTTTCACACTGGTTGCTATTATTCGTTCTATACGATGGAAAAACTGTTTTATTTATATTGTATTTTATGCTTCTGGCATCGACTTCTAAGGCTCTAACTATTCGATCTGGTGGAGCAACGCCCTAGGGTGAAGCCTAGGTTGCCCGGAAAGTAGAAATGACCATCACTTTCACACGGGTTGCAATTATTCCTGTTATAGGACGGAAAGACTGTTGTATTTTTATTGTATTTTATGCTTCAGGCGTTGACTTCTGAGGCAGCAGCTATTCGATGTGGTGGAAGAACGCCATAGAGTGAAGCCTAGGTTTCCCGGAACGTAGAAATGACCATCACTTTCAAACTGGTTGCAATTATTCCTGTTATATGATGGAAAAACTGTTGTATTTTTATTGCATTTTATGCTACGGGCATTGACTTCTAAGGTCCTAACTATTCAATCTGTTGGAGCAACGCCCTAGGGTGAAGCCTACGTTTCGCGGAAAGTAGAAATGACAATAACTTTCACACTGGGTGCAATTATTCGCTTAATACGATGGAAAAACTGTTATATTTATATTGTATATAATGCTTCTGGCGTTGACTTCTTAGCCCCTAACTATTCCATCTGGTGGAACAACGCAATAGAGTGAAGCCTAGGTTGCCCGGAACGTAGAATTGGCCATCACTTTCAAACTGGTTGCAATTATTCCTGTTATATGATGGAAACACTGTTGTATTTTTATTGCATTTTATGCTTCGGGCGTTGACTTCTAAGGACCTAGCTATTCAATCTGTTGGTGCAACGCCCTAGGGTTGAAGCCTAGGTTGCTCGGAAAGTAGAAATGACCATAAGTTACATACTGGTTGCAATTATTTGTTTTATACGATGGAAAAGCTGTTGTATTTTTATTGTATTTTATGCTTCTGGCGTTGACTTCTAAGGCACTAACTATTCGATCTGGTGAAGCAACGCCCGAGGGTGTAGCCTAGGTTGCCCGTAAAGTAGAAATGACCATAGCTTTCATACTGGTTGCAATTATTCGTTTTATATGATGGAAAAACTGTTCTATTTATTTTGTATTTTATGCATCGGGCGTTGACTTCTAAGTCCCTAACTCTTCAATCTGTTGGAGCAACGCCCGAGGGTGAAGCCTAGGTTGCCCGGAAAGTAGAAATGACGTTAACTTTCACACTGGTTGGTATTATTCGTTCTATACGATGGAAAAACTGTTATATTTATATTGTATCTTATGCTTCTGGCGTTGACTTCTTAGGCCCTAACAATTCGATCTGGTGGAAAAACGCCCTAGAGTGAAGCCTAGGTTGCTCGGAATGTAGAAATGACCATAAGTCTCATACTGGTTGCAATTATTCGTTTTATACGATGGAAAAGCTGTTGCATCTTTATTGTATTTTATGCTTCTGTCTTTGACGTCTAAGGCCGTAGCTATTAGATGTGGTGGAGCAACGCACTAGTGTGACGCCTAGGTTGCCTGGAACGTGGAATGACCATTACTTCCGCAATGTTTGCAATTATTCATTTTATACGATGGAAAGACTGTTGTACTTATATTGTATTTTATGCTTCTGGCGTTGACTTCTTAGGCCCTAACAATTCGATCTGATGGAACAACGCCCTAGAGTGAAGCCTAGGTTGCCTGGAACGTACAAATGACCATCACTTTCAAACTGGTTGCAATTATTCCTGTTATATGATGGAAAAACTGTTGTATTTTTATTGCATTTTATGCTACGGGCATTGACTTCTAAGGTCCTAACTATTCAATCTGTTGGAGCAACGCCCTAGGGTGAAGCCTACGTTTCGCGGAAAGTAGAAATGACAATAACTTTCACACTGGGTGCAATTATTCGCTTAATACGATGGAAAAACTGTTATATTTATATTGTATTTAATGCTTCTGGCGTTGACTTCTTAGCCCCTAACTATTCCATCTGGTGGAACAACGCAATAGAGTGAAGCCTAGGTTGCTCGGAACGTAGAATTGGCCATCACTTTCAAACTGGTTGCAATTATTCCTGTTATATGATGGAAACACTGTTGTATTTTTATTGCATTTTATGCTTCGGGCGTTGACTTCTAAGGCCCTAACTATTCAATCTGTTGGTGCCACGCCATAGGGTTGAAGCCTAGGTTGCTCGGAAAGTAGAAATGACCATAAGTTTCATACTGGTTGCAATTATTCGTTTTATACGATGGAAAAACTGTTGTATTTATAATGTATTTTAAGCTTCTGGCGTCGACTTCTAAGGCACTAACTATACGATCTGGTGGAGCAACGCAATAGAGTGAAGCCTAGGTTGCCCGGAACGTAGAATTGGCCATCACTTTCAAACTGGTTGCAATTATTCCTGTTATATGATGGAGACACTGTTGTATTTTTATTGCATTTTATGCTTCGGGTGTTGACTTCTAAGGCCCTAACTATTCAATCTGATGGTGCAACGCCATAGGGTTGAAGCCTAGGTTGCTCGGAAAGTAGAAATGACCATAAGTTTCATACTGGTTGCAATTATTCGTTTTATACGATGGAAAAACTGTTGTATTTTTATTGTATTTTATGCTTCTGGCGTTGACTTCTAAGGCACTAACTATTCGATCTGGAGGAGCAACGCAATAGAGTGAAGCCTAGGTTGCCCGGAACGTAGAAATGACCATAGCTTTCACACTGGGGGCAATTATTCGTTTTATACGATGGAAAAACTGTTTTATTTATTTTGTATTTTCTGCTTCGGGCATTGACTTTTAAGGCCCTAACTATTCAATCTGTTGGAGCAGCGCCCTAGAGTGAATCCTAGGTTGCCCGGAACGTAGAAATGACCATTACATTCACACTGTTTGCTATTATTCCTGTTATACGATGGAAAAACTGTTGTATTTTTATTGTATTCTATGCTTCTGGCGTTTACTTCTAAGACGCTAGCTATTTGATCTGATGGAGCAACGGCCTAGAGTGAAGCCTAGGTTGCCCGGAACGTAGAAATGACCATTACTTTCTCACTATTTGCTATTATTCATTTTGTACGATGGAAAAGCTGTTGTATTTATATTGTATTTTATGCCTCTGGCGTTGACTTCTAAGGCCGTAGCTATTAGATGTGGCGGAGCAACGCCCTAGAGTGACGCCTAGGTTGCCCGGAACGTAGAAATGACCATTACTTTCACAATGTTTGCAACTACTCATTTTATACGATGGAATAACTGTTGTACTTATGTTGTGTTTTATCGTTCTGGCGTTGAATTCTAAGTACCTAGCTACTCGATCTGGTAGAGCAACGCCCTAGAGTGAAGCCTAGGTTGCTCGGAATGTAGAAATGACCATAAGTCTCATACTGGTTGCAATTATTCGTTTTATACGATGGAACAGCTGCTTTATTTATATCGTATTTTATGCTTCAGGGGTTGACTTCTTAGGTCCTAACTATTCCATCTGGTGGATCAACGCCAATAGGGTGAAGCCTAGGTTGCCCGGAAAGTAGAAATGACCATAACTTTCACACTGGTAGCAATTATTCGTTTTATACGATGGAAAAACTGTTTTATTTATTTTGTATTTTATGCTTCGGGCATTGACTTTTAAGGCCCTAACTATTCAATCTGTTGGAGCAACGCCCTGGAGTGAATCCTAGGTTGCCCGGAACGTAGAAATGACCATTACATTCACACTGTTTGCTATTATTCCTCTTGTACGATGGAAAAACTGTTGTATTTTTATTGTATTCTCTGCTTCTGGCGTTTAATTCTAAGTCCCTAGCTATTCGATCTGGTGGAGCAACGCAATAGAGTGACGCCTAGGTTGCTCGGAACGTAGAAATGACCATTACTTTCACACTGGTTGCAATTATTCCTGTTATACGATGGAAAAACTGTTGTATTTTAATTGTATTTTATGCTTTTAGCGATGAATTATAAGTCCCTAGCTATTCGATCTGGTGGAGCAACGCCCTAGAGTGACCCTTAGGTTGCCCGGAAAGTAGAAATGACCATTACATTCACACTGTTTGCTATTATTCCTGTTATACGATGGAAAAGCTGTTGTATTTTTATTGTATTCTATGCTCCTGGCGTTTAATTCTAAGTCACTAGCTATTTGATCTGGTGGAGCAACGACCTAGAGTGAAGCCCAGGTTGCGCGGAACGTAGAAATGACCATAACTTTCACACTGGTAGCAATTATTCGTTTTATACGATGGAAAAACTGTTTTATTTATTTTGTATTTTATGCTTCGGGCATTGACTTTTAAGGCCCTAACTATTCAATCTGTTGGAGCAACGCCCTGGAGTGAATCCTAGGTTGCCCGGAACGTAGAAATGACCATTACATTCACACTGTTTGCTATTATTCCTCTTATACGATGGAAAAACTGTTGTATTTTTATTGTATTCTATGCTTCTGGCGTTTAATTCTAAGTCCCTAGCTATTCGATCTGGTGGAGCAACGCAATAGAGTGACGCCTAGGTTGCTCGGAACGTAGAAATGACCATTACTTTCACACTGGTTGCAATTATTCCTGTTATACGATGGAAAAGCTGTTATATTTATATTGTATTTTATGCTTCTGGCGTTGACTTCTTAGGCCCTAACTATTCGATCTGGTGGAGCAATGCCTCAGAGATAAGTCTAGGATGCCCGAAACGCCGAAATGATCATTACTATCACGCTTGTTGCAATTATTCCTGTTATACGATGAAAAGACTGTTGTATTTTTATTGTATTTTATGCTTCAGTCGTAGACTTCTAAGGCCCTAGCTATTCGGTTTGGTGTAGCAACGCCCTAGAGTGGAACCTAGGTTGCTCGGAACGTAGAAATTACCACTACTTTCACACTGTTTGCAATTATTCATTTAATACGATGGAAATGCTGTTGTATTTATACCGTATTTTATGCTTCTGGCGTTGACTTCTAAGGACCTAAGTATTCGATCTGGTGGAGCAACGCCCTAGAGTGAAGCCTAGGCTGCTCGGAATGTAGAAATGACCATAACTTTCACACTGGTTGTAATTATTCATTTTATACGATGGAAAAACTGTTGTACTTATTTTGTATTTTATTCTTATGGCGTTGAATTCTAAGTCCCTAGCTCTTCGATCTAGTGGAGCAACACCCTAGAGTGAAACCTAGGTTACCCGTAACGGAGAAATGACCAGTACTTTCATACTGTTTGCAGTTATTCCTGTTATACGATGGAAAAACTTTTGCATCTTTATTGTATTTTATGCTTCTGGCGTTGACTTCTAAGGCCCTAGCTATTCGGTTTGGTGTAGCAACGCCCTAGAGTGGAACCTACGTTGCCCGGTACGTAGAAATGACCATTACGTTCACACTGTTTGCAAATATACATTATATATGGTGGAAAATCTGTTGCATTTATGTTGTATTTTATGCTTCTGGCGTTGACTTCTTAGGCCCTAACTATTCGATCTTATGGAGCACCGCCCTAGAGTGAAGCCTAGGTTGCCCGAAACGTAGAAATGACCATAACTTCCACACTGGTTGCAATTATTCGCTTTATACGATGGAAAAGGTGTTGTATTTATATCGTATTTTATGCTCCTGGCGTTGACTTCTTAGGCCCTAACTGTTCCATCTGGTGGAACAACGCCCTAGGGTAAAGCCCAGGTTGCGCGGAACGTAGAAATGACCATAACTTTCACACTGGTAGCAATTATTCGTTTTATACGATGGAAAAACTGTTTTATTTATTTTGTATTTTATGCTTCGGGCATTGACTTTTAAGGCCCTAACTATTCAATCTGTTGGAGCAACGCCCTGGAGTGAATCCTAGGTTGCCCGGAACGTAGAAATGACCATTACATTCACACTGTTTGCTATTATTCCTCTTATACGATGGAAAAACTGTTTTATTTATTTTGTATTTTATGCTTCAGGCGTTCACTTCTTAGGCCCTAACTATTCGATCTGGTGGAACAACGCCCTAGGGTGAAGCCTAGGTTGCCCGGAACGTGGAAATGACCATAACTTTTACACTGGTAGCAATTATTCGTTTTATACAATCGAAAAACCGTTCTATTCATTTTGCATTTTATGCTTCGGGCGTTGACGTCTAAGGCCCTAACTGATTGTTCTGGTGGAGCAACGCCCTAGAGTGAAGCCTAGATTGCCCGGAACGTTGAAGTGACCAGAACTTTCACACTGGTTGTTATTATTCGTTTTATATGATGGAAAAACTGTTGTATTTATATTGCATTTTATGCTTCTGGCGTTCACTTCTTAGGCCCTAACTATTCGATCTGGCGGAACAACGGCCTAGGGTGAAGCCTAGGTCGCCCGGAACGTAGAAATGACCATAACTTTTACACTGGTAGCAATTATTCGTTTTATTCAATGGAAAAACTGTTCTATTTATATTGTATTTTATGCTTCGGGCATTGACTTCTAAGGCGCTAACTATTCAATCTGTTGGAGCAACGACCTAGGGTGAAGCCTAGGTTGCGCGGAAAGTAGAAATGACCATAACTTTTACACTGGTAGCAATTATTCGATTTATACAATGGAAAAACTGTTCTATTTATTCTGTATTTTATGCTTCGGGCGTTGACTTTTAAGGCCCTAACTATTCGATCTAGTGGAGCAACGCCCTCGAGTGAAGCCTAGGTTGCACGGTACGTATAAATGACCATAACTTTCACACTGGTAGCAATTATTCGTTTTATACGATGGAAAAACTGTTTTATTTATTTTGTATTTTATGCTTCGGGCATTGACTTTTAAGGCCCTAACTATTCAATCTGTTGGAGCAACGCCCTGGAGTGAATCCTAGGTTGCCCGGAACGTAGAAATGACCATTACATTCACACTGTTTGCTATTATTCCTCTTATACGATGGAAAAACTGTTGTATTTTTATTGTATTCTATGCTTCTGGCGTTTAATTCTAAGTCCCTAGCTATTCGATCTGGTGGAGCAACGCAATAGAGTGACGCCTAGGTTGCTCGGAACGTAGAAATGACCATTACTTTCACACTGGTTGCAATTATTCCTGTTATACGATGGAAAAGCTGTTATATTTATATTGTATTTTATGCTTCTGGCGTTGACTTCTTAGGCCCTAACTATTCGATCTGGTGGAGCAATGCCTCAGAGATAAGTCTAGGATGCCCGAAACGCCGAAATGATCATTACTATCACGCTTGTTGCAATTATTCCTGTTATACGATGAAAAGACTGTTGTATTTTTATTGTATTTTATGCTTCAGTCGTAGACTTCTAAGGCCCTAGCTATTCGGTTTGGTGTAGCAACGCCCTAGAGTGGAACCTAGGTTGCTCGGAACGTAGAAATTACCACTACTTTCACACTGTTTGCAATTATTCATTTAATACGATGGAAATGCTGTTGTATTTATACCGTATTTTATGCTTCTGGCGTTGACTTCTAAGGACCTAAGTATTCGATCTGGTGGAGCAACGCCCTAGAGTGAAGCCTAGGCTGCTCGGAATGTAGAAATGACCATAACTTTCACACTGGTTGTAATTATTCATTTTATACGATGGAAAAACTGTTGTACTTATTTTGTATTTTATTCTTATGGCGTTGAATTCTAAGTCCCTAGCTCTTCGATCTAGTGGAGCAACACCCTAGAGTGAAACCTAGGTTACCCGTAACGGAGAAATGACCAGTACTTTCATACTGTTTGCAGTTATTCCTGTTATACGATGGAAAAACTTTTGCATCTTTATTGTATTTTATGCTTCTGGCGTTGACTTCTAAGGCCCTAGCTATTCGGTTTGGTGTAGCAACGCCCTAGAGTGGAACCTACGTTGCCCGGTACGTAGAAATGACCATTACGTTCACACTGTTTGCAAATATACATTATATATGGTGGAAAATCTGTTGCATTTATGTTGTATTTTATGCTTCTGGCGTTGACTTCTTAGGCCCTAACTATTCGATCTTATGGAGCACCGCCCTAGAGTGAAGCCTAGGTTGCCCGAAACGTAGAAATGACCATAACTTCCACACTGGTTGCAATTATTCGCTTTATACGATGGAAAAGGTGTTGTATTTATATCGTATTTTATGCTCCTGGCGTTGACTTCTTAGGCCCTAACTGTTCCATCTGGTGGAACAACGCCCTAGGGTAAAGCCCAGGTTGCGCGGAACGTAGAAATGACCATAACTTTCACACTGGTAGCAATTATTCGTTTTATACGATGGAAAAACTGTTTTATTTATTTTGTATTTTATGCTTCGGGCATTGACTTTTAAGGCCCTAACTATTCAATCTGTTGGAGCAACGCCCTGGAGTGAATCCTAGGTTGCCCGGAACGTAGAAATGACCATTACATTCACACTGTTTGCTATTATTCCTCTTATACGATGGAAAAACTGTTTTATTTATTTTGTATTTTATGCTTCAGGCGTTCACTTCTTAGGCCCTAACTATTCGATCTGGTGGAACAACGCCCTAGGGTGAAGCCTAGGTTGCCCGGAACGTGGAAATGACCATAACTTTTACACTGGTAGCAATTATTCGTTTTATACAATCGAAAAACCGTTCTATTTATTTTGCATTTTATGCTTCGGGCGTTGACGTCTAAGGCCCTAACTGATTGTTCTGGTGGAGCAACGCCCTAGAGTGAAGCCTAGATTGCCCGGAACGTTGAAGTGACCAGAACTTTCACACTGGTTGTTATTATTCGTTTTATATGATGGAAAAACTGTTGTATTTATATTGCATTTTATGCTTCTGGCGTTCACTTCTTAGGCCCTAACTATTCGATCTGGCGGAACAACGGCCTAGGGTGAAGCCTAGGTCGCCCGGAACGTAGAAATGACCATAACTTTTACACTGGTAGCAATTATTCGTTTTATTCAATGGAAAAACTGTTCTATTTATATTGTATTTTATGCTTCGGGCATTGACTTCTAAGGCGCTAACTATTCAATCTGTTGGAGCAACGACCTAGGGTGAAGCCTAGGTTGCGCGGAAAGTAGAAATGACCATAACTTTTACACTGGTAGCAATTATTCGATTTATACAATGGAAAAACTGTTCTATTTATTCTGTATTTTATGCTTCGGGCGTTGACTTTTAAGGCCCTAACTATTCGATCTAGTGGAGCAACGCCCTCGAGTGAAGCCTAGGTTGCACGGTACGTATAAATGACCATCACTTTCAAATTGGTTGCAATTATTCCTGTTATATGATGGAAAAACTGTTGTATTTTTATTGCATTTTATGCTTCGTGCATTGACTTATAAGGCCCTAACTGTTCAATCTATTGGAGCAACGCCCTAGGGTGAAGCCTAGGTTGCCCGGAATGTACAAATGACCATAACTTTCATACTGGTTGCAATTATTCGTTTTATATGATGGAAAAACTGTTGTATTTATATTGTATTTTTGCTTCTGGCGATCACTTCTTAGGCCCGAACTATTCGATCTGGTGGAACAACGCCCTAGGTTGAAGCCTAGGTTGCCCGGAACGTAGAAATGACCATAACTTTTACACTGGTAGCAATTATTCGTTTTATACAATGGAAAAACTGTTCTATTTATTTTGTATTTTATGCTTCGGGCGCTGTCTTCTAAGGCACTTACTGTTTGATCTGGTGGAGCAACGACCTATGGTGACGCCTAGGGTTCTCGGAACGTAGAAATGACCATCACTTTCAAACTGGTTGCAATTATTCCTGTTATATGATGGAAACACTGTTGCATTTTTTTTGCATTTTATGGTTGGGGCGTTGACTTCTAAGTCCCTAACTATTCAATCTGTTGGAGCAACGCCCTAGGGTGAAGCCTAGGTTGCCCGGAACGTAGAAATGACCATAAGTTTCATAGTGGTTGCAATTATTCGTTTTATACGATGGAAAAACTGTTGTATTAATATTGTATTTTATGCTTCTGGCGTTGACTTCTTAGGCCCTAACTATTCCATCAGGTGGAACAACGCCCTAGGGTGAAGCCTAGGTTGCCCGGAAGGTAGAAATGACCATAACTTTCACACTGGTTGCTATCATTCGTTTTATACGATGGAAAAACTGTTATATTTATATTGTATTTTATGCTTCTGGCGTTGACTTCTTAGGGCCTAACTTTTCGATCTGGTGGAACAACGCCCTAGAGTGAAGCCTAGGTTACCTGGAACGCAGAAATGGCCATCACTTTCAAACTGTTTGCAGTTATTCCTGTTATATGATGGAAAAACTGTTGTATTTTTATTGCATTTTATGCTTCGGTCATTGACTTTTAAGGACCTAACTATTCAATCTGTTGGAGCAACGCTGTAGAGTGAACCCTAGGTTGCCCGGAACGTAGAAATGACCATTACATTCACACGGTTTGCTATTATTCCTGTTATACGATGGAAAAACTGTTGTATTTTTATTGTATTCTATGCTTCTGGCGTTTAATTCTAAGTCACTAGCTATTTAATCTGGTGGAGCAACGACCTAGAGTGAAGCCTAGGTTGCCCGGAACGTAGAAATGACCATTACTTTCACACTGTTTGCTATTATTCATTTTGTACGATGGAAAAGCTGTTCTTTTATATTGTATTTTATGCCTCTGGCGTTGACTTCTAAGGCCGTAGCTATTAGATGTGGTTGAGCAACGCCCTGGAGTGACGCCTAGGTTGCCCGGTACGTAGAAATGACCATTACATTCACACTGTTTGCTATCATTCCTGTTATACGAGGGAAAAGCTGCTGTATTTTTATTGTATTCTATGCTTCTGGCGTTGAATTCTAAGTCCCTAGCTACTCGATCTGGTAGAGCAACGGCCTAGAGTGAAGCCTAGGTTTTCCGGAACGTAGAAATGACCAGTACATTCACACTGGTTGCAATTATTCCTGTTATATGATGGAAACACTGTTGTATTTTTTTTGCATTTTATGGTTGGGGCGTTGACTTCTAAGTCCCTAACTATTCAATCTGTTGGAGCAACGCCCTAGGGTGAAGCCTAGGTTGCTCGGAAAGGAGAAATGACGATAAGTTTCATACTGGTTGCAATTATTCGTTTCATACGGTGGAAAAACTGTTGTATTTATATTGTATTTTATGCTTCTGGCATTGACTTCTAAGGCCCTAGCTTTTCGATCTAGTGGAGCAACGCCCTAGAATGAAGCCTAGATTGCCCGGAACGTAGAAATGACCATCACTTTCAAACTGGTTGCAATTAATCCTGTTGTACGATGGAAAAACTGTTGTATTTTTATTGCATTTTATGCTTCGGGCATTGCCTTCTAAGGCCCAAACTACACAATCTGTTGGAGCAACGCCCCAGGGTGAAGCCTAGGTTGCCCGGAAAGTAGAAATGACCATAACTTTCATACTGGTTGCAATTATTCGCTTTATATGATGGAAAAACTGTTGTATTTATATTGTATTTTATGCTTCTGGCGTTCACTCCTTAGGCCCTAACTATTCGATCTGGTGGAACAACGGCCTAGGGTGAAGCCTAGGTAGCCCGGAACGTAGAAATGACCATAACTTTCACACTGCTAGCAATTATTCGTTTTATACAATGGAAAAACTGTTCTATTTATTCTGTATTTTATGCTTCTGGCGTTCACTTCTTAGGCCCTAACTATTCGATCTGGTGGAGCAACGCCCTAGAGTGAAGCCTAGGTTGCCCGGAACGTAGAAATGACCATCACTTTCAAACTGGTTGCAATTAATCCTGTTATACGATGGAAAAACTGTTGTATTTATATCGTATTTTATGCTTCTGGCGTTGACTTCTTAGGCCCTAACTATTCCATCAGGTGGAACAACGCCCTAGGGTGAAGCCTAGGTTACACGGCAAGTAGAAATGACCATAACTTTCACACTGGCAGCAATTATTCGTTTTATACGTTGGAATAACTGTTCTATTTATCTTGTATTTTATGCTTCGGGCGTTGACTTCTAAGGCCCTAACTATTCGATCTGGTGGAGCAACGCCCTCGAGTGAGGCGTAGGTTGCCCGGTACGTAGAAATGACCATCACTTTCAAACTGGTTGCAATTATTCCTGTTATATGATGGAAAAACTGTTGTATTTTTATTGCATTTTATGCTTCGGGCGTTGACTTCTAAGGCCCTAACTATTCGATCTGGTGGAGCAACGCCCTCGAGTGAAGATTAGGTTGTCCGGTACGTATAAATGACCATCACTTTCAAATTGGTTGCAATTATTCCTGTTATATGATGGAAAAACTGTTGTATTTTTATTGCATTTTATGCTTCGGGCATTGACTTCTAAGGCCCTAACTATACAATCTGTTGGAGCAGCGCCCTAGGGTGAAGCCTAGGTTGCCCGGAAAGTAGAAATGACCATAACTTTCATACTGGTTGCAATTATTCGTTTTATATGATGGAAAAACTGTTGTATTTATATTGCATTTTATGCTTCTGGCGTTCACTTCTTAGGCCCTAACTATTCGATCTGGCGGAACAACGGCCTAGGGTGAAGCCTAGGTCGCCCGGAACGTAGAAATGACCATAACTTTTACACTGGTAGCAATTATTCGTTTTATTCAATGGAAAAACTGTTCTATTTATGTTGTATTTAATGCTTCGGGCGTTGGCTTCTAAGGCCCTAACTGTTTGACCTGGTGGAGCAACGCCAAAGAGTGAAACCTAGGTTGCCCGGAACGTAGAAATGACCATAACTTTCACACTGGTTGCTATTATTCGTTTTATACGATGGAAAAGCTGTTATATTTATATTGTATTTTATGCTTCGGGCATTGACTTCTATGGCGCTAACTATTCAATCTGTTGGAGCAACGCCCTAGGGTGAAGCCTAGGTTGCGCGGAAAGTAGAAATGACCATAACTTTCACACTGGTAGCAATTATTCGTTTTATACAATGGAAAAACTGTTCTATTTATTCTGTATTTTATGCTTCGGGCGTTGACTTTTAAGGCCCTAACTATTCGATCTGGTGGAGCAATGCCCTCGAGTGAAGCCTAGGTTGCCCGGTACGTATAAATGACCATCACTTTCAAATTGGTTGCAATTATTCCTGTTATATGATGGAAAAACTGTTGTATTTTTATTGCATTTTATGCTTCGTGCATTGACTTATAAGGCCCTAACTGTTCAATCTATTGGAGCAACGGCCTAGGGTGAAGCCTAGGTAGCCCGGAACGTAGAAATGACCATAACTTTTACACTGCCAGCAATTATTCGTTTTATACAATGGAAAAACTGTCCTACCTATTTTGTATTTAATGCTTCGGGCGTTGGCTTCTAATGCCCTAACTGTTTGATCTGGCGGAGCAACGCCCTAGAGTGAAACCTAGGTTGCCCGGTACGTAGAAATGACCATCACCTGCAAACTGGTTGCAATTATTCGTTTTATACGATGGAAAAGTTGTTGTATTTATATCGGATTTTATGCTTCTGGCGTTGACTTCTTAGGCCCTAACTATTCGATCTGGTGGAACAACGCCCTAGAGTGAAGCCTAGGTTGCCTGGAACGCAGAAATGACCATCACCTTCACACGGGTTGCAATTATTCCTGTTATAGGATGGAAAGACTGTTGTATTTTTATTGTATTTTAGACTTCAGGTGTTGACTTCTGAGGCCGTAGCCATTCGATGCGGTGGAGGAACGCCATAGAGTGAAGCCTAGGTTGCCCGGAACGTAGAAATGACCATAAGTTTCATAGTGGTTGCAATTATTCGTTTTATACGATGGAAAAACTTTTGTATTTATATTGTATTTTGTGCTTCGGGCGTCGACTTCTAAGGCCCTAACTGTTTGATCTGGTGGAGCAACGCCCTAGAGTGAAGCCTAGGTTGCCTGGTACGTAGAAATGACCATCACTTTCAAACTGGTTGCAATTATTCGTTTTATACGATGGAAAAGCTGTTGTATTTATATCGTATTTTATGCTTCTGGCGTTGACTTCTTAGGCCCTAACTATTCCATCAGGTGGAACAACGCCCTAGGGTGAAGCCTAGGATGGCCGGAAAGTAGAAATGACCATAACTTTCACACTGGTAGCAATAATTCGTTTTATACGATGGAAAAGCTGTTGTATTAATATTGTATTTTATGCTTCTGGCGTTCACTGCTTAGGCCCTAACTATTCGATCTGGCGGAACAACGCCCTAGGGTGAAGCCTAGGTTGCCCGGAACGTAGAAATGACCATAACTTTTACACTGGTAGCAATTATTCGTTTTATACAATGGAAAGGCTGTTCTACTTATTTTTCATTTTATGCTTCGGGAGTTGACTTCTAAGGCCCTATCTGATTGATCTGGTGGAGCATCGCCCTAGAGTGAAGCCTAGGTTGCCCGGAAGGTAGAAATGGCCATAACTTTCACACTGGTTGCTATCATTCGTTTTATACGATGGAAAAACTGTTATATTTATATTGTATTTTATGCTTCTGGCGTTGACTTCTTAGGGCCTAACTTTTCGATCTGGTGGAACAACGCCCTAGAGTGAGGCCTAGGTTACCTGGAACGTAGAAATGGCCATCACTTTCAAACTGTTTGCAGTTATTCCTGTTATATGATGGAAAAACTGTTGTGTTTTTATTGCATTTTATGCTTCGGTCATTGACTTTTAAGGACCTAACTATTCAATCTGTTGGAGCAACGCTCTAGAGTGAATCCTAGGTTGCCCGGAACGTAGAAATGACCATTACATTCACACTGTTTGCTATTATTCCTGTTATACGATGGAAAAACTGTTGTATTTTTATTGTATTCTATGCTTCTGGCGCTTAATTCTAATTCGCTAGCTATTTGATCTGGTGGAGCAACGACCTAGAGTGAAGCCTAGGTTGCCCGGAACGTAGAAATGACCATTACTAACACACTGTTTGCTATTATTCATTTTGTACGATGGAAAAGCTGTTGTATTTATATTGTATTTTATGCCTCTGGCGTTGACTTCTAAGGCCGTAGCTATTAGATGAGGTGGAGCAACGCCCTAGAGTGACGCCTAGGTTGCCCGGAACGTAGAAATGACCATTACTTACGCAATGTTTGCAACTACTCATTTTATACGATGGAAAAACTGTTGTAGTTTTATTGCATTTTATGCCTCTGGCGTTGACTTCTAAGGCCGTAGCTATTAGATGAGGTGGAGCAACGCCCTAGAGTGACGCCTAGGTTGCCCGGAACGTAGAAATGACCATTACTTACGCAATGTTTGCAACTACTCATTTTATACGATGGAAAAACTGTTATACTTATATTGTATTTTATGCTTCTGGCGTTGACTTCTTTGGCCCTAACTGTCCGATATGCTGGTACAACGCCCTAGAGTGAAGCCTAGGTTGCCCGGAACGAAGAAATGACCATCACTTTCAAACTGGTTGCAATTATTCCTGTTATATGATGGAAAATCTGTTGTATTTTTATTGCATTTTATGGATCGGGCATTGACTTCTAAGGTCGTGATTATTCAATCTGTTGGAGCAACGACCTAGGGTGAAGCCTAGGTTGCCCGGAAAGTAGAAATGACCATAACTTTCATACTGGTTGCAATTATTCGTTTTATACGATGGAAAAGCTGTTGCATCTTTATTGTATTTTATTCTTCTGGCGTTGACTTCTAAGGCCGTAGCTATTAGATGTGGTGGAGCAACGCCCTACAATGACGCCTAGGTTGCCCGGAACGTAGAAATGACCATTACTTTCACAATGTTTGCAATGATTCCTGTTATACGATGGAAAAACTGTTGTATTTTTATTGTATTCTATGCTTCTGGCGCTTAATTCTAATTCGCTAGCTATTTGATCTGGTGGAGCAACGACCTAGAGTGAAGCCTAGGTTGCCCGGAACGTAGAAATGACCATTACTTACACACTGTTTGCTATTATTCATTTTGTACGATGGAAAAGCTGTTGTATTTATATTGTATTTTATGCCTCTGGCGTTGACTTCTAAGGCCGTAGCTAATAGATGTGGTGGAGCAACGCCCTAGAGTGACGCCTAGGTTGCCCGGAACGTAGAAATGTCCATTACTTTCACACTGGTTGCTATTATTCGTTTTATACAATGGAAAAACTGTTATACTTATATTGTATTTTATGCTTCTGGCGTTGACTTCTTTGGCCCTAACTGTCCGATATGCTGGTACAACGCCCTAGAGTGAAGCCTAGGTTGCCCGGAACGAAGAAATGACCATCACTTTCAAACTGGTTGCAATTATTCCTGTTATATGATGGAAAATCTGTTGTATTTTTATTGCATTTTATGGATCGGGCATTGACTTCTAAGGTCGTGATTATTCAATCTGTTGGAGCAACGACCGAGGGTGAAGCCTAGGTTGCCCGGAAAGTAGAAATGACCATAACTTTCATACTGGTTGCAATTATTCGTTTTATACGATGGAAAAGCTGTTGCATCTTTATTGTATTTTATTCTTCTGGCGTTGACTTCTAAGGCCGTAGCTATTAGATGTGGTGGAGCAACGCCCTACAATGACGCCTAGGTTGCCCGGAACGTAGAAATGACCATTACTTTCACAATGTTTACAACTACTCATTTTATACGATGGAATAACTGTTGTACTTATGTTGTGTTTTATCGTTCTGGCGTTGAATTCTAAGTCCCTAGCTACTCGATCTGGTAGAGCAACGCCCTGGAGTGACGCCTAGGTTGCCCGGAACGTAGAAATGACCATTACTTACGCAATGTTTTTAACTACTCATTTTATACGATGGAAAAACTGTTGTAGTTTTATTGCATTTTATGCCTCTGGCGTTGACTTCTAAGGCCGTAGCTATTAGATGAGGTGGAGCAACGCCCTAGAGTGACGCCTAGGTTGCCCGGAACGTAGAAATGACCATTACTTACGCAATGTTTGCAACTACTCATTTTATACGATGGAAAAACTGTTGTAGTTTTATTGCATTTTATGCTTTCGGCGTTGACTTCTAAGGCCGTAACTATTCAATCTGTTGGAGCAACGCCCTAGGGTCAAGCCTAGGTTGCCCGGGAAATAGAAATGTCCATTACTTTCACACTGGTTGCTATTATTCGTTTTATACAATGGAAAAACTGTTATACTTATATTGTATTTTATGCTTCTGGCGTTGACTTCTTTGGCCCTAACTGTCCGATATGCTGGTACAACGCCCTAGAGTGAAGCCTAGGTTGCCCGGAACGAAGAAATGACCATCACTTTCAAACTGGTTGCAATTATTCCTGTTATATGATGGAAAATCTGTTGTATTTTTATTGCATTTTATGGATCGGGCATTGACTTCTAAGGTCGTGATTATTCAATCTGTTGGAGCAACGAGCTAGGGTGAAGCCTAGGTTGCCCGGAAAGTAGAAATGACCATTACTTTCACAATGTTTGCAACTACTCATTTTGTACGATGGAATAACTGTTGTACTTATGTTGCGTTTAATCGCTCTGGCGTTGAATTCTAAGTCCCTAGCTACTCGATCTGGTAGAGCAACGCCCTAGAGTGAAACCTAGGTTATCCGGAACGTAGAAATGACCAGTACATTCACACTGGTTGCTATTATTCGTTTTATACAATGGAAAAACTGTTATATTTATATTGTATTTTATGCTTCTGGCGTTGACTTCTTTGGCCCTAACTGTTCGATATAGTGGAACAACGCCCTAGAGTGAATCCTAGGTTACCCGGAACGAAGAAATGACCATCACTTTCAAACTGCTTGCAATTATTCCTGTTATATGATGGAAAAACTGTTGTATTTTTATTGCATTTTATGCTTCGGGCATTGACTTCTAAGGTCCTAACTATTCAATCTGTTGGAGCAGCGACCTAGGGTGAAGCCTAGGTTGAACGGAAAGTAGAAATGACCACAACTTTCACACTGGTTGCAATTATTCGTTTTATACGATTGAAAAGCTGTTGAAACTTTATTGTATTTTATTCTTCTGGCGTTGACTTCTAAGGCCGTAGCTATTAGATGTGGTGGAGCAACGCCCTAGAGTGATGCCTAGGTTGCCCGGAACGTGGAAATGACCATTACTTTCACAATGTTTGCAATTATTCCTGTTATACGATGGAAAAACTGTTGTATTTTTATTGTATTCTATGCTTCTGGCGCTTAATTCTAATTCGCTAGCTATTTGATCTGGTGGAGCAACGACCTAGAGTGAAGCCTAGGTTGCCCGGAACGTAGAAATGACCATTACTTACACACTGTTTGCTATTATTCATTTTGTACGATGGAAAAGCTGTTGTATTTATATTGTATTTTATGCCTCTGGCGTTGACTTCTAAGGCCGTAGCTATTAGATGTGGTGGAGCAACGCCCTAGAGTGACGCCTAGGTTGCCCGGAACGTAGAAATGACCATTACTTACGCAATGTTTGCAACTACTCATTTTATACGATGGAAAAACTGTTGTAGTTTTATTGCATTTTATGCTTTCGGCGTTGACTTCTAAGGCTCTAACTATTCCATCTGTTGGAGCAACGCCCTAGGGTCAAGCCTAGGTTGCCCGGAACGTAGAAATAACCATTACTTTCACAATGCTTGCAATTATTCATTTTATACGATGGAAACACTTGTACTTATATTGTATTTTATTCTTCTGGCGTTGACTTCTTAGGCCCTAACTATTCGATCTCGTGAAACAACACCCTGGAGTGAAGACTAGGTTGCCCGGAACATGGAAATGACCATTACTTTCACACTGTATGCAAATATACATTATATACGATGGAAAAGCTGTTTTATTTATATTGTGTTTTATGCTTCTGGCGTTGGCTTCTTAGGCCCTAACTATTTAATCTGGTAGAGCACCGCCCTAGCGTGAAACCTAGGTTGCCCGGAACGTAGAAGTGACCAGTACTTTCATACTGTTTACAGTTATTCCTGTTATACGATGGAAACTTTTGCATCTTTATTTATTTTATGCTTCTGGCGTTGACTTCTAAGGCCCTAGCTACTCGGTTTGGTGGAGCAACGCCCTAGAGTAGAACCTAGGTTGCCCGGTACGTAGAAATGACCATTACTTTCACACTGTTTGCAAATATACATTATATGTGATGGAAAATCTGTTGTACTTGTGTTGTATTTTGTGCTTCTGGCGTTGACTTCTTTGGCCCTAATTATTTGATCTTGTGGAGCATCTCCCTAGAGTGAAGCCTAGGTTGCCCGAAACGTAGAAATGACAATAACTTCCACACTGGTTGCAATTATTCGCTTTATACGATGGAAAAGCTGTTGTATTTATATCGTATTTTATGCTTCTGGCGTTGACTTCTTAGGCCCTAACTGTTCCATCTGGTGGAACAGCGCCCTAGGGTAAAGCCCAGGTTGCGCGGACCGTAGAAATGACCATAACTTTCACACTGGTAGCAATTATTAGTTTTATACAATGGAAAAACTGTTTTATTTATTTTGTATTTTATGCTTTAGGCGTTGACGTCTAAGGCCCTAACTATTCGATCTGGTGGAGCAACTCTCTAGAGTGAAGCCTAGGTTGCCCGGAAGGTAGAAATGACCATCACTTTCAAACTGGTTGCAATTATTCGTTTTATACGATGGAAAAGCTGTTGTATTTATATCGTATTTTATGCTTCTGGCGTTGACTTCTTAGGCCCTAACTATTCCATCAGGTGGAACAACGCCCTAGGGTGAAGCCTAGGATGGCCGGAAAGTAGAAATGACCATAACTTTCACACTGGTAGCAATAATTCGTTTTATACAATGGAAAAGCTGATGTATTTATATCGTATTTTATGCTTCTGGCGTTGACTTCTTAGGCCCTAACTATTCCATCATGTGGAACAACGCCCTAGGGTGAAGCCTAGATTGCCCGGAAAGTAGAAATGACCATAACTTTCACACGGGTTGCAATTATTCCTGTTATATGATGGAAAAACTGTTGTATTTTTATTGCATTCTATGCTTTGGGCATTGACTTCTAAGGCCCTAACTATTCAATCTGTTGGAGCAACGCCATAGGGTGAAGCCTAGGTTGCCCGGAAAGTAGAAATGACCATAACTTTCATACTAGTTGCAATTATACGTTTTATATGATGGAAAAACTGTTGTATTTATAATGTATTTTATGCTTCGGGCATTGACTTCTAAGGCCCTAACTATTCGATCTGGTGGAGCAACGCTCTAGAGTGAAGCCTAGGTTGCCCGGAACGTCGAATTGGCCATCACTTTCAAACTAGTTGCAATTATTCCTGTTATATGATGGAAACACTGTTGTATTTTTATTGCATTTTATGCTTCGGGCATTGACTTCTAAGGACCTAACTACTCAATCTGTTGGAGCAACGCCCTATCGTGAAGCCTAGGTTGCCCGGAAAGTAGAAATGACTACAACTTTCATAGTGGTTGCAATTATTCGTTTTATATGATGGAAAAGCTGTTGTATTAATATTGTATTTTATGCTTCTGGCGTTCACTGCGTAGGCCCTAACTATTCGATCTGGCGGAACAACGCCCTAGGGTGAAGCCTAGGTTGCTCGGAACGTAGAAATGACCATAAATTTTACACTGGTAGCAATTATTCGTTTTATACGATGGAAAAATTGTTTTATTTATTTTGTATTTTATGCTTCGGGCGTTGACTTCTAAGGCCCTAACTATTCGATCTGGTGGAGCAACAACCTAGAGTGAAGTCTAGGTTGCCCGGAACATGGAAATGACCATTACTTTCACACTGTTTGCAAATATACATTATATACGATGGAAAAGCTGTTGTATTTATATTGTGTTTTATGCTTCTGGCGATGACTTCTTAGGCCCTAATTATTCGATCTGGTGGAGCAACGCCCTAGAGTGAAGACTAGAATGCCCGGAACATGGAAATGACCATTACTTTCACACTGTTTGCAAATATACATTATATACGATGGAAAAGCTGTTGTATTTATATTGTGTTTTATGCTTCTGGCGTTGACTTCTTAGGCCCTAACTATTTAATCTGTTAGAGCACCGCCCTAGAGTGAAGCATAGGTTGCCCGGAAAATGGAAATGACCATTACTTTACCACTGTTTGCAAATATACATTATATACAATGGAAAAACTGTTCTATTTATTTTGTGTTTAATGCTTCGGCCGTTGACTTCTAAGGCCCCAACTGTTTGATATGGTGGAGCAACGCCCTAGAGTGAAGCCTATGTTGCCCGGAACGTAGAAATGACCATCACTTTCACACGGGTTGCAATTATTCCTGTTATAGGATGGAAAGACTGTTGTATTTTTATTGTATTTTATACTTCAGGCGTTGACTTCTGAGGCCGTAGCTATTCGATGTGGTCGAAGAACGCCGTACAGTGAAGCCTAGGTTGCCCGGAACGTAGAACATACCATTACCTTCACACTGGTTGCAATTATTCCTGTTATACGATGGAAAAACTGTTGCATCTTTATTGTATTTTATGCTTCTGGCGTTGACTTCTAAGGCCCTAACTATTCAATCTGGTAGAGCACCGCCCTAGAGTGAAGCATAGGTTGCCCGGAACGTAGAACATACCATTACCTTCACACTGGTTGCAATTATTCCTGTTATACGATGGAAAAACTGTTGCATCTTTATTGTATTTTATGCTTCTGGCGTTGACTTCTAAGGCCCTAGCTATTCGGTTTGGTGGAGCAACGCCCTAGAGTAGAACCTAGGTTGCCCGGTACGTAGAAACGACCATTACTTTCACACTGTTTGCAAATATACATTATATATGATGGAAAATCTGTTGTATTTGTGTTGTATTTTGTGCTTCTGGCGTTGACTTCTTTGGCCCTAACTGTTCCATCTGGTGGAACAACGCCCTAGGGTAAAGCCCAGGTTGCGCGGACCGTAGAAATGACCATAACTTTCACACTGGTAGCAATTATTAGTTTTATACGATGGAAAAACTGTTTTATTTATTTTGTATTTTATGCTTCAGGCGTTGACTTCTAAGGCCCTAACTAGTCGATCTGGTGGAGCAAGTCTCTAGAGTGATGCCTAGGTTGCCCGGAACGTAGAAATGACCATTACTTTCACAATGTTTGCAATTATTCCTGTTATACGATGGAAAAACTGTTGTATTTTTATTGTATTCTATGCTTCTGGCGCTTAATTCTAATTCGCTAGCTATTTGATCTGGTGGAGCAACGACCTAGAGTGAAGCCTAGGTTGCCCGGAACGTAGAAATGACCATTACTTTCACACTGTTTGCTATTATTCATTTTGTACGATGGAAAAGCTGTTGTATTTATATTGTATTTTATGCCTCTGGCGTTGACTTCTAAGGCCGTAGCTATTAGATGTGGTGGAGCAACGCCCTAGAGTGACGCCTACGTTGCCCGGAACGTAGAAATGACCATTACTTTCACAATGTTTGCAACTACTCATTATATACGATGGAATAACTGTTGTACTTATGTTGTGTTTTATCGTTCTGGAGTTGAATTCTAAGTCCCTAGCTACTCGATCTGGTAGAGCAACGCCCTAGAGTGAAACCTAGGTTATCCGGAACGTAGAAATGACCAGTACATTCACACTGGTTGCTATTATTCGTTTTATACAATGGAAAAACTGTTATATTTATATTGTATTTTATGCTTCTGGCGTTGACTTCTTTGGCCCTAACTGTTCGATATAGTGGAACAACGCCCTAGAGTGAAGCCTAGGTTGCTCGGAACGTAGAAATGAACATTACTTTCACACTGGTTGCAATTATTCCTGTTATACGATGGAAAAACTGTTCTATTTATTTTGTATTTTATGCTTCTGCCGCTGTCTTCTAAGGCACTTACTGTTTGATCTGGTGGAGCAACGACCTATAGTGACGCCTAGGGTTCTCGGAACGTAGAAATGACCATCACTTTCAAACTGGTTGCAATTATTCCTGTTATATGATGGAAACACTGATGTATTTTTTTTGCATTTTATGGTTGGGGCGTTGACTTCTAAGTCCCTGACTATTCAATCTGTTGGAGCAACGCCCTAGGGTGAAGCCTAGGTTGCTCGCAAAGGAGAAATGACGATAAGTTTCATACTGGTGGCAATTATTCGTTTTATACGGTGGAAAAACTGTTGTATTTATATTGTATTTTAAGCTTCTGGCATTGACTTCTCAGGCCCCAGCTTTTCGATCTAGTGGAGCAACGCCCTAGAATGAAGCCTAGATTGCCCGGAACGTAGAAATGACCATCACTTTCAAACTGGTTGCAATTAATCCTGTTATACGATGGAAAAACTGTTGTATTTTTATTGCATTTTATGCTTCGGGCATTGCCTTCTAAGGCCCAAACTACACAATCCGTTGGAGCAACGCCCCAGGGTGAAGCCTAGGTTGCCCGGAAAGTAGAAATGACCATAACTTTCATACTGGTTGCAATTATTCGTTTTATATGATGGAAAAACTGTTGTATTTATATTGTATTTTTGCTTCTGGCGATCACTTCTTAGGCCCGAACTATTCGATCTGGTGGAACAACGCCCTAGGTTGAAGCCTAGGTTGCCCGGAACGTAGAAATGACCATAACTTTTACACTGGTAGCAATTATTCGTTTTATACAATGGAAAAACTGTTCTATTTATTTTGTATTTTATGCTTCGGGCGCTGTCTTCTAAGGCACTTACTGTTTGATCTGGTGGAGCAACGACCTATAGTGACGCCTAGGGTTCTCGGAACGTAGAAATGACCATCACTTTCAAACTGGTTGCAATTATTCCTGTTATATGATGGAAACACTGTTGTATTTTTTTTGCATTTTATGGTTGGGGCGTTGACTTCTAAGTCCCTAACTATTCAATCTGTTGGAGCAACGCCCTAGGGTGAAGCCTAGGTTGCTCGGAAAGGAGAAATGACCATAACTTTTACACTGGTAGCAATTATTCGTTTTATACAATGGAAAAACTCTTCTATTTATCTTGTATTTTATGCTTCAGGCGTCGACTTCTAAGGCCCTAACTGTTTGATCTGGTGGAGCAACGCCCTAGAGTGAAGCCTACGATGCCCGGTACGTAGAAATGACCATCACTTTCAAACTGGTTGCAATTATTCGTTTTATACGATGGAAAAGCTGTTGTATTTATATCGTATTTTATGCTTCTGGCGTTGACTTCTTAGGCCCTAACTATTCCATCAGGTGGAACAACGCCCTAGGGTGAAGCCTAGGTTGCTCGCAAAGGAGAAATGACGATAAGTTTCATACTGGTGGCAATTATTCGTTTTATACGGTGGAAAAACTGTTGTATTTATATTGTATTTTAAGCTTCTGGCATTGACTTCTCAGGCCCTAGCTTTTCGATCTAGTGGAGCAACGCCCTAGAATGAAGCCTAGATTGCCCGGAACGTAGAAATGACCATCACTTTCAAACTGGTTGCAATTAATCCTGTTATACGATGGAAAAACTGTTGTATTTTTATTGCATTTTATGCTTCGGGCATTGCCTTCTAAGGCCCAAACTACACAATCCGTTGGAGCAACGCCCCAGGGTGAAGCCTAGGTTGCCCGGAAAGTAGAAATGACCATAACTTTCATACTGGTTGCAATTATTCGTTTTATATGATGGAAAAACTGTTGTATTTATATTGTATTTTTGCTTCTGGCGATCACTTCTTAGGCCCGAACTATTCGATCTGGTGGAACAACGCCCTAGGTTGAAGCCTAGGTTGCCCGGAACGTAGAAATGACCATAACTTTTACACTGGTAGCAATTATTCGTTTTATACAATGGAAAAACTGTTCTATTTATTTTGTATTTTATGCTTCGGGCGCTGTCTTCTAAGGCACTTACTGTTTGATCTGGTGGAGCAACGACCTATAGTGACGCCTAGGGTTCTCGGAACGTAGAAATGACCATCACTTTCAAACTGGTTGCAATTATTCCTGTTATATGATGGAAACACTGTTGTATTTTTTTTGCATTTTATGGTTGGGGCGTTGACTTCTAAGTCCCTAACTATTCAATCTGTTGGAGCAACGCCCTAGGGTGAAGCCTAGGTTGCTCGGAAAGGAGAAATGACCATAACTTTTACACTGGTAGCAATTATTCGTTTTATACAATGGAAAAACTCTTCTATTTATCTTGTATTTTATGCTTCAGGCGTCGACTTCTAAGGCCCTAACTGTTTGATCTGGTGGAGCAACGCCCTAGAGTGAAGCCTACGATGCCCGGTACGTAGAAATGACCATCACTTTCAAACTGGTTGCAATTATTCGTTTTATACGATGGAAAAGCTGTTGTATTTATATCGTATTTTATGCTTCTGGCGTTGACTTCTTAGGCCCTAACTATTCCATCAGGTGGAACAACGCCCTAGGGTGAAGCCTAGGTTGCTCGCAAAGGAGAAATGACGATAAGTTTCATACTGGTGGCAATTATTCGTTTTATACGGTGAAAAACTGTTGTATTTATATTGTATTTTAAGCTTCTGGCATTGACTTCTCAGGCCCTAGCTTTTCGATCTAGTGGAGCAACGCCCTAGAATGAAGCCTAGATTGCCCGGAACGTAGAAATGACCATCACTTTCAAACTGGTTGCAATTAATCCTGTTATACGATGGAAAAACTGTTGTATTTTTATTGCATTTTATGCTTCGGGCATTGCCTTCTAAGGCCCAAACTACACAATCCGTTGGAGCAACGCCCCAGGGTGAAGCCTAGGTTGCCCGGAAAGTAGAAATGACCATAACTTTCATACTGGTTGCAATTATTCGTTTTATATGATGGAAAAACTGTTGTATTAATATTGTATTTTTGCTTCTGGCGATCACTTCTTAGGCCCGAACTATTCGATCTGGTGGAACAACGCCCTAGGTTGAAGCCTAGGTTGCCCGGAACGTAGAAATGACCATAACTTTTACACTGGTAGCAATTATTCGTTTTATACAATGGAAAAACTGTTCTATTTATTTTGTATTTTATGCTTTGGGCATTGACTTCTAATGCCCTAACTATTCAATCTGTTGGAGCAACGCCCTAGGGTGAAGCCTAGGTTGCCCGGAAAGTAGAAATGACCATAACTTTCATACTAGTTGCAATTATTCGTTTTATATGATGGAAAAACTGTTGTATTTATAATGTATTTTATGCTTCGGGCATTGACTTCTAAGGCCCTAACTATTCGATCTGGTGGAGCAACGCCCTAGAGTGAAGCCTAGGTTGCCCGGAACGTAGAATTGGCCATCACTTTCAAACTAGTTGCAATTATTCCTGTTATATGATGGAAAATCTGTTGTATTTTTATTGCATTTTATGCTTCGGGCATTGACTTGTAAGGTCCTAACTATTCAATCTGTTGGAGCAACGACCCAGGGTGAAGCCTAGGTTGCCCGGAAAGTAGAAATGTCCATAACTTTCACACTGGTTGCAATTATTCGTTTTATACGATGGAAAAGCTGTTGCATCTTTATTGTATTTTATTCTTCTGGCGTTGACTTCTAAGGCCGTAGCTGTTAGATGTGGTGGAGCAACGCCCTACAATGACGCCTAGGTTGCCCGGAACGTAGAAATGACCATTACTTTCACAATGTTTGCAATTATTCATTTTACACGATGGAAAAACTGTTATATTCAAATTTTATTTTATGCTTCGGGCATTGACTTCTAAGGCCCTATCTATTCAATTAGTTGGACCAACGCCCTAGGGTGAAGCCTAGGTTGCCCGGGAAGTGGAAATGACCATAACTTTCATCCTGGTTGCAATTATTCGTTATATATGATGGAAAAACTGTTGTATTTATATTGTATTTTATGCTTCTGGCGTTGACTTCTAAGGCCCTAACTATTCGAGCTGGTGGACCAATGCCCTAGGGTGAAGCCCAGGTTGGCCGGAATGTAGAAATGTCCATAACTTTCACACTGGTTGCAATTATTCGTTTTATACGATTGAAAAGCTGTTGTATTTATATTGTATTTTATGCTTCTGGCGATGACTTCTTAGGCCCTAACTATTCGATCTGGTGGAGCAACGCCCTAGAGTGAAGACTAGATTGCCCGGAACATGGAAATGACCATTACTTTCACACTGTTTGCAAATATACATTATATACGATGGAAAAGCTGTTGTATTTATATTGTGTTTTATGCTTCTGGCGTTGACTTCTTAGGCCCTAACTATTTAATCTGGTAGAGCACCGCCCTAGAGTGAAGCATAGGTTGCCCGGAACATGGAAATGACCATTACTTTACCACTGTTTGCAAATACACATTATATACAATGGAAAAACTATTCTATTTATTTTGTGTTTAATGCTTCGGCCGTTGACTTCTAAGGCCCCAACTGTTTGATATGGTGGAGCAACGCCCTAGAGTGAAGCCTATGTTGACCGGAACGTAGAAATGACCATCACTTTCACACGGGTTGCAATTATTCCTGTTATAGGATGGAAAGACTGTTGTATTTTTATTGTATTTTATACTTCAGGCGTTGAGTTCTGAGGCCGTAGCTATTCGATGTGGTCAAAGAACGCCGTACAGTGAAGCCTAGGTTGCCCGGAACGTAGAACATACCATTACCTTCACACTGGTTGCAATTATTCCTGTTACACGATGGAAAAACTGTTGCATCTTTATTGTATTTTATGCTTCTGGCGTTGACTTCTAAGGCCCTAACTATTTAATCTGGTAGAGCACCGCCCTAGAGTGAAGCATAGGTTGCCCGGAACGTAGAACATACCATTACCTTCACACTGGTTGCAATTATTCCTGTTATACGATGGAAAAACTGTTGCATCTTTATTGTATTTTATGCTTCTGGCGTTGACTTCTAAGGCCCTAGCTATTCGGTTTGGTGGAGCAACGCCCTAGAGTAGAACCTAGGTTGCCCGGTACGTAGAAACGACCATTACTTTCACACTGTTTGCAAATATACATTATATATGATGGAAAATCTGTTGTACTTGTGTTGTATTTTGTGCTTCTGGCGTTGACTTCTTTGGCCCTAACTATTTGATCTTGTGGAGCATCTCCCTAGAGTGAAGCCTAGGTTGCCCGAAACGTAGAAATGACCATAACTTCCACACTGGTTGCAATTATTCGCTTTATACGTTGGAAAAGCTGTTTTATTTATTTTGTATTTTATGCTTCAGGCGTTGACTTCTAAGGCCCTAACTATTCGATCTGGTGGAGCAAGTCTCTAGAGTGAAGCCTAGGTTACCTGGAACGTAGAAATGGCCATCACTTTCAAACTGTTTGCAGTTATTCCTGTTATATGTTGGAAAAACTGTTGTATTTTTATTGCATCTTATGCTTCGGTCACTGACTTTTAAGGACCTAACTATTCAATCTGTTGGAGCAACGCTGTAGAGTGAATCCTAGGTTTCCCGGAACGTAGAAATGACAATTACATTCACACTGTTTGCTATTATTCCTGTTATACGATGGAAAAACTGTTGTATTTTTATTGTATTCTATGCTTCTGGCGTTTAATTCTAAGTCACTAGCTATTTGATCTGGTGGAGCAACGACCTAGAGTGAAGCCTAGGTTGCCCGGAACGTAGAAATGACCATTACTTTCACACTGTTTGCTATTATTCATTTTGTACGATGGAAAAGCTGTTGTATTTATATTGTATTTTATGCCTCTGGCGTTGACTTCTAAGGCCGTAGCTATTAGATGTGGTGGAGCAACGCCCTGGAGTGGCGCCTAGGTTGCCCGGTACTTAGAAATGACCATTACATTCACACTGTTTGCTATCATTCCTGTTATACGAGGGAAAAACTGCTGTATTTTTATTGTATTCTATGCTTCTGGCCTTGACTTCTAAGGTACTAACTATTCGATCTGGTGGAGCGACGCCCTAGAGTGAAGCCTAGGTTGCCCGGAACGAAGAAATGACCATCACTTTCAAACTGGTTGCAATTATTCGTTTTATACGATGGTAAAGCTGTTGTATTTATATCGTATTTTATGCTTCTGGCGTTGACTTCTTAGGACATAACTATTCAATCTGTTGGAGCAACGCCCTAGGGTGAAGTCTAGGTTGCCCGGAAAGTAGAAATGATCACATCTTCAATACTGGTTGCAATTATTCGTTTAATAAGATGAAAAAACTGTTGTATTTATATTGTATTTTATGCTTCTGGCGTTCACTTCTTAGGTCCTAACTATTCGATCTGGTGGAACAACGCCCTAGGGTGAAGCCTAGGTTGCCCGGAACGTAGAAATGACCATAACTTTCACACTGGTTGCAATTATTCATTTTATACGATGGAAAAACTGTTGTACTTATTTTGTATTTTATTCTTATGGCGTTGAATTCTAAGTCCCTAGCTATTCGATCTGGTGGAGCAACGCCCTAGCGTGAAACCTAGGTTACCCGGAACGTAGAAACGACCAGTACTTTCATACTGTTTGCAGTTATTCCTGTTATACGATGGAAAAACTTTTGCATCTTTATTTATTTTATGCTTCTGGCGTTGACTTCTAAGGCCCTAGCTATTCGGTTTGGTGGAGCAACGCCCTAGAGTAGAACCTAGGTTGCCCGGTACGTAGAAATGACCATTACCTTCACACTGTTTGCAAATATACATTATATATGGTGGAAAATCTGTTGTATTTGTGTTGTATTTTGTGCTTCTGGCGTTGACTTCTTAGGCCCTAGCTATTTGATCTTGTGGAGCATCTCCCTAGAGTGAAGCCTAGGTTGCCCGGAACGTAGAAATGACCATAACTTCCACACTGGTTGCAATTATTCGCTTTATACGATGGAAAAGCTGTTATATTTATATTGTATTTTATGCTTCTGGCGATGACTTCTTAGGGTCTAACTTTTCGATCTGGTGGAGCAACGCCCTAGAGTGAAGCCTAGGTTACCCGGAACGTAGAAATGGCCATCACTTTCAAACTGTTTGCAGTTATTCCTGTTATATGATGGAAAATCTGTTGTATTTTTATTGCATTTTATGCTTCGGGCATTGACTTGTAAGGTCCTAACTATTCAATCTGTTGGAGCAACGACCCAGGGTGAAGCCTAGGTTGCCCGGAAAGTAGAAATGACCATAACTTTCACACTGGTTGCAATTATTCGTTTTATACGATGGAAAAGCTGTTGCATCTTTATTGTATTTTATTCTTCTGGCGTTGACTTCTAAGGCCGTAGCTGTTAGATGTGGTGGAGCAACGCCCTACAATGACGCCTAGGTTGCCCGGAACGTAGAAATGACCATTACTTTCACAATGTTTGCAATTATTCATTTTACACGATGGAAAAACTGTTATATTCAAATTTTATTTTATGCTTCGGGCATTGACTTCTAAGGCCCTATCTATTCAATGTGTTGGACCAACGCCCTAGGGTGAAGCCTAGGTTGCCCGGGAAGTGGAAATGACCATAACTTTCATCCTGGTTGCAATTATTCGTTATATATGATGGAAAAACTGTTGTATTTATATTGTATTTTATGCTTCTGGCGTTGACTTCTAAGGCCCTAACTATTCGAGCTGGTGGACCAATGCCCTAGGGTGAAGCCCAGGTTGGCCGGAATGTAGAAATGTCCATAACTTTCACACTGGTTGCAATTATTCGTTTTATACGATTGAAAAGCTGTTGTATTTATATTGTATTTTATGCTTCTGGCGATGACTTCTTAGGCCCTAACTATTCGATCTGGTGGAGCAACGCCCTAGAGTGAAGACTAGATTGCCCGGAACATGGAAATGACCATTACTTTCACACTGTTTGCAAATATACATTATATACGATGGAAAAGCTGTTGTATTTATATTGTGTTTTATGCTTCTGGCGTTGACTTCTTAGGCCCTAACTATTTAATCTGGTAGAGCACCGCCCTAGAGTGAAGCATAGGTTGCCCGGAACATGGAAATGACCATTACTTTACCACTGTTTGCAAATACACATTATATACAATGGAAAAACTATTCTATTTATTTTGTGTTTAATGCTTCGGCCGTTGACTTCTAAGGCCCCAACTGTTTGATATGGTGGAGCAACGCCCTAGAGTGAAGCCTATGTTGACCGGAACGTAGAAATGACCATCACTTTCACACGGGTTGCAATTATTCCTGTTATAGGATGGAAAGACTGTTGTATTTTTATTGTATTTTATACTTCAGGCGTTGAGTTCTGAGGCCGTAGCTATTCGATGTGGTCAAAGAACGCCGTACAGTGAAGCCTAGGTTGCCCGGAACGTAGAACATACCATTACCTTCACACTGGTTGCAATTATTCCTGTTACACGATGGAAAAACTGTTGCATCTTTATTGTATTTTATGCTTCTGGCGTTGACTTCTAAGGCCCTAACTATTTAATCTGGTAGAGCACCGCCCTAGAGTGAAGCATAGGTTGCCCGGAACGTAGAACATACCATTACCTTCACACTGGTTGCAATTATTCCTGTTATACGATGGAAAAACTGTTGCATCTTTATTGTATTTTATGCTTCTGGCGTTGACTTCTAAGGCCCTAGCTATTCGGTTTGGTGGAGCAACGCCCTAGAGTAGAACCTAGGTTGCCCGGTACGTAGAAACGACCATTACTTTCACACTGTTTGCAAATATACATTATATATGATGGAAAATCTGTTGTACTTGTGTTGTATTTTGTGCTTCTGGCGTTGACTTCTTTGGCCCTAACTATTTGATCTTGTGGAGCATCTCCCTAGAGTGAAGCCTAGGTTGCCCGAAACGTAGAAATGACCATAACTTCCACACTGGTTGCAATTATTCGCTTTATACGTTGGAAAAGCTGTTGTATTTATATCGTATTTTATGCTTCTGGCGTTGACTTCTTAGGCCCTAACTGTTCCATCTGGTGGAACAACGCCCTAGGGTAAAGCCCAGGTTGCGCGGACCGTAGAAATGACCATAACTTTCACACTGGTAGCAATTATTAGTTTTATACGATGGAAAAACTGTTTTATTTATTTTGTATTTTATGCTTCAGGCGTTGACTTCTAAGGCCCTAACTATTCGATCTGGTGGAGCAAGTCTCTAGAGTGAAGCCTAGGTTACCTGGAACGTAGAAATGGCCATCACTTTCAAACTGTTTGCAGTTATTCCTGTTATATGTTGGAAAAACTGTTGTATTTTTATTGCATCTTATGCTTCGGTCACTGACTTTTAAGGACCTAACTATTCAATCTGTTGGAGCAACGCTGTAGAGTGAATCCTAGGTTTCCCGGAACGTAGAAATGACAATTACATTCACACTGTTTGCTATTATTCCTGTTATACGATGGAAAAACTGTTGTATTTTTATTGTATTCTATGCTTCTGGCGTTTAATTCTAAGTCACTAGCTATTTGATCTGGTGGAGCAACGACCTAGAGTGAAGCCTAGGTTGCCCGGAACGTAGAAATGACCATTACTTTCACACTGTTTGCTATTATTCATTTTGTACGATGGAAAAGCTGTTGTATTTATATTGTATTTTATGCCTCTGGCGTTGACTTCTAAGGCCGTAGCTATTAGATGTGGTGGAGCAACGCCCTGGAGTGGCGCCTAGGTTGCCCGGTACTTAGAAATGACCATTACATTCACACTGTTTGCTATCATTCCTGTTATACGAGGGAAAAACTGCTGTATTTTTATTGTATTCTATGCTTCTGGCCTTGACTTCTAAGGTACTAACTATTCGATCTGGTGGAGCGACGCCCTAGAGTGAAGCCTAGGTTGCCCGGAACGAAGAAATGACCATCACTTTCAAACTGGTTGCAATTATTCGTTTTATACGATGGTAAAGCTGTTGTATTTATATCGTATTTTATGCTTCTGGCGTTGACTTCTTAGGACATAACTATTCAATCTGTTGGAGCAACGCCCTAGGGTGAAGTCTAGGTTGCCCGGAAAGTAGAAATGACCACATCTTCAATACTGGTTGCAATTATTCGTTTAATAAGATGAAAAAACTGTTGTATTTATATTGTATTTTATGCTTCTGGCGTTCACTTCTTAGGTCCTAACTATTCGATCTGGTGGAACAACGCCCTAGGGTGAAGCCTAGGTTGCCCGGAACGTAGAAATGACCATAACTTTCACACTGGTTGCAATTATTCATTTTATACGATGGAAAAACTGTTGTACTTATTTTGTATTTTATTCTTATGGCGTTGAATTCTAAGTCCCTAGCTATTCGATCTGGTGGAGCAACGCCCTAGCGTGAAACCTAGGTTACCCGGAACGTAGAAACGACCAGTACTTTCATACTGTTTGCAGTTATTCCTGTTATACGATGGAAAAACTTTTGCATCTTTATTTATTTTATGCTTCTGGCGTTGACTTCTAAGGCCCTAGCTATTCGGTTTGGTGGAGCAACGCCCTAGAGTAGAACCTAGGTTGCCCGGTACGTAGAAATGACCATTACCTTCACACTGTTTGCAAATATACATTATATATGGTGGAAAATCTGTTGTATTTGTGTTGTATTTTGTGCTTCTGGCGTTGACTTCTTAGGCCCTAGCTATTTGATCTTGTGGAGCATCTCCCTAGAGTGAAGCCTAGGTTGCCCGGAACGTAGAAATGACCATAACTTCCACACTGGTTGCAATTATTCGCTTTATACGATGGAAAAGCTGTTATATTTATATTGTATTTTATGCTTCTGGCGATGACTTCTTAGGGTCTAACTTTTCGATCTGGTGGAGCAACGCCCTAGAGTGAAGCCTAGGTTACCCGGAACGTAGAAATGGCCATCACTTTCAAACTGTTTGCAGTTATTCCTGTTATATGATGTAAAAACTGTTGTGTTTTTATTGCATTTTATGCTTCGGTCATTGACTTTTAAGGACCTAACTATTCAATCTGTTGGAGCAACGCTCTAGAGTGAATCCTAGGTTGCCCCGAACGTAGAAATGACCATTACATTCACACTGTTTGCTATTATTCCTGTTATACGATGGAAAAACTGTTGTATTTTTATTGTATTCTATGCTCCTGGCGTTTAATTCTAATTCGCTAGCTATTTGATCTGGTGGAGCAACGACCTAGAGTGAAGCCTAGGTTGCCCGGAACGTAGAAATGACCATTACTTACACACTGTTTGCTATTATTCATTTTGTACGATGGAAAAGCTGTTGTATTTGTATTGTATTTTATGCCTCTGGCGTTGACTTCTAAGGCCGTAGCTATTAGATGTGGTGGAGCAACGCCCTAGAGTGACGCCTAGCATGCCCGGAACGTAGAAATGACCATTAGTTACGCAATGTTTGCAACTACTCATTTTATACGATGGAAAAACTGTTGTAGTTTTATTGCATTTTATGCTTTCGGCGTCGACTTCTAAGGCCCTAACTATTCAATCTGTTGGAGCATCGCCCTAGGGTCAAGCCTAGGTTGCCCGGGAAGTAGAAATGTCCATTACTTTCACACTGGTTGCTATTATTCGTTTTATACAATGGAAAAACTGTTGTATTTTTATTGTATTCTATGCTCCTGGCGTTTAATTCTAACTCACTAGCTATTTGATCTGGTGGAGCAACGCCCTAGAGTGAAGCATAGGTTGCCCGCAACGTAGAAATGACCATCACATTCAAACTGGTTGCAATTACTCCTGTTATATGATGGAAAAACTGTTGTACCTTTATTGCATTTTATGCTTCGGGCATTGACTTCTAAGGCCCTATCTATTCAATGTGTTGGACCAACGCCCTAGGGTGAAGCCTAGGTTGCCCGGGAAGTGGAAATGACCATAACTTTCATCCTGGTTGCAATTATTCGTTTTATATGATGGAAAAACTGTTGTATTTATATTGTATTTTATGCTTCTGGCGTTCACTTCTAAGGCCCTAACTATTCGAGCTGGTGGACCAACGCCCTAGGGTGAAGCCAAGGTTGGCCGGAATGTAGAAATGTCCATAACTTTCACACTGGTTGCAATTATTCGCTTTATACGATTGAAAAGCTGTTGTATTTATATTGTATTTTATGCTTCTGGCGTTGACTTCTTAGGCCCTAACTATTCCCTCTGGTGGATCAACGCCCTCGAGTGAAACCTACGTTGCCGGGAACGTAGAAATGACCATTGCTTTCACACTGGTTGCAATTACTCCTGTTATACGATGGAAAAATTGTTGTATTTTAATTGTATTTTATGCTTTTAGCGATGAATTCTAAGTCCCTAGCTATTCGATCTGGTGGAGCAACGCCCTGGAGTGAAGCCTAGGTTGCTCGGAACGTAGAAATGAACATTACTTTCACACTGGTTGCAATTATTCCTGTTATACGATGGAAAAACTGTTCTATTTATTTTGTATTTTATGCTTCTGCCGCTGTCTTCTAAGGCACTTACTGTTTGATCTGGTGGAGCAACGACCTATAGTGACGCCTAGGGTTCTCGGAACGTAGAAATGACCATCACTTTCAAACTGGTTGCAATTATTCCTGTTATATGATGGAAACACTGATGTATTTTTTTTGCATTTTATGGTTGGGGCGTTGACTTCTAAGTCCCTAACTATTCAATCTGTTGGAGCAACGCCCTAGGGTGAAGCCTAGGTTGCTCGCAAAGGAGAAATGACGATAAGTTTCATACTGGTGGCAATTATTCGTTTTATACGGTGGAAAAACTGTTGTATTTATATTGTATTTTAAGCTTCTGGCATTGACTTCTCAGGCCCTAGCTTTTCGATCTAGTGGAGCAACGCCCTAGAATGAAGCCTAGATTGCCCGGAACGTAGAAATGACCATCACTTTCAAACTGGTTGCAATTAATCCTGTTACACGATGGAAAAACTGTTGTATTTTTATTGCATTTTATGCTTCGGGCATTGCCTTCTAAGGCCCAAACTACACAATCCGTTGCAGCAACGCCCCAGGGTGAAGCCTAGGTTGCCCGGAAAGTAGAAATGACCATAACTTTCATACTGGTTGCAATTATTCGTTTTATATGATGGAAAAACTGTTGTATTTATATTGTATTTTTGCTTCTGGCGATCACTTCTTAGGCCCGAACTATTCGATCTGGTGGAACAACGCCCTAGGTTGAAGCCTAGGTTGCCCGGAACGTAGAAATGACCATAACTTTTACACTGGTAGCAATTATTCGTTTTATACAATGGAAAAACTGTTCTATTTATTTTGTATTTGATGCTTCGGGCGCTGTCTTCTAAGGCACTTACTGTTTGATCTGGTGGAGCAACGACCTATAGTGACGCCTAGGGTTCTCGGAACGTAGAAATGACCATCACTTTCAAACTGGTTGCAATTATTCCTGTTATATGATGGAAACACTGTTGTATTTTTTTTGCATTTTATGGTTGGGGCGTTGACTTCTAAGTCCCTAACTATTCAATCTGTTGGAGCAACGCCCTAGGGTGAAGCCTAGGTTGCTCGGAAAGGAGAAATGACCATAACTTTTACACTGGTAGCAATTATTCGTTTTATACAATGGAAAAACTCTTCTATTTATCTTGTATTTTATGCTTCAGGCGTCGACTTCTAAGGCCCTAACTGTTTGATCTGGTGGAGCAACGCCCTAGAGTGAAGCCTACGATGCCCGGTACGTAGAAATGACCATCACTTTCAAACTGGTTGCAATTATTCGTTTTATACGATGGAAAAGCTGTTGTATTTATATCGTATTTTATGCTTCTGGCGTTGACTTCTTAGGCCCTAACTATTCCATCAGGTGGAACAACGCCCTAGGGTGAAGCCTAGGATGGCCGGAAAGTAGAAATGACCATAACTTTCACACTGGTAGCAATAATTCGTTTTATACGATGGAAAAGCTGATGTATTTATATCGTATTTTATGCTTCTGGCGTTCACTTCTTAGGCCCTAACTATTCCATCATGTGGAACAACGCCCTAGGGTGAAGCCTAGGTTGCCCGGAAAGTAGAAATGACCATAACTTTCACACGGGTTGCAATTATTCCTGTTATATGATGGAAAAACTGTTGTATTTTTATTGCATTCTATGCTTTGGGCATTGACTTCTAATGCCCTAACTATTCAATCTGTTGGAGCAACGCACTAGGGTGAAGCCTAGGTTGCCCGGAAAGTAGAAATGACCATAACTTTCATACTAGTTGCAATTATTCGTTTTATATGATGGAAAAACTGTTGTATTTATAATGTATTTTATGCTTCGGGCATTGACTTCTAAGGCCCTAACTATTCGATCTGGTGGAGCAACGCCCCAGAGTGAAGCCTAGGTTGCCCGGAACGTAGAATTGGCCATCACTTTCAAACTAGTTGCAATTATTCCTGTTATATGATGGAAAATCTGTTGTATTTTTATTGCATTTTATGCTTCGGGCATTGACTTGTAAGGTCCTAACTATTCAATCTGTTGGAGCAACGACCCAGGGTGAAGCCTAGGTTGCCCGGAAAGTAGAAATGACCATAACTTTCACACTGGTTGCAATTATTCGTTTTATACGATGGAAAAGCTATTGCATCTTTATTGTATTTTATTCTTCTGGCGTTGACTTCTAAGGCCGTAGCTATTAGATGTGGTGGAGCAACGCCCTACAATGACGCCTAGGTTGCCCGGAACGTAGAAATGACCATTACTTTCACAATGTTTGCAATTATTCATTTTACACGATGGAAAAACTGTTATATTCAAATTTTATTTTATGCTTCTGGCGTTGACTTCCAAGGTACTAACTATTCGATCTGGTGGAGCAACGCCCTAGAGTGAAGCCTAGGTTGCCCGGAACGTAGAAATGACCATCACCTTCAAACTGGTTGCAATTATTCCTGTTATACGATGGAAAAACTGTTGCATCTTTATTGTATTTTATGCATGTGGCGTTGACTTCTAAGGCCCTAACTATTCCATCTGGTGGAGCAACGCCCTAGAGTGAAGCATAGGTTGCCCGCAACGTAGAAATGACCATCACATTCAAACTGGTTGCAATTACTCCTGTTATATGATTGAAAAACAGTTGTACCTTTATTGCATTTTATGCTTCGGGCATTGACTTCTAAGGCCCTATCTATTCAATGTGTTGGACCAACGCCCTAGGGTGCAGCCTAGGTTGCCCGGGAAGTGGAAATGACCATAACTTTCATCCTGGTTGCAATTATTCGTTTTATATGATGGAAAAACTGTTGTATTTATATTGTATTTTATGCTTCTGGCGTTGACTTCTAAGGCCCTAACTATTCGAGCTGGTGGACCAATGCCCTAGGGTGAAGCCCAGGTTGGCCGGAATGTAGAAATGTCCATAACTTTCACACTGGTTGCAATTATTCGTTTTATACGATTGAAAAGCTGTTGTATTTATATTGTATTTTATGCTTCTGGCGATGACTTCTTAGGCCCTAACTATTTAATCTGGTAGAGCACCGCCCTAGAGTGAAGCATAGGTTGCCCGGAACATGGAAATGACCATTACTTTACCACTGTTTGCAAATACACATTATATACAATGGAAAAACTATTCTATTTATTTTGTGTTTAATGCTTCGGCCGTTGACTTCTAAGGCCCCAACTGTTTGATATGGTGGAGCAACGCCCTAGAGTGAAGCCTATGTTGACCGGAACGTAGAAATGACCATCACTTTCACACGGGTTGCAATTATTCCTGTTATAGGATGGAAAGACTGTTGTATTTTTATTGTATTTTATACTTCAGGCGTTGAGTTCTGAGGCCGTAGCTATTCGATGTGGTCAAAGAACGCCGTACAGTGAAGCCTAGGTTGCCCGGAACGTAGAACATACCATTACCTTCACACTGGTTGCAATTATTCCTGTTACACGATGGAAAAACTGTTGCATCTTTATTGTATTTTATGCTTCTGGCGTTGACTTCTAAGGCCCTAACTATTTAATCTGGTAGAGCACCGCCCTAGAGTGAAGCATAGGTTGCCCGGAACGTAGAACATACCATTACCTTCACACTGGTTGCAATTATTCCTGTTATACGATGGAAAAACTGTTGCATCTTTATTGTATTTTATGCTTCTGGCGTTGACTTCTAAGGCCCTAGCTATTCGGTTTGGTGGAGCAACGCCCTAGAGTAGAACCTAGGTTGCCCGGTACGTAGAAACGACCATTACTTTCACACTGTTTGCAAATATACATTATATATGATGGAAAATCTGTTGTATTTGTGTTGTATTTTGTGCTTCTGGCGTTGACTTCTTTGGCCCTAACTATTTGATCTTGTGGAGCATCTCCCTAGAGTGAAGCCTAGGTTGCCCGAAACGTAGAAATGACCATAACTTCCACACTGGTTGCAATTATTCGCTTTATACGTTGGAAAAGCTGTTGTATTTATATCGTATTTTATGCTTCTGGCGTTGACTTCTTAGGCCCTAACTGTTCCATCTGGTGGAACAACGCCCTAGGGTAAAGCCCAGGTTGCGCGGACCGTAGAAATGACCATAACTTTCACACTGGTAGCAATTATTAGTTTTATACGATGGAAAAACTGTTTTATTTATTTTGTATTTTATGCTTCAGGCGTTGACTTCTAAGGCCCTAACTATTCGATCTGGTGGAGCAAGTCTCTAGAGTGAAGCCTAGGTTGCCCGGAAGGTAGAAATGACCATAACTTTCACACTGGTTGCTATCATTCGTTTTATACGATGGAAAGACTGTTATATTTATATTGTATTTTATGCTTCTGGCGTTGACTTCTTAAGGCCTAACTTTTCGATCTGGTGGAACAACGCCCTAGAGTGAAGCGTAGGTTACCTGGAACGTAGAAATGGCCATCACTTTCAAACTGTTTGCAGTTATTCCTGTTATATGTTGGAAAAACTGTTGTATTTTTATTGCATCTTATGCTTCGGTCATTGACTTTTAAGGACCTAACTATTCAATCTGTTGGAGCAACGCTGTAGAGTGAATCCTAGGTTGCCCGGAACGTAGAAATGACAATTACATTCATACTGTTTGCTATTATTCCTGTTATACGATGGAAAAACTGTTGTATTTTTATTGTATTCTATGCTTCTGGCGTTTAATTCTAAGTCACTAGCTATTTGATCTGGTGGAGCAACGACCTAGAGTGAAGCCTAGGTTGCCCGGAACGTAGAAATGACCATTACTTTCACACTGTTTGCTATTATTCATTTTGTACGATGGAAAAGCTGTTGTATTTATATTGTATTTTATGCCTCTGGCGTTGACTTCTAAGGCCATAGCTATTAGATGTGGTGGAGCAACGCCCTGGAGTGGCGCCTAGGTTGCCCGGTACTTAGAAATGACCATTACATTCACACTGTTTGCTATCATTCCTGTTATACGAGGGAAAAACTGCTGTATTTTTATTGTATTCTATGCTTCTGGCGTTGACTTCTAAGGTACTAACTATTCGATCTGGTGGAGCGACGCCCTAGAGTGAAACCTAGGTTGCCCGGAACGAAGAAATGACCATCACTTTCAAACTGGTTGCAATTATTCGTTTTATACGATGCTAAAGCTGTTGTATTTATATCGTATTTTATGCTTCTGGCGTTGACTTCTTAGGACATAACTATTCAATCTGTTGGAGCAACGCCCTAGGGTGAAGTCTAGGTTGCCCGGAAAGTAGAAATGACCATATCTTCAATACTGGTTGCAATTATTCGTTTTATAAGATGAAAAAACTGTTGTATTTATATTGTATTTTATGCTTCTGGCGTTCACTTCTTAGGTCCTAACTATTCGATCTGGTGGAACAACGACCTAGGGTGAAGCCTAGGTTGCCCGGAACGTAGAAATGACCATAACTTTCACACTGGTTGCAATTATTCATTTTATACGATGGAAAAACTGTTGTACTTATTTTGTATTTTATTCTTATGGCGTTGAATTCTAAGTCTCTAGCTATTCGATCTGGTGGAGCAACGCCCTAGCGTGAAACCTAGGTTACCCGGAACGTAGAAACGACCAGTACTTTCATACTGTTTGCAGTTATTCCTGTTATACGATGGAAAAACTTTTGCATCTTTATTTATTTTATGCTTCTGGCGTTGACTTCTAAGGCCCTAGCTATTCGGTTTGGTGGAGCAACGCCCTAGAGTAGAACCTAGGTTGCCCGGTACGTAGAAATGACCATTACCTTCACACTGTTTGCAAATATACATTATATATGGTGGAAAATCTGTTGTATTTGTGTTGTATTTTGTGCTTCTGGCGTTGACTTCTTAGGCCCTAGCTATTTGATCTTGTGGAGCATCTCCCTAGAGTGAAGCCTAGGTTGCCCGGAACGTAGAAATGACCATAACTTCCACACTGGTTGCAATTATTCGCTTTATACGATGGAAAAGCTGTTATATTTATATTGTATTTTATGCTTCTGGCGATGACTTCTTAGGGTCTAACTTTTCGATCTGGTGGAGCAACGCCCTAGAGTGAAGCCTAGGTTACCCGGAACGTAGAAATGGCCATCACTTTCAAACTGTTTGCAGTTATTCCTGTTATATGATGTAAAAACTGTTGTGTTTTTATTGCATTTTATGCTTCGGTCATTGACTTTTAAGGACCTAACTATTCAATCTGTTGGAGCAACGCTCTAGAGTGAATCCTAGGTTGCCCCGAACGTAGAAATGACCATTACATTCACACTGTTTGCTATTATTCCTGTTATACGATGGAAAAACTGTTGTATTTTTATTGTATTCTATGCTCCTGGCGTTTAATTCAAATTCGCTAGCTATTTGATCTGGTGGAGCAACGACCTAGAGTGAAGCCTAGGTTGCCCGGAACGTAGAAATGACCATTACTTACACACTGTTTGCTATTATTCATTTTGTACGATGGAAAAGCTGTTGTATTTATATTGTATTTTATGCCTCTGGCGTTGACTTCTAAGGCCGTAGCTATTAGATGTGGTGGAGCAACGCCCTGGAGTGGCGCCTAGGTTGCACGGAACGTAGAAATGACCAGTAGTTTCACACTGTTTGCAGTTATTCCTGTTATTCGATGGAAAAACTGTTGCACCTTTATTGTATTTTATGCTTCTGGTGTTGACTTCTAAGGCCCTAACTATTCGATCTGGTGGAGTAACGACCTAGAGTGAAGCCTAGGTTGCCCGGAACGTAGAAGTGACCATCACTTTTACAGTGGTTGCAATTATTCCTGTTATACGATGGAAAAACTCTTGTATATTTATTGTATTTTATGCTTCGGTCGTTGACTTCTATGGCACTACCTATTCGATCTGGTGGAGCAAGACGCTACAGAGAAGCCTAGGTTGACCGGAACGTGGAAATGAACATAACTTTCACACTGTTTGCAATTTTTCATTTTATGCGATGGCAAAGCTGTTGTATTTATATTGTATTTTATGCTTCTGGCGTTGACTTCTAAGGCCGTAGCTATTAGATGTGCTGGACCAACGCCGTAGAGTGACGTCCAGGATGCCCGGAACGTAGAAATGTCCATTACTTTCACACTGGTTGCTATTATTCGTTTTATACGATGGAAAAACTCTTGTATATTTATTGTATTTTATGCTTCGGGCGTTGACTTCTATGGCCCTACCCATTCGATCTGGTGAAGCAAGACCCTACAGTGAAGCCTAGGTTGACCGGAACATAGAAATGAACATAACTTTCACACTGTTTGCAATTTTTCATTTTATGCGATGGCAAAGCTGTTGTATATATATTGTATTTTATGCTTCTGGCGTTAACTTCTTAGGCCCTGACTATTCGATCTGGTGGAACAACGCCCCAGAGTGGAGCCTAGGTTGCCCGGAACGTAGGACATACCATTACATTCACACTGGCTGCAATTACTCCTGTTATACGATCGAAAAACTGTTGTATTTTTATTGTATTTTATGCTTCTGGCGTTGACTTCTTAGTCCCTAACTATTCCATCTGGTGGAACGACGCCCTAGAGTGAAGCGTAGGTTGCCGAGAACGTTGAAATGACCATCACTTTCACACTGGTTGCAATTATTGCTGTTATACGATGGAAAAACTCTTGTATATTTACTGTATTTTATGCTTCGGGCGTTGACTTCGATGGCCCTACCTATTCGATTTGGTGGAGCAACACCCTACAGTGAAGCCTAGATTGTCAGAAACGTAGAAATGAACATAACTTTCACACTGGTAGCAATTATTCGTTTTATACAATGGAAAAACTGTTCTATTTATTTTGTGTTTTATGCTTCGGGCGTTGACTTCTAAGGCCCTAACTATTCGATCTGGTGGAGCAACGCCCTAGAGTGAAGCCTAGGTTACCGGGAACGTAGAAATGACCAGAACTTTCACACGGGTTGCTATTATTCGTTTTATACGATGGAAAAACTGTTATATTTATATTGTATTTTATGCTTCTGGCGTTGCCTTCTTATGCCCTAACTGTTCGATCTGGTGGAACAACGCCCTAGAGTGAAGCCTAGGTTACCCGGAACGTAGAAATGACCAGTACTTTCACACTGTTTGCAATTATTCCTGCTATACGATGGAAAAACTGTTGCATCTTTATTGAATTTTATGCTTCTGGCGTTGACTTCTAAGGCCCTAACTATTCTATCTGGTGGATCAACGCCCTAGAGTGTAGCCTATGTTGCTCGGAATGTAGAAATGACCATTACTTTCACACTGTTTGCAATTATTCCTTTTATTCGATGGAAAAGCTGTTGTATTTATATCGTATTTTATGCTCCTGGCGTTGACTTCTAAGGACCTAACTATTCGATCTGGTGGAACAACGCCCTAGGGTGAGGCCTAGGTTGCCCGGGACGTAGAAATGACCATAACTTTCACACCGGTAGCAATTATTCGTTTTATACGATGGAAAAACTGTTCTATTTATTTTGTATTTTATACTTCGGGCGTTGACTTCTAAGACCCTAAATATTAAATCTGTTGAAGCAACGCCCTAGGGTGAAGCCTAGGTTGCCCGGAAAGTAGAAATGACCATAACTTTCATACTGGTTGCAATTATTCGTTTTATGAGATGGAAAAACTGTTCTATTTATTTTGTATTTTATGCTTCTGGCGTTGACTTCTAAGGCACTAGTTATTCGATCTGGTGGAGCAACGCCCTAGGGTGATGCCTAGGTTGCACGGAACGTAGAAATGACCATTACTTTCGCAATGTTTGCAATTATACATTTTATTCGATGGAAAAACTGTTGTATTTATGTTGTATTTTATCCTTCTGGCGTTGACTTCTTAGGCCCTAACATTTCGATCTGGTGGAGCAACGCCCTACTGTGAAGCCTAGGTTGCCTGGAACGTGGATATGACCATAACCTTCACACAGGTTGCAATTACTCGTTTTATACGGTGTAAAGGCTGTTGTGTTTATTTTGTATTTTATTCTTCTGGTGCTGACATCTTAGGCCGTAACTATTCGATCTGGTGGAGCAACGCCCTGGAGTGAAACCTAGGTTGCCCGGAACGCAGAAATGACCACTACTATCACACTGGTTGCAAATAATTCCTGCTATACGATGGAAAAACTGTTGTATATTTATTACATTTTATGCTTCGGGCATTGACTTCTAAGGCCCTACCTATTCAATGTGTAGGAGCAACGCCCTAGGGTGAAGCCCAGGTTGCCCGGAACATAGAAATGACCATAACTTTCACACTGGTTGCAATTATTCGTTTTATACGATGGAAAAGCTGTTGTATTTATATCGTATTTTATGCTTCTGGCGTTGACTTCTTAGGCCCTAGCTATTCCATCTGGTGGAACAACGCCCTTGGGAGAAGCGTAGGTTGCCCGGAAAGTAGAAATGACCATAGCTTTCACACTGGTAGCAATTATTCGTTTTATACGATGGAAGAACTGTTCTATTTATTTTGTATTTTATGCTTCGGGCGTTGACTTCTAAGGCCCTAACTATTCGATCAGGTGGAGCAACGCCCTGGAGTGAAGCCTAGGTTGCCCGGTACGTAGAAATGACCATAACTTTCACACTATCTGCTATTGTTCGTTTTATACGATGGAAAAACTGTTATATTTATATTGTATATTATGCTTCTGGCGTTGACTTCTTAGGCCCTAACTATTCGATCTGGTTGAACAACGCCCTAGAGTGAAGCCTAGGTAGCCTGGAACGTAGAAATGACCATCACTTTCACACGGGTTGCCGTTATTCCTTTTATACGATGGAAAAACTGATGTATTTTTATTGCATTTTATGCTTCCGGCGTTGACTTCTAAGGCCCTAACTATTCAATCTGTTGGAGCAACGCCCTAGGGTGAAGCCTAGGTTGTCCGGAACGTAGAAATGACCATCACTTCCATACTGGTAGCAGTTATTCGTTTTATACGATGGAAAGACTGTTGTGTTTATATTGAATTTTATGCTTCTGGCGTTGACTTCTAAGGCACTAACTATTCGATCTGGTGGAGCAACGCCCTAAGGTAAAGCCCAGGTTGCCCGGAACGTAGAAGTGACCATCACTTTCAAACTGTTTGCAATTAATCCTTTTATACGATGGAAAAGCTGATGTATTTTTATTGCATTTTATGCTTCCGGCGTTGACTTCTAAGGCCCTAACTATTCAATCTGTTGGAGCAACGCCCTAGGGTGAAGCCTAGGTTGTCCGGAACGTAGATATGACGTTAACTTTCGTACTGGTTGCAATTACTTGTTTTATACGATTGAAAAACTGTTGTATTTATATTGTATTTTATGCCTCTGCCGTTGACTTCTTATGCCCTAACTATTCCATCTGGCGGAACAACGCCCTATGGTAAAGCCTAGGTTGCCCGGAACGTAGAAATGACCATAACTTTCACACCGGTAGCAATTATTCGTTTTATACGATGGAAAAACTGTTCTATATATTTTGTATTTTATGCTTCGGGCGTCGACTTCTAAGGCCCTAAATATTCAATCTGTTGAAGCAACGCCCTAGGGTGAAGCCTAGGTTGCCCGGAAAGTAGAAATGACCATAACTTTCATACTGGTTGCAATTATTCGTTTTATGCGATGGAAAAACTGTTGTATTTATATTGTATTTTATGCTTCTGGCGTTGACTTCTAAGGCACTAGTTATTCGATCTGGTGGAGCAGCGCCCTAGAGTGATGCCTAAGTTGTCCGGAACGTAGCAATTACCATCACTTTCAAACTGGTTGCAAATATTCCTGTTATACGATGGAAAAACTGTTGTATTTATAAGGTATTTTATGCTTCTGTCGTTGACTTCTAAGGCCGTAGCTATTAGCTGTGGTGGAGCAACACCCTAGAGTGACGCCTAGGTTGCCTGAACTTAGAAATGACCGTTACTTTCACAATGTTTGCAATTATTCATTTTATACGATGGAAAAACTGTTGTACTTATATTGTATTTTATTCTTCTGGCGTTGAATTCTATGTCCCTAGCTATTCGATCTGGTGGGGTTACGCCCTCGAATGAAACCTAGGTTACACGGAACGTAGAAATGACCAGTACTTTCACACTGTTTGCAATTATTCCTGCTATACGATGGAAAAACTGTTGCATCTTTATTGAATTTTATGCTTCTGGCGTTGACTTCTAAGGCCCTAACTATTCTATCTGGTGGATCAACGCCCTAGAGTGTAGCCTATGTTGCTCGGAATGTAGAAATGACCATTACTTTCACACTGTTTGCAATTATTCCTTTTATTCGATGGAAAAGCTGTTGTATTTATATCGTATTTTATGCTCCTGGCGTTGACTTCTAAGGACCTAACTATTCGATCTGGTGGAACAACGCCCTAGAGTGAGGCCTAGGTTGCACGGAACGTAGAAATGACCAGTAGTTTCACACTGTTTGCAGTTATTCCTGTTATTCGATGGAAAAACTGTTGCACCTTTATTGTATTTTATGCTTCTGGTGTTGACTTCTAAGGCCCTAACTATTCGATCTGGTGGAGTAACGACCTAGAGTGAAGCCTAGGTTGCCCGGAACGTAGAAATGACCATCACTTTTACAGTGGTTGCAATTATTCCTGTTATACGATGGAAAAACTCTTGTATATTTATTGTATTTTATGCTTCAGTCGTTGACTTCTATGGCACTACCTATTCGATCTGGTGGAGCAAGACGCTACAGAGAAGCCTAGGTTGACCGGAACGTGGAAATGAACATAACTTTCACACTGTTTGCAATTTTTCATTTTATGCGATGGCAAAGCTGTTGTATTTATATTGTATTTTATGCTTCTGGCGTTGACTTCTAAGGCCGTAGCTATTAGATGTGCTGGACCAACGCCGTAGAGCGACGTCCAGGATGCCCGGAACGTAGAAATGTCCATTACTTTCACACTGGTTGCTATTATTCGTTTTATACGATGGAAAAACTCTTGTATATTTATTGTATTTTATGCTTCGGGCGTTGACTTCTATGGCCCTACCCATTCGATCTGGTGAAGCAAGACCCTACAGTGAAGCCTAGGTTGACCGGAACATAGAAATGAACATAACTTTCACACTGTTTGCAATTTTTCATTTTATGCGATGGCAAAGCTGTTGTATATATATTGTATTTTATGCTTCTGGCGTTAACTTCTTAGGCCCTGACTATTCGATCTGGTGGAACAACGCCCCAGAGTGGAGCCTAGGTTGCCCGGAACGTAGGACATACCATTACATTCACACTGGCTGCAATTACTCCTGTTATACGATCGAAAAACTGTTGTATTTTTATTGTATTTTATGCTTCTGGCGTTGACTTCTTAGTCCCTAACTATTCCATCTGGTGGAACGACGCCCTAGAGTGAAGCGTAGGTTGCCGAGAACGTTGAAATGACCATCACTTTCACACTGGTAGCAATTATTGCTGTTATACGATGGAAAAACTCTTGTATATTTACTGTATTTTATGCTTCGGGCGTTGACTTCGATGGCCCTACCTATTCGATTTGGTGGAGCAACACCCTACAGTGAAGCCTAGATTGTCAGAAACGTAGAAATGACCAGAACTTTCACACTGGTAACAATTATTCGTTTTATACGATGGAACAACTGTTCTATTTATTTTGTATTTTATGCTTCGGGCGTTGACTTCTAAAGCCCTAACTGTTCGATCTGGTGGAGCAACGCCCTAGAGTGAAGCCTAGGTTGCCCGGAACGTAGAAATGACCAGAACTTTCACACTGGTAACAATTATTCGTTTTATACGATGGAACAACTGTTCTATTTATTTTGTATTTCATGCTTCGGGCGTTGACTTCTAAGGCCCTAACTATTCAATCTGTTGGAGCAACGCCCTAGGGTGAGGCCTAGGTTGCCCGGAAAGTAGAAATGACCATAACTTTCATACTGGTTGCAATTATTCGTTTTATACGATGGAAAAACTGTTGTATTTATATTGTATTTTATGCTTCTGGCGCTGACTTCTAGGGCACTACCTATTCGATCTGGTGGAGCAGCGCCCTAGAGTGAAGCCTAGGTTGCCGGAACGTAGAAATGACCATAACTTTCACACTGGTAGCAGTTATTCGTTTTATACAATGGAAAAACTGTTCTATTTATTTTGCAGTTTATGCTTCGGGCGTTGACTTCTAAGGCCCTAACTATTCGATCTGGTTTAGCCACACCCTAGGGTGAAGGCAAGCTTGCTCGGAACGTAGGACATACCATTACCTTCACACTGGTTGCAATTATTCTTGTTATACGATGGAAAAACTGTTGCATCTTTATTGTATTTTATGCTTCTGGCGTTGACTTCTAAGGCCCTATCTATTCGAACTGGTGGAGCAACGCCCCAGAGTGAAGCCTAGGTTGCCCGGAACGTAGAAATGACCATAACTTTCACACTGGTTGCTATTATTCGTTTTATACGATGGAAAAACTCTTGTATATTTATTGTATTTTATGCTTCGGGCGTTGACTTCTATGGCCCTACCGATTCGATCTGGTGAAGCAAGACCCTACAGTGAAGCCTAGGTTGACCGGAACATAGAAATGAACATAACTTTCACACTGTTTGCAATTTTTCATTTTATGCGATGGCAAAGCTGTTGTATATATATTGTATTTTATGCTTCTGGCGTTAACTTCTTAGGCCCTGACTATTCGATCTGGTGGAGCAACGCCCTAGAGTGAAGCCTAGGTTACCGGGAACGTAGAAATGACCAGAACTTTCACACTGGTTGCTATTATTCGTTTTATACGATGGAAAAACTGTTATATTTATATTGTATTTTATGCTTCGGGCGTTGACTTCTAAAGCCCTAACTGTTCGATCTGGTGGAGCAACGCCCTAGAGTGAAGCCTAGGTTGCCCGGAACGTAGAAATGACCAGAACTTTCACACTGGTAACAATTATTCGTTTTATACGATGGAACAACTGTTCTATTTATTTTGTATTTCATGCTTCGGGCGTTGACTTCTAAGGCCCTAACTATTCAATCTGTTGGAGCAACGCCCTAGGGTGAGGCCTAGGTTGCCCGGAAAGTAGAAATGACCATAACTTTCATACTGGTTGCAATTATTCGTTTTATACGATGGAAAAACTGTTGTATTTATATTGTATTTTATGCTTCTGGCGCTGACTTCTAGGGCACTACCTATTCGATCTGGTGGAGCAGCGCCCTAGAGTGAAGCCTAGGTTGCCGGAACGTAGAAATGACCATAACTTTCACACTGGTAGCAGTTATTCGTTTTATACAATGGAAAAACTGTTCTATTTATTTTGCAGTTTATGCTTCGGGCGTTGACTTCTAAGGCCCTAACTATTCGATCTGGTTTAGCCACACCCTAGGGTGAAGGCAAGCTTGCTCGGAACGTAGGACATACCATTACCTTCACACTGGTTGCAATTATTCTTGTTATACGATGGAAAAACTGTTGCATCTTTATTGTATTTTATGCTTCTGGCGTTGCCTTCTTATGCCCTAACTGTTCGATCTGGTGGAACAACGCCCTAGAGTGAAGCCTAGGTTACCCGGAACGTAGAAATGACCAGTACTTTCACACTGTTTGGAATTATTCCTGCTATACGATGGAAAAACTGTTGCATCTTTATTGAATTTTATGCTTCTGGCGTTGACTTCTAAGGCCCTAACTATTCTATCTGGTGGATCAACGCCCTAGAGTGTAGCCTATGTTGCTCGGAATGTAGAAATGACCATTACTTTCACACTGTTTGCAATTATTCCTTTTATTCGATGGAAAAGCTGTTGTATTTATATCGTATTTTATGCTCCTGGCGTTGACTTCTAAGGACCCAACTATTCTATCTGGTGGAACAACGCACTAGAGTGAGGCCTAGGTTGCCCGGAACGTAGAAATGACCATCACTTCCATACTGGTAGCAATTATTCGTTTTATACGATGGAAAGACTGTTGTGTTTATATTGTATTTTATGCTTCGGGCGTTGACTTCTATGGCCCTACCCATTCGATCTGGTGAAGCAAGACCCTAGAGTGAAGCCTAGGTTGACCGGAACGTAGAAATGAACACAACTTTCACACTGTTTGCAATTTTTCATTTTATGCGATTGCAAAGCTGTTGTATATATATTGTATTTTATGCTTCTGGCGTTAACTTCTTAGGCCCTGACTATTCGATCTGGTGGAACAACGCCCTAGAGTGGAGCCTAGGTTGCCCGGAACGTAGGACATGCCATTACATTCACACTGGCTGCAATTACTCCTGTTATACGATGGAAAAACTGTTGTATTTTTATTGTATTTTATGCTTCTGGCGTTGACTTCTTAGGCCCTAACTATTCCATCTGGTGGACCGACGCCCTAGAGTGAAGCGTAGGTTGCCGAGAACGTTGAAATGACCATCACTTTCACACTGGTTGCAATTATTGCTGTTATACGATGGAAAAACTCTTGTATATTTATTGTATTTTATGCTTCGAGCGTTGACTTCGATGGCCCTACCTATTCGATTTGGTGGAGCAACACCCTACAGTGAAGCCTAGATTGTCAGAAACGTAGAAATGAACATAACTTTCACACTGGTAGCAATTATTCGTTTTATACAATGGAAAAACTATTCTATTTATTTTGTATTTTATGCTTCGGGCGTAGACTTCTAAGGCCCTAACTATTCGATCTGGTGGAGCAACGCCCTAGAGTGAAGCCTAGGTTACCGGGAACGTAGAAATGACCAGAACTTTCACACTGGTTGCTATTATTCGTTTTATACGATGGAAAAACTGTTATATTTATATTGTATTTTATGCTTCGGGCGTTGACTTCTAAAGCCCTAACTGTTCGATCTGGTGGAGCAACGCCCTAGAGTGAAGCCTAGGTTGCCCGGAACGTAGAAATGACCAGAACTTTCACACTGGTAACAATTATTCGTTTTATACGATGGAACAACTGTTCTATTTATTTTGTATTTCATGCTTCGGGCGTTGACTTCTAAGGCCCTAACTATTCAATCTGTTGGAGCAACGCCCTAGGGTGAGGCCTAGGTTGCCCGGAAAGTAGAAATGACCATAACTTTCATACTGGTTGCAATTATTCGTTTTATACGATGGAAAAACTGTTGTATTTATATTGTATTTTATGCTTCTGGCGCTGACTTCTAGGGCACTACCTATTCGATCTGGTGGAGCAGCGCCCTAGAGTGAAGCCTAGGTTGCCGGAACGTAGAAATGACCATAACTTTCACACTGGTAGCAGTTATTCGTTTTATACAATGGAAAAACTGTTCTATTTATTTTGCAGTTTATGCTTCGGGCGTTGACTTCTAAGGCCCTAACTATTCGATCTGGTTTAGCCACACCCTAGGGTGAAGGCAAGCTTGCTCGGAACGTAGGACATACCATTACCTTCACACTGGTTGCAATTATTCTTGTTATACGATGGAAAAACTGTTGCATCTTTATTGTATTTTATGCTTCTGGCGTTGACTTCTAAGGCCCTATCTATTCGAACTGGTGGAGCAACGCCCCAGAGTGAAGCCTAGGTTGCCCGGAACGTAGAAATGACCATAACTTTCACACTGGTTGCTATTATTCGTTTTATACGATGGAAAAACTCTTGTATATTTATTGTATTTTATGCTTCGGGCGTTGACTTCTATGGCCCTACCGATTCGATCTGGTGAAGCAAGACCCTACAGTGAAGCCTAGGTTGACCGGAACATAGAAATGAACATAACTTTCACACTGTTTGCAATTTTTCATTTTATGCGATGGCAAAGCTGTTGTATATATATTGTATTTTATGCTTCTGGCGTTAACTTCTTAGGCCCTGACTATTCGATCTGGTGGAGCAACGCCCTAGAGTGAAGCCTAGGTTACCGGGAACGTAGAAATGACCATAACTTTCACACTGGTTGCTATTATTCGTTTTATACGACGGAAAAACTGTTCTACTTATTTTGTATTTTATGCTTCGGGCGTTGACTTCTAAGGCCCTAACTATTCGATCTGGTAGAGCAACGCCCTAGAGTGAAGCCTAGGTTGCCCGGAACGTAGAAATGACCAGAACTCTCACACTGGTTGCAATTTATCCTGTTATACGATGGAAAAACTGTTGTTTTTATATTGCATTTTATGCTTCTGGCGTTCACTTCCTAGGCCCTAACTATTCGATCTGGTAGAACAACGGCCTAGGGTGAAGCCTAGGTTGCCCGGAACGTAGAAATGACCCTAACTTTTACACTGGTACCAATTATTCGTTTTATACAATGGAAAAACTGTTCTATTTATCTTGTATTTAGTGCTTCGGGCGTTGGCTTCTAAGGCCCTAACTGTTTGATCTGGTGGAGCAACGCCCTAGAGTGAAGCCTAGGTTGCCCGGAACGTAGAAATGACCATAACTTTCACACTGGCTGCTATTGTTCGTTTTATACGATGGAAAAACTGTTATATTAATATTGTATTTTATAATTCTGGCATTGACTTCTTAGGCCCTAACTATTCGATCTGGTGGAACAACGCCCTAGAGTGAAGCCTAGGTAGCCTGGAACGTAGAAATGACCATCACTTTCACACGGGTTGCCATTATTCCTGTTATACGATGGAAAGACTGTTGTATTTTTATGGTATTTTATACTTCTGGCGTTGACTTCTTAGGCCGTAACTTTTCGATCTGGTGGAACAACGCCGTAGAGTGAAGCCTAGGTTGCCCGGATCGTAGAAATGACCATTACTTTCACACTGTTTGCAATTATTCCTTTTATACGATGGAAAAGCTGTTGTATTTATATCGTATTTTATGCTCCTGGCGTTGACTTCTAAGGACCTAACTATTCGATCTGGTGGAACAACGCCCTAGAGTGAGGCCTAGGTTGCCCGGAACGTAGAAGTGACCATCACTTTCCAACTGTTTGCAATTAATCCTTTTATACGATGGAAAAACTGATGTATTTTTATTGCATTTTATGCTTCCGGCGTTGACTTCTAAGGCCCTAACTATTCAATCTGTTGGAGCAACGCCCTAGGGTGAAGCCTAGGTTGTCGGGAACGTAGAAATGACGTTAACTTTCGTACTGGTTGCAATTACTTGTTTTATACGATTGAAAAACTGTTGTATTTATATTGTATTTTATGCTTCTGGCGTTGACTTCTTATGCCCAAACTATTCCATCTGGTGGAACAACGCCCTATGGCAAAGCCTAGGTTGCCCGGAACGTAGAAATGACTATAACTTTCACACTGGTAGCAATTATTCGTTTTATACAATGGAAAAACTGTTCTGTTTATTTTGTATTTTATGCTTCGGGCGTTGTCTTCTAAGGCCCTACCTATTCGATCTGGTGGGGCAACACCCTACAGTGAAGCCAAGGTTTCCCGGAACGTAGATATGACCATAACCTTCACACAGGTTGCAATTATTCGATTTCTACGATGGCAAAGCTGTTGTTTTTATATTGTATTTTATGCTTCCGGTGCTGACTTCTTAGACCCTAACTCTTCGATCTGGTGGAGCAACGCCTCAGAGTTAGGTCTAGGATGCCCGAAACGTCGAAATGATCGTTACTTTCGCACTGGTTGCAATTGGTCATGCTATACAATGGAAAAACTGTTGTATTTATACTGCATTTTATGCTTCTGGCGTTGACCTCTAAGGCCGTAGCTATTCCATGTGGTGGAGCAACGCCCTAGAGTGAAGCCTAGGTTGCCCGGAACGTAGAAATGACCATAACTTTCACACCGGTAGCAATTATACGTTTTATACAATGGAAAAACTGTACTACTTATTTTGTATTTTATGCTTCGGGCGTTGACTTCTAAGTCCCTAACTATTCAATCTGTTGGAGCAATGCCCTAGTGTGAAGCCTAGGTTGCCCGGAAAGTAGAAATGACGTTAACTTTCATACTGGTTGCAATTACTCGTTTTATACGATTGAAAAACTGTTATATTTATATTGTATTTTATGCATCTGGCGTTGCCTTCTTAGGCCCTAGCTGTTCGATCTGGTGGAGCAACGCCCTAGAGTGGAGCCTAGGTTACCCGGAACGTAGAAATGACCAGTACTTTCACACTGTTTGCAGTTATTCCTGTTATACGATGGAAAAACTGTTGCATTTTTATTGCATTTTATGCTTCTGGCGTTGACTTCTAAGGCCCTCACTATTATATGTGGTGGATCAACGCCCTGGAGTGAAGCCTAGGTTGCTCGGAATGTAGAAATGACCATAACATTCACACTGGTTGAAATTATTCGTTTTAAACGATGGAAAAACTGTTATATTTATATTGTATTTTATGCTTCGGGCGTTGACTTCTAAGTCGCTAACTATTCAATCTGTTGGACAACGCCGTAGAGTGAAGCCTAGGTTGCCCGGAACGTAGAAATGCCCATAACTTTCGCACTGGTTGCTATTATTCGTTTTATGCGATGGAAAAGCTGTTGTATTTATACCGTATTTTATGCTTCTGGCGTTGACTTCTTATGCCCTAACTATTCCATCTGGTGGAACAACGCCCTAGGGTGAAGCCTAGGTTGCCCGGAACGTAGAAATGACCATCACTTTCAAACTGGTTGAAATTAATCCTTTTATACGATGGAAAAACTGTTATATTTATATTGTATTTTATGCTTCTGGAGTTGCCTTCTTAGGCCCTAACTGTTCGATCTGGTGGAACAACGGCCTAGAGTGACGCCTAGGTTACACGGAACGTAGAAATGACCAGTACTTTCACACTGTTAGCAGTTACTCCTGTTATATGATGGAAAAACTGTTGTATTTTTATTGCATTTTATGCTTCCGGCGTTGACTTCTAAGGCCCTAACTATTCAATCTGTTGGAGTAACGCCCTAGGGTGAAGCCTAGGTTGCCCAGAAAGTAGAAATGACGTTATCTTTCATACTGGTTGCAATTATTCGTTTTATACGATGGAAAAACTGTTGTATTTATATTGTATTTTATGCTTCTGGCGTTGACTTCTAAGGCACTAACTATTCGATCTGGTGGAGCAACGCCCTAGAGTGAAGCATAAGTTGCCCTGAACGTAGCAATTACCATCACTTTCAAACTGGTTGCAAATATTCCTATTATATGATGGAAAAACTGATGTATTTTTATTGCATTTTATGCTTCGGGCATTGACTTCTAAGGCCCTAACTATTCAATCTGTAGGAGCAACGCCCTAGGGTGTAGCCTAGGTTGCACGTAAAGTAGAAATGACCATAGCTTTCATACTGGTTGCAATTATTCGTTTTATATGATCGAAAAACTGTTGTATTTATATAGTATTTTATGCTTCTGTCGTTGACGTCTAAGGCCGTAGCTATTAGATGTGGTGGAGCAACGCACTAGAGTGACGCCTAGGTTGCCCGGAACGTAGAAATGACCATTACTTTCGCAATGTTTGCAATTATACATTTTATAAGATGGAAAGACCGTTGTACTTATATCGTATTTTATGCTTCTGGCGTTGACTTCTTAGGCCCTAACTATTCCATCTGGTGGAACAACGCCCTAGGGTGATGCCTAGGCTGCCCGGAACGTAGAAATGGAAATAACTTTCACACCGGTAGCAATTATTCGTTTTATACGATGGAAAAACAGTTCTATTTATTTTGTATTTTATGCTTCGGCCGTTGACTTCTAAGGCACTAACTATTCGATCTGTTGGAGCAACGCCCTAGGGTGAAGCCTAGGTTGCCCGGAACGTAGGAATGACCATAACTTTCACACTGGTTGCTATTATTCGTTTTATACGATGGACAAACTGTTATATTTATATTGTATTTTATGCTTCTGGCGCTGACTTCTTAGGCCCTAACTATTCGATCTGGTGGCACAACGCCGTAGAGTGAAGCCTAGGTTGCCCGGAACGTAGAAATGCCCATAACTTTCACACTGGTTGCTATTATTCGTTTTATACGATGGACAAACTGTTATATTTATATTGTATTTTATGCTTCTGGCGCTGACTTCTTAGGCCCTAACTATTCGATCTGGTGGCACAACGCCGTAGAGTGAAGCCTAGGTTGCCTGGAACGTAGAAATGACCATCACTTTCACACGGGTTGCAATTATTCCTGTTATAGGATGGAAAGACTGTTGTATTTTTAATGTATTTTATGCTTCAGGCGTTGACTTCTGAGGCCGTAGCTATTCGATGTGGTGGAAGAACGCCATAGAGTGAAGCCTAGGTTGCCCGGAACGTAAAAATGACCATAAGTTTCATACTGGTTGCAATTATTTGTTTTATACGATGGAAAAACTGTTGTATTTATATTGTATTTTATGCTTCTGGCGTTGACTTCTTAGGCCTTAACAATTCGATCAGGTGGAGCAATGCCTCAGAGTTACGCCTAGGATGCCCGAAACCCCGAGATGATCATTACTTTCACGCTTGTTGAATTTATTCCTGTTATACGATGAAAAGGCTGTTGTATTTGTATTGTATTTTACGCTTCAGGCGTAGGCTTCTAAGGCCGTAGCTATTCGATATGGTGGAGCACCGCCCTAGAGTGAAGCCTAGGATGCTCGGAACGTAGAGATGTCCATTACTTTCGCAATGTTTGCAATTATTCGTTTTATACGATGGAAAAACTGTTGTATTTATATTGTATTTTATGCTTCTGGCGTTGACTTCTAATGCACTAACTATTCGATCTGGTGGAACAACGCCCTAGGGTGAAGCCTAGGTTGCCCGGAACGTAGAAATGACCATAACTTTTACACTGGTAGCAATTATTCGTTTTATACAATGGAAAAACTGTTCTGTTTATTTTGTATTTTATGCTTCGGGCGTTGTCTTCTAAGGCCCTACCTATTCGATCTGGTGGGGCAACACCCTACAGTGAAGCCAAGGTTTCCCGGAACGTAGATATGACCATAACCTTCACACAGGTTGCAATTATTCGATTTCTACGATGGCAAAGCTGTTGTTTTTATATTGTATTTTATGCTTCCGGTGCTGACTTCTTAGACCCTAACTCTTCGATCTGGTGGAGCAACGCCCTAGAGTGGAGCCTAGGTTACCCGGAACGTAGAAATGACCAGTACTTTCACATTGTTTGCAGTTACTCCTTTTATACGATGGAAAAACTGTTGCATTTTTATTGAATTATATGCTTCTGGCGTTGACTTCTAAGGCCCTCACTATTCTATGTGGTGGATCAACGCCCTAGAGTGAAGCCTAGGTTGCTCGGAATGTTGAAATGACCATAACATTCACAGTGGTTGAAATTATTCGTTTTAAACGATGGAAAAACTGTTATATTTATATTGTATTTTATGCTTCGGGCGTTGACTTCTAAGTCCCTAACTATTCAATCTGTTGGATCAGCGCCCGAGGGTGAAGCCTAGGTTGCCCGGAAAGTAGAAATGACGTTAACTTTCACACTGGTTGGTATTATTCGTTCTATACGATGGAAAAACTGTTATATTTATATTGTATCTTATGCTTCTGGCGTTGACTTCTTAGACCCTAACAATTCGATCTGTTGGATCAACGCCCTAGAGTGAAGCCTAGGTTGCTCGGAATGTAGAAATGACCATAAGTCTCATACTGGTTGCAATTATTCGTTTTATACGATGGAAAAACTGTTGTATTTATATTGTATTTTATGCTTCTGGCGTTACACTTCTAAGGCACGAAATATTCGATCTGGTGGAGCAACGCAATAGAGTGAAGCCTAGGTTGCCCGGAACGTAGAATTGGCCATCACTTTCAAAATGGTTGCAATTATTCCTGTTATATGATGGTAACACTGTTGTATTTTTTTTGCATTTTATGGTTGGGGCGTTGACTTCTACGGCCATAACTATTGAACCTGTTGGAGCAACGCCCTAGGGTGAAGCCTAGGTTGCTCGGATAGTAGAAATGACCATAAGTTTCATACTGGTTGCAATTATTTGTTTTATACGATGGAAAAACTGTTGCATTTATATGGTATTTTATGCTTCTGGCGTTGACTTCTTAGGCCCCAACTATTCGATCTGGTGGAGCAATGCCTCAGAGTTAAGTCTAGGATGCCCGAAACGCCGAAATGATCATTACTTTCACGCTTGTTGAAATTATTCCTGTTATACGATGAAAAGGCTGTTGTATTTGTATTGTATTTTATGCTTCAGGCGTAGGCTTCTAAGGCCGCAGCTATTCGATATGGTGGAGCACCGCCCTAGAGTGAAGCCTAGGATGCTCGGAACGTAGAAATGACCACTACTTTCACACTGTTTGCAATTATTCATTTAATACGATGAAAAAGCTGTTGTATTTATATCGTATTTTATGCTTCGGGCGTTGACTTCTTAGGCCCGAACACTTCGATCTGGTGGAGCAACGACCTACAGTGAAGCCTCGGTTGCCCGGAACGTAGATATGACCATAACCTTCACACAGGTTGCAATTATTCGTTTTATACGGTGTAACGGCTGTTGTATTTATATTGTATTTTATGCTTCTGGCGTTGACTTCTAAGGCACGAACTATTCGATCTGGTGGAGCAACGCAATAGAGTGAAGCCTAGGTTGCCCGGAACGTAGAATTGGCCATCACTTTCAAAATGGTTGCAATTATTCCTGTTATATGATGGTAACACTGTTGTATTTTTTTTGCATTTTATGGTTCGGGCGTTGACTTCTACGGCCCTAACTATTGAACCTGTTGGAGCAACGCCCTAGGGTGAAGCCTAGGTTGCTCGGATAGTAGAAATGACCATAAGTTTCATACTGGTTGCAATTATTTGTTTTATACGATGGAAAAACTGTTGTATTTATATGGTATTTTATGCTTCTGGCGTTGACTTCTTAGGCCCCAACTATTCGATCTGGTGGAGCAATGCCTCAGAGTTAAGTCTAGGATGCCCGAAACGCCGAAATGATCATTACTTTCACGCTTGTTGAAATTATTCCTGTTATACGATGAAAAGGCTGTTGTATTTGTATTGTATTTTATGCTTCAGGCGTAGGCTTCTAAGGCCGCAGCTATTCGATATGGTGGAGCACCGCCCTAGAGTGAAGCCTAGGATGCTCGGAACGTAGAAATGACCACTACTTTCACACTGTTTGCAATTATTCATTTAATACGATGAAAAAGCTGTTGTATTTATATCGTATTTTATGCTTCGGGCGTTGACTTCTTAGACCCTAACAATTCGATCTGTTGGATCAACGCCCTAGAGTGAAGCCTAGGTTGCTCGGAATGTAGAAATGACCATAAGTCTCATACTGGTTGCAATTATTCGCTTTATACGATGGAAAAACTGTTGTATTTATATTGTATTTTATGCTTCTGGCGTTACACTTCTAAGGCACGAAATATTCGATCTGGTGGAGCAACGCAATAGAGTGAAGCCTAGGTTGCCCGGAACGTAGAATTGGCCATCACTTTCAAAATGGTTGCAATTATTCCTGTTATATGATGGTAACACTGTTATATTTTTTTTGCATTTTATGGTTGGGGCGTTGACTTCTACGGCCATAACTATTGAACCTGTTGGAGCAACGCCCTAGGGTGAAGCCTAGGTTGCTCGGATAGTAGAAATGACCATAAGTTTCATACTGGTTGCAATTATTTGTTTTATACGATGGAAAAACTGTTGCATTTATATGGTATTTTATGCTTCTGGCGTTGACTTCTTAGGCCCCAACTATTCGATCTGGTGGAGCAATGCCTCAGAGTTAAGTCTAGGATGCCCGAAACGCCGAAATGATCATTACTTTCACGCTTGTTGAAATTATTCCTGTTATACGATGAAAAGGCTGTTGTATTTGTATTGTATTTTATGCTTCAGGCGTAGGCTTCTAAGGCCGCAGCTATTCGATATGGTGGAGCACCGCCCTAGAGTGAAGCCTAGGATGCTCGGAACGTAGAAATGACCACTACTTTCACACTGTTTGCAATTATTCATTTAATACGATGAAAAAGCTGTTGTATTTATATCGTATTTTATGCTTCGGGCGTTGACTTCTTAGGCCCGAACACTTCGATCTGGTGGAGCAACGACCTACAGTGAAGCCTCGGTTGCCCGGAACGTAGATATGACCATAACCTTCACACAGGTTGCAATTATTCGTTTTATATGGTGTAACGGCTGTTGTATTTATATTGTATTTTATGCTTCTGGCGTTGACTTCTAAGGCACGAACTATTCGATCTGGTGGAGCAACGCAATAGAGTGAAGCCTAGGTTGCCCGGAACGTAGAATTGGCCATCACTTTCAAAATGGTTGCAATTATTCCTGTTATATGATGGTAACACTGTTGTATTTTTTTTGCATTTTATGGTTCGGGCGTTGACTTCTACGGCCCTAACTATTGAACCTGTTGGAGCAACGCCCTAGGGTGAAGCCTAGGTTGCTCGGATAGTAGAAATGACCATAAGTTTCATACTGGTTGCAATTATTTGTTTTATACGATGGAAAAACTGTTGTATTTATATGGTATTTTATGCTTCTGGCGTTGACTTCTTAGGCCCCAACTATTCGATCTGGTGGAGCAATGCCTCAGAGTTAAGTCTAGGATGCCCGAAACGCCGAAATGATCATTACTTTCACGCTTGTTGAAATTATTCCTGTTATACGATGAAAAGGCTGTTGTATTTGTATTGTATTTTATGCTTCAGGCGTAGGCTTCTAAGGCCGCAGCTATTCGATATGGTGGAGCACCGCCCTAGAGTGAAGCCTAGGATGCTCGGAACGTAGAAATGACCACTACTTTCACACTGTTTGCAATTATTCATTTAATACGATGAAAAAGCTGTTGTATTTATATCGTATTTTATGCTTCGGGCGTTGACTTCTTAGGCCCTAACACTTCGATCTGGTGGAGCAACGCCCTACAGTGAAGCCTCGGTTGCCCGGAACGTAGATATGACCATAACCTTCACACAGGTTGCAATTATTCGTTTTATACGGTGTAACGGCTGTTGTATTTATATTGTATTTTATGCTTCTGACGTTGACTTCTAAGGCACTAACTATTCGATCTGGAGGAGCAACGCAATAGAGTGAAGCCTAGGTTGCCCGGAACGAAGAAATGACCATAACTTTCACACTGGTTGCTATTATTCGTTCTATACGATGGAAAAACTGTTTTATTTATATTGTATTTTAAGCTTCTGGCGTTGACTTCTAAGGCTCTAACTATTCGATCTGGTGGAGCAACGCCCTAGAGTGAAGCCTAGGTTGCCCGGAACGAAGAAATGGCCATCGCTTTCAAACTGGTTGCAATGATTCCTGTTAAATGATGGAAAAACTGTTGTATTTTTATTGCATTTTATGCTACGTGCATTGACTTCTAAGGCCCTAACTATTCAATCTGTTGGAGCAACGCCCTAGGGTGAAGCCTACGTTGCGCGGCAAGAAGAAATGACAATATCTTTCACACTGGGTCCAATTATTCGTTTAATACGATGGAAAAACTGTTACATTTATATTGTATTTAATGCTTCTGGCGTTGACTTCTTAGCCCCTAACTATTCGATCTGGTGGAACAACGCAATAGAGTGAAGCCTAGGTTGCCCGGAACGTAGAATTGGCCATCACTTTCGAACTGGTTGCAATTATTCCTGTTATATGATGGTAACACTGTTGTATTTTTTTTGCATTTTATGGTTCGGGCGTTGACTTCTACGGCCCTAACTATTCAATCTGTTGGAGCAACGCCTTAGGGTGAAGCCTAGGTTGCTCGGAAAGTAGAAATGACCATAAGTTTCATACTGGTTGCAATTATTCGTTTTATACGATGGAAAAACTGTTGTATTTATAATGTATTTTAAGCTTCTGGCGTCGACTTCTAAGGCACTAACTATACGATCTGGTGGAGCAACCCAATAGAGTGAAGCCTAGGTTGCCCGGAACGTAGAATTGGCCATCACTTTCAAACTGGTTGCAATTATTCCTGTTATATGATGGAGACACTGTTGTATTTTTATTGCATTTTATGCTTCGGGTGTTGACTTCTAAGGCCCTAACTATTCAATCTGTTGGTGCAACGCCATAGGGTTGAAGCCTAGGTTGCTCGGAAAGTAGAAATGACCATAGGTTTCATACTGGTTGCAATTATTCGTTTTATACGATGGAAAAACTGTTGTATTTTTATTGTATTTTATGCTTCTGGCGTTGACTTCTAAGGCACTAACTATTCGATTTGGTGGAGCAACGCCCTAGGGTGTAGCCTAGGTTGCCCGTAAAGTAGAAATGACCATAGCTTTAATACTGGTTGCAATTATTCGTTTTATATGACGGAAAAACTGTTGTATTTATATTGTATTTTATGCTTCTGGCGTTCACTTCTTAGGCCCTAACTATTCGATCTGGTGGAGCAACGCCCTAGAGTGACGCCTAGGGTGCTCGGAACGTAGAAATGACCATTGCTTTCACACTGGTTGCAATTATTCGTTTTATACGATGGAAAAACTGTTGCATTTATATTGTATTTTATTCTTCTGGCGTTCACTTCTTAGGCCCTAACTATTCGATCTGGTGGAGCAACGCCCTAGAGTGAAGCCTAGGTTGCCCGGAACGTAGAAATGACCATCACTTTCAAACTGGTTGCAATTAATCCTGTTATACGATGGAAAAACTGTTGTATTTTTGTTGCATTTTATGCTTCGGGCATTGACTTCTAATGCCCTAACTATTCAATCTGTTGGAGCAACGCCCTAGGGTGAAGCCTAGGTTGCCCGGAAAGTAGAAGTGACCATAACCTTCATACTGGTTGCAATTATTCGTTTTATATGATGGAAAAACTGTTGTATTTATATTGTATTTTATGCTTCGGGCATTGACTTCTAAGGCCCTAACTATTCGATATGGTGGAGCACCGCCCTAGAGTGAAGCCTAGGATGCTCGGAACGTAGAAATGACCACTACTTTCACACTGTTTGCAATTATTCATTTAATACGACGGAAAAGCTGTTGTATTTATATCGTATTTTATGCTTCGGGCGTTGACTTCTTAGGCCACAACATTTCGATCTGGTGGAGCAACGCCCTACAGTGAAGCCTAGGTTGCCCGGAACGTAGATATGACCATAACCTTCACACAGGTTGCAATTATTCGTTTTATACGGTGTAAAGGCTGTTGTATTTATTTTGTATTTTATTCTTCTGCTGTTGACTTCTAAGGCCGTAGCTATTAGATGTGTTGGAGCAACGCCCTAGAGTGACGCCTAGGGCGCTCGGAACGTAGAAATGACCATTACTTTCACACTGGTTGCAATTATTCGTTTTATACGATGGAAAAGCTGTTGTATTTATATTGTATTTTATGCTTCTGGCGTTGACTCCTAAGGCCCTAGCTATTCGATCTAGTGGAGCAACGCGCTAGAGTGAAGCCTAGGTTGCCCGGAAAGGAGAAATGACCATCACTTTCAAACTGGTTGCAATTATTCCTGTTATATGATGGAAACACTGTTGTATTTTTTTGTATTTTATGGTTCGGGCGTTGACTTCTAAGGCCCTAACTGTTTGATCTGCTGGAGCAACGCCCTAGAGTGAAGCCTAGCTTGCCCGGAACGTAGAAATGACCATAACTTTAACACTGGTATCTATTATTCGTTTTATACGATGGAAAAACTGTTATATTTATATTGTATTTTATGCTTCTGGCGTTCACTTCTTAGGCCCTAACTATTCGATCTGGTGGAACAACACCGTAGAGTGAAGCCTAGGTTGCCCGGAACGTAGAAATGACCATTACTTTCACACTGTTTGCAATTATTCATTTTATACAATGGAATAGCTGTTGTATTTATATCGTATTTTATGCTTCTGGCGTTGACATCTAAGGACCTTACTATTCGAACCGGTGGAGCAGCGCCCTAGAGTGAAGCCTAGGTTTCTCGGAATGTAGAAATGACAATACCTTTACACTGGTTGCAATCATTCGTTTTATACGACGGAAAAGCTGTTGTATTTATATTGTATTTTATGCCTCTGGCGTTGACTTCTAAGGCCGTAGCTATTAGATGTGGTGGAGCAACGCCCTAGAGTGACGCCTAGGGTGCTCGGAACGTGGAAATGACCATAACTTTCACAATGGCAGCAATTATTCGTTTTATACGATGGAAAAACTGTTCTATTTATCTTGTATTTTATGCTTCTGGCGTTGACTTCTAATGCCCTAACTATTCGATCTGGTGGAGCAACGCCCTCGAGTGAAGCGTAGGTTGCCCGGCAAGTAGAAATGACCATAACCTTCATACTGGTTGCAATTATTCGTTTTATATGATGGAAAAACTGTTGTATTTATATTGTATTTTATGCTTCTGGCGTTCACTTCTTAGGCCCTAACTATTCGATCTGGTGGAACAACGGCCTAGGGTGAAGCCTAGGTTGCCCGGAACGTAGAAATGACCATAACTTTTACACTGGTAGCAATTATCCGTTTTATACAATGGAAAAACTGTTCTATTTATTTTGTATTTAATGCTTCGGGCGTTAGCTTCTAATGCCCTAACTGTTTGATCTGGTGGAGCAACGCCCTAGGGTGAAGCCTAGGTTGCCCGGAAAGTTGAAATGACCATAACTTTCACACTGGCAGCAATTATTCGTTTTATACGATGGAAAAACTGTTCTATTTATTCTGTATTTTATGCTTCGGGCGTTGACTTCTAAGGCCCTAACTATTCGATCTGGTCGAGCAACGCCCTCGAGTGAAGCCTAGGTTGCCCGGTACGTAAAAATGACCATCACATTCAAACTGGTTGCAATTATTCCTGTTATATGATGGAAAAACTGTTGTATTTTTATTGCATTTTATGCTTCTGGCGTTTACTTCTAAGGCCCTAACTATACGATCTGGTGGAGCAGCGCCCCAGAGTGAAGCCCAGGTTGCTCGGAATGTAGAAATGACCATAACTTTCACACTGGTTGCTATTATTCGTTTTATACGATTGAAAAACTGTTGTATTTATATTGTATTTTATGCTTCTGGCGTTCAGTTCTAAGGCCCTAACTATTCGATCTGGTGGAGCAACGCCCTAGAGCGAAGCCTAGGTTGCCCGGAACGTAGAAATGACCATCACTTTCAAACTGGTTGCAATTAATCCTGTTATACGATGGAAAAACTGTTGTATTTTTATTGCATTTTATGCTACGGGCCTTGACTTCTAAGGCCCTAACTATTCAATCTGTTGAAGCAACGACCCAGGGTGAAGCCTAGGTTGCCCGGAAAGTAGAAATGACCATAACTTTCATACTGGTTCCAATTATTCGTTTTATACGATGGAAAAACTGTTCTATTTATTCTGTATTTTATGCTTCGGGAGTTGACTTCTAAGGCCCTAACTGTTTTGATCTGGTGGAGCAACGCCCTAGAGTGAAACCTAGGTTGCCCGGAACGTAGAAATGCCCATAACTTTCACACTGGTTGCTATTATTCGTTTTATACGATGGAAAAACTGTTATATTTATATTGTATTTTATGCTTCTTGCGTTGTCTTCTTGGGCCCTAACTATTCGATCTGGTGGCACAACGCCCTAGAGTGAAGCCTAGGTTGCCTGGAACGCAGATATGAGCATCACCTTCACACGGGTTGCAATTATTCCTGTTATAGGATGGAAAGACTGTTGCATTTTTATTGTATTTTAGACTTCAGGTGTTGACTTCTGAGGCCGTAGCTGTTCGATGTGGTGGAAGAACGCCATAGAGTTAGCCTAGGTTGCCCGGAACGTAGAAATGACCATAAGTTTCATAGTGGTTGCAATTATTCGTTTTATACGATGGAAAAACTGTTGTATTTATATTGTATTTTATGCTTGTGGCGATCACTTCTTAGGCCCGAACTATTCGATCTGGTGGAACAACGCCCTAGGGTGAAGCCTAGGTTGCCGGGAACGTTGAAATGACCATAACTTTTACACTGGTAGCATTTATTCGTTTTATACAATGGAAAATGTGTTCTATTTATTTTGTATTTTATGCTTCGGGCGTTGACTTCTAAGGCCCTAACTGTTTGATCTGGTGAAGCAACGCCCTAGAGTGAAGCCTTGGTTGCCCGCTACGCAGAAATGACCATCACTTTCAAACTGGTTGCAATTATTCGTTTTATACAATGGAAAAACTGTTCTATTTATTATGTATTTTATGCTTCGGGCGTTGACTTCTAAGGCCCTAACTGTTTGATCTGGTGGAGCAACGCCCTAGAGTGAAGCCTAGGTTGCCCGGAACGTAGAAATGACCATCACTTTCAAACTGGTTGCAATTAATCCTGTTATACGATGGAAAAACTGTTGTATTTTTGTTGCATTTTATGCTTCGGGAATTGACTTCTAAGGCCCTAACTATTCAATCTGTTGGAGCAACGCCCTAGGGTGAAGCCTAGGTTGCTCGGAAAGTAGAAATGACCATAAGTTTCATACTGGTTGCAATTATTCGTTTTATACGATGGAAAAACTGTTGTATTTATAATGTATTTTAAGCTTCTGGCGTCGACTTCTAAGGCACTAACTATACGATCTGGTGGAGCAACCCAATAGAGTGAAGCCTAGGTTGCCCGGAACGTAGAATTGGCCATCACTTTCAAACTGGTTGCAATTATTCCTGTTATATGATGGAGACACTGTTGTATTTTTATTGCATTTTATGCTTCGGGTGTTGACTTCTAAGGCCCTAACTATTCAATCTGTTGGTGCAATGCCATAGGGTTGAAGCCTAGGTTGCTCGGAAAGTAGAAATGACCATAGGTTTCATACTGGTTGCAATTATTCGTTTTATACGATGGAAAAACTGTTGTATTTTTATTGTATTTTATGCTTCTGGCGTTGACTTCTAAGGCACTAACTATTCGATTTGGTGGAGCAACGCCCTAGGGTGTAGCCTAGGTTGCCCGTAAAGTAGAAATGACCATAGCTTTAATACTGGTTGCAATTATTCGTTTTATATGACGGAAAAACTGTTGTATTTATATTGTATTTTATGCTTCTGGCGTTCACTTCTTAGGCCCTAACTATTCGATCTGGTGGAGCAACGCCCTAGAGTGACGCCTAGGGTGCTCGGAACGTAGAAATGACCATTGCTTTCACACTGGTTGCAATTATTCGTTTTATACGATGGAAAAACTGTTGCATTTATATTGTATTTTATTCTTCTGGCGTTCACTTCTTAGGCCCTAACTATTCGATCTGGTGGAGCAACGCCCTAGAGTGAAGCCTAGGTTGCCCGGAACGTAGAAATGACCATCACTTTCAAACTGGTTGCAATTAATCCTGTTATACGATGGAAAAACTGTTGTATTTTTGTTGCATTTTATGCTTCGGGCATTGACTTCTAAGGCCCTAACTATTCAATCTGTTGGAGCAACGCCCTAGGGTGAAGCCTAGGTTGCCCGGAAAGTAGAAGTGACCATAACCTTCATACTGGTTGCAATTATTCGTTTTATATGATGGAAAAACTGTTGTATTTATATTGTATTTTATGCTTCGGGCATTGACTTCTAAGGCCCTAACTATTCGATACGGTGGAGCACCGCCCTAGAGTGAAGCCTAGGATGCTCGGAACGTAGAAATGACCACTACTTTCACACTGTTTGCAATTATTCATTTAATACGACGGAAAAGCTGTTGTATTTATATCGTATTTTATGCTTCGGGCGTTGACTTCTTAGGCCCCAACATTTCGATCTGGTGGAGCAACGCCCTACAGTGAAGCCTAGGTTGCCCGGAACGTAGATATGACCATAACCTTCACACAGGTTGCAATTATTCGTTTTATACGGTGTAAAGGCTGTTGTATTTATTTTGTATTTTATTCTTCTGGTGTTGACTTCTTAGGCCCTAACTATCCGATCTGGTGGAACAACGCCTTAGAGTGAAGCCTAGGTTGCCCGGAACGTAGAAATGATCATTACTTTCACACTGTTTGCAATTATTCCTTTTATACGATGGAAAAGCTGTTGTATTTATATCGTATTTTATGCTTCTGGCGTTGCCTTCTAAGGACCTAACTCTCCGATCTGGTGGAGCAACGCCCTAGAGTGAAGCCTAGGCTGCTCGGAATGTAGAAATAACCATAATTTTCACATTGGTTGCAATTATTCGTTTTATACGATGGAAAAGCTGTTGTATTTATATTGTATTTTATGCCTCTGGCGTTGACTTCTAAGGCCGTAGCTATTAGATGTGGTGGAGCAACGCCCTAGAGTGACGCCTAGGGCGCTCGGAACGTAGAAATGACCATTACTTTCACACTGGTTGCAATTATTCGTTTTATACGATGGAAAAGCTGTTGTATTTATATTGTATTTTATGCTTCTGGCGTTGACTCCTAAGGCCCTAGCTATTCGATCTAGTGGAGCAACGCGCTAGAGTGAAGCCTAGGTTGCCCGGAAAGGAGAAATGACCATCACTTTCAAACTGGTTGCAATTATTCCTGTTATATGATGGAAACACTGTTGTATTTTTTTGTATTTTATGGTTCGGGCGTTGACTTCTAAGGCCCTAACTGTTTGATCTGGTGGAGCAACGCCCTAGAGTGAAGCCTAGCTTGCCCGGAACGTAGAAATGACCATAACTTTAACACTGGTATCTATTATTCGTTTTATACGATGGAAAAACTGTTATATTTATATTGTATTTTATGCTTCTGGCGTTCACTTCTTAGGCCCTAACTATTCGATCTGGTGGAACAACACCGTAGAGTGAAGCCTAGGTTGCCCGGAACGTAGAAATGACCATTACTTTCACACTGTTTGCAATTATTCATTTTATACAATGGAATAGCTGTTGTATTTATATCGTATTTTATGCTTCTGGCGTTGACATCTAAGGACCTTACTATTCGAACCGGTGGAGCAGCGCCCTAGAGTGAAGCCTAGGTTTCTCGGAATGTAGAAATGACAATTACTTTACACTGGTTGCAATCATTCGTTTTATACGATGGAAAAGCTGTTGTATTTATATTGTATTTTATGCCTCTGGCGTTGACTTCTAAGGCCGTAGCTATTAGATGTGGTGGAGCAACGCCCTAGAGTGACGCCTAGGGTGCTCGGAACGTGGAAATGACCATAATTTTCACATTGGTTGCAATTATGCGTTTTATACGATGGAAAAGCTGTTGTATTTATATTGTATTTTATGCTTCTGGCGTTGACATCCAAGGACCTAACTATTCGCTCCGGTGGAGCAGCGCCCTAGAGTGAAGCCTAGGTTTCTCGGAATGTAGAAATGACCATTACTTTCACACTGGTTGCAATCATTCGTTTTATACGATGGAAAAGCTGTTGTATTTATATTGTATTTTATGCCTCTGGAGTTGACTTCTAAGGCCGTAGCTATTAGATGTGGTGGAGCAGCGCCCTAGAGTGAAGCCTAGGTTGCTCGGAATGTAGAAATGACCATTACTTTCACACTGTTTGCAATTATTCCTTTTATACGATGGAAAAGCTGTTGTATTTATATCGTATTTTATGCTTCTGGCGTTGACATCTAAGGACCTAACTATTCGAACTGGTGGAGCAGCGCCCTAGAGTGAAGCCCAGGTTGCTCGGAATGTAGAAATGACCATAACTTTCACACTGGTTGCTATTATTCGTTTTATACGATGGAAAAACTGTTGTATTTATATTGTATTTTATGCTTCTGGCGTTCACTTCTTAGGCCCTAACTATTCGAACTGGTGGAGCACCGCCCTAGAGTGAAGCCTAGGATGCTCGGCACGTAGAAATGACCACTACTTTCACCCTTTTTGCAATTATTCATTTAATACGACGGAAAAGCTGTTGTATTTATATCGTATTTTATGCTTCGGGCGTTGACTTCTTAGGCCCTAACATTTCGATTTGGTGGAGCAACGCCCTACAGTGAAGCCTAGGTTGCCCGGAACGTAGATATGACCATAACCTTCACACAGGCTGCAAATATTCGTTTTATACGGTGTAAAGGCTGTTGTATTTATTTTGTATTTTATTCTTCTGGCGTTGCCTTCTAAGGACCTAACTATTCGATCTGGTGGAGCAACGCCCTAGAGTGAAGCCTAGGCTGCTCGGAATGTAGAAATGACCATAATTTTCACATTGGTTGCAATTATTCGTTTTTTACGATGGAAAAGCTGTTGTATTTATATTGTATTTTATGCTTCTGGCGTTGACATCTAAGGACCTAACTATTCGATCCGGTGGAGCAGCGCCCTAGGGTGAAGCCTAGGTTTCTCGGAATGTGGAAATGACCATTACTTTCACACTGGTTGCAATTATTCGTTTTATACGATGGAAAAGCTGTTGTATTTATATTGTATTTCATTCTTCTGGCGTTGACTTCTAAGGCCCTAGCTATTCGATCTAGTGGAGCAACGCCCTAGAGTGAAGCCTAGGTTGCCCGGAACGGAGAAATGACCATCACTTTCAAACAGGTTGCAATTATTCCTGTTATATGATGGAAGCACTGTTGTATTTTTTTTGTATTTTATGGTTCGGGCGTTGACTTCTAAGGCCCTAACTGTTTGATCTGGTGGAGCAACGCCCTAGAGTGTAGCCTAGCTTGCCCGGAACGTAGAAATGACCATTACATTAACACTGGTTGCTATTATTCGTTTTATACGATGGAAAAACTGTTATATTTCTATTGTATTTTATGCTTCTGGCGTTCACTTCTTAGGCCCTAACTATTCGATCTGGAGGAACAACACCGTAGAGTGAAGCCTAGGTTGCCCGGAACGTAGAAATGACCATTACTTTCACACTGTTTGCAATTATTCCTTTTATACGATGGAAAAGCTGTTGTATTTATATCGTATTTTATGCTTCTGGCGTTGACATCTAAGGACCTAACTATTCGATCTGGTGCAGCAGCGCCCTAGCGTGAAGCCTAGGTTGCTCGGAATGTAGAAATGACCATTACTTTCACACTGGTTGCAATCATTCGTTTTATACGATGGAAAAGCTGTTGTATTTATACTGTATATTATGCCTCTGGCGTTGACTTCTAAGGCCGTAGCTATTAGATGTGGTGGAGCAACGCCCTAGAGTGACGCCTAGGGTGCTCGGAACGTAGAAATGACCATTACTTTCACACTGGTTGCAATTATTCGTTTTATACGATGGAAAAACTGTTGCATTTATATTGTATTTTATGCTTCTGGCGTTCACTTCTTAGGCCCTAACTATTCGATCTGGTGCAGCAACGCCCTAGAGTGAAGCCTAGGTTGCCCGGAACGTAGAAATGACCATCACTTTCAAACTGGTTGCAATTAATCCTGTTATACGATGGAAAAACTGTTGTATTTTTATTGCATTTTATGCTTCGGGCATTGACTTCTAAGGCCCTAACTATTCAATCTGTTGGAGCAACGCCCTAGGGTGAAGCCTAGGTTGCCCGGAAAGTAGAAATGACCATAACTTTCATACTGGTTGCAATTATTCGTTTTATATGATGGAAAAACTGTTGTATTTATATTGTATTTTATGCTTCTGGCGTTCACTTCTTAGGCCCTAACTATTCGATCTGGTGGAACAACGGCCTAGGGTGAAGCCTAGGTTGCCCGGAACGTAGAAATGACCATAACTATTACACTGGTAGCAATTATTCGTTTTATACAATGGAAAAACTGTTCTATTTATTTCGTATTTAATGCTTCGGGCGTTGGCTTCTAAGGCCCTAACTGTTTGACCTGGTGGAGCGACGCCCTGGAGTGAAACCTAGGTTGCCCGGAACGTAGCAATGACCACAACTTTCACACTGGTTGCTATTATTCGTTTTATACGATGGAAAAACTGTTATATTTATATTGTATTTTATTCTTCTGGCGTTCACTTGTTAGGACCGAACTATTCGATCTGGTGGAACAACGGCCTAGGGTGAAGCCTAGGTTGCCCGGAACGTAGAAATGACCATAACTTTTACACTGGTAGCAATTATCCGTTTTATACAATGGAAAAACTGTTCTATTTATTTTGTATTTAATACTTCGGGAGTTGGCTTCTAATGCCCTAACTGTTTGATCTGGTGGAGCAACGCCCTAGGGTGAAGCCTAGGTTGCCCGGAAAGTAGAAATGACCATAACTTTCATACTGGTTGCAGTTATTCGTTTTATACGATGGAAAAACTGTTGTATTTATATTGTATTTTATGCTTCTGGCGTTCACTTCTTAGGCCCTAACTATTCGATCTGGTGGAGCACCGCCCTAGAGTGAAGCCTAGGATGCTCGGCACGTAGAAATGACCACTACTTTCACCCTTTTTGCAATTATTCATTTAATACGACGGAAAAGCTGTTGTATTTATATCGTATTTTATGCTTCGGGCGTTGACTTCTTAGGCCCTAACATTTCGATCTGGTGGAGCAACGCCCTACAGTGAAGCCTAGGTTGCCCGGAACGTAGATATGCCCATAACCTTCACACAGGCTGCAATTATTCGTTTTATGAGGTGTAAAGGCTGTTGTATTTATTTTGTATTTTATTCTTCTGGCGTTGCCTTCTAAGGACCTAACTATTCGATCCGGTGGAGCAACGCCCTAGAGTGAAGCCTAGGCTGCTCGGAATGTAGAAATGACCATAATTTTCACATTGGTTGCAATTATTCGTTTTATACGATGGAAAAGATGTTGTATTTATATTGTATTTTATGCTTCTGGCGTTCACTTCTTGGGCCCTAACTATTCGATCTGGTGGAGCACCGCCCTAGAGTGAAGCCTAGGATGCTCGGCACGTAGAAATGACCACTACTTTCACCCTTTTTGCAATTATTCATTTAATACGACGGAAAAGCTGTTGTATTTATATCGTATTTTATGCTTCGGGCGTTGACTTCTTAGGCCCTAACATTTCGATCTGGTGGAGCAACGCCCTACAGTGAAGCCTAGGTTGCCCGGAACGTAGATATGACCATAACCTTCACACAGGCTGCAAATATTCGTTTTATACGGTGTAAAGGCTGTTGCATTTATTTTGTATTTTATTCTTCTGGCGTTGCCTTCTAAGGACCTAACTATTCGATCTGGTGGAGCAACGCCCTAGAGTGAAGCCTAGGCTGCTCGGAATGTAGAAATGACCATAATTTTCACATTGGTTGCAATTATTCCTTTTTTACGATGGAAAAGCTGTTGTATTTATATTGTATTTTATGCTTCTGGCGTTGACATCTAAGGACCTAACTATTCGATCCGGTGGAGCAGCGCCCTAGGGTGAAGCCTAGGTTTCTCGGAATGTAGAAATGACCATTACTTTCACACTGGTTGCAATAATTCGTTTTATACGATGGAAAAGCTGTTGTATTTATATTGTATTTTATGCCTCTGGCGTTGACTTCTAAGGCCGTAGCTATTAGATGTGGTGGAGCAACGCCCTAGAGTGACGCCTAGGGTGCTCGGAACGTAGAAATGACCATTACCTTCACTGGTTGCAATTATTCGTTTTATACGATGGAAAAGCTGTTGTATTTATATTGTATTTCATTCTTCTGGCGTTGACTTCTAAGGCCCTAGCTATTCGATCTAGTGGAGCAACGCCCTAGAGTGAAGCCTAGGTTGCCCGGAACGGAGAAATGACCATCACTTTCAAACAGGTTGCAATTATTCCTGTTATATGATGGAAGCACTGGTGTATTTTTTTTGTATTTTATGGTTCGGGCGTTGACTTCTAAGGCCCTAACTGTTTGATCTGGTGGAGCAACGCCCTAGAGTGTAGCCTAGCTTGCCCGGAACGTAGAAATGACCATTACATTAACACTGGTTGCTATTATTCGTTTTATACGATGGAAAAACTGTTATATTTCTATTGTATTTTATGCTTCTGGCGTTCACTTCTTAGGCCCTAACTATTCGATCTGGAGGAACAACACCGTAGAGTGAAGCCTAGGTTGCCCGGAACGTAGAAATGACCATTACTTTCACACTGTTTGCAATTATTCCTTTTATACGATGGAAAAGCTGTTGTATTTATATCGTATTTTATGCTTCTGGCGTTGACATCTAAGGACCTAACTATTCGATCTGGTGCAGCAGCGCCCTAGCGTGAAGCCTAGGTTGCTCGGAATGTAGAAAAGACCATTACTTTCACACTGGTTGCAATCATTCGTTTTATACGATGGAAAAGCTGTTGTATTTATACTGTATATTATGCCTCTGGCGTTGACTTCTAAGGCCGTAGCTATTAGATGTGGTGGAGCAACGCCCTAGAGTGACGCCTAGGGTGCTCGGAACGTAGAAATGACCATTACTTTCACACTGGTTGCAATTATTCGTTTTATACGATGGAAAAACTGTTGCATTTATATTGTATTTTATGCTTCTGGCGTTCACTTCTTAGGCCCTAACTATTCGATCTGGTGGAGCAACGCCCTAGAGTGAAGCCTAGGTTGCCCGGAACGTAGAAATGACCATCACTTTCAAACTGGTTGCAATTAATCCTGTTATACGATGGAAAAACTGTTGTATTTTTATTGCATTTTATGCTTCGGGCATTGACTTCTAAGGCCCTAACTATTCAATCTGTTGGAGCAACGCCCTAGGGTGAAGCCTAGGTTGCCCGGAAAGTAGAAATGACCATAACTTTCATACTGGTTGCAATTATTCGTTTTATATGATGGAAAAACTGTTGTATTTATATTGTATTTTATGCTTCTGGCGTTCACTTCTTAGGCCCTAACTATTCGATCTGGTGGAACAACGGCCTAGGGTGAAGCCTAGGTTGCCCGGAACGTAGAAATGACCATAACTATTACACTGGTAGCAATTATTCGTTTTATACAATGGAAAAACTGTTCTATTTATTTCGTATTTAATGCTTCGGGCGTTGGCTTCTAAGGCCCTAACTGTTTGACCTGGTGGAGCGACGCCCTGGAGTGAAACCTAGGTTGCCCGGAACGTAGCAATGACCACAACTTTCACACTGGTTGCTATTATTCGTTTTATACGATGGAAAAACTGTTATATTTATATTGTATTTTATTCTTCTGGCGTTCACTTGTTAGGACCGAACTATTCGATCTGGTGGAACAACGGCCTAGGGTGAAGCCTAGGTTGCCCGGAACGTAGAAATGACCATAACTTTTACACTGGTAGCAATTATCCGTTTTATACAATGGAAAAACTGTTCTATTTATTTTGTATTTAATGCTTCGGGAGTTGGCTTCTAATGCCCTAACTGTTTGATCTGGTGGAGCAACGCCCTAGGGTGAAGCCTAGGTTGCCCGGAAAGTAGAAATGACCATAACTTTCATACTGGTTGCAGTTATTCGTTTTATACGATGGAAAAACTGTTGTATTTATATTGTATTTTATGCTTCTGGCGTTCACTTCTTAGGCCCTAACTATTCGATCTGGTGGAGCACCGCCCTAGAGTGAAGCCTAGGATGCTCGGCACGTAGAAATGACCACTACTTTCACCCTTTTTGCAATTATTCATTTAATACGACGGAAAAGCTGTTGTATTTATATCGTATTTTATGCTTCGGGCGTTGACTTCTTAGGCCCTAACATTTCGATCTGGTGGAGCAACGCCCTACAGTGAAGCCTAGGTTGCCCGGAACGTAGATATGCCCATAACCTTCACACAGGCTGCAATTATTCGTTTTATACGGTGTAAAGGCTGTTGTATTTATTTTGTATTTTATTCTTCTGGCGTTGCCTTCTAAGGACCTAACTATTCTATCTGGTGGAGCAACGCCCTAGAGTGAAGCCTAGGCTGCTCGGAATGTAGAAATGACCATAATTTTCACATTGGTTGCAATTATTCGTTTTATACGATGGAAAAGCTGTTGTATTTATATTGTATTTTATGCTTCTGGCGTTGATATCTAAGGACCTAACTATTCGATCCGGTGGAGCAGCGCCCTAGAGTGAAGCCTAGGTTTCTCGGAATGTATAAATGACCATTACTTTCACACTGGTTGCAATAATTCGTTTTATACGATGGAAAAGCTGTTGTATTTATATTGTATTTTATGCTTCTGGCGTTCACTTCTTAGGCCCTAACTATTCGATCTGGTGGAACAACGGCATAGGGTGAAGCCTAGGTTGCCCGGAACGTAGAAATGACCATAACTATTACACTGGTAGCAATTATTCGTTTTATACAATGGAAAAACTGTTCTATTTATTTCGTATTTAATGCTTCGGGCGTTGGCTTCTAAGGCCCTAACTGTTTGACCTGGTGGAGCGACGCCCTGGAGTGAAACCTAGGTTGCCCGGAACGTAGCAATGACCACAACTTTCACACTGGTTGCTATTATTCGTTTTATACGATGGAAAAACTGTTATATTTATATTGTATTTTATTCTTCTGGCGTTCACTTGTTAGGACCGAACTATTCGATCTGGTGGAACAACGCCCTAGGGTGAAGCCCAGGTTGCCCGGAACGTGGAATTGACCATAACCTTTACACTGGTAGCAATTATTCGTTTTATACAATGGAAAAACTGTTCTATTTCTTTTGTATTTTATGCTTCGGGCGTTGACTTCTAAGGCCCAAACTGTTTGATCTGTTGGAGCAACGCCCTAGAGTGAAGGCTAGGTTGCCCGGTACGTAGAAATGACCATCACTTTCAAACTGGTTGCAATTATTTGTTTTATACGATGGAAAAGCTGTTGTATTTATATCGTGTATTATGCTTCTGGCGTTGACTTCTTATTCCCTAACTATTCCATCAGGCGGAACGACGCCCTAGCGTGAAGCCTAGGTTGCCCGGCAAGTAGAAATGTCCATAACTTTCACACTGGCAGCAATTATTCGTTTTATACGATGGAAAAACTATTCTACTTATCTTGTATTTTATGCTTCGGGCGTTGACTTCTAAAGCCCTAACTATTCGATCTGGTGGAGCAACGCACTCGAGTGAAGCGTAGGTTGCCCGGTACGTAGAAATGACCAGCACTTTCAAACTAGTTGCAATTATTCCTGTTATATGTTGGAAAAACTGTTGTATTTTTATTGCATTTTATGCTTCGGGCATTGACTTCTACGGCCCTAACAATTCAGTCTGTTGGCGCAACGCCCTAGGGCGAAGCCTAGGTTGCCCGGCAAGTAGAAATGACCATAACCTTCATACTGGTTGCAATTATTCGTTTTATATGATGGAAAAACTGTTGTATTTATATTGTATTTTATGCTTCGGGCATTGACTCCTAAGGCCCTAACTATTCAATCTGTTGGAGCAACGCCCAAGGGCGAAGCCTAGGTTGCCCGGAAAGTAGAAATGACCATAACTTTCATACTGGTTGCAATTATTCGTTTTATATGACGGAAAAACTGTTGTATTTATATTGTATTTTATGCTTCTGGCGTTCACTTCTTAGGCCCTGACTATTCGATCTTGTGGAACAACGGCCTAGGGTGAAGCCTAGGTTGCCCGGAACGTAGAAATGACCATAACTTTTACACTGGTAGCAATTATCCGTTTTATACAATGGAAAAACTGTTCTATTTATTTTGTATTTAATGCTTCGGGAGTTGGCTTCTAATCCCCTAACTGTTTGATCTGGTGGAGCAACGCCCTAGGGTGAAGCCTAGGTTGCCCGGAAAGTAGAAATGACCATAACTTTCATACTGGTTGCAGTTATTCGTTTTATATGATGGAAAAACTGTTCTATTTATTTTGTATTTAATGCTTCGGGCGTTGGCTTTTAAGGCCCTAACTGTTTGATCTGGTGGAGCAACGCCCTAGGGTGAAGCCTAGGTTGCCCGGTACGTAGAAATGACCATTACTTTGACACTGTTTGCAAGTATACATTATATACGATGGAAAAGCTGTTGTATTTATATCGTATTTTATGCTTCTGGCGTTGACTTCTTCCAAACCCTAACTATTTCGTCTGGTGAAACAACGCCCTGGGGTAAAGCCCAGGTTGCGCGGAACGTTGAAATGACCATAACTTTCACACTGGTAGCAATTATTCGTTTTATACGATGGAAAAACTGTTTTATTTATATCGTATTTTATGCTTCGGGCATTGACTTCTAAGGCCCTAACTATTCAATCTGTTGGAGCAACGCCCTAGGGTGATGCCTAGGTTGCCCGGTACGTAGAAATGAGCATAACTATCACGCTGGTTGCAATTATTCGTTTTATACGATGGAAAAGCTGCTGTATTTATATCGTATTTTATGCTTCTGGCGTTGACTTCTTAGGCCCTAACTATTCCATCTGGTGGAACAACGCCCTAGGGTGAAGCCCAGGTTGCCCGGAAAGTAGAAATGTCCATCACTTCCACACTGGTTGAAATTATTCGTTTAATACGATGGAAAAACTGTACTATTTATTTTGTATTTTATGCGTCGGGCGTTGACTGCTAAGGCCCTATCTATTCGATCTGGTGGAGCAACGCCCTAGAGTGAAGCCTACGTTGCCCGGAACGTAGAAATGACCATCACCTTCAAACTGGTTGCAATTATTCCTGTTATACGATGGAAAAATTGTTGCATCTTTATTGTATTTTATGAATCTGGCGTTGACTTCTAAGGCCCTAAATATTCCATCTGGTGGAGCAACGCCCTAGAGTGAAGCCTAGGCTGCCAGGAACGTAGAAATGACCATAACTTCCACACTGGTAGCATTTATTCGTTTTATACAATGGAAAAACTGTTCTATTTATTCTGTATTTTATGCTTCAGGCGTTGACTTCTAAGGCCCTATCTATTCGATCCGGTGGAGCAACGCCCTCGAGTGAAGCCTAGGTTGCCCGGAACGTAGAAATGACCATAACTTTCACACTGGTTGCTATTATTCGTTTTATACGATGGAAAAACTGTTATATTTATATTGTATTTTATGCTTCTGGCGTTGTCTTCTTAGGCCCTAACTATTCGATCTGGTGGAACAACGCCCTAGAGTGAAGCGTAGGTTGCCTGGAACGCAGATATGACCATCACCTTCACACGGGTTGCAATTATTCCTGTTATAGGATGGAAAGACTGTTGTATTTTTATTGTATTTTAGACTTCACGTGTTGACTTCTGAGGCCGTAGCTGTTCGATGTGGTGGAAGAACGCCATAGAGTGAAGCCTAGGTTGCCCGGAACGTAGAAATGACCATAAGTTTCATAGTGGTTGCAATTATTCGTTTTATACGATGGAAAAACTGTTGTATTTATATTGTATTTTATGCTTCTGGCGATCACTTCTTAGGCCCGAACTATTCGATCTGGTGGAACTACGCCCTAGGGTGAAGCCTAGGTTGCTCGGAACGTTGAAATGACCATAACTTTTACACTGGTAGCAATTATTCGTTTTATACAATGGAAAATCTGATGTATTTATTTTGTATTTTATGCTTCGGGCGTTGACTTCTAAGGCCCTAACTGTCTGATCTGGTGGAGCAACGCCCTAGAGTGAAACCTAGGTTGCCCGGAACGTAGAAATGACCATAACTTTCACACTTGTAGCTATTATTCGTTTTATGCGATGGAAAGGCTGTTGTATTTATTTTGTATTTTATTCTTCTGGTGTTGACTTCTTAGGCCCTAACTATCCGATCTGGTGGAACAACGCCCTAGAGTGGAGCCTAGGTTGCCCGGTACGTAGAAATGACCATTACTTTGACACTGTTTGCAAGTATACATTGTATACGATGGAAAAGCTGTTGTATTTATATCGTATTTTATGCTTCTGGCGTTGACTTCTTCCAAACCCTAACTATTTCGTCTGGTGGAACAACGCCCTGGGGTAAAGCCCAGGTTGCGCGGAACGTTGAAATGACCATAACTTTCACACTGGTAGCAATTATTCGTTTTATACGATGGAAAAACTGTTTTATTTATATCGTATTTTATGCTTCGGGCATTGACTTCTAAGGCCCTAACTATTCAATCTGTTGGAGCAACGCCCTAGGGTGAAGCCTAGGTTGCCCGGAAAGTAGAAATGACCATAACTTTCACACTGGTAGCAATTATTCGTTTTATACAATGGAAAAACTGTTCTATTTACTCTGTATTTTATGCTTCGGGCGTTGACTTCTAAGGCCCTAATTATTCGATCTGGTGGAACAACGTCCTAGTGTGAAGCCTAGGTTGCCCGGAACGTAGAAATGACCATTACTTTTACACTGGTAGCAATTATTCGTCTTATACAATGGAAAAACTGTTCGATTTATCTTGTATTTAATGCTTCGGGCGTTGGCTTCTAAGGCCCTAACTATACAATCTGTTGGAGTCGCGCCCTAGGGTGAAGCCTAGGTTGCCCGGAAAGTAGAAATGACCATAAGTTTCATACTGGTTGCAATTATTCGTTTTATATGATGGAAAAACTGTTGTATTTATATTGTATTTTATGCTTCTGGCGTTCACGTCTTAGGCCCTAACTATTCGATCTGGTGGAACAACGGCCTAGTGTGAAGCCTAGGTCGCCCGGAACGTAGAAATGACCATAACTTTTACACAGGTAGCAATTATTCGTTTTATACAACGGAAAAACTGTTCTATTTATATTGTATTTAATGCTCCGGGCGTTGGCTTCTAAGGCCCTAACTGTTTGACCTGGTGGAGCAACGCCAAAGAGTGAAACCTAGGTTGCCCGGAACGTAGAAATGACCATAACTTTCACACTGGTTGCTATTATTCGTTTTATACGATGGAAAAACTGTTATATTTATACTGTATTTTATGCTTCTGGCGTTCACTTCTTAGGCCCTAACTATTCGATCTGGTGGAACAACGCCCTAGAGTGGAGCCTAGGTTGCCCGGTACGTAGAAATGACCATTACTTTGACACTGTTTGCAAGTATACATTATATGCGATGGAAAAGCTGTTCTATTTATATCGTATTTTATGCTTCTGGCGTTGACTTCTTCCAAACCCTAACTATTTCGTCTGGTGGAACAACGCCCTGGGGTAAAGCCCAGGTTGCGCGGAACGTTGAAATGACCATAACTTTCACACTGGTAGCATTTATTCGTTTTATACGGTGGAAAAACTGTTTTATTTATATCGTATTTTATGCTTCGGGCATTGACTTCTAAGGCCCTAACTATTCAATCTGTTGGAGCAACGCCCTAGAGTGAAGCCTATGGTGCCCGGTACGTAGAAATGACCATCACTTTCAAACTGCTTGCAATTATTCCTGTTATATGATGGAAAAAGTGTTGTATTTTTAGTGCATTTTATGCTTCGGGCGTTGACTTCTAAGGCCCTAACTATTCAATCTGTTGGAGCGACGCCCTATAGTGAAGCCTAGGTTGCCCGAAAAGTAGAAATGACCATAACTTTCATACTGGTTGCAATTATTCGTTTTATATGATGGAAAAACTGTTGTATTAATATTGTATTTTATGCTTCTGGCGTTCACTGCTTAGGCCCTAACTATTCGATCTGGCGGAACAACGCCCTAGGGTGAAGCGTAGGTTGCCCTGAACGTAGAAATGACCATAATTTTCACACTGGTAGCAATTATTCGTTTTATACGATGGAAAAACTGTTCTATTTATATATTATTTTATGCTTCGGGCATTGACTTCTAAGGCCCTAACTATTCGATCTGGTGGAGCAACGCCCTGTAGTGAAGCCTAGGTTGCCCGGAAAGTAGAAATGACCATAACTTTCATACTGGTTGCAATTATTCGTTTTATATGATGGAAAAACTGTTGTATTAATATTGTATTTTATGCTTCTGGCGTTCACTGCTTAGGCCCTAACTATTCGATCTGGCGGAACAACGCCCTAGGGTGAAGCGTAGGTTGCCCGGAACGTAGAAATGACCATTACTTTCACACTGTTTGCAAATATACATTATATACAATGGAAAAACTGTTCTATTTATTTTGTGTTTAATGCTTCGGGCGCTGACTTCTAAGGCCCTAACTGTTTGATCTGTTGGAGCAACGCCCTAGAGTGAAGCCTATGTTGCCCGGAACGTAGAAATGACCATCACTTTCACACGGGTTGCAATTATTCGTTTTGTACGATGGAAAAGCTGTGGCATCTTTATTGTATTTTATGCTTCTGGCGTTGACTTCTAAGGCCCTAGCTATTCGATTTGGTGGAGCAACGGCCTAGAGTGGAACCTAGGTTGCTCTGTACGTAGAAATGACCATTACTTTCACACTGTTTGTAAATATACATTATATATGATGGAAAATCTGTTGTATTTATGTTGTATTTTACGCTTCTGGCGTTGACTTCTTAGGGCCTAACTGTTCGATCTGGTGGAACAACGCCCTAGAGTGAAGCCTAGGTTACCCGGAACGTAGAAATGGCCATCACTTTCAAACTGTTTGCAATTATTCCCGTTATATGGTGGAAAAACTGTTGTATTTTTATTGCATTTTATGCTTCGGGGATTGATTTGAAAGGCCCTAACTATTCAATCTGTTGGAGCAACGCCCTAGAGTGAATCCTATGTTGTCCGGAACGTAGAAATGACCATTACATTTACACTGGTTGCAATTACTCCTGTTATACGATGGAAAAACTGTTGTATTTTTATTGTATTCTATGCTTCTGGCGTTTAATTCTAATTCGCTAGCTATTTCATCTGGCGGAGCAACGACCTAGAGTGAAGCCTAGGTTGCCCGGAACGTAGAAATGACCATTACTTACGCAATGTTTGCAACTACTCATTTTATACGATGGAAAAACTGTTGTAGTTTTATTGCATTTTATGCTTTCGGCGTTGACTTCTAAGGCCCTAACTATTCAATCTGTTGGAGCAACGCCCTAGGGTCAAGCCTAGGTAGCCCGGAACGTAGAAATGACCATATCTTTCACACCGGTAGCAACTATTCGTTTTATACGATGGAAAAACTGTTCTATTTATTTTGTATTTTATACTTCGGGCGTTGACTTCTGAGGCCCTAACTATTCAATCTGTTGGTGCAACGCCCTAGGGTGAAGCCTAGGTTGCCCGGAAAGTAGAAATGACCATAACTTTCATACTGGTTGTAATTATTCGTTTTATATGGTGGAAAAACTGTTGTATTTATATTGTATTTTATGCTCCTGGCGTTGACTTCTAAGGCCCTAACTATTCGATCAGGTGGAGCAACGCCCTAGAGTGAAGCCTAGGTTGCCCGGAACGTAGAAATGACCATTACTTTCACAATGTTTGCAATTATTCATTTTACACGATGGAAAAACTGTTATATTCATATTGTATTTTATGCTTCTGGCGTTGACTTCCAAGGTACTAACTATTCGATCTGGTGGAGCAACGCCCTCGAGTGAAGCCTAGGTTGCCCGCAACGTAGAAATGACCATCACATTCAAACAGGTTGCAATTACTCCTGTTATATGATGGAAAAAATGTTGTACTTTTATTGCATTTTATGCTTCGGGCATTGACTTCTAAGGCCCTAACTATTCAATGTGTTGGAGCAACGCCCCAGGGTGAAGCATAGGTTGCCCGGGAAGTAGAAATGACCATAACATTCATCCTGGTTGCAATTATTCGTTTTATATGATGGAAAAACTGTTGTATTTATATTGTATTTTATGCTTCTGGCGTTGACTTCTAAGGCCCTAACTGTCTGATCTGGTGGAGCAACGCCCTAGAGTGAAACCTAGGTTGCCCGGAACGTAGAAATGACCATAACTTTCACACTTGTAGCTATTATTCGTTTTATGCGATGGAAAGGCTGTTGTATTTATTTTGTATTTTATTCTTCTGGTGTTGACTTCTTAGGCCCTAACTATCCGATCTGGTGGAACAACGCCCTAGAGTGGAGCCTAGGTTGCCCGGTACGTAGAAATGACCATTACTTTGACACTGTTTGCAAGTATACATTATATACGATGGAAAAGCTGTTGTATTTATATCGTATTTTATGCTTCTGGCGTTGACTTGTTCCAAACCCTAACTATTTCGTCTGGTGGAACAACGCCCTGGGGTAAAGCCCAGGTTGCGCGGAACGTTGAAATGACCATAAGTTTCACACTGGTAGCAATTATTCGTTTTATACGATGGAAAAACTGTTTTATTTATATCGTATTTTATGCTTCGGGCATTGACTTCTAAGGCCCTAACTATTCAATCTGTTGGAGCAACGCCCTAGGGTGAAGCCTAGGTTGCCCGGAAAGTAGAAATGACCATAACTTTCACACTGGTAGCAATTATTCGTTTTATACAATGGAAAAACTGTTCTATTTATTCTGTATTTTATGCTTCGGGCGTTGACTTCTAAGGCCCTAATTATTCGATCTGGTGGAACAACGTCCTAGTGTGAAGCCTAGGTTGCCCGGAACGTAGAAATGACCATTACTTTTACACTGGTAGCAATTATTCGTCTTATACAATGGAAAAACTGTTCGATTTATCTTGTATTTAATGCTTCGGGCGTTGGATTCTAAGGCCCTAACTGTTTGATCTTGTGGAGCAACGCCCTAGAGTGAAACCTAGGTTGCCCGGAACTTAGAAATGACCACAACTTTCACACTGGTCGCTATTATTCGTTTTGTACGATGGAAAAACTGCTATATTTATATTGTATTTTATTCTCCTGGCGTTCACTTCTTAGGCCCCAACTGTTCGATCTGGTGGAGCAACGCCCTAGGGTGAAGCCTAGGTTGCCCGGAACGTAGAATTGACCACAACTTTCACACTGGTAGCAATCATTCGTTTTATACAATGGAAAAACTGTTGTATTTATATCGTATTTTATGCTTCTGGCGTTGACTTCTTAGGCCCTAACTATTCCATCAGGTGGAACAACGCCCTAGGGTGAAGCCTAGGTTGCCCGGCAGGTAGAAATGACCATAACTTTCACACTGGCAGCAATTATTCGTTTTATACGATGGAAAAACTGTTCTATTTATTCTGTATTTTATGCTTCAGGCGTTGACTTCTAAGGCCCTAACTATTCGATCCGGTGGAGCAACGCCCTCGAGTGAAGCCTAGGTTGCCCGGTACGTATAAATGACCATCACCTTCAAATTGGTTGCCATTATTCCTGTTATAAGATGGAAAAACTGTTGTATTTTTATTGCATTTTATGCTTCGGGCATTGACTTTTAAGGCCCTAACTATACAATCTGTTGGAGCAGCGCCCTAGGGTGAAGCCTAGGTTGCCCGGAAAGTAGAAATGACCATAAGTTTCATACTGGTTGCAATTATTCGTTTTATATGATGGAAAAACTGTTGTATTTATATTGTATTTTATGCTTCTGGCGTTCACTTCTTAGGCCCTAACTATTCGATCTGGTGGAACAACGGCCTAGTGTGAAGCCTAGGTCGCCCGGAACGTAGAAATGACCATAACTTTTACACAGGTAGCAATTATTCGTTTTATACAACGGAAAAACTGTTCTATTTATATTGTATTTAATGCTCCGGGCGTTGGCTTCTAAGGCCCTAACTGTTTGACCTGGTGGAGCAACGCCAAAGAGTGAAACCTAGGTTGCCCGGAACGTAGAAATGACCATAACTTTCACACTGGTTGCTATTATTCGTTTTATACGATGGAAAAACTGTTATATTTATATTGTATTTTATTCTTCGGGCATTGACTTCTAAGGCCCTAACTATGCAATCTGTTGGAGCAACGCCCTAGAGTGAAGCCTATGTTGCCCGGAACGTAGAAATGACCATCACTTTCACACGGGTTGCAATTATTCGTTTTGTACGATGGAAAAGCTGTGGCATCTTTATTGTATTTTATGCTTCTGGCGTTGACTTCTAAGGCCCTAGCTATTCGATTTGGTGGAGCAACGGCCTAGAGTGGAACCTAGGTTGCTCTGTACGTAGAAATGACCATTACTTTCACACTGTTTGTAAATATACATTATATATGATGGAAAATCTGTTGTATTTATGTTGTATTTTACGCTTCTGGCGTTGACTTCTTAGGGCCTAACTGTTCGATCTGGTGGAACAACGCCCTAGAGTGAAGCCTAGGTTACCCGGAACGTAGAAATGGCCATCACTTTCAAACTGTTTGCAATTATTCCTGTTATACGATGGAAAAACTGTTGTATTTTTATTGCATTTTATGCTTCGGGCATTGACTTTTAAGGCCCTAACTATTCAATCTGTTGGAGCAACGCCCTAGGGTGATGCCTAGGTTGCCCGGTACGTAGAAATGAGCATAACTATCACGCTGGTTGCAATTATTCGTTTTATACGATGGAAAAGCTGCTGTATTTATATCGTATTTTATGCTTCTGGCGTTGACTTCTTAGGCCCTAACTATTCCATCTGGTGGAACAACGCCCTAGGGTGAAGCCCAGGTTGCCCGGAAAGTAGAAATGTCCATCACTTCCACACTGGTTGAAATTATTCGTTTAATACGATGGAAAAACTGTACTATTTATTTTGTATTTTATGCGTCGGGCGTTGACTGCTAAGGCCCTATCTATTCGATCTGGTGGAGCAACGCCCTAGAGTGAAGCCTACGTTGCCCGGAACGTAGAAATGACCATCACCTTCAAACAGGTTGCAATTATTCCTGTTATACGATGGAAAAATTGTTGCATCTTTATTGTATTTTATGAATCTGGCGTTGACTTCTAAGGCCCTAAATATTCCATCTGGTGGAGCAACGCCCTAGAGTGAAGCCTAGGCTGCCAGGAACGTAGAAATGACCATAACTTCCACACTGGTAGCAATTATTCGTTTTATACAATGGAAAAACTGTTCTATTTATTCTGTATTTTATGCTTCAGGCGTTGACTTCTAAGGCCCTAACTATTCGATCCGGTGGAGCAACGCCCTCGAGTGAACCCTAGGTTGTCCGGAACGTAGAAATGACCATAACTTTCACACTGGTTGCTATTATTCGTTTTATACGATGGAAAAACTGTTATATTTATATTGTATTTTATGCTTCTGGCGTTGTCTTCTTAGGCCCTAACTATTCGATCTGGTGGAACAACGCCCTAGAGTGAAGCGTAGGTTGCCTGGAACGCAGATATGACCATCACCTTCACACGGGTAGCAATTATTCCTGTTATAGGATGGAAAGACTGTTGTATTTTTATTGTATTTTAGACTTCACGTGTTGACTTCTGAGGCCGTAGCTGTTCGATGTGGTGGAAGAACGCCATAGAGTGAAGCCTAGGTTGCCCGGAACGTAGAAATGACCATAAGTTTCATAGTGGTTGCAATTATTCGTTTTATACGATGGAAAAACTGTTGTATTTATATTGTATTTTATGCTTCTGGCGATCACTTCTTAGGCCCGAACTATTCGATCTGGTGGAACTACGCCCTAGGGTGAAGCCTAGGTTGCTCGGAACGTTGAAATGACCATAACTTTTACACTGGTAGCAATTATTCGTTTTATACAATGGAAAATCTGTTGTATTTATTTTGTATTTTATGCTTCGGGCGTTGACTTCTAAGGCCCTAACTGTCTGATCTGGTGGAGCAACGCCCTAGAGTGAAACCTAGGTTGCCCTGAACGTAGAAATGACCATAACTTTCACACTTGTAGCTATTATTCGTTTTATGCGGTGGAAAGGCTGTTGTATTTATTTTGTATTTTATTCTTCTGGTGTTGACTTCTTAGGCCCTAACTATCCGATCTGGTGGAACAACGCCCTAGAGTGGAGCCTAGGTTGCCCGGTACGTAGAAATGACCATTACTTTGACACTGTTTGCAAGTATACATTATATACGATGGAAAAGCTGTTGTATTTATATCGTATTTTATGCTTCTGGCGTTGACTTCTTCCAAACCCTAACTATTTCGTCTGGTGGAACAACGCCCTGGGGTAAAGCCCAGGTTGCGCGGAACGTTGAAATGACCATAACTTTCACACTGGTAGCAATTATTCGTTTTATACGATGGAAAAACTGTTATATTTATATCGTATTTTATGCTTCGGGCATTGACTTCTAAGGCCCTAACTATTCAATCTGTTGGAGCAACGCCCTAGGGTGAAGCCTAGGTTGCCCGGAAAGTAGAAATGACCATAACTTTCACACTGGTAGCAATTATTCGTTTTATACAATGGAAAAACTGTTCTATTTATTCTGTATTTTATGCTTCGGGCGTTGACTTCTAAGGCCCTAATTATTCGATCTGGTGGAACAACGTCCTAGTGTGAAGCCTAGGTTGCCCGGAACGTAGAAATGACCATTACTTTTACACTGGTAGCAATTATTCGTCTTATACAATGGAAAAACTGTTCGATTTATCTTGTATTTAATGCTTCGGGCGTTGGCTTCTAAGGCCCTAACTGTTTGATCTTGTGGAGCAACGCCCTAGAGTGAAACCTAGGTTGCCCGGAACTTAGAAATGACCACAACTTTCACACTGGTCGCTATTATTCGTTTTGTACGATGGAAAAACTGCTATATTTATATTGTATTTTATTCTTCTGGCGTTCACTTCTTAGGCCCAAACTGTTCGATCTGGTGGAGCAACGCCCTAGGGTGAAGCCTAGGTTGCCCGGAACGTAGAATTGACCACAACTTTCACACTGGTAGCAATCATTCGTTTTATACAATGGAAAAACTGTTGTATTTATATCGTATTTTATGCTTCTGGCGTTGACTTCTTAGGCCCTAACTATTCCATCAGGTGGAACAACGCCCTAGGGTGAAGCCTAGGTTGCCCGGCAGGTAGAAATGACCATAACTTTCACACTGGCAGCAATTATTCGTTTTATACGATGGAAAAACTGTTCTATTTATTCTGTATTTTATGCTTCAGGCGTTGACTTCTAAGGCCCTAACTATTCGATCCGGTGGAGCAACGCCCTCGAGTGAAGCCTAGGTTGCCCGGTACGTATAAATGACCATCACCTTCAAATTGGTTGCCATTATTCCTGTTATAAGATGGAAAAACTGTTGTATTTTTATTGCATTTTATGCTTCGGGCATTGACTTTTAAGGCCCTAACTATACAATCTGTTGGAGCAGCGCCCTAGGGTGAAGCCTAGGTTGCCCGGAAAGTAGAAATGACCATAAGTTTCATACTGGTTGCAATTATTCATTTTATATGATGGAAAAACTGTTGTATTTATATTGTATTTTATGCTTCTGGCGTTCACTTCTTAGGCCCTAACTATTCGATCTGGTGGAACAACGGCCTAGTGTGAAGCCTAGGTCGCCCGGAACGTAGAAATGACCATAACTTTTACACAGGTAGCAATTATTCGTTTTATACAACGGAAAAACTGTTCTATTTATATTGTATTTAATGCTCCGGGCGTTGGCTTCTAAGGCCCTAACTGTTTGACCTGGTGGAGCAACGCCAAAGAGTGAAACCTAGGTTGCCCGGAACGTAGAAATGACCATAACTTTCACACTGGTTGCTATTATTCGTTTTATACGATGGAAAAACTGTTATATTTATATTGTATTTTATTCTTCGGGCATTGACTTCTAAGGCCCTAACTATTCAATCTGTTGGAGCAACGCCCTAGGGTCAAGCCTATGTTGCCCGGAAAGTAGAAATGACCATAACTTTCATATTGTCTGCAATTATTCGTTTTATATGATGGAAAAACTGTTGTATTTATATTGTATTTTATGCTTCTGGCGTTCACTTCTTAGGCCCTAACTATTCGATCTGGTGGAACAACGCCCTAGAGTGGAGCCTAGGTTGCCCGGTACGTAGAAATGACCATTACTTTGACACTGTTTGCAAGTATACATTATATACGATGGAAAAGCTGTTGTACTTATATCGTATTTTATGCTTCTGGCGTTGACTTCTTCCAAACCCTAACTATTTCGTCTGGTGGAACAACGCCCTGGGGTAAAGCCCAGGTTGCGCGGAACGTTGAAATGACCATAACTTTCACACTGGTAGCATTTATTCGTTTTATACGGTGGAAAAACTGTTTTATTTATATCGTATTTTATGCTTCGGGCATTGACTTCTAAGGCCCTAACTATTCAATCTGTTGGAGCAACGCCCTAGAGTGAAACCTATGGTGCCCGGTACGTAGAAATGACCATCACTTTCAAACTGCTTGCAATTATTCCTGTTATATGATGGAAAAAGTGTTGTATTTTTAGTGCATTTTATGCTTCGGGCGTTGACTTCTAAGGCCCTAACTATTCAATCTGTTGGAGCGACGCCCTATAGTGAAGCCTAGGTTGCCCGAAAAGTAGAAATGACCATAACTTTCATACTGGTTGCAATTATTCGTTTTATATGATGGAAAAACTGTTGTATTAATATTGTATTTTATGCTTCTGGCGTTCACTGCTTAGGCCCTAACTATTCGATCTGGCGGAACAACGCCCTAGGGTGAAGCGTAGGTTGCCCTGAACGTAGAAATGACCATAATTTTCACACTGGTAGCAATTATTCGTTTTATACGATGGAAAAACTGTTCTATTTATATATTATTTTATGCTTCGGGCATTGACTTCTAAGGCCCTAACTATTCGATCTCGTGGAGCAACGCCCTATAGTGAAGCCTAGGTTGCCCGGAAAGTAGAAATGACCATAACTTTCATACTGGTTGCAATTATTCGTTTTATATGATGGAAAAACTGTTGTATTAATATTGTATTTTATGCTTCTGGCGTTCACTGCTTAGGCCCTAACTATTCGATCTGGCGGAACAACGCCCTAGGGTGAAGCGTAGGTTGCCCGGAACGTAGAAATGACCATTACTTTCACACTGTTTGCAAATATACATTATATACAATGGAAAAACTGTTCTATTTATTTTGTGTTTAATGCTTCGGGCGCTGACTTCTAAGGCCCTAACTGTTTGATCTGTTGGAGCAACGCCCTAGAGTGAAGCCTATGTTGCCCGGAACGTAGAAATGACCATCACTTTCACACGGGTTGCAATTATTCGTTTTGTACGATGGAAAAGCTGTGGCATCTTTATTGTATTTTATGCTTCTGGCGTTGACTTCTAAGGCCCTAGCTATTCGATTTGGTGGAGCAACGGCCTAGAGTGGAACCTAGGTTGCTCTGTACGTAGAAATGACCATTACTTTCACACTGTTTGTAAATATACATTATATATGATGGAAAATCTGTTGTATTTATGTTGTATTTTACGCTTCTGGCGTTGACTTCTTAGGGCCTAACTGTTCGATCTGGTGGAACAACGCCCTAGAGTGAAGCCTAGGTTACCCGGAACGTAGAAATGGCCATCACTTTCAAACTGTTTGCAATTATTCCCGTTATATGATGGAAAAACTGTTGTATTTTTATTGCATTTTATGCTTCGGGGATTGATTTGAAAGGCCCTAACTATTCAATCTGTTGGAGCAACGCCCTAGAGTGAATCCTAGGTTGTCCGGAACGTAGAAATGACCATTACATTCACACTGGTTGCAATTACTCCTGTTATACGATGGAAAAACTGTTGTATTTTTATTGTATTCTATGCTTCTGGCGTTTAATTCTAATTCGCTAGCTATTTCATCTGGCGGAGCAAGGACCTAGAGTGAAGCCTAGGTTGCCCGGAACGTAGAAATGACCATTACTTACGCAATGTTTGCAACTACTCATTTTATACGATGGAAAAACTGTTGTAGTTTTATTGCATTTTATGCTTTCGGCGTTGACTTCTAAGGCCCTAACTATTCAATCTGTTGGAGCAACGCCCTAGGGTCAAGCCTAGGTAGCCCGGAACGTAGAAATGACCATATCTTTCACACCGGTAGCAACTATTCGTTTTATACGATGGAAAAACTGTTCTATTTATTTTGTATTTTATACTTCGGGCGTTGACTTCTGAGGCCCTAACTATTCAATCTGTTGGTGCAACGCCCTAGGGTGAAGCCTAGGTTGCCCGGAAAGTAGAAATGACCATAACTTTCATACTGGTTGTAATTATTCGTTTTATATGGTGGAAAAACTGTTGTATTTATATTGTATTTTATGCTCCTGGCGTTGACTTCTAAGGCCCTAACTATTCGATCAGGTGGAGCAACGCCCTAGAGTGAAGCCTAGGTTGCCCGGAACGTAGAAATGACCATTACTTTCACAATGTTTGCAATTATTCATTTTACACGATGGAAAAACTGTTATATTCATATTGTATTTTATGCTTCTGGCGTTGACTTCCAAGGTACTAACTATTCGATAAGGTGGAGCAACGCCCTCGAGTGAAGCCTAGGTTGCCCGCAACGTAGAAATGACCATCACATTCAAACAGGTTGCAATTACTCCTGTTATATGATGGAAAAAATGTTGTACTTTTATTGCATTTTATGCTTCGGGCATTGACTTCTAAGGCCCTAACTATTCAATGTGTTGGAGCAACGCCCCAGGGTGAAGCATAGGCTGCCCGGGAAGTAGAAATGACCATAACATTCATCCTGGTTGCAATTATTCGTTTTATATGATGGAAAAACTGTTGTATTTATATTGTATTTTATGCTTCTGGCGTTGACTTCTAAGGCCCTAACTATTCGATCTGGTGGACCAACGCCCTAGGGTGAAGCCCAGGTTGGCCGGAATGTAGAAATGTCCATAACTTTCACACTGGTTGCAATTATGCGTTTTATACGATTGAAAAGCTGTTGTATTTATATTGTATTTTATGCTTCTGGCGTTGACTTCTTAGGCCCTAACTATTCCCTCTGGTGGATCAACGCCCTCGAGTGAAACCTACGTTGCCGGGAACGTAGAAATGTCCATTACTTTCACACTGGTTGCAATTATTCCTGTTATACGATGGAAAAACTGTTGCATCTTTATTGTATTTTATGCATCTGGCGTTGACTTCTAAGGCCCTAAATATTCCATCTGGTGGAGCAACGCCCTAGAGTGAAGCCTAGGCTGCCAGGAACGTAGAAATGACCATAACTTCCACACTGGTAGCAATTATTCGTTTTATACGATGGAAAAACTGTACTATTTATTTTGTATTTTATGCTCCGGGCGTTGACCTCTAAGGCCCTAGCTATTCGATCTGGTGGAGCAACGCCCTAGAGTGACGACTAGGTTGCTCGGAACGTAGAAATGACCATTACTTTCACACTGGTTGCAATTACCCGTTTTATACGATCGAAAGGCTGTTGTATTTATATCGTATTTTATGCTTCTGGCGTTGACTTCTTATGACCAAACTATTCGATCTGGTGGAGAAACGCCCTGGAGTGAAAGCTAGGTTGCCCGGAACGTAGAAATGACCATTACTTTCACAGTGGTTGCAATTATTCCTGTTATACGATGGAAAAACTGTTGTATTTTTATTGCATTTTATGCTTCGGGCATTGACTTTTAAGGCCCTAACTATTCAATCTGTTGGAGCAACGCCCTAGGGTGATGCCTAGGTTGCCCGGTACGTAGAAATGAGCATAACTATCACGCTGGTTGCAATTATTCGTTTTATACGATGGAAAAGCTGCTGTATTTATATCGTATTTTATGCTTCTGGCGCTGACTTCTTAGGCCCTAACTATTCCATCTGGTGGAACAACGCCCTAGGGTGAAGCCCAGGTTGCCCGGAAAGTAGAAATGTCCATCACTTCCACACTGGTTGAAATTATTCGTTTAATACGATGGAAAAACTGTACTATTTATTTTGTATTTTATGCGTCGGGCGTTGACTGCTAAGGCCCTATCTATTCGATCTGGTGGAGCAACGCCCTAGAGTGAAGCCTACGTTGCCCGGAACGTAGAAATGACCATCACCTTCAAACTGGTTGCAATTATTCCTGTTATACGATGGAAAAATTGTTTCATCTTTATTGTATTTTATGAATCTGGCGTTGACTTCTAAGGCCCTAAATATTCCATCTGGTGGAGCAACGCCCTAGAGTGAAGCCTAGGCTGCCAGGAACGTAGAAATGACCATAACTTCCACACTGGTAGCAATTATTCGTTTTATACAATGGAAAAACTGTTCTATTTATTCTGTATTTTATGCTTCAGGCGTTGACTTCTAAGGCCCTAACTATTCGATCCGGTGGAGCAACGCCCTCGAGTGAAGCCTAGGTTGCCCGGAACGTAGAAATGACCATAACTTTCACACTGGTTGCTATTATTCGTTTTATACGATGGAAAAACTGTTATATTTATATTGTATTTTATGCTTCTGGCGTTGTCTTCTTAGGCCCTAACTATTCGATCTGGTGGAACAACGCCCTAGAGTGAAGCGTAGGTTGCCTGGAACGCAGATATGACCATCACCTTCACACGGGTTGGAATTATTCCTGTTATAGGATGGAAAGACTGTTGTATTTTTATTGTATTTTAGACTTCACGTGTTGACTTCTGAGGCCGTAGCTGTTCGATGTGGTGGAAGAACGCCATAGAGTGAAGCCTAGGTTGCCCGGAACGTAGAAATGACCATAAGTTTCATAGTGGTTGCAATTATTCGTTTTATACGATGGAAAAACTGTTGTATTTATATTGTATTTTATGCTTCTGGCGATCACTTCTTAGGCCCGAACTATTCGATCTGGTGGAACTACGCCCTAGGGTGAAGCCTAGGTTGCTCGGAACGTTGAAATGACCATAACTTTTACACTGGTAGCAATTATTCGTTTTATACAATGGAAAATCTGTTGTATTTATTTTGTATTTTATGCTTCGGGCGTTGACTTCTAAGGCCCTAACTGTCTGATCTGGTGGAGCAACGCCCTAGAGTGAAACCTAGGTTGCCCGGAACGTAGAAATGACCATAACTTTCACACTTGTAGCTATTATTCGTTTTATGCGATGGAAAGGCTGTTGTATTTATTTTGTATTTTATTCTTCTGGTGTTGACTTCTTAGGCCCTAACTATCCGATCTGGTGGATCAACGCCCTAGAGTGGAGCCTAGGTTGCCCGGTACGTAGAAATGACCATTACTTTGACACTGTTTGCAAGTATACATTATATACGATGGAAAAGCTGTTGTATTTATATCGTATTTTATGCTTCTGGCGTTGACTTCTTCCAAACCCTAACTATTTCGTCTGGTGGAACAACGCCCTGGGGTAAAGCCCAGGTTGCGCGGAACGTTGAAATGACCATAACTTTCACACTGGTAGCAATTATTCGTTTTATACGATGGAAAAACTGTTTTATTTATATCGTATTTTATGCTTCGGGCATTGACTTCTAAGGCCCTAACTATTCAATCTGTTGGAGCAACGCCCTAGGGTGAAGCCTAGGTTGCCCGGAAAGTAGAAATGACCATAACTTTCACACTGGCAGCAATTATTCGTTTTATACAATGGAAAAACTGTTCTATTTATTCTGTATTTTATGCTTCGGGCGTTGACTTCTAAGGCCCTAATTATTCGATCTGGTGGAACAACGTCCTAGTGTGAAGCCTAGGTTGCCCGGAACGTAGAAATGACCATTACTTTTACACTGGTAGCAATTATTCGTCTTATACAATGGAAAAACTGTTCGATTTAACTTGTATTTAATGCTTCGGGCGTTGGCTTCTAAGGCCCTAACTGTTTGATCTTGTGGAGCAACGCCCTAGAGTGAAACCTAGGTTGCCCGGAACTTAGAAATGACCACAACTTTCACACTGGTCGCTATTATTCGTTTTGTACGATGGAAAAACTGCTATATTTATATTGTATTTTATTCTTCTGGCGTTCACTTCTTAGGCCCAAACTGTTCGATCTGGTGGAGCAACGCCCTAGGGTGAAGCCTAGGTTGCCCGGAACGTAGAATTGACCGCAACTTTCACACTGGTAGCAATCATTCGTTTTATACAATGGAAAAACTGTTGTATTTATATCGTATTTTATGCTTCTGGCGTTGACTTCTTAGGCCCTAACTATTCCATCAGGTGGAACAACGCCCTAGGGTGAAGCCTAGGTTGCCCGGCAGGTAGAAATGACCGTAACTTTCACACTGGCAGCAATTATTCGTTTTATACGATGGAAAAACTGTTCTATTTATTCTGTATTTTATGCTTCAGGCGTTGACTTCTAAGGCCCTAACTATTCGATCCGGTGGAGCAACGCCCTCGAGTGAAGCCTAGGTTGCCCGGTACGTATAAATGACCATCACCTTCAAATTGGTTGCCATTATTCCTGTTATAAGATGGAAAAACTGTTGTATTTTTATTGCATTTTATGCTTCGGGCATTGACTTTTAAGGCCCTAACTATACAATCTGTTGGAGCAGCGCCCTAGGGTGAAGCCTAGGTTGCCCGGAAAGTAGAAATGACCATAAGTTTCATACTGGTTGCAATTATTCGTTTTATATGATGGAAAAACTGTTGTATTTATATTGTATTTTATGCTTCTGGCGTTCACTTCTTAGGCCCTAACTATTCGATCTGGTGGAACAACGGCCTAGTGTAAAGCCTAGGTCGCCCGGAACGTAGAAATGACCATAACTTTTACACAGGTAGCAATTATTCGTTTTATAGAACGGAAAAACTGTTCTATTTATATTGTATTTAATGCTCCGGGCGTTGGCTTCTAAGGCCCTAACTGTTTGACCTGGTGGAGCAACGCCAAAGAGTGAAACCTAGGTTGCCCGGAACGTAGAAATGACCATAACTTTCACACTGGTTGCTATTATTCGTTTTATACGATGGAAAAACTGTTATATTTATATTGTATTTTATTCTTCGGGCATTGACTTCTAAGGCCCTAACTATTCAATCTGTTGGAGCAACGCCCTAGGGTCAAGCCTATGTTGCCCGGAAAGTAGAAATGACCATAACTTTCATATTGTCTGCAATTATTCGTTTTATATGATGGAAAAACTGTTGTATTTATATTGTATTTTATGCTTCTGGCGTTCACTTCTTAGGCCCTAACTATTCGATCTGGTGGAACAACGCCCTAGAGTGGAGCCTAGGTTGCCCGGTACGTAGAAATGACCATTACTTTGACACTGTTTGCAAGTATACATTATATACGATGGAAAAGCTGTTGTATTTATATCGTATTTTATGCTTCTGGCGTTGACTTCTTCCAAACCCTAACTATTTCGTCTGGTGGAACAACGCCCTGGGGTAAAGCCCAGGTTGCGCGGAACGTTGAAATGACCATAACTTTCACACTGGTAGCATTTATTCGTTTTATACGGTGGAAAAACTGTTTTATTTATATCGTATTTTATGCTTCGGGCATTGACTTCTAAGGCCCTAACTATTCAATCTGTTGGAGCGACGCCCTAGAGTGAAGCCTATGGTGCCCGGTACGTAGAAATGACCATCACTTTCAAACTGCTTGCAATTATTGCTGTTATATGATGGAAAAAGTGTTGTATTTTTAGTGCATTTTATGCTTCGGGCGTTGACTTCTAAGGCCCTAACTATTCAATCTGTTGGAGCGACGCCCTATAGTGAAGCCTAGGTTGCCCGAAAAGTAGAAATGACCATAACTTTCATACTGGTTGCAATTATTCGTTTTATATGATGGAAAAACTGTTGTATTAATATTGTATTTTATGCTTCTGGCGTTCACTGCTTAGGCCCTAACTATTCGATCTGGCGGAACAACGCCCTAGGGTGAAGCGTAGGTTGCCCTGAACGTAGAAATGACCATAATTTTCACACTGGTAGCAATTATTCGTTTTATACGATGGAAAAACTGTTCTATTTATATATTATTTTATGCTTCGGGCATTGACTTCTAAGGCCCTAACTATTCGATCTGGTGGAGCAACGCCCTATAGTGAAGCCTAGGTTGCCCGGAAAGTAGAAATGACCATAACTTTCATACTGGTTGCAATTATTCGTTTTATATGATGGAAAAACTGTTGTATTAATATTGTATTTTATGCTTCTGGCGTTCACTGCTTAGGCCCTAACTATTCGATCTGGCGGAACAACGCCCTAGGGTGAAGCGTAGGTTGCCCGGAACGTAGAAATGACCATTACTTTCACACTGTTTGCAAATATACATTATATACAATGGAAAAACTGTTCTATTTATTTTGTGTTTAATGCTTCGGGCGCTGACTTCTAAGGCCCTAACTGTTTGATCTGTTGGAGCAACGCCCTAGAGTGAAGCCTATGTTGCCCGGAACGTAGAAATGACCATCACTTTCACACGGGTTGCAATTATTCGTTTTGTACGATGGAAAAGCTGTGGCATCTTTATTGTATTTTATGCTTCTGGCGTTGACTTCTAAGGCCCTAGCTATTCGATTTGGTGGAGCAACGGCCTAGAGTGGAACCTAGGTTGCTCTGTACGTAGAAATGACCATTACTTTCACACTGTTTGTAAATATACATTATATATGATGGAAAATCTGTTGTATTTATGTTGTATTTTACGCTTCTGGCGTTGACTTCTTAGGGCCTAACTGTTCGATCTGGTGGAACAACGCCCTAGAGTGAAGCCTAGGTTACCCGGAACGTAGAAATGGCCATCACTTTCAAACTGTTTGCAATTATTCCCGTTATATGATGGAAAAACTGTTGTATTTTTATTGCATTTTATGCTTCGGGGATTGATTTGAAAGGCCCTAACTATTCAATCTGTTGGAGCAACGCCCTAGAGTGAATCCTAGGTTGTCCGGAACGTAGAAATGACCATTACATTCACACTGGTTGCAATTACTCCTGTTATACGATGGAAAAACTGTTGTATTTTTATTGTATTCTACGCTTCTGGCGTTTAATTCTAATTCGCTAGCTATTTCATCTGGCGGAGCAACGACCTAGAGTGAAGCCTAGGTTGCCCGGAACGTAGAAATGACCATTACTTACGCAATGTTTGCAACTACTCATTTTATACGATGGAAAAACTGTTGTAGTTTTATTGCATTTTATGCTTTCGGCGTTGACTTCTAAGGCCCTAACTATTCAATCTGTTGGAGCAACGCCCTAGGGTCAAGCCTAGGTAGCCCGGAACGTAGAAATGACCATATCTTTCACACCGGTAGCAACTATTCGTTTTATACGATGGAAAAACTGTTCTATTTATTTTGTATTTTATACTTCGGGCGTTGACTTCTGAGGCCCTAACTATTCAATCTGTTGGTGCAACGCCCTAGGGTGAAGCCTAGGTTGCCCGGAAAGTAGAAATGACCATAACTTTCATACTGGTTGTAATTATTCGTTTTATATGGTGGAAAAACTGTTGTATTTATATTGTATTTTATGCTCCTGGCGTTGACTTCTAAGGCCCTAACTATTCGATCAGGTGGAGCAACGCCCTAGAGTGAAGCCTAGGTTGCCCGGAACGTAGAAATGACCATTACTTTCACAATGTTTGCAATTATTCATTTTACACGATGGAAAAACTGTTATATTCATATTGTATTTTATGCTTCTGGCGTTGACTTCCAAGGTACTAACTATTCGATCTGGTGGAGCAACGCCCTCGAGTGAAGCCTAGGTTGCCCGCAACGTAGAAATGACCATCACATTCAAACAGGTTGCAATTACTCCTGTTATATGATGGAAAAAATGTTGTACTTTTATTGCATTTTATGCTTCGGGCATTGACTTCTAAGGCCCTAACTATTCAATGTGTTGGAGCAACGCCCCAGGGAGAAGCATAGGTTGCCCGGGAAGTAGAAATGACCATAACATTCATCCTGGTTGCAATTATTCGTTTTATATGATGGAAAAACTGTTGTATTTATATTGTATTTTATGCTTCTGGCGTTGACTTCTAAGGCCCTAACTATTCGATCTGGTGGACCAACGCCCTAGGGTGAAGCCCAGGTTGGCCGGAATGTAGAAATGTTCATAACTTTCACACTGGTTGCAATTATTCGTTTTACACGATTGAAAAGCTGTTGTATTTATATTGTATTTTATGCTTCTGGCGTTGACTTCTTAGGCCCTAACTATTCCCTCTGGTGGATCAACGCCCTCGAGTGAAACCTACGTTGCCGGGAACGTAGAAATGTCCATTACTTTCACACTGGTTGCAATTATTCCTGTTATACGATGGAAAAACTGTTGCATCTTTATTGTATTTTATGCATCTGGCGTTGACTTCTAAGGCCCTAAATATTCCATCTGGTGGAGCAACGCCCTAGAGTGAAGCCTAGGCTGCCAGGAACGTAGAAATGACCATAACTTCCACACTGGTAGCAATTATTCGTTTTATACGATGGAAAAACTGTACTATTTATTTTGTATTTTATGCTCCGGGCGTTGACCTCTAAGGCCCTAGCTATTCGATCTGGTGGAGCAACGCCCTAGAGTGACGACTAGGTTGCTCGGAACGTAGAAATGACCATTACTTTCACACTGGTTGCAATTACCCGTTTTATACGATCGAAAGGCTGTTGTATTTATATCGTATTTTATGCTTCTGGCGTTGACTTCTTATGACCAAACTATTCGATCTGGTGGAGAAACGCCCTGGAGTGAAAGCTAGGTTGCCCGGAACGTAGAAATGACCATTACTTTCACAGTGGTTGCAATTATTCCTGTTATACGATGGAAAAACTGTTGTATTTTTATTGCATTTTATGCTTCGGGCATTGACTTTTAAGGCCCTAACTATTCAATCTGTTGGAGCAACGCCCTAGGGTGATGCCTAGGTTGCCCGGTACGTAGAAATGAGCATAACTATCACGCTGGTTGCAATTATTCGTTTTATACGATGGAAAAGCTGCTGTATTTATATCGTATTTTATGCTTCTGGCGTTGACTTCTTAGGCCCTAACTATTCCATCTGGTGGAACAACGCCCTAGGGTGAAGCCCAGGTTGCCCGGAAAGTAGAAATGTCCATCACTTCCACACTGGTTGAAATTATTCGTTTAATACGATGGAAAAACTGTACTATTTATTTTGTATTTTATGCGTCGGGCGTTGACTGCTAAGGCCCTATCTATTCGATCTGGTGGAGCAACGCCCTAGAGTGAAGCCTACGTTGCCCGGAGCGTAGAAATGACCATCACCTTCAAACTGGTTGCAATTATTCCTGTTATACGATGGAAAAATTGTTGCATCTTTATTGTATTTTATGAATCTGGCGTTGACTTCTAAGGCCCTAAATATTCCATCTGGTGGAGCAACGCCCTAGAGTGAAGCCTAGGCTGCCAGGAACGTAGAAATGACCATAACTTCCACACTGGTAGCAATTATTCGTTTTATACAATGGAAAAGCTGTTCTATTTATTCTGTATTTTATGCTTCAGGCGTTGACTTCTAAGGCCCTAACTATTCGATCCGGTGGAGCAACGCCCTCGAGTGAAGCCTAGGTTGCCCGGAACGTAGAAATGACCATAACTTTCACACTGGTTGCTATTATTCGTTTTATACGATGGAAAAACTGTTATATTTATATTGTATTTTATGCTTCTGGCGTTGTCTTCTTAGGCCCTAACTATTCGATCTGGTGGAACAACGCCCTAGAGTGAAGCGTAGGTTGCCTGGAACGCAGATATGACCATCACCTTCACACGGGTTGGAATTATTCCTGTTATAGGATGGAAAGACTGTTGTATTTTTATTGTATTTTAGACTTCACGTGTTGACTTCTGAGGCCGTAGCTGTTCGATGTGGTGGAAGAACGCCATAGAGTGAAGCCTAGGTTGCCCGGAACGTAGAAATGACCATAAGTTTCATAGTGGTTGCAATTATTCGTTTTATACGATGGAAAAACTGTTGTATTTATATTGTATTTTATGCTTCTGGCGATCACTTCTTAGGCCCGAACTATTCGATCTGGTGGAACTACGCCCTAGGGTGAAGCCTAGGTTGCCCGGAAAGTAGAAATGACCATAACTTTCACACTGGTAGCAATTATTCGTTTTATACAATGGAAAAACTGTTCTATTTATTCTGTATTTTATGCTTCGGGCGTTGACTTCTAAGGCCCTAATTATTCGATCTGGTGGAACAACGTCCTAGTGTGAAGCCTAGGTTGCCCGGAACGTAGAAATGACCATTACTTTTACACTGGTAGCAATTATTCGTCTTATACAATGGAAAAACTGTTCGATTTATCTTGTATTTAATGCTTCGGGCGTTGGCTTCTAAGGCCCTAACTGTTTGATCTTGTGGAGCAACGCCCTAGAGTGAAACCTAGGTTGCCCGGAACTTAGAAATGACCACAACTTTCACACTGGTCGCTATTATTCGTTTTGTACGATGGAAAAACTGCTATATTTATATTGTATTTTATTCTTCTGGCGTTCACTTCTTAGGCCCAAACTGTTCGATCTGGTGGAGCAACGCCCTAGGGTGAAGCCTAGGTTGCCCGGAACGTAGAATTGACCACAACTTTCACACTGGTAGCAATCATTCGTTTTATACAATGGAAAAACTGTTGTATTTATATCGTATTTTATGCTTCTGGCGTTGACTTCTTAGGCCCTAACTATTCCATCAGGTGGAACAACGCCCTAGGGTGAAGCCTAGGTTGCCCGGCAGGTAGAAATGACCATAACTTTCACACTGGCAGCAATTATTCGTTTTATACGATGGAAAAACTGTTCTATTTATTCTGTATTTTATGCTTCAGGCGTTGACTTCTAAGGCCCTAACTATTCGATCCGGTGGAGCACCGCCCTCGAGTGAAGCCTAGGTTGCCCGGTACGTATAAATGACCATCACCTTCAAATTGGTTGCCATTATTCCTGTTATAAGATGGAAAAACTGTTGTATTTTTATTGCATTTTATGCTTCGGGCATTGACTTTTAAGGCCCTAACTATACAATCTGTTGGAGCAGCGCCCTAGGGTGAAGCCTAGGTTGCCCGGAAAGTAGAAATGACCATAAGTTTCATACTGGTTGCAATTATTCGTTTTATATGATGGAAAAACTGTTGTATTTATATTGTATTTTATGCTTCTGGCGTTCACTTCTTAGGCCCTAACTATTCGATCTGGTGGAACAACGGCCTAGTGTGAAGCCTAGGTCGCCCGGAACGTAGAAATGACCATAACTTTTACACAGGTAGCAATTATTCGTTTTATACAACGGAAAAACTGTTCTATTTATATTGTATTTAATGCTCCGGGCGTTGGCTTCTAAGGCCCTAACTGTTTGACCTGGTGGAGCAACGCCAAAGAGTGAAACCTAGGTTGCCCGGAACGTAGAAATGACCATAACTTTCACACTGGTTGCTATTATTCGTTTTATACGATGGAAAAACTGTTATATTTATATTGTATTTTATTCTTCGGGCATTGACTTCTAAGGCCCTAACTATTCAATCTGTTGGAGCAACGCCCTAGGGTCAAGCCTATGTTGCCCGGAAAGTAGAAATGACCATAACTTTCATATTGTCTGCAATTATTCGTTTTATATGATGGAAAAACTGTTGTATTTATATTGTATTTTATGCTTCTGGCGTTCACTTCTTAGGCCCTAACTATTCGATCTGGTGGAACAACGCCCTAGAGTGGAGCCTAGGTTGCCCGGTACGTAGAAATGACCATTACTTTGACACTGTTTGCAAGTATACATTATATACGATGGAAAAGCTGTTGTATTTATATCGTATTTTATGCTTCTGGCGTTGACTTCTTCCAAACCCTAACTATTTCGTCTGGTGGAACAACGCCCTGGGGTAAAGCCCAGGTTGCGCGGAACGTTGAAATGACCATAACTTTCACACTGGTAGCATTTATTCGTTTTATACGGTGGAAAAACTGTTTTATTTATATCGTATTTTATGCTTCGGGCATTGACTTCTAAGGCCCTAACTATTCAATCTGTTGGAGCAACGCCCTAGAGTGAAGCCTATGGTGCCCGGTACGTAGAAATGACCATCACTTTCAAACTGCTTGCAATTATTCCTGTTATATGATGGAAAAAGTGTTGTATTTTTAGTGCATTTTATGCTTCGGGCGTTGACTTCTAAGGCCCGAACTATTCAATCTGTTGGAGCGACGCCCTATAGTGAAGCCTAGGTTGCCCGAAAAGTAGAAATGACCATAACTTTCATACTGGTTGCAATTATTCGTTTTATATGATGGAAAAACTGTTGTATTAATATTGTATTTTATGCTTCTGGCGTTCACTGCTTAGGCCCTAACTATTCGATCTGGCGGAACAACGCCCTAGGGTGAAGCGTAGGTTGCCCTGAACGTAGAAATGACCATAATTTTCACACTGGTAGCAATTATTCGTTTTATACGATGGAAAAACTGTTCTATTTATATATTATTTTATGCTTCGGGCATTGACTTCTAAGGCCCTAACTATTCGATCTGGTGGAGCAACGCCCTATAGTGAAGCCTAGGTTGCCCGGAAAGTAGAAATGACCATAACTTTCATACTGGTTGCAATTATTCGTTTTATACGATGGAAAAACTGTTGTATTTATATTGTATTTTATGCTTCTGGCGATCACTTCTTAGGCCCGAACTATTCGATCCGGTGGAACTACGCCCTAGGGTGAAGCCTAGGTTGCTCGGAACGTTGAAATGACCATAACTTTTACACTGGTAGCAATTATTCGTTTTATACAATGGAAAATCTGTTGTATTTATTTTGTATTTTATGCTTCGGGCGTTGACTTCTAAGGCCCTAACTGTCTGATCTGGTGGAGCAACGCCCTAGAGTGAAACCTAGGTTGCCCGGAACGTAGAAATGACCATAACTTTCACACTTGTAGCTATTATTCGTTTTATGCGATGGAAAGGCTGTTGTATTTATTTTGTATTTTATTCTTCTGGTGTTGACTTCTTAGGCCCTAACTATCCGATCTGGTGGAACAACGCCCTAGAGTGGAGCCTAGGTTGCCCGGTACGTAGAAATGACCATTACTTTGACACTGTTTGCAAGTATACATTATATACGATGGAAAAGCTGTTGTATTTATATCGTATTTTATGCTTCTGGCGTTGACTTCTTCCAAACCCTAACTATTTCGTCTGGTGGAACAACGCCCTGGGGTAAAGCCCAGGTTGCGCGGAACGTTGAAATGACCATAACTTTCACACTGGTAGCAATTATTCGTTTTATACGATGGAAAAACTGTTTTATTTATATCGTATTTTATGCTTCGGGCATTGACTTCTAAGGCCCTAACTATTCAATCTGTTGGAGCAACGCCCTAGGGTGAAGCCTAGGTTGCCCGGAAAGTAGAAATGACCATAACTTTCACACTGGTAGCAATTATTCGTTTTATACAATGGAAAAACTGTTCTATTTATTCTGTATTTTATGCTTCGGGCGTTGACTTCTAAGGCCCTAATTATTCGATCTGGTGGAACAACGTCCTAGTGTGAAGCCTAGGTTGCCCGGAACGTAGAAATGACCATTACTTTTACACTGGTAGCAATTATTCGTCTTATACAATGGAAAAACTGTTCGATTTATCTTGTATTTAATGCTTCGGGCGTTGGCTTCTAAGGCCCTAACTGTTTGATCTTGTGGAGCAACGCCCTAGAGTGAAACCTAGGTTGCCCGGAACTTAGAAATGACCACAACTTTCACACTGGTCGCTATTATTCGTTTTGTACGATGGAAAAACTGCTATATTTATATTGTATTTTATTCTTCTGGCGTTCACTTCTTAGGCCCAAACTGTTCGATCTGGTGGAGCAACGCCCTAGGGTGAAGCCTAGGTTGCCCGGAACGTAGAATTGACCACAACTTTCACACTGGTAGCAATCATTCGTTTTATACAATGGAAAAACTGTTGTATTTATATCGTATTTTATGCTTCTGGCGTTGACTTCTTAGGCCCTAACTATTCCATCAGGTGGAACAACGCCCTAGGGTGAAGCCTAGGTTGCGCGGCAGGTAGAAATGACCATAACTTTCACACTGGCAGCAATTATTCGTTTTATACGATGGAAAAACTGTTCTATTTATTCTGTATTTTATGCTTCAGGCGTTGACTTCTAAGGCCCTAACTATTCGATCCGGTGGAGCAACGCCCTCGAGTGAAGCCTAGGTTGCCCGGTACGTATAAATGACCATCACCTTCAAATTGGTTGCCATTATTCCTGTTATAAAATGGAAAAACTGTTGTATTTTTATTGCATTTTATGCTTCGGGCATTGACTTTTAAGGCCCTAACTATACAATCTGTTGGAGCAGCGCCCTAGGGTGAAGCCTAGGTTGCCCGGAAAGTAGAAATGACCATAAGTTTCATACTGGTTGCAATTATTCGTTTTATATGATGGAAAAACTGTTGTATTTATATTGTATTTTATGCTTCTGGCGTTGACATCTAAGGACCTAACTATTCGATCTGGTGGAGCAGAGCCCTAGAGTGAAGCCTAGGTTGCTCGGAATGTAGAAATGTCCATTACCTTCACACTGGTTGCAATCATTCGTTTTATACGATGGAAAAGCTGTTGTATTTATATTGTATTTTATGCCTCTGGCGTTGACTTCTAAGCCCGTAGCTATTATATGTGGTGGAGCAACGCCCTCGAGTGACGCCTAGGGTGCTCGGAACGTAGAATTGACCATAACTTTTACACTGGTAGCAATTATTCGTTTTATACAATGGAAAAACTGTTCAATTTATTTTGTATTTTATGCTTCGGGCGTTGACTTCTAAGGCCCTAACTGGTTGATCTGGTGGAGCAGCGCCCTCGAGTGAAGGCTAGGTTGCCCGGTACGTAGAAATGACCATCACTTTCAAACTGGTTGCAATTATTCGTTTTATACGATGGAAAAGCTGTTGTATTTATATCGTATTTTATGCTTCTGGCGTTGACTTCTTAGGCCCTAACTATGCCATCAGGTGGAACAACGCCCTAGGGTGAAGCGTAGGTTGCCCGGAAAGTAGAAATGACCATAACTTTCACGCTGGTAGCAATTATTCGTTTTATACAATGGAAAAACTGTTCTATTTATATTGTATTTTATTCTTCTGGCGTTCACTCCTTAGGCCCGAACTATTCGATCAGGTGGAACAACGCCCTAGGGTGAAGCCTAGGTTGCTCGGAAAGTAGAAATGACCATAAGTTTCATACTGGTTGCAATTATTCGTTTTATACGATTGAAAAGCTGTTGTATTTATATTGTATTTTATGCTTCTGGCGTTAACTTCTTAGGCCCTAACTATTCCCTCTGGTGGATCAACGCCCTGGAGTGAAACCTAGGTTGCCCGGAAAGTAGAAATGACCATAACTTTCACGCTGGTAGCAATTATTCGTTTTATACGATGGAAAAACTGTACTATTTATTTTGTATTTTATGCTCCGGGCGTTGACCTCTAAGGCCCTAGCTATTCGATCTGGTGGAGCAACGCCCTAGAGTGAAGCCTAGGTTGCCCGGAACGTAGAAATGAACATCACTTTCAAACTGGTTGCAATTATTCCTGTTATATGATGTAAAAACTGTTGTATTTTGATTGCATTTTATGCTTCGGGCATTGACTTCTAGGGCCCTAACTATTCAATCTGTTGGAGTAACGCCCTAGGGTGAATCCTAGGTTGCCCGGAAAGTAGAAATGACCATAACTTTCACACTGATTGCTATTATTCGTTTTATACAATGGAAAAACGGTTCCATTTATTTTGTATTTTATGCTTCGGGCGTTGACTTCTAAGGCCCTAACTGTTGAATCTGGTGGAGCAACGCCCTAGAGTGAAGCCTAGGCTGCCCGGAACGCAGAAATGACCATAACTTTCGCACTGGTTGCAATTATTCCTGTTCTACGATGGACAAACTGTTGTATTTATATCGTATTTTATGCTTCTGGCGTTGACTTCTAAGGCCCTAACTATTCGAGCTGGTGGAGCAACGCCCTAGAGTGAAGCCTAGGTTGCTCGGAATGTAGGAATGACCATAAATTTCACACTGGTTGCAATTATTCGTTTTATACGATGGAAAAACTGTTGCATCGTTATCGTATTTTATGCTTCTGGCGTGGACTTCTAAGGCCCTAACTATTCGATCTGGTGGAGCAACAACCTAGAATGAAGTCTAGCTTGCGCGGAACGTAGAAATGACCATAGCTTTAACACTGGTTGCTATTATTCGTTTTATACGATGGAAAAGCTGTTATATTTAAATTGTATTTTATACTTCTGGCGTTCACTTCTTAGGCCCTAACTATTCGATCTGGTGGAACAACACCGTAGAGTGAAGCCTAGGTTGCCCGGAACGTAGAAATGACCATTACTTTCACACTGTTTGCAATTAATCCTTTTATACAATGGAAAAGCTGTTGTATTTATATCGTATTTTATGCTTCTGGCGTTGACATCTAAGGACCTAACTATTCGATCTGGTGGAGCAGAGCCCTAGAGTGAAGCCTAGGTTGCTCGGAATGTAGAAATGTCCATTACCTTCACACTGGTTGCAATCATTCGTTTTATACGATGGAAAAGCTGTTGCATTTATATTGTATTTTATGCCTCTGGCGTTGACTTCTAAGCCCGTAGCTATTATATGTGGTGGAGCAACGCCCTAGAGTGACGCCTAGGGTGCTCGGAACGTAGAATTGACCATAACTTTTACACTGGCAGCAATTATTCGTTTTATACAATGGAAAAACTGTTCAATTTATTTTGTATTTTATGCTTCGGGCGTTGACTTCTAAGGCCCTAACTGGTTGATCTGGTGGAGCAGCGCCCTCGAGTGAAGGCTAGGTTGCCCGGTACGTAGAAATGACCATCACTTTCAAACTGGTTGCAATTATTCGTTTTATACGATGGAAAAGCTGTTGTATTTATATCGTGTTTTATGCTTCTGGCGTTGACTTCTTAGGCCCTAACTATGCCATCAGGTGGAACAACGCCCTAGGGTGAAGCGTAGGTTGCCCGGAAAGTAGATATGACCATAACTTTCACACTGGCAGCAATTATTCGTTTTATACGATGGAAAAACTGTTCCATTTATCTTGTATTTTATGCTTCGGGCGTTGACTTCTAAGGCCCTACTATTCGATCTGGTGGAGCAACGCCCTCGAGTGAAGCGTAGGTTGCCCGGTACGTAGAAATGACCATCACTTTCAAACTGGTTGCAATTATTCCTGTTATATGATGGAAAAACTGTTGTATTTATATTGTATTTTATGCTTCGGGCATTGACTTCTAAGGCCCTAACTATTCAATCTGTTGGAGCAACGCCCTAGGGTGAAGCCTAGGTTGCCCGGAAAGTAGAAATGGCCATAACTTTCACGCTGGTAGCAATTATTCGTTTTATACAATGGAAAAACTGTTCTATTTATATTGTATTTTATTCTTCTGGCGTTCACTCCTTAGGCCCGAACTATTCGATCAGGTGGAACAACGCCCTAGGGTGAAGCCTAGGTTGCTCGGAAAGTAGAAATGACCATAAGTTTCATACTGGTTGCAATTATTCGTTTTATACGATTGAAGAGCTGTTGTATTTATATTGTATTTTATGCTTCTGGCGTTAACTTCTTAGGCCCTAACTATTCCCTCTGGTGGATCAACGCCCTGGAGTGAAACCTAGGTTGCCCGGAACGTAGAAATGACCATTACTTTCACACTGGTTGCAATTATTCCTGTTATACGATGGAAAAACTGTTGTATTTTTATTGCATTTTATGCTTCGGGCATTGACTTTTAAGGCCCTAACTATTCAATCTGTTGGAGCAACGCCCTAGGGTGATGCCTAGGTTGCCCGGTACGTAGAAATGAGCATAACTATCACGCTGGTTGCAATTATTCGTTTTATACGATGGAAAAGCTGCTGTATTTATATCGTATTTTATGCTTCTGGCGCTGACTTCTTAGGCCCTAACTATTCCATCTGGTGGAACAACGCCCTAGGGTGAAGCCTAGGTTGCCCGGAAAGTAGAAATGTCCATAACTTCCACACTGGTAGAAATTATTCGTTTAATACGATGGAAAAACTGTACTATTTATTTTGTATTTTATGCGTCGGGCGTTGACTGCTAAGGCCCTATCTATTCGATCTGGAGGAGCAACGCCCTAGAGTGAAGCCTAGGTTGCCCGGAACGTAGAAATGACCATCACCTTCAAACTGGTTGCAATTATTCCTGTTATACGATGGAAAAACTGTTGCATCTTTATTGTATTTTATGCATCTGGCGTTGACTTCTAAGGCCCTAACTATTCCATCTGGTGGAGCAACGCCCTAGAGTGAAGCCTAGGCTGCCAGAAACGTAGAAATGACCATAACTTCCACACTGGTAGCAATTATTCGTTTTATACGATGGAAAAACTGTACTATTTATTTTGTATTTTATGCTCCGGGCGTTGACCTCTAAGGCCCTAGCTATTCGATCTGGTGGAGCAACGCCCTAGAGTGAAGCCTAGGTTGCCCGGAACGTAGAAATGAACATCACTTTCAAACTGGTTGCAATTATTCCTGTTATATGATGTAAAAACTGTTGTATTTTGATTGCATTTTATGCTTCGGGCATTGACTTCTAGGGCCCTAACTATTCAATCTGTTGGAGCAACGCCCTAGGGTGAATCCTAGGTTGCCCGGAAAGTAGAAATGACCATAACTTTCACACTGATTGCTATTATACGTTTTATACAATGGAAAAACGGTTCCATTTATTTTGTATTTTATGCTTCGGGCGTTGACTTCTAAGGCCCTAACTATTGAATCTGGTGGAGCAACGCCCTAGAGTGAAGCCTAGGTTGCCCGGAACGCAGAAATGACCATAACTTTCGCACTGGTTGCAAATATTCCTGTTCTACGATGGACAAACTGTTGTATTTATATCGTATTTTATGCTTCTGGCGTTGACTTCTAAGGACCTAACTATTCAATCTGGTGGAGCAACGCTCTAGAGTGAAGTCTAGGTTGCTCGGAATGTAGGAATGACCATAAATTTCACACTGGTTGCAATTGTTCGTTTTATACGATGGAAAAACTGTTGCATCGTTATCGTATTTTATGCTTCTGGCGTGGACTTCTAAGGCCCTAACTATTCGATCTGGTGGAGCAACAACCTAGAATGAAGTCTAGCTTGCGCGGAACGTAGAAATGACCATAGCTTTAACACTGGTTGCTATTATTCGTTTTATACGATGGAAAAGCTGTTATATTTAAATTGTATTTTATACTTCTGGCGTTCACTTCATAGGCCCTAACTATTCGATCTGGTGGAACAACACCGTAGAGTGAAGCCTAGGTTGCCCGGAACGTAGAAATGACCATTACTTTCACACTGTTTGCAATTAATCCTTTTATACAATGGAAAAGCTGTTGTATTTATATCGTATTTTATGCTTCTGGCGTTTACATCTAAGGACCTAACTATTCGATCTGGTGGAGCAGAGCCCTAGAGTGAAGCCTAGGTTGCTCGGAATGTAGAAATGTCCATTACCTTCACACTGGTTGCAATCATTCGTTTTATACGATGGAAAAGCTGTTGTATTTATATTGTATTTTATGCCTCTGGCGTTGACTTCTAAGCCCGTAGCTATTATATGTGGTGGAGCAACGCCCTAGAGTGACGCCTAGGGTGCTCGGAACGTAGAATTGACCATAACTTTTACACTGGTAGCAATTATTCGTTTTATACAATGGAAAAACTGTTCAATTTATTTTGTATTTTATGCTTCGGGCGTTGACTTCTAAGGCCCTAACTGGTTGATCTGGTGGAGCAGCGCCCTCGAGTGAAGGCTAGGTTGCCCGGTACGTAGAAATGACCATCACTTTCAAACTGGTTGCAATTATTCGTTTTATACGATGGAAAAGCTGTTGTATTTATATCGTATTTTATGCTTCTGGCGTTGACTTCTTAGGCCCTAACTATGCCATCAGGTGGAACAACGCCCTAGGGTGAAGCGTAGGTTGCCCAGAAAGTAGAAATGACCATAACTTTCACACTGGCAGCAATTATTCGTTTTATACGATGGAAAAACTGTTCTATTTATCTTGTATTTTATGCTTCGGGCGTTGACTTCTAAGGCCCTACTATTCGATCTGGTGGAGCAACGCCCTCGAGTGAAGCGTAGGTTGCCCGGTACGTAGAAATGACCATCACTTTCAAACTGGTTGCAATTATTCCTGTTATATGATGGAAAAACTGTTGTATTTATATTGTATTTTATGCTTCGGGCATTGACTTCTAAGGCCCTAACTATTCAATCTGTTGGAGCAACGCCCTAGGGTGACGCCTAGGTTGCCCGGAAAGTAGAAATGACCATAACTTTCACGCTGGTAGCAATTATTCGTTTTATACAATGGAAAAACTGTTCTATTTATATCGTATTTTATTCTTCTGGCGTTCACTCCTTAGGCCCGAACTATTCGATCAGGTGGAACAACGCCCTAGGGTGAAGCCTAGGTTGCTCGGAAAGTAGAAATGACCATAAGTTTCATACTGGTTGCAATTATTCGTTTTATACGATTGAAAACCTGTTGTATTTATATTGTATTTTATGCTTCTGGCGTTAACTTCTTAGGCCCTAACTATTCCCTCTGGTGGATCAACGCCCTGGAGTGAAACCTAGGTTGCCCGGAACATAGAAATGACCATTACTTTCACACTGGTTGCAATTATTCCTGTTATACGATGGAAAAACTGTTGTATTTTTATTGCATTTTATGCTTCGGGCATTGACTTTTAAGGCCCTAACTATTCAATCTGTTGGAGCAACGCCCTAGGGTGATGCCTAGGTTGCCCGGTACGTAGAAATGAGCATAACTATCACGCTGGTTGCAATTATTCGTTTTATACGATGGAAAAGCTGCTGTATTTATATCGTATTTTATGCTTCTGGCGCTGACTTCTTAGGCCCTAACTATTCCATCTGGTGGAACAACGCCCTAGGGTGAAGCCTAGGTTGCCCGGAAAGTAGAAATGTCCATAACTTCCACACTGGTAGAAATTATTCGTTTAATACGATGGAAAAACTGTACTATTTATTTTGTATTTTATGCGTCGGGCGTTGACTGCTAAGGCCCTATCTATTCGATCTGGAGGAGCAACGCCCTAGAGTGAAGCCTAGGTTGCCCGGAACGTAGAAATGACCATCACCTTCAAACTGGTTGCAATTATTCCTGTTATACGATGGAAAAACTGTTGCATCTTTATTGTATTTTATGCATCTGGCGTTGACTTCTAAGGCCCTAACTATTCCATCTGGTGGAGCAACGCCCTAGAGTGAAGCCTAGGCTGCCAGAAACGTAGAAATGACCATAACTTCCACACTGGTAGCAATTATTCGTTTTATACGATGGAAAAACTGTACTATTTATTTTGTATTTTATGCTCCGGGCGTTGACCTCTAAGGCCCTAGCTATTCGATCTGGTGGAGCAACGCCCTAGAGTGAAGCCTAGGTTGCCCGGAACGTAGAAATGAACATCACTTTCAAACTGGTTGCAATTATTCCTGTTATATGATGTAAAAACTGTTGTATTTTGATTGCATTTTATGCTTCGGGCATTGACTTCTAGGGCCCTAACTATTCAATCTGTTGGAGCAACGCCCTAGGGTGAATCCTAGGTTGCCCGGAAAGTAGAAATGACCATAACTTTCACACTGATTGCTATTATACGTTTTATACAATGGAAAAACGGTTCCATTTATTTTGTATTTTATGCTTCGGGCGTTGACTTCTAAGGCCCTAACTGTTGAATCTGGTGGAGCAACGCCCTAGAGTGAAGCCTAGGTTGCCCGGAACGCAGAAATGACCATAACTTTCGCACTGGTTGCAAATATTCCTGTTCTACGATGGACAAACTGTTGTATTTATATCGTATTTTATGCTTCTGGCGTTGACTTCTAAGGACCTAACTATTCAATCTGGTGGAGCAACGCTCTAGAGTGAAGTCTAGGTTGCTCGGAATGTAGGAATGACCATAAATTTCACACTGGTTGCAATTGTTCGTTTTATACGATGGAAAAACTGTTGCATCGTTATCGTATTTTATGCTTCTGGCGTGGACTTCTAAGGCCCTAACTATTCGATCTGGTGGAGCAACAACCTAGAATGAAGTCTAGCTTGCGCGGAACGTAGAAATGACCATAGCTTTAACACTGGTTGCTATTATTCGTTTTATACGATGGAAAAGCTGTTATATTTAAATTGTATTTTATACTTCTGGCGTTCACTTCATAGGCCCTAACTATTCGATCTGGTGGAACAACACCGTAGAGTGAAGCCTAGGTTGCCCGGAACGTAGAAATGACCATTACTTTCACACTGTTTGCAATTAATCCTTTTATACAATGGAAAAGCTGTTGTATTTATATCGTATTTTATGCTTCTGGCGTTTACATCTAAGGACCTAACTATTCGATCTGGTGGAGCAGAGCCCTAGAGTGAAGCCTAGGTTGCTCGGAATGTAGAAATGTCCATTACCTTCACACTGGTTGCAATCATTCGTTTTATACGATGGAAAAGCTGTTGTATTTATATTGTATTTTATGCCTCTGGCGTTGACTTCTAAGCCCGTAGCTATTATATGTGGTGGAGCAACGCCCTAGAGTGACGCCTAGGGTGCTCGGAACGTAGAATTGACCATAACTTTTACACTGGTAGCAATTATTCGTTTTATACAATGGAAAAACTGTTCAATTTATTTTGTATTTTATGCTTCGGGCGTTGACTTCTAAGGCCCTAACTGGTTGATCTGGTGGAGCAGCGCCCTCGAGTGAAGGCTAGGTTGCCCGGTACGTAGAAATGACCATCACTTTCAAACTGGTTGCAATTATTCGTTTTATACGATGGAAAAGCTGTTGTATTTATATCGTATTTTATGCTTCTGGCGTTGACTTCTTAGGCCCTAACTATGCCATCAGGTGGAACAACGCCCTAGGGTGAAGCGTAGGTTGCCCAGAAAGTAGAAATGACCATAACTTTCACACTGGCAGCAATTATTCGTTTTATACGATGGAAAAACTGTTCTATTTATCTTGTATTTTATGCTTCGGGCGTTGACTTCTAAGGCCCTACTATTCGATCTGGTGGAGCAACGCCCTCGAGTGAAGCGTAGGTTGCCCGGTACGTAGAAATGACCATCACTTTCAAACTGGTTGCAATTATTCCTGTTATATGATGGAAAAACTGTTGTATTTATATTGTATTTTATGCTTCGGGCATTGACTTCTAAGGCCCTAACTATTCAATCTGTTGGAGCAACGCCCTAGGGTGAAGCCTAGGTTGCCCGGAAAGTAGAAATGACCATAACTTTCACGCTGGTAGCAATTATTCGTTTTATACAGTGGAAAAACTGTTCTATTTATATCGTATTTTATTCTTCTGGCGTTCACTCCTTAGGCCCGAACTATTCGATCAGGTGGAACAACGCCCTAGGGTGAAGCCTAGGTTGCTCGGAAAGTAGAAATGACCATAAGTTTCATACTGGTTGCAATTATTCGTTTTATACGATTGAAAAGCTGTTGTATTTATATTGTATTTTATGCTTCTGGCGTTAACTTCTTAGGGCGTAACTATTCCCTCTGGTGGATCAACGCCCTGGAGTGAAACCTAGGTTGCCCGGAACGTAGAAATGACCATTACTTTCACACTGGTTGCAATTATTCCTGTTATACGATGGAAAAACTGTTGTATTTGTATTGCATTTTATGCTTCGGGCATTGACTTTTAAGGCCCTAACTATTCAATCTGTTGGAGCAACGCCCTAGGGTGATGCCTAGGTTGCCCGGTACGTAGAAATGAGCATAACTATCACGCTGGTTGCAATTATTCGTTTTATACGATGGAAAAGCTGCTGTATTTATATCGTATTTTATGCTTCTGGCGCTGACTTCTTAGGCCCTAACTATTCCATCTGGTGGAACAACGCCCTAGGGTGAAGCCTAGGTTGCCCGGAAAGTAGAAATGTCCATAACTTCCACACTGGTAGAAATTATTCGTTTAATACGATGGAAAAACTGTACTATTTATTTTGTATTTTATGCGTCGGGCGTTGACTGCTAAGGCCCTATCTATTCGATCTGGTGGAGCAACGCCCTAGAGTGAAGCCTAGATTGCCCGGAACGCAGAAATGAACATCACTTTCAAACTGGTTGCAATTATTCCTGTTAAATGATGTAAAAACTGTTGTATTTTGATTGCATTTTATGCTTCGGGCATTGACTTCTAGGGCCCTAACTATTCAATCTGTTGGAGCAACGCCCTAGGGTGAATCCTAGGTTGCCCGGAAAGTAGAAATGACCATAACTTTCACACTGATTGCTATTATTCGTTTTATACAATGGAAAAACGGTTCCATTTATTTTGTATTTTATGCTTCGGGCGTTGACTTCTAAGGCCCTAACTGTTGAATATGGTGGAGCAACGCCCTAGAGTGAAGCCTAGGTTGCCCGGAACGTAGAAATGACCATTACTTTCACACTGTTTGCAATTAATCCTTTTATACAATGGAAAAGCTGTTGTATTTATATCGTATTTTATGCTTCTGGCGTTGACATCTAAGGAAATAACTATTCGATCTGGTGGAGCAGAGCCCTAGAGTGAAGCCTAGGTTGCTCGGAATATAGAAATGTCCATTACCTTCACACTGGTTGCAATCATTCGTTTTATACGATGGAAAAGCTGTTGTATTTATATTGTATTTTATGCCTCTGGCGTTGACTTCTAAGCCCGTAGCTATTATATGTGGTGGAGCAACGCCCTAGAGTGACGCCTAGGGTGCTCGGAACGTAGAATTGACCATAACTTTTACACTGGTAGCAATTATTCGTTTTATACAATGGAAGAACTGTTCAATTTATTTTGTATTTTATGCTTCGGGCGTTGACTTCTAAGGCCCTAACTGGTTGATCTGGTGGAGCAGCGCCCTCGAGTGAAGGCTAGGTTGCCCGGTACGTAGAAATGACCATCACTTTCAAACTGGTTGCAATTATTTGTTTTATACGATGGAAAAGCTGTTGTATTTATATCGTATTTTATGCTTCTGGCGTTGACTTCTTAGGCCCTAATTATGCCATGAGGTGGAACAACGCCCTAGGGTGAAGCGTAGGTTGCCCGGAAAGTAGAAATGACCATAACTTTCACACTGGCAGCAATTATTCGTTTTATACGATGGGAAAACTGTTCTATTTATCTTGTATTTTATGCTTCTGGCGTTGACTTCTAAGGCCCTACTATTCGATCTGGTGGAGCAACGCCCTCGAGTGAAGCCTAGGTTGCCCGGAACGTCGAAATGACCATCACTTTCAAACTGGTTGCAATTATTCCTGCTATATGATGGAAAAACTGTTGTATTTTTATTGCATTTTATGCTTCGGGCATTGACTTCAAAGGCCCTAACTATTCAATCTGTTGGAGCAACGGGCTAGGGTGAAGCCTAGGTTGCCCGGAACGTAGAAATGACCATAACTTTCAAACTGGTTGCAATTATTCGTTTTATACGATGGAATTACTGTTCTATTTATCTTGTATTTTATGCTTCGGGCGTTGACTTCTAAGGCCCTAACTATTCAATCTGTTGGAGCAACGCCCTAGGGTGAAGCCTAGGTTGCCCGGAAAGCAGAAATGACCATAACTTTCACGCTGGTAGCAATTATTCGTTTTATACAATGGAAAAACTGTTCTATTTATATTGTATTTTATTCTTCTGACGTTCACTTCTTAGGCCCGAACTATTCGATCAGGTGGAACAACGCCCTAGGGTGAAGCCTAGGTTGCTCGGAAAGTAGAAATGACCATAAGTTTCATACTGGTTGCAATTATTCGTCTTATACGATGGAAAAACTGTTGCATTTATATTGTATTTTATGCTTCTGTCGTTGGCTTCTAAGGCCCTAGCTATTCGATCTAGTGGAGCAACGCCCTAGAGCGAAGCCTAGGTGATTCGGAGCGTCGAAATGACCATCACTTTCAAACTGGTTGCAATTAACCCTGTTATACGATGGAAAAACTGTTGTATTTTTATTGCATTTTACGCTTCGGGCGTTGACTTCTAAGGCCCTAACTATTCAATCTGTTGGAGCAACGCCCTAGGGCGAAGCCTAGGTTGCCCGCAATGTAGAAATGACGTTAACTTTCATACTGGTTGCAGTTATTCGTTTTATACGATAGAAAAACTGTTGTAGTTATATTATATTTTATGCATCGGGCGTTGACGTCTAAGGCCCTAACTGTTTGATCTGGTGGAGCAACGCCCTAGAGTGAAACCTAGGTTGCCCGGAACGTAGAAATGACCACAACTTTCACACTGGTTGCTATATTCGTTTTATACGGTGGAAAAACTGTTATATTAATATTGTATTTTATTCTTCTGGCGTTCACTTCTTAGGCCCGAACTATTCGATCAGGTGGAACAACGCCCTAGGGTGAAGCCTAGGTTGCCCGGAAAGTAGAAATGACCATAACTTTCACACTGGCAGCAATTATTCGTTTTATACGATGGAAAAACTGTTCTATTTATCTTGTATTTTATGCTTCGGGCGTTGACTTCTAAGGCCCTAACTATTCGATCTGGTGGAGCAACGCCCCCGAGTGATGCGTAGGTTGCCCGGTACGTAGAAATGACCATCACTTTCAAACTGGTTGCAATTATTCCTGTTATATGATGGAAAAGCTGTTGTATTTTTATTGCATTTCATGCTTGGGGCATTGACTTCTAAGGACCTAACAATTCAATCTGTTGGAGCAACGCCCTAGGGTGAAGCCTAGGTTGCCCGGAAAGGAGAAATGACCATCACTTTCAAACTGGTTGCAATTATTCCTGTTATATGATGGAAACACTGTTGTATTTTTTTTGTATTTTATGGTTCGGGGGTTGACTTCTAAGGCCCTAACTGTTTGATCTGGTGGAGCAACGCTCTAGAGTGAAGCCTAGCTTGCCCGGAACGTAGAAATGACCATAACATTAACACTGGTTGCTATTATTCGCTTTATACGATGGAAAAACTGTTATATTTATATTGTATTTTATGCTTCTGGCGTTCACTTCTTAGGCCCTAACTATTCGATCTGGTGGAACAACACCGTAGAGTGAAGCCTAGGTTGCCCTGAACGTAGAAATGACCATTACTTTCACACTGTTTGCAATTATTCCTTTTATACAATGGAAAAGCTGTTGTACTTATATTGTATTTTATGCCTCTGGCGTTGACTTCTAAGTCCGTAGCTATCAGATGTGGTGGAGCAACTCTCTAGAGTGAAGCCTAGGTTGCCCGGAAGGTAGAAATGACCATAACTTTCACACAGGTTGCTATCATGCGTTTTATACGATGGAAAAACTGTTATATTTATATTGTATTTTACGTTTCTGGCGTTGACTTCTTAGGGCCTAACTTTTCGATCTGGTGGAACAACGCCCTAGAGTGAAGCCTAGGTTACCTGGAACGCAGAAATGGCCATCACTTTCAAACTGTTTGCAGTTATTCCTGTTACATGATGGAAAAACTGTTGTATTTTTATTGCATTTTATGCTTCGGTCATTGACTTTTAAGGACCTAACTATTCAATCTGTTGGAGCAACGCTGTAGAGTGAATCCTAGGTTGCCCGGAACGTAGAAATGACCATTACATTCACACGGTTTCCTATTATTCCTGTTATATGATGGAAAAACTGTTGTATTTTTATTGCATTCTATGCTTTGGGCATTGACTTCTAAGGCCGTAACTATTCAATCTGTTGGAGCAACGCCCTAGGGTGAAGCCTAGGTTGCCCGGAAAGTAGAAATGACCATAACTTTCATACTAGTTGCAATTATTCGTTTTATTTGATGGAAAAACTGTTGTATTTATAATGTATTTTATGCTTCGGGCATTGACTTCTAAGGCTCTAACTATTCGATGTGGTGGAGCAACGCCCTAGAGTGAAGCCTAGGTTGCCCGGAACGTAGAATTGGCCATCACTTTCAAACTAGTTGCAATTATTCCTGTTATATGATGGAAACACTGTTGTATTTTTATTGCATTTTATGCTTCGGGCATTGACTTCTAAGGCCCTAACTACTCAATCTGTTGGAGCAACGCCCTAGAGTGATGCCTAGGTTGCCCGGAACGTAGAAATGACCATTACTTTCACAATGTTTGCAATTATTCCTGTTATACGATGGAAAAACTGTTGTATTTTTATTGTATTCTATGCTTCTGGCGCTTAATTCTAATTCGCTAGCTATTTGATCTGGTGGAGCAACGACCTAGAGTGAAGCCTAGGTTGCCCGGAACGTAGAAATGACCATTACTTACACACTGTTTGCTATTATTCCTGTTATACAATGGAAAAACTGTTGTATTTTTATTGTATTCTATGCTCCTGGCGTTTAATTCTAAGTCACTAGCTATTTGATCTGGTGGAGCAACGACTTAGAGTGAAGCCTAGGTTGCCCGGAACGTAGAAATGACCATTACTTTCACACTGTTTGCTATTATTCATTTTGTACGATGGAAAAGCTGTTGTATTTATATTGTATTTTATGCCTCTGGCGTTGACTTCTAAGGCCGTAGCTATTAGATGTGGTGGAGCAACGCCCTAGAGTGACGCCTAGGTTGCCCGGAACGTAGAAATGACCATTACTTTCACAATGTTTGCAACTACTCATTTTATACGATGGAATAACTGTTGCACTTATGTTGTGTTTTATCGCTCTGGCGTTGAATTCTAAGTCCCTAGCTACTCGATCTGGTAGAGCAACGCCCTAGAGTGAAACCTAGGTTATCCGGAACGTAGAAATGACCAGTACATTCACACTGGTTGCTATTATTCGTTTTATACAATGGAAAAACTGTTATATTTATATTGTATTTTATGCTTCTGGCATTGACTTCTTTGGCCCTAACTGTTCGATATAGTGGAGCAACGCCCTAGAGTGAATCCTAGGTTGCCCGGAACGAAGAAATGACCATCACTTTCAAACTGCTTGCAATTATTCCTGTTATATGATGGAAAAACTGTTGTATTTTTATTGCATTTTATGCTTCGGGCATTGACTTCTAAGGTCCTAACTATTCAATCTGTTGGAGCAGCGACCTAGGGTGAAGCCTAGGTTGAACGGGAAGTAGAAATGACCACAACTTTCACACTGGTTGCAATTATTCGTTTTATACGATTGAAAAGCTGTTGAAACTTTATTGTATTTTATTCTTCTGGCGTTGACTTCTAAGGCCGTAGCTATTAGATGTGGTGGAGCAACGCCCTAGAGTGATGCCTAAGTTGCCCGGAACGTAGAAATGACCATTACTTTCACAATGTTTGCAATTATTCCTGTTATACGATGGAAAAACTGTTGTATTTTTATTGTATTCTATGCTTCTGGCGCTTAATTCTAATTCGCTAGCTATTTGATGTGGTGGAGCAACGACCTAGAGTGAAACCTAGGTTGCCCGGTACGTAGAAATGACCATCACCTGCAAACTGGTTGCAATTATTTGTTTTATACGATGGAAAAGTTGTTGTATTTATATCGTATTTTATGCTTCTGGCGTTGACTTCTTAGGCCCTAACTATTCGATCTGGTGGAACAACGCCCTAGAGTGAAGCCTAGGTTGCCTGGAACGCAGAAATGACCATCACCTTCACACGGGTTGCAATTATTCCTGTTATAGGATGGAAAGACTGTTGTATTTTTATTGTATTTTAGACTTCAGGTGTTGACTTCTTAGGCCGTAGCCATTCGATGCGGTGGAAGAACGCCATAGAGTGAAGCCTAGGTTGCCCGGAACGTAGAAATGACCATAAGTTTCATAGCGGTTGCAATTATTCGTTTTATACGATGGAAAAACTGTTGTATTTATATTGTATTTTATGCTTCTGGCGATCACTTCTTAGGCCCGAACTATTCGATCTGGTGCAACAACGCCCTAGGGTGAAGCCTAGGTAGCCCGGAACGTAGAAATGTCCATAACTTTTACACTGGTAGCAATTATTCGTTTTATACAATGGAAAAACTCTTCTATTTATCTTGTATTTTATTCTTCGGGCGTCGACTTCTAAGGCCCTAACTGTTTGATCTGGTGGAGCAACGCCCTAGAGTGAAGCCTACGTTGCCCGGTACGTAGAAATGACCATCACTTTCAAACTGGTTGCAATTATTCGTTTTATACGATGGAAAAGCTGTTGTATTTATATCGTATTTTATGCTTCTGGCGTTGACTTCTTAGGCCCTAACTATTCCATCAGGTGGAACAACGCCCTAGGGTGAAGCCTAGGATGGCCGGAAAGTAGAAATGACCATAACTTTCACACTGGTAGCAATAATTCGTTTTATACGATGGAAAAGCTGATGTATTTATATCGTATTTTATGCTTCTGGCGTTGACTTCTTAGGCCCTAACTATTCCACCATGTGGAACAACGCCCTAGGGTGAAGCCTAGGTTGCCCGGAAAGTAGAAATGACCATAACTTTCACACGGGTTGCAATTATTCCTGTTATATGATGGAAAAACTGTTGTATTTTTATTGCATTCTATGCTTTGGGCATTGACTTCTAAGGCCCTAACTATTCAATCTGTTGGAGCAACGCCCTAGGGTGAAGCCTAGGTTGCCCGGAAAGTAGAAATGACCATAACTTTCATACTAGTTGCAATTATTCGTTTTATATGATGGAAAAACTGTTGTATTTATAATGTATTTTATGCTTCGGGCATTGACTTCTAAGGCCCTAACTATTCGATCTGGTGGAGCAACGCCCTAGAGTGAAGCCTAGGTTGCCCGGAACATGGAAATGACCATTACTTTCACACTGTTTGCAAATATACATTATATACGATGGAAAAGCTGTTGTATTTATATTGTGTTTTATGCTTCTGGCGTTGACTTCTTAGGCCCTAACTATTTAATCTGGTAGAGCACCGCCCTAGAGTGAAGCATAGGTTGCCCGGAACATGGAAATGACCATTACTTTACCACTGTTTGCAAATATACATTATATACAATGGAAAAACTGTTCTATTTATTTTGTGTTTAATGCTTCGGCCGTTGACTTCTAAGGCCCCAACTGTTTGATATGGTGGAGCAACGCCCTAGAGTGAAGCCTATGTTGCCCGGAACGTAGAAATGACCATCACTTTCACACGGGTTGCAATTATTCCTGTTATAGGATGGAAAGACTGTTGTATTTTTATTGTATTTTATACTTCAGGCGTTGAGTTCTGAGGCCGTAGCTATTCGATGTGGTCGAAGAAAGCCGTACAGTGAAGCCTAGGTTGCCCGGAACGTAGAACATACCATTACCTTCACACTGGTTGCAATTATTCCTGTTATACGATGGAAAAACTGTTGCATCTTTATTGTATTTTATGCTTCTGGCGTTGACTTCTAAGGCCCTAACAATTTAATCTGGCAGAGCACCGCCCTAGAGTGAAGCATAGGTTGCCCGTAACGTAGAACATACCATTACCTTCACACTGGTTGCAATTATTCCTGTTATACGATGGAAAAACTGTTGCATCTTTATTGTATTTTATGCTTCTGGCGTTGACTTCTAAGGCCCTAGCTATTCGGTATGGTGGAGCAACGCCCTAGAGTAGAACCTAGGTTGCCCGGTACGTAGAAACGACCATTACCTTCACACTGTTTGCAAATATACATCATATATGATGGAAAATCTGTTGTATTTGTGTTGTATTTTGTGCCTCTGGCGTTGACTTCTAAGGCCGTAGCTATTAGATGTGGTGGATCAACGCCCTGGAGTGACGCCTAGGTTGCCCGGTACTTAGAAATGACCATTACATTCACACTGTTTGCTATCATTCCTGTTATACGAGGGAAAAACTGCTGTATTTTTATTGTATTCTATGCTTCTGGCGTTTAATTCTAAGTCCCTAGCTATTTGATCTGGTGGAGCAACGACCTAGAGTGAAGCCTAGGTTGCCCGGAACGTAGAAATGACCATTACTTTCACAATGTTTGCAACTACTCATTTTATACGATGGAATAACTGTTGTACTTATGTTGTGTTTTATCGTTCTGGCGTTGAATTCTAAGTCCCTAGCTACTCGATCTGGTAGAGCAACGCCCTAGAGTGAAACCTAGGTTTTCCGGAACGTAGAAATGACCAGTACATTCACACTGGTTGCTATTATTCGTTTTATACAAAGGAAAAACTGTTATATTTATATTGTATTTTATGCTTCTGGCGTTGACTTCTTTGACCCTAACTGTTCGATATAGTGGAGCAACGCCCTAGAGTGACGCCTAGGTTGCCCGGAACGTAGAAATGACCATAGCTTTCACACTGGTAGCAATTATTAGTTTTATACGATGGAAAAACTGTTCTATTTATTTTGTATTTTATGCTTCAGGCGTTGACTTCTAAGGCCCTAACTATTCGAGCTGGTGGAGCAACTCTCTAGAGTGAAGCCTAGGTTGCCCGGAAGGTAGAAATGACCATAACTTTCACACTGGTTGCTATCATTCGTTTTATACGATGGAAAAACTGTTATATTTATATTGTATTTTATGCTTCTGGCGTTGACTTCTTAGGGCCTAACCTTTCGATCTGGTGGAACAACGCCCTAGAGTGAAGCCTAGGTTACCTGGAACGTAGAAATGGCCATCACTTTCAAACTGTTTGCAGTTATTCCTGTTATTTGATGTAAAAACTGTTGTGTTTTTATTGCATTTTATGCTTCGGTCATTGACTTTTAAGGACCTAACTATTCAATCTGTTGGAGCAACGCTCTAGAGTGAATCCTAGGTTGCCCGGAACGTAGAAATGACCATTACATTCACACTGTTTGCTATTATTCCTGTTGTACAATGGAAAAACTGTTGTATTTTTATTGTATTCTATGTTCCTGGCGTTTAATTCTAAGTCACTAGCTATTTGATCTGGTGGAGCAACGACCTAGAGTGAAGCCTAGGTTGCCCGGAGCGTAGAAATGACGATTACTTTCACACTGTTTGCTATTATTCATTTTGTACGATGGAAAAGCTGTTGTATTTATATTGTATTTTATGCCTCTGGCGTTGACTTCTAAGGCCGTAGCTATTAGATGTGGTTGAGCAACGCCCTGGAGTGACGCCTAGGTTGCCCGGTACGTAGAAATGACCATTACATTCACACTGTCTGCTATCATTCCTGTTATACGAGGGAAAAGCTGCTGTATTTTTATTGTATTCTATGCTTCTGGCGTTTAATTCTAAGTCGCTAGCTATTTGATCTGGTGGAGCAACGACCTAGAGTGAAGCCTAGGTTGCCCGGAACGTAGAAATGACCATTACTTTCACAATGTTTGCAACTACTCATTTTATACGATGGAATAACTGTTGCACTTATGTTGTGTTTTATCGCTCTGGCGTTGAATTCTAAGTCCCTAGCTACTCGATCTGGTAGAGCAACGCCCTAGAGTGAAACCTAGGTTATCCGGAACGTAGAAATGACCAGTACATTCACACTGGTTGCTATTATTCGTTTTATACAATGGAAAAACTGTTATATTTATATTGTATTTTATGCTTCTGGCATTGACTTCTTTGGCCCTAACTGTTCGATATAGTGGAGCAACGCCCTAGAGTGAATCCTAGGTTGCCCGGAACGAAGAAATGACCATCACTTTCAAACTGCTTGCAATTATTCCTGTTATATGATGGAAAAACTGTTGTATTTTTATTGCATTTTATGCTTCGGGCATTGACTTCTAAGGTCCTAACTATTCAATCTGTTGGAGCAGCGACCTAGGGTGAAGCCTAGGTTGAACGGGAAGTAGAAATGACCACAACTTTCACACTGGTTGCAATTATTCGTTTTATACGATTGAAAAGCTGTTGAAACTTTATTGTATTTTATTCTTCTGGCGTTGACTTCTAAGGCCGTAGCTATTAGATGTGGTGGAGCAACGCCCTAGAGTGATGCCTAAGTTGCCCGGAACGTAGAAATGACCATTACTTTCACAATGTTTGCAATTATTCCTGTTATACGATGGAAAAACTGTTGTATTTTTATTGTATTCTATGCTTCTGGCGCTTAATTCTAATTCGCTAGCTATTTGATCTGGTGGAGCAACGACCTAGAGTGAAACCTAGGTTGCCCGGTACGTAGAAATGACCATCACCTGCAAACTGGTTGCAATTATTTGTTTTATACGATGGAAAAGTTGTTGTATTTATATCGTATTTTATGCTTCTGGCGTTGACTTCTTAGGCCCTAACTATTCGATCTGGTGGAACAACGCCCTAGAGTGAAGCCTAGGTTGCCTGGAACGCAGAAATGACCATCACCTTCACACGGGTTGCAATTATTCCTGTTATAGGATGGAAAGACTGTTGTAGTTTTATTGTATTTTAGACTTCAGGTGTTGACTTCTTAGGCCGTAGCCATTCGATGCGGTGGAAGAACGCCATAGAGTGAAGCCTAGGTTGCCCGGAACGTAGAAATGACCATAAGTTTCATAGCGGTTGCAATTATTCGTTTTATACGATGGAAAAACTGTTGTATTTATATTGTATTTTATGCTTCTGGCGATCACTTCTTAGGCCCGAACTATTCGATCTGGTGGAACAACGCCCTAGGGTGAAGCCTAGGTAGCCCGGAACGTAGAAATGTCCATAACTTTTACACTGGTAGCAATTATTCGTTTTATACAATGGAAAAACTCTTCTATTTATCTTGTATTTTATGCTTCGGGCGTCGACTTCTAAGGCCCTAACTGTTTGATCTGGTGGAGCAACGCCCTAGAGTGAAGCCTACGTTGCCCGGTACGTAGAAATGACCATCACTTTCAAACTGGTTGCAATTATTCGTTTTATACGATGGAAAAGCTGTTGTATTTATATCGTATTTTATGCTTCTGGCGTTGACTTCTTAGGCCCTAACTATTCCATCAGGTGGAACAACGCCCTAGGGTGAAGCCTAGGATGGCCGGAAAGTAGAAATGACCATAACTTTCACACTGGTAGCAATAATTCGTTTTATACGATGGAAAAGCTGATGTATTTATATCGTATTTTATGCTTCTGGCGTTGACTTCTTAGGCCCTAACTATTCCACCATGTGGAACAACGCCCTAGGGTGAAGCCTAGGTTGCCCGGAAAGTAGAAATGACCATAACTTTCACACGGGTTGCAATTATTCCTGTTATATGATGGAAAAACTGTTGTATTTTTATTGCATTCTATGCTTTGGGCATTGACTTCTAAGGCCCTAACTATTCAATCTGTTGGAGCAACGCCCTAGGGTGAAGCCTAGGTTGCCCGGAAAGTAGAAATGACCATAACTTTCATACTAGTTGCAATTATTCGTTTTATATGATGGAAAAACTGTTGTATTTATAATGTATTTTATGCTTCGGGCATTGACTTCTAAGGCCCTAACCATTCGATCTGGTGGAGCAACGCCCTAGAGTGAAGCCTAGGTTGCCCGGAACATGGAAATGACCATTACTTTCACACTGTTTGCAAATATACATTATATACGATGGAAAAGCTGTTGTATTTATATTGTGTTTTATGCTTCTGGCGTTGACTTCTTAGGCCCTAACTATTTAATCTGGTAGAGCACCGCCCTAGAGTGAAGCATAGGTTGCCCGGAACATGGAAATGACCATTACTTTACCACTGTTTGCAAATATACATTATATACAATGGAAAAACTGTTCTATTTATTTTGTGTTTAATGCTTCGGCCGTTGACTTCTAAGGCCCCAACTGTTTGATATGGTGGAGCAACGCCCTAGAGTGAAGCCTATGTTGCCCGGAACGTAGAAATGACCATCACTTTCACACGGGTTGCAATTATTCCTGTTATAGGATGGAAAGACTGTTGTATTTTTATTGTATTTTATACTTCAGGCGTTGAGTTCTGAGGCCGTAGCTATTCGATGTGGTCGAAGAACGCCGTACAGTGAAGCCTAGGTTGCCCGGAACGTAGAACATACCATTACCTTCACACTGGTTGCAATTATTCCTGTTATACGATGGAAAAACTGTTGCATCTTTATTGTATTTTATGCTTCTGGCGTTGACTTCTAAGGCCCTAACTATTTAATCTGGCAGAGCACCGCCCTAGAGTGAAGCATAGGTTGCCCGTAACGTAAAACATACCATTACCTTCACACTGGTTGCAATTATTCCTGTTATACGATGGAAAAACTGTTGCATCTTTATTGTATTTTATGCTTCTGGCGTTGACTTCTAAGGCCCTAGCTATTCGGTATGGTGGAGCAACACCCTAGAGTAGAACCTAGGTTGCCCGGTACGTAGAAACGACCATTACCTTCACACTGTTGCAAATATACATCATATATGATGGAAAATCTGTTGTATTTGTGTTGTATTTTGTGCCTCTGGCGTTGACTACTAAGGCCGTAGCTATTAGATGTGGTGGATCAACGCCCTGGAGTGACGCCTAGGTTGCCCGGAACGTAGAAATGACCATTACTTTCACAATGTTTGCAATTATTCCTGTTATACGATGGAAAAACTGTTGTATTTTTATTGTATTCTATGCTTCTGGCGCTTAATTCTAATTCGCTAGCTATTTGATCTGGTGGAGCAACGACCTAGAGTGAAACCTAGGTTGCCCGGTACGTAGAAATGACCATCACCTGCAAACTGGTTGCAATTATTTGTTTTATACGATGGAAAAGTTGTTGTATTTATATCGTATTTTATGCTTCTGGCGTTGACTTCTTAGGCCCTAACTATTCGATCTGGTGGAACAACGCCCTAGAGTGAAGCCTAGGTTGCCTGGAACGCAGAAATGACCATCACCTTCACACGGGTTGCAATTATTCCTGTTATAGGATGGAAAGACTGTTGTAGTTTTATTGTATTTTAGACTTCAGGTGTTGACTTCTTAGGCCGTAGCCATTCGATGCGGTGGAAGAACGCCATAGAGTGAAGCCTAGGTTGCCCGGAACGTAGAAATGACCATAAGTTTCATAGCGGTTGCAATTATTCGTTTTATACGATGGAAAAACTGTTGTATTTATATTGTATTTTATGCTTCTGGCGATCACTTCTTAGGCCCGAACTATTCGATCTGGTGGAACAACGCCCTAGGGTGAAGCCTAGGTAGCCCGGAACGTAGAAATGTCCATAACTTTTACACTGGTAGCAATTATTCGTTTTATACAATGGAAAAACTCTTCTATTTATCTTGTATTTTATGCTTCGGGCGTCGACTTCTAAGGCCCTAACTGTTTGATCTGGTGGAGCAACGCCCTAGAGTGAAGCCTACGTTGCCCGGTACGTAGAAATGACCATCACTTTCAAACTGGTTGCAATTATTCGTTTTATACGATGGAAAAGCTGTTGTATTTATATCGTATTTTATGCTTCTGGCGTTGACTTCTTAGGCCCTAACTATTCCATCAGGTGGAACAACGCCCTAGGGTGAAGCCTAGGATGGCCGGAAAGTAGAAATGACCATAACTTTCACACTGGTAGCAATAATTCGTTTTATACGATGGAAAAGCTGATGTATTTATATCGTATTTTATGCTTCTGGCGTTGACTTCTTAGGCCCTAACTATTCCACCATGTGGAACAACGCCCTAGGGTGAAGCCTAGGTTGCCCGGAAAGTAGAAATGACCATAACTTTCACACGGGTTGCAATTATTCCTGTTATATGATGGAAAAACTGTTGTATTTTTATTGCATTCTATGCTTTGGGCATTGACTTCTAAGGCCCTAACTATTCAATCTGTTGGAGCAACGCCCTAGGGTGAAGCCTAGGTTGCCCGGAAAGTAGAAATGACCATAACTTTCATACTAGTTGCAATTATTCGTTTTATATGATGGAAAAACTGTTGTATTTATAATGTATTTTATGCTTCGGGCATTGACTTCTAAGGCCCTAACCATTCGATCTGGTGGAGCAACGCCCTAGAGTGAAGCCTAGGTTGCCCGGAACATGGAAATGACCATTACTTTCACACTGTTTGCAAATATACATTATATACGATGGAAAAGCTGTTGTATTTATATTGTGTTTTATGCTTCTGGCGTTGACTTCTTAGGCCCTAACTATTTAATCTGGTAGAGCACCGCCCTAGAGTGAAGCATAGGTTGCCCGGAACATGGAAATGACCATTACTTTACCACTGTTTGCAAATATACATTATATACAATGGAAAAACTGTTCTATTTATTTTGTGTTTAATGCTTCGGCCGTTGACTTCTAAGGCCCCAACTGTTTGATATGGTGGAGCAACGCCCTAGAGTGAAGCCTATGTTGCCCGGAACGTAGAAATGACCATCACTTTCACACGGGTTGCAATTATTCCTGTTATAGGATGGAAAGACTGTTGTATTTTTATTGTATTTTATACTTCAGGCGTTGAGTTCTGAGGCCGTAGCTATTCGATGTGGTCGAAGAACGCCGTACAGTGAAGCCTAGGTTGCCCGGAACGTAGAACATACCATTACCTTCACACTGGTTGCAATTATTCCTGTTATACGATGGAAAAACTGTTGCATCTTTATTGTATTTTATGCTTCTGGCGTTGACTTCTAAGGCCCTAACTATTTAATCTGGCAGAGCACCGCCCTAGAGTGAAGCATAGGTTGCCCGTAACGTAAAACATACCATTACCTTCACACTGGTTGCAATTATTCCTGTTATACGATGGAAAAACTGTTGCATCTTTATTGTATTTTATGCTTCTGGCGTTGACTTCTAAGGCCCTAGCTATTCGGTATGGTGGAGCAACACCCTAGAGTAGAACCTAGGTTGCCCGGTACGTAGAAACGACCATTACCTTCACACTGTTGCAAATATACATCATATATGATGGAAAATCTGTTGTATTTGTGTTGTATTTTGTGCCTCTGGCGTTGACTACTAAGGCCGTAGCTATTAGATGTGGTGGATCAACGCCCTGGAGTGACGCCTAGGTTGCCCGGTACTTAGAAATGACCATTACATTCACACTGTTTGCTATCATTCCTGTTATACGAGGGAAAAACTGCTGTATTTTTATTGTATTCTATGCTTCTGGCGTTTAATTCTAAGTCCCTAGCTATTTGATCTGGTGGAGCAACGACCTAGAGTGAAGCCTAGGTTGCCCGGAACGTAGAAATGACCATTACTTTCACAATGTTTGCAACTACTCATTTTATACGATGGAATAACTGTTGTACTTATGTTGTGTTTTATCGTTCTGGCGTTGAATTCTAAGTCCCTAGCTACTCGATCTGGTAGAGCAACGCCCTAGAGTGAAACCTAGGTTTTCCGGAACGTAGAAATGACCAGTACATTCACACTGGTTGCTATTATTCGTTTTATACAAAGGAAAAACTGTTATATTTATATTGTATTTTATGCTTCTGGCGTTGACTTCTTTGACCCTAACTGTTTGATATAGTGGAGCAACGCCCTAGAGTGACGCCTAGGTTGCCCGGAACGTAGAAATGACCATTACTTTCACACTGGTTGCAATTATTCGCTTTATACGATGGAAAAGCTGTTGTATTTATGTCGTATTTTATGCTTCTGGCGTTGACTTCTTAGGCCCTAACTGTTCCATCTGGTGGAACAACGCCCTAGGGTAAAGCCCAGGTTGCGCGGACCGTAGAAATGACCATAGCTTTCACACTGGTAGCAATTATTAGTTTTATACGATGGAAAAACTGTTCTATTTATTTTGTATTTTATGCTTCAGGCGTTGACTTCTAAGGCCCTAACTATTCGAGCTGGTGGAGCAACTCTCTAGAGTGAAGCCTAGGTTGCCCGGAAGGTAGAAATGACCATAACTTTCACACTGGTTGCTATCATTCGTTTTATACGATGGAAAAACTGTTATATTTATATTGTATTTTATGCTTCTGGCGTTGACTTCTTTGGCCCTAACTGTTCGATATAGTGGAACAACGCCCTAGAGTGAAGCCTGGGTTTCCTGGAACGTAGAAATGGCCATCACTTTCAAACTGTTTGCAGTTATTCCTGTTATTTGATGTAAAAACTGTTGTGTTTTTATTGCATTTTATGCTTCGGTCATTGACTTTTAAGGACCTAACTATTCAATCTGTTGGAGCAACGCTCTAGAGTGAATCCTAGGTTGCCCGGAACGTAGAAATGACCATTACATTCACACTGTTTGCTATTATTCCTGTTGTACAATGGAAAAACTGTTGTATTTTTATTGTATTCTATGTTCCTGGCGTTTAATTCTAAGTCACTAGCTATTTGATCTGGTGGAGCAACGACCTAGAGTGAAGCCTAGGTTGCCCGGAGCGTAGAAATTACGATTACTTTCACACTGTTTGCTATTATTCATTTTGTACGATGGAAAAGCTGTTGTATTTATATTGTATTTTATGCCTCTGGCGTTGACTTCTAAGGCCGTAGCTATTAGATGTGGTGGAGCAACGCCCTAGAGTGACGCCTAGGTTGCCCGGAACGGAGAAATGACCATTACTTTCACAATGTTTGCAATTATTCCTGTTATACGATGGAAAAACTGTTGTATTTTTATTGTATTCTATGCTTCTGGCGCTTAATTCTAATTCGCTAGCTATTTGATCTGGTGGAACAACGCCCTAGAGTGAAGCCTAGGTTACCTGGAACGTAGAAATGGCCATCACTTTCAAACTGTTTGCAGTTATTCCTGTTATATGATGGAAAAACTGTTGTATTTTTATTGCATTTTATGTTTCGGTCATTGACTTTTAAGGACCTAACTATTCAATCTGTTGGAGCAACGCTGTAGAGTGAATCCTAGGTTGCCTGGAACGTAGAAATGACCATTACATTCACACTGTTTGCTATTATTCCTGTTATACGATGGAAAAACTGTTGTATTTTTATTGTATTCTATGCTTCTGGCGTTTAATTCTAAGTCACTAGCTATTTGATCTGGTGGAGCAACGACCTAGAGTGAAGCCTAGGTTGCCCGGAACGTAGAAATGACCATTACTTTCACACTGTTTGCTATTATTCATTTTGTACGATGGAAAAGCTGTTGTATTTATATTGTATTTTATGCCTCTGGCGTTGACTTCTAAGGCCGTAGCTATTAGATGTGGTTGAGCAACGCCCTGGAGTGACGCCTAGGTTGCCCGGTACGTAGAAATGACCATTACATTCACACTGTTTGCTATCATTCCTGTTATACGAGGGAAAAGCTGCTGTATTTTTATTGTATTCTATGCTTCTGGCGTTTAATTCTAAGTCGCTAGCTATTTGATCTGGTGGAGCAACGACCTGGAGTGAAGCCTAGGTTGCCCGGAACGAAGAAATGACCATTACTTTCACAATGTTTGCAACTACTCATTTTATACGATGGAATAACTGTTGTACTTATGTTGTGTTCTATCGTTCTGGCGTTGAATTCTAAGTCCCTAGCTACTCGATCTGGTAGAGCAACGCCCTCGAGTGAAACCTAGGTTTTCCGGAACGTAGAAATGACCAGTACATTCACACTGGTTGCTATTATTCGTTTTATACAATGGAAAAACTGTTATTTTTATATTGTATTTTATGCTTCTGGCGTTGACTTCTTTGGCCCTAACTGTTCGATATAGTGGAACAACGCCCTTGAGTGAAGCCTAGGTTGCCCGGAACGAAGAAATGACCGTGACTTTCAAACTGGTTGCAATTATTCCTGTTATATGATGGAAAAACTGTTGTATTTTTATTGCATTTTATGCTTCGGGCATTGACTTCTAAGGTCCTAACTATTCAATCTGTTGGAGCAACGAACTAGGGTGAAGCCTAGGTTGCCCGGAAAGTAGAAATGACCACAACTTTCACACTGGTTGCAATTATTCGTTTTATACGATTGAAAAGCTGTTGCAACTTTATTGTATTTTATTCCTCTGGCGTTGACTTCTAAGGCCGTAACTATTCGATCTGGTGGAGCAACGCCCTGGAGTGAAACATGGGTTGCCCGGAACGTAGAAATGACCACTACTATCACACTGGTTGCAAATTATTCCTGCTATACGATGGAAAAACTGTTGTATTTTTATTGTATTTTATGCTTCAGGCGTGGACTTCTGAGGCCGTAGCTATTCGGTGTGGTGGAAGAACGCCATACACTGAAGCCTAGGTTGCCCGGAACGTAGAAATGACCATAAGTTTCATACTGGTTGCAATTATTCGGTTTATACGATGGAAAAACTGTTGTATTTATATCGTATTTTATGCTTCTGGCGTTGACTTCTTAGGCCCTAGCTGTTCCATCTGGTGGAACAACGCCCTAGGGTAAAGCCCAGGTTGCGCGGACCGTAGAAATGACCACAACTTTCACACTGGTAGCAATTATTAGTTTTATACGATGGAAAAACAGTTTTATTTATTTTGTATTTTATGCTTCAGGCGTTGACTTCTAAGGCCCTAACTATTCGATCTGGTGGAGCAACTCTCTAGAGTGAAGCCAAGGTTGCCCGGAAGGTAGAAATGACCATAACTTTCACACTGGTTGCTATCATTCGTTTTATACGATGGAAAAACTGTTATATTTATATTGTATTTTATGCCTCTGGCGTTGACTTCTTAGGGCCTAACTTTTCGATCTGGTGGAACAAGGCACTAGAGTGAAGCCTAGGTTACCTGGAACGTAGAAATGGCCATCACTTTCAACCTGTTTGCAGTTATTCCTGTTATATGATGGAAAAACTGTTGTATTTTTATTTCATTTTATGCTTCGGGCATTGACTTCTAAGGTCGTAACTATTCAATCTGTTGGAGCAACGACCTAGGGTGAAGCCTAGGTTGCCCGGAAAGTAGAAATGACCACAACTTTCACACTGGTTGCAATTATTCGTTTTATACGATGGAAAAGCTGTGGCACCTTTATTGTATTTTATTCATCTGGGGTTGACTTCTAAGGCCGTAGCTATTAGGTGTAGTGGAGAAACGCCCTAGAGTGACGCCTAGGTTGCCTGGAACGTAGAAATAACCATTACTTTCACAATGCTTGCAATTATTCATTTTATACGATGGAAACACTTTTGTACTTATATTGTATTTTATTCTTCTGGCGTTGACTTCTTAGGCCCTAACTATTCGATCTCGTGGAACAACGCCCTAGAGTGAAGACTAGGTTGCCCGGAACATGGAAATGACCATTACTTTCACACTGTATGCAAATATACATTATATACGATGGAAAAGCTGTTTTATTTATATTGTGTTTTATGCTTCTGGCGTTGGCTTCTTAGGCCCTAACTATTTAATCTGGTAGAGCACCGCCCTAGCGTGAAACCTAGGTTGCCCGGAACGTAGAAGTGACCAGTACTTTCATACTGTTTGCAGTTATTCCTGTTATACGATGGAAAAACTTTTGCATCTTTATTTATTTTATGCTTCTGGCGTTGACTTCTAAGGCCCTAGCTATTCGGTTTGGCGGAGCAACGCCCTAGAGTAGAACCTAGGTTGCCCGGTTCGTAGAAATGACCATTACTTTCACACTGTTTGCAAATATACATTATATATGATGGAAAATCTGTTGTATTTGTGTTGTATTTTGTGCTTCTGGCGTTGACTTCTTTGGCCCTAACTATTTGATCTTGTGGAGCATCTCCCTAGAGTGAAGCCTAGGTTGCCCGAAACGTAGAAATGACCATAAGTTCCACACTGGTTGCAATTATTCGCTTTATACGATGGAAAAGCTGTTGTATTTATATCGTATTTTATGCTTCTGGCGTTGACTTCTTAGGCCCTAACTGTTCCATCTGGTGGAACAACGCCCTAGGGTAAAGCCCAGGTTGCGCGGACCGTAGAAATGACCATAGCTCTCACACTGGTAGCAATTATTAGTTTTATACGATGGAAAAACTGTTTTATTTATTTTGTATTTTATGCTTCAGGCGTTGACTTCTAAGGCCCTAACTATTCGATCTGGTGGAGCAACTCTCTAGAGTGAAGCATAGGTTGCCCGGAAGGTAGAAATGACCATAACTTTCACACTGGTTGCTATCATTCGTTTTATACGATGGAAAAACTGTTATATTTATATTGTATTTTATGCGTCTGGCGTTGACTTCTTAGGGCCTAACTTTTCGATCTGGTGGAACAACGCCCTAGAGTGAAGCCTAGGTTACCTGGAACGTAGAAATGGCCATCACTTTCAAACTGTTTGCAGTTATTCCTGTTACATGATGGAAAAACTGTTGTATTTTTATTGCATTTTATGCTTCGGGCATTGACTTCTAAGGTCCTAACTATTCAATCTGTTGGAGCAACGACCTAGGGTGAAGCCTAGGTTGCCCGGAAAGTAGAAATGACCACAACTTTCACACTGGTTGCAATTATTCGATTTATACGATTGAAAAGCTGTTGCAACTTTATTGTATTTTATTCCTCTGGCGTTGACTTCTAAGGCCGTAGCTATTAGATGTGGTGGAGCAACGCCCTAGAGTGATGCCTAGGTTGCCCGGAACGTAGAAATGACCATTACTTTCACAATGTTTGTAATTATTCATTTTATACGATGGAAAAACTGTTGTATTCATATTGTATTTTATGCTTCTGGCGTTGACTTCTAAGGTACTAACTATTCGATCTGGTGGAGCGACGCCCTAGAGTGAAGCCTAGGCTGCCCGGAACGAAGAAATGACCATCCCTTTCAAACTGGTTGCAATTATTCGTTTTATACGATGGTAAAGCTGTTGTATTTATATCGTATTTTATGCTTCTGGCGTTGACTTCTTAGGACATAACTATTCAATCTGGTGGAGCATCGCCCTGGATTGAAACCTAGGTTGCCCGGAACGTAGAAATGACCATTACTTTCACACTGGTTGCAATTATTCCTGTAATACGATGGAAAAACTGTTGTATTTTAATTGTATTTTATGCCTTTAGCGATGAATTATAAGTCCCTAGCTATTCGATCTGGTGGAGCAACGCCCTAGAGTGACGCCTAGGTTGCTCGGAACGTAGAAATGACCATTACTTTCACACTGGTAGCAATTAGTCGTTTTATACGATGGAAAAACTGTTCTATTTATTTTGCATTTTATGCTTCCGGCATTGACTTCTAAGGCCCTAACTATTCAATCTGTTGGAGCAACGCCCTAGGGTGAAGTCTAGGTTGCCCGGAAAGTAGAAATGACCACATCTTCAATACTGGTTGCAATTATTCGTTTTATAAGATGGAAAAGCTGTTGCATCTTCATCGTATTTTATGCTTCTGGCGTTGACTTCTTAGGCCGTAACTATTCGATCTGGTGGAGCAACGCCCTGGAGTGAAACATGGGTTGCCCGGAACGTAGAAATGACCACTACTATCACACTGGTTGCAAATTATTCCTGCTATACGATGGAAAAACTGTCGTATTTTTATTGTATTTTATGCTTCAGGCGTGGACTTCTGAGGCCGTAGCTATTCGATGTGGTGGAAGAACGCCATACACTGAAGCCTAGGTTGCCCGGAACGTAGAAATGACCATAAGTTTCATACTGGTTGCAATTATTCGGTTTATACGATGGAAAAACTGTTGTATTTATATCGTATTTTATGCTTCTGGCGTTGACTTCTTAGGCCCTAACTGTTCCATCTGGTGGAACAACGCCCTAGGGTAAAGCCCAGGTTGCGCGGACCGTAGAAATGACCATAACTTTCACACTGGTAGCAATTATTAGTTTTATACGATGGAAAAACTGTTTTATTTATTTTGTATTTTATGCTTCAGGCGTTGACTTCTAAGGCCCTAACTATTCGATCTGGTGGAGCAACTCTCTAGAGTGAAGCCAAGGTTGCCCGGAAGGTAGAAATGACCATAACTTTCACACTGGTTGCTATCATTCGTTTTATACGATGGAAAAACTGTTATATATATATTGTATCTTATGCCTCTGGCGTTGACTTCTTAGGGCCTAACTTTTCGATCTGGTGGAACAAGGCACTAGAGTGAAGCCTAGGTTACCTGGAACGTAGAAATGGCCATCACTTTCAAACTGTTTGCAGTTATTCCTGTTATATGATGGAAAAACTGTTGTATTTTTATTGGATTTTATGCTTCGGTCATTGACTTTTAAGGACCTAACTATTCAATCTGTTGGAGCAACGCTGTAGAGTGAATCCTAGGTTGCCCGGAACGTAGAAATGACCATAGCTTTTACACTGGTAGCAATTATTCGTTTTATACAATGGAAAAACCGTTCTATTTATTTTGTATTTTATGCTTCGGGCGTTGACTTCTAAGGCCCTAACTATTCAATCTGTTGGAGCAACGCCCTAGGGTGAAGCCTAGGTTGCTCGTAAAGTAGAAATGACCATAAGTTTCATACTGGTTGCAATTATTCGTTTTATACGATGGAAAAACTGTTGTATTTATATTGTATTTTATGCTTCTGGCGTTGACTACTTAGGCACTAGCTATTCGATCTTGTGGAACAACGCCCTAGAGTGAAGCCTAGGTTGCCTGGAACGTAGAAATGATCATTACTTTCACGCTTGTTGCATTTATTCCTGTTATGCGATGAAAAGACTGTTGTATTTTTATTGTATTTTATGCTTCAGGCGTGGACTTCTGAGGCCGTAGCTATTCGATGTGGTGGAAGAACGCCATACAGTGAAGCCTAGGTTGCCCGGAACGTAGAAATGACCATAACTATCACACTGGTTGCTATCATTCGTTTTATATGATTGAAAAACTGTTGTATTTATATTGTATTTCATGCTTCTGGCGTTCACTTCTTAGGCCCTAACTATTCGATCTGGTGGAACAACGGCCTAGGGTGAAGTCTAGGTTGCCCGGAACGTAGAAATGACCACAACTTTTACACTGGTAGCAATTATTCGTTTTATACAATGGAAAAACTGTTCTATTTATTTTGTATTTAATGCTTCGGGCGTTGACTTCTAAGGCCCTAACTGTTTGATCTGGTGGAGCAACGCCCTAGAGTGAAGCCTAGGTTGCCTGGAACGTAGAAATGACCATCCCTTTCACACGGGTTGCAATTATTCCTGTTATAGGATGGAAAGACTGTTGTATTTTTATAGTATTTTATACTTCAGGCGTTGACTTCTGAGGCCGTAGAGTTCCGATGTGGTGGAAGAACGCCATACAGTGAAGCCTAGGTTGCCCGGAACGTAGAAATGACCATAACTTTCACACTGCTTGCAATTATTTGTTTTATACGATGGAAAAGCTGTTGTATTTATATCGTATTTTATGCTTCTGGCGTTGTCTTCTTAGGCCCTAACTATTCCATCTGGTGGAACAACGCCCTAGAGTAAGGACCAGGTTGCGCGGAACGTAGAAATGACCATAACTTTCACACTGGTAGCAATTATTCGTTTGATACAATGGAAAAACTGTTCTATTTATTTTGTATTTAATGCTTCGGGCGTTGACTTCTAAGGCCCTAACTATTCGATCAGGTGGAGCAACGCCCTAGAGTGAAGCCTAGGTTGCTCGAAATGTAGAAATGACCATAACTTTCACACTGGTTGCTATCATTCGTTTTATATGATGGAAAAACTGTTGTATTTATATTGTATTTTATGCTTCTGGCGTTCACTTCTTATGCCCTAACTATTCGATCTGGTCGAGCAACGCCGTAGAGTGAAGCCTAGGTTGCCCGGAACGTAGAAATGACCATAACTTCCACACTGGTTGCAATTATTCGTTTTATACGATGTAAAAGCTGTTGTATTTATATCGTATTTTATGCTCCTGACGTTGACTTCTTAGGCCCTAACTACTCGACCTGGAGGAGCAACGCCCTAGAGTGAAACCTAGGTTGCCCGGAACCTAGAAATGACCATTACATTCACACTGGTTGCAATTATTCCTGTTATACGATGGAAAAACTGTTGTATTTTTATTGTATTCTATGCTTCTGGCGTTTAATTCTAAGTCGCTAGCTATTTGATCTGGTGGAGCAACGACCTAGAGTGAACCCTAGGTTGCCCGAACGTAGAAATGGCCATTACTTTCACACTGTTTGCAATTATTCCTTTTACACGATGGAAAAGCTGTTGCATTTATATCGTATTTTATGCTTCTGGCGTTGACTTCTAAGGACCTAACTATTCGATCTGGTGGAGCAACGCCCTAGAGTGAAGCCTAGGTTGCTCGGAATGTAGAAATGACCACAACTTTCACACTGATTGCAATTATTCGTTTTATACGATGGAAAAACTGTTGCATCTTCATCGTACTTTATGCTTCTGGCGTTGACTTCTTAGGCCGTAACTATTCGATCTGGTGGAGCAACGCCCTGGAGTGAAACATGGGTTGCTCGGAAAGGAGAAATGACCATAAGTTTCATACTGGTTGCAATTATTCGTTTTATGCGATGGAGAAACTGTTGGATTTATATTGTATTTTATGCTTCTGGCGCTGACTTCTCAGGCCCTAATTATTCGATCTGGTGGAACAACGCCGTAGAGTGAAGCCTAGGTTGCCCGAACGTAGAAATGTCCATTACCTTCACACTGATTGCAATTATTCGTTTTATACGATGGAAAAACTGTTGCATCTTCATCGTACTTTATGCTTCTGGCGTTGACTTCTTAGGCCGTAACTATTCGATCTGGTGGAGCAACGCCCTGGAGTGAAACATGGGTTGCCCGGAACGTAGAAATGACCACTACTATCACACTGGTTGCAAATTATTCCTGCTATACGATGGAAAAACTGTTGTATTTTTATTGTATTTTACGCTTCAGGCGTGGACTTCTGAGGCCGTAGCTATTCGATGTGGTGGAAGAACGCCATACACTGAAGCCTAGGTTGCCCGGAACGTAGAAATGACCATAAGTTTCATACTGGTTGCAATTATTCGGTTTATACGATGGAAAAACTGTTGTATTTATATTGTATTTTATGCTTCTGGCGTTCACTTCTTAGGCCCTAACTATTCGATCTGGTGGAACAACGCCCTAGGGTGAAGCCTAGGTTGCCCGGAACGTAGAAATGACCATAGCTTTTACACTGGTAGCAATTATTCGTTTTATACAATGGAAAAACCGTTCTATTTATTTTGTATTTTATGCTTCGGGCGTTGACTTCTAAGGCCCTAACTATTCAATCTGTTGGAGCAACGCCCTAGGGTGAAGCCTAGGTTGCTCGTAAAGTAGAAATGACCATAAGTTTCATACTGGTTGCAATTATTCGTTTTATACGATGGAAAAACTGCTGTATTTATATTGTATTTTATGCTTCTGGCGTTGACTACTTAGGCACTAACTATTCGACCTAGTGGAACAACGCCCTAGAGTGAAGCCTAGGTTGCCCGAAACGCCGAAATGATCATTACTTTCACGCTTGTTGCAATTATTCCTGTTATACGATGAAAAGACTGTTGTATTTTTATTGTATTTTATGCTTGAGGCGTGGACTTCTGAGGCCGTAGCTATTCGATGTGGTGGAAGAACGCCATACAGTGATGCCTAGGTTGCCCGGAACGTAGAAATGACCACTACTTTCACACTGTTTGCAATTATTCATTTAATACGATGGAAATGCTGTTGTATTTATATCGTATTTTATGCATCGGGCGTTGACTTCTAAGGCCCTAGCTATTCGATCTGGAGGAGCAACGCCATAGAGTGAAACCTAGGTTGCCCGGAACCTAGAAATGACCATTACATTCACACTGGTTGCAATTATTCCTGTTATACGATGGAAAAACTGTTATATTTTTATTGTATTCTATGCTTCTGGCGTTTAATTCTAAGGCGCTAGCTATTTGATCTGGTGGAATAACGCCCTAGGGTAAAGCCCAGGTTGCGCGGAACGTAGAAATGACCATAACTTTCACACTGGTAGCAATTTTTCGTTTTATACGATGGAAAAACTGTTATATTTACATTGTATTTTATACTTCTGGCGTTGACTTCTTAGGCCCTAACTGATCGATCTGGTGGAACAACGCCCTAGGGTAAAGCCTAGGTTGGCCGGAATGTAGAAATGACCATAACTTTCACACTGGTTGCAATTATTCATTTTATACGATGGAAAAACTGTTGTACTTATATTGTATTTTATTCTTATGGCGTTGAATTCTAAGTCCCTAGCTATTCCATCTCGTGGAACAACGCCCTAGGGTAAAGCCCAGGTTGCGCGGAACGTAGAAATGACCATAACTTTCACACTGGTAGCAATTATTCGTTTTATACGATGGAAAAACTGTTTTATTTATTTTGTATTTTATGCTTCGGGCGTTGACTTCTAAGGCCCTAACTATTCGATCTGGTAGAGCAACGCCCTAGAGTGAAGCCTAGGTTGCCCGGTACGTAGAAATGACCATAAGTTTCATACTGGTTGCAATTATTCGTTTTATACGCTGGAAAAACTGTTGTATTTATATTGTATTTTCTGCTTCCGGCGTTCACTTCATAGGCCCTAACTATTCGATCTGGTGGAGCAACGCCCTAGAGTGAAGCCTAGGTTGCTCGGAATGTAGAAATGACAATAACTTTCACACTGATTGCAATTATTCGTTTTATACGATGGAAAAACTGTTGCATCTTCATCGTATTTTATGCTTCTGGCGTTGACTTCTTAGGCCGTAACTATTCGATCTGGTGGAGCAACGCCCTGGAGTGAAACCTGGATTGCCCGGAACGTAGAAGTGACCACTACTATCACACTGGTTGCAAATTATTCCTGCTATGCGATGGAAAAACTGTTGTATTTTTATTGCATTTTATGCTTCTGGCGTTCACTTCTTAGGCCCTAACTATTCGATCTGGTGGAACAACGGCCTAGGGTGAAGCCTACGTTGCCCGGAACGTAGAAATGACCATAACTTTCACACTGGTTGCAATTATTTGTTTTATACGATGGAAAAGCTGTTGTATTAATATCGTATTTTATGCTTCTGGCGTTGACTTCTTAGGCCCTAGCTGTTCGATCTGGAGGAGCAACGCCCTAGAGTGAAACCTATGTTGCCCGGAACCTAGAAATGACCATTACATTCACACTGGTTGCAATTATTCCTGTTATACGATGGAAAAACTGTTGTATTCTTATTGTATTCTATGCTTCTGGCGTTTAATTCTAAGTCGCTAGCTATTTGATCTGGTGGAGCAACGACCTAGAGTGAAGCCTAGGTTGCCCGGAACGTAGAAATGACAATTACTTTCACACTGTTTGCTATTATTCATTTTGTACGATGGAAAAGCTGTTGTACTTATATTGTATTTTATCCTTCTGGCGTTGACTTCTAAGGCCGTAGCTATTAGATGTGGTGGAGCAACGCCCTAGAGTGACGCCTAGGTTGCCCGGAACGTAGAAATGACCATTACTTTTACAATGTTTGCAACTATTCATTTTATACGATGGAAAAACTGTTGTACTTATATTGTATTTTATTCTTATGGCGTTGAATTCTAAGTCCCTAGCTATTACATCTCGTGGAACAACGCCCTAGGGTAAAGCCCAGGTTGCGCGGAACGTAGAAATGACCATAACTTTCACACTGGTAGCAATTTTTCGTTTTATACGATGGAAAAACTGTTTTATTTATTTTGTATTTTATGCTTTGAGCGTTGACTTCTAAGGCCCTAACTATTCGATCTGGTGGAGCAACGCCCTAGAGTGAAGCCTAGGTTGCCCGGAACGTAGAAATGACCATAACTTTCACACTGGTTGCTATCATTCGATTTATACGATGGAAAAACTGTTATATTTACATTGTATTTTAGACTTCTGGCGTTGACTTCTTAGGCCCTAACTGTTCGATCTGGAGGAACACCGCCCTAGAGTGAAGCCTAGGTTATCCGGTACGTAGAAATGACCAGTACATTCACACTGGTTGCAGTTATTCCTGTAAAACGATGGAAAAACTGTTGTACTTATATTGTATTTTATTCTTATGGCGTTGAATTCTAAGTCCCTAGCTATTCCATCTCGTGGAACAACGCCCTAGGGTAAAGCCCAGGTTGCGCGGAACGTAGAAATGACCATAACTTTCACACTGGTAGCAATTATTAGTTTTATACGATGGAAAAACTGTTTTATTTATTTTGTATTTTATGCTTCGGGCGTTGACTTCTAAGGCCCTAACTATTCGATCTGGTAGAGCAACGCCCTAGAGTGAAGCCTAGGTTGCCCGGTACGTAGAAATGACCATAAGTTTCATACTGGTTGCAATTATTCGTTTTATACGCTGGAAAAACTGTTGTATTTATATTGTATTTTATGCTTCCGGCGTTCACTTCATAGGCCCTAACTATTCGATCTGGTGGTACAACGCCCTAGGGTGAAGCCTAGGTTGCCCGGAACGTAGAAATGACCACATCTTCAATACTGGTTGCAATTATTCGTTTTATAAGATGGAAAAGCTGTTGCATCTTCATCGTATTTTATGCTTCTGGCGTTGACTTCTTAGGCCGTAACTATTCGATCTGGTGGAGCAACGCCCTGGAGTGAAACATGGGTTGCCCGGAACGTAGAAATGACCACTACTATCACACTGGTTGCAAATTATTCCTGCTATACGATGGAAAAACTGTCGTATTTTTATTGTATTTTATGCTTCAGGCGTGGACTTCTGAGGCCGTAGCTATTCGATGTGGTTGAAGAACGCCATACACTGAAGCCTAGGTTGCCCGGAACGTAGAAATGACCATAAGTTTCATACTGGTTGCAATTATTCGGTTTATACGATGGAAAAACTGTTGTATTTATATCGTATTTTATGCTTCTGGCGTTGACTTCTTAGGCCCTAACTGTTCCATCTGGTGGAACAACGCCCTAGGGTAAAGCCCAGGTTGCGCGGACCGTAGAAATGACCATAACTTTCACACTGGTAGCAATTATTAGTTTTATACGATGGAAAAACTGTTTTATTTATTTTGTATTTTATGCTTCAGGCGTTGACTTCTAAGGCCCTAACTATTCGATCTGGTGGAGCAACTCTCTAGAGTGAAGCCAAGGTTGCCCGGAAGGTAGAAATGACCATAACTTTCACACTGGTTGCTATCATTCGTTTTATACGATGGAAAAACTGTTATATTTATATTGTATTTTATGCCTCTGGCGTTGACTTCTTAGGGCCTAACTTTTCGATCTGGTGGAACAAGGCACTAGAGTGAAGCCTAGGTTACCTGGAACGTAGAAATGGCCATCACTTTCAAACTGTTTGCAGTTATTCCTGTTATATGATGGAAAAACTGTTGTATTTTTATTGCATTTTATGCTTCGGTCATTGACTTTTAAGGACCTAACTATTCAATCTGTTGGAGCAACGCTGTAGAGTGAATCCTAGGTTGCCCGGAACGTAGAAATGACCATAGCTTTTACACTGGTAGCAATTATTCGTTTTATACAATGGAAAAACCGTTCTATTTATTTTGTATTTTATGCTTCGGGCGTTGACTTCTAAGGCCCTAACTATTCAATCTGTTGGAGCAACGCCCTAGGGTGAAGCCTAGGTTGCTCGTAAAGTAGAAATGACCATAAGTTTCATACTGGTTGCAATTATTCGTTTTATACGATGGAAAAACTGTTGTATTTATATTGTATTTTATGCTTCTGGCGTTGACTACTTAGGCACTAGCTATTCGATCTTGTGGAACAACGCCCTAGAGTGAAGCCTAGGTTGCCTGGAACGTAGAAATGATCATTACTTTCACGCTTGTTGCATTTATTCCTGTTATGCGATGAAAAGACTGTTGTATTTTTATTGTATTTTATGCTTCAGGCGTGGACTTCTGAGGCCGTAGCTATTCGATGTGGTGGAAGAACGCCATACAGTGAAGCCTAGGTTGCCCGGAACGTAGAAATGACCATAACTTTCACACTGGTTGCAATTATTTGTTTTATACGATGGAAAAGCTGTTGTATTTATATCGTAATTTATGCTTCTGGCGTTCACTTGTTAGGCCCTAACTATTCGATCTGGTGGAGCAACGCCCTGGAGTGAAACCTGGGTTGCCCGGAACGTAGAAATGACCATAACTATCACACTGGTTGCTATCATTCCTTTTATATGATTGAAAAACTGTTGTATTTATATTGTATTTCATGCTTCTGGCGTTCACTTCTTAGGCCCTAACTATTCGATCTGGTGGAACAACGGCCTAGGGTGAAGTCTAGGTTGCCCGGAACGTAGAAATGACCACAACTTTTACACTGGTAGCAATTATTCGTTTTATACAATGGAAAAACTGTTCTATTTATTTTGTATTTAATGCTTCGGGCGTTGACTTCTAAGGCCCTAACTGTTTGATCTGGTGGAGCAACGCCCTAGAGTGAAGCCTAGGTTGCCTGGAACGTAGAAATGACCATCCCTTTCACACGGGTTGCAATTATTCCTGTTATAGGATGGAAAGACTGTTGTATTTTTATAGTATTTTATACTTCAGGCGTTGACTTCTGAGGCCGTAGCGTTCCGATGTGGTGGAAGAACGCCATACAGTGAAGCCTAGGTTGCCCGGAACGTAGAAATGACCATAACTTTCACACTGCTTGCAATTATTTGTTTTATACGACGGAAAAGCTGTTGTATTTATATCGTATTTTATGCTTCTGGCGTTGACTTCTTAGGCCCTAACTATTCCATCTGGTGGAACAACGCCCTAGAGTAAGGACCAGGTTGCGCGGAACGTAGAAATGACCATAACTTTCACACTGGTAGCAATTATTCGTTTGATACAATGGAAAAACTGTTCTATTTATTTTGTATTTAATGCTTCGGGCGTTGACTTCTAAGGCCCTAACTATTCGATCAGGTGGAGCAACGCCCTAGAGTGAAGCCTAGGTTGCTCGAAATGTAGAAATGACCATAACTTTCACACTGGTTGCTATCATTCGTTTTATATGATGGAAAAACTGTTGTATTTATATTGTATTTTATGCTTCTGGCGTTCACTTCTTATGCCCTAACTATTCGATCTGGTGGAGCAACGCCCTGGAGTGAAACCTGGGTTGCCCGGAACGTAGAAATGACCACTACTATCATACTGGTTGCAAATTATTCCTGCTATACGATGGAGAAACTGTTGTATTTTTGTTGCATTTTATGCTTCTGGCGTTCACTTCTTAGGCCCTAACTTTTCGATCTGGAGGAGCAACGGCCTAGGGTGAAGCCTACGTTGCCCGGAACGTAGAAATGACCATAACTTTCACACTGGTTGCATTTATTTGTTTTATACGATGGAAAAGCTGTTGTATTTATATCGTATTTTATGCTCCTGACGTTGACTTCTTAGGCCCTAACTACTCGACCTGGAGGAGCAACGCCCTAGAGTGAAACCTAGGTTGCCCGGAACCTAGAAATGACCATTACATTCACACTGGTTGCAATTATTCCTGTTATACGATGGAAAAACTGTTGTATTTTTATTGTATTCTATGCTTCTGGCGTTTAATTCTAAGTCGCTAGCTATTTGATCTGGTGGAGCAACGACCTAGAGTGAACCCTAGGTTGCCCGAACGTAGAAATGGCCATTACTTTCACACTGTTTGCAATTATTCCTTTTACACGATGGAAAAGCTGTTGCATTTATATCGTATTTTATGCTTCTGGCGTTGACTTCTAAGGACCTAACTATTCGATCTGGTGGAGCAACGCCCTAGAGTGAAGCCTAGGTTGCTCGGAATGTAGAAATGACCACAACTTTCACACTGATTGCAATTATTCGTTTTATACGATGGAAAAACTGTTGCATCTTCATCGTACTTTATGCTTCTGGCGTTGACTTCTTAGGCCGTAACTATTCGATCTGGTGGAGCAACGCCCTGGAGTGAAACATGGGTTGCTCGGAAAGGAGAAATGACCATAAGTTTCATACTGGTTGCAATTATTCGTTTTATGCGATGGAGAAACTGTTGGATTTATATTGTATTTTATGCTTCTGGCGCTGACTTCTCAGGCCCTAATTATTCGATCTGGTGGAACAACGCCGTAGAGTGAAGCCTAGGTTGCCCGAACGTAGAAATGTCCATTACCTTCACACTGATTGCAATTATTCGTTTTATACGATGGAAAAACTGTTGCATCTTCATCGTACTTTATGCTTCTGGCGTTGACTTCTTAGGCCGTAACTATTCGATCTGGTGGAGCAACGCCCTGGAGTGAAACATGGGTTGCCCGGAACGTAGAAATGACCACTACTATCACACTGGTTGCAAATTATTCCTGCTATACGATGGAAAAACTGTTGTATTTTTATTGTATTTTACGCTTCAGGCGTGGACTTCTGAGGCCGTAGCTATTCGATGTGGTGGAAGAACGCCATACACTGAAGCCTAGGTTGCCCGGAACGTAGAAATGACCATAAGTTTCATACTGGTTGCAATTATTCGGTTTATACGATGGAAAAACTGTTGTATTTATATTGTATTTTATGCTTCTGGCGTTCACTTCTTAGGCCCTAACTATTCGATCTGGTGGAACAACGCCCTAGGGTGAAGCCTAGGTTGCCCGGAACGTAGAAATGACCATAGCTTTCACACTGGAAACAATTATTCATTTTATACATGGAACAGCTGTTCTATTTATTTTGTATTTTATGCATCGGGCGTTGACTTCTATGGCCCTACCTACTCCATCTGGTGGAGCAACACCCTACAGTGAAGCCTAGTTTGTCCGGAACGTAGATATGACCATAACCTTCACACAGGTTGCAATTATTCGTTTTATACGATTGAAAGACTGTTGTATTTATTTTGTAGCTTATGCTTCTGGCGTTGAATTCCAAGGCCCTAACACTTCGACCTGGTGGAGCAATGCCTCGGAGTTAAGTCTAGGATGCCCGAAACGTCGAAATGATCGTTACTTTCACACGGGTTGCAATTATTCATGCTATACGATTGAAGAACTGTTGCATTTTTATTGTATTTTCTGCTTCAGTATTTGGATTCTAAGGTCCTAGCTATTCGATCTGGTGGGGCAACGTCCAAGAGTGAAGCCTAGGTTGCCCGGAACGTAGTTATGACCATATCTTTCAGACTGGTCGCAATTATTCCTGTTATGAGATGGAACAACTGTTGTATTTATAATGTATTTTATGCTTCTGGCGTTGACTTCTAAGGCCCTAGCTATTCGATCTGGTGGAGCAACGGCCTAGAGTGAAGCCTAGGTTGCCCGGAACGTAGAAATGACCATAACTTTCACACTGGTTGCCATTATTCGTTTTATACGATGGAAAAGCTGTTGCATTTATATAGTATTTTATGCTTATGGCGTCGACTTCCTGGGCCCCAACTATTCCATCTGGTGCATCAACGCCCTATGGTGAAGCCTAGGTTGCCCGGGACGTAGAAATGACCATAACTTTCACACTGGAAACAATTATTCGTTTTATACATGGAAACGCTCTCCTATTTATTTTGTATGTTATGCTTCGGGCGCTGACTTCTAAGGCCCTCACTATTCGATCTGTTGGAGCAGAACTCTAGAGTGAAGCCTCGGTTGCCCGGAACGTAGAAATGACCATTACTTTCACACTGGCAGCAATTATTCATGCTATACGATGGAAGACCTGTTGTATTTTTATTGCATTTTATGCTTCTGGCGCTGACTTCTAAGGTGCGAGCTACTCGATCTCGTGAGGCAACGTCCAAGAGTGAAGCCTATGTTGCCCGGAACGTGGAAATGACCATAACTTTCACACTGGTTGCAATTATTCGTTTTATACGATGGAAAAGCTGTTGTATGTATATCGTATTTTATGCTGCTGGCGTTGACTTCTTAGGCCCTAACTATTCCATCTGGTGGAGCAACGCCCTGGAGTGAAGCCTAGGTTGCCCGGAACGTGGAAATGACCACAACTTTCACACTGGTAGCAATTATTCGTTCTATACATGGAAAAACTGTTCTATTTATTTTGTATTTTATGCTTCTGGCGTTGACTTCTAAGGCCCTACCTATTCGATCTGGCGGAGCAACACCCTACAGTGAAGCCTAGGTTGCTCGGAACGTAGAAATGACCATTACCTTCACACTGTTTGCAACAATTCATTTTATACGATGGCAAAGCTGTTGTATTTATATTGTATTTTATGCTTCTGGCGTTGACTTCTAAGGCCCTAACTATTCCATCTGGTGGAACAACGCCCTGGAGTGAAGCCTAGGTTGCCCGGAACGTGGAAATGACCATAACTTTCACACTGGTAGCAATTATTCGTTTTATACATGGAAAAACTGTTCTATTTATTTTGTATTTTATGCTTCTGGCGCTGACTTCTAAGGCCCTACCTACTCGATCTGGCGGAGCAACACCCTACAGTGAAGCCTAGGTTGCTCGGAACGTAGAAATGACCATTACCTTCACACTGTTTGCAATAATTCATTTTATACGATGGCAAAGCAGTTGTATTTATATTGTATTTTATGCTTCTGGCGTTGACTTCTAAGGCCTTATCTCTTCAATTTGGTGGAGCAGCGCCTCAGAGTTAAGCCTAGGTTGCCCGGAACGTAGAAATGACCATTACTTTCACAATGTATGCAATTATTCATTTTATACGGTGGAAAAACTGTTGTACTTATATTGCATTTTATTCTTCTGGCGTTGACTTCTTAGGCCCTAACTATTCGATCTGGTGGATCAACGCCCTAGAGTGAAGCCTGCGATGCCAGGAACGTAGAAATGATCATTACCTTCACGCTAGTTGCAATTATTCCTGTTACAAGATGAAAAAACTGTTGTATTTTTATTGCATTTTTTGCTTCAGGCGTTGACTTCTAAGATCGTAGCTATTCGATGTGGTGGAGCAACGCCCTAGAGTGACGCCTAGGTTGCCTGGAACGTAGAAATGACCATTACTTTCACAATGTATGCAATTATTCATTTTATACGATGGAAAAACTGTTCTACTTATATTGCATTTTATTCTTCTGCCGTTGACTTCTAAGGCCCTAACTATTCGATCTGGTGGAGCAGCGGCCTGGAGTGAAGCCTCGGTTGCCCGGAACGTAGAAACGACCATAACTTTCACACTGGTTTCTATTATTCGTTTTATACGATGGAAAAACTGTTATATTTATATTGTATTTTATGCTTCTGGCGTTGATTTCTTAGGCCCGAACTATTCGATCTGGTGCAACAACGTCCTAGAGTGAAGCCTAGGTTGCCTGGAACGTAGAAATGACCATCACTTTCACACGGGTTGCAATAATTCCTGTTATAGGATGGAAAGACTGTTTTATTTTTATTGTATTTAATACTTCAGGCGTTGACTTCTGTGGCCGTAGCTATTCGATGTGGTGGTAGAACGCCATAGAGTGAAGCCTAGGTTCCCCGGAAAGTAGAAATGACCATAAGTTTCATACTGGTTGCAATTATTCGTTTTATACGATTGAAAGACTGTTGTATTTATTTTGTAGCTTATGCTTCTGGCGTTGAATTCCAAGGCCCTAACACTTCGACCTGGTGGAGCAATGCCTCGGAGTTAAGTCTAGGATGCCCGAAACGTCGAAATGATCGTTACTTTCACACGGGTTGCAATTATTCATGCTATACGATTGAAGAACTGTTGCATTTTTATTGTATTTTCTGCTTCAGTATTTGGATTCTAAGGTCCTAGCTATTCGATCTGGTGGGGCAACGTCCAAGAGTGAAGCCTAGGTTGCCCGGAACGTAGTTATGACCATATCTTTCAGACTGGTCGCAATTATTCCTGTTATGAGATGGAACAACTGTTGTATTTATAATGTATTTTATGCTTCTGGCGTTGACTTCTAAGGCCCTAGCTATTCGATCTGGTGGAGCAACGGCCTAGAGTGAAGCCTAGGTTGCCCGGAACGTAGAAATGACCATAACTTTCACACTGGTTGCCATTATTCGTTTTATACGATGGAAAAGCTGTTGCATTTATATAGTATTTTATGCTTATGGCGTCGACTTCTTGGGCCCCAACTATTCCATCTGGTGGATCAACGCCCTATGGTGAAGCCTAGGTTGCCCGGGACGTAGAAATGACCATAACTTTCACACTGGAAACAATTATTCGTTTTATACATGGAAAAGCTCTCCTATTTATTTTGTATGTTATGCTTCGGGCGTTGACTTCTAAGGCCCTCACTATTCGATCTGTTGGAGCAGAACTCTAGAGTGAAGCCTCGGTTGCCCGGAACGTAGAAATGACCATTACTTTCACACTGGTTGCAATTATTCGTTTTATACGATGGAAAAGCTGTTGTATGTATATCGTATTTTATGCTGCTGGCGTTGACTTCTTAGGCCCTAACTATTCCATCTGGTGGAGCAACGCCCTGGAGTGAAGCCTAGGTTGCCCGGAACGTGGAAATGACCACAACTTTCACACTGGTAGCAATTATTCGTTTTATACATGGAAAAACTGTTCTATTTATTTTGTATTTTATGCTTCTGGCGTTGACTTCTAAGGCCCTACCTATTCGATCTGGCGGAGCAACACCCTACAGTGAAGCCTAGGTTGCTCGGAACGTAGAAATGACCATTACCTTCACACTGTTTGCAATAATTCATTTTATACGATGGCAAAGCTGTTGTATTTATATTGTATTTTATGCTTCTGGCGTTGACTTCTAAGGCCCTAACTATTCCATCTGGTGGAACAACGCCCTGGAGTGAAGCCTAGGTTGCCCGGAACGTGGAAATGACCATAACTTTCACACTGGTAGCAATTATTCGTTTTATACATGGAAAAACTGTTCTATTTATTTTGTATTTTATGCTTCTGGCGCTGACTTCTAAGGCCCTACCTACTCGATCTGGCGGAGCAACACCCTACAGTGAAGCCTAGGTTGCTCGGAACGTAGAAATGACCATTACCTTCACACTGTTTGCAATAATTCATTTTATACGATGGCAAAGCAGTTGTATTTATATTGTATTTTATGCTTCTGGCGTTGACTTCTAAGGCCTTATCTCTTCGATTTGGTGGAGCAACGCCTCAGAGTTAAGCCTAGGTTGCCCGGAACGTAGAAATGACCATTACTTTCACAATGTATGCAATTATTCATTTTATACGGTGGAAAAACTGTTGTACTTATATTGCATTTTATTCTTCTGGCGTTGACTTCTTAGGCCCTAACTATTCGATCTGGTGGATCAACGCCCTAGAGTGAAGCCTAGGTTGCCCGGAACGTAGAAATGACCATTACTTTCACACTGGTTGCAATTATTCCTGTTATACGATGGAAGGACTGTTGTATTTTTACTGTATCTTATGCGTCTGGAGTAGTTTTCTAGGGCCCTAGCTATTCGACCTGGTGGTGCAACGCCCTAGTGCGAATCCTAGGTTGCATGGAACGTAGAAATGCCCATTACTTTCACACTGGTTGCAATTATACCTGTTATACGATGGAACAACTGTTGTATTTTTATTATATTTTACGCTTCTGGCGCTGACGTCTAAGTGCCTAGCTATTCGATCTGGTGGAGCAACACCCTAGAGCGAAACCTAGGTTGCCCGGAACGTAGAAATGACCATTACATTCACACTGGTTGCATTATTCGCTTTATGCAATGGAAAAACTGTTCTATTTATATTATATTTTATGCTTCTGGCGTTGAATTCTATGTCCCTAACTATTCGATATGGTGGAACAACGCCCTAGAGTGAAACCTGGGTTGCCCTGATCGTAGAAATGACCATCACTTTCACACTGGTTGCAATTATTCGCTTAATACGATGGAAAAACTGTTGTATTTATATTGTATTTTATGCTTCTGGCGTTGACTTCTTAGGCCCTAACTATTCGATCTGGTCGAGCAACGCCCTAGAGTGAAGCCTAGGTTACCCGGAACGTAGAAATGACCAGTACTTTCACACTGGCTGCAATTATTCCTGTTATACTATGGAAAGATTGTTGTATTTTTATTGTGTTTTTTGCTTCACGGGGTTGACTTCTCATGCGCTAACTATTCGATCTGGTGCAGCAACGCCCTAGAGTGAAGCATAGGTTACACGGAACGTAGAAATGACCAGTACTTTCACACTGGATGCAATTATTCCTGTTATACCGTGGAAGGACTGTTGTATTTTTATACTATTTTATGCTTCTGGCGTTGACTTCTTAGGCCCTAACTATTCGATCTCGTGGCACAAAGCGCTAAAGTGAAGCCTTGGTTGCACGGAACGTAGAAATGACCATAACTTTCACACTGGTTGCAATTATTCGCTTTATGCGATTGAAAAACTGTTATATTTATGTTGTATTTTATGCTACTGGAGTTGACTTCTTAGGTCCTAACTATTCGATCTGGTGGAGCAACGCCCTAGAGTGAAGTCTAGGTTGCCCGGAACGTAGAAATGACCGTTACTTTCACACTGGTTGCAATTTTTCCTGTTATACGATGGAAAAACTGCTGTACTTTTATTGTATTTTATGTGTCTGGCCTTGACTTCTAAGGTCCTAGCTATTCGATCTCGTGGGGCAACGTCCAAGAGTGAAGCGTATGTTGCCCGAAGCGTGGAAATGACCATTACTTTCACACTGCTTGCAATTATTCTTTTTATACGATGGAAAAACTGTTGTATTTTTACTGTATTATATGCGTCTGGAGTTGTTTTCTAATGCCCAAACTATTCGACCTGGTGGTGCAACGGCCTAGTGCGAAGCCTAGGTTGCACGGAACGTAGAAATGCCCATTACTTTAACACTGGTTGCAATTATTCCTGTTATACGATGGAAAGACTGTTGTATTTTTATTGTATTTTATGCTTCTGGCGTTGAATTCTAAGTCCCTAACTATTCGATCTCGTGGAGCAACGCCCTATAGTGAAGCCTAGTTTGCGCGGAACGTAGAAATGGCCAGTACTTTCACACTGGTTGCAGTTATTCCTGTTATACGACGAAAAAATGTTGCACTTTTATTGTATTTTATGTTTCTGGTGTTGACTTCCAAGGTCCTAGCTACTCGATCTCGTGGGGCAACGTCCGAGAGTGAAGCGTATGTTGCCCGAAACGTAGAAATGACCATTACTTTCACGATGGTTGCAATTATTCCTGTTATACGATGGAACAACTGTTGTATTTTTATTATATTTTATGCTTCTGGCGCTGACGTCTTAGTCCCTAGCTATTCGATCGGGTGGAGCAACACCCTAGAGGGAAGCCTAGGTTGCCCGGAACGTAGAAATGCCCATTACTTTAACACTGGCTGCAATTATTCCTGTTATACGATGGAAAAACTGTTGTATTTTTACTGTATTATATGCGTCTGGAGTTGCTTTCTAAAGCCGCAACTATTCGTCCTGGTGGTGCAACGCCCTAGCGCGAAGCCTAGGTTGCACGGAACGTAGAAATGCCCATTACATTCACACTGGTTGTAATTATTCCTGTTATACGATGGAACAACTGATGTATTTTTATTGTATTTTATGCTTCTGGCGCTGACCTCTTAGTCCCTAGCTATTCGATCGGTTGGAGCAACGCCCTAGAGTGAAGACTAGGTCGCCCGGAACGTACAAATGACCATACCTTTCACTCTGGTTGCAATAATTCCTGTTATACGATGGAAAAGCTGTTGTACTTTTATTGTATTTTATGCTTTGGGCGTTGACTTCTAAGGCCCTAGCTATTCGGTTTGGTGGAGCAACGCCCAAGAGTGAAGCCTAGGGTGCCCGAAACGTAGAAATGGCCAGTACTTTCACACTGGTTGCAGTAATTCCTGTTATACGACGGAAAAACTGTTTGCATTTTTATTGTACTTTATGCTTCTGTCGTTGACTTCTAAGGCCCTACCTATTCGATCTGGCGGAGCAACACCCTACAGTGAAGCCTAGGTTGCTCGGAACGTAGAAATGACCATTACCTTCACACTGTTTGCAATAATTCATTTTATACGATGGCAAAGCAGTTGTATTTATATTGTATTTTATGCTTCTGGCGTTGACTTCTAAGGCCTTATCTCTTCGATTTGGTGGAGCAACGCCTCAGAGTTAAGCCTAGGTTGCCCGGAACGTAGAAATGACCATTACTTTCACAATGTATGCAATTATTTATTTTATACGGTGGAAAAACTGTTGTACTTATATTGCATTTTATTCTTCTGGCGTTGACTTCTTAGGCCCTAACTATTCGATCTGGTGGATCAACGCCCTAGAGTGAAGCCTGCGATGCCAGGAACGTAGAAATGATTATTACCTTCACGCTAGTTGCAATTATTCCTGTTACAAGATGAAAAAACTTTTGTATTTTTATTGTATTTTATGCTTCTGGCGCTGACTTCTAAGGTGCGAGCTACTCGATCTCGTGGGGCAACGTCCAAGAGTGAAGCCTATGTTGCCCGGAACGTAGAAATGACCATAACTTTCACACTGGTTGCAATTATTCGTTTTATACGATGGAAAAGCTGTTGTATTTATATCGTATTTTATGCTGCTGGCGTTGACTTCTTAGGCCCTAACTATTCCATCTGGTGGAGCAACGCCCTAGGGTGAAGCCTAGGTTGCCCGGAACGTAGAAATGACCATCACCTTCACGCTGGTTGCAATTATTCCTGTTATACGATGGAAAAACTGTTGCATCTTTATTGTATTTTATGCTTCTGCCGTTGAATTCTTAGGCCCCAACTATTCGATCTGGTGGAGCAACGTCCTAGAGTGAAGCCTAGGTTGCCCGGAACGTACAAATGATCATAACATTCACACTGGTTACCATTATTCGTTTTATACGATGGAAAAGCTGTTGTATTTATATCGTATTTTATGCTTCTGGCGCTGACTTCTTAGACCCTAACTATTCAATCTGGTGGAACAACGCCCTAGGGTGAAGCCTAGGATGCCGGGAACGTAGAAATGACCATAACTTTCACACTGGTTGCAATTATTCGTTTTATACGATGGAAAAGCTGTAGTATTTATATCGTATTTTATGCTTCTGGCGTTGACTTCATAGGCCCTAACTATTCCATCTGGTGGAACAACGCCCTGGAGTGAAGCCTAGGTTGCCCGGAACGTGGAAATGACCACAACTTTCACACTGGTAGCAATTATTCGTTTTATACATGGAAAAACTGTTCTATTTATTTTGTATTTTATGCTTCTGGCGTTGACTTCTTAGGCCCTAACTATTCCAGCTGGTGGAACAACGCACTAGGGTGAAGCCTAGGTTGCCCGGAACGTAGAAATGACCATAACTTTCACACAGGTTGCAATTATTCGTTTTATGCGATTGAATGACTGTTGTATTTATTTTGTAGTTTATGCTTCTGGCGTTGAATTCCAAGGCCCAAACACTTCGACCTGGTGGAGCAATGCCTCAGAGTTAAGTCTAGGATGCCCGAAACGTCGATGTGATCATTAATTTCTCACTGGTTGCAACTACTCATGCTTATACGATGGAAAAACTGTTGCATTTTTATTGTTTTTTCTGCTTCTGGCTTTGACTTCTAAGGTCCTAGCTATTCGATCAGGTGAGGCAACGTCCAAGAGGGAAGCCTATGTTGCCCGGAACGTAGAAATGACCATAACTTTCACACTGGGTGCAATTATTCGTTTTATACGATGGAAAAGCTATTGTATTTATATTGTATTTTATGCTTCTGGCGTTGACTTCTTAGGCCCTAGCTATTCGATCTTGTGGAGCAATGCCTCAGAGTTAAGCCTAGGATGCCCGAAACGTCGAAATGGTCATTACTTTCGCACTGGTTGCAATTATCCCTGTTATACGATGGTAAAACTGTTGTATTTTTATTGTATTGTATGCTTCTGCCGTTGAATTCTTAGGCCCCAACTATTCGATCTGGTGGAGCAACGTCCTAGAGTGAAGCCTAGGTTGCCCGGAACGTACAAATGATCATAACATTCACACTGGTTACCATTATTCGTTTTATACGATGGAAAAGCTGTTGTATTTATATCGTATTTTATGCTTCTGGCGCTGACATCTTAGACCCTAACTATTCAATCTGGTGGAACAACGCCCTAGGGTGAAGCCTAGGTTGCCGGGAACGTAGAAATGACCATAACTTTCACACTGGTTGCAATTATTCGTTTTATACGATGGAAAAGCTGTAGTATTTATATCGTATTTTATGCTTCTGGCGTTGACTTCATAGGCCCTAACTATTCCATCTGGTGGAACAACGCCCTGGAGTGAAGCCTAGGTTGCCCGGAACGTGGAAATGACCACAACTTTCACACTGGTAGCAATTATTCGTTTTATACATGGAAAAACTGTTCTATTTATTTTGTATTTTATGCTTCTGGCGTTGACTTCTTAGGCCCTAACTATTCCATCTGGTGGAACAACGCACTAGGGTGAAGCCTAGGTTGCCCGGAACGTAGAAATGACCATAACTTTCACACTGGTAGCAATTATTCGTTTTATACATGTAAGAACTGTTCTATTTATTTTGTACTTTATGATTCTGGCGTTGACTTCTAAGGCCCCAACTATTCGATCTGGTGGTACAACGCCCTACAGTGAAGCCTAGGTTGTCCGGAACGTAGATATGACCATAACTTTCACACAGGTTGCAATTATTCGTTTTATACGATTGAATGACTGTTGTATTTATTTTGTAGTTTATGCTTCTGGCGTTGAATTCCAAGGCCCAAACACTTCGACCTGGTGGAGCAATGCCTCAGAGTTAAGTCTAGGATGCCCGAAACGTCGATGTGATCATTAATTTCTCACTGGTTGCAACTACTCATGCTTATACGATGGAAAAACTGTTGCATTTTTATTGTTTTTTCTGCTTCTGGCTTTGACTTCTAAGGTCCTAGCTATTCGATCAGGTGAGGCAACGTCCAAGAGGGAAGCCTATGTTGCCCGGAACGTAGAAATGACCATAACTTTCACACTGGGTGCAATTATTCGTTTTATACGATGGAAAAGCTATTGTATTTATATTGTATTTTATGCTTCTGGCGTTGACTTCTTAGGCCCTAGCTATTCGATCTTGTGGAGCAATGCCTCAGAGTTAAGCCTAGGATGCCCGAAACGTCGAAATGGTCATTACTTTCGCTCTGGTTGCAATTATCCCTGTTATACGATAGTAAAACTGTTGTATTTTTATTGTATTGTATGCTTCTGCCGTTGAATTCTTAGGCCCCAACTATTCGATCTGGTGGAGCAACGTCCTAGAGTGAAGCCTAGGTTGCCCGGAACGTACAAATGATCATAACATTCACACTGGTTACCATTATTCGTTTTATACGATGGAAAAGCTGTTGTATTTATATCGTATTTTATGCTTCTGGCGCTGACTTCTTAGACCCTAACTATTCAATCTGGTGGAACAACGCCCTAGGGTGAAGCCTAGGTTGCCGGGAACGTAGAAATGACCATAACTTTCACACTGGTTGCAATTATTCGTTTTATACGATGGAAAAGCTGTAGTATTTATATCGTATTTTATGCTTCTGGCGTTGACTTCATAGGCCCTAACTATTCCATCTGGTGGAACAACGCCCTGGAGTGAAGCCTAGGTTGCCCGGAACGTGGAAATGACCACAACTTTCACACTGGTAGCAATTATTCGTTTTATACATGGAAAAACTGTTCTATTTATTTTGTATTTTATGCTTCTGGCGTTGACTTCTTAGGCCCTAACTATTCCATCTGGTGGAACAACGCACTAGGGTGAAGCCTAGGTTGCCCGGAACGTAGAAATGACCATAACTTTCACACTGGTTGCCATTATTCGTTTTATACGATGGAAAATCTGTTGTATCTATATCTTATTTTATGCTTCTGGCGTTGACATCTTAGGCCCTAACTATTCCATCTGGTGGAACAACGCACTAGGGTGAAGCCTAGGCTGCCCGGAACGTAGAAATGACCATAACTTTCACACTGGTAGCAATTATTCGTTTTATACATGTAAGAACTGTTCTATTTATTTTGTATTTTATGCTTCTGGCGTTGACTTCTAAGGCCCTAACTATTCGACCTGGTGGTACAACGCCCTAGAGTGAAGCTTAGGCTGCCCGGAACGTAGAAATGACCATCACTTTCACACTGGTTGCAATTATTCCTGTTATACGATGGAAAAACTCTTTTATATTTATCGTATTTTTAGCTTCGGGCGTTGACTTCTATGGCCCTACCTATTCGATATGGTGGAGCAACACCCTACAGAGAAGCCTAGGTTGTCCGGAACGTAGATATGACCATAACCTTCACACAGGTTGCAATTATTCGTTTTATACGATTGAATGACTGTTGTATTTATTTTGTAGTTTATGCTTCTGGCGTTGAATTCCAAGGCCCTAACACTTCGACCTGGTGGGGCAATGCCTCAGAGTTAAGTTTAGGATGCCCGAAACGTCGAAATGATCATTAATTTCTCACTGGTTGCACCTACTCATGCTATACGATGGAAAAACTGTTGCATCTTTATTGTTTTTTCTGCTTCTGGCTTTGACTTCTAAGGTCCTAGCTATTCGATCAGGTGAGGCAACGTCCAAGAGGGAAGCCTATGTTGCCCGGAACGTAGAAATGACCATAACTTTCACACTGGGTGGAATTATTCGTTTTATACGATGGAAAAGCTATTGTATTTATATTGTATTTTATGCCTCTGGCGTTGACTTCTTAGGCCCTAGCTATTCGATCTTGTGGAGCAATGCCTCAGAGTTAAGCCTAGGATGCCCGAAACGTCGAAATGGTCATTACTTACGCACTGGTTGCAATTATCCCTGTTATACGATGGTAAAACTGTTGTATTTTTATTGTATTGTATGCTTTAGGCGATGACTTCTAAGGCCCTAACTATTCGATCTGGTGTAGCAACGCACTAGGGTGAAGCCTAGGTTGCCCGGAACGTGGAAATGACCATAACTTTCACACTGTTTGCCATTATTCGTTTTATACGATGGAAAAGCTGTTGTATTTATATCATATTTTATGCTTCTGGCGTTGACTTCTTAGGTCCCAACCTTTCCATCTGGTGGAACGGCGCCCTCGGGTGAAGCCTAGGTTGCCCGGAACGTATAAATGACCATAACTTTCACACAGGAAGCAATTATTCGTTTTATACATGGAAAAGCTGTTGTATTTATATTGTATTTTATGCCTCGAGCGTTGACTTCTAAGGCCCTAGCTATTCGATCTGGTGGAGCAACGGCCTAGAGTGAATCCCAGGTTGCCCGGAACGTAGAAATGACCATAACTTTCACACTGGTTGCCATTATTCGTTTTATACGGTGGAAAATCTGTTGTATCTACATCTTATTTTATGCTTCTGGCGTTGACATCTTAGGCCCCAACTATTCCAACTGGTGGAACAACGCCCTATGGTGAAGCCTAGGTTGCTCGGAACGTAGAAATGATCATCACTTTCACACTGGAAACAATTATTCGTTTTATACATGGAACAGCTGTTCTATTTATTTTGTATTTTATGCTTCGGGCGTTGACTTCTAAGGCCCTAACTATTCGATCGGGTGGAGCAACGGCCTAGAGTGAAGCCTAGGTTGCCCGGAACGTAGAAATGACCATAACCTTCACACAGGTTGCAATTATTCGTTTTATACGATGGAAAATCTGTTGTATCTATATCGTATTTTATGCTTCTGGCGTTGATTTCTTAGGCCCGAACTATTCGATCTGGTGCAACAACGTCCTAGAGCGAAGCCTAGGTTGCCTGGAACGTAGAAATGACCATCACTTTCACACGGGTTGCAATTATTCCTGTTATAGGATGGAAAGACTGTTGTATTTTTATTGTATTTAATACTTCAGGCGTTGACTTCTGTGGCCGTAGCTATTCGATGTGGTGGTAGAACGCCATAGAGTGAAGCCTAGGTTGCCCGGAAAGTAGAAATGACCATAAGTTTCATACTGGTTGCAATTATTCGTTTTATACGATGGAAAAACTGTTGTATTTATATTGTATTTTATGCTTCTGGCGTTCACTTCTTAGGCCCTAACTATTCGATCTGGTGGAACAACGCCCTAGGGTGAAGCCTAGGTTGCCCGGAACGTAGAGAAGACCATAACTTTCTCATTGTTTGCAATTATTCCTTTTATACGATCGAATAGCTGTTGTATTTATATCATATTTTATGCTTCTGGCGTTGACTTCTAAGGCACTAACCATTCGATCTGGTGGAGCAACGCCCTAGAGTGAAGCCTAGGTTGCCCGGAACGTAGAATTGGCCATCACTTTCAAACTGGTTGCAATTAATCCTGTTATACGATGGAAAAACTGTTGTATTTTTATTGCCTTTTATGCTTCGGGCGTTGACTTCTAAGGCCCTAACTATTCAATCTGTTGGAGCAACGCCCTAGGGTGAAGCCTAGGTTGCCCGGAAAGTAGAAATGACGTTAACTTTCATACTGGTTGCAATTATTCGTTTTATACGATGGAAACACTGTTGTATTTATATTATATTTTATGCATCTGGCGTTGACTTCTAAGGCACTAACTATTCGATCTAGTGGATCAACGCCCTACAGTGAAGCCTAGGTTGCCCGGTACGTAGAAATGACCATCTCTCTCAAACTGGTTGCAATTATTCCTGTCATATGATGGAAAAACTGTTGCATCTTTATTGAATTTTATGCTTCTGGCGTTGACTTCTAAGGCCCTAACTATTCTATCTGGTGGATCAACGCCCTAGAGTGTAGCCTATGTTGCTCGGAATGTAGAAATGACCATTACTTTCACACTGTTTGCAATTATTCCTTTTATTCGATGGAAAAGCTGTTGTATTTATATCGTATTTTATGCTCCTGGCGTTGACTTCTAAGGACCTAACTATTCGATCTGGTGGAACAACGCCCTAGAGTGAGGCCTAGGTTGCACGGAACGTAGAAATGACCAGTAGTTTCACACTGTTTGCAGTTATTCCTGTTATTCGATGGAAAAACTGTTGCACCTTTATTGTATTTTATGCTTCTGGTGTTGACTTCTAAGGCCCTAACTATTCGATCTGGTGGAGTAACGACCTAGAGTGAAGCCTAGGTTGCCCGGAACGTAGAAATGACCATCACTTTTACAGTGGTTGCAATTATTCCTGTTATACGATGGAAAAACTCTTGTATATTTATTGTATTTTATGCTTCGGTCGTTGACTTCTATGGCACTACCTATTCGATCTGGTGGAGCAAGACGCTACAGAGAAGCCTAGGTTGACCGGAACGTGGAAATGAACATAACTTTCACACTGTTTGCAATTTTTCATTTTATGCGATGGCAAAGCTGTTGTATTTATATTGTATTTTATGCTTCTGGCATTGACTTCTAAGGCCGTAGCTATTAGATGTGCTGGACCAACGCCGTAGAGTGACGTCCAGGATGCCCGGAACGTAGAAATGTCCATTACTTTCACACTGGTTGCTATTATTCGTTTTATACGATGGAAAAACTCTTGTATATTTATTGTATTTTATGCTTCGGGCGTTGACTTCTATGGCCCTACCCATTCGATCTGGTGAAGCAAGACCCTACAGTGAAGCCTAGGTTGACCGGAACATAGAAATGAACATAACTTTCACACTGTTTGCAATTTTTCATTTTATGCGATGGCAAAGCTGTTGTATATATATTGTATTTTATGCTTCTGGCGTTAACTTCTTAGGCCCTGACTATTCGATCTGGTGGAACAACGCCCCAGAGTGGAGCCTAGGTTGCCCGGAACGTAGGACATACCATTACATTCACACTGGCTGCAATTACTCCTGTTATACGATCGAAAAACTGTTGTATTTTTATTGTATTTTATGCTTCTGGCGTTGACTTCTTAGGCCCTGACTATTCCATCTGGTGGAACGACGCCCTAGAGTGAAGCGTAGGTTGCCGAGAACGTTGAAATGACCATCACTTTCACACTGGTTGCAATTATTGCTGTTATACGATGGAAAAACTATTGTATATTTACTGTATTTTATGCTTCGGGCGTTGACTTCGATGGCCCTACCTATTCGATTTGGTGGAGCAACACCCTACAGTGAAGCCTAGATTGTCAGAAACGTAGAAATGAACATAACTTTCACACTGGTAGCAATTATTCGTTTTATACAATGGAAAAACTGTTCTATTTATTTTGTATTTTATGCTTCGGGCGTTGACTTCTAAGGCCCTAACTATTCGATCTGGTGGAGCAACGCCCTAGAGTGAAGCCTAGGTTACCGGGAACGTAGAAATGACCAGAACTTTCACACTGGTTGCTATTATTCGTTTTATACGATGGAAAATCTGTTATATTTATATTGTATTTTATGCTTCGGGCGTTGACTTCTAAAGCCCTAACTGTTCGATCTGGTGGAGCAACGCCCTAGAGTGAAGCCTAGGTTGCCCGGAACGTAGAAATGACCAGAACTTTCACACTGGTAGCAATTATTCGTTTTATACGATGGAACAACTGTTCTATTTATTTTGTATTTCATGCTTCGGGCGTTGACTTCTAAGGCCCTAACTATTCAATCTGTTGGAGCAACGCCCTAGGGTGAGGCCTAGGTTGCCCGGAAAGTAGAAATGACCATAACTTTCATACTGGTTGCAATTATTCGTTTTATACGATGGAACAACTGTTCTATTTATTTTGTATTTCATGCTTCGGGCGTTGACTTCTAAGGCCCTAACTATTCAATCTGTTGGAGCAACGCCCTAGAGTGAAGCCTAGGTTACCCGGAACGTAGAAATGACCAGTACTTTCACACTGGCTGCAATTATTCCTGTTATACTATGGAAAGATTGTTGTATTTTTATTGTGTTTTTTGCTTCACGGGGTTGACTTCTCAGGCGCTAACTATTCGATCTGGTGCAGCAACGCCCTAGAGTGAAGCCTAGGTTACACGGAACGTAGAAATGACCAGTACTTTCACACTGGATGCAATTATTCCTGTTATACCGTGGAAGGACTGTTGTATTTTTATACTATTTTATGCTTCTGGCGTTGACTTCTTAGGCCCTAACTATTCGATCTCGTGGCACAAAGCGCTAAAGTGAAGCCTTGGTTGCACGGAACGTAGAAATGACCATAACTTTCACACTGGTTGCAATTATTCGCTTTATGCGATTGAAAAACTGTTATATTTATGTTGTATTTTATGCTACTGGAGTTGACTTCTTAGGTCCTAACTATTCGATCTGGTGGAGCAACGCCCTAGAGTGAAGTCTAGGTTGCCCGGAACGTAGAAATGACCATAACTTTCACACGGTTTGCAATTATACATTTTATACGATGGAAAAGCTGCTGCATCTTTATTGTATTTTATGCTTCTCGCCTTGACTTCTAAGGCCGTAGCTATTCGATGTGGTGGAGGAACGCCCTATAGTGAAGTCTAGGTTGCCCGGAACGTAGAAATGAGCACAACATTCACACTGGTTGCAATTATTCGTTTTATACAATGGAAAAACTGTTGTATTTATATTGTACTTTATGCTTCATCTGTTGACGTCTTAGTCCCTAGCTATTCGATCGGGTGGAGCAACACCCTAGAGGGAAGCCTAGGTTGCCCGGAACGTAGAAATGACCGTTACTTTCACACTGGTTGCAATTTTTCCTGTTATACGATGGAAAAACTGCTGTACTTTTATTGTATTTTATGTGTCTGGCCTTGACTTCTAAGGTCCTAGCTATTCGATCTCGTGGGGCAACGTCCAAGAGTGAAGCGTATGTTGCCCGAAGCGTAGAAATGACCATTACTTTCACACTGCTTGCAATTATTCTTTTTATACGATGGAAAAACTGTTGTATTTTTACTGTATTATATGCGTCTGGAGTTGCTTTCTAAAGCCGCAACTATTCGTCCTGGTGGTGCAACGCCCTAGCGCGAAGCCTAGGTTGCACGGAACGTAGAAATGCCCATTACATTCACACTGGTTGTAATTATTCCTGTTATACGATGGAACAACTGATGTATTTTTATTGTATTTTATGCTTCTGGCGCTGACCTCTTAGTCCCTAGCTATTCGATCGGTTGGAGCAACGCCCTAGAGTGAAGACTAGGTCGCCCGGAACGTACAAATGACCATACCTTTCACTCTGGTTGCAATAATTCCTGTTATACGATGGAAAAGCTGTTGTACTTTTATTGTATTTTATGCTTTGGGCGTTGACTTCTAAGGCCCTAGCTATTCGGTTTGGTGGAGCAACGCCCAAGAGTGAAGCCTAGGGTGCCCGAAACGTAGAAATGGCCAGTACTTTCACACTGGTTGCAGTAATTCCTGTTATACGACGGAAAAACTGTTTGCATTTTTATTGTACTTTATGCTTCTGTCGTTGACTTCTAAGGCCCTACCTATTCGATCTGGCGGAGCAACACCCTACAGTGAAGCCTAGGTTGCTCGGAACGTAGAAATGACCATTACCTTCACACTGTTTGCAATAATTCATTTTATACGATGGCAAAGCAGTTGTATTTATATTGTATTTTATGCTTCTGGCGTTGACTTCTAAGGCCTTATCTCTTCGATTTGGTGGAGCAACGCCTCAGAGTTAAGCCTAGGTTGCCCGGAACGTAGAAATGACCATTACTTTCACAATGTATGCAATTATTTATTTTATACGGTGGAAAAACTGTTGTACTTATATTGCATTTTATTCTTCTGGCGTTGACTTCTTAGGCCCTAACTATTCGATCTGGTGGATCAACGCCCTAGAGTGAAGCCTGCGATGCCAGGAACGTAGAAATGATTATTACCTTCACGCTAGTTGCAATTATTCCTGTTACAAGATGAAAAAACTTTTGTATTTTTATTGTATTTTATGCTTCTGGCGCTGACTTCTAAGGTGCGAGCTACTCGATCTCGTGGGGCAACGTCCAAGAGTGAAGCCTATGTTGCCCGGAACGTAGAAATGACCATAACTTTCACACTGGTTGCAATTATTCGTTTTATACGATGGAAAAGCTGTTGTATTTATATCGTATTTTATGCTGCTGGCGTTGACTTCTTAGGCCCTAACTATTCCATCTGGTGGAGCAACGCCCTAGGGTGAAGCCTAGGTTGCCCGGAACGTAGAAATGACCATCACCTTCACGCTGGTTGCAATTATTCCTGTTATACGATGGAAAAACTGTTGCATCTTTATTGTATTTTATGCTTCTGCCGTTGAATTCTTAGGCCCCAACTATTCGATCTGGTGGAGCAACGTCCTAGAGTGAAGCCTAGGTTGCCCGGAACGTACAAATGATCATAACATTCACACTGGTTACCATTATTCGTTTTATACGATGGAAAAGCTGTTGTATTTATATCGTATTTTATGCTTCTGGCGCTGACTTCTTAGACCCTAACTATTCAATCTGGTGGAACAACGCCCTAGGGTGAAGCCTAGGATGCCGGGAACGTAGAAATGACCATAACTTTCACACTGGTTGCAATTATTCGTTTTATACGATGGAAAAGCTGTAGTATTTATATCGTATTTTATGCTTCTGGCGTTGACTTCATAGGCCCTAACTATTCCATCTGGTGGAACAACGCCCTGGAGTGAAGCCTAGGTTGCCCGGAACGTGGAAATGACCACAACTTTCACACTGGTAGCAATTATTCGTTTTATACATGGAAAAACTGTTCTATTTATTTTGTATTTTATGCTTCTGGCGTTGACTTCTTAGGCCCTAACTATTCCAGCTGGTGGAACAACGCACTAGGGTGAAGCCTAGGTTGCCCGGAACGTAGAAATGACCATAACTTTCACACTGGGTGCAATTATTCGTTTTATACGATGGAAAAGCTATTGTATTTATATTGTATTTTATGCTTCTGGCGTTGACTTCTTAGGCCCTAGCTATTCGATCTTGTGGAGCAATGCCTCAGAGTTAAGCCTAGGATGCCCGAAACGTCGAAATGGTCATTACTTTCGCACTGGTTGCAATTATCCCTGTTATACGATGGTAAAACTGTTGTATTTTTATTGTATTGTATGCTTCTGCCGTTGAATTCTTAGGCCCCAACTATTCGATCTGGTGGAGCAACGTCCTAGAGTGAAGCCTAGGTTGCCCGGAACGTACAAATGATCATAACATTCACACTGGTTACCATTATTCGTTTTATACGATGGAAAAGCTGTTGTATTTATATCGTATTTTATGCTTCTGGCGCTGACTTCTTAGACCCTAACTATTCAATCTGGTGGAACAACGCCCTAGGGTGAAGCCTAGGTTGCCGGGAACGTAGAAATGACCATAACTTTCACACTGGTTGCAATTATTCGTTTTATACGATGGAAAAGCTGTAGTATTTATATCGTATTTTATGCTTCTGGCGTTGACTTCATAGGCCCTAACTATTCCATCTGGTGGAACAACGCCCTGGAGTGAAGCCTAGGTTGCCCGGAACGTGGAAATGACCACAACTTTCACACTGGTAGCAATTATTCGTTTTATACATGGAAAAACTGTTCTATTTATTTTGTATTTTATGCTTCTGGCGTTGACTTCTTAGGCCCTAACTATTCCATCTGGTGGAACAACGCACTAGGGTGAAGCCTAGGTTGCCCGGAACGTAGAAATGACCATAACTTTCACACTGGTAGCAATTATTCGTTTTATACATGTAAGAACTGTTCTATTTATTTTGTACTTTATGATTCTGGCGTTGACTTCTAAGGCCCCAACTATTCGATCTGGTGGTACAACGCCCTACAGTGAAGCCTAGGTTGTCCGGAACGTAGATATGACCATAACTTTCACACAGGTTGCAATTATTCGTTTTATACGATTGAATGACTGTTGTATTTATTTTGTAGTTTATGCTTCTGGCGTTGAATTCCAAGGCCCAAACACTTCGACCTGGTGGAGCAATGCCTCAGAGTTAAGTCTAGGATGCCCGAAACGTCGATGTGATCATTAATTTCTCACTGGTTGCAACTACTCATGCTTATACGATGGAAAAACTGTTGCATTTTTATTGTTTTTTCTGCTTCTGGCTTTGACTTCTAAGGTCCTAGCTATTCGATCAGGTGAGGCAACGTCCAAGAGGGAAGCCTATGTTGCCCGGAACGTAGAAATGACCATAACTTTCACACTGGGTGCAATTATTCGTTTTATACGATGGAAAAGCTATTGTATTTATATTGTATTTTATGCTTCTGGCGTTGACTTCTTAGGCCCTAGCTATTCGATCTTGTGGAGCAATGCCTCAGAGTTAAGCCTAGGATGCCCGAAACGTCGAAATGGTCATTACTTTCGCTCTGGTTGCAATTATCCCTGTTATACGATGGTAAAACTGTTGTATTTTTATTGTATTGTATGCTTCTGCCGTTGAATTCTTAGGCCCCAACTATTCGATCTGGTGGAGCAACGTCCTAGAGTGAAGCCTAGGTTGCCCGGAACGTACAAATGATCATAACATTCACACTGGTTACCATTATTCGTTTTATACGATGGAAAAGCTGTTGTATTTATATCGTATTTTATGCTTCTGGCGCTGACTTCTTAGACCCTAACTATTCAATCTGGTGGAACAACGCCCTAGGGTGAAGCCTAGGTTGCCGGGAACGTAGAAATGACCATAACTTTCACACTGGTTGCAATTATTCGTTTTATACGATGGAAAAGCTGTAGTATTTATATCGTATTTTATGCTTCTGGCGTTGACTTCATAGGCCCTAACTATTCCATCTGGTGGAACAACGCCCTGGAGTGAAGCCTAGGTTGCCCGGAACGTGGAAATGACCACAACTTTCACACTGGTAGCAATTATTCGTTTTATACATGGAAAAACTGTTCTATTTATTTTGTATTTTATGCTTCTGGCGTTGACTTCTTAGGCCCTAACTATTCCATCTGGTGGAACAACGCACTAGGGTGAAGCCTAGGTTGCCCGGAACATAGAAATGACCATAACTTTCACACTGGTAGCAATTATTCGTTTTATACATGTAAGAACTGTTCTATTTATTTTGTACTTTATGATTCTGGCGTTGACTTCTAAGGCCCCAACTATTCGATCTGGTGGTACAACGCCCTACAGTGAAGCCTAGGTTGTCCGGAACGTAGATATGACCATAACTTTCACACAGGTTGCAATTATTCGTTTTATACGATTGAATGACTGTTGTATTTATTTTGTAGTTTATGCTTCTGGCGTTGAATTCCAAGGCCCAAACACTTCGACCTGGTGGAGCAATGCCTCAGAGTTAAGTCTAGGATGCCCGAAACGTCGATGTGATCATTAATTTCTCACTGGTTGCAACTACTCATGCTTATACGATGGAAAAACTGTTGCATTTTTATTGTTTTTTCTGCTTCTGGCTTTGACTTCTAAGGTTCTAGCTATTCGATCAGGTGAGGCAACGTCCAAGAGGGAAGCCTATGTTGCCCGGAACGTAGAAATGACCATAACTTTCACACTGGGTGCAATTATTCGTTTTATACGATGGAAAAGCTATTGTATTTATATTGTATTTTATGCTTCTGGCGTTGACTTCTTAGGCCCTAGCTATTCGATCTTGTGGAGCAATGCCTCAGAGTTAAGCCTAGGATGCCCGAAACGTCGAAATGGTCATTACTTTCGCACTGGTTGCAATTATCCCTGTTATACGATGGTAAAACTGTTGTATTTTTATTGTATTGTATGCTTTAGGCGATGACTTCTAAGGCCCTAACTATTCGATCTGGTGTAGCAACGCACTAGGGTGAAGCCTAGGTTGCCCGGAACGTGGAAATGACCATAACTTTCACACTGTTTGCCATTATTCGTTTTATACGATGGAAAAGCTGTTGTATTTATATCATATTTTATGCTTCTGGCGTTGACTTCTTAGGTCCCAACCTTTCCATCTGGTGGAACGGCGACCTCGGGTGAAGCCTAGGTTGCCCGGAACGTAGAAATGACCATAACTTTCACACAGGAAGCAATTATTCGTTTTATACATGGAAAAGCTGATGTATTTATATTGTATTTTATGCCTCGGGCGTTGACTTCTAAGGCCCTAGCTATTCGATCTGGTGGAGCAACGGCCTAGAGTGAAGCCCAGGTTGCCCGGAACGTAGAAATGACCATAACTTTCACACTGGTTGCCATTATTCGTTTTATACGATGGAAAATCTGTTGTATCTATATCTTATTTTATGCTTCTGGCGTTGACATCTTAGGCCCTAACTATTCCATCTGGTGGAACAACGCACTAGGGTGAAGCCTAGGCTGCCCGGAACGTAGAAATGACCATAACTTTCACACTGGTAGCAATTATTCGTTTTATACATGTAAGAGCTGTTCTATTTATTTTGTATTTTATGCTTCTGGCGTTGACTTCTAAGGCCCTAACTATTCGACCTGGTGGTACAACGCCCTAGAGTGAAGCTTAGGTTGCCCGGAACGTAGAAATGACCATCACTTTCACACTGGTTGCAATTATTCCTGTTATACGATGGAAAAACTCTTTTATATTTATCGTATTTTTAGCTTCGGGCGTTGACTTCTATGGCCCTACCTATTCGATATGGTGGAGCAACACCCTACAGTGAAGCCTAGGTTGTCCGGAACGTAGATATGACCATAACCTTCACACAGGTTGCAATTATTCGTTTTATACGATTGAATGACTGTTGTATTTATTTTGTAGTTTATGCTTCTGGCGTTGAATTCCAAGGCCCTAACACTTCGACCTGGTGGGGCAATGCCTCAGAGTTAAGTTTAGGATGCCCGAAACGTCGAAATGATCATTAATTTCTCACTGGTTGCACCTACTCATGCTATACGATGGAAAAACTGTTGCATCTTTATTGTTTTTTCTGCTTCTGGCTTTGACTTCTAAGGTCCTAGCTATTCGATCAGGTGAGGCAACGTCCAAGAGGGAAGCCGATGTTGCCCGGAACGTAGAAATGACCATAACTTTCACACTGGGTGGAATTATTCGTTTTATACGATGGAAAAGCTATTGTATTTATATTGTATTTTATGCCTCTGGCGTTGACTTCTTAGGCCCTAGCTATTCGATCTTGTGGAGCAATGCCTCAGAGTTAAGCCTAGGATGCCCGAAACGTCGAAATGGTCATTACTTACGCACTGGTTGCAATTATCCCTGTTATACGATGGTAAAACTGTTGTATTTTTATTGTATTGTATGCTTTAGGCGATGACTTCTAAGGCCCTAACTATTCGATCTGGTGTAGCAACGCACTAGGGTGAAGCCTAGGTTGCCCGGAACGTGGAAATGACCATAACTTTCACACTGTTTGCCATTATTCGTTTTATACGATGGAAAAGCTGTTGTATTTATATCATATTTTATGCTTCTGGCGTTGACTTCTTAGGTCCCAACCTTTCCATCTGGTGGAACGGCGCCCTCGGGTGAAGCCTAGGTTGCCCGGAACGTATAAATGACCATAACTTTCACACAGGAAGCAATTATTCGTTTTATACATGGAAAAGCTGTTGTATTTATATTGTATTTTATGCCTCGAGCGTTGACTTCTAAGGCCCTAGCTATTCGATCTGGTGGAGCAACGGCCTAGAGTGAATCCCAGGTTGCCCGGAACGTAGAAATGACCATAACTTTCACACTGGTTGCCATTATTCGTTTTATACGGTGGAAAATCTGTTGTATCTACATCTTATTTTATGCTTCTGGCGTTGACATCTTAGGCCCCAACTATTCCAACTGGTGGAACAACGCCCTATGGTGAAGCCTAGGTTGCTCGGAACGTAGAAATGATCATCACTTTCACACTGGAAACAATTATTCGTTTTATACATGGAACAGCTGTTCTATTTATTTTGTATTTTATGCTTCGGGCGTTGACTTCTAAGGCCCTAACTATTCGATCGGGTGGAGCAACGGCCTAGAGTGAAGCCTAGGTTGCCCGGAACGTAGAAATGACCATAACCTTCACACAGGTTGCAATTATTCGTTTTATACGATGGAAAATCTGTTGTATCTATATCGTATTTTATGCTTCTGGCGTTGATTTCTTAGGCCCGAACTATTCGATCTGGTGCAACAACGTCCTAGAGCGAAGCCTAGGTTGCCTGGAACGTAGAAATGACCATCACTTTCACACGGGTTGCAATTATTCCTGTTATAGGATGGAAAGACTGTTGTATTTTTATTGTATTTAATACTTCAGGCGTTGACTTCTGTGGCCGTAGCTATTCGATGTGGTGGTAGAACGCCATAGAGTGAAGCCTAGGTTGCCCGGAAAGTAGAAATGACCATAAGTTTCATACTGGTTGCAATTATTCGTTTTATACGATGGAAAAACTGTTGTATTTATATTGTATTTTATGCTTCTGGCGTTCACTTCTTAGGCCCTAACTATTCGATCTGGTGGAACAACGCCCTAGGGTGAAGCCTAGGTTGCCCGGAACGTAGAGAAGACCATAACTTTCTCATTGTTTGCAATTATTCCTTTTATACGATCGAAAAGCTGTTGTATTTATATCGTATTTTATGCTTCTGGCGTTGACTTCTAAGGCACTAACCATTCGATCTGGTGGAGCAACGCCCTAGAGTGAAGCCTAGGTTGCCCGGAACGTAGAATTGGCCATCACTTTCAAACTGGTTGCAATTAATCCTGTTATACGATGGAAAAACTGTTGTATTTTTATTGCCTTTTATGCTTCGGGCGTTGACTTCTAAGGCCCTAACTATTCAATCTGTTGGAGCAACGCCCTAGGGTGAAGCCTAGGTTGCCCGGAAAGTAGAAATGACGTTAACTTTCATACTGGTTGCAATTATTCGTTTTATACGATGGAAAAACTGTTGTATTTATATTATATTTTATGCATCTGGCGTTGACTTCTAAGGCACTAACTATTCGATCTAGTGGATCAACGCCCTACAGTGAAGCCTAGGTTGCCCGGTACGTAGAAATGACCATCTCTCTCAAACTGGTTGCAATTATTCCTGTCATATGATGGAAAAACTGTTGCATCTTTATTGAATTTTATGCTTCTGGCGTTGACTTCTAAGGCCCTAACTATTCTATCTGGTGGATCAACGCCCTAGAGTGTAGCCTATGTTGCTCGGAATGTAGAAATGACCATTACTTTCACACTGTTTGCAATTATTCCTTTTATTCGATGGAAAAGCTGTTGTATTTATATCGTATTTTATGCTCCTGGCGTTGACTTCTAAGGACCTAACTATTCGATCTGGTGGAACAACGCCCTAGAGTGAGGCCTAGGTTGCACGGAACGTAGAAATGACCAGTAGTTTCACACTGTTTGCAGTTATTCCTGTTATTCGATGGAAAAACTGTTGCACCTTTATTGTATTTTATGCTTCTGGTGTTGACTTCTAAGGCCCTAACTATTCGATCTGGTGGAGTAACGACCTAGAGTGAAGCCTAGGTTGCCCGGAACGTAGAAATGACCATCACTTTTACAGTGGTTGCAATTATTCCTGTTATACGATGGAAAAACTCTTGTATATTTATTGTATTTTATGCTTCGGTCGTTGACTTCTATGGCACTACCTATTCGATCTGGTGGAGCAAGACGCTACAGAGAAGCCTAGGTTGACCGGAACGTGGAAATGAACATAACTTTCACACTGTTTGCAATTTTTCATTTTATGCGATGGCAAAGCTGTTGTATTTATATTGTATTTTATGCTTCTGGCGTTGACTTCTAAGGCCATAGCTATTAGATGTGCTGGACCAACGCCGTAGAGTGACGTCCAGGATGCCCGGAACGTAGAAATGTCCATTACTTTCACACTGGTTGCTATTATTCGTTTTATACGATGGAAAAACTCTTGTATATTTATTGTATTTTATGCTTCGGGCGTTGACTTCTATGGCCCTACCCATTCGATCTGGTGAAGCAAGACCCTACAGTGAAGCCTAGGTTGACCGGAACATAGAAATGAACATAACTTTCACACTGTTTGCAATTTTTCATTTTATGCGATGGCAAAGCTGTTGTATATATATTGTATTTTATGCTTCTGGCGTTAACTTCTTAGGCCCTGACTATTCGATCTGGTGGAACAACGCCCCAGAGTGGAGCCTAGGTTGCCCGGAACGTAGGACATACCATTACATTCACACTGGCTGCAATTACTCCTGTTATACGATCGAAAAACTGTTGTATTTTTATTGTATTTTATGCTTCTGGCGTTGACTTCTTAGGCCCTAGCTATTCCATCTGGTGGAACGACGCCCTAGAGTGAAGCGTAGGTTGCCGAGAACGTTGAAATGACCATCACTTTCACACTGGTTGCAATTATTGCTGTTATACGATGGAAAAACTCTTGTATATTTACTGTATTTTATGCTTCGGGCGTTGACTTCGATGGCCCTACCTATTCGATTTGGTGGAGCAACACCCTACAGTGAAGCCTAGATTGTCAGAAACGTAGAAATGAACATAACTTTCACACTGGTAGCAATTATTCGTTTTATACAATGGAAAAACTGTTCTATTTATTTTGTATTTTATGCTTCGGGCGTTGACTTCTAAGGCCCTAACTATTCGATCTGGTGGAGCAACGCCCTAGAGTGAAGCCTAGGTTACCGGGAACGTAGAAATGACCAGAACTTTCACACTGGTTGCTATTATTCGTTTTATACGATGGAAAAACTGTTATATTTATATTGTATTTTATGCTTCGGGCGTTGACTTCTAAAGCCCTAACTGTTCGATCTGGTGGAGCAACGCCCTAGAGTGAAGCCTAGGTTGCCCGGAACGTAGAAATGACCAGAACTTTCACACTGGTAGCAATTATTCGTTTTATACGATGGAACAACTGTTCTATTTATTTTGTATTTCATGCTTCGGGCGTTGACTTCTAAGGCCCTAACTATTCAATCTGTTGGAGCAACGCCCTAGGGTGAGGCCTAGGTTGCCCGGAAAGTAGAAATGACCATAACTTTCATACTGGTTGCAATTATTCGTTTTATACGATGGAAAAACTGTTGTATTTATATTGTATTTTATGCTTCTGGCGCTGACTTCTAGGGCACTACCTATTCGATCTGATGGAGCAGCGCCCTAGAGTTAAGCCTAGGTTGCCGGAACGTAGAAATGACCATAACTTTCACACTGGTAGCAGTTATTCGTTTTATACAATGGAAAAACTGTTCTATTTATTTTGCAGTTTATGCTTCGGGCGTTGACTTCTAAGGCCCTAACTATTCGATCTGGTTTAGCCACACCCTAGGGTGAAGGCAAGCTTGCTCGGAACGTAGGACATACCATTACCTTCACACTGGTTGCAATTATTCTTGTTATACGATGGAAAAACTGTTGCATCTTTATTGTATTTTATGCTTCTGGCGTTGACTTCTAAGGCCCTATCTATTCGAACTGGTGGAGCAACGCCCCAGAGTGAAGCCTGGGTTGCCCGGAACGTAGAAATGACCATAACATTCACACTGGTTGCTATTATTCGTTTTATACGATGGAAAAACTGTTATATTTATATTGTATTTTATGCTTCTGGCGTTGCCTTCTTATGCCCTAACTGTTCGATCTGGCGGAACAACGCCATAGAGTGAAGCCTAGATTGCCCGGATCGTAGAAATGACCATTACTTTCACACTGTTTGCAATTATTCCTGTTATACGATGGAAAAACTGATGTATTTTTATTGCATTTTATGCTTCCGGCGTTGACTTCTAAGGCCCTAACTATTCAATCTGTTGGAGCAACGCCCTAGAGTGATGCCTAAGTTGTCCGGAACGTAGCAGTTAACATCACTTTCAAACTGGTTGCAAATATTCCTGTTATATGATGGAAAAACTGTTGTATTTTTATTGCATTTTATGCTTCGTGCATCGACTTCTAAGGCCCTAACTATTCAATCTGTAGGAGCAACGCCCTAGGGTGTAGCCTAGGTTGCCCGTAAGGTAGAAATGACCATAGCTTTCATACTGGTTGCAATTATTCGTTTTATATGATGGAAAAACTGTTGTATTTATATTGTATTTTATGCTTCTGTCGTTGACGTCTAAGGCCGTAGATATTAGATGTGGTGGAGCAACGCACTAGAGTGACGCCCAGGTTGCCCGGAACGTAGAAATGACCATTACTTTCGCAATGTTTGCAATTATGCATTTTATTCGATGGAAAAACTGTTGTATTTATGTTGTATTTTATCCTTCTGGCGTTGACTTCTTAGGCCCTAACATTTCGATCTGGTGGAGCAACGCCCTACTGTGAAGCCTAGGTTGCCCGGAACGTGGATACGACCATAACCTTCACACAGGTTGCAATTACTCGTTTTATACGGTGTAAAGGCTGTTGTGTTTATTTTGTATTTTATTCTTCTGGTGTTGACTTCTTAGGCCCTAACTATTCGATCTCGTGGAGCAACGCCCTAGAGTGAAGCCTAGGTTGCTCGGAATGTAGAAATGACCATAACTTTCACACTGGTTGCAATTATTCGTTTTATACGATGGAAAAACTGTTGCATCTTTATCGTATTCTATGCTTCTGGCGTTGACTTCTTAGGCCGTAACTATTCGATCCGGTGGAGCAACGCCCTGGAGTGAAACCTAGGTTGCCCGGAACGCAGAAATGACCACCACTATCACACTGGTTGCAAATTATTCCTGCTATACGATGGAAAAACTGTTGTATTTTTATTGCATTTTATGCTTGGGGCACTGACTTCTAAGGGCCTACCTATTCAATCTGTAGGAGCAACGCCCTAGGGTGAGGCCAAGGTTGCCCGGAACATAGAAATGACCATAACTTTCACACTGGTTGCAATTATTCCTGTTATACGATGGCAAAGCTGTTGTATTTATATTGTATTTTATGCTTGTGTCGTTGACTTCTAAGGCCGTAGCAATTAGTTGTGGTGGAGCAACGCCCTAGAGTGACGCCTAGGTTGCCGGGACTTAGAAATGACCATTAGATTCACAATGTTTGCAATTATTCGTTTTATAGGATGGAAAAACTGTTCTATTTATTTTGTATTTTATGCTTCGGGCGTTGACTCCTAAGGCCCCAACTATTCGATCAGGTGGAGCAACGCCCTGGAGTGAAGCCTAGGTTGCCCGGTACGTAGAAATGACCATAACTTTCACACTGGCTGCTATTGTTCGTTTTATACGATGGAAAAACTGTTATATTAATATTGTATTTTATAATTCTGGCATTGACTTCTTAGGCCCTAACTATTCGATCTTGTGGAACAACGCCCTAGAGTGAAGCCTAGGTAGCCTGGAACGTAGAAATGACCATCACTTTCACACGGGTTGCCATTATTCCTGTTATACGATGGAAAGACTGTTGTATTTTTATGGTATTTTATACTTCTGGCGTTGACTTCTTAGGCCGTAACTATTCGATCTGGTGGAACAACGCCGTAGAGTGAAGCCTAGGTTGCCCGGATCGTAGAAATGACCATTACTTTCACACTGTTTGCAATTATTCCTTTTATACGATGGAAAAGCTGTTGTATTTATATCGTATTTTATGCTCCTGGCGTTGACTTCTAAGGACCTAACTATTCGATCTGGTGGAACAACGCCCTAGAGTGAGGCCTAGGTTGCCCGGAACGTAGAAGTGACCATCACTTCCATACTGGTAGCAATTATTCGTTTTATACGATTGAAAGACTGTTGTGTTTATATTGTATTTTATGCTTCTGGCGTTGACTTCTAAGGCTCTAACTATTCGATCTGGTGGAGCAACGCCCTAGAGTAAAGCCTAGGTTGCCCGGAACGTAGAAGTGACCATCACTTTCAAACTGTTTGCAATTAATCCTTTTATACGATGGAAAAACTGATGTATTTTTATTGCATTTTATGCTTCCGGCGTTGACTTCTAAGGCCCTAACTATTCAATCTGTTGGAGCAACGCCCTAGGGTGAAGCCTAGGTTGTCCGGAACGTAGAAATGACGTTAACTTTGGTACTGGTTGCAATTACTTGTTTTATACGATTGAAAAACTGTTGTATTTATATTGTATTTTATGCATCTGGCGTTGACTTCTTATGCCCAAACTATTCCATCTGGTGGAACAACGCCCTATGGTAAAGCCTAGGTTGCCCGGAACGTAGAAATGACTATAACTTTCACACCGGTAGCAATTATTCGTTTTATACGATTGAAAAACTGTTCTATTTATTTTGAATTTTATACTTCGGGCGTTGACTTCTAAGGCCCTAAATATTCAATCTGTTGAAGCAACGCCCTAGGGTGAAGCCTAGGTTGCCCGGAAAGTAGAAATGACCATAACTTTCATACTGGTTGCAATTATTCGTTTTATGAGATGGAAAAACTGTTGTATTTATATTGTATTTTATGCTTCTGACGTTGACTTCTAAGGCACTAGTTATTCGATCTGGTGAAGCAACGCCCTAAGGTGATGCCTAGGTTGCCCGGAACGTAGAAATGACCATTACTTTCGCAATGTTTGCAATTATACATTTTATTCGATGGAAAAGCTGTTGTATTTATGTTGTATTTTATCCTTCTGGCGTTGACTTCTTAGGCCCTAACATTTCGATCTTGTGGAGCAACGCCCTACTGTGAAGCCTAGGTTGCCCGGAACGTGGATATGACCATAACCTTCACACTGGTTGCAATTATTAGTTTTATACGATGGAAAAGCTGTTGTATTTATATCGTATTTTATGCTTCTGGCGTTGACTTCTTAGGCCCTAACTATTCCACCTGGTGGAACAACGCCCTAGGGTGAAGCCTAGGTTGCCCGGAACGTAGAAATGACCATCACTTTCAAACTGGTTGAAATTAATCCTTTTATACGATGGAAAAACTGTTATATTTATATTGTATTTTATGCTTCTGGAGTTGCCTTCTTAGGCCCTAACTGTTCGATCTGGTGGAACAACGGCCTAGAGTGACGCCTAGGTTACACGGAACGTAGAAATGACCAGTACTTTCACACTGTTAGCAGTTACTCCTGTTATATGATGGAAAAACTGTTGTATTTTTATTGCATTTTATGCTTCCGGCGTTGACTTCTAAGGCCCTAACTATTCAATCTGTTGGAGTAACGCCCTAGGGTGAAGCCTAGGTTGCCCAGAAAGTAGAAATGACGTTATCTTTCATACTGGTTGCAATTATTCGTTTTATACGATGGAAAAACTGTTGTATTTATATTGTATTTTATGCTTCTGGCGTTGACTTCTAAGGCACTAACTATTCGATCTGGTGGAGCAACGCCCTAGAGGGAAGCATAAGTTGCCCTGAACGTAGCAATTACCATCACTTTCAAACTGGTTGCAAATATTCCTATTATATGATGGAAAAACTGATGTATTTTTATTGCATTTTATGCTTCGGGCATTGACTTCTAAGGCCCTAACTATTCAATCTGTAGGAGCAACGCCCTAGGGTGTAGCCTAGGTTGCACGTAAAGTAGAAATGACCATAGCTTTCATACTGGTTGCAATTATTCGTTTTATATGATCGAAAAACTGTTGTATTTATATAGTATTTTATGCTTCTGTCGTTGACGTCTAAGGCCGTAGCTATTAGATGTGGTGGAGCAACGCACTAGAGTGACACCTAGGTTGCCCGGAACGTAGAAATGACCATTACTTTCGCAATGTTTGCAATTATACATTTTATAAGATGGAAAAACCGTTGTACTTATATCGTATTTTATGCTTCTGGCGTTGACTTCTTAGGCCCTAACTATTCCATCTGGTGGAACAACGCCCTAGGGTGATGCCTAGGCTGCCCGGAACGTAGAAATGTCCATTACTTTCACACTGGTTGCTATTATTCGTTTTATACGATGGAAAAACTCTTGTATATTTATTGTATTTTATGCTTCGGGCGTTGACTTCTATGGCCCTACCCATTCGATCTGGTGAAGCAAGACCCTACAGTGAAGCCTAGGTTGACCGGAACATAGAAATGAACATAACTTTCACACTGTTTGCAATTTTTCATTTTATGCGATGGCAAAGCTGTTGTATATATATTGTATTTTATGCTTCTGGCGTTAACTTCTTAGGCCCTGACTATTCGATCTGGTGGAACAATTCCCCAGAGTGGAGCCTAGGTTGCCCGGAACGTAGGACATACCATTACATTCACACTGGCTGCAATTACTCCTGTTATACGATCGAAAAACTGTTGTATTTTTATTGTATTTTATGCTTCTGGCGTTGACTTCTTAGGCCCTAACTATTCCATCTGGTGGAACGACGCCCTAGAGTGAAGCGTAGGTTGCCGAGAACGTTGAAATGACCATCACTTTCACACTGGTTGCAATTATTGCTGTTATACGATGGAAAAACTCTTGTATATTTACTGTATTTTATGCTTCGGGCGTTGACTTCGATGGCCCTACCTATTCGATTTGGTGGAGCAACACCCTACAGTGAAGCCTAGATTGTCAGAAACGTAGAAATGAACATAACTTTCACACTGGTAGCAATTATTCGTTTTATACAATGGAAAAACTGTTCTATTTATTTTGTATTTTATGCTTCGGGCGTTGACTTCTAAGGCCCTAACTATTCGATCTGGTGGAGCAACGCCCTAGAGTGAAGCCTAGGTTACCGGGAACGTAGAAATGACCAGAACTTTCACACTGGTTGCTATTATTCGTTTTATACGATGGAAAAACTGTTATATTTATATTGTATTTTATGCTTCGGGCGTTGACTTCTAAAGCCCTAACTGTTCGATCTGGTGGAGCAACGCCCTAGAGTGAAGCCTAGGTTGCCCGGAACGTAGAAATGACCAGAACTTTCACACTGGTAGCAATTATTCGTTTTATACGATGGAATAACTGTTCTATTTATTTTGTATTTCATGCTTCGGGCGTTGACTTCTAAGGCCCTAACTATTCAATCTGTTGGAGCAACGCCCTAGGGTGAGGCCTAGGTTGCCCGGAACGTAGAAATGACCATAACTTTCACACTGGTAGCAGTTATTCGTTTTATACAATGGAAAAACTGTTCTATTTATTTTGCAGTTTATGCTTCGGGCGTTGACTTCTAAGGCCCTAACTATTCGATCTGGTTTAGCCACACCCTAGGGTGAAGGCAAGCTTGCTCGGAACGTAGGACATACCATTACCTTCACACTGGTTGCAATTATTCTTGTTATACGATGGAAAAACTGTTGCATCTTTATTGTATTTTATGCTTCTGGCGTTGACTTCTAAGGCCCTATCTATTCGAACTGGTGGAGCAACGCCCCAGAGTGAAGCCTAGGTTGCCCGGAACGTAGAAATGACCATAACTTTCACACTGGTTGCTATTATTCGTTTTATACGATGGAAAAACTGTTATATTTATATTGTATTTTATGCTTCTGGCGTTGCCTTCTTATGCCCTAACTGTTCGATCTGGCGGAACAACGCCATAGAGTGAAGCCTAGATTGCCCGGATCGTAGAAATGACCATTACTTTCACACTGTTTGCAATTATTCCTGTTATACGATGGAAAAACTGATGTATTTTTATTGCATTTTATGCTTCCGGCGTTGACTTCTAAGGCCCTAACTATTCAATCTGTTGGAGCAACGCCCTAGAGTGATGCCTAAGTTGTCCGGAACGTAGCAGTTAACATCACTTTCAAACTGGTTGCAAATATTCCTGTTATATGATGGAAAAACTGTTGTATTTTTATTGCATTTTATGCTTCGTGCATCGACTTCTAAGGCCCTAACTATTCAATCTGTAGGAGCAACGCCCTAGGGTGTAGCCTAGGTTGCCCGTAAGGTAGAAATGACCATAGCTTTCATACTGGTTGCAATTATTCGTTTTATATGATGGAAAAACTGTTGTATTTATATTGTATTTTATGCTTCTGTCGTTGACGTCTAAGGCCGTAGATATTAGATGTGGTGGAGCAACGCACTAGAGTGACGCCTAGGTTGCCCGGAACGTAGAAATGACCATTACTTTCGCAATGTTTGCAATTATGCATTTTATTCGATGGAAAAACTGTTGTATTTATGTTGTATTTTATCCTTCTGGCGTTGACTTCTTAGGCCCTAACATTTCGATCTGGTGGAGCAACGCCCTACTGTGAAGCCTAGGTTGCCCGGAACGTGGATACGACCATAACCTTCACACAGGTTGCAATTACTCGTTTTATACGGTGTAAAGGCTGTTGTGTTTATTTTGTATTTTATTCTTCTGGTGTTGACTTCTTAGGCCCTAACTATTCGATCTCGTGGAGCAACGCCCTAGAGTGAAGCCTAGGTTGCTCGGAATGTAGAAATGACCATAACTTTCACACTGGTTGCAATTATTCGTTTTATACGATGGAAAAACTGTTGCATCTTTATCGTATTCTATGCTTCTGGCGTTGACTTCTTAGGCCGTAACTATTCGATCCGGTGGAGCAACGCCCTGGAGTGAAACCTAGGTTGCCCGGAACGCAGAAATGACCACCACTATCACACTGGTTGCAAATTATTCCTGCTATACGATGGAAAAACTGTTGTATTTTTATTGCATTTTATGCTTGGGGCACTGACTTCTAAGGGCCTACCTATTCAATCTGTAGGAGCAACGCCCTAGGGTGAGGCCTAGGTTGCCCGGAACATAGAAATGACCATAACTTTCACACTGGTTGCAATTATTCCTGTTATACGATGGCAAAGCTGTTGTATTTATATTGTATTTTATGCTTGTGTCGTTGACTTCTAAGGCCGTAGCAATTAGTTGTGGTGGAGCAACGCCCTAGAGTGACGCCTAGGTTGCCGGGACTTAGAAATGACCATTAGATTCACAATGTTTGCAATTATTCGTTTTATAGGATGGAAAAACTGTTCTATTTATTTTGTATTTTATGCTTCGGGCGTTGACTCCTAAGGCCCTAACTATTCGATCAGGTGGAGCAACGCCCTGGAGTGAAGCCTAGGTTGCCCGGTACGTAGAAATGACCATAACTTTCACACTGGCTGCTATTGTTCGTTTTATACGATGGAAAAACTGTTATATTAATATTGTATTTTATAATTCTGGCATTGACTTCTTAGGCCCTAACTATTCGATCTTGTGGAACAACGCCCTAGAGTGAAGCCTAGGTAGCCTGGAACGTAGAAATGACCATCACTTTCACACGGGTTGCCATTATTCCTGTTATACGATGGAAAGACTGTTGTATTTTTATGGTATTTTATACTTCTGGCGTTGACTTCTTAGGCCGTAACTATTCGATCTGGTGGAACAACGCCGTAGAGTGAAGCCTAGGTTGCCCGGATCGTAGAAATGACCATTACTTTCACACTGTTTGCAATTATTCCTTTTATACGATGGAAAAGCTGTTGTATTTATATCGTATTTTATGCTCCTGGCGTTGACTTCTAAGGACCTAACTATTCGATCTGGTGGAACAACGCCCTAGAGTGAGGCCTAGGTTGCCCGGAACGTAGAAGTGACCATCACTTCCATACTGGTAGCAATTATTCGTTTTATACGATTGAAAGACTGTTGTGTTTATATTGTATTTTATGCTTCTGGCGTTGACTTCTTAGGCCCTAACTATTCCACCTGGTGGAACAACGCCCTAGGGTGAAGCCTAGGTTGCCCGGAACGTAGAAATGACCATCACTTTAAAACTGGTTGAAATTAATCCTTTTATACGATGGAAAAACTGTTATATTTATATTGTATTTTATGCTTCTGGAGTTGCCTTCTTAGGCCCTAACTGTTCGATCTGGTGGAACAACGGCCTAGAGTGACGCCTAGGTTACACGGAACGTAGAAATGACCAATACTTTCACACTGTTAGCAGTTACTCCTGTTATATGATGGAAAAACTGTTGTATTTTTATTGCATTTTATGCTTCCGGCGTTGACTTCTAAGGCCCTAACTATTCAATCTGTTGGAGTAACGCCCTAGGGTGAAGCCTAGGTTGCCCAGAAAGTAGAAATGACGTTATCTTTCATACTGGTTGCAATTATTCGTTTTATACGATGGAAAAACTGTTGTATTTATATTGTATTTTATGCTTCTGGCGTTGACTTCTAAGGCACTAACTATTCGATCTGGTGGAGCAACGCCCTAGAGTGAAGCATAAGTTGCCCTGAACGTAGCAATTACCATCACTTTCAAACTGGTTGCAAATATTCCTATTATATGATGGAAAAACTGATGTATTTTTATTGCATTTTATGCTTCGGGCATTGACTTCTAAGGCCCTAACTATTCAATCTGTAGGAGCAACGCCCTAGGGTGTAGCCTAGGTTGCACGTAAAGTAGAAATGACCATAGCTTTCATACTGGTTGCAATTATTCGTTTTATATGATCGAAAAACTGTTGTATTTATATAGTATTTTATGCTTCTGTCGTTGACGTCTAAGGCCGTAGCTATTAGATGTGGTGGAGCAACGCACTAGAGTGACACCTAGGTTGCCCGGAACGTAGAAATGACCATTACTTTCGCAATGTTTGCAATTATACATTTTATAAGATGGAAAAACCGTTGTACTTATATCGTATTTTATGCTTCTGGCGTTGACTTCTTAGGCCCTAACTATTCCATCTGGTGGAACAACGCCCTAGGGTGATGCCTAGGCTGCCCGGAACGTAGAAATGGAAATAACTTTCACACCGGTAGCAATTATTCGTTTTATACGATGGAAAAACAGTTCTATTTATTTTGTATTTTATGCTTCGGCCGTTGACTTCTAAGGCACTAACTATTCGATCTGTTGGAGCAACGCCCTAGGGTGAAGCCTAGGTTGCCCGGAACGTAGGAATGACCATAACTTTCACACTGGTTGCTATTATTCGTTTTATACGATGGACAAACTGTTATATTTATATTGTATTTTATGCTTCTGGCGCTGACTTCTTAGGCCCTAGCTATTCGATCTGGTGGCACAACGCCGTACAGTGAAGCCTAGGTTGCCCGGAACGTAGAAATGCCCATAACTTTCACACTGGTTGCTATTATTCGTTTTATGCGATGGAAAAGCTGTTGTATTTATACCGTATTTTATGCTTCTGGCGCTGACTTCTTAGGCACTAACTATTCGATCTGGTGGAACAACGCCCTACGGTGAAGCCTAGGTTGCCCGGAACGTAGAAATGACCATAACTTTCACACTGGTTGCAATTATTCGTTTTATACGATGGAAAAACAGTTACATCTTTATCGTATTCTATGCTTCTGGCGTTGACTTCTTAGGCCGTAACTATTCGATCCGGTGGAGCAACGCCCTGGAGTGAAACCTAGGTTGCCCGGAACGCAGAAATGACCACCACTATCACACTGGTTGCAAATTATTCCTGCTATACGATGGAAAAACTGTTGTATTTTTATTGCATTTTATGCTTGGGGCACTGACTTCTAAGGGCCTACCTATTCAATCTGTAGGAGCAACGCCCTAGGGTGAGGCCTAGGTTGCCCGGAACATAGAAATGACCATAACTTTCACACTGGTTGCAATTATTCCTGTTATACGATGGCAAAGCTGTTGTATTTATATTGTATTTTATGCTTGTGTCGTTGACTTCTAAGGCCGTAGCAATTAGTTGTGGTGGAGCAACGCCCTAGAGTGACGCCTAGGTTGCCGGGACTTAGAAATGACCATTAGATTCACAATGTTTGCAATTATTCGTTTTATAGGATGGAAAAACTGTTCTATTTATTTTGTATTTTATGCTTCGGGCGTTGACTCCTAAGGCCCTAACTATTCGATCAGGTGGAGCAACGCCCTGGAGTGAAGCCTAGGTTGCCCGGTACGTAGAAATGACCATAACTTTCACACTGGCTGCTATTGTTCGTTTTATACGATGGAAAAACTGTTATATTAATATTGTATTTTATAATTCTGGCATTGACTTCTTAGGCCCTAACTATTCGATCTTGTGGAACAACGCCCTAGAGTGAAGCCTAGGTAGCCTGGAACGTAGAAATGACCATCACTTTCACACGGGTTGCCATTATTCCTGTTATACGATGGAAAGACTGTTGTATTTTTATGGTATTTTATACTTCTGGCGTTGACTTCTTAGGCCGTAACTATTCGATCTGGTGGAACAACGCCGTAGAGTGAAGCCTAGGTTGCCCGGATCGTAGAAATGACCATTACTTTCACACTGTTTGCAATTATTCCTTTTATACGATGGAAAAGCTGTTGTATTTATATCGTATTTTATGCTCCTGGCGTTGACTTCTAAGGACCTAACTATTCGATCTGGTGGAACAACGCCCTAGAGTGAGGCCTAGGTTGTCCGGAACGTAGAAGTGACCATCACTTCCATACTGGTAGCAATTATTCGTTTTATACGATTGAAAGACTGTTGTGTTTATATTGTATTTTATGCTTCTGGCGTTGACTTCTAAGGCTCTAACTATTCGATCTGGTGGAGCAACGCCCTAGAGTAAAGCCTAGGTTGCCCGGAACGTAGAAGTGACCATCACTTTCAAACTGTTTGCAATTAATCCTTTTATACGATGGAAAAACTGATGTATTTTTATTGCATTTTATGCTTCCGGCGTTGACTTCTAAGGCCCTAACTATTCAATCTGTTGGAGCAACGCCCTAGGGTGAAGCCTAGGTTGTCCGGAACGTAGAAATGACGTTAACTTTGGTACTGGTTGCAATTACTTGTTTTATACGATTGAAAAACTGTTGTATTTATATTGTATTTTATGCATCTGGCGTTGACTTCTTATGCCCAAACTATTCCATCTGGTGGAACAACGCCCTATGGTAAAGCCTAGGTTGCCCGGAACGTAGAAATGACTATAACTTTCACACCGGTAGCAATTATTCGTTTTATACGATTGAAAAACTGTTCTATTTATTTTGAATTTTATACTTCGGGCGTTGACTTCTAAGGCCCTAAATATTCAATCTGTTGAAGCAACGCCCTAGGGTGAAGCCTAGGTTGCCCGGAAAGTAGAAATGACCATAACTTTCATACTGGTTGCAATTATTCGTTTTATGAGATGGAAAAACTGTTGTATTTATATTGTATTTTATGCTTCTGACGTTGACTTCTAAGGCACTAGTTATTCGATCTGGTGAAGCAACGCCCTAAGGTGATGCCTAGGTTGCCCGGAACGTAGAAATGACCATTACTTTCGCAATGTTTGCAATTATACATTTTATTCGATGGAAAAGCTGTTGTATTTATGTTGTATTTTATCCTTCTGGCGTTGACTTCTTAGGCCCTAACATTTCGATCTTGTGGAGCAACGCCCTACTGTGAAGCCTAGGTTGCCCGGAACGTGGATATGACCATAACCTTCACACTGGTTGCAATTATTAGTTTTATACGATGGAAAAGCTGTTGTATTTATATCGTATTTTATGCTTCTGGCGTTGACTTCTTAGGCCCTAACTATTCCACCTGGTGGAACAACGCCCTAGGGTGAAGCCTAGGTTGCCCGGAACGTAGAAATGACCATCACTTTCAAACTGGTTGAAATTAATCCTTTTATACGATGGAAAAACTGTTATATTTATATTGTATTTTATGCTTCTGGAGTTGCCTTCTTAGGCCCTAACTGTTCGATCTGGTGGAACAACGGCCTAGAGTGACGCCTAGGTTACACGGAACGTAGAAATGACCAGTACTTTCACACTGTTAGCAGTTACTCCTGTTATATGATGGAAAAACTGTTGTATTTTTATTGCATTTTATGCTTCCGGCGTTGACTTCTAAGGCCCTAACTATTCAATCTGTTGGAGTAACGCCCTAGGGTGAAGCCTAGGTTGCCCAGAAAGTAGAAATGACGTTATCTTTCATACTGGTTGCAATTATTCGTTTTATACGATGGAAAAACTGTTGTATTTATATTGTATTTTATGCTTCTGGCGTTGACTTCTAAGGCACTAACTATTCGATCTGGTGGAGCAACGCCCTAGAGTGAAGCATAAGTTGCCCTGAACGTAGCAATTACCATCACTTTCAAACTGGTTGCAAATATTCCTATTATATGATGGAAAAACTGATGTATTTTTATTGCATTTTATGCTTCGGGCAATGACTTCTAAGGCCCTAACTATTCAATCTGTAGGAGCAACGCCCTAGGGTGTAGCCTAGGTTGCACGTAAAGTAGAAATGACCATAGCTTTCATACTGGTTGCAATTATTCGTTTTATATGATCGAAAAACTGTTGTATTTATATAGTATTTTATGCTTCTGTCGTTGACGTCTAAGGCCGTAGCTATTAGATGTGGTGGAGCAACGCACTAGAGTGACACCTAGGTTGCCCGGAACGTAGAAATGACCATTACTTTCGCAATGTTTGCAATTATACATTTTATAAGATGGAAAAACCGTTGTACTTATATCGTATTTTATGCTTCTGGCGTTGACTTCTTAGGCCCTAACTATTCCATCTGGTGGAACAACGCCCTAGGGTGATGCCTAGGCTGCCCGGAACGTAGAAATGGAAATAACTTTCACACCGGTAGCAATTATTCGTTTTATACGATGGAAAAACAGTTCTATTTATTTTGTATTTTATGCTTCGGCCGTTGACTTCTAAGGCACTAACTATTCGATCTGTTGGAGCAACGCCCTAGGGTGAAGCCTAGGTTGCCCGGAACGTAGGAATGACCATAACTTTCACACTGGTTGCTATTATTCGTTTTATACGATGGACAAACTGTTATATTTATATTGTATTTTATGCTTCTGGCGCTGACTTCTTAGGCCCTAGCTATTCGATCTGGTGGCACAACGCCGTACAGTGAAGCCTAGGTTGCCCGGAACGTAGAAATGCCCATAACTTTCACACTGGTTGCTATTATTCGTTTTATGCGATGGAAAAGCTGTTGTATTTATACCGTATTTTATGCTTCTGGCGTTGACTTCTTATGCCCTAACTATTCCATCTGGTGGAACAGCGCCCTAGGGTGAAGCCTAGGTTGCCCGGAACGTAGAAATGACCATCACTTTCAAACTGGTTGAAATTAATCCTTTTATACGATGGAAAAACTGTTATATTTATATTGTATTTTATGCTTCTGGAGTTGCCTTCTTAGGCCCTAACTGTTCGATCTGGTGGAACAACGGCCTAGAGTGACGCCTAGGTTACACGGAACGTAGAAATGACCAGTACTTTCACACTGTTAGCAGTTACTCCTGTTATATGATGGAAAAACTGTTGTATTTTTATTGCATTTTATGCTTCCGGCGTTGACTTCTAAGGCCCTAACTATTCAATCTGTTGGAGTAACGCCCTAGGGTGAAGCCTAGGTTGCCCAGAAAGTAGAAATGACGTTATCTTTCATACTGGTTGCAATTATTCGTTTTATACGATGGAAAAACTGTTGTATTTATATTGTATTTTATGCTTCTGGCGTTGACTTCTAAGGCACTAACTATTCGATCTGGTGGAGCAACGCCCTAGAGTGAAGCATAAGTTGCCCTGAACGTAGCAATTACCATCACTTTCAAACTGGTTGCAAATATTCCTATTATATGATGGAAAAACTGATGTATTTTTATTGCATTTTATGCTTCGGGCAATGACTTCTAAGGCCCTAACTATTCAATCTGTAGGAGCAACGCCCTAGGGTGTAGCCTAGGTTGCACGTAAAGTAGAAATGACCATAGCTTTCATACTGGTTGCAATTATTCGTTTTATATGATCGAAAAACTGTTGTATTTATATAGTATTTTATGCTTCTGTCGTTGACGTCTAAGGCCGTAGCTATTAGATGTGGTGGAGCAACGCACTAGAGTGACACCTAGGTTGCCCGGAACGTAGAAATGACCATTACTTTCGCAATGTTTGCAATTATACATTTTATAAGATGGAAAAACCGTTGTACTTATATCGTATTTTATGCTTCTGGCGTTGACTTCTTAGGCCCTAACTATTCCATCTGGTGGAACAACGCCCTAGGGTGATGCCTAGGCTGCCCGGAACGTAGAAATGGAAATAACTTTCACACCGGTAGCAATTATTCGTTTTATACGATGGAAAAACAGTTCTATTTATTTTGTATTTTATGCTTCGGCCGTTGACTTCTAAGGCACTAACTATTCGATCTGTTGGAGCAACGCCCTAGGGTGAAGCCTAGGTTGCCCGGAACGTAGGAATGACCATAACTTTCACACTGGTTGCTATTATTCGTTTTATACGATGGACAAACTGTTATATTTATATTGTATTTTATGCTTCTGGCGCTGACTTCTTAGGCCCTAGCTATTCGATCTGGTGGCACAACGCCGTACAGTGAAGCCTAGGTTGCCCGGAACGTAGAAATGCCCATAACTTTCACACTGGTTGCTATTATTCGTTTTATGCGATGGAAAAGCTGTTGTATTTATACCGTATTTTATGCTTCTGGCGTTGACTTCTTATGCCCTAACTATTCCATCTGGTGGAACAGCGCCCTAGGGTGAAGCCTAGGTTGCCCGGAACGTAGAAATGACCATCACTTTCAAACTGGTTGCAATTAATCCTTTTATACGACGGAAAAACTGTTGTATTTTTATTGCATTTTATGCTTCCGGCGTAGACTTCTAAGGCCCTAACTATTCAATCTGTTGGAGCAACGCCCTACGGTGAAGCCTAGGTTGCCCGGAAAGTAGAAATGACCACAATTTTCATACTGGTGCAATTACACGTTTTATATGATGGAAAAACTGTTGTATTTATTTTGTATTTCATGCTTCGGCCGTTGACTTCTAAGGCACTAACTATTCGATCTGGTGGAACAACGCCCTACGGTGAAGCCTAGGTTGCCCGGAACGTAGAAATGACCATAACTTTTACACTGGTAGCAATTATTCGTTTTATACAATGGAAAAACTGTTCTGTTTATTTTGTATTTTATGCTTCGGGCGTTGACTTCTAAGGCCCTGACTGTTTGATCTGGCGGAGCAACGCCCTAGAGTGAAGCCTAGGTTGCCCGGAACGTAGAAATGACCATAACTTTCACACTGGATGCTATTATTCGTTCTATACGATGGAAAAACGGTTATATTTATTATGTATCTTATGCTTCTGGCGTTGACTTCTTAGGCCCTAACACATCGATCTGGTGGAACAACGCCCTAGAGTGAAGCCTAGGTTGCCTGGAACGTACAAATGACCATAACTTTCACACGGGTTGCAATTATTCCTGTTATAGGATGGAAAGACTGTTGTATTTTTAATGTATTTTATGCTTCAGGCGTTGACTTCTGAGGCCGTAGCTATTCGATGTGGTGGAAGAACGCCATAGAGTGAAGCCTAGGTTGCCCGGAACGTAAAAATGACCATAAGTTTCATACTGGTTGCAATTATTTGTTTTATACGATGGAAAAACTGTTGTATTTATATTGTATTTTATGCTTCTGGCGTTGACTTCTTAGGCCCTAACAAGTCGATCCGGTGGAGCAACGCCCTGGAGTGAAACCTAGGTTGCCCGGAACGCAGAAATGACCACCACTATCACACTGGTTGCAAATTATTCCCTGCTATACGATGGAAAAACTGTTGTATTTTTATTGCATTTTATGCTTGGGGCACTGACTTCTAAGGGCCTACCTATTCAATCTGTAGGAGCAACGCCCTAGGGTGAGGCCTAGGTTGCCCGGAACATAGAAATGACCATAACTTTCACACTGGTTGCAATTATTCCTGTTACACGATGGCAAAGCTGTTGTATTTATATTGTATTTTATGCTTGTGTCGTTGACTTCTAAGGCCGTAGCAATTAGTTGTGGTGGAGCAACGCCCTAGAGTGACGCCTAGGTTGCCGGGACTTAGAAATGACCATTAGATTCACAATGTTTGCAATTATTCGTTTTATACGATGGAAAAACTGTTCTATTTATTTTGTATTTTATGCTTCGGGCGTTGACTCCTAAGGCCCTAACTATTCGATCAGGTGGAGCAACGCCCTGGAGTGAAGCCTAGGTTGCCCGGTACGTAGAAATGACCATAACTTTCACACTGGCTGCTATTGTTCGTTTTATACGATGGAAAAACTGTTATATTAATATTGTATTTTATAATTCTGGCATTGACTTCTTAGGCCCTAACTATTCGATCTGGTGGAACAACGCCCTAGAGTGAAGCCTAGGTAGCCTGGAACGTAGAAATGACCATCACTTTCACACGGGTTGCCATTATTCCTGTTATACGATGGAAAGACTGTTGTATTTTTATGGTATTTTATACTTCTGGCGTTGACTTCTTAGGCCGTAACTATTCGATCTGGTGGAACAACGCCGTAGAGTGAAGCCTAGGTTGCCCGTATCGTAGAAGTGACCATCACTTCCATACTGGTAGCAATTATTCGTTTTATACGATTGAAAGACTGTTGTGTTTATATTGTATTTTATGCTTCTGGCGTTGACTTCTAAGGCTCTAACTATTCGATCTGGTGGAGCAACGCCCTAGAGTAAAGCCTAGGTTGCCCGGAACGTAGAAGTGACCATCACTTTCAAACTGTTTGCAATTAATCCTTTTATACGATGGAAAAACTGATGTATTTTTATTGCATTTTATGCTTCCGGCGTTGACTTCTAAGGCCCTAACTATTCAATCTGTTGGAGCACCGCCCTAGGGTGAAGCCTAGGTTGTCCGGAACGTAGAAATGACGTTAACTTTCGTACTGGTTGCAATTACTTGTTTTATACGATTGAAAAACTGTTGTATTTATATTGTATTTTATGCTTCTGGCGTTGACTTCTTATGCCCAAACTATTCCATCTGGTGGAACAACGCCCTAGGGTGTAGCCTAGGTTGCCCGTAAGGTAGAAATGACCATAGCTTTCATACTGGTTGCAATTATTCGTTTTATGTGATGGAAAAACTGTTGTATTTATATTGTACTTTATGCTTCTGTCGTTGACGTCTAAGGCCGTAGCTATTAGATGTGGTGGAGCAACGCAATAGAGTGACGCCTAGGTTGCCCGGAACGTAGAAATGACCATTACTTTCGCAATGTTTGCAATTATACATTTTATTCGATGGAAAAACTGTTGTATTTATGTTGTATTTTATCCTTCTGGCGTTGACTTCTTAGGCCCTAACATTTCGATCTGGTGGAGCAACGCCCTACTGTGAAGCCTAGGTTGCCCGGAACGTGGATACGACCATAACCTTCACACAGGTTGCAATTACTCGTTTTATACGGTGTAAAGGCTGTTGTGTTTATTTTGTATTTTATTCTTCTGGTGTTGACTTCTTAGGCCCTAACTATTCGATCTCGTGGAACAACGCCCTAGAGTGAAGCCTAGGTTGCTCGGAATTTAGAAATGACCATAACTTTCACACTGGTTGCAATTATTCGTTTTATACGATGGAAAAACTGTTGCATCTTTATCGTATTCTATGCTTCTGGAGTTGACTTCTTAGGCCGTAACTATTCGATCTGGTGGAGCAACGCCCTGGAGTGAAACCTAGGTTGCCCGGAACGCAGAAATGACCACCACTATCACACTGGTTGCAAATTATTCCTGCTATACGATGGAAAAACTGTTGTATTTTTATTGCATTTTATGCTTCGGGCATTGACTTCTAAGGCCCTACCTATTCAATCTGTAGGAGCAACGCCCTAGGGTGAAGCCTAGGCTGCCCGGAACATAGAAATGACCATAACTTTCACACTGGTTGCAATTATTCCTGTTATACGATGGCAAAGCTGTTGTATTTATATTGTATTTTATGCTTGTGTCGTTGACTTCTAAGGCCGTAGCAATTAGTTGTGGTGGAGCAACGCCCTAGAGTGACGCCTAGGTTGCCGGAACTTAGAAATGACCATTAGATTCACAATGTTTGCAATTATTCATTTTATACGATGGAAAAACTGTTATATTTATATTGTATCTTATGCTTCTGGCGTTGACTTCTTAGGCCCTAACAATTCGATCTGGTGGAACAACGCCCTAGAGTGAAGCCTAGGTTGCCTGGAACGTACAAATGACCATCACTTCCAAACGGGTTGCAATTATTCCTGTTATAAGATGGAAAGACTGTTGTATTTTTATTGTATTTTATGCTTCACGCGTTGACTTCAGAGGCCATAGCTATTCGATGTGGTGGAAGAACGCCATAGAGTGAAGCCTAGGTTGCTCGGAATGTAGAAATGACCATAACTTTCACACTGGTTGCAATTATTCGCTTTTTACAATGGAAAAACTGTTGTATTTATATTGTATTTTATGCTTCTGGCGTTGACTTCTAAGGCCCTAGTTATTCGGTCTGGTGGAGCAACGCCCTAGAGTGATGCCTAGGTTGCCCGGAACGTAGAAATGACCATCACTTTCAAACTGGTTGCAATTAATCCTTTTATACGATGGAAAATCTGTTGTATTTTTATTGCATTTTATGCTTCCGGCGTTGACTTCTAAGGCCCTAACTATTCAATCTGTTGGAGTAACGCCCTAGGGTGAAGCCTAGGTTGCCCAGAAAGTAGAAATGACGTTATCTTTCATACTGGTTGCAATTATTCGTTTTATACGATGGAAAAACTGTTGTATTTATATTGTATTTTATGCTTCTGGCGTTGACTTCTAAGGCACTAACCATTCGATCTGGTGGAGCAACGCCCTAGAGTGAAGCATAAGTTGCCCGGAACGTAGAAATGACCATAACTTTCACACCGGTAGCAATTATACGTTTTATACAATGGAAAAACTGTACTACTTATTTTGTATTTTATGCTTCGGGCGTTGACTTCTAAGTCCCTAACTATTCAATCTGTTGGAGCAATGCCCTAGTGTGAAGCCTAGGTTGCCCGGAAAGTAGAAATGACGTTAACTTTCATACTGGTTGCAATTACTCGTTTTATACGATTGAAAAACTGTTATATTTATATTGTATTTTATGCATCTGGCGTTGCCTTCTTAGGCCCTAGCTGTTCGATCTGGTGGAGCAACGCCCTAGAGTGGAGCCTAGGTTACCCGGAACGTAGAAATGACCAGTACTTTCACACTGTTTGCAGTTATTCCTGTTATACGATGGAAAAACTGTTGCATTTTTATTGCATTTTATGCTTCTGGCGTTGACTTCTAAGGCCCTCACTATTCTATGTGGTGGATCAACGCCCTGGAGTGAAGCCTAGGTTGCTCGGAATGTAGAAATGACCATAACATTCACACTGGTTGAAATTATTCGTTTTAAACGATGGAAAAACTGTTATATTTATATTGTATTTTATGCTTCGGGCGTTGACTTCTAAGTCGCTAACTATTCAATCTGTTGGATCAACGCCCTAGACTGAAGCCTAGGTTGCTCGGAATGTAGAAATGACAATAACATTCACACTAGTTGAAATTATTCGTTTAATACGATGGAAAAGCTGTTGCATCTTTATTGTATTTTATGCTTCTGGCGTTGACTTCTAAGGCCCTCACTATTCGATCTGGTGGACAACGCCGTAGAGTGAAGCCTAGGTTGCCCGGAACGTAGAAATGCCCATAACTTTCGCACTGGTTGCTATTATTCGTTTTATGCGATGGAAAAGCTGTTGTATTTATACCGTATTTTATGCTTCTGGCGTTGACTTCTTATGCCCTAACTATTCCATCTGGTGGAACAACGCCCTAGGGTGAAGCCTAGGTTGCCCGGAACGTAGAAGTGACCATCACTTTCAAACTGGTTGAAATTAATCCTTTTATACGATGGAAAAACTGTTATATTTATATTGTATTTTATGCTTCTGGAGTTGCCTTCTTAGGCCCTAACTGTTCGATCTGGTGGAACAACGGCCTAGAGTGACGCCTAGGTTACACGGAACGTAGAAATGACCAGGACTTTCACACTGTTAGCAGTTACTCCTGTTATATGATGGAAAAACTGTTGTATTTTTATTGCATTTTATGCTTCCGGCGTTGACTTCTAAGGCCCTAACTATTCAATCTGTTGGAGTAACGCCCTAGGGTGAAGCCTAGGTTGCCCAGAAAGTAGAAATGACGTTATCTTTCATACTGGTTGCAATTATTCGTGTTATACGATGGAAAAACTGTTGTATTTATATTGTATTTTATGCTTCTGGCGTTGACTTCTAAGGCACTAACTATTCGATCTGGTGGAGCAACGCCCTAGAGTGAAGCATAAGTTGCCCTGAACGTAGCAATTACCATCACTTTCAAACTGGTTGCAAATATTCACATTATATGATGGAAAAACTGATGTATTTTTATTGCATTTTATGCTTCGGGCATTGACTTCTAAGGCCCTAACTATTCAATCTGTTGGAGCAACGCCTTAGGGTGAAGCCTAGGTTGCTCGGAAAGTAGAAATGACCATAAGTTTCATACTGGTTGCAATTATTCGTTTTATACGATGGAAAAACTGTTGTATTTATAATGTATTTTAAGCTTCTGGCGTCGACTTCTAAGGCACTAACTATACGATCTGGTGGAGCAACCCAATAGAGTGAAGCCTAGGTTGCCCGGAACGTAGAATTGGCCATCAGTTTCAAACTGGTTGCAATTATTCCTGTTATATGATGGAGACACTGTTGTATTTTTATTGCATTTTATGCTTCGGGTGTTGACTTCTAAGGCCCTAACTATTCAATCTGTTGGTGCAACGCCATAGGGTTGAAGCCTAGGTTGCTCGGAAAGTAGAAATGACCATAGGTTTCATACTGGTTGCAATTATTCGTTTTATACGATGGAAAAACTGTTGTATTTTTATTGTATTTTATGCTTCTGGCGTTGACTTCTAAGGCACTAACTATTCGATTTGGTGGAGCAACGCCCTAGGGTGTAGCCTAGGTTGCCCGTAAAGTAGAAATGACCATAGCTTTAATACTGGTTGCAATTATTCGTTTTATATGACGGAAAAACTGTTGTATTTATATTGTATTTTATGCTTCTGGCGTTCACTTCTTAGGCCCTAACTATTCGATCTGGTGGAGCAACGCCCTAGAGTGACGCCTAGGGTGCTCGGAACGTAGAAATGACCATTGCTTTCACACTGGTTGCAATTATTCGTTTTATACGATGGAAAAACTGTTGCATTTATATTGTATTTTATTCTTCTGGCGTTCACTTCTTAGGCCCTAACTATTCGATCTGGTGGAGCAACGCCCTAGAGTGAAGCCTAGGTTGCCCGGAACGTAGAAATGACCATCACTTTCAAACTGGTTGCAATTAATCCTGTTATACGATGGAAAAACTGTTGTATTTTTGTTGCATTTTATGCTTCGGGCATTGACTTCTAAGGCCCTAACTATTCAATCTGTTGGAGCAACGCCCTAGGGTGAAGCCTAGGTTGCCCGGGAAGTAGAAGTGACCATAACCTTCATACTGGTTGCAATTATTCGTTTTATATGATGGAAAAACTGTTGTATTTATATTGTATTTTATGCTTCGGGCATTGACTTCTAAGGCCCTAACTATTCCATCTGGTGGAACAACGCCCTAGGGTGAAGCCTAGGTTGCCCGGAACGTAGAAGTGACCATCACTTTCAAACTGGTTGAAATTAATCCTTTTATACGATGGAAAAACTGTTATATTTATATTGTATTTTATGCTTCTGGAGTTGCCTTCTTAGGCCCTAACTGTTCGATCTGGTGGAACAACGGCCTAGAGTGACGCCTAGGTTACACGGAACGTAGAAATGACCAGGACTTTCACACTGTTAGCAGTTACTCCTGTTATATGATGGAAAAACTGTTGTATTTTTATTGCATTTTATGCTTCCGGCGTTGACTTCTAAGGCCCTAACTATTCAATCTGTTGGAGTAACGCCCTAGGGTGAAGCCTAGGTTGCCCAGAAAGTAGAAATGACGTTATCTTTCATACTGGTTGCAATTATTCGTGTTATACGATGGAAAAACTGTTGTATTTATATTGTATTTTATGCTTCTGGCGTTGACTTCTAAGGCACTAACTATTCGATCTGGTGGAGCAACGCCCTAGAGTGAAGCATAAGTTGCCCTGAACGTAGCAATTACCATCACTTTCAAACTGGTTGCAAATATTCACATTATATGATGGAAAAACTGATGTATTTTTATTGCATTTTATGCTTCGGGCATTGACTTCTAAGGCCCTAACTATTCAATCTGTTGGAGCAACGCCTTAGGGTGAAGCCTAGGTTGCTCGGAAAGTAGAAATGACCATAAGTTTCATACTGGTTGCAATTATTCGTTTTATACGATGGAAAAACTGTTGTATTTATAATGTATTTTAAGCTTCTGGCGTCGACTTCTAAGGCACTAACTATACGATCTGGTGGAGCAACCCAATAGAGTGAAGCCTAGGTTGCCCGGAACGTAGAATTGGCCATCAGTTTCAAACTGGTTGCAATTATTCCTGTTATATGATGGAGACACTGTTGTATTTTTATTGCATTTTATGCTTCGGGTGTTGACTTCTAAGGCCCTAACTATTCAATCTGTTGGTGCAACGCCATAGGGTTGAAGCCTAGGTTGCTCGGAAAGTAGAAATGACCATAGGTTTCATACTGGTTGCAATTATTCGTTTTATACGATGGAAAAACTGTTGTATTTTTATTGTATTTTATGCTTCTGGCGTTGACTTCTAAGGCACTAACTATTCGATTTGGTGGAGCAACGCCCTAGGGTGTAGCCTAGGTTGCCCGTAAAGTAGAAATGACCATAGCTTTAATACTGGTTGCAATTATTCGTTTTATATGACGGAAAAACTGTTGTATTTATATTGTATTTTATGCTTCTGGCGTTCACTTCTTAGGCCCTAACTATTCGATCTGGTGGAGCAACGCCCTAGAGTGACGCCTAGGGTGCTCGGAACGTAGAAATGACCATTGCTTTCACACTGGTTGCAATTATTCGTTTTATACGATGGAAAAACTGTTGCATTTATATTGTATTTTATTCTTCTGGCGTTCACTTCTTAGGCCCTAACTATTCGATCTGGTGGAGCAACGCCCTAGAGTGAAGCCTAGGTTGCCCGGAACGTAGAAATGACCATCACTTTCAAACTGGTTGCAATTAATCCTGTTATACGATGGAAAGACTGTTGTATTTTTGTTGCATTTTATGCTTCGGGCATTGACTTCTAAGGCCCTAACTATTCAATCTGTTGGAGCAACGCCCTAGGGTGAAGCCTAGGTTGCCCGGGAAGTAGAAGTGACCATAACCTTCATACTGGTTGCAATTATTCGTTTTATATGATGGAAAAACTGTTGTATTTATATTGTATTTTATGCTTCGGGCATTGACTTCTAAGGCCCTAACTATTCGATATGGTGGAGCACCGCCCTAGAGTGAAGCCTAGGATGCTCGGAACGTAGAAATGACCACTACTTTCACACTGTTTGCAATTATTCATTTAATACGACGGAAAAGCTGTTGTATTTATATCGTATTTTATGCTTCGGGCGTTGACTTCTTAGGCCCCAACATTTCGATCTGGTGGAGCAACGCCCTACAGTGAAGCCTAGGTTGCCCGGAACGTAGATATGACCATAACCTTCACACAGGTTGCAATTATTCGTTTCATACGGTGTAAAGGCTGTTGTATTTATTTTGTATTTTATCCTTCTGGTGTTGACTTCTAAGGCCGTAGCTATTAGATGTGGTGGAGCAACGCCCTAGAGTGACGCCTAGGGCGCTCGGAACGTAGAAATGACCATTACTTTCACACTGGTTGCAATTATTCATTTTATACAATGGAATAGCTGTTGTATTTATATCGTATTTTATGCTTCTGGCGTTCACTTCTTAGGCCCTAACTATTCGATCTGGTGGAACAACAGCGTAGAGTGAAGCCTAGGTTGCCCGGAACGTAGAAATGACCATTACTTTCACACTGTTTGCAATTATTCATTTTATACAATGGAATAGCTGTTGTATTTATATCGTATTTTATGCTTCTGGCGTTGACATCTAAGGACCTTACTATTCGAACCGGTGGAGCAGCGCCCTAGAGTGAAGCCTAGGTTCCTCGGAATGTAGAAATGACAATTACTTTACACTGGTTGCAATCATTCGTTTTATACGATGGAAAAGCTGTTGTATTTATATCGTATTTTATGCTTCTGGCGTTGACATCTAAGGACCTAACTATTCGAACTGGTGGAGCAGCGCCCTAGAGTGAAGCCCAGGTTGCTCGGAATGTAGAAATGACCATAACTTTCACACTGGTTGCTATTATTCGTTTTATACGATGGAAAAACTGTTGTATTTATATTGTATTTTATGCTTCTGGCGTTCACTTCTTAGGCCCTAACTATTCGAACTGGTGGAGCACCGCCCTAGAGTGAAGCCTAGGATGCTCTGCACGTAGAAATGACCCTTACTTTCACCCTTTTTGCAATTATTCATTTAATACGACGGAAAAGCTGTTGTATTTATATCGTATTTTATGCTTCGGGCGTTGACTTCTTAGGCCCTAACATTTCGATTTGGTGGAGCAACGCCCTACAGTGAAGCCTAGGTTGCCCGGAACGTAGATATGACCATAACCTTCACACAGGCTGCAAATATTCGTTTTATACGGTGTAAAGGCTGTTGTATTTATTTTGTATTTTATTCTTCTGGCGTTGCCTTCTAAGGACCTAACTATTCGATCTGGTGGAGCAACGCCCTAGAGTGAAGCCTAGGCTGCTCGGAATGTAGAAATGACCATAATTTTCACATTGGTTGCAATTATTCGTTTTTTACGATGGAAAAGCTGTTGTATTTATATTGTATTTTATGCTTCTGGCGTTGATATCTAAGGACCTAACTATTCGATCCGGTGGAGCAGCGCCCTAGGGTGAAGCCTAGGTTTCTCGGAATGTAGAAATGACCATTACTTTCACACTGGTTGCAATTATTCGTTTTATACGATGGAAAAGCTGTTGTATTTATATTGTATTTCATTCTTCTGGCGTTGACTTCTAAGGCCCTAGCTATTCGATCTAGTGGAGCAACGCCCTAGAGTGAAGCCTAGGTTGCCCGGAACGGAGAAATGACCATCACTTTCAAACAGGTTGCAATTATTCCTGTTATATGATGGAAGCACTGTTGTATTTTTTTTGTATTTTATGGTTCGGGCGTTGACTTCTAAGGCCCTAACTGTTTGATCTGGTGGAGCAACGCCCTAGAGTGTAGCCTAGCTTGCCCGGAACGTAGAAATGACCATTACATTAACACTGGTTGCTATTATTCGTTTTATACGATGGAAAAACTGTTATATTTCTATTGTATTTTATGCTTCTGGCGTTCACATCTTAGGCCCTAACTATTCGATCTGGAGGAACAACACCGTAGAGTGAAGCCTAGGTTGCCCGGAACGTAGAAATGACCATTACTTTCACACTGTTTGCAATTATTCCTTTTATACGATGAAAAAACTGTTGTATTTATATCGTATTTTATGCTTCTGGCGTTGACATCTAAGGACCTAACTATTCGATCTGGTGCAGCAGCGCCCTAGCGTGAAGCCTAGGTTGTTCGGAATGTAGAAATGACCATTACTTTCACACTGGTTGCAATCATTCGTTTTATACGATGGAAAAGCTGTTGTATTTATACTGTACATTATGCCTCTGGCGTTGACTTCTAAGGCCGTAGCTATTAGATGTGGTGGAGCAACGCCCTAGAGTGACGCCTAGGGTGCTCGGAACGTAGAAATGACCATTACTTTCACACTGGTTGCAATTATTCGTTTTATACGATGGAAAAACTGTTGCATTTATATTGTATTTTATGCTTCTGGCGTTCACTTCTTAGGCCCTAACTATTCGATCTGGTGGAGCAACGCCCTAGAGTGAAGCCTAGGTTGCCCGGAACGTAGAAATGACCATCACTTTCAAACTGGTTGCAATTAATCCTGTTATACGATGGAAAAACTGTTGTATTTTTATTGCATTTTATGCTTCGGGCATTGACTTCTAAGGCCCTAACTATTCAATCTGTTGGAGCAACGCCCTAGGGTGAAGCCTAGGTTGCCCGGAAAGTAGAAATGACCATAACTTTCATACTGGTTGCAATTATTCGTTTTATATGATGGAAAAACTGTTGTATTTATATTGTATTTTATGCTTCTGGCGTTCACTTCTTAGGCCCTAACTATTCGATCTGGTGGAACAACGGCCTAGGGTGAAGCCTAGGTTGCCCGGAACGTAGAAATGACCATAACTATTACACTGGTAGCAATTATTCGTTTTATACAATGGAAAAACTGTTCTATTTATTTCGTATTTAATGCTTCGGGCGTTGGCTTCTAAGGCCCTAACTGTTTGACCTGGTGGAGCGACGCCCTGGAGTGAAACCTAGGTTGCCCGGAACGTAGCAATGACCACAACTTTCACACTGGTTGCTATTATTCGTTTTATACGATGGAAAAACTGTTATATTTATATTGTATTTTATTCTTCTGGCGTTCACTTGTTAGGACCGAACTATTCGATCTGGTGGAACAACGCCCTAGGGTGAAGCCCAGGTTGCCCGGAACGTGGAATTGACCATAACCTTTATACTGGTAGCAATTATTCGTTTTATACAATGGAAAAACTGTTCTATTTATTTTGTATTTTATGCTTCGGGCGTTGACTTCTAAGGCCCAAACTGTTTGATCTGGTGGAGCAACGCCCTAGAGTGAAGCGTAGGTTGCCCGGTACGTAGAAATGACCAGCACTTTCAAACTGGTTGCAATTATTCCTTTTATACGATGGAAAAACTGTTCTATTTATTCTGTATTTTATGCTTCGGGCGTTGACTTCTGAGGCCCTAACTATTCAATCTGTTGGAGCAACGCCCTAGAGTGAAGCCTGGGTTGCTCGGAATGTAGAAATGACCATTACTTTCACACTGTTTGCAATTATTCCTTTTATACGATGGAAAAGCTGTTGTATTTATATCGTATTTTATGCTTCTGGCGTTGACATCTAAGGACCTAACTATCCGATCTGGTGGAACAACGCCGTAGAGTGAAGCCTAGGTTGCCCGGAACGTAGGAATGACCATTACTTTCACACTGTTTGGAATTATTCCTTTTATACGATGGAAAAGCTGTTGTATTTATATCGTATTTTATGCTTCTGGCGTTGCCTTATAAGGACCTAACTATTCGATCTGGTGGAGCAACGCCCTAGAGTGAAGCCTAGGCTGCTCGTAATGTAGAAATGACCATAATTTTCACATTGGTTGCAATTATGCGTTTTATACGATGGAAAAGCTGTTGTATTTATATTGTATTTTATGCTTCTGGCGTTGACATCTAAGGACCTAACTATTCGATCCGGTGGAGCAGCGCCCTAGAGTGAAGCCTAGGTTTCTCGGAATGTAGAAATGACCATTACTTTCACACTGGTTGCAATCATTCGTTTTATACGATGGAAAAGCTGTTGTATTTATATTGTATTTTATGCCTCTGGAGTTGACTTCTAAGGCCGTAGCTATTAGATGTGGTGGAGCAGCGCCCTAGAGTGAAGCCTAGGTTGCTCGGAATGTAGAAATGACCATTACTTTCACACTGTTTGCAATTATTCCTTTTATACGATGGAAAAGCTGTTGTATTTATATCGTATTTTATGCTTCTGGCGTTGACATCTAAGGACCTAACTATTCGAACTGGTGGAGCAGCGCCCTAGAGTGAAGCCTAGGTTTCTCGGAATGTAGAAATGACCATTACTTTCACACTGGTTGCAATAATTCGTTTTATACGATGGAAAAGCTGTTGTATTTATATTGCATTTTATGCCTCTGGCGTTGACTTCTAAGGCCGTAGCTATTAGATGTGGTGGAGCAACGCCCTAGAGTGACGCCTAGGGTGCTCGGAACGTAGAAATGACCATTACTTTCACACTGGTTGCAATTATTCGTTTTATACGATGGAAAAGCTGTTGTATTTATATTGTATTTTATGCCTCTGGAGTTGACTTCTAAGGCCGTAGCTATTAGATGTGGTGGAGCAGCGCCCTAGAGTGAAGCCTAGGTTGCTCGGAATGTAGAAATGACCATTACTTTCACACTGTTTGCAATTATTCCTTTTATACGATGGAAAAGCTGTTGTATTTATATCGTATTTCATTCTTCTGGCGTTGACTTCTAAGGCCCTAGCTATTCGATCTAGTGGAGCAACGCCCTAGAGTGAAGCCTAGGTTGCCCGGAACGGAGAAATGACCATCACTTTCAAACAGGTTGCAATTATTCCTGTTATATGATGGAAGCACTGGTGTATTTTTTTTGTATTTTATGGTTCGGGCGTTGACTTCTAAGGCCCTAACTGTTTGATCTGGTGGAGCAACGCCCTAGAGTGTAGCCTAGCTTGCCCGGAACGTAGAAATGACCATAACATTAACACTGGTTGCTATTATTCGTTTTATACGATGGAAAAACTGTTATATTTCTATTGTATTTTATGCTTCTGGCGTTCACTTCTTAGGCCCTAACTATTCGATCTGGAGGAACAACACCGTAGAGTGAAGCCTAGGTTGCCCGGAACGTAGAAATGACCATTACTTTCACACTGTTTGCAATTATTCCTTTTATACGATGGAAAAGCTGTTGTATTTATATCGTATTTTATGCTTCTGGCGTTGACATCTAAGGACCTAACTATTCGATCTGGTGCAGCAGCGCCCTAGCGTGAAGCCTAGGTTGCTCGGAATGTAGAAATGACCATTACTTTCACACTGGTTGCAATCATTCGTTTTATACGATGGAAAAGCTGTTGTATTTATACTGTACATTATGCCTCTGGCGTTGACTTCTAAGGCCGTAGCTATTAGATGTGGTGGAGCAACGCCCTAGAGTGACGCCTAGGGTGCTCGGAACGTAGAAATGACCATTAGTTTCACACCGGTTGCAATTATTCGTTTTATACGATGGAAAAACTGTTGCATTTATATTGTATTTTATGCTTCTGGCGTTCACTTCTTAGGCCCTAACTATTCGATCTGGTGGAGCAACGCCCTAGAGTGAAGCCTAGGTTGCCCGGAACGTAGAAATGACCATCACTTTCAAACTGGTTGCAATTAATCCTGTTATACGATGGAAAAACTGTTGTATTTTTATTGCATTTTATGCTTCGGGCATTGACTTCTAAGGCCCTAACTATTCAATCTGTTGGAGCAACGCCCTAGGGTGAAGCCTAGGTTGCCCGGAAAGTAGAAATGACCATAACTTTCATACTGGTTGCAATTATTCGTTTTATATGATGGAAAAACTGTTGTATTTATATTGTATTTTATGCTTCTGGCGTTCACTTCTTAGGCCCTAACTATTCGATCTGGTCGAACAACGGCCTAGGGTGAAGCCTAGGTTGCCCAGAACGTAGAAATGACCATAACTATTACACTGGTAGCAATTATTCGTTTTATACAATGGAAAAACTGTTCTATTTATTTCGTATTTAATGCTTCGGGCGTTGGCTTCTAAGGCCCTAACTGTTTGACCTGGTGGAGCGACGCCCTGGAGTGAAACCTAGGTTGCCCGGAACGTAGCAATGACCACAACTTTCACACTGGTTGCTATTATTCGTTTTATACGATGGAAAAACTGTTATATTTATATTGTATTTTATTCTTCTGGCGTTCACTTGTTAGGACCGAACTATTCGATCTGGTGGAACAACGCCCTAGGGTGAAGCCCAGGTTGCCCGGAACGTGGAATTGACCATAACCTTTATACTGGTAGCAATTATTCGTTTTATACAATGGAAAAACTGTTCTATTTATTTTGTATTTTATGCTTCGGGCGTTGACTTCTAAGGCCCAAACTGTTTGATCTGGTGGAGCAACGCCCTAGAGTGAAGCGTAGGTTGCCCGGTACGTAGAAATGACCAGCACTTTCAAACTGGTTGCAATTATTGCTTTTATACGATGGAAAAACTGTTCTATTTATTCTGTATTTTATGCTTCGGGCGTTGACTTCTGAGGCCCTAACTATTCAATCTGTTGGAGCAACGCCCTAGAGTGAAGCCTAGGTTGCTCGGAATGTAGAAATGACCATTACTTTCACACTGTTTGCAATTATTCCTTTTATACGATGGAAAAGCTGTTGTATTTATATCGTATTTTATGCTTCTGGCGTTGACATCTAAGGACCTAACTATTCGATCTGGTGCAGCAGCGCCCTAGCGTGAAGCCTAGGTTGCTCGGAATGTAGAAATGACCATTACTTTCACACTGGTTGCAATCATTCGTTTTATACGATGGAAAAGCTGTTGTATTTATACTGTACATTATGCCTCTGGCGTTGACTTCTAAGGCCGTAGCTATTAGATGTGGTGGAGCAACGCCCTAGAGTGACGCCTAGGGTGCTCGGAACGTAGAAATGACCATTAGTTTCACACCGGTTGCAATTATTCGTTTTATACGATGGAAAAACTGTTGCATTTATATTGTATTTTATGCTTCTGGCGTTCACTTCTTAGGCCCTAACTATTCGATCTGGTGGAGCAACGCCCTAGAGTGAAGCCTAGGTTGCCCGGAACGTAGAAATGACCATCACTTTCAAACTGGTTGCAATTAATCCTGTTATACGATGGAAAAACTGTTGTATTTTTATTGCATTTTATGCTTCGGGCATTGACTTCTAAGGCCCTAACTATTCAATCTGTTGGAGCAACGCCCTAGGGTGAAGCCTAGGTTGCCCGGAAAGTAGAAATGACCATAACTTTCATACTGGTTGCAATTATTCGTTTTATATGATGGAAAAACTGTTGTATTTATATTGTATTTTATGCTTCTGGCGTTCACTTCTTAGGCCCTAACTATTCGATCTGGTCGAACAACGGCCTAGGGTGAAGCCTAGGTTGCCCAGAACGTAGAAATGACCATAACTATTACACTGGTAGCAATTATTCGTTTTATACAATGGAAAAACTGTTCTATTTATTTCGTATTTAATGCTTCAGGCGTTGGCTTCTAAGGCCCTAACTGTTTGACCTGGTGGAGCGACGCCCTGGAGTGAAACCTAGGTTGCCCGGAACGTAGCAATGACCACAACTTTCACACTGGTTGCTATTATTCGTTTTATACGATGGAAAAACTGTTATATTTATATTGTATTTTATTCTTCTGGCGTTCACTTGTTAGGACCGAACTATTCGATCTGGTGGAACAACGCCCTAGGGTGAAGCCCAGGTTGCCCGGAACGTGGAATTGACCATAACCTTTATACTGGTAGCAATTATTCGTTTTATACAATGGAAAAACTGTTCTATTTATTTTGTATTTTATGCTTCGGGCGTTGACTTCTAAGGCCCAAACTGTTTGATCTGGTGGAGCAACGCCCTAGAGTGAAGCGTAGGTTGCCCGGTACGTAGAAATGACCAGCACTTTCAAACTGGTTGCAATTATTGCTTTTATACGATGGAAAAACTGTTCTATTTATTCTGTATTTTATGCTTCGGGCGTTGACTTCTGAGGCCCTAACTATTCAATCTGTTGGAGCAACGCCCTAGAGTGAAGCCTAGGTTGCTCGGAATGTAGAAATGACCATTACTTTCACACTGTTTGCAATTATTCCTTTTATACGATGGAAAAGCTGTTGTATTTATATCGTATTTTATGCTTCTGGCGTTGACATCTAAGGACCTAACTATTCGAACTGGTGGAGCAGCACCCTAGGGTGAAGCCTAGGTTGCTCGGAATGTAGAAATGACCATAACTTTCACACTGGTTGCTATTATTCGTTTTATACGATGGAAAAACTGTTGTATTTATATTGTATTTTATGCTTCTGGCGTTCACTTCTTAGGCCCTAACTATTCGATCTGGTGGAGCACCGCCCTAGAGTGAAGCCTAGGATGCTCGGCACGTAGAAATGACCACTACTTTCACCCTTTTTGCAATTATTCATTTAATACGACGGAAAAGCTGTTGTATTTATATCGTATTTTATGCTTCGGGCGTTGACTTCTTAGGCCCTAACATTTCGATCTGGTGGAGCAACGCCCTACAGTGAAGTCTAGGTTGCCCGGAACGTAGATATGACCATAACCTTCACACAGGTTGCAATTATTCGTTTTATACGATGGAAAGGCTGTTATATTTATATTGTATTTTATTCTTCTGGCGTTCACTTGTTAGGACCGAACTATTCGATCTGGTGGAACAACGGCCTAGGGTGAATCCTAGGTTGCCCGGAACGTAGAAATGACCATAACTTTTACACTGGTAGCAATCATCCGTTTTATACAATGGAAAAACTGTTCTATTTATTTTGTATTTAATGCTTCCGGAGTTGGCTTCTAATGCCCTAACTGTTTGATCTGGTGGAGCAACGCCCTAGGGTGAAGCCTAGGTTGCCCGGAAAGTAGAAATGACCATAACTTTCATACTGGTTGCAGTTATTCGTTTTATACGATGGAAAAACTGTTGTATTTATATTGTATTTTATGCTTCTGGCGTTCACTTCTTAGGCCCTAACTATTCGATCTGGTGGAGCACCGCCCTAGAGTGAAGCCTAGGATGTTCGGCACGTAGAAATGACCACTACTTTCACCCTTTTTGCAATTATTCATTTAATACGACGGAAAAGCTGTTGTATTTATATCGTATTTTATGCTTCGGGCGTTGACTTCTTAGGCCCTAACATTTCGATCTGGTGGAGCAACGCCCTACAGTGAAGCCCAGGTTGCCCGGAACGTAGATATGACCATAACCTTCACACAGGCTGCAAATATTCGTTTTATACGGTGTAAAGGCTGTTGTATTTATTTTGTATTTTATTCTTCTGGCGTTGCCTTCTAAGGACCTAACTATTCGATCTGGTGGAGCAACGCCCTAGAGTGAAGCCTAGGCTGCTCGGAATGTAGAAATGACCATAATTTTCACATTGGTTGCAATTATTCGTTTTTTACGATGGAAAAGCTGTTGTATTTATATTGTATTTTATGCTTCTGGCGTTGACATCTAAGGACCTAACTATTCGATCCGGTGGAGCAGCGCCCTAGGGTGAAGCCTAGGTTTCTCGGAATGTAGAAATGACCATTACTTTCACACTGGTTGCAATAATTCGTTTTATACGATGGAAAAGCTGTTGTATTTATATTGTATTTTATGCCCCTGGCGTTGACTTCTAAGGCCGTAGCTATTAGATGTGGTGGAGCAACGCCCTAGAGTGACGCCTAGGGTGCTCGGAACGTAGAAATGACCATTACTTTCACACTGGTTGCAATTATTCGTTTTATACGATGGAAAAGCTGTTATATTTATATTGTATTTCATTCTTCTGGCGTTGACTTCTAAGGCCCTAGCTATTCGATCTAGTGGAGCAACGCCCTAGAGTGAAGCCTAGGTTGCCCGGAACGGAGAAATGACCATCACTTTCAAACAGGTTGCAATTATTCCTGTTATATGATGGATGCACTGGTGTATTTTTTTTGTATTTTATGGTTCGGGCGTTGACTTCTAAGGCCCTAACTGTTTGATCTGGTGGAGCAACGCCCTAGAGTGTAGCCTAGCTTGCCCGGAACGTAGAAATGACCATTACATTAACACTGGTTGCTATTATTCGTTTTATACGATGGAAAAACTGTTATATTTCTATTGTATTTTATGCTTCTGGCGTTCACTTCTTAGGCCCTAACTATTCGATCTGGAGGAACAACACCGTAGAGTGAAGCCTAGGTTGCCTGGAACGTAGAAATGACCATTACTTTCACACTGTTTGCAATTATTCCTTTTATACGATGGAAAAGCTGTTGTATTTATGTCGTATTTTATGCTTCTGGCGTTGACATCTAAGGACCTAACTATTCGATCTGGTGCAGCAGCGCCCTAGCGTGAAGCCTAGGTTGCTCGGAATGTAGAAATGACCATTACTTTCACACTGGTTGCAATCATTCGTTTTATACGATGGAAAAGCTGTTGTACTTATACTGTATATTATGCCTCTGGCGTTGACTTCTAAGGCCGTAGCTATTAGATGTGGTGGAGCAACGCCCTAGAGTGACGCCTAGGGTGCTCGGAACGTAGAAATGACCATTACTTTCACACTGGTTGCAATTATTCGTTTTATACGATCGAAAAACTGTTGCATTTATATTGTATTTTATGCTTCTGGCGTTCACTTCTTAGGCCCTAACTATTCGATCTGGTGGAGCAACGCCCTAGAGTGAAGCCTAGGTTGCCCGGAACGTAGAAATGACCATCACTTTCAAACTGGTTGCAATTAATCCTGTTATACGATGGAAAAACTGTTGTATTTTTATTGCATTTTATGCTTCGGGCATTGACTTCTAAGGCCCTAACTATTCAATCTGTTGGAGCAACGCCCTAGGGTGAAGCCTAGGTTGCCCGGAAAGTAGAAATGACCATAACTTTCATACTGGTTGCAATTATTCGTTTTATATGATGGAAAAACTGTTGTATTTATATTGTATTTTATGCTTCTGGCGTTCACTTCTTAGGCCCTAACTATTCGATCTGGTGGAACAACGGCCTAGGGTGAAGCCTAGGTTGCCCGGAACGTAGAAATGACCATAACTATTACACTGGTAGCAATTATTCGTTTTATACAATGGAAAAACTGTTCTATTTATTTCGTATTTAATGCTTCGGGCGTTGGCTTCTAAGGCCCTAACTGTTTGACCTGGTGGAGCGACGCCCTGGAGTGAAACCTAGGTTGCTCGGAATGTAGAAATGACCATAATTTTCACATTGGTTGCAATTATTCGTTTTATACGATCGAAAAACTGTTGCATTTATATTGTATTTTATGCTTCTGGCGTTCACTTCTTAGGCCCTAACTATTCGATCTGGTGGAGCACCGCCCTAGAGTGAAGCCTAGGATGCTCGGCACGTAGAAATGACCACTACTTTCACCCTTTTTGCAATTATTCATTTAATACGACGGAAAAGCTGTTGTATTTATATCGTATTTTATGCTTCGGGCGTTGACTTCTTAGGCCCTAACATTTCGATCTGGTGGAGCAACGCCCTACAGTGAAGCCTAGGTTGCCCGGAACGTAGATATGCCCATAACCTTCACACAGGCTGCAATTATTCGTTTTATACGGTGTAAAGGCTGTTGTATTTATTTTGTATTTTATTCTTCTGGCGTTGCCTTCTAAGGACCTAACTATTCGATCTGGTGGAGCAACGCCCTAGAGTGAAGCCTAGGCTGCTCGGAATGTAGAAATGACCATAATTTTCACATTGGTTGCAATTATTCGTTTTATACGATGGAAAAGCTGTTGTATTTATATTGTATTTTATGCTTCTGGCGTTGATATCTAAGGACCTAACTATTCGATCCGGTGGAGCAGCGCCCTAGAGTGAAGCCTAGGATTCTCGGAATGTATAAATGACCATTACTTTCACACTGGTTGCAATAATTCGTTTTATACGATGGAAAAGCTGTTGTATTTATATTGTATTTTATGCTTCTGGCGTTCACTTCTTAGGTCCTAACTATTCGATCTGGTGGAACAACGGCATAGGGTGAAGCCTAGGTTGCCCGGAACGTAGAAATGACCATAACTATTACACTGGTAGCAATTATTCGTTTTATACAATGGAAAAACTGTTCTATTTATTTCGTATTTAATGCTTCGGGCGTTGGCTTCTAAGGCCCTAACTGTTTGACCTGGTGGAGCGACGCCCTGGAGTGAAACCTAGGTTGCCCGGAACGTAGCAATGACCACAACTTTCACACTGGTTGCTATTATTCGTTTTATACGATGGAAAAACTGTTATATTTATATTGTATTTTATTCTTCTGGCGTTCACTTGTTAGGACCGAACTATTCGATCTGGTGGAACAACGCCCTAGGGTGAAGCCCAGGTTGCCCGGAACGTGGAATTGACCATAACCTTTACACTGGTAACAATTATTCGTTTTATACAATGGAAAAACTGTTCTATTTCTTTTGTATTTTATGCTTCGGGCGTTGACTTCTAAAGCCCTAACTATTCGATCTGGTGGAGCAACGCCCTCGAGTGAAGCGTAGGTTGCCCGGTACGTAGAAATGACCAGCACTTTCAAACTAGTTGCAATTATTCCTGTTATATGTTGGAAAAACTGTTGTATTTTTATTGCATTTTATGCTTCGGGCATTGACATCTACGGCCCTAACAATTCAGTCTGTTGGAGCAACGCCCTAGGGTGAAGCCTAGGTTGCCCGGCAAGTAGAAATGACCATAACCTTCATACTGGTTGCAATTATTCGTTTTATATGATGGAAAAACTGTTGTATTTATATTGTATTTTATGCTTCGGGCATTGACTTCTAAGGCCCTAACTATTCAATCTGTTGGAGCAACGCCCAAGGGCGAAGCCTAGGTTGCCCGGAAAGTAGAAATGACCATAACTTTCATACTGGTTGCAATTATTCGTTTTATATGACGGAAAAACTGTTATATTTATATTGTATTTTATGCTTCTGGCGTTCACTTCTTAGGCCCTGACTATTCGATCTGGTGGAACAACGGCCTAGGGTGAAGCCTAGGTTGCCCGGAACGTAGAAATGACCATAACTTTTACACTGGTAGCAATTATCCGTTTTATACAATGGAAAAACTGTTCTATTTATTTTGTATTTAATGCTTCGGGAGTTGGCTTCTAATGCCCTAACTGTTTGATCTGGTGGAGCAACGCCCTAGGGTGAAGCCTAGGTTGCCCGGAAAGTAGAAATGACCATAACTTTCATACTGGTTGCAGTTATTCGTTTTATATGATGGAAAAACTGTTCTATTTATTATGTATTTAATGCTTCGGGCGTTGGCTTTTAAGGCCCTAACTGTTTGATCTGGTGGAGCAACGCCCTAGGGTGAAACCTAGGTTGCCCGGAACGTAGAAATGACCATAACGTTCACACTGGTTGCTATTATTCGTTTTATACGATGGAAAAACTGTTATATTTATATTGTATTTTATGCTTCTGGCGTTGTCTTCTTAGGCCCTAACTATTCGATCTGGTGGAACAACGCCCTAGAGTGAAGCGTAGGTTGCCTGGAACGCAGATATGACCATCACCTTCACACGGGTTGCAATTATTCCTGTTATAGGATGGAAAGACTGTTGTATTTTTATTGTATTTTAGACTTCACGTGTTGACTTCTGAGGCCGTAGCTGTTCGATGTGGTGGAAGAACGCCATAGAGTGAAGCCTAGGTTGCCCGGAACGTAGAAATGACCATAAGTTTCATAGTGGTTGCAATTATTCGTTTTATACGATGGAAAAACTGTTGTATTTATATTGTATTTTATGCTTCTGGCGATCACTTCTTAGGCCCGAACTATTCGATCTGGTGGAACTACGCCCTAGGGTGAAGCCTAGGTTGCTCGGAACGTTGAAATGACCATAACTTTTACACTGGTAGCAATTATTCGTTTTATACAATGGAAAATCTGTTGTATTTATTTTGTATTTTATGCTTCGGGCGTTGAATTCTAAGGCCCTAACTGTCTGATCTGGTGGAGCAACGCCCTAGAGTGAAACCTAGGTTGCCCGGAACGTAGAAATGACCATAACTTTCACACTTGTAGCTATTATTCGTTTTATGCGATGGAAAGGCTGTTGTATTTATTTTGTATTTTATTCTTCTGGTGTTGACTTCTTAGGCCCTAACTATCCGATCTGGTGGAACAACGCCTTAGAGTGAAGCCTAGGTTGCCCGGAACGTGGAAATGACCATTACTTTCACACTGTTTGCAATTATTCCTTTTATACAATGGAAAAACTGTTCTATTTATTTTGTATTTAATGCTTCGGGCATTGACTTCTAAGGCCCTAACTATTCAATCTGTTGGAGCAACGCCCTAGGGTGAAGCCTAGGTTGCCCGGAAAGTAGAAATGACCATAACTTTCACACTGGTAGCAATTATTCGTTTTATACAATGGAAAAACTGTTCTATTTATTCTGTATTTTATGCTTCGGGCGTTGACTTCTAAGGCCCTAATTATTCGATCTGGTGGAACAACGTCCTAGTGTGAAGCCTAGGTTGCCCGGAACGTAGAAATGACCATTACTTTTACACTGGTAGCAATTATTCGTCTTATACAATGGAAAAACTGTTCGATTTATCTTGTATTTAATGCTTCGGGCGTTGGCTTCTAAGGCCCTAACTGTTTGATCTTGTGGAGCAACGCCCTAGAGTGAAACCTAGGTTGCCCGGAACTTAGAAATGACCACAACTTTCACACTGGTCGCTATTATTCGTTTTGTACGATGGAAAAACTGCTATATTTATATTGTATTTTATTCTTCTGGCGTTCACTTCTTAGGCCCAAACTGTTCGATCTGGTGGAGCAACGCCCTAGGGTGAAGCCTAGGTTGCCCGGAACGTAGAATTGACCACAACTTTCACACTGGTAGCAATCATTCGTTTTATACAATGGAAAAACTGTTGTATTTATATCGTATTTTATGCTTCTGGCGTTGACTTCTTAGGCCCTAGCTATTCCATCAGGTGGAACAACGCCCTAGGGTGAAGCCTAGGTTGCCCGGCAGGTAGAAATGACCATAACTTTCACACTGGCAGCAATTATTCGTTTTATACGATGGAAAAACTGTTCTATTTATTCTGTATTTTATGCTTCAGGCGTTGACTTCTAAGGCCCTAACTATTCGATCCGGTGGAGCAACGCCCTCGAGTGAAGCCTACGTTGCCCGGAACGTAGAAATGACCATCACCTTCAAACTGGTTGCAATTATTCCTGTTATACGATGGAAAAATTGTTGCATCTTTATTGTATTTTATGAATCTGGCGTTGACTTCTAAGGACCTAAATATTCCATCTGGTGGAGCAACGCCCTAGAGTGAAGCCTAGGCTGCCAGGAACGTAGAAATGACCATAACTTCCACACTGGTAGCAATTATTCGTTTTATACGATGGAAAAACTGTACTATTTATTTTGCATTTTATGCTCCGGGCGTTGACCTCTAAGGCCCTAGCTTTTCGATCTGGTGGAGCAACGCCCTAGAGTGAAGCCTAGGTTGCCCGGAACGTGGAAATGAACATCACTTTCAAACTGGTTGCAATTATTCCTGTTATGTGATGTAAAATCTGTTGTACTTTGATTGCATTTTATGCTTCGGGCATTGACTTCTAGGGCCCTAACTATTCAATCTGTTGGAGCAACGCCCTAGGGTGAATGCTAGATTGCCCGGAAAGTAGAAATGACCATAACTTTCACACTGATTGCTATTATTCGTTTTATACAATGGAAAAACGGTTCCATTTATTTTGTATTTTATGCTTCGGGCGTTGACTTCTAAGGCCCTAACTGTTGAATCTGGTGGAGCAACGCCCTAGAGTGAAGCCTAGGTTGCCCGCAACGTAGAAATGACCATCACATTCAAACTGGTTGCAATTACTCCTGTTATATGATGGAAAAACTGTTGTACTTTTATTGCATTTTATGCTTCGGGCATTGACTTCTAAGGCCCTAACTATTCAATGTGTTCGAGCAACGCCCTAGGGTGAAGCCTAGGTTGCCCGGGAAGTAGAAATGACCATAACTTTCATCCTGGTTGCAATTATTCGTTTTATATGATGGAAAAACTGTTGTATTTAGATTGTATTTTATGCTTCTGGCGTTGACTTCTAAGGCCCTAACTATTCGATCTGGTGGACCAACGCCCTAGGGTGAAGCCCTGGTTGGCCGGAATGTAGAAATGTCCATAACTTTCACACTGGTTGCAATTATTCGTTTTATACGATTGAAAAGCTGTTGTATTTATATTGTATTTTATGCTTCTGGCGTTAACTTCTTAGGCCCTAACTATTCCCTCTGGTGGATCAACGCCCTGGAGTGAAACCTAGGTTGCCCGGAACGTAGAAATGACCATTACTTTCACACTGGTTGCAATTATTCCTGTTATACGATGGAAAAACTGTTGTATTTTTATTGCATTTTATGCTTCGGGCATTGACTTTTAAGGCCCTAACTATTCAATCTGTTGGAGCAACGCCCTAGGGTGATGCCTAGGTTGCCCGGTACGTAGAAATGAGCATAACTATCACGCTGGTTGCAATTATTCGTTTTATACGATGGAAAAGCTGCTGTATTTATATCGTATTTTATGCTTCTGGCGCTGACTTCTTAGGCCCTAACTATTCCATCTGGTGGAACAACGCCCTAGGGTGATGCCTAGGTTGCCCGGAAAGTAGAAATGTCCATAACTTCCACACTGGTAGAAATTATTCGTTTAATACGATGGAAAAACTGTACTATTTATTTTGTATTTCATGCGTCGGGCGTTGACTGCTAAGGCCCTATCTATTCGATCTGGTGGAGCAACGCCCTAGTGTGAAGCCTAGGTTGCCCGGAACGTAGAAATGACCATCACCTTCAAACTGGTTGCAATTATTCCTGTTATACGATGGAAAAACTGTTGCATCTTTATTGTATTTTATGCTTCTGGCGTTGACTTCTAAGGCCCTAGCTATTCGATTTGGTGGAGCAACGCCCTAGAGTGGAACCTATGTTGCTCTGTACGTAGAAATGTCCATTACTTTCACACTGTTTGTAAATATCCATTATATATAATGGAAAATCTGTTGTATTTATGTTGTATTTTATGCTTCTGGCGTTGACTTCTTAGGGCCTAACTGTGCGATCTGGTGGAGCAACGCCCTCGAGTGAAGCCTAGGTTACCCGGAACGTAGAAATGGCCATCACTTTCAAACTGTTTGCAATTATTCCCGTTATATGATGGAAAAACTGATGTACTTTTATTGCATTTTATGCTTCGGGCATTGACTTCTAAGGCCCTAACTATTCAATGTGTTCGAGCAACGCCCTAGGGTGAAGCCTAGGTTGCCCGGGAAGTAGAAATGACCATAACTTTCATCCTGGTTGCAATTATTCGTTTTATACGATGGAAAAACTGTACTATTTATTTTGTATTTTATGCTCCGGGCGTTGACCTCTAAGGCCCTAGCTATTCGATCTGGTGGAGCAACGCCCTAGAGTGACGACTAGGTTGCTCGGAACGTAGAAATGACCATTACTTTCACACTGGTTGCAATTATCCGTTTTATACGATCGAAAGGCTGTTGTATTTATATCGTATTTTATGCTTCTGGCGTTGACTTCTTATGACCAAACTATTCGATCTGGAGGAGCACCGCCCTGGAGTGAAAGCTAGGTTGCCCGGAACGTAGAAATGACCATTACTTTCACACTGGTTGCAATTATTCCTGTTATACGATGGAAAAACTGTTGTATTTTTATTGCATTTTATGCTTCGGGCATTGACTTTTAAGGCCCTAACTATTCAATCTGTTGGAGCAACGCCCTAGGGTGATGCATAGGTTGCCCGGTACGTAGAAATGAGCATAACCATCACGCTGGTTGCAATTATTCGCTTTATACGATGGAAAAGCTGCTGTATTTATATCGTATTTTATGCTTCTGGCGTTGACTTCTTAGGCCCTAACTATTCCCTCTGGTGGATCAACGCCCTCGAGTGAAACCTACGTTGCCGGGAACGTAGAAGTGTCCATTACTTTCACACTGGTTGCAATTATTCCTGTTATACGATGGAAAAACTGTTGCATCTTTATTGTATTTTATGCATCTGGCGTTGACTTCTAAGGCCCTAAATATTCCATCTGGTGGAGCAACGCCCTAGAGTGAAGCCTAGGCTGCCAGGAACGTAGAAATGACCATAACTTCCACACTGGTAGCAATTATTCGTTTTATACGATGGAAAAACTGTACTCTTTATTTTGTATTTTATGCTCCGGGCGTTGACCTCTAAGGCCCTAGCTATTCGATCTGGTGGAGCAACGCCCTAGAGTGACGACTAGGTTGCTCGGAACGTAGAAATGACCATTACTTTCACACTGGTTGCAATTATCCGTTTTATACGATCGAAAGGCTGTTGTATTTATATCGTATTTTATGCTTCTGGCGTTGACTTCTTATGACCAAACTATTCGATCTGGTGGAGCAACGCCCTGGAGTGAAAGCTAGGTTGCCCGGAACGTAGAAATGACCATTACTTTCACACTGGTTGCAATTATTCCTGTTATACGATGGAAAAACTGTTGTATTTTTATTGCATTTTATGCTTCGGGCATTGACTTTTAAGGCCCTAACTATTCAATCTGTTGGAGCAACGCCCTAGGGTGATGCCTAGGTTGCCCGGTACGTAGAAATGAGCATAACTATCACGCTGGTTGCAATTATTCGTTTTATACGATGGAAAAGCTGCTGTATTTATATCGTATTTTATGCTTCTGGCGTTGACTTCTTAGGCCCTAACTATTCCATCTGGTGGAACAACGCCCTAGGGTGAAGCCCAGGTTGCCCGGAAAGTAGAAATGTCCATAACTTCCACACTGGTTGAAATTATTCGTTTAATACGATGGAAAAACTGTACTATTTATTTTGTATTTTATGCGTCGGGCGTTGACTGCTAAGGGCCTATCTATTCGATCTGGTGGAGCAACGCCCTAGAGTGAAGCCTACGTTGCCCGGAACGTAGAAATGACCATCACCTTCAAACTGGTTGCAATTATTCCTGTTATACGATGGAAAAATTGTTGCATCTTTATTGTATTTTATGAATCTGGCGTTCACTTCTAAGGCCCTAAATATTCCATCTGGTGGAGCAACGCCCTAGAGTGAAGCCTAGGCTGCCAGGAACGTAGAAATGACCATAACTTCCACTCTGGTAGCAATTATCCGTTTTATACGATCGAAAGGCTGTTGTATTTATATCGTATTTTATGCTTCTGGCGTTGACTTCTTATGACCAAACTATTCGATCTGGTGGAGCAACGCCCTAGAGTGAAGCCTAGGCTGCCAGGAACGTAGAAATGACCATAACTTCCACACTGGTAGCAATTATTCGTTTTATACGATGGAAAAACTGTACTATTTATTTTGTATTTTATGCTCCGGGCGTTGACCTCTAAGGCCCTAGCTATTCGATCTGGTGGAGCAACGCCCTAGAGTGACGACTAGGTTGCTCGGAACGTAGAAATGACCATTACTTTCACACTGGTTGCAATTATCCGTTTTATACGATCGAAAGGCTGTTGTATTTATATCGTATTTTATGCTTCTGGCGTTGACTTCTTATGACCAAACTATTCGATCTGGTGGAGAAACGCCCTGGAGTGAAAGCTAGGTTGCCCGGAACGTAAAAATGACCATTACTTTCACACTGGTTGCAATTATTCCTGTTATACGATGGAAAAACAGTTGTATTTTTATTGCATTTTATGCTTCGGGCATTGACTTTTAAGGCCCTAACTATTCAATCTGTTGGAGCAACGCCCTAGGGTGATGCCTAGGTTGCCCGGTACGTAGAAATGAGCATAACTATCACGCTGGTTGCAATTATTCGTTTTATACGATGGAAAAGCTGCTGTATTTATATCGTATTTTATGCTTCTGGCGCTGACTTCTTAGGCCCTAACTATTCCATCTGGTGGAACAACGCCCTAGGGTGAAGCCTAGGTTGCCCGGAAAGTAGAAATGTCCATAACTTCCACACTGGTAGAAATTATTCGTTTAATACGATGGAAAAACTGTACTATTTATTTTGTATTTTATGCGTCGGGCGTTGACTGCTAAAGCCCTATCTATTCGATCTGGTGGAGCAACGCCCTAGAGTGAAGCCTAGGTTGCCCGGAACGTAGAAATGACCATCACCTTCAAACTGGTTGCAATTATTCCTGTTATAAGATGGAAAAACTGTTGTATTTTTATTGCATTTTATGCTTCGGGCATTGACTTTTAAGGCCCTAACTATACAATCTGTTGGAGCAGCGCCCTAGGGTGAAGCCTAGGTTGCCCGGAAAGTAGAAATGACCATAAGTTTCATACTGGTTGCAATTATTCGTTTTATACGATGGAAAAACTGTTGTATTTATATTGTATTTTATGCTTCTGGCGTTCACTTCTTAGGCCCTAACTATTCGATCTGGTGGAACAACGGCCTAGTGTGAAGCCTAGGTCGCCCGGAACGTAGAAATGACCATAACTTTTACACAGGTAGCAATTATTCGTTTTATACAACGGAAAAACTGTTCCATTTATTTTGTATTTAATGCTCCGGGCGTTGGCTTCTAAGGCCCTAACTGTTTGACCTGGTGGAGCAACGCCAAAGAGTGAAACCTAGGTTGCCCGGAACGTAGAAATGACCATAACTTTCACACTGGTTGCTATTATTCGTTTTATACGATGGAAAAACTGTTATATTTATATTGTATTTTATTCTTCGGGCATTGACTTCTAAGGCCCTAACTATTCAATCTGTTGGAGCAACGCCCTAGGGTCAAGCCTATGTTGCCCGGAAAGTAGAAATGACCATAACTTTCATATTGTCTGCAATTATTCGTTTTATATGATGGAAAAACTGTTGTATTTATATTGTATTTTATGCTTCTGGCGTTCACTTCTTAGGCCCTAACTATTCGATCTGGTGGAACAACGCCCTAGAGTGGAGCCTAGGTTGCCCGGTACGTAGAAATGACCATTACTTTGACACTGTTTGCAAGTATACATTATATACGATGGAAAAGCTGTTGTATTTATATCGTATTTTATGCTTCTGGCGTTGACTTCTTCCAAACGCTAACTATTTCGTCTGGTGGAACAACGCCCTGGGGTAAAGCCCAGGTTGCGCGGAACGTTGAAATGACCATTACTTTCACACTGGTAGCAATTATTCCTGTTATATGATGGAAACACTGTTGTATTTTTATTGCATTTTATGCTTCGGGCGTTGACTTCTAAGGCCCTAACTATTCAATGTGTTGGAGCAACGCCCTAGGGTGAAGCATAGGTTGCCCGGGAAGTAGAAATGACCATAACATTCATCCTGGTTGCAATTATTCGTTTTATATGATGGAAAAACTGTTGTATTTATATTGTATTTTATGCTTCTGGCGTTGACTTCTAAGGCCCTAACTATTCGATCTGGTGGACCAACGCCCTAGGGTGAAGCCCAGGTTGGCCGGAATGTAGAAATGTCCATAACTTTCACACTGGTTGCAATTATTCGTTTTATACGATTGAAAAGCTGTTGTATTTATATTGTATTTTATGCTTCTGGCGTTGACTTCTTAGGCCCTAACTATTCCCTCTGGTGGATCAACGCCCTCGAGTGAAACCTACGTTGCCGGGAACGTAGAAATGTCCATTACTTTCACACTGGTTGCAATTATTCCTGTTATACGATGGAAAAACTGTTGCATCTTTATTGTATTTTATGCATCTGGCGTTGACTTCTAAGGCCCTAAATATTCCATCTGGAGGAGCAACGCCCTAGAGTGAAGCCTAGGCTGCCAGGAACGTAGAAATGACCATAACTTCCACACTGGTAGCAATTATTCGTTTTATACGATGGAAAAACTGTACTATTTATTTTGTATTTTATGCTCCGGGCGTTGACCTCTAAGGCCCTAGCTATTCGATCTGGTGGAGCAACGCCCTAGAGTGACGACTAGGTTGCTCGGAACGTAGAAATGACCATTACTTTCACACTGGTTGCAATTATTCCTGTTATACGATGGAAAAACTGTTGTATTTTTATTGCATTTTATGCTTCGGGCATTGACTTTTAAGGCCCTAACTATTCAATCTGTTGGAGCAGCGCCCTAGGGTGATGCCTAGGTTGCCCGGTACGTAGAAATGAGCATAACTATCACGCTGGTTGCAATTATTCGTTTTATACGATGGAAAAGCTGCTGTATTTATATCGTATTTTATGCTTCTGGCGTTGACTTCTTAGGCCCTAACTATTCCATCTGGTGGAACAACGCCCTAGGGTGAAGCCGAGGTTGCCCGGAAAGTAGAAATGTCCATAACTTCCACACTGGTTGAAATTATTCGTTTAATACGATGGAAAAACTGTACTATTTATTTTGTATTTTATGCGTCGGGCGTTGACTGCTAAGGCCCTATCTATTCGATCTGGTGGAGCAACGCCCTAGAGTGAAGCCTAGGTTGCCCGGAACGTAGAAATGACCATCACCTTCAAACTGGTTGCAATTATTCCCGTTATACGATGGAAAAACTGTTGCATCTTTATTGCATTTTATGCTTCTGGCGTTGACTTCTAAGGCCCTAGCTATTCGATTTGGTGGACCAACGCCCTAGAGTGGAACCTACGTTGCTCTGTACGTAGAAATGTCCATTACTAGCACACTGTTTGTAAATATACATTATATATAATGGAAAATCTGTTGTATTTATGTTGTATTTTATGCTTCTGGCGTTGACTTCTTAGGGCCTAACTGTGCGATCTGGTGGAACAACGCCCTAGGGTGAAGCCTAGGTTGCCCGGGAAGTAGAAATGACCATAACTTTCATCCTGGTTGCAATTATTCGTTTTATACGATGGAAAAACTGTACTATTTATTTTGTATTTTATGCTCCGGGCGTTGACCTCTAAGGCCCTAGCTATTCGATCTGGTGGAGCAACGCCCTAGAGTGAAGCCTAGGTTGCACGGAACGCAGAAATGACCATAACTTTCGCACTGGTTGCAAATATTCCTGTTCTACGATGGACAAACTGTTGTATTTATATCGTATTTTATGCTTCTGGCGTTGACTTCTAAGGACCTAACTATTCAATCTGGTGGAGCAACGCTCTAGAGTGAAGACTAGGTTGCTCGGAATGTAGGAATGACCATAAATTTCACACTGGTTGCAATTATTCGTTTTATACGATGGAAAAACTGTTGCATCGTTATCGTATTTTATGCTTCTGGCGTGGACTTCTAAGGCCCTAACTATTGGATCTGGTGGAGCAACGCCCTAGAGTGAAGCCTAGGTTGCCCGGAACGTAGAAATGACCATAACTTTTACACTGGTAGCAATTATTCGTTTTATACAATGGAAAAACTGTTCTATTTATTTTGTATTTTATGCTTCGGGCGTTGACTTCTAAGGCCCTAACTGATTGATCTGGTGGACCAACGCCCTAGAGTGAAGCCTAGATTGCCCGGAACGTTGAAATGACCATAACCTTCACACTGGTTGCTATTATTCGTTTTATACGATGGAAAGACTGTTATATTTATATTGTATTTTATGCTTCTGGCGTTGACTTCTTAGGCCCTAACTATTCGATCTGGTGGAGCAATGCCCTAGAGTGAAGCCTAGGTTGCCCGCAACGTAGAAATGACCATCACATTCAAACTGGTTGCAATTACTCCTGTTATATGATGGAAAAACTGTTGTACTTTTATTGCATTTTATGCTTCGGGCATTGACTTCTAAGGCCCTAACTATTCAATGTGTTCGAGCAACGCCCTAGGGTGAAGCCTAGGTTGCCCGGGAAGTAGAAATGACCATAACTTTCATCCTGGTTGCAATTATTCGTTTTATATGATGGAAAAACTGTTGTATTTATATTGTATTTTATGCTTCTGGCGTTGACTTCTAAGGCCCTAACTATTCGATCTGGTGGACCAACGCCCTAGGGTGAAGCCCTGGTTGGCCGGAATGTAGAAATGTCCATAACTTTCACACTGGTTGCAATTATTCGTTTTATACGATTGAAAAGCTGTTGTATTTATATTGTATTTTATGCTTCTGGCGTTAACTTCTTAGGCCCTAACTATTCCCTCTGGTGGATCAACGCCCTGGAGTGAAACCTAGGTTGCCCGGAACGTAGAAATGACCATTACTTTCACACTGGTTGCAATTACTCCTGTTATACGATGGAAAAACTGTTGTATTTTTATTGCATTTTATGCTTCGGGCATTGACTTTTAAGGCCCTAACTATTCAATCTGTTGGAGCAACGCCCTAGGGTCATGCCTAGGTTGCCCGGTACGTAGAAATGAGCATAACTATCACGCTGGTTGCAATTATTCGTTTTATACGATGGAAAAGCTGCTGTATTTATATCGTATTTTATGCTTCTGGCGCTGACTTCTTAGGCCCTAACTATTCCATCTGGTGGAACAACGCCCTAGGGTGAAGCCTAGGTTGCCCGGAAAGTAGAAATGTCCATAACTTCCACACTGGTAGAAATTATTCGTTTAATACGATGGAAAAACTGTACTATTTATTTTGTATTTTATGCGTCGGGCGTTGACTGCTAAGGCCCTATCTATTCGATCTGGTGGAGCAACGCCCTAGAGTGAAGCCTAGGTTGCCCGGAACGTAGAAATGACCATCACCTTCAAACTGGTTGCAATTATTCCTGTTATACGATGGAAAAATTGTTGCATCTTTATTGTATTTTATGAATCTGGCGTTGACTTCTAAAGCCCTAAATATTCCATCTGGTGGAGCAACGCCCTAGAGTGAAGCCTAGGCTGCCAGGAACGTAGAAATGACCATAACTTCCACACTGGGAGCAATTATTCGTTTTATACGATGGAAAAACTGTACTATTTATTTTGTATTTTATGCTCCGGGCGTTGACCTCTAAGGCCCTAGCTTATCGATCTGGTGGAGCAACGCCCTAGAGTGAAGCCTAGGTTGCCCGGAACGTGGAAATGAACATCACTTTCAAACTGGTTGCAATTATTCCTGTTATATGATGTAAAATCTGTTGTACTTTGATTGCATTTTATGCTTCGGGCATTGACTTCTAGGGCCCTAACTATTCAATCTGTTGGAGCAACGCCCTAGGGTGAATCCTAGATTGCCCGGAAAGTAGAAATGACCATAACTTTCACACTGATTGCTATTATTCGTTTTATACAACGGAAAAACGGTTCCATTTATTTTGTATTTTATGCTTCGGGCGTTGACTTCTAAGGCCCTAACTGTTGAATCTGGTGGAGCAACGCCCTAGAGTGAAGCCCAGGTTGCACGGAACGCAGAAATGACCATAACTTTCGCACTGGTTGCAAATATTCCTGTTCTACGATGGACAAACTGTTGTATTTATATCGTATTTTATGCTTCTGGCGTTGACTTCTAAGGACCTAACTATTCAATCTGGTGGAGCAACGCTCTAGAGTGAAGTCTAGGTTGCTCGGAATGTAGGAATGACCATAAATTTCACACTGGTTGCAATTATTCGTTTTATACGATGGAAAAACTGTTGCATCGTTATCGTATTTTATGCTTCTGGCGTGGACTTCTAAGGCCCTAACTATTGGATCTGGTGGAGCAACGCCCTAGAGTGAAGCCTAGGCTGCCAGAAACGTAGAAATGACCATAACTTCCACACTGGTAGCAATTATTCGTTTTATACGATGGAAAAACTGTACTATCTATTTTGTATTTTATGCTCCGGGCGTTGACCTCTAAGGCCCTAGCTGTTCGATCTGGTGGAGCAGCGCCCTAGAGTGAAGCCTAGGTTGCCCGGAACGTAGAAATGAACATCACTTTCAAACTGGTTGCAATTATTCCTGTTATATGATGTAAAAACTGTTGTATTTTGATTGCATTTTATGCTTCGGGCATTGACTTCTAGGGCCCTAACTATTCAATCTGTTGGAGCAACGACCTAGGGTGAAGCCTAGGTTGCTCGGAAAGTAGAAATGACCATAAGTTTCATACTGGTTGCAATTATTCGTTTTATACGATTGAAAAGCTGTTGTATTTATATTGTATTTTATGCTTCTGGCGTTAACTTCTTAGGCCCTAACTATTCCGTCTGGTGGATCAACGCCCTGGAGTGAAACCTAGGTTGCCCGGAAAGTAGAAATGACCATAACTTTCACGCTGGTAGCAATTATTCGTTTTATACGATGGAAAAACTGTACTATTTATTTTGTATTTTATGCTCCGGGCGTTGACCTCTAAGGCCCTAGCTATTCGATCTGGTGGAGCAACGCCCTAGAGTGAAGCCTAGGTTGCCCGGAACGTAGAAATGACCATCACCTTCAAACTGGTTGCAATTATTCCTGTTATACGATGGAAAAATTGTTGCATCTTTATTGTATTTTATGAATCTGGCATTGACTTCTAGGGCCCTAACTATTCAATCTGTTGGAGTAACGCCCTAGGGTGAATCCTAGGTTGCCCGGAAAGTAGAAATGACCATAACTTTCACACTGATTGCTATTATTCGTTTTATACAATGGAAAAACGGTTCCATTTATTTTGTATTTTATGCTTCGGGCGTTGACTTCTAAGGCCCTAACTGTTGAATCTGGTGGAGCAACGCCCTAGAGTGAAGCCTAGGCTGCCCGGAACGCAGAAATGACCATAACTTTCGCACTGGTTGCAAATATTCCTGTTCTACGATGGACAAACTGTTGTATTTATATCGTATTTTATGCTTCTGGCGTTGACTTCTAAGGCCCTAACTATTCGAGCTGGTGGAGCAACGCCCTAGAGTGAAGCCTAGGTTGCTCGGAATGTAGGAATGACCATAAATTTCACACTGGTTGCAATTATTCGTTTTATACGATGGAAAAACTGTTGCATCGTTATCGTATTTTATGCTTCTGGCGTGGACTTCTAAGGCCCTAATTATTCGATCTGGTGGAGCAACAACCTAGAATGAAGTCTAGCTTGCGCGGAACGTAGAAATGACCATAGCTTTAACACTGGTTGCTATTATTCGTTTTATACGATGGAAAAGCTGTTATATTTAAAATGTATTTTATACTTCTGGCGTCCACTTCTTAGGCCCTAACTATTCGATCTGGTGGAACAACACCGTAGAGTGAAGCCTAGGTTGCCCGGAACGTAGAAATGACCATTACTTTCACACTGTTTGCAATTAATCCTTTTATACAATGGAAAAGCTGTTGTATTTATATCGTATTTTATGCTTCTGGCGTTGACATCTAAGGACCTAACTATTCGATCTGGTGGAGCAGAGCCCTAGAGTGAAGCCTAGGTTGCTCGGAATGTAGAAATGTCCATTACCTTCACACTGGTTGCAATCATTCGTTTTATACGATGGAAAAGCTGTTGTATTTATATTGTATTTTATGCCTCTGGCGTTGACTTCTAAGCCCGTAGCTATTATATGTGGTGGAGCAACGCCCTAGAGTGACGCCTAGGGTGCTCGGAACGTAGAATTGACCATAACTTTTACACTGGTAGAAATTATTCGTTTTATACAATGGAAAAACTGTTCAATTTATTTTGTATTTTATGCTTCGGGCGTTGACTTCTAAGGCCCTAACTGGTTGATCTGGTGGAGCAGCGCCCTCGAGTGAAGGCTAGGTTGCCCGGTACGTAGAAATGACCATCACTTTCAAACTGGTTGCAATTATTTGTTTTATACGATGGAAAAGCTGTTGTATTTATATCGTATTTTATGCTTCTGGCGTTGACTTCTTAGGCCCTAATTATGCCATGAGGTGGAACAACGCCCTAGGGTGAAGCGTAGGTTGCCCGGAAAGTAGAAATGACCATAACTTTCACACTGGCAGCAATTATTCGTTTTATACGATGGAAAAACTGTTCTATTTATTTTGTATTTTATGCTTCGGGCGTTGACTTCTAAGGCCCTACTATTCGATCTGGTGGAGCAACGCCCTCGAGTGAAGCCTAGGTTGCCCGGAACGTCGAAATGACCATCACTTTCAAACTGGTTGCAATTATTCCTGCTATATGATGGAAAAACTGTTGTATTTTTATTGCATTTTATGCTTCGGGCATTGACTTCAAAGGCCCTAACTATTCAATCTGTTGGAGCAACGGGCTAGGGTGAAGCCTAGGTTGCCCGGAACGTAGAAATGACCATAACTTTCAAACTGGTTGCAATTATTCGTTTTATACGATGGAATTACTGTTCTATTTATCTTGTATTTTATGCTTCGGGCGTTGACTTCTAAGGCCCTAACTATTCAATCTGTTGGAGCAACGCCCTAGGGTGAAGCCTAGGTTGCCCGGAAAGCAGAAATGACCATAACTTTCACGCTGGTAGCAATTATTCGTTTTATACAATGGAAAAACTGTTCTATTTATATTGTATTTTATTCTTCTGACGTTCACTTCTTAGGCCCGAACTATTCGATCAGGTGGAACAACGCCCTAGGGTGAAGCCTAGGTTGCTCGGAAAGTAGAAATGACCATAAGTTTCATACTGGTTGCAATTATTCGTCTTATACGATGGAAAAACTGTTGCATTTATATTGTATTTTATGCTTCTGTCGTTGGCTTCTAAGGCCCTAGCTATTCGATCTAGTGGAGCAACGCCCTAGAGCGAAGCCTAGGTGATTCGGAGCGTCGAAATGACCATCACTTTCAAACTGGTTGCAATTAACCCTGTTATACGATGGAAAAACTGTTGTATTTTTATTGCATTTTACGCTTCGGGCGTTGACTTCTAAGGCCCTAACTATTCAATCTGTTGGAGCAACGCCCTAGGGCGAAGCCTAGGTTGCCCGCAATGTAGAAATGACGTTAACTTTCATACTGGTTGCAGTTATTCGTTTTATACGATAGAAAAACTGTTGTAGTTATATTATATTTTATGCATCGGGCGTTGACGTCTAAGGCCCTAACTGTTTGAACTGGTGGAGCAACGCCCTAGAGTGAAACCTAGGTTGCCCGGAACGTAGAAATGACCACAACTTTCACACTGGTTGCTATATTCGTTTTATACGGTGGAAAAACTGTTATATTAATATTGTATTTTATTCTTCTGGCGTTCACTTCTTAGGCCCGAACTATTCGATCAGGTGGAACAACGCCCTAGGGTGAAGCCTAGGTTGCCCTGAAAGTAGAAATGACCATAACTTTCACACTGGCAGCAATTATTCGTTTTATACGATGGAAAAACTGTTCTATTTATCTTGTATTTTATGCTTCGGGCGTTGACTTCTAAGGCCCTAACTATTCGATCTGGTGGAGCAACGCCCCCGAGTGATGCGTAGGTTGCCCGGTACGTAGAAATGACCATCACTTTCAAACTGGTTGCAATTATTCCTGTTATATGATGGAAAAGCTGTTGTATTTTTATTGCATTTCATGCTTGGGGCATTGACTTCTAAGGCCCTAACAACTCAATCTGTTGGAGCAACGCCCTAGGGTGAAGCCTAGGTTGCCCGGAAAGGAGAAATGACCATCACTTTCAAACTGGTTGCAATTATTCCTGTTATATGATGGAAACACTGTTGTATTTTTTTTGTATTTTATGGTTCGGGGGTTGACTTCTAAGGCCCTAACTGTTTGATCTGGTGGAGCAACGCTCTAGAGTGAAGCCTAGCTTGCCCGGAACGTAGAAATGACCATAACATTAACACTGGTTGCTATTATTCGCTTTATACGATGGAAAAACTGTTATATTTATATTGTATTTTATGCTTCTGGCGTTCACTTCTTAGGCCCTAACTATTCGATCTGGCGGAACAACACCGTAGAGTGAAGCCTAGGTTGCCCTGAACGTAGAAATGACCATTACTTTCACACTGTTTGCAATTATTCCTTTTATACAATGGAAAAGCTGTTGTACTTATATTGTATTTTATGCCTCTGGCGTTGACTTCTAAGTCCGTAGCTATTAGATGTGGTGGAGCAACTCTCTAGAGTGAAGCCTAGGTTGCCCGGAAGGTAGAAATGACCATAACTTTCACACAGGTTGCTATCATTCGTTTTATACGATGGAAAAACTGTTATATTTATATTGTATTTTACGTTTCTGGCGTTGACTTCTTAGGGCCTAACTTTTCGATCTCGTGGAACAACGCCCTAGAGTGAAGCCTAGGTTACCTGGAACGCAGAAATGGCCATCACTTTCAAACTGTTTGCAGTTATTCCTGTTACATGATGGAAACACTGTTGTATTTTTATTGCATTTTATGCTTCGGGCATTGACTTCTAAGGCCCTAACTACTCAATCTGTTGGAGCAACGCCCTAGAGTGATGCCTAGGTTGCCCGGAACGTAGAAATGACCATTACTTTCACAATGTTTGCAATTATTCCTGTTATACGATGGAAAAACTGTTGTATTTTTATTGTATTCTATGCTTCTGGCGCTTAATTCTAATTCGCTAGCTATTTGATCTGGTGGAGCAACGACCTAGAGTGAAGCCTAGGTTGCCCGGAACGTAGAAATGACCATTACTTACACACTGTTTGCTATTATTCCTGTTATACAATGGAAAAACTGTTGTATTTTTATTGCATTTTATGCTTCGGGCATTGACTTCTAAGGTCCTAACTATTCAATCTGTTGGAGCAGCGACCTAGGGTGAAGCCTAGGTTGAACGGGAAGTAGAAATGACCACAACTTTCACACTGGTTGCAATTATTCGTTTTATACGATTGAAAAGCTGTTGAAACTTTATTGTATTTTATTCTTCTGGCGTTAACTTCTAAGGCCGTAGCTATTAGATGTGGTGGAGCAACGCCCTAGAGTGATGCCTAAGTTGCCCGGAACGTAGAAATGACCATTACTTTCACAATGTTTGCAATTATTCCTGTTATACGATGGAAAAACTGTTGTATTTTTATTGTATTCTATGCTTCTGGCGCTTAATTCTAATTCGCTAGCTATTTGATCTGGTGGAGCAACGACCTAGAGTGAAGCCTAGGTTGCCCGGAACGTAGAAATGACCATTACTTACACACTGTTTGCTATTATTCCTGTTATACAATGGAAAAACTGTTGTATTTTTATTGTATTCTATGCTCCTGGCGTTTAATTCTAAGTCACTAGCTATTTGATCTGGTGGAGCAACGACCTAGAGTGAAGCCTATATTGCCCTGAACGTAGAAATGACCATTACTTTCACACTGTTTGCTATTATTCATTTTGTACGATGGAAAAACTGTTATATTTATATTGTATTTTATGCTTCTGGCATTGACTTCTTTGGCCCTAACTGTTCGATATAGTGGAGCAACGCCCTAGAGTGAATCCTAGGTTGCCCGGAACGAAGAAATGACCATCACTTTCAAACTGCTTGCAATTATTCCTGTTATATGATGGAAAAACTGTTGTATTTTTATTGCATTTTATGCTTCGGGCATTGACTTCTAAGGTCCTAACTATTCAATCTGTTGGAGCAACGCCCTAGAGTGAAACCTAGGTTATCCGGAACGTAGAAATGACCAGTACATTCACACTGGTTGCTATTATTCGTTTTATACAATGGAAAAACTGTTATATTTATATTGTATTTTATGCTTCTGGCGTTGACTTCTTTGGCCCTAACTGTTCGAAATAGTGGAACAACGCCCTAGGGTGAAGCCTAGGTAGCCCGGAACGTAGAAATGACCATAACTTTTACACTGGTAGCAATTATTCGTTTTATACAATGGAAAAACTCTTCTATTTATCTTGTATTTTATGCTTCGGGCGTCGACTTCTAAGGCCCTAACTATTTGATCTGGTGGAGCAACGCCCTAGAGTGAAGCCTACGTTGCCCGGTACGTAGAAATGACCATCACTTTCAAACTGTTTGCAATTATTCGTTTTATACGATGGAAAAGCTGTAGTATTTATATCGTATTTTATGCTTCTGGCGTTGACTTCTTAGGCCCTAACTATTCCATCAGGTGGAACAACGCCCTAGGGTGAAGCCTAGGATGGCCGGAAAGTAGAAATGACCATAACTTTCACACTGGTAGCAATAATTCGTTTTATACGATGGAAAAGCTGATGTATTTATATCGTATTTTATGCTTCTGGCGTTGACTTCTTAGGCCCTAACTATTCCATCATGTGGAACAACGCCCTAGGGTGAAGCCTAGGTTGCCCGGAAAGTAGAAATGACCATAACTTCCACACTGGTTGCAATTATTCGCTTTATACGATGGAAAAACTGTTTTATTTATTTTGTATTTTATGCTTCGGGCGTTGACTTCTAAGGCCCTAACTATTCGATCTGGTGGAGCAACGCCCTAGAGTGAAGCCTAGGTTGCCCGGAACGTAGAGATGACCATAACTTTCGCACTGGTTGCTTTCATTCGTTTTATACGATGGAAAAACTGTTATATTTATATTGTATTTTATGCTTCTGGCGTTGACTTCTTTGGCCCTAACTGTTCGATATAGTGGAACAACGCCCTAGAGTGAAGCCTAGGTTGCCAGGAACGAAGAAATGACCATCACTTTCAAACTGGTTGCAATTATTCCTGTTATATGATGGAAAAACTGTTGTATTTTTATTGCATTTTATGCTTCGGGCATTGACTTCTAAGGTCCTAACTATTCAATCTGTTGGAGCAACGACCTAGGGTGAAGCCTAGGTTGCCCGGAAAGTAGAAATGACCACAACTTTCACACTGGTTGCAATTATTCGTTTTATACGATGGAAAAACTGTTGTATTTATATTGTATTTTATGCTTCTGGCGATCACTTCTTAGGCCCGAACTATTCGATCTGGTGGAGCAACGACCTAGAGTGAAGCCTAGGTTGCCCGGAACGTAGAAATGACCATTACTTACACACTGTTTGCTATTATTCATTTTGTACGATGGAAAAGATGTTGTATTTATATTGTATTTTATGCTTCTGGCATTGACTTCTTTGGCCCTAACTGTTCGATATAGTGGAGCAACGCCCTAGAGTGAATCCTAGGTTGCCCGGAACGAAGAAATGACCATCACTTTCAAACTGCTTGCAATTATTCCTGTTATATGATGGAAAAACTGTTGTATTTTTATTGCATTTTATGCTTCGGGCATTGACTTCTAAGGTCCTAACTATTCAATCTGTTGGAGCAGCGACCTAGGGTGAAGCCTAGGTTGAACGGGAAGTAGAAATGACCACAACTTTCACACTGGTTGCAATTATTCGTTTTATACGATTGAAAAGCTGTTGAAACTTTATTGTATTTTATTCTTCTGGCGTTGACTTCTAAGGCCGTAGCTATTAGATGTGGTGGAGCAACGCCCTAGAGTGATGCCTAAGTTGCCCGGAACGTAGAAATGACCATTACTTTCACAATGTTTGCAATTATTCCTGTTATACGATGGAAAAACTGTTGTATTTTTATTGTATTCTATGCTTCTGGCGCTTAATTCTAATTCGCTAGCTATTTGATCTGGTGGTGCAACGACCTAGAGTGAAGCCTAGGCTGCCCGGAACGTAGAAATGACCATTACTTACACACTGTTTGCTATTATTCATTTTGTACGATGGAAAAGATGTTGTATTTATATTGTATTTTATGCCTCTGGCGTTGACTTCTTTGGCCCTAACTGTTCGATATAGTGGAACAACGCCCTAGAGTGAAGCCTAGGTTGCCAGGAACGAAGAAATGACCATCACTTTCAAACTGGTTGCAATTATTCCTGTTATATGATGGAAAAACTGTTGTATTTTTATTGCATTTTATGCTTCGGGCATTGACTTCTAAGGTCCTAACTATTCAATCTGTTGGAGCAACGACCTAGGGTGAAGCCTAGGTTGCCCGGAAAGTAGAAATGACCACAACTTTCACACTGGTTGCAATTATTCGTTTTATACGATGGAAAAACTGTTGTATTTATATTGTATTTTATGCTTCTGGCGATCACTTCTTAGGCCCGAACTATTCGATCTGGTGGAGCAACGACCTAGAGTGAAGCCTAGGTTGCCCGGAACGTAGAAATGACCATTACTTACACACTGTTTGCTATTATTCATTTTGTACGATGGAAAAGATGTTGTATTTATATTGTATTTTATGCTTCTGGCATTGACTTCTTTGGCCCTAACTGTTCGATATAGTGGAGCAACGCCCTAGAGTGAATCCTAGGTTGCCCGGAACGAAGAAATGACCATCACTTTCAAACTGCTTGCAATTATTCCTGTTATATGATGGAAAAACTGTTGTATTTTTATTGCATTTTATGCTTCGGGCATTGACTTCTAAGGTCCTAACTATTCAATCTGTTGGAGCAGCGACCTAGGGTGAAGCCTAGGTTGAACGGGAAGTAGAAATGACCACAACTTTCACACTGGTTGCAATTATTCGTTTTATACGATTGAAAAGCTGTTGAAACTTTATTGTATTTTATTCTTCTGGCGTTGACTTCTAAGGCCGTAGCTATTAGATGTGGTGGAGCAACGCCCTAGAGTGATGCCTAAGTTGCCCGGAACGTAGAAATGACCATTACTTTCACAATGTTTGCAATTATTCCTGTTATACGATGGAAAAACTGTTGTATTTTTATTGTATTCTATGCTTCTGGCGCTTAATTCTAATTCGCTAGCTATTAGATCTGGTGGTGCAACGACCTAGAGTGAAGCCTAGGCTGCCCGGAACGTAGAAATGACCATTACTTACACACTGTTTGCTATTATTCATTTTGTACGATGGAAAAGATGTTGTATTTATATTGTATTTTATGCCTCTGGCGTTGACTTCTAAGGCCGTAGCTATTAGATGTGGTGGAGCAACGCCCTAGAGTGACGCCTAGGTTGCCCGGAATGTAGAAATGACCATTACTTACGCAATGTTTGCAACTACTCATTTTATACGATGGAAAAACTGTTGTAGTTTTATTGCATTTTATGCTTTCGGCGTTGACTTCTAAGGCACTAACTATTCAATCTGTTGGAGCAACGCCCTAGGGTCAAGCCTAGGTTGCCCGGGAAGTAGAAATGTCCATTACTTTCAAACTGGTTGCTATTATTCGTTTTATACAATGGAAAAACTGTTATACTTATATTGTATTTTATGCTTCTGGCGTTGACTTCTTTGGCCCTAACTGTCCGATATGGTGGTACAACGCCCTAGAGTGAAGCCTAGGTTGCCCGGAACGAAGAAATGACCATCACTTTCAAACTGGTTGCAATTATTCCTGTTATATGATGGAAAATCTGTTGTATTTTTATTGCATTTTATGCATCGGGCATTGACTTCTAAGGTCGTAATTATTCAATCTGTTGGAGCAACGCCCTAGAGTGAAACCTAGGTTATCCGGAACGTAGAAATGACCAGTACATTCACACTGGTTGCTATTATTCGTTTTATACAATGGAAAAACTGTTATATTTATATTGTATTTTATGCTTCTGGCGTTGACTTCTTTGGCACTAACTGTTCGAAATAGTGGAACAACGCCCTAGGGTGAAGCCTAGGTAGCCCGGAACGTAGAAATGACCATAACTTTTACACTGCTAGCAATTATTCGTTTTATACAATGGAAAAACTCTTCTATTTATCTTGTATTTTATGCTTCGGGCGTCGACTTCTAAGGCCCTAACTGTTTGATCTGGTGGAGCAACGCCCTAGAGTGAAGCCTACGTTGCGCGGTACGTAGAAATGACCATCACTTTCAAACTGGTTGCAATTATTCGTTTTATACGATGGAAAAGCTGTAGTATTTATATCGTATTTTATGCTTCTGGCGTTGACTTCTTAGGCCCTAACTATTCCATCAGGTGGAACAACGCCCTAGGGTGAAGCCTAGGATGGCCGGAAAGTAGAAATGACCATAACTTTCGCACTGGTAGCAATAATTCGTTTTATACGATGGAAAAGCTGATGTATTTATATCGTATTTTATGCTTCTGGCGTTGACTTCTAAGGCCGTAGCTATTAGATGTGGTGGAGCAACGCCCTAGAGTGACGCCTAGGTTGCCCGGAACGTAGAAATGACCATTACTTACGCAATGTTTGCAACTACTCATTTTATACGATGGAAAAACTGTTGTAGTTTTATTGCATTTTATGCTTTCGGCGTTGACTTCTAAGGCACTAACTATTCAATCTGTTGGAGCAACGCCCTAGGGTCAAGCCTAGGTTGCCCGGGAAGTAGAAATGTCCATTACTTTCACACTGGTTGCTATTATTCGTTTTATACAATGGAAAAACTGTTATACTTATATTGTATTTTATGCTTCTGGCGTTGACTTCTTTGGCCCTAACTGTCCGATATGGTGGTACAACGCCCTAGAGTGAAGCCTAGGTTGCCCGGAACGAAGAAATGACCATCACTTTCAAACTGGTTGCAATTATTCCTGTTATATGATGGAAAATCTGTTGTATTTTTATTGCATTTTATGCATCGGGCATTGACTTCTAAGGTCGTAATTATTCAATCTGTTGGAGCAACGCCCTAGAGTGAAACCTAGGTTATCCGGAACGTAGAAATGACCAGTACATTCACACTGGTTGCTATTATTCGTTTTATACAATGGAAAAACTGTTATATTTATATTGTATTTTATGCTTCTGGCGTTGACTTCTTTGGCCCTAACTGTTCGAAATAGTGGAACAACGCCCTAGGGTGAAGCCTAGGTAGCCCGGAACGTAGAAATGACCATAACTTTTACACTGGTAGCAATTATTCGTTTTATACAATGGAAAAACTCTTCTATATATCTTGTATTTTATGCTTCGGGCGTCGACTTCTAAGGCCCTAACTGTTTGATCTGGTGGAGCAACGCCCTAGAGTGAAGCCTACGTTGCCCGGTACGTAGAAATGACCATCACTTTCAAACTGGTTGCAATTATTCGTTTTATACGATGGAAAAGCTGTAGTATTTATATCGTATTTTATGCTTCTGGCGTTGACTTCTTAGGCCCTAACTATTCCATCAGGTGGAACAACGCCCTAGGGTGAAGCCTAGGATGGCCGGAAAGTAGAAATGACCATAACTTTCACACTGGTAGCAATAATTCGTTTTATACGATGGAAAAGCTGATGTATTTATATCGTATTTTATGCTTCTGGCGTTGACTTCTTAGGCCCTAACTATTCCATCATGTGGAACAACGCCCTAGGGTGAAGCCTAGGTTGCCCGGAAAGTAGAAATGACCATAACTTCCACACTGGTTGCAATTATTCGCTTTATACGATGGAAAAACTGTTTTATTTATTTTGTATTTTATGCTTCGGGCGTTGACTTCTAAGGCCCTAACTATTCGATCTGGTGGAGCAACGCCCTAGAGTGAAGCCTAGGTTGCCCGGAACGTAGAGATGACCATAACTTTCGCACTGGTTGCTTTCATTCGTTTTATACGATGGAAAAACTGTTATATTTATATTGTATTTTATGCTTCTGGCGTTGACTTCTTTGGCCCTAACTGTTCGATATAGTGGAACAACGCCCTAGAGTGAAGCCTAGGTTGCCAGGAACGAAGAAATGACCATCACTTTCAAACTGGTTGCAATTAGTCCTGTTATATGATGGAAAAACTGTTGTATTTTTATTGCATTTTATGCTTCGGGCATTGACTTCTAAGGTCCTAACTATTCAATCTGTTGGAGCAACGACCTAGGGTGAAGCCTAGGTTGCCCGGAAAGTAGAAATGACCACAACTTTCACACTGGTTGCAATTATTCGTTTTATACGATGGAAAAGCTGTGGCACCTTTATTGTATTTTATTCATCTGGGGTTGACTTCTAAGGCCGTAGCTATTAGGTGTAGTGGAGCAACGCCCTAGAGTGACGCCTAGGTTGCCCGGAACGTAGAAATGACCATTACCTTCACAATGCTTGCAATTATTCATTTTATACGATGGAAACACTTTTGTACTTATATTGTATTTTATTCTTCTGGCGTTGACTTCTTAGGCCCTAACTATTCGATCTCGTGGAACAACACCCTAGAGTGAAGACTAGGTTGCCCGGAACATGGAAATGACCATTACTTTGACACTGTATGCAAATATACATTATATACGATGGAAAAGCTGTTTTATTTATATTGTGTTTTATGCTTCTGGCGTTGGCTTCTTAGGCCCTGACTATTTAATCTGGTAGAGCACCGCCCTAACGTGAAACCTAGGTTGCCCGGAACGTAGAAGTGACCAGTACTTTCATACTGTTTGCAGTTATTCCTGTTATACGATGGAAAAACTTTTGCATCTTTATTTATTTCATGCTTCTGGCGTTGACTTCTAAGGCCCTAGCTATTCGGTTTGGTGGAGCAACGCCCTAGAGTAGAACCTAGGTTGCCCGGTACGTAGAAATGACCATTACTTTCACACTGTTTGCAAATGTACATTATATATGATGGAAAATCTGTTGTATTTGTGTTGTATTTTGTGCTTCTGGCGTTGAGTTCTTTGGCCCTAACTATTTGATCTTGTGGAGCATCTCCCTAGAGTGAAGCCTTGGTTGCCCGAAACGTAGAAATGACAATAACTACCACACTGGTTGCAATTATTCGCTATATACGATGGAAAACCTGTTGTATTTATATCGTATTTTATGCTTCTGGCGTTGACTTCTTAGGCCCTAACTGTTCCATCTGGTGGAACAACGCCCTAGGGTAAAGCCCAGGTTGCGCGGACCGTAGAAATGACCATAACTTTCACACATGTAGCAATTATTAGTTTTATACAATGGAAAAACTGTTTTATTTATTTTGTATTTTATGCTTCAGGCGTTGACTTCTAAGGCCCTAACTATTCGATCTGGTGGAGCAACTCTCTAGAGTGAAGCCTAGGTTGCCCGGAAGGTAGAAATGACCATAACTTTCACACAGGTTGCTATCATTCGTTTTATACGATGGAAAAACTGTTATATTTATATTGTATTTTATGTTTCTGGCGTTGACTTCTTAGGGCCTAACTTTTCGATCTGGTGGAACAACGCCCTAGAGTGAAGCCTAGGTTACCTGGAACGCAGAAATGGCCATCACTTTCAAACTGTTTGCAGTTATTCCTGTTACATGATGGAAAAACTGTTGTATTTTTATTGCATTTTATGCTTCGGTCATTGACTTTTAAGGACCTAACTATTCAATCTGTTGGAGCAACGCTGTAGAGTGAATCCTAGGTTGCCCGGAACGTAGAAATGACCATTACATTCACACGGTTACCTATTATTCCTGTTATACGATGGAAAAACTGTTGTATTTTTATTGTATCCTATGCTTCTGGCGTTTAATTCTAAGTCACTAGCTATTTAATCCGGTGGAGCAACGACCTAGAGTGAAGCCTAGGTTGCCCGGAACGTAGAAATGACCATTACTTTCACACTGTTTGCTATTATTCCTGTTATATGATGGAAATACTGTTGTATTTTTATTGCATTCTATGCTTTGGGCATTGACTTCTAAGGCCCTAACTATTCAATCTGTTGGAGCAACGCCCTAGGGTGAAGCCTAGGTTGAACGGGAAGTAGAAATGACCACAACTTTCACACTGGTTGCAATTATTCGTTTTATACGATTGAAAAGCTGTTGAAACTTTATTGTATTTTATTCTTCTGGCGTTGACTTCTAAGGCCGTAGCTATTAGATGTGGTGGAGCAACGCCCTAGAGTGATGCCTAGGTTGCCCGGTACGTAGAAATGACCATCACTTTCAAACTGGTTGCAATTATTCGTTTTATACGATGGAAATGCTGTTTTATTTATTTTGTATTTTATGCTTCGGGCGTTGACTTCTTAGGCCCTAACTATTCGATCTGGTGGAACAGCGCCCTAGAGTGAAGCCTAGGTTGCCTGGAACGCAGAAAGGACCATCACCTTCACACGGGTTGCAATTATTCCTGTTATAGGATGGAAAGACTGTTGTATTTTTATTGTATTTTAGACTTCAGGTGTTGACTTCTGAGGCCGTAGCCATTCGATGCGGTGGAAGAACGCCATAGAGTGATGCCTAGGTTGCCCGGAACGTAGAAATGACCATAAGTTTCATAGTGGTTGCAATTATTCGTTTTATACGATGGAAAAACTGTTGTATTTATATTGTATTTTATGCTTCTGGCGATCACTTCTTAGGCCCGAACTATTCGATCTGGTGGAACAACGCCCTAGGGTGAAGCCTAGGTAGCCCGGAACGTAGAAATGACCATAACTTTTACACTGGTAGCAATTATTCGTTTTATACAATGGAAAAACTCTTCTATTTATCTTGTATTTTATGCTTCGGGCGTCGACTTCTAAGGCCCTAACTGTTTGATCTGGTGGAGCAACGCCCTAGAGTGAAGCCTACGTTGCCCGGTACGTAGAAATGACCATCACTTTCAAACTGGTTGCAATTATTCGTTTTATACGATGGAAAAGCTGTAGTATTTATATCGTATTTTATGCTTCTGGCGTTGACTTCTTAGGCCCTAACTATTCCATCAGGTGGAACAACGCCCTAGGGTGAAGCCTAGGATGGCCGGAAAGTAGAAATGACCATAACTTTCACACTGGTAGCAATAATTCGTTTTATACGATGGAAAAGCTGATGTATTTATATCGTATTTTATGCTTCTGGCGTTGACTTCTTAGGCCCTAACTATTCCATCATCTGGAACAATGCCCTAGGGTGAAGCCTAGGTTGCCCGGAAAGTAGAAATGACCATAACTTTCACACGGGTTGCAATTATTCCTGTTATATGATGGAAAAACTGTTGTATTTTTATTGCATTCTATGCTTTGGGCATTGACTTCTAAGGCCCTAACTACTCAATCTGTTGGAGCAACGCCCTAGGGTGAAGCCTAGGTTGCCCGGAAAGTAGAAATGACCATAACTTTCATACTAGTTGCAATTATTCGTTTTATATGATGGAAAAACTGTTGTATTTATAATGTATTTTATGCTTCGGGCATTGACTTCTAAGGCCCTAACTATTCGATCTGGTGGAGCAACGCCCTAGAGTGAAGCCTAGGTTGCCCGGAACGTAGAATTGGCCATCGCTTTCAAACTAGTTGCAATTATTCCTGTTATATGATGGAAACACTGTTGTATTTATATTGTATTTTATGCTTCTGGCGTTCACTCGTTAGGCCCTAACTATTCGATCTGGTGGAACAACGGCCTAGGGTGAAGCCTAGGTAGCCCGGAACGTAGAAATGACCATAACTTTTACACTGCTAGCAATTATTCGTTTTATACAATGGAAAAACTGTTCTATCTATTTTGTATTTAATGCTTCGGGCGTTGGCTTCTAAGGCCCTAACTGTTTGATCTGGTGGAGCAACGCCCTAGAGTGAAACCTAGGTTGCCCGGTACGTAGAAATGACCATCACCTGCAAACTGGTTGCAATTATTTGTTTTATACGATGGAAAAGTTGTTGTATTTATATCGTATTTTATGCTTCTGGCGTTGACTTCTTAGGCCCTAACTATTCGATCTGGTGGAACAACGCCCTAGAGTGAAGCCTAGGTTGCCTGGAACGCAGAAATGACCATCACCTTCACACGGGTTGCAATTATTCCTGTTATAGGATGGAAAGACTGTTGTATTTTTATTGTATTTTAGACTTCAGGTGTTGACTTCTTAGGCCGTAGCCATTCGATGCGGTGGAAGAACGCCATAGAGTGAAGCCTAGGTTGCCCGGAACGTAGAAATGACCATAAGTTTCATAGTGGTTGCAATTATTCGTTTTATACGATGGAAAAACTGTTGTATTTATATTGTATTTTATGCTTCTGGCGATCACTTCTTAGGCCCGAACTATTCGATCTGGTGGAACAACGCCCTAGGGTGAAGCCTAGGTAGCCCGGAACGTAGAAATGACCATAACTTTTACACTGGTAGCAATTATTCGTTTTATACAATGGAAAAACTCTTCTATTTATCTTGTATTTTATGCTTCGGGCGTCGACTTCTAAGGCCCTAACTGTTTGATCTGGTGGAGCAACGCCCTAGAGTGAAGCCTACGTTGCCCGGTACGTAGAAATGACCATCACTTTCAAACTGGTTGCAATTATTCGTTTTATACGATGGAAAAGCTGTTGTATTTATATCGTATTTTATGCTTCTGGCGTTGACTTCTTAGGCCCTAACTATTCCATCAGGTGGAACAACGCCCTAGGGTGAAGCCTAGGATGGCCGGAAAGTAGAAATGACCATAACTTTCACACTGGTAGCAATAATTCGTTTTATACGATGGAAAAGCTGATGTATTTATATCGTATTTTATGCTTCTGGCGTTGACTTCTTAGGCCCTAACTATTCCATCATGTGGAACAACGCCCTAGGGTGAAGCCTAGGTTGCCCGGAAAGTAGAAATGACCATAACTTTCACACGGGTTGCAATTATTCCTGTTATATGATGGAAAAACTGTTGTATTTTTATTGCATTCTATGCTTTGGGCATTGACTTCTAAGGCCCTAACTATTCAATCTGTTGGAGCAACGCCCTAGGGTGAAGCCTAGGTTGCCCGGAAAGTAGAAATGACCATAACTTTCATACTAGTTGCAATTATTCGTTTTATATGATGGAAAAACTGTTGTATTTATAATGTATTTTATGCTTCGGGCATTGACTTCTAAGGCCCTAACTATTCGATCTGGTGGAGCAACGCCCTAGAGTGAAGCCTAGGTTGCCCGGAACATGGAAATGACCATTACTTTCACACTGTTTGCAAATATACATTATATACGATGGAAAAGCTGTTGTATTTATATTGTGTTTTATGCTTCTGGCGTTGACTTCTTAGGCCCTAACTATTTAATCTGGTAGAGCACCGCCCTAGAGTGAAGCATAGGTTGCCCGGAACATGGAAATGACCATTACTTTACCACTGTTTGCAAATATACATTATATACAATGGAAAAACTGTTCTATTTATTTTGTGTTTAATGCTTCGGCCGTTGACTTCTAAGGCCCCAACTGTTTGATATGGTGGAGCAACGCCCTAGAGTGAAGCCTATGTTGCCCGGAACGTAGAAATGACCATCACTTTCACACGGGTTGCAATTATTCCTGTTATAGGATGGAAAGACTGTTGTATTTTTATTGTATTTTATACTTCAGGCGTTGAGTTCTGAGGCCGTAGCTATTCGATGTGGTCGAAGAACGCCGTACAGTGAAGCCTAGGTTGCCCGGAACGTAGAACATACCATTACCTTCACACTGGTTGCAATTATTCCTGTTATACGATGGAAAAACTGTTGCATCTTTATTGTATTTTATGCTTCTGGCGTTGACTTCTAAGGCCCTAACTATTTAATCTGGCAGGGCACCGCCCTAGAGTGAAGCATAGGTTGCCCGTAACGTAGAACATACCATTACCTTCACACTGGTTGCAATTATTCCTGTTATACGATGGAAAAACTGTTGCATCTTTATTGTATTTTATGCTTCTGGCGTTGACTTCTAAGGCCCTAGCTATTCGGTATGGTGGAGCAACGCCCTAGAGTAGAACCTAGGTTGCCCGGTACGTAGAAACGACCATTACCTTCACACTGTTTGCAAATATACATCATATATGATGGAAAATCTGTTGTATTTGTGTTGTATTTTGTGCCTCTGGCGTTGACTTCTAAGGACGTAGCTATTAGATGTGGTGGATCAACGCCCTGGAGTGACGCCTAGGTTGCCCGGTACTTAGAAATGACCATTACATTCACATTGTTTGCTATCATTCCTGTTATACGAGGGAAAAACTGCTGTATTTTTATTGTATTCTATGCTTCTGGCGTTTAATTCTAAGTCCCTAGCTATTTGATCTGGTGGAGCAACGACCTAGAGTGAAGCCTAGGTTGCCCGGAACGTAGAAATGACCATTACTTTCACAATGTTTGCAACTACTCATTTTATACGATGGAATAACTGTTGTACTTATGTTGTGTTTTATCGTTCTGGCGTTGAATTCTAAGTCCCTAGCTACTCGATCTGGTAGAGCAACGCCCTAGAGTGAAACCTAGGTTTTCCGGAACGTAGAAATGACCAGTACATTCACACTGGTTGCTATTATTCGTTTTATACAAAGGAAAAACTGTTATATTTATATTGTATTTTATGCTTCTGGCGTTGACTTCTTTGACCCTAACTGTTCGATATAGTGGAGCAACGCCCTAGAGTGACGCCTAGGTTGCCCGGAACGTAGAAATGACCATTACTTTCACACTGGTTGCAATTATTCGCTTTATACGATGGAAAAGCTGTTGTATTTATGTCGTATTTTATGCTTCTGGCGTTGACTTCTTAGGCCCTAACTGTTCCATCTGGTGGAACAACGCCCTAGGGTAAAGCCCAGGTTGCGCGGACCGTAGAAATGACCATAGCTTTCACACTGGTAGCAATTATTAGTTTTATACGATGGAAAAACTGTTTTATTTATTTTGTATTTTATGCTTCAGGCGTTGACTTCTAAGGCCCTAACTATTCGAGCTGGTGGAGCAAGTCTCTAGAGTGAAGCCTAGGTTGCCCGGAAGGTAGAAATGACCATAACTTTCACACTGGTTGCTATCATTCGTTTTATACGATGGAAAAACTGTTATATTTATATTGTATTTTATGCTTCTGGCGTTGACTTCTTAGGGCCTAACCTTTCGATCTGGTGGAACAACGCCCTAGAGTGAAGCCTAGGTTACCTGGAACGGAGAAATGGCCATCACTTTCAAACTGTTTGCAGTTATTCCTGTTATTTGATGTAAAAACTGTTGTGTTTTTATTGCATTTTATGCTTCGGTCATTGACTTTTAAGGACCTAACTATTCAATCTGTTGGAGCAACGCTCTAGAGTGAATCCTAGGTTGCCCGGAACGTAGAAATGACCATTACATTCACACTGTTTGCTATTATTCCTGTTGTACAATGGAAAAACTGTTGTATTTTTATTGTATTCTATGCTCCTGGCGTTTAATTCTAAGTCACTAGCTATTTGATCTGGTGGAGCAACGACCTAGAGTGAAGCCTAGGTTGCCCGGAGCGTAGAAATGACGATTACTTTCACACTGTTTGCTATTATTCATTTTGTACGATGGAAAAGCTGTTGTATTTATATTGTATTTTATGCCTCTGGCGTTGACTTCTAAGGCCGTAGCTATTAGATGTGGTGGAGCAACGCCCTAGAGTGACGCCTAGGTTGCCCGGAACGGAGAAATGACCATTACTTTCACAGTGTTTGCAATTATTCCTGTTATACGATGGAAAAACTGTTGTATTCTTATTGTATTCTATGCTTCTGGCGCTTAATTCTAATTCGCTAGCTATTTGATCTGGTGGAACAACGCCCTAGAGTGAAGCCTAGGTTACCTGGAACGTAGAAATGGCCATCACTTTCAAACTGTTTGCAGTTATTCCTGTTATATGATGGAAAAACTGTTGTATTTTTATTGCATTTTATGTTTCGGTCATTGACTTTTAAGGACCTAACTATTCAATCTGTTGGAGCAACGCTGTAGAGTGAATCCTAGGTTGCCCGGAACGTAGAAATGACCATTACATTCACACTGTTTGCTATTATTCCTGTTATACGATGGAAAAACTGTTGTATTTTTATTGTATTCTATGCTTCTGGCGTTTAATTGTAAGTCACTAGCTATTTGATCTGGTGGAGCAACGACCTAGAGTGAAGCCTAGGTTGCCCGGAACGTAGAAATGACCATTACTTTCACACTGTTTGCTATTATTCATTTTGTACGATGGAAAAGCTGTTGTATTTATATTGTATTTTATGCCTCTGGCGTTGACTTCTAAGGCCGTAGCTATTAGATGTGGTTGAGCAACGCCCTGGAGTGACGCCTAGGTTGCCCGGTACGTAGAAATGACCATTACATTCACACTGTTTGCTATCATTCCTGTTATACGAGGGAAAAGCTGCTGTATTTTTATTGTATTCTATGCTTCTGGCGTTTAATTCTAAGTCGCTAGCTATTTGATCTGGTGGAGCAACGACCTAGAGTGAAGCCTAGGTTGCCCGGAACGAAGAAATGACCATTACTTTCACAATGTTTGCAACTACTCATTTTATACGATGGAATAACTGTTGTACTTGTGTTGTGTTCTATCGTTCTGGCGTTGAATTCTAAGTCCCTAGCTACTCGATCTGGTAGAGCAACGTCCTCGAGTGAAACCTAGGTTTTCCGGAACGTAGAAATGACCAGTACATTCACACTGGTTGCTATTATTCGTTTTATACAATGGAAAAACTGTTATTTTTATATTGTATTTTATGCTTCTGGCGTTGACTTCTTTGGCCCTAACTGTTCGATATAGTGGAACAACGCCCTTGAGTGAAGCCTAGGTTGCCCGGAACGAAGAAGTGACCGTCACTTTCAAACTGGTTGCAATTATTCCTGTTATATGATGGAAAAACTGTTGTATTTTTATTGCATTTTATGCTTCGGGCATTGACTTCTAAGGTCCTAACTATTCAATCTGTTGGAGCAACGAACTAGGGTGAAGCCTAGGTTGCCCGGAAAGTAGAAATGACCACAACTTTCACACTGGTTGCAATTATTCGTTTTATACGATTGAAAAGCTGTTGCAACTTTATTGTATTTTATTCCTCTGGCGTTGACTTCTAAGGCCGTAGCTATTAGACGTGGTGGAGCAACGCCCTAGAGTGATGCTTAGGTTGCCCGTATCGTAGAAATGACCATTACTTTCACAATGTTTGCAATTATTCATTTTATACGATGGAAAAACTGTTGTATTCATATTGTATTTTATGCTTCTGGCGTTGACTTCTAAGGTACTAACTATTCGATCTGGTGGAGCGACGCCCTAGAGTGAAGCCTAGGTTGCCCGGAACGTAGAAATGACCATTACTTTCACACTGTTTGCTATTATTCATTTTGTACGATGGAAAAGCTGTTGTATTTATATTGTATTTTATGCCTCTGGCGTTGACTTCTAAGGCCGTAGCTATTAGATGTGGTTGAGCAACGCCCTGGAGTGACGCCTAGGTTGCCCGGTACGTAGAAGTGACCATTACATTCACACTGTTTGCTATCATTCCTGTTATACGAGGGAAAAGCTGCTGTATTTTTGTTGTATTCTATGCTTCTGGCGTTTAATTCTAAGTCGTAGCTATTTGATCTGGTGGAGCAACGACCTAGAGTGAAGCCTAGGTTGCCCGGAACGTAGAAATGACCATTACTTTCACAATGTTTGCAACTACTCATTTTATACGATGGAATAACTGTTGTACTTATGTTGTGTTTTATCGTTCTGGCGTTGAATTCTAAGTCCCTAGCTACTCGATCTAGTAGAGCAACGCCCTCGAGTGAAACCTAGGTTTTCCGGAACGTAGAAATGACCAGTACATTCACACTGGTTGCTATTATTCGTTTTATACGATGGAAAAACTGTTCTATTTATTTTGCATTTTATGCTTCCGGCATTGACTTCTAAGGCCCTAACTATTCAATCTGTTGGAGCAACGCCCTAGGGTGAAGTCTAGGTTGCCCTGAAAGTAGAAATGACCACATCTTCAATACTGGTTGCAATTATTCGTTTTATAAGATGAAAAAACTGTTGTATTTATATTGTATTTTATGCTTCTGGCGTTCACTTCTTAGGTCCTAACTATTCGATCTGGTGGAACAACGCCCTAGGGTGAAGCCTAGGTTGCCCGGAACGTAGAAATGACCATAACTTTCACACTGGTTGCAATTATTCATTTTATACGATGGAAAAACTGTTGTACTTATTTTGTATTTTATTCTTATGGCGTTGAATTCTAAGTCCCTAGCTATTCGATCTGGTGGAGCAACGCCCTAGCGTGAAACCTAGGTTACCCGGAACGTAGAAACGACCAGTACTTTCATACTGTTTGCAGTTATTCCTGTTATACGATGGAAAAACTTTTGCATCTTTATTTATTTTATGCTTCTGGCGTTGACTTCTAAGGCCCTAGCTATTCGGTTTGGTGGAGCAACGCCCTAGAGTAGAACCTAGGTTTCCCGGTACGTAGAAATGACCATTACTTTCACAATGTTTGCAATTATTCCTGTTATACGATGGAAAAAATGTTGTATTTTTATTGTATTCTATGCTTCTGGCGCTTAATTCTAATTCGCTAGCTATTTGATCAGGTGGAGCAACGACCTAGAGTGAAGCCTAGGTTGCCCGGAACGTAGAAATGACCATTACTTACACACTGTTTGCTATTATTCATTTTGTACGATGGAAAAGCTGTTGTATTTATATTGTATTTTATGCCTCTGGCGTTGACTTCTAAGGCCGTAGCTATTAGATGTGGTGGAGCAACGCCCTAGAGTGACGCCTAGGTTGCCCGGAATGTAGAAATGACCATTACTTACGCAATGTTTGCAACTACTCATTTTATACGATGGAAAAACTGTTGTAGTTTTATTGCATTTTATGCTTTCGGCGTTGACTTCTAAGGCACTAACTATTCAATCTGTTGGAGCAACGCCCTAGGGTCAAGCCTAGGTTGCCCGGGAAGTAGAAATGTCCATTACTTTCACACTGGTTGCTATTATTCGTTTTATACCATGGAAAAACTGTTATACTTATATTGTATTTTATGCTTCTGGCGTTTACTTCTTTGGCCCTAACTGTCCGATATGGTGGTACAACGCCCTAGAGTGAAGCCTAGGTTGCCCGGAACGAAGAAATGACCATCACTTTCAAACTGGTTGCAATTATTCCTGTTATATGATGGAAAATCTGTTGTATTTTTATTGCATTTTATGCATCGGGCATTGACTTCTAAGGTCGTAATTATTCAATCTGTTGGAGCAACGACCTAGGGTGAAGCCTAGGTTGCCCGGAAAGTAGAAATGACCATAACTTTCACACTGGTTGCAATTATTCGTTTAATACGATGGAAAAGCTGTTGCATCTTTATTGTATTTTATTCTTCTGGCGTTGACTTCTAAGGCCGTAGCTATTAGATGTGGTGTAGCAACGCCCTACAAAGACGCCTAGGTTGCCCGGAACGTAGAAATGACCATTACTTTCACAATGTTTGCAACTACTCATTTTATACGATGGAATAACTGTTGTACTTATGTTGTGTTTTATCGTTCTGGCGTTGAATTCTAAGTCCCTAGCTACTCGATCTGGTAGGGCAACGCCCTAGAGTGAAACCTAGGTTGTCCGGAACGTAGAAATGACCAGTACATTCACACTGGTTGCTATTATTCGTTTTATACAATGGAAAAACTGTTATATTTATATTGTATTTTATGCTTCTGGCGTTGACTTCTTTGGCCCTAACTGTTCGATATAGTGGAACAACGCCCTAGAGTGAAGCCTAGGTTGCTCGGAACGTAGAAATGACCATTACTTTCACACTGGTTGCAATTATTCCTGTTATACGATGGAAAAGCTGTTGTATTTTAATTGTATTTTATGCTTTTAGCGATGAATTTTAAGTCCCTAACTATTCAATCTGTTGGAGCAACGCCCTAGGGTGAAGTCTAGGTTGCCCGGAAAGTAGAAATGACCACATCTTCAATACTGGTTGCAATTATTCGTTTTATAAGATGAAAAAACTGTTGTATTTATATTGTATTTTATGCTTCTGGCGTTCACTTCTTAGGTCCTAACTATTCGATCTGGTGTAACAACGCCCTAGGGTGAAGCCTAGGTTGCCCGGAACGTAGAAATGACCATAACTTTCACACTGGTTGCAATTATTCATTTTATACGATGGAAAAACTGTTGTACTTATTTTGTATTTTATTCTTATGGCGTTGAATTCTAAGTCCCTAGCTATTCGATCTGGTGGAGCAACGCCCTAGCGTGAAACCTAGGTTACCCGGAACGTAGAAACGACCAGTACTTTCATACTGTTTGCAGTTATTCCTGTTATACGATGGAAAAACTTTTGCATCTTTATTTATTTTATGCTTCTGGCGTTGACTTCTAAGGCCCTAGCTATTCGGTTTGGTGGAGCAACGCCCTAGAGTAGAACCTAGGTTGCCCGGTACGTAGAAATGACCATTACTTTCACAATGTTTGCAATTATTCCTGTTATACGATGGAAAAAATGTTGTATTTTTATTGTATTCTATGCTTCTGGCGCTTAATTCTAATTCGCTAGCTATTTGATCAGGTGGAGCAACGACCTAGAGTGAAGCCTAGGTTGCCCGGAACGTAGAAATGACCATTACTTACACACTGTTTGCTATTATTCATTTTGTACGATGGAAAAGCTGTTGTATTTATATTGTATTTTATGCCTCTGGCGTTGACTTCTAAGGCCGTAGCTATTAGATGTGGTGGAGCAACGCCCTAGAGTGACGCCTAGGTTGCCCGGAATGTAGAAATAACCATTACTTACGCAATGTTTGCAACTACTCATTTTATACGATGGAAAAACTGTTGTAGTTTTATTGCATTTTATGCTTTCGGCGTTGACTTCTAAGGCACTAACTATTCAATCTGTTGGAGCAACGCCCTAGGGTCAAGCCTAGGTTGCCCGGGAAGTAGAAATGTCCATTACTTTCACACTGGTTGCTATTATTCGTTTTATACAATGGAAAAACTGTTATACTTATATTGTATTTTATGCTTCTGGCGTTTACTTCTTTGGCCCTAACTGTCCGATATGGTGGTACAACGCCCTAGAGTGAAGCCTAGGTTGCCCGGAACGAAGAAATGACCATCACTTTCAAACTGGTTGCAATTATTCCTGTTATATGATGGAAAATCTGTTGTATCTTTATTGCATTTTATGCATCGGGCATTGACTTCTAAGGTCGTAATTATTCAATCTGTTGGAGCAACGACCTAGGGTGAAGCCTAGGTTGCCCGGAAAGTAGAAATGACCATAACTTTCACACTGGTTGCAATTATTCGTTTAATTCGATGGAAAAGCTGTTGCATCTTTATTGTATTTTATTCTTCTGGCGTTGACTTCTAAGGCCGTAGCTATTAGATGTGGTGTAGCAACGCCCTACAATGACGCCTAGGTTGCCCGGAACGTAGAAATGACCATTACTTTCACAATGTTTGCAACTACTCATTTTATACGATGGAATAACTGTTGTACTTATGTTGTGTTTTATCGTTCTGGCGTTGAATTCTAAGTCCCTAGCTACTCGATCTGGTAGAGCAACGCCCTAGAGTGAAACCTAGGTTGTCCGGAACGTAGAAATGACCAGTACATTCACACTGGTTGCTATTATTCGTTTTATACAATGGAAAAACTGTTATATTTATATTGTATTTTATGCTTCTGGCGTTGACTTCTTTGGCCCTAACTGTTCGATATAGTGGAACAACGCCCTAGAGTGAAGCCTAGGTTGCTCGGAACGTAGAAATGACCATTACTTTCACACTGGTTGCAATTATTCCTGTTATACGATGGAAAAGCTGTTGTATTTTAATTGTATTTTATGCTTTTAGCGATGAATTTTAAGTCCCTAGCTATTCGATCTGGTGGAGCAACGCCCTAGAGTGACGCCTAGGTTGCTCGGAACGTAGAAATGACCATTACTTTCACACTGGTTGCAATTATTCGTTTTATACGATGGAAAACCTGTTGTATTTATATCGTATTTTATGCTTGTGGCGTTGACTTCTTAGGCCCTAACTGTTCCATCTGGTGGAACAACGCCCTAGGGTAAAGCCCAGGTTGCGCGGACCGTAGAAATGACCATAACTTTCACACATGTAGCAATTATTAGTTTTATACAATGGAAAAACTGTTTTATTTATTTTGTATTTTATGCTTCGGGCGTTGACTTCTAAGGCCCTAACTATTCGATCTGGTGGAGCAACTCTCTAGAGTGAAGCCTAGGTTGCCCGGAAGGTAGAAATGACCATAACTTTCACACTGGTTGCTATGATTCGTTTTATACGATGGAAAAACTGTTATATTTATATTGTATTTTATGCTTCTGGCGTTGACTTCTTAGGGCCTAACTTTTCGATCTGGTGGAACAACGCCCTAGAGTGAAGCCTAGGTTACCTGGAACGTAGAAATGGCCATCACTTTCAAACTGTTTGCAGTTATTCCTGTTATATGATGGAAAAACTGTTGTATTTTTATTGCATTTTATGCTTCGGTCATTGACTTTTAAGGACCTAACTATTCAATCTGTTGGAGCAACGCTGTAGAGTGAATCCTGGGTTGCACGGAACGTAGAAATGACCATTACATTCACACTGTTTGCTATTGTTCCTGTTATACGATGGAAAAACTGTTGTATTTTTATTGTATTCTATGCTTCTGGCGTTTAATTCTAAGTCACTAGCTATTTGATCTGGTGGAGCAACGACCTAGAGTGAAGCCTAGGTTTCCCGGAACGTAGAAATGACCATTACTTTCACACTGTTTGCTATTATTCATTTTGTACGATGGAAAAACTGTTGTATTTATATTGTATTTTATGCCTCTGGCGTTGACTTCTAAGGCCGTAGCTATTAGATGTGGTTGAGCAACGCCCTGGAGTGACGCCTAGGTTGCCCGGTACGTAGAAATGACCATTACATTCACACTGTTTGCTATCATTCCTGTTATACGAGGGAAAAGCTGCTGTATTTTTATTGTATTCTATGCTTCTGGCATTTAATTCTAAGTCTCTAGCTATTTGATCTGGTGGAGCAACGCCGTAGAGTGACGCCCAGGTTGCCCGGAACGTAGAAATGTCCATTACTTTCACAGTGGTTGCTATTATTCGTTTTGTACGATGGAAAAACTGTTATATTTATATTGTATCTTATGCTTCTGGCGTTGACTTCTTAGGCCCTAACAATTCGATCTGGTGGAACAACGCCCTAGAGTGAAGCCTAGGTTGCCTGGAACGTACAAAGGACCATCACTTCCAAACGAGTTGCAATTATTCCTGTCATAGGATGGAAAACCTGTTGTATTTATATCGTATTTTATGCTTCTGGCGTTGACTTCTTAGGCCCTAACTGTTCCATCTGGTGGAACAACGCCCTAGGGTAAAGCCCAGGTTGCGCGGACCGTAGAAATGACCATAACTTTCACACATGTAGCAATTATTAGTTTTATACAATGGAAAAACTGTTTTATTTATTTTGTATTTTATGCTTCAGGCGTTGACTTCTAAGGCCCTAACTATTCGATCTGGTGGAGCAACTCTCTAGAGTGAAGCCTAGGTTGCCCGGAAGGTAGAAATGACCATAACTTTCACACTGGTTGCTATCATTCGTTTTATACGATGGAAAAACTGTTATATTTATATTGTATTTTATGCTTCTGGCGTTGACTTCTTAGGGCCTAACTTTTCGATCTGGTGGAACAACGCCCTAGAGTGAAGCCTAGGTTACCTGGAACGTAGAAATGGCCATCACTTTCAAACTGTTTGCAGTTATTCCTGTTATATGATGGAAAAACTGTTGTATTTTTATTGCATTTTATGCTTCGGTCATTGACTTTTAAGGACCTAACTATTCAATCTGTTGGAGCAACGCTGTAGAGTGAATCCTAGGTTGCACGGAACGTAGAAATGACCATTACATTCACACTGTTTGCTATTATTCCTGTTATGCGATGGAAAAACTGTTGTATTTTTATTGTATTCTATGCTTCTGGCGTTTACTTCTAAGTCACTAGCTATTTGATCTGGTGGAGCAACGACCTAGAGTAAAGCCTAGGTTTCCCGGAACGTAGAAATGACCATTACTTTCACACTGTTTGCTATTATTCATTTTGTACGATGGAAAAGCTGTTGTATTTATATTGTATTTTATGCCTCTGGCGTTGACTTCTAAGGCCGTAGCTATTAGATGTGGTTGAGCAACGCCCTGGAGTGACGCCTAGGTTGCCCGGTACGTAGAAATGACCATTATATTCACACTGGTTGCAATTATTCCTGTTATACGATGGACAAACTGTTGTATTTATATCGTATTTTATGCTTCTGGCGTTGACTTCTAATGACCTAACTATTCGATCTGGTGGAGCAACGCTCTAGAGTGAAGTCTAGGTTGCTCGGAATGTCGGAATGACCATAAATTTCACACTGGTTGCAATTATCCATTTTATACGATGGTAAAATTGTTGCATCTTTAATGTATTTTATGCTTCTGGTGTGGACTTCTAAGGCCCTCACTATTCGATCTGGTGGAGCAACGCCCTAGAGTGAAGCCTAGGTTGCCCGGAACGTAGAAATGACCATAACTTTTACACTGGTAGCTATTATTCGTTTTATACAATGGAAAAGCTGTTCTATTTATTTTGCATTTTATGCTTCGGGCGTTGACTTCTAACGCCCTAACTGATTCATCTGGTGGAGCAACGCCCTAGAGTGAAGCCTAGATTGCCAGGAACGCTGAAATGACCATAATCTAGACAACTGGTTGCTATTATTCGTTTTATACGATGGAAAAACTGGTATATTTATATTGTATTTTATGCTTCTGGCGTTGACTTCTTAGGCCCTAACTATTCGATCTGGTGGAACAACGCCCTAGGGTGAAGCCTAGGTTGCCCGGAACGTAGAAATGACCATAACTTTCACACTGGTTGCAATTATTCGTTTTATACGATTGAAAAGCTGTTGTATTTATATTGTATTATATGCTTCTGGCGTTGACTTCTTAGGCCCTAACTATTCCCTCTGGTGGATCAACGCCCTAGAGTGAAACCTACGTTGCCCGGAACGTAGAAATGACCATTACCTTCACACTGGTTGCAATTATTCGTTTTATATGATGGAAAAACTGTTGTATTTATATTGCATTTTATGCGTCGGGCATTGACTTCTAAGGCCCTAACTATTCAATCTGTTGGAGCAACGCCCTAGGGTGAAGCCTAGGTTGCCCGGAACGTAGAAATGACCATAACTTTCATACTGGTAGCAATTATATGTTTTATACAATGGAAAAACTGTTCCATTTATTTTGTATTTTATGCTTCGGGCGTTTGCTTCTAAGGCCCTAACTGTTTGTTCCGGTGGAGCAACGACCTAGAGTGAAGCCTAGGTTGCCCGGAACGCAGAAATGACCATAACTTTCACACTGGTTGCAATTATTCCTGTTCTACGATGGACAAACTGTTGTATTTATATCGTATTTTATGCTTCTGGCGTTGACTTCTAATGACCTAACTATTCGATCTGGTGGAGCAACGCTCTAGAGTGAAGTCTAGGTTGCTCGGATTGTCGGAATGACCATAAATTTCACACTGGTTGCAATTATCCATTTTATACGATGGAAAAACTGTTGCATCTTTATCGTATTTTATGCTTCTGGTGTGGACTTCTAAGGCCCTAACTATTCGATCTGGTGGAGCAACGCCCTAGAGTGAAGCCTAGGTTGCCCGGAACGTAGAAATGACCATAACTTTTACACTGGTAGCTATTATTCGTTTTATACAATGGAAAAGCTGTTCTATTTATTTTGCATTTTATGCTTCGGGCGTTGACTTCTAACGCCCTAACTGATTGATCTGGTGGAGCAACGCCCTAGAGTGAAGCCTAGATGGCCAGGAACGCTGAAATGACCATAACCTAGACAACTGGTTGCTATTATTCGTTTTATACGATGGAAAAACTGGTATATTTATATTGTATTTTATGCTCCTGGCGTTGACTTCTAAGGCCCTAACTATTCGATCTGGTGGAGCAACGCCCTAGGGTGAAGCCTAGGTTGGCCGGAAAGTGGAAATGACCATAAATTGATCCTGGTTGCAATTATTCGTTTTATATGATGGAAAAACTGTTGTATTTATATTGTATTTTTTGCTTCTGGCGTTCACTTCTTAGGCCCTAACTATTCGATCTGGTGGAACAACGCCCTAGGGTGAAGCCTAGGTTGCCCGGAACGTAGAAATGACCATAACTTTCACACTGGTTGCTATTATTCGTTTTATACGATGGAAAAACTGTTATATTTGTATTGTATTTTACGCTTCTGACGTTGACTTCTTAGGCCCTAACTATTCGATCTGGTGGAACAACGCCCTAGAGTGAAGCCTAGGTTGCCTGGAACGTAGAAATGACCATAACTTTTACACTGGTAGCTATTATTCGTTTTATACAATGGAAAAGCTGTTCTATTTATTTTGCATTTTATGCTTCGGGCGTTGACTTCTAACGCCCTAACTGATTGATCTGGTGGAGCAACGCCCTACAGTGAAGCCTAGATGGCCAGGAACGCTGAAATGACCATAACCTAGACAACTGGTTGCTATTATTCGTTTTATACGATGGAAAAACTGGTATATTTATATTGTATTTTATGCTCCTGGCGTTGACTTCTAAGGCCCTAACTATTCGATCTGGTGGAGCAACGCCCTAGGGTGAAGCCTAGGTTGGCCGGAAAGTGGAAATGACCATAAATTCATCCTGGTTGCAATTATTCGTTTTATATGATGGAAAAACTGTTGTATTTATATTGTATTTTTTGCTTCTGGCGTTCACTTCTTAGGCCCTAACTATTCGATCTGGTGGAACAACGCCCTAGGGTGAAGCCTAGGTTGCCCGGAACGTAGAAATGACCATAACTTTCACACTGGTTGCTATTATTCGTTTTATACGATGGAAAAACTGTTATATTTGTATTGTATTTTACGCTTCTGACGTTGACTTCTTAGGCCCTAACTATTCGATCTGGTGGAACAACGCCCTAGAGTGAAGCCTAGGTTGCCTGGAACGTAGAAATGACAATTACTTTCACACTGTTTGCAGTTATTCCTGTTATATGATTGTCAAACTGTTGCATCTTTATTGTATTTTATGCTTCTGGCGTTGATTTCTAAGGCCCTAACTATTCGATCTGGTGGAGCAGCTCCCTAGAGTGAAGCCTAGGTTGCCCGGAACGTAGAAATGACCAGTACTTTCTCACTGTTTGCAGTTATTCCTTTTATACGATGCAAAAGCTGTTGCATCTTTATTGAATTTTATGCTTCTGGCGTTGACTTCTAAGGCACTAACTATTCGATCTGGTGGAGCAACGCCCTAGAGTGAAGCCTAGGTTGCCCGGAACGTAGAAATGACCATCACTTTCAAACTGGTTGCAACTATTCGTTTTATACAATGGAAAAACTGTCATATTTATATTGTATTTTATGCTTCTGGCGTTGACTTCTTTGGTCCTAACTGTTCGATATGGTGGAACAACGCACTAGAGAGAAGACTAAGCTGCCCGGTACGGAGAAATGACCATCACTTTTAAACTGGTTGCAATTATTCCTGTTATATGATGGAAAAACTGTTGTATTTCTATTGCATTTTATGCTTCGGGCATTGACCTCTAAGGTTCTATCTATTCAATCTGTTGGAGCAACGCCCTAGGGTGAAGCCTAGGTTGCCCGGAAAGTAGAAATGACCATAACTTTCACACTGGTTGCAATTATTCGTTTTATACGATGGAAAAGCTGTTGCATCTTTATTGTATTTTATTCTTCTGGCATTGACTTCTAAGGCCGTAGCTACTAGATGTGGTGGAGCAACGCCCTAGAGTGACACCTAGGTTGCCCGGAACGTAGAAATGACCATTACTTTCACAATGTTTGCAATTATTCATTTTATACGATGGAAAAACTATTGTACTTATATTGATTTTATTCTTCTGGCGTTGACTTCTTAGGCCCTAACTATTCCATCTGGTGGAACAACGCCCTAGGGTGAAGCCTAGGTTGCCCGGAACGTAGAAATGAACATAACTTTCACACTGGTAGCAAGTATTCGTTTTATACAATGGAAAAACTGTTCCATTTATTTTGTATTTTATGCTTCGGGCGTTTACTTCTAAGGCCCTAACTGTTTCTTCCGGTGGAGCAACGACCTAGAGTGAAGCCTAGGTTGCCCGGAACGCAGAAATGACCATAACTTTCACACTGGTTGCAATTATTCCTGTTCTACGATGGACAAACTGTTGTATTTATATCGTATTTTATGCTTCTGGCGTTGACTTCTAATGACCTAACTATTCGATCTGGTGGAGCAACGCTCTAGAGTGAAGTCTAGGTTGCTCGGAATGTAGGAATGACCATAAATTTCACACTGGTTGCAATTATCCATTTTATACGATGGAAAAACTGTTGCATCTTTATCGTATTTTATGCTTCTGGTGTGGACTTCTAAGGCCCTAACTATTCGATCTGGTGGAGCAACGCCCTAGAGTGAAGCCTAGGTTGCCCGGAACGTAGAAATGACCATAACTTTTACACTGGTAGCTATTATTCGTTTTATACAATGGAAAAGCTGTTCTATTTATTTTGGATTTTATGCTTCGGGCGTTGACTTCTAACGCCCTAACTGATTGATCTGGTGGAGCAACGCCCTAGAGTGAATCCTAGATAGCCAGGAACGCAGAAATGGCCATAACTTTCACACTGGTTGCAATTATTCCTGTTCTACGATGGAAAAACTGATATATTTATATTGTATTTTATTCTTATGGCGTTGACTTCATAGGCCCTAACTATACGATCTGGTGGAGCAACGCCCTAGAGTGAAACCTAGGTTACCCGGAACGTAGAAATGACCAGTACTTTCATACTGTTTGCAGTTATTCCTGTTATACGATGGAAAAACTGTTGCATCTTTATTCTATTTTATGCTTCTGGCGTTGACTTCTTAGGCCCTAACTATTCCATCTGGTGGAACAACGCCCTAGGGTGAAGCCTAGGTTGCCCGGAAAGTAGAAATGACCATAACTTTCACACTGGTAGCAATTATTCGTTTTATACGATGGAAAAACTGTTGTATTTATTTTGTATTTTATGCTTCGGGCGTTTACTTCTAAGGCCCTAACTGTTTGTTCTGGTGGAGCGACAACCTAGAGTGAAGTCTAGGTTGCCCGGAACGCAGAAATGGCCATAACTTTCACACTGGTTGCAATTATTCCTGTTCTACGATGGAAAAACTGATATATTTATATTGTATTTTATGCTTCTGGCGTTGACTTCTTTGGTCCTATCTGTTCGATATGGTGGAACAACGCCCTAGAGTGAAGCCTAGGTTGCCCGGAACGCAGAAATGACCATAACTTTCACACTGGTTGCAATTATTCCTGTTCTACGATGGACAAACTGTTGTATTTATATCGTATTTTATGCTTCTGGCGTTGACTTCTAATGACCTAACTATTCGATCTGGTGGAGCAACGCTCTAGAGTGAAGTCTAGGTTGCTCGGAATGTAGGAATGACCATAAATTTCACACTGGTTGCAATTATCCATTTTATACGATGGAAAAACTGTTGCATCTTTATCGTATTTTATGCTTCTGGTGTGGACTTCTAAGGCCCTAACTATTCGATCTGGTGGAGCAACGCCCTAGAGTGAAGCCTAGGTTGCCCGGAACGTAGAAAGGACCATAACTTTTACACTGGTAGCTATTATTCGTTTTATACAATGGAAAAGCTGTTCTATTTATTTTGGATTTTATGCTTCGGGCGTTGACTTCTAACGCCCTAACTGATTGATCTGGTGGAGCAACGCCCTAGAGTGAATCCTAGATAGCCAGGAACGTTGAAATGACCATAACCTAGACAACTGGTTGCTATTATTCGTTTTATACGATGGAAAAACTGGTATATTTATATTGTATTTTATTCTTATGGCGTTGACTTCTTAGGCCCTAACTATACGATCTGGTGGAGCAACGCCCTAGAGTGAAACCTAGGTTACCCAGAACGTAGAAATGGCCAGTACTTTCATACTGTTTGCAGTTATTCCTGTTATACGATGGAAAAACTGTTGCATCTTTATTCTATATTATGCTTCTGGCGTTGACTTCTTAGGCCCTAACTATTCCATCTGGTGGATCAACGCCCTAGGGTGAAGCCTAGGTTGCCCGGAACGTAGAAATGACCATAACTTTCACACTGGCAGCAATTATTCGTTTTATACAATGGAAAAACTGTTCCATTTATTTTGTATTTTATGCTTCGGGCGTTTACTTCTAAGGCCCTAACTGTTTGTTCTGGTGGAGCGACAACCTAGAGTGAAGTCTAGGTTGCCCGGAACGCAGAAATGGCCATAACTTTCACACTGGTTGCAATTATTCCTGTTCTACGATGGAAAAACTGATATATTTATATTGTATTTTATTCTTATGGCGTTGACTTCATAGGCCCTAACTATACGATCTGGTGGAGCAACGCCCTAGAGTGAAACCTAGGTTACCCGGAACGTAGAAATGACCAGTACTTTCATACTGTTTGCAGTTATTCCTGTTATACGATGGAAAAACTGTTGCATCTTTATTCTATTTTATGCTTCTGGCGTTGACTTCTTAGGCACTAACTATTCCATCTGGTGGAACAACGCCCTAGGGTGAAGCCTAGGTTGCCCGGAAAGTAGAAATGACCATAACTTTCACACTGGTAGCAATTATTCGTTTTATACGATGGAAAAACTGTTGTATTTATTTTGTATTTTATGCTTCGGGCGTTGACTTCTAAGGACCTAACTATTCGATCTGGTGGAGCAACGCCCTAGAGTGAAGCCTAGGTTGCCCGGTACGTAGAAATGACCATCACTTTCAAACTGGTTGCAATTATTCCTGTTATAGGATGTAAAAACTGTTGTATTTTTATTGCATTTTATGCGTCGGGCATTGACTTCTAAGGCCCTAGCTATTCCACCGGTTGGAGCAACGCCCTAGGGTGAAGCCTAGGTAGCCCGGAAAGTAGAAATGACCATAACTTTCATACTGGTTGCGATTATTCGTTTTATACGATGGAAAAACTGTTTTATTTATTTTGTATTTTATGCCTCGGGCGTTGACTTCTATGGCCCTAACTATTCGATCTGGTGGAGCAACGCCCTAGTGTGAAGCCTACGTTGCCCGGAACGTAGAAATGACCATAACTTTCACACTGGTTGCTATTATTCGTTTTATACGATGGAAAAACTGTTATATTTATATTGTATTTTACGCTTCTGACGTTGACTTCTTAGGCCCTAACTATTCGATCTGGTGGAACAACGCCCTAGAGTGAAGCCTAGGTTGCCTGGAACGTAGAAGTGACCATCACTTTCAAACTGGTTGCAATTATTCCTGTTATATGATGGAAAAACTGTTGTATTTCTATTGCATGTTATGCTTCGGGCATTGACTTCTAAGGCCCTGACTAATCAATCTGTTGGAGCAACGCCCTAGGGTGAAGCCTAGGTTGCCCGGAAAGTGGAAATGACCATAAATTCATCCTGGTTGCAATTATTCGTTTTATATGATGGAAAAACCGTTGTATTTATATTGTATTTTTTGCTTCTGGCGTTCACTTCTTAGGCCCTAACTATTCGATCTGGTGGAACAACGCCCTAGGGTGAAGCCAAGGTTGCCCGGAACGTAGAAATGACCATAACTTTCACACTGGTTGCTATTATTCGTTTTATACGATGGAAAAACTGTTATATTTATATTGTATTTTACGCTTCTGACGTTGACTTCTTAGGCCCTAACTATTCGATCTGGTGGAACAACGCCCTAGAGTGAAGCCTAGGTTGCCTGGAACGTAGAAATGACAATTACTTTCGCACTGTTTGCAGTTATTCCTGTTATATGATTGTCAAACTGTTGCATCTTTATTGTATTTTATGCTTCTGGCGTTGATTTCTAAGGCCCTAACTATTCGATCTGGTGGAGCAACGCCCTAGAGTGAAGCCTAGGTTGCCCGGAACGTAGAAATGACCAGTACTTTCACACTGTTTGCAGTTATTCCTGTTATATGATGGAAAAACTGTTGCATCTTTATTGTATTTTATGCTTCTGGCGTTGATTTGTAAGGCCCTAACTATTCGATCTGGTGGAGCAACGCCCTACAGTGAAGCATAGGTTGCCCGGAACGTAGAAATGACCATAACTTTCGCACTGGTTGCAATTATTCGTTTTATACGATGGAAAAGCTGTTGCATCTTTATTGTATTTTATTCTTCTGGCATTGACTTCTAAGGCCGTAGCTACTAGATGTGGTGGAGCAACGCCCTAGAGTGACACCTAGGTTGCCCGGAACGTAGAAATGACCACTACTTTCACAATGTTTGCAATTATTCATTTTATACGACGGAAAAACTATTGTACTTATATTGATTTTATTCTTCTGGCGTTGACTTCTTAGGCCCTAACTATTCCATCTGGTGGAACAACGCCCTAGAGTGAAGCCTAGGTTGCCCGGAACATGGAAATGACCATTACTTTCACACTGTTTGCAATTATAGATTATATACGGTGGAAAAGCTGTTGCATTTATATTGTATTTTATGCTTCGGGCATTAACTTCTAGGGCCCTAACTATTCATTCTGTTGGAGCAGCAGCCTAGGGTGAATCCTAGGTTGCGCGGAAAGAAGAAATGACCATAACTTTCACACTGGTTGCAATTATTCGTTTTATACGATTGAAAAGCTGTTGTATTTATATTGTATTATATGCTTCTGGCGTTGACTTCTTAGGCCCTAACTATTCCCTCTGGTGGATCAACGCCCTAGAGTGAAACCTACGATGCCCGGAACGTAGAAATGACCATTACCTTCACACTGGTTGCAATTATTCGTTTTATATGATGGAAAAACTGTTTCATTTATATTGCATTTTATGCGTCGGGCATTGACTTCTAAGGCCCTAACTATTCAATCTGTTGGAACAACGCCCTAGGGTGAAGCCTAGGTTGCCCGGAACGTAGAAATGACCATAACTTTCATACTGGTAGCAATTATTCGTTTTATACAATGGAAAAACTGTTCCATTTATTTTGTATTTTATGCTTCGGGCGTTTGCTTCTAAGGCCCTAACTGTTTGTTCCGTTGGAGCAACGACCTAGAGTGAAGCCTAGGTTGCCCGGAACGCAGAAATGACCATAACTTTCACACTGGTTGCAATTATTCCTGTTCTACGATGGACAAACTGTTGTATTTATATCGTATTTTATGCTTCTGGCGTTGACTTCTAATGACCTAACTATTCGATCTGGTGGAGCAACGCTCTAGAGTGAAGTCTAGGTTGCTCGGATTGTCGGAATGACCATAAATTTCACACTGGTTGCAATTATCCATTTTATACGATGGAAAAACTGTTGCATCTTTATCGTATTTTATGCTTCTGGCGTTGACTTCTAAGGCCCTAACTATTCGATCTGGTGGAGCAACGCCCTAGAGTGAAGCCTAGGTTGCCCGGTACGTAGAAATGACCATAACTTTCACACTGGTTGCTATTATTCCTGTTATAGGATGTAAAAACTGTTGTATTTTTATTGCATTTTATGCGTCGGGCATTGTCTTCTAAGGCCCTAGCTATTCCACCGGTTGAAGCAACGCCCTAGGGTGAAGCCTAGGTCGCCCGGAAAGTAGAAATGACCATTACTTTCATACTGGTTGCAATTATTCGTTTTATATGATGGAAAAACTGTTGTATTTATATTGTATTTTATGCTTCTGGCGTTCACTTCTTAGGCCCTAACTATTCGATCTGGTGGAACAACGTCCTAGGGTGAAGCCTAGGTTGCCCGGAACGTCGAAATGACCATAACTTTCACACTGGTTGCTATTATTCGTTTTATACGATGGAAAAACTGTTATATTTATATTGTATTTTATGCTTCTGACGTTGACTTCTTAGGCCCTAACTATTCCCTCTGGTGGATCAACGCCCTAGAGTGAAACCTAAGTTGCCCGGAACGTAGAAACGACCATTACCTTCACACTGGTTGCAATTATTCGTTTTATATGATGGAAAAACTGTTGTATTTATATTGCATTTTATGCGTCCGGCATTGACTTCTAAGGCCCTAGCTATTCCACCGGTTGGAGCAACGTCCTAGGGTGAAGCCTAGGTCGCCCGGAAAGTAGAAATGACCATAACTTTCATACTGGTTGCAATTATTCGTTTTATACGATGGAAAAACTGTTTTATTTATTTTGTATTTTATGCCTCGGGCGTTGACTTCTATGGCCCTAACTATTCGATCTGGTGGAGCAACGCCCTAGTGTGAAGCCTACGTTGCCCGGAACGAAGAAATGACCATAACTTTTTCACTGGTTGCTATTATTCGTTTTATACAATGGAAAAACTGTCATATTTATATTGTATTTTATGCTTCTGGCGTTGACTTCTTTGGCCCTAACTGTTCGATATGGTGGAACAACGCCCTAGAGTGAAGCCTAAGTTGCCTGGAACGAAGAAATGACCATCACTTTCAAACTGGTTGCAATTATTCCTGTTATATGATGGAAAAACTGTTGTATTTCTATTGCATGTTATGCTTCGGGCATTGACTTCTAAGGCCCTGACTAATCAATCTGTTGGAGCAACGCCCTAGGGTGAAGCCTAGGTTGCCCGGAAAGTGGAAATGACCATAAATTTATCCTGGTTGCAATTATTCGTTTTATATGATGGAAAAACTGTTGTATTTATATTGTATTTTTTGCTTCTGGCGTTCACTTCTTAGGCCCTAACTATTCGATCAGGTGGAACAACGCCCTAGGGTGAAGCCTAGGTTGCCCGGAAAGAAGAAATGACCATAACTTTCATACTGGTTGCAATTATTTGTTTTATAGAGTGAAAAAACTGTTGTATTTATATTGTATTTTATGCTTCTGGCGTTCACTTCTTAGGCCCTAACTATTCGATCTGGTGGAACAACGCCCTAGGGTGAAGCCTAGGTTGCCCGGAACGTAGAAATGACCATAACTTTCACACTGGTTGCTATTATTCGTTTTATACGATGGAAAAACTGTTATATTTATATTGTATTTTATACTTCTGACGTTGACTTCTTAGGCTCTAACTATTCGATCTGGTGGAGCAACGCCCTAGAGTGAAGCCTAGGTTGCCCGGAACGTAGAAATGACCATAACCTAGACAACTGGTTGCTATTATTCGTTTTATACGATGGAAAAAATGGTATATTTATATTGTATTTTATTCTTATGGCGTTGACTTCTTAGGCCCTAACTATTCGATCTGGTGGAGCAACGCCCTAGAGTGAAGCCTAGGTTGCCCGGTACGTAGAAATGACCATAACTTTCACACTGGTTGCTATTATTCCTGTTATAGGATGTAAAAACTGTTGTATCTTTATTGCATTTTATGCGTCGGGCATTGTCTTCTAAGGCCCTAGCTATTCCACCGGTTGGAGCAACGCCCTAGGGTGAGGTCTAGGTCGCCCGGAAAGTAGAAATGACCATTACTTTCATACTGGTTGCAATTATTCGTTTTATATGATGGAAAAACTGTTGTATTTATATTGTATTTTATGCTTCTGGCGTTCACTTCTTAGGCCCTAACTATTCGATCTGGTGGAACAACGTCCTAGGGTGAAGCCTAGGTTGCCCGGAACGTCGAAATGACCATAACTTTCACACTGGTTGCTATTATTCGTTTTATACGATGGAAAAACTGTTATATTTATATTGTATTTTATGCTTCTGACGTTGACTTCTTAGGCCCTAACTATTCCCTCTGGTGGATCAACGCCCTAGAGTGAAACCTAAGTTGCCCGGAACGTAGAAACGACCATTACCTTCACACTGGTTGCAATTATTCGTTTTATATGATGGAAAAACTGTTGTATTTATATTGCATTTTATGCGTCGGGCATTGACTTCTAAGGCCCTAGCTATTCCACCGGTTGGAGCAACGTCCCAGGGTGAAGCCTAGGTCGCCCGGAAAGTAGAAATGACCATAACTTTCATACTGGTTGCAATTATTCGTTTTATACGATGGAAAAACTGTTTTATTTATTTTGTATTTTATGCCTCGGGCGTTGACTTCTATGGCCCTAACTATTCGATCTGGTGGAGCAACGCCCTAGTGTGAAGCCTACGTTGCCCGGAACGAAGAAATGACCATAACTTTTTCACTGGTTGCTATTATTCGTTTTATACAATGGAAAAACTGTCATATTTATATTGTATTTTATGCTTCTGGCGTTGACTTCTTTGGCCCTAACTGTTCGATATGGTGGAACAACGCCCTAGAGTGAAGCCTAAGTTGCCTGGAACGAAGAAATGACCATCACTTTCAAACTGGTTGCAATTATTCCTGTTATATGATGGAAAAACTGTTGTATTTCTATTGCATGTTATGCTTCGGGCATTGACTTCTAAGGCCCTGACTAATCAATCTGTTGGAGCAACGCCCTAGGGTGAAGCCTAGGTTGCCCGGAAAGTGGAAATGACCATAAATTTATCCTGGTTGCAATTATTCGTTTTATACGATGGAAAAACTGTTTTATTTGTTTTGTATTTTATGCTTCGGGCATTGACTTCTAAGGCCCTAGCTATTCCACCGGTTGGAGCAACGCCCTAGGGTGAAGCCTAGGTCGCCCGGAAAGTAGAAATGACCATAACTTTCATACTGGTTGCAATTATTCGTTTTATATGATGGAAAACCTGTTGTATTTATATTGTATTTTATGCTTCTGGCGTTCACTTCTTAGGCCCTAACTATTCGATCTGGTGGAACAACGTCCTAGGGTGAAGCATAGGTTGCCCGGAAGGTCGAAATGACCATAACTTTCACACTGGTTGCTATTATTCGTTTTATACGATGGAAAAACTGTTATATTTATATTGTATTTTATGCTTCTGACGTTGACTTCTTAGGCCCTAACTATTCGATCTGGTGGAACAACGCCCTAGAGTGAAGCCTAGGTTGCCTGGAACGTAGAAATGACAATTACTTTCACACTGTTTGCAGTTATTCCTGTTATATGATGGAAAAACTGTTGCATCTTTATTGTATTTTATGCTTCGGGCATTGACCTCTAAGGTCCTATCTATTCTATCTGTTGGAGCAACGCCCTAGGGTGAAGCCTAGGTTGCCCGGAAAGCAGAAATGACCATAACTTTCATACTAGTTGCAATTATTTGTTTTATGGAGTGAAAAAACTGTTGTATTTATATTGTATTTTATGCTTCTGGCGTTCACTTCTTAGGCCCTAACTATTCGATCTGGTGGAACAACGCCCTAGGGTGAAGCCTAGGTTGCCCGGATCGTAGAAATGACCGTAACTTTCACACTGGTAGCAATTATTCGTTTTATACAATGGAAAAACTGTTCCATTTATTTTGTATTTTATGCTTCGGGCGTTTACTTCTAAGGCCCTAACTGTTTGTTCCGGTGGAGCAACGACCTAGAGTGAAGTCTGTGTTGCCCGGAACGCAGAAATGACCATAACTTTCACACTGGTTGCAATTATTCCTGTTCTACGATGGACAAACTGTTGTATTTATATCGTATTTTATGCTTCTGGCGTTGACTTCTAATGACCTAACTATTCGATCTGGTGGAGCAACGCTCTAGAGTGAAGTCTAGGTTGCTCGGAATGTAGGAATGACCATAAATTTCACACTGGTTGCAATTATCCATTTTATACGATGGAAAAACTGTTGCATCTTTATCGTATTTTATGCTTCTGGTGTGGACTTCTAAGGCCCTAACTATTCGATCTGGTGGAGCAACGCCCTAGAGTGAAGCCTAGGTTGCCCGGAACGTAGAAATGACCATAACTTTTACACTGGTAGCTATTATTCGTTTTATACAATGGAAAAGCTGTTCTATTTATTTTGGATTTTATGCTTCGGGCGTTGACTTCTAACGCCCTAACTGATTGATCTGGTGGAGCAACGCCCTAGAGTGAAGCCTAGATAGCCAGGAACGTTGAAATGACCCAAACCTAGACAACTGGTTGCTATTATTCGTTTTATACGATGGAAAAACTGGTATATTTATATTGTATTTTATTCTTATGGCGTTGACTTCATAGGCCCTAACTATACGATCTGGTGGAGCAACGCCCTAGAGTGAAACCTAGGTTACCCGGAACGTAGAAATGACCAGTACTTTCATACTGTTTGCAGTTATTCCTGTTATACGATGGAAAAACTGTTGCATCTTTATTCTATTTTATGCTTCTGGCGTTGACTTCTTAGGCCCTAACTATTCCATCTGGTGGAACAAGGCCCTAGAGTGAAGCCTAGGTTGCCCGGAACACGGAAATGACCATAACTTTCACGCTGGCAGCAATTATTCGTTTTATACAATGGAAAAACTGTTCCATTTATTTTGTATTTTATGCTTCGGGCGTTTACTTCTAAGGCCCTAACTGTTTGTTCTGGTGGAGCGACAACCTAGAGTGAAGTCTAGGTTGCCCGCAACGCAGAAATGGCCATAACTTTCACACTGGTTGCAATTATTCCTGTTCTACGATGGACAAACTGTTGTATTTATATCGTATTTTATGCTTCTGGGGTTGACTTCTAAGGACCTAACTATTCGATCTGGTGGAGCAACGCTCTAGAGTGAAGTCTAGGTTTCTCGGAATGTAGGAATGACCATAAATTTCACACTGGTTGCAATTATTCATTTTATACGATGGAAAGACTGTTCTATTTATTTTGCATTTTATGCCTCGGGCGTTGACTTCTAACGCCCTAACTGATTGATCTGGTGGAGCAACGCCCTAGAGTGAAGCCTAGATTGCCAGGAGCGTTGAAATGACCATAACCTAGACAACTGGTTGCTATTATTCGTTTTATACGATGGAAAAACTGGTATATTTATATTGTATTTTATTCTTATGGCGTTGACTTCATAGGCCCTAACTATACGATCTGGTGGAGCAACGCCCTAGAGTGAAACCTAGGTTACCCGGAACGTAGAAATGACCAGTACTTTCATACTGTTTGCAGTTATTCCTGTTATACGATGGAAAAACTGTTGCATCTTTATTCTATTTTATGCTTCTGGCGTTGACTTCTTAGGCCCTAACTATTCCATCTGGTGGAACAACGCCCTAGGGCGAAGCCTAGGTTGCCCGGAAAGTAGAAATGACCATAACTTTGACACTGGTAGCAATTATTCGTTTTATACGATGGAAAAACTGTTCTATTTATATTGTATTTTATTCTTCGGGCATTGACTTCTAAGGCCCTAGCTATTCCACCGGTTGGAGCAACGCCCTAGGCTGAAGCCTAGGTCGCCCGGAAAGTAGAAATGACCATAGCTTTCATACTGGTTGCAATTATTCGTTTTATATGATGGAAGACCTGTTGTATTTATATTGTATTTTATGCTTCTGGCGTTCACTTCTTAGGCCCTAACTATTCGATCTGGTGGAACAACGTCCTAGGGTGAAGCATAGGTTGCCCGGAAGGTCGAAATGACCATAACTTTCACACTGTTTGCAGTTATTCCTGTTACACGATGGAAAAGCTTTTGCATCTTTATTGTACTTTATGCTTCTGGCGTTGACTTCTAAGGCTCTAGCTATTCGATTTGGTGGAGCAGCGCCCGAGAGTGAAGCCTAGGTTGCCCGGAACGTAGAAATGACCATAACTTTCACAGTGGTTGCAATTATTCGTTTTATACGATGGAAAAGCTATTGTATTTATATCGTATTTTATGCTTCTGGCGTTGACTTCTTAGGCCCTAACTATTCCATCTGGTGGAACAACGCCCTAGGGTGCAGCCAGGTTGCCCGGAACGGAGAAATGACCATAACTTTCACACTGTTTGCAGTTATTCCTGTTATACGATGGAATAACTTTTGCATCTTTATTGTACTTTATGCTTCTGGCGTTGACTTCTAAGGCCCTAGCTATTCGATTTGGTGGAGCAGCGCCCGAGAGTGAAGCCTAGGTTGCCCGGAACGTAGAAATGACCATAACTTTCACACTGGTTGCTATCATTCGTTTTATACGATGGAAAAACTGTTCTATTTATATTGTATTTTATGCTTCTGACGTTGACTTCTTAGGCCCTAACTATTCGATCTGATGGAACAACGCCCTACAGTGAAGCCTAGGTTGCCCGGAACGTAGAAATGACCATAACTTTCGCACTGGTTGCAATTATTCGTTTTATACGATGGAAAAGCTGTTGCATCTTTATTGTATTTTATTCTTCTGGCATTGAGTTCTAAGGCCGTAGCTACTAGATGTGGTGCAGCAACGCCCTAGAGTGACACCTAGATTGCCCGGAACGTAGAAATGGCAATTACTTTCACAATGTTTGCAATTATTCATTTTATACGATGGAAAAGCTATTGTACTTATATTGATTTTATTTTTCTGGCGTTGACTTCTTAGGCCCTAACTATTCCAACTGGTGGAACAACGCCCTAGAGTGAAGCCTAGGTTGCCCGGAACATGGAAATGACCATTACTTTCACACTGTTTGCAAATATAGATTATATACGGTGGAAAAGCTGTTGCATTTATATTGTATTTTATGCTTCGGGCATTAACTTCTAGGGCCCTGACTATTCAATCTGTTGGAGCAACGCCCTAGGGTGAAGCCTAGGTTGCCCGGAAAGTGGAAATGACCATTAATTCATCCTGGTTGCAATTATTCATTTTATACGATGGAAAAACTATTGTACTTATATTGATTTTATTCTTCTGGCGTTGACTTCTTAGGCCCTAACTATTCGATCTGGTGGAGCAACGCTCTAGAGTGAAGTCTAGGTTGCTCGGAATGTAGGAATGTCCATAAATTTCACACTGGCTGCAATTATCCATTTTATACGATGGAAAAACTGTTGCATCTTTATCGTATTTTATGCTTCTGGTGTTGACTTCTAAGGCCCTAACTATTCGATCTGGTGGAGCAACGCCCTAGAGTGAAGCCTAGGTTGCCCGGAACGTAGAAATGACCATAACTTTTACACTGGTAGCTATTATTCGTTTTATACAATGGAAAAGCTGTTCTATTTATTTTGCATTTTATGCTTCGGTCGTTGACTTCTAACGCCCTAACTGATCGATCTGGTGGAGCAACGCCCTAGAGTGAAGCCTAGATTGCCAGGAACGTTGAAATGACCATAACCTAGACAACTGGTTGCTATTATTCGTTTTATACGATGGAAAAAATGGTATATTTATATTGTATTTTATTCTTATGGCGTTGACTTCTTAGGCCCTAACTATTCGATCTGGTGGTGCAACTCCCTAAGGTGAAGCCTAGATTGCCCGGAAAGTAGAAATGACCATAACTTTCATACTGGTTGCGATTATTCGTTTTATACGATGGAAAAACTGTTGTATTTATATCGTGTTTTATGCTTCTGGCGTTGACTTCTTAGGCCCTAACTATTCCATCTGGTGGAATAACGACCTAGGGTGAAGCCTAGGTTGCCCGGATAGTAGAAATGACCATAACTTTCAAACTGGTTGCAATTATTCCTGTTATATGATGGAAAAACTCTTGTATTTTTATTGCATTTTATGCTTCGGGCATTGACTTCTAAGGCCCTAACTATTCAATCTGTTGGAGCAACGCCCTAGAGTGAAGTCTGGGTTGCCCGGAAAGTAGAAGTGACCATAACTTTCATACTGGTTGCAATTATTCGTTTTATACGATGAAAAAACTGTTGTATTTATATTGTATTTTTTGCTTCGGGCGTTGACTTCTAAGGCCCTAACTGTTTGATCTGGTGGAGCAACGCCCTAGAGTGAAGCCTAGGTTGCCCGGAACGTAGAAATGACCATAACTTTCACACTGGTTGCAATTATTCCTGTTCTACGATGGACGAACTGTTGTATTTATATCGTATTTTATGCTTCTGGCGTTGACGTCTAAGGACCTAACTATTCGATCTTGTGGGGCAACGCTCTAGAGTGAAGCCTAGGTTGCCCGGAACATGGAAATGACCATTACTTTCACACTGTTTGCAAATATAGATTATATACGGTGGAAAAGCTGTTGCATTTATATTGTATTTTATGCTTCGGGCATTAACTTCTAGGGCCCTAACTATTCAATCTGTTGGAGCAACAGCCTAGGGTGAATCCTAGGTTGCCCGGAAAGAAGAAATGACCATAACTTTCATACTGGTTGCAATTATTTGTTTTATAGAGTGAAAAAACTGTTGTATTTATATTGTATTTTATGCTTCTGGCGTTCACTTCTTAGGCCCTAACTATTCGATCTGGTGGAACAACGCCCTAGGGTGAAGCCTAGGTTGCCCGGAACGTAGAAATGACCATAACTTTCACACTGGTTGCAATTATTCGTTTTATACGATTGAAAAGCTCTTGTATTTATATTGTATTATATGCTTCTGGCGTTGACTTCTTAGGCCCTAACTATTCCCTCTGGTGGATCAACGCCCTAGAGTGAAACCTACGTTGCCCGGAACGTAGAAATGACCATTACCATCACACTGGTTGCAATTATTCGTTTTATATGATGGAAAAACTGTTGTATTTATATTGCATTTTATGCGTCGGGCATTGACTTCCAAGGCCCTGACTATTCAATCTGTTGGAGCAACGCCCTAGGGTGAAACCTAGGTTGCCCGGAACGTAGAAATGACCATAACTTTCATACTGGTAGCAATTATTCGTTTTATACAATGGAGAAACTGTTCCATTTATTTTGTATTTTATGCTTCGGGCGTTTGCTTCTAAGGCCCTAACTGTTTGTTCCGGTGGAGCAACGACCTAGAGTGAAGCCTAGGTTGCCCGGAACGCAGAAATGACCATAACTTTCACACTGGTTGCAATTATTCCTGTTCTACGATGGACAAACTGTTGTATTTATATCGTATTTTATGCTTCTGGCGTTGACTTCTAATGACCTAACTATTCGATCTGGTGGAGCAACGCTCTAGAGTGAAGTCTAGGTTGCTCGGAATGTCGGAATGACCATAAATTTCACACTGGTTGCAATTATCCATTTTATACGATGGAAAAACTGTTGCATCTTTATCGTATTTTATGCTTCTGGTGTGGACTTCTAAGGCCCTCACTATTCGATCTGGTGGAGCAACGCCCTAGAGCGAAGCCTAGGTTGCCCGGAACGTAGAAATGACCATAACTTTTACACTGGTAGCTATTATTCGTTTTATACAATGGAAAAGCTGTTCTATTTATTTTGCATTTTATGCTTCGGGCGTTGACTTCTAACGCCCTAACTGATTGATCTGGTGGAGCAACGCCCTAGAGTGAAGCCTAGATTGCCAGGAACGCTGAAATGACCATAACCTAGACAACTGGTTTCTATTATTCGTTTTATACGATGGTAAAACTGTTCTGTTTATTTTGTATTTTATGCTTCGGGCGTTGACTTCTAAGGCCCTAACTGTTCAATCTGTTGGTGCAACGCCCTAGGGTGAAGCCTAGGTTGCCCGGAAAGTAGAAATGACGTTAACTTTCATACTGGTTGCAATTATTCGTTTTATACGATGGAAAAACTGTTTTATTTATTTGGGATTTTATGCTTCCGGCGTTGACTTCTAAGGCCCTAACTATTTGATCTGGTGGAGCACCGCCCTAGAGTGAAGCCTAGGTTGCCCGGAACGTAGAAAAGACCATTACCTTCACACTGGTTGCAATTATTCGATTTATACGATGGAAAAGCTGTTGCACCTTTATTGTATTTTATTCATCTGGGGTTGACTGCTAAGGCCGTAGCTATTAGATGTGGTGGAGCAACGCCCTAGAGTGACGCCTAGGTTGCCCGGGACGTAGAAATGACCATTACTTTCACAATGTTTGCAATTATTCATTTTATACGATGGAAAAGCTTTTGTACTTATATTGTATTTTATTCTCTGGAGTCGACTTCTTAGGCCCTAACTATTCGATCTAGTGGAACAACGCCCTAGAGTGAAGACTTGGTTTCCCGGAACATGGAAATGGCCATTACTTTCACACTGTTTGCAGTTATTCCTGTTATACGATGGAAAGACTTTTGCATCTTTATTGTATTTTATGCTTCTGGCGTTGTCTTCTAAGCCCCTAGCTATTCGATTTGGTGGAGGAACGCCCGACAGAGAAGTCTAGGTTGCCCGGAACGTAGAAATGACCATAACTTTCACAGCGGTAGCAATTATTCGTCTTATACGATGGAAAAGCTGTTGTATTTATATCGTATTTTATGCTTCTCGCGATGACTTCGTAGGCCCTAACTATTCCATCTGGTGGAACAACGCCCTTGGGTGAAGCCTAGGTTGCGCGGAACGAAGAAATGACCATAACTTTCACACTGCTAGCAATTATTCGTTTTATACGATGGAAAAACTGTTTTATTTATTTTGTATTTTATGCTTCTGACGTTGACTTCTAGGGCCCTAACTATTCGATCTGGAAGAGCAACGCCCTAGAGTGAAGCCTAGGTTGCCCGGAACGGAGAAATGACCATAACTTTCACACCGGTAGCAATTATTCGTTTTATACGATGGTAAAACTGTTCTGTTTATTTTGTATTTTATGCTTCGGGCGTTGACTTCTAAGGCCCTAACTATGCAATCTGTTGGTGCAACGCCCTAGGGTGAAGCCTAGGTTGCCCGGAAAGTAGAAATGACGTTAACTTTCATACTGGTTGCAATTATTCGTTTTACACGATGGAAAAACTGTTGCATTTATATTGTATTTTATGCTTCGGGCATTGACCTCTAAGGCCCTAACTACTCAATCTGTTGGAGCAACGACCTAGGGCGAAGCCTATGTTGCCCGGAAAGTAGAAATGACCATAACTTTAATCCTGGTTGCAATTATTCGTTTTATATGATGGAAAAACTGTTGTATTTATATAGTGTTCTATGCTTCTGGCGTTGACTTCTTAGGCCCTAACTATTCCATCTGGTGGAACAACGCCCTTGGGTGAAGCCTAGGTTGCGCGGAACGTAGCAATGACCATAACTTTCACACTGGTAGCAATTATTCGTTTTATACGATGGAAAAACTGTTCTATTTATTTTGTATTTTATGCTTCGGGCGTTGACTTCGAAGGCACTAGCTATTCGATCTGGTCGAGCAACGCCCTAGTGTGAAGCCTAGGTTGCCCGGAACGTAGAAATGACGATAACTTCCACACTGGTTGCAATTATTCGTTTTATACGATGGAAAAGCTGTTGTATTTATATCGCAAGTTAAGCTTCTGGCGTTGACTTCTTAGTCCCTAACTATTCCATCTGTTGGAACAACGCCCTAGGGTGAAGCCTAGGTTGCGCGGAACGTAGAAATGACCATAACTTTCACACTGGTTGCAATTATTCGTTTTATACGATGGAAAAGCTGTTTTATTTACTTTGTATTTTATGCTTCTGGCGTTGACTTCTTATGCCCTAACTATTCCCTCTGGCGGATCAACGCCCTAGAGTGAAACCTACGTTGCCCGGAACGTAGAAGTGACTATTACTTTCACACTGGTTGCAATTATTCGTTTTATACGATGGAAAAGCTGTTCCATTTATTTTGTATTTTATGCTTCGGGCGTTGACTTCTGAGGCCCTAACTATTCGATCTGGTGGAACAACGCCCTAGGGTGAAGCCTAGGTTGCGCGGAACGTAGAAATGACCATAACTTTCACACTGGTAGCAATTATTCGTTTTATACGATGGAAAAACTGTTTTATTTATTTTGTATTTTATGCTTCTGGCGTTGACTTCTTATGCCCTAACTATTCCCTCTGGAGGATCAACGCCCTAGAGTGAAACCTACGTTGCCCGGAACGTAGAAATGACTATTACTTTCACACTGGTTGCAATTATTCGTTTTATACGATGGAAAAGCTGTTACATTTATTTTGTATTTTATGCTTCGGGCGTTGACTTCTAAGGCCCTAGCTATTCCTTCTGGTGGAACAACGCCCTAGGGTGAAGCCTAGGTTGCCTGGAACGTAGAAATGACCATCACTTTCACACTGGTTGCAATTATTCCTGTTATAGGATGGAAAGACTGTTGTACTTTTATTGTATTTTATACTTCAGGCGTTGGCTTCTAAGGCCCTAGCTATTCGATCTGGTCGAGCAACGCCCTAGAGTGAAACCTAGGTTGCCCGGAACGTAGAAATGACCATAAATTCCACACTGGTTGCAATTATTCGTTTTATACGATGGAAAAGCTGTTGTATTTATATCGTATTTTATGCTTCTGGCGTTAACCTCTTAGGCCCTAACTATTCCATCTGGTGGAACAACGCCGTCGGGTGAAGCCTAGGTTGCGCGGAACGTAGAAATGACCATAACTTTCACACTGGTAGCAATTATTCGTTTTATACGATGGAAAAGCTGTTGCACCTTTATTGTATTTTATTCATCTGGGGTTGACTGCTAAGGCCGTAGCTATTAGATGTGGTGGAGCAACGCCCTAGAGTGACGCCTAGGTTGCCCGGGACGTAGAAATGACCATTACTTTCACAATGTTTGCAATTATTCATTTTATACGATGGAAAAGCTTTTGTACTTATATTGTATTTTATTCTCTGGAGTCGACTTCTTAGGCCCTAACTATTCGATCTAGTGGAACAACGCCCTAGAGTGAAGACTTGGTTTCCCGGAACATGGAAATGGCCATTACTTTCACACTGTTTGCAGTTATTCCTGTTATACGATGGAAAGACTTTTGCATCTTTATTGTATTTTATGCTTCTGGCGTTGTCTTCTAAGCCCCTAGCTATTCGATTTGGTGGAGCAACGCCCGACAGAGAAGCCTAGGTTGCCCGGAACGTAGAAATGACCATAACTTTCACAGCGGTAGCAATTATTCGTCTTATACGATGGAAAAGCTGTTGTATTTATATCGTATTTTATGCTTCTCGCGATGACTTCGTAGGCCCTAACTATTCCATCTGGTGGAACAACGCCCTTGGGTGAAGCCTAGGTTGCGCGGAACGAAGAAATGACCATAACTTTCACACTGCTAGCAATTATTCGTTTTATACGATGGAAAAACTGTTTTATTTATTTTGTATTTTATGCTTCTGACGTTGACTTCTAGGGCCCTAACTATTCGATCTGGAAGAGCAACGCCCTAGAATGAAGCCTAGGTTGCCCGGAACGGAGAAATGACCATAACTTTCACACCGGTAGCAATTATTCGTTTTATACGATGGTAAAACTGTTCTGTTTATTTTGTATTTTATGCTTCGGGCGTTGACTTCTAAGGCCCTAACTATTCAATCTGTTGGTGCAACGCCCTAGGGTGAAGCCTAGGTTGCCCGGAAAGTAGAAATGACGTTAACTTTCATACTGGTTGCAATTATTCGTTTTACACGATGGAAAAACTGTTGCATTTATATTGTATTTTATGCTTCGGGCATTGACTTCTAAGGCCCTAACTACTCAATCTGTTGGAGCAACGACCTAGGGCGAAGCCTATGTTGCCCGGAAAGTAGAAATGACCATAACTTTAATCCTGGTTGCAATTATTCGTTTTATATGATGGAAAAACTGTTGTATTTATATAGTGTTCTATGCTTCTGGCGTTGACTTCTTAGGCCCTAACTATTCCATCTGGTGGAACAACGCCCTTGGGTGAAGCCTAGGTTGCGCGGAACGTAGCAATGACCATAACTTTCACACTGGTAGCAATTATTCGTTTTATACGATGGAAAAACTGTTCTATTTATTTTGTATTTTATGCTTCGGGCGTTGACTTCGAAGGCACTAGCTATTCGATCTGGTCGAGCAACGCCCTAGTGTGAAGCCTAGGTTGCCCGGAACGTAGAAATGACGATAACTTCCACACTGGTTGCAATTATTCGTTTTATACGATGGAAAAGCTGTTTTATTTATTTTGTATTTTATGCTTCTGGCGTTGACTTCTTATGCCCTAACTACTCCCTCTGGCGGATCAACGCCCTAGAGTGAAACCTACGTTGCCCGGAACGTAGAAATGACTATTACTTTCACACTGGTTGCAATTATTCGTTTTATACGATGGAAAAGCTGTCCCATTTATTTTGTATTTTATGCTTCGGGCGTTGACTTCTAAGGCCCTAACTATTCCATCTGGTGGAACAACGCCCTAGGGTGAAGCCTAGGTTTCCTGGAACGTAGAAATGACCATCACTTTCACACGGGTTGCAATTATTCCTGTTATAGGATGGAAAGACTGTTGTATTTTTATTGTATTTTATACTTCAGGCGTTGACTTCTAAGGCCCTAGCTATTCGATCTGGTCGAGCAACGCCCTAGAGTGAAGCCTAGGTTGCCCGGGACGTAGAAATGACCATTACTATCACAATGTTTGCAATTATTCATTTTATACGATGGAAAAGCTTTTGTACTTATATTGTATTTTATTCTTCTGGCGTCGACTTCTTAGGCCCTAACTATTCGATCTAGTGGAACAACGCCCTAGAGTGAAGACTTGGTTTCCACGAACATGGAAATGACCATTACTTTCACACGGTTTGCAGTTATTCCTGTTATGCGATGGAAAGACTTTTGCATCTTTATTGTATTTTATGCTTCTGGCGCTGACTTCTAAGGCCCTAGCTATTCGATTTGGTGGAGCAACGCCCGACAGAGAAGCCTAGGTTGCCTCGAACGTAGAAATGACAATTACATTCACACTGGTTGCAATTATTCGTCTTATACGATGGAAAAGCTGTTGTATTTATATCGTATTTTATGCTTCTCGCGATGACTTCGTAGGCCCTAACTATTCCATCTGGTGGAACAACGCCCTAGGGTGAAGCCTAGGTTGCGCGGAACGTAGAAATGACCATAACTTTCACACTGGTAGCAATTATTCGTTTTATACGATGGAAAAACTGTTTTATTTACTTTGTGTTTTATGCTTCTGGCGTTGACTTCTTATGCCCTAACTATTCCCTCTGGCGGATCAACGCCCTAGAGTGAAACCTACGTTGCCAGGAACGTAGAAATGACTATTACTTTCACACTGGTTGCAATTATTCGTTTTATACGATGGAAAAACTGTTATATTTATATTGTATTTTATGCTTCTGACGTTGACTTCTTAGGCCCTAACTATTCGATCTGGTGGAACAACGCCCTAGAGTGAAGCCTAGGTTGCCTCGAACGTAGAAATGACAATAACTTTCACACTGTTTGCAGTTATTCCTGTTATACGACGGAAATACTGTTGCATCTTTATTGTATTTTATGCTTCTGGCGTTGAATTGTAAGGCCCTAACTATTCGATCTGGTGGAGCAACGCCCTACAGTGAAGCCTAGGTTGCCCGGAACGTAGAAATGACCATTACTTTCACAATGTTTGCAATTATTCATTTTATACGATGGAAAAACTATTGTACTTATATTGATTTTATTCTTCTGGCGTTGACTTCTTAGGCCCTAACTATTCCATCTGGTGGAACAACGCCCTAGAGTGAAGCCTAGGTTGCCCGGAACATGGAAATGACCATTACTTTCACACTGTTTGCAAATATATATTATATACGGTGGAAAAGCTGTTGCATTTATATTGTATTTTATGTTTCGGGCATTAACTTCTAGGGCCCTAACTATTCAATCTGTTGGAGCAACAGCCTAGGGTGAATCCTAGGTTGCCCGGAAAGAAGAAATGACCATAACTTTCATACTGGTTGCAATTATTTGTTTTATAGAGTGAAAAAACTGTTGTATTTATATTGTATTTTATGCTTCTGGCGTTCACTTCTTAGGCCCTAACTATTCGATCTGGTGGAACAACGCCCTAGGGTGAAGCCTAGGTTGCCCGGAACGTAGAAATGACCATAACTTTCACACTGGTTGCAATTATTCGTTTTATACGATTGAAAAGCTCTTGTATTTATATTGTATTATATGCTTCTGGCGTTGACTTCTTAGGCCCTAACTATTCCCTCTGGTGGATCAACGCCCTAGAGTGAAACCTACGTTGCCCGGATCGTAGAAATGACCATTACCTTCACACTGGTTGCAATTATTCGTTTTATATGATGGAAAAAATGTTCTATTTATATTGCATTTTATGCGTCGGGCATTGACTTCTAAGGCCCTAACTATTCAATCTGTTGGAGCAACGCCCTAGGGTGAAACCTAGGTTGCCCGGAACGTAGAAATGACCATAACTTTCATACTGGTAGCAATTATTCGTTTTATACAATGGAGAAACTGTTCCATTTATTTTGTATTTTATGCTTCGGGCGTTTGCTTCTAAGGCCCTAACTGTTTGTTCCGGTGGAGCAACGACCTAGAGTGAAGCCTAGGTTGCCCGGAACGCAGAAATGACCATAACTTTCACACTGGTTGCAATTATTCCTGTTCTACGATGGACAAACTGTTGTATTTATATCGTATTTTATGCTTCTGGCGTTGACTTCTAATGACCTAACTATTCGATCTGGTGGAGCAACGCTCTAGAGTGAAGTCTAGGTTGCTCGGAATGTCGGAATGACCATAAATTTCACACTGGTTGCAATTATCCATTTTATACGATGGAAAAACTGTTGCATCTTTATCGTATTTTATGCTTCTGGTGTGGACTTCTAAGGCCCTCACTATTCGATCTGGTGGAGCAACGCCCTAGAGTGAAGCCTAGGTTGCCCGGAACGTAGAAATGACCATAACTTTTACACTGGTAGCTATTATTCGTTTTATACAATGGAAAAGCTGTTCTATTTATTTTGCATTTTATGCTTCGGGCGTTGACTTCTAACGCCCTAACTGATTGATCTGGTGGAGCAACGCCCTAGAGTGAAGCCTAGATTGCCAGGAAAGCTGAAATGACCATAACCTAGACAACTGGTTGCTATTATTCGTTTTATACGATGGTAAAGCTGTTCTGTTTATTTTGTATTTTATGCTTCGGGCGTTGACTTCTAAGGCCCTAACTATTCAATGTGTTGGTGCAACGCCCTAGGGTGAAGCCTAGGTTGCCCGGAAAGTAGAAATGATGTTAACTTTCATACTGGTTGCAATTATTCGTTTTACACGATGGAAAAACTGTTGCATTTATATTGTATTTTATGCTTCGGGCATTGACCTCTAAGGCCCTAACTACTCAATCTGCTGGAGCAACGACCTAGGGCGAAGCCTATGTTGCCCGGAAAGTAGAAACGACCATAACTTTAATCCTGGTTGCAATTATTCGTTTTATATGATGGAAAAACTGTTGTATTTATATAGTGTTCTATGCTTCTGGCGTTGACTTCTTAGGCCCTAACTATTCCATCTGGTGGAATAACGCCCTTGGGTGAAGCCTAGGTTGCGCGGAACGTAGCAATGACCATAACTTTCACACTGGTAGCAATTATTCGTTTTATACGATGGAAAAACTGTTCTATTTATTTTGTATTTTATGCTTCGGGCGTTGACTTCTAAGGCCCTAGCTATTCGATCTGGTCGAGCAACGCCCTAGTGTGAAGCCTAGGTTGCCCGGAACGTAGAGATGACCATAACTTTCACACTGGTAGCAATTATTCGTTTTATACGATGGAAAAGCTGTTTTATTTGCTTTGTATTTTATGCTTCTGGCGTTGACTTCTTATGCCCTAACTATTCCCTCTGGCGGATCAACGCCCTAGAGTGAAACCTACGTTGCCCGGAACGTAGAAATGACTATTACTTTCACACTGGTTGCAATTATTCGTTTTATACGATGGAAAAGCTGTTCCATTTATTTTGTATTTTATGCTTCGGGCGTTGACTTCTAAGGCCCTAACTATTCCATCTTGTGGAACAACGCCCTAGGGTGAACCCTAGGTTGCCCTGAACGTAGAAATGACCATAACTTCCACACTGGTTGCAATTATTCGTTTTATACGATGGAAAAGCTGTTGTATTTATATCGTATTTTATGCTTCTGGCGTTGACCTCTTAGGCCCTAACTATTCCATCTGGTGGAACAACGCCGTCGGGTGAAGCCTAGGTGGCGCGGAACGTAGAAATGACCATAACTTTCACATTGGTAGCAATTATTCGTTTTATACGATGGTAAAACTGTCTTATTTATTTGGGATTTTATGCTTCCGGCGTTGACTTCTAAGGCCCTAACTATTTGATCTGGTGGAGCACCGCCCTAGAGTGAAGCCTAGGTTGCCCGGAACGTAGAAAAGACCATTACCTTCACACTGGTTGCAATTATTCGTTTTATACAATGGAAAAACTGATCTATTTATTTTGTATTTTATGCTTCGGGCGTTGACTCCTAAGGCCCTAATTATTTGATCTGGTGGAGCACCGCCCTAGAGTGAAGCCTAGGTTGCCCGGAACGTAGAAATGACCATTACATTCACACTGGTTGCAATTATTCGTCTTATACGATGGAAAAGCTGTTGTATTTATATCGTATTTTATGCTTCTCGCGATGACTTCGTAGGCCCTAACTATTCCATCTGGTGGAACAACGCCCTTGGGTGAAGCCTAGGTTGCGCGGAACGAAGAAATGACCATAACTTTCACACTGGTAGCAATTATTCGTTTTATACGATGGAAAAACTGTTTTATTTATTTTGTATTTTATGCTTCTGACGTTGAATCCTAAGGCCCTAACTATTCCATCTGGTGGAACAACGCCCTAGGGAGAAGCCTAGGTTGCCTGGAACGTAGAAATGACCATCACTTTCACACGGGTTGCAATTATTCCTGTTATAGGATGGAAAGACTGTTGTATTTTTATTGTATTTTATACTTCAGGCGTTGACTGCTAAGGCCGTAGCTATTAGATGTGGTGGAGCAACGCCCTAGAGTGACGCCTAGGTTGCCCGGGACGTAGAAATGACCATTACTTTCACAATGTTTGCAATTATTCATTTTATACGATGGAAAAGCTTTTGTACTTATATTGTATTTTATTCTCTGGAGTCGACTTCTTAGGCCCTAACTATTCGATCTAGTGGAACAACGCCCTAGAGTGAAGACTTGGTTTCCCGGAACATGGAAATGGAAATTACTTTCACACTGTTTGCAGTTATTCCTGTTATACGATGGAAAGACTTTTGCATCTTTATTGTATTTTATGCTTCTGGCGTTGACTTCTAAGGCCCTAGCTATTCAATTTGGTGGAGCAACGCCCGACAGAGAAGCCTAGGTTGCCCGGAACGTAGAAATGACCATAACTTTCACAGCGGTAGCAATTATTCGTCTTATACGATGGAAAAGCTGTTGTATTTATATCGTATTTTATGCTTCTCGCGATGACTTCGTAGGCCCTAACTATTCCATCTGGTGGAACAACGCCCTTGGGTGAAGCCTAGGTTGCGCGGAACGAAGAAATGACCATAACTTTCACACTGGTAGCAATTATTCGTTTTATGCGATGGAAAAACTGTTTTATTTATTTTGTATTTTATGCTTCTGACGTTGACTTCTAGGGCCCTAACTATTCGATCTGGAAGAGCAACGCCCTAGAGTGAAGCCTAGGTTGCCCGGAACGGAGAAATGACCATAACTTTCACACCGGTAGCAATTATTCGTTTTATACGATGGTAAAACTGTTCTGTTTATTTTGTATTTTATGCTTCGGGCGTTGACTTCTAAGGCCCTAACTATTCAATCTGTTGGTGCAACGCCCTAGGGTGAAGCCTAGGTTGCCCGGAAAGTAGAAATGACGTTAACTTTCATACTGGTTGCAATTATTCGTTTTACGCGATGGAAAAACTGTTGCATTTATATTGTATTTTATGCTTCGGGCATTGACCTCTAAGGCCCTAACTACTCAATCTGTTGGAGCAACGACCTAGGGCGAAGCCTATGTTGCCCGGAAAGTAGAAATGACCATAACTTTAATCCTGGTTGCAATTATTCGTTTTATATGATGGAAAAACTGTTGTATTTATATAGTGTTCTATGCTTCTGGCGTTGACTTCTTAGGCCCTAACTATTCCATCAGGTGGAACAACGCCCTTGGGTGAAGCCTAGGTTGCGCGGAACGTAGAAATAACCATAACTTTCACACTGGTAGCAATTATTCGTTTTATACGATGGAAAAGCTGTTTTATTTACTTTGTATTTTATGCTTTTGGCGTTGACTTCTTATGCCCTAACTATTCCCTCTGGCGGATCAACGCCCTAGAGTGAAACCTACGTTGCCCGGAACGTAGAAGTGACTATTACTTTCACACTGGTTGCAATTATTCGTTTTATACGATGGAAAAGCTGTTCCATTTATTTTGTATTTTATGCTTCGGGCGTTGACTTCTGAGGCCCTAACTATTCGATCTGGTGGAACAACGCCCTAGGGTGAAGCCTAGGTTGCGCGGAACGTAGAAATGACCATAACTTTCACACTGGTAGCAATTATTCGTTTTATACGATGGAAAAACTGTTTTATTTATTTTGTATTTTATGCTTCTGGCGTTGACTTCTTATGCCCTAACTATTCCCTCTGGAGGATCAACGCCCTAGAGTGAAACCTACGTTGCCCGGAACGTAGAAATGACTATTACTTTCACACTGGTTGCAATTATTCGTTTTATACGATGGAAAAGCTGTTACATTTATTTTGTATTTTATGCTTCGGGCGTTGACTTCTAAGGCCCTAGCTATTCCTTCTGGTGGAACAACGCCCTAGGGTGAAGCCTAGGTTGCCTGGAACGTAGAAATGACCATCACTTTCACACGGGTTGCAATTATTCCTGTTATAGGATGGAAAGACTGTTGTACTTTTATTGTATTTTATACTTCAGGCGTTGGCTTCTAAGGCCCTAGCTATTCGATCTGGTCGAGCAACGCCCTAGAGTGAAACCTAGGTTGCCCGGAACGTAGAAATGACCATAAATTCCACACTGGTTGCAATTATTCGTTTTATACGATGGAAAAGCTGTTGTATTTATATCGTATTTTATGCTTCTGGCGTTAACCTCTTAGGCCCTAACTATTCCATCTGGTGGAACAACGCCGTCGGGTGAAGCCTAGGTTGCGCGGAACGTAGAAATGACCATAACTTTCACACTGGTAGCAATTATTCGTTTTATACGATGGAAAAGCTGTTCCATTTATTTTGTATTTTATGCTTCGGGCGTTGACTTCTAAGGCCCTAACTATTCGATCTGGTGGAACAACGCCCTAGGGTGAAGCCTAGGTTGCGCGGAACGTAGCAATGACCATAACTTTCACACTGGTAGCAATTATTCGTTTTATACGATGGAAAAACAGTTTTATTTATTTTGTATTTTATGCTTCTGGCGTTGACTTCTTATGCCCTAACTATTCCCTCTGGAGGATCAACGCCCTAGAGTGAAACCTACGTTGCCCGGAACGTAGAAATGACTATTACTTTCACACTGTTTGCAGTTATTCCTGTTATACGATGGAAAGACTTTTGCATCTTTATTGCATTTTATGCTTCTGGCGGTGACTGCTAAGGCCCTAGCTATTCGATTTGGTGGAGCAACGCCCGAGAGAGAAGCCTAGGTTGCCCGGAACGTAGAAATGACAATTACATTCACACTGGTTGCAATTATTCGTCTTATACGATGGAAAAGCTGTTGTATTTATATCGTATTTTATGCTTCTCGCGTTGACTTCGTAGGCCCTAACTATTCCATCTGGTGGAACAACGCCCTTGGGTGTATCCTAGGTTGCGCGGAACGTAGAAATGACCTTAACTTTCACACTGGTAGCAATTATTCGTTTTATACGATGGAAAAACTGTTCTATTTATTTTGTATTTTATGCTACGGGCGTTGACTCCTAAGGCCATAACTATTCAATCTGTTGGTGCAACGCCCAAGGGTGAAGCCTATGTTGCCCGGAATGTCGAAATGACGTTAACTTTCATACTGGTTCCAATTATTCGTTTTATACGATGGAAAAGCTGTTTTATTTATTTTGTATTTTATGCTTCTGGCGTTGACTTCTTATGCCCTAACAATTCCCTCTGGCGGATCAACGCCCTAGAGTGAAACCTACGTTGCCCGGAACGTAGAAATGACTGTTACTTTCACACTGGTTGCAATTACACGTTTTATACGATGGAAAAGCTGTTCCATTTATTTTGTATTTTATGCTTCGGGCGTTGACTCCTAAGGCCCTAACTATTCGATCTGGTGGAACAACGCCCTAGGGTCAAGCCTAGGTTGCGCGGAACGTAGAAATGACCATAAGTTTCACACTGGTAGCAATTATTCGTTTTATACGATGGAAAAGCTGTTCCATTTATTTTGTATTTTATGCTTCGGGCGTTGACTTCTAAGGCCCTAACTATTCCATCTGGTGGAACAACGCCCTAGGGTGAAGCCTAGGTTTCCTGGAACGTAGAAATGACCATCACTTTCACACGGTTTGCAGTTATTCCTGTTATGCGATGGAAAGACTTTTGCATCTTTATTGTATTTTATGCTTCTGGCGTTGACTTCTAAGGCCCTAGCTATTCGATTTGGTGGAGCAACGCCCGACAGAGAAGCCTAGGTTGCCCGGAACGTAGAAATGACAATTACATTCACACTGGTTGCAATTATTCGTCTTATACGATGGAAAAGCTGTTGTATTTATATCGTATTTTATGCTTCTCGCGATGACTTCGTAGGCCCTAACTATTCCATCTGGTGGAACAACGCCCTATTGTGAAGCCTAGGTTGCGCGGAACGTAGAAATGACCATAACTTTCACACTGGTAGCAATTATTCGTTTTATACAATGGAAAAGCTGTTCTATTTATTTTGCATTTTATGCTTCGGGCGTTGACTTCTAACGCCCTAACTGATTGATCTGGTGGAGCAACGCCCTAGAGTGAAGCCTAGATTGCCAGGAACGCTGAAATGACCATAACCTAGACAACTGGTTGCTATTATTCGTTTTATACGATGGTAAAACTGTTCTGTTTATTTTGTATTTTATGCTTCGGGCGTTGACTTCTAAGGCCCTAACTATTCAATCTGTTGGTGCAACGCCCTAGGGTGAAGCCTAGGTTGCCCGGAAAGTAGAAATGATGTTAACTTTCATACTGGTTGCAATTATTCGTTTTACACGATGGAAAAACTGTTGCATTTATATTGTATTTTATGCTTCGGGCATTGACCTCTAAGGCCCTAACTACTCAATCTGCTGGAGCAACGACCTAGGGCGAAGCCTATGTTGCCCGGAAAGTAGAAATGACCATAACTTCAATCCTGGTTGCAATTATTCGTTTTATATGATGGAAAAACTGTTGTATTTATATAGTGTTCTATGCGTCTGGCGTTGACTTCTTAGGCCCTAACTATTCCATCTGGTGGAACAACGCCCTTGGGTGAAGCCTAGGTTGCGCGGAACGTAGCAATGACCATAACTTTCACACTGGTAGCAATTATTCGTTTTATACGATGGAAAAACTGTTCTATTTATTTTGTATTTTATGCTTCGGGCGTTGACTTCTAAGGCCCTAGCTATTCGATCTGGTCGAGCAACGCCCTAGTGTGAAGCCTAGGTTGCCCGGAACGTAGAAATGACCATAACTTTCACACTGGTAGCAATTATTCGTTTTATACGATGGAAAAGCTGTTTTATTTACTTTGTATTTTATGCTTCTGGCGTTGACTTCTTATGCCCTAACTATTCCCTCTGGCGGATCAACGCCCTAGAGTGAAACCTACGTTGCCCGGAACGTAGAAATGACTATTACTTTCACACTGGTTGCAATTATTCGTTTTATACGATGGAAAAGCTGTTCCATTTATTTTGTATTTTATGCTTCGGGCGTTGACTTCTAAGGCCCTAACGATTCCATCTTGTGGAACAACGCCCTAGGGTGAACCCTAGGTTGCCTGGAACGTAGAAATGACCATCACTTTCACACGGGTTGCAATTATTCCTGTTATAGGATGGAAAAACTGTTGTACTTTTATTGTATTTTATACTTCAGGCGTTGGCTTCTAAGGCCCTAGCTATTCGATCTGGTCGAGCAACGCCCTACAGTGAAGCCTAGGTTGCCCGGAACGTAGAAATGACCATAACTTCCACACTGGTTGCAATTATTCGTTTTATACGATGGAAAAGCTGTTGTATTTATATCGTATTTTATGCTTCTGGCGTTGACCTCTTAGGCCCTAACTATTCCATCTGGTGGAACAACGCCGTCGGGTGAAGCCTAGGTTGCGCGGAACGTAGAAATGACCATAACTTTCACATTGGTAGCAATTACTCGTTTTATACGATGGTAAAACTGTTTTATTTATTTGGGATTTTATGCTTCCGGCGTTGACTTCTAAGGCCCTAACTATTTGATCTGGTGGAGCAACGCCCTAGAGTGAAGCCTAGGTTGCCCGGAACGTAGAAAAGACCATTACCTTCACACTGGTTGCAATTATTCGTTTTATACAATGGAAAAACTGATCTATTTATTTTGTATTTTATGCTTCGGGCGTTGACTCCTAAGGCCCTAACTATTCGATCTGGTGGAACAACGCCCTAGGGTCAAGCCTAGGTTGCGCGGAACGTAGAAATGACCATAAGTTTCACAATGGTAACAATTATTCGTTTTATACGATGGAAAAACTGTTTTATTTATTTTGTATTTTATGCTTCTGGCGTTGACTTCTTATGCCCTAACTATTCCCTCTGGCGGATCAACGCCCTAGAGTGAAACCTACGTTGCCCGGAACGTAGAAATGACCATAACTTCCACACTGGTTGCAATTATTCGTTTTATACGATGGAAAAGCTGTTGTATTTATATCGTATTTTATGCTTCTGGCGTTAACCTCTTAGGCCCTAACTATTCCATCTGGTGGAACAACGCCGTCGGGTGAAGCCTAGGTTGCGCGGAACGTAGAAATGACCATAACTTTCACACTGGTAGCAATTATTCGTTTTATACGATGGAAAAGCTGTTCCATTTATTTTGTATTTTATGCTTCGGGCGTTGACTTCTAAGGCCCTAACTATTCGATCTGGTGGAACAACGCCCTAGGGTGAAGCCTAGGTTGCGCGGAACGTAGCAATGACCATAACTTTCACACTGGTAGCAATTATTCGTTTTATACGATGGAAAAACAGTTTTATTTATTTTGTATTTTATGCTTCTGGCGTTGACTTCTTATGCCCTAACTATTCCCTCTGGAGGATCAACGCCCTAGAGTGAAACCTACGTTGCCCGGAACGTAGAAATGACTATTACTTTCACACTGTTTGCAGTTATTCCTGTTATACGATGGAAAGACTTTTGCATCTTTATTGCATTTTATGCTTCTGGCGGTGACTGCTAAGGCCCTAGCTATTCGATTTGGTGGAGCAACGCCCGAGAGAGAAGCCTAGGTTGCCCGGAACGTAGAAATGACAATTACATTCACACTGGTTGCAATTATTCGTCTTATACGATGGAAAAGCTGTTGTATTTATATCGTATTTTATGCTTCTCGCGTTGACTTCGTAGGCCCTAACTATTCCATCTGGTGGAACAACGCCCTTGGGTGTATCCTAGGTTGCGCGGAACGTAGAAATGACCTTAACTTTCACACTGGTAGCAATTATTCGTTTTATACGATGGAAAAACTGTTCTATTTATTTTGTATTTTATGCTACGGGCGTTGACTCCTAAGGCCATAACTATTCAATCTGTTGGTGCAACGCCCAAGGGTGAAGCCTATGTTGCCCGGAATGTCGAAATGACGTTAACTTTCATACTGGTTCCAATTATTCGTTTTATACGATGGAAAAGCTGTTTTATTTATTTTGTATTTTATGCTTCTGGCGTTGACTTCTTATGCCCTAACAATTCCCTCTGGCGTATCAACGCCCTAGAGTGAAACCTACGTTGCCCGGAACGTAGAAATGACTGTTACTTTCACACTGGTTGCAATTACACGTTTTATACGATGGAAAAGCTGTTCCATTTATTTTGTATTTTATGCTTCGGGCGTTGACTCCTAAGGCCCTAACTATTCGATCTGGTGGAACAACGCCCTAGGGTCAAGCCTAGGTTGCGCGGAACGTAGAAATGACCATAAGTTTCACACTGGTAGCAATTATTCGTTTTATACGATGGAAAAGCTGTTCCATTTATTTTGTATTTTATGCTTCGGGCGTTGACTTCTAAGGCCCTAACTATTCCATCTGGTGGAACAACGCCCTAGGGTGAAGCCTAGGTTTCCTGGAACGTAGAAATGACCATCACTTTCACACGGTTTGCAGTTATTCCTGTTATGCGATGGAAAGACTTTTGCATCTTTATTGTATTTTATGCTTCTGGCGTTGACTTCTAAGGCCCTAGCTATTCGATTTGGTGGAGCAACGCCCGACAGAGAAGCCTAGGTTGCCCGGAACGTAGAAATGACAATTACATTCACACTGGTTGCAATTATTCGTCTTATACGATGGAAAAGCTGTTGTATTTATATCGTATTTTATGCTTCTCGCGATGACTTCGTAGGCCCTAACTATTCCATCTGGTGGAACAACGCCCTATTGTGAAGCCTAGGTTGCGCGGAACGTAGAAATGACCATAACTTTCACACTGGTAGCAATTATTCGTTTTATACAATGGAAAAGCTGTTCTATTTATTTTGCATTTTATGCTTCGGGCGTTGACTTCTAACGCCCTAACTGATTGATCTGGTGGAGCAACGCCCTAGAGTGAAGCCTAGATTGCCAGGAACGCTGAAATGACCATAACCTAGACAACTGGTTGCTATTATTCGTTTTATACGATGGTAAAACTGTTCTGTTTATTTTGTATTTTATGCTTCGGGCGTTGACTTCTAAGGCCCTAACTATTCAATCTGTTGGTGCAACGCCCTAGGGTGAAGCCTAGGTTGCCCGGAAAGTAGAAATGATGTTAACTTTCATACTGGTTGCAATTATTCGTTTTACACGATGGAAAAACTGTTGCATTTATATTGTATTTTATGCTTCGGGCATTGACCTCTAAGGCCCTAACTACTCAATCTGCTGGAGCAACGACCTAGGGCGAAGCCTATGTTGCCCGGAAAGTAGAAATGACCATAACTTCAATCCTGGTTGCAATTATTCGTTTTATATGATGGAAAAACTGTTGTATTTATATAGTGTTCTATGCGTCTGGCGTTGACTTCTTAGGCCCTAACTATTCCATCTGGTGGAACAACGCCCTTGGGTGAAGCCTAGGTTGCGCGGAACGTAGCAATGACCATAACTTTCACACTGGTAGCAATTATTCGTTTTATACGATGGAAAAACTGTTCTATTTATTTTGTATTTTATGCTTCGGGCGTTGACTTCTAAGGCCCTAGCTATTCGATCTGGTCGAGCAACGCCCTAGTGTGAAGCCTAGGTTGCCCGGAACGTAGAAATGACCATAACTTTCACACTGGTAGCAATTATTCGTTTTATACGATGGAAAAGCTGTTTTATTTACTTTGTATTTTATGCTTCTGGCGTTGACTTCTTATGCCCTAACTATTCCCTCTGGCGGATCAACGCCCTAGAGTGAAACCTACGTTGCCCGGAACGTAGAAATGACTATTACTTTCACACTGGTTGCAATTATTCGTTTTATACGATGGAAAAGCTGTTCCATTTATTTTGTATTTTATGCTTCGGGCGTTGACTTCTAAGGCCCTAACGATTCCATCTTGTGGAACAACGCCCTAGGGTGAACCCTAGGTTGCCTGGAACGTAGAAATGACCATCACTTTCACACGGGTTGCAATTATTCCTGTTATAGGATGGAAAAACTGTTGTACTTTTATTGTATTTTATACTTCAGGCGTTGGCTTCTAAGGCCCTAGCTATTCGATCTGGTCGAGCAACGCCCTACAGTGAAGCCTAGGTTGCCCGGAACGTAGAAATGACCATAACTTCCACACTGGTTGCAATTATTCGTTTTATACGATGGAAAAGCTGTTGTATTTATATCGTATTTTATGCTTCTGGCGTTGACCTCTTAGGCCCTAACTATTCCATCTGGTGGAACAACGCCGTCGGGTGAAGCCTAGGTTGCGCGGAACGTAGAAATGACCATAACTTTCACATTGGTAGCAATTACTCGTTTTATACGATGGTAAAACTGTTTTATTTATTTGGGATTTTATGCTTCCGGCGTTGACTTCTAAGGCCCTAACTATTTGATCTGGTGGAGCAACGCCCTAGAGTGAAGCCTAGGTTGCCCGGAACGTAGAAAAGACCATTACCTTCACACTGGTTGCAATTATTCGTTTTATACAATGGAAAAACTGATCTATTTATTTTGTATTTTATGCTTCGGGCGTTGACTCCTAAGGCCCTAACTATTCGATCTGGTGGAACAACGCCCTAGGGTCAAGCCTAGGTTGCGCGGAACGTAGAAATGACCATAAGTTTCACAATGGTAACAATTATTCGTTTTATACGATGGAAAAACTGTTTTATTTATTTTGTATTTTATGCTTCTGGCGTTGACTTCTTATGCCCTAACTATTCCCTCTGGCGGATCAACGCCCTAGAGTGAAACCTACGTTGCCCGGAACGTAGAAATGACCATAACTTCCACACTGGTTGCAATTATTCGTTTTATACGATGGAAAAGCTGTTGTATTTGTATCGTATTTTATGCTTCTGGCGTTGACCTCTCAGGCCGTAACTATTCCATCTGGTGGAACAACGCCGTCGGGTGAAGCCTAGGTTGCGCGGAACGTAGAAATGACCATAACTTTCACACTGGTAGCAATTATTCGTTTTATACGATGGTAAAACTGTTTTATTTATTTGGGATTTTATGCTTCCGGCGTTGACTTCTAAGGCCCTAACTATTTGATCTGGTGGAGCACCGCCCTAGAGTGAAGCCTAGGTTGCCCGGAACGTAGAAAAGACCATTACCTTCACACTGGTTGCAATTATTCGCTTTATACGATGGAAAAACTGATCTATTTATTTTGTATTTTATGCTTCTGGCGTTGACTTCTTAGGCCCTAACTGTTCGATCTGGCGGAACAACGTCCTAGGGTGAAGCCTAGGGTGTCCGGAAAGTAGAAATGACCATTACTTTCACAATGTTTGCAATTATTCATTTTATACGATGGAAAAGCTTTTGTACTTATATTGTATTTTATTCTCTGGAGTCGACTTCTTAGGCCCTAACTATTCGATCTAGTGGAGCAACGCCCTAGAGTGAAGACTTGGTTTCCCGGAACATGGAAATGGCCATTGCTTTCACACTGTTTGCAGTTATTCCTGTTATACGATGGAAAGACTTTTGCATCTTTATTGTATTTTATGCTTCTGGCGTTGACTTCTAAGGCCCTAGCTATTCGATTTGGTGGAGCAACGCCCGACAGAGAAGCCTAGGTTGCCCGGAACGTAGAAATGACGATAACTTTCACACCGGTAGCAATTATTCGTCTTATACGATGGAAAAGCTGTTGTATTTATATCGTATTTTATGCTTCTCGCGATGACTTCGTAGGCCCTAACTATTCCATCTGGTGGAACAACGCCCTTGGGTGAAGCCTAGGTTGCGCGGAACGAAGAAATGACCATAACTTTCACACTGGTAGCAATTATTCGTTTTATACGATGGAAAAACTGTTTTATTTATTTTGTATTTTATGCTTCTGACGTTGACTTCTAGGGCCCTAACTATTCGATCTGGAAGAGCAACGCCCTAGAGTGAAGCCTAGGTTGCCCGGAACGGAGAAATGACCATAACTTTCACACCGGTAGCAATTATTCGTTTTATACGATGGTAAAACTGTTCTGTTTATTTTGTATTTTATGCTTCGGGCGTTGACTTCTAAGGCCTTAACTATTCAATCTGTCGGTGCAACGCCCTAGGGTGAAGCCTAGGTTGCCCGGAAAGTAGAAATGACGTTAACTTTCATACTGGTTGCAATTATTCGTTTTACACGATGGAAAAACTGTTGCATTTATATTGTATTTTATGCTTCGGGCATTGACCTCTAAGGCCCTAACTACTCAATCTGTTGGAGCAACGACATAGGGCGTAGCCTATGTTGCCCGGAAAGTAGAAATGACCATAACTTTAATCCTGGTTGCAATTATTCGTTTTATATGATGGAAAAACTGTTGTATTTATATAGTGTTCTATGCTTCTGGCGTTGACTTCTTAGGCCCTAACTATTCCATCTGGTGGAACAACGCCCTTGGGTGAAGCCTAGGTTGCGCGGAACGTAGCAATGACCATAACTTTCACACTGGTAGCAATTATTCGTTTTATACGATGGAAAAACTGTTCTATTTATTTTGTATTTTATGCTTCGGGCGTTGACTTCGAAGGCACTAGCTATTCGATCTGGTCGAGCAACGCCCTAGTGTGAAGCCTAGGTTACCCGGAACGTAGAAATGACGATAACTTCCACACTGGTTGCAATTATTCGTTTTATACGATGGAAAAGCTGTTGTATTTATATCGCAAGTTAAGCTTCTGGCGCTGACTTCTTAGTCCCTAACTATTCCATCTGTTGGAACAACGCCCTAGGGTGCAGCCTAGGTTGCGCGGAACGTAGAAATGACCATAACTTTCACACTGGTTGCAATTATTCGTTTTATACGATGGAAAAGCTGTTTTATTTACTTTGTATTTTATGCTTCTGGCGTTGACTTCTTATGCCCTAACTATTCCCTCTGGCGGATCAACGCCCTAGAGTGAAACCTACGTTGCCCGGAACGTAGAAATGACTATTACTTTCACACTGGTTGCAATTATTCGTTTTATACGATGGAAAAGCTGTTCCATTTATTTTGCATTTTATGCTTCGGGCGCTGACTTCTGAGGCCCTAACTATTCGATCTGGTGGAACAACGCCCTAGGGTGAAGCCTAGGTTGCGCGGAACGTAGAAATGACCATAACTTTCACACTGGTAGCAATTATTCGTTTTATACGATGGAAAAACTGTTTTATTTATTTTGTATTTTATGCTTCTGGCGTTGACTTCTTATGCCCTAACTATTCCCTCTGGAGGATCAACGCCCTAGAGTGAAACCTACGTTGCCCGGAACGTAGAAATGACTATTACTTTCACACTGGTTGCAATTATTCGTTTTATACGATGGAAAAGCTGTTCCATTTATTTTGTATTTTATGCTTCGGACGTTGACTTCTAAGGCCCTAACGATTCCATCTTGTGGAACAACGCCCTAGGGTGAACCCTAGGTTGCCTGGAACGTAGAAATGACCATCACTTTCACACGGGTTGCAATTATTCCTGTTATAGGATGGAAAAACTGTTGTACTTTTATTGTATTTTATACTTCAGGCGTTGGCTTCTAAGGCCCTAGCTATTCGATCTGGTCGAGCAACGCCCTACAGTGAAGCCTAGGTTGCCCGGAACGTAGAAATGACCATAACTTCCACACTGGTTGCAATTATTCGTTTTATACGATGGAAAAGCTGTTGTATTTATATCGTATTTTATGCTTCTGGCGTTGACCTCTTAGGCCCTAACTATTCCATCTGGTGGAACAACGCCGTCGGGTGAAGCCTAGGTTGCGCGGAACGTAGAAATGACCATAACTTTCACATTGGTAGCAATTACTCGTTTTATACGATGGTAAAACTGTTTTATTTATTTGGGATTTTATGCTTCCGGCGTTGACTTCTAAGGCCCTAACTATTTGATCTGGTGGAGCAACGCCCTAGAGTGAAGCCTAGGTTGCCCGGAACGTAGAAAAGACCATTACCTTCACACTGGTTGCAATTATTCGTTTTATACAATGGAAAAACTGATCTATTTATTTTGTATTTTATGCTTCGGGCGTTGACTCCTAAGGCCCTAACTATTCGATCTGGTGGAACAACGCCCTAGGGTCAAGCCTAGGTTGCGCGGAACGTAGAAATGACCATAAGTTTCACAATGGTAACAATTATTCGTTTTATACGATGGAAAAACTGTTTTATTTATTTTGTATTTTATGCTTCTGGCGTTGACTTCTTATGCCCTAACTATTCCCTCTGGCGGATCAACGCCCTAGAGTGAAACCTACGTTGCCCGGAACGTAGAAATGACCATAACTTCCACACTGGTTGCAATTATTCGTTTTATACGATGGAAAAGCTGTTGTATTTGTATCGTATTTTATGCTTCTGGCGTTGACCTCTCAGGCCGTAACTATTCCATCTGGTGGAACAACGCCGTCGGGTGAAGCCTAGGTTGCGCGGAACGTAGAAATGACCATAACTTTCACACTGGTAGCAATTATTCGTTTTATACGATGGTAAAACTGTTTTATTTATTTGGGATTTTATGCTTCCGGCGTTGACTTCTAAGGCCCTAACTATTTGATCTGGTGGAGCACCGCCCTAGAGTGAAGCCTAGGTTGCCCGGAACGTAGAAAAGACCATTACCTTCACACTGGTTGCAATTATTCGCTTTATACGATGGAAAAACTGATCTATTTATTTTGTATTTTATGCTTCTGGCGTTGACTTCTTAGGCCCTAACTGTTCGATCTGGCGGAACAACGTCCTAGGGTGAAGCCTAGGGTGTCCGGAAAGTAGAAATGACCATTACTTTCACAATGTTTGCAATTATTCATTTTATACGATGGAAAAGCTTTTGTACTTATATTGTATTTTATTCTCTGGAGTCGACTTCTTAGGCCCTAACTATTCGATCTAGTGGAGCAACGCCCTAGAGTGAAGACTTGGTTTCCCGGAACATGGAAATGGCCATTGCTTTCACACTGTTTGCAGTTATTCCTGTTATACGATGGAAAGACTTTTGCATCTTTATTGTATTTTATGCTTCTGGCGTTGACTTCTAAGGCCCTAGCTATTCGATTTGGTGGAGCAACGCCCGACAGAGAAGCCTAGGTTGCCCGGAACGTAGAAATGACGATAACTTTCACACCGGTAGCAATTATTCGTCTTATACGATGGAAAAGCTGTTGTATTTATATCGTATTTTATGCTTCTCGCGATGACTTCGTAGGCCCTAACTATTCCATCTGGTGGAACAACGCCCTTGGGTGAAGCCTAGGTTGCGCGGAACGAAGAAATGACCATAACTTTCACACTGGTAGCAATTATTCGTTTTATACGATGGAAAAACTGTTTTATTTATTTTGTATTTTATGCTTCTGACGTTGACTTCTAGGGCCCTAACTATTCGATCTGGAAGAGCAACGCCCTAGAGTGAAGCCTAGGTTGCCCGGAACGGAGAAATGACCATAACTTTCACACCGGTAGCAATTATTCGTTTTATACGATGGTAAAACTGTTCTGTTTATTTTGTATTTTATGCTTCGGGCGTTGACTTCTAAGGCCTTAACTATTCAATCTGTCGGTGCAACGCCCTAGGGTGAAGCCTAGGTTGCCCGGAAAGTAGAAATGACGTTAACTTTCATACTGGTTGCAATTATTCGTTTTACACGATGGAAAAACTGTTGCATTTATATTGTATTTTATGCTTCGGGCATTGACCTCTAAGGCCCTAACTACTCAATCTGTTGGAGCAACGACATAGGGCGTAGCCTATGTTGCCCGGAAAGTAGAAATGACCATAACTTTAATCCTGGTTGCAATTATTCGTTTTATATGATGGAAAAACTGTTGTATTTATATAGTGTTCTATGCTTCTGGCGTTGACTTCTTAGGCCCTAACTATTCCATCTGGTGGAACAACGCCCTTGGGTGAAGCCTAGGTTGCGCGGAACGTAGCAATGACCATAACTTTCACACTGGTAGCAATTATTCGTTTTATACGATGGAAAAACTGTTCTATTTATTTTGTATTTTATGCTTCGGGCGTTGACTTCGAAGGCACTAGCTATTCGATCTGGTCGAGCAACGCCCTAGTGTGAAGCCTAGGTTACCCGGAACGTAGAAATGACGATAACTTCCACACTGGTTGCAATTATTCGTTTTATACGATGGAAAAGCTGTTGTATTTATATCGCAAGTTAAGCTTCTGGCGCTGACTTCTTAGTCCCTAACTATTCCATCTGTTGGAACAACGCCCTAGGGTGCAGCCTAGGTTGCGCGGAACGTAGAAATGACCATAACTTTCACACTGGTTGCAATTATTCGTTTTATACGATGGAAAAGCTGTTTTATTTACTTTGTATTTTATGCTTCTGGCGTTGACTTCTTATGCCCTAACTATTCCCTCTGGCGGATCAACGCCCTAGAGTGAAACCTACGTTGCCCGGAACGTAGAAATGACTATTACTTTCACACTGGTTGCAATTATTCGTTTTATACGATGGAAAAGCTGTTCCATTTATTTTGCATTTTATGCTTCGGGCGCTGACTTCTGAGGCCCTAACTATTCGATCTGGTGGAACAACGCCCTAGGGTGAAGCCTAGGTTGCGCGGAACGTAGAAATGACCATAACTTTCACACTGGTAGCAATTATTCGTTTTATACGATGGAAAAACTGTTTTATTTATTTTGTATTTTATGCTTCTGGCGTTGACTTCTTATGCCCTAACTATTCCCTCTGGAGGATCAACGCCCTAGAGTGAAACCTACGTTGCCCGGAACGTAGAAATGACTATTACTTTCACACTGGTTGCAATTATTCGTTTTATACGATGGAAAAGCTGTTCCATTTATTTTGTATTTTATGCTTCGGACGTTGACTTCTAAGGCCCTAACGATTCCATCTTGTGGAACAACGCCCTAGGGTGAACCCTAGGTTGCCTGGAACGTAGAAATGACCATCACTTTCACACGGGTTGCAATTATTCCTGTTATAGGATGGAAAAACTGTTGTACTTTTATTGTATTTTATACTTCAGGCGTTGGCTTCTAAGGCCCTAGCTATTCGATCTGGTCGAGCAACGCCCTACAGTGAAGCCTAGGTTGCCCGGAACGTAGAAATGACCATAACTTCCACACTGGTTGCAATTATTCGTTTTATACGATGGAAAAGCTGTTGTATTTATATCGTATTTTATGCTTCTGGCGTTGACCTCTTAGGCCCTAACTATTCCATCTGGTGGAACAACGCCGTCGGGTGAAGCCTAGGTTGCGCGGAACGTAGAAATGACCATAACTTTCACATTGGTAGCAATTACTCGTTTTATACGATGGTAAAACTGTTTTATTTATTTGGGATTTTATGCTTCCGGCGTTGACTTCTAAGGCCCTAACTATTTGATCTGGTGGAGCAACGCCCTAGAGTGAAGCCTAGGTTGCCCGGAACGTAGAAAAGACCATTACCTTCACACTGGTTGCAATTATTCGTTTTATACAATGGAAAAACTGATCTATTTATTTTGTATTTTATGCTTCGGGCGTTGACTCCTAAGGCCCTAACTATTCGATCTGGTGGAACAACGCCCTAGGGTCAAGCCTAGGTTGCGCGGAACGTAGAAATGACCATAAGTTTCACAATGGTAACAATTATTCGTTTTATACGATGGAAAAACTGTTTTATTTATTTTGTATTTTATGCTTCTGGCGTTGACTTCTTATGCCCTAACTATTCCCTCTGGCGGATCAACGCCCTAGAGTGAAACCTACGTTGCCCGGAACGTAGAAATGACCATAACTTCCACACTGGTTGCAATTATTCGTTTTATACGATGGAAAAGCTGTTGTATTTGTATCGTATTTTATGCTTCTGGCGTTGACCTCTCAGGCCGTAACTATTCCATCTGGTGGAACAACGCCGTCGGGTGAAGCCTAGGTTGCGCGGAACGTAGAAATGACCATAACTTTCACACTGGTAGCAATTATTCGTTTTATACGATGGTAAAACTGTTTTATTTATTTGGGATTTTATGCTTCCGGCGTTGACTTCTAAGGCCCTAACTATTTGATCTGGTGGAGCACCGCCCTAGAGTGAAGCCTAGGTTGCCCGGAACGTAGAAAAGACCATTACCTTCACACTGGTTGCAATTATTCGCTTTATACGATGGAAAAACTGATCTATTTATTTTGTATTTTATGCTTCTGGCGTTGACTTCTTAGGCCCTAACTGTTCGATCTGGCGGAACAACGTCCTAGGGTGAAGCCTAGGGTGTCCGGAAAGTAGAAATGACCATTACTTTCACAATGTTTGCAATTATTCATTTTATACGATGGAAAAGCTTTTGTACTTATATTGTATTTTATTCTCTGGAGTCGACTTCTTAGGCCCTAACTATTCGATCTAGTGGAGCAACGCCCTAGAGTGAAGACTTGGTTTCCCGGAACATGGAAATGGCCATTGCTTTCACACTGTTTGCAGTTATTCCTGTTATACGATGGAAAGACTTTTGCATCTTTATTGTATTTTATGCTTCTGGCGTTGACTTCTAAGGCCCTAGCTATTCGATTTGGTGGAGCAACGCCCGACAGAGAAGCCTAGGTTGCCCGGAACGTAGAAATGACGATAACTTTCACACCGGTAGCAATTATTCGTCTTATACGATGGAAAAGCTGTTGTATTTATATCGTATTTTATGCTTCTCGCGATGACTTCGTAGGCCCTAACTATTCCATCTGGTGGAACAACGCCCTTGGGTGAAGCCTAGGTTGCGCGGAACGAAGAAATGACCATAACTTTCACACTGGTAGCAATTATTCGTTTTATACGATGGAAAAACTGTTTTATTTATTTTGTATTTTATGCTTCTGACGTTGACTTCTAGGGCCCTAACTATTCGATCTGGAAGAGCAACGCCCTAGAGTGAAGCCTAGGTTGCCCGGAACGGAGAAATGACCATAACTTTCACACCGGTAGCAATTATTCGTTTTATACGATGGTAAAACTGTTCTGTTTATTTTGTATTTTATGCTTCGGGCGTTGACTTCTAAGGCCTTAACTATTCAATCTGTCGGTGCAACGCCCTAGGGTGAAGCCTAGGTTGCCCGGAAAGTAGAAATGACGTTAACTTTCATACTGGTTGCAATTATTCGTTTTACACGATGGAAAAACTGTTGCATTTATATTGTATTTTATGCTTCGGGCATTGACCTCTAAGGCCCTAACTACTCAATCTGTTGGAGCAACGACATAGGGCGTAGCCTATGTTGCCCGGAAAGTAGAAATGACCATAACTTTAATCCTGGTTGCAATTATTCGTTTTATATGATGGAAAAACTGTTGTATTTATATAGTGTTCTATGCTTCTGGCGTTGACTTCTTAGGCCCTAACTATTCCATCTGGTGGAACAACGCCCTTGGGTGAAGCCTAGGTTGCGCGGAACGTAGCAATGACCATAACTTTCACACTGGTAGCAATTATTCGTTTTATACGATGGAAAAACTGTTCTATTTATTTTGTATTTTATGCTTCGGGCGTTGACTTCGAAGGCACTAGCTATTCGATCTGGTCGAGCAACGCCCTAGTGTGAAGCCTAGGTTACCCGGAACGTAGAAATGACGATAACTTCCACACTGGTTGCAATTATTCGTTTTATACGATGGAAAAGCTGTTGTATTTATATCGCAAGTTAAGCTTCTGGCGCTGACTTCTTAGTCCCTAACTATTCCATCTGTTGGAACAACGCCCTAGGGTGCAGCCTAGGTTGCGCGGAACGTAGAAATGACCATAACTTTCACACTGGTTGCAATTATTCGTTTTATACGATGGAAAAGCTGTTTTATTTACTTTGTATTTTATGCTTCTGGCGTTGACTTCTTATGCCCTAACTATTCCCTCTGGCGGATCAACGCCCTAGAGTGAAACCTACGTTGCCCGGAACGTAGAAATGACTATTACTTTCACACTGGTTGCAATTATTCGTTTTATACGATGGAAAAGCTGTTCCATTTATTTTGCATTTTATGCTTCGGGCGCTGACTTCTGAGGCCCTAACTATTCGATCTGGTGGAACAACGCCCTAGGGTGAAGCCTAGGTTGCGCGGAACGTAGAAATGACCATAACTTTCACACTGGTAGCAATTATTCGTTTTATACGATGGAAAAACTGTTTTATTTATTTTGTATTTTATGCTTCTGGCGTTGACTTCTTATGCCCTAACTATTCCCTCTGGAGGATCAACGCCCTAGAGTGAAACCTACGTTGCCCGGAACGTAGAAATGACTATTACTTTCACACTGGTTGCAATTATTCGTTTTATACGATGGAAAAGCTGTTACATTTATTTTGTATTTTATGCTTCGGGCGTTGACTTCTAAGGCCCTAGCTATTCCATCTGGTGGAACAACGCCCTAGGGTGAAGCCTAGGTTGCCTGGAACGTAGAAATGACCATCACTTTCACACGGGTTGCAATTATTCCTGTTATAGGATGGAAAGACTGTTGTATTTTTATTGTATTTTATACTTCAGGCGTTGACTTCTAAGGCCCTAGCTATTCGATCTGGTCGAGCAACGCCCTAGAGTGAAGCCTAGGTTGCCCGGAACGTAGAAATGACCATAACTTCCTCACTGGTTGCAATTATTCGCTTTATACGATGGAAAAGCTGTTGTATTTATATCGTATTTTATGCTTCTGGCGTTGACCTCTTAGGCCCTAACTATTCCATTTGGTGGAACAACGCCGTCGGGTGAAGCCTAGGTTGCGCGGAACGTAGAAATGACCATAACTTTCACACTGGTAGCAATTATTCGTTTTATACGATGGTAAAACTGTTTTATTTATTTGGGATTTTATGCTTCCGGCGTTGACTTCTAAGGCCCTAACTATTTGATCTGGTGGAGCACCGCCCTAGGGTGAAGCCTAGGTTGCCCGGAACGTATAAAAGACCATTACCTTCACACTGGTTGCAATTATTCGCTTTAGACGATGGAAAAACTGATCTATTTATTTTGTATTTTATGCTTCTGGCGTTGACTTCTAAGGCCCTAGCTATTCGATTTGGTGGAGCAACGCCCGACAGAGAAGCCTAGGTTGCCCGGAACGTAGAAATGACCATTACATTCACACTGGTTGCAATTATTCGTCTTATACGATGGAAAAGCTGTTGTATTTATATCGTATTTTATGCTTCTCGCGATGACTTCGTAGGCCCTAACTATTCCATCTGGTGGAACAACGCCCTTGGGTGAAGCCTAGGTTGCGCGGAACGAAGAAATGACCATAACTTTCACACTGGTAGCAATTATTCGTTTTATACGATGGAAAAACTGTTTTATTTATTTTGTATTTTATGCTTCTGGCGTTGACTTCTAGGGCCCTAACTATTCAATCTGTTGGTGCAACGCCCTAGGGTGAAGCCTAGGTTGCCCGGAAAGTAGAAATGACGTTAACTTTCATACTGGTTGCAATTATTCGTTTTACACGATGGAAAAACTGTTGCATTTATATTGTATTTTATGCTTCGGGCATTGACCTCTAAGGCCCTAACTACTCAATCTGTTGGAGCAACGACCTAGGGCGAAGCCTATGTTGCCCGGAAAGTAGAAATGACCATAACTTTAATCCTGGTTGAAATTATTCGTTTTATATGATGGAAAAACTGTTGTATTTATATAGTGTTCTATGCTTCTGGCGTTGACTTCTTAGGCCCTAACTATTCCATCTGGTGGAACAACGCCCTTGGGTGATGCCTAGGTTGCGCGGAACGTAGCAATGACCATAACTTTCACACTGGTAGCAATTATTCGTTTTATACGATGGAAAAACTGTTCTATTTATTTTGTATTTTATGCTTCGGGCGTTGACTTCTAAGGCCCTAGCTATTCGATCTGGTCGAGCAACGCCCTAGAGTGAAGCCTAGGTTGCCCGGAACGTAGAAATGACCATAAGTTTCACAATGGTAACAATTATTCGTTTTATACGATGGAAAAACTGTTTTATTTATTTTGTATTTTATGCTTCTGGCGTTGACTTCTTATGCCCTAACTATTCCCTCTGGCGGATCAACGCCCTAGAGTGAAACCTACGTTGCCCGGAACGTAGAAATGACCATAACTTCCACACTGGTTGCAATTATTCGTTTTATACGATGGAAAAGCTGTTGTATTTGTATCGTATTTTATGCTTCTGGCGTTGACCTCTGAGGCCGTAACTATTCCATCTGGTGGAACAACGCCGTCGGGTGAAGCCTAGGTTGCGCGGAACGTAGAAATGACCATAACTTTCACACTGGTAGCAATTATTCGTTTTATACGATGGTAAAACTGTTTTATTTATTTGGGATTTTATGCTTCCGGCGTTGACTTCTAAGGCCCTAACTATTTGATCTGGTGGAGCACCGCCCTAGAGTGAAGCCTAGGTTGCCCGGAACGTAGAAAAGACCATTACCTTCACACTGGTTGCAATTATTCGCTTTATACGATGGAAAAACTGATCTATTTATTTTGTATTTTATGCTTCTGGCGTTGACTTCTTAGGCCCTAACTGTTCGATCTGGCGGAACAACGTCCTAGGGTGAAGCCTAGGGTGTCCGGAAAGTAGAAATGACCATTACTTTCACAATGTTTGCAATTATTCATTTTATACGATGGAAAAGCTTTTGTACTTATATTGTATTTTATTCTCTGGAGTCGACTTCTTAGGCCCTAACTATTCGATCTAGTGGAGCAACGCCCTAGAGTGAAGACTTGGTTTCCCGGAACATGGAAATGGCCATTGCTTTCACACTGTTTGCAGTTATTCCTGTTATACGATGGAAAGACTTTTGCATCTTTATTGTATTTTATGCTTCTGGCGTTGACTTCTAAGGCCCTAGCTATTCGATTTGGTGGAGCAACGCCCGACAGAGAAGCCTAGGTTGCCCGGAACGTAGAAATGACGATAACTTTCACACCGGTAGCAATTATTCGTCTTATACGATGGAAAAGCTGTTGTATTTATATCGTATTTTATGCTTCTCGCGATGACTTCGTAGGCCCTAACTATTCCATCTGGTGGAACAACGCCCTTGGGTGAAGCCTAGGTTGCGCGGAACGAAGAAATGACCATAACTTTCACACTGGTAGCAATTATTCGTTTTATACGATGGAAAAACTGTTTTATTTATTTTGTATTTTATGCTTCTGACGTTGACTTCTAGGGCCCTAACTATTCGATCTGGAAGAGCAACGCCCTAGAGTGAAGCCTAGGTTGCCCGGAACGGAGAAATGACCATAACTTTCACACCGGTAGCAATTATTCGTTTTATACGATGGTAAAACTGTTCTGTTTATTTTGTATTTTATGCTTCGGGCGTTGACTTCTAAGGCCCTAACTATTCAATCTGTCGGTGCAACGCCCTAGGGTGAAGCCTAGGTTGCCCGGAAAGTAGAAATGACGTTAACTTTCATACTGGTTGCAATTATTCGTTTTACACGATGGAAAAACTGTTGCATTTATATTGTATTTTATGCTTCGGGCATTGACCTCTAAGGCCCTAACTACTCAATCTGTTGGAGCAACGACATAGGGCGTAGCCTATGTTGCCCGGAAAGTAGAAATGACCATAACTTTAATCCTGGTTGCAATTATTCGTTTTATATGATGGAAAAACTGTTGTATTTATATAGTGTTCTATGCTTCTGGCGTTGACTTCTTAGGCCCTAACTATTCCATCTGGTGGAACAACGCCCTTGGGTGAAGCCTAGGTTGCGCGGAACGTAGCAATGACCATAACTTTCACACTGGTAGCAATTATTCGTTTTATACGATGGAAAAACTGTTCTATTTATTTTGTATTTTATGCTTCGGGCGTTGACTTCGAAGGCACTAGCTATTCGATCTGGTCGAGCAACGCCCTAGTGTGAAGCCTAGGTTACCCGGAACGTAGAAATGACGATAACTTCCACACTGGTTGCAATTATTCGTTTTATACGATGGAAAAGCTGTTGTATTTATATCGCAAGTTAAGCTTCTGGCGCTGACTTCTTAGTCCCTAACTATTCCATCTGTTGGAACAACGCCCTAGGGTGCAGCCTAGGTTGCGCGGAACGTAGAAATGACCATAACTTTCACACTGGTTGCAATTATTCGTTTTATACGATGGAAAAGCTGTTTTATTTACTTTGTATTTTATGCTTCTGGCGTTGACTTCTTATGCCCTAACTATTCCCTCTGGCGGATCAACGCCCTAGAGTGAAACCTACGTTGCCCGGAACGTAGAAATGACTATTACTTTCACACTGGTTGCAATTATTCGTTTTATACGATGGAAAAGCTGTTCCATTTATTTTGCATTTTATGCTTCGGGCGCTGACTTCTAAGGCCCTAACTATTCGATCTGGTGGAACAACGCCCTAGGGTGAAGCCTAGGTTGCGCGGAACGTAGAAATGACCATAACTTTCACACTGGTAGCAATTATTCGTTTTATACGATGGAAAAACTGTTTTATTTATTTTGTATTTTATGCTTCTGGCGTTGACTTCTTATGCCCTAACTATTCCCTCTGGAGGATCAACGCCCTAGAGTGAAACCTACGTTGCCCGGAACGTAGAAATGACTATTACTTTCACACTGGTTGCAATTATTCGTTTTATACGATGGAAAAGCTGTTACATTTATTTTGTATTTTATGCTTCGGGCGTTGACTTCTAAGGCCCTAGCTATTCCATCTGGTGGAACAACGCCCTAGGGTGAAGCCTAGGTTGCCTGGAACGTAGAAATGACCATCACTTTCACACGGGTTGCAATTATTCCTGTTATAGGATGGAAAGACTGTTGTATTTTTATTGTATTTTATACTTCAGGCGTTGACTTCTAAGGCCCTAGCTATTCGATCTGGTCGAGCAACGCCCTAGAGTGAAGCCTAGGTTGCCCGGAACGTAGAAATGACCATAACTTCCTCACTGGTTGCAATTATTCGCTTTATACGATGGAAAAGCTGTTGTATTTATATCGTATTTTATGCTTCTGGCGTTGACCTCTTAGGCCCTAACTATTCCATTTGGTGGAACAACGCCGTCGGGTGAAGCCTAGGTTGCGCGGAACGTAGAAATGACCATAACTTTCACACTGGTAGCAATTATTCGTTTTATACGATGGTAAAACTGTTTTATTTATTTGGGATTTTATGCTTCCGGCGTTGACTTCTAAGGCCCTAACTATTTGATCTGGTGGAGCACCGCCCTAGGGTGAAGCCTAGGTTGCCCGGAACGTATAAAAGACCATTACCTTCACACTGGTTGCAATTATTCGCTTTAGACGATGGAAAAACTGATCTATTTATTTTGTATTTTATGCTTCTGGCGTTGACTTCTAAGGCCCTAGCTATTCGATTTGGTGGAGCAACGCCCGACAGAGAAGCCTAGGTTGCCCGGAACGTAGAAATGACCATTACATTCACACTGGTTGCAATTATTCGTCTTATACGATGGAAAAGCTGTTGTATTTATATCGTATTTTATGCTTCTCGCGATGACTTCGTAGGCCCTAACTATTCCATCTGGTGGAACAACGCCCTTGGGTGAAGCCTAGGTTGCGCGGAACGAAGAAATGACCATAACTTTCACACTGGTAGCAATTATTCGTTTTATACGATGGAAAAACTGTTTTATTTATTTTGTATTTTATGCTTCTGGCGTTGACTTCTAGGGCCCTAACTATTCAATCTGTTGGTGCAACGCCCTAGGGTGAAGCCTAGGTTGCCCGGAAAGTAGAAATGACGTTAACTTTCATACTGGTTGCAATTATTCGTTTTACACGATGGAAAAACTGTTGCATTTATATTGTATTTTATGCTTCGGGCATTGACCTCTAAGGCCCTAACTACTCAATCTGTTGGAGCAACGACCTAGGGCGAAGCCTATGTTGCCCGGAAAGTAGAAATGACCATAACTTTAATCCTGGTTGAAATTATTCGTTTTATATGATGGAAAAACTGTTGTATTTATATAGTGTTCTATGCTTCTGGCGTTGACTTCTTAGGCCCTAACTATTCCATCTGGTGGAACAACGCCCTTGGGTGATGCCTAGGTTGCGCGGAACGTAGCAATGACCATAACTTTCACACTGGTAGCAATTATTCGTTTTATACGATGGAAAAACTGTTCTATTTATTTTGTATTTTATGCTTCGGGCGTTGACTTCTAAGGCCCTAGCTATTCGATCTGGTCGAGCAACGCCCTAGAGTGAAGCCTAGGTTGCCCGGAACGTAGAAATGACGATAACTTCCACACTGGTTTCAATTATTCGTTTTATACGATGGAAAAGCTGTTGTATTTATATCGTATTTTATGCTTCTGGCGTTGACCTCTTAGGCCCTAACTATTCCATCTGGTGGAACAACGCCGTCGGGTGAAGCCTAGGTTGCGCGGAACGTAGAAATGACCATAACTTTCACACTGGTAGCAATTATTCGTTTTATACGATGGTAAAACTGTTTTATTTATTTGGGATTTTATGCTTCCGGCGTTGACTTCTAAGGCCCTAACTATTTGATCTGGTGGAGCACCGCCCTAGAGTGAAGCCTAGGTTGCCCGGAACGTAGAAAAGACCATTACCTTCACACTGGTTGCAATTATTCGCTTTATACGATGGAAAAACTGATCTATTTATTTTGTATTTTATGCTTCTGGCGTTGACTTCTTAGGCCCTAACTGATCGATCTGGCGGAACAACGCCCTTGGGTGAAGCCTAGATTGCCCGGGACGTAGAAATGACGATAACTTCCACACTGGTTGCAATTATTCGTTTTATACGATGGAAAAGCAGTTGTATTTATATCGCATTTTATGCTTCTGGCGTTGACTTCTTAGTCCCTAACTATTCCATCTGGTAGAACAACGCCCTAGGGTGAAGCCTAGGTTGCGCGGATCGTAGAAATGACCATAATTTTCACACTGGTAGCAATTATTCGTTTTATACGATGGAAAATCTGTTTTATTTACTTTGTATTTTATGCTTCTGGCGTTGACTTCTTATGCCCTAACTATTCCCTCTGGCGGATCAACGCCCTAGAGTGAAACCTACGTTGCCCGGAACGTAGAAATGACTATTACTTTCACACTGGTTGCAATTATTCGTTTTATACGATGGAAAAGCTGTTCCATTTATTTTGTATTTTATGCTTCGGGCGTTGACTTCTAAGGCCTTAACTATTCGATCTGGTGGAACAACGCCCTAGGGTGAAGCCTAGGTTGCGCGGAACGTAGAAATGACCATAACTTTCACACTGGTAGCAATTATTCGTTTTATACGATGGAAAAACTGTTTTATTTATTTTGTATTTTATGCTTCTGGCGTTGACTTCTTATGCACTAACTATTCCCTCTGGAGGATCAACGCCCTAGAGTGAAACCTACGTTGCACGGAACGTAGAAATGACTATTACTTTCACACTGGTTGCAATTATTCGTTTTATACGATGGAAAAGCTGTTACATTTATTTTGTATTTTATGCTTAGGGCGTTGACTTCTAAGGCCCTAACTATTCCATCTGGTGGAACAACGCCCTAGGGTGAAGCCTAGGTTGCCTGGAACGTAGAAATGACCATCACTATCACACGGGTTGCAATTATTCCTGTTATAGGATGGAAAGACTGTTATACTTTTATTGTATTTTATACTTCAGGCGTTGGCTTCTAAGGCCCTAGCTATTCGATCTGGTCGGGCAACGCCCTAGAGTGAAGCCTAGGTTGCCCGGAACGTAGAAATGACCATAACTTCCTCACTGGTTGCAATTATTCGCTTTATACGATGGAAAAGCTGTTGTATTTATATCGTATTTTATGCTTCTGGCGTTGACCTCTTAGGCCCTAACTATTCCATTTGGTGGAACAACGCCGTCGGGTGAAGCCTAGGTTCCGCGGAACGTAGAAATGACCATAACTTTCACACTGGTAGCAATTATTCGTTTTATACGATGGTAAAACTGTTTTATTTATTTGGGATTTTATGCTTCCGGCGTTGACTTCTAAGGCCCTAACTATTTGATCTGGTGGAGCACCGCCCTAGGGTGAAGCCTAGGTTGCCCGGAACGTATAAAAGACCATTACCTTCACACTGGTTGCAATTATTCGCTTTATACGATGGAAAAACTGATCTATTTATTTTGTATTTTATGCTTCTGGCGTTGACTTCTAAGGCCCTAGCTATTCGATTTGGTGGAGCAACGCCCGACAGAGAAGCCTAGGTTGCCCGGAACGTAGAAATGACCATTACATTCACACTGGTTGCAATTATTCGTCTTATACGATGGAAAAGCTGTTGTATTTATATCGTATTTTATGCTTCTCGCGATGACTTCGTAGGCCCTAACTATTCCATCTGGTGGAACAACGCCCTTGGGTGAAGCCTAGGTTGCGCGGAACGAAGAAATGACCATAACTTTCACACTGGTAGCAATTATTCGTTTTATACGATGGAAAAACTGTTTTATTTATTTTGTATTTTATGCTTCTGGCGTTGACTTCTAGGGCCCTAACTATTCAATCTGTTGGTGCAACGCCCTAGGGTGAAGCCTAGGTTGCCCGGAAAGTAGAAATGACGTTAACTTTCATACTGGTTGCAATTATTCGTTTTACACGATGGAAAAACTGTTGCATTTATATTGTATTTTATGCTTCGGGCATTGACCTCTAAGGCCCTAACTACTCAATCTGTTGGAGCAACGACCTAGGGCGAAGCCTATGTTGCCCGGAAAGTAGAAATGACCATAACTTTAATCCTGGTTGAAATTATTCGTTTTATATGATGGAAAAACTGTTGTATTTATATAGTGTTCTATGCTTCTGGCGTTGACTTCTTAGGCCCTAACTATTCCATCTGGTGGAACAACGCCCTTGGGTGATGCCTAGGTTGCGCGGAACGTAGCAATGACCATAACTTTCACACTGGTAGCAATTATTCGTTTTATACGATGGAAAAACTGTTCTATTTATTTTGTATTTTATGCTTCGGGCGTTGACTTCTAAGGCCCTAGCTATTCGATCTGGTCGAGCAACGCCCTAGTGTGAAGCCTAGGTTGCCCGGAACGTAGAAATGACGATAACTTCCACACTGGTTTCAATTATTCGTTTTATACGATGGAAAAGCTGTTGTATTTATATCGTATTTTATGCTTCTGGCGTTGACCTCTTAGGCCCTAACTATTCCATCTGGTGGAACAACGCCGTCGGGTGAAGCCTAGGTTGCGCGGAACGTAGAAATGACCATAACTTTCACACTGGTAGCAATTATTCGTTTTATACGATGGTAAAACTGTTTTATTTATTTGGGATTTTATGCTTCCGGCGTTGACTTCTAAGGCCCTAACTATTTGATCTGGTGGAGCACCGCCCTAGAGTGAAGCCTAGGTTGCCCGGAACGTAGAAAAGACCATTACCTTCACACTGGTTGCAATTATTCGCTTTATACGATGGAAAAACTGATCTATTTATTTTGTATTTTATGCTTCTGGCGTTGACTTCTTAGGCCCTAACTGATCGATCTGGCGGAACAACGCCCTTGGGTGAAGCCTAGATTGCCCGGGACGTAGAAATGACGATAACTTCCACACTGGTTGCAATTATTCGTTTTATACGATGGAAAAGCTGTTGAATTTATATCGCATTTTATGCTTCTGGCGTTGACTTCTTAGTCCCTAACTATTCCATCTGGTAGAACAACGCCCTAGGGTGAAGCCTAGGTTGCGCGGAACGTAGAAATGACCATAATTTTCACACTGGTAGCAATTATTCGTTTTATACGATGGAAAATCTGTTTTATTTACTTTGTATTTTATGCTTCTGGCGTTGACTTCTTATGCCCTAACTATTCCCTCTGGCGGATCAACGCCCTAGAGTGAAACCTACGTTGCCCGGAACGTAGAAATGACTATTACTTTCACACTGGTTGCAATTATTCGTTTTATACGATGGAAAAGCTGTTCCATTTATTTTGTATTTTATGCTTCGGGCGTTGACTTCTAAGGCCTTAACTATTCGATCTGGTGGAACAACGCCCTAGGGTGAAGCCTAGGTTGCGCGGAACGTAGAAATGACCATAACTTTCACACTGGTAGCAATTATTCGTTTTATACGATGGAAAAACTGTTTTATTTATTTTGTATTTTATGCTTCTGGCGTTGACTTCTTATGCACTAACTATTCCCTCTGGAGGATCAACGCCCTAGAGTGAAACCTACGTTGCACGGAACGTAGAAATGACTATTACTTTCACACTGGTTGCAATTATTCGTTTTATACGATGGAAAAGCTGTTACATTTATTTTGTATTTTATGCTTAGGGCGTTGACTTCTAAGGCCCTAACTATTCCATCTGGTGGAACAACGCCCTAGGGTGAAGCCTAGGTTGCCTGGAACGTAGAAATGACCATCACTATCACACGGGTTGCAATTATTCCTGTTATAGGATGGAAAGACTGTTGTACTTTTATTGTATTTTATACTTCAGGCGTTGGCTTCTAAGGCCCTAGCTATTCGATCTGGTCGGGCAACGCCCTAGAGTGAAGCCTAGGTTGCCCGGAACGTAGAAATGACCATAACTTCCACACTGGTAGCAATTATTCGTCTTATACGATGGAAAAGCTGTGGCATCTTTATTGTATTTTATTCATCTGGGGTTGACTTCTAAGGCCGTAGCTATTAGATGTGGTGGAGCAACGCCCTAGAGTGACGCCCAAGTTGCCCGGAACGTAGAAATGACCATTACCTTCACACTGGTTGCAATTATTCGTTTTATACGATGAAAAAGCTGTTCCATTTATTTTGTATTTTATGCTTCGGGCGTTGACTTCTAAGGCCCTAACTATTCCATCTGGTGGAACAACGCCCTAAGGTGAAGCATAGGTTGCCTGGAACGTAGAAATGACCATCACTTTCACACGGGTTGCAATTATTCCTGTTATAGGACGGAAAGACTGTTGTATTTTTATTGTATTTTATACTTCAGGCGTTGGCTTCTAAGGCCCTAGCTATTCGATCTGGTCGAGCAACGCCCTAGAGTGAAGCCTAGGTTGCCCGGAACGTAGAAATGACCATAACTTCCACACTGGTTGCAATTATTCGTTTTATACGATGGAAAAGCTGTTGTATTTATATCGTATTTTATTCATCTGGGGTTGACTGCTAAGGCCGTAGCTATTAGATGTGGTGGCGCAACGCCCTAGAGTGACGCCTAGGTTGCCCGGGACGTAGAAATGACCATTACTTCCACAATGTTTGCAATTATTCATTTTATACGATGGAAAAGCTTTTGTACTTATATTGTATTTTATTCTTCTGGAGTCGACTTCTTAGGCCCTAACTATTCGATCTAGTGGAACAACGCCCTAGAGTGAAGACTTGGTTTCCCGGAACATGGAAATGGCCATTACTTTCACACTGTTTGCAGTTATTCCTGTTATACGATGGAAAGACTTTTGCATCTTTATTGTATTTTATGCTTCTGGCGTTGACTTCTAAGGCCCTAGCTATTCGATTTGGTGGAGCAACGCCCGAGAGTGAAGCCTAGGTTGCCCGGAACGTAGAAATGACCATTACATTCACACTGGTTGCAATTATTTGTCTTATACGATGGAAAAGCTGTTGTATTTATATCGTATTTTATGCTTCTCGCGTTGACTTCTTAGGCCCTAACTATTCGATCTGGTGGAACAACGCCCTTGGGTGAAGCCTTGGTTGCGCGGAACGTAGAAATGACCATAACTTTCACACTGGTAGCAATTATTCGTATTATACGATGGAAAAACTGTTTTATTTATTTTGTATTTTATGCTTCTGAAGTTGACTTCTAGGGCCCTAACTATTCGATCTGGTGGAGCAACGCCCTAGTGTGAAGCCTAGGTTGCCCGGAACGGAGAAATGACCATAACTTTCACACCGGTAGCAATTATTCGTTTTATACCATGGTAAAACTGTTCTGTTTATTTTGTATTTTATGCTTCGGGCGTTGACTTCTTAGGCCCTAACTATTCAATCTGTTGGTGCAACGCCCTAGGGTGAAGCCTAGGTTGCCCGGAAAGTAGAAATGACGTTAACTTTCATACAGGTTGCAATTATTCGTTTTACACGATGGAAAAACTGTTGTATTTATATCGTATTTTATGCTTCTGGCGTTGACTTCTTAGGCCCTAACTATTCCATCTGGTGGAACAACGCCCTTGGGTGAAGCCTAGGTTGCGCGGAACGTAGCAATGACCATAACTTTCATACTGGTAGCAATTATTCGTTTTATACGATGGAAAAACTGTTCTATTTATTTTGTATTTTATGCTTCTGGCGTTGACTTCTTATGCCCTAACTATTCCCTCTTGAGGATCAACGCCCTAGAGTGAAACCTACGTTGCCCGGAACGTAGAAATGACTATTACTTTCACACTGGTTGCAATTATACGTTTTATACGATGGAAAAGCTGTTCCATTTATTTTGTATTTTATGCTTCGGGCGTTGACTTCTAAGGCCCTAACTATTCCATCTTGTGGAACAACGCCCTAGGGTGAACCCTATGTTGCCTGGAACGTAGAAATGATCATCACTTTCACTCGGGTTGCAATTATTCCTGTTATAGGATGGAAAAACTGTTGTACTTTTATTGTATTTTATACTTCAGGCGTTGGCTTCTAAGGCCCTAGCTATTCAATCTGGTCGAGCAACGCCCTACAGTGAAGCCTAGGTTGCCCGGAACGTAGAAATGACCATAACTTCCACACTGGTTGCAATTATTCGTTTTATACGATGGAAAAGCTGTTGTATTTATATCGTATTTTATGCTTCTGGCGTTGACCTCTTAGGCCCTAACTATTCCATCTCGTGGAACAACGCCGTCGGGTGAAGCCTAGGTTGCGCGGAACGTAGAAATGACCATAACTTTCACATTGGTAGCAATTACTCGTTTTATACGATGGTAAAACTGTTTTATTTATTTGGGATTTTATGCTTCCGGCGTTGACTTCTAAGGCCCTAACTATTTGATCTGGTGGAGCAACGCCCTAGAGTGAAGCCTAGGTTGCCCGGAACGTAGAAAAGACCATTACCTTCACACTGGTTGCAATTATTCGTTTTATACGATGGAAAAACTGTTTTATTTATTTTGTATTTTATGCTTCTGGCGTTGACTTCTTATGCCCTAACTATTCCCTCTGGAGGATCAACGCCCTAGAGTGAAACCTACGTTGCCCGGAACGTAGAAATGACTATTACTTTCATACTGGTTGCAATTATTCGTTTTATACGATGGAAAAGCTGTTACATTTATTTTGTATTTTATGCTTCGGGCGTTGACTTCTAAGGCCCTAACTATTCCATCTGGTGGAACAACGCCCTAGGGTGAAGCCTAGGTTGCGCGGAACGTAGAAATGACCATAACTTTCACACTGGTAGCAATTACTCGTTTTATACGATGGAAAAGCTGTTGCATCTTTATTGTATTTTATTCATCTGGGGTTGACTTCTAAGGCCGTAGCTATCAGATGTGGTGGAGCAACACCCGAGAGTGGCGCCTAGGTTGCAAGGTACATAGAAATGACCATTACTTTCACACTGTTTGCAAATATACATTATATACGATGGAAAATCTGTTGTATTTATGTTGTATTTTATGCTTCTGGCGTTAACTTCTTAGGCCCTAACTATTTGATCTGGTGGAGCACCGCCCTAGGGTGAAGCCTAGGTTGCCCGGAACGTAGAAAAGACCATTACCTTCACACTGGTTGCAATTATTCGTTTTATACGATGGAAAAACTGTTTTATTTATTTTGTATTTTATGCTTCGGGCGTTGACTTCTAAGGCCCTAACTATTCAATCTGTTGGTGCAACGCCCAAGGGTGAAGCCTATGTTGCCCGGAAAGTAGAAATGACGTTAACTTTCATACTGGTTGCAATTATTCGTTTTATACGATGGAAAAACTGTTTTAGTTATTTTGTATTTTGTGCTTCGGGCGTTGACTCCTAAGGCCCTAACTATTCGATCTGTTGGTGCAACGCCCAAGGGTGAAGCCCATGTTGCCCGGAATGTCGAAATGACGTTAACTTTCATACTGGTTCCAATTATTCGTTTTATACGATGGAAAAACTGTTTTATTTATTTTGTATTTTATGCTTCTGGCGTTGACTTCTTATGCCCTAACTATTCCCTCTGGCGGATCAGCGCCCTAGAGTGAAACCTACGGGGACCGGAACGTAGAAATGACTATTACTTTCACACTGGTTGCAATTATTCGTTTTATACGATGGAAAAGCTGTTCCATTTATTTTGTATTTAATGCTTCGGGCGTTGACTTCTAAGGCCCTAACTATTCCATCTGGTGGAACAACGCCCTAGGGTGAAGCCTAGGTTGCGCGGAACGTAGAAATGACCATTACTTTCACACTGGTAGCAATTATTCGTTTTATACGATGGAAAAGCTGTTGTATTTATATCGCATTTTATGCTTCTGGCGTTGACTTCTTAGTCCCTAACTATTCCATCTGGTAGAACAACGCCCTAGGGTGAAGCCTAGGTTGCGCGGAACGTAGAAATGTCCATAATTTTCACACTGGTAGCAATTATTCGTTTTATACGATGGAAAAGCTGTTGTATTCATATCGTATTTTATGCTTCTGGCGTTGACCTCTTAGGCCCTAACTATTCCATCTGGTGGAACAACGCCGTCGGGTGAAGCCTAGGTTGCGCGGAACGTAGAAATGACCATAACTTTCACACTGGTAGCAATTATTCGTTTTATACGATGGTAAAACTGTTTTATTTATTTGGGATTTTATGCTTCCGGCGTTGACTTCTAAGGCCCTAACTATTTGATCTGGTGGAGCACCGCCCTAGAGTGAAGCCTAGGTTGCCCGGAACGTAGAAAAGACCATTACCTTCACACTGGTTGCAATTATTCGCTTTATACGATGGAAAAACTGATCTATTTATTTTGTATTTTATGCTTCTGGCGTTGACTTCTTAGGCCCTAACTGTTCGATCTGGCGGAACAACGTCCTAGGGTGAAGCTTAGGGTGCCCGGAAAGTAGAAATGACCATAACTTTCACACTGGTTGCAATTATTCGATTTATACGATGGAAAAGCTGTTGCACCTTTATTGTATTTTATTCATCTGGGGTTGACTGCTAAGGCCGTAGCTATTAGATGTGGTGGAGCAACGCCCTAGAGTGACGCCTACGTTGCCCGGGACATAGAAATGACCATTACTTTCACAATGTTTGCAATTATTCATTTTATACGATGGAAAAGCTTTTGTACTTATATTGTATTTTATTCTCTGAAGTCGACTTCTTAGGCCCTAACTATTCGATCTAGTGGAACAACGCCCTAGAGTGAAGACTTGGTTTCCCGGAACATGGAAATGGCCATTACTTTCACACTGTTTGCAGTTATTCCTGTTATACGATGGAAAGACTTTTGCATCTTTATTGTATTTTATGCTTCTGGCGTTGACTTCTAAGGCCCTAGCTATTCGATTTGGTGGAGCAACACCCGACAGAGAAGCCTAGGTTGCCCGGAACGTAGAAATGACCATTACATTCACACTGGTTGCAATTATTCGTCTTATACGATGGAAAAGCTGTTGTATTTATATCGTATTTTATGCTTCTCGCGATGACTTCGTAGGCCCTAACTATTCCATCTGGTGGAACAACGCCCTTGGGTGAAGCCTAGGTTGCCAGGGACGTAGAAATGACGATAACTTCCACACTGGTTGCAATTATTCGTTTTATACGATGGAAAAGCTGTTGTATTTATATCGCATTTTATGCTTCTGGCGTTGACTTCTTAGTCCCTAACTATTCCATCTGGTAGAACAACGCCCTAGGGTGAAGCCTAGGTTGCGCGGAACGTAGAAATGACCATAATTTTCACACTGGTAGCAATTATTCGTTTTATACGATGGAAAATCTGTTTTATTTACTTTGTATTTTATGCTTCTGGCGTTGACTTCTTATGCCCTAACTATTCCCTCTGGCGGATCAACGCCCTAGAGTGAAACCTACGTTGCCCGGAACGTAGAAATGACTATTACTTTCACACTGGTTGCAATTATTCGTTTTATACGATGGAAAAGCTGTTCCATTTATTTTGTATTTTATGCTTCGGGCGTTGACTTCTAAGGCCTTAACTATTCGATCTGGTGGAACAACGCCCTAGGGTCAAGCCTAGGTTGCGCGGAACGTAGAAATGACCATAACATTCACACTGGTAGCAATTATTCGTTTTATACGATGGAAAAACTGTTTTATTTATTTTGTATTTTATGCTTCTGGCGTTGACTTCTTATGCCCTAACTATTCCCTCTGGCGGATCAACGCCCTAGAGTGAAACCTACGTTGCCCGGAACGTAGAAATGACTATTACTTTCACACTGGTTGCAATTATTCGTTTTATACGATGGAAAAGCTGTTACATTTATTTTGTATTTTATGCTTCGGGCGTTGACTTCTAAGGCCCTAACTATTCCATCTGGTGGAACAACGCCCTAGGGTGAAGCCTAGGTTGCCTGGAACGTAGAAATGACCATCACTATCACACGGGTTGCAATTATTCCTGTTATAGGATGGAAAGACTGTTGTACTTTTATTGTATTTTATACTTCAGGCGTTGGCTTCTAAGGCCCTAGCTATTCGATCTGGTCGGGCAACGCCCTAGAGTGAAGCCTAGGTTGCCCGGAACGTAGAAATGACCATAACTTCCACACTGGTAGCAATTATTCGTCTTATACGATGGAAAAGCTGTGGCATCTTTATTGTATTTTATTCATCTGGGGTTGACTTCTAAGGCCGTAGCTATTAGATGTGGTGGAGCAACGCCCTAGAGTGACGCCCAAGTTGCCCGGAACGTAGAAATGACCATTACCTTCACACTGGTTGCAATTATTCGTTTTATACGATGAAAAAGCTGTTCCATTTATTTTGTATTTTATGCTTCGGGCGTTGACTTCTAAGGCCCTAACTATTCCATCTGGTGGAACAACGCCCTAAGGTGAAGCATAGGTTGCCTGGAACGTAGAAATGACCATCACTTTCACACGGGTTGCAATTATTCCTGCTATAGGACGGAAAGACTGTTGTATTTTTATTGTATTTTATACTTCAGGCGTTGACTTCTAAGGCCCTAGCTATTCGATCTGGTCGAGCAACGCCCTAAAGTGAAGCCTAGGTTGCCCGGAACGTAGAAATGACCATAACTTCCACACTGGTTGCAATTATTCGTTTTATACGATGGAAAAGCTGTTGTATTTATATCGTATTTTATTCATCTGGGGTTGACTGCTAAGGCCGTAGCTATTAGATGTGGTGGAGCAACGCCCTAGAGTGACGCCTAGGTTGCCCGGGACGTAGAAATGACCATTACTTCCACAATGTTTGCAATTATTCATTTTATACGATGGAAAAGCTTTTGTACTTATATTGTATTTTATTCTTCTGGAGTCGACTTCTTAGGCCCTAACTATTCGATCTAGTGGAACAACGCCCTAGAGTGAAGACTTGGTTTCCCGGAACATGGAAATGGCCATTACCTTCACACTGTTTGCAGTTATTACTGTTATACGATGGAAAGACTTTTGCATCTTTATTGTATTTTATGCTTCTGGCGTTGACTTCTAAGGCCCTAGCTATTCGATCTGGTCGGGCAACGCCCTAGAGTGAAGCCTAGGTTGCCCGGAACGTAGAAATGACCATAACTTCCACACTGGTAGCAATTATTCGTCTTATACGATGGAAAAGCTGTGGCATCTTTATCGTATTTTATTCATCTGGGGTTGACTTCTAAGGCCGTAGCTATTAGATGTGGTGGAGCAACGCCCTAGAGTGACGCCCAAGTTGCCCGGAACGTAGAAATGACCATTACCTTCACACTGGTTGCAATTATTCGTTTTATACGATGAAAAAGCTGTTCCATTTATTTTGTATTTTATGCTTCGGGCGTTGACTTCTAAGGCCCTAACTACTCCATCTGGTGGAACAACGCCCTAAGGTGAAGCATAGGTTGCCTGGAACGTAGAAATGACCATCACTTTCACACGGGTTGCAATTATTCCTGTTATAGGACGGAAAGACTGTTGTATTTTTATTGTATTTTATACTTCAGGCGTTGACTTCTAAGGCCCTAGCTATTCGATCTGGTCGAGCAACGCCCTAAAGTGAAGCCTAGGTTGCCCGGAACGTAGAAATGACCATAACTTCCACACTGGTTGCAATTATTCGTTTTATACGATGGAAAAGCTGTTGTATTTATATCGTATTTTATTCATCTGGGGTTGACTGCTAAGGCCGTAGCTATTAGATGTGGTGGAGCAACGCCCTAGAGTGACGCCTAGGTTGCCCGGGACGTAGAAATGACCATTACTTCCACAATGTTTGCAATTATTCATTTTATACGATGGAAAAGCTTTTGTACTTATATTGTATTTTATTCTTCTGGAGTCGACTTCTTAGGCCCTAACTATTCGATCTAGTGGAACAACGCCCTAGAGTGAAGACTTGGTTTCCCGGAACATGGAAATGGCCATTACCTTCACACTGTTTGCAGTTATTACTGTTATACGATGGAAAGACTTTTGCATCTTTATTGTATTTTATGCTTCTGGCGTTGACTTCTAAGGCCCTAGCTATTCGATTTGGTGGAGCAACGCCCGAGAGTGAAGCCTAGGTTGCCCGGAACGTAGAAATGACCATTACATTCACACTGGTTGCAATTATTTGTCTTATACGATGGAAAAGCTGTTGTATTTATATCGTATTTTATGCTTCTCGCGTTGACTTCTTAGGCCCTAACTATTCGATCTGGTGGAACAACGCCCTTGGGTGAAGCCTAGGTTGCGCGGAACGTAGAAATGACCATAACTTTCACACCGGTAGCAATTATGCGTTTTATACCATGGTAAAACTGTTCTGTTTATTTTGTATTTTATGCTTCGGGCGTTGACTTCTTAGGCCCTAACTATTCAATCTGTTGGTGCAACGCCCTAGGGTGAAGCCTAGGTTGCCCGGAAAGTAGAAATGACGTTAACTTTCATACAGGTTGCAATTATTCGTTTTACACGATGGAAAAGCTGTTGTATTTATATCGTATTTTATGCTTCGGGCATTGACCTCTTAGGCCCTAACTACTCAATGTGTTGGAGCAACGCCCTAGGGTGAAGCCTAGGTTGCCCGGAAAGTAGAAATGACCATAACTTTAATCCTGGTTGCAATTATTCGTTTTATATGATGGAAAAACTGTTGTATTTATATAGTGTTCTATGCTTCTGGCGTTGACTTCTTAGGCCCTAACTATTCCATCTGGTGGAACAACGCCCTTGGGTGAAGCCTAGGTTGCCCGGAACGTAGAAATGACCATTACATTCACACTGGTTGCAATTATTTGTCTTATACGATGGAAAAACTGATCTATTTATTTTGTATTTTATGCTTCTGGCGTTGACTTCTTAGGCCCTAACTGTTCGATCTGGCGGAACAACGTCCTAGGGTGAAGCTTAGGGTGCCCGGAAAGTAGAAATGACCATAACTTTCACACTGGTTGCAATTATTCGATTTATACGATGGAAAAGCTGTTGCACCTTTATTGTATTTTATTCATCTGGGGTTGACTGCTAAGGCCGTAGCTATTAGATGTGGTGGAGCAACGCCCTAGAGTGACGCCTAGGTTGCTCGGGACATAGAAATGTCCATTACTTCCACAATGTTTGCAATTATTCATTTTATACGATGGAAAAGCTTTTGTACTTATATTGTATTTTATTCTCTGGAGTCGACTTCTTAGGCCCTAACTATTCGATCTAGTGGAACAACGCCCTAGAGTGAAGACTTGGTTTCCCGGAACATGGAAATGGCCATTACTTTCACACTGTTTGCAGTTATTCCTGTTACACGATGGAAAGACTTTTGCATCTTTATTATATTTTATGCTTCTGGCGTTGACTTCTAAGGCCCTAGCTATTCGATTTGGTGGAGCAACGCCCGATAGAGAAGCCTAGGTTGCCCGGAACGTAGAAATGACCATTACATTCACACTGGTTGCAATTATTCGTCTTATACGATGGAAAAAGCTGTTGTATTTATATCGTATTTTATGCTTCTCGCGTTGACTTCTTAGGCCCTAACTATTCGATCTGGTGGAACAACGCCCTTGGGTGAAGCCTAGGTTGCGCGGAACGTAGAAATGACCATAACTTTCACACCGGTAGCAATTATGCGTTTTATACCATGGTAAAACTGTTCTGTTTATTTTGTATTTTATGCTTCGGGCGTTGACTTCTTAGGCCCTAACTATTCAATCTGTTGGTGCAACGCCCTAGGGTGAAGCCTAGGTTGCCCGGAAAGTAGAAATGACGTTAACTTTCATACAGGTTGCAATTATTCGTTTTACACGATGGAAAAGCTGTTGTATTTATATCGTATTTTATGCTTCGGGCATTGACCTCTTAGGCCCTAACTACTCAATCTGTTGGAGCAACGCCCTAGGGTGAAGCCTAGGTTGCCCGGAAAGTAGAAATGACCATAACTTTAATCCTGGTTGCAATTATTCGTTTTATATGATGGAAAAACTGTTGTATTTATATAGTGTTCTATGCTTCTGGCGTTGACTTCTTAGGCCCTAACTATTCCATCTGGTGGAACAACGCCCTTGGGTGAAGCCTAGGTTGCCCGGAACGTAGAAATGACCATTACATTCACACTGGTTGCAATTATTTGTCTTATACGATGGAAAAACTGATCTATTTATTTTGTATTTTATGCTTCTGGCGTTGACTTCTTAGGCCCTAACTGTTCGATCTGGCGGAACAACGTCCTAGGGTGAAGCTTAGGGTGCCCGGAAAGTAGAAATGACCATAACTTTCACACTGGTTGCAATTATTCGATTTATACGATGGAAAAGCTGTTGCACCTTTATTGTATTTTATTCATCTGGGGTTGACTGCTAAGGCCGTAGCTATTAGATGTGGTGGAGCAACGCCCTAGAGTGACGCCTAGGTTGCTCGGGACATAGAAATGTCCATTACTTCCACAATGTTTGCAATTATTCATTTTATACGATGGAAAAGCTTTTGTACTTATATTGTATTTTATTCTCTGGAGTCGACTTCTTAGGCCCTAACTATTCGATCTAGTGGAACAACGCCCTAGAGTGAAGACTTGGTTTCCCGGAACATGGAAATGGCCATTACTTTCACACTGTTTGCAGTTATTCCTGTTACACGATGGAAAGACTTTTGCATCTTTATTATATTTTATGCTTCTGGCGTTGACTTCTAAGGCCCTAGCTATTCGATTTGGTGGAGCAACGCCCGATAGAGAAGCCTAGGTTGCCCGGAACGTAGAAATGACCATTACATTCACACTGGTTGCAATTATTCGTCTTATACGATGGAAAAAGCTGTTGTATTTATATCGTATTTTATGCTTCTCGCGATGACTTCGTAGGCCCTAACTATTCCATCTGGTGGAACAACGCCCTTGGGTGAAGCCTAGGTTGCGCGGAACGAAGAAATGACCATAACTTTCACACTGGTAGCAATTATTCGTTTTATACGATGGAAAAACTGTTTTATTTATTTTGTATTTTATGCTTCTGACGTTGACTTCTAGGGCCCTAACTATTCGATCTGGAAGAGCAACGCCCTAGAGTGGAGCCTAGGTTGCCCGGAACGGAGAAATGACCATAACTTTCACACCGGTAGCAATTATTCGTTTTATACGATGGTAAAACTGTTTTGTTTATTTTGTATTTTATGCTTCGGGCGTTGACTTCTAAGGCCCTAACTATTCAATCTGTTGGTGCAACGCCCTAGGGTGAAGCCTAGGTTGCCCGGAAAGTAGAAATGACGTTAACTTTCATACTGGTTGCAATTATTCGTTTTACACGATGGAAAAACTGTTGCATTTATATTGTATTTTATGCTTCGGGCATTGACCTCTAAGGCCCTAACTACTCAATCTGTTCGAGCAACGACCTAGGGCGAAGCCTATGTTGCCCGGAAAGTAGAAATGACCATAACTTTTATCCTGGTTGGAATTATTCGTTTTATATGATGGAACAACTGTTGTATTTATATAGTGTTCTATGCTTCTGGCGTTGACTTCTTAGGCCCTAACTATTCCATCTGGTGGAACAACGCCCTTGGGTGAAGCCTAGGTTGCGCGGAACGTAGCAATGACCATAACTTTCACACTGGTAGCAATTACTCGTTTTATACGATGGAAAAGCTGTTGCATCTTTATTGTATTTTATTCATCTGGGGTTGACTTCTAAGGCCGTAGCTATCAGATGTGGTGGAGCAACACCCGAGAGTGGCGCCTAGGTTGCGCGGTACATAGGAATGACCATTACTTTCACACTGTTTGCAAATATACATTATATACGATGGAAAATCTGTTGTATTTATGTTGTATTTTATGCTTCTGGCGTTAACTTCTTAGGCCCTAACTATTTGATCTGGTGGAGCACCGCCCTAGGGTGAAGCCTAGGTTGCCCGGAACGTAGAAAAGACCATTACCTTCACACTGGTTGCAATTATTCGTTTTATACGATGGAAAAACTGTTTTATTTATTTTGTATTTTATGCTTCGGGCGTTGACTTCTAAGGCCCTAACTATTCAATCTGTTGGTGCAACGCCCAAGGGTGAAGCCTATGTTGCCCGGAAAGTAGAAATGACGTTAACTTTCATACTGGTTGCAATTATTCGTTTTATACGATGGAAAAACTGTTTTAGTTATTTTGTATTTTGTGCTTCGGGCGTTGACTCCTAAGGCCCTAACTATTCGATCTGTTGGTGCAACGCCCAAGGGTGAAGCCCATGTTGCCCGGAATGTCGAAATGACGTTAACTTTCATACTGGTTCCAATTATTCGTTTTATACGATGGAAAAACTGTTTTATTTATTTTGTATTTTATGCTTCTGGCGTTGACTTCTTAGGCCCTAACTGTTCGATCTGGCGGAACAACGTCCTAGGGTGAAGCCTAGGGTGCCCGGAAAGTAGAAATGACCATAACTTTCACACTGCTTGCAATTATTCGATTTATACGATGGAAAAGCTGTTGCAACTTTATTGTATTTTATTCATCTGGGGTTGACTGCTAAGGCCGTAGCTATTAGATGTGGTGGAGCAACGCCCTAGAGTGGCGCCTAGGTTGCCCGGGACGTAGAAATGACCATTACTTTCACAATGTTTGCAATTATTCATTTTATACGATGGAAAAGCTTTTGTACTTATATTGTATTTTATTCTCTGGAGTCGAGTTCTTAGGCCCTAACTATTCGATCTAGTGGAACAACGCCCTAGAGTGAAGACTTGGTTTCCCGGAACATGGAAATGGCCATTACTTTCACACTGTTTGCAGTTATTCCTGTTATACGATGGAAAGACTTTTGCATCTTTATTCAATTTTATGCTTCTGGCGTTGACTTCTAAGGCCCTAGCTATTCGATTTGGTGGAGCAACGCCCAACAGAGAAGCCTAGGTTGCCCGGAACGTAGAAATGACCATTGCATTCACACTGGTTGCAATTATTCGTCTTATACGATGGAAAAGCTGTTGTATTTATATCGTATTTTATGCTTCTCGCGATGACTTCGTAGGCCCTAACTATTCCATCTGGTGGAACAACGCCCTTGGGTGAAGCCTAGGTTGCGCGGAACGAAGAAATGACCATAACTTTCACACTGGTAGCAATTATTCGTTTTATACGATGGAAAAACTGTTTTATTTATTTTGTATTTTATGCTTCTGGCGTTGACTTCTAGGGCCCTAACTATTCGATCTGGAAGAGCAACGCCCTAGAGTGAAGCCTAGGTTGCCCGGAACGGAGAAATGACCATAACTTTCACACCGGTAGCAATTATTCGTTTGATACGATGGTAAAACTGTTCTGTTTATTTTGTATTTTATGCTTCGGGCGTTGACTTCTAAGGCCCTAGCTATTCGATCTGGTCGAGCAACGCCCTAGAGTGAAGCCTAGGTTGCCCGGAACGTAGAAATGACCATTACATTCACACTGGTTGCAATTATTTGTCTTATACGATGGAAAAGCTGTTGTATTTATATCGTATTTTATGCTTCTTGCTTTGACTTCTTAGGCCCTAACTATTCGATCTGGTGGAACAACGCCCTTGGGTGAAGCCTAGGTTGCGCGGAACGTAGAAATGACCATAACTTTCACACTGGTAGCAATTATTCGTATTATACGATGGAAAAGCTGTTTTATTTATTTTGTATTTTATGCTTCTGAAGTTGACTTCTAGGGCCCTAACTATTCAATCTGTTGGTGCAACGCCCTAGGGTGAAGCCTAGGTTGCCCGGAAATTAGAAATGACGTTAACTTTCATACAGGTTGCAATTATTCGTTTTACACGATGGAAAAACTGTTGTATTTATATCGTATTTTATGCTTCGGGCATTGACCTCTTAGGCCCTAACTACTCAATCTGTTGGAGCAACGCCCTAGGGTGAAGCCTAGGTTGCCCGGAAAGTAGAAATGACCATAACTTTAATCCTGGTTGCAATTATTCGTTTTATATGATGGAAAAACTGTTGTATTTATATAGTGTTCTATGCTTCTGGCGTTGACTTCTTAGGCCCTAACTATTCCATCTGGTGGAACAACGCCCTTGGGTGAAGCCTAGGTTGCGCGGAACGTAGCAATGACCATAACTTTCATACTGGTAGCAATTATTCGTTTTATACGATGGTAAAACTGTTTTATTTATTTGGGATTTTATGCTTCCGGCGTTGACTTCTAAGGCCCTAACTATTTGATCTGGTGGAGCACCGCCCTAGAGTGAAGCCTAGGTTGCCCGGAACGTAGAAAAGACCATTACCTTCACACTGGTTGCAATTATTCGCTTTATACGATGGAAAAACTGATCTATTTATTTTGTATTTTATGCTTCTGGCGTTGACTTCTTAGGCCCTAACTGTTCGATCTGGCGGAACAACGTCCTAGGGTGAAGCTTAGGGTGCCCGGAAAGTAGAAATGACCATAACTTTCACACTGGTTGCAATTATTCGATTTATACGATGGAAAAGCTGTTGCACCTTTATTGTATTTTATTCATCTGGGGTTGACTGCTAAGGCCGTAGCTATTAGATGTGGTGGAGCAACGCCCTAGAGTGACGCCTAGGTTGCCCGGGACATAGAAATGACCATTACTTTCACAATGTTTGCAATTATTCATTTTATACGATGGAAAAGCTTTTGTACTTATATTGTATTTTATTCTCTGGAGTCGACTTCTTAGGCCCTAACAATTCGATCTAGTGGAACAACGCCCTAGAGTGAAGACTTGGTTTCCCGGAACATGGAAATGGCCATTACTTTCACACTGTTTGCAGTTATTCCTGTTATACGATGGAAAGACTTTTGCATCTTTATTATATTTTATGCTTCTGGCGTTGACTTCTAAGGCCCTAGCTATTCGATTTGGTGGAGCAACGCCGGATAGAGAAGCCTAGGTTGCCCGGAACGTAGAAATGACCATTACATTCACACTGGTTGCAATTATTCGTCTTATACGATGGAAAAAGCTGTTGTATTTATATCGTATTTTATGCTTCTCGCGATGACTTCGTAGGCCCTAACTATTCCATCTGGTGGAACAACGCCCTTGGGTGAAGCCTAGGTTGCGCGGAACGAAGAAATGACCATAACTTTCACACTGGTAGCAATTATTCGTTTTATACGATGGAAAAACTGTTTTATTTATTTTGTATTTTATGCTTCTGAAGTTGACTTCTAGGGCGCTAACTATTCGATCTGGTGGAGCAACGCCCTAGTGTGAAGCCTAGGTTGCCCGGATCGGAGAAATGACCATAACTTTCACACCGGTAGCAATTATTCGTTTTATACCATGGTAAAACTGTTCTGTTTATTTTGTATTTTATGCTTCGGGCGTTGACTTCTTAGGCCCTAACTATTCAATCTGTTGGTGCAACGCCCTAGGGTGAAGCCTAGGTTGCCCGGAAAGTAGAAATGACGTTAACTTTCATACAGGTTGCAATTATTCGTTTTACACGATGGAAAAACTGTTGTATTTATATCGTATTTTATGCTTCGGGCATTGACCTCTTAGGCCCTAACTATTCCATCTGGTGGAACAACGCCCTTGGGTGAAGCCTAGGTTGCTCGGAACGTAGCAATGACCATAACTTTCATACTGGTAGCAATTATTCGTTTTATACGATGGAACAACTGTTCTATTTATTTTGCATTTTATGCTTCTGGCGTTGACTTCTTGTGCCCTAACTATTCCCTCTTGAGGATCAACGCCCTAGAGTGAAACCTACGTTGCCCGGAACGTAGAAATGACTATTACTTTCACACTGGTTGCAATTATTCGTTTTATACGATGGAAAAGCTGTTCCATTTATTTTGTATTTTATGCTTCGGGCGTTGACTTCTAAGGCCCTAACTATTCCATCTTGTGGAACAACGCCCTAGGGTGAACCCTAGGTTGCCTGGAACGTAGAAATGACCATCACTTTCACACGGGTTGCAATTATTCCTGTTATAGGATGGAAAATCTGTTGTACTTTTATCGTATTTTATACTTCAGGCGTTGGCTTCTAAGGCCCTAGCTATTCAATCTGGTCGAGCAACGCCCTACAGTGAAGCCTAGGTTGCCCGGAACGTAGAAATGACCATAACTTCCACACTGGTTGCAATTATTCGTTTTATACGATGGAAAAGCTGTTGTATTTATATCGTATTTTATGCTTCGGGCGTTGACTCCTAAGGCCCTAACTATTCGATCTGGTGGAACAACGCCCTAGGGTCAAGCCTAGGTTGCGCGGAACGTAGAAATGACCATAAGTTTCACAATGGTAACAATTATTCGTTTTATACGATGGAAAAACTGTTTTATTTATTTTGTATTTTATGCTTCTGGCGTTGACTTCTTATGCCCTAACTATTCCCTCTGGCGGATCAACGCCCTAGAGTGAAACCTACGTTGCCTGGAACGTAGAAATGACCATAACTTCCACACTGGTTGCAATTATTCGTTTTATACGATGGAAAAGCTGTTGTATTTATATCGTATTTTATGCTTCTGGCGTTGACCTCTTAGGCCCTAACTATTCCATCTGGTGGAACAACGCCGTCGGGTGAAGCCTAGGTTGCGCGGAACGTAGAAATGACCATTACTTTCACACTGGTAGCAATTATTCGTTTTATACGATGGTAAAACTGTTTTATTTATTTGGGATTTTATGCTTCCGGCGTTGACTTCTAAGGCCCTAACTATTTGATCTGGTGGAGCACCGCCCTAGAGTGAAGCCTAGGTTGCCCGGAACGTAGAAAAGACCATTACCTTCACATTGGTTGCAATTATTCGCTTTATACGATGGAAAAACTGATCTATTTATTTTGTATTTTATGCTTCTGGCGTTGACTTCTTAGGCCCTAACTCTTCGATCTGGTGGAACAACGTCCTAGGGTGAAGCCTAGGGTGTCCGGAAAGTAGAAATGACCATAACTTTCACACTGGTTGCAATTATTCGATTTATACGATGGAAAAGCTGTTGCACCTTTATTGTATTTTATTCATCTGGGGTTGACTGCTAAGTTCGTAGCTATTAGATGTGGTGGAACAGCGCCCTAGAGTGACGCCTAGGTTGCCCGGGACGTAGAAATGACCATTACTTTCACAATGTTTGCAATTATTCATTTTATACGATGGAAAAGCTTTTGTACTTATATTGTATTTTATTCTCTGGAGTCGACTTCTTAGGCCCTAACTATTCGATCTAGTGGAACAACGCCCTAGAGTGAAGACTTGGTTTCCCGGAACATGGAAATGGCCATTACTTTCACACTGTTTGCAGTTATTCCTGTTATACGATGGAAAGACTTTTGCATGTTTATTGTATTTTATGCTTCTGGCGTTGACTTCTAAGGCCCTAGCTATTCGATTTGGTGGAGCAACGCCCGACAGAGAAGCCTAGGTTGCCCGGAACGTAGAAATGACCATTACATTCACACTGGTTGCAATTATTCGTCTTATACGATGGAAAAGCTGTTGTATTTATATCGTATTTTATGCTTCCCGCGAAGACTTCGTAGGCCCTAACTATTCCATCTGGTGGAACGATGCCCTTGGGTGAAGCATAGGTTGCGCGGAACGAAGAAATGACCATAACTTTCACACTGGTAGCAATTATTCGTTTTATACGATGGTAAAACTGTTTTATTTATTTGGGATTTTATGCTTCCGGCGTTGACTTCTAAGGCCCTAACTATTTGATCTGGTGGAGCACCGCCCTAGAGTGAAGCCTAGGTTGCCCGGAACGTAGGAAAGACCATTACCTTCACACTGGTTGCAATTATTCGCTTTATACGATGGAAAAACTGATCTATTTATTTTGTATTTTATGCTTCTGGCGTTGACTTCTTAGGCCCTAACTGTTCGATCTGGTGGAACAACGTCCTAGGGTGAAGCTTAGGGTGTCCGGAAAGTAGAAATGACCATAACTTTCACACTGGTTGCAATTATTCGATTTATACGATGGAAAAGCTGTTGCACCTTTATTGTATTTTATTCATCTGGGGTTGACTGCTAAGGCCGTAGCTATTAGATGTGGTGGAGCAGCGCCCTAGAGTGACGCCTAGGTTGCCCGGGACGTAGAAATGACCATTACTTTCAGAATGTTTGCAATTATTCATTTTATACGATGGAAAAGCTTTTGTACTTATATTGTATTTTATTCTCTGGAGTCTACTTCTTAGGCCCTAACAATTCGATCTAGTGGAACAACGCCCTAGAGTGAAGACTTGGTTTCCCGGAACATGGAAATGGCCATTACTTTCACACTGTTTGCAGTTATTCCTGTTATACGATGGAAAGACTTTTGCATGTTTATTGTATTTTATGCTTCTGGCGTTGACTTCTAAGGCCCTAGCTATTCGATTTGGTGGAGCAACGCCCGACAGAGAAGCCTAGGTTGCCCGGAACGTAGAAATGACCATTACATTCACACTGGTTGCAATTATTCGTCTTATACGATGGAAAAGCTGTTGTATTTATATCGTATTTTATGCTTCTCGCGAAGACTTCGTAGGCCCTAACTATTCCATCTGGTGGAACAACGCCCTTGGGTGAAGCATAGGTTGCGCGGAACGAAGAAATGACCATACCTTTCACACTGGTAGCAATTATTCGTTTTATACGATGGAAAAACTGTTTTATTTATTTTGTATTTTATGCTTCTGACGTTGAATCCTAAGGCCCTAACTATTCGATCTGGTGGAACAACGTCCTAGGGTCAAGCCTAGGTTGCGCGGAACGTAGAAATGACCATAAGTTTCACACTGGTAACAATTATTCGTTTTATACGATGGAAAAACTGTTTTATTTATTTTGTATTTTATGCTTCTGGCGTTGACTTCTTATGCCCTAACTATTCCCTCTGGCGGATCAACGCCCTAGAGTGAAACCTACGTTGACCGGAACGTAGAAATGACTATTACTTTCACACTGGTTGCAATTATTCGTTTTATACGATGGAAAAGCTGTTCCATCTATTTTGTATTTTATGCTGCGGGCGTTGACTTCTAAGGCCCTAACTATTCCATCTGGTGGAACAACGCCCTAGGGTGAAGCCTAGGTTGCCTGGAACGTAGAAATGACCATCACTTTCACACGGGTTGCAATTATTCCTGTTATAGGATGGAAAGACTGTTGTATTTTTATTGTATTTTATACTTCACGCGTTGACTTCTAAGGCCCTAGCTATTCGATCTGGTCGAGCAACGCCCTAGAGTGAAGCCTAGGTTGCCCGGAACGTAGAAATGACCATAACTTCCACACTGGTTGCAATTATTCGCTTTATACGATGGAAAAGCTGTTGTATTTATATCGTATTTTATGCTTCTGGCGTTGACCTCTTAGGCCCTAACTATTCCATCTGGTGGAACAACGCCGTCGGGTGAAGCCTAGGTTGCGCGGAACGTAGAAATGACCATAACTTTCACACTGGTAGCAATTATTCGTTTTATACGATGGTAAAACTGTTTTATTTATTTGGGATTTTATGCTTCCGGCGTTGACTTCTAAGGCCCTAACTATTTGATCTGGTGGAGCACCGCCCTAGAGTGAAGTCTAGGTTGCCCGGAACGGAGAAATGACCATAACTTTCACACCGGTAGCAATTATTCGTTTTATACGATGGTAAAACTGTTTTGTTTATTTTGTATTTTATGCTTCGGGCGTTGACTTCTAAGGCCCTAACTATTCAATCTGTTGGTGCAACGCCCTAGGGTGAAGCCTAGGTTGCCCGGAAAGTAGAAATGACGTTAACTTTCATACTGGTTGCAATTATTCGTTTTACACGATGGAAAAACTGTTGCATTTATATTGTATTTTATGCTTCGGGCATTGACCTCTAAGGCCCTAACTACTCAATCTGTTCGAGCAACGACCTAGGGCGAAGCCTATGTTGCCCGGAAAGTAGAAATGACCATAACTTTAATCCTGGTTGCAATTATTCGTTTTATATGATGGAACAACTGTTGTATTTATATAGTGTTCTATGCTTCTGGCGTTGACTTCTTAGGCCCTAACTATTCCATCTGGTGTAACAACGCCCTTGGGTGAAGCCTAGGTTGCGCGGAACGTAGCAATGACCATAACTTTCACACTGGTAGCAATTATTCGTTTTATACGATGGAAAAACTGTTCTATTTATTTTGTATTTTATGCTTCGGGCGTTGACTTCTAAGGCCCTAGCTATTCGATCTGGTCGAGCAACGCCCTAGTGTGAAGCCTAGGTTGCCCGGAGCGTAGAAATGACGATAACTTCCACACTGGTTACAATTATTCGTTTTATACGGTGGAAAAGCTGTTGTATTTATATCGCAAGTTAAGCTTCTGGCGTTGACTTCTTAGTCCCTAACTATTCCATCTGTTGGAACAACGCCCTAGGGTGAAGCCTAGGTTGCGCGGAACGTAGAAATGACCATAACTTTCACACTGGTAGCAATTATTCGTTTTATACGATGGAAAAACTGTTTTATTTATTTTGTATTTTATGCTTCTGGCGTTGACTTCTTATGCCCTAACTATTCCCTCTGGAGGATCAACGCCCTAGAGTGAAACCTACGTTGCCCGGAACGTAGAAATGACTATTACTTTCACACTGTTTGCAGTTATTCCTGTTACACGATGGAAAGACTTTTGCATCTTTATTGCATTTTATGCTTCTGGCGTTGACTGCTAAGGCCCTAGCTATTCGATTTGGTGGAGCAACGCCCGAGAGAGAAGCCTAGGTTGCCCGGAACGTAGAAATGACAATTACATTCACACTGGTTGCAATTATTCGTCTGATACGATGGAAAACCTGTTGTATATATATCGTATTTTATGCTTCTCGCGTTGACTTCGTAGGCCCTAACTATTCCATCTGGTGGAACAACGCCCTTGGGTGTATCCTAGGTTGCGCGGAACGTAGAAATGACCTTAACTTTCACACTGGTAGCAATTATTCGTTTTATACGATGGAAAAACTGTTCTATTTATTTTGTATTTTATGCTACGGGCGTTGACTCCTAAGGCCATAACTATTCAATCTGTTGGTGCAACGCCCAAGGGTGAAGCCTATGTTGCCCGGAATGTCGAAATGACGTTAACTTTCATACTGGTTCCAATTATTCGTTTTATACGATGGAAAAGCTGTTTTATTTATTTTGTATTTTATGCTTCTGGCGTTGACTTCTTATGCCCTAACAATTCCCTCTGGCGGATCAACGCCCTAGAGTGAAACCTACGTTGCCCGGAACGTAGAAATGACTGTTACTTTCACACTGGTTGCAATTACTCGTTTTATACGATGGAAAAGCTGTTCCATTTATTTTGTATTTTATGCTTCGGGCGTTGACTCCTAAGGCCCTAACTATTCGACCTGGTGGAACAACGCCCTAGGGTCAAGCCTAGGTTGCGCGGAACGTAGAAATGACCATAAGTTTCACACTGGTAGCAATTATTCGTTTTATACGATGGAAAAACTGTTTCATTTATTTTGTATTTTATGCTTCTGGCGTTGACTTCTTATGCCCTAACTACTCCCTCTGGCGGATCAACGCCCTAGAGTGAAACCTACGTTGCCCGGAACGTAGAAATGACTATTACTTTCACACTGGTTGCAATTATTCGTTTTATACGATGGAAAAGCTGTTCCATTTATTTTGTATTTTATGCTTCGGGCGTTGACTTCTAAGGCCCTAACTATTCCATCTGGTGGAACAACGCCCTAGGGTGAAGCCTAGGTTTCCTGGAACGTAGAAATGACCATCACTTTCACACGGGTTGCAATTATTCCTGTTATAGGATGGAAAGACTGTTGTATTTTTATTGTATTTTATACTTCAGGCGTTGACTTCTAAGGCCCTAGCTATTCGATCTGGTCGAGCAACGCCCTAGAGTGAAGCCTAGGTTGCCCGGGACGTAGAAATGACCATTACTTTCACAATGTTTGCAATTATTCATTTTATACGATGGAAAAGCTTTTGTACTTATATTGTATTTTATTCTTCTGGAGTCGACTTCTTAGGCCCTAACTATTCGATCTAGTGGAACAACGCCCTAGAGTGAAGACTTGGTTTCCCGGAACATGGAAATGGCCATTACTTTCACACTGTTTGCAGTTATTCCTGTTATACGATGGAAAGACTTTTGCATCTTTATTGTATTTTATGCTTCTGGCGTTGACTTCTAAGGCCCTAGCTATTCGATTTGGTGGAGCAACGCCCGAGAGTGAAGCCTAGGTTGCCCGGAACGTAGAAATGACCATTACATTCACACTGGTTGCAATTATTTGTCTTATACGATGGAAAAGCTGTTGTATTTATATCGTATTTTATGCTTCTCGCGTTGACTTCTTAGGCCCTAACTATTCGATCTGGTGGAACAACGCCCTTGGGTGAAGCCTAGGTTGCGCGGAACGTAGAAATGACCATAACTTTCACACTGGTAGCAATTATTCGTATTATACGATGGAAAAACTGTTTTATTTATTTTGTATTTTATGCTTCTGAAGTTGACTTCTAGGGCCCTAACTATTCGATCTGGTGGAGCAACGCCCTAGTGTGAAGCCTAGGTTGCCCGGAACGGAGAAATGACCATAACTTTCACACCGGTAGCAATTATTCGTTTTATACCATGGTAAAACTGTTCTGTTTATTTTGTATTTTATGCTTCGGGCGTTGACTTCTTAGGCCCTAACTATTCAATCTGTTGGTGCAACGCCCTAGGGTGAAGCCTAGGTTGCCCGGAAAGTAGAAATGACGTTAACTTTCATACAGGTTGCAATTATTCGTTTTACACGATGGAAAAACTGTTGTATTTATATCGTATTTTATGCTTCGGGCATTGACCTCTTAGGCCCTAACTACTCAATCTGTTGGAGCAACGCCCTAGGGTGAAGCCTAGGTTGCCCGGAAAGTAGAAAAGACCATAACTTTAATCCTGGTTGCAATTATTCGTTTTATATGATGGAAAAACTGTTGTATTTATATAGTGTTCTATGCTTCTGGCGTTGACTTCTTAGGCCCTAACTATTCCATCTGGTGGAACAACGCCCTTGGGTGAAGCCTAGGTTGCGCGGAACGTAGCAATGACCATAACTTTCATACTGGTAGCAATTATTCGTTTTATACGATGGAAAAACTGTTCTATTTATTTTGTATTTTATGCTTCTGGCGTTGACTTCTTATGCCCTAACTATTCCCTCTTGAGGATCAACGCCCTAGAGTGAAACCTACGTTGCCCGGAACGTAGAAATGACTATTACTTTCACACTGGTTGCAATTATACGTTTTATACGATGGAAAAGCTGTTCCATTTGTTTTGTATTTTATGCTTCGGGCGTTGACTTCTAAGGCCCTAGCTATTCGATCTGGTCGAGCAACGCCCTAGAGTGAAGCCTAGGTTGCCCGGGACGTAGAAATGACCATTACTTTCACAATGTTTGCAATTATTCATTTTATACGATGGAAAAGCTTCTGTACTTATATAGTATTTTATTCTTCTGGAGTCGACTTCTTAGGCCCTAACTATTCGATCTAGTGGAACAACGCCCTAGAGTGAAGACTTGGTTTCCCGGAACATGGAAATGGCCATTACTTTCACACTGTTTGCAGTTATTCCTGTTATACGATGGAAAGACTTTTGCATCTTTATTGTATTTTATGCTTCTGGCGTTGACTTCTAAGGCCCTAGCTATTCGATTTGGTGGAGCAACGCCCGAGAGTGAAGCCTAGGTTGCCCGGAACGTAGAAATGACCATCACATTCACACTGGTTGCAATTATTTGTCTTATACGATGGAAAAGCTGTTGTATTTATATCGTCTTTTATGCTTCTCGCGTTGACTTCTTAGGCCCTAACTATTCGATCTGGTGGAACAACGCCCTTGGGTGAAGCCTAGGTTGCGCGGAACGTAGAAATGACCATAACTTTCACACTGGTAGCAATTATTCGTATTATACGATGGAAAAACTGTTTTATTTATTTTGTATTTTATGCTTCTGAAGTTGACTTCTAGGGCCCTAACTATTCGATCTGGTGGAGCAACGCCCTAGTGTGAAGCCTAGGTTGCCCGGAACGGAGAAATGACCATAACTTTCACACCGGTAGCAATTATTCGTTTTATACCATGGTAAAACTGTTCTGTTTATTTTGTATTTTATGCTTCGGGCGTTGACTTCTTAGGCCCTAACTATTCAATCTGTTGGTGCAACGCCCTAGGGTGAAGCCTAGGTTGCCCGGAAAGTAGAAATGACGTTAACTTTCATACAGGTTGCAATTATTCGTTTTACACGATGGAAAAACTGTTGTATTTATATCGTATTTTATGCTTCGGGCATTGACCTCTTAGGCCCTAACTACTCAATCTGTTGGAGCAACGTCCTAGGGTGAAGCCTAGGTTGCCCGGAAAGTAGAAATGACCATAACTTTAATCCTGGTTGCAATTATTCGTTTTATATGATGGAAAAACTGTTGTATTTATATAGTGTTCTATGCTTCTGGCGTTGACTTCTTAGGCCCTAACTATTCCATCTGGTGGAACAACGCCCTTGGGTGAAGCCTAGGTTGCGCGGAACGTAGCAATGACCATAACTTTCATACTGGTAGCAATTATTCGTTTTATACGATGGAAAAACTGTTCTATTTATTTTGTATTTTATGCTTCTGGCGTTGACTTCTTATGCCCTAACTATTCCCTCTTGAGGATCAACGCCCTAGAGTGAAACCTACGTTGCCCGGAACGTAGAAATGACTATTACTTTCACACTGGTTGCAATTATACGTTTTATACGATGGAAAAGCTGTTCCATTTGTTTTGTATTTTATGCTTCGGGCGTTGACTTCTAAGGCCCTAACTATTCCATCTTGTGGAACAACGCCCTAGGGTGAACCCTAGGTTGCCTGGAACGTAGAAATGACCATCACTTTCACACGGGTTGCAATTATTCCTGTTATAGGATGGAAAAACTGTTGTACTTTTATTGTATTTTATACTTCAGGCGTTGGCTTCTAAGGCCCTAGCTATTCAATCTGGTCGAGCAACGCCCTACAGTGAAGCCTAGGTTGCCCGGAACGTAGAAATGACCATAACTTCCACACTGGTTGCAATTATTCGTTTTATACGATGGAAAAGCTGTTGTATTTATATCGTATTTTATGCTTCGGGCGTTGACTCCTAAGGCCCTAACTATTCGATCTGGTGGAACAACGCCCTAGGGTCAAGCCTAGGTTGCGCGGAACGTAGAAATGACCATAAGTTTCACAATGGTAACAATTATTCGTTTTATACGATGGAAAAACTGTTTTATTTATTTTGTATTTTATGCTTCTGGCGTTGACTTCTTATGCCCTAACTATTCCCTCTGGCGGATCAACGCCCTAGAGTGAAGCCTAGGTTGCCCGGAACGTAGAAAAGACCATTACCTTCACACTGGTTGCAATTATTCGCTTTATACGATGGAAAAACTGATCTATTTATTTTGTATTTTATGCTTCTGGCGTTGACTTCTTAGGCCCTAACTGTTCGATCTGGTGGAACAACGTCCTAGGGTGAAGCCTAGGGTGTCCGGAAAGTAGAAATGACCATAACTTTCACACTGGTTGCAATTATTCGATTTATACGATGGAAAAGCTGTTGCACCTTTATTGTATTTTATTCATCTGGGGTTGACTGCTAAGGCCGTAGCTATTAGATGTGGTGGAGCAGCGCCCTAGAGTGACGCCTAGGTTGCCCGGGACGTAGAAATGACCATTACTTTCACAATGTTTGCAATTATTCATTTTATACGATGGAAAAGCTTTTGTACTTATATTGTATTTTATTCTCTGGAGTCGACTTCTTAGGCCCTAACTATTCGATCTAGTGGAACAACGCCCTAGAGTGAAGACTTGGTTTCCCGGAACATGGAAATGGCCATTACTTTCACACTGTTTGCAGTTATTCCTGTTATACGATGGAAAGACTTTTGCATGTTTATTGTATTTTATGCTTCTGGCGTTGACTTCTAAGGCCCTAGCTATTCGATTTGGTGGAGCAACGCCCGACAGAGAAGCCTAGGTTGCCCGGAACGTAGAAATGACCATTACATTCACACTGGTTGCAATTATTCGTCTTATACGATGGAAAAGCTGTTGTATTTATATCGTATTTTATGCTTCTCGCGAAGACTTCGTAGGCCCTAACTATTCCATCTGGTGGAACATCGCCCTTGGGTGAAGCATAGGTTGCGCGGAACGAAGAAATGACCATAACTTTCACACTGGTAGCAATTATTCGTTTTATACGATGGTAAAACTGTTTTATTTATTTTGTATTTTATGCTTCTGGCGTTGACTTCTTAGGCCCTAACTGTTCGATCTGGTGGAACAACGCCCTAGGGTGAAGCCTAGGTTGCGCGGAACGTAGAAATGACCATAATTTTCACACTGGTAGCAATTATTCGTTTTATACGATGGAAAATCTGTTTTATTTACTTTGTATTTTATGCTTCTGGCGTTGACTTCTTATGCCCTAACTATTCCCTCTGGCGGATCAACGCCCTAGAGTGAAACCTACGTTGCCCGGAACGTAGAAATGACTATTACTTTCACACTGGTTGCAATTATTCGTTTTATACGATGGAAAAGCTGTTCCATTTATTTTGTATTTTATGCTTCGGGCGTTGACTTCTAAGGCCTTAACTATTCGATCTGGTGGAACAACGCCCTAGGGTGAAGCCTAGGTTGCGCGGAACGTAGAAATGACCATAACTTTCACACTGGTAGCAATTATTCGTTTTATACGATGGAAAAACTGTTTTATTTATTTTGTATTTTATGCTTCTGGCGTTGACTTCTTATGCCCTAACTATTCCCACTGGAGGATCAACGCCCTAGAGTGAAACCTACGTTGCACGGAACGTAGAAATGACTATTACTTTCACACTGGTTGCATTATTCGTTTTATACGATGGAAAAGCTGTTACATTTATTTTGTATTTTATGCTTCGGGCGTTGACTTCTAAGGCCCTAACTATTCCATCTGGTGGAACAACGCCCTAGGGTGAAGCCTAGGTTGCCTGGAACGTAGAAATGACCATCACTATCACACGGGTTGCAATTATTCCTGTTATAGGATGGAAAGACTGTTGTACTTTTATTGTATTTTATACTTCAGGCGTTGGCTTCTAAGGCCCTAACTATTCGATCTGGTGGAACAACGCCCTTGGGTGAAGCCTAGGTTGCGCGGAACGTAGAAATGACCATAACTTTCACACTGGTAGCAATTATTCGTATTATACGATGGAAAAACTGTTTTATTTATTTTGTATTTTATGCTTCTGAAGTTGACTTCTAGGGCCCTAACTATTCGATCTGGTGGAGCAACGCCCTAGTGTGAAGCCTAGGTTGCCCGGAACGGAGAAATGACCATAACTTTCACACCGGTAGCAATTATTCGTTTTATACCATGGTAAAACTGTTCTGTTTATTTTGTATTTTATGCTTCGGGCGTTGACTTCTTAGGCCCTAACTATTCAATCTGTTGGTGCAACGCCCTAGGGTGAAGCCTAGGTTGCCTGGAACGTAGAAATGACCATCACTTTCACACGGGTTGCAATTATTCCTGTTATAGGACGGAAAGACTGTTGTATTTTTATTGTATTTTATACTTCAGGCGTTGACTTCTAAGGCCCTAGCTATTCGATCTGGTCGAGCAACGCCCTAGAGTGAAGCCTAGGTTGCCCGGAACGAAGAAATGACCATAACTTCCACACTGGTTGCAATTATTCGTTTTATACGATGGAAAAGCTGTTGTATTTATATCGTATTTTATTCATCTGGGGTTGACTGCTAAGGCCGTAGCTATTAGATGTGGTGGAGCAACGCCCTAGAGTGACGCCTAGGTTGCCCGGGACGTAGAAATGACCATTACTTTCACAATGTTTGCAATTATTCATTTTATACGATGGAAAAGCTTTTGTACTTATATTGTATTTTATTCTTCTGGAGTCGACTTCTTAGGCCCTAACTATTCGATCTAGTGGAACAACGCCCTAGAGTGAAGACTTGGTTTCCCGGAACATGGAAATGGCCATTACTTTCACACTGTTTGCAGTTATTCCTGTTATACGATGGAAAGACTTTTGCATCTTTATTGTATTTTATGCTTCTGGCGTTAACTTCTAAGGCCCTAGCTATTCGATTTGGTGGAGCAACGCCCGAGAGTGAAGCCTAGGTTGCCCGGAACGTAGAAATGACCATTACATTCACACTGGTTGCAATTATTTGTCTTATACGATGGAAAAGCTGTTGTATTTATATCGTATTTTATGCTTCTCGCGTTGACTTCTTAGGCCCTAACTATTCGATCTGGTGGAACAACGCCCTTGGGTGAAGCCTAGGTTGCGCGGAACGTAGAAATGACCATAACTTTCACACTGGTAGCAATTATTCGTATTATACGATGGAAAAACTGTTTTATTTATTTTGTATTTTATGCTTCTGAAGTTGACTTCTAGGGCCCTAACTATTCGATCTGGTGGAGCAACGCCCTAGTGTGAAGCCTAGGTTGCCCGGAACGGAGAAATGACCATAACTTTCACACCGGTAGCAATTATTCGTTTTATACCATGGTAAAACTGTTCTGTTTATTTTGCATTTTATGCTTCGGGCGTTGACTTCTTAGGCCCTAACTATTCAATCTGTTGGTGCAACGCCCTAGGGTGAAGCCTAGGTTGCCCGGAAAGTAGAAATGACGTTAACTTTCATACAGGTTGCAATTATTCGTTTTACACGATGGAAAAACTGTTGTATTTATATCGTATTTTATGCTTCGGGCATTGACCTCTTAGGCCCTATCTACTCAATCTGTTGGAGCAACGCCCTAGGGTGAAGCCTAGGTTGCCCGGAAAGTAGAAATGACCATAACTTTAATCCTGGTTGCAATTATTCGTTTTATATGATGGAAAAACTGTTGTATTTATATAGTGTTCTATGCTTCTGGCGTTGACTTCTTAGGCCCTAACTATTCCATCTGGTGGAACAACGCCCTTGGGTGAAGCCTAGGTTGCGCGGAACGTAGCAATGACCATAACTTTCATACTGGTAGCAATTATTCGTTTTATACGATGGAAAAACTGTTCTATTTATTTTGTATTTTATGCTTCTGGCGTTGACTTCTTATGCCCTAACTATTCCCTCTTGAGGATCAACGCCCTAGAGTGAAACCAACGTTGCCCGGAACGTAGAAATGACTATTACTTTCACACTGGTTGCAATTATACGTTTTATACGATGGAAAAGCTGTTCCATTTATTTTGTATTTTATGCTTCGGGCGTTGACTTCTAAGGCCCTAACTATTCCATCTTGTGGAACAACGCCCTAGGGTGAACCCTAGGTTGCCTGGAACGTAGAAATGACCATCACTATCACACGGGTTGCAATTATTCCTGTTATAGGATGGAAAAACTGTTGTACTTTTATTGTATTTTATACTTCAGGCGTTGGCTTCTAAGGCCCTAGCTATTCAATCTGGTCGAGCAACGCCCTACAGTGAAGCCTAGGTTGCCCGGAACGTAGAAATGACCATAACTTCATCACTGGTTGCAATTATTCGTTTTATACGATGGAAAAGCTGTTGTATTTATATCGTATTTTATGCTTCGGGCGTTGACTCCTAAGGCCCTAACTATTCGATCTGGTGGAACAACGCCCTAGGGTCAAGCCTAGGTTGCGCGGAACGTAGAAATGAGCATAAGTTTCACAATGGTAACAATTATTCGTTTTATACGATGGAAAAACTGTTTTATTTATTTTGTATTTTATGCTTCTGGCGTTGACTTCTTATGCCCTAACTATTCCCTCTGGCGGATCAACGCCCTAGAGTGAAACCTACGTTGCCCGGAACGTAGAAATGACCATAATTTTCACACTGGTTGCAATTATTCGTTTTATACGATGGAAAATCTGTTTTATTTACTTTGTATTTTATGCTTCTGGCGTTGACTTCTTATGCCCTAACTATTCCCTCTGGCGGATCAACGCCCTAGAGTGAAACCTACGTTGCCCGGAACGTAGAAATGACTATTACTTTCACACTGGTTGCAATTATTCGTTTTATACGATGGAAAAGCTGTTCCATTTATTTTGTATTTTATGCTTCGGGCGTTGACTTCTAAGGCCTTAACTATTCGATCTGGTGGAACAACGCCCTAGGGTGAAGCCTAGGTTGCGCGGAACGTAGAAATGACCATAACTTTCACACTGGTAGCAATTATTCGTTTTATACGATGGAAAAACTGTTTTATTTATTTTGTATTTTATGCTTCTGGCGTTGACTTCTTATGCCCTAACTATTCCCTCTGGAGGATCAACGCCCTAGAGTGAAACCTACGTTGCACGGAACGTAGAAATGACTATTACTTTCACACTGGTTGCAATTATTCGTTTTATACGATGGAAAAGCTGTTACATTTATTTTGTATTTTATGCTTCGGGCGTTGACTTCTAAGGCCCTAACTATTCCATCTGGTGGAACAACGCCCTAGGGTGAAGCCTAGGTTGCCTGGAACGTAGAAATGACCATCACTATCACACGGGTTGCAATTATTCCTGTTATAGGATGGAAAGACTGTTGTACTTTTATTGTATTTTATACTTCAGGCGTTGGCTTCTAAGGCCCTAACTATTCGATCTGGTGGAACAACGCCCTTGGGTGAAGCCTAGGTTGCGCGGAACGTAGAAATGACCATAACTTTCACACTGGTAGCAATTATTCGTATTATACGATGGAAAAACTGTTTTATTTATTTTGTATTTTATGCTTCTGAAGTTGACTTCTAGGGCCCTAACTATTCGATCTGGTGGAGCAACGCCCTAGTGTGAAGCCTAGGTTGCCCGGAACGGAGAAATGACCATAACTTTCACACCGGTAGCAATTATTCGTTTTATACCATGGTAAAACTGTTCTGTTTATTTTGTATTTTATGCTTCGGGCGTTGACTTCTTAGGCCCTAACTATTCAATCTGTTGGTGCAACGCCCTAGGGTGAAGCCTAGGTTGCCTGGAACGTCGAAATGACCATCACTTTCACACGGGTTGCAATTATTCCTGTTATAGGACGGAAAGACTGTTGTATTTTTATTGTATTTTATACTTCAGGCGTTGACTTCTAAGGCCCTAGCTATTCGATCTGGTCGAGCAACGCCCTAGAGTGAAGCCTAGGTTGCCCGGAACGAAGAAATGACCATAACTTCCACACTGGTTGCAATTATTCGTTTTATACGATGGAAAAGCTGTTGTATTTATATCGTATTTTATTCATCTGTGGTTGACTGCTAAGGCCGTAGCTATTAGATGTGGTGGAGCAACGCCCTAGAGTGACGCCTAGGTTGCCCGGGACGTAGAAATGACCATTACTTTCACAATGTTTGCAATTATTCATTTTATACGATGGAAAAGCTTTTGTACTTATATTGTATTTTATTCTTCTGGAGTCGACTTCTTAGGCCCTAACTATTCGATCTAGTGGAACAACGCCCTAGAGTGAAGACTTGGTTTCCCGGAACATGGAAATGGCCATTACTTTCACACTGTTTGCAGTTATTCCTGTTATACGATGGAAAGACTTTTGCATCTTTATTGTATTTTATGCTTCTGGCGTTGACTTCAAAGGCCCTAGCTATTCGATTTGGTGGAGCAACGCCCGAGAGTGAAGCCTAGGTTGCCCGGAACGTAGAAATGACCATTACATTCACACTGGTTGCAATTATTTGTCTTATACGATGGAAAAGCTGTTGTATTTATATCGTATTTTATGCTTCTCGCGTTGACTTCTTAGGCCCTAACTATTCGATCTGGTGGAACAACGCCCTTGGGTGAAGCCTAGGTTGCGCGGAACGTAGAAATGACCATAACTTTCACACTGGTAGCAATTATTCGTATTATACGATGGAAAAACTGTTTTATTTATTTTGTATTTTATGCTTCTGAAGTTGACTTCTAGGGCCCTAACTATTCGATCTGGTGGAGCAACGCCCTAGTGTGAAGCCTAGGTTGCCCGGAACGGAGAAATGACCATAACTTTCACACCGGTAGCAATTATTCGTTTTATACCATGGTAAAACTGTTCTGTTTATTTTGTATTTTATGCTTCGGGCGTTGACTTCTTAGGCCCTAACTATTCAATCTGTTGGTGCAACGCCCTAGGGTGAAGCCTAGGTTGCCCGGAAAGTAGAAATGACGTTAACTTTCATACAGGTTGCAATTATTCGTTTTACACGATGGAAAAACTGTTGTATTTATATCGTATTTTATGCTTCGGGCATTGACCTCTTAGGCCCTATCTACTCAATCTGTTGGAGCAACGCCCTAGGGTGAAGCCTAGGTTGCCCGGAAAGTAGAAATGACCATAACTTTAATCCTGGTTGCAATTATTCGTTTTATATGATGGAAAAACTGTTGTATTTATATAGTGTTCTATGCTTCTGGCGTTGACTTCTTAGGCCCTAACTATTCCATCTGGTGGAACAACGCCCTTGGGTGAAGCCTAGGTTGCGCGGAACGTAGCAATGACCATAACTTTCATACTGGTAGCAATTATTCGTTTTATACGATGGAAAAACTGTTCTATTTATTTTGTATTTTATGCTTCTGGCGTTGACTTCTTATGCCCTAACTATTCCCTCTTGAGGATCAACGCCCTAGAGTGAAACCAACGTTGCCCGGAACGTAGAAATGACTATTACTTTCACACTGGTTGCAATTATACGTTTTATACGATGGAAAAGCTGTTCCATTTATTTTGTATTTTATGCTTCGGGCGTTGACTTCTAAGGCCCTAACTATTCCATCTTGTGGAACAACGCCCTAGGGTGAACCCTAGGTTGCCTGGAACGTAGAAATGACCATCACTATCACACGGGTTGCAATTATTCCTGTTATAGGATGGAAAAACTGTTGTACTTTTATTGTATTTTATACTTCAGGCGTTGGCTTCTAAGGCCCTAGCTATTCAATCTGGTCGAGCAACGCCCTACAGTGAAGCCTAGGTTGCCCGGAACGTAGAAATGACCATAACTTCCACACTGGTTGCAATTATTCGTTTTATACGATGGAAAAGCTGTTGTATTTATATCGTATTTTATGCTTCGGGCGTTGACTCCTAAGGCCCTAACTATTCGATCTGGTGGAACAACGCCCTAGGGTCAAGCCTAGGTTGCGCGGAACGTAGAAATGACCATAAGTTTCACAATGGTAACAATTATTCGTTTTATACGATGGAAAAACTGTTTTATTTATTTTGTATTTTATGCTTCTGGCGTTGACTTCTTATGCCCTAACTATTCCCTCTGGCGGATCAACGCCCTAGAGTGAAACCTACGTTGCCCGGAACGTAGAAATGACCATAACTTCCACACTGGTTGCAATTATTCGTTTTATACGATGGAAAAGCTGTTGTATTTATATCGTATTTTATGCTTCTGGCGTTGACCTCTTAGGCCCTAACTATTCCATCTGGTGGAACAACGCCCTAGAGTGAAGCCTAGGTTGCCCGGAACGTAGAAAAGACCATTACCTTCACACTGGTTGCAATTATTCGCTTTATACGATGGAAAAACTGATCTATTTATTTTGTATTTTATGCTTCTGGCGTTGACTTCTTAGGCCCTAACTGTTCGATCTGGTGGAACAACGTCCTAGGGTGAAGCCTAGGGTGTCCGGAAAGTAGAAATGACCATAACTTTCACACTGGTTGCAATTATTCGATTTATACGATGGAAAAGCTGTTGCACCTTTATTGTATTTTATTCATCTGGGGTTGACTGCTAAGGCCGTAGCTATTAGATGTGGTGGAGCAGCGCCCTAGAGTGACGCCTAGGTTGCCCGGGACGTAGAAATGACCATTACTTTCACAATGATTGCAATTATTCATTTTATACGATGGAAAAGCTTTTGTACTTATATTGTATTTTATTCTCTGGAGTCGACTTCTTAGGCCCTAACTATTCGATCTAGTGGAACAACGCCCTAGAGTGAAGACTTGGTTTCCCGGAACATGGAAATGGCCATTACTTTCACACTGTTTGCAGTTATTCCTGTTATACGATGGAAAGACTTTTGCATGTTTATTGTATTTTATGCTTCTGGCGTTGACTTCTAAGGCCCTAGCTATTCGATTTGGTGGAGCAACGCCCGACAGAGAAGCCTAGGTTGCCCGGAACGTAGAAATGACCATTACATTCACACTGGTTGCAATTATTCGTCTTATACGATGGAAAAGCTGTTGTATTTATATCGTATTTTATGCTTCTCGCGAAGACTTCGTAGGCCCTAACTATTCCATCTGGTGGAACAACGCCCTTGGGTGAAGCATAGGTTGCGCGGAACGAAGAAATGACCATAACTTTCACACTGGTAGCAATTATTCGTTTTATACGATGGTAAAACTGTTTTATTTATTTTGTATTTTATGCTTCTGGCGTTGACTTCTTAGGCCCTAACTGTTCGATCTGGTGGAACAACGCCCTAGGGTGAAGCCTAGGTTGCGCGGAACGTAGAAATGACCATAATTTTCACACTGGTAGCAATTATTCGTTTTATACGATGGAAAATCTGTTTTATTTACTTTGTATTTTATGCTTCTGGCGTTGACTTCTTATGCCCTAACTATTCCCTCTGGCGGATCAACGCCCTAGAGTGAAACCTACGTTGCCCGGAACGTAGAAATGACTATTACTTTCACACTGGTTGCAATTATTCGTTTTATACGATGGAAAAGCTGTTCCATTTATTTTGTATTTTATGCTTCGGGCGTTGACTTCTAAGGCCTTAACTATTCGATCTGGTGGAACAACGCCCTAGGGTGAAGCCTAGGTTGCGCAGAACGTAGAAATGACCATAACTTTCACACTGGTAGCAATTATTCGTTTTATACGATGGAAAAACTGTTTTATTTATTTTGTATTTTATGCTTCTGGCGTTGACTTCTTATGCCCTAACTATTCCCTCTGGAGGATCAACGCCCTAGAGTGAAACCTACGTTGCACGGAACGTAGAAATGACTATTACTTTCACACTGGTTGCAATTATTCGTTTTATACGATGGAAAAGCTGTTACATTTATTTTGTATTTTATGCTTCGGGCGTTGACTTCTAAGGCCCTAACTATTCCATCTGGTGGAACAACGCCCTAGGGTGAAGCCTAGGTTGCCTGGAACGTAGAAATGACCATCACTATCACACGGGTTGCAATTATTCCTGTTATAGGATGGAAAGACTGTTGTACTTTTATTGTATTTTATACTTCAGGCGTTGGCTTCTAAGGCCCTAGCTATTCGATCTGGTCGGGCAACGCCCTAGAGTGAAGCCTAGGTTGCCCGGAACGTAGAAATGACCATAACTTCCACACTGGTAGCAATTATTCGTCTTATACGATGGAAAAGCTGTGGCATCTTTATTGTGTTTTATTCATCTGGGGTTGACTTCTAAGGCCGTAGCTATTAGATGTGGTGGAGCAACGCCCTAGAGTGACGCCCAAGTTGCCCGGAACGTAGAAATGACCATTACCTTCACACTGGTTGCAATTATTCGTTTTATACGATGAAAAAGCTGTTCCATTTATTTTGTATTTTATGCTTCGGGCGTTGACTTCTAAGGCCCTAACTATTCCATCTGGTGGAACAACGCCCTTGGGTGAAGCCTAGGTTGCGCGGAACGTAGAAATGACCATAACTTTCACACTGGTAGCAATTATTCGTATTATACGATGGAAAAACTGTTTTATTTATTTTGTATTTTATGCTTCTGAAGTTGACTTCTAGGGCCCTAACTATTCGATCTGGTGGAGCAACGCCCTAGTGTGAAGCCTAGGTTGCCCGGAACGGAGAAATGACCATAACTTTCACACCGGTAGCAATTATTCGTTTTATACCATGGTAAAACTGTTCTGTTTATTTTGTATTTTATGCTTCGGGCGTTGACTTCTTAGGCCCTAACTATTCAATCTGTTGGTGCAACGCCCTAGGGTGAAGCCTAGGTTGCCCGGAAAGTAGAAATGACGTTAACTTTCATACAGGTTGCAATTATTCGTTTTACACGATGGAAAAACTGTTGTATTTATATCGTATTTTATGCTTCGGGCATTGACCTCTTAGGCCCTAACTACTCAATCTGTTGGAGCAACGCCCTAGGGTGAAGCCTAGGTTGCCCGGAAAGTAGAAATGACCATAACTTTAATCCTGGTTGCAATTATTCGTTTTATATGATGGAAAAACTGTTGTATTTATATAGTGTTCTATGCTTCTGGCGTTGACTTCTTAGGCCCTAACTATTCCATCTGGTGGAACAACGCCCTTGGGTGAAGCCTAGGTTGCGCGGAACGTAGCAATGACCATAACTTTCATACTGGTAGCAATTATTCGTTTTATACGATGGAAAAACTGTTCTATTTATTTTGCATTTTATGCTTCTGGCGTTGACTTCTTATGCCCTAACTATTCCCTCTTGAGGATCAACGCCCTAGAGTGAAACCTACGTTGCCGGAACGTAGAAATGACTATTACTTTCACACTGGTTGCAATTATTCGTTTTATACGATGGAAAAGCTGTTCCATTTATTTTGTATTTTATGCTTCGGGCGTTGACTTCTAAGGCCCTAACTATTCCATCTTGTGGAACAACGCCCTAGGGTGAACCCTAGGTTGCCTGGAACGTAGAAATGACCATCACTTTCACACGGGTTGCAATTATTCCTGTTATAGGATGGAAAAACTGTTGTACTTTTATTGTATTTTATACTTCAGGCGTTGGCTTCTAAGGCCCTAGCTATTCAATCTGGTCGAGCAACGCCCTACAGTGAAGCCTAGGTTGCCCGGAACGTAGAAATGACCATAACATCCACACTGGTTGCAATTATTCGTTTTATACGATGGAAAAGCTGTTGTATTTATATCGTATTTTATGCTTCGGGCGTTGACTCCTAAGGCCCTAACTATTCGATCTGGTGGAACAACGCCCTAGTGTCAAGCCTAGGTTGCGCGGAACGTAGAAATGACCATAAGTTTCACAATGGTAACAATTATTCGTTTCATACGATGGAAAAACTGTTTTATTTATTTTGTATTTTATGCTTCTGGCGTTGACTTCTTATGCCCTAACTATTCCCTCTGGCGGATCAACGCCCTAGAGTGAAACCTACGTTGCCCGGAACGTAGAAATGACCATAACTTCCACACTGGTTGCAATTATTCGTTTTATACGATGGAAAAGCTGTTGTATTTCTATCGTATTTTATGCTTCTGGCGTTGACCTCTTAGGCCCTAACTATTCCATCTGGTGGAACAACGCCGTCGGGTGAAGCCTAGGTTGCGCGGAACGTAGAAATGACCATTACTTTCACACTGGTAGCAATTATTCGTTTTATACGATGGTAAAACTGTTTTATTTATTTGGGATTTTATGCTTCCGGCGTTGACTTCTAAGGCCCTAACTATTTGATCTGGTGGAGCACCGCCCTAGAGTGAAGCCTAGGTTGCCCGGAACGTAGAAAAGACCATTACCTTCACATTGGTTGCAATTATTCGCTTTATACGATGGAAAAACTGGTCTATTTATTTTGTATTTTACGCTTCTGGCGTTGACTTCTTAGGCCCTAACTGTTCGATCTGGTGGAACAACGTCCTAGGGTGAAGCCTAGGGTGTCCGGAAAGTAGAAGTGACCATAACTTTCACACTGGTTGCAATTATTCGATTTATACGATTGAAAAGCTGTTGCACCTTTATTGTATTTTATTCATCTGGGGTTGACTGCTAAGGCCGTAGCTATTAGATGTGGTGGAGCAGCGCCCTAGAGTGACGCCTAGGTTGCCCGGGACGTAGAAATGACCATTACTTTCACAATGTTTGCAATTATTCATTTTATACGATGGAAAAGCTTTTGTACTTATATTGTATTTTATTCTCTGGAGTCGACTTCTTAGGCCCTAACTATTCGATCTAGTGGAACAACGCCGTAGAGTGAAGACTTGGTTTCCCGGAACATGGAAATGGCCATTACTTTCACACTGTTTGCAGTTATTCCTGTTATACGATGGAAAGACTTTTGCATGTTTATTGTATTTTATGCTTCTGGCGTTGACTTCTAAGGCCCTAGCTATTCGATTTGGTGGAGCAACGACCGACAGAGAAGCCTAGGTTGCCCGGAACGTAGAAATGACCATTACATTCACACTGGTTGCAATTATTCGTCTTATACGATGGAAAAGCTGTTGTATTTATATCGTATTTTATGCTTCTCGCGAAGACTTCGTAGGCCCTAACTATTCCATCTGGTGGAACAACGCCCTTGGGTGAAGCATAGGTTGCGCGGAACGAAGAAATGACCATAACTTTCACACTGGTAGCAATTATTCGTTTTATACGATGGAAAAACTGTTTTATTTATTTTGTATTTTATGCTTCTGACGTTGAATCCTAAGGCCCTAACTATTCGATCTGGTGGAACAACGTCCTAGGGTCAAGCCTAGGTTGCGCGGAACGTAGAAATGACCATAAGTTTCACACTGGTAACAATTATTCGTTTTATACGATGGAAAAACTGTTTTATTTATTTTGTATTTTATGCTTCTGGCGTTGACTTCTTATGCCCTAACTATTCCCTCTGGCGGATCAACGCCCTAGAGTGAAACCTACGTTGACCGGAACGTAGAAATGACTATTACTTTCACACTGGTTGCAATTATTCGTTTTATACGATGGAAAAGCTGTTCCATTTATTTTGTATTTTATGCTGCGGGCGTTGACTTCTAAGGCCCTAACTATTCCATCTGGTGGAACAACGCCCTAGGGTGAAGCCTAGGTTGCCTGGAACGTAGAAATGACCATCACTTTCACACGGGTTGCAATTATTCCTGTTATAGGATGGAAAGACTGTTGTATTTTTATTGTATTTTATACTTCAGGCGTTGACTTCTAAGGCCCTAGCTATTCGATCTGGTCGAGCAACGCCCTAGAGTGAAACCTAGGTTGCCCGGAACGTAGAAATGACCATAACTTCCACACTGGTTGCAATTATTCGTTTTATACGATGGTAAAACTGTTTTATTTATTTGGGATTTTATGCTTCCGGCGTTGACTTCTAAGGCCCTAACTATTTGGTCTGGTGGAGCACCGCCCTACAGTGAAGCCTAGGTTGCCCGGAACGTAGGAAAGACCATTACCTTCACACTGGTTGCAATTATTCGCTTTATACGATGGAAAAACTGATCTATTTATTTTGTATTTTATGCTTCTGGCGTTGACTTCTTAGGCCCTAACTGTTCGATCTGGTGGAACAACGTCCTAGGGTGAAGCTTAGGGTGTCCGGAAAGTAGAAATGACCATAACTTTCACACTGGTTGCAATTATTCGATTTATACGATGGAAAAGCTGTTGCACCTTTATTGTATTTTATTCATCTGGGGTTGACTGCTAAGGCCGTAGCTATTAGATGTGGTGGAGCAGCGCCCTAGAGTGACGCCTAGGTTGCCCGGGACGTAGAAATGACCATTACTTTCACAATGTTTGCAATTATTCATTTTATACGATGGAAAAGCTTTTGTACTTATATTGTATTTTATTCTCTGGAGTCGACTTCTTAGGCCCTAACAATTCGATCTAGTGGAACAACGCCCTAGAGTGAAGACTTGGTTTCCCGGAACATGGAAATGGCCATTACTTTCACACTGTTTGCAGTTATTCCTGTTATACGATGGAAAGACTTTTGCATGTTTATTGTATTTTATGCTTCTGGCGTTGACTTCTAAGGCCCTAGCTATTCGATTTGGTGGAGCAACGCCCGACAGAGAAGCCTAGGTTGCCCGGAACGTAGAAATGACCATTACATTCACACTGGTTGCAATTATTCGTCTTATACGATGGAAAAGCTGTTGTATTTATATCGTATTTTATGCTTCTCGCGAAGACTTCGTAGGCCCTAACTATTCCATCTGGTGGAACAACGCCCTTTGGTGAAGCATAGGTTGCGCGGAACGAAGAAATGACCATAACTTTCACACTGGTAGCAATTATTCGTTTTATACGATGGAAAAACTGTTTTATTTATTTTGTATTTTATGCTTCTGACGTTGAATCCTAAGGCCCTAACTATTCGATCTGGTGGAACAACGTCCTAGGGTCAAGCCTAGGTTGCGCGGAACGTAGAAATGACCATAAGTTTCACACTGGTAACAATTATTCGTTTTATACGATGGAAAAACTGTTTTATTTATTTTGTATTTTATGCTTCTGGCGTTGACTTCTTATGCCCTAACTATTCCCTCTGGCGGATCAACGCCCTAGAGTGAAACCTACGTTGACCGGAACGTAGAAATGACTATTACTTTCACACTGGTTGCAATTATTCGTTTTATACGATGGAAAAGCTGTTCCATTTATTTTGTATTTTATGCTTCGGGCGTTGACTTCTAAGGCCCTAACTATTCCATCTTGTGGAACAACGCCCTAGGGTGAACCCTAGGTTGCCTGGAACGTAGAAATGACCATCACTTTCACACGGGTTGCAATTATTCCTGTTATAGGATGGAAAAACTGTTGTACTTTTATTGTATTTTATACTTCAGGCGTTGGCTTCTGAGGCCCTAGCTATTCAATCTGGTCGAGCAACGCCCTACAGTGAAGCCTAGGTTGCCCGGAACGTAGAAATGACCATAACATCCACACTGGTTGCAATTATTCGTTTTATACGATGGAAAAGCTGTTGTATTTATATCGTATTTTATGCTTCGGGCGTTGACTCCTAAGGCCCTAACTATTCGATCTGGTGGAACAACGCCCTAGGGTCAAGCCTAGGTTGCGCGGAACGTAGAAATGACCATAAGTTTCACAATGGTAACAATTATTCGTTTCATACGATGGAAAAACTGTTTTATTTATTTTGTATTTTATGCTTCTGGCGTTGACTTCTTATGCCCTAACTATTCCCTCTGGCGGATCAACGCCCTAGAGTGAAACCTACGTTGCCCGGAACGTAGAAATGACCATAACTTCCACACTGGTTGCAATTATTCGTTTTATACGATGGAAAAGCTGTTGTATTTATATCGTATTTTATGCTTCTGGCGTTGACCTCTTAGGCCCTAACTATTCCATCTGGTGGAACAACGCCGTCGGGTGAAGCCTAGGTTGCGCGGAACGTAGAAATGACCATTACTTTCACACTGGTAGCAATTATTCGTTTTATACGATGGTAAAACTGTTTTATTTATTTGGCATTTTATGCTTCCGGCGTTGACTTCTAAGGCCCTAACTATTTGATCTGGTGGAGCACCGCCCTAGAGTGAAGCCTAGGTTGCCCGGAACGTAGAAAAGACCATTACCTTCACATTGGTTGCAATTATTCGCTTTATACGATGGAAAAACTGGTCTATTTATTTTGTATTTTATGCTTCTGGCGTTGACTTCTTAGGCCCTAACTGTTCGATCTGGTGGAACAACGTCCTAGGGTGAAGCCTAGGGTGTCCGGAAAGTAGAAATGACCATAACTTTCACACTGGTTGCAATTATTCGATTTATACGATTGAAAAGCTGTTGCACCTTTATTGTATTTTATTCATCTGGGGTTGACTGCTAAGGCCGTAGCTATTAGATGTGGTGGAGCAGCGCCCTAGAGTGACGCCTAGGTTGCCCGGGACGTAGAAATGACCATTACTTTCACAATGTTTGCAATTATTCATTTTATACGATGGAAAAGCTTTTGTACTTATATTGTATTTTATTCTCTGGAGTCGACTTCTTAGGCCCTAACTATTCGATCTAGTGGAACAACGCCGTAGAGTGAAGACTTGGTTTCCCGGAACATGGAAATGGCCATTACTTTCACACTGTTTGCAGTTATTCCTGTTATACGATGGAAAGACTTTTGCATGTTTATTGTATTTTATGCTTCTGGCGTTGACTTCTAAGGCCCTAGCTATTCGATTTGGTGGAGCAACGACCGACAGAGAAGCCTAGGTTGCCCGGAACGTAGAAATGACCATTACATTCACACTGGTTGCAATTATTCGTCTTATACGATGGTAAAGCTGTTGTATTTATATCGTATTTTATGCTTCTCGCGAAGACTTCGTAGGCCCTAACTATTCCATCTGGTGGAACAACGCCCTTGGGTGAAGCATAGGTTGCGCGGAACGAAGAAATGACCATAACTTTCACACTGGTAGCAATTATTCGTTTTATACGATGGAAAAACTGTTTTATTTATTTTGTATTTTATGCTTCTGACGTTGAATCCTAAGGCCCTAACTATTCGATCTGGTGGAACAACGTCCTAGGGTCAAGCCTAGGTTGCGCGGAACGTAGAAATGACCATCACTTTCACACGGGTTGCAATTATTCCTGTTATAGGATGGAAAGACTGTTGTATTTTTATTGCATTTTATACTTCAGGCGTTGACTTCTAAGGCCCTAGCTATTCGATCTGGTCGAGCAACGCCCTAGAGTGAAACCTAGGTTGCCCGGAACGTAGAAATGACCATAACTTCCACACTGGTTGCAATTATTCGTTTTATACGATGGTAAAACTGTTTTATTTATTTGGGATTTTATGCTTCCGGCGTTGACTTCTAAGGCCCTAACTATTTGGTCTGGTGGAGCACCGCCCTAGAGTGAAGCCTAGGTTGCCCGGAACGTAGGAAAGACCATTACCTTCACACTGGTTGCAATTATTCGCTTTATACGATGGAAAAACTGATCTATTTATTTTGTATTTTATGCTTCTGGCGTTGACTTCTTAGGCCCTAACTGTTCGATCTGGTGGAACAACGTCCTAGGGTGAAGCTTAGGGTGTCCGGAAAGTAGAAATGACCATAACTTTCACACTGGTTGCAATTATTCGATTTATACGATGGAAAAGCTGTTGCACCTTTATTGTATTTTATTCATCTGGGGTTGACTGCTAAGGCCGTAGCTATTAGATGTGGTGGAGCAGCGCCCTAGAGTGACGCCTAGGTTGCCCGGGACGTAGAAATGACCATTACTTTCACAATGTTTGCAATTATTCATTTTATACGATGGAAAAGCTTTTGTACTTATATTGTATTTTATTCTCTGGAGTCGACTTCTTAGGCCCTAACAATTCGATCTAGTGGAACAACGCCCTAGAGTGAAGACTTGGTTTCCCGGAACATGGAAATGGCCATTACTTTCACACTGTTTGCAGTTATTCCTGTTATACGATGGAAAGACTTTTGCATGTTTATTGTATTTTATGCTTCTGGCGTTGACTTCTAAGGCCCTAGCTATTCGATTTGGTGGAGCAACGCCCGACAGAGAAGCCTAGGTTGCCCGGAACGTAGAAATGACCATTACATTCACACTGGTTGCAATTATTCGTCTTATACGATGGAAAAGCTGTTGTATTTATATCGTATTTTATGCTTCTCGCGAAGACTTCGTAGGCCCTAACTATTCCATCTGGTGGAACAACGCCCTTGGGTGAAGCATAGGTTGCGCGGAACGAAGAAATGACCATAACTTTCACACTGGTAGCAATTATTCGTTTTATACGATGGAAAAACTGTTTTATTTATTTTGTATTTTATGCTTCTGACGTTGAATCCTAAGGCCCTAACTATTCGATCTGGTGGAACAACGTCCTAGGGTCAAGCCTAGGTTGCGCGGAACGTAGAAATGACCATAAGTTTCACACTGGTAACAATTATTCGTTTTATACGATGGAAAAACTGTTTTATTTATTTTGTATTTTATGCTTCTGGCGTTGACTTCTTATGCCCTAACTATTCCCTCTGGCGGATCAACGCCCTAGAGTGAAACCTACGTTGACCGGAACGTAGAAATGACTATTACTTTCACACTGGTTGCAATTATTCGTTTTATACGATGGAAAAGCTGTTCCATCTATTTTGTATTTTATGCTGCGGGCGTTGACTTCTAAGGCCCTAACTATTCCATCTGGTGGAACAACGCCCTAGGGTGAAGCCTAGGTTGCCTGGAACGTAGAAATGACCATCACTTTCACACGGGTTGCAATTATTCCTGTTATAGGATGGAAAGACTGTTGTATTTTTATTGTATTTTATACTTCACACGTTGACTTCTAAGGCCCTAGCTACTCGATCTGGTCGAGCAACGCCCTAGAGTGAAGCCTAGGTTGCCCGGAACGTAGAAATGACCATAACTTCCACACTGGTTGCAATTATTCGCTTTATACGATGGAAAAGCTGTTGTATTTATATCGTATTTTATGCTTCTGGCGTTGACCTCTTAGGCCCTAACTATTCCATCTGGTGGAACAACGCCGTCGGGTGAAGCCTAGGTTGCGCGGAACGTAGAAATGACCATAACTTTCACACTGGTAGCAATTATTCGTTTTATACGATGGTAAAACTGTTTTATTTATTTGGGATTTTATGCTTCCGGCGTTGACTTCTAAGGCCCTAACTATTTGATCTGGTGGAGCACCGCCCTAGAGTGAAGTCTAGGTTGCCCGGAACGGAGAAATGACCATAACTTTCACACCGGTAGCAATTATTCGTTTTATACGATGGTAAAACTGTTTTGTTTATTTTGTATTTTATGCTTCGGGCGTTGACTTCTAAGGCCCTAACTATTCAATCTGTTGGTGCAACGCCCTAGGGTGAAGCCTAGGTTGCCCGGAAAGTAGAAATGACGTTAACTTTCATACTGGTTGCAATTATTCGTTTTACACGATGGAAAAACTGTTGCATTTATATTGTATTTTATGCTTCGGGCATTGACCTCTAAGGCCCTAACTACTCAATCTGTTCGAGCAACGACCTAGGGCGAAGCCTATGTTGCCCGGAAAGTAGAAATGACCATAACTTTAATCCTGGTTGCAATTATTCGTTTTATATGATGCAACAACTGTTGTATTTATATAGTGTTCTATGCTTCTGGCGTTGACTTCTTAGGCCCTAACTATTCCATCTGGTGGAACAACGCCCTTGGGTGAAGCCTAGGTTGCGCGGAACGTAGCAATGACCATAACTTTCACACTGGTAGCAATTATTCGTTTTATACGATGGAAAAACTGTTCTATTTATTTTGTATTTTATGCTTCGGGCGTTGACTTCTAAGGCCCTAGCTATTCGATCTGGTCGAGCAACGCCCTAGTGTGAAGCCTAGGTTGCCCGGAGCGTAGAAATGACGATAACTTCCACACTGGTTACAATTATTCGTTTTATACGGTGGAAAAGCTGTTGTATTTATATCGCAAGTTAAGCTTCTGGCGTTGACTTCTTAGTCCCTAACTATTCCATCTGTTGGAACAACGCCCTAGGGTGAAGCCTAGGTTGCGCGGAACGTAGAAATGACCATAACTTTCACACTGGTAGCAATTATTCGTTTTATACGATGGAAAAACTGTTTTATTTATTTTGTATTTTATGCTTCTGGCGTTGACTTCTTATGCCCTAACTATTCCCTCTGGAGGATCAACGCCCTAGAGTGAAACCTACGTTGCCCGGAACGTAGAAATGACTATTACTTTCACACTGTTTGCAGTTATTCCTGTTATACGATGGAAAGACTTTTGCATCTTTATTGCATTTTATGCTTCTGGCGTTGACTGCTAAGGCCCTAGCTATTCGATTTGGTGGAGCAACGCCCGAGAGAGAAGCCTAGGTTGCCCGGAACGTAGAAATGACAATTACATTCACACTGGTTGCAATTATTCGTCTTATACGATGGAAAAGCTGTTGTATATATATCGTATTTTATGCTTCTCGCGTTGACTTCGTAGGCCCTAACTATTCCATCTGGTGGAACAACGCCCTTGGGTGTATCCTAGGTTGCGCGGAACGTAGAAATGACCCTAACTTTCACACTGGTAGCAATTATTCGTTTTATACGATGGAAAAACTGTTCTATTTATTTTGTATTTTATGCTACGGGCGTTGACTCCTAATGCCATAACTATTCAATCTGTTGGTGCAACGCCCAAGGGTGAAGCCTATGTTGCCCGGAATGTCGAAATGACGTTAACTTTCATACTGGTTCCAATTATTCGTTTTATACGATGGAAAAGCTGTTTTATTTATTTTGTATTTTATGCTTCTGGCGTTGACTTCTTATGCCCTAACAATTCCCTCTGGCGGATCAACGCCCTAGAGTGAAACCTACGTTGCCCGGAACGTAGAAATGACTGTTACTTTCACACTGGTTGCAATTACTCGTTTTATACGATGGAAAAGCTGTTCCATTTATTTTGTATTTTATGCTTCAGGCGTTGACTCCTAAGGCCCTAACTATTCGACCTGGTGGAACAACGCCCTAGGGTCAAGCCTAGGTTGCGCGGAACGTAGAAATGACCATAAGTTTCACACTGGTAGCAATTATTCGTTTTATACGATGGAAAAACTGTTTCATTTATTTTGTATTTTATGCTTCTGGCGTTGACTTCTTATGCCCTAACTACTCCCTCTGGCGGATCAACGCCCTAGAGTGAAACCTACGTTGCCCGGAACGTAGAAATGACTATTACTTTCACACTGGTTGCAATTATTCGTTTTATACGATGGAAAAGCTGTTCCATTTATTTTGTATTTTATGCTTCGGGCGTTGACTTCTAAGGCCCTAACTATTCCATCTGGTGGAACAACGCCCTAGGGTGAAGCCTAGGTTTCCTGGAACGTAGAAATGACCATCACTTTCACACGGGTTGCAATTATTCCTGTTATAGGATGGAAAGACTGTTGTATTTTTATTGTATTTTATACTTCAGGCGTTGACTTCTAAGGCCCTAGCTATTCGATCTGGTCGAGCAACGCCCTAGAGTGAAGCCTAGGTTGCCCGGGACGTAGAAATGACCATTACTTTCACAATGTTTGCAATTATTCATTTTATACGATGGAAAAGCTTTTGTACTTATATTGTATTTTATTCTTCTGGAGTCGACTTCTTAGGCCCTAACTATTCGATCTAGTGGAACAACGCCCTAGAGTGAAGACTTGGTTTCCCGGAACATGGAAATGGCCATTACTTTCACACTGTTTGCAGTTATTCCTGTTATACGATGGAAAGACTTTTGCATCTTTATTGTATTTTATGCTTCTGGCGTTGACTTCTAAGGCCCTAGCTATTCGATTTGGTGGAGCAACGCCCGAGAGTGAAGCCTAGGTTGCCCGGAACGTAGAAATGACCATTACATTCACACTGGTTGCAATTATTTGTCTTATACGATGGAAAAGCTGTTGTATTTATATCGTATTTTATGCTTCTCGCGTTGACTTCTTAGGCCCTAACTATTCGATCTGGTGGAACAACGCCCTTGGGTGAAGCCTAGGTTGCGCGGAACGTAGAAATGACCATAACTTTCACACTGGTAGCAATTATTCGTATTATACGATGGAAAAACTGTTTTATTTATTTTGTATTTTATGCTTCTGAAGTTGACTTCTAGGGCCCTAACTATTCGATCTGGTGGAGCAACGCCCTAGTGTGAAGCCTAGGTTGCCCGGAACGGAGAAATGACCATAGCTTTCACACCGGTAGCAATTATTCGTTTTATACCATGGTAAAACTGTTCTGTTTATTTTGTATTTTATGCTTCGGGCGTTGACTTCTTAGGCCCTAACTATTCAATCTGTTGGTGCAACGCCCTAGGGTGAAGCCTAGGTTGCGCGGAAAGTAGAAATGACGTTAACTTTCATACAGGTTGCAATTATTCGTTTTACACGATGGAAAAACTGTTGTATTTATATCGTATTTTATGCTTCGGGCATTGACCTCTTAGGCCCTAACTACTCAATCTGTTGGAGCAACGCCCTAGGGTGAAGCCTAGGTTGCCCGGAAAGTAGAAATGACCATAACTTTAATCCTGGTTGCAATTATTCGTTTTATATGATGGAAAAACTGTTGTATTTATATAGTGTTCTATGCTTCTGGCGTTGACTTCTTAGGCCCTAACTATTCCATCTGGTGGAACAACGCCCTTGGGTGAAGCCTAGGTTGCGCGGAACGTAGCAATGACCATAACTTTCATACTGGTAGCAATTATTCGTTTTATACGATGGAAAAACTGTTCTATTTATTTTGTATTTTATGCTTCTGGCGTTGACTTCTTATGCCCTAACTATTCCCTCTTGAGGATCAACGCCCTAGAGTGAAACCTACGTTGCCCGGAACGTAGAAATGACTATTACATTCACACTGGTTGCAATTATACGTTTTATACGATGGAAAAGCTGTTCCATTTGTTTTGTATTTTATGCTTCGGGCGTTGACTTCTAAGGCCCTAACTATTCCATCTTGTGGAACAACGCCCTAGGGTGAACCCTAGGTTGCCTGGAACGTAGAAATGACCATCACTTTCACACGGGTTGCAATTATTCCTGTTATAGGATGGAAAAACTGTTGTACTTTTATTGTATTTTATACTTCAGGCGTTGGCTTCTAAGGCCCTAGCTATTCAATCTGGTCGAGCAACGCCCTACAGTGAAGCCTAGGTTGCCCGGAACGTAGAAATGACCATAACTTCCACACTGGTTGCAATTATTCGTTTTATACGATGGAAAAGCTGTTGTATTTATATCGTATTTTATGCTTCGGGCGTTGACTCCTAAGGCCCTAACTATTCGATCTGGTGGAACAACGCCCTAGGGTCAAGCCTAGGTTGCGCGGAACGTAGAAATGACCATAAGTTTCACAATGGTAACAATTATTCGTTTTATACGATGGAAAAACTGTTTTATTTATTTTGTATTTTATGCTTCTGGCGTTGACTTCTTATGCCCTAACTATTCCCTCTGGCGGATCAACGCCCTAGAGTGAAACCTACGTTGCCCGGAACGTAGAAATGACCATAACTTCCACACTGGTTGCAATTATTCGTTTTATACGATGGAAAAGCTGTTGTATTTATATCGTATTTTATGCTTCTGGCGTTGACCTCTTAGGCCCTAACTATTCCATCTGGTGGAACAACGCCCTAGAGTGAAGCCTAGGTTGCCCGGAACGTAGAAAAGACCATTACCTTCACACTGGTTGCAATTATTCGCTTTATACGATGGAAAAACTGATCTATTTATTTTGTATTTTATGCTTCTGGCGTTGACTTCTTAGGCCCTAACTGTTCGATCTGGTGGAACAACGTCCTAGGGTGAAGCCTAGGGTGTCCGGAAAGTAGAAATGACCATAACTTTCACACTGGTTGCAATTATTCGATTTATACGATGGAAAAGCTGTTGCACCTTTATTGTATTTTATTCATCTGGGGTTGACTGCTAAGGCCGTAGCTATTAGATGTGGTGGAGCAGCGCCCTAGAGTGACGCCTAGGTTGCCCGGGACGTAGAAATGACCATTACTTTCACAATGTTTGCAATTATTCATTTTATACGATGGAAAAGCTTTTGTACTTATATTGTATTTTATTCTCTGGAGTCGACTTCTTAGGCCCTAACTATTCGATCTAGTGGAACAACGCCCTAGAGTGAAGACTTGGTTTCCCGGAACATGGAAATGGCCATTACTTTCACACTGTTTGCAGTTATTCCTGTTATACGATGGAAAGACTTTTGCATGTTTATTGTATTTTATGCTTCTGGCGTTGACTTCTAAGGCCCTAGCTATTCGATTTGGTGGAGCAACGCCCGACAGAGAAGCCTAGGTTGCCCGGAACGTAGAAATGACCATTACATTCACACTGGTTGCAATTATTCGTCTTATACGATGGAAAAGCTGTTGTATTTATATCGTATTTTATGCTTCTCGCGAAGACTTCGTAAGCCCTAACTATTCCATCTGGTGGAACGTCGCCCTTGGGTGAAGCATAGGTTGCGCGGAACGAAGAAATGACCATAACTTTCACACTGGTAGCAATTATTCGTTTTATACGATGGTAAAACTGTTTTATTTATTTTGTATTTTATGCTTCTGGCGTTGACTTCTTAGGCCCTAACTGTTCGATCTGGTGGAACAACGCCCTAGGGTGAAGCCTAGGTTGCGCGGAACGTAGAAATGACCATAATTTTCACACTGGTAGCAATTATTCGTTTTATACGATGGAAAATCTGTTTTATTTACTTTGTATTTTATGCTTCTGGCGTTGACTTCTTATGCCCTAACTATTCCCTCTGGCGGATCAACGCCCTAGAGTGAAACCTACGTTGCCCGGAACGTAGAAATGACTATTACTTTCACACTGGTTGCAATTATTCGTTTTATACGATGGAAAAGCTGTTCCATTTATTTTGTATTTTATGCTTCGGGCGTTGACTTCTAAGGCCTTAACTATTCGATCTGGTGGAACAACGCCCTAGGGTGAAGCCTAGGTTGCGCGGAACGTAGAAATGACCATAACTTTCACACTGGTAGCAATTATTCGTTTTATACGATGGAAAAACTGTTTTATTTATTTTGTATTTTATGCTTCTGGCGTTGACTTCTTATGCCCTAACTATTCCCTCTGGAGGATCAACGCCCTAGAGTGAAACCTACGTTGCACGGAACGTAGAAATGACTATTACTTTCACACTGGTTGCAATTATTCGTTTTATACGATGGAAAAGCTGTTACATTTATTTTGTATTTTATGCTTCGGGCGTTGACTTCTAAGGCCCTAACTATTCCATCTGGTGGAACAACGCCCTAGGGTGAAGCCTAGGTTGCCTGGAACGTAGAAATGACCATCACTATCACACGGGTTGCAATTATTCCTGTTATAGGATGGAAAGACTGTTGTACTTTTATTGTATTTTATACTTCAGGCGTTGGCTTCTAAGGCCCTAACTATTCGATCTGGTGGAACAACGCCCTTGGGTGAAGCCTAGGTTGCGCGGAACGTAGAAATGACCATAACTTTCACACTGGTAGCAATTATTCGTATTATACGATGGAAAAACTGTTTTATTTATTTTGTATTTTATGCTTCTGAAGTTGACTTCTAGGGCCCTAACTATTCGATCTCGTGGAGCAACGCCCTAGTGTGAAGCCTAGGTTGCCCGGAACGGAGAAATGACCATAACTTTCACACCGGTAGCAATTATTCGTTTTATACCATGGTAAAACTGTTCTGTTTATTTTGTATTTTATGCTTCGGGCGTTGACTTCTTAGGCCCTAACTATTCAATCTGTTGGTGCAACGCCCTAGGGTGAAGCCTAGGTTGCCTGGAACGTAGAAATGACCATCACTTTCACACGGGTTGCAATTATTCCTGTTATAGGACGGAAAGACTGTTGTATTTTTATTGTATTTTATACTTCAGGCGTTGACTTCTAAGGCCCTAGCTATTCGATCTGGTCGAGCAACGCCCTAGAGTGAAGCCTAGGTTGCCCGGAACGTAGAAATGACCATTACATTCACACTGGTTGCAATTATTTGTCTTATACGATGGAAAAGCTGTTGTATTTATATCGTATTTTATGCTTCTCGCGTTGACTTCTTAGGCCCTAACTATTCGATCTGGTGGAACAACGCCCCTGGGTGAAGCCTAGGTTGCGCGGAACGTAGCAATGACCATAACTTTCATACTGGTAGCAATTATTCGTTTTATACGATGGAAAAACTGTTCTATTTATTTTGTATTTTATGCTTCTGGCGTTGACTTCTTATGCCCTAACTATTCCCTCTTGAGGATCAACGCCCTAGAGTGAAACCTACGTTGCCCGGAACGTAGAAATGACTATTACTTTCACACTGGTTGCAATTATACGTTTTATACGATGGAAAAGCTGTTCCATTTGTTTTGTATTTTATGCTTCGGGCGTTGACTTCTAAGGCCCTAACTATTCCATCTTGTGGAACAACGCCCTAGGGTGAACCCTAGGTTGCCTGGAACGTAGAAATGACCATCACTTTCACACGGGTTGCAATTATTCCTGTTATAGGATGGAAAAACTGTTGTACTTTTATTGTATTTTATACTTCAGGCGTTGGCTTCTAAGGCCCTAGCTATTCAATCTGGTCGAGCAACGCCCTACAGTGAAGCCTAGGTTGCCCGGAACGTAGAAATGACCATAACTTCCACACTGGTTGCAATTATTCGTTTTATACGATGGAAAAGCTGTTGTATTTATATCGTATTTTATGCTTCGGGCGTTGACTCCTAAGGCCCTAACTATTCGATCTGGTGGAACAACGCCCTAGGGTCAAGCCTAGGTTGCGCGGAACGTAGAAATGACCATAAGTTTCACAATGGTAACAATTATTCGTTTTATACGATGGAAAAACTGTTTTATTTATTTTGTATTTTATGCTTCTGGCGTTGACTTCTTATGCCCTAACTATTCCCTCTGGCGGATCAACGCCCTAGAGTGAAACCTACGTTGCCCGGAAAGTAGAAATGACCATAACTTCCACACTGGTTGCAATTATTCGTTTTATACGATGGAAAAGCTGTTGTATTTATATCGTATTTTATGCTTCTGGCGTTGACCTCTTAGGCCCTAACTATTCCATCTGGTGGAACAACGCCCTAGAGTGAAGCCTAGGTTGCCCGGAACGTAGAAAAGACCATTACCTTCACACTGGTTGCAATTGTTCGCTTTATACGATGGAAAAACTGATCTATTTATTTTGTATTTTATGCTTCTGGCGTTGACTTCTTAGGCCCTAACTGTTCGATCTGGTGGAACAACGTCCTAGGGTGAAGCCTAGGGTGTCCGGAAAGTAGAAATGACCATAACTTTCACACTGGTTGCAATTATTCGATTTATACGATGGAAAAGCTGTTGCACCTTTATTGTATTTTATTCATCTGGGGTTGACTGCTAAGGCCGTAGCTATTAGATGTGGTGGAGCAGCGCCCTAGAGTGACGCCTAGGTTGCCCGGGACGTAGAAATGACCATTACTTTCACAATGTTTGCAATTATTCATTTTATACGATGGAAAAGCTTTTGTACTTATATTGTATTTTATTCTCTGGAGTCGACTTCTTAGGCCCTAACTATTCGATCTAGTGGAACAACGCCCTAGAGTGAAGACTTGGTTTCCCGGAACATGGAAATGGCCATTACTTTCACACTGTTTGCAGTTATTCCTGTTATACGATGGAAAGACTTTTGCATGTTTATTGTATTTTATGCTTCTGGCGTTGACTTCTAAGGCCCTAGCTATTCGATTTGGTGGAGCAACGCCCGACAGAGAAGCCTAGGTTGCCCGGAACGTAGAAATGACCATTACATTCACACTGGTTGCAATTATTCGTCTTATACGATGGAAAAGCTGTTGTATTTATATCGTATTTTATGCTTCTCGCGAAGACTTCGTAGGCCCTAACTATTCCATCTGGTGGAACATCGCCCTTGGGTGAAGCATAGGTTGCGCGGAACGAAGAAATGACCATAACTTTCACACTGGTAGCAATTATTCGTTTTATACGATGGAAAATCTGTTTTATTTACTTTGTATTTTATGCTTCTGGCGTTGACTTCTTATGCCCTAACTATTCCCTCTGGCGGATCAACGCCCTAGAGTGAAACCTACGTTGCCCGGAACGTAGAAATGACTATTACTTTCACACTGGTTGCAATTATTCGTTTTATACGATGGAAAAGCTGTTCCATTTATTTTGTATTTTATGCTTCGGGCGTTGACTTCTAAGGCCTTAACTATTCGATCTGGTGGAACAACGCCCTAGGGTGAAGCCTAGGTTGCGCGGAACGTAGAAATGACCATAACTTTCACACTGGTAGCAATTATTCGTTTTATACGATGGAAAAACTGTTTTATTTATTTTGTATTTTATGCTTCTGGCGTTGACTTCTTATGCCCTAACTATTCCCTCTGGAGGATCAACGCCCTAGAGTGAAACCTACGTTGCACGGAACGTAGAAATGACTATTACTTTCACACTGGTTGCAATTATTCGTTTTATACGATGGAAAAGCTGTTACATTTATTTTGTATTTTATGCTTCGGGCGTTGACTTCTAAGGCCCTAACTATTCCATCTGGTGGAACAACGCCCTAGGGTGAAGCCTAGGTTGCCTGGAACGTAGAAATGACCATCACTATCACACGGGTTGCAATTATTCCTGTTATAGGATGGAAAGACTGTTGTACTTTTATTGTATTTTATACTTCAGGCGTTGGCTTCTAAGGCCCTAACTATTCGATCTGGTGGAACAACGCCCTTGGGTGAAGCCTAGGTTGCGCGGAACGTAGAAATGACCATAACTTTCACACTGGTAGCAATTATTCGTATTATACGATGGAAAAACTGTTTTATTTATTTTGTATTTTATGCTTCTGAAGTTGACTTCTAGGGCCCTAACTATTCGATCTGGTGGAGCAACGCCCTAGTGTGAAGCCTAGGTTGCCCGGAACGGAGAAATGACCATAACTTTCACACCGGTAGCAATTATTCGTTTTATACCATGGTAAAACTGTTCTGTTTATTTTGTATTTTATGCTTCGGGCGTTGACTTCTTAGGCCCTAACTATTCAATCTGTTGGTGCAACGCCCTAGGGTGAAGCCTAGGTTGCCCGGAAAGTAGAAATGACGTTAACTTTCATACAGGTTGCAATTATTCGTTTTACACGATGGAAAAACTGTTGTATTTATATCGTATTTTATGCTTCGGGCATTGACCTCTTAGGCCCTATCTACTCAATCTGTTGGAGCAACGCCCTAGGGTGAAGCCTAGGTTGCCCGGAAAGTAGAAATGACCATAACTTTAATCCTGGTTGCAATTATTCGTTTTATATGATGGAAAAACTGTTGTATTTATATAGTGTTCTATGCTTCTGGCGTTGACTTCTTAGGCCCTAACTATTCCATCTGGTGGAACAACGCCCTTGGGTGAAGCCTAGGTTGCGCGGAACGTAGCAATGACCATAACTTTCATACTGGTAGCAATTATTCGTTTTATACGATGGAAAAACTGTTCTATTTATTTTGTATTTTATGCTTCTGGCGTTGACTTCTTATGCCCTAACTATTCCCTCTTGAGGATCAACGCCCTAGAGTGAAACCAACGTTGCCCGGAACGTAGAAATGACTATTACTTTCACACTGGTTGCAATTATACGTTTTATACGATGGAAAAGCTGTTCCATTTATTTTGTATTTTATGCTTCGGGCGTTGACTTCTAAGGCCCTAACTATTCCATCTTGTGGAACAACGCCCTAGGGTGAACCCTAGGTTGCCTGGAACGTAGAAATGACCATCACTATCACACGGGTTGCAATTATTCCTGTTATAGGATGGAAAAACTGTTGTACTTTTATTGTATTTTATACTTCAGGCGTTGGCTTCTAAGGCCCTAGCTATTCAATCTGGTCGAGCAACGCCCTACAGTGAAGCCTAGGTTGCCCGGAACGTAGAAATGACCATAACTTCCACACTGGTTGCAATTATTCGTTTTATACGATGGAAAAGCTGTTGTATTTATATCGTATTTTATGCTTCGGGCGTTGACTCCTAAGGCCCTAACTATTCGATCTGGTGGAACAACGCCCTAGGGTCAAGCCTAGGTTGCGCGGAACGTAGAAATGACCATAAGTTTCACAATGGTAACAATTATTCGTTTTATACGATGGAAAAACTGTTTTATTTATTTTGTATTTTATGCTTCTGGCGTTGACTTCTTATGCCCTAACTATTCCGTCTGGCGGATCAACGCCCTAGAGTGAAACCTACGTTGCCCGGAACGTAGAAATGACCATAATTTTCACACTGGTAGCAATTATTCGTTTTATACGATGGAAAATCTGTTTTATTTACTTTGTATTTTATGCTTCTGGCGTTGACTTCTTATGCCCTAACTATTCCCTCTGGCGGATCAACGCCCTAGAGTGAAACCTACGTTGCCCGGAACGTAGAAATGACTATTACTTTCACACTGGTTGCAATTATTCGTTTTATACGATGGAAAAGCTGTTCCATTTATTTTGTATTTTATGCTTCGGGCGTTGACTTCTAAGGCCTTAACTATTCGATCTGGTGGAACAACGCCCTAGGGTGAAGCCTAGGTTGCGCGGAACGTAGAAATGACCATAACTTTCACACTGGTAGCAATTATTCGTTTTATACGATGGAAAAACTGTTTTATTTATTTTGTATTTTATGCTTCTGGCGTTGACTTCTTATGCCCTAACTATTCCCTCTGGAGGATCAACGCCCTAGAGTGAAACCTACGTTGCACGGAACGTAGAAATGACTATTACTTTCACACTGGTTGCAATTATTCGTTTTATACGATGGAAAAGCTGTTACATTTATTTTGTATTTTATGCTTCGGGCGTTGACTTCTAAGGCCCTAACTATTCCATCTGGTGGAACAACGCCCTAGGGTGAAGCCTAGGTTGCCTGGAACGTAGAAATGACCATCACTATCACACGGGTTGCAATTATTCCTGTTATAGGATGGAAAGACTGTTGTACTTTTATTGTATTTTATACTTCAGGCGTTGGCTTCTAAGGCCCTAACTATTCGATCTGGTGGAACAACGCCCTTGGGTGAAGCCTAGGTTGCGCGGAACGTAGAAATGACCATAACTTTCACACTGGTAGCAATTATTCGTATTATACGATGGAAAAACTGTTTTATTTATTTTGTATTTTATGCTTCTGAAGTTGACTTCTAGGGCCCTAACTATTCGATCTGGTGGAGCAACGCCCTAGTGTGAAGCCTAGGTTGCCCGGAACGGAGAAATGACCATAACTTTCACACCGGTAGCAATTATTCGTTTTATACCATGGTAAAACTGTTCTGTTTATTTTGTATTTTATGCTTCGGGCGTTGACTTCTTAGGCCCTAACTATTCAATCTGTTGGTGCAACGCCCTAGGGTGAAGCCTAGGTTGCCTGGAACGTAGAAATGACCATCACTTTCACACGGGTTGCAATTATTCCTGTTATAGGACGGAAAGACTGTTGTATTTTTATTGTATTTTATACTTCAGGCGTTGACTTCTAAGGCCCTAGCTATTCGATCTGGTCGAGTAACGCCCTAGAGTGAAGCCTAGGTTGCCCGGAACGTAGAAATGACCATTACATTCACACTGGTTGCAATTATTTGTCTTATACGATGGAAAAGCTGTTGTATTTATATCGTATTTTATGCTTCTCGCGTTGACTTCTTAGGCCCTAACTATTCGATCTGGTGGAACAACGCCCCTGGGTGAAGCCGAGGTTGCGCGGAACGTAGAAATGACCATAACTTTCACACTGGTAGCAATTATTCGTATTATACGATGGAAAAACTGTTTTATTTATTTTGTATTTTATGCTTCTGAAGTTGACTTCTAGGGCCCTAACTATTCGATCTGGTGGAGCAACGCCCTAGTGTGAAGCCTAGGTTGCCCGGAACGGAGAAATGACCATAACTTTCACACCGGTAGCAATTATTCGTTTTATACCATGGTAAAACTGTTCTGTTTATTTTGTATTTTATGCTTCGGGCGTTGACTTCTTAGGCCCTAACTATTCAATCTGTTGGTGCAACGCCCTAGGGTGAAGCCTAGGTTGCCCGGAAAGTAGAAATGACGTTAACTTTCATACAGGTTGCAATTATTCGTTTTACACGATGGAAAAACTGTTGTATTTATATCGTATTTTATGCTTCGGGCATTGACCTCTTAGGCCCTATCTACTCAATCTGTTGGAGCAACGCCCTAGGGTGAAGCCTAGGTTGCCCGGAAAGTAGAAATGACCATAACTTTAATCCTGGTTGCAATTATTCGTTTTATATGATGGAAAAACTGTTGTATTTATATAGTGTTCTATGCTTCTGGCGTTGACTTCTTAGGCCCTAACTATTCCATCTGGTGGAACAACGCCCTTGGGTGAAGCCTAGGTTGCGCGGAACGTAGCAATGACCATAACTTTCATACTGGTAGCAATTATTCGTTTTATACGATGGAAAAACTGTTCTATTTATTTTGTATTTTATGCTTCTGGCGTTGACTTCTTATGCCCTAACTATTCCCTCTTGAGGATCAACGCCCTAGAGTGAAACCAACGTTGCCCGGAACGTAGAAATGACTATTACTTTCACACTGGTTGCAATTATACGTTTTATACGATGGAAAAGCTGTTCCATTTATTTTGTATTTTATGCTTCGGGCGTTGACTTCTAAGGCCCTAACTATTCCATCTTGTGGAACAACGCCCTATGGTGAACCCTAGGTTGCCTGGAACGTAGAAATGACCATCACTATCACACGGGTTGCAATTATTCCTGTTATAGGATGGAAAAACTGTTGTACTTTTATTGTATTTTATACTTCAGGCGTTGGCTTCTAAGGCCCTAGCTATTCAATCTGGTCGAGCAACGCCCTACAGTGAAGCCTAGGTTGCCCGGAACGTAGAAATGACCATAACTTCCACACTGGTTGCAATTATTCGTTTTATACGATGGAAAAGCTGTTGTATTTATATCGTATTTTATGCTTCGGGCGTTGACTCCTAAGGCCCTAACTATTCGATCTGGTGGAACAACGCCCTAGGGTCAAGCCTAGGTTGCGCGGAACGTAGAAATGACCATAAGTTTCACAATGGTAACAATTATTCGTTTTATACGATGGAAAAACTGTTTTATTTATTTTGTATTTTATGCTTCTGGCGTTGACTTCTTATGCCCTAACTATTCCCTCTGGCGGATCAACGCCCTAGAGTGAAACCTACGTTGCCCGGAACGTAGAAATGACCATAACTTCCACACTGGTTGCAATTATTCGTTTTATACGATGGAAAAGCTGTTGTATTTATATCGTATTTTATGCTTCTGGCGTTGACCTCTTAGGCCCTAACTATTCCATCTGGTGGAACAACGCCCTAGAGTGAAGCCTAGGTTGCCCGGAACGTAGAAAAGACCATTACCTTCACACTGGTTGCAATTATTCGCTTTATACGATGGAAAAACTGATCTACTTATTTTGTATTTTATGCTTCTGGCGTTGACTTCTTAGGCCCTAACTGTTCGATCTGGTGGAACAACGTCCTAGGGTGAAGCCTAGGGTGTCCGGAAAGTAGAAATGACCATAACTTTCACACTGGTTGCAATTATTCGATTTATACGATGGAAAAGCTGTTGCACCTTTATTGTATTTTATTCATCTGGGGTTGACTGCTAAGGCCGTAGCTATTAGATGTGGTGGAGCAGCGCCCTAGAGTGACGCCTAGGTTGCCCGGGACGTAGAAATGACCATTACTTTCACAATGTTTGCAATTATTCATTTTATACGATGGAAAAGCTTTTGTACTTATATTGTATTTTATTCTCTGGAGTCGACTTCTTAGGCCCTAACTATTCAATCTGTTGGTGCAACGCCCTAGGGTGAAGCCTAGGTTGCCCGGAAAGTAGAAATGACGTTAACTTTCATACAGGTTGCAATTATTCGTTTTACACGATGGAAAAACTGTTGTATTTATATCGTATTTTATGCTTCGGGCATTGACCTCTTAGGCCCTATCTACTCAATCTGTTGGAGCAACGCCCTAGGGTGAAGCCTAGGTTGCCCGGAAAGTAGAAATGACCATAACTTTAATCCTGGTTGCAATTATTCGTTTTATATGATGGAAAAACTGTTGTATTTATATAGTGTTCTATGCTTCTGGCGTTGACTTCTTAGGCCCTAACTATTCCATCTGGTGGAACAACGCCCTTGGGTGAAGCCTAGGTTGCACGGAACGTAGCAATGACCATAACTTTCATACTGGTAGCAATTATTCGTTTTATACGATGGAAAAACTGTTCTATTTATTTTGTATTTTATGCTTCTGGCGTTGACTTCTTATGCCCTAACTATTCCCTCTTGAGGATCAACGCCCTAGAGTGAAACCAACGTTGCCCGGAACGTAGAAATGACTATTACTTTCACACTGGTTGCAATTATACGTTTTATACGATGGAAAAGCTGTTCCATTTATTTTGTATTTTATGCTTCGGGCGTTGACTTCTAAGGCCCTAACTATTCCATCTTGTGGAACAACGCCCTAGGGTGAACCCTAGGTTGCCTGGAACGTAGAAATGACCATCACTATCACACGGGTTGCAATTATTCCTGTTATAGGATGGAAAAACTGTTGTACTTTTATTGTATTTTATACTTCAGGCGTTGGCTTCTAAGGCCCTAGCTATTCAATCTGGTCGAGCAACGCCCTACAGTGAAGCCTAGGTTGCCCGGAACGTAGAAATGACCATAACTTCCACACTGGTTGCAATTATTCGTTTTATACGATGGAAAAGCTGTTGTATTTATATCGTATTTTATGCTTCGGGCGTTGACTCCTAAGGCCCTAACTATTCGATCTGGTGGAACAACGCCCTAGGGTCAAGCCTAGGTTGCGCGGAACGTAGAAATGACCATAAGTTTCACAATGGTAACAATTATTCGTTTTATACGATGGAAAAACTGTTTTATTTATTTTGTATTTTATGCTTCTGGCGTTGACTTCTTATGCCCTAACTATTCCCTCTGGCGGATCAACGCCCTAGAGTGAAACCTACGTTGCCCGGAACGTAGAAATGACCATAACTTCCACACTGGTTGCAATTATTCGTTTTATACGATGGAAAAGCTGTTGTATTTATATCGTATTTTATGCTTCTGGCGTTGACCTCTTAGGCCCTAACTATTCCATCTGGTGGAACAACGCCCTAGAGTGAAGCCTAGGTTGCCCGGAACGTAGAAAAGACCATTACCTTCACACTGGTTGCAATTATTCGCTTTATACGATGGAAAAACTGATCTACTTATTTTGTATTTTATGCTTCTGGCGTTGACTTCTTAGGCCCTAACTGTTCGATCTGGTGGTACAACGTCCTAGGGTGAAGCCTAGGGTGTCCGGAAAGTAGAAATGACCATAACTTTCACACTGGTTGCAATTATTCGATTTATACGATGGAAAAGCTGTTGCACCTTTATTGTATTTTATTCATCTGGGGTTGACTGCTAAGGCCGTAGCTATTAGATGTGGTGGAGCAGCGCCCTAGAGTGACGCCTAGGTTGCCCGGGACGTAGAAATGACCATTACTTTCACAATGTTTGCAATTATTCATTTTATCCGATGGAAAAGCTTTTGTACTTATATTGTATTTTATTCTCTGGAGTCGACTTCTTAGGCCCTAACTATTCGATCTAGTGGAACAACGCCCTAGAGTGAAGACTTGGTTTCCCGGAACATGGAAATGGCCATTACTTTCACACTGTTTGCAGTTATTCCTGTTATACGATGGAAAGACTTTTGCATGTTTATTGTATTTTATGCTTCTGGCGTTGACTTCTAAGGCCCTAGCTATTCGATTTGGTGGAGCAACGCCCGACAGAGAAGCCTAGGTTGCCCGGAACGTAGAAATGACCATTACATTCACACTGGTTGCAATTATTCGTCTTATACGATGGAAAAGCTGTTGTATTTATATCGTATTTTATGCTTCTCGCGAAGACTTCGTAGGCCCTAACTATTCCATCTGGTGGAACAACGCCCTTGGGTGAAGCATAGGTTGCGCGGAACGAGGAAATGACCATAACTTTCACACTGGTAGCAATTATTCGTTTTATACGATGGTAAAACTGTTTTATTTATTTTGTATTTTATGCTTCTGGCGTTGACTTCTTAGGCCCTAACTGTTCGATCTGGTGGAACAACGCCCTAGGGTGAAGCCTAGGTTGCGCGGAACGTAGAAATGACCATAACTTTCACACTGGTAGCAATTATTCGTTTTATACGATGGAAAAACTGTTTTATTTATTTTGTATTTTATGCTTCGGGCGTTGACTTCTAAGGCCCTAACTATTCCATCTGGTGGAACAACGCCCTAGGGTGAAGCCTAGGTTGCCTGGAACGTAGAAATGACCATAACTTTCACACTGGTAGCAATTATTCGTTTTATACGATGGAAAAACTGTTTTATTTATTTTGTATTTTATGCTTCTGGCGTTGACTTCTTATGCCCTAACTATTCCCTCTGGAGGATCAACGCCCTAGAGTGAAACCTACGTTGCACGGAACGTAGAAATGACTATTACTTTCACACTGGTTGCAATTATTCGTTTTATACGATGGAAAAGCTGTTACATTTATTTTGTATTTTATGCTTCGGGCGTTGACTTCTAAGGCCCTAACTATTCCATCTGGTGGAACAACGCCCTAGGGTGAAGCCTAGGTTGCCTGGAACGTAGAAATGACCATCACTATCACACGGGTTGCAATTATTCCTGTTATAGGATGGAAAGACTGTTGTACTTTTATTGTATTTTATACTTCAGGCGTTGGCTTCTAAGGCCCTAGCTATTCGATCTGGTCGGGCAACGCCCTAGAGTGAAGCCTAGGTTGCCCGGAACGTAGAAATGACCATAACTTCCACACTGGTAGCAATTATTCGTCTTATACGATGGAAAAGCTGTGGCATCTTTATTGTATTTTATTCATCTGGGGTTGACTTCTAAGGCCGTAGCTATTAGATGTGGTGGAGCAACGCCCTAGAGTGACGCCCAAGTTGCCCGGAACGTAGAAATGACCATTACCTTCACACTGGTTGCAATTATTCGTTTTATACGATGAAAAAGCTGTTCCATTTATTTTGTATTTTATGCTTCGGGCGTTGACTTCTAAGGCCCTAACTATTCCATCTGGTGGAACAACGCCCTAGAGTGAAACCTACGTTGCCCGGAACGTAGAAATGACCATAACTTCCACACTGGTTGCAATTATTCGTTTTATACGATGGAAAAGCTGTTGTATTTATATCGTATTTTATGCTTCTGGCGTTGACCTCTTAGGCCCTAACTATTCCATCTGGTGGAACAACGCCGTCGGGTGAAGCCTAGGTTGCGCGGAACGTAGAAATGACCATTACTTTCACACTGGTAGCAATTATTCGTTTTATACGATGGTAAAACTGTTTTATTTATTTGGGATTTTATGCTTCCGGCGTTGACTTCTAAGGCCCTAACTATTTGATCTGGTGGAGCACCGCCCTAGAGTGAAGCCTAGGTTGCCCGGAACGTAGAAAAGACCATTACCTTCACATTGGTTGCAATTATTCGCTTTATACGATGGAAAAACTGATCTATTTATTTTGTATTTTATGCTTCTGGCGTTGACTTCTTAGGCCCTAACTGTTCGATCTGGTGGAACAACGTCCTAGGGTGAAGCCTAGGGTGTCCGGAAAGTAGAAATGACCATAACTTTCACACTGGTTGCAATTATTCGATTTATACGATTGAAAAGCTGTTGCACCTTTATTGTATTTTATTCATCTGGGGTTGACTGCTAAGGCCGTAGCTATTAGATGTGGTGGAGCAGCGCCCTAGAGTGACGCCTAGGTTGCCCGGGACGTAGAAATGACCATTACTTTCACAATGTTTGCAATTATTCATTTTATACGATGGAAAAGCTTTTGTACTTATATTGTATTTTATTCTCTGGAGTCGACTTCTTAGGCCCTAACTATTCGATCTAGTGGAACAACGCCATAGAGTGAAGACTTGGTTTCCCGGAACATGGAAATGGCCATTACTTTCACACTGTTTGCAGTTATTCCTGTTATACGATGGAAAGACTTTTGCATGTTTATTGTATTTTATGCTTCTGGCGTTGACTTCTAAGGCCCTAGCTATTCGATTTGGTGGAGCAACGACCGACAGAGAAGCCTAGGTTGCCCGGAACGTAGAAATGACCATTACATTCACACTGGTTGCAATTATTCGTCTTATACGATGGAAAAGCTGTTGTATTTATATCGTATTTTATGCTTCTCGCGAAGACTTCGTAGGCCCTAACTATTCCATCTGGTGGAACAACGCCCTTGGGTGAAGCATAGGTTGCGCGGAACGAAGAAATGACCATAACTTTCACACTGGTAGCAATTATTCGTTTTATACGATGGAAAAACTGTTTTATTTATTTTGTATTTTATGCTTCTGACGTTGAATCCTAAGGCCCTAACTATTCGATCTGGTGGAACAACGTCCTAGGGTCAAGCCTAGGTTGCGCGGAACGTAGAAATGACCATAAGTTTCACACTGGTAACAATTATTCGTTTTATACGATGGAAAAACTGTTTTATTTATTTTGTATTTTATGCTTCTGGCGTTGACTTCTTATGCCCTAACTATTCCCTCTGGCGGATCAACGCCCTAGAGTGAAACCTACGTTGACCGGAACGTAGAAATGACTATTACTTTCACACTGGTTGCAATTATTCGTTTTATACGATGGAAAAGCTGTTCCATTTATTTTGTATTTTATGCTGCGGGCGTTGACTTCTAAGGCCCTAACTATTCCATCTGGTGGAACAACGCCCTAGGGTGAAGCCTAGGTTGCCTGGAACGTAGAAATGACCATCACTTTCACACGGGTTGCAATTATTCCTGTTATAGGATGGAAAGACTGTTGTATTTTTATTGTATTTTATACTTCAGGCGTTGACTTCTAAGGCCCTAGCTATTCGATCTGGTCGAGCAACGCCCTAGAGTGAAACCTAGGTTGCCCGGAACGTAGAAATGACCATAACTTCCACACTGGTTGCAATTATTCGTTTTATACGATGGTAAAACTGTTTTATTTATTTGGGATTTTATGCTTCCGGCGTTGACTTCTAAGGCCCTAACTATTTGGTCTGGTGGAGCACCGCCCTAGAGTGAAGCCTAGGTTGCGCGGAACGTAGAAATGACCATAACTTTCACACTGGTAGCAATTATTCGTTTTATACGATGGTAAAACTATTTTATTTATTTGGGATTTTATGCTTCCGGCGTTGACTTCTAAGGCCCTAACTATTTGATCTGGTGGAGCACCGCCCTAGAGTGAAGCCTAGGTTGCCCGGAACGTAGAAAAGACCATTACCTTCACACTGGTTGCAATTATTCGCTTTATACGATGGAAAAACTGATCTATTTATTTTGTATTTTATGCTTCTGGCGTTGACTTCTTAGGCCCTAACTGTTCGATCTGGTGGAACAACGTCCTAGGGTGAAGCCTAGGGTGCCCGGAAAGTAGAAATGACCATAACTTTCACACTGGTTGCAATTATTCGATTTATACGATGGAAAAGCTGTTGCACCTTTATTGTATTTTATTCATCTGGGGTTGACTGCTAAGGCCGTAGCTATTAGATGTGGTGGAGCAGCGCCCTAGAGTGACGCCTAGGTTGCCCGGGACGTAGAAATGACCATTACTTTCACAATGTTTGCAATTATTCATTTTATACGATGGAAAAGCTTTTGTACTTATATTGTATTTTATTCTCTGGAGTCGACTTCTTAGGCCCTAACAATTCGATCTAGTGGAACAACGCCCTAGAGTGAAGACTTGGTTTCCCGGAACATGGAAATGGCCATTACTTTCACACTGTTTGCAGTTATTCCTGTTATACGATGGAAAGACTTTTGCATGTTTATTGTATTTTATGCTTCTGGCGTTGACTTCTAAGGCCCTAGCTATTCGATTTGGTGGAGCAACGCCCGACAGAGAAGCCTAGGTTGCCCGGAACGTAGAAATGACCATTACATTCACACTGGTTGCAATTATTCGTCTTATACGATGGAAAAGCTGTTGTATTTATATCGTATTTTATGCTTCTCGCGAAGACTTCGTAGGCCCTAACTATTCCATCTGGTGGAACAACGCCCTTGGGTGAAGCATAGGTTGCGCGGAACGAAGAAATGACCATAACTTTCACACTGGTAGCAATTATTCGTTTTATACGATGGAAAAACTGTTTTATTTATTTTGTATTTTATGCTTCTGACGTTGAATCCTAAGGCCCTAACTATTCGATCTGGTGGAACAACGTCCTAGGGTCAAGCCTAGGTTGCGCGGAACGTAGAAATGACCATAAGTTTCACACTGGTAACAATTATTCGTTTTATACGATGGAAAAACTGTTTTATTTATTTTGTATTTTATGCTTCTGGCGTTGACTTCTTATGCCCTAACTATTCCCTCTGGCGGATCAACGCCCTAGAGTGAAACCTACGTTGACCGGAACGTAGAAATGACTATTACTTTCACACTGGTTGCAATTATTCGTTTTATACGATGGAAAAGCTGTTCCATTTATTTTGTATTTTATGCTGCGGGCGTTGACTTCTAAGGCCCTAACTATTCCATCTGGTGGAACAACGCCCTAGGGTGAAGCCTAGGTTGCCTGGAACGTAGAAATGACCATCACTTTCACACGGGTTGCAATTATTCCTGTTATAGGATGGAAAGACTGTTGTATTTTTATTGTATTTTATGCTTCAGGCGTTGACTTCTAAGGCCCTAGCTATTCGATCTGGTCGAGCAACGCCCTAGAGTGAAACCTAGGTTGCCCGGAACGTAGAAATGACCATAACTTCCACACTGGTTGCAATTATTCGCTTTATACGATGGAAAAGCTGTTGTATTTATATCGTATTTTATGCTTCTGGCGTTGACCTCTTAGGCCCTAACTATTCCATCTGGTGGAACAACGCCGTCGGGTGAAGCCTAGGTTGCGCGGAACGTAGAAATGACCATAACTTTCACACTGGTAGCAATTATTCGTTTTATACGATGGTAAAACTGTTTTATTTATTTGGGATTTTATGCTTCCGGCGTTGACTTCTAAGGCCCTAACTATTTGATCTGGTGGAGCACCGCCCTAGAGTGAAGCCTAGGTTGCCCGGAACGTAGAAAAGACCATTACCTTCACACTGGTTGCAATTATTCGCTTTATACGATGGAAAAACTGATCTATTTATTTTGTATTTTGTGCTTCTGGCGTTGACTTCTTAGGCCCTAACTGTTCGATCTGGTGGAACAACGTCCTAGGGTGAAGCCTAGGGTGCCCGGAAAGTAGAAATGACCATAACTTTCACACTGGTTGCAATTATTCGATTTATACGATGGAAAAGCTGTTGCACCTTTATTGTATTTTATTCATCTGGGGTTGACTGCTAAGGCCGTAGCTATTAGATGTGGTGGAGCAACGCCCTAGAGTGACGCCTAGGTTGCCCGGGACGTAGAAATGACCATTACTTTCACAATGTTTGCAATTATTCATTTTATACGATGGAAAAGCTTTTGTACTTATATTGTATTTTATTCTCTGGAGTCGACTTCTTAGGCCCTAACTATTCGATCTAGTGGAACAACGCCCTAGAGTGAAGACTTGGTTTCCCGGAACATGGAAATGGCCATTACTTTCACACTGTTTGCAGTTATTCCTGTTATACGATGGAAAGACTTTTGCATCTTTATTGTATTTTATGCTTCTGGCGTTGACTTCTAAGGCCCTAGCTATTCGATTTGGTGGAGCAACGCCCGACAGAGAAGCCTAGGTTGCCCGGAACGTAGAAATGACCATTACATTCACACTGGTTGCAATTATTCGTCTTATACGATGGAAAAGCTGTTGTATTTATATCGTATTTTATGCTTCTCGCGAAGACTTCGTAGGCCCTAACTATTCCATCTGGTGGAACAACGCCCTTGGGTGAAGCATAGGTTGCGCGGAACAAAGAAGTGACCATAACTTTCACACTGGTAGCAATTATTCGTTTTATACGATGGAAAAACTGTTCCATTTATTTTGTATTTTATGCTTCGGGCGTTGACTTCTAAGGCCCTAACTATTCCATCTGGTGGAACAACGCCGTAGGGTGAAGCCTAGGTTGCCTGGAACGTAGTAATGACCATCACTTTCACACGGGTTGCAATTATTCCTGTTATAGGATGGAAAGACTGTTGTATTTTTATTGTATTTTATACTTCAGGCGTTGACTTCTAAGGCCCTAGCTATTCGATCTGGTCGAGCAACGCCCTAGAGTGAAGCCTAGGTTGCCCGGAACGTAGAAATGACCATAACTTCCACACTGGTTGCAATTATTCGCTTTATACGATGGAAAAGCTGTTGTATTTATATCGTATTTTATGCTTCTGGCGTTGACCTCTTAGGCCCTAACTATTCCATCTGGTGGAACAACGCCGTCGGGTGAAGCCTAGGTTGCGCGGAACGTAGAAATGACCATAACTTTCACACTGGTAGCAATTATTCGTTTTATACGATGGTAAAACTGTTTTATTTATTTGGGATTTTATGCTTCCGGCGTTGACTTCTAAGGCCCTAACTATTTGATCTGGTGGAGCACCGCCCTAGAGTGAAGCCTAGGTTGCCCGGAACGTAGAAAAGACCATTACCTTCACACTGGTTGCAATTATTCGCTTTATACGATGGAAAAACTGATCTATTTATTTTGTATTTTATGCTTCTGGCGTTGACTTCTTAGGCCCTAACTGTTCGATCTGGTGGAACAACGTCCTAGGGTGAAGCCTAGGGTGCCCGGAAAGTAGAAATGATCATAACTTTCACACTGGTTGCAATTATTCGATTTATACGATGGAAAAACTGTTTTATTTATTTTGTATTTTATGCTTCTGGCGTTGACTTCTTATGTCCTAACTATTCCCTCTGGCGGATCAACGCCCTAGAGTGAAACCTACGTTGACCGGAACGTAGAAATGACTATTACTTTCACACTGGTTGCAATTATTCGTTTTATACGATGGAAAAGCTGTTCCATTTATTTTGTATTTTATGCTTCGGGCGTTGACTTCTAAGGCCCTAACTATTCCATCTGGTGGAACAACGCCCTAGGGTGAAGCCTAGGTTGCCTGGAACGTAGAAATGACCATCACTTTCACACGGATTGCAATTATTCCTGTTATAGGATGGAAAGACTGTTGTATTTTTATTGTATTTTATACTTCAGGCGTTGACTTCTAAGGCCCTAGCTATTCGATCTGGTCGAGCAACGCCCTAGAGTGAAGCCTAGGTTGCCCGGAACGTAGAAATGACCATAACTTCCACACTGGTTGCAATTATTCGCTTTATACGATGGAAAAGCTGTTGTATTTATATCGTATTTTATGCTTCTGGCGTTGACCTCTTAGGCCCTAACTATTCCATCTGGTGGAACAACGCCGTCAGGTGAAGCCTAGGTTGCGCGGAACGTAGAAATGACCATAACTTTCACACTGGTAGCAATTATTCGTTTTATACGATGGTAAAACTGTTTTATTTATTTGGGATTTTATGCTTCCGGCGTTGACTTCTAAGGCCCTAACTATTTGATCTGGTGGAGCACCGCCCTAGAGTGAAGCCTAGGTTGCCCGGAACGTAGAAAAGACCATTACCTTCACACTGGTTGCAATTATTCGCTTTATACGATGGAAAAACTGATCTATTTATTTTGTATTTTATGCTTCTGGCGTTGACTTCTTAGGCCCTAACTGTTCGATCTGGTGGAACAACGTCCTAGGGTGAAGCCTAGGGTGCCCGGAAAGTAGAAATGACCATAACTTTCACACTGGTTGCAATTATTCGATTTATACGATGGAAAAGCTGTTGCACCTTTATTGTATTTTATTCATCTGGGGTTGACTGCTAAGGCCGTAGCTATTAGATGTGGTGGAGCAACGCCCTAGAGTGACGCCTAGGTTGCCCGGGACGTAGAAATGACCATTACTTTCACAATGTTTGCAATTATTCATTTTATACGATGGAAAAGCTTTTGTACTTATATTGTATTTTATTCTCTGGAGTCGACTTCTTAGGCCCTAACTATTCGATCTAGTGGAACAACGCCCTAGAGTGAAGACTTGGTTTCCCGGAACATGGAAATGGCCATTACTTTCACACTGTTTGCAGTTATTCCTGTTATACGATGGAAAGACTTTTGCATGTTTATTGTATTTTATGCTTCTGGCGTTGACTTCTAAGGCCCTAGCTATTCGATTTGGTGGAGCAACGCCCGACAGAGAAGCCTAGGTTGCCCGGAACGTAGAAATGACCATTACATTCACACTGGTTGCAATTATTCGTCTTATACGATGGAAAAGCTGTTGTATTTATATCGTATTTTATGCTTCTCGCGAAGACTTCGTAGGCCCTAACTATTCCATCTGGTGGAACAACGCCCTTGGGTGAAGCATAGGTTGCGCGGAACGAAGAAATGACCATAACTTTCACACTGGTAGCAATTATTCGTTTTATACGATGGTAAAACTGTTTTATTTATTTGGGATTTTATGCTTCCGGCGTTCACTTCTAAGGCCCTAACTATTTGGTCTGGTGGAGCACCGCCCTAGAGTGAAGCCTAGGTTGCCCGGAACGTAGAAAAGACCATTACCTTCACACTGGTTGCAATTATTCGCTTTATACGATGGAAAAACTGATCTATTTATTTTGTATTTTATGCTTCTGGCGTTGACTTCTTAGGCCCTAACTGTCCGATCTGGTGGAACAACGTCCTAGGGTGAAGCCTAGGGTGTCCGGAAAGTAGAAATGACCATAACTTTCACACTGGTTGCAATTATTCGATTTATACGATGGAAAAGCTGTTGCACCTTTATTGTATTTTATTCATCTGGGGTTGACTGCTAAGGCCGTAGCTATTAGATGTGGTGGAGCAACGCCCTAGAGTGACGCCTAGGTTGCCCGGGACGTAGAAATGACCATTACCTTCACAATGTTTGCAATTATTCATTTTATACGATGGAAAAGCTTTTGTACTTATATTGTATTTTATTCTCTGGAGTCGACTTCTTAGGCCCTAACTATTCGATCTAGTGGAACAACGCCCTAGAGTGAAGACTTGGTTTCCCGGAACATGGAAATGGCCATTACTTTCACACTGTTTGCAGTTATTCCTGTTATACGATGGAAAGACATTTGCATCTTTATTGTATTTTATGCTTCTGGCGTTGACTTCTAAGGCCCTAGCTATTCGATTTGGTGGAGCAACGCCCGACAGAGAAGCCTAGGTTGCCCGGAACGTAGAAATGACCATTACATTCACACTGGTTGCAATTATTCGTCTTATACGATGGAAAAGCTGTTGTATTTATATCGTATTTTATGCTTCTCGCGAAGACTTCGTAGGCCCTAACTATTCCATCTGGTGGAACAACGGCCTTGGGTGAAGCATAGGTTGCGCGGAACGAAGAAATGACCATAACGTTCACACTGGTAGCAATTATTCGTTTTATACGATGGAAAAACTGTTTTATTTATTTTGTATTTTATGCTTCTGACGTTGAATCCTAAGGCCCTAACTATTCGATCTGGTGGAACAGCGTCCTAGGGTCAAGCCTAGGTTGCGCGGAACGTAGAAATGACCATAAGTTTCACAGTGGTAACAATTATTCGTTTTATACGATGGAAAAACTGTTGTATTTATTTTGTATTTTATGCTTCTGACGTTGACTTCTTATGCCCTAACTATTCCCTCTGGCGGATCAACGCCCTAGAGTGAAACCTACGTTGACCGGAACGTAGAAATGACTATTACTTTCACACTGGTTGCAATTATTCGTTTTATACGATGGAAAAGCTGTTCCATTTATTTTGTATTTTATGCTTCGGGCGTTGACTTCTAAGGCCCTAACTATTCCATCTGGTGGAACAACGCCCTAGGGTGAAGCCTAGGTTGCCTGGAACGTAGAAATGACCATCACTTTCACACGGGTTGCAATTACTCCTGTTATAGGATGGAAAGACTGTTGTATCTTTATTGTATTTTATACTTCAGGCGTTGGCTTCTAAGGCCCTAGCTATTCGATCTGGTCGAGCAACGCCCTAGAGTGAAGCCTAGGTTGCCCGGAACGTAGAAATGACCATAACTTCCACACTGGTTGCAATTATTCGCTTTATACGATGGAAAAGCTGTTGTATTTATATCGTATTTTATGCTTCTGGCGTTGACCTCTTAGGCCCTAACTATTCCATCTGGTGGAACAACGCCGTCGGGTGAAGCCCAGGTTGCGCGGAACGTAGAAATGACCATAACTTTCACACTGGTAGCAATTATTCGTTTTATACGATGGTAAAACTGTTTTATTTATTTGGGATTTTATGCTTCCGGCGTTGACTTCTAAGGCCCTAACTATTTGATCTGGTGGAGCACCGCCCTAGAGTGAAGCCTAGGTTGCCCGGAACGTAGAAAAGACCATTACCTTCACACTGGTTGCAATTACTCGCTTTATACGATGGAAAAACTGATCTATTTATTTTGTATTTTGTGCTTCTGGCGTTGACTTCTTAGGCCCTAACTGTTCGATCTGGTGGAACAACGTCCTAGGGTGAAGCCTAGGGTGCCCGGAAAGTAGAAATGACCATAACTTTCACACTGGTTGCAATTATTCGATTTATACGATGGAAAAGCTGTTGCACCTTTATTGTATTTTATTCATCTGGGGTTGACTGCTAAGGCCGTAGCTATTAGATGTGGTGGAGCAACGCCCTAGAGTGACGCCTAGGTTGCCCGGGATGTAGAAATGACCATTACCTTCACAATGTTTGCAATTATTCATTTTATACGATGGAAAAGCTTTTGTACTTATATTGTATTTTATTCTCTGGAGTCGACTTCTTAGGCCCTAACTATTCGATCTAGTGGAACAACGCCCTAGAGTGAAGACTTGGTTTCCCGGAACATGGAAATGGCCATTACTTTCACACTGTTTGCAGTTATTCCTGTTATACGATGGAAAGACTTTTGCATGTTTATTGTATTTTATGCTTCTGGCGTTGACTTCTAAGGCCCTAGCTCTTCGATTTGGTGGAGCAACGCCCGACAGAGAAGCCTAGGTTGCCCGGAACGTAGAAATGACCATTACATTCACACTGGTTGCAATTATTCGTCTTATACGATGGAAAAGCTGTTGTATTTATATCGTATTTTATGCTTCTCGCGAAGACTTCGTAGGCCCTAACTATTCCATCTGGTGGAACAACGGCCTTGGGTGAAGCATAGGTTGCGCGGAACGAAGAAATGACCATAACTTTCACACTGGTAGCAATTATTCGTTTTATACGATGGAAAAACTGTTTTATTTATTTTGTATTTTATGCTTCTGACGTTGAATCCTAAGGCCCTAACTATTCGATCTGGTGGAACAGCGTCCTAGGGTCAAGCCTAGGTTGCGCGGAACGTAGAAATGACCATAAGTTTCACAGTGGTAACAATTATTCGTTTTATACGATGGAAAAACTGTTGTATTTATTTTGTATTTTATGCTTCTGGCGTTGACTTCTTATGCCCTAACTATTCCCTCTGGCGGATCAACGCCCTAGAGTGAAACCTACGTTGACCGGAACGTAGAAATGACTATTACTTTCACACTGGTTGCAATTATTCGTTTTATACGATGGAAAAGCTGTTCCATTTATTTTGTACTTTATGCTTCGGGCGTTGACTTCTAAGGCCCTAACTATTCCATCTGGTGGAACAATGCCCTAGGGTGAAGCCTAGGTTGCCTGGAACGTAGAAATGACCATCACTTTCACACGGATTGCAATTATTCCTGTTATAGGATGGAAAGACTGTTGTATTTTTATTGTATTTTATACTTCAGGCGTTGACTTCTAAGGCCCTAGCTATTCGATCTGGTCGAGCAACGCCCTAGAGTGAAGCCTAGGTTGCCCGGAACGTAGAAATGACCATAACTTCCACACTGGTTGCAATTATTCGCTTTATACGATGGAAAAGCTGTTGTATTTATATCGTATTTTATGCTTCTGGCGTTGACCTCTTAGGCCCTAACTATTCAATCTGTTGGTGCAACGCCCTAGGGTGAAGCCTAGGTTGCCCGGAAAGTAGAAATGACGTTAACTTTCATACTGGTTGCAATTATTCGTTTTACACGATGGAAAAACTGTTGCATTTATATTGTATTTTATGCTTCGGGCATTGACCTCTAAGGCCCTAACTACTCAATCTGCTGGAGCAACGACCTAGGGCGAAGCCTATGTTGCCCGGAAAGTAGAAATGACCATAACTTTAATCCTGGTTGCAATTATTCGTTTTATATGATGGAAAAACTGTTGTATTTATATAGTGTTCTATGCTTCTGGCGTTGACTTCTTAGGCCCTAACTATTCCATCTGGTGGAACAACGCCCTTGGGTGAAGCCTAGGTTGCGCGGAACGTAGCAATGACCATAACTTTCACACTGGTAGCAATTATACGTTTTATACGATGGAAAAACTGTTCTATTTATTTTGTATTTTATGCTTCGGGCGTTGACTTCTAAGGCCCTAGCTATTCGATCTGGTCGAGCAACGCCCTAGTGTGAAGCCTAGGTTGCCCGGAACGTAGTAATGACGATAACTTCCACACTGGTTGCAATTATTCGTTTTATACGATGGAAAAGCTGTTGTATTTATATCGCAAGTTAAGCTTCTGGCGTTGACTTCTTAGTCCCTAACTATTCCATCTGTTGGAACAACGCCCTAGGGTTGCGCGGAACGTAGAAATGACCATAACTTTCACACTGGTAGCAATTCTTCGTTTTATACGATGGAAAAGCTGTTTTATTTACTTTGCATTTTATGCCTCTGGCGTTGACTTCTTATGCCCTAACAATTCCCTCTGGCGGATCAACGCCCTAGAGTGAAACCTACGTTGCCCGGAACGTAGAAATGACTATTACTTTCACACTGGTTGCAATTATTCGTTTTATACGATGGAAAAGCTGTTCCATTTATTTTGTATTTTATGCTTCGGGCGTTGACTTCTAAGGCCCTAACTATTCGATCTGGTGGAACAACGCCCTAGGGTGAAGCCTAGGTTGCGCGGAACGTAGAAATGACCATAACTTTCACACTGGTAGCAATTATTCGTTTTATACGATGGAAAAACTGTTTTATTTATTTTGTATTTTATGCTTCTGGCGTTGACTTCTTATGCCCTAACTATTCCCTCTGGCGGATCAACGCCCTAGAGTGAAACCTACGTTGCCCGGAACGTAGAAATGACCATAACTTCCACACTGGTTGCAATTATTCGTTTTATACGATGGAAAAGCTGTTGTATTTATATCGTATTTTATGCTTCTGGCGTTGACCTCTTAGGCCCTAACTATTCCATCTGGTGGAGCAACGCCGTCGGGTGAAGCCTAGGTTGCGCGGAACGTAGAAATGACCATTACTTTCACACTGGTAGCAATTATTCGTTTTATACGATGGTAAAACTGTTTTATTTATTTGGGATTTTATGCTTCCGGCGTTGACTTCTAAGGCCCTAACTATTTGATCTGGTGGAGCACCGCCCTAGAGTGAAGCCTAGGTTGCCCGGAACGTAGAAAAGACCATTACCTTCACACTGGTTGCAATTATTCGCTTTATACGATGGAAAAACTGATTTATTTATTTTGTATTTTATGCTTCTGGCGTTGACTTCTTAGGCCCTAACTGTTCGATCTGGTGGAACAACGTCCTAGGGTGAAGCCTAGGGTGTCCGGAAAGTAGAAATGACCATAACTTTCACACTGGTTGCAATTATTCGATTTATACGATGGAAAAGCTGTTGCAACTTTATTGTATTTTATTCATCTGGGGTTGACTGCTAAGGCCGTAGCTATTAGATGTGGTGGAGCAGCGCCCTAGAGTGACGCCTAGGTTGCCCGGGACGTAGAAATGACCATTACTTTCACAATGTTTGCAATTATTCATTTTATACGATGGAAAAGCTTTTGTACTTATATTGTATTTTATACTCTGGAGTCGACTTCTTAGGCCCTAACTATTCGATCTAGTGGAACAACGCCCTAGAGTGAAGACTTGGTTTCCCGGAACATGGAAATGGCCATTACTTTCACACTGTTTGCAGTTATTCCTGTTATACGATGGAAAGACTTTTGCATGTTTATTGTATTTTATGCTTCTGGCGTTGACTTCTAAGGCCCTAGCTATTCGATTTGGTGGAGCAACGCCCGACAGAGAAGCCTAGGTTGCCCGGAACGTAGAAATGACCATTACATTCACACTGGTTGCAATTATTCGTCTTATACGATGGAAAAGCTGTTGTATTTATATCGTATTTTATGCTTCTCGCGAAGACTTCGTAGGCCCTAACTATTCCATCTGGTGGAACAACGCCCTAGGGTGAAGCCTAGGTTGCCTGGAACGTAGAAATGACCATCACTTTCACACGGGTTGCAATTATTCCTGTTATAGGATGGAAAGACTGTTGTATCTTTATTGTATTTTATACTTCAGGCGTTGGCTTCTAAGGCCCTAGCTATTCGATCTGGTCGAGCAACGCCCTAGAGTGAAGCCTAGGTTGCCCGGAACGTAGAAATGACCATAACTTCCACACTGGTTGCAATTATTCGCTTTATACGATGGAAAAGCTGTTGTATTTATATCGTATTTTATGCTTCTGGCGTTGACCTCTTAGGCCCTAACTATTCCATCTGGTGGAACAACGCCGTCGGGTGAAGCCTAGGTTGCGCGGAACGTAGAAATGACCATAACTTTCACACTGGTAGCAATTATTCGTTTTATACGATGGTAAAACTGTTTTATTTATTTGGGATTTTATGCTTCCGGCGTTGACTTCTAAGGCCCTAACTATTTGATCTGGTGGAGCACCGCCCTAGAGTGAAGCCTAGGTTGCCCGGAACGTAGAAAAGACCATTACCTTCACACTGGTTGCAATTACTCGCTTTATACGATGGAAAAACTGATCTATTTATTTTGTATTTTGTGCTTCTGGCGTTGACTTCTTAGGCCCTAACTGTTCGATCTGGTGAAACAACGTCCTAGGGTGAAGCCTAGGGTGCCCGGAAAGTAGAAATGACCATAACTTTCACACTGGTTGCAATTATTCGATTTATACGATGGAAAAGCTGTTGCACCTTTATTGTATTTTATTCATCTGGGGTTGACTGCTAAGGCCGTAGCTATTAGATGTGGTGGAGCAACGCCCTAGAGTGACGCCTAGGTTGCCCGGGACGTAGAAATGACCATTACCTTCACAATGTTTGCAATTATTCATTTTATACGATGGAAAAGCTTTTGTACTTATATTGTATTTTATTCTCTGGAGTCGACTTCTTAGGCCCTAACTATTCGATCTAGTGGAACAACGCCCTAGAGTGAAGACTTGGTTTCCCGGAACATGGAAATGGCCATTACTTTCACACTGTTTGCAGTTATTCCTGTTATACGATGGAAAGACTTTTGCATCTTTATTGTATTTTATGCTTCTGGCGTTGACTTCTAAGGCCCTAGCTATTCGATTTGGTGGAGCAACGCCCGACAGAGAAGCCTAGGTTGCCCGGAACGTAGAAATGACCATTACATTCACACTGGTTGCAATTATTCGTCTTATACGATGGAAAAGCTGTTGTATTTATATCGTATTTTATGCTTCTCGCGAAGACTTCGTAGGCCCTAACTATTCCATCTGGTGGAACAACGGCCTTGGGAGAAGCATAGGTTGCGCGGAACGAAGAAATGACCATAACTTTCACACTGGTAGCAATTATTCGTTTTATACGATGGAAAAACTGTTTTATTTATTTTGTATTTTATGCTTCTGACGTTGAATCCTAAGGCCCTAACTATTCGATCTGGTGGAACAGCGTCCTAGGGTCAAGCCTAGGTTGCGCGGAACGTAGAAATGACCATAAGTTTCACAGTGGTAACAATTATTCGTTTTATACGATGGAAAAACTGTTGTATTTATTTTGTATTTTATGCTTCTGGCGTTGACTTCTTATGCCCTAACTATTCCGTCTGGCAGATCAACGCCCTAGAGTGAAACCTACGTTGACCGGAACGTAGAAATGACTATTACTTTCACACTGGTTGCAATTATTCGTTTTATACGATGGAAAAGCTGTTCCATTTATTTTGTATTTTATGCTTCGGGCGTTGACTTCTAAGGCCCTAACTATTCCATCTGGTGGAACAACGCCCTAGGGTGAAGCCTAGGTTGCCTGGAACGTAGAAATGACCATCACTTTCACACGGGTTGCAATTATTCCTGTTATAGGATGGAAAGACTGTTGTATTTTTATTGTATTTTATACTTCAGGCGTTGACTTCTAAGGCCCTAGCTATTCGATCTGGTCGAGCAACGCCCTAGAGTGAAGCCTAGGTTGCCCGGAACGTAGAAATGACCATAACTTCCACACTGGTTGCAATTATTCGCTTTATACGATGGAAAAGCTGTTGTATTTATATCGTATTTTATGCTTCTGGCGTTGACCTCTTAGGCCCTAACTATTCCATCTGGTGGAACAACGCCGTCGGGTGAAGCCTAGGTTGCGCGGAACGTAGAAATGACCATAACTTTCACACTGGTAGCAATTATTCGTTTTATACGATGGTAAAACTGTTTTATTTATTTGGGATTTTATGCTTCCGGCGTTGACTTCTAAGGCCCTAACTATTTGATCTGGTGGAGCACCGCCCTAGAGTGAAGCCTAGGTTGCCCGGAACGTAGAAAAGACCATTACCTTCACACTGGTTGCAATTACTCGCTTTATACGATGGAAAAACTGATCTATTTATTTTGTATTTTGTGCTTCTGGCGTTGACTTCTTAGGCCCTAACTGTTCGATCTGGTGGAACAACGTCATAGGGTGAAGCCTAGGGTGCCCGGAAAGTAGAAGTGACCATAACTTTCACACTGGTTGCAATTATTCGATTTATACGATGGAAAAGCTGTTGCACCTTTATTGTATTTTATTCATCTGGGGTTGACTGCTAAGGCCGTAGCTATTAGATGTGGTGGAGCAACGCCCTAGAGTGACGCCTAGGTTGCCCGGGACGTAGAAATGACCATTACCTTCACAATGTTTGCAATTATTCATTTTATACGATGGAAAAGCTTTTGTACTTATATTGTATTTTATTCTCTGGAGTCGACTTCTTAGGCCCTAACTATTCGATCTAGTGGAACAACGCCCTAGAGTGAAGACTTGGTTTCCCGGAACATGGAAATGGCCATTACTTTCACACTGTTTGCAGTTATTCCTGTTATACGATGGAAAGACTTTTGCATCTTTATTGTATTTTATGCTTCTGGCGTTGACTTCTAAGGCCCTAGCTATTCGATTTGGTGGAGCAACGCCCGACAGAGAAGCCTAGGTTGCCCGGAACGTAGAAATGACCATTACATTCACACTGGTTGCAATTATTCGTCTTATACGATGGAAAAGCTGTTGTATTTATATCGTATTTTATGCTTCTCGCGAAGACTTCGTAGGCCCTAACTATTCCATCTGGTGGAACAACGGCCTTGGGTGAAGCATAGGTTGCGCGGAACGAAGAAATGACCATAACTTTCACACTGGTAGCAATTATTCGTTTTATACAATGGAAAAACTGTTTTATTTATTTTGTATTTTATGCTTCTGACGTTGAATCCTAAGGCCCTAACTATTCGATCTGGTGGAACAGCGTCCTAGGGTCAAGCCTAGGTTGCGCGGAACGTAGAAATGACCATAAGTTTCACAGTGGTAACAATTATTCGTTTTATACGATGGAAAAACTGTTGTATTTATTTTGTATTTTATGCTTCTGGCGTTGACTTCTTATGCCCTAACTATTCCCTCTGGCGGATCAACGCCCTAGAGTGAAACCTACGTTGACCGGAACGTAGAAATGACTATTACTTTCACACTGGTTGCAATTATTCGTTTTATACGATGGAAAAGCTGTTCCATTTATTTTGTATTTTATGCTTCGGGCGTTGACTGCTAAGGCCCTAACTATTCCATCTGGTGGAACAACGCCCTAGGGTGAAGCCTAGGTTGCCTGGAACGTAGAAATGACCATCACTTTCACACGGGTTGCAATTATTCCTGTTATAGGATGGAAAGACTGTTGTATTTTTATTGTATTTTATACTTCAGGCGTTGACTTCTAAGGCCCTAGCTATTCGATCTGGTCGAGCAACGCCCTAGAGTGAAGCCTAGGTTGCCCGGAACGTAGAAATGACCATAACTTCCACACTGGTTGCAATTATTCGCTTTATACGATGGAAAAGCTGTTGTATTTATATCGTATTTTATGCTTCTGGCGTTGACCTCTTAGGCCCTAACTATTCCATCTGGTGGAACAACGCCGTCGGGTGAAGCCTAGGTTGCCCGGAACGTAGAAATGACCATAACTTCCACACTGGTTGCAATTATTCGCTTTATACGATGGAAAAGCTGTTGTATTTATATCGTATTTTATGCTTCTGGCGTTGACCTCTTAGGCCCTAACTATTCCATCTGGTGGAACAACGCCGTCGGGTGAAGCCTAGGGTGCCCGGAAAGTAGAAATGACCATAACTTTCACACTGGTTGCAATTATTCGATTTATACGATGGAAAAGCTGTTGCACCTTTATTGTATTTTATTCATCTGGGGTTGACTGCTAAGGCCGTAGCTATTAGATGTGGTGGAGCAACGCCCTAGAGTGACGCCTAGGTTGCCCGGGACGTAGAAATGACCATTACTTTCACAATGTTTGCAATTATTCATTTTATACGATGGAAAAGCTTTTGTACTTATATTGTATCTTATTCTCTGGAGTCGACTTCTTAGGCCCTAACTATTCGATCTAGTGGAACAACGCCCTAGAGTGAAGACTTGGTTTCCCGGAACATGGAAATGGCCATTACTTTCACACTGTTTGCAGTTATTCCTGTTATACGATGGCAAGACTTTTGCATCTTTATTGTATTTTATGCTTCTGGCGTTGACTTCTAAGGCCCTAGCTATTCGATTTGGTGGAGCAACGCCCGACAGAGAAGCCTAGGTTGCCCGGAACGTAGAAATGACCATTACAGTCACACTGGTTGCAATTATTCGTCTTATACGATGGAAAAGCTGTTGTATTTATATCGTATTTTATGCTTCTCGCGATGACTTCGTAGGCCCTAACTATTCCATCTGGTGGAACAACGCCCTTGGGTGAAGCCTAGGTTGCGCGGAACGAAGAAATGACCATAACTTTCACACTGGTAGCAATTATTCGTTTTATACGATGGAAAGACTGTTCTATTTATTTTGTATTTTATGCTTCGGGCGTTGACTTCTATGGCCCTAACTATTCCCTCTGGCGGATCAACGCCCTAGAGTGAAACCTACGTTGCCCGGAACGTAGAAATGACTATTCCTTTCACACTGGTTGCAATTATTCGTTTTATACGATGGCAAAGCTGTTCCATTTATTTTGTATTTTATGCTTCGGGCGTTGACTTCTAAGACCCTAACTATTCCATCTGGTGGAACAACGCCCTAGGGTGAAGCCTACGTTTCCTGGAACGTAGAAATGACCATCACTTTCACACGGGTTGCAATTATTCCTGTTATAGGATGGAAAGACTGTTGTACTTTTATTGTATTTTATACTTCAGGCGTTGGCTTCTAAGGCCCTAGCTATTCGATCTGGTCGGGCAACGCCCTAGAGTGAAGCCTAGGTTGCCCGGAACGTAGAAATGACCATAACTTCCACACTGGCAGCAATTATTCGTCTTATACGATGGAAAAGCTGTTGTATTTATATCGTATTTTATGCTTCTCGCGTTGACTTCGTAGGCCCTAACTATTCCATCTGGTGGAACAACGCCCTACGGTGAAGCCTAGGTTGCGCGGAACGTAGAAATGACCATAACTTTCACACTGGTAGCAATTATTCGTTTTATACGATGGAAAAACTGTTTTATTTATTTTGCATTTTATGCTTCTGGCGTTGACTTCTTATGCCCTAACTACTCCCTCTGGCGGATCAACGCCCTAGAGTGAAACCTACGTTGCCCGGAACGTAGAAATGACTATTACTTTCACACTGGTTGCAATTATTCGTTTTATACGATGGAAAAGCTGTTCCATTTATTTTGTATTTTATGCTTCGGGCGTTGACTTCTAAGGCCCTAACTATTCCATCTGGTGGAACAACGCCCTAGGGTGAAGCCTAGGTTTCCTGGAACGTAGAAATGACCATCACTTTCACACGGGTTGCAATTATTCCTGTTATAGGATGGAAAGGCTGTTGTATTTTTATTGTATTTTATACTTCAGGCGTTGACTTCTAATTCCCTAGCTATTCGATCTGGTCGAGCAACGCCCTAGAGTGAAGCCTAGGTTGCGCGGAACGTAGAAATGACCATAACTTTCACACTGGTAGCAATTATTCGTTTTATACGATGGTAAAACTGTTTTATTTATTTGGGATTTTATGCTTCCGGCGTTGACTTCTAAGGCCCTATCTATTTGATCTGGTGGAGCACCGCCCTAGAGTGAAGCCCAGGTTGCCCGGAACGTAGAAAAGACCATTACCTTCACACTGGTTGCAATTATTCGTTTTATACGATGGAAAAACTGATCTATTTATTTTGTATTTTATGCTTCTGGCGTTGACTTCTTAGGCCCTAACTATTCGATCTGGTGGAACAACGCCCTTGGGTGAAGCCTAGGTTGCGCGGAACGTAGAAATGACCATAACTTTCACACTGGTAGCAATTATTCGTTTTATACGATGGAAAAACTGTTTTATTTATTTTGTATTTTATGCTTCTGAAGTTGACTTCTAGGGCCCTAACTATTCGATCTGGTGGAGCAACGCCCTAGTGTGAAGCCTAGGTTGCCCGGAACGGAGAAATGACCATAACTTTCACACCGGTAGCAATTATTCGTTTTATACGATGGTAAAACTGTTCTGTTTATTTTGTATTTTATGCTTCGGGCGTTGACTTCTAAGGCCCTAACTATTCAATCGGTTGGTGCAACGCCCTAGGGTGAAGCCTAGGTTGCCCGGAAAGTAGAAATGACGTTAACTTTCATACAGGTTGCAATTATTCGTTTTACACGATGGAAAAGCTGTTGTATTTATATCGTATTTTATGCTTCGGGCATTGACCTCTTAGGCCCTAACTACTCAATCTGTTGGAGCAACGCCCTAGGGTGAAGCCTAGGTTGCCCGGAAAGTAGAAATGACCATTACTTTAATCCTGGTTGCAATTATTCGTTTTATATGATGGAAAAACTGTTGTATTTATGTAGTGTTCTATGCCTCTGGCGTTGACTTCTTAGGCCCTAACTATTCCATCTGGTGGAACAACGCCCTTGGGTGAAGCCTAGGTTGCGCGGAACGTAGCAATGACCATAACTTTCACACTGGTAGCAATTATTCGTTTTATACGATGGAAAAACTGTTCTATTTATTTTGTATTTTATGCTTCTGGCGTTGACTTCTTATGCCCTAACTATTCCCTCTGGAGGATCAACGCCCTAGAGTGAAACCTACGTTGCCCGGAACGTAGAAATGACTATTACTTCCACAATGTTTGCAATTATTCAATTTATACGATGGAAAAGCTTTTGTACTTATATTGTATTTTATTCTTCTGGAGTCGACTTCTTAGGCCCTAACTATTCGATCTAGTGGAACAACGCCCTAGAGTGAAGACTTGGTTTCCCGGAACATGGAAATGGCCATTACTTTCACACTGTTTGCAGTTATTCCTGTTATACGATGGAAAGACTTTTGCATCTTTATTGTATTTTATGCTTCTGGCGTTGACTTCTAAGGCCCTAGCTATTCGATTTGGTGGAGCAACGCCCGAGAGTGAAGCCTAGGTTGCCCGGAACGTAGAAATGACCATTACATTCACACTGGTTGCAATTATTCGTCTTATACGATGGAAAAGCTGTTGTATTTATATCGTATTTTATGCTTCTCGCGTTGACTTCTTAGGCCCTAACTATTCGATCTGGTGGAACAACGCCCTTGGGTGAAGCCTAGGTTGCGCGGAACGTAGAAATGACCATAACTTTCACACTGGTAGCAATTATTCGTTTTATACGATGGAAAAACTGTTTTATTTATTTTGTATTTTATGCTTCTGAAGTTGACTTCTAGGGCCCTAACTATTCGATCTGGTGGAGCAACGCCCTAGTGTGAAGCCTAGGTTGCCCGGAACGGAGAAATGACCATAACTTTCACACCGGTAGCAATTATTCGTTTTATACGATGGTAAAACTGTTCTGTTTATTTTGTATTTTATGCTTCTCGCGTTGACTTCTTAGGCCCTAACTATTCGATCTGGTGGAACAACGCCCTTGGGTGAAGCCTAGGTTGCGCGGAACGTAGAAATGACCATAACTTTCACACTGGTAGCAATTATTCGTTTTATACGATGGTAAAACTGTTCTGTTTATTTTGTATTTTATGCTTCGGGCGTTGACTTCTAAGGCCCTAACTATTCAATCGGTTGGTGCAACGCCCTAGGGTGAAGCCTAGGTTGCCCGGAAAGTAGAAATGACGTTAGCTTTCATACAGGTTGCAATTATTCGTTTTACACGATGGAAAAGCTGTTGTATTTATATCGTATTTTATGCTTCGGGCATTGACCTCTTAGGCCCTAACTACTCAATCTGTTGGAGCAACGCCCTAGGGTGAAGCCTAGGTTGCCCGGAAAGTAGAAATGACCATAACTTTAATCCTGGTTGCAATTATTCGTTTTATATGGTGGAAAAACTGTTGTATTTATGTAGTGTTCTATGCCTCTGGCGTTGACTTCTTAGGCCCTAACTATTCCATCTGGTGGAACAACGCCCTTGGGTGAAGCCTAGGTTGCGCGGAACGTAGCAATGACCATAACTTTCACACTGGTAGCAATTATTCGTTTTATACGATGGAAAAACTGTTCTATTTATTTTGTATTTTATGCTTCTGGCGTTGACTTCTTATGCCCTAACTATTCCCTCTGGAGGATCAACGCCCTAGAGTGAAACCTACGTTGCCCGGAACGTAGAAATGACTATTACTTTCACACTGGTTGCAATTATTCGTTTTATACGATGGAAAAGCTGTTACATTTATTTTGTATTTTATGCTTCGGGCGTTGACTTCTAAGGCCCTAACTATTCCTTCTGGTGGAACAACGCCCTAGGGTGAAGCCTAGGTTGCCTGGAACGTAGAAATGACCATCACTTTCACACGGGTTGCAATTATTCCTGTTGTAGGATGGAAAGACTGTTGTACTTTTATTGTATTTTATACTTCAGGCGTTGGCTTCTAAGGCCCTAGCTATTCGATCTGGTCGGGCAACGCCCTAGAGTGAAGCCTAGGTTGCCCGGAACGTAGAAATGACCATAACTTCCACACTGGTAGCAATTATTCGTCTTATACGATGGAAGAGCTGTTGTATTTATATCGTATTTTATGCTTCTCGCGTTGACTTCGTAGGCCCTAACTATTCCATCTGGTGGAACAACGCCCTAGAGTGACGCCCAAGTTGCCCGGAACGTAGAAATGACCATTACCTTCACACTGGTTGCAATTATTCGTTTTATACGATGAAAAAGCTGTTCCATTTATTTTGTATTTTATGCTTCGGGCGTTGACTTCTAAGGCCCTAACTATTCCATCTGGTGGAACAACGCCCCAAGGTGAAGCATAGGTTGCCTGGAACGTAGAAATGACCATCACTTTCACACGGGTTGCAATTACTCCTGTTATAGGACGGAAAGACTGTTGTATTTTTATTGTATTTTATACTTCAGGCGTTGACTTCTAAGGCCCTAGCTATTCGATCTGGTCGAGCAACGCCCTAGAGTGAAGCCTAGGTTGCCCGGAACGTAGAAATGACCATAACTTCCACACGGGTTGCAATTATTCGTTTTACACGATGGAAAAGCTGTTGTATTTATATCGTATTTTATGCTTCTGGCGTTGACCTCTTAGGCCCTAGCTATTCCATCTGGTGGAACAACGCCGTCGGGTGAAGCCTAGGTTGCGCGGAACGTAGAAATGACCATAACTTTCACACTGGTAGCAATTATTCGTTTTATACGATGGTAAAACTGTTTTATTTATTTGGGATTTTATGCTTCCGGCGTTGACTTCTAAGGCCCTATCTATTTGATCTGGTGGAGCACCGCCCTAGAGTGAAGCCTAGGTTGCCAGGGACGTAGAAATGACCATTACTTCCACAATGTTTGCAATTATTCATTTTATACGATGGAAAAGCTTTTGTACTTATATTGTATTTTATTCTTCTGGAGTCGACTCCTTAGGCCCTAACTATTCGATCTAGTGGAACAACGCCCTAGAGTGAAGACTTGGTTTCCCGGAACATGGAAATGGCCATTACTTTCACACTGTTTGCAGTTATTCCTGTTATACGATGGAAAGACTTTTGCATCTTTATTGTATTTTATGCTTCTGGCGTTGACTTCTAAGGCCCTAGCTATTCGATTTGGTGGAGCAACGCCCGAGAGTGAAGCCTAGGTTGCCCGGAACGTAGAAATGACCATTACATTCACACTGGTTGCAATTATTCGTCTTATACGATGGAAAAGCTGTTGTATTTATATCGTATTTTATGCTTCTCGCGTTGACTTCTTAGGCCCTAACTATTCGATCTGGTGGAACAACGCCCTTGGGTGAAGCCTAGGTTGCGCGGAACGTAGAAATGACCATAACTTTCACACTGGTAGCAATTATTCGTTTTATACGATGGAAAAACTGTTTTATTTATTTTGTATTTTATGCTTCTGAAGGTGACTTCTAGGGCCCTAACTATTCGATCTGGTGGAGCAACGCCCTAGTGTGAAGCCTAGGTTGCCCGGAACGGAGAAATGACCATAACTTTCACACCGGTAGCAATTATTCGTTTTATACGATGGTAAAACTGTTCTGTTTATTTTGTATTTTATGCTTCGGGCGTTGACTTCTAAGGCCCTAACTATTGAATCTGTTGGTGCAACGCCCTAGGGTGAAGCCTAGGTTGCCCGGAAAGTAGAAATGACGTTAACTTTCATACAGGTTGCAATTATTCGTTTTACACGATGGAAAAGCTGTTGTATTTATATCGTATTTTATGCTTCGGGCATTGACCTCTTAGGCCCTAACTACTCAATCTGTTGGAGCAACGCCCTAGGGTGAAGCCTAGGTTGCCTGGAAAGTAGAAATGACCATAACTTTAATCCTGGTTGCAATTATTCCTGTTATAGGATGGAAAGACTGTTGCATTTTTATTGCATTTTATACTTCAGGCGTTGACTTCTAAGGCCCCAGCTATTCGATCTGGTCGAGCAACGCCCTAGAGTGAAGCCTAGGTTGCCCGGTACGTAGAAATGACCATTACTTTCACACTGTTTGCAAATGTACATTATACACGATGGAAAATCTGTTGTATTTGTGTTGTATTTTATGCTTCTGGCGTTGACTTCTTAGGCCCTAACTATTTGATCTGGTGGAGCACCGCGCTAGAGTGAAGCCTATGTTGCCCGGAACGTAGAAAAAAGCATTACCTTCACACTGGTTGCAATTATTCGTTTTATACGATGGAAAAACTGTTCCATTTATTTTGTATTTTATGTTTCGGGCGTTGACTTCTAAGGGCCTAACTATTCAATCTGTTGGTGCAACGCCCAAGGGTGAAGCCTATGTTGCCCCGAAAGCAGAAATGACGTTAACTTTCATACTGGTTGCAATTATTCGTTTTATACGGTGGAAAAACTGTTCTATTTATTTTGTATTTTATGATTCGGGCGTTGACGTCTAAGGCCCTAGCTATTCGATCTGGTCGATCAACGCCCTAGAGTGAAGCCTAGGTTGCCCGGAACGTAGAAATGACCATAACTTCCACACTGGTTGAAATTATTCGTTTTATACGATGGAAATGCTGTTGTATTTATATCGTATCTTATGCTTCTGGCGTTGACATCTTAGGCCCTAACTATTCCATCTGGTGGAACAACGCCCTTGGGTGAAGCCTAGGTAGCGCGGAACGTAGCAATGACCATAACTTTCACACTGGTAGCAATTATTCGTTTTACACGATGGAAAAACTGTTCTATTTATTTTGTATTTTATGCTTCGGGCGTTGACTTCTAAGGCCCTAGCTATTCGATCTGATCGAGCAACGCCCTAGTGTGAAGCCTAGGTTGCCCGGAACGTAGAAATGACGATAACTTCCACACTGGTTGCAATTATTCGTTTTATACGATGGAAAAGCTGTTGTATTTATATCGCATTTTATGCTCCTGGTGTTGACTTCTTAGTCCCTAACTATTCCATCTGGTGGAACAACGCCCTAGGGTGAAGCCTAGGCTGCCCGGAAAGTAGAAATGACCATAACTTCCACACTGGTATCAATTATACGTTTTATACGATGGAAAAACTGTTCCATTTATTTTGTATTTTATGCTTCGGGCGTTGACGTCTAAGGCCCTAACTGTTTGATCTGGTGGAGCCACGCCCTAGAGTGAAGCCTCGGTTGCCCGGAACGTAGAAATGACCATAACTTTCACACTGGTTATAATTATTCCTGTTCTACGATGGACAAACTGTTGTATTTATATCGTATTTTATGCTTCTGGCCTTGACGTCTAAGGACCCAACTATTCGATCTTGTGGGGCAACGCTCTAGAGTGAAGCCTAGGTTGCTCGGAATGTAGGAATGACCATAAATTTCACACTGGTAGCAATCATTCGTTTTATACGATGGAAAAACTGTTGCATCTTTATCGTATTTTATGCTTCGGGTGTGGACTTCTAAGGCCCTAACTATTCGATCTGGTGGAGCAACTCCCTAGAGTGAAGCCTAGGTTGCCCGGAACGTAGAAATGACGTTAACTTTCATACTGGTTACAATTATTCGTTTTATACGATGGAAAAACTGTTTTAGTTATTTTGTATTTTGTGCTTCGGGCGTTGACTCCTAAGGCCCTAACTATTCGATCTGTTGGTGCAACGCCCAAGGGTGAAGCCTATGTTGCCCGGAATGTCGAAATGACGTTAACTTTCATACTGGTTCCAATTATTCGTTTTATACGATGGAAAAGCTGTTTTATTTATTTTGTATTTTATGCTTCTGGCGTTGACTGCTTATGCCCTAACAATTCCCTCTGGCGGATCAACGCACTAGAGTGAAACCTACGTTGCCCGGAACGTAGAAATGACTGTTACTTTCACACTGGTTGCAATTACTCGTTTTATACGATGGAAAAGCTGTTCCATTTATTTTGTATTTTATGCTTCGGGCGTTGACTCCTAAGGCCCTAACTATTCGATCTGGTGGAACAACGCCCTAGGGTCAAGCCTAGGTTGCGCGGAACGTAGAAATGACCATAAGTTTCACACTGGTAGCAATTATTCGTTTTATACGATGGAAAAACTGTTTTATTTATTTTGCATTTTATGCTTCTGGCGTTGACTTCTTATGCCCTAACTACTCCCTCTGGCGGATCAACGCCCTAGAGTGAAACCTACGTTGCCCGGAACGTAGAAATGACTATTACTTTCACACTGGTTGCAATTATTCGTTTTATACGATGGAAAAGCTGTTCCATTTATTTTGTATTTTATGCTTCGGGCGTTGACTTCTAAGGCCCTAGCTATTCGATCTGGCCGAGCAACGCCCTAGAGTGAAGCCTAGGTTGCCCGGGACGTAGAAATGACCATTACTTTCACAATGTTTGCAATTATTCATTTTATACGATGAAAAAGCTTTTGTACTTATATTGTATTTTATTCTTCTGGCGTCGACTTCTTAGGCCCTAACTATTCGATCTAGTGGAACAACGCCCTAGAGTGAAGACTTGGTTTCCCGGAACATGGAAATGACCATTACTTTCACACGGTTTGCAGTTATTCCTGTTATGCGATGGAAAGACTTTTGCATCTTTATTGTATTTTATGCGTCTGGCGTTGACTTCTAAGGCCCTAGCTATTCGATTTGGTGGAGCAACGCCCGACAGAGAAGCCTAGGTTGCCCGGAACGTAGAAATGACCATTACATTCACACTGGTTGCAATTATTCGTCTTATACGATGGAAAAGCTGTTGTATTTATATCGTATTTTATGCTTCTCGCGATGACTTCGTAGGCCCTAACTATTCCATCTGGTGGAACAACGCCCTTGGGTGAAGCCTAGGTTGCCCGAAACGTAGAAATGACGATAACTTCCACACTGGTTGCAATTATTCGTTTTATACGATGGAAAAGCTGTTGTATTTATATCGCATTTTATGCTTCTGGCGTTGACTTCTTCGTCCCTAACTATTCCATCTGGTGGAACAACGCCCTATGGTGAAGCCTAGGTTGCCCGGAACGTAGAAATGACCATAACTTTCACACTGGTAGCAATTATTCGTTTTATACGATGGAAAAACTGTTTTATTTATTTTGTATTTTATGCTTCTGGCGTTGACTTCTTATGCCCTAACTATTCCCTCTGGAGGATCAACGCCCTAGAGTGAAACCTACGTTGCCCGGAACGTAGAAATGACTATTACTTTCACACTGGTTGCAATTATTCGTTTTATACGATGGAAAAGCTGTTACATTTATTTTGTATTTTATGCTTCGGGCGTTGACTTCTAAGGCCCTAACTATTCCATCTGGTGGAACAACGCCCTAGGGTGAAGCCTAGGTTGCCTGGAACGTAGAAATGACCATCACTTTCACACGGGTTGCAATTATTCCTGTTATAGGATGGAAAGACTGTTGTACTTTTATTGTATTTTATACTTCAGGCGTTGGCTTCTAAGGCCCTAGCTATTCGATCTGGTCGGGCAACGCCCTAGAGTGAAGCCTAGGTTGCACGGAACGTAGAAATGACCATAACTTCCACACTGGTAGCAATTATTCGTCTTATACGATGGAAAAGCTGTTGTATTTATATCGTATTTTATGCTTCTCGCGTTGACTTCGTAGGCCCTAACTATTCCATCTGGTGGAACAACGCCCTAGGGTGAAGCCTAGGTTGCGCGGAACGTAGAAATGACCATAACTTTCACACTGGTAGCAATTACTCGTTTTATACGATGGAAAAACTATTATATTTATATTGTATTTTATGCTTCTGGCGTTGACTACTTAGGCCCTAACTGTTCGATCTGGCGGAACAACGTCCTAGGATGAAGCCTAGGATGCCCGGAAAGTAGAAATGACTATAACTTTCACACTGGCTGCAATTATTCCTTTTATACGATGGAAAAGCTGTGGCATCTTTATTGTATTTTATTCATCTGGGGTTGACTTCTAAGGCCGTAGCTATTAGATGTGGTGGAGCAACGCCCTAGAGTGACGCCCAAGTTGCCCGGAACGTAGAAATGACCATTACCTTCACACTGGTTGCAATTATTCGTTTTATACGATGAAAAAGCTGTTCCATTTATTTTGTATTTTATGCTTCGGGCGTTGACTTCTAAGGCCCTAACTATTCCATCTGGTGGAAGAACGCCCTAAGGTGAAGCATACGTTGCCTGGAACGTAGAAATGACCATCACTTTCACACGGGTTGCAATTATTCCTGTTATAGGACGGAAAGACTGTTGTATTTTTATTGTATTTTATACTTCAGGCGTTGACTTCTAAGGCCCTAGCTATTCGATCTGGTCGAGCAACGCCCTAGAGTGAAGCCTAGGTTGCCCGGAACGTAGAAATGACCATAACTTCCACACTGGTTGCAATTATTCGTTTTATACGATGGAAAAGCTGTTGTATTTATATCGTATTTTATGCTTCTCGCGTTGACTTCTTAGGCCCTAACTATTCGATCTGGTGGAACAACGCCCTTGGGTGAAGCCTAGGTTGCGTGGAACGTAGAAATTACCATAACTTTCACACTGGTAGCAATTATTCGTTTTATACGATGGAAAAACTGTTTTATTTATTTTGTATTTTATGCTTCTGAAGTTGACTTCTAGGGCCCTAACTATTCGATCTGGTGGAGCAACGCCCTAGTGTGAAGCCTAGGTTGCCCGGAACGGAGAAATGACCATAACTTTCACACCGGTAGCAATTATTCGTTTTATACGATGGTAAAACTGTTCTGTTTATTTTGTATTTTATGCTTCGGGCGTTGACTTCTAAGGCCCTAACTATTCAATCTGTTGGTGCAACGCCCTAGGGTGAAGCCTAGGTTGCCCGGAAAGTAGAAATGACGTTAACTTTCATACAGGTTGCAATTATTCGTTTTACACGATGGAAAAGCTGTTGTATTTATATCGTATTTTATGCTTCGGGCATTGACCTCTTAGGCCCTAACTATTCCCTCTGGTGGAACAACGCCCTAGGGTGAAGCCTAGGTTGCCTGGAACGTAGAAATGACCATCACTTTCACACGGGTTGCAATTATTCCTGTTATAGGATGGAAAGACTGTTGTACTTTTATTGTATTTTATACTTCAGGCGTTGGCTTCTAAGGCCCTAGCTATTCGATCTGGTCGGGCAACGCCCTAGAGTGAAGCCTAGGTTGCCCGGAACGTAGAAATGACCATAACTTCCACACTGGTAGCAATTATTCGTCTTATACGATGGAAAAGCTGTTGTATTTATATCGTATTTTATGCTTCTCGCGTTGACTTCGTAGGCCCTAACTATTCCATCTGGTGGAACAACGCCCTAGGGTGAAGCCTAGGTTGCGCGGAACGTAGAAATGACCATAACTTTCACACTGGTAGCAATTACTCGTTTTATACGATGGAAAAGCTGTTGCATCTTTATTGTATTTTATTCATCTGGGGTTGACTTCTAAGGCCGTAGCTATTAGATGTGGTGGAGCAACGCCCTAGAGTGACGCCCAAGTTGCCCGGAACGTAGAAATGACCATTACCTTCACACTGGTTGCAATTATTCGTTTTATACGATGAAAAAGCTGTTCCATTTATTTTGTATTTTATGCTTCGGGCGTTGACTTCTAAGGCCCTAACTATTCGATCTGGTGGCGCAACGCCCTAGAGTGAAGCCTAGGTTGTCCGGAACGTAGAAATGACCATAACTTTCACACTGGTTGCTATCATTCGTTTTATACGATGGAAAAACTATTATATTTATATTGTATTTTATGCTTCTGGCGTTGACTACTTAGGCCCTAACTGTTCGATCTGGCGGAACAACGTCCTAGGATGAAGCCTAGGATGCCCGGAAAGTAGAAATGACTATAACTTTCACACTGGCTGCAATTATTCCTTTTATACGATGGAAAAGCTGTGGCATCTTTATTGTATTTTATTCATCTGGGGTTGACTTCTAAGGCCGTAGCTATTAGATGTGGTGGAGCAACGCCCTAGAGTGACGCCCAAGTTGCGCGGAACGTAGAAATGACCATTACCTTCACACTGGTTGCAATTATTCGTTTTATACGATGAAAAAGCTGTTTCATTTATTTTGTATTTTATGCTTCGGGCGTTGACTTCTAAGGCCCTAACTATTCCATCTGGTGGAAGAACGCCCTAAGGTGAAGCATACGTTGCCTGGAACGTAGAAATGACCATCACTTTCACACGGGTTGCAATTATTCCTGTTATAGGACGGAAAGACTGTTGTATTTTTATTGTATTTTATACTTCAGGCGTTGACTTCTAAGGCCCTAGCTATTCGATCTGGTCGAGCAACGCCCTAGAGTGAAGCCTAGGTTGCCCGGAACGTAGAAATGACCATAACTTCCACACTGGTTGCAATTATTCGTTTTATACGATGGAAAAGCTGTTGTATTTATATCGTATTTTATGCTTCTGGCGCTAACCTCTTAGGCCCTAGCTATTCCATCTGGTGGAACAACGCCGTCGGGTGAAGCCTAGGTTGCGCGGAACGTAGAAATGACCATAACTTTCACACTGGTAGCAATTATTCGTTTTATACGATGGTAAAACTGTTTTATTTATTTGGGATTTTATGCTTCCGGCGTTGACTTCTAAGGCCCTATCTATTTGATCTGGTGGAGCACCGCCCTAGAGTGAAGCCTAGGTTGCCCGGAACGTAGAAAAGACCATTACCTTCACACTGGTTGCAATTATTCGTTTTATACGATGGAAAAACTGATCTATTTATTTCGTATTTTATGCTTCTGGCGTTGACTTCTTAGGCCCTAACTGTTCGATCTGGTGGAACAACGTCCTAGGGTGAAGCCTAGGGTGCCCGGAAAGTAGAAATGACCATAACTTTCACACTGGTTGCAATTATTCGATTTATACGATGGAAAAGCTGTTGCACCTTTATTGTATTTTATTCATCTGGGGTTGACTGCTAAGGCCGTAGCTATTAGATGTGGTGGAGCAACGCCCTAGAGTGACGCCTAGGTTGTCCGGGACGTAGAAATGACCATTACTTCCACAATGTTTGCAATTATTCATTTTATACGATGGAAAAGCTTTTGTACTTATATTGTATTTTATTCTTCTGGAGTCGACTTCTTAGGCCCTAACTATTCGATCTAGGGGAACAACGCCCTAGAGTGAAGACTTGGTTTCCCGGAACATGGAAATGGCCATTACTTTCACACTGTTTGCAGTGATTCCTGTTATACGATGGAAAGACTTTTGCATCTTTATTGTATTTTATGCTTCTGGCGTTGACTTCTAAGGCCCTAGCTATTCGATTTGGTGGAGCAACGCCCGAGAGTGAAGCCTAGGTTGCCCGGAACGTAGAAATGACCATTACATTCACACTGGTTGCAATTATTCGTCTTATACGATGGAAAAGCTGTTGTATTTATATCGTATTTTATGCTTCTCGCGTTGACTTCTTAGGCCCTAACTATTCGATCTGGTGGAACAACGCCCTTGGGTGAAGCCTAGGTTGCGCGGTACGTAGAAATTACCATAACTTTCACACTGGTAGCAATTATTCGTTTTATACGATGGAAAAACTGTTTTATTTATTTTGTATTTTATGCTTCTGAAGTTGACTTCTAGGGCCCTAACTATTCGATCTGGTGGAGCAACGCCCTAGTGTGAAGCCTAGGTTGCCCGGAACGGAGAAATGACCATAACTTTCACGCCGGTAGCAATTATTCGTTTTATACGATGGTAAAACTGTTCTGTTTATTTTGTATTTTATGCTTCGGGCGTTGACTTCTAAGGCCCTAACTATTCAATCTGTTGGTGCAACGCCCTAGGGTGAAGCCTAGGTTGCCCGGAAAGTAGAAATGACGTTAACTTTCATACAGGTTGCAATTATTCGTTTTACACGATGGAAAAGCTGTTGTATTTATATCGTATTTTATGCTTCGGGCATTGACCTCTTAGGCCCTAACTACTCAATCTGTTGGAGCAACGCCCTAGGGTGAAGCCTAGGTTGCCCGGAAAGTAGAAATGACCATAACTTTAATCCTGGTTGCAATTATTCGTTTTATATGATGGAAAAACTGTTGTATTTATGTAGTGTTCTATGCCTCTGGCGTTGACTTCTTAGGCCCTAACTATTCCATCTGGTGGAACAACGCCCTTGGGTGGAGCCTAGGTTGCGCGGAACGTAGCAATGACCATAACTTTCACACTGGTAGCAATTATTCGTTTTATACGATGGAAAAACTGTTCTATTTATTTTGTATTTTATGCTTCTGGCGTTGACTTCTTATGCCCTAACTATTCCCTCTGGAGGATCAACGCCCTAGAGTGAATCCTACGTTGCCGGGAACGTAGAAATGACTATTACTTTCACACTGGTTGCAATTATTCGTTTTATACGATGGAAAAGCTGTTACATTTATTTTGTATTTTATGCTTCGGGCGTTGACTTCTAAGGCCCTAACTATTCCTTCTGGTGGAACAACGCCCTAGGGTGAAGCCTAGGTTGCCTGGAACGTAGAAATGACCATCACTTTCACACGGGTTGCAATTATTCCTGTTATAGGATGGAAAGACTGTTGTACTTTTATTGTATTTTATACTTCAGGCGTTGGCTTCTAAGGCCCTAGCTATTCGATCTGGTCGGGCAACGCCCTAGAGTGAAGCCTAGGTTGCCCGGAACGTAGAAATGACCATAACTTCCACACTGGTAGCAATTATTCGTCTTATACGATGGAAGAGCTGTTGTATTTATATCGTATTTTATGCTTCTCGCGTTGACTTCGTAGGCCCTAACTGTTCGATCTGGTGGAACAACGTCCTAGGGTGAAGCCTAGGGTGCCCGGAAATTAGAAATGACCATAACTTTCACACTGGTAGCAATTACTCGTTTTATACGATGGAAAAGCTGTTGCATCTTTATTGTATTTTATTCATCTGGGGTTGACTTCTAAGGCCGTAGCTATTAGATGTGGTGGAGCAACGCCCTAGAGTGACGCCCAAGTTGCCCGGAACGTAGAAATGACCATTACCTTCACACTGGTTGCAATTATTCGTTTTATACGATGAAAAAGCTGTTCCATTTATTTTGTATTTTATGCTTCGGGCGTTGACTTCTAAGGCCCTAACTATTCGATCTGGTGGCGCAACGCCCTAGAGTGAAGCCTAGGTTGTCCGGAACGTAGAAATGACCATAACTTTCACACTGGTTGCTATCATTCGTTTTATACGATGGAAAAACTATTATATTTATATTGTATTTTATGCTTCTGGCGTTGACTACTTAGGCCCTAACTGTTCGATCTGGCGGAACAACGTCCTAGGATGAAGCCTAGGATGCCCGGAAAGTAGAAATGACTATAACTTTCACACTGGCTGCAATTATTCCTTTTATACGATGGAAAAGCTGTGGCATCTTTATTGTATTTTATTCATCTGGGGTTGACTTCTAAGGCCGTAGCTATTAGATGTGGTGGAGCAACGCCCTAGAGTGACGCCCAAGTTGCCCGGAACGTAGAAATGACCATTACCTTCACACTGGTTGCAATTATTCGTTTTATACGATGAAAAAGCTGTTCCATTTATTTTGTATTTTATGCTTCGGGCGTTGACTTCTAAGGCCCTAACTATTCCATCTGGTGGAAGAACGCCCTAAGGTGAAGCATACGTTGCCTGGAACGTAGAAATGACCATCACTTTCACACGGGTTGCAATTATTCCTGTTATAGGACGGAAAGACTGTTGTATTTTTATTGTATTTTATACTTCAGGCGTTGACTTCTAAGGCCCTAGCTATTCGATCTGGTCGAGCAACGCCCTAGAGTGAAGCCTAGGTTGCCCGGAACGTAGAAATGACCATAACTTCCACACTGGTTGCAATTATTCGTTTTATACGATGGAAAAGCTGTTGTATTTATATCGTATTTTATGCTTCTGGCGCTAACCTCTTAGGCCCTAGCTATTCCATCTGGTGGAACAACGCCGTCGGGTGAAGCCTAGGTTGCGCGGAACGTAGAAATGACCATAACTTTCACACTGGTAGCAATTATTCGTTTTATACGATGGTAAAACTGTTTTATTTATTTGGGATTTTATGCTTCCGGCGTTGACTTCTAAGGCCCTATCTATTTGATCTGGTGGAGCACCGCCCTAGAGTGAAGCCTAGGTTGCCCGGAACGTAGAAAAGACCATTACCTTCACACTGGTTGCAATTATTCGTTTTATACGATGGAAAAACTGATCTATTTATTTCGTATTTTATGCTTCTGGCGTTGACTTCTTAGGCCCTAACTGTTCGATCTGGTGGAACAACGTCCTAGGGTGAAGCCTAGGGTGCCCGGAAAGTAGAAATGACCATAACTTTCACACTGGTTGCAATTATTCGATTTATACGATGGAAAAGCTGTTGCACCTTTATTGTATTTTATTCATCTGGGGTTGACTGCTAAGGCCGTAGCTATTAGATGTGGTGGAGCAACGCCCTAGAGTGACGCCTAGGTTGTCCGGGACGTAGAAATGACCATTACTTCCACAATGTTTGCAATTATTCATTTTATACGATGGAAAAGCTTTTGTACTTATATTGTATTTTATTCTTCTGGAGTCGACTTCTTAGGCCCTAACTATTCGATCTAGTGGAACAACGCCCTAGAGTGAAGACTTGGTTTCCCGGAACATGGAAATGGCCATTACTTTCACACTGTTTGCAGTTATTCCTGTTATACGGTGGAAAGACTTTTGCATCTTTATTGTATTTTATGCTTCTGGCGTTGACTTCTAAGGCCCTAGCTATTCGATTTGGTGGAGCAACGCCCGAGAGTGAAGCCTAGGTTGCCCGGAACGTAGAAATGACCATTACATTCACACTGGTTGCAATTATTCGTCTTATACGATGGAAAAGCTGTTGTATTTATATCGTATTTTATGCTTCTCGCGTTGACTTCTTAGGCCCTAACTATTCGATCTGGTGGAACAACGCCCTTGGGTGAAGCCTAGGTTGCGCGGAACGTAGAAATTACCATAACTTTCACACTGGTAGCAATTATTCGTTTTATACGATGGAAAAACTGTTTTATTTATTTTGTATTTTATGCTTCTGAAGTTGACTTCTAGGGCCCTAACTATTCGATCTGGTGGAGCAACGCCCTAGTGTGAAGCCTAGGTTGCCCGGAACGGAGAAATGAGCATAACTTTCACACCGGTAGCAATTATTCGTTTTATACGATGGTAAAACTGTTCTGTTTATTTTGTATTTTATGCTTCGGGCGTTGACTTCTAAGGCCCTAACTATTCAATCTGTTGGTGCAACGCCCTAGGGTGAAGCCTAGGTTGCCCGGAAAGTAGAAATGACGTTAACTTTCATACAGGTTGCAATTATTCGTTTTACACGATGGAAAAGCTGTTGTATTTATATCGTATTTTATGCTTCGGGCATTGACCTCTTAGGCCCTAACTACTCAATCTGTTGGAGCAACGCCCTAGGGTGAAGCCTAGGTTGCCCGGAAAGTAGAAATGACCATAACTTTAATCCTGGTTGCAATTATTCGTTTTATATGATGGAAAAACTGTTGTATTTATGTAGTGTTCTATGCCTCTGGCGTTGACTTCTTAGGCCCTAACTATTCCATCTGGTGGAACAACGCCCTTGGGTGGAGCCTAGGTTGCGCGGAACGTAGCAATGACCATAACTTTCACACTGGTAGCAATTATTCGTTTTATACGATGGAAAAACTGTTCTATTTATTTTGTATTTTATGCTTCTGGCGTTGACTTCTTATGCCCTAACTATTCCCTCTGGAGGATCAACGCCCTAGAGTGAAACCTACGTTGCCGGGAACGTAGAAATGACTATTACTTTCACACTGGTTGCAATTATTCGTTTTATACGATGGAAAAGCTGTTACATTTATTTTGTATTTTATGCTTCGGGCGTTGACTTCTAAGGCCCTAACTATTCCTTCTGGTGGAACAACGCCCTAGGGTGAAGCCTAGGTTGCCTGGAACGTAGAAATGACCATCACTTTCACACGGGTTGCAATTATTCCTGTTATAGGATGGAAAGACTGTTGTACTTTTATTGTATTTTAAACTTCAGGCGTTGGCTTCTAAGGCCCTAGCTATTCGATCTGGTCGGGCAACGCCCTAGAGTGAAGCCTAGGTTGCCCGGAACGTAGAAATGACCATAACTTCCACACTGGTAGCAATTATTCGTCTTATACGATGGAAGAGCTGTTGTATTTATATCGTATTTTATGCTTCTCGCGTTGACTTCGTAGGCCCTAACTATTCCATCTGGTGGAACAACGCCCTAGAGTGACGCCCAAGTTGCCCGGAACGTAGAAATGACCATTACCTTCACACTGGTTGCAATTATTCGTTTTATACGATGAAAAAGCTGTTCCATTTATTTTGTATTTTATGCTTCGGGCGTTGACTTCTAAGGCCCTAACTATTCCATCTGGTGGAACAACGCCCCAAGGTGAAGCATAGGTTGCCTGGAACGTAGAAATGACCATCACTTTCACACGGGTTGCAATTATTCCTGTTATAGGACGGAAAGACTGTTGTATTTTTTTGTATTTTATACTTCAGGCGTTGACTTCTAAGGCCCTAGCTATTCGATCTGGTCGAGCAACGCCCTAGAGTGAAGCCTAGGTTGCCCGGAACGTAGAAATGACCATAACTTCCACACGGGTTGCAATTATTCGTTTTATACGATGGAAAAGCTGTTGTATTTATATCGTATTTTATGCTTCTGGCGTTGACCTCTTAGGCCCTAACTGTTCGATCTGGTGGAACAACGTCCTAGGGTGAAGCCTAGGGTGCCCGGAAATTAGAAATGACCATAACTTTCACACTGGTTGCAATTATTCGATTTATACGATGGAAAAGCTGTTGCACCTTTATTGTATTTTATTCATCTGGGGTTGACTGCTAAGGCCGTAGCTTTTAGATGTGGTGGAGCAACGCCCTAGAGTGACGCCTAGGTTGCCCGGGACGTAGAAATGACCATTACTTCCACAATGTTTGCAATTATTCATTTTATACGATGGAAAAGCTTTTGTACTTATATTGTATTTTATTCTTCTGGAGTCGACTTCTTAGGCCCTAACTATTCGATCTAGTGGAACAACGCCCTAGAGTGAAGACTTGGTTTCCCGGAACATGGAAATGGCCATTACTTTCACACTGTTTGCAGTTATTCCTGTTATACGATGGAAAGACTTTTGCATCTTTATTGTATTTTATGCTTCTGGCGTTGACTTCTAAGGCCCTAGCTATTCGATTTGGTGGAGCAACGCCCGAGAGTGAACCCTAGGTTGCCCGGAACGTAGAAATGACCATTACATTCACACTGGTTGCAATTATTCGTCTTATACGATGGAAAAGCTGTTGTATTTATATCGTATTTTATGCTTCTCGCGTTGACTTCTTAGGCCCTAACTATTCGATCCGGTGGAACAACGCCCTTGGGTGAAGCCAAGGTTGCGCGGAACGTAGAAATGACCATAACTTTCACACTGGTAGCAATTATTCGTTTTATACGATGGAAAAACTGTTTTATTTATTTTGTATTTTATGCTTCTGAAGGTGACTTCTAGGGCCCTAACTATTCGATCTGGTGGAGCAACGCCCTAGTGTGAAGCCTAGGTTGCCCGGAACGGAGAAATGACCATAACTTTCACACCGGTAGCAATTATTCGTTTTATACGATGGTAAAACTGTTCTGTTTATTTTGTATTTTATGCTTCGGGCGTTGACTTCTAAGGCCCTAACTATTCAATCTGTTGGTGCAACGCCCTAGGATGAAGCCTAGGTTGCCCGGAAAGTAGAAATGACGTTAACTTTCATACAGGTTGCAATTATTCGTTTTACACGATGGAAAAGCTGTTGTATTTATATCGTATTTTATGCTTCGGGCATTGACCTCTTAGGCCCTAACTACTCAATCTGTTGGAGCAACGCCCTAGGGTGAAGCCTAGGTTGCCTGGAAAGTAGAAATGACCATAACTTTAATCCTGGTTGCAATTATTCCTATTATAGGATGGAAAGACTGTTGCATTTTTATTGCATTTTATACTTCAGGCGTTGACTTCTAAGGCCCCAGCTATTCGATCTGGTCGAGCAACGCCCTAGAGTGAAGCCTAGGTTGCCCGGTACGTAGAAATGACCATTACTTTCACACTGTTTGCAAATATACATTATACACGATGGAAAATCTGTTGTATTTGTGTTGTATTTTATGCTTCTGGCGTTGACTTCTTAGGCCCTAACTATTTGATCTGGTGGAGCACCGCCCTAGAGTGAAGCCTATGTTGCCCGGAACGTAGAAAAAAGCATTACCTTCACACTGGTTGCAATTATTCGTTTTATACGATGGAAAAACTGTTCCATTTATTTTGTATTTTATGTTTCGGGCGTTGACTTCTAAGAGCCTAACTATTCAATCTGTTGGTGCAACGCCCAAGGGTGAAGCCTATGTTGCCCCGAAAGCAGAAATGACGTTAACTTTCATACTGGTTGCAATTATTCGTTTTATGCGGTGGAAAAACTGTTGTATTTATTTTGTATTTTATGATTCGGGCGTTGACGTCTAAGGCCCTAGCTATTCGATCTGGTCGAGCAACGCCCTAGAGTGAAGCCTAGGTTGCCCGGAACGTAGAAATGACCATAACTTCCACACTGGTTGCAATTATTCGTTTTATACGATGGAAAAGCTGTTTTATTTATTTTGTATTTTATGCTTCTGAAGGTGACTTCTAGGGCCCTAACTATTCGATCTGGTGGAGCAACGCCCTAGTGTGAAGCCTAGGTTGCCCGGAACGGAGAAATGACCATAACTTTCACACTGGTAGCAATTATTCGTTTTATACGATGGAAAAACTGTTTTATTTATTTTGTATTTTATGCTTCTGAAGGTGACTTCTAGGGCCCTAACTATTCGATCTGGTGGAGCAACGCCCTAGTGTGAAGCCTAGGTTGCCCGGAACGGAGAAATGACCATAACTTTCACACCGGTAGCAATTATTCGTTTTATACGATGGTAAAACTGTTCTGTTTATTTTGTATTTTATGCTTCGGGCGTTGACTTCTAAGGCCCTAACTATTCAATCTGTTGGTGCAACGCCCTAGGGTGAAGCCTAGGTTGCCCGGAAAGTAGAAATGACGTTAACTTTCATACAGGTTGCAATTATTCGTTTTACACGATGGAAAAGCTGTTGTATTTATATCGTATTTTATGCTTCGGGCATTGACCTCTTAGGCCCTAACTACTCAATCTGTTGCAGCAACGCCCTAGGGTGAAGCCTAGGTTGCCTGGAAAGTAGAAATGACCATAACTTTAATCCTGGTTGCAATTATTCCTGTTATAGGATGGAAAGACTGTTGCATTTTTATTGCATTTTATACTTCAGGCGTTGACTTCTAAGGCCCCAGCTATTCGATCTGGTCGAGCAACGCCCTAGAGTGAAGCCTAGGTTGCCCGGTACGTAGAAATGACCATTACTTTCACACTGTATGCAAATATACATTATACGCGATGGAAAATCTGTTGTATTTGTGTTGTATTTTATGCTTCTGGCGTTGACTTCTTAGGCCCTAACTATTTGATCTGGTGGAGCACCGCCCTAGAGTGAAGCCTATGTTGCCCGGAACGTAGAAAAAAGCATTACCTTCACACTGGTTGCAATTATTCGTTTTATACGATGGAAAAACTGTTCCATTTATTTTGTAATTTATGTTTCGGGCGTTGACTTCTAAGGGCCTAACTATTCAATCTGTTGGTGCAACGCCCAAGGGTGAAGCCTATGTTGCCCCGAAAGCAGAAATGACGTTAACTTTCATACTGGTTGCAATTATTCGTTTTATACGGTGGAAAAACTGTTCTATTTATTTTGTATTTTATGATTCGGGCGTTGACGTCTAAGGCCCTAGCTATTCGATCTGGTCGAGCAACGCCCTAGAGTGAAGCCTAGGTTGCCCGGAACGTAGAAATGACCATAACTTCCACACTGGTTGCAATTATTCGTTTTATACGATGGAAAAGCTGTTGTATTTATGTCGTGTTTTATGCTTCTGGCGTTGACCGCTTAGGCCCTAACTATTCCATCTGGTGGAACAACGCCGTCGGGTGAAGCCTAGGTTGCGCGGAACGTAGAAATGACCCTAACTTTCACACTGGTAGCAATTATTCGCTTCATACGACGGTAAATCTGTTTTATTTATTTGGTATTTTATGCTTCCGGCGTTGACTTCTAAGGCCCTAACTATTTGATCTGGTGGAGCACCGCCCTAGAGTGAAGCCTAGGTTGCCCGGAACGTAGAAAAGACCATTGCCTTCACACTGGTTGCAATTATTCCTGTTTTACGATGGAAAAACTGTTGCATCTTTATTGTATTTTATGCGTCTGGCGTTGATTTCTAAGGCCCTAACTATTCGATCTGGTGGAGCAACGCCCTAGAGTGAAGCCTAGGTTGCCCGGAACGTAGAAATGACCATTACATTCACCTTGGTTGCAATTATTCGTTTTATACGATGGAAATGCTGTTGTATTTATATCGTATCTTATGCTTCTGGCGTTGACATCTTAGGCCCTAACTATTCCATCTGGTGGAACAACGCCCTTGGGTGAAGCCTAGGTAGCGCGGAACGTAGCAATGACCATAACTTTCACACTGGTAGCAATTATTCGTTTTACACGATGGAAAAACTGTTCTATTTATTTTGTATTTTATGCTTCGGGCGTTGACTTCTAAGGCCCTAGCTATTCGATCTGGTCGAGCAACGCCCTAGTGTGAAGCCTAGGTTGCCCGGAACGTAGAAATGACGATAACTTCCACACTGGTTGCAATTATTCGTTTTATACGATGGAAAAGCTGTTGTATTTATATCGCATTTTATGCTTCTGGTGTTGACTTCTTAGTCCCTAACTATTCCATCTGGTGGAACAACGCCCTAGGGTGAAGCCTAGGTTGCCCGGAAAGTAGAAATGACCATAACTTCCACACTGGTATCAATTATTCGTTTTATACGATGGAAAAACTGTACTATTTATTTTGTATTTTATGCTTCGGGCGTTGACTTCTAAGGCCCTAACAGTTTGATCTGGTGGAGCAACGCCCTAGAGTGAAGCCTAGGTTGCCCTGAACGTAGAAATGACCATAACTTTCACACTGGTTGCAATTATTCGTGTTCTACGATGGAGAAACTGTTGTATTTATATCGTATTTTATGCTTCTGGCGTTGACGTCTAAGGACCTAACTATTCGATCTTGTGGGGCAACGCTCTGGAGTGAAGCCTAGGTTGCTCGGAATGTAGGAATGACCATAAATTTCACACTGGTTGCAATTATTCGTTTTATACGATGGAAAAACTGTTGCATCTTTATCGTATTTTATGCTTCGGGCGTGGACTTCTTAGGCCCTAACTATTCGATCTGGAGGAGCAACTCCCTAGAGTGAAGCCCAGGTTGCCGGGAACGTAGAAATGACCATAACTTTTACACTGGTAGCAATTATTCGTTTTATACGATGGAAAAACTGTTCTATTTATTTTGCATTTTATGCTTCGGGCGTTGACTTCTAAGGCCCTAACTGATTGATCTGGTGGAGCAACGCCCTAGGGTGAAGCCTAGGTTGGCCGGAACGTAGAAATGACCAGTAGATTCACACTGGTTGCAGTTATTCCTGTTATACGATGGAAAATCTGTTGCATCTTTATTGCATTTTATGCTTCTGGCGTTGACTTCTAAGGCCCTAACTATTCGATCAGGTGGAGCAACGCCCTAGAGTGACGCCTAGGTTGCCCGGAACGTAGAAATGACCAGTACATTCACACTGGTTGCAGTTATTCCTGTTATACGATGGAAAATCTGTTGCATCTTTATTGCATTTTATGCTTCTGGCGTTGACTTCTAAGGCCCTAACTATTCGATCAGGTGGAGCGACGCCCTAGAGTGACGCCTAGGTTGCCCGGAACGTAGAAATGACCATAACTTTCACACTGGTAGCAATTATTCGTTTTATACAATGGAAAAACTGTTCCATTTATTTTGTATTTTATGTTTCGGGCGTTTACTTCTAAGTCCCTAACTGTTTGTTCTGGTGGAGCAACGACCTAGAGTGAAGCCTAGGTTGCCCGGAACGCAGAAATGACCATAACTTTCACACTGGTTGCAGTTATTCCTGTAAAACGATGGAAAAACTGTTGCATCTTTATTGTATTTTATGCTTCTGGCGTTGACTTCTAAGGCCCTAACTATTCGATCAGGTGGAGCAACGCCCTAGGGTGAAGCCTAGGTTGGCCGCAATGTAGAAATGTCCATAACTTTCACACTGGTTGCAATTATTCGTTTTATACGATTGAAAAGCTGTTGTATTTATATTGTATTATATGCTTCTGGCGTTGACTTCTTAGGCCCTAACTATTCCCTCTCGTGGATCAACGCCCTAGAGTGAAACCTACGTTGCCCGGAACGTAGAAATGACCATTACCTTCACACTGGTTGCAATTATTCCTGTTATACGATGGAAAAACTGTGGTATTTTAATTGTATTTTATGCTTTTAGCGATGAATTCTAAGTCCCTAGCTATTCGATCTGGTGGAGCAACGCCCTAGGGTGAAGCCTAGGTTGCCTGGAAAGTAGAAATGACCATAACTTTAATCCTGGTTGCAATTATTCCTGTTATAGGATGGAAAGACTGTTGCATTTTTATTGCATTTTATACTTCAGGCGTTGACTTCTAAGGCCCCAGCTATTCGATCTGGTCGAGCAACGCCCTAGAGTGATGCCTAGGTTGCCCGGTACGTAGAAATGACCATTACTTTCACACTGTTTGCAAATATACATTATACACGATGGAAAATCTGTTGTATTTGTGTTGTATTTTATGCTTCTGGCGTTGACTTCTTAGGCCCTAACTATTTGATCTGGTGGAGCACCGCCCTAGAGTGAAGCCTATGTTGCCCGGAACGTAGAAAAAAGCATTACCTTCACACTGGTTGCAATTATTCGTTTTATACGATGGTAAAACTGTTCTGTTTATTTTGTATTTTATGCTTCGGGCGTTGACTTCTAAGGCCCTAACTATTCAATCTGTTGGTGCAACGCCCTAGGGTGAAGCCTAGGTTGCCCGGAAAGTAGAAATGACGTTAACTTTCATACAGGTTGCAATTATTCGTTTTACACGATGGAAAAGCTGTTGTATTTATATCGTATTTTATGCTTCGGGCATTGACCTCTTAGGCCCTAACTACTCAATCTGTTGCAGCAACGCCCTAGGGTGAAGCCTAGGTTGCCTGGAAAGTAGAAATGACCATAACTTTAATCCTGGTTGCAATTATTCCTGTTATAGGATGGAAAGACTGTTGCATTTTTATTGCATTTTATACTTCAGGCGTTGACTTCTAAGGCCCCAGCTATTCGATCTGGTCGAGCAACGCCCTAGAGTGAAGCCTAGGTTGCCCGGTACGTAGAAATGACCATTACTTTCACACTGTATGCAAATATACATTATACGCGATGGAAAATCTGTTGTATTTGTGTTGTATTTTATGCTTCTGGCGTTGACTTCTTAGGCCCTAACTATTTGATCTGGTGGAGCACCGCCCTAGAGTGAAGCCTATGTTGCCCGGAACGTAGAAAAAAGCATTACCTTCACACTGGTTGCAATTATTCGTTTTATACGATGGAAAAACTGTTCCATTTATTTTGTATTTTATGTTTCGGGCGTTGACTTCTAAGGGCCTAACTATTCAATCTGTTGGTGCAACGCCCAAGGGTGAAGCCTATGTTGCCCCGAAAGCAGAAATGACGTTAACTTTCATACTGGTTGCAATTATTCGTTTTATACGGTGGAAAAACTGTTCTATTTATTTTGTATTTTATGATTCGGGCGTTGACGTCTAAGGCCCTAGCTATTCGATCTGGTCGAGCAACGCCCTAGAGTGAAGCCTAGGTTGCCCGGAACGTAGAAATGACCATAACTTCCACACTGGTTGCAATTATTCGTTTTATACGATGGAAAAGCTGTTGTATTTATGTCGTGTTTTATGCTTCTGGCGTTGACCGCTTAGGCCCTAACTATTCCATCTGGTGGAACAACGCCGTCGGGTGAAGCCTAGGTTGCGCGGAACGTAGAAATGACCCTAACTTTCACACTGGTAGCAATTATTCGCTTCATACGACGGTAAATCTGTTTTATTTATTTGGTATTTTATGCTTCCGGCGTTGACTTCTAAGGCCCTAACTATTTGATCTGGTGGAGCACCGCCCTAGAGTGAAGCCTAGGTTGCCCGGAACGTAGAAAAGACCATTGCCTTCACACTGGTTGCAATTATTCCTGTTTTACGATGGAAAAACTGTTGCATCTTTATTGTATTTTATGCGTCTGGCGTTGATTTCTAAGGCCCTAACTATTCGATCTGGTGGAGCAACGCCCTAGAGTGAAGCCTAGGTTGCCCGGAACGTAGAAATGACCATTACATTCACCTTGGTTGCAATTATTCGTTTTATACGATGGAAATGCTGTTGTATTTATATCGTATCTTATGCTTCTGGCGTTGACATCTTAGGCCCTAACTATTCCATCTGGTGGAACAACGCCCTTGGGTGAAGCCTAGGTAGCGCGGAACGTAGCAATGACCATAACTTTCACACTGGTAGCAATTATTCGTTTTACACGATGGAAAAACTGTTCTATTTATTTTGTATTTTATGCTTCGGGCGTTGACTTCTAAGGCCCTAGCTATTCGATCTGGTCGAGCAACGCCCTAGTGTGAAGCCTAGGTTGCCCGGAACGTAGAAATGACGATAACTTCCACACTGGTTGCAATTATTCGTTTTATACGATGGCAAAGCTGTTGTATTTATATCGCATTTTATGCTTCTGGTGTTGACTTCTTAGTCCCTAACTATTCCATCTGGTGGAACAACGCCCTAGGGTGAAGCCTAGGTTGCCCGGAAAGTAGAAATGACCATAACTTCCACACTGGTATCAATTATTCGTTTTATACGATGGAAAAACTGTACTATTTATTTTGTATTTTATGCTTCGGGCGTTGACTTCTAAGGCCCTAACTGTTTGATCTGGTGGAGCAACGCCCTAGTGTGAAGCCTAGATTGCCCGGAACGTTGAAATGACCAGTACTTTCACACTGTTTGCAGTTATTCCTGTTATACGATGGAAAAACTGTTGCATCTTTATTGCATTTTATGCTTCTGGCGTTGACTTCTAAGGCCCTAACAATTCGATCAGGTGGAGCAACGCACTAGAGTGACGCCTAGGTTGCCCGGAACGTAGAAACGACCAGTACATTCACACTGGTTGCAGTTATTCCTGTAAAACGATGGAAAAACTGTTGCATCCTTATTGTATTTTATGCTTCTGGCGTTGACTTCTAAGGCCCTAACTATTCGGTCTGGTGGAGCAACGCCCTAGGGTGAAGCCTAGGTTGGCCGGAACGTAGAAATGACCATTACTTTCACACTGGTTGCAATTATTCGTTTTATACGATGGAAAAACTGTTCTATTTATTTTGTATTTTATGTTTCGGGCGTTTACTTCTAAGTCCCTAACTGTTTGTTCTGGTGGAGCAACGACCTAGAGTGAAGCCTCGGTTGCCCGGAACGTAGAAATGACCATAACTTTCACACTGGTTATAATTATTCCTGTTCTACGATGGACAAACTGTTGTATTTATATCGTATTTTATGCTTCTGGCGTTGACGTCTAAGTACCCAACTATTCAATCAGGTGGAGCAACGCCCTAGAGTGACGCCTAGGTTGCCCGGAACGTAGAAATGACCAGTACATTCACACTGGTTGCAGTTATTCCTGTAAAACAATGGAAAAACTGTTGCATCTTTATTGTATTTTATACTTCTGGCGTTGACTTCTAAGGCCCTAACTATTCGATCAGGTGGAGCAACGCCCTAGGGTGAAGCCTAGGTTGGCCGCAATGTAGAAATGTCCATAACTTTCACACTGGTTGCAATTATTCGTTTTATACGATTGAAAAGCTGTTGTATTTATATTGTGTTTTATGCTTCGGGCATTGACTTTTAAGGCCCTTACTATTCGATCTGTTGGAGCAACGCCCTAGGGTGAAGCCTAGGTTGCCCGGAACGTAGAAATGAGCATAACTATCACACTGGTTGCAATTATTCGTTTTATACGATGAAAAAACTGATGTATTTATATTGTATTTTATGCTTCTGGCGTTCACTTCTTAGGCCCTAACTATTCGAACTGGTGAAACAACGCCCTAGGGTGAAGCCTAGGTTGCCCGGAACGTAGAAATGACCATAACTTTCACACTGGTAGCAATTATTCGTTCTATACAATGGAAAAACTGTTCCATTTATTTTGTATTTTATGCTTCGGGCGTTGACTTCTAAGGCCCTAAGTGTTTGATCTGGTGGAGCCACGCCCTAGAGTGAAGCCTCGGTTGCCCGGAACGTAGAAATGACCATAACTTTCACACTGGTTATAATTATTCCTGTTCTACGATGGACAAACTGTTGTATTTATATCGTATTTTATGCTTCTGGCGTTAATGTCTAAGGACCCAACTATTCGATCTTGTGGGGAAACGCTCTAGAGTGAAGCCTAGGTTGCTCGGAATGTAGGAATGACCATAAATTTCACACTGGTAGCAATCATTCGTTTTATACGATGGAAAAACTGTTGCATCTTTATCGTGTTTTATGCTTCGGGCGTGGACTTCTAAGGCCCTAACTATTCGGTCTGGTGGAGCAACGCCCTAGGGTGAAGCCTAGGTTGGCCGGAACGTAGAAATGACCATTACTTTCACACTGGTTGCAATTATTCGTTTTATACGATGGAAAAACTGTTCTATTTATTTTGTATTTTATGTTTCGGGCGTTTACTTCTAAGTCCCTAACTGTTTGTTCTGGTGGAGCAACGACCTAGAGTGAAGCCTCGGTTGCCCGGAACGTAGAAATGACCATAACTTTCACACTGGTTATAATTATTCCTGTTCTACGATGGACAAACTGTTGTATTTATATCGTATTTTATGCTTCTGGCGTTGACGTCTAAGTACCCAACTATTCAATCAGGTGGAGCAACGCCCTAGAGTGACGCCTAGGTTGCCCGGAACGTAGAAATGACCAGTACATTCACACTGGTTGCAGTTATTCCTGTAAAACAATGGAAAAACTGTTGCATCTTTATTGTATTTTATACTTCTGGCGTTGACTTCTAAGGCCCTAACTATTCGATCAGGTGGAGCAACGCCCTAGGGTGAAGCCTAGGTTGGCCGCAATGTAGAAATGTCCATAACTTTCACACTGGTTGCAATTATTCGCTTTATACGATTGAAAAGCTGTTGTATTTATATTGTGTTTTATGCTTCGGGCATTGACTTTTAAGGCCCTTACTATTCGATCTGTTGGAGCAACGCCCTAGGGTGAAGCCTAGGTTGCCCGGAACGTAGAAATGAGCATAACTATCACACTGGTTGCAATTATTCGTTTTATACGATGAAAAAACTGATGTATTTATATTGTATTTTATGCTTCTGGCGTTCACTTCTTAGGCCCTAACTATTCGAACTGGTGAAACAACGCCCTAGGGTGAAGCCTAGGTTGCCCGGAACGTAGAAATGACCATAACTTTCACACTGGTAGCAATTATTCGTTCTATACAATGGAAAAACTGTTCCATTTATTTTGTATTTTATGCTTCGGGCGTTGACTTCTAAGGCCCTAAGTGTTTGATCTGGTGGAGCCACGCCCTAGAGTGAAGCCTCGGTTGCCCGGAACGTAGAAATGACCATAACTTTCACACTGGTTATAATTATTCCTGTTCTACGATGGACAAACTGTTGTATTTATATCGTATTTTATGCTTCTGGCGTTAACGTCTAAGGACCCAACTATTCGATCTTGTGGGGAAACGCTCTAGAGTGAAGCCTAGGTTGCTCGGAATGTAGGAATGACCATAAATTTCACACTGGTAGCAATCATTCGTTTTATACGATGGAAAAACTGTTGCATCTTTATCGTGTTTTATGCTTCGGGCGTGGACTTCTAAGGCCCTAACTATTCGATCTGGTGGAGCAACTCCCTAGAGTGAAGCCTAGGTTGCCCGGAACGTAGAAATGACCATAACTTTTACACTGGTAGCAATTATTCGTTTTATACAATGGAAAAACTGTTCTATTTATTTTGCATTTTATGCTTCGGGCGTTGACTTCTAAGGACCTAACTGATTGATCTGGTGGAGCAACGCCCTAGACTGAAGCCTAGATTGCCCGGAACGTTGAAATGACCAGTACTATCACACTGTTTGCAGTTATTCCTGTTATACGATGGAAAAACTGTTGCATCTTTATTGCATTTTATGCTTCTGGCGTTGACTTCTAAGGCCCTAACTATTCGATCAGGTGGAGCAACGCCCTAGAGTGACGCCTAGGTTGCCCGGAACGTAGAAATGACCAGTACATTCACACTGGTTGCAGTTATTCCTGTAAAACGATGGAAAAACTGTTGCATCCTTATTGTATTTTATGCTTCTGGCGTTGACTTCTAAGGCCCTAACTATTCGATCTGGTGGAGCAACGCCCTAGGGTGAAGCCTAGGTTGGCCGGAACGTAGAAATGACCATTACTTTCACACTGGTTGCAATTATTCGTTTTATACGATGGAAAAACTGTTCTATTTATTTTGTATTTTATGTTTCGGGCGTTTACTTCTAAGTCCCTAACTGTTTGTTCTGGTGGAGCAACGACGTAGAGTGAAGCCTAGGTTGCCCGGAACGCAGAAATGACCATAACTTTCACACTGGTTGCAATTATTCCTGTTCTACGATGGAAAAGCTGTTGTATTTATATCGCATTTTATGCTTCTGGCGTTGACTTCTTAGTCCCTAACTATTCCATCTGGTGGAACAACGCCCTAGGGTGAAGCCTAGGTTGCCCGGAAAGTAGAAATGACCATAACTTCCACACTGGTATCAATTATTCGTTTTATACGATGGAAAAACTGTACTATTTATTTTGTATTTTACGCTTCGGGCGTTGACTTCTAAGGCCCTAGCTATTCCATCTGGTGGATCAACGCCCCAGAGTGAAGCCTAGGTTGCCCGGAACGTGGAAATGACCATCACTTTCAAACTGGCTGGAATTATTCCTGTTATATGATGGAAAAACTTATGTATTTTTATTGAATTTTATGCTTCGGGCATTGACTTCTAAGGCCCTAACTATTCGTTCTGTTGGAGCAACGCCCAATGGTGAAGCCTAGGTTGCCCGGAAAGTGGAAGTGACCATAACTTTCATACTGGTTGCAATTATTCGTTTTATACGATGAAAAAACTGTGGTATTTATATTGTATTTTATGCTTCTGGCGTTCACTTCTTAGGCCCTAACTATTCGAACTGGTGAAACAACACCCTAGGGTGAAGCCTAGGTTGCCCGGAACGTAGAAATGACCATAACTTTCACACTGGTAGCAATTATTCGTTTTACACGATGGAAAAACTGTTCCATTTATTTTGTATTTTATGCTTCGGGCGTTGACTTCTAAGGCCCTAACTGTTTGATCTGGTGGAGCAACGCCCTAGAGTGAAGCCTAGGTTGCCCGGAACGTAGAAATGACCATAACTTTCACACTGGTAGCAATTATTCGTTTTATGCAATGGAAAAACTGTTCCATTTATTTTGTATTTTATGCTTCGGGCGTTGACTTCTAAGGCCCTAACTGTTTGATCTGGTGGAGCCACGCCCTAGAGTGAAGCCTCGGTTGCCCGGAACGTAGAAATGACCATAACTTTCACACTGGTTATAATTATTCCTGTTCTACGATGGACAAACTGTTGTATTTATATCGTATTTTATGCTTCTGGCCTTGACGTCTAAGGACCCAACTATTCGATCTTGTGGGGCAACGCTCTAGAGTGAAGCCTAGGTTGCTCGGAATGTAGGAATGACCATAAATTTCACACTGGTAGCAATCATTCGTTTTATACGATGGAAAAACTGTTGCATCTTTATCGTATTTTATGCTTCGGGTGTGGACTTCTAAGGCCCTAACTATTCGATCTGGTGGAGCAACTCCATAGAGTGAAGCCTAGGTTGCCCGGAACGTAGAAATGACCATAACTTTTACACTGGTAGCAATTATTCGTTTTATACAATGGAAAAACTGTTCTATTTATTTTGCATTTTATGCTTCGGGCGTTGACTTCTAAGGACCTAACTGATTGATCTGGTGGAGCAACGCCCTAGAGTGAAGCCTAGATTGCCCGGAACGTTGAAATGACCAGTACTATCACACTGTTTGCAGTTATTCCTGTTATACGATGGAAAAACTGTTGCATCTTTATTGCATTTTATGCTTCTGGCGTTGACTTCTAAGGCCCTAACTATTCGATCAGGTGGAGCAACGCCCTAGAGTGACGCCTAGGTTGCCCGGAACGTAGAAATGACCAGTACATTCACACTGGTTGCAGTTATTCCTGTCATACGATGGAAAATCTGTTGCATCTTTATTGCATTTTATGCTTCTGGCGTTGACTTCTAAGGCCCTAACTATTCGATCAGGTGGAGCGACGCCCTAGAGTGACGCCTAGGTTGCCCGGAACGTAGAAATGACCATAACTTTCACACTGGTAGCAATTATTCGTTTTATACAATGGAAAACCTGTTCCATTTATTTTGTATTTTATGTTTCGGGCGTTTACTTCTAAGTCCCTAACTGTTTGTTCTGGTGGAGCAACGACCTAGAGTGAAGCCTAGGTTGCCCGGAACGCAGAAATGACCATAACTTTCACACTGGTTGCAGTTATTCCTGTAAAACGATGGAAAAACTGTTGCATCTTTATTGTATTTTATGCTTCTGGCGTTGACTTCTAAGGCCCTAACTATTCGATCAGGTGGAGCAACGCCCTAGGGTGAAGCCTAGGTTGGCCGCAATGTAGAAATGTCCATAACTTTCACACTGGTTGCAATTATTCGTTTTATACGATTGAAAAGCTGTTGTATTTATATTGTATTATATGCTTCTGGCGTTGACTTCTTAGGCCCTAACTATTCCCTCTCGTGGATCAACGCCCTAGAGTGAAACCTACGTTGCCCGGAACGTAGAAATGACCATTACCTTCACACTGGTTGCAATTATTCCTGTTATACGATGGAAAAACTGTTGTATTTTAATTGTATTTTATGCTTTTAGCGATGAATTCTAAGTCCCTAGCTATTCGATCTGGTGGAGCAACGCCCTAGAGTGACGCCAGGGTTTCTCGGAACGTAGAAATGACCATTACTTTCACACTGGTTGCAATTATTCGTTTTATACGATGGAAAAACTGTTCTATTTATTTTGTATTTTATGCTTCGGGCGTTGACTTCTAAGGACCTAACTATTCGATCTGGTGGAGCAACGCCCTAGAGTGAAGCCTAGGTTGCCCGGTACGTAGAAATGACCATCACTTTCAAACTGGTTGCAATTATTCCTGTTATGGGATGTAAAAACTGTTGTATTTTTATTGCATTTTATGCGTCGGGCATTGACTTCTAAGGCCCTAGCTAATCCATCGGTTGGAGCAACGCCCTAGGGTGAAGCCTAGGTTGCCCGGAAAGTAGAAATGACCATAACTTTCATACTCGTTGCAATTATTCGTTTTATATGATGGAAAAACTGTCATATTTATATTGTATTTTATGCTTCTGGCGTTGACTTCTTTGGCCCTAACTGTTCGATATGGTGGAACAACGCCCTAGAGTGAAGCCTAAGTTGCCCGGAACGAAGAAATGACCATCGCTTTCAAACTGGTTGCAATTATTCCTGTTATATGATGGAAAAACTGTTGTATTTTTATTGCATTTTATGCTTCGGGCATTGACCTCTAAGGTCCTAACTATTCATTCTGTTGGAGCAACGCCCTAGGGTGAAGCCTAGGTTGCCCGGAAAGTAGAAATGACCATAACTTTCACACTGGTTGCAATTATTCGTTTTATACGATGGAAAAGCTGTTGCATCTTTATTGTATTTTATTCTTCTGGCGTTGACTTCTAAGGCCGTAGCTATTAGATGTGGTGGAGAAACGCCCTAGAGTGACGTCTAGGTTGCCCGGAACGTAGAAACGACCGTTACTTTCACAATGTTTGCAATTTTTCATTTTATACGATTTAAAAACCTGTTGTACTTATATTGATTTTATTCTTCTGGCGTTGACTTCTTAGGCCCTAACTATTCGATCTGGTGGAACAACGCCCTAGAGTGAAACCTAGGTTGCCCGGAACGTATAAATGACCATTACTTTCACAATGTTTGCAATTATTCATTTTATACGATGGAAAAACTATTGTACTTATATTGATTTTATTCTTCTGGCGTTGACTTCTTAGGCCCTAACTATTCGATCTGGTGGAACAACGCCCTAGATTGAAGCCTAGGTTGCACGGAACATGGAAATGACCATTACTTTCACACTGTTTGCAAATATACATTATATACAATGGAAAAACTGTCATATTTATATTGTATTTTTTGCTTCTGGCGTTCACTTCTTTGGCCCTAACTATTCGATCTGGTGGAACAACGCCCTAGGGTGAAGCCTAGGTTGCACGGAACGTAGAAATGACCATAACTTTCACACTGGTTGCTATTATTCGTTTTATACGATGGAAAATCTGTTATATTTATATTGTATTTTATGCTTCTGACGTTGACTTCTTAGGCCCTAACTATTCGATCTGGTGGAACAACGCCCTAGAGTGAAGCCTAGGTTGCCTGGAACGTAGAAATGACAATTACTTTCACACTGGTTGCTATTATTCGTTTTATACAATGGAAAAACTGTCATATTTATATTGTATTTTATGCTTCTGGCGTTGACTTCTTTGGCCCTAACTGATTGATCTGGTGGAGCAACGCCCTAGAGTGAAGCCTAGATTGCCCGGAACGTTGAAATGACCAGTACTTTCACACTGTTTGCAGTTATTCCTGTTATACGATGGAAAAACTGTTGCATCTTTATTGCATTTTATGCTTCTGGCGTTGACTTCTAAGGCCCTAACAATTCGATCAGGTGGAGCAACGCACTAGTGTGACGCCTAGGTTGCCCGGAACGTAGAAACGACCAGTACATTCACACTGGTTGCAGTTATACCTGTAAAACGATGGAAAAACTGTTGCATCCTTATTGTATATTATGCTTCTGGCGTTGACTTCTAAGGCCCTAACTATTCGGTCTGGTGGAGCAACGCCCTAGGGTGAAGCCTAGGTTGGCCGGAACGTAGAAATGACCATTACTTTCACACTGGTTGCAATTATTCGTTTTATACGATGGAAAAACTGTTCTATTTATTTTGTATTTTATGTTTCGGGCGTTTACTTCTAAGTCCCTAACTGTTTGTTCTGGTGGAGCAACGACCTAGAGTGAAGCCTCGGTTGCCCGGAACGTAGAAATGACCATAACTTTCACACTGGTTATAATTATTCCTGTTCTACGATGGACAAACTGTTGTATTTATATCGTATTTTATGCTTCTGGCGTTGACGTCTAAGTACCCAACTATTCGATCAGGTGGAGCAACGCCCTAGAGTGACGCCTAGGTTGCCCGGAACGTAGAAATGACCAGTACATTCACACTGGTTGCAGTTATTCCTGTAAAACAATGGAAAAACTGTTGCATCTTTATTGTATTTTATGCTTCTGGCGTTGACTTCTAAGGCCCTAACTATTCGATCAGGTGGAGCAACGCCCTAGGGTGAAGCCTAGGTTGGCCGCAATGTAGAAATGTCCATAACTTTCACACTGGTTGCAATTATTCGTTTTATACGATTGAAAAGCTGTTGTATTTATATTGTGTTTTATGCTTCGGGCATTGACTTTTAAGGCCCTTACTATTCGATCTGTTGGAGCAACGCCCTAGGGTGAAGCCTAGGTTGCCCGGAACGTAGAAATGAGCATAACTATCACACTGGTTGCAATTATTCGTTTTATACGATGAAAAAACTGATGTATTTATATTGTATTTTATGCTTCTGGCGTTCACTTCTTAGGCCCTAACTATTCGAACTGGTGAAACAACGCACTAGGGTGAAGCCTAGGTTGCCCGGAACGTAGAAATGACCATAACTTTCACACTGGTAGCAATTATTCGTTTTATACAATGGAAAAACTGTTCCATTTATTTTGTATTTTATGCTTCGGGCGTTGACTTCTAAGGCCCTAAGTGTTTGATCTGGTGGAGCCACGCCCTAGAGTGAAGCCTCGGTTGCCCGGAACGTAGAAATGACCATAACTTTCACACTGGTTATAATTATTCCTGTTCTACGATGGACAAACTGTTGTATTTATATCGTATTTTATGCTTCTGGCGTTAACGTCTAAGGACCCAACTATTCGATCTTGTGGGGAAACGCTCTAGAGTGAAGCCTAGGTTGCTCGGAATGTAGGAATGACCATAAATTTCACACTGGTAGCAATCATTCGTTTTATACGATGGAAAAACTGTTGCATCTTTATCGTGTTTTATGCTTCGTGCGTGGACTTCTAAGGCCCTAACTATTCGATCTGGTGGAGCAACTCCCTAGAGTGAAGCCTAGGTTGCCCGGAACGTAGAAATGACCATAACTTTTACACTGGTAGCAATTATTCCTATTATATGATGGAAAAACTGTTGTATTTCTATTGCATTTTATGCTTCGGGCATTGACCTCTAAGGTCCTATCTATTCAATCTGTTGGAGCAACGCCCTAGGGTGAAGACTAGGTTGCCCGGAAAGTAGAAATGACCATAACTTTCACACTGGTTGCAATTGTTCGTTTTATACGATGGAAAAGCTGTTGCATCTTTATTGTATTTTATTCTTCTGGCGTTGACTTCTAAGGCCGTAGCTATCAGATGTGGTGGAGCAACGCCCTAGAGTGACACCTAGGTTGCCCGGAACGTAGAAATGACCATTACTTTCACAATGTTTGCAATTATTCATTTTATACGATGGAAAAACTGTTGCATCTTTATTGTATTTTATGCTTCTGGCGTTGATTTGTAAGGCCCTAACTATTCAATGTGTTGGAGCAACGCCCTAGGGTGAAGCCTAGGTTGCCCGGAAAGTAGAAATGACCATAACTTTCACACTGGTTGCAATTATTCGTTTTATATGATGCAAAAACTGTTGTATTTATATTGTATTTTATGCTTCTGGCGTTCACTTCTTAGGCCCTGACTATTCAATCTGTTGGAGCAACGCCCTAGGGTGAAGCCTAGGTTGCCCGGAACGTAGAAATGACCATAACATTTACACTGGATGCTATTATTCGTTTTATACAATGGAAAAACTGTCATATTTATATTGTATTATATGCTTCTGGCGTTGACTTCTTTGGCCCTAACTGTTCGATATGGTGGAACAACGCCCTAGAGTGAAGACTAAGTTGCCCGGAACGAAGAAATGACCATCACTTTCAAACTGGTTGCAATTATTCCTGTTCTACGATGGACAAACTGTTGTATTTATATCGTATTTTATGCTTCTGGCGTTGACTTCTAAGGACCTAACTATTCCATCTGGTGGAGCATCGCTCTAGAGTGAAGTCTCGGTTGTTCGGAATGTAGGAATGACCATAAATTTCACACTGGATGCAATTATTCATTTTATACGATGGAAAAACTGTTGCATCTTTATTGTATTTTATGCTTCTGGTGTGGACTTCTGAGGCCCTAACTATTCGATCTGGTGGAGCAGCGCCCTAGAGTGAAGCCTAGGTTGCCCGGTACGTATAAATGACCATAACTTTTACACTGGTAGCAATTATTCGTTTTATACAATGGAAAAGCTGTTCTATTTATTTTGCATTTTATGCTTCGGGCGTTGACTTCTAACGCCCTAACTGATTGATCTTGTGGAGCAACGCCCTAGAGTGAAACCTAGGTTACCCGGAACGTAGAAATGACCAGTACTTTCATACCGTTTGCAGTTATTCCTGTTATACGATGGAATAACTGTTGCATCTTTATTCTATTTTATGCTTCTGGCGTTGACTTCTTAGGCCCTAACTATTCCATCTGGTGGAAGAACGCCCTAGGGTGAAGCCTAGGTTGCCCGGAAAGTAGAAATGACCATTACATTCACACTGGTACCAATTACTCGTTATATACGATGGAAAAGCTGTTATATTTATATTGCATATTATGCTTCTGGCATTGAATTCTAAGTCCCTAGCTATTCGATCTGGTGGAGCAACGCCCTAGAGTGAAGCCTAGGTTGCCCGGTACGTAGAAATGACCATTACTTGCACAGTGTTTGCAGTTATTCATTTTATACGATTGAAAAGCTGTTGTATTTATATTGTATTTTATGCTCCTGGCGTTGACTTCTAAGGCCGTAGCTATTAGACGTGGTGGAGCAACGCCCTAGAGTGACGCCTAGGTTGTCCGGAACGTAGAAATGACCATTACTTTCACAATGTCTGCAATTACTCATTTTATACCATGGAAAAGCTGTTGTATTTATATCGTATTTTATGCTTCTGGCGTTGACTTCTAAGGACCTAGCTATTCGATCTGGTGGAGCAACGCCCTAGAGCTAAAGCCTAGGTTGCCCGGAACGTAGAAATGACCATAACTTTTACACTGGTAGCAATTATTCGTTTTATACAATGGAAAAACTGTTCTATTTATTTTGTATTTTATGCTTCGGGCGTTGACTTCTTTGGCCCTAACAATTCGATCTGGTGGAGCAACGCCCTAGAGTGAAGCCTAGGTTCCCTGAAACGTACAAATGACCATCACTTCGACACGGGTTGCAATTATTCCTGTTATAGGATGGAAAGACTGTTGTATTTTTATTGCATTTTATGCTTCTGGCGTTCACTTCTTAGGCCCTGACTATTCGATCTGGTGGAACAACGCCCTATGGTGAAGCCTAGGTTGCCCGGAACGTAGAAATGACAATTACTTTCACACTGTTTGCAATAATTCCTTTTATACGATGAAAAGTTGTTGTATTTATAACGTATTTTATGCTTCGGGCGTTGACTTCTTAGGCCGTAACTATTTGATCTGGTGGAGCACCGCCCTAGAGTGAAGCCTAGGTTGCCCGGAACGTAGAACATACCATTACCTTCACACTGGTTGCAATTATTCCTGTTATACCATGGAAGAACTGTTGCACCTTTATTGTATTTTATGCTTCTGGCGTTGACTTCATAGGCCCTAACTATTCGATCTGGTGGAGCAACGTCCTAGAGTGAAGCCTAGGTTGACCGCAACGTAGAAATGGCCATTACTTTCACAGTGTTTGCAGTTATTCATTTTATACGATGGAAAAGCTGTTGTATTTATATTGTATTTTATGCTCCTGGCGTTGACTTCTAAGGCCGTAGCTATTAGACGTGGTGGAGCAACGCCCTAGAGCGACGCCTAGGTTGACCGGAACGTAGAAATGACCATTACTTTCGCAATGTCTGCAATTACTCATTTTATACCATGGAAAAGCTGTTGTATTTATATCGTATTTTATGCTTCTGGCGTTGACTTCTAAGGACCTAGCTATTCGATCTGGTGGAGCAACGCCCTAGAGTGAAGCCTAGGTTGCCCGGAACGCAGAAATGACCAGTACTTTCACACTGGTTGCAGTTAATCGTTTTATACAATGGAAAAGCTGTTCTATGTATTTTGCATTTTATGCTTCGGGCGTTGACTTCTAAGGCCCTAACTATTCGATCTGGTGGAGCAACGCCCTAGAGTGAAGCCTAGGTTGCCCGGGAAGTAGAAATGACCATAACTTTCACACTGGTTGCTATTATTCGTTTTATACGATGGAAAAGCTGTTATATTTATATTGCATATTATGCTTCTGGCATTGAATTCTAAGTCCCTAGCTATTCGATCTGGTGGAGCAACGCCCAAGAGTGAAGCCTAGGTTGCCCGGTACGTAGAAATGACCATTACTTGCACAGTGTTTGCAGTTATTCATTTTATACGATGGAAAAGCTGTTGTATTTATATTGTATTTTATGCTCCTGGCGTTGACTTCTAAGGCCGTAGCTATTAGACGTGGTGGAGCAACGCCCTAGAGTGACGCCTAGGTTGACCGGAACGTAGAAATGACCATTACTTTCGCAATGTCTGCAATTACTCATTTTATACCATGGAAAAGCTGTTGTATTTATATCGTATTTTATGCTTCTGGCGTTGACTTCTAAGGACCTAGCTATTCGATCTGGTGGAGCAACGCCCTAGAGTGAAGCCTAGGTTGCCCGGAACGTAGAAATGACCATAACTTTTACACTGGTAGCAATTATTCGTTTTATACAATGGAAAAACTGTTCTATTTATTTTGTATTTTATGCTTCGGGCGTTGACTTCTTTGGCCCTAACAATTCGATCTGGTGGAGCAACGCCCTAGAGTGAAGCCTAGGTTCCCTGGAACGTACAAATGACCATCACTTCGACACGGGTTGCAATTATTCCTGTTATAGGATGGAAAGACTGTTGTATTTTTATTGCATTTTATGCTTCTGGCGTTCACTTCTTAGGCCCTGACTATTCGATCTGGTGGAACAACGCCCTATGGTGAAGCCTAGGTTGCCCGGAACGTAGAAATGACAATTACTTTCACACTGTTTGCAATAATTCCTTTTATACGATGCAAAAGTTGTTGTATTTATAACGTATTTTATGCTTCGGGCGTTGACTTCTTAGGCCGTAACTATTTGATCTGGTGGAGCACCGCCCTAGAGTGAAGCCTAGGTTGCCCGGAACGTAGAACATACCATTACCTTCACACTGGTTGCAATTATTCCTGTTATACCATGGAAGATCTGTTGCACCTTTATTGTATTTTATGCTTCTGGCGTTGACTTCATAGGCCCTAACTGTTCGATCTGGTGGAGCAACGTCCTAGAGTGAAGCCTAGGTTGACCGCCACGTAGAAATGACCATTACTTTCACACTGTTTGCAATTATTCGTTTTATACGATGGAAAAGCTGTTGTATTTATATCGTATTTTATGCTTCAGGCGATGACTTCTTAGGACCTAACCATTCGATCTGGTGGAGCAACGCCCTAGAGTGAAGCCTAGGTTGCCCGGAACGTAGAAATGACCATAACTTTCATACTGGTTACAATTATTTGTTTTATGGAGTGAAAAAACTGTTGTATTTATATTGTATTTTATGCTTCTGGCGTTCACTTCTTAGGCCCTAACTATTCGATCTGGTGGAACAATGCCCTACGGTGAAGCCTAGGTTGCCCGGAACGTAGAAATGTCCATATCTTTCACACTGTTTGCATTTATTCATTTTATACGGTGGCAAAGCTGTTGCATTTATATTGTACTTTATGCTTCTGGCGTTGATTCCTTAGGCCCTAACTATTCAATCTGGTGGAGCAATGCCTCAGAGTTAAGTCTAGGATGCCCGAAACGCCGAAATGGTCATTACTTTCACGCATGTTGCTATTATTCCGCTTATACGATGAAAAGACTGTTGTATTTTTATTGTATTTTATGCTTCAGGCGTAGGCATCTAAGGCCGTAGCTATTCGATATGGTGCAGCACCGCCCTAGACTGAAGCCTAGGTTGCTCGGAACGCAGAAATGACCACTACTTTCACACAGTTTGCAATTATTTATTTAATACGATGGATAAGCTGTTGTATTTATATCGTATTTTATGCTTCGGGCGTTGACTTCTTAGGCCCTAACTATTCGATCTGGTGGAACAACGCCGTAGAGTGAAGCCTAGGTTGCCCGGAACGTAGAAATGACCATTACTTTCACACTGTTTGCAATTATTCATTTTATACCATGGACTAGCTGTTGTATTTATATCGTATTTTATGCTTCTGGCGTTGACTTCTAAGGACCTAACTATTCGATCTGGTGGAGCAACACCCTAGAGTGAAGCCTAGGTTGCTCGGAATATAGAAGTGACCATAACTTTCACACTGGTTGCAATTATTCGTTTTCTGCGATGGAAAAACTGTTGTATTTATATTGTACTTTATGCTTCTAGCGTTCACTTCTTAGGGCCTAACTATTCGATCTGATGGAACAATGCCCTAGGGTGAAGCCTAGGTTGCCCGGAACGTAGAAATGACCATAACTTTTACACTGGTAGCAATTATTCGTTTTATACAATGGAAAATCTGTTCCATTTATTTTGTATTTTATGCTTCGGGCGTTGACTTCTTTGGCCCTAACAATTCCATCTGGTGGAGCAACGCCCTAGAGTGAAGCCTAGGTTCCCTGGAACGTACAAATGACCATCACTTTCACACGGGCTGCAATTATTCCTGTTATAGGATGGAAAGACTGTTGTATTTTTATTGCATTTTATGCTTCTGGCGTTCACTTCTTAGGCCCTGACTATTCGATCTGGTGGAACAACGCCCTAGGCTGAAGCCTAAGTTGCCCGGAACGTAGAAATGACAATTACTTTCACACTGTTTGCAATAATTCCTTTTATACGATGCAAAAGTTGTTGTATTTATATCGCATTTTATGCTTCTGGCGTTGACTTCTAAGGACCTAACTATTCGATCTGGTGGAGCAACGCCCTAGAGTGATGCCTAGGTTGCTCAGAATGTAGAAATAACCATAACTTTCACACTGGTTGCAATTATTCGTTTTTTACAATGGAAAAGCAGTTGCATTTATATTGTATTTTATGCCTCTGGCGTTGTCTTCTAAGGCCCTAGCTATTCGATCTAGTGGAGCAACGCCCTAGAGTGAAGTCTAGGTTGCCCGGAACGTCGAAATGACCATCACTTTCAAACTGGTTGCAATTAATCCTGTTATACCATGGAAAAGCTGTTGTATTTATATCGTATTGTATGCTTCTGGCGTTGACATCTAAGGACCTATCTGTTTGATCTGGTGGAGCAACGCCCTAGCGTGAAGCCTAGGTTGCACGGAACGTAGAAATGACCATTACCTTCACACTGGTTGCAGTTATTCCTGTTATATGATGGGAAAACTGTTGCATCTTTATTGTATTTTATGCTTCTGGCGTTGATTTCTAAGGCCCTAACTATTCGATCTGGTGGAGCAACGCCCTAGAGTGAAGCCTAGGTTGCCCGGAACGTAGAAATGACCATTACATTCGCACTGGTTTGAATTATTCGTTTTATACGATGGAAAAGCTGTTTTATTTATTTTGTATTTTAAGCTTCGGGCGTTGACTTCTAAAGCCCTAACTATTCGATCTGGTGGAGCAACGCCCTAGTGTGAAACCTAGGTTACCCGGAACGTAGAAGTGACCAGTACTTTCATACCGTTTGCAGTTATTCCTGTTATACGATGGAATAACTGTTGCATCTTTATTCTATTTTATGCTTCTGGCGTTGACTTCTTAGGCCCTAACTATTCCATCTGGTGGAAGAACGCCCTAGGGTGAAGCCTAGGTTGCCCGGAAAGTAGAAATGACCATTACATTCACACTGGTAGCAATTATTCGTTATATACGATGGAAAAGCTGTTATATTTATATTGCATATTATGCTTCTGGCATTGAATTCTAAGTCCCTAGCTATTCGATCTGGTGGAGCAACGCCCTAGAGTGAAGCCTAGGTTGCCCGGTACGTAGAAATGACCATAACTTTCACACTGGTTGCAATAATTCGTTTTATACGATGGAAAAGCTGTTGTATTTATATCGTATTTTATGCTCCTGGCGTTGACTTCTAAGGCCGTAGCTATTAGACGTGGTGGAGCAACGCCCTAGAGTGACGCCTAGGTTGTCCGGAACGTAGAAGTGACCATTACTTTCACAATGTCTGCAATTACTCATTTTATACCATGGAAAAGCTGTTGTATTTATATCGTATTTTATGCTTCTGGCGTTGACTTCTAAGGACCTAGCTATTCGATCTGGTGGAGCAACGCCCTAGAGTGAAGCCTAGGTTGCCCGGAACGTAGAAATGACCATAACTTTTACACTGGTAGCAATTATTCGTTTTATACAATGGAAAAACTGTTCTATTTATTTTGTATTTTATGCTTCGGGCGTTGACTTCTTTGGCCCTAACAATTCGATCTGGTGGAGAAACGCCCTAGAGTGAAGCCTAGGTTCCCTGGAACGTACAAATGACCATCACTTCGACACGGGTTGCAATTATTCCTGTTATAGGATGGAAAGACTGTTGTATTTTTATTGCATTTTATGCTTCTGGCGTTCACTTCTTAGGCCCTGACTATTCGATCTGGTGGAACAACGCCCTATGGTGAAGCCTAGGTTGCCCGGAACGTAGAAATGACAATTACTTTCACACTGTTTGCAATAATTCCTTTTATACGATGAAAAGTTGTTGTATTTATAACGTATTTTATGCTTCGGGCGTTGACTTCTTAGGCCGTAACTATTTGATCTGGTGGAGCACCGCCCTAGAGTGAAGCCTAGGTTGCCCGGAACGTAGAACATACCATTACCTTCACACTGGTTGCAATTATTCCTGTTATACCATGGAAGAACTGTTGCACCTTTATTGTATTTTATGCTTCTGGCGTTGACTTCATAGGCCCTAACTATTCGATCTGGTGGAGCAACGTCCTAGAGTGAAGCCTAGGTTGACCGCAACGTAGAAATGACCATTACTTTCACACTGTTTGCAATTATTCGTTTTATACGATGGAAAAGCTGTTGTATTTATATCGTATTTTATACTTCTGGCGTTGACTTCTTAGGCCCTAACTATTCCATCTGGTGGAACAACGCTCTATGGTGAAGCCTAGGTTGCCCGGAACGCAGAAATGACCAGTACTTTCACACTGGTTGCAGTTAATCGTTTTATACAATGGAAAAGCTGTTCTATGTATTTTGCATTTTATGCTTCGGGCGTTGACTTCTAAGGCCCTAACTATTCGATCTGGTGGAGCAACGCCCTAGAGTGAAGCCTAGGTTGCCCGGGAAGTAGAAATGACCATAACTTTCACACTGGTTGCTATTATTCGTTTTATACGATGGAAAAGCTGTTATATTTATATTGCATATTATGCTTCTGGAATTGAATTCTAAGTCCCTAGCTATTCGATCTGGTGGAGCAACGCCCTAGAGTGAAGCCTAGGTTGCCCGGTACGTAGAAATGACCATTACTTGCACAGTGTTTGCAGTTATTCATTTTATACGATGGAAAAGCTGTTGTATTTATATTGTATTTTATGCCCCTGGCGTTGACTTCTAAGGCCGTAGCTATTAGACGTGGTGGAGCAACGCCCTAGAGTGACGCCTAGGTTGACCGGAACGTAGAAATGACCATTACTTTCGCAATGTCTGCAATTACTCATTTTATACCATGGAAAAGCTGTTGTATTTATATCGTATTTTATGCTTCTGGCGTTGACTTCTAAGGACCTAGCTATTCGATCTGGTGGAGCAACGCCCTAGAGTGAAGCCTAGGTTGCCCGGAACGTAGAAATGACCATAACTTTTACACTGGTAGCAATTATTCGTTTTATACAATGGAAAAACTGTTCTATTTATTTTGTATTTTATGCTTCGGGCGTTGACTTCTTTGGCCCTAACAATTCGATCTGGTGGAGCAACGCCCTAGAGTGAAGCCTAGGTTCCCTGGAACGTACAAATGATCATCACTTCGACACGGGTTGCAATTATTCCTGTTATAGGATGGAAAGACTCTTGTATTTTTATTGCATTTTATGCTTCTGGCGTTCACTTCTTAGGCCCTGACTATTCGATCTGGTGGAACAACGCCCTATGGTGAAGCCTAGGTTGCCCGGAACGTAGAAATGACAATTACTTTCACACTGTTTGCAATAATTCCTTTTATACGATGCAAAAGTTGTTGTATTTATAACGTATTTTATGCTTCGGGCGTTGACTTCTTAGGCCGTAACTATTTGATCTGGTGGAGCACCGCCCTAGAGTGAAGCCTAGGTTGCCCGGAACGTAGAACATACCATTACCTTCACACTGGTTGCAATTATTCCTGTTATACCATGGAAGAACTGTTGCACCTTTATTGTATTTTATGCTTCTGGCGTTGACTTCATAGGCCCTAACTATTCGATCTGGTGGAGCAACGTCCTAGAGTGAAGCCTAGGTTGACCGCAACGTAGAAATGACCATTACTTTCACACTGTTTGCAATTATTCGTTTTATACGATGGAAAAGCTGTTGTATTTATATCGTATTTTATACTTCTGGCGTTGACTTCTTAGGCCCTAACTATTCCATCTGGTGGAACAACGCTCTATGGTGAAGCCTAGGTTGCCCGGAACGCAGAAATGACCAGTACTTTCACACTGGTTGCAGTTAATCGTTTTATACAATGGAAAAGCTGTTCTATGTATTTTGCATTTTATGCTTCGGGCGTTGACTTCTAAGGCCCTAACTATTCGATCTGGTGGAGCAACGCCCTAGAGTGAAGCCTAGGTTGCCCGGGAAGTAGAAATGACCATAACTTTCACACTGGTTGCTATTATTCGTTTTATACGATGGAAAAGCTGTTATATTTATATTGCATATTATGCTTCTGGCATTGAATTCTAAGTCCCTAGCTATTCGATCTGGTGGAGCAACGCCCTAGAGTGAAGCCTAGGTTGCCCGGTACGTAGAAATGACCATTACTTGCACAGTGTTTGCAGTTATTCATTTTATACGATGGAAAAGCTGTTGTATTTATATTGTATTTTATGCTCCTGGCGTTGACTTCTAAGGCCGTAGCTATTAGACGTGGTGGAGCAACGCCCTAGAGTGACGCCTAGGTTGACCGGAACGTAGAAATGACCATTACTTTCGCAATGTCTGCAATTACTCATTTTATACCATGGAAAAGCTGTTGTATTTATATCGTATTTTATGCTTCTGGCGTTGACTTCTAAGGACCTAGCTATTCGATCTGGTGGAGCAACGCCCTAGAGTGAAGCCTAGGTTGCCCGGAACGTAGAAATGACCATAACTTTTACACTGGTAGCAATTATTCGTTTTATACAATGGAAAAACTGTTCTATTTATTTTGTATTTTATGCTTCGGGCGTTGACTTCTTTGGCCCTAACAATTCGATCTGGTGGAGCAACGCCCTAGAGTGAAGCCTAGGTTCCCTGGAACGTACAAATGACCATCACTTCGACACGGGTTGCAATTATTCCTGTTATAGGATGGAAAGACTGTTGTATTTTTATTGCATTTTATGCTTCTGGCGTTCACTTCTTAGGCCCTGACTATTCGATCTGGTGGAACAACGCCCTATGGTGAAGCCTAGGTTGCCCGGAACGTAGAAATGACAATTACTTTCACACTGTTTGCAATAATTCCTTTTATACGATGCAAAAGTTGTTGTATTTATAACGTATTTTATGCTTCGGGCGTTGACTTCTTAGGCCGTAACTATTTGATCTGGTGGAGCACCGCCCTAGAGTGAAGCCTAGGTTGCCCGGAACGTAGAACATACCATTACCTTCACACTGGTTGCAATTATTCCTGTTATACCATGGAAGATCTGTTGCACCTTTATTGTATTTTATGCTTCTGGCGTTGACTTCATAGGCCCTAACTGTTCGATCTGGTGGAGCAACGTCCTAGAGTGAAGCCTAGGTTGACCGCAACGTAGAAATGACCATTACTTTCACACTGTTTGCAATTATTCGTTTTATACGATGGAAAAGCTGTTGTATTTATATCGTATTTTATGCTTCAGGCGATGACTTCTTAGGACCTAACCATTCGATCTGGTGGAGCAACGCCCTAGAGTGAAGCCTAGGTTGCCCGGAACGTAGAAATGACCATAACTTTCATACTGGTTACAATTATTTGTTTTATGGAGTGAAAAAACTGTTGTATTTATATTGTATTTTATGCTTCTGGCGTTCACTTCTTAGGCCCTAACTATTCGATCTGGTGGAACAATGCCCTACGGTGAAGCCTAGGTTGCCCGGAACGTAGAAATGTCCATATCTTTCACACTGTTTGCATTTATTCATTTTATACGGTGGCAAAGCTGTTGCATTTATATTGTACTTTATGCTTCTGGCGTTGATTCCTTAGGCCCTAACTATTCAATCTGGTGGAGCAATGCCTCAGAGTTAAGTCTAGGATGCCCGAAACGCCGAAATGGTCATTACTTTCACGCATGTTGCTATTATTCCGCTTATACGATGAAAAGACTGTTGTATTTTTATTGTATTTTATGCTTCAGGCGTAGGCATCTAAGGCCGTAGCTATTCGATATGGTGCAGCACCGCCCTAGACTGAAGCCTAGGTTGCTCGGAACGCAGAAATGACCACTACTTTCACACAGTTTGCAATTATTTATTTAATACGATGGAAAAGCTGTTGTATTTATATCGTATTTTATGCTTCGGGCGTTGACTTCTTAGGCCCTAACACTTCGATCTGGTGGAGCAACGCCCTACAGTGAAGCCTAGGTTGCCCGGAACGTAGATATGACCATAACCTTCACACAGGTTGCAATTATTCGTTTTATACGGTGTAACGGCTGTTGTATTTATTTTGTATTTTATTCTTCTGGTGTTGACTTCTTAGGCCCTAACTATTCGATCTGGTGGAACAACGCCGTAGAGTGAAGCCTAGGTTGCCCGGAACGTAGAAATGACCATTACTTTCACACTGTTTGCAATTATTCATTTTATACCATGGACTAGCTGTTGTATTTATATCGTATTTTATGCTTCTGGCGTTGGCTTCTAAGGACCTAACTATTCGATCTGGTGGAGCAACGCCCTAGAGTGAAGCCTAGGTTGCTCGGAATATAGAAGTGACCATAACTTTCACACTGGTTGCAATTATTCGTTTTCTGCGATGGAAAAACTGTTGTATTTATATTGTACTTTATGCTTCTGGCGTTCACTTCTTAGGGCCTAACTATTCGATCTGATGGAACAATGCCCTAGGGTGAAGCCTAGGTTGCCCGGAACGTAGAAATGACCATAACTTTTACACTGGTAGCAATTATTCGTTTTATACAATGGAAAATCTGTTCTATTTATTTTGTATTTTATGCTTCGGGCGTTGACTTCTTTGGCCCTAACAATTCCATCTGGTGGAGCAACGCCCTAGAGTGAAGCCTAGGTTCCCTGGAACGTACAAATGACCATCACTTTCACACGGGTTGCAATTATTCCTGTTATAGGATGGAAAGACTGTTGTATTTTTTTGCATTTTATGCTTCTGGCGTTCACTTCTTAGGCCCTGACTATTCGATCTGGTGGAACAACGCCCTAGGCTGAAGCCTAGGTTGCCCGGAACGTAGAAATGACAATTACTTTCACACTGTTTGCAATAATTCCTTTTATACGATGCAAAAGTTGTTGTATTTATATCGTATTTTATGCTTCTGGCGTTGACTTCTAAGGACCTAACTATTCGATCTGGTGGAGCAACGCCCTAGAGTGATGCCTAGGTTGCTCGGAATGTAGAAATAACCATAACTTTCACACTGGTTGCAATTATTCGTTTTTTACAATGGAAAAGCAGTTGCATTTATATTCTATTTTATGCCTCTGGCGTTGTCTTCTAAGGCCCTAGCTATTCGATCTAGTGGAGCAACGCCCTAGAGTGAAGTCTAGGTTGCCCGGAACGTCGAAATGACCATCACTTTCAAACTGGTTGCAATTAATCCTGTTATACCATGGAAAAGCTGTTGTATTTATATCGTATTGTATGCTTCTGGCGTTGACATCTAAGGACCTATCTGTTTGATCTGGTGGAGCAACGCCCTAGCGTGAAGCCTAGGTTGCACGGAACGTAGAAATGACCATTACCTTCACACTGGTTGCAGTTATTCGTTTTATACAATGGAAAGGCTGTTCTATTTATTTTGCATTTTATGCTTCGGGCGTTGACTTCTAAGGCCCTAGCTATTCCATCTGGTTGAGCAACACCCTAGCGTGAAGCCTAGGTTGCCCGGAACGTAGAAATGACCATTACCACCACACTGTTTGCAAATATACATTATATACGATGGAAAAGCTGTTGTACTTATATTGTAATTTATGCTTCTGGCGTTGACTTCTAAGGCCCTAACTATTCGATCTGGTGGAGCAACGCCCTAGAGTGAAGCCTAGGTTGCCCGGGAAGTAGAAATGACCATAACTTTCACACTGGTTGCTATTATTCGTTTTATACGATGGAAAAGCTGTTATATTTATATTGCATATTATGCTTCTGGCATTGAATTCTAAGTCCCTAGCTATTCGATCTGGTGGAGCAACGCCCTAGAGTGAAGCCTAGGTTGCCCGGAACGTAGAAATGACCATTACTTGCACAGTGTTTGCAGTTATTCATTTTATACGATGGAAAAGCTGTTGTATTTATATTGTATTTTATGCTCCTGGCGTTGACTGCTAAGGCCGTAGCTATTAGACGTGGTCGAGCAACGCCCTAGAGTGACGCCTAGGTTGACCGGAACGTAGAAATGACCATTACTTTCACAATGTCTGCAATTACTCATTTTATACCATGGAAAAGCTGTTGTATTTATATCGTATTTTATGCTTCTGGCGTTGACTTCTAAGGACCTAGCTATTCGATCTGGTGGAGCAACGCCCTAGAGTGAAGCCTAGGTTGCCCGGAACGTAGAAATGACCATAACTTTTACACTGGTAGCAATTATTCGTTTTATACAATGGAAAAACTGTTCTATTTATTTTGTATTTTATGCTTCGGGCGTTGACTTCTGAGGCCCTAGCTGTTTGATCTGGTGGAGCAACGCCCTAGAGTGAAGCCTAGGTTGCCCGGAACGTAGAAATGACCATTACCTTCACACTGTTTGCAATTATTCCGTTTATACGATGGAAAAGCTGTTGTATTTATATCGTATTTTATGCTTCTGGCGTTGACTTCTATGGCCCTAGCTATTCGATCTAGTGGAGCAACGCCCTAGAGTGAAGCCTAGGTTGGCCGGAACGTAGAAATGACCATCACTTTCAAACTGGTTGCAATTAATCCTGTTATACGATGGAAAAACTATTGTATTTTTATTGCATTTTATGCTTCGTGCGTTGACTTCTAAGGCCCTAACTATTCAATCTGTTGGAGCAACGCCCTAGAGTGAAGCCTAGGTTGCTCGGAATGTAGAAATAACCATAACTGTCACACTGGTTGCAATTATTCGTTTTTTACAATGGAAAAGCTGTTGTATTTATATCGTATTTTATGCTTCTGGCGGTGACTTCTAAGGACCTAACTATTCGAACTAGTGGAGGAACGCCCTAGAGTGAAGCCTAGGTTGCTCGGAATGTAGAAATAACCATAACTGTCACACTGGTTGCAATTATTCGTTTTTTACAATGGAAAAGCTGTTGTATCTATATTGTATTTTATGCCTCTGGCGTTGTCTTCTAAGGCCCTAGCTATTCGATCTAGTGGAGCAACGCCCTAGAGTGAAGTCTAGGTTGCCCGGAACGTCGAAATGACCATCACTTTCAAACTGGTTGCAATTAATCCTGTTATACCATGGAAAAGCTGTTGTATTTATATCGTATTGTATGCTTCTGGCGTTGACATCTAAGGACCTATCTGTTTGATCTGGTGGAGCAACGCCCTAGCGTGAAGCCTAGGTTGCACGGAACGTAGAAATGACCATTACCTTCACACTGGTTGCAGTTATTCGTTTTATACAATGGAAAGACTGTTCTATTTATTTTGCATTTTATGCTTCGGGCGTTGACTTCTATGGCCCTAGCTATTCCATCTGGTGGAGCAACACCCTAGCGTGAAGCCTAGGTTGCCCGGAACGTAGAAATGACCATTACTTCCACACTGTTTGCAAATATACATTATATACGATGGAAAAGCTGTTGTACTTATATTGTAATTTATGCTTCTGGCGTTTACTTCTTAGGCCGTAACTATTTGATCTGGTGGAGCACCGCCCTAGAGTGAAGCCTAGGTTGCCCGGAACGTAGAACATACCATTACCTTCACACTGGTTGCAATTATTCCTGTTATACGTTGGAAAAACTGTTGCACCTTTATTGTATTTTATGCTTCTGGCGTTGACTTCATAGGCCCTAACTATTCGATCTGGTGGAGCAACGTCCTAGAGTGAAGCCTAGGTTGACCGGAACGTAGAAGTGACCATTACTTCCACACTGTTTGCAAATATACATTATATACGATGGAAAAGCTTACTTATATTGTAATTTATGCTTCTGGCGTTAACTTCTTAGGCCCTAACTATTTGATCTGGTGGAGCACCGCCCTAGAGTGAAGCCTAGGTTGCCCGGAACGTAGAACATACCATTACCTTCACACTGGTTGCAATTACTCCTGTTATACGATGGAAAAACTGTTGCACCTTTATTGTATTTTAGCTTCTGGCGTTGACTTCATAGGCCCTAACTATTCGATCTGGTGGAGCAACGTCCTAGAGTGAAGCCTAGGTTGACCGGAACGTAGAAATGACCATAACTTTCACACTGGTTACCATTATTCGTTTTATACGATGGAAAAGCTGTTGTATTTATATCGTATTTTATGCTTCTGGCGTTGACTTCTTAGGCCCTAACTATTCCATCTGGTGGAACAACGCTCTCTGGTGAAGCCTAGGTTGCCCGGAACGCAGAAATGACCAGTACTTTCACACTGGTTGCAGTTAATCGTTTTATACAATGGAAAAACGGTTCTATGTATTTTGCATTTTATGCTTCGGGCGTTGACTTCTAAGGCCCTAACTATTCGATCTGGTGGAGCAACGCCCTAGAGTGAAGCCTAGGTTGCCCTGGAAGTAGAAATGACCATAACTTTCACACTGGTTGCTATTATCCGTTTTATACGATGGAAAAGCTGTTATATTTATATTGCATATTATGCTTCTGGCATTGAATTCTAAGTCCCTAACTATTCGATCTGGTGGAGCAACGCCCTAGATTCAAGCCTAGGTTGCTCGGTACGTAGAAATGACCATTACTTTCACAATGTTCGCAATCATTCATTTTATACGATGGAAAAACTGTTGTACTTATATTGTATTTTATGCTTCGGGCGTTGACTTCTAAGGCCCTAACTATTCGATTTGGTGCAGCAACGCCCTGCAGTGAAGCCTAGGTTGCCCGGAACGTAGATATATCCATAACCATCACACAGGTTGCAATTATTCGTTTTATACGATGGAAAGACTGTTGTATTTATTTTGTAGTTTATGCTTCTTGCGTTGACTTCTAAGGCCCTAACTATTCCATCTGGTGGAGCAACACCCTAGCGTGAAGCCTAGGTTGCCCGGAACGTAGATATGACCATTACTTCCACACTGTTTGCAAATATACTTTATATACGATGGAAAAGCTGTTGTACTTATATTGTAATTTATGCTTCTGGCGTTGACTTCTTAGGCCGTAACTATTTGATCTGGTGGAGCACCGCCCTAGAGTGAAGCCTAGGTTGCCCGGAACGTAGAACATACCATTACCTTCACACTGGTTGCAATTATTCCTGTTATACGATGGAAAAACTGTTGCACCTTTATTGTATTTTATGCTTCTGGCGTTGACTTCATAGGCCCTAACTATTCGATCTGGTGGAGCAACGTCCTAGAGTGAAGCCTAGGTTGACCGGAACGTAGAAGTGAACATTACTTCCACACTGTTTGCAAATATACATTATATACGATGGAAAAGCTGTTGTACTTATATTGTAATTTATGCTTCTGGCGTTGACTTCTTAGGCCCTAACTATTTGATCTGGTGGAGCACCGCCCTAGAGTGAAGCCTAGGTTGCCCGGAACGTAGAACATACCATTACCTTCACACTGGTTGCAATTATTCCTGTTATACGATGGAAAAACTGTTGCACCTTTATTGTATTTTAGCTTCTGGCGTTGACTTCATAGGCCCTAACTATTCGATCTGGTGGAGCAACGTCCTAGAGTGAAGCCTAGGTTGACCGGAACGTAGAAATGACCATAACTTTCACACTGGTTACCATTATTCGTTTTATACGATGGAAAAGCTGTTGTATTTATATCGTATTTTATGCTTCTGGCGTTGACTTCTTAGGCCCTAACTATTCCATCTGGTGGAACATCGCTCTCTGGTGAAGCCTAGGTTGCCCGGAACGCAGAAATGACCAGTACTTTCACACTGGTTGCAGTTAATCGTTTTATACAATGGAAAAACGGTTCTATGTATTTTGCATTTTATGCTTCGGGCGTTGACTTCTAAGGCCCTAACTATTCGATCTGGTGGAGCAACGCCCTAGAGTGAAGCCTAGGTTGCCCGGGAAGTAGAAATGACCATAACTTTCACACTGGTTGCTATTATTCGTTTTATACGATGGAAAAGCTGTTATATTTATATTGCATATTATGCTTCTGGCATTGAATTCTAAGTCCCTAACTATTCGATCTGGTGGAGCAACGCCCTAGATTGAAGCCTAGGTTGCTCGGTACGTAGAAATGACCATTACTTTCACAATGTTCGCAATCATTCATTTTATACGATGGAAAAACTGTTGTACTTATATTGTATTTTATGCTTCGGGCGTTGACTTCTAAGGCCCTAACTATTCGATTTGGTGCAGCAACGTCCTGCAGTGAAGCCTAGGTTGCCCGGAACGTAGATATATCCATAACCATCACACAGGTTGCAATTATTCGTTTTATACGATGGAAAGACTGTTGTATTTATTTTGTAGTTTATGCTTCTTGCGTTGACTTCTAAGGCCCTAACTATTCCATCTGGTGGAGCAACACCCTAGCGTGAAGCCTAGGTTGCCCGGAACGTAGAAATGACCATTACTTCCACACTGTTTGCAAATATACTTTATATACGATGGAAAAGCTGTTGTACTTATATTGTAATTTATGCTTCTGGCGTTGACTTCTTAGGCCGTAACTATTTGATCTGGTGGAGCACCGCCCTAGAGTGAAGCCTAGGTTGCCCGGAACGTAGAACATACCATTACCTTCACACTGGTTGCAATTATTCCTGTTATACGATGGAGAAACTGTTGCACCTTTATTGTATTTTATGCTTCTGGCGTTGACTTCATAGGCCCTAACTATTCGATCTGGTGGAGCAACGTCCTAGAGTGAAGCCTAGGTAGACCGGAACGTAGAAATGACCATAACTTTCACACTGGTTACCATTATTCGTTTTATACGATGGAAAAGCTGTTGAATTTATATCGTATTTTATGCTTCTGGCGTTGACTTCTTAGGCCCTAACTATTCCATCTGGTGGAACAACGCCCTAGGGTGAAGCCTAGGTTGCCCGGAACGTAGAAATGACCAGTACTTTCACACTGGTTGCAGTTATTCGTTTTGTACGATGGAAAAACTGTTGCACCTTTATTGTATTTTATGCTTCTGGCGTTGACTTCATAGGCCCTAACTATTCGATCTGGTGGAGCAACGTCCTAGAGTGAAGCCTAGGTAGACCGGAACGTAGAAATGACCATAACTTTCACACTGGTTACCATTATTCGTTTTATACGATGGAAAAGCTGTTGAATTTATATCGTATTTTATTCTTCTGGCGTTGACTTCTTAGGCCCTAACTATTCCATCTGGTGGAACAACGCCCTAGGGTGAAGCCTAGGTTGCCCGGAACGTAGAAATGACCAGTACTTTCACACTGGTTGCAGTTATTCGTTTTATACGATGGAAAAACTGTTCTATTTATTTTGCATTTTATGCTTCGCGCGTTGACTTCTAAGGCGCTAACTATTCAATCTGTTGGAGCAACGCCCTAGGGTGTATCCTAGGTTGCCCGGAAAGTAGAAATTACCATAACTTTCATACTGGTTGCAATTATTCGTTTTATATGATGGAAAAACTGTTGTATTTATATTGTATTTTATGCTTCTGGCGTTCACTTCTTAGGCCCTAACTATTCGATCTGGTGGAACAACGGCCTAAGGTGAAGCCTAGGTTGCCCGTAACGTAGAAATGCCCATAACTTTTACACTGGTAGCAATTATTCGTTTTATACAATGGAAAAACTGTTTTATTTATTTTGTATTTAATGCTTCGGGCGTTGGCTTCTAAGGCCCTAACTGTTTGATCTGGTGGAGCAACGCCCTAGAGTGAAGCCTAGGTTGCCTGGAACGTAGAAATGACCATAACTTTCACACTGGTTGCTATTATTCGTTTTATATGATGGAAAAACTGTTATATTTATATTGTATTTTATGCTTCAGGCGTTGACTTCTGAGGCCGTAGCTATTCGATGTGGTGGAAGAACGTCATAGAGTGAAGCCTAGGTTGCCCGGAACGTAGAAATGTCCATATCTTTCACACTGTTTGCAATTATTCATTTTATACGGTGGCAAAGCTGTTGCATTTATATTGTATTTTATGCTTCTGGCGTTGACTCCTTAGGCCCTATTTATTCAATCTGGTGGAGCAATGCCTCAGAGTTAAGTCTAGTATGCCCGAAACGCCGAAATGATCATTACTTTCACGCATGTTGCTATTATTCCGGTTATACGATGAAAAGACTGTTGTATTTTTATTGTATTTTATGCTTCAGGCGTAGGCTTCTAAGGCCGTAGCTATTCGATATGGTGCAGCACCGCCCTAGAGTGAAGCCTAGGTTGCTCGGAACGCAGAAATGACCACTACTTTCACACAGTTTGCAATTACTTATTTAATACGATGGAAAAGCTGTTGTATTTATATCGTATTTTAAGCTTCGGGCGTTGACTTCTTAGGCCCTAACACATCGATCTGGTGGAGCAACGCCCTACAGTGAAGCCTAGGTTGCCCGGAACGTAGATATGACCATAACCTTCACACAGGTTGCAATTATTCGTTTTATACGGTGTAAAGGCTGTTGTATTTATTTTGTATTTTATTCTTCTGGTGTTGACTTCTTAGGCCCTAACTATTCGATCTGGTGGAACAACGCCGTAGAGTGAAGCCTAGGTTGCCCGGAACGTAGAAATGACCATTACTTTCACACTGTTTGCAATTATTCGTTTTCTACGATGGAAAAACTGTTGTATTTATATTGTATTTTATGCTTCTGGCGTTCACTTCTTAGGGCCTATCTGTTCGATCTGATGGGACAATGCCCTAGGATGAAGCCTAGGTTGCCCGGAACGTAGAAATGACCATAACTTTTACACTGGTAGCAATTATTCGTTTTATACAATGGAAAAGCAGTTGTATTTATTTTGTATTTTATGCTTCGGGCGTTGACTTCTTTGGCCCTAACAATTCGATCTGGTGGAGCAACGCCCTAGAGTGAAGCCTAGGTTCCCTGGAACGTACAAATGACCATCACTTTCACACGGGTTGCAATTATTCCTGTTATAGGATGGAAAGACTGTTGTATTTTTATTGCATTTTATGCTTCTGGCGTTCACTTCTTAGGCCCTGACTATTCGATCTGGTGGAACAACGCCCTATGGTGAAGCCTAGGTTGCCCGGAACGTAGAAATGACAATTACTTTCACACTGTTTGCAATAATTCCTTTTATACGATGTAAAAGTTGTTGTATTTATATCGTATTTTATGCTTCTGGCGTTGACTTCTAAGGACCTAACTATTCGATCTGGTAGAGCAACGCCCTAGGGTGAAGCCGAGGTTGCCCGAAACGTAGAAATGACCATTACTTTCAGAATGTTCGCAATCATTCATTTTATACGATGGAAAAACTGTTGTACTGATATTGCATTTTATGCTTCGGGCGTTGACTTCTAAGGCCCTAGCTATTCGATCTAGTGGAGCAACGCCCTAGAGTGAAGCCTAGGTTGCCCGGAACGTAGAAATGCCCATCACTTTCAAACTGGTTGCAGTTATTCGTTTTATACAATGGAATAACTGTTCTATGTATTTTGCATTTTATGCTTCGGGCGTTGACTTCTAAGGACATAACTATTCGATCTAGTGGAGCAACGCCCTAGAGTGAAGCCTAGGTTGCCCGGAACGTAGAAATGCCCATAACTTTCACACTGGTTGCAATTATTCGTTTTTTACAATGGAAAAGCTGTCGTATTTATATTGTATTTTATGCCTCTGGCGTTGTCTTCTAAGGCCCTAGCTATTCGATCTAGTGGAGCAACGCCCTAGAGTGAAGTCTAGGTTGCACGGAACGTCGAAATGACCATCACTTTCAAACTGGTTGCAATTAATCCTGTTATACCATGGAAAAGCTGTTGTATTTATATCGTATTGTATGCTTCTGGCATTGACATCTAAGGACCTATCTGTTTGATCTGGTGGAGCAACGCCCTAGCATGAAGCCTAGGTTGCACGGAACGTAGAAATGACCATTACCTTCACACTGGTTGCAGTTATTCGTTTTATACAATGGAAAGACTGTTCTATTTATTTTGCATTTTATGCTTCGGGCGTTGACTTCTAAGGCCCTACCTATTCCATCTGGTGGAGCAACACCCTAGCGTGAAGCCTAGGTTGCCCGGAACGTAGAAATGACCATTACTTCCACACTGTTTGCAAATATACATTATATACGATGGAAAAGCTGTTGTACTTATATTGTAATTTATGCTTCTGGCGTTGACTTCTTAGGCCGTAACTATTTGATCTGGTGGAGCACCGCCCGAGAGTGAAGCCTAGGTTGCCCGGACCGTAGAAATGACCATAACTTTTACACTGGTAGCAATTATTCGTTTTATACAATGGAAAAACTGTTCTATTTATTTTGTATTTTATGCTTCGGGCGTTGACTTCTAAGGCCCTAACTGTTTGATCTGGTGGAGCAACGCCCTAGAGTGAAGCCTAGATTGCCCGGAACGTAGAAATGACCAGTACTTTCACACTGGTTGCAGTTATTCGTTTTATACGATGGAAAAACTGTTCTATTTATTTTGCATTTTATGCTTCGCGCGTTGACTTCTAAGGCGCTAACTATTCAATCTGTTGGAGCAACGCCCTAGGGTGTATCCTAGGTTGCCCGGAAAGTAGAAATTACCACAACTTTCATACTGGTTGCAATTATTCGTTTTATATGATGGAAAAACTGTTGTATTTATATTGTATTTTATGCTTCTGGCGTTCACTTCTTAGGCCCTAACTATTCGATCTGGTGGAACAACGGCCTAAGGTGAAGCCTAGGTTGCCCGTAACGTAGAAATGGCCATAACTTTTACACTGATAGCAATTATTCGTTTTATACAATGGAAAAACTGTTCTATTTATTTTGTATTTAATGCTTCGGGCGTTGGCTTCTAAGGCCCTAACTGTTTGATCTGGTGGAGCAACGCCCTAGAGTGAAGCCTAGGTTGCCTGGAACGTAGAAATGACCATAACTTTCACACTGGTTGCTATTATTCGTTTTATATGATGGAAAAACTGTTATATTTATATTGTATTTTATGCTTCAGGCGTTGACTTCTGAGGCCGTAGCTATTCGATGTGGTGGAAGAACGTCATAGAGTGAAGCCTAGGTTGCCCGGAACGTAGAAATGACCACTACTTTCACACAGTTTGCAATTACTTATTTAATACGATGGAAAAGCTGTTGTATTTATATCGTATTTTATTCTTCGGGCGTTGACTTCTTAGGCCCTAACACTTCGATCTGGTGGAGCAACGCCCTACAGTGAAGCCTAGTTTGCCCGGAACGTAGATATGACCATAACCTTCACACAGGTTGCAATTATTCGTTTTATACGGTGTAAAGGCTGTTGTATTTATTTTGTATTTCATTCTTCTGGTGTTGACTTCTTAGGCCCTAACTATTCGATCTGGTGGAACAACGCCGTAGAGTGAAGCCTAGGTTGCCCGGAACGTAGAAATGACCATTACTTTCACACTGTTTGCAATTATTCGTTTTCTACGATGGAAAAACTGTTGTATTTATATTGTATTTTATGCTTCTGGCGTTCACTTCTTAGGGCCTATCTGTTCGATCTGATGGAACAATGCCCTGGGATGAAGCCTAGGTTGCCCGGAACGTAGAAATGACCATAACTTTTACACTGGTAGCAATTATTCGTTTTATACAGTGGAAAAACTGTTCTATTTATTTTGTATTTTATGCTGCGGGCGTTGACTTCTAAGGCCCTAACTGTTTGATCTGGTGGAGCAACGCCCTAGAGTGAAGCCTAGGTTCCCCGGAACATAGAAATGACCATTACTTTCACACTGTTTGCAATTATTCCTTTTATACGATGGAAAAGCTGTTGTATTTATATCGTATTTTATGCTTCTGGCGTTGACTTCTATGGCCCTAGCTATTCGATCTAGTGGAGCAACGCCCTAGAGTGAAGCCTAGGTTGCCCGGAACTTAGAAATGACCATCACTTTCAAACTGGTTGCAATTAATCCTGTTATACGATGGAAAAACTGTTGTATTTTTATTGCATTTTATGCTTCGTGCGTTGACTTCTAAGGCCCTAACTATTCAATCTGTTGGAGCAACGCCCTAGAGTGAAGCCTAGGTTGCTCGGAATGTAGAAATGACCATAACTTTCACACTGGCTGCAATTATTCGTTTTATACGATGGAAAAGCTGTTGTATTTATATTGTATTTTATGCTTCTGACGTTCACTTCTTAGGCCCTAACTATTCGATCTGGTGGAACAACGCCCTAGGCTGAAGCCGAGGTTGCCCGGAACGTAGAAATGACCATAACTTTTACACTGGTAGCAATTATTCGTTTTATACAATGGAAAAACTGTTGTATTTATTTTGTATTTTATGCTTCTGGCGTTGACTTCTTAGGCCCTAACTATTCGATCTGGTGGAGCAATGCCTCAGAGTTAAGTCTAGGATGCTCGAAACGCCGAAATGATCATTACTTTCACGCTTGTTACAATTATTCCTGTTATATGATGAAAAGACCGTTGAATTTTTATTGTATTTTATGCTTCAGGCGTAGGCTTCTAAGGCCGTAGCTATTCGATATGGTGGAGCACCGCCCTAGAGTGAAGACTAGGTTGCTCGGAATGTACAAATGACCATAACTTTCACACTGGTTGCAATTATTCGTTTTCTACGATGGAAAAACTGTTGTATTTATATTGTATTTTATGCTTCTGGCGTTCACTTCTTAGGGCCTATCTGTTCGATCTGATGGAACAATGCCCTAGGATGAAGCCTAGGTTGCCCGGAACGTAGAAATGACCATTACTTCCACACTGTTTGCAAATATACTTTATATACGATGGAAAAGCTGTTGTACTTATATTGTAATTTATGCTTCTGGCGTTGACTTCTTAGGCCGTAACTATTTGATCTGGTGGAGCACCGCCCTAGAGTGAAGCCTAGGTTGCCCGGAACGTAGAACATACCATTACCTTCACACTGGTTGCAATTATTCCTGTTATACGATGGAGAAACTGTTGCACCTTTATTGTATTTTATGCTTCTGGCGTTGACTTCATAGGCCCTAACTATTCGATCTGGTGGAGCAACGTCCTAGAGTGAAGCCTAGGTAGACCGGAACGTAGAAATGACCATAACTTTCACACTGGTTACCATTATTCGTTTTATACGATGGAAAAGCTGTTGAATTTATATCGTATTTTATGCTTCTGGCGTTGACTTCTTAGGCCCTAACTATTCCATCTGGTGGAACAACGCCCTAGGGTGAAGCCTAGGTTGCCCGGAACGTAGAAATGACCAGTACTTTCACACTGGTTGCAGTTATTCGTTTTATACGATGGAAAAACTGTTGCACCTTTATTGTATTTTATGCTTCTGGCGTTGACTTCATAGGCCCTAACTATTCGATCTGGTGGAGCAACGTCCTAGAGTGAAGCCTAGGTAGACCGGAACGTAGAAATGACCATAACTTTCACACTGGTTACCATTATTCGTTTTATACGATGGAAAAGCTGTTGAATTTATATCGTATTTTATTCTTCTGGCGTTGACTTCTTAGGCCCTAACTATTCCATCTGGTGGAACAACGCCCTAGGGTGAAGCCTAGGTTGCCCGGAACGTAGAAATGACCAGTACTTTCACACTGGTTGCAGTTATTCGTTTTATACGATGGAAAAACAGTTCTATTTATTTTGCATTTTATGCTTCGCGCGTTGACTTCTAAGGCGCTAACTATTCAATCTGTTGGAGCAACGCCCTAGGGTGTATCCTAGGTTGCCCGGAAAGTAGAAATTACCATAACTTTCATACTGGTTGCAATTATTCGTTTTATATGATGGAAAGACTGTTGTATTTATATTGTATTTTATGCTTCTGGCGTTGACTTCTTAGGCCCTAACTATTCGATCTGGTGGAGCAATGCCTCAGAGTTAAGTCTAGGATGCCCGAAACGCCGAAATGATCATTACTTTCACGCTTGTTGCAATTATTCCTGTTATACGATGAAAAGACCGTTGTATTTTTATTGTATTTTATGCTTCAGGCGTAGGCTTCTAAGGCCGTAGCTATTCGATATGGTGGAGCACCGCCCTAGAGTGAAGACTAGGTTGCTCGGAATATACAAATGACCATAACTTTCACACTGGTTGCAATTATTCGTTTTCTACGATGGAAAAACTGTTGTATTTATATTGTATTTTATGCCTCTGGCGTTGACTTCTAAGGCCCTAGCTATACGATCTAGTGGAGCAACGCCCTAGAGTGAAGCCTAGCTTGCCCGGAACGCAGAAATGACCATCACTTTCAAACTGTTTGCAATTAATCCTGTTATACGATGGAAAAACTGTTGTATTTTTATTGCATTTTATGCTTCGGGCGTTGACTTATAAGACCCTGACTATTCAATCTGTTGGAGCAACGCCCTAGAGTGAAGCCTAGGTTGCTCGGAATGTAGAAATGACCATAGCTTTCACACTGGTTGCAATTATTCGTTTTATACGATGGAAAAACTGTTGTATTTATATTGTATTTTATGCTTCTGGCGTTCACTACTTAGGCCCTAACTATTCGATCTGGTGGAACAACGCCCTAGGGTGAAGCCTAGGTTGCCCGGAACGTAGAAATGACCATAACTTTTACACTGGTAGCAATTATTCGTTTTATACAGTGGAAAAACTGTTCTATTTATTTTGTATTTTATGCTTCGGGCGTTGACTTCTAAGGCCCTAACTGTTTGATCTGGTGGAGCAACGCCCTAGAGTGAAGCCTAGGTTGCCCGGAACGTAGAAATGACCATTACTTTCACACTGTTTGCAATTATTCCGTTTATACGATGGAAAAGCTGTTGTATTTATATCGTATTTTATGCTTCTGGCGTTGACTTCTATGGCCCTAGCTATTCGATCTAGTGGAGCAACGCCCTAGAGTGAAGCCTAGGTTGCCCGGAACGTAGAAATGACCATCACTTTCAAACTGGTTGCAATTAATCCTGTTATACGATGGAAAAACTGTTGTATTTTTATTGCATTTTATGCTTCGGGCGTTGACTTATAAGGCCCTGACTATTCAATCTGTTGGAGCAACGCCCTAGAGTGAAGCCTAGGTTGCTCGGAATGTAGAAATGACCATAGCTTTCACACTGGTTGCAATTATTCGTTTTATACGATGGAAAAACTGTTGTATTTATATTGTATTTAATGCTTCTGGCGTTCACTTCTTAGGCCCTAACTATTCGATCTGGTCGAACAACGCCCTAGGGTGAAGCCGAGGTTGCCCGGAACGTAGAAATGACCATAACTTTTACACTGGTAGCAATTATTCGTTTTATACAGTGGAAAAACTGTTCTATTTATTTTGTATTTTATGCTTCGGGCGTTGACTTCTAAGGCCCTAACTGTTTGATCTGGTGGAGCAACGCCCTAGAGTGAAGCCTAGGTTGCCCGGAACATAGAAATGACCATTACTTTCACACTGTTTGCAATTATTCCTTTTATACGATGGAAAAGCTGTTGTATTTATATCGTATTTTATGCTTCTGGCGTTGACTTCTATGGCCCTAGCTATTCGATCTAGTGGAGCAACGCCCTAGAGTGAAGCCTAGGTTGCCCGGAACTTAGAAATGACCATCACTTTCAAACTGGTTGCAATTAATCCTGTTATACGATGGAAAAACTGTTGTATTTTTATTGCATTTTATGCTTCGTGCGTTGACTTCTAAGGCCCTAACTATTCAATCTGTTGGAGCAACGCCCTAGAGTGAAGCCTAGGTTGCTCGGAATGTAGAAATGACCATAACTTTCACACTGGCTGCAATTATTCGTTTTATACGATGGAAGAGCTGTTGTATTTATATTGTATTTTATGCTTCTGACGTTCACTTCTTAGGCCCTAACTATTCGATCTGGTGGAACAACGCCCTAGGGTGAAGCCGAGGTTGCCCGGAACGTAGAAATGACCATAACTTTTACACTGGTAGCAATTATTCGTTTTACGCAATGGAAAAACTGTTGTATTTATATTGTATTTTATGCTTCTGGCGTTGACTTCTTAGGCCCTAACTATTCGATCTGGTGGAGCAATGCCTCAGAGTTAAGTCTAGGATGCCCGAAACGCCGAAATGATCATTACTTTCACGCTTGTTGCAATTATTCCTGTTATACGATGAAAAGACCGTTGTACTTTTATTGTATTTTATGCTTCAGGCGTAGGCTTCTAAGGCCGTAGCTATTCGATATGGTGGAGCACCGCCCTAGAGTGAAGACTAGGTTGCTCGGAATATACAAATGACCATAACTTTCACACTGGTTGCAATTATTCGTTTTCTACGATGGAAAAACTGTTGTATTTATATTGCATTTTATGCTTCTGACGTTCACTTCTTAGGCTCTAACTATTCGATCTGGTGGAACAACGCCCCAGGGTGAAGCCTAGGTTGCCCGGAACGTAGAAATGACCATAACTTTTACACTGGTAGCAATTATTCGTTTTATACAATGGAAAAACTGTTGTATTTATATTGTATTTTATGCTTCTGGCGTTGACTTCTTAGGCCATAACTATTCGATCTGGTGGAGCAATGCCTCAGTGTTAAGTCTAGGATGCCCGAAACGCCGAAATGATCATTACTTTCACGCTTGTTGCAATTATACCTGTTATACGATGAAAAGACCGTTGTATTTTTATTGTATTTTATGCTTCAGGCGTAGGCATCTAAGGCCGTAGCTATTCGATATGGTGGAGCACCGCCCTAGAGTGAAGCCTAGGTTGCTCGGAATGTAGAAATAACCATAACTTTCACACTGGTTGCAATCATTCGTTTTTTACAATGGAAGAGCTGTTGTATTTATATTGTATTTTATGCCTCTGGCGTTGACTTCTAAGGCCCTAGCTATACGATCTAGTGGAGCAACGCCCTAGAGTGAAGCCTAGGTTGCCCGGAACGCAGAAATGACCATCACTTTCAAACTGGTTGCAATTAATCCTGTTATACGATGGAAAAACTGTTGTATTTTTATTGCATTTTATGCTTCGGGCGTTGACTTATAAGACCCTGACTATTCAATCTGTTGGAGCAACGCCCTAGAGTGAAGCCTAGGTTGCTCGGAATGTAGAAATGACCATAGCTTTCACACTGGTTGCAATTATTCGTTTTATACGATGGAAAAACTGTTGTATTTATATTGTATTTTATGCTTCTGGCGTTCACTTCTTAGGCCCTAACTATTCGATCTGGTCGAACAACGCCCTAGGGTGAAGCCGAGGTTGCCCGGAACGTAGAAATGACCATAACTTTTACACTGGTAGCAATTATTCGTTTTATACAGTGGAAAAACTGTTCTATTTATTTTGTATTTTATGCTTCGGGCGTTGACTTCTAAGGCCCTAACTGTTTGATCTGGTGGAGCAACGCCCTAGAGTGAAGCCTAGTTTGCCCGGAACATAGAAATGACCATTACTTTCACACTGTTTGCAATTATTCCTTTTATACGATGGAAAAGCTGTTGTATTTATATCGTATTTTATGCTTCTGGCGTTGACTTCTATGGCCCTAGCTATTCGATCTAGTGGAGCAACGCCCTAGAGTGAAGCCTAGGTTGCCCGGAACTTAGAAATGACCATCACTTTCAAACTGGTTGCAATTAATCCTGTTATACGATGGAAAAACTGTTGTATTTTTATTGCATTTTATGCTTCGTGCGTTGACTTCTAAGGCCCTAACTATTCAATCTGTTGGAACAACGCCCTAGAGTGAAGCCTAGGTTGCTCGGAATGTAGAAATGACCATAACTTTCACACTGGCTGCAATTATTCGTTTTATACGATGGAAGAGCTGTTGTATTTATATTGTATTTTATGCTTCTGACGTTCACTTCTTAGGCCCTAACTATTCGATCTGGTGGAACAACGCCCTAGGGTGAAGCCGAGGTTGCCCGGAACGTAGAAATGACCATAACTTTTACACTGGTAGCAATTATTCGTTTTACACAATGGAAAAACTGTTGTATTTATATTGTATTTTATGCTTCTGGCGTTGACTTCTTAGGCCCTAACTATTCGATCTGGTGGAGCAATGCCTCAGAGTTAAGTCTAGGATGCCCGAAACGCCGAAATGATCATTACTTTCACGCTTGTTGCAATTATTCCTGTTATACGATGAAAAGACCGTTGTATTTTTATTGTATTTTATGCTTCAGGCGTAGGCTTCTAAGGCCGTAGCTATTCGATATGGTGGAGCACCGCCCTAGAGTGAAGACTAGGTTGCTCGGAATATACAAATGACCATAACTTTCACACTGGTTGCAATTATTCGTTTTCTACGATGGAAAAACTGTTGTATTTATATTGTATTTTATGCTTCTGACGTTCACTTCTTAGGCCCTAACTATTCGATCTGGTGGAACAACGCCCCAGGGTGAAGCCTAGGTTGCCCGGAACGTAGAAATGACCATAACTTTTACACTGGTAGCAATTATTCGTTTTATACAATGGAAAAACTGTTGTATTTATATTGTATTTTATGCTTCTGGCGTTGACTTCTTAGGCCATAACTATTCGATCTGGTGGAGCAATGCCTCAGTGTTAAGTCTAGGATGCCCGAAACGCCGAAATGATCATTACTTTCACGCTTGTTGCAATTATACCTGTTATACGATGAAAAGACCGTTGTATTTTTATTGTATTTTATGCTTCAGGCGTAGGCATCTAAGGCCGTAGCTATTCGATATGGTGGAGCACCGCCCTAGAGTGAAGCCTAGGTTGCTCGGAATGTAGAAATAACCATAACTTTCACACTGGTTGCAATTATTCGTTTTTTACAATGGAAGAGCTGTTGTATTTATATTGTATTTTATGCCTCTGGCGTTGACTTCTAAGGCCCTAGCTATACGATCTAGTGGAGCAACGCCCTAGAGTGAAGCCTAGGTTGCCCGGAACGCAGAAATGACCATCACTTTCAAACTGGTTGCAATTAATCCTGTTATACGATGGAAAAACTGTTGTATTTTTATTGCATTTTATGCTTCGGGCGTTGACTTATAAGACTCTGACTATTCAATCTGTTGGAGCAACGCCCTAGAGTGAAGCCTAGGTTGCTCGGAATGTAGAAATGACCATAGCTTTCACACTGGTTGCAATTATTCGTTTTATACGATGGAAAAACTGTTGTATTTATATTGTATTTTATGCTTCTGGCGTTCACTACTTAGGCCCTAACTATTCGATCTGGTGGAACAACGCCCTAGGGTGAAGCCTAGGTTGCCCGGAACGTAGAAATGACCATAACTTTTACACTGGTAGCAATTATTCGTTTTATACAGTGGAAAAACTATTCTATTTATTTTGTATTTTATGCTTCGGGCGTTGACTTCTAAGGCCCTAACTGTTTGATCTGGTGGAGCAACGCCCTAGAGTGAAGCCTAGGTTGCCCGGAACGTAGAAATGACCATTACTTTCACACTGTTTGCAATTATTCCTTTTATACGATGGAAAAGCTGTTGTATTTATATCGTATTTTATGCTTCTGGCGTTGACTTCTATGGCCCTAGCTATTCGATCTAGTGGAGCAACACCCTCGAGTGAAGCCTAGGTTGCCCGGAACGTAGAAATGACCATCACTTTCAAACTGGTTGCAATTAATCCTGTTATACGATGGAAAAACTGTTGTATTTTCATTGCATTTTATGCTTCGTGCGTTGACTTCTAAGGCCCTAACTATTCAATCTGTTGGAGCAACGCCCTAGAGTGAAGCCTAGGTTGCTCGGAATGTAGAAATGACCATAACATTCACACTGGCTGCAATTATTCGTTTTATACAATGGAAAGACTGTTGCATTTATACTGTATTTTATGCTTCTGGCGTTGACTTCTTAGGCCCTAACTATTCGATCTGGTGGAACAATGCCTCAGAGTTAAGTCTAGGATGCCCGAAGCGCCGAAATGATCATTACTTTCACGCTTGTTGCAATTATTCCTGTTATACGATGAAAAGACCGTTGTATTTTTATTGTATTTTATGCTTCAGGCGTAGGCTTCTAAGGCCGTAGCTATTCGATATGGTGGAGCACCGCCCTAGAGTGAAGACTAGGTTGCTCGGAATATACAAATGACCATAACCTTCACACTGGTTGCAATTATTCGTTTTTTACAATGGAAGAGCTGTTCTATTTATATTGTATTTTATGCCTCTGGCGTTGACTTCTAAGGCCCTAGCTATACGATCTAGTGGAGCAACGCCCTAGAGTGAAGCCTAGGTTGCCCGGAACGCAGAAATGACCATCACTTTCAAACTGGTTGCAATTAATCCTGTTAAACGATGGAAAAACTGTTGTATTTTTATTGCATTTTATGCTTCGGGCGTTGACTTATAAGACCCTGACTATTCAATCTGTTGGAGCAACGCCCTAGAGTGAAGCCTAGGTTGCTCGGAATGTAGAAATGACCATAGCTTTCACACTGGTTGCAATTATTCGTTTTATACGATGGAAAAACTGTTGTATTTATATTGTATTTTATGCTTCTGGCGTTCACTACTTAGGCCCTAACTATTCGATCTGGTGGAACAACGCCCTAGGGTGAAGCCTAGGTTGCCCGGAACGTAGAAATGACCATAACTTTTACACTGGTAGCAATTATTCGTTTTATACAGTGGAAAAACTGTTCTATTTATTTTGTATTTTATGCTTCGGGCGTTGACTTCTAAGGCCCTAACTGTTTGATCTGGTGGAGCAACGCCCTAGAGTGAAGCCTAGGTTGCCCGGAACGTAGAAATGACCATTACTTTCACACTGTTTGCAATTATTCCTTTTATACGATGGAAAAGCTGTTGTATTTATATCGTATTTTATGCTTCTGGCGTTGACTTCTATGGCCCTAGCTATTCGATCTAGTGGAGCAACGCCCTAGAGTGAAGCCTAGGTTGCCCGGAACGTAGAAATGACCATCACTTTCAAACTGGTTGCAATTAATCCTGTTATACGATGGAAAAACTGTTGTGTTTTCATTGCATTTTATGCTTCGTGCGTTGACTTCTAAGGCCCTAACTATTCAATCTGTTGGAGCAACGCCCTAGAGTGAAGCCTAGGTTGCTCGGAATCTAGAAATGACCATAACTTTCACACTGGCTGCAATTATTCGTTTGATACGATGGAAAAGCTCTTGTATTTATATTGTATTTTATGCTTCTGATGTTCACTTCTTAGGCCCTAACTATTCGATCTGGTGGAACAACGCCCTAGGGTGAAGCCTAGGTTGCCCGGAACGTAGAAATGACCATAACTTTTACACTGGTAGCAATTATTCGTTTTATACAATGGAAAGACTGTTGTATTTATATTGTATTTTATGCCTCTGGCGTTGACTTCTTAGGCCCTAACTATTCGATCTGGTGGAACAATGCCTCAGAGTTAAGTCTAGGATGCCCGAAACGCCGAAATGATCATTACTTTCACGCTTGTTGCAATTATTCCTGTTATACGATGAAAAGACCGTTGTATTTTTATTGTATTTTATGCTTCAGGCGTAGGCTTCTAAGGCCGTAGCTATTCGATATGGTTTAGCACCGCCCTAGAGTGAAGACTAGGTTGCTCGGAATATACAAATGACCATAACTTTCACACTGGTTGCAATTATTCGTTTTCTACGATGGAAAAACTGTTGTATTTATATTGTATTTTATGCTTCTGACGTTCACTTCTTAGGCCCTAACTATTCGATCTGGTGGAACAACGCCCCAGGGTGAAGCCTAGGTTGCCCGGAACGTAGAAATGACCATAACTTTTACACTGGTAGCAATTATTCGTTTTATACAATGGAAAAACTGTTGTATTTATATTGTATTTTATGCTTCTGGCGTTGACTTCTTAGGCCCTAACTATTCGATCTGGTGGAGCAATGCCTCAGTGTTAAGTCTAGGATGCCCGAAACGCCGAAATGATCATTACTTTCACGCTTGTTGCAATTATACCTGTTATACGATGAAAAGACCGTTGTATTTTTATTGTATTTTATGCTTCAGGCGTAGGCTTCTAAGGCCGTAGCTATTCGATATGGTGGAGCACCGCCCTAGAGTGAAGCCTAGGTTGCTCGGAATGTAGAAATAACCATAACTTTCACACTGGTTGCAATTATTCGTTTTTTACAATGGAAGAGCTGTTGTATTTATATTGTATTGTATGCCTCTGGCGTTGACTTCTAAGGCCCTAACTATTCGATCTGGTGGAGCAACGCCCTAGAGTGAAGCCTAGGTTCCCTGGAACGTACAAATGACCATCACTTTCACACGGGTTGCAATTATTCCTGTTATAGGATGGAAAGACGGTTGTATTTTTATTGCATTTTATGCTTCTGGCGTTCACTTCTTAGGCCCTGACTATTCGATCTGGTGGAACAACGCCCTAGGGTGAAGCCTAGGTTGCCCGGAACGTAGAAATGACAATTACTTTCACACTGTTTGCAATAATTCCTTTTAAACGATGCAAAAGTTGTTGTATTTATATCGTATTTTATGCTTCTGGCGTTGACTTCTAAGGACCTAACTATTCGATCTGGTGGAGCAACGCCCTAGAGTGAAGCCTAGGTTGCTCGGAATGTAGAAATAACCATAACTTTCACACTGGTTGCAATTATTCGTTTTTTACAATGGAAAAGCTGTTGTATTTATATTGTATTTTATGCCTATGGCGTTGTCTTCTAAGGCCCTAGCTATTCGATCTAGTGGAGCAACGCCCTAGAGTGAAGTCTAGGTTGCCCGGAACGTCGAAATGACCATCACTTTCAAACTGGTTGCAATTAATCCTGTTATACCATGGAAAAGCTGTTGTTTTTATATCGTATTGTATGCTTCTGGCGTTGACATCTAAGGACCTATCTGTTTGATCTGGTGGCGCAACGCCCTAGTGTGAAGCCTAGGTTGCTCAGAATATAGAAATGACAATTACTTTCACACAGTTTGCAATTATTCCTTTTATACGATGCAAAAGCTGTTGTATTTAAAACGTATTTTAGGCTTCTGGCGTTGACTTCTAAGGACCTAGCTATTCGATCTGGTGGAGCAACGCCCTAGAGTGAAGCCTAGGTTGCTCGGAATGTAGAAATAACCATAACTTTCACACTGGTTGCAATTATTCGTTCTTTACGATGGAAAAGCTGGTGTATTTATATTGTATTTTATGCCTCTGGCGTTGACTTCTAAGGCCCTAGCTATTCGATCTAGTGGAGCAACGCCCTAGAGTGAAGCCTAGGTTGCCCGGAACGCAGAAATGACCATCACTTTCAAACTGGTTGCAATTAATCCTGTTATACGATGGAAAAACTGTTGTATTTTTATTGCATTTTATGCTTCGGGCGTTGACTTATAAGACCCTGACTATTCAATCTGTTGGAGCAACGCCCTAGAGTGAAGCCTAGGTTGCTCGGAATGTAGAAATGACCATAGCTTTCACACTGGTTGCAATTATTCGTTTTATACGATGGAAAAACTGTTGTATTTATATTGTGTTTTATGCTTCTGGCGTTCACTACTTAGGCCCTAACTATTCGATCTGGTGGATCAACGCCCTAGGGTGAAGCCTAGGTTGCCCGGAACGTAGAAATGACCATAACTTTTACACTGGTAGCAATTATTCGTTTTATACAGTGGAAAAACTGTTCTATTTATTTTGTATTTTATGCTTCGGGCGTTGACTTCTAAGGCCCTAACTGTTTGATCTGGTGGAGCAACGCCCTAGAGTGAAGCCTGGGTTGCCCGGAACGTAGAAATGACCATTACTTTCACACTGTTTGCAATTATTCCTTTTATACGATGCAAAAGCTGTTGTATTTAAAACGTATTTTAGGCTTCTGGCGTTGACTTCTAAGGACCTAGCTATTCGATCTGGTGGAGCAACGCCCTAGAGTGAAGCCTAGGTTGCTCGGAATGTAGAAATAACCATAACTTTCACACTGGTTGCAATTATTCGTTCTTTACGATGGAAAAGCTGGTGTATTTATATTGTATTTTATGCCTCTGGCGTTGACTTCTAAGGCCCTAGCTATTCGATCTAGTGGAGCAACGCCCTAGAGTGAAGCCTAGGTTGCCCGGAACGCAGAAATGACCATCACTTTCAAACTGGTTGCAATTAATCCTGTTATACGATGGAAAAACTGTTGTATTTTTATTGCATTTTATGCTTCGGGCGTTGACTTATAAGACCCTGACTATTCAATCTGTTGGAGCAACGCCCTAGAGTGAAGCCTAGGTTGCTCGGAATGTAGAAATGACCATAGCTTTCACACTGGTTGCAATTATTCGTTTTATACGATGGAAAAACTGTTGTATTTATATTGTGTTTTATGCTTCTGGCGTTCACTACTTAGGCCCTAACTATTCGATCTGGTGGATCAACGCCCTAGGGTGAAGCCTAGGTTGCCCGGAACGTAGAAATGACCATAACTTTTACACTGGTAGCAATTATTCGTTTTATACAGTGGAAAAACTGTTCTATTTATTTTGTATTTTATGCTTCGGGCGTTGACTTCTAAGGCCCTAACTGTTTGATCTGGTGGAGCAACGCCCTAGAGTGAAGCCTGGGTTGCCCGGAACGTAGAAATGACCATTACTTTCACACTGTTTGCAATTATTCCTTTTATACGATGGAAAAGCTGTTGTATTTATATCGTATTTTATGCTTCTGGCGTTGACTTCTATGGCCCTAGCTATTCGATCTAGTGGAGCAACGCCCTAGAGTGAAGCCTAGGTTGCCCGGAACGTAGAAATGACCATCACTTTCAAACTGGTTGCAATTAATCCTGTTATACGATGGAAAAACTGTTGGATTTTTATTGTATTTTATGCTTCAGGCGTAGGCTTCTAAGGCCGTAGCTATTCGATATGGTGGAGCACCGCCCTAGAGTGAAGACTAGGTTGCTCGGAATATACAAATGACCATAACATTCACACTGGTTGCAATTATTCGTTTTCTACGATGGAAAAACTGTTGTATTTATATTGTATTTTATGCTTCTGACGTTCACTTCTTAGGCCCTAACTATTCAATCTGTTGGAGCAACGCCCTAGAGTGAAGCCTAGGTTGCTCGGAATGTAGAAATGACCATAGCTTTCACACTGGTTGCAATTATTCGTTTTATACGATGGAAAAACTGTTGTATTTATATTGTATTTTATGCTTCTGGCGTTCACTACTTAGGCCCTAACTATTCGATCTGGTGGAACAACGCCCTAGGGTGAAGCCTAGGTTGCCCGGAACGTAGAAATGACCATAACTTTTACACTGGTAGCAATTATTCGTTTTATACAGTGGAAAAACTGTTCTATTTATTTTGTATTTTATGCTTCGGGCGTTGACTTCTTAGGCCCTAACTATTCGATCTGGTGGAGCAATGCCTCAGTGTTAAGTCTAGGATGCCCGAAACGCCGAAATGATCATTACTTTCACGCTTGTTGCAATCATACCTGTTATACGATGAAAAGACCGTTGTATTTTCATTGTATTTTATGCTTCAGGCGTAGGCATCTAAGGCCGTAGCTATTCGATATGGTGGAGCACCGCCCTAGAGTGAAGCCTAGGTTGCTCGGAATGTAGAAATAACCATAACTTTCACACTGGTTGCAATTATTCGTTTTTTACAATGGAAGAGCTGTTGTATTTATATTGTATTGTATGCCTCTGGCGTTGACTTCTAAGGCCCTAGCTATACGATCTAGTGGAGCAACGCCCTAGAGTGAAGCCTAGGTTGCCCGGAACGTAGAAATGACCATCACTTTCAAACTGGTTGCAATTAATCCTGTTATACGATGGAAAAACTGTTGTATTTTTATTGTATTTTATGCTTCTGGCGTTCACTTCTTAGGCCCTAACTATTCGATCTGGTGGAACAACGCCCTAGGGTGAAGCCTAGGTTGCCCGGAACGTAGAAATGACCACAACTTTTACACTGGTAGCAATTATTCGTTTTATACAATGGAAAAACTGTTCTATTTATTTTGTATTTTATGCTTCCGGCGTTGACTTCTAAGGCCCTAACTGTTTGATCTGGTGGAGCAACGCCCTAGAGTGAAGCCTAGGTTGCCCGGAACGTAGAAATGACCATTACTTTCACACTGTTTGCAATTATTCCGTTTATACGATGGAAAAGCTGTTGTATTTATATCGTATTTTATGCTTCTGGCGTTGACTTCTATGGCCCTAGCTATTCGATCTAGTGGAGCAACGCCCTAGAGTGAAGCCTAGGTTGCCCGGAACGTAGAAATGACCATCACTTTCAAACTGGTTGCAATTAATCCTGTTATACGATGGAAAAACTGTTGTATTTTTATTGCATTTTATGCTTCGGGCGTTGACTTATAAGGCCCTGACTATTCAATCTGTTGGAGCAACGCCCTAGAGTGAAGCCTAGGTTGCTCGGAATGTAGAAATGACCATAGCTTTCACACTGGTTGCAATTATTCGTTTTATACGATGGAAAAACTGTTGTATTTATATTGTATTTTATGCTTCTGGCGTTCACTTCTTAGGCCCTAACTATTCGATCTGGTCGAACAACGCCCTAGGGTGAAGCCGAGGTTGCCCGGAACGTAGAAATGACCATAACTTTTACACTGGTAGCAATTATTCGTTTTATACAGTGGAAAAACTGTTCTATTTATTTTGTATTTTATGCTTCGGGCGTTGACTTCTAAGGCCCTAGCTGTTTGATCTGGTGGAGCAACGCCCTAGAGTGAAGCCTAGGTTGCCCGGAACATAGAAATGACCATTACTTTCACACTGTTTGCAATTATTCCTTTTATACGATGGAAAAGCTGTTGTATTTATATCGTATTTTATGCTTCTGGCGTTGACTTCTATGGCCCTAGCTATTCGATCTAGTGGAGCAACGCCCTAGAGTGAAGCCTAGGTTGCCCGGAACTTAGAAATGACCATCACTTTCAAACTGGTTGCAATTAATCCTGTTATACGATGGAAAAACTGTTGTATTTTTATTGCATTTTATGCTTCGTGCGTTGACTTCTAAGGCCCTAACTATTCAATCTGTTGGAGCAACGCCCTAGAGTGAAGCCTAGGTTGCTCGGAATGTAGAAATGACCATAACTTTCACACTGGCTGCAATTATTCGTTTTATACGATGGAAGAGCTGTTGTATTTATATTGTATTTTATGCTTCTGACGTTCACTTCTTAGGCCCTAACTATTCGATCTGGTGGAACAACGCCCTAGGGTGAAGCCGAGGTTGCCCGGAACGTAGAAATGACCATAACTTTTACACTGGTAGCAATTATTCGTTTTACACAATGGAAAAACTGTTGTATTTATATTGTATTTTATGCTTCTGGCGTTGACTTCTTAGGCCCTAACTATTCGATCTGGTGGAGCAATGCCTCAGAGTTAAGTCTAGGATGCCCGAAACGCCGAAATGATCATTACTTTCACGCTTGTTGCAATTATTCCTGTTATACGATGAAAAGACCGTTGTATTTTTATTGTATTTTATGCTTCAGGCGTAGGCTTCTAAGGCCGTAGCTATTCGATATGGTGGAGCACCGCCCTCGAGTGAAGACTAGGTTGCTCGGAATATACAAATGACCATAACTTTCACACTGGTTGCAATTATTCGTTTTCTACGATGGAAAAACTGTTGTATTTATATTGTATTTTATGCTTCTGACGTTCACTTCTTAGGCCCTAACTATTCGATCTGGTGGAACAACGCCCCAGGGTGAAGCCTAGGTTGCCCGGAACGTAGAAATGACCATAACTTTTACACTGGTAGCAATTATTCGTTTTATACAATGGAAAAACTGTTGTATTTATATTGTATTTTATGCTTCTGGCGTTGACTTCTTAGGCCATAACTATTCGATCTGGTGGAGCAATGCCTCAGTGTTAAGTCTAGGATGCCCGAAACGCCGAAATGATCATTACTTTCACGCTTGTTGCAATTATACCTGTTATACGATGAAAAGACCGTTGTATTTTTATTGTATTTTATGCTTCAGGCGTAGGCATCTAAGGCCGTAGCTATTCGATATGGTGGAGCACCGCCCTAGAGTGAAGCCTAGGTTGCTCGGAATGTAGAAATAACCATAACTTTCACACTGGTTGCAATTATTCGTTTTTTACAATGGAAGAGCTGTTGCATTTATATTGTATTTTATGCCTCTGGCGTTGACTTCTAAGGCCCTAGCTATACGATCTAGTGGAGCAACGCCCTAGAGTGAAGCCTAGGTTGCCCGGAACGCAGAAATGACCATCACTTTCAAACTGGTTGCAATTAATCCTGTTATACGATGGAAAAACTGTTGTATTTTTATTGCATTTTATGCTTCGGGCGTTGACTTATAAGACCCTGACTATTCAATCTGTTGGAGCAACGCCCTAGAGTGAAGCCTAGGTTGCTCGGAATGTAGAAATGACCATAGCTTTCACACTGGTTGCAATTATTCGTTTTATACGATGGAAAAACTGTTGTATTTATATTGTATTTTATGCTTCTGGCGTTCACTACTTAGGCCCTAACTATTCGATCTGGTGGAACAACGCCCTAGGGTGAAGCCTAGGTTGCCCGGAACGTAGAAATGACCATAACTTTTACACTGGTAGCAATTATTCGTTTTATACAGTGGAAAAACTGTTCTATTTATTTTGTATTTTATGCTTCGGGCGTTGACTTCTAAGGCCCTAACTGTTTGATCTGGTGGAGCAACGCCCTAGAGTGAAGCCTAGGTTGCCCGGAACGTAGAAATGACTATTACTTTCACACTGTTTGCAATTATTCCGTTTATACGATGGAAAAGCTGTTGTATTTATATCGTATTTTATGCTTCTGGCGTTGACTTCTATGGCCCTAGCTATTCGATCTAGTGGAGCAACGCCCTAGAGTGAAGCCTAGGTTGCCCGGAACGTAGAAATGACCATCACTTTCAAACTGGTTGCAATTAATCCTGTTATACGATGGAAAAACTGTTGTATTTTTATTGCATTTTATGCTTCGGGCGTTGACTTATAAGGCCCTGACTATTCAATCTGTTGGAGCAACGCCCTAGAGTGAAGCCTAGGTTGCTCGGAATGTAGAAATGACCATAGCTTTCACACTGGTTGCAATTATTCGTTTTATACGATGGAAAAACTGTTGTATTTATATTGTATTTTATGCTTCTGGCGTTCACTTCTTAGGCCCTAACTATTCGATCTGGTCGAACAACGCCCTAGGGTGAAGCCGAGGTTGCCCGGAATGTAGAAATAACCATAACTTTGACACTGGTTGCAATTATTCGTTTTTTACAATGGAAGAGCTGTTGTATTTATATTGTATTTTATGCCTCTGGCGTTGACTTCTAAGGCCCTAGCTATACGATCTAGTGGAGCAACGCCCTAGAGTGAAGCCTAGGTTGCCCGGAACGCAGAAATGACCATCACTTTCAAACTGGTTGCAATTAATCCTGTTATACGATGGAAAAACTGTTGTATTTTTATTGCATTTTATGCTTCGGGCGTTGACTTATAAGACCCTGACTATTCAATCTGTTGGAGCAACGCCCTAGAGTGAAGCCTAGGTTGCTCGGAATGTAGAAATGACCATAGCTTTCACACTGGTTGCAATTATTCGTTTTATACGATGGAAAAACTGTTGTATTTATATTATATTTTATGCTTCTGGCGTTCACTACTTAGGCCCTAACTATTCGATCTGGTGGAACAACGCCCTAGGGTGAAGCCTAGGTTGCCCGGAACGTAGAAATGACCATAACTTTTACACTGGTAGCAATTATTCGTTTTATACAGTGGAAAAACTGTTCTATTTATTTTGTATTTTATGCTTCGGGCGTTGACTTCTAAGGCCCTAACTGTTTGATCTGGTGGAGCAACGCCCTAGAGTGAAGCCTAGGTTGCCCGGAACGTAGAAATGACCATTACTTTCACACTGTTTGCAATTATTCCGTTTATACGATGGAAAAGCTGTTGTATTTATATCGTATTTTATGCTTCTGGCGTTGACTTCTATGGCCCTAGCTATTCGATCTAGTGGAGCAACGCCCTAGAGTGAAGCCTAGGTTGCCCGGAACGTAGAAATGACCATCACTTTCAAACTGGTTGCAATTAATCCTGTTATACGATGGAAAAACTGTTGTATTTTTATTGCATTTTATGCTTCGGGCGTTGACTTATAAGGCCCTGACTATTCAATCTGTTGGAGCAACGCCCTAGAGTGAAGCCTAGGTTGCTCGGAATGTAGAAATGACCATAGCTTTCACACTGGTTGCAATTATTCGTTTTATACGATGGAAAAACTGTTGTATTTATATTGTATTTTATGCTTCTGGCGTTCACTTCTTAGGCCCTAACTATTCGATCTGGTCGAACAACGCCCTAGGGTGAAGCCGAGGTTGCCCGGAACGTAGAAATGACCATAACTTTTACACTGGTAGCAATTATTCGTTTTATACAGTGGAAAAACTGTTCTATTTATTTTGTATTTTATGCTTCGGGCGTTGACTTCTAAGGCCCTAACTGTTTGATCTGGTGGAGCAACGCCCTAGAGTGAAGCCTAGGTTGCCCGGAACATAGAAATGACCATTACTTTCACACTGTTTGCAATTATTCCTTTTATACGATGGAAAAGCTGTTGTATTTATATCGTATTTTATGCTTCTGGCGTTGACTTCTATGGCCCTAGCTATTCGATCTAGTGGAGCAACGCCGAAGAGTGAAGCCTAGGTTGCCCGGAACTTAGAAATGACCATCACTTTCAAACTGGTTGCAATTAATCCTGTTATACGATGGAAAAACTGTTGTATTTTTATTGCATTTTATGCTTCGTGCGTTGACTTCTAAGGCCCTAACTATTCAATCTGTTGGAGCAACGCCCTAGAGTGAAGCCTAGGTTGCTCGGAATGTAGAAATGACCATAACTTTCACACTGGCTGCAATTATTCGTTTTATACGATGGAAGAGCTGTTGTATTTATATTGTATTTTATGCTTCTGACGTTCACTTCTTAGGCCCTAACTATTCGATCTGGTGGAACAACGCCCTAGGGTGAAGCCGAGGTTGCCCGGAACGTAGAAATGACCATAACTTTTACACTGGTAGCAATTATTCGTTTTACACAATGGAAAAACTGTTGTATTTATATTGTATTTTATGCTTCTGGCGTTGACTTCTTAGGCCCTAACTATTCGATCTGGTGGAGCAATGCCTCAGAGTTAAGTCTAGGATGCCCGAAACGCCGAAATGATCATTACTTTCACGCTTGTTGCAATTATTCCTGTTATACGATGAAAAGACCGTTGTATTTTTATTGTATTTTATGCTTCAGGCGTAGGCTTCTAAGGCCGTAGCTATTCGATATGGTGGAGCACCGCCCTAGAGTGAAGACTAGGTTGCTCGGAATATACAAATGACCATAACTTTCACACTGGTTGCAATTATTCGTTTTCTACGATGGAAAAACTGTTGTATTTATATTGTATTTTATGCTTCTGACGTTCACTTCTTAGGCCCTAACTATTCGATCTGGTGGAACAACGCCCCAGGGTGAAGCCTAGGTTGCCCGGAACATAGAAATGACCATAACTTTTACACTGGTAGCAATTATTCGTTTTATACAATGGAAAAACTGTTGTATTTATATTGTATTTTATGCTTCTGGCGTTGACTTCTTAGGCCATAACTATTCGATCTGGTGGAGCAATGCCTCAGTGTTAAGTCTAGGATGCCCGAAACGCCGAAATGATCATTACTTTCACGCTTGTTGCAATTATACCTGTTATACGATGAAAAGACCGTTGTATTTTTATTGTATTTTATGCTTCAGGCGTAGGCATCTAAGGCCGTAGCTATTCGATATGGTGGAGCACCGCCCTAGAGTGAAGCCTAGGTTGCTCGGAATGTAGAAATAACCATAACTTTCACACTGGTTGCAATTATTCGTTTTTTACAATGGAAGAGCTGTTGTATTTATATTGTATTGTATGCCTCTGGCGTTGACTTCTAAGGCCCTAGCTATACGATCTACTGGAGCAACGCCCTAGAGTGAAGCCTAGGTTGCCCGGAACGTAGAAATGACCATCACTTTCAAACTGGTTGCAATTAATCCTGTTATACGATGGAAAAACTGTTGTATTTTTATTGTATTTTATGCTTCTGGCGTTCACTTCTTAGGCCCTAACTATTCGATCTGGTGGAACAACGCCCTAGGGTGAAGCCTAGGTTGCCCGGAACGTAGAAATGACCATAACTTTTACACTGGTAGCAATTATTCGTTTTATACAATGGAAAAACTGTTCTATTTATTTTGTATTTTATGCTTCGGGCGTTGACTTCTAAGGCCCTAACTGTTTGATCTGGTAGAGCAACGCCCTAGAGTGAAGCCTAGGTTGCCCGGAACGTAGAAATGACCATTACTTTCACACTGTTTGCAATTACTCCGTTTATACGATGGAAAACCTGTTGTATTTATATCGTATTTTATGCTTCTGGCGTTGACTTCTAAGGCCCTAACTGTTTGATCTGGTGGAGCAACGCCCTAGAGTGAAGCCTAGGTTGCCCGGAACGTAGAAATGACCATAACTTTCACACTGGCTGCAATTATTCGTTTTATACGATGGAAAAGCTGTTGTATTTATATTGTATTTTATGCTTCTGACGTTCACTTCTTAGGCCTTAACTATTCGATCTGGTGGAACAACGCCCTAGGGTGAAGCCGAGGTTGCCCGGAACGTAGAAATGACCATAACTTTTACACTGGTAGCAATTATTCGTTTTACACAATGGAAAAACTGTTGTATTTATATTGTATTTTATGCTTCTGGCGTTGACTTCTTAGGCCCTAACTATTCGATCTGGTGGAGCAATGCCTCAGAGTTAAGTCTAGGATGCTCGAAACGCCGAAATGATCATTACTTTCACGCTTGTTGCAATTATTCCTGTTATACGATGAAAAGACCGTTGTATTTTTATTGTATTTTATGCTTCAGGCGTAGGCTTCTAAGGCCGTAGCTATTCGATATGGTGGAGCACCGCCCTAGAGTGAAGACTAGGTTGCTCGGAATATACAAATGCCCATAACTTTCACACTGGTTGCAATTATTCGTTTTCTACGATGGAAGAACTGTTGTATTTATATTGTATTTTATGCTTCTGGCGTTCACTTCTTAGGGCCTATCTGTTCGATCTGATGGAACAATGCCCTAGGATGAAGCCTAGGTTGCCCGGAACGTAGAAATGACCATAACTTTTACACTGGTAGCATTATTCGTTTTATACAATGGAAAGACTGTTCTATTTATTTTGTATTTTATGCTTCGGGCGTTGACTTCTTTGGCCCTAACAATTCGATCTGGTGGAGCGACGCCCTAGAGTGAAGCCTAGGTTGCCCGGAACGTAGCAATGACCATAACTTTTACACTGGTAGCAATTATTCGTTTTATACAATGGAAAAACTGTTGTATTTATATGGTATTTTATGTTTCTGGCGTTGACATCTTAGGCCCAAACTAATCGATCTGGTGGAGCAATGCCTCAGAGTTAAGTCCAGTATGCCCGAAACGCCCAAATGATCATTACTTTCACGCTTGTTGCAATTATTCCTGTTATACGATGAAAAGACCGTTGTATTTTTATTGTATTTTATGCTTCAGGCGTAGGCTTCTAAGGCCGTAGCTATTCGATATGGTGCAGCACCGCCCTAGAGTGAAGCCTAGGTTGCCCGGAACGTAGAAATGACCATAACTTTTACACTGGTAGCAATTATTCGTTTTATACAATGGAAAAAATGTTCTATTTATTTTGTATTTTATGCTTCGGGCGTTGACTTCTAAGGCCCTAACTGTTTGATCTGGTGGAGCAACGCCCTAGAGTGAAGCCTAGGTTGCCCGGAACGTAGAAATGACCATTACTTTAACACTGTTTGCAATTATTCCTTTTATACGGTGGAAAAACTGTTCTATTTATTTTGTATTTTATGCTTCGGGCGTTGACTTCTTTGGCCCTGACAATTCGATCTGGTGGAGCATCGCCCTAGAGTGAAGCCTAGGTTGCCTGGAACGCACAAATGACCATCACTTTCACACGGATTGCAAGTATTCCTGTTATAGGATGGAAAGACTGTTGTATTTTCATTGCATTTTATGCTTCTGGCGTTCACTTCTTAGGCCCTAACTATTCGATCTTGTGGAACAACGCCCTAGGGTGAAGCCTCGGTTGCCCGGAACGTAGAAATGACCATAACTTTTACACTGGTAGCAATTATTCGTTTTATACAATGGAAAAACTGTTGTATTTATATTGTATTTTATGCTTCTGGCGTTGACTTCTTAGGCCCTAACTATTCGATCTGGTGGAGCAATGCGTCAGAGTTAAGTCTAGGATGCCCGAAACGCCGAAATGATCATTACTTTCACGCTGGTTGCAATTATTCCTGTTATACGATGAAAAGACCGTTGTATTTTTATTGTATTTTATGCTTCAGGCGTAGGCTTCTAAGGCCGTAGCTATTCGATATGGTGGAGCACCGCCCTAGAGTGAAGCCTAGGTTGCCCGGAACGTAGAAATGGCCGTAACTTTCACACTGGTTGCCATTATTCGTTTTATACGATGGAAAGGCTGTTGTATTTATATCGTATTTTATGCTTCTGGCGTTGACTTCGTAGGCCCTAACTATTCCATCTGGTGGAACAACGCCCTAGCGTGAAGACTAGGTTGCACGGAACGCAGAAATGACCATAACTCTCACACTGGTAGCAATTATTCGTTTTATACATGGAAAAACAGTTCTATTTATTTTGTATTTTATGCTTCGGGCGTTGACTTCTAAGGCCCTAACTATTCGATCTGGTGGAGCAACGCCCTAGAGTGAAGCCTAGCTTGCCCGGAACGTAGAAATGACCATTACTTTCACACTGTTTGCAATTATTCATTTTATACGATTGATAAGCTGTTGTATTTATATTGTATTTTATGCTTCTGGCGTTGACTTCTTAGGCCCTAACTTTTCGATCTGGTGGAACAACGCCCTAGAGTGACGCCTAGGCTGCCAGGAACGCAGAAATGACCATAACTTTCACACTGGTTACCATTATTCGTTTTATACGATGGAAAAACTGTGGTATTTATATCGTACTTTATGCTTCTGGCGTTGACTTCTTAGGCCCTAACTTTTCGATCTGGTGGAACAACGCCCTAGGGTGAAGTCAGGGTTGATCGGAACATAGAAATGATCATCATTTTCACACTGGTTGCAAATACACATTATATACGAGGTAAACGCTGTTGTATTTATATTGTATTTTATGCTTCTGGCGTTTACTCCTAAGGCCCTAACTATTCGATCTGGTGGAACAACGCCCTAGAGTGAAGCCTAGTTTGCCTGGAACGTAGAAATGACCATCACTTTCACACGGGCTGCAATTATTCCTGTTATAGGATGGAAAGACTGTTGTATTTATATTGTATCTAATGCTTCTGGCGATCACTTCCTAGGCCCCAACTATGCGATCTGGTGGAACAACGCCCTCGGGTGTAGTCTAGGTTGCCCGGAACTTAGAAATGACCATTACTTTCACACTGTTTGTAAATATACATTATATACGATGGAAAAGCTGTTGTATTTATATTGTATTTTTAATGCTCCTGGCGTTGACTTCTAAGGCCGTAGTTATTAGATGCGGCGGAGCAACGACCTAGTGTGACGCCTAGATTGCCCGGAACGTAGAAATGGCTATTACTTTCACAATGTTTGCAATTATTCGTTTTATACGATGGAAAAGCTGTTGCATTTATATCGTATTTTATGCTTCTGGCGTTGACTTCTGAGGACATAACTATTCGATCTGGTGGAGAAACGCCCTAGGGTGAAGCCTAGGTTGCCGGAACGGAGAAATGACCATAACTTTCACACCGGTAGCAGTTATTCGTTTTATACGATGGTAAAACTGTTCTGTTTATTTTTATTTTATGATTCGGGCGTTGACTTCTAAGGCCCTAGCTATTCAATCTGTTGGTGCAACGCCATAGGGTGAAGCCTAGGTTGCCCTGAAAGTAGAAATGACGTTAACTTTCATACTGGTTGCAATTATTCGTTTTATACGGTGGAAAAGCTGTTGCATCTTTATTGTATTTTATTCATCTGGGGTTGACTTCTAAGGCCGTAGCTATTAGATGTGGTGGAGCAACGCCCGAGAGTGGGGCCTAGGTTGCTCGGTACATAGAAATGACCATTACTTTCACGCTGTTTGCAAATATACATTATATACGATGGAAAATCTGTTGTACTTATGTTGTATTTTATGCTTTTGGCGTTGCCTTCTTAGGCCCTAACTATTTGATCTGGTGGAGCACCGCCCTAGAGTGGAGCCTAGGTTGCCCGGAACGTAGAAAAGACCATTACCTTTACACTGGTTGCAATTATACTTTTTATACGATGGAAAAACTGTTCTATTTATTTTGTATTTTATGCTTCGGCCGTTGACTTCTAAGGCCCTAACTATTCAATCTGTTGGTGCAACGCCCAAGGGTGAAGCCAATGTTGCCCGGAAAGTAGAAATGACGTTAACTTTCACACTGGTTGCAGTTATTCGTCTTATACGATGGAAAAGCTGTTGTATTTATATCGTATTTTATGCTTCTGGCGTTGACTTCTTAGGCCCTAACTATTCCATCTGGTGGAACAACGCGCTTGGGTGAAGCCAAGGTTGCGCGGAACGTAGAAATGACCATAACTTTCACACTGGTAGCAATTATTCGTTTTATACGATGGAAAAGCTGTTGTATTTATATTGTATTTCATTCTTCTGGCTGCGGCTCCTTAGGCCCTAACTATGCGATCTGATGGAGCAACGCCCTAGAGTGAAGCCTAGGTTGCCCGGAACGTAGAAGTGACCATTACCTTCACAGTTGATGCAATTATTCCTGTTATACGATAGAAAAACTGTTGTATTTTTATTGTATTTTATGCTGCTGTCGTTGACTCCTAAGGCACTAACTATTCGATCTTGTGGAGTAACGCCCTAGAGTGAAGCCTAGGCTGCCCGGAACGTAGAAATGACCATTACCTTCGCAGTTTTTGCAATTATTCCTGTTATACGATGGAAAAACTGTGGTATTTTTGTTGCACTTTATGCTTCTGGCGTTGGCTTCTAAGGCCCTATCTATTCGATCTGGTGGAGCAACGCCCTAGGGTGAAGCCTAGGTTGCCCGCAACGCAGAAATGACCATTACTTTCACACTGATTGCAATTATTCATTTTATACGATGGAAAAACTGTTGTATTTATATTGTATTTTATTCTTCTGGCGTTGACTTCTTAGGCCCTAACTATTCGATGTGGTGGAACAACGCCCTTGAGTGAAGCCTAGGTTGCCCGGAACTTAGAAATGACCATTACTTTCACACTGTTTGCAAATATACATTATATACGATGGAAAAGCTGTTGTATTTATATTGTATTTTATGCTCCTGGCGTTGACTTCTAAGGCCGTAGTTATTAGATGTGGCGGAGCAACGACCTAGTGTGACGGCTAGATTGCCCGGAACGTAGAAATGGCCATTACTTTCACAATGTTTGCAATTATTCATTTTATACGATGGAAAAACTGTTGTACTTATATTGTATTTTATGCTTCTGGCGGTGAATCCTAAGTCCCTAACTATGCGATCTGATGGAGCAACGCTCCAGAGTGAAGAGTAGGTTGTCCGGAACGTATAAGTGACCATGACTTTCACACTGGTTGCAATTATTCGTTTAATACGATGGAAAAACTGTTGCATTTATTTTGTACTTTATGCTACTGGGGATGACTTATTAGACTCTAACTATCCGATCTGGTGGACCAACGCCCTAGAGTGAAGTCTAGGTTGCCCGGAAGGTAGAAATGACCATTACCTTCACACTGTTTGCAATTATTCCTGTTATACGATAGAAAAACTGCTGTATTTTTATTGTATTTTATGCTTCTGTCGTTGTTTTCTAAGGCCCTAACTATTCGACCTGGTGGAGCAACGCCCTAGAATGAAGCATAGGTTGCCCGGAACGTTGAAATGACCACTACCTTCACACTGTTTGCAATTATTCATTTTATAAGATGGAAAAACTGTTGTATTTATATTCTATTTTATGCTCCTGGTGTTGACTTCTCAGGCCCTAACTATCGATCTGGTTGAGCAACGCCTCAGAGTTATATCTTGGCCGCCCGGAACGTAGAAAAGGCCGTCACTTTCACACTGGTTGCAATTATTCGTTTTATACGATGGAAAAACTGTTGTATTTATATTGCTTTTTCTGCCTCTCGCGTCGACTTCTAACGCCCTAACTATTTGATCTAGTGGAGCAACGCCCTAGAGTCAAGCCTAGGTTGCTCGGAATGTAGAAATAACCATTACCTTCACGCTTGTTGCAATTATTCCTGTTATACGATGAAAAAACTGTTGTATTTTTATTCCATTTTATGCTTCAGGCGTTGACTTCTAAGGCCGGAGCTATTCCATGTGGTGGACCTACGCCCTAGAGTGAAGCCTAGGTTGCCCGGAACGTAGAAATGACCATTACTTTCACACTGATTGCAATTAGACATTATATACGAGGTAAAAGCTGTTGTATTTATATTGTATTTTATGCTTCTGGCGTTGACTTCTTAGGCCCTAACTATTCGATCTGGTGGAACAACGCCCTAGAGTGAAGCCTAGGTTGCCTGGAACGTAGAAATGACCATAACTTTCACACTGGTTGCTATTATTCGTTTTATGCGATGGAAAAACTGTTATATTTATATTGTATTTTATGCTTGTGGCGTTGACTTCTTAGGCCCTAGCTATTCGATCTGGTGGAACAACGCCCTAGTGCGAAGCCTAGTTTGCCTGGAACGTAGAAATGACCATCACTTTCACACGGGCTGCAATTATTCCTGTTATAGGATGGAAAGACTGTTGTATTTATATTGTATCTAATGCTTCTGGTGATCACTTCCTAGGCCCTAACTATGCGATCTGGTGGAACAACGCCCTCGGGTGTAGCCTAGGTTGCCCGGAACGCAGAAATGACCATAACTTTTACACTGGTAGCAATTATTCGTTTTATACAATGGAAAAACTGTTCTATTTATTTTGTATTTAATGCTTCGGGCGTTGACTTCTAAGGCCCTAACGGTTTGATCTGGTGGAGCAACGCCCTAGAGTGAAGCCTAGGTTGCCCGGAACATAGAAATGACCATAACTTTCACACTGGTTGCTATTATTCGTTTTATACGATGGAAAAGCTGTTGTATTTATATAGTGTTTTGTGCTTCTGGCGTTGACTTCTTAGTCCCTAACTATACCATCTGGTGGAACAACGCCCTAGGGTGAAGACTAGGTTGCCTGGAACATAGAAATGACCATCACTTTCACACGGGTTGCAATTATTCCTGTTATAGGATGGAAAGACTGTTGTATTTTTATTGTGTTTTAAACTTCAGGCGTTGACTTCTAAGGCCCTAGCTATTGGATCTGGTCGAGCAACGCCCTAGAGTGGAGCCTAGGTTGCCCGGAACGTAGAAATGACCATAACTTCCTCACTGGTTGCAATTATTCGTTTTATACGATGGAAAAGCTGTTGCATTTATATCGTATTTTATGCTTCTGGCGTTGACTTCTGAGGACATAACTATTCGATCTGGTGGAGAAACGCCCTAGGGTGAAGCCTAGGTTGCCGGAACGGAGAAATGACCATAACTTTCACACCGGTAGCAGTTATTCGTTCTATACGATGGTAAAACTGTTCTGTTTATTTTTATTTTATGATTCGGGCGTTGACTTCTAAGGCCCTAGCTATTCAATCTGTTGGTGCAACGCCATAGGGTGAAGCCTAGGTTGCCCGGAAAGTAGAAATGACGTTAACTTTCATACTGGTTGCAATTATTCGTTTTATACGGTGGAAAAGCTGTTGCATCTTTATTGTATTTTATTCATCTGGGGTTGACTTCTAAGGCCGTAGCTATTAGATGTGGTGGAGCAACGCCCGAGAGTGGGGCCTAGGTTGCCCGGAACGCAGAAATGACCATAACTTTTACACTGGTAGCAATTATTCGTTTTATACAATGGAAAAACTGTTCTATTTATTTTGTATTTAATGCTTCGGGCGTTGACTTCTAAGGCCCTAACGGTTTGATCTGGTGGAGCAACGCCCTAGAGTGAAGCCTAAGTTGCCCGGAACGAAGAAATGACCATCACTTCAAACTGGTTGCAATTATTCCTGTTATATGATGGAAAAACTGTTGTACTTTTATTGCATTTTATGCTTCGGGCATTGACCTCTAAGGTCCTATCTATTCAATCTGTTGGAACAATGCCCTAGGGTGAAGCCTAGGTTGCCCGGAAAGTAGAAATGACCATAACTTTCACACTGGTTGCAATTATTCCTGTTTTTCGATGGACAAGCTGTTGTATTTATATCGTATTTTATACTTCTGGCGTTGACTTCTAAGGATCTAACTATTCGATCTGGTGGACCAACGCTCTAGAGTGAAGTCTAGGTTGCTCGGAATGTAGGAATGACCATAAATTTCACACTGGTTGCAATTATTCATTTTATACGATGGAATAACTGTGGTACTTATATCGTATTTTATCCTTCTGGCGTTGAATTCTTTGGCCCTAACTATTCCCTCTGGCGGATCAACGCCGTAGAGTGAAACCTACGTTGCCCGGAACGCAGAAATGACCATAACTTTTACACTGGTAGCAATTATTCGTTTTATACAATGGAAAAACTGTTATATTTATATTGTATCTTATGCTTCTGGCGTTGACTTCTTAGGCCCTAACAATTCGATCTGGTGGAGCAACGCCCTAGAGTGAAGCCTAGGTTGCCTGGAACGTACAAATGACCATCACTTTCACGCGGGTTGCAATTATTCCTGTTATAGTATGGAAAGACTGTTGTATTTTTATTGTATTTTATGCTTCAGGCGTTGACTTCTGAGGCCGTAGCTATTCGATGTGGAGGAAGAACGCCATACAGTGAAGCCTAGGTTGCCCGGAACGTAGAAATGACCATCACTTTCACACGGGTTGCAATTATTCCTGTTATAGTATGGAAAGACTGTTGTATTTTTATTGTATTTTATGCTTCAGGCGTTGACATCTGAGGCCGTAACTATTCGATGTGGTGGAAGAACGCCATAGAGCGAAGCCTAGGTTGCCCGGAATGTAGAAATGACCATAACTTTCATACTGGTTGCAATTATTCGTTTTATATGATGGAAAAACTGTTGTATTTATATTGTATGTTATGCTGCTGGCGTTCCCTTCTTAGGCCCTAACTATTCGATCTGGTTAAACAACGCCCTTGAGTGAAGCCTAGGTTGCCCGGAACTTAGAAATGACCATTACTTTCACACTGTTTGCAAATATACATTATATACGATGGAAAAGCTGTTGTATTTATATTGTATTTTATGCTCCTGGCGTTGACTTCTAAGGCCGTAGTTATTAGATGTGGCGGAGCAACGACCTAGTGTGACGGCTAGATTGCCCGGAACGTAGAAATGGCCATTACTTACACAATGTTTGCAATTATTCATTTTATACGATGGAAAAACTGTTGGACTTATATTGTATTTTATGCTTCTGGCGATGAATCCTAAGTCCCTAACTATGCGATCTGATGGAGCAACGCTCCAGAGTGAAGCGTAGGTTGTCCGGAACGTATAAGTGACCATAACTTTCACTCTGGTTGCAATTATTCGTTTTATACGATGGAAATACTGTTGCATCTTTATTGTATTTTATTCTTCTGGCGTTGACTTCTAAGGCCCTAACTATTCAATCTGTTGGAGCAATGCCCTAGGGTGAAGCCTAGGTTGCCCGGAACGTAGAAATGACCATAACTTTCACAGTGGTTGCAATTATTCGTTCTATACGATGGAAAAGCTGTTGTATTTATATCGTATTTTATGCTTCTGGCGTTGACTTCTTAGGTCCTATATATTCAATCTGTTGGAGCAATGCCCTAGGGTGAAGCCTAGGTTGCCCGGAAAGTAGAAATGACCATAACTTTCACACTGGTTGCAATTATTCCTGTTTTACGATGGACAAGCTGTTGTATTTATATCGTATTTTATGCTTCTGGCGTTGACTTCTAAGGACCTAACTATTCGATCTGGTGGAGCAACGCTCTAGAGAGAAGTCTAGGTTGCTCGGAATGTAGGAATGACCATAAATTTCACACTGGTTGCAATTATTCATTTTATACGATGGAATAACTGTGGTACTTATATTGTATTTTATCCTTCTTGCGTTGAATTCTTTGGCCCTAACTATTCCCTCTGGCGGATCAACGCCGTAGAGTGAAACCTACGTTGCCCGGAACGCAGAAATGACCATAACTTTTACACTGGTAGCAATTATTCGTTTTATACAATGGAAAAACTGTTATATTTATATTGTATCTTATGCTTCTGGCGTTGACTTCTTAGGCCCTAACAATTCGATCTGGTGGAGCAACGCCCTAGAGTGAAGCCTAGGTTGCCTGGAACGTACAAATGACCATCACTTTCACACGGGTTGCAATTATTCCTGTTATAGTATGGAAAAACTGTTGTATTTTTATTGTATTTTATGCTTCAGGCGTTGACTTCTGAGGCTGTAGCTATTCGATGTGGAGGAAGAACGCCATACAGTGAAGACTAGGTTGCCCGGAACGTAGAAATGACCATCACTTTCACACGGGTTGCAATTATTGCTGTTATGGGATGGAAAGACTGTTGTATTTTTATTGTATTTTATGCTTCAGGCGTTGACATCTGAGGCCGTAACTATTCGATGTGGTGGAAGAACGCCATAGAGTGAAGCCTAGGTTGCCCTGAACGTAGAAATGACCATAACTTTCATACTGTTTGCAATTATTCGTTTTATATGATGGAAAAACTGTTGTATTTATATTGTATGTTATGCGGCTGGCGTTCCGTTCTTAGGCCCTAGCTATTCGATCTGGTTAAACAACGCCCTTGGGTGAAGCCTAGGTAGCCCGGAACGTAGAAATGACCACAACTTTCACACTGATTGCTATTACTCGTTTTATACGATGGAAAAACTGTTATATTTATATTGTATATTATGCTTCTGGCGTTGCCTTCAAAGGCACTAACTATTCGAACTGGCGGAGCAACGCCCTAGAGTGAAGCCGAGGTTGCCCGGAACGTAGAAATGACCATCACTTTCAAACTGGTTGCGATTATTCCTGTTATATGATGGAAAAACTGTTGTATTTTTATTGCATTTTATGCTTCGGGCATTGACTTCTAAGGCCCTAACTATTCAATCTGCTGGAGCAACGTCCTAGGGTGTAGCCTAGGTTGCCCGGAAAGTAGAAATGACCATAACTTTCATACTGGTTGCAATTATTCGTTTTATATGATGGAAAAGCTGTTGTATTTATATTGTATTTCATTCTTCTGGCTTCGGCTCCTTAGGCCCTAACTATGCGATCTGATGGAGCAACGCCCTAGAGTGAAGCCTAGGTTGCCCGGAACGTTGAAGTGACCATTACCTTCACAGTTGATGCAATTATTCCTGTTATACGATAGAAAAACTGTTGTATTTTTATTGTATTTTATGCTTCTGTCGTTGACTCCTAAGGCACTAACTATTCGATCTTGTGGAACAACGCCCTAGGGTGAAGCCTAGGTTGCCCGCAACGCAGAAATGACCATTACCTTCACACTGTTTGCAATTATTCATTTTATACGATGGAAAAACTGTTCTATTTATTTTGTATTTAATGCTGCTGTCGTTGACTCCTAAGGCACTAACTATTCGATCTTGTGGAGTAACGCCCTAGAGTGAAGCCTAGGCTGCCCGGAACGTAGAAATGACCATTACCTTCGCAGTTTTTGCAATTATTCCTGTTATACGATGGAAAAACTGTGGTATTTTTGTTGCACTTTATGCTTCTGGCGTTGGCTTCTAAGGCCCTATCTATTCGATCTGGTGGAGCAACGCCCTAGGGTGAAGCCTAGGTTGCCCGCAACGCAGAAATGACCATTACTTTCACACTGTTTGCAATTATTCATTTTATACGATGGAAAAACTGTTGTATTTATATTGTATTTTATTCTTCTGGCGTTGACTTCTTAGGCCCTAACTATTCGATGTGGTGGAACAACGCCCTTGAGTGAAGCCTAGGTTGCCCGGAACTTAGAAATGACCATTACTTTCACACTGTTTGCAAATATACATTATATACGATGGAAAAGCTGTTGTATTTATATTGTATTTTATGCTCCTGGCGTTGACTTCTAAGGCCGTAGTTATTAGATGTGGCGGAGCAACGACCTAGTGTGACGGCTAGATTGCCCGGAACGTAGAAATGGCCATTACTTTCACAATGTTTGCTATTATTCATTTTATACGATGGAAAAACTGTTGTACTTATATTGTATTTTATGCTTCTGGCGGTGAATCCTAAGTCCCTAACTATGCGATCTGATGGAGCAACGCTCCAGAGTGAAGAGTAGGTTGTCCGGAACGTATAAGTGACCATGACTTTCACACTGGTTGCAATTATTCGTTTAATACGATGGAAAAACTGTTGCATTTATTTTGTACTTTATGCTACTGGGGATGACTTATTAGACTCTAACTATCCGATCTGGTGGACCAACGCCCTAGAGTGAAGTCTAGGTTGCCCGGAAGGTAGAAATGACCATTACCTTCACACTGTTTGCAATTATTCCTGTTATACGATAGAAAAACTGCTGTATTTTTATTGTATTTTATGCTTCTGTCGTTGTTTTCTAAGGCCCTAACTATTCGACCTGGTGGAGCAACGCCCTAGAATGAAGCATAGGTTGCCCGGAACGTTGAAATGACCACTACCTTCACACTGTTTGCAATTATTCATTTTATAAGATGGAAAAACTGTTGTATTTATATTCTATTTTATGCTCCTGGTGTTGACTTCTCAGGCCCTAACTATCGATCTGGTTGAGCAACGCCTCAGAGTTATATCTTGGCCGCCCGGAACGTAGAAAAGGCCGTCACTTTCACACTGGTTGCAATTATTCGTTTTATACGATGGAAAAACTGTTGTATTTATATTGCTTTTTCTGCCTCTCGCGTCGACTTCTAACGCCCTAACTATTTGATCTAGTGGAGCAACGCCCTAGAGTGAAGCCTAGGTTGCTCGGAATGTAGAAATAACCATTACCTTCACGCTTGTTGCAATTATTCCTGTTATACGATGAAAAAACTGTTGTATTTTTATTCCATTTTATGCTTCAGGCGTTGACTTCTAAGGCCGGAGCTATTCCATGTGGTGGACCTACGCCCTAGAGTGAAGCCTAGGTTGCCCGGAACGTAGAAATGACCATTACTTTCACACTGATTGCAATTAGACATTATATACGAGGTAAAAGCTGTTGTATTTATATTGTATTTTATGCTTCTGGCGTTGACTTCTAAGGCCCTAACTATTCGATCTGGTGGAACAACGCCCTAGAGTGAAGCCTAGGTTGCCTGGAACGTAGAAATGACCATAACTTTCACACTGGTTGCTATTATTCGTTTTATGCGATGGAAAAACTGTTATATTTATATTGTATTTTATGCTTGTGGCGTTGACTTCTTAGGCCCTAGCTATTCGATCTGGTGGAACAACGCCCTAGTGCGAAGCCTAGTTTGCCTGGAACGTAGAAATGACCATCACTTTCACACGGGCTGCAATTATTCCTGTTATAGGATGGAAAGACTGTTGTATTTATATTGTATCTAATGCTTCTGGTGATCACTTCCTAGGCCATAACTATGCGATCTGGTGGAACAGCGCCCTCGGGTGTAGCCTAGGTTGCCCGGAACGCAGAAATGACCATAACTTTTACACTGGTAGCAATTATTCGTTTTATACAATGGAAAAACTGTTCTATTTATTTTGCATTTAATGCTTCGGGCGTTGACTTCTAAGGCCCTAACGGTTTGATCTGGTGGAGCAACGCCCTAGAGTGAAGCCTAGGTTGCCCGGAACATAGAAATGACCATAACTTTCACACTGGTTGCTATTATTCGTTTTATACGATGGAAAAGCTGTTGTATTTATATAGTGTTTTGTGCTTCTGGCGTTGACTTCTTAGTCCCTAACTATTCCATCTGGTGGAACAACGCCCTAGGGTGAAGACTAGGTTGCCTGGAACATAGAAATGACCATCACTTTCACATGGGTTGCAATTATTCCTGTTATAGGATGGAAAGACTGTTGTATTTTTATTGTGTTTTAAACTTCAGGCGTTGACTTCTAAGGCCCTAGCTATTGGATCTGGTCGAGCAACGCCCTAGAGTGAAGCCTAGGTTGCCCGGAACGTAGAAATGACCATAACTTCCTCACTGGTTGCAATTATTCGTTTTATACGATGGAAAAGCTGTTGCATTTATATCGTATTTTATGCTTCTGGCGTTGACTTCTGAGGACATAACTATTCGATCTGGTGGAGAAACGCCCTAGGGTGAAGCCTAGGTTGCCGGAACGGAGAAATGACCATAACTTTCACACCCGTAGCAGTTATTCGTTTTATACGATGGTAAAACTGTTCTGTTTATTTTTATTTTATGATTCGGGCGTTGACTTCTAAGGCCCTAGCTATTCAATCTGTTGGTGCAACGCCATAGGGTGAAGCCTAGGTTGCCCGGAAAGTAGAAATGACGTTAACTTTCATACTGGTTGCAATTATTCGTTTTATACGGTGGAAAAGCTGTTGCATCTTTATTGTATTTTATTCATCTGGGGTTGACTTCTAAGGCCGTAGCTATTAGATGTGGTGGAGCAACGCCCGAGAGTGGGGCCTAGGTTGCCCGGTACATAGAAATGACCATTACTTTCACGCTGTTTGCAAATATACATTATATACGATGGAAAACCTGTTGTACTTATGTTGTATTTTATGCTTTTGGCGTTGCCTTCTTAGGCCCTAACTATTTGATCTGGTGGAGCACCGCCCTAGAGTGAAGCCTAGGTTGCCCGGAACGTAGAAAAGACCATTACCTTTACACTGGTTGCAATTATACTTTTTATACGATGGAAAAACTGTTCTATTTATTTTGTATTTTATGCTTCGGGCGTTGACTTCTAAGGCCCTAACTATTCAATCTGTTGGTGCAATGCCCAAGGGTGAAGCCAATGTTGCCCGGAAAGTAGAAATGACGTTAACTTTCACACTGGTTGCAGTTATTCGTCTTATACGATGGAAAAGCTGTTGTATTTATATCGTATTTTATGCTTCTGGCGTTGACTTCTTAGGCCCTAACTATTCCATCTGGTGGAACAACGCGCTTGGGTGAAGCCAAGGTTGCGCGGAACGTAGAAATGACCATAACTTTCACACTGGTAGCAATTATTCGTTTTATATGATGGAAAAACTGTTGTATTTATATTGTATTTTATGCTTCTGGCGTTCACTTCTTAGGCCCTAACTATTCGATCTGGTGGAACAACGCCCTAGAGTGAAGCCTAGGTTGCCTGGAACGTAGAAATGACCATAACTTTCTCACTGGTTGCTATTATTCGTTTTATGCGATGGAAAAACTGTTATATTTATATTGTATTTTATGCTTCTGGCGTTGACTTCTTATGCCCTAGCTATTCGATCTGGTGGAACAACGCCCTAGTGTGAAGCCTAGTTTGCCTGGAACGTAGAAATGACCATCACTTTCACACGGGCTGCAATTATTCCTGTTATAGGATGGAAAGACTGTTGTATTTATATTGTATCTAATGCTTCTGGTGATCACTTCCTAGGCCCTAACTATGCGATCTGGTGGAACAACGCCCTCGGGTGTAGCCTAGGTTTCCCGGAACGTAGAAATGACCATAACTTTTACACTGGTAGCAATTATTCGTTTTATACAATGGAAAAACTGTTCTATTTATTTTGTATTTAATGCTTCGGGCGTTGACTTCTAAGGCCCTAACGGTTTGATCTGGTGGAGCAACGCCCTAGAGTGAAGCCTACGTTGCCCGGAACGTAGAAATGACCATAACTTTCACACTGGTTGCTATTATTCGTTTTATACGATGGAAAAGCTGTTGTATTTATATCGTATCTTATGCTTCTGGCGTTGACTTCTTAGGCCCTAACTATTCCATCTGGTGGAACAACGCCCTTGGGTGAAGCCTAGGTTGCGCGGAACGTAGCAATGAATATAACTTTCACACTGGTAGCAATTATTCGTTTTATACGATGGAAAAACCGTTCTATTTATTTTGTGTTTTATGCTTCGGGCGTTGACTTCTAAGGTCCTAGCTATTCGATCTGGTCGAGCAACGCCCTAGAGTGAAGCCTAGGTTGCCCGGAACGTAGAAATGACCATAACTTCCTCACTGGTTGCAATTATTCGTTTTATACGATGGAAAAGCTGTTGCATTTATATCGTATTTTATGCTTCTGGCGTTGACTTCTGAGGACCTAACTATTCGATCTGGTGGAGAAACGCCCTAGGGTGAAGCCTAGGTAACCTGGAACGTAGAAATGACCATCACTTTCACACGGGTTGCAATTATTCCTGTTATAGGATGGAAAGACTGTTGTATTTTTATTGCATTTTATACGTCAGGCGTTGACTTCTAAGGCCCTAGCTATTCGATCTGGTCGAGCAACGCCCTAGAGTGAAGCCTAGGATGCCCGGAAAGTAGAAATGACCATAACTTTCACACTGTTTGCAATTATTCGTTTTATACGGTGGAAAAGCTGTTGCATCTTTATTGTATTTTATTCATCTGGGGTTGACTTCTAAGGCCGTAGCTATTAGACGTGGTGGAGCAACGCCCGAGAGTGGGGCCTAGGTTGCCCGGTACATAGAAATGACCATTACTTTCACACTGTTTGCAAATATACATTATATACGATGGAAAATCTGTTGCACTTATGTTGTATTTTATGCTTTTGGCGTTGCCGTCTTAGGCCCTAACTATTTGATCTGGTGGAGCACCGCCCTAGAGTGAAGCCTAGGTTGCCCGGAACGTAGAAAAGACCATTACCTTTACACTGGTTGCAATTATTCGTTTTATACGATGGAAAAACTGTTCTATTTATTTTGTATTTTATGCTTCGGGCGTTGACTTCTAAGGCCCTAACTATTCAATCTGTTGGTGCAACGCCCAAGGATGAAGCCAATGTTGCCCGGAAAGTAGAAATGACGTTAACTTTCACACTGGTTGCAATTATTCGTCTTATACGATGGAAAAGCTGTTGTATTTATATCGTATTTTATGCTTCTGGCGTTGACTTCTTAGGCCCTAACTATTCCATCTGGTGGAACAACGCGCTTGGGTGAAGCCAAGGTTGCGCGGAACGTAGAAATGACCATAACTTTCACACTGGTAGCAATTATTCGTTTTATATGATGGAAAAACTGTTGTATTTATATTGTATTTTATGCTTCTGGCGTTCACTTCTTAGGCCCTAACTATTCGATCTGGTGAAACAACGCCCTAGAGTGAAGCCTAGGTTGCCTGGAACGTAGAAATGACCATAACTTTCTCACTGGTTGCTATTATTCGTTTTATGCGATGGAAAAACTGTTATATTTATATTGTATTTTATGCTTCTGGCGTTGACTTCTTATGCCCTAGCTATTCGATCTGGTGGAACAACGCCCTAGTGTGAAGCCTAGTTTGCCTGGAACGTAGAAATGACCATCACTTTCACACGGGCTGCAATTATTCCTGTTATAGGATGGAAAGACTGTTGTATTTATATTGTATCTAATGCTTCTGGTGATCACTTCCTAGGCCCTAACTATGCGATCTGGTGGAACAACGCCCTCGGGTGTAGCCTAGGTTTCCCGGAACGTAGAAATGACCATAACTTTTACACTGGTAGCAATTATTCGTTTTATACAATGGAAAAACTGTTCTATTTATTTTGTATTTAATGCTTCGGGCGTTGACTTCTAAGGCCCTAACGGTTTGATCTGGTGGAGCAACGCCCTAGAGTGAAGCCTACGTTGCCCGGAACGTAGAAATGACCATAACTTTCACACTGGTTGCTATTATTCGTTTTATACGATGGAAAAGCTGTTGTATTTATATCGTATCTTATGCTTCTGGCGTTGACTTCTTAGGCCCTAACTATTCCATCTGGTGGAACAACGCCCTTGGGTGAAGCCTAGGTTGCGCGGAACGTAGCAATGAATATAACTTTCACACTGGTAGCAATTATTCGTTTTATACGATGGAAAAACCGTTCTATTTATTTTGTGTTTTATGCTTCGGGCGTTGACTTCTAAGGTCCTAGCTATTCGATCTGGTCGAGCAACGCCCTAGAGTGAAGCCTAGGTTGCCCGGAACGTAGAAATGACCATAACTTCCTCACTGGTTGCAATTATTCGTTTTATACGATGGAAAAGCTGTTGCATTTATATCGTATTTTATGCTTCTGGCGTTGACTTCTGAGGACCTAACTATTCGATCTGGTGGAGAAACGCCCTAGGGTGAAGCCTAGGTAACCTGGAACGTAGAAATGACCATCACTTTCACACGGGTTGCAATTATTCCTGTTATAGGATGGAAAGACTGTTGTATTTTTATTGTATTTTATACGTCAGGCGTTGACTTCTAAGGCCCTAGCTATTCGATCTGGTCGAGCAACGCCCTAGAGTGAAGCCTAGGATGCCCGGAAAGTAGAAATGACCATAACTTTCACACTGTTTGCAATTATTCGTTTTATACGGTGGAAAAGCTGTTGCATCTTTATTGTATTTTATTCATCTGGGGTTGACTTCTAAGGCCGTAGCTATTAGACGTGGTGGAGCAACGCCCGAGAGTGGGGCCTAGGTTGCCCGGTACATAGAAATGACCATTACTTTCACACTGTTTGCAAATATACATTATATACGATGGAAAATCTGTTGCACTTATGTTGTATTTTATGCTTTTGGCGTTGCCGTCTTAGGCCCTAACTATTTGATCTGGTGGAGCACCGCCCTAGAGTGAAGCCTAGGTTGCCCGGAACGTAGAAAAGACCATTACCTTTACACTGGTTGCAATTATTCGTTTTATACGATGGAAAAACTGTTCTATTTATTTTGTATTTTATGCTTCGGGCGTTGACTTCTAAGGCCCTAACTATTCAATCTGTTGGTGCAACGCCCAAGGATGAAGCCAATGTTGCCCGGAAAGTAGAAATGACGTTAACTTTCACACTGGTTGCAATTATACGTCTTATACGATGGAAAAGCTGTTGTATTTGTATCGTATTTTATGCTTCTGGCGTTGACTTCTTAGGCCCTAACTATTCCATCTGGTGGAACAACGCGCTTGGGTGAAGCCAAGGTTGCGCGGAACGTAGAAATGACCATAACTTTCACACTGGTAGCAATTATTCGTTTTATACGATGGAAAAACTGTTTTATTTATTTTGCATTTTATGCTTCTGGCGTTGACTTCTAGGGCCCTAACTATTCGATCTGGTGGAGCAACGCCCTAGAGTGAAGCCTAGGTTGCCGGAACGGAGAAATGACCATAACCTTCACACCGGTAGCAGTTATTCGTTTTATACGATGGTAAAACTGTTCTGTTTATTTTTATTTTATGATTCGGGCGTTGACTTCTAAGGCCCTAGCTATTCAATCTGTTGGTGCAACGCCATCGGGTGAAGCCTAGGTTGCCCGGAAAGTAGAAATGACGTTAACTTTCATACTGGTTGCAATTATTCGTTTTATACGATGGAAAAACTGTTGTATTTATATTGTATTTTAGGCTTCGGGCATTGACCCCTAAGGCCCTAACGACTCAATCTGTTGGAGCAACGCCCTAGGGTGAAGCCTAGGTTGCCCGGAAAGTAGAAATGGCCATAACTTTAATCCTGGTTGCAATTATTCGTTTTATATGATGGAAAAACTGTTGTATTTATATAGTGTTTTATGCTTCTGGCGTTGACTTCTTAGGCCCTAACTATTCCATCTGGTGGAACAACGCTCTAGGGTGCAGCCAGGTTGCCCGGAACGGAGAAATGACCATAACTTTCACACTGTTTGCAGTTATTCCTGTTATACGATGGAAAAACTTTTGCATCTTTATTGTACTTTATGCTTCAGGCGTTGACTTCTAAGGCCCTAGCTATTCGATTTGGTGGAGCAACGCCCGAGAGTGAAGCCTAGGTTGCCCGGAACGTAGAAATGACCATAACTTTCACACTGGTTGCTATCATTCGTTTTATACGATGGAAAAACTGTTAGATTTATATTGTATTTTATGCTTCTGGCGTTGACTTCTTAGGCCCTAACTGTTCGATCTGGTGGAACAACGTCCTAGGGTGAAGCCTAGGATGCCCGGAAAGTGGAAATGACCATAACTTTCACACTGGTAGCAATTATTCGTTTTATACGATGGAAAAACTGTTTTATTTATTTTGTATTTTATGCTTCTGACGTTGACTTCTAGGGCCCTAACTATTCGATCTGGTGGAGCAACGCCCTAGAGTGAAGCCTAGGTTGCCCGGAACGGAGAAATGACCATAACTTTCACACCGGTAGCAATTATTCGTTTTATACGATGGTAAAACTGTTCTGTTTATTTTGTATTTTATGCTTCGGGCGTTGACTTCTAAGGCCCTAACTATTCAATCTGTTGGTGCAACGCCCTAGGGTGAAGCCTATGTTGCCCGGAAAGTAGAAATGACGTTAACTTTCATACTGGTTGCAATTATTCGTTTTATACGATGGAAAAACTGTTGTATTTATATTGTATTTTATGCTTCAGGCGTTGACTTCTAAGGCCGGAGCTATTCCATGTGGTGGACCTACGCCCTAGAGTGAAGCCTAGGTTGCCCGGAACGTAGAAATGACCATTACTTTCACACTGTTTGCAATTAGACATTATATACGAGGTAAAAGCTGTTGTATTTATAATGTATTTTATGCTTCTGGCGTTGACTTCTTAGGCACTAGCTATTCGATCTGGTGGAGCACCGCCCTAGAGTGAAGCCTAGGTTGCCCGGAACTTAGAACATACCATTACCTTCACACTGGTTGCAATTATTCCTGTTATACGATGGAAATACTGTTGCATCTTTATTGTATTTTATGCTTCTGGCGTTGACTTCTAAGGCCCTAACTATTCAATCTGTTGGAGCAATGCCCTAGGGTGAAGCCTAGGTTGCCCGGACCGTAGAAATGACCATAACTTTCACAGTGGTTGCAATTATTCGTTTTATACGATGGAAATGCTGTTGTATTTATATCGTATTTTATGCTTCTGGCGTTGACTTCTTAGGCCCTAACTATTCGATCTGGTGGAACAACGCCCTAGAGTGAAGCCTAGGTTGCCTGGAACGTAGAAATGACCATAACTTTCTCACTGGTTGCTATTATTCGTTTTATGCGACCGAAAAACTGTTGTATTTATATCGTATTTTATGCTTCTGGCGTTGACTTCTTAGGCCCTAACTGTTCGATCTGGTGGAACAACGCCCTAGTGTGAAGCCTAGTTTGCCTGGAACGTAGAAATGACCATCACTTTCACACGGGCTGCAATTATTCCTGTTATAGGATGGAAAGACTGTTGTATTTATATTGTATCTAATGCTTCTGGTGATCACTTCCTAGGCCCTAACTATGCGATCTGGTGGAACAACGCCCTCGGCTGTAGCCTAGGTTGCCCGGAACGTAGAAATGACCATAACTTTTACACTGGTAGCAATTATTCGTTTTATACAATGGAAAAACTGTTCTATTTATTTTGTATTTAATGCTTCGGGCGTTGACTTCTAAGGCCCTAACGGTTTGATCTGGTGGAGCAACGCCCTAGAGTGAAGCCTACGTTGCCCGGAACGTAGAAATGACCATAACCTTCACACTGGTTGCTATTATTCGGTTTATACGATGGAAAAGCTGTTGTATTTATATCGTATCTTATGCTTCTGGCGTTGACTTCTTAGGCCCTAACTATTCCATCTGGTGGAACAACGCCCTTGGGTGAAGCCTAGGTTGCGCGGAACGTAGCAATGAATATAACTTTCACACTGGTAGCAATTATTCGTTTTATACGATGGTAAAACTGTTGTATTTATATTGTATTTTATGCTTCTGGCGTTCACTTCTTGGCCCTAACTATTCGATATGGTGGAAAAACGCCCTAGGGTGAAGCCTAGGTTGCCCGGAACGTAGAAATGACCATAACTTTTACACTGGTAGCAATTATTCGTTTTATACAATGGAAAAACCGTTCTATTTATTTTGTGTTTTATGCTTCGGGCGTTGACTTCTAAGGCCCTAACTGTTTGATCTGGTGGAGCAGCGCCCTAGAGTGAAGCCTAGGTTGCCCTGAACGTAGAACTGACCATAACTTTCACACTGGTTGCTACTATTCGTTTTATACGATGGAAAAACTGTTATATTTATATTGTATTTTATGCTTCTGGCGTTGACTTCTGAGGCCGTTGCTTTTCGATGTGGTGGGAGAACGCCATAGAGTGAAGCCTAGGTTGCCCGGAACGTAGAAATGACCATAACTTTCACACTGGTTGCTATTATTCGTTTTATACGATGGAAAAACTGTTTTATTTATTTTGTATTTTATGCTTCTGGCGTTGACTTCTAAGGCCCTAACTCTTCGATCTGGTGGAGCGACGCCCTAGAGTGAAGCCTAGGTTGCCCGGAACGTAGAAATGACCATTACATTCACACTGGTTGCAATTATTCGTTTTATACGATGGAAAAGCTGTTTTATTTATTTTGTATTTTATGCTTCGGGCGTTGACTTCTAAGGCCCTAACTATTCGATCTGGTGGAGCAACGCCCCAGTGTGAAGCCTAGGTTGCCCGGAACGAAGAAGTGACCATAACTTTCACACTGGTTGCTATTATTCGTTTTATACAATGGAAAAACTGACATATTTATATTGCATTTTATGCTTCTGGCGTTGACTTCTTTGGCCCTAACTGTTCGATATGGTGGAACAACGCCCTAGAGTGAAGCCTAAGTTGCCCGGAACGAAGAAATGACCATCACTTCAAGCTGGTTGCAATTATCCCTGTTATATGATGGAAAAACTGTTGTACTTTTATTGCATTTTATGCTTCGGGCATTGACCTCTAAGGTCCTATCTATTCAATCTGTTGGAGCAATGCCCTAGGGTGAAGCCTAGGTTGCCCGGAAAGTAGAAATGACCATAACTTTCACACTGGTTGCAATTATTCCTGTTTTACGATGGACAAGCTGTTGTATTTATATCGTATTTTATGCTTCTGGCGTTGACTTCTAAGGACCTAACTATTCGATCTGGTGGAGCAACGCTCTAGAGTGAAGCCTTGGTTGCCCGGAACGTAGAAATGACCATAACTTTCATACTGGTTTCAATTATTTGTTTTATGGAGTGAAAAAACTGTTGTATTTATATTGTATTTTATGCTTCTGTCGTTCACTTCTTAGGCCCTAACTATTCGATCTGGTGGAACAACGCCCTAGGGTGAAGCCTAGGTTGCCCGGAACGTAGAAATGACCATAACTTTTACACTGGTAGCAATTATTCGTTTTATACAATGGAAAAACTGTTATATTTATATTGTATCTTATGCTTCTGGCGTTGACTTCTTAGGCCCTAACAATTCGATCTGGTGGAGCAACGCCCTAGAGTGAAGCCTAGGTTGCCTGGAACGTACAAATGACCATCTCTTTCACACGGGTTGCAATTATTCCTGTTATAGTATGGAAAGACTGTTGTATTTTTATTGTATTTTATGCTTCAGGCGTTGACTTCTGAGGCCGTAGCTATTCGATGTGGAGGAAGAACGCCATACAGTGAAGCCTAGGTTGCCCGGAACGTAGAAATGACCATCACTTTCACACGGGTTGCAATTATGCCTGTTATAGGATGGAAAGACTGTTGTATTTTTATTGTATTTTATGCTTCAGGCGTTGACATCTGAGGCCGTAGCTATTCGATGTGGTGGAAGAACGCCATAGAGTGAAGCCTAGGTTGCCCGGAACGTAGAAATGACCATAACTTTCATACTGGTTGCAATTATTCGTTTTATATGATGGAAAAACTGTTGTATTTATATTGTTTGTTATGCTGCTGGCGTTCACTTCTTAGGCCCTAGCTATTCGATCTGGTTAAACAACGCCCTTGGGTGAAGCCTAGGTTGCCCAGAACGTAGAAATGACCATAACTTTTACACTGGTTGCTATTATTAGTTTTATACGATGGAAAAACTGTTATATTTATATTGTATTTTATGCTTCTGGCGTTTCCTTCTTAGGCCCTAACAGTTCGATCTGGTGGAGCAACGCCCTAGAGTGAAGCCTAGGTTGCCCGGAACGTAGAAATGACCAGAACTTTCATACTGGATGCAATTATTCGTTTTATATGATGGAAAAACTGTTGTATTTATATTGTATTTTATGCTGCTGGCGTTCACTTCTTAGGCCCTAACTATTCGATCTGGTGGAACAACGCCCTGGGGTGAAGCCTAGGTTGCCCGAAACGTAGAAATGACCATAACTTTCACGCTGGTTGCTATTATTCGTTTTATACGATGGAAAAACTGTTATATTTGTATTGTATTTTATGCTTCTGGCGTTGATTTCTTAGGCCCTAACTATTCAATCTGGTGGAACAACACCCTAGAGTGAAGCCTAGATTACCCGGAACGTAGTAAGGACCAGTACTATCACATTGTTTGCAGTTATTCCTGTTATACGATGGAAAGCTGTTGCATCTTTATCGTATTTTAATCTTCTGGCGTTGACTTCTAAGGCCCTAACTATTCGATCTGGTGGAGCAAGGCCCTAGACTGAAGCCTAGGTTGCCCGGAACGTAGAAATGACCATAACTTCCTCACTGGTTGCAATTATTCGTTTTATACGATGGAAAAGCTGTTGCATTTATATCGTATTTTATGCTTCTGGCGTTGACTTCTGAGGACCTAACTATTCGATCTGGTGGAGAAACGCCCTAGGGTGAAGCCTAGGTAACCTGGAACGTAGAAATGACCATCACTTTCACACGGGTTGCAATTATTCCTGTTATAGGATGGAAAGACTGTTGTATTTTTATTGTATTTTATACGTCAGGCGTTGACTTCTAAGGCCCTAGCTATTCGATCTGGTCGAGCAACGCCCTAGAGTGAAGCCTAGGATGCCCGGAAAGTAGAAATGACCATAACTTTCACACTGTTTGCAATTATTCGTTTTATACGGTGGAAAAGCTGTTGCATCTTTATTGTATTTTATTCATCTGGGGTTGACTTCTAAGGCCGTAGCTATTAGACGTGGTGGAGCAACGCCCGAGAGTGGGGCCTAGGTTGCCCGGTACATAGAAATGACCATTACTTTCACACTGTTTGCAAATATACATTATATACGATGGAAAATCTGTTGTACTTATGTTGTATTTTATGCTTTTGGCGTTGCCGTCTTAGGCCCTAACTATTTGATCTGGTGGAGCACCGCCCTAGAGTGAAGCCTAGGTTGCCCGGAACGTAGAAAAGACCATTACCTTTACACTGGTTGCAATTATTCGTTTTATACGATGGAAAAACTGTTCTATTTATTTTGTATTTTATGCTTCGGGCGTTGACTTCTAAGGCCCTAACTATTCAATCTGTTGGTGCAACGCCCAAGGATGAAGCCAATGTTGCCCGGAAAGTAGAAATGACGTTAACTTTCACACTGGTTGCAATTATTCGTCTTATACGATGGAAAAGCTGTTGTATTTGTATCGTATTTTATGCTTCTGGCGTTGACTTCTTAGGCCCTAACTATTCCATCTGGTGGAACAACGCGCTTGGGTGAAGCCAAGGTTGCGCGGAACGTAGAAATGACCATAACTTTCACACTGGTAGCAATTATTCGTTTTATACGATGGAAAAACTGTTTTATTTATTTTGCATTTTATGCTTCTGGCGTTGACTTCTAGGGCCCTAACTATTCGATCTGGTGGAGCAACGCAATAGAGTGAAGCCTAGGTTGCCGGAACGGAGAAATGACCATAACCTTCACACCGGTAGCAGTTATTCGTTTTATACGATGGTAAAACTGTTCTGTTTATTTTTATTTTATGATTCGGGCGTTGACTTCTAAGGCCCTAGCTATTCAATCTGTTGGTGCAACGCCATAGGGTGAAGCCTAGGTTGCCCGGAAAGTAGAAATGACGTTAACTTTCATACTGGTTGCAATTATTCGTTTTATACGATGGAAAAACTGTTGTATTTATATTGTATTTTAGGCTTCGGGCATTGACCTCTAAGGCCCTAACGACTCAATCTGTTGGAGCAACGCCCTAGGGTGAAGCCTAGGTTGCCCGGAAAGTAGAAATGGCCATAACTTTAATCCTGGTTGCAATTATTCGTTTTATATGATGGAAAAACTGTTGTATTTATATAGTGTTTTATGCTTCTGGCGTTGACTTCTTAGGCCCTAACTATTCCATCTGGTGGAACAACGCTCTAGGGTGCAGCCAGGTTGCCCGGAACGGAGAAATGACCATAACTTTCACACTGTTTGCAGTTATTCCTGTTATACGATGGAAAAACTTTTGCATCTTTATTGTACTTTATGCTTCAGGCGTTGACTTCTAAGGCCCTAGCTATTCGATTTGGTGGAGCAACGCCCGAGAGTGAAGCCTAGGTTGCCCGGAACGTAGAAATGACCATAACTTTCACACTGGTTGCTATCATTCGTTTTATACGATGGAAAAACTGTTAGATTTATATTGTATTTTATGCTTCTGGCGTTGACTTCTTAGGCCCTAACTGTTCGATCTGGTGGAACAACGTCCTAGGGTGAAGCCTAGGATGCCCGGAAAGTGGAAATGACCATAACTTTCACACTGGTAGCAATTATTCGTTTTATACGATGGAAAAACTGTTTTATTTATTTTGTATTTTATGCTTCTGACGTTGACTTCTAGGGCCCTAACTATTCGATCTGGTGGAGCAACGCCCTAGAGTGAAGCCTAGGTTGCCCGGAACGGAGAAATGACCATAACTTTCACACCGGTAGCAATTATTCGTTTTATACGATGGTAAAACTGTTCTGTTTATTTTGTATTTTATGCTTCGGGCGTTGACTTCTAAGGCCCTAACTATTCAATCTGTTGGTGCAACGCCCTAGGGTGAAGCCTATGTTGCCCGGAAAGTAGAAATGACGTTAACTTTCATACTGGTTGCAATTATTCGTTTTATACGATGGAAAAACTGTTGTATTTATATTGTATTTTATGCTTCAGGCGTTGACTTCTAAGGCCGGAGCTATTCCATGTGGTGGACCTACGCCCTAGAGTGAAGCCTAGGTTGCCCGGAACGTAGAAATGACCATTACTTTCACACTGTTTGCAAATAGACATTATATACGAGGTAAAAGCTGTTGTATTTATAATGTATTTTATGCTTCTGGCGTTGACTTCTTAGGCCCTAGCTATTCGATCTGGTGGAGCACCGCCCTAGAGTGAAGCCTAGGTTGCCCGGAACTTAGAACATACCATTACCTTCACACTGGTTGCAATTATTCCTGTTATACGATGGAAATACTGTTGCATCTTTATTGTATTTTATGCTTCTGGCGTTGACTTCTAAGGCCCTAACTATTCAATCTGTTGGAGCAATGCCCTAGGGTGAAGCCTAGGTTGCCCGGAACGTAGAAATGACCATAACTTTCACAGTGGTTGCAATTATTCGTTTTATACGATGGAAATGCTGTTGTATTTATATCGTATTTTATGCTTCTGGCGTTGACTTCTTAGGCCCTAACTATTCGATCTGGTGGAACAACGCCCTTGGGTGAAGCCTAGGTTGCGCGGAACGTAGCAATGAATATAACTTTCACACTGGTAGCAATTATTCGTTTTATACGATGGTAAAACTGTTGTATTTATATTGTATTTTATGCTTCTGGCGTTCACTTCTTGGCCCTAACTATTCGATATGGTGGAAAAACGCCCTAGGGTGAAGCCTAGGTTGCCCGGAACGTAGAAATGACCATAACTTTTACACTGGTAGCAATTATTCGTTTTATACAATGGAAAAACCGTTCTATTTATTTTGTGTTTTATGCTTCGGGCGTTGACTTCTAAGGCCCTAACTGTTTGATCTGGTGGAGCAGCGCCCTAGAGTGGAGCCTAGGTTGCCCTGAACGTAGAACTGACCATAACTTTCACACTGGTTGCTACTATTCGTTTTATACGATGGAAAAACTGTTATATTTATATTGTATTTTATGCTTCTGGCGTTGACTTCTGAGGCCGTTGCTTTTCGATGTGGTGGGAGAACGCCATAGAGTGAAGCCTAGGTTGCCCGGAACGTAGAAATGACCATAACTTTCACACTGGTTGCTATTATTCGTTTTATACGATGGAAAAACTGTTTTATTTATTTTGTATTTTATGCTTCTGGCGTTGACTTCTAAGGCCCTAACTCTTCGATCTGGTGGAGCGACGCCCTAGAGTGAAGCCTAGGTTGCCCGGAACGTAGAAATGACCATTACATTCACACTGGTTGCAATTATTCGTTTTATACGATGGAAAAGCTGTTTTATTTATTTTGTATTTTATGCTTCGGGCGTTGACTTCTAAGGCCCTAACTATTCGATCTGGTGGAGCAACGCCCCAGTGTGAAGCCTAGGTTGCCCGGAACGAAGAAGTGACCATAACTTTCACACTGGTTGCTATTATTCGTTTTATACAATGGAAAAACTGACATATTTATATTGCATTTTATGCTTCTGGCGTTGACTTCTTTGGCCCTAACTGTTCGATATGGTGGAACAACGCCCTAGAGTGAAGCCTAAGTTGCCCGGAACGAAGAAATGACCATCACTTCAAACTGGTTGCAATTATCCCTGTTATATGGTGGAAAAACTGTTGTACTTTTATTGCATTTTATGCTTCGGGCATTGACCTCTAAGGTCCTATCTATTCAATCTGTTGGAGCAATGCCCTAGGGTGAAGCCTAGGTTGCCCGGAAAGTAGAAATGACCATAACTTTCACACTGGTTGCAATTATTCCTGTTTTACGATGGACAAGCTGTTGTATTTATATCGTATTTTATGCTTCTGGCGTTGACTTCTAAGGACCTAACTATTCGATCTGGTGGAGCAACGCTCTAGAGTGAAGCCTAGGTTGCCCGGAACGTAGAAATGACCATAACTTTCATACTGGTTTCAATTATTTGTTTTATGGTGTGAAAAAACTGTTGTATTTATATTGTATTTTATGCTTCTGTCGTTCACTTCTTAGGCCCTAACTATTCGATCTGGTGGAACAACGCCCTAGGGTGAAGCCTAGGTTGCCCGGAACGTAGAAATGACCATAACTTTTACACTGGTAGCAATTATTCGTTTTATACAATGGAAAAACTGTTATATTTATATTGTATCTTATGCTTCTGGCGTTGACTTCTTAGGCCCTAACAATTCGATCTGGTGGAGCAACGCCCTAGAGTGAAGCCTAGGTTGCCTGGAACGTACAAATGACCATAACTTTCACGCTGGTTGCTATTATTCGTTTTATACGATGGAAAAACTGTTATATTTGTATTGTATTTTATGCTTCTGGCGTTGATTTCTTAGGCCCTAACTATTCAATCTGGTGGAACAACACCCTAGAGTGAAGCCTAGATTACCCGGAACGTAGTAAGGACCAGTACTATCACATTGTTTGCAGTTATTCCTGTTATACGATGGAAAGCTGTTGCATCTTTATCGTATTTTAAGCTTCTGGCGTTGACTTCTAAGGCCCTAACTATTCGATCTGGTGGAGCAAGGCCCTAGACTGAAGCCTAGGTTGCCCGGAACGTAGAAATGACCATAACATTCACACTGGTTGCCATTAATCGTTTTCTACGATGGAAAAGCTGTTGTATTTATATCGTATTTTATGCTTCTGGCGTTGACTTCTTAGGCCCTAACTATTCGATCTGGTGGAGCAACGCCCTAGAGTGCAGTCTAGGTTGCTCGGAACGTAGAAATGGCCATTACCTTCACACTGTTTGCAATTATTCATTTTATACGGTGGAAAAGCTGTTGTATTTATATTGTATTTTATGCTCCTGGCGTTGACTTCTAAGTCCCTAGCTATTCGATCTGGTGGAGCAACGCCCTAGTGTGAAACCTAGGTTACCCGGAACGCAGAAATGTCCAGTACTTTCAGACTGGTTGCTGTTATCCGTTTCATACGATGGAAATCTGTTACATTTATTTTGCATTTTATGCTTCGGGCGTTGACTTCTAAGGCCCTAACTGTTTGGTCTGGTGGAGAAACGCTCTAGCGAGAAGCCTAGGTTGCACGGAACGTAGAAATGACCATTACTTCCACACTGTTTGCAAATATACATTACATACGCTGGAAAAGCTGTTATACTTATATTGTAATTTATGCTTCTGGCGTTGACTTCTTAGGCCCTAACTATTTGATCTGGTGGAGCGACGCCCTAGAGTGAAGCCTAAGTTGCCCGGAACGTAGAACATTCATTACCTTCACACTGGTTGCAATTATTCCTGTTATACGATGGAAAAACTGTTGCACCTTTATTGTATTTTATGCTTCTGGCGTTGACTTCATAGGCCCAAACTATTCGATCTGGTGGAGCAACGTCCTAGAGTGAAGCCTAGGTTGACCGGAACGTAGAAATGACCATAACTTTCACACTGGTTACCATTATTCGTTTTATATGGTTGAAAAGCTGTTGTATTTATATCGTATTTTATGCTTCTGGCGTTGACTTTGAAGGCCGTAGCTATTAGATGTGGTGGGGCAACGCCCTAGAGTGTAGCCTAGATTACCCGGAACGTAGTAATGACCAGTACTTTCACACCGTTTGCAGTTATTCCTGTTATACGATGGAAAGCTGTTGCATCTTCATCGTATTTTATGCTTCTGGCGTTGACTTCTAAGGCCCTAACTATTCGATCTGGTGGAGCAAGGCCCTAGACTGAAGCCTAGGTTGCCCGGAACGTAGAAATGACCATTACTTTCACAATGTCTGCAATTATTCATTTCATACGATGGAAAAACTGTTGTACTTATATTGTATTTTATCCTTCTGGCGTTGAATTCTAAGGCCCTAGCTATTCCATCTGGTGGAGCAACACCCTAGCGAGAAGCCTAGGTTGCACGGAACGTAGAAATGGCCATTACCTTCACACTGTTTGCAATTATTCATTTTATACGATGGCAAAGCTGTTGTACTTATATTGTATTCTATGCTTCGGGCGTTGACTTCTAAGGCCCTAACTATTCGATTTGGTGGAGCAACGCCCTACAGTGAAGCCTAGGTTGCCCGGAACGTATAAATGACCATTACGTTCACACTGTGTGCAATTATTCATTTTATACGATGGAAAAGCTGTTGTATTTATATTGTATTTTATGCTCCTGGCGTTGACTTCTAAGGCCGCAGCTATTAGATGTGGTGGAGCAACGCCCTAGAGTGACACCTAGGTTGACCGGAACGTAGAAATGACCATTACTTTCACACTGTTTGCAATTATTCATTTTATACGATGGCAAAGCTGTTGTACTTATATTGTATTTTATGCTTCGGGCGTTGACTTCTAAGGCCCTAACTATTCGATTTGGTGGAGCAACGCCCTACAGTGAAGCCTAGGATGCCCGGAACGTATAAATGACCATTACTTTCACACTGTGTGCAATTATTCATTTTATACGATGGAAAAGCAGTTGTATTTATATTGTATTTTATGCTCCTGGCGTTGACTTCTAAGGCCGTAGCTATTAGATGTGGTGGAGCAACGCCCTAGAGTGACACCTAGGTTGACCGGAACGTAGAAATGGCCATTACTTTCACAATGTCTGCAATTATTCATTTTATACGATGGAAAAACTGTTGTACTTATATTGTATTTTATCCTTCTGGCGTTGAATTCTAAGTCCCTAGCTATTCGATCTGGTGGAGCAACGCCCTACAGTGAAGCCTTGGTTGCCCGGAACGTAGAAATGACCATTACTTTCACACTGGTTGCTATGATTCATTTTATACGGTGGAAAAGCTGTTGTATTTATATTGTATTTTATGCTCCTGGCGTTGACTTCTAAGTCCCTAGCTATTCGATCTGGTGGAGCAACGCCCTAGTGTGAAACCTAGGTTACCCGGAACGCAGAAATGTCCAGTACTTTCAGACTGGTTGCTGTTATCCGTTTCATATGATGGAAATCTGTTATATTTATTTTGCATTTTATGCTTCGGGCGTTGACTTCTAAGGCCCTAACTGTTTGGTCTGGTGGAGAAACGCTCTAGCGAGAAGCCTAGGTTGCACGGAACGTAGAAATGACCATTACTTCCACACTGTTTGCAAATATACATTACATACGCTGGAAAAGCTGTTATACTTATATTGTAATTTATGCTTCTGGCGTTGACTTCTTAGGCCCTAACTATTTGATCTGGTGGAGCGACGCCCTAGAGTGAAGCCTAGGTTGCCCGGATCGTAGAACATTCATTACCTTCACACTGGTTGCAATTATTCCTGTTATACGATGGAAAAACTGTTGCACCTTTATTGTATTTTATGCTTCTGGCGTTGACTTCATAGGCCCAAACTATTCGATCTGGTGGAGCAACGTCCTAGAGTGAAACCTAGGTTGACCGGAACGTAGAAATGACCATAACTTTCACACTGGTTACCATTATTCGTTTTATATGGTGGGAAAGCTGTTGTATTTATATCGTATTTTATGCTTCTGGCGTTGACTTTGAAAGCCGTAGCTATTAGATGTGGTGGGGCAACGCCCTAGAGTGTAGCCTAGATTACCCGGAACGTAGTAATGACCAGTACTTTCACACCGTTTGCAGTTATTCCTGTTATACGATGGAAAGCTGTTACATCTTTATCGTATTTTATGCTTCTGGCGTTGACTTCTAAGGCCCTAACTATTCGATCTGGTGGAGCAAGGCCCTAGACTGAAGCCTAGGTTGCCCGGAACGTAGAAATGACCATTACTTTCACAATGTCTGCAATTATTCATTTCATACGATGGAAAAACTGTTGTACTTATATTGTATTTTATCCTTCTGGCGTTGAATTCTAAGGCCCTAGCTATTCCATCTGGTGGAGCAACACCCTAGCGAGAAGCCTAGGTTGCACGGAACGTAGAAATGACCAGTACTTTCACACTGGTTGGAGTTATCCGTTTTATACAATGGAAAAACTGTTCCATTTATTTCGCATTTTATGCTTCGGGCGTTGACTTCTAAGGCCCTAGCTATTCCATCTGGTGGAGCAACGCCCTAGAGTGAAGCCTAGGTTGCCCGGAACGTAGAATCGGCCATCACTTTCAAACTGGTTGCAATTATTCCTGTTATATGGTGGAAACACTGTTGTAGTTTTATTGCATTTTATGCTTCGGGCGTTGACTTCTGAGGCCGTAGCTATTCGATGTGGTGGATGAACGCCATAGAGTGAAGCCTAGGTTGCTCGGAACGAAGAAATGACCATAACTATCATACTGGATGCAATCATTCGTTTTATATGATGGAAGAACTGTTGCATTTATCTTGTATTTTATGCTGCTGGCGGTCACTTCTTAGGCCCTAACTATTCAGTCTGGTGGAACAACGCCCTGGGGTGAAGCCTAGGTTGCCCGGAACGTAGAAATGACCATAACTTTCACACTGGTTGATATTATTCGTTTTATACGATGGAAAAGCTGTACTATTTATTTTGTATTTTATGCTTCGGGCGTTGACTTCTAAGGCCCTAACTGTTTGATCTGGTGGAGCAACGCCCTAGAGTGAAGCCGAGGTTGCCCGGAACGTAGAAATGACCATCACTTTCACACGGGTTGCAATTATTCCTGTTATAGGATGGAAAGACTGTTGTATTTTTATTGTATTTTATGCTTCAGGCGTTGACTTCTGAGGCCGTAGCTATTCGATGTGGTGGAAGAACGCCATGGAGTGAAGCATAGGTTGCCCGGAACGTAGAAATGACAATAACATTCACACTGGTTGCCATTAATCGTTTTCTACGATGGAAAAGCTGTTGTATTTATATCGTATTTTATGTTTCTGGCGCTGACTCCTTAGGCCCTAACTATTCGATCTGGTGGAGCAACGCCCTAGAGTGAAGCCTAGGTTGCTCGGAACGTAGAAATGACCATTACCTTCACACTGTTTGCAATTATTCATTTTATAAGATGGCAAAGCTGTAGTATTTATATTGTATTTTATGCTTCCGGCGTTAACTTCTAAGGCCGTATCTATCAGATGTGGAGCAGCAACGCCCTAGAGTGACACGTAGGTTGCCAGGCACGTAGAACTGACCATTACTTTCACAATGTTCGCAATCATTCATTTTATACGATGGAAAAACTGTTCTATTTATTTTGCATTTTATGCTTCGGGCGTTGACTTCTAAGGCCCTAACTATTCGATCTGGTGGAGCAACGCCCTAGAGTGAAGCCTAGGTTGCCCGGAACGTAGAAATGACCATAACTTTCACACTGGTTGCTATTATTCGTTTTATACGATGGAAAAGCTGTTATATTTATATTGCATTTTATGCTTCTGGCATTGAATTATAAGTCCCTATCTATTCCATTAGGTGGAGCAACACCCTAGAGTGCAGCCTAGGTTGCCCGGAACGTAGAAATGACCATTACTTTCACAATGTCTGCAATTATTCATTTCATACGATGGAAAAACTGTTGTACTTATATTGTATTTTATCCTTCTGGCGTTGAATTCTAAGTCCCTAGCTATTCGGTCTGGTGGAGCAACGGCCTAGTGTGAAACCTAGGTTACCCGGAACGTAGAAATGACCATTACTTTCACAATGTCTGCAATTATTCATTTCATACGATGGAAAAACTGTGGACTTATATTGTATTTTATCCTTCTGGCGTTGAATTCTAAGTCCCTGGCTATTCGGTCTGGTGGAGCAACGCCCTAGTGTGAAACCTAGGTTACCCGGAACGTAGAAATGACCAGTACTTTCAGACTGGTTGCTGTTATTCGTTTCGTACGATGGAAAAGCTGTTATATTTATTTTGCATTTTATGCTTCGGGCATTGACTTCTAAGGCCCTAGCTATTCCATCTGGTGGAGCAACACCCTAGAGTGCAGCCTAGGTTGCCCGGAACGTAGAAATGACCATAACTTTCACACTGCTTGCTATTATTCGTTTTATGCGATGGAAAAACTGTTCTATTTATTTTGTGTTTTATGCTTCTGGCGTTGAATTCTAAGTCCCTAGCTATTCGATCTGGTGGAGCAACGCCCTACAGTGAAGCCTTGGTTGCCCGGAACGTAGAAATGACCATCACTTTCACACGGGTTGCTATTATTCCTGTTATAGGATGGAAAGACTGTTGTATTTTTATTGTATTTTATGCTTCAGGCGTTGACTTCTGAGGCCGTAGCTATTGGATGTGGTGGAAGAACGCCATAGAGTGAAGCCTAGGTTGCCCGGAACGTAGAAATGACCAGAACTTTCATACTGGTTGCAATTATTCGTTTTATATGATGGAAAAACTGTTGTATTTATATTGTATTTTATGCTGCTGGCGTTCACTTCTTAGGCCCTAACTATTCGATCTGGTGGAACAACGCCCTGGGGTGAAGCCTAGGTTGCCCGGAACGTAGAAATGACCATTACATTCACACTGGTTGCAATTATTCGTTTTATACGATGGAAAAGCTGTTTTATTTATTTTGTATTTTATGCTTCGGGCGTTGACTTCTAAGGCCCTAACTATTCGATCTGGTGGAGCAACGCCCAAGGGTGAAGCCTAGGTTGCCCGGAACGTATAAATGACCATTACTTTCACACTGTGTGCAATTATTCATTTTATACGATGGAAAAGCTGTTGTATTTATATTGTATTTTATGCTCCTGGCGTTGACTTCTAAGGCCGTAGCTATTAGATGTGGTGGAGCAACGCCCTAGAGTGACACCTAGGTTGACCGGAACGTAGAAATGACCATTACTTTCACAATGTCTGCAATTATTCATTTCATACGATGGAAAAACTGTGGACTTATATTGTATTTTATCCTTCTGGCGTTGAATTCTAAGTCCCTGGCTATTCGGTCTGGTGGAGCAACGCCCTAGTGTGAAACCTAGGTTACCCGGAACGTAGAAATGACCAGTACTTTCAGACTGGTTGCTGTTATTCGTTTCGTACGATGGAAAAGCTGTTATATTTATTTTGCATTTTATGCTTCGGGCGTTGACTTCTAAGGCCCTAGCTATTCCATCTGGTGGAGCAACACCCTAGAGTGCAGCCTAGGTTGCCCGGAACGTAGAAATGACCATTACTTTCACACTGTTTGCAATTATTCATTTTATACGATGGAAAAGCTGTTGTATTTATATTGTATTTTATGCTCCTGGCGTTGACTTCTAAAGCCGTAGCTATCAGCTGTGGTGGAGCAACGACCTGGAGTGAAGCCGAGGTTGCCCGGAACGTAGAAATGACCATCACTTTCACACGGGTTGCAAATATTCCTGTTATAGGATGGAAAGACTGTTGTATTTTTATTGTATTTTATGCTTCAGGCGTTGACTTCTGAGGCCGTAGCTATTGGATTTGGTGGAAGAACGCCATAGAGTGAAGCCTAGGTTGCCAGGAACGTAGAAATGACCAGAACTTTCATACTGGTTGCAATTATTCGTTTTATATGATGGAAAAACTGTTGTATTTATATTGTATTTTATGCTGCTGGCGTTCACTTCTTAGGCCCTAACTATTCGATCTGGTGGAACAACGCCCTGGGGTGAAGCCTAGGTTGCCCGAAACGTAGAAATGACCATAACTTTCACGCTGGTTGCTATTATTCGTTTTATACGATGGAAAAACTGTTATATTTGTATTGTATTTTATGCTTCTGGCGTTGATTTCTTAGGCCCTAACTATTCAATCTGGTGGAACAACACCCTAGAGTGAAGCCTAGATTACCCGGAACGTAGTAATGACCAGTACTATCACATTGTTTGCAGTTATTCCTGTTATACGATGGAAAGCTGTTGCATCTTTATCGTATTTTATGATTCTGGCGTTGACTTCTAAGGCCCTAACTATTCGATCTGGTGGAGCAAGGCCCTAGACTGAAGCCTAGGTTGCCCGGAACGTAGAAATGACCATAACATTCACACTGGTTGCCATTAATCGTTTTCTACGATGGAAAAGCTGTTGTATTTATATCGTATTTTATGCTTCTGGCGTTGACTTCTTAGGCCCTAACTATTCGATCTGGTGGAGCAACGCCCTAGAGTGCAGTCTAGGTTGCTCGGAACGTAGAAATGGCCATTACCTTCACACTGTTTGCAATTATTCATTTTATACGATGGCAAAGCTGTTGTACTTATATTGTATTCTATGCTTCGGGCGTTGACTTCTAAGGCTCTAACTATTCGATTTGGTGGAGCAACGCCCTACAGTGAAGCCTAGGTTGCCCGGAACGTATAAATGACCATTACGTTCACACTGTGTGCAATTATTCATTTTATACGATGGAAAAGCTGTTGTATTTATATTGTATTTTATGCTCCTGGCGTTGCCTTCTAAGGCCGCAGCTATTAGATGTGGTGGAGTAACGCCCTAGAGTGACACCTAGGTTGACCGGAACGTAGAAATGACCATTACTTTCACACTGTTTGCAATTATTCATTTTATACGATGGCAAAGCTGTTGTACTTATATTGTATTTTATGCTTCGGGCGTTGACTTCTAAGGCCCTAACTATTCGATTTGGTGGAGCAACGCCCTACAGTGAAGCCTAGGTTGCCCGGAACGTATAAATGACCATTACTTTCACACTGTGTGCAATTATTCATTTTATACGATGGAAAAGCTGTTGATTTATATTGTATTTTATGCTCCTGGCGTTGACTTCTAAGGCCGTAGCTATTAGATGTGGTGGAGCAACGCCCTAGAGTGACACCTAGGTTGACCGGAACGTAGAAATGACCATTACTTTCACAATGTCTGCAATTATTCATTTTATACGATGGAAAAACTGTTGTACTTATATTGTATTTTTTCCTTCTGGTGTTGAATTCTAAGTCCCTAGCTATTCGATCTGGTGGAGCAACGCCCTACAGTGAAGCCTTGGTTGCCCAGAACGTAGAAATGACCATTACTTTCACACTGGTTGCTATGATTCATTTTATACGGTGGAAATGCTGTTGTATTTATATTGTATTTTATGCTCCTGGCGTTGACTTCTAAGTCCCAAGCTATTCGATCTGGTGGATCAACGCCCTAGTGTGAAACCTAGGTTACCCGGAACGCAGAAATGTCCAGAAACTTTCAGACTGGTTGCTGTTATCCGTTTCATACGATGGAAATCTGTTATATTTATTTTGCATTTTATGCTTCGGGCGTTGACTTCTAAGGCCCTAACTGTTTGGTCTGGTGGAGAAACGCTCTAGCGAGAAGCCTAGGTTGCACGGAACGTAGAAATGACCATTACTTCCACACTGTTTGCAAATATACATTACATACGCTGGAAAAACTGTTATACTTATATTGTAATTTATGCTTCTGGCGTTGACTTCTTAGGCCCTAACTGTTTGATCTGGTGGAGCGACGCCCTAGAGTGAAGACTAGGTTGCCCGGAACGTAGAACATTCATTACCTTCACACTGGTTGCAATTATTCCTGTTATACGATGGAAAAACTGTTGCACCTTTATTGTATTTTATGCTTCTGGCGTTGACTTCATAGGCCCAAACTATTCGATCTGGTGGAGCAACGTCCTAGAGTGAAGCCTAGGTTGACCGGAACGTAGAAATGACCATAACTTTCACACTGGTTACCATTATTCGTTTTATATGTTGGAAAAGCTGTTGTATTTATATCGTATTTTATGCTTCTGGCGTTGACTTTGAAGGCCGTAGCTATTAGATGTGGTGGGGCAACGCCCTAGACTGAAGGCTAGATTACCCGGAACGTAGTAATGACCAGTACTTTCACACCGTTTGCAGTTATTCCTGTTATACGATGGAAAGCTGTTGCATCTTTATCGCATTTTATGCTTCTGGCGTTGACTTCTAAGGCCCTAACTATTCGATCTGGTGGAGCAAGGCCCTAGACTGAAGCCTAGGTTGCCCGGAACGTAGAAATGACCATTACTTTCACAATGTCTGCAATTATTCATTTCATACGATGGAAAAACTGTTGTACTTATATTGTATTTTATCCTTCTGGCGTTGAATTCTAAGGCCCTAGCTATTCCATCTGGTGGAGCAACACCCTAGCGAGAAGCGTAGGTTGCACGGAACGTAGAAATGACCAGTACTTTCACACTGGTTGGAGTTATCCGTTTTATACAATGGAAAAACTGTTCCATTTATTTCGCATTTTATGCTTCGGGCGTTGACTTCTAAGGCCCTAGCTATTCCATCTGGTGGAGCAACGCCCTAGAGTGAAGCCTAGGTTGCCCGGAACGTAGAATCGGCCATCACTTTCAAACTGGTTGCAATTATTCCTGTTATATGGTGGAAACACTGTTGCACTTTTATTGCATTTTATGCTTCGGGCGTTGACTTCTGAGGCCGTAGCTATTCGATGTGGTGGATGAACGCCATGGAGTGAAGCCTAGGTTGCTCGGAACGAAGAAATGACCATAACTATCATACTGGTTGCAATCATTCGTTTTATATGATGGAAGAACTGTTGTATTTCTATTGTATTTTATGCTGCTGGCGTTCACTTCTTAGGCCCTAACTATTCAGTCTTGTGGAACAACGCCCTGGGGTGAAGCCTAGGTTGCCCGGAACGTAGAAATGACCATAACTTTCACACTGGTTGCTATTATTCGTTTTATACGATGGAAAAACTGTTCTATTTATTTTGTATTTTATGCTTCGGGCGTTGACTTCTAAGGCCCTAACTGTTTGATCTGGTGGAGCAACGCCCTAGAGTGAAGCCGAGGTTGCCCGGAACGTAGAAATGACCATCACTTTCACACGGGTTGCAATTATTCCTGTTATAGGATGGAAAGACTGTTCTATCTTTATTGTATTTTATGCTTCAGGCGTTGACTTCTGAGGCCGTAGCTATGCGATGTGGTGGAAGAACGCCATGGAGTGAAGCATAGGTTGCCCGGAACGTAGAAATGACCATAACATTCACACTGGTTGCCATTAATCGTTTTCTACGATGGAAAAGCTGTTGTATTTATATTGTATTTTATGCATCGGTCGTTGACTTCTAAGGTCCTAACTATTCGATTTGGTGGAGCAACACCCTACAGTGAAGCCTAGGTTGCCCGGAACGTAGAAATGACCAGTACTTTCACACTGGTTACAGTTATTCGTTTTATACAATGGAAAAACTGTTCTATTTATTTTGCATTTTATGCTTCGGGCGTTGACTTCTAAGGCCCTAACTATTCGATCTGGTGGAGCAACGCCCTAGAGTGAAGCCTAGGGTGCCCGGAACGTAGAAATGACCATAACTTTCACACTGGTTGCAATTATTCGTTTTATACGATGGAAAAGCTGTTATATTTATATTGCATTTTATGCTTCGGGCGTTGACTTCTAAGGCCCTAACTGTTTGGTCTGGTGGAGAAACGCTCTAGCGAGAAGCCTAGGTTGCACGGAACGTAGAAATGACCATTACTTCCACACTGTTTGCAAATATACATTACAAACGCTGGAAAAACTGTTATACTTATATTGTAATTTATGCTTCTGGCGTTGACTTCTTAGGCCCTAACTGTTTGATCTGGTGGAGCGACGCCCTAGAGTGAAGCCTAGGTTGCCCGGAACGTAGAACATTCATTACCTTCACACTGGTTGCAATTATTCCTGTTATACGATGGAAAAACTGTTGCACCTTTATTGTATTTTATGCTTCTGGCGTTGACTTCATAGGCCCAAACTATTCGATCTGGTGGAGCAACGTCCTAGAGTGAAGCCTAGGTTGACCGGAACGTAGAAATGACCATAACTTTCACACTGGTTACCATTATTCGTTTTATATGTTGGAAAAGCTGTTGTATTTATATCGTATTTTATGCTTCTGGCGTTGACTTTGAAGGCCGTAGCTATTAGATGTGGTGGGGCAACGCCCTAGACTGAAGGCTAGATTACCCGGAACGTAGTAATGACCAGTACTTTCACACCGTTTGCAGTTATTCCTGTTATACGATGGAAAGCTGTTGCATCTTTATCGCATTTTATGCTTCTGGCGTTGACTTCTAAGGCCCTAACTATTCGATCTGGTGGAGCAAGGCCCTAGACTGAAGCCTAGGTTGCCCGGAACGTAGAAATGACCATTACTTTCACAATGTCTGCAATTATTCATTTCATACGATGGAAAAACTGTTGTACTTATATTGTATTTTATCCTTCTGGCGTTGAATTCTAAGGCCCTAGCTATTCCATCTGGTGGAGCAACACCCTAGCGAGAAGCGTAGGTTGCACGGAACGTAGAAATGACCAGTACTTTCACACTGGTTGGAGTTATCCGTTTTATACAATGGAAAAACTGTTCCATTTATTTCGCATTTTATGCTTCGGGCGTTGACTTCTAAGGCCCTAGCTATTCCATCTGGTGGAGCAACGCCCTAGAGTGAAGCCTAGGTTGCCCGGAACGTAGAATCGGCCATCACTTTCAAACTGGTTGCAATTATTCCTGTTATATGGTGGAAACACTGTTGCACTTTTATTGCATTTCATGCTTCGGGCGTTGACTTCTGAGGCCGTAGCTATTCGATGTGGTGGATGAACGCCATGGAGTGAAGCATAGGTTGCCCGGAACGTAGAAATGACCATCACTTTCACACGGGTTGCAATTATTCCTGTTATAGGATGGAAAGACTGTTCTATTTTTATTGTATTTTATGCTTCAGGCGTTGACTTCTGAGGCCGTAGCTATGCGATGTGGTGGAAGAACGCCATGGAGTGAAGCATAGGTTGCCCGGAACGTAGAAATGACCATAACATTCACACTGGTTGCCATTAATCGTTTTCTACGATGGAAAAGCTGTTGTATTTATATCGTATTTTATGTTTCTGGCGCTGGCTTCTTAGGCCCTAACTATTCGATCTGGTGGAGCAACGCCCTAGAGTGAAGCCTAGGTTGCTCGGAACGTAGAAATGACCATTACCTTCACACTGTTTGCAATTATTCATTTTATAAGATGGCAAAGCTGTAGTATTTATATTGTATTTTATGCTTCCGGCGTTAACTTCTAAGGCCGTATATATCAGATGTGGAGCAGCAACGCCCTAGAGTGACACGTAGGTAGCCAGGCACGTAGAACTGACCATTACTTTCACAATGTTCGCAATCATTCATTTTATACGATGGAAAAACTGTTGTACTTATATTGTATTTTATGCATCGGTCGTTGACTTCTAAGGTGCTAACTATTCGATTTGGTGGAGCAACGCCCTACAGTGAAGCCTAGGTTGCCCGGAACGTAGAAATGACCAGTACTTTCACACTGGTTACAGTTATTCGTTTTATACAATGGAAAAACTGTTCTATTTATTTTGCATTTTATGCTTCGGGCGTTGACTTCTAAGGCCCTAACTATTCGATCTGGTGGAGCAACGCCCTAGAGTGAAGCCTAGGTTGCCCGGAACGTAGAAATGACCATAACTTTCACACTGGTTGCTATTATTCGTTTTATACGATGGAAAAGCTGTTATATTTATATTGCATTTTATGCTTCTGGCATTGAATTATAAGTCCCTATCTATTCCATTAGGTGGAGCAACACCCTAGAGTGCAGCCTAGGTTGCCCGGAACGTAGAAATGACCATTACTTTCACAATGTCTGCAATTATTCATTTCATACGATGGAAAAACTGTTGTACTTATATTGTATTTTATCCTTCTGGCGTTGAATTCTAAGTCCCTAGCCATTCGGTCTGGTGGAGCAACGGCCTAGTGTGAAACCTAGGTTACCCGGAACGTAGAAATGACCATTACTTTCACAATGTCTGCAATTATTCATTTCATACGATGGAAAAACTGTGGACTTATATTGTATTTTATCCTTCTGGCGTTGAATTCTAAGTCCCTGGCTATTCGGTCTGGTGGAGCAACGCCCTAGTGTGAAACCTAGGTTACCCGGAACGTAGAAATGACCAGTACTTTCAGACTGGTTGCTGTTATTCGTTTCGTACGATGGAAAAGCTGTTATATTTATTTTGCATTTTATGCTTCGGGCGTTGACTTCTAAGGCCCTAGCTATTTCATCTGGTGGAGCAACGCCCTAGAGTGAAGCCTAGGTTGCCCGGAACGTAGAATCGGCCATCACTTTCAAACTGGTTGCAATTATTCCTGTTATATGGTGGAAACACTGTTGCACTTTTATTGCATTTTATGCTTCGGGCGTTGACTTCTGAGGCCGTAGCTATTCGATGTGGTGGATGAACGCCATGGAGTGAAGCCTAGGTTGCTCGGAACGAAGAAATGACCATAACTATCATACTGGTTGCAATCATTCGTTTTATATGATGGAAGAACTGTTGTATTTATATTGTATTTTATACTGCTGGCGTTCACTTCTTAGGCCCTAACTATTCAGTCTTGTGGAACAACGCCCTGGGGTGAAGCCTAGGTTGCCCGGAACGTAGAAATGACCATAACTTTCACACTGGTTGCTATTATTCGTTTTATACGATGGAAAAACTGTTCTATTTATTTTGTATTTTATGCTTCGGGCGTTGACTTCTAAGGCCCTAACTGTTTGATCTGGTGGAGCAACGCCCTAGAGTGAAGCCGAGGTTGCCCGGAACGTAGAAATGACCATCACTTTCACACGGGTTGCAATTATTCCTGTTATAGGATGGAAAGACTGTTCTATTTTTATTGTATTTTATGCTTCAGGCGTTGACTTCTGAGGCCGTGGCTATTCGATGTGGTGGAAGAACGCCATGGAGTGAAGCATAGGTTGCCCGGAACGTAGAAATGACCATAACATTCACACTGGTTGCCATTAATCGTTTTCTACGATGGAAAAGCTGTTGTATTTATATCGTATTTTATGTTTCTGGCGCTGACTTCTTAGGCCCTAACTATTCGATCTGGTGGAGCAACGCCCTAGAGTGAAGCCTAGGTTGCTCGGAACGTAGAAATGACCATTACCTTCACACTGTTTGCAATTATTCATTTTATAAGATGGCAAAGCTGTAGTATTTATATTGTATTTTATGCTTCCGGCGTTAACTTCTAAGGCCGTATCTATCAGATGTGGAGCAGCAACGCCCTAGAGTGACACGTAGGTTGCCAGGCACGTAGAACTGACCATTACTTTCACAATGTTCGCAATCATTCATTTTATACGATGGAAAAACTGTTGTACTTATATTGTATTTTATGCATCGGTCGTTGACTTCTAAGGTCCTAACTATTCGATTTGGTTTAGCAACGCCCTACAGTGAAGCCTAGGTTGCCCGGAACGTAGAAATGACCAGTACTTTCACACTGGTTACAGTTATTCGTTTTATACAATGGAAAAACTGTTCTATTTATTTTGCATTTTATGCTTCGGGCGTTGACTTCTAAGGCCCTAACTATTCGATCTGGTGGAGCAACGCCCTAGAGTGAAGCCTAGGTTGCCCGGAACGTAGAAATGACCATAACTTTCACACTGGTTGCTATTATTCGTTTTATACGATGGAAAAGCTGTTATATTTATATTGCATTTTATGCTTCTGGCATTGAATTATAAGTCCCTATCTATTCCATTAGGTGGAGCAACACCCTAGAGTGCAGCCTAGGTTGCCCGGAACGTAGAAATGACCATTACTTTCACAATGTCTGCAATTATTCATTTCATACGATGGAAAAACTGTTGTACTTATATTGTATTTTATCCTTCTGGCGTTGAATTCTAAGTCCCTAGCTATTCGGTCTGGTGGAGCAACGGCCTAGTGTGAAACCTAGGTTACCCGGAACGTAGAAATGACCATTACTTTCACAATGTCTGCAATTATTCATTTCATACGATGGAAAAACTGTGGACTTATATTGTATTTTATCCTTCTGGCGTTTAATTCTAAGTCCCTGGCTATTCGGTCTGGTGGAGCAACGCCCTAGTGTGAAACCTAGGTTACCCGGAACGTAGAAATGACCAGTACTTTCAGACTGGTTGCTGTTATTCGTTTCGTACGATGGAAAAGCTGTTATATTTATTTTGCATTTTATGCTTCGGGCGTTGACTTCTAAGGCCCTAGCTATTTCATCTGGTGGAGCAACACCCTAGAGTGCAGCCTAGGTTGCCCATAACGTAGAAATGACCATTACTTTCACAATGTTCGCAATCATTCATTTTATACGATGGAAAAACTGTTGTACTTATATTGTATTTTATGCTTCGGGCGTTGACTTCTAAGGCCCTAACTATTCGATTTGGTGGAGCAACGCCCTACAGTGAAGCCTAGATTACCCGGAACGTAGTAATGACCAGTACTATTACACTGTTTGCAGTTATTCCTGTTATACGATGGAAAGCTGTTGCATCTTTATGGAATTTTATGCTTCTGGCGTTGACTTCTAAGGCCCTAACTATTCGATCTGGTGGAGGAAGGCCCTAGACTGAAGCCTAGGTTTCCCGGAACGTAGAAATGACCATAACATTCACACTGGTTGCCATTAATCGTTTTCTACGATGGTAAAGCTGTTCTATATATTTTGTATTTTATGCTTCGGGCGTTGACTTCTAAGGCCCTAACTATTCGATCTGGTGGTACAGCTCCCTAGGGTGAAGCCTAGGTTGCCCGGAAAGTAGAAATGCCCATAACTTCCACACTAGTAGAAATTATTCGTTTTATACGATTGAAAAACTGTACTATTTATTTTGTATTTTATGCTTCGGGCGTTGACTTCTAAAGCCCTAACTATCTGATCTGGTGGAGCAACGCCCTAGAGTGAAGCCTAGGTTGCCCGGAACGTAGAACATCCATTACCTTCACACTGGTTGCAATTATTCCTGTTATACGATGGAAAAACCGTTGCACCTTTATTGTATTTTATGCTTCTGGCGTTGACTTCATAGGCCCAAACTATTCGATCTGGTGGAGCAACGTCCTAGAGTGAAGCCTAGGTTGACCGGAACGTAGAAATGACCATAACTTTCACACTGGTTACCATTATTCGTTTTATATGTTGGAAAAGCTGTTGTATTTATATCGTATTTTATGCTTCTGGCGTTGACTTTGAAGGCCGTAGCTATTAGATGTGGTGGGGCAACGCCCTAGAGTGAAGCCTAGATTACCCGGAACGTAGTAATGACCAGTACTTTCACACCGTTTGCAGTTATTCCTGTTATACGATGGAAAGCTGTTGCATCTTTATCGTATTTTATGCTTCTGGCGTTGACTTCTAAGGCCCTAACTATTCGATCTGGTGGAGCAAGGCCCTAGACTGAAGCCTAGGTTGCCCGGAACGTAGAAATGACCATTACTTTCACAATGTCTGCAATTATTCATTTCATACGATGGAAAAACTGTTGTACTTATATTGTATTTTATCCTTCTGGCGTTGAATTCTAAGGCCCTAGCTATTCCATCTGGTGGAGCAACACCCTAGCGAGAAGCGTAGGTTGCACGGAACGTAGAAATGACCAGTACTTTCACACTGGTTGGAGTTATCCGTTTTATACAATGGAAAAACTGTTCCATTTATTTCGCATTTTATGCTTCGGGCGTTGACTTCTAAGGCCCTAGCTATTCCATCTGGTGGAGCAACGCCCTAGAGTGAAGCCTAGGTTGCCCGGAACGTAGAATCGGCCATCACTTTCAAACTGGTTGCAATTATTCCTGTTATATGGTGGAAACACTGTTGCACTTTTATTGCATTTTATGCTTCGGGCGTTGACTTCTGAGGCCGTAGCTATTCGATGTGGTGGATGAACGCCATGGAGTGAAGCCTAGGTTGCTCGGAACGAAGAAATGACCATAACTATCATACTGGTTGCAATCATTCGTTTTATATGATGGAAGAACTGTTGTATTTATATTGTATTTTATACTGCTGGCGTTCACTTCTTAGGCCCTAACTATTCAGTCTTGTGGAACAACGCCCTGGGGTGAAGCCTAGGTTGCCCGGAACGTAGAAATGACCATAACTTTCACACTGGTTGCTATTATTCGTTTTATACGATGGAAAAACTGTTCTATTTATTTTGTATTTTATGCTTCGGGCGTTGACTTCTAAGGCCCTAACTGTTTGATCTGGTGGAGCAACGCCCTAGAGTGAAGCCGAGGTTGCCCGGAACGTAGAAATGACCATCACTTTCACACGGGTTGCAATTATTCCTGTTATAGGATGGAAAGACTGTTCTATTTTTATTGTATTTTATGCTTCAGGCGTTGACTTCTGAGGACGTAGCTATTCGATGTGGTGGAAGAACGCCATGGAGTGAAGCATAGGTTGCCCGGAACGTAGAAATGACCATAACATTCACACTGGTTGCCATTAATCGTTTTCTACGATGGAAAAGCTGTTGTATTTATATCGTATTTTATGTTTCTGGCGCTGACTTCTTAGGCCCTAACTATTCGATCTGGTGGAGCAACGCCCTAGAGTGAAGCCTAGGTTGCTCGGAACGTAGAAATGACCATTACCTTCACACTGTTTGCAATTATTCATTTTATAAGATGGCAAAGCTGTAGTATTTATATTGTATTTTATGCTTCCGGCGTTAACTTCTAAGGCCGTATCTATCAGATGTGGAGCAGCAACGCCCTAGAGTGACACGTAGGTTGCCAGGCACGTAGAACTGACCATTACTTTCACAATGTTCGCAATCATTCATTTTATACGATGGAAAAACTGTTGTACTTATATTGTATTTTATGCATCGGTCGTTGACTTCTAAGGTCCTAACTATTCGATTTGGTTTAGCAACGCCCTACAGTGAAGCCTAGGTTGCCCGGAACGTAGAAATGACCAGTACTTTCACACTGGTTACAGTTATTCGTTTTATACAATGGAAAAACTGTTCTATTTATTTTGCATTTTATGCTTCGGGCGTTGACTTCTAAGGCCCTAACTATTCGATCTGGTGGAGCAACGCCCTAGAGTGAAGCCTAGGTTGCCCGGAACGTAGAAATGACCATAACTTTCACACTGGTTGCTATTATTCGTTTTATACGATGGAAAAGCTGTTATATTTATATTGCATTTTATGCTTCTGGCATTGAATTATAAGTCCCTATCTATTCCATTAGGTGGAGCAACACCCTAGAGTGCAGCCTAGGTTGCCCGGAACGTAGAAATGACCATTACTTTCACAATGTCTGCAATTATTCATTTCATACGATGGAAAAACTGTTGTACTTATATTGTATTTTATCCTTCTGGCGTTGAATTCTAAGTCCCTAGCTATTCGGTCTGGTGGAGCAACGGCCTAGTGTGAAACCTAGGTTACCCGGAACGTAGAAATGACCATTACTTTCACAATGTCTGCAATTATTCATTTCATACGATGGAAAAACTGTGGACTTATATTGTATTTTATCCTTCTGGCGTTGAATTCTAAGTCCCTGGCTATTCGGTCTGGTGGAGCAACGCCCTAGTGTGAAACCTAGGTTACCCGGAACGTAGAAATGACCAGTACTTTCAGACTGGTTGCTGTTATTCGTTTCGTACGATGGAAAAGCTGTTATATTTATTTTGCATTTTATGCTTCGGGCGTTGACTTCTAAGGCCCTAACTATTCGATTTGGTGGAGCAACGCCCTACAGTGAAGCCTAGATTACCCGGAACGTAGTAATGACCAGTACTATTACACTGTTTGCAGTTATTCCTGTTATACGATGGAAAGCTGTTGCATCTTTATGGAATTTTATGCTTCTGGCGTTGACTTCTAAGGCCCTAACTATTCGATCTGGTGGAGGAAGGCCCTAGACTGAAGCCTAGGTTTCCCGGAACGTAGAAATGACCATAACATTCACACTGGTTGCCATTAATCGTTTTCTACGATGGTAAAGCTGTTCTATATATTTTGTATTTTATGCTTCGGGCGTTGACTTCTAAGGCCCTAACTATTCGATCTGGTGGTACAGCTCCCTAGGGTGAAGCCTAGGTTGCCCGGAAAGTAGAAATGCCCATAACTTCCACACTAGTAGAAATTATTCGTTTTATACGATTGAAAAACTGTACTATTTATTTTGTATTTTATGCTTCGGGCGTTGACTTCTAAAGCCCTAACTATCTGATCTGGTGGAGCAACGCCCTAGAGTGAAGCCTAGGTTGCCCGGAACGTAGAACATCCATTACCTTCACACTGGTTGCAATTATTCCTGTTATACGATGGAAAAACCGTTGCACCTTTATTGTATTTTATGCTTCTGGCGTTGACTTCATAGGCCCAAACTATTCGATCTGGTGGAGCAACGTCCTAGAGTGAAGCCTAGGTTGACCGGAACGTTGAAATGACCATAACTTTCACACTGGTTACCATTATTCGTTTTATATGGTGGAAAAGCTGTTGTATTTATATCGTATTTTATGCTTCTGGCGTTGACTTTGAAGGCCGTAGCTATTAGATGTGGTGGGGCAACGCCCTAGAGTGAAGCCTAGATTACCCGGAACGTAGTAATGACCAGAACTATCACACTGTTTGCAGTTATTCCTGTTATACGATGGAAAGCTGTTGCATCTTTATCGTATTTTATGCATCTGGCGTTGACTTCATAGGCCCAAACTATTCGATCTGGTGGAGCAACGTCCTAGAGTGAAGCCTAGGTTGACCGGAACGTAGAAATGACCATTACTTCCACACTGTTTGCAAATATACATTACATACGCTGGAAAAGCTGTTATACTTATATTGTAATTTATGCTTCTGGCGTTGACTTCTTAGGCCCTAACTATTTGATCTGGTGGAGCAAAACCCTAGAGTGAAGCCTAGGTTGCCCGGAACGTAGAACATCCATTACCTTCACACTGGTTGCAATTATTCCTGTTATACGATGGAAAAACTGTTGCACCTTTATTGTATTTTATGCTTCTGGCGTTGACTTCATAGGCCCAAACTATTCGATATGGTGGAGCAACGTCCTAGAGTGAAGCCTAGGTTGCCCGGAACGTAGAAATGACCATTACTTTCACAATGTCTGCAATTATTCACTTCATACGATGGAAAAACTGTTGTACTTATATTGTAATTTATCCTTCTGGCGTTGAATTCTAAGGCCCTAGCTATTCCATCTGGTGGAGCAAAACCCTAGCCAGAACCCTAGGTTGCACGGAACGTAGAAATGACCAGTACTTTCACACTGGTTGGAGTTGTCCGTTTTATACAATGGAAAAACTGTTCCATTTATTTCGCATTTTATGCTTCGGGCGTTGACTTCTAAGGCCCTAGCTATTCCATCTGGTGGAGCAACGCCCTAGAGTGAAGCCTAGGTTGCCCGGAACGTAGAATCGGCCATCACTTTCAAACTGGTTGCAATTATTCCTGTTATATGGTGGAAACACTGTTGTACTTTTATTGCATTTTATGCTTCGGGCGTTGACTTCTGAGGCCGTAGCTATTCGATGTGGTGGATGAACGCCATAGAGTGAAGCCTAGGTTGCTCGGAACGAAGAAATGACCATAACTATCATACTGGTTGCAATCATTCGTTTTATATGATGGAAGAACTGTTGTATTTATATTGTATTTTATGCTGCTGGCGTTCACTTCTTAGGCCCTAACTATTCAGTCTGGTGGAACAACGCCCTGGTGTGAAGCCTAGGGTGCCCGGAACGTAGAAATGACCATAACTTTCACACTGGTTGCTATTATTCGTTTTATACGATGGAAAAACTGTTGTACTTATATTGTATTTTATGCTTCGGGCGTTGACTTCTAAGGCCCTAACTATTCGATTTGGTGGAGCAACGCCCTACAGTGAAGCCTCGATTACCCGGAACGTAGTAATGACCAGTACTATCACACTGTTTGCAGTTATTCCTGTTATACGATGGAAAGCTGTTGCATCTTTATGGAATTTTATGCTTCTGGCGTTGACTTCTAAGGCCCTAACTATTCGATCTGGTGGAGGAAGGCCCTAGACTGAAGCCTAGGTTTCCCGGAACGTAGAAATGACCATAACAGTCACACTGGTTGCCATTAATCGTTTTCTACGATGGAAAAGCTGTTGTATTTATACCGTATTTTATGCTTCTGGCGTTGACCTCTTAGGCCCTAACTATTCGATCTGGTGGTGCAACGCCCTAGAGTGAAGCCTAGGTTGCTCGCAACGTAGGAATGACCATTACCTTCACAATGTTCGCAATCATTCATTTTATACGATGGAAAAACTGTTGTACTTATATTGTATTTTATGCTTCGGGCGTTGACTTCTAAGGCCCTAACTATTCGATTTGGTGTAGCAACGCCCTACAGTGAAGCCTAGGTTGCCCGGAACGTAGAAATGACCAGTACTTTCACACTGGATACAGCTATTCGTTTTATACAATGGAAAAACTGTTCTATTTATTTTGCATATTATGCTTCGGGCGTTGACTTCTAAGCCCCTAACTATACGAACAGGTGGAGCAACGCCCTAGAGTGACGCCTAGGTTGCCCGGAACGTGGAAATGACCATAACTATCACACTGGTTGCTATTAATCGTTTTATACGATGGAAAAGCTGTTATATTTATATTTCATTTTATGCTTCCGGCATTGAATTCTAAGTCCCTATCTATTCCATCTGGTGGAGCAACACCATAGAGTGCTGCCTAGGTTGCCCGGAACGTAGAAATGACCATTACTTTCACAATGTCTGCAATTATTCGTTTCATACAATGGAAAAACTGTTGTACTTATATTGTATTTTACCCTTCTGGCGTTGAATTCTAAGTCCCTAGCTATTGGATCTGGTGGAGCAACGCCCTAGTGTGAAACCTAGGTTACCCGGAACGTAGAAATGACCAGTACTTTCAGACTTGTTGCTGCTATTCGTTTCATACGATGGAAAAGCTGTTATATTTATTTTGCATTTTCTGCTTCGGGCGTTGACTTCTAAGGCCATAGCTATTCCATCTGGTGGAGCAACACCCTAGAGTGTAGCCTAGTTTGCCCGGAACGTAGAAATGACCATTACTTTCACAATGTTCGCAATCATTCATTTTATACGATGGAAAAACTGTTGTACTTATATTGTATTTTATGCTTCGGGCGTTGACTTCTAAGGCCCTAACTATTCGATCTGGTTTAGGAAGGCCCTAGAATGAAGCCTAGGTTTCCCGGAACGTAGAAATGACCATAACATTCACACTGGTTGCCATTAATCGTTTTCTACGACGGAAAAGCTGTTGTATTTATATCGTATTTTATGCTTCTGGCGTTGACCTCTTAGGCCCTAACTATTCGATCTGGTGGAGCAACGCCATAGAGTGAAGCCTAGGTTGCTCGGAACGTAGAAATGACCATTACCTTCACAATGTTCACAATCATTCATTTTATACGATGGAAAAACTGTTGTACTTATATTGTATTTTATGCTTCGGGCGTTGACTTCTAAGGCCCTACCTATTCGATTTGGTGGAGCAACGCCCTACAGTGAAGCCTAGGTTGCCCGGAACGTAGAAATGACCAGTACTTTCACACTGGATACAGTTATTCGTTATATACAATGGAAAAACTGTTCTATTTATTTTGCATATTATGCTTCGGGCGTTGACTTCTAAGCCCCTAACTATACGAACAGGTGGAGCAACGCCCTAGAGTGACGCCTAGGTTGCCCGGAACGTGGAAATGACCATAACTTTCACACTGGTTGCTATTAATCGTTTTATACGATGGAAAAGCTGTTATATTTATATTTCATTTTATGCTTCCGGCATTGAATTCTAAGTCCCTATCTATTCCATCTGGTGGAGCAACGTCCTAGAGTGAAGCCTTGGTTGACCGGAACGTAGAAATGACCATAACTTTCACACTGGTTACCATTATTCGTTTTATATGATGGAAAAGGTGTTGTATTTATATCGTATTTTATGCTTCTGGCGTTGACTTCTAAGGCCCTAACTATTCGATCTGGTGGAGCAAGGCCCTAGACTGAAGCCTAGGTTGCCCGGAACGTAGAAATGACCATTACTTTCACAATGTCTGCAATTATTCATTTTATACGATGGAAAAACTGTTGTACTTATATTGTATTTTATCCTTCTGGCGTTGAATTCTAAGGACCTAACTATTCGATCTGGTGTAGCAAGGCCCTAGACTGAAGCCTAGGTTGCCCGGAACGTAGAAATGACCATTACTTTCACAATGTCTGCAATTATTCATTTCATACGATGGAAAAGCTGTTATATTTATTTTGCATTTTATGCTTCGGGCGTTGACTTCTAAGGCCCTAACAGTTTGGTCTGGTGGAGCAACGCCCTAGAGTGAAGCCTAGGTTGCCCAGAACGTAGAAATGATCATTACTTTCGCACTGGCTGCCATTAGTCATGCTATACGATGGAAAAACTGTTGCATTTTTATTGTGTTTTATGCTTCTGGCGTTGACTTCCATGGCCCTACCTATTCGATCTGGTGGAGCAACGCCCTAGAGTGCAGCCTAGGTAGCCCGGAACGTAGAAATGACCACAACTTTCACACTGGTTGCAATTATTCGTTTTAGACGATGGAAAAGCTGTTTTATTTATTTTGTATTTTATGCTTCGGGCGTTGACTTCTAAGGCCCTAACTATTCGATCTGGTGGAGCAACGCCCAAGGGTGAAGCCTAGGTTGCCCGGAACGTATAAATGACCATTACTTTCACACTGTGTGCAATTATTCATTTTATACGATGGAAAAGCTGTTGTATTTATATTGTATTTTATGCTCCTGGCGTTGACTTCTAAGGCCGTAGCTATTAGATGTGGTGGAGCAACGCCCTAGAGTGACACCTAGGTTGACCGGAACGTAGAAATGACCATTACTTTCACAATGTCTGCAATTATTCATTTCATACGATGGAAAAACTGTGGACTTATATTGTATTTTATCCTTCTGGCGTTGAATTCTAAGTCCCTGGCTATTCGGTCTGGTGGAGCAACGCCCTAGTGTGAAACCTAGGTTACCCGGAACGTAGAAATGACCAGTACTTTCAGACTGGTTGCTGTTATTCGTTTCGTACGATGGAAAAGCTGTTATATTTATTTTGCATTTTGTGCTTCGGGCGTTGACTTCTAAGGCCCTAGCTATTCCATCTGGTGGAGCAACACCCTAGAGTGCAGCCTAGGTTGCCCGGAACGTAGAAATGACCATTACTTTCACACTGTTTGCAATTATTCATTTTATACGATGGAAAAGCTGTTGTATTTATATTGTATTTTATGCTCCTGGCGTTGACTTCGAAAGCCGTAGCTTTTAGCTGTGGTGGAGCAACGCCCTAGAGTGAAGCCGAGGTTGCCCGGAACGTAGAAATGACCATCACTTTCACACGGGTTGCAAATATTCCTGTTATAGGATGGAAAGACTGTTGTATTTTTATTGTATTTTATGCTTCAGGCGTTGACTTCTGAGACCGTAGCTATCGGATTTGGTGGAAGAACGCCATAGAGTGAAGCCTAGGTTGCCAGGAACGTAGAAATGACCAGAAATTTCATACTGGTTGCAATTATTCGTTTTATATGATGGAAAAACTGTTGTATTTATATTGTATTTTATGCTGCTGGCGTTCACTTCTTAGGCCCTAACTATTCGATCTGGTGGAACAACGCCCTGGGGTGAAGCCTAGGTTGCCCGAAACGTAGAAATGACCAGTACTTTCACAACGGTTGCAGTTATTCGTTTTATACGATGGAAAAACTGTTATATTTGTATTGTATTTTATGCTTCTGGCGTTGATTTCTTAGGCCCTAACTATTCAATCTGGTGGAACAACACCCTAGAGTGAAGCCTAGATTACCCGGAACGTAGTAATGACCAGTACTATCACATTGTTTGCAGTTATTCCTGTTATACGATGGAAAGCTGTTGCATCTTTATCGTATTTTATGCTTCTGGCGTTGACTTCTAAGGCCCTAACTATTCGATCTGGTGGAGCAAGGCCCTAGACTGAAGCCTAGGTTGCCCGGAACGTAGAAATGACCATAACATTCACACTGGTTGCCATTAATCGTTTTCTACGATGGAAAAGCTGTTGTATTTATATCGTATTTTATGCTTCTGGCGTTGACTTCTTAGGCCCTAACTATTCGATCTGGTGGAGCAACGCCCTAGAGTGCAGTCTAGGTTGCTCGGAACGTAGAAATGGCCATTACCTTCACACTGTTTGCAATTATTCATTTTATACGATGGCAAAGCTGTTGTACTTATATTGTATTCTATGCTTCGGGCGTTGACTTCTAAGGCTCTAACTATTCGATTTGGTGGAGCAACGCCCTACAGTGAAGCCTAGGTTGCCCGGAACGTATAAATGACCATTACGTTCACACTGTGTGCAATTATTCATTTTATACGATGGAAAAGCTGTTGTATTTATATTGTATTTTATGCTCCTGGCGTTGACTTCTAAGGCCGCAGCTATTAGATGTAGTGGAGCAACGCCCTAGAGTGACACCTAGGTTGACCGGAACGTAGAAATGACCATTACTTTCATACTGTTTGCAATTATTCATTTTATACGATGGCAAAGCTGTTGTACTTATATTGTATTTTATGCTTCGGGCGTTGACTTCTAAGGCCCTAACTATTCGATTTGGTGGAGCAACGCCCTACAGTGAAGCCTAGGTTGCCCGGAACGTATAAATGACCATTACTTTCACACTGTGTGCAATTATTCATTTTATACGATGGAAAAGCTGTTGATTTATATTGTATTTTATGCTCCTGGCGTTGACTTCTAAGGCCGTAGCTATTAGATGTGGTGAAGCAACGCCCTAGAGTGACACCTAGGTTGACCGGAACGTAGAAATGACCATTACTTTCACAATGTCTGCAATTATTCATTTTATACGATGGAAAAACTGTTGTACTTATATTGTATTTTATCCTTCTGGCGTTGAATTCTAAGTCCCTAGCTATTCGATCTGGTGGAGCAACGCCCTACAGTGAAGCCTTGGTTGCCCGGAACGTAGAAATGACCATTACTTTCACACTGGTTGCTATGATTCATTTTATACGGTGGAAATGCTGTTGTATTTATATTGTATTTTATGCTCCTGGCGTTGACTTCTAAGTCCCAAGCTATTCGATCTGGTGGAGCAACGCCCTAGTGTGAAACCTAGGTTACCCGGAACGCAGAAATGTCCAGTACTTTCAGACTGGTTGCTGTTATCCGTTTCATACGATGGAAATCTGTTATATTTATTTTGCATTTTATGCTTCGGGCGTTGACTTCTAAGGCCCTAACTGTTTGGTCTGGTGGAGAAACGCTCTAGCGAGAAGCCTAGGTTGCACGGAACGTAGAAATGACCATTACTTCCACACTGTTTGCAAATATACATTACATACGCTGGAAAAACTGTTATACTTATATTGTAATTTATGCTTCTGGCGTTGACTTCTTAGGCCCTAACTATTTGATCTGGTGGAGCGACGCCCTAGAGTGAAGCCTAGGTTGCCCGGAACGTAGAAATGACCATAACTTTTACACTGGTAGCAATTATTCGTTTTATACAAAGGAAAAACTGTTCTGTTTATTTTGTATTTTATGCTTCGGGCGTTGACTTCTAAGGACCTAACTATTCGATCTGGTGGAGCAACGCCCTAGAGTGAAGCCTAGGTTGCCCGGAACGTAGAAATGACCATTACCTTCAAACAGTTTGCAATTACTTTCTTTTATACGATGGAAAAAGCTGTTGTATTTATATCGTATTTTATGCTTCTGGCGTTGACTTCTATGGCCCTAGCTATTCGATCTAGTGGAGCAACGCCCTAGAGTGAAGCCTAGGTTGCCCGGAACGTAGAAATGACCATCACTGTCAAACTGGTTGCAATTAATCCTGTTATACGATGGAAAAACTGTTGTATTTTTATTGCATTTTATGCTTCGGGCGTTGACTTCTAAGGCCCTAACTATTCAATCTGTTGGAGCAACGCCCTAGAGTGAAGCCTAGGTTGCTCGGAATGTAGAAATGACCATAACTTTCACACTGGTTGCAATTATTCGTTTTATACGATGGAAAAACTGTTGTATTTATAATGTATTTTATGCTTCTGGCGTTCACTTCTTAGGCCCTAACTATTCGATCTGGTGGAACAACGCCCTAGGGTGAAGCCTAGGTTGCCCGGAACGTAGAAATGACCATAACTTTTACACTGGTAGCAATTATTCGTTTTATACAATGGAAAAACTGTTGTATTTATATTGTATTTTATGCTTCTGGCGTTGACTTCTTAGGCCCTAACTATTCGATCTGGTTGAGCAATGCCTCCGACTTAAGTCTAGGATGCCCGAAACGCCGAAATGATCATTACTTTCACGCTTGTTGCAATTACTACTATTATACGATGAAAAGACCGTTTTATTTTTATTGTATTTTATGCTTCAGGCGTAGGCTTCTAAGGCCGTAGGTATTGGATATGGTGAAGCACCGCCCTAGAGTGAAGCCTAGGTTGATCGGAATATAGAAATGACCATAACTTTCACACTGGTTGCAATTATTCGTTTTCTACGATGGAAAAACTGTTGTATTTGTATTGTATTTTATGCTTCTGGCGTTCACTTCTTAGGGCCTAACTATTCGATCTGATGGAACAATACCCTAGGGTGAAGCCTAGCTTGCCCGGAACGTAGAAATGACCATAACTTTTACACTGGTAGCAATTATACGTATTATACAATGGAGAAGCTCTTGTATTTATCATGTATTTTATGCCTCTGGCGTTGACTTCTAAGGCCCTAGCTATTCGATCTAGTGGAGCAACGCCCTAGAGTGAAGCCTAGGTTGCCCGGAACGTAGAAATGAACATCACTTTCAAACTGGTTGCAATTAATCCTGTTATACGATGGAAAAACTGTAGCATTTTTATTGCATTTTATGCTTCGGGCGTTGACTTCTAAGGACCTGACTTTTCAATCTGTCGGAGCAACGCCCTAGAGTGAAGCCTAGGTTGCTCGGAATGTAGAAATGACCATAGCTTTCACACTGGTTGCAATTATTCGTTTTATACGATGGAAAAACTGTTGTATTTATATTGTATTTTATGCTTCTGGCGTTCACTTCCTAGGCCCTAGCTATTCGATCTGGTGGAAGAACGCCCTAGGGTGAAGCCTAGGTTGCCCGGAACGCAGAAATGACCATAACTTTTACACTGGTAGCAATTATTCGTTTTATACAATGGAAAAACTGTTCTATTTATTTTGTATTTTATGCTTCGGGCGTTGACTTCTAAGGCCCTAACTGTTTGATCTGGTGGAGCAACGCCCTAGGGTGAAGCCTAGGTTGCCCGGAACGTAGAAATGACCATTACCTTCACACTGTTTGCAATTATTTTCTTTTATACGATGGAAAAGCTGTTGTATTTATATCGTATTTTATGCTTCTGGCGTTGACTTCAATGGCCCTAGCTATTCGATCTAGTGGAGCAACGCCCTAGAGTGAAGCCTAGGTGGCCCGGAACGTAGAAATGACCATGTCTTTCAAACTGGTTGCTATTAATCCTGTTATACGGTGGAAAAACTGTTGTATTTTTATTGCATTTTATGCTTCGGGCGTTGACTTCTAAGGCCCTAACTATTCCATCTGTTGGAGCAACGCCCTAGAGTGAAGCCTAGGTTGCTCGGAATGTAGAAATGACCATAACTTTCACACTTGTTGCTATTACTCGTTTTATACGATGGAAAAACTGTTATATTTATATTGTATTTCAGCTTCTGGCGTTGACTTCTGAGGCCGTTGCTATTCGATGTGGTGGAAGAACGCCATAGAGTGAAGCCTAGATAGCACGGATCGTAGAAATGTCCATATCTTTCACACTGTTTGCAATTTTTCGTTTTATACGATGAAAAAACTGTTTTAATTATTTTGTATTTTATGTTTCGGGCGTTGACTTCTAAGGCCCTAACTATTCGATCTGGTGGAGCAACGCCCTAGAGTGCAGCCTAGGTTGCCCGTAACGTAGTAATGACCATAACTTTCACACTGGTTGCTATCATTCGTTTTATGTGATGGAAAAACTGTTGCATTTATATTGTATTTTATGCTTCTGGCGTTGACTTCTTAGGCACTAACTATTCGATCTGGTGGAACAACGGCCTAGGGTGAAGCCTAGGTTGCCCGGAAAGTAGAAATGACCATAACTTTCACACTGGTAGCAATTTTTCGTTTTATACGATGGAAAAACTGTTCTATTTATTTTATATTTTATGCTTCGGGCGTTGACTTCTAAGGCCCTAACTATTCGATCTGGTGGAGCAACGCCCTAGAGTGAAGCCTAGGTTGCCCGGTACGTAGAAGTGACCATCACTATCAAACTGGTTGCAATTATTTGTTTTATACGATGGAAAAGCTGTTGTACTTATATCGTATTTTATGCTTCTGGCGTTGACTTCTTAGGCCCTAACTATTCCATCTGGTGAAACAACGCCCTGGGGTGAAGCCTAGGTTGCCCGGAAAGTAGAAATGACCATAACTTTCACACTGGTAGCAATTATTCGTTTTATACGATGGAAAAACTGTTCTATTTATTTTGTATTTTATGCTTCGGGCGTTGACTTCTAAGGCCCTGACTATTCGATCTGGTAGAGCAACGCCCTAGAGTGAAGCCCAGGTTGCCCGGTACGTAGAAATGACCATAACTTTCACACTGGTTGCTATTATTCGTTTTATACGATGGAAAAACTGTTGTGTTTATATTGAATTTTATTCTTATGGCGTTGAATTCTAAGTCCCTAGCTATTCGATCTGGTGGAGCAACGCGCTAGAGTGAAACCTAGGTTACCCGGAACGTAGAAATGACAAGTACTTTCATACTGTTTGCAGTTATTCCTGTTATACGATGAAAAAACTTTTGCATCTTTATTGTATTTTATGCTTCTGGCGTTGACTTCTAAGGCCCTAGCTATTCGATTTGGTGGAGCACCGCCCCAGAGTGAAGCCTAGGTTGCCCGGAACGTAGAAATGACCATAACTTCCACACTGGTTGCAATTGTTCGTTTTATACGATGGAAAAGCTGTTGTATTTATATCGTTTTTTATGCTCCTGGCGTTGACTTCTTAGGCCCTAACTATTCCATCTGGTGGAACAATGCACTAGGGTAAAGCCCAGATTGCGCGGAACGTAGAAATGACCATAACTTTCACACTGGTAGCAATTTTTCGTTTTACACGATGGAAAAACTGTTCTATTTATTTTATATTTTATGCTTCGGGCGATGACTTCTAAGGCCCCAGCTATTCGCTCTGGTGGAGCAACGCCCTAGATTGAAGCCTAGGTTGCCCGGAACGTAGAAATGACCATCACTTAAAAACTGGTTACAAGTATTTGTTTTATACGATGGAAAAGCTGTTGTATTTATATCGTATTTTATGCTTCTGGCGTTGACTTCTTAGGACCTAACTATTCCATCTGGTGGAACAACGCCCTAGGGTGAAGCCTAGGTTGTCCGGAAAGTAGAAATGACCACAACTTTCACACTGGTAGCAATTATTCGTTTTATACGATGGAAAAACTGTTCTATTTATTTTGTATTTTATGCTTCGGGCGTTGACTTCTAAGGCCCTAACTATTCGATCTGGTAGAGCAACGCCCTAGAGTGAAGCCTAGGTTGCCCGGTAAGTAGAAATGACCATAAGTTTCATACTGGTTGCAATTATTCGTTTTATACGATGGAAAAACTGTTGTATTTATATTGTATTTTATGCTTCTGGCGTTCACTTCTTAGGCGCTAACTATTCGATCTGGTGGTACAACGCCCTAGGGAGAAGCCTAGGTTGCCCGGAACGTAGAAATGACCATAACTTTTACACTGGCAGCAATTATTCGTTTTATACAATGGAAAAACCGTTCTATTTATTTTGTATTTTATGCTTCGGGCGTTGACTTCCAAGGCCCTAACTGTTTGATCTGGTGGAGCATCGCCGTACAGTGAAGCCTAGGTTGCCCGGAACGTAGAAATGACCACAACTTTCACACTGGTTGCTATTATTCGTTGTATACGATGGAAAAACTGTTATATTTATATTGTATTTAAGCTTCTGGCGTTGACTTCTGAGGCCGTTGCTATTCGATGTGGTGGAAGAACGCCATAGAGGGAAGCCTAGGTAGCCAGGATCGTAGAAATGTCCATATCTTTCACACTGTTTGCAATTTTTGGTTGTATACGATGGAAGACCTGTTTTATTTATTTTGTATTTTACGCTTCGGGCGTTGACTTCTAAGGCCCTAACTATTCGATCTGGTGGAGCAACGCCCTAGAGTGCAGCCTAGGTTGCCCGGAACGTAGAAATGACCATAACTTTTACACTGGCAGCAATTATTCGTTTTATACAATGGAAAAACCGTTCTATTTATTTTGTATTTTATGCTTCGGGCGTTGACTTCCAAGGCCCTAACTGTTTGATCTGGTGGAGCATCGCCGTACAGTGAAGCCTAGGTTGCCCGGTACGTAGAAATGACCATCACTATCAAACTGGTTGCAATTACTTGTTTTATACGATGGAAAAGCTGTTGCTTTTATATCGTATTTTATGCTTCTGGCGCTGACTTCTTAGGCCCTAACTATTCCATCTGGTGGAACAACGCCCTGGGGTGAAGCCTAGGTTGCCCGGAAAGTAGAAATGACCATAACTTTCACACTGGTAGCAATTATTCGTTTTATACGATGGAAAAACTGTTGTATTTATATTGTATTTTATTCTTATGGCGTTGAATTCTAAGTCCGTAGCTATTCGATCTGGTGGAGCAACGCCCTAGAGTGAAACCTAGGTTACCCGGAACGTAGAAATGACAAGTACTTTCATACTGTTTGCAGTTATTCCTGTTATACGACGAAAAAACTTTTGCATCTTTATTGTATTTTATGCTTCTGGCGTTGACTTCTAAGGCCCTAGCTATTCGATTTGGTGGATTACCGCCCCAGAGTGAAGCCTAGGTTGCCCGGAACGTAGAAATGACCATAACTTCCACACTGGTTGCAATTATTCGTTTTATACGATGGAAAAGCTGTTGTATTTACATCGTTTTTTATGCACCTGGCGTTGACTTCTTAGGCCCTAACTATTCCATCTGGTGGAACAACGCGCTAGGGTAAAGCCCCGATTGCGCGGAACGTAGAAATGACCATAACTTTCACACTGGTAGCAATTTTTCGTTCTATACGATGGAAAAACTGTTCTATTTATTTTATATTTTATGCTTCGGGCGTTGACTTCTAAGGCCCTAACTATTCGATCTGGTGGAGCAACGCCCTAGAGTTAAGCCTAGGTTGCCCGGTACGTAGAAATGACCATCACTATCAAACTGGTTACAAGTATTTGTTTTATACGATGGAAAAGCTGTTGTATTTATATCGTATTTTATGCTTCTGGCGTCGACTTCTTAGGACCTAACTATTCCATCTGGTGGTACAACGCCCTAGGGTGAAGCCTAGGTTGTCCGGAAAGTAGAAATGACCATAACTTTCACACTGGTGGCAATTATTCGTTTTATACGATGGAAAAACTGTTCTATTTATTTTGTATTTTATGCTTCGGGCGTTGACTTCTAAGGCCCTAACTATGCGATCTGGTAGAGCAACGCCCTAGAGTGAAGCCTAGGTTGCCCGGTAAGTAGAAATGACCATAAGTTTCATACTGGCTGCAATTATTCGTTTTATACGATGGAAAAACTGTTTTATTTATTTTGTATCTTACGCTTCGGGCGTTGACTTCTAAGGCCCTAACTATTCGATCTGGTGGAGCAACGCCCTAGAGTGCAGCCTAGGTTGCCCGGAACGTAGAAATGACCATAGCTTTCACACTGGTTGCTATCATTCGTTTTATATGATGGAAAAACTGTTGTATTTATATTGTATTTTATGCTTCTGGCGTCCACTTCTTAGGCCCTAACTTTCGACCTGGTGGAACAACGGCCTAGGGTGAAGCCTAGGTTGCCCGGAACGTAGATATGTCCATAACTTTTACACTGGTTGCTATTATTCGTTTTATACGATGGAAAAACTGTTGTACTTATATTGTATTTTATTCTTATGGCGTTGAATTCTAAGTCCCTAGCTATTCGATCTGGTGGAGCAACGCCCTAGAGTGAAACCTAGGTTACCCGGAACGTAGAAATGACAAGTACTTTCATACTGTTTGCAGTTATTCCTGTTATACGATGAAAAAACTTTTGCATCTTTATTGTATTTTATGCTTCTGGCGTTGACTTCTAAGGCCCTAGCTATTCGATTTGGTGGAGCACCGCCCTAGAGTGAAGCCTAGGTTGCCCGGAGCGTAGAAATGACCATAACTTCCACACTGGTTGCAATTATTCGTTTTATACGATGGAAAAGGTGTTGTATTTATATCGTTTTTTATGCTCCTGGCGTTGACTTCTTAGGCCCTAACTATTCGATCTGGTGGTACAACGCCCTAGGGTGAAGCCTAGGTTGCCCGGAACGTAGAAATGACCATAACTTTTACTCTGGCAGCAATTATTCGTTTTATACAATGGAAAAACCGTTCTATTTATTTTGTATTTTATGCTCCGGGCGTTGACTTCTGAGGCCGTTGCTATTCGATGTGGTGGAAGAACGCCATAGAGGAAAGCCTAGGCAGCCCGGATCGTAGAAATGTCCATATCTTTCACACTGTTTGCAATTTTTCGTTTTATACGATGGAAAAACTGTTTTATTTATTTTGTATTTTACGCTTCGGGCGTTGACTTCTAAGGCCCTAACTATTCGATCTGGTGGAGCAACGCCCTAGAGTGCAGCCTAGGTTGCCCGGAACGAAGAAATTACCATAGCATTCACACTGGTTGCTATCATTCGTTTTATATGATGGAAAAACTGTTGTATTTATATTGTATTTTATGCTTCGGGCGTTGACTTCCAAGGCCCTAACTGTTTGATCTGGTGGAGCATCGCCGTACAGTGAAGCCTAGGTTGCCCGGTACGTAGAAATGACCATCACTATCAAACTGGTTGCAATTACTTGTTTTATACGATGGAAAAGCTGTTGCTTTTATATCGTATTTTATGCTTCTGGCGCTGACTTCTTAGGCCCTAACTATTCCATCTGGTGGAACAACGCCCTAGGGTGAAGCCTAGGTTGCCCGGAAAGTAGAAATGACCATAACTTTCACACTGGTAGCAATTTTTCGTTTTAAACGATGGAAAAACTGTTCTACTTATTTTATATTTTATGCTTCGGGCGTTGACTTCTAAGGCCCTAACTATTCGATCTGGTGGAGCAACGCCCTAGAGTGAAGCCTTGGTTGCCCGGTACGTAGAAGTGACCATCACTATCAAACTGGTTGCAATTATTTGTTTTATACGATGGAAAAGCTGTTGTATTTATATCTTATTTTATGCTTCTGGCGTTGACTTCTTAGGCATTAACTATTCCATCTGGTGGAACAACGCCCTGGGGTGAAGCCTAGGTTGCCCGGAAAGTAGAAATGACCATAACTTTCACACTGGTAGCAATTATTCGCTTTATACGATGGAAAAACTGTTGTACTTATATTGTATTTTATTCTTATGGCGTTGAATTCTAAGTCCCTAGCTATTCGATCTGGTGGAGCAACGCCCTAGAGTGAAACCTAGGTTACCCGGAACGTAGAAATGACAAGTACTTCCATACTGTTTGCAGTTATTCCTGTTATACGGTGAAAAAACTTTTGCATCTTTATTGTATTTTATGCTTCTGGCGTTGACTTCTAAGGCCCTAGCTATTCGATTTGGTGGAGCACCGCCCTAGAGTGAAGCCTAGGTTGCCCGGAACGTAGAAATGACCATAACTTCCACACTGGTTGCAATTATTCGTTTTATACGATGGAAAAGGTGTTGTATTTATATCGTTTTTTATGCTCCTGGCGTTGACTTCTTAGGCCCTAACTATTCGATCTGGTGGTACAACGCCCTAGGGTGAAGCCTAGGTTGCCCGGAACGTAGAAATGACCATAACTTTTACTCTGGCAGCAATTATTCGTTTTATACAATGGAAAAACCGTTCTATTTATTTTGTATTTTATGCTTCGGGCGTTGACTTCTGAGGCCGTTGCTATTCGATGTGGTGGAAGAACGCCATAGAGGGAAGCCTAGGCAGCCCGGATCGTAGAAATGTCCATATCTTTCACACTGTTTGCAATTTTTCGTTTTATACGATGGAAAAACTGTTTTATTTATTTTGTATTTTACGCTTCGGGCGTTGACTTCTAAGGCCCTAACTATTCGATCTGGTGGAGCAACGCCCTAGAGTGCAGCCTAGGTTGCCCGGAACGAAGAAATTACCATAGCTTTCACACTGGTTGCTATCATTCGTTTTATATGATGGAAAAACTGTTGTATTTATATTGTATTTTATGCTTCTGGCGTTCACTTCTTAGGCCCTAACTATTCCATCTGGTGGTACAACGCCCTAGGGTGAAGCCTAGGTTGTCCGGAAAGTAGAAATGACCATAACTTTCACACTGGTGGCAATTATTCGTTTTATACGATGGAAAAACTGTTCTATTTATTTTGTATTTTATGCTTCGGGCGTTGACTTCTAAGGCCCTAACTATGCGATCTGGTGGAGCAACGCCCTAGAGTTAAGCCTAGGTTGCCCGGTACGTAGAAATGACCATCACTATCAAACTGGTTACAAGTATTTGTTTTATACGATGGAAAAGCTGTTGTATTTATATCGTATTTTATGCTTCTGGCGTCGACTTCTTAGGACCTAACTATTCCATCTGGTGGTACAACGCCCTAGGGTGAAGCCTAGGTTGTCCGGAAAGTAGAAATGACCATAACTTTCACACTGGTGGCAATTATTCGTTTTATACGATGGAAAAACTGTTCTATTTATTTTGTATTTTATGCTTCGGGCGTTGACTTCTAAGGCCCTAACTATGCGATCTGGTAGAGCAACGCCCTAGAGTGAAGCCTAGGTTGCCCGGTAAGTAGAAATGACCATAAGTTTCATACTGGCTGCAATTATTCGTTTTATACGATGGAAAAACTGTTTTATTTATTTTGTATCTTACGCTTCGGGCGTTGACTTCTAAGGCCCTAACTATTCGATCTGGTGGAGCAACGCCCTAGAGTGCAGCCTAGGTTGCCCGGAACGTAGAAATGACCATAGCTTTCACACTGGTTGCTATCATTCGTTTTATATGATGGAAAAACTGTTGTATTTATATTGTATTTTATGCTTCTGGCGTCCACTTCTTAGGCCCTAACTTTCGACCTGGTGGAACAACGGCCTAGGGTGAAGCCTAGGTAGCCCGGAACGTAGATATGTCCATAACTTTTACACTGGTTGCTATTATTCGTTTTATACGATGGAAAAACTGTTGTACTTATATTGTATTTTATTCTTATGGCGTTGAATTCTAAGTCCCTAGCTATTCGATCTGGTGGAGCAACGCCCTAGAGTGAAACCTAGGTTACCCGGAACGTAGAAATGACAAGTACTTTCATACTGTTTGCAGTTATTCCTGTTATACGATGAAAAAACTTTTGCATCTTTATTGTATTTTATGCTTCTGGCGTTGACTTCTAAGGCCCTAGCTATTCGATTTGGTGGAGCACCGCCCTAGAGTGAAGCCTAGGTTGCCCGGAGCGTAGAAATGACCATAACTTCCACACTGGTTGCAATTATTCGTTTTATACGATGGAAAAGGTGTTGTATTTATATCGTTTTTTATGCTCCTGGCGTTGACTTCTTAGGCCCTAACTATTCGATCTGGTGGTACAACGCCCTAGGGTGAAGCCTAGGTTGCCCGGAACGTAGAAATGACCATAACTTTTACTCTGGCAGCAATTATTCGTTTTATACAATGGAAAAACCGTTCTATTTATTTTGTATATTATGCTTCGGGCGTTGACTGCTGAGGCCGTTGCTATTCGATGTGGTGGAAGAACGCCATAGAGGGAAGCCTAGGCAGCCCGGATCGTAGAAATGTCCATATCTTTCACACTGTTTGCAATTTTTCGTTTTATGCGATGGAAAAACTGTTTTATTTATTTTGTATTTTACGCTTCGGGCGTTGACTTCTAAGGCCCTAACTATTCGATCTGGTGGAGCAACGCCCTAGAGTGCAGCCTAGGTTGCCCGGAACGTAGAAATGACCATAGCTTTCACACTGGTTGCTATCATTCGTTTTATATGATGGAAAAACTGTTGTATTTATATTGTATTTTATGCTTCTGGCGTTCACTTCTTAGGCCCTAACTATTCGATCTGGTGGAACAACGGCCTATGGTGAAGCCTAGGTTGCCCGGAACGTAGATATGTCCATAACTTTTACACTGGTTGCTATTATTCGTTTTATACGATGGAAAAACTGTTGTACTTATATTGTATTTTATTCTTATGGCGTTGAATTCTAAGTCCCTAGCTATTCGATCTGGTGGAGCAACGCCCTAGAGTGAAACCTAGGTTACCCGGAACGTAGAAATGACAAGTACTTTCATACTGTTTGCAGTTATTCCTGTTATACGATGAAAAAACTTTTGCATCTTTATTGTATTTTATGCTTCTGGCGTTGACTTCTAAGGCCCTAGCTATTCGATTTGGTGGAGCACCGCCCTAGAGTGAAGCCTAGGTTGCCCGGAACGTAGAAATGACCATAACTTCCACACTGGTTGCAATTATTCGTTTTATACGATGGAAAAGGTGTTGTATTTATATCGTTTTTTATGCTCCTGGCGTTGACTTCTTAGGCCCTAACTATTCGATCTGGTGGTACAACGCCCTAGGGTGAAGCCTAGGTTGCCCGGAACGTAGAAATGACCATAACTTTTACTCTGGCAGCAATTATTCGTTTTATACAATGGAAAAACCGTTCTATTTATTTTGTATTTTATGCTTCGGGCGTTGACTTCCAAGGCCCTAACTGTTTGATCTGGTGGAGCATCGCCGTACAGTGAAGCCTAGGTTGCCCGGTACGTAGAAATGACCATCACTATCAAACTGGTTGCAATTACTTGTTTTATACGATGGAAAAGCTGTTGCTTTTATATCGTATTTTATGCTTCTGGCGCTGACTTCTTAGGCCCTAACTATTCCATCTGGTGGAACAACGCCCCAGGGTGAAGCCTAGGTTGCCCGGAAAGTAGAAATGACCATAACTTTCACACTGGTAGCAATTTTTCGTTTTAAACGATGGAAAAACTGTTCTACTTATTTTATATTTTATGCTTCGGGCGTTGACTTCTAAGGCCCTAACTATTCGATCTGGTGGAGCAACGCCCTAGAGTGAAGCCTAGGTTGCCCGGTACGTAGAAGTGACCATCACTATCAAACTGGTTGCAATTATTTGTTTTATACGATGGAAAAGCTGTTGTATTTATATCGTATTTTATGCTTCTGGCGTTGACTTCTTAGGCATTAACTATTCCATCTGGTGGAACAACGCCCTGGGGTGAAGCCTAGGTTGCCCGGAAAGTAGAAATGACCATAACTTTCACACTGGTAGCAATTATTCGCTTTATACGATGGAAAAACTGTTGTACTTATATTGTATTTTATTCTTATGGCGTTGAATTCTAAGTCCCTAGCTATTCGATCTGGTGGAGCAACGCCCTAGAGTGAAACCTAGGTTACCCGGAACGTAGAAATGACAAGTACTTTCATACTGTTTGCAGTTATTCCTGTTATACGGTGAAAAAACTTTTGCATCTTTATTGTATTTTATGCTTCTGGCGTTGACTTCTAAGGCCCTAGCTATTCGATTTGGTGGAGCACCGCCCTAGAGTGAAGCCTAGGTTGCCCGGAACGTAGAAATGACCATAACTTCCACACTGGTTGCAATTATTCGTTTTATACGATGGAAAAGGTGTTGTATTTATATCGTTTTTTATGCTCCTGGCGTTGACTTCTTAGGCCCTAACTATTCGATCTGGTGGTACAACGCCCTAGGGTGAAGCCTAGGTTGCCCGGAACGTAGAAATGACCATAACTTTTACTCTGGCAGCAATTATTCGTTTTATACAATGGAAAAACCGTTCTATTTATTTTGTATTTTATGCTTCGGGCGTTGACTTCTGAGGCCGTTGCTATTCGATGTGGTGGAAGAACGCCATAGAGGGAAGCCTAGGCAGCCCGGATCGTAGAAATGTCCATATCTTTCACACTGTTTGCAATTTTTCGTTTTATACGATGGAAAAACTGTTTTATTTATTTTGTATTTTACGCTTCGGGCGTTGACTTCTAAGGCCCTAACTATTCGATCTGGTGGAGCAACGCCCTAGAGTGCAGCCTAGGTTGCCCGGAACGTAGAAATGACCATAGCTTTCACACTGGTTGCTATCATTCGTTTTATATGATGGAAAAACTGTTGTATTTATATTGTATTTTATGCTTCTGGCGTTCACTTCTTAGGCCCTAACTATTCGATCTGGTGGAACAACGGCCTATGGTGAAGCCTAGGTTGCCCGGAACGTAGAAATGTCCATAACTTTTACACTGGTTGCAATTATTCGTTTTATACAATAGAAAAACTGTTTTATTTATTTTGTATCTTACGCTTCGGGCGTTGACTTCTAAGGCCCTAACTATTCGATCTGGTGGAGCAACGCCCTAGAGTGCAGCCTAGGTTGCCCGGAACGTAGAAATGACCATAGCTTTCACACTGGTTGCTATCATTCGTTTTATATGATGGAAAAACTGTTGTATTTATATTGTATTTTATGCTTCTGGCGTCCACTTCTTAGGCCCTAACTTTCGACCTGGTGGAACAACGGCCTAGGGTGAAGCCTAGGTTGCCCGGAACGTAGATATGTCCATAACTTTTACACTGGTTGCTATTATTCGTTTTATACGATGGAAAAACTGTTGTACTTATATTGTATTTTATTCTTATGGCGTTGAATTCTAAGTCCCTAGCTATTCGATCTGGTGGAGCAACGCCCTAGAGTGAAACCTAGGTTACCCGGAACGTAGAAATGACAAGTACTTTCATACTGTTTGCAGTTATTCCTGTTATACGATGAAAAAACTTTTGCATCTGTATTGTATTTTATGCTTCTGGCGTTGACTTCTAAGGCCCTAGCTATTCGATTTGGTGGAGCACCGCCCTAGAGTGAAGCCTAGGTTGCCCGGAACGTAGAAATGACCATAACTTCCACACTGTTTGCAATTATTTTCTTTTATACGATGGAAAAGCTGTTGTATTTATATCGTATTTTATGCTTCTGGCGTTGACTTGTATGGCCCTAGCTATTCGATCTAGTGGAGCAACGCCCTAGAGTGAAGCCTAGGTGGCCCGGAACGTAGAAATGACCATCACTTTCAAACTGGTTGCAATTAATCCTGTTATACGATGGAAAAACTGTTGTATTTTTATTGCATTTTATGCTTCGGGCGTTGACTTCTAAGGCCCTAACTATTCAATCTGTTGGAGCAACGCCCTAGAGTGAAGCCTAGGTTGCTCGGAATGTTGAAATGACCATAACTTTCACACTGGTTGCTATTATTCGTTTTATACGATGGAAAAACTGTTATATTTATATTGTATTTAAGCTTCTGGCGTTGACTTCTGAGGCCGTTGCTATTCGATGTGGTGGAAGAACGCCATAGAGTGAAGCCTAGGTAGCCCGGATCGTAGAAATGTCCATATATTTCACACTGTTTACAATTTTTCGTTTTATACGATGGAAAAACTGTTTTATTTATTTTGTATTTTATGTTTCGGGCGTTGACTTCTAAGGCCCTAACTATTCGATCTGGTGGAGCAACGCCCTAGAGTGCAGCCTAGGTTGCCCGTAACGTAGAAATGACCATGACTTTCACACTGGTTGCTATCATTCGTTTTATATGATGGAAAAACTGTTGTATTTATATTGTATTTTATGCTTCTGGCGTTCACTTCTTAGGCCCTAACTATTCGATCTGGTGGAACAACGGCCTAGGGTGAAGCCTAGGTTGCCCGGAAAGTAGAAATGACCATAACTTTCACACCGGTAGCAATTTTTCGTTTTATACGATGGAAAAACTGTTCTATTTACTTTATATTTTTTGCTTCGGGCGTTGACTTCTATGGCCCTAACTATTCGATCTGGTGGAGCAACGCCCTAGAGTGAAGCCTAGGTTGCCCGGTACGTAGAAGTGACCATCACTATCAAACTGGTTGCAATTGTTTGTTTTATACGATGGAAAAGCTGTTGTATTTATATCGTATTTTATGCTTCTGGCGTCGACTTCTTAGGACCTAACTATTCCATCTGGTGGAACAACGGCCTGGGGTGAAGCCTAGGTTGCCCGGAAAGTAGAAATGACCATAACTTTCACACTGGTAGCAATTATTCGCTTTATACGATGGAAAAACTGTTCTATTTATTTTGTATTTTATGCTTCGGGCGTTGACTTCTAAGGCCCTAACTATTCGATCTGGTAGAGCAACGCCCTAGAGTGAAGCCCAGGTTGCCCGGTACGTAGAAATGACCATAACATTCACACTGGTTGCTATTATTCGTTTTATACGATGGAAAAACTGTTGTACTTATATTGTATTTTATTCTTATGGCGTTGAATTCTAAGTCCCTAGCTATTCGATCTGGTGGAGCAACGCCCTAGAGTGAAAGCCAGGTTACCCGGAACGTAGAAATGACAAGTACTTTCATCCTGTTTGCAGTTATTCCTGTTATAGGATGAAAAAACTTTTGCATCTTTATTGTATTTTATGCTGCTGGCGTTGGCTTCTAAGGCCCTAGCTATTCGATTTGGTGGAGCACCGACCTAGAGTGAAGCCTAGGTTGCCCGGAACGTAGAAATGACCATAACTTCCACACTGGTTGCAATTATTCGTTTTATACGATGGAAAAGCTTATGTATTTATATCGTTTTTTATGCTCCTGGCGTTGACTTCTTAGGCCCTAACTATTCCATCTGGTGGAACAACGCACTAGGGTAAAGCCCAGATTGCGCGGAACGTAGAAATGACCATAACTTTCACACTGGTAGCAATCTTTCGTTTTATACGATGGAAAAACTGTTCTATTTATTTTATATTTTATGCTTCGGGCGTTGACTTCTAAGGCCCTAACTGTTCGATCTGGTGGAGCAACGCCCTAGAGTGAAGCCTAGGTTGCCCGGTACGTAGAAATGACCATCACTATCAAACTGGTTACAAGTATTTGTTTTATGCGATGGAAAAGCTGTTGTATTTATATCGTATTTTATGCTTCTGGCGTTGACTTCTTAGGACCTAACTATTCCATCTGGTGGAACAACGCCCTAGGGTGAAGCCTAGGTTGTCCGGAAAGTAGAAATGACCATAACTTTCACACTGGTGGCAATTATTCGTTTTATACGATGGAAAAACTGTTCTATTTATTTTGTATTTTATGCTTCGGGCGTTGACTTCTAAGGCCCTAACTATTCGATCTGGTAGAGAAACGCCCTAGAGTGAAGCCTAGGTTGCCCGGTAAGTAGAAATGACCATAAGTTTCACACTGGTTGCAATTATTCGTCTTATACGATGCAAAAACTGTTTTATTTATTTTGTATTTTACGCTTCGGGCGTTGAATTCTAAGGCCCTAACTATTCGATCTGGTGGAGCAACGCCCTAGAGTGCAGCCTAGGTTGCCCGGAACGTAGAAATGACCATAGCTTTCGCACTGGTTGCTATCATTCGTTTTATATGATGGAAAAACTGTTGTATTTATATTGTATTTTATGCTTCTGGCGTCCACTTCTTAGGCCCTAACTTTCGATCTGGTGGAACAACGGCCTAGGGTGAAGCCTAGGTTGCCCGGAACGTAGAAATGTCCATAACTTTTACACTGGTTGCTATTATTCGTTTTATACGATGGAAAAACTGTTGTACTTATATTGTATTTTATTCTTATGGCGTTGAATTCTAAGTCCCTAGCTATTCGATCTGGTGGAGCAACGCCCTAGAGTGAAACCTAGGTTACCCGGAACGTAGAAATGACAAATACTTTCCTACTGTTTGCAGTTATTCCTGTTATACGATGAAAAAACTTTTGCATCTTTATTGTATTTTATGCTTCTGGCGTTGACTTTTAGGGCCCTAGCTATTCGATTTGGTGGAGCACCGCCCTAGAGTGAAGCCTAGGTTGCCCGGAACGTAGAAACGACCATAACTTCCACACTGGTTGCAATTATTCGTTTTATACGATGGAAAAGCTGTTGTATTTATATCGTTTTTTATGCTCCTGGCGTTGACTTCTTAGGCCCTAACTATTCGATCTGGTGGTACAACGCCCTAGGGTGAAGCCTAGGTTGCCCGGAACGTAGAAATGACCATAACTTTTACTCTGGCAGCAATTATTCGTTTTATACAATGGAAGAACCGTTCTATTTATTTTGTATTTTATGCTTCGGGCGTTGACTTCTGAGGCCGTTGCTATTCGATGTGGTGGAAGAACGCCATAGAGGGAAGCCTAGGTAGCCCGGATCGTAGAAATGTCCATATCCTTCACACTGTTTGCAATTTTTCGTTTTATACGGTGGAAAAACTGTTTTATTTATTTTGTATTTTACGCTTCGGGCGTTGACTTCTAAGGCCCTAACTATTCGATCTGGTGGAGCAACGCTCTAGGATGCAGCCTAGGTTGCCCGGAACGTAGAAATGACCATAGCTTTCACACTGGTTGCTATCATTCGTTTTATATGATGGAAAAACTGTTGTATTTATATTGTATTTTATGCTTCTGGCGTTTACTTCTTAGGCCCTAACTATTCGATCTGGTGGAACAACGGCCTAGGGTGAAGCCTAGGTTGCCCGGTACGTAGAAATGACTATCACTTTCAAACTGGTTGCAATTAATCCTGTTATACGATGGAAAAACAGATGTATTTTTATTGCATTTTATGCTTCGGGTGTTGACTTCTAAGGACCTGACTATTCAATCTGTCGGAGCAACGCCCTAGCGTGAAGCCTAGGTTGCTCGGAATGTAGAAGTTACCATAGCTTTTACACTGGTAGCAATTATTCGTTTTATACAAAGGAAAAACTGTTCTATTTATTTTGTATTTTATGCTTCGGGCGTTGACTTCTAAGGACCTAACTATTCGATCTGGTGGAGCAACGCCCTCGAGTGAAGCCTAGGTTTCCCGGAACGTAGAAATGACCATTACCTTCAAACAGTTTGCAATTATTTTCTTTTATACGATGGAAAAAGCTGTTGTATTTATATCGTATTTTATGCTTCTGGCGTTGACTTCTATGGACCTAGCTATTCGATCTAGTGGAGCAACGTCCTAGAGTGAAGCCTAGGTTGCCCGGAACGTAGAAATGAACATCACTTTCAAACTGGTTGCAATTAATCCTGTTATACGATGGAAAAACTGTTGTACTTATATTGTATTTTATTCTTATGGCGTTGAATTCTAAGTCCCTAGCTATTCGATCTGGTGGAGCAACGCCCTAGAGTGAAGCCTAGGTTGCCCGGAACGTAGAAATGACCATTACCTTCACACTGTTTGCAATTATTTTCTTTTATACGATGGAAAAGCTGTTGTATTTATATCGTATTTTATGCTTCTGGCGTTGACTTGTATGGCCCTAGCTATTCGATCTAGTGGAGCAACGCCCTAGAGTGAAGCCTAGGTGGCCCGGAACGTAGAAATGACCATCACTTTCAAACTGGTTGCAATTAATCCTGTTATACGATGGAAAAACTGTTGTATTTTTATTGCATTTTATGCTTCGGGCGTTGACTTCTAAGGCCCTAACTATTCAATCTGTTGGAGCAACGCCCTAGAGTGAAGCCTAGGTTGCTCGGAATGTTGAAATGACCATAACTTTCACACTGGTTGCTATTATTCGTTTTATACGATGGAAAAACTGTTATATTTATATTGTATTTAAGCTTCTGGCGTTGACTTCTGAGGCCGTTGCTATTCGATGTGGTGGAAGAACGCCATAGAGTGAAGCCTAGGTAGCCCGGATCGTAGAAATGTCCATATCTTTCACACTGTTTACAATTTTTCGTTTTATACGATGGAAAAACTGTTTTATTTATTTTGTATTTTATGTTTCGGGCGTTGACTTCTAAGGCCCTAACTATTCGATCTGGTGGAGCAACGCCCTAGAGTGCAGCCTAGGTTGCCCGTAACGTAGAAATGACCATGACTTTCACACTGGTTGCTATCATTCGTTTTATATGATGGAAAAACTGTTGTATTTATATTGTATTTTATGCTTCTGGCGTTCACTTCTTAGGCCCTAACTATTCGATCTGGTGGAACAACGGCCTAGGGTGAAGCCTAGGTTGCCCGGAAAGTAGAAATGACCATAACTTTCACACCGGTAGCAATTTTTCGTTTTATACGATGGAAAAACTGTTCTATTTACTTTATATTTTTTGCTTCGGGCGTTGACTTCTATGGCCCTAACTATTCGATCTGGTGGAGCAACGCCCTAGAGTGAAGCCTAGGTTGCCCGGTACGTAGAAGTGACCATCACTATCAAACTGGTTGCAATTGTTTGTTTTATACGATGGAAAAGCTGTTGTATTTATATCGTATTTTATGCTTCTGGCGTCGACTTCTTAGGACCTAACTATTCCATCTGGTGGAACAACGGCCTGGGGTGAAGCCTAGGTTGCCCGGAAAGTAGAAATGACCATAACTTTCACACTGGTAGCAATTATTCGCTTTATACGATGGAAAAACTGTTCTATTTATTTTGTATTTTATGCTTCGGGCGTTGACTTCTAAGGCCCTAACTATTCGATCTGGTAGAGCAACGCCCTAGAGTGAAGCCCAGGTTGCCCGGTACGTAGAAATGACCATAACATTCACACTGGTTGCTATTATTCGTTTTATACGATGGAAAAACTGTTGTACTTATATTGTATTTTATTCTTATGGCGTTGAATTCTAAGTCCCTAGCTATTCGATCTGGTGGAGCAACGCCCTAGAGTGAAAGCCAGGTTACCCGGAACGTAGAAATGACAAGTACTTTCATCCTGTTTGCAGTTATTCCTGTTATACGATGAAAAAACTTTTGCATCTTTATTGTATTTTATGCTGCTGGCGTTGGCGTCTAAGGCCCTAGCTATTCGATTTGGTGGAGCACCGACCTAGAGTGAAGCCTAGGTTGCCCGGAACGTAGAAATGACCATAACTTCCACACTGGTTGCAATTATTCGTTTTATACGATGGAAAAGCTTATGTATTTATATCGTTTTTTATGCTCCTGGCGTTGACTTCTTAGGCCCTAACTATTCCATCTGGTGGAACAACGCACTAGGGTAAAGCCCAGATTGCGCGGAACGTAGAAATGACCATAACTTTCACACTGGTAGCAATCTTTCGTTTTATACGATGGAAAAACTGTTCTATTTATTTTATATTTTATGCTTCGGGCGTTGACTTCTAAGGCCCTAACTGTTCGATCTGGTGGAGCAACGCCCTAGAGTGAAGCCTAGGTTGCCCGGTACGTAGAAATGACCATCACTATCAAACTGGTTACAAGTATTTGTTTTATGCGATGGAAAAGCTGTTGTATTTATATCGTATTTTATGCTTCTGGCGTTGACTTCTTAGGACCTAACTATTCCATCTGGTGGAACAACGCCCTAGGGTGAAGCCTAGGTTGTCCGGAAAGTAGAAATGACCATAACTTTCACACTGGTGGCAATTATTCGTTTTATACGATGGAAAAACTGTTCTATTTATTTTGTATTTTATGCTTCGGGCGTTGACTTCTAAGGCCCTAACTATTCGATCTGGTAGAGAAACGCCCTAGAGTGAAGCCTAGGTTGCCCGGTAAGTAGAAATGACCATAAGTTTCACACTGGTTGCAATTATTCGTCTTATACGATGCAAAAACTGTTTTATTTATTTTGTATTTTACGCTTCGGGCGTTGACTTCTAAGGCCCTAACTATTCGATCTGGTGGAGCAACGCCCTAGAGTGCAGCCTAGGTTGCCCGGAACGTAGAAATGACCATAGCTTTCACACTGGTTGCTATCATTCGTTTTATATGATGGAAAAACTGTTGTATTTATATTGTATTTTATGCTTCTGGCGTCCACTTCTTAGGCCCTAACTTTCGATCTGGTGGAACAACGGCCTAGGGTGAAGCCTAGGTTGCCCGGAACGTAGAAATGTCCATAACTTTTACACTGGTTGCTATTATTCGTTTTATACGATGGAAAAACTGTTGTACTTATATTGTATTTTATTCTTATGGCGTTGAATTCTAAGTCCCTAGCTATTCGATCTGGTGGAGCAACGCCCTAGAGTGAAACCTAGGTTACCCGGAACGTAGAAATGACAAATACTTTCCTACTGTTTGCAGTTATTCCTGTTATACGATGAAAAAACTTTTGCATCTTTATTGTATTTTATGCTTCTGGCGTTGACTTTTAGGGCCCTAGCTATTCGATTTGGTGGAGCACCGCCCTAGAGTGAAGCCTAGGTTGCCCGGAACGTAGAAACGACCATAACTTCTACACTGGTTGCAATTATTCGTTTTATACGATGGAAAAGCTGTTGTATTTATATCGTTTTTTATGCTCCTGGCGTTGACTTCTTAGGCCCTAACTATTCGATCTGGTGGTACAACGCCCTAGGGTGAAGCCTAGGTTGCCCGGAACGTAGAAATGACCATAACTTTTACTCTGGCAGCAATTATTCGTTTTATACAATGGAAGAACCGTTCTATTTATTTTGTATTTTATGCTTCGGGCGTTGACTTCTGAGGCCGTTGCTATTCGATGTGGTGGAAGAACGCCATAGAGGGAAGCCTAGGTAGCCCGGATCGTAGAAATGTCCATATCCTTCACACTGTTTGCAATTTTTCGTTTTATACGATGGAAAAACTGTTTTATTTATTTTGTATTTTACGCTTCGGGCGTTGACTTCTAAGGCCCTAACTATTCGATCTGGTGGAGCAACGCTCTAGGATGCAGCCTAGGTTGCCCGGAACGTAGAAATGACCATAGCTTTCACACTGGTTGCTATCATTCGTTTTATATGATGGAAAAACTGTTGTATTTATATTGTATTTTATGCTTCTGGCGTTCACTTCTTAGGCCCTAACTATTCGATCTGGTGGAACAACGGCCTAGGGTGAAGCCTAGGTTGCCCGGTACGTAGAAATGACTATCACTTTCAAACTGGTTGCAATTAATCCTGTTATACGATGGAAAAACAGATGTATTTTTATTGCATTTTATGCTTCGGGTGTTGACTTCTAAGGACCTGACTATTCAATCTGTCGGAGCAACGCCCTAGCGTGAAGCCTAGGTTGCTCGGAATGTAGAAGTTACCATAGCTTTTACACTGGTAGCAATTATTCGTTTTATACAAAGGAAAAACTGTTCTATTTATTTTGTATTTTATGCTTCGGGCGTTGACTTCTAAGGACCTAACTATTCGATCTGGTGGAGCAACGCCCTCGAGTGAAGCCTAGGTTTCCCGGAACGTAGAAATGACCATTACCTTCAAACAGTTTGCAATTATTTTCTTTTATACGATGGAAAAAGCTGTTGTATTTATATCGTATTTTATGCTTCTGGCGTTGACTTCTATGGACCTAGCTATTCGATCTAGTGGAGCAACGTCCTAGAGTGAAGCCTAGGTTGCCCGGAACGTAGAAATGAACATCACTTTCAAACTGGTTGCAATTAATCCTGTTATACGATGGAAAAACTGTTGCATTTTTATTGCATTTTATGCTTCGGGCGTTGACTTCTAAGGACCTGACTATTCAATCTGTCGGAGCAACGCCCTAGAGTGAAGCCTAGGTTGCTCGGTATGTAGAAATGACCATAGCTTTCACACTGGTTGCAATTATTCGTTTTATACGATGGAAAAACTGTTGCATTTATATTGTATTTTATGCTTCTGGCGTTCACTTCCTAGGCCCTAGCTATTCGATCTGGTGGAACAACGCCTTAGGGTGAAGCCTAGGTTGCCCGGAACGCAGAAATGACAATAACTTTTACACTGGTAGCAATTATTCGTTTTATACAATGGAAAAACTGTTCTATTTATTTTGTATTTTATGCTTCGGGCGTTGACTTCTAAGGCACTAACTGTTTGATCTGGTGGAGCAACGCCCTAGGGTGAAGCCTAGGTTGCCCGGAACGTAGAAATGCCCATTACCTTCACACTGTTTGCAATTATTTTCTTTTATACGATGGAAAAGCTGTTGTATTTATATCGTATTTTATGCTTCTGGCGTTGACTTCAATGGCCCTAACTATTCCATCTGGTGGAACAACGCCCTGGGGTGAAGCCTAGGTTGCCCGGAAAGTAGAAATGATCATAACTTTCACACTGGTAGCAATTATTCGTTTTATGCGATGGAAAAACTGTTCTATTTATTTTGTATTTTATGCTTCGGGCGTTGACTTCTAAGGCCCTAACTATTCGATCTGGTAGAGCAACGCCCTAGAGTGAAACCTAGGTTACCCGGAACGTAAAAATGACAAGTACTTTCATACTGTTAGCAGTTATTCATGTTATACGATGAAAAAACTTTTGCATCTTTATTGTATTTTATTCTTCTGGCGTTGACTTCTAAGGCCCTAGCTATTCGATTTGGTGGAGCACCGCCCTAGAGTGAAGCCTAGGTTGCCCGGAACGTAGAAATGACCATAACTTCCACACAGGTTGCAATTATTCGTTTTATACGATGGAAAAGCTGTTGTATTTATATCGTTTTTTATGCTCCTGGCGTTGACTTCTTAGGCCCTAACTATTCGATCTGGTGGTACAACGTCCTAGGGTGAAGCCTAGGTTGCCCGGAACGTAGAAATGACCATAACTTTTACACTGGCAGCAATTATTCGTTTTATACGATGGAAAAACTGTTATATTTATTTTATATTTTATGATTCGGGCGTTGACTTCTAAGGCCCTAACTATTCGATCTGGTGGAGCAACGCCCTAGAGTGAAGCCTAGGTTGCCCGGTACGTAGAAGTGACCATCACTATCAAACTGGTTGCAATTATTTGTTTTATACGATGGAAAAGCTGTTGTATTTATATCGTATTTTATGATTCTGGCGTTGACTTCTTAGGCCCTAACTATTCCATCTGGTGAAACAACGCCCTGGGGTGAAGCCTAGGTTGCCCGGAAAGTAGAAATGACCATAACTTTCACATTGGTTGCTATTATTCGTTTTATACAATGGAAAAACTGTTGTGTTTATATTGAATTTTATTCTTATGGCGTTGAATTCTAAGTCCCTAGCTATTCGATCTGGTGGAGCAACGCCCTAGAGTGAAGCCTAGGTTGCCCGGTACGTAGAAATGACCATCACTATCAAACTGGTTGCAATTACTTGTTTTATACGATGGAAAAGCTGTTGTATTTATATCGTATTTTATGCTTCTGGGGCTGACTTCTTAGGCCCTAGCTGTTCCATCTGGTGGAACAACGCCCTAGGGTGAAGCCTAGGTTGCCCGGAAAGTAGAAATGACCATAACTTTCACACTAGTAGCAATTTTTCGTTTTATACGATGGAAAAACTGTTATATTTATTTTATATTTTATGATTCGGGCGTTGACTTCTAAGGCTCTAACTATTCGATCTGGTGGAGCAACGCCCTAGAGTGAAGCCTAGGTTGCCCGGTACGTAGAAGTGACCATCACTATCAAACTGGTTGCAATTATTTGTTTTATACGATGGAAAAGCTGTTGTATTTATATCGTATTTTATGATTCTGGCGTTGACTTCTTCGGCCCTAACTATTCCATCTGGTGAAACAACGCCCTGGGGTGAAGCCTAGGTTGCACGGAAAGTAGAAATGACCATAACTTTCACACTGGTAGCAATTATTCGTTTTATCCGATGGAAAAACTGTTCTATTTATTTTGTATTTTATGCTTCGGGCGTTGACTTCTAAGGCCCTAACTATTCGATCTGGTAGAGCAACGCCCTAGAGTGAAGCCCAGGTTGCCCGGTACGTAGAAATGACCATAACTTTCACATTGGTTGCTATTATTCGTTTTATACAATGGAAAAACTGTTGTGTTTATATTGAATTTTATTCTTATGGCGTTGAATTCTAAGTCCCTAGCTATTCGATCTGGTGGAGCAACGCCCTAGAGTGAAACCTAGGTTACCCGGAACGTAGAAATGACAAGTACTTTCATACTGTTTGCAGTTATTCCTGTTATACGATGAAAAAACTTTTGCATCTTTATTGTATTTTATGCTTCCGGCGTTGACTTCTAAGGCCCTAGCTATTCGATTTGGTGGAGCACCGCCCCAGAGTGAAGCCTAGGTTGCCCGGAACGTAGAAATGACCATAACTTCCACACTGGTTGCAATTATTCGTTTTATACGATGGAAAGCTGTTGTATTTATATCGTTTTTTATGCTCCTGGCGTTGACTTCTTAGGCCCTAACTATTCCATCTGGTGGAACAATGCACTAGGGTAAAGCCCAGGTTGCGCGGAACGTAGAAATGACCATAACATTCACACTGGTAGCAATTTTTTGTTTTACACGATGGAAAAACTGTTCTATTTATTTTATATTTTATGCTTCGGGCGTTGACTTCTAAGCCCCCAGCTATTCGCTCTGGTGGAGCAACGCCCTAGAGTGAAGCCTAGGTTGCCCGGAACGTAGAAATGACCATCACTATCAAACTGGTTACAAGTATTTGTTTTATACGATGGAAAAGCTGTTGTATTTATATCGTATTTTATGCTTCTGGCGTTGACTTCTTAGGACCTAACTATTCCATCTGGTGGAACAACGCCCTAGGGTGAAGCCTAGGTTGTCCGGAAAGTAGAAATGACCATAACTTTCACACTGGTAGCAATTATTCGTTTTATACGATGGAAAAACTGTTCTATTTATTTTGTATTTTATGCTTCGGGCGTTGACTTCTAAGGCCCTAACTATTCGATCTGGTAGAGCAACGCCCTAGAGTGAAGCCTAGGTTGCCCGGTAAGTAGAAATGACCATAAGTTTCATACTGGCTGCAATTATTCGTTTTATACGATGGAAAAACTGTTGTATTTATATTGTATTTTATGCTTCTGGCGTTCACTTCTTAGGCACTAACTATTCGATCTGGTGGTATAACGCCCTAGGGAGAAGCCTAGGTTGCCCGGAACGTAGAGATGACCATAACTTTTACACTGGCAGCAATTATTCGTTTTATACAATGGAAAAACCGTTCTATTTATTTTGTATTTTATGCTTCGGGCGTTGACTTCCAAGGCCCTAACGGTTTGATCTGGTGGAGCATCGCAGTACAGTGAAGCCTAGGTTGCCCGGAACGTAGAAATGACCACAACTTTCACACTGGTTGCTATTATTCGTTGTATACGATGGAAAAACTGTTATATTTATATTGTATTTAAGCTTCTGGCGTTGACTTCTGAGGCCGTTGCTATTCGATGTGGTGGAAGAACGCCATAGAGGGAAGCCTAGGTAGCCAGGATCGTAGAAATGTCCATACCTTTCACACTGTTTGCAATTTTTGGTTGTATACGATGGAAAAACTGTTTTATTTATTTTGTATTTTACGCTTCGGGCGTTGACTTCTAAGGCCCTAACTATTCGATCTGGTGGAGCAACGCCCTAGAGTGCAGCCTAGGTTGCCCGGAACGTAGAAATGACCATAACTTTCACACTGGTAGCAATTATTCGTTTTATGCGATGGAAAAACTGTTCTATTTATTTTGTATTTTATGCTTCGGGCGTTGACTTCTAAGGCCCTAACTATTCGATCTGGTAGAGCAACGCCCTAGAGTGAAACCTAGGTTACCCGGAACGTAAAAATGACAAGTGCTCTCATACTGTTAGCAGTTATTCATGTTATACGATGAAAAAACTTTTGCATCTTTATTGTATTTTATTCTTCTGGCGTTGACTTCTAAGGCCCTAGCTATTCGATTTGGTGGAGCACCGCCCTAGAGTGAAGCCTAGGTTGCCCGGAACGTAGAAATGACCATAACTTCCACACTGGTTGCAATTATTCGTTTTATACGATGGAAAAGCTGTTGTATTTATATCGTTTTTTATGCTCCTGGCGTTGACTTCTTAGGCCCTAACTATTCGATCTGGTGGTACAACGTCCTAGGGTGAAGCCTAGGTTGCCCGGAACGTAGAAATGACCATAACTTTTACACTGGCAGCAATTATTCGTTTTATACAATAGAAAAACTGTTCTATTTATTTTATATTTTATGCTTCGGGCGTTGACTTCTAAGGCCCTAACTATTCGATCTGGTGGAGCAACGCCCTAGAGTGAAGCCTAGGTTGCCCGGTACGTAGAAATGACCATCACTATCAAACTGGTTGCAATTACTTGTTTTATACGATGGAAAAGCTGTTGTATTTATATCGTATTTTATGCTTCTGGCGCTGACTTCTTAGGCCCTAGCTGTTCCATCTCGTGGAACAACGCCCTAGGGTGAAGCCTAGGTTGCCCGGAAAGTAGAAATGACCATAACTTTCACACTGGTAGCAATTTTTCGTTTTATACGATGGAAAAACTGTTATATTTATTTTATATTTTATGATTCGGGCGTTGACTTCTAAGGCCCTAACTATTCGATCTGGTGGAGCAACGCCCTAGAGTGAAGCCTAGGTTGCCCGGTACGTAGAAGTGACCATCACTATCAAACTGGTTGCAATTATTTGTTTTATACGATGGAAAAGCTGTTGTATTTATATCGTATTTTATGATTCTGGCGTTGACTTCTTAGGCCCTAACTATTCCATCTGGTGAAACAACGCCCTGGGGTGAAGCCTAGGTTGCCCGGAAAGTAGAAATGACCATAACTTTCACACTGGTAGCAATTATTCGTTTTATCCGATGGAAAAACTGTTCTATTTATTTTGTATTTTATGCTTCGGGCGTTGACTTCTAAGGCCCTAACTATTCGATCTGGTAGAGCAACGCCCTAGAGTGAAGCCCAGGTTGCCGGGTACGTAGAAATGACCATAACTTTCACATTGGTTGCTATTATTCGTTTTATACAATGGAAAAACTGTTGTGTTTATATTGAATTTTATTCTTATGGCGTTGAATTCTAAGTCCCTAGCTATTCGATCTGGTGGAGCAACGCCCTAGACTGAAACCTAGGTTACCCGGAACGTAGAAATGACAAGTACTTTCATACTGTTTGCAGTTATTCCTGCTATACGATGAAAAAACTTTTGCATCTTTATTGTATTTTATGCTTCCGGCGTTGACTTCTAAGGCCCTAGCTATTCGATTTGGTGGAGCACCGCCCCAGAGTGAAGCCTAGGTTGCCCGGAACGTAGAAATGACCATAACTTCCACACTGGTTGCAATTATTCGTTTTATACGATGGAAAGCTGTTGTATTTATATCGTTTTTTATGCTCCTGGCGTTGACTTCTTAGGCCCTAACTATTCCATCTGGTGGAACAATGCACTAGGGTAAAGCCCAGGTTGCGCGGAACGTAGAAATGACCATAACATTCACACTGGTAGCAATTTTTTGTTTTACACGATGGAAAAACTGTTCTATTTATTTTATATTTTATGCTTCGGGCGTTGACTTCTAAGCCCCCAGCTATTCGCTCTGGTGGAGCAACGCCCTAGAGTGAAGCCTAGGTTGCCCGGAACGTAGAAATGACCATCACTATCAAACTGGTTACAAGTATTTGTTTTATACGATGGAAAAGCTGTTGTATTTATATCGTATTTTATGCTTCTGGCGTTGACTTCTTAGGACCTAACTATTCCATCTGGTGGAACAACGCCCTAGGGTGAAGCCTAGGTTGTCCGGAAAGTAGAAATGACCATAACTTTCACACTGGTAGCAATTATTCGTTTTATACGATGGAAAAACTGTTCTATTTATTTTGTATTTTATGCTTCGGGCGTTGACTTCTAAGGCCCTAACTATTCGATCTGGTAGAGCAACGCCCTAGAGTGAAGCCTAGGTTGCCCGGTAAGTAGAAATGACCATAAGTTTCATACTGGCTGCAATTATTCGTTTTATACGATGGAAAAACTGTTGTATTTATATTGTATTTTATGCTTCTGGCGTTCACTTCTTAGGCACTAACTATTCGATCTGGTGGTACAACGCCCTAGGGAGAAGCCTAGGTTGCCCGGAACGTAGAGATGACCATAACTTTTACACTGGCAGCAATTATTCGTTTTATACAATGGAAAAACCGTTCTATTTATTTTGTATTTTATACTTCGGGCGTTGACTTCCAAGGCCCTAACGGTTTGATCTGGTGGAGCATCGCAGTACAGTGAAGCCTAGGTTGCCCGGAACGTAGAAATGACCACAACTTTCACACTGGTTGCTATTATTCGTTGTATACGATGGAAAAACTGTTATATTTATATTGTATTTAAGCTTCTGGCGTTGACTTCTGAGGCCGTTGCTATTCGATGTGGTGGAAGAACGCCATAGAGGGAAGCCTAGGTAGCCAGGATCGTAGAAATGTCCATACCTTTCACACTGTTTGCAATTTTTGGTTGTATACGATGGAAAAACTGTTTTATTTATTTTGTATTTTACGCTTCGGGCGTTGACTTCTAAGGCCCTAACTATTCGATCTGGTGGAGCAACGCCCTAGAGTGCAGCCTAGGTTGCCCGGAACGTAGAAATGACCATAACTTTTACACTGGCAGCAATTATTCGTTTTATACAATGGAAAAACCGTCCTATTTATTTTGTATTTTATGCTTCGGGCGTTGACTTCCAAGGCCCTAACTGTTTGATCTGGTGGAGCATCGCCGTACAGTGAAGCCTAGGTTGCCCGGTACGTAGAAATGACCATCACTATCAAACTGGTTGCAATTACTTGTTTTATACGATGGAAAAGCTGTTGTATTTATATCGTATTTTATGCTTCTGGCGTTGACTTATTAGGACCTAACTATTCCATCTGGTGGAACAACGCCCTAGGGTGAAGCCTAGGTTGCCCGGAACGTAGAAATGACCACAACTTTCACACTGGTTGCTATTATTCGTTGTATACGATGGAAAAACTGTTATATTTATATTGTATTTAAGCTTCTGGCGTTGACTTCTGAGGCCGTTGCTATTCGATGTGGTGGAAGAACGCCATAGAGGGAAGCCTAGGTAGCCAGGATCGTAGAAATGTCCATACCTTTCACACTGGTAGCAATTATTCGTTTTATACGATGGAAAAACTGTTCTATTTATTTTACATTTTATGCTTCGGGCGTTGACTTCTAAGGCCCTAACTACTCGATCTGGTGGAGCAACGCCCTAGTGTGAAGCCTAGGTTGCCCGGAACGTAGGTATGACCATAACCTTCACACAGGTTGCAATTATTCGTTTTATACGGTGTAAAGGCTGTTGCATTTATTTTGTATTTTATTCTTCTGGTGTTGACTTCTTAGGACCTAACTATTCGATCTGGTGGAACAACGCCATAGAGTGAAGCCTAGGTTGCCCGGAACGTAGAAATGACCACTACTTTCACACTGTTTGCAATTATTCATTTAATACGATGGAAATGCTGTTGTATTTATATCGTATTTTATGCTTCGGGCGTCGACTTCTAAGGACCTAACTATTCGATCTGGTGGAGCAACGCCCTAGAGTGAAGCCTAGGTTGCTCGGAATGTAGAAATGACCATAACTTTCACACTGATTGCAATTAATCTTTTTATACGATGGAAAAACTGTTGCATCTTCATCGTATTTTATGCTTCTGGCGTTGACTTCTTAGGCCGTAACTATTCGATCTGGTGGAGCAACGCCCTGGAGTGAAACCTGGGTTGCCCGGAATGTAGAAATGACCACTACTATCACACTGGTTGCAAATTATTCCTGCTATACGATGGAAAAACTGTTGTATTTTTATTGCATTTTATGCTTCTGGCGTTCACTTCTTAGGCCCTAACTATTCGATCTGTTGGAGCAACGCTCTAGGGTGAAGCCTAGGTTGCCCGGAACGTAGAAATGACCATAACTTTCACACTGGTTGCAATTATTCGTTTTATACGATGGAAAAGCTGTTGTATTTATATCGTATTTTATGCTTCTGGCCTTGACTTCTTAGGCCCAAACTATTCCATCTGGTGGAACGACGCCCTAGGGTGAAGACTAGGTTGCCCGGAAAGTAGAAATGACCATAACTTTCATACTGGTAGCAATTATTCGTTTTATACGATGGAAAAACTGTTCTATTTATTTTACATTTTATGCTTCGGGCGTTGACTTCTAAGGCCCTAACTACTCGATCTGGTGGAGCAACGCCCTAGTGTGAAGCCTAGGTTGCCCGGTACGTAGAAATGACCATCACTATCAAACTGGTTGCAATTATTTGTTTTATACGATGGAAAATCTGTTGTATTTATATCGTATTTTATGCTTCTGGCGTTGACTTCTGAGGCCGTTGCTATTCGATGTGGTGGAAGAACGCCATAGAGGGAAGCCTAGGTAGCCCGGATCGTAGAAATGTTCATATCTTTCACACTGGTTGCAATTATTCGATTTATACGATGGAATAACTGTTATATTTATTTTGTATTTTATGCTTCGGGCGTTGACTTCTAAGGCCCTAACTATTCGATCTAGTGGAGCAACGCCCTAGAGTGCAGCCTAGGTTGCCCGAAACGCCGAAATGATCATTACTTTCACGCCTGTTGCAATTATTCCTGTTATAGGATGGAAAGAGTGTTGTGTTTTTATTGTATTTTATACTTCAGGCGTTGACTTCTGAGGCCGTAGCTATTCGATGTGGTGGAAGAACGCCACACAGTGAAGCCTACGTTGCCCGGAACGTAGAAATGACCATTACTTTCACACTGTTTGCAATTATTCCTTTTATACGATGGAAAAGCTGTTGTATTTATATCGTATTTTATGCTTCTGGCGTTGACTTCTAAGGACCTAACTGTTTGATCTGGTGGAGCAATGCCCTAGAGTGCAGCCTAGGTTGCCCGGAACGTAGAAATGACCATAACTTTCACACTGGTAGCAATTATTCGTTTTATGCGATGGAAAAACTGTTCTATTTATTTTGTATTTTATGCTTCGGGCGTTGACTTCTAAGGCCCTAACTATTCGATCTGGTAGAGCAACGCCCTAGAGTGAAGCCTAGGATGCCCGGTACGTAGAAATGACCATAAGTTTCATACGGGTTGCAATTATTCCTTTTACACGATGGAAAAACTGTTGTATTTATTTTAGATTTTATGCTTCGGGCGTTGACTTCTAAGGCCCTAACTATTCGCTCTGGTGGAGCAACGCCCTAGAGTGAAGCCTAGGTTGCCCGGTACGTAGAAATGACCATCACTATCAAACTGGTTACAAGTATTTGTTTCATACGATGGAAAAGCTGTTCTATTTATATCGTATTTTATGCTTCTGGTGTTGACTTCTTAGGACCTAACTATTCCATCTGGTGGAACAACGCCCTAGGGTGAAGCCTAGGTTGTCCGGAAAGTAGAAATGACCATAACTTTCACACTGGTAGCAATTATTCGTTTTATACGATGGAAAAACTGTTCTATTTATTTTACATTTTATGCTTCGGGCGTTGACTTGTAAGGCCCTAACTACTCGATCTGGTGGAGCAACGCCCTAGTGTGAAGCCTAGGCTGCCCGGAACGTAGGTATGACCATAACCTTCACACAGGTTGCAATTATTCGTTTTATACGGTGTAAAGGCTGTTGCATTTATTTTGTATTTTATTCTTCTGGTGTTGACTTCTTAGGACCTAACTATTCGATCTGGTGGAACAACGCCATAGAGTGAAGCCTAGGTTGCCCGGAACGTAGAAATGACCACTACTTTCACACTGTTTGCAATTATTCATTTAATACGATGGAAATGCTGTTGTATTTATATCGTATTTTATGCTTCGGGCGTTGACTTCTATGGACCTAACTATTCGATCTGGTGGAGCAACGCCCTAGAGTGAAGCCTAGGTTGCTCGGAATGTAGAAATGACCATAACTTTCACACTGATTGCAATTAATCTTTTTATACGATGGAAAAACTGTTGCATCTTCATCGTATTTTATGCTTCTGGCGTTGACTTCTTAGGCCGTAACTATTCGATCTGGTGGAGCAACGCCCTGGAGTGAAACCTGGGTTGCCCGGAATGTAGAAATGACCACTACTATCACACTGGTTGCAAATTATTCCTGCTATACGATGGAAAAACTGTTGTATTTTTATTGCATTTTATGCTTCTGGCGTTCACTTCTTAGGCCCTAACTATTCGATCTGTTGGAGCAACGCCCTAGGGTGAAGCCTAGGTTGCCCGGAACGTAGAAATGACCATAACTTTCACACTGGTTGCAATTATTCGTTTTATACGATGGAAAAGCTGTTGTATTTATATCGTATTTTATGCTTCTGGCCTTGACTTCTTAGGCCCAAACTATTCCATCTGGTGGAACGACGCCCTAGGGTGAAGACTAGGTTGCCCGGAAAGTAGAAATGACCATAACTTTCATACTGGTAGCAATTATTCGTTTTATACAATAGAAAAACTGTTCTATTTATTTTATATTTTATGCTTCGGGCGTTGACTTCTAAGGCCCTAACTATTCGATCTGGTAGAGCAACGCCCTAGAGTGAAGCCCAGGTTGCCGGGTACGTAGAAATGACCATAACTTTCACATTGGTTGCTATTATTCGTTTTATACAATGGAAAAACTGTTGTGTTTATATTGAATTTTATTCTTATGGCGTTGAATTCTAAGTCCCTAGCTATTCGATCTGGTGGAGCAACGCCCTAGAGTGAAACCTAGGTTACCCGGAACGTAGAAATGACAAGTACTTTCATACTGTTTGCAGTTATTCCTGTTATACGATGAAAAAACTTTTGCATCTTTATTGTATTTTATGCTTCCGGCGTTGACTTCTAAGGCCCTAGCTATTCGATTTGGTGGAGCACCGCCCCAGAGTGAAGCCTAGGTTGCCCGGAACGTAGAAATGACCATAACTTCCACACTGGTTGCAATTATTCGTTTTATACGATGGAAAGCTGTTGTATTTATATCGTTTTTTATGCTCCTGGCGTTGACTTCTTAGGCCCTAACTATTCCATCTGGTGGAACAATGCACTAGGGTAAAGCCCAGGTTGCGCGGAACGTAGAAATGACCATAACATTCACACTGGTAGCAATTTTTTGTTTTACACGATGGAAAAACTGTTCTATTTATTTTATATTTTATGCTTCGGGCGTTGACTTCTAAGCCCCCAGCTATTCGCTCTGGTGGAGCAACGCCCTAGAGTGTAGCCTAGGTTGCCCGGAACGTAGAAATGACCATCACTATCAAACTGGTTACAAGTATTTGTTTTATACGATGGAAAAGCTGTTGTATTTATATCGTATTTTATGCTTCTGGCGTTGACTTCTTAGGACCTAACTATTCCATCTGGTGGAACAACGCCCTAGGGTGAAGCCTAGGTTGTCCGGAAAGTAGAAATGACCATAACTTTCACACTGGTAGCAATTATTCGTTTTATACGATGGAAAAACTGTTCTATTTATTTTGTATTTTATGCTTCGGGCGTTGACTTCTAAGGCCCTAACTATTCGATCTGGTAGAGCAACGCCCTAGAGTGAAGCCTAGGTTGCCCGGTAAGTAGAAATGACCATAAGTTTCATACTGGCTGCAATTATTCGTTTTATACGATGGAAAAACTGTTGTATTTATATTGTATTTTATGCTTCTGGCGTTCACTTCTTAGGCACTAACTATTCGATCTGGTGGTACAACGCCCTAGGGAGAAGCCTAGGTTGCCCGGAACGTAGAGATGACCATAACTTTTACACTGGCAGCAATTATTCGTTTTATACAATGGAAAAACCGTTCTATTTATTTTGTATTTTATACTTCGGGCGTTGACTTCCAAGGCCCTAACGGTTTGATCTGGTGGAGCATCGCAGTACAGTGAAGCCTAGGTTGCCCGGAACGTAGAAATGACCACAACTTTCACACTGGTTGCTATTATTCGTTGTATACGATGGAAAAACTGTTATATTTATATTGTATTTAAGCTTCTGGCGTTGACTTCTGAGGCCGTTGCTATTCGATGTGGTGGAAGAACGCCATAGAGGGAAGCCTAGGTAGCCAGGATCGTAGAAATGTCCATACCTTTCACACTGTTTGCAATTTTTGGTTGTATACGATGGAAAAACTGTTTTATTTATTTTGTATTTTACGCTTCGGGCGTTGACTTCTAAGGCCCTAACTATTCGATCTGGTGGAGCAACGCCCTAGAGTGCAGCCTAGGTTGCCCGGAACGTAGAAATGACCATAACTTTTACACTGGCAGCAATTATTCGTTTTATACAATGGAAAAACCGTCCTATTTATTTTGTATTTTATGCTTCGGGCGTTGACTTCCAAGGCCCTAACTGTTTGATCTGGTGGAGCATCGCCGTACAGTGAAGCCTAGGTTGCCCGGTACGTAGAAATGACCATCACTATCAAACTGGTTGCAATTACTTGTTTTATACGATGGAAAAGCTGTTGTATTTATATCGTATTTTATGCTTCTGGCGTTGACTTATTAGGACCTAACTATTCCATCTGGTGGAACAACGCCCTAGGGTGAAGCCTAGGTTGCCCGGAACGTAGAAATGACCACAACTTTCACACTGGTTGCTATTATTCGTTGTATACGATGGAAAAACTGTTATATTTATATCGTATTTTATGCTTCGGGCGTCGACTTCTAAGGACCTAACTATTCGATCTGGTGGAGCAACGCCCTAGAGTGAAGCCTAGGTTGCTCGGAATGTAGAAATGACCATAACTTTCACACTGATTGCAATTAATCTTTTTATACGATGGAAAAACTGTTGCATCTTCATCGTATTTTATGCTTCTGGCGTTGACTTCTTAGGCCGTAACTATTCGATCTGGTGGAGCAACGCCCTGGAGTGAAACCTGGGTTGCCCGGAATGTAGAAATGACCACTACTATCACACTGGTTGCAAATTATTCCTGCTATACGATGGAAAAACTGTTGTATTTTTATTGCATTTTATGCTTCTGGCGTTCACTTCTTAGGCCCTAACTATTCGATCTGTTGGAGCAACGCTCTAGGGTGAAGCCTAGGTTGCCCGGAACGTAGAAATGACCATAACTTTCACACTGGTTGCAATTATTCGTTTTATACGATGGAAAAGCTGTTGTATTTATATCGTATTTTATGCTTCTGGCCTTGACTTCTTAGGCCCAAACTATTCCATCTGGTGGAACGACGCCCTAGGGTGAAGACTAGGTTGCCCGGAAAGTAGAAATGACCATAACTTTCATACTGGTAGCAATTATTCGTTTTATACGATGGAAAAACTGTTCTATTTATTTTACATTTTATGCTTCGGGCGTTGACTTCTAAGGCCCTAACTACTCGATCTGGTGGAGCAACGCCCTAGTGTGAAGCCTAGGTTGCCCGGTACGTAGAAATGACCATCACTATCAAACTGGTTGCAATTATTTGTTTTATACGATGGAAAATCTGTTGTATTTATATCGTATTTTATGCTTCCGGCGTTGACTTCTGAGGCCGTTGCTATTCGATGTGGTGGAAGAACGCCATAGAGGGAAGCCTAGGTAGCCCGGATCGTAGAAATGTTCATATCTTTCACACTGGTTGCAATTATTCGATTTATACGATGGAATAACTGTTATATTTATTTTGTATTTTATGCTTCGGGCGTTGACTTCTAAGGCCCTAACTATTCGATCTAGTGGAGCAACGCCCTAGAGTGCAGCCTAGGTTGCCCGAAACGCCGAAATGATCATTACTTTCACGCCTGTTGCAATTATTCCTGTTATAGGATGGAAAGAGTGTTGTGTTTTTATTGTATTTTATACTTCAGGCGTTGACTTCTGAGGCCGTAGCTATTCGATGTGGTGGAAGAACGCCACACAGTGAAGCCTACGTTGCCCGGAACGTAGAAATGACCATTACTTTCACACTGTTTGCAATTATTCCTTTTATACGATGGAAAAGCTGTTGTATTTATATCGTATTTTATGCTTCTGGCGTTGACTTCTAAGGACCTAACTGTTTGATCTGGTGGAGCAATGCCCTAGAGTGCAGCCTAGGTTGCCCGGAACGTAGAAATGACCATAACTTTCACACTGGTAGCAATTATTCGTTTTATGCGATGGAAAAACTGTTCTATTTATTTTGTATTTTATGCTTCGGGCGTTGACTTCTAAGGCCCTAACTATTCGATCTGGTAGAGCAACGCCCTAGAGTGAAGCCTAGGATGCCCGGTACGTAGAAATGACCATAAGTTTCATACGGGTTGCAATTATTCCTTTTACACGATGGAAAAACTGTTGTATTTATTTTAGATTTTATGCTTCGGGCGTTGACTTCTAAGGCCCTAACTATTCGCTCTGGTGGAGCAACGCCCTAGAGTGAAGCCTAGGTTGCCCGGTACGTAGAAATGACCATCACTATCAAACTGGTTACAAGTATTTGTTTCATACGATGGAAAAGCTGTTCTATTTATATCGTATTTTATGCTTCTGGTGTTGACTTCTTAGGACCTAACTATTCCATCTGGTGGAACAACGCCCTAGGGTGAAGCCTAGGTTGTCCGGAAAGTAGAAATGACCATAACTTTCACACTGGTAGCAATTATTCGTTTTATACGATGGAAAAACTGTTCTATTTATTTTACATTTTATGCTTCGGGCGTTGACTTGTAAGGCCCTAACTACTCGATCTGGTGGAGCAACGCCCTAGTGTGAAGCCTAGGTTGCCCGGAACGTAGGTATGACCATAACCTTCACACAGGTTGCAATTATTCGTTTTATACGGTGTAAAGGCTGTTGCATTTATTTTGTATTTTATTCTTCTGGTGTTGACTTCTTAGGACCTAACTATTCGATCTGGTGGAACAACGCCATAGAGTGAAGCCTAGGTTGCCCGGAACGTAGAAATGACCACTACTTTCACACTGTTTGCAATTATTCATTTAATACGATGGAAATGCTGTTGTATTTATATCGTATTTTATGCTTCGGGCGTTGACTTCTATGGACCTAACTATTCGATCTGGTGGAGCAACGCCCTAGAGTGAAGCCTAGGTTGCTCGGAATGTAGAAATGACCATAACTTTCACACTGATTGCAGTTAATCTTTTTATACGATGGAAAAACTGTTGCATCTTCATCGTATTTTATGCTTCTGGCGTTGACTTCTTAGGCCGTAACTATTCGATCTGGTGGAGCAACGCCCTGGAGTGAAACCTGGGTTGCCCGGAATGTAGAAATGACCACTACTATCACACTGGTTGCAAATTATTCCTGCTATACGATGGAAAAACTGTTGTATTTTTATTGCATTTTATGCTTCTGGCGTTCACTTCTTAGGCCCTAACTATTCGATCTGTTGGAGCAACGCCCTAGGGTGAAGCCTAGGTTGCCCGGAACGTAGAAATGACCATAACTTTCACACTGGTTGCAATTATTCGTTTTATACGATGGAAAAGCTGTTGTATTTATATCGTATTTTATGCTTCTGGCCTTGACTTCTTAGGCCCAAACTATTCCATCTGGTGGAACGACGCCCTAGGGTGAAGACTAGGTTGCCCGGAAAGTAGAAATGACCATAACTTTCATACTGGTAGCAATTATTCGTTTTATACGATGGAAAAACTGTTCTATTTATTTTACATTTTATGCTTCGGGCGTTGACTTCTAAGGCCCTAACTACTCGATCTGGTGGAGCAACGCCCTAGTGTGAAGCCTAGGTTGCCCGGTACGTAGAAATGACCATCACTATCAAACTGGTTGCAATTATTTGTTTTATACGATGGAAAATCTGTTGTATTTATATCGTATTTTATGCTTCTGGCGTTGACTTCTGAGGCCGTTGCTATTCGATGTGGTGGAAGAACGCCATAGAGGGAAGCCTAGGTAGCCCGGATCGTAGAAATGTTCATATCTTTCACACTGGTTGCAATTATTCGATTTATACGATGGAATAACTGTTATATTTATTTTGTATTTTATGCTTCGGGCGTTGACTTCTAAGGCCCTAACTATTCGATCTAGTGGAGCAACGCCCTAGAGTGCAGCCTAGGTTGCCCGAAACGCCGAAATGATCATTACTTTCACGCTTGTTGCAATTATTCCTGTTATAGGATGGAAAGAGTGTTGTGTTTTTATTGTATTTTATACTTTAGGCGTTGACTTCTGAGGCCGTAGCTATTCGATGTGGTGGAAGAACGCCACACAGTGAAGCCTACGTTGCCCGGAACGTAGAAATGACCATTACTTTCACACTGTTTGCAATTATTCCTTTTATACGATGGAAAAGCTGTTGTATTTATATCGTATTTTATGCTTCTGGCGTTGACTTCTAAGGACCTAACTGTTTGATCTGGTGGAGCAATGCCCTAGAGTGAAGCCTAGGTTGCGTGGAACGTAGAAATGACCATCCCTTTCACACGGGTTGCAATTATTCCTGTTATAGGATGGAAAGACTGTTGTATTTTTATTGTATTTTATACTTCAGGCGCTGACTTCTGAGGTCGTAGCTATCCGATGTGGTGGAAGAACGCCATACAGTCAAGCCTAGGTTGTGCGGAACGTAGAAATGACCATAACTTTCACACTGGTTGCAATTATTTGTTTTATACGATGGAAAAGCTGTTGTATTTATATCGTATTTTATGCTTCGGGCGTTGACTTCTAAGGCCCTAACTATTCGATCTAGTGGAGCAACGCCCTAGAGTGCAGCCTAGGTTGCCCGGAACGTAGAAATGACCATAACTTTCACACTGGTAGCAATTATTCGTTTTATGCGATGGAAAAACTGTTCTATTTATTTTGTATTTTATGCTTCGGGCGTTGACTTCTAAGGCCCTAACTATTCGATCTGGTAGAGCAACGCCCTAGAGTGAAGCCTAGGATGCCCGGTACGTAGAAATGACCATAAGTTTCATACGGGTTGCAATTATTCCTTTTATACGATGGAAAATCTGTTGTATTTATATCGTATTTTATGCTTCTGGCGTTGACTTCTAAGGACCTAACCATTCGGTCTGGTGGAGCAACGCCCTAGAGTGAAGCCTAGGTTGCTCGGACTGTAGAAATGACCATAACTTTCACACTGGTTGCAATTATTCGTTTTATACGATGGAAAAACTGTTGCATCTTTATCGTATTTTGTGCTTCTGGCGTTGACTTCTTAGGCCGTAACTATTCGATCTGGTGGAGCACCGCCCTAGGGTGAAGCCTAGGTTGCCCGGAAAGTAGAAATGACCATAACTTTCATACTGATTGCAATTATTCGTTTTATACGATGGAAAAGGTGTTGTATTTATATTGTACTTTATGCTTCCGGCGTTGACTTCTCAGGCCCTAACTATTCGATCTGGCGGAGGAACGCCCTAGAATGAAGCCTATGTTGCCGGAACGTAGAAATGACCATAACCTTAACACTGATTGCAATTATTCCTGTTATACGATGGAAAAGGTATTGTATTTATATTGTATTTTATGCTTCTGGCGCTGACTTCTCGGGCCCTACCTATTCGATCTGGCGGAGCAACGCCCTAGAGTGAAGCCTAGGTTGCCCGAAACGTAGAAATGACCATCACTTTCACACTGGTTGCAATTATTCCTGTTATACGATGTAAAAACTGTTGCATTTTTATAGTATTTTATGATTCTGGCGTTGACTTCTAAGGTCCTAGCTATTCGACCTCGCGGGGCAACGTTCAAGAGTGAAGCGTATGCTGCCCGAAACGTAGAAATGACCGTTACTTTCACACTGGTTACAATTATTCTTTTTATACGATGGAAAGACTGTTGTATTTTTATTGTATTTTATGCGTCTGGAGTTGCTTTCTAAGGCCCTACCTATTCGACCTGGTGGTGCAATGCCCTAGAGTGAAGCCTAGGCTGCACGGAACGTCGAAATGCCCATTACTTTCACACTGGTTGCAATATTCCTGTTATACGATGGACAAACTGTAGGATTTTTCTGTACTTTATGCTTCTGGCGTTGACTGCTAAGGCCCTTTGTATTCGATCTGGTTGAGCAGTGCCTCACAGTTAAGTCTAGGATGCCCGAAACGTTGAAATGATCATTACTGCCACACTGGTTGCAATTATTCATGCTATACGATGGAAAAACTGTTGCATTTCTATTGTACCTTATGCTTCTGGCGTTGACTTCTTAGGCCCTAACTATACGATCTCGGGGGCAGCGTCCAAGAGTGAAGCGTATGTTGCCCGAAACGTAGAAATGACCATTACATTCGCACTGGTTGCAATTATTCCTGTTATACGATGGACAAACTGTTGCATTTTTATTGTATTTTATGCTTCTGGCGTTGACTTCTAAGGCCCTAGCAATTCGATCTGGTGCAACAACGCTCTAGTGCGAAGCCAGGGGTGCCCGGAATGTAGAAATGACCATAACTTTCACACTGATTGCAATTAATCTTTTTATACGATGGAAAAACTGTTGCATCTTCATCGTATTTTATGCTTCTGGCGTTGACTTCTTAGGCCGTAACTATTCGATCTGGTGGAGCAACGCCCTGGAGTGAAACCTGGGTTGCCCGGAATGTAGAAATGACCACTACTATCACACTGGTCGCAAATTATTCCTGCTATACGATGGAAAAACTGTTGTATTCTTATTGCATTTTATGCTTCTGGCGTTCACTTCTTAGGCCCTAACTATTCGATCTGTTGGAGCAACGCCCTAGGGTGAAGCCTAGGTTGCCCGGAACGTAGAAATGACCATAAGTTTCATACTGGTTGCAATTATTCGTTTTATACGATCGAAAAACTGTTGTATTTATATTATATTTTATGCTTCTGGCGTTCACTTCATAGGCTCTAACTATTCGATCTGGTAGTACAACGCCCTAGGGTGAAGCCTAGGTTGCCCGGAACGTAGAAATGACCATAACTTTTACACTGGCAGCAATTATTCGTTTTATACAATGGAAAAACCGTTCTATTTATTTTGTATTTTATGCTTCGGGCGTTGACTTCTAATGCCCTATCTGTTTGATCTGGTGGAGCATCGCCGTAGAGTGAAGCCTAGGTTGCCCGGAACGTAGAAATGACCATAACTTTCACACTGGTTGCAATTGTTTGTTTTATACGATGGAAAAGCTGTTGTATTTATATCGTATTTTATGCTTCTGGCGTTGACTTCTGAGGCCGTTGCTATTCGATGTGGTGGAAGAACGCCATAGAGGGAAGCCTAGGTAGCCCGGATCGTAGAAATGTTCATATCTTTCACACTGGTTGCAATTATTCGATTTATACGATGGAATAACTGTTTTATTTATTTTGTATTTTATGCTTCGGGCGTTGACTTCTAAGGCCCTAACTATTCGATCTAGTGGAGCAACGCCCTAGAGTGCAGCCTAGGTTGTCCGAAACGCCGAAATGATCATTACTTTCACGCTTGTTGCAATTATTCCTGCTATAGGATGGAAAGAGTGTTGTGTTTTTATTGTATTTTATACTTCAGGCGTTGACTTCTGAGTCCGTAGCTATTCGATGTGGTGGAAGAACGCCACACAGTGAAGCCTACGTTGCCCGGAACGTAGAAATGACCATTACTTTCACACTGTTTGCAATTATTCCTTTTATACGATGGAAAAGCTGTTCCATTTATTTTGTATTTTATGCTTCGGGCGTTGACTTCTAAGGCCCTAACTATTCGATCTGGTAGAGCAACGCCCTAGAGTGAAGCCTAGGATGCCCGGTACGTAGAAATGACCATAAGTTTCATACGGGTTGCAATTATTCCTTTTATACGATGGAAAATCTGTTGTATTTATATCGTATTTTATGCTTCTGGCGTTGACTTCTAAGGACCTAACCATTCGGTCTGGTGGAGCAACGCCCTAGAGTGAAGCCTAGGTTGCTCGGACTGTAGAAATGACCGTAACTTTCACACTGGTTGCAATTATTCGTTTTATACGATGGAAAAACTGTTGCATCTTTATCGTATTTTGTGCTTCTGGCGTTGACTTCTTAGGCCGTAACTATTCGATCTGGTGGAGCACCGCCCTGGAGTGAAACCTAGGTTGCCCGGAACGTAGAAATGACCACTACTATCACACTGGTTGCAATTTAATCCTGCTATACGATGGAAAAGCTGTTGTATTTTTATTGCATTTTATGCTTCGGGCATTGACTTCTAAGGCCCTAACTATTCAATCTGTTGGAGCAACGCCCTAGGGTGAAGCCTAGGTTGCCCGGAACGTAGAAATGACCATAACTTTCACACTGGTTGCAATTATTCGTTTTATACGATGGAATAGCTGTTGTATTTATATCGTATTTTATGCTTCTGGCGTTGACTTCTTAGGCTCTAACTATTCCATCTGGTGGAACAACGCCCTAGGGTGAAGTCTATGTTGCCCGGAACGTAGAAATGACCATAACCTTAACACTGATTGCAATTATTCCTGTTATACGATGGAAAAGCTATTGTATTTATATTGTATTTTATGGTTCTGGCGCTGACTTCTCGGGCCCTACCTATTCGATCTGGCGGAGCAACGCCCTAGAGTGAAGCCTAGGTTGCCCGAAACGTAGAAATGACCATCACTTTCACACTGGTTGCAATTATTCCTGTTATACGATGTAAAAACTGTTGCATTTTTATAGTATTTTATGATTCTGGCGTTGACTTCTAAGGTCCTAGCTATTTGATCTTGCGGGGCAACGTTCAAGAGTGAAGCGTATGCTGCCCGAAACGTAGAAATGACCGTTACTTTCACACTGGTTACAATTATTCTTTTTATACGATGGAAAGACTGTTGTATTTTTATTGTATTTTATGCGTCTGGAGTTGCTTTCTAAGGTCCTACCTATTCCACCTGGTGGTGCAATGCCCTAGAGTGAAGCCTAGGCTGCACGGAACGTCGAAATGCCCATTACTTTCACACTGGTTGCAATATTCCTGTTATACGATGGACAAACTGTTGGATTTTTCTGTACTTTATGCTTCTGGCGTTGACTGCTAAGGCCCTTTGTATTCGATCTGGTTGAGCAATGCCTCACAGTTAAGTCTAGGATGCCCGAAACGTTGAAATGATCATTACTGTCACACTGGTTGCAATTATTCATGCTATACGATGGAAAAACTGTTGCATTTCTATTGTACCTTATGCTTCTGGCGTTGACTTCTTAGGCCCTAACTATACGATCTCGGGGGCAGCGTCCAAGAGTGAAGCGTATGTTGCCCGAAACGTAGAAATGACCATTACATTCGCACTGGTTGCAATTATTCCTGTTATACGATGGACAAACTGTTGCATTTTTATTGTATTTTATGCTTCTGGCGTTGACTTCTTAGGCCCTAACTATTCGATCTGGTGGAACAACGCCCTAGAGTGAAGCCTGGGTTGCCCGGAACGTAGAAATGACCATCACTTTCGCACTGGTTGCAATTATTCCTGTTATACGATGGACAAACTGTTGCATTTTTATTGTACTTTATGCTTCTGGCGTTGACTTCTAAGGCCCTACGTATTCGATCTGGTGGAGCAGTGCCTCACAGTTAAATCTAGGATGCCCGAAACGCCGAAATGATCATTACTTTCACACTGATTGCAATTATTCATGCTATATGAAGGAAAAACTGTTGTACTTTTATTGTATTTTATGCTTTGGGCGTTGACTTCTAAGGCCCTAGCAATTCGATCTGGTGCAACAACGCTCTAGTGCGAAGCCAGGCGTGCCCGGAACGTAGAAATGGCCATTACTTTCACACTGGTTGCAATTATTCGTTTTATACGATGGAAAATCTGTTGTATCTATATCGTATTTTATACTTCTGGCGTTGACTTCTACGGCCCTAACTATTCGATCTAGTGGAGCAACGCCCTAAAATGAAGCCTATGTTGCCCGGAACGTAGAAATGACCAGAACCTTAACACTGGTTGCAATTATTCCTGTTATACGATGGAAAAGGTGTTGTATTTATATTGTATTTTATGCTTCTGGCGCTGACTTCTCAGGCCCTAACTATTCGATCTGGCGGAGCAACGCCCTAGAGTGACGCCTAGGTTGCCCGATGCGTAGAAATGACCATCACTTTCACACTGGTTGCAATTATTCCTGTTAAACGATGGACAAGCTGTTGCATTTTTAGTGTACTTTATGCTTCTGGCGTTGACTTCTAAGGCCCTAGCTATTCGATCTGGTGGAGCAACACCCTAGGCTGAAGCCTATGTTGCCCGGAACGTAGAAATGACCATAACTTTCACACTGTTTGCAATTATTCGTTTTATACGACGGAAAAGCTGTTGTATATATATTGTATTTTATGCTTCAGGCGTTGACTTCTAAGGTCGTATTTATTCGATCTTGCGGGGGAACGCCCTAGAGTGAAGCCTAGGTTGCCTGAAGCGTCGAAATGACCATTACTTTCACACTGGTTGCAATATTCCTGTTATACGATGGACAAACTGTTGGATTTTTCTGTACTTTATGCTTCTGGCGTTGACTGCTAAGGCCCTTTGTATTCGATCTGGTTGAGCAATGCCTCACAGTTAAGTCTAGGATGCCCGAAACGTTGAAATGATCATTACTGTCACACTGGTTGCAATTATTCATGCTATACGATGGAAAAACTGTTGCATTTCTATTGTACCTTATGCTTCTGGCGTTGACTTCTTAGGCCCTAACTATACGATCTCGGGGGCAGCGTCCAAGAGTGAAGCGTATGTTGCCCGAAACGTAGAAATGACCATTACATTCGCACTGGTTGCAATTATTCCTGTTATACGATGGACAAACTGTTGCATTTTTATTGTATTTTATGCTTCTGGCGTTGACTTCTTAGGCCCTAACTATTCGATCTGGTGGAACAACGCCCTAGAGTGAAGCCTGGGTTGCCCGGAACGTAGAAATGACCATCACTTTCGCACTGGTTGCAATTATTCCTGTTATACGATGGACAAACTGTTGCATTTTTATTGTACTTTATGCTTCTGGCGTTGACTTCTAAGGCCCTACGTATTCGATCTGGTGGAGCAGTGCCTCACAGTTAAATCTAGGATGCCCGAAACGCCGAAATGATCATTACTTTCACACTGATTGCAATTATTCATGCTATATGAAGGAAAAACTGTTGTACTTTTATTGTATTTTATGCTTTGGGCGTTGACTTCTAAGGCCCTAGCAATTCGATCTGGTGCAACAACGCTCTAGTGCGAAGCCAGGCGTGCCCGGAACGTAGAAATGGCCATTACTTTCACACTGGTTGCAATTATTCGTTTTATACGATGGAAAATCTGTTGTATATATATCGTATTTTATACTTCTGGCGTTGACTTCTACGGCCCTAACTATTCGATCTAGTGGAGCAACGCCCTAAAATGAAGCCTATGTTGCCCGGAACGTAGAAATGACCAGAACCTTAACACTGGTTGCAATTATTCCTGTTATACGATGGAAAAGGTGTTGTATTTATATTGTATTTTATGCTTCTGGCGCTGACTTCTCAGGCCCTAACTATTCGATCTGGCGGAGCAACGCCCTAGAGTGACGCCTAGGTTGCCCGATGCGTAGAAATGACCATCACTTTCACACTGGTTGCAATTATTCCTGTTAAACGATGGACAAGCTGTTGCATTTTTAGTGTACTTTATGCTTCTGGCGTTGACTTCTAAGGCCCTAGCTATTCGATCTGGTGGAGCAACACCCTAGGCTGAAGCCTATGTTGCCCGGAACGTAGAAATGACCATAACTTTCACACTGTTTGCAATTATTCGTTTTATACGACGGAAAAGCTGTTGTATATATATTGTATTTTATGCTTCAGGCGTTGACTTCTAAGGTCGTATTTATTCGATCTTGCGGGGGAACGCCCTAGAGTGAAGCCTAGGTTGCCTGAAGCGTCGAAATGACCATTACTTTCACACTGGTTGCAATATTCCTGTTATACGATGGACAAACTGTTGGATTTTTCTGTACTGTATGCTTGTGGCGTTGACTGCTAAGGCCCTTTGTATTCGATCTGGTGGAGCAATGCCTCATAGTTAAGTCTAGGATGCCCGAAACGTTGAAATGATCATTACTGCCACACTGGTTGCAATTATTCATGCTATACGATGGAAAAACTGTTGCATTTCTATTGTACTTTATGCTTCTGGCGTTGACTTCATAGGCCCTAACTATTCGATCTTCGGGGGCAGCGTCCAAGAGTGAAGCGTATGTTGCCCGAAACGTAGAAATGACCACTACATTCGCACTGGATGCAATTATTCCTGTTATACGATGGACAAACTGTTGCATTTTTATTGTACTTTATGCTTCTGGCGTTGACTTCTACGGCCCTAAGTATTCGATCTAGTGGAGCAACGCCCTAAAATGAAGCCTATGTTGCCCGGAACGTAGAAATGACCAGAACCTTAACACTGGTTGCAATTATTCCTGTTATACGATGGAAAAGGTGTTGTATTTATATTGTATTTTATGCTTCTGGCGCTGACTTCTCAGGCCCTAACTATTCGATCTGGCGGAGCAACGCCCTAGAGTGACGCCTAGGTTGCCCGATGCGTAGAAATGACCATCACTTTCACACTGGTTGCAATTATTCCTGTTAAACGATGGACAAGCTGTTGCATTTTTAGTGTACTTTATGCTTCTGGCGTTGACTTCTAAGGCCCTAGCTATTCGATCTGGTGGAGCAACACCCTAGGCTGAAGCCTATGTTGCCCGGAACGTAGAAATGACCATAGCTTTCACACTGTTTGCAATTATTCGTTTTATACGACGGAAAAGCTGTTGTATATATATTGTATTTTATGCTTCAGGCGTTGACTTCTAAGGTCGTATTTATTCGATCTGGCGGGGGAACGCCCTAGAGTGAAGCCTAGGTTGCCTGAAGCGTCGAAATGACCATTACTTTCACACTGGTTGCAATATTCCTGTTATACGATGGACAAACTGTTGGATTTTTCTGTACTGTATGCTTGTAGCGTTGACTGCTAAGGCCCTTTGTATTCGATCTGGTGGAGCAATGCCTCATAGTTAAGTCTAGGATGCCCGAAACGTTGAAATGATCATTACTGCCACACTGGTTGCAATTATTCATGCTAAACGATGGAAAAACTGCTGCATTTCTATTGTACTTTATGCTTCTGGCGTTGACTTCTTAGGCCCTAACTATTCGATCTTCGGGGGCAGCGTCCAAGAGTGAAGCGTATGTTGCCCGAAACGTAGAAATGACCACTACATTCGCACTGGATGCAATTATTCCTGTTATACGATGGACAAACTGTTGCATTTTTATTGTACTTTATGCTTCTGGCGTTGACTTCTAACGCCCTACGTATTCGAAATGGTGGAGCAGTGCCTCACAGTTAAACCTAGGATGACCGAAACGTCGAAATGATCATTACTTTCACACTGATTGCAATTATTCATTCTATATGATGGAAAAACTGTTTCATTTTTATTGTATTTTATGCTTCTGGCGTTGACTTCTTAGGCCCTAACTATTCGATCTGGTGGAACAACGCCCTAGAGTGAAGCCTAGGTTGCCAGGAACGTAGGAATGACCGTTACTTTCACATTGTTTGCAATTATTCATTTTATACGATGGAAAAACTGTTTTAATTATATTGTATTTTATGCTTCTGGATTTGACTTCTAAGGCCCTACGTATTCGATCTGGTGGAGCAATACCTCACAGTTAAATCTAGGATGCCCGAAACGTCGAAATGATCATTACTTTCACACTGATTGCAATTATTCATGCTATATGAAGGAAAAACTGTTGTCCTTTTATTGTATTTTATGCTTTGTGCGTTGACTTCTAAGGCCCTAGCAATTCGATCTGCTGGAACAACACCCTAGAGGGAAGCCTAGGTTGCCCGGAACGTAGAAATGACCATTTCCTTCACACTGGTTGCAATTATTCCTGTTACACGGTGGAAGGACTGTTGTATTTTTATAGCACTTTATGCTTCTGGCGTTGACTTCTTAGGCCCTAACTATTCGCTCTGGTGGAGCAACGCCCTAGCGAGAAGCCTAGGATACCCGGAACGTAGAAATGACCAGTACTTTCACACTGGTTGTGGTTATTCCTGTTATAGGATGGAAAAACTGTTGCATTTTTATAGTATTTTATGTTTCTGGCGTAGACTTCTAAGGTCCTAGCTATTCGATCTCGTGGGGCAACGTTCAAGAGTGAAGCGTATGTTGCCCGAAACGTAGAAATGACCATTACCTTCACACTGGTTACAATTATTCTTCTTATACGATGGAAAGACTGTTGTATTTTTATTGTATTTTATGCGTCTGGAGTTGCTTTCTAAGGCCCTAACTATTCGACCTGGTGGTGCAATGCCCTAGAGTGAAGCCTAGGTTGCACGGAACGTCGAAGTGCCCATTACTATCACACTGGTTGCAATTATTCCTGTTATACGATGGAAAGACAGATGTATTTTTATTGCATTTTATGCTCCTGGCGTTGACCTCCAAGTCCCTAGCTATTCGATCTGGTGGAGCAATGCCCTAGAGTGAACCCTGGGTTGCCCGGAACCTAGAAAGGACCATTACTTTCACTCTGGTTGCAATTATTCCTGTTATACGATGGACAAACTGTTGGATTTTTATAGTACTTTATGCTTCTGCATTTGACTTCTAAGGCCCTACGTATTCGATCTGGTGGAGCAATACCTCACAGTTAAATCTAGGATGCCCGAAACGCCGAAATGATCATTACTTTCACACTGATTGCAATTATTCATGCTATATGAAGGAAAAACTGTTGTACTTTTATTGTATTTTATGCTTTTGGCGTTGACTTCTAAGGCCCTAGCAATTCGATCTGGTGGAACAACGCCCTAGTGCGAAGCCTAGTGTGCCCGGAACGTAGAAATGGCCATTACTTTCACACTGGTTGCAATTATTCGTTTTATACGATGGAAAAACTTTTGTATCTATATTGTATTTTATGCTTCTGGCGTTGACTTCTAAGCCCCTAACTATTCGATCTAGTGGAGCAACGCCCTAGAATGAAGCCTATGTTGCCCGGAACGTAGAAATGACCATAACCTTAACACTGGTTGCAATTATTCCTGTTATACGATGGAAAAGGTGTTGTATTTATATTGTATTTTATGCCTCTGGCGTTGACTTCTGTGGCCGTTGCTTTTCGATGTGGTGGAAGAACGCCATAGAGTGAAGCCTAGGTAGCCCGGAACGTAGAAGTGTCCATATCTTTCACACTGTTTGCAATTATTCGTTTTATACGATGGAAAAACTTTTGTACTTATATTGTATTGTATGCTTCTGGCGTTGACTTCTTAGGCCCTAACTATTTGATCTGGTGGTGCACCGCCCTAGAGTGAAGCCTAGGTTGCCCGGAACGTAGAAAAGACCATTACCTTCACACTGGTTGCAATTATTCCTGTTTTACGATGGAAAAACTGTTGCATCTTTATTGTATTTTATGCTTCTGGCGTTGATTTCTAAGGCCCTAATTATTCGATCTGGTGGAGCAACGCCCTAGAGTGAAGCCTAGGCTGCCCAGAACGTAGAAATGACCATTACATTCTCACTGGTTGCAATTATTCGTCTTATACGATGGAAAAGCTGTTGTATTTATATCGTATTTTATGCTTCTGGCGTTGACTTCTTAGGCCCTAACTATTCCATCTGGTGGAACAACGCCCTTGGGTGAAGGCTAGGGTGCGCGGAACGTAGCAATGACCATAACTTTCACACTGGTAGCAATTATTCGTTTTATACGATGGAAAAACTGTTCTATTTATTTTGTATTTTATGCTTCGGGCGTTGACTTCCAAGGCCCTAACTATTCGATCTGGTGGAGCAACGCCCTAGAGTGAAGCCAATGTTGCCCTGAACGTAGAAATGACCATGACATTCACACTGGTTGCAATTATTCCTGTTATACGGTGGAAAAACTGTTGTATTTTTATTGTATCTTATGCGTCTGGCGTTGACTTCTAATGCGCTAGCTATTCAATCTGGAGGAGCAACGACCTAGTGTGAAGCATACGTTGCCCGGAACGTAGAAATGACCATTACTTTCACACTGTTTGCAAATATTCATTTTATATGGTGGAAAAGCTGTTGTATTTATATTGTATTTTATGCTTCTGGCGTTGACTTCTTAGGCCCTATCTATTCGATCTGGTGGAGCAATGCCCTAGAGTGAAGCCTAGGTTGCCCGGAACGTAGAAATGACCATTACATTCACACTGTTTGCAAATATTTATTTAAATGGTGGAAAAGCTGTTGTATTTATATTGTATTTCATTCTTCTGGCTTCGACTCCTTAGGCCCTAACTATGCGATCTGGTGGTGCAACGCCCTAGAGTGAAGCCTAGGTTGCCAGGAACGTAGGAATGACCGTTACTTTCACATTGTTTGCAATTATTCATTTTATACGATGGAAAAACTGTTTTAATTAAATTGTATTTTATGCTTCTGGAGATGACTTCTAAGGCCGTATCTATTTGATGTGGTGGAGCAACGCCCTAGAGTGAAGCCTAGGTAGCCCGAAGCGTAGAAATGACCATAACTTTCACACTGGTTGCAATTATTCGTTTTATACGATGGAAAAGCTGTTGTATTTATATCGTATTTTATGCTTCTGGCCTTGACTTCTTAGGCCCAAACTATTCCATCTGGTGGAACGACGCCCTAGGGTGAAGACTAGGTTGCCCGGAAAGTAGAAATGACCATAACTTTCATACTGGTAGCAATTATTCGTTTTATACGATGGAAAAACTGTTCTATTTATTTTACATTTTATGCTTCGGGCGTTGACTTCTAAGGCCCTAACTACTCGATCTGGTGGAGCAACGCCCTAGTGTGAAGCCTAGGTTGCCCGGTACGTAGAAATGACCATCACTATCAAACTGGTTGCAATTATTTGTTTTATACGATGGAAAATCTGTTGTATTTATATCGTATTTTATGCTTCTGGCGTTGACTTCTGAGGCCGTTGCTATTCGATGTGGTGGAAGAACGCCATAGAGGGAAGCCTAGGTAGCCCGGATCGTAGAAATGTTCATATCTTTCACACTGGTTGCAATTATTCGATTTATACGATGGAATAACTGTTATATTTATTTTGTATTTTATGCTTCGGGCGTTGACTTCTAAGGCCCTAACTATTCGATCTAGTGGAGCAACGCCCTAGAGTGCAGCCTAGGTTGCCCGAAACGCCGAAATGATCATTACTTTCACGCTTGTTGCAATTATTCCTGTTATAGGATGGAAAGAGTGTTGTGTTTTTATTGTATTTTATACTTTAGGCGTTGACTTCTGAGGCCGTAGCTATTCGATGTGGTGGAAGAACGCCACACAGTGAAGCCTACGTTGCCCGGAACGTAGAAATGACCATTACTTTCACACTGTTTGCAATTATTCCTTTTATACGATGGAAAAGCTGTTGTATTTATATCGTATTTTATGCTTCTGGCGTTGACTTCTAAGGACCTAACTGTTTGATCTGGTGGAGCAATGCCCTAGAGTGAAGCCTAGGTTGCGTGGAACGTAGAAATGACCATCCCTTTCACACGGGTTGCAATTATTCCTGTTATAGGATGGAAAGACTGTTGTATTTTTATTGTATTTTATACTTCAGGCGCTGACTTCTGAGGTCGTAGCTATCCGATGTGGTGGAAGAACGCCATACAGTCAAGCCTAGGTTGTGCGGAACGTAGAAATGACCATAACTTTCACACTGGTTGCAATTATTTGTTTTATACGATGGAAAAGCTGTTGTATTTATATCGTATTTTATGCTTCGGGCGTTGACTTCTAAGGCCCTAACTATTCGATCTAGTGGAGCAACGCCCTAGAGTGCAGCCTAGGTTGCCCGGAACGTAGAAATGACCATAACTTTCACACTGGTAGCAATTATACGTTTTATGCGATGGAAAAACTGTTCTATTTATTTTGTATTTTATGCTTCGGGCGTTGACTTCTAAGGCCCTAACTATTCGATCTGGTAGAGCAACGCCCTAGAGTGAAGCCTAGGATGCCCGGTACGTAGAAATGACCATAAGTTTCATACGGGTTGCAATTATTCCTTTTATACGATGGAAAATCTGTTGTATTTATATCGTATTTTATGCTTCTGGCGTTGACTTCTAAGGACCTAACCATTCGGTCTGGTGGAGCAACGCCCTAGAGTGAAGCCTAGGTTGCTCGGACTGTAGAAATGACCATAACTTTCACACTGGTTGCAATTATTCGTTTTATACGATGGAAAAACTGTTGCATCTTTATCGTATTTTGTGCTTCTGGCGTTGACTTCTTAGGCCGTAACTATTCGATCTGGTGGAGCACCGCCCTAGGGTGAAGCCTAGGTTGCCCGGAAAGTAGAAATGACCATAACTTTCATACTGATTGCAATTATTCGTTTTATACGATGGAAAAGGTGTTGTATTTATATTGTACTTTATGCTTCCGGCGTTGACTTCTCAGGCCCTAACTATTCGATCTGGCGGAGCAACGCCCTAGAATGAAGCCTATGTTGCCGGAACGTAGAAATGACCATAACCTTAACACTGATTGCAATTATTCCTGTTATACGATGGAAAAGGTATTGTATTTATATTGTATTTTATGCTTCTGGCGCTGACTTCTCGGGCCCTACCTATTCGATCTGGCGGAGCAACGCCCTAGAGTGAAGCCTAGGTTGCCCGAAACGTAGAAATGACCATCACTTTCACACTGGTTGCAATTATTCCTGTTATACGATGTAAAAACTGTTGCATTTTTATAGTATTTTATGATTCTGGCGTTGACTTCTAAGGTCCTAGCTATTCGACCTCGCGGGGCAACGTTCAAGAGTGAAGCGTATGCTGCCCGAAACGTAGAAATGACCGTTACTTTCACACTGGTTACAATTATTCTTTTTATACGATGGAAAGACTGTTGTATTTTTATTGTATTTTATGCGTCTGGAGTTGCTTTCTAAGGCCCTACCTATTCGACCTGGTGGTGCAATGCCCTAGAGTGAAGCCTAGGCTGCACGGAACGTCGAAATGCCCATTACTTTCACACTGGTTGCAATATTCCTGTTATACGATGGACAAACTGTAGGATTTTTCTGTACTTTATGCTTCTGGCGTTGACTGCTAAGGCCCTTTGTATTCGATCTGGTTGAGCAGTGCCTCACAGTTAAGTCTAGGATGCCCGAAACGTTGAAATGATCATTACTGCCACACTGGTTGCAATTATTCATGCTATACGATGGAAAAACTGTTGCATTTCTATTGTACCTTATGCTTCTGGCGTTGACTTCTTAGGCCCTAACTATACGATCTCGGGGGCAGCGTCCAAGAGTGAAGCGTATGTTGCCCGAAACGTAGAAATGACCATTACATTCGCACTGGTTGCAATTATTCCTGTTATACGATGGACAAACTGTTGCATTTTTATTGTATTTTATGCTTCTGGCGTTGACTTCTAAGGCCCTAGCAATTCGATCTGGTGCAACAACGCTCTAGTGCGAAGCCAGGGGTGCCCGGAATGTAGAAATGACCATAACTTTCACACTGATTGCAATTAATCTTTTTATACGATGGAAAAACTGTTGCATCTTCATCGTATTTTATGCTTCTGGCGTTGACTTCTTAGGCCGTAACTATTCGATCTGGTGGAGCAACGCCCTGGAGTGAAACCTGGGTTGCCCGGAATGTAGAAATGACCACTACTATCACACTGGTCGCAAATTATTCCTGCTATACGATGGAAAAACTGTTGTATTCTTATTGCATTTTATGCTTCTGGCGTTCACTTCTTAGGCCCTAACTATTCGATCTGTTGGAGCAACGCCCTAGGGTGAAGCCTAGGTTGCCCGGAACGTAGAAATGACCATAAGTTTCATACTGGTTGCAATTATTCGTTTTATACGATCGAAAAACTGTTGTATTTATATTATATTTTATGCTTCTGGCGTTCACTTCATAGGCTCTAACTATTCGATCTGGTAGTACAACGCCCTAGGGTGAAGCCTAGGTTGCCCGGAACGTAGAAATGACCATAACTTTTACACTGGCAGCAATTATTCGTTTTATACAATGGAAAAACCGTTCTATTTATTTTGTATTTTATGCTTCGGGCGTTGACTTCTAATGCCCTATCTGTTTGATCTGGTGGAGCATCGCCGTAGAGTGAAGCCTAGGTTGCCCGGAACGTAGAAATGACCATAACTTTCACACTGGTTGCAATTGTTTGTTTTATACGATGGAAAAGCTGTTGTATTTATATCGTATTTTATGCTTCTGGCGTTGACTTCTGAGGCCGTTGCTATTCGATGTGGTGGAAGAACGCCATAGAGGGAAGCCTAGGTAGCCCGGATCGTAGAAATGTTCATATCTTTCACACTGGTTGCAATTATTCGATTTATACGATGGAATAACTGTTTTATTTATTTTGTATTTTATGCTTCGGGCGTTGACTTCTAAGGCCCTAACTATTCGATCTAGTGGAGCAACGCCCTAGAGTGCAGCCTAGGTTGTCCGAAACGCCGAAATGATCATTACTTTCACGCTTGTTGCAATTATTCCTGTTATAGGATGGAAAGAGTGTTGTGTTTTTATTGTATTTTATACTTCAGGCGTTGACTTCTGAGTCCGTAGCTATTCGATGTGGTGGAAGAACGCCACACAGTGAAGCCTACGTTGCCCGGAACGTAGAAATGACCATTACTTTCACACTGTTTGCAATTATTCCTTTTATACGATGGAAAAGCTGTTCCATTTATTTTGTATTTTATGCTTCGGGCGTTGACTTCTAAGGCCCTAACTATTCGATCTGGTAGAGCAACGCCCTAGAGTGAAGCCTAGGATGCCCGGTACGTAGAAATGACCATAAGTTTCATACGGGTTGCAATTATTCCTTTTATACGATGGAAAATCTGTTGTATTTATATCGTATTTTATGCTTCTGGCGTTGACTTCTAAGGACCTAACCATTCGGTCTGGTGGAGCAACGCCCTAGAGTGAAGCCTAGGTTGCTCGGACTGTAGAAATGACCGTAACTTTCACACTGGTTGCAATTATTCGTTTTATACGATGGAAAAACTGTTGCATCTTTATCGTATTTTGTGCTTCTGGCGTTGACTTCTTAGGCCGTAACTATTCGATCTGGTGGAGCACCGCCCTGGAGTGAAACCTAGGTTGCCCGGAACGTAGAAATGACCACTACTATCACACTGGTTGCAATTTAATCCTGCTATACGATGGAAAAGCTGTTGTATTTTTATTGCATTTTATGCTTCGGGCATTGACTTCTAAGGCCCTAACTATTCAATCTGTTGGAGCAACGCCCTAGGGTGAAGCCTAGGTTGCCCGGAACGTAGAAATGACCATAACTTTCACACTGGTTGCAATTATTCGTTTTATACGATGGAATAGCTGTTGTATTTATATCGTATTTTATGCTTCTGGCGTTGACTTCTTAGGCTCTAACTATTCCATCTGGTGGAACAACGCCCTAGGGTGAAGTCTATGTTGCCCGGAACGTAGAAATGACCATAACCTTAACACTGATTGCAATTATTCCTGTTATACGATGGAAAAGCTATTGTATTTATATTGTATTTTATGGTTCTGGCGCTGACTTCTCGGGCCCTACCTATTCGATCTGGCGGAGCAACGCCCTAGAGTGAAGCCTAGGTTGCCCGAAACGTAGAAATGACCATCACTTTCACACTGGTTGCAATTATTCCTGTTATACGATGTAAAAACTGTTGCATTTTTATAGTATTTTATGATTCTGGCGTTGACTTCTAAGGTCCTAGCTATTTGATCTTGCGGGGCAACGTTCAAGAGTGAAGCGTATGCTGCCCGAAACGTAGAAATGACCGTTACTTTCACACTGGTTACAATTATTCTTTTTATACGATGGAAAGACTGTTGTATTTTTATTGTATTTTATGCGTCTGGAGTTGCTTTCTAAGGTCCTACCTATTCCACCTGGTGGTGCAATGCCCTAGAGTGAAGCCTAGGCTGCACGGAACGTCGAAATGCCCATTACTTTCACACTGGTTGCAATATTCCTGTTATACGATGGACAAACTGTTGGATTTTTCTGTACTTTATGCTTCTGGCGTTGACTGCTAAGGCCCTTTGTATTCGATCTGGTTGAGCAATGCCTCACAGTTAAGTCTAGGATGCCCGAAACGTTGAAATGATCATTACTGTCACACTGGTTGCAATTATTCATGCTATACGATGGAAAAACTGTTGCATTTCTATTGTACCTTATGCTTCTGGCGTTGACTTCTTAGGCCCTAACTATACGATCTCGGGGGCAGCGTCCAAGAGTGAAGCGTATGTTGCCCGAAACGTAGAAATGACCATTACATTCGCACTGGTTGCAATTATTCCTGTTATACGATGGACAAACTGTTGCATTTTTATTGTATTTTATGCTTCTGGCGTTGACTTCTTAGGCCCTAACTATTCGATCTGGTGGAACAACGCCCTAGAGTGAAGCCTGGGTTGCCCGGAACGTAGAAATGACCATCACTTTCGCACTGGTTGCAATTATTCCTGTTATACGATGGACAAACTGTTGCATTTTTATTGTACTTTATGCTTCTGGCGTTGACTTCTAAGGCCCTACGTATTCGATCTGGTGGAGCAGTGCCTCACAGTTAAATCTAGGATGCCCGAAACGCCGAAATGATCATTACTTTCACACTGATTGCAATTATTCATGCTATATGAAGGAAAAACTGTTGTACTTTTATTGTATTTTATGCTTTGGGCGTTGACTTCTAAGGCCCTAGCAATTCGATCTGGTGCAACAACGCTCTAGTGCGAAGCCAGGCGTGCCCGGAACGTAGAAATGGCCATTACTTTCACACTGGTTGCAATTATTCGTTTTATACGATGGAAAATCTGTTGTATCTATATCGTATTTTATACTTCTGGCGTTGACTTCTACGGCCCTAACTATTCGATCTAGTGGAGCAACGCCCTAAAATGAAGCCTATGTTGCCCGGAACGTAGAAATGACCAGAACCTTAACACTGGTTGCAATTATTCCTGTTATACGATGGAAAAGGTGTTGTATTTATATTGTATTTTATGCTTCTGGCGCTGACTTCTCAGGCCCTAACTATTCGATCTGGCGGAGCAACGCCCTAGAGTGACGCCTAGATTGCCCGATGCGTAGAAATGACCATCACTTTCACACTGGTTGCAATTATTCCTGTTAAACGATGGACAAGCTGTTGCATTTTTAGTGTACTTTATGCTTCTGGCGTTGACTTCTAAGGCCCTAGCTATTCGATCTGGTGGAGCAACACCCTAGGCTGAAGCCTATGTTGCCCGGAACGTAGAAATGACCATAACTTTCACACTGTTTGCAATTATTCGTTTTATACGACGGAAAAGCTGTTGTATATATATTGTATTTTATGCTTCAGGCGTTGACTTCTAAGGTCGTATTTATTCGATCTTGCGGGGGAACGCCCTAGAGTGAAGCCTAGGTTGCCTGAAGCGTCGAAATGACCATTACTTTCACACTGGTTGCAATATTCCTGTTATACGATGGACAAACTGTTGGATTTTTCTGTACTTTATGCTTCTGGCGTTGACTGCTAAGGCCCTTTGTATTCGATCTGGTTGAGCAATGCCTCACAGTTAAGTCTAGGATGCCCGAAACGTTGAAATGATCATTACTGTCACACTGGTTGCAATTATTCATGCTATACGATGGAAAAACTGTTGCATTTCTATTGTACCTTATGCTTCTGGCGTTGACTTCTTAGGCCCTAACTATACGATCTCGGGGGCAGCGTCCAAGAGTGAAGCGTATGTTGCCCGAAACGTAGAAATGACCATTACATTCGCACTGGTTGCAATTATTCCTGTTATACGATGGACAAACTGTTGCATTTTTATTGTATTTTATGCTTCTGGCGTTGACTTCTTAGGCCCTAACTATTCGATCTGGTGGAACAACGCCCTAGAGTGAAGCCTGGGTTGCCCGGAACGTAGAAATGACCATCACTTTCGCACTGGTTGCAATTATTCCTGTTATACGATGGACAAACTGTTGCATTTTTATTGTACTTTATGCTTCTGGCGTTGACTTCTAAGGCCCTACGTATTCGATCTGGTGGAGCAGTGCCTCACAGTTAAATCTAGGATGCCCGAAACGCCGAAATGATCATTACTTTCACACTGATTGCAATTATTCATGCTATATGAAGGAAAAACTGTTGTACTTTTATTGTATTTTATGCTTTGGGCGTTGACTTCTAAGGCCCTAGCAATTCGATCTGGTGCAACAACGCTCTAGTGCGAAGCCAGGCGTGCCCGGAACGTAGAAATGGCCATTACTTTCACACTGGTTGCAATTATTCGTTTTATACGATGGAAAATCTGTTGTATATATATCGTATTTTATACTTCTGGCGTTGACTTCTACGGCCCTAACTATTCGATCTAGTGGAGCAACGCCCTAAAATGAAGCCTATGTTGCCCGGAACGTAGAAATGACCAGAACCTTAACACTGGTTGCAATTATTCCTGTTATACGATGGAAAAGGTGTTGTATTTATATTGTATTTTATGCTTCTGGCGCTGACTTCTCAGGCCCTAACTATTCGATCTGGCGGAGCAACGCCCTAGAGTGACGCCTAGGTTGCCCGATGCGTAGAAATGACCATCACTTTCACACTGGTTGCAATTATTCCTGTTAAACGATGGACAAGCTGTTGCATTTTTAGTGTACTTTATGCTTCTGGCGTTGACTTCTAAGGCCCTAGCTATTCGATCTGGTGGAGCAACACCCTAGGCTGAAGCCTATGTTGCCCGGAACGTAGAAATGACCATAACTTTCACACTGTTTGCAATTATTCGTTTTATACGACGGAAAAGCTGTTGTATATATATTGTATTTTATGCTTCAGGCGTTGACTTCTAAGGTCGTATTTATTCGATCTTGCGGGGGAACGCCCTAGAGTGAAGCCTAGGTTGCCTGAAGCGTCGAAATGACCATTACTTTCACACTGGTTGCAATATTCCTGTTATACGATGGACAAACTGTTGGATTTTTCTGTACTGTATGCTTGTGGCGTTGACTGCTAAGGCCCTTTGTATTCGATCTGGTGGAGCAATGCCTCATAGTTAAGTCTAGGATGCCCGAAACGTTGAAATGATCATTACTGCCACACTGGTTGCAATTATTCATGCTATACGATGGAAAAACTGTTGCATTTCTATTGTACTTTATGCTTCTGGCGTTGACTTCATAGGCCCTAACTATTCGATCTTCGGGGGCAGCGTCCAAGAGTGAAGCGTATGTTGCCCGAAACGTAGAAATGACCACTACATTCGCACTGGATGCAATTATTCCTGTTATACGATGGACAAACTGTTGCATTTTTATTGTACTTTATGCTTCTGGCGTTGACTTCTACGGCCCTAAGTATTCGATCTAGTGGAGCAACGCCCTAAAATGAAGCCTATGTTGCCCGGAACGTAGAAATGACCAGAACCTTAACACTGGTTGCAATTATTCCTGTTATACGATGGAAAAGGTGTTGTATTTATATTGTATTTTATGCTTCTGGCGCTGACTTCTCAGGCCCTAACTATTCGATCTGGCGGAGCAACGCCCTAGAGTGACGCCTAGGTTGCCCGATGCGTAGAAATGACCATCACTTTCACACTGGTTGCAATTATTCCTGTTAAACGATGGACAAGCTGTTGCATTTTTAGTGTACTTTATGCTTCTGGCGTTGACTTCTAAGGCCCTAGCTATTCGATCTGGTGGAGCAACACCCTAGGCTGAAGCCTATGTTGCCCGGAACGTAGAAATGACCATAGCTTTCACACTGTTTGCAATTATTCGTTTTATACGACGGAAAAGCTGTTGTATATATATTGTATTTTATGCTTCAGGCGTTGACTTCTAAGGTCGTATTTATTCGATCTGGCGGGGGAACGCCCTAGAGTGAAGCCTAGGTTGCCTGAAGCGTCGAAATGACCATTACTTTCACACTGGTTGCAATATTCCTGTTATACGATGGACAAACTGTTGGATTTTTCTGTACTGTATGCTTGTAGCGTTGACTGCTAAGGCCCTTTGTATTCGATCTGGTGGAGCAATGCCTCATAGTTAAGTCTAGGATGCCCGAAACGTTGAAATGATCATTACTGCCACACTGGTTGCAATTATTCATGCTAAACGATGGAAAAACTGCTGCATTTCTATTGTACTTTATGCTTCTGGCGTTGACTTCTTAGGCCCTAACTATTCGATCTTCGGGGGCAGCGTCCAAGAGTGAAGCGTATGTTGCCCGAAACGTAGAAATGACCACTACATTCGCACTGGATGCAATTATTCCTGTTATACGATGGACAAACTGTTGCATTTTTATTGTACTTTATGCTTCTGGCGTTGACTTCTAACGCCCTACGTATTCGAAATGGTGGAGCAGTGCCTCACAGTTAAACCTAGGATGACCGAAACGTCGAAATGATCATTACTTTCACACTGATTGCAATTATTCATTCTATATGATGGAAAAACTGTTTCATTTTTATTGTATTTTATGCTTCTGGCGTTGACTTCTTAGGCCCTAACTATTCGATCTGGTGGAACAACGCCCTAGAGTGAAGCCTAGGTTGCCAGGAACGTAGGAATGACCGTTACTTTCACATTGTTTGCAATTATTCATTTTATACGATGGAAAAACTGTTTTAATTATATTGTATTTTATGCTTCTGGATTTGACTTCTAAGGCCCTACGTATTCGATCTGGTGGAGCAATACCTCACAGTTAAATCTAGGATGCCCGAAACGTCGAAATGATCATTACTTTCACACTGATTGCAATTATTCATGCTATATGAAGGAAAAACTGTTGTCCTTTTATTGTATTTTATGCTTTGTGCGTTGACTTCTAAGGCCCTAGCAATTCGATCTGCTGGAACAACACCCTAGAGGGAAGCCTAGGTTGCCCGGAACGTAGAAATGACCATTTCCTTCACACTGGTTGCAATTATTCCTGTTACACGGTGGAAGGACTGTTGTATTTTTATAGCACTTTATGCTTCTGGCGTTGACTTCTTAGGCCCTAACTATTCGCTCTGGTGGAGCAACGCCCTAGCGAGAAGCCTAGGATACCCGGAACGTAGAAATGACCAGTACTTTCACACTGGTTGTGGTTATTCCTGTTATAGGATGGAAAAACTGTTGCATTTTTATAGTATTTTATGTTTCTGGCGTAGACTTCTAAGGTCCTAGCTATTCGATCTCGTGGGGCAACGTTCAAGAGTGAAGCGTATGTTGCCCGAAACGTAGAAATGACCATTACCTTCACACTGGTTACAATTATTCTTCTTATACGATGGAAAGACTGTTGTATTTTTATTGTATTTTATGCGTCTGGAGTTGCTTTCTAAGGCCCTAACTATTCGACCTGGTGGTGCAATGCCCTAGAGTGAAGCCTAGGTTGCACGGAACGTCGAAGTGCCCATTACTATCACACTGGTTGCAATTATTCCTGTTATACGATGGAAAGACAGATGTATTTTTATTGCATTTTATGCTCCTGGCGTTGACCTCCAAGTCCCTAGCTATTCGATCTGGTGGAGCAATGCCCTAGAGTGAACCCTGGGTTGCCCGGAACCTAGAAAGGACCATTACTTTCACTCTGGTTGCAATTATTCCTGTTATACGATGGACAAACTGTTGGATTTTTATAGTACTTTATGCTTCTGCATTTGACTTCTAAGGCCCTACGTATTCGATCTGGTGGAGCAATACCTCACAGTTAAATCTAGGATGCCCGAAACGCCGAAATGATCATTACTTTCACACTGATTGCAATTATTCATGCTATATGAAGGAAAAACTGTTGTACTTTTATTGTATTTTATGCTTTTGGCGTTGACTTCTAAGGCCCTAGCAATTCGATCTGGTGGAACAACGCCCTAGTGCGAAGCCTAGTGTGCCCGGAACGTAGAAATGGCCATTACTTTCACACTGGTTGCAATTATTCGTTTTATACGATGGAAAAACTTTTGTATCTATATTGTATTTTATGCTTCTGGCGTTGACTTCTAAGCCCCTAACTATTCGATCTAGTGGAGCAACGCCCTAGAATGAAGCCTATGTTGCCCGGAACGTAGAAATGACCATAACCTTAACACTGGTTGCAATTATTCCTGTTATACGATGGAAAAGGTGTTGTATTTATATTGTATTTTATGCCTCTGGCGTTGACTTCTGTGGCCGTTGCTTTTCGATGTGGTGGAAGAACGCCATAGAGTGAAGCCTAGGTAGCCCGGAACGTAGAAGTGTCCATATCTTTCACACTGTTTGCAATTATTCGTTTTATACGATGGAAAAACTTTTGTACTTATATTGTATTGTATGCTTCTGGCGTTGACTTCTTAGGCCCTAACTATTTGATCTGGTGGTGCACCGCCCTAGAGTGAAGCCTAGGTTGCCCGGAACGTAGAAAAGACCATTACCTTCACACTGGTTGCAATTATTCCTGTTTTACGATGGAAAAACTGTTGCATCTTTATTGTATTTTATGCTTCTGGCGTTGATTTCTAAGGCCCTAATTATTCGATCTGGTGGAGCAACGCCCTAGAGTGAAGCCTAGGCTGCCCAGAACGTAGAAATGACCATTACATTCTCACTGGTTGCAATTATTCGTCTTATACGATGGAAAAGCTGTTGTATTTATATCGTATTTTATGCTTCTGGCGTTGACTTCTTAGGCCCTAACTATTCCATCTGGTGGAACAACGCCCTTGGGTGAAGGCTAGGGTGCGCGGAACGTAGCAATGACCATAACTTTCACACTGGTAGCAATTATTCGTTTTATACGATGGAAAAACTGTTCTATTTATTTTGTATTTTATGCTTCGGGCGTTGACTTCCAAGGCCCTAACTATTCGATCTGGTGGAGCAACGCCCTAGAGTGAAGCCAATGTTGCCCTGAACGTAGAAATGACCATGACATTCACACTGGTTGCAATTATTCCTGTTATACGGTGGAAAAACTGTTGTATTTTTATTGTATCTTATGCGTCTGGCGTTGACTTCTAATGCGCTAGCTATTCAATCTGGAGGAGCAACGACCTAGTGTGAAGCATACGTTGCCCGGAACGTAGAAATGACCATTACTTTCACACTGTTTGCAAATATTCATTTTATATGGTGGAAAAGCTGTTGTATTTATATTGTATTTTATGCTTCTGGCGTTGACTTCTTAGGCCCTATCTATTCGATCTGGTGGAGCAATGCCCTAGAGTGAAGCCTAGGTTGCCCGGAACGTAGAAATGACCATTACATTCACACTGTTTGCAAATATTTATTTAAATGGTGGAAAAGCTGTTGTATTTATATTGTATTTCATTCTTCTGGCTTCGACTCCTTAGGCCCTAACTATGCGATCTGGTGGTGCAACGCCCTAGAGTGAAGCCTAGGTTGCCAGGAACGTAGGAATGACCGTTACTTTCACATTGTTTGCAATTATTCATTTTATACGATGGAAAAACTGTTTTAATTAAATTGTATTTTATGCTTCTGGAGATGACTTCTAAGGCCGTATCTATTTGATGTGGTGGAGCAACGCCCTAGAGTGAAGCCTAGGTAGCCCGAAGCGTAGAAATGACCATAACTTTCACGCTGGTTGCAATTATTCTTGTTATACGATGGAAGGACTGCTGTATTTTTATTGTATTTTATGCTTCTGGTGTTGAATTCTTAGTCCCTAACAATTCGGTCTGGTGCAGCAACGCCCTAGAGTGAAGCCTAGGTTGCCCGGAACGTAGAAATGACAATGTCTTTCAGACTGGTTGCAATTATTCCTGTTATACGCAAGAAAAACTGTTGTATTTTTATTGTATTTTATGCTTCAGGCGTTGTCTTCTAAGGTCGCAGCTATTCGACGTGGTGGAGCAACGCCCTAGAGTGATGCCTAGGTTGCGCGGAACGTAGAAATGACCATATCTTTCACACTGGTTGCAATTATTCCTGTTATACGATGGAAAAACTGTTGTATTTTTATTGTATTTTATGCTTCAGGCGTTGTCTTCTAAGGTCGTAGCTATTCGACGGGGTGGTGCAACGCCCCAGAGTAAAGCCTAGGTTGCCCGGAATGTAAAAATGACCATTACTTTCACACTGTTTGCAAATATTCATTTTATACAGTGGAAAAGCTGTTGTATTTATATTGTATTTTATGATTTTGGCGTTGACTTCTATGGCCATATCTATTCGATGTGGTGGAGTAACGCCCTAGAGTGAAGCCTAGGTTGCCCGGTACGTTGAAATGACAATTACTTTCACATTGGTTGCAGTTATCCCTGTTATACGATTGAAACATTGAGTATTTTTATTTTATTTTAGGCTTCGGGCGTTGATTTCCAAGGCCCTAACTATTCGATCTGGTGGAGCAGCGCCCTAGAGTGAAGCCAAGGTTGCCCTGAACGTAGAAATGACCATCACATTCGCACTGGTTGCAATTATTCCTGTTATACGGTGGAAAAACAGTTGTTTTTTTATTGTACCTTATGCGTCTGGCGTTGACTTCTAATGCGCTAGCTATTCTATCTGGAGGAGCGACGCCCTAGTGTGATGCATAGGTTGCCCGGAACGTAGAAATGACCATTACTATCACACTATTCGCAAATATACATTATATACGATGGAAAAGCTGTTGTATTTATATCGTATTTTATGCTTCTGGCGTTGACCTCTTAGGCCCTAACTATTTTATCTTGTGGAGCAACACCCTAGAGTGAAGCCTAGGTTGCCCGGAACGTAGAAATGACCATTACCTTCACAGTTGATGCAATTATTCCTGTTATACGATGGAAAAACTGTGATACTTTTATTGTATTTTATGGTTCAGGCGTTGACTCCTAAGGCCGTAGCTATTCGATGTGGTGGAGCTACGCCCTAGAGTGAAGCCTAGGATGCCCGGAACGTGGAGTTGGCCATTACTTTCACACTGTTTGCAATTATTCATTTTATACGCTGGAAAAACTCTTCTATTTATATTGTATTTTATTCTTCTGAAGTTGACTTCTAAGGCCCTAACTATTCGATCTGGTGGGGCAACGCCCTAGAGTGAAGCCTAGGATGCACGGAACGTAGAAATGGCCATCACTATCACGCGTGTTGCAATTATTCCTGTTATGGGATGAAAAAACTGTTGTATTTTTATTGCATTTCATGCTTCAGGCGTTGACTTCTAAGGCCGGAGCTATTCCATGTGGTGGAGCTACGCCCTAGAGTGAAGCCTAGGTTGCCCGGAACGTGGAAATGACCATTGCTTTCACACTGTTTGCAAATACACATTATATACGAGGTAAAAGCTGTTGTATTTATATTGTATTTTATGCTTCTGGCGTTTACTCCTAAGGCCCTAACTATTCGATCTGGTGGAACAACGCCGTTGTGTCAAGCATAGGTTGCCTGGAACGTAGAACACACCATTACATTTACACTGTTTGCAATTATTCCTGTTATACGATGGAAAAACTGTTGCATCTTTATTGTATTTTATGCTTCTGGCGTTAACTTCTAAGGACCTAACTATTCGATCTGGTGGAGCAACGCCCTAGAGTGAAGCCTAGGTTGCTCTGAACGTAGAAATGACCATTACTTTCACACTGTTTGCAAATATTCATTTTATACAGTGGAAAAGCTGTTGTATTTATATTGTATTTTATGATTCTGGCGTTGACTTCTATGGCCATATCTATTCGATGTGGTGGAGTGACGCCCTAGAGTGAAGCCTAGGTTGCCCGGTACGTTGAAATGACAATTACTTTCACATTGGTTGCAATTATCCCTGTTATACGATTGAAACATTGAGTATTTTTATTTTATTTTAGGCTTCGGGCGTTGATTTCCAAGGCCCTAACTATTCGATCTGGTGGAGCAACGCCCTAGAGTGAAGCCAAGGTTGCCCTGAACGTAGAAATGACCATCACATTCGCACTGGTTGCAATTATTCCTGTTATACAGTGGAAAAACTGTTGTTTTTTTATTGTACCTTATGCGTCTGGCGTTGACTTCTAATGCGCTAGCTATTCGATCTGGAGGAGCAACGCCCTAGTGTGAAGCATAGGTTGCCCGGAACGTAGAAATGACCATTACTTTCACACTATTCGCAAATATACATTATATACGATGGAAAAGCTGTTGTATTTATATTGTATTTTATGCTTCTGGCGTTGACCTCTTAGGCCCTAACTATTTTATCTTGTGGAGCAACACCCTAGAGTGAAGCCTAGGTTGCCCGGAACGTAGAAATGACCATTACCTTCACAGTTGATGCAATTATTCCTGTTATACGATGGAAAAACTCTTCTATTTATATTGTATTTTATTCTTCTGGAGTTGACTTCTAAGGCCCTAACTATTCGATCTGGTAGAGCAACGCCCTAGAGTGAAGCCTAGGTTGCCCGGTAAGTAGAAATGACCATAAGTTTCATACTGGTTGCAATTATTCGTTTTATACGATGGAAAAACTGTTGTATTTATATTGTATTTTATGCTTCTGGCGTTCACTTCTTAGGCACTAACTATTCGATCTGGTGGTGCAACGCCCTAGGGAGAAGCCTAGGTTGCCCGGAACGTAGAAATGACCACAACTATCACACTGGTTGCAAATTATTCCTGTTAAACGATGGAAAAACTGTTGTATTTTTATTGCATTTTATGCTTCTGGCGTTCACTTCTTAGGCCCTAACTATTCGATCTGTTGGAGCAACGCCCTAGGATGAAGCCTAGGTTGCCAGGAACGTAGAAATGACCATAACTTTCACACTGGTTGCAATTATTCGTTTTATACGATGGAAAAGCTGTTGTATTTATATCGTATTTTATGCTTCTGGCCTTGACTTCTTAGGCCCAAACTATTCCATCTGGTGGAATGACGCCCTAGGGTGAAGACTAGGTTGCCCGGAAAGTAGAAATGACCATAACTTTCACACTGGTAGCAATTGTTCGTTTTATACGATGGAAAAACTGTTCTATTTATTTTACATTTTATGCTTCGGGCGTTGACTTCTAAGGCCCTAACTACTCGATCTGGTGGAGCAACGCCCTAGTGTGAAGCCAAGGTTGCCCGGTACGTAGAAATGACCATCACTATCAAACTGGTTGCAATTATTTGTTTTATACGATGGAAAATCTGTTGTATTTATATCGTATTTTATGCTTCTGGCGTTGACTTCTTAGGCCCTAACTATTCCATCTGGTGGAACAACGCCCTAGGGTGAAGCCTAGGTTGCCCGGAAAGTAGAAATGACCATAACTTTCAAACTGGTAGCAATTATTCGTTTTATACGATGGAAAAACTGTTGTATTTATTTTGTATTTTATGCATCGGGCGTTGACTTCTAAGGCCCTAACTATTCGATCTGGTAGAGCAATGCCCTAGAGTGAAGCCTAGGTTGCCCGGTACGTAGAAATGACCATAAGTTTCATACTGGTTGCAATTATTCGTTTTATACGATCGAAAAGCAGTTGTATTTATATTATATTTTATGCTTCTGGCGTTCACTACATAGGCTCTAACTATTCGATCTGGTAGTACAACGCCCTAGGGTGTAACCTAGGTTGCCCGGAACGTAGAAATGGCCATAACTTTTACACTGGCAGCAATTATTCGTTTTATACAATGGAAAAACCGTTCTATTTATTTTGTATTTTATGCTTCGGGCGTTGACTTCAAATGCCCTATCTGTTTGATCTGGTGGAGCATCGCCGTAGAGTGAAGCCTAGGTTGCCCGGAACGTAGAAATGACCATAACTTTCACACTGGTTGCAATTGTTTGTTTTATACGATGGAAAAGCTGTTGTATTTATATCGTATTTTATGCTTCTGGCGTTGACTTCTGAGGCCGTTGCTATTCGATGTGGTGGAAGAACGCCATAGAGGGAAGCCTAGGTAGCCCGGATCGTAGAAATGTTCATATCTTTCACACTGGTTGCAATTATTCGTTTTATACGATGGAATAACTGTTTTATTTATTTTGTATTTTATGCTTCGGGCGTTGACTTCTAAGGCCCTAACTATTCGATCTAGTGGAGCAACGCCCTAGAGTGCAGCCTAGGTTGCCCGAAACGCCGAAATGATCATTACTTTCACGCTTGTTGCAATTATTCCTGTTATAGGATGGAAAGAGTGTTGTGTTTTTATTGTATTTTATACTTCAGGCGTTGACTTCTGAGGCCGTAGCTATTCGATGTGGTGGAAGAACGCCATACGGTGAAGCCTACGTTGCCCGGAACGTAGAAATGACCATTACTTTCACACTGTTTGCAATTATTCCTTTTATACGATGGAAAAGCTGTTGTATTTATATCGTATTTTATGCTTCTGGCGTTGACTTCTAAGGACCTAACTGTTTGATCTGGTGGAGCAATGCCCTAGAGTGAAGCCTAGGTTGCGTGGAACGTAGAAATGACCATCCCTTTCACACGGGTTGCAATTATTCCTGTTATAGTATGGAAAGACTGTTGTATTTTTATTGTATTTTATACTTCAGGCGCTGACTTCTGAGGCCGTAGCTATCCGATGTGGTGGAAGAACGCCATACAGTCAAGCCTAGGTTGCCCGGAACGTAGAAATGACCATAACTTTCACACTGGTTGCAATTATTTGTTTTATACGATGGAAAAGCTGTTGTATTTATATCGTATTTTATGCTTCGGGCGTTGACTTCTAAGGCCCTAACTATTCGATCTAGTGGAGCAACGCCCTAGAGTGCAGCCTAGGTTGCCCGGAACGTAGAAATGACCATAACTTTCACACTGGTAGCAATTATTCGTTTTATACGATGGAAAAACTGTTCTATTTATTTTGTATTTTATGCTTCGGGCGTTGACTTCTAAGGCCCTAACTATTCGATCTGGTAGAGCAACGCCCTAGAGTGAAGCCTAGGATGCCCGGTACGTAGAAATGACCATAAGTTTCATACTGGTTGCAATTATTCCTTTTATACGATGGAAAAGCTGTTGTATTTATATCGTATTTTATGCTTCTGGCGTTGACTTCTAAGGACCTAACCATTCGGTCTGGTGGAGCAACGCCCTAGAGTGAAGCCTAGGTTGCTCGGACTGTAGAAATGACCATAACTTTCACACTGGTTGCAATTATTCGTTTTATACGATGGAAAAACTGTTCTATTTATTTTGTATTTTATGCTTCGGGCGTTGACTTCTAAGGCCCTAACTATTCGATCTGGTAGAGCAACGCCCTAGAGTGAAGCCAATGTTGCCCTGAACGTAGAAATGACCATGACATTCACACTGGTTGCAATTATTCCTGTTATACGGTGGAAAAACTGTTGTATTTTTATTGTATCTTATGCGTCTGGCGTTGACTTCTAATGCGCTAGCTATTCAATCTGGAGGAGCAACGCCCTAGTGTGAAGCATACGTTGCCCGGAACGTAGAAATGACCATTACTTTCACACTGTTTGCAAATATTCATTTTATATGGTGGAAAAGCTGTTGTATTTATATTGTATTTTATGCTTCTGGCGTTGACTTCTTAGGCCCTATCTATTCGACCTGGTGGAGCAATGCCCTAGAGTGAAGCCTAGGTTGCCCGGAACGTAGAAATGACCATTACATTCACACTGTTTGCAAATATTCATTTAAATGGTGGAAAAGCTGTTGTATTTATATTGTATTTCATTCTTCTGGCTTCGACTCCTTAGGCCCTAACTATGCGATCTGGTGGTGCAACGCCCTAGAGTGAAGCCTAGGTTGCCAGGAACGTAGGAATGACCGTTACTTTCACATTGTTTGCAATTATTCATTTTATACGATGGAAAAACTGTTTTAATTATATTGTATTTTATGCTTCTGGAGTTGACTTCTAAGGCCGTATCTATTTGATGTGGTGGAGCAACGCCCTAGAGTGAAGCCTAGGTATCCCGAAGCGTAGAAATGACCATAACTTTCACGCTGGTTGCAATTATTCTTGTTATACGATGGAAGGACTGCTGTATTTTTATTGTATTTTATGCTTCTGGTGTTGAATTCTTAGTCCCTAACAATTCGGTCTGGTGCAGCAACGCCCTAGAGTGAAGCCTAGGTTGCCCGGAACGTAGAAATGACAATGTCTTTCAGACTGGTTGCAATTATTCCTGTTATACGCAAGAAAAACTGTTGTATTTTTATTGTATTTTATGCTTCAGGCGTTGTGTTCTAAGGTCGCAGCTATTCGACGTGGTGGAGCAACGCCCTAGAGTGATGCCTAGGTTGCCCGGTAAGTAGAAATGACCATAAGTTTCATACTGGTTGCAATTATTCGTTTTATACGATGGAAAAACTGTTGTATTTATATTGTATTTTATGCTTCTGGCGTTCACTTCTTAGGCACTAACTATTCGATCTGGTGGTGCAACGCCCTAGGGAGAAGCCTAGGTTGCCCGGAACGTAGAAATGACCACAACTATCACACTGGTTGCAAATTATTCCTGTTAAACGATGGAAAAACTGTTCTATTTATTTTACATTTTATGCTTCGGGCGTTGACTTCTAAGGCCCTAACTACTCGATCTGGTGGAGCAACGCCCTAGTGTGAAGCCAAGGTTGCCCGGTACGTAGAAATGACCATCACTATCAAACTGGTTGCAATTATTTGTTTTATACGATGGAAAATCTGTTGTATTTATATCGTATTTTATGCTTCTGGCGTTGACTTCTTAGGCCCTAACTATTCCATCTGGTGGAACAACGCCCTAGGGTGAAGCCTAGGTTGCCCGGAAAGTAGAAATGACCATAACTTTCAAACTGGTAGCAATTATTCGTTTTATACGATGGAAAAACTGTTGTATTTATTTTGTATTTTATGCATCGGGCGTTGACTTCTAAGGCCCTAACTATTCGATCTGGTAGAGCAATGCCCTAGAGTGAAGCCTAGGTTGCCCGGTACGTAGAAATGACCATAAGTTTCATACTGGTTGCAATTATTCGTTTTATACGATCGAAAAGCAGTTGTATTTATATTATATTTTATGCTTCTGGCGTTCACTACATAGGCTCTAACTATTCGATCTGGTAGTACAACGCCCTAGGGTGTAACTTAGGTTGCCCGGAACGTAGAAATGGCCATAACTTTTACACTGGCAGCAATTATTCGTTTTATACAATGGAAAAACCGTTCTATTTATTTTGTATTTTATGCTTCGGGCGTTGACTTCAAATGCCCTATCTGTTTGATCTGGTGGAGCATCGCCGTAGAGTGAAGCCTAGGTTGCCCGGAACGTAGAAATGACCATAACTTTCACACTGGTTGCAATTGTTTGTTTTATACGATGGAAAAGCTGTTGTATTTATATCGTATTTTATGCTTCTGGCGTTGACTTCTGAGGCCGTTGCTATTCGATGTGGTGGAAGAACGCCATAGAGGGAAGCCTAGGTAGCCCGGATCGTAGAAATGTTCATATCTTTCACACTGGTTGCAATTATTCGTTTTATACGATGGAATAACTGTTTTATTTATTTTGTATTTTATGCTTCGGGCGTTGACTTCTAAGGCCCTAACTATTCGATCTAGTGGAGCAACGCCCTAGAGTGCAGCCTAGGTTGCCCGAAACGCCGAAATGATCATTACTTTCACGCTTGTTGCAATTATTCCTGTTATAGGATGGAAAGAGTGTTGTGTTTTTATTGTATTTTATACTTCAGGCGTTGACTTCTGAGGCCGTAGCTATTCGATGTGGTGGAAGAACGCCATACGGTGAAGCCTACGTTGCCCGGAACGTAGAAATGACCATTACTTTCACACTGTTTGCAATTATTCCTTTTATACGATGGAAAAGCTGTTGTATTTATATCGTATTTTATGCTTCTGGCGTTGACTTCTAAGGACCTAACTGTTTGATCTGGTGGAGCAATGCCCTAGAGTGAAGCCTAGGTTGCGTGGAACGTAGAAATGACCATCCCTTTCACACGGGTTGCAATTATTCCTGTTATAGTATGGAAAGACTGTTGTATTTTTATTGTATTTTATACTTCAGGCGCTGACTTCTGAGGCCGTAGCTATCCGATGTGGTGGAAGAACGCCATACAGTCAAGCCTAGGTTGCCCGGAACGTAGAAATGACCATAACTTTCACACTGGTTGCAATTATTTGTTTTATACGATGGAAAAGCTGTTGTATTTATATCGTATTTTATGCTTCGGGCGTTGACTTCTAAGGCCCTAACTATTCGATCTAGTGGAGCAACGCCCTAGAGTGCAGCCTAGGTTGCCCGGAACGTAGAAATGACCATAACTTTCACACTGGTAGCAATTATTCGTTTTATACGATGGAAAAACTGTTCTATTTATTTTGTATTTTATGCTTCGGGCGTTGACTTCTAAGGCCCTAACTATTCGATCTGGTAGAGCAACGCCCTAGAGTGAAGCCTAGGATGCCCGGTACGTAGAAATGACCATAAGTTTCATACTGGTTGCAATTATTCCTTTTATACGATGGAAAAGCTGTTGTATTTATATCGTGTTTTATGCTTCTGGCGTTGACTTCTAAGGACCTAACCATTCGGTCTGGTGGAGCAACGCCCTAGAGTGAAGCCTAGGTTGCTCGGACTGTAGAAATGACCATAACTTTCACACTGGTTGCAATTATTCGTTTTATACGATGGAAAAACTGTTCTATTTATTTTGTATTTTATGCTTCGGGCGTTGACTTCTAAGGCCCTAACTATACGATCTGGTAGAGCAACGCCCTAGAGTGAAGCCAATGTTGCCCTGAACGTAGAAATGACCATGACATTCACACTGGTTGCAATTATTCCTGTTATACGGTGGAAAAACTGTTGTATTATTATTGTATCTTATGCGTCTGGCGTTGACTTCTAATGCGCTAGCTATTCAATCTGGAGGAGCAACGCCCTAGTGTGAAGCATACGTTGCCCGGAACGTAGAAATGACCATTACTTTCACACTGTTTGCAAATATTCATTTTATATGGTGGAAAAGCTGTTGTATTTATATTGTATTTTATGCTTCTGGCGTTGACTTCTTAGGCCCTATCTATTCGACCTGGTGGAGCAATGCCCTAGAGTGAAGCCTAGGTTGCCCGGAACGTAGAAATGACCATTACATTCACACTGTTTGCAAATATTCATTTAAATGGTGGAAAAGCTGTTGTATTTATATTGTATTTCATTCTTCTGGCTTCGACTCCTTAGGCCCTAACTATGCGATCTGGTGGTGCAACGCCCTAGAGTGAAGCCTAGGTTGCCAGGAACGTAGGAATGACCGTTACTTTCACATTGTTTGCAATTATTCATTTTATACGATGGAAAAACTGTTTTAATTATATTGTATTTTATGCTTCTGGAGTTGACTTCTAAGGCCGTATCTATTTGATGTGGTGGAGCAACGCCCTAGAGTGAAGCCTAGGTAGCCCGAAGCGTAGAAATGACCATAACTTTCACGCTGGTTGCAATTATTCTTGTTATACGATGGAAGGACTGCTGTATTTTTATTGTATTTTATGCTTCTGGTGTTGAATTCTTAGTCCCTAACAATTCGGTCTGGTGCAGCAACGCCCTAGAGTGAAGCCTAGGTTGCCCGGAACGTAGAAATGACAATGTCTTTCAGACTGGTTGCAATTATTCCTGTTATACGCAAGAAAAACTGTTGTATTTTTATTGTATTTTATGCTTCAGGCGTTGTGTTCTTAGGTCGCAGCTATTCGACGTGGTGGAGCAACGCCCTAGAGTGATGCCTAGGTTGCGCGGAACGTAGAAATGACCATATCTTTCACACTGGTTGCAATTATTCCTGTTATACGATGGAAAAACTGTTGTATTTTTATTGTATTTTATGCTTCAGGCGTTGTCTTCTAAGGTCGTAGCTATTCGACGGGGTGGTGCAACGCCCCAGAGTAAAGCCTAGGTTGCCCGGAATGTAAAAATGACCATTACTTTCACACTGTTTGCAAATATTCATTTTATACAGTGGAAAAGCTGTTGTATTTATATTGTATTTTATGACTTTGGCGTTGACTTCTATGGCCATATCTATTCGATGTGGTGGAGTAACGCCCTAGAGTGAAGCCTAGGTTGCCCGGTACGTTGAAATGACAATTACTTTCACATTGGTTGCAGTTATCCCTGTTACACGATTGAAACATTGAGTATTTTTATTTTATTTTAGGCTTCGGGCGTTGATTTCCAAGGCCCTAACTATTCGATCTGGTGGAGCAGCGCCCTAGAGTGAAGCCAAGGTTGCCCTGAACGTAGAAATGACCATCACATTCGCACTGGTTGCAATTATTCCTGTTATACGGTGGAAAAACAGTTGTTTTTTTATTGTACCTTATGCGTCTGGCGTTGACTTCTAATGCGCTAGCTATTCGATCTGGAGGAGCGACGCCCTAGTGTGATGCATAGGTTGCCCGGAACGTAGAAATGACCATTACTATCACACTATTCGCAAATATACATTATATACGATGGAAAAGCTGTTGTATTTATATCGTATTTTATGCTTCTGGCGTTGACCTCTTAGGCCCTAACTATTTTATCTTGTGGAGCAACACCCTAGAGTGAAGCCTAGGTTGCCCGGAACGTAGAAATAACCATTACCTTCACAGTTGATGCAATTATTCCTGTTATACGATGGAAAAACTGTGATACTTTTATTGTATTTTATGGTTCAGGCGTTGACTCCTAAGGCCGTAGCTATTCGATGTGGTGGAGCTACGCCCTAGAGTGAAGCCTAGGATGCCCGGAACGTGGAGTTGGCCATTACTTTCACACTGTTTGCAATTATTCATTTTATACGCTGGAAAAACTCTTCTATTTATATTGTATTTTATTCTTCTGGAGTTGACTTCTAAGGCCCTAACTATTCGATCTGGTGGGGCAACGCCCTAGAGTGAAGCCTAGGATGCACGGAACGTAGAAATGGCCATCACTATCACGCGTGTTGCAATTATTCCTGTTATAGGATGAAAAAACTGTTGTATTTTTATTGCATTTCAATGTTCAGGCGTTGACTTCTAAGGCCGGAGCTATTCCATGTGGTGGAGCTACGCCCTAGAGTGAAGCCTACGTTGCCCGGAACGTGGAAATGACCATTGCTTTCACACTGTTTGCAAATACACATTATATACGAGGTAAAAGCTGTTGTATTTATATTGTATTTTATGCTTCTGGCGTTTACTCCTAAGGCCCTAACTATTCGATCTGGTGGAACAACGCCGTTGTGTCAAGCATAGGTTGCCTGGAACGTAGAACACACCATTACCTTTACACTGTTTGCAATTATTCCTGTTATACGATGGAAAAACTGTTGCATCTTTATTGTATTTTATGCTTCTGGCGTTAACTTCTAAGGACCTAACTATTCGATCTGGTGGAGCAACGCCCTAGAGTGAAGCCTAGGTTGCTCTGAACGTAGAAATGACCATTACTTTCACACTGTTTGCAAATATTCATTTTATACAGTGGAAAAGCTGTTGTATTTATATTGTATTTTATGATTCTGGCGTTGACTTCTATGGCCATATCTATTCGATGTGGTGGAGTAACGCCCTAGAGTGAAGCCTAGGTTGCCCGGTACGTTGAAATGACAATTACTTTCACATTGGTTGCAATTATCCCTGTTATACGATTGAAACATTGAGTATTTTTATTTTATTTTAGGCTTCGGGCGTTGATTTCCAAGGCCCTAACTATTCGATCTGGTGGAGCAACGCCCTAGAGTGAAGCCAAGGTTGCCCTGAACGTAGAAATGACCATCACATTCGCACTGGTTGCAATTATTCCTGTTATACGGTGGAAAAACTGTTGTTTTTTTATTGTACCTTATGCGTCTGGCGTTGACTTCTAATGCGCTAGCTATTCGATCTGGAGGAGCAACGCCCTAGTGTGAAGCATAGGTTGCCCGGAACGTAGAAATGACCATTACTTTCACACTATTCGCAAATATACATTATATACGACGGAAAAGCTGTTGTATTTATATTGTATTTTATGCTTCTGGCGTTGACCTCTTAGGCCCTAACTATTTTATCTTGTGGAGCAACACCCTAGAGTGAAGCCTAGGTTGCCCGGAACGTAGAAATGACCATTACCTTCACAGTTGATGCAATTATTCCTGTTATACGATGGAAAAACTGTGATACTTTTATTGTATTTTATGGTTCAGGCGTTGACTCCTAAGGCCGTAGCTATTCGATGTGGTGGAGCTACGCCCTAGAGTGAAGCCTAGGATGCCCGGAACGTAGAGTTGGCCATTACTTTCACACTGTTTGCAATTATTCATTTTATACGCTGGAAAAACTCTTCTATTTATATTGTATTTTATTCTTCTGGAGTTGACTTCTAAGGCCCTAACTATTCGATCTGGTAGAGCAACGCCCTAGAGTGAAGCCTAGGTTGCCCGGTAAGTAGAAATGACCATAAGTTTCATACTGGTTGCAATTATTCGTTTTATACGATGGAAAAACTGTTGTATTTATATTGTATTTTATGCTTCTGGCGTTCACTTCTTAGGCACTAACTATTCGATCTGGTGGTGCAACGCCCTAGGGAGAAGCCTAGGTTGCCCGGAACGTACAAATGACCATAACTTTTACACTGGCAGCAATTATTCGTTTTATACAATGGAAAAACCATTCTATTTATTTTGTATTTTATGCTTCGGGCGTTGACTTCCAAGGCCCTAACTGTTTGATCTGGTGGAGCATCGCCGTACAGTGAAGCCTAGGTTGCCCGGAACGTAGAAATGACCACAACTTTCACACTGGTAGCAATTATTCGTTTTATACAATGGAAAAACTGTTCTATTTATTTTGTATTTTATGCTTCGGGCGTTGACTTCTAAGGCCCTAACTATTCAATCTGTTGGTGCAACGACCAAGGGTGAAGCCTATGTTGCCCGGAAAGTAGAAATGACGTCAACTTTCATACTGGTTGCAATTATTCGTTTTATACGATGGAAAAACTGTTTTATTTATTTTGTATTTTATGCTTCGGGCGTTGACTTCTAAGGCCCTAGCTATTCGATTTGGTGGAGCAACGCCCGAGAGTGGGGCCTAGGTTGCCCTGTACATAGAAATGACCATTACTTTCACACTGTTTGCAAATATACATTATATACGATGGAAAATCTGTTGTATTTATGTTGTATTTTATGCTTCTGGCGTTGACTTCTTAGGCCCTAACTATTTGATCTGGTGGCGCAACGCACCAGAGTGAAGCCTAGGTTGCCCGGAACGTAGAAATGACCATAACTTTCACACTGGTTGTTATCATTCGTTTTATACGATGGAAAAACTGTTATATTTATATTGTATTTTATGCTTCTGGCGTTGACTTCTTAGGCCCTAACTGTTCGATCTGGTGGAACAATGTCCTAGGGTGAAGCCTAGGATGCCCGGAACGTAGAAATGACCATAACTTTTACACTGGTAGCTATTATTCGTTTTATACAATGGAAAAACCGTTCTATTTATTTTGTGTTTTATGCGTCGGGCGTTGACTTCTAAAGGCCTAACTATTCAATCTGTTGGTGCAACGCCCTAGAGTGAAGCCTAGGTTGCCCGGAACGGAGAAATGACCATTGCTTTCACAATGTTTGCAATTATTCATTTTATACGATGGAAAAGCATTTGTACTTATATTGTATTTTATTCTTCTGGCGTTGACTTCTTAGGCCCTAACTATTCGATCTGGTGGAGCAACGCCCTAGAGTGAAGCCTAGGTTGCCCGGAACGTAGAAATGACCATTACATTCACACTGGTTGCAATTATTCGTCTTATACGATGGAAAAGCTGTTGCATTAGTATCGTATTTTATGCTTCCGGCGTTGACTTCTTAGGCCCTAACTATTCCATCTGGTGGAACAACGCCCTTGGGTGAAGCCTAGGTTGCGCGGAACGTAGCAATGACCATAACTTTCATACTGGTAGCAATTATTCGTTTTATACGATGGAAAAACTGTTCTATTTATTTTGTATTTTATGCTTCGGGCGTTGACTTCTAAGGCCCTAGCTATTCTATCTGGTCGAGCGACGCCCTAGAGTGAAGCCTAGGTTGCCCGGAACGTAGAAATGACCATAACTTCCACACTGGTTGCAATTATTCGTTTTATACGATGGAAAAGCTGTTGTATTTATATCGTATTTTATGCTTCAGGCGTTGACTTCTAAGGCCCTAGCTATTCGATTTGGTGGAGCAACGCCCGTGAGTGGAGCCTAGGTTGCCCGGTACGTAGAAATGACCATTACTTTCACACTGTTTGCAAATATACATTATATACGATGGAAAATCTGTTGTATTTATGTTGTATTTTATGCTTCTGGCGTTGACTTCTTAGGCCCTAACTATCTGATCTGGTGGTGCACCGCCCTAGAGTGAAGCCTTGGTTGCCCGGAACGTAGAAAAGACCATTACCTTCACACTGGTTACAATTATTCCTGTTTTACGATGGAAAAACTGTTGCATCTTTATTGTATTTTATGCTTCTGGCGTTGATTTCTAAGGCCCTAATTATTCGATCTGGTGGAGCAACGCCCTACAGTGAAGCCTAGGTTGCCCGGAACGTTGAAATGACCATTACATTCACACTGGTTGCAATTATTCGTCTTATACGATGGAAAAGCTGTTGTATTTATATCGTATTTTATGCTTCCGGCGTTGAATTCTTAGGCCCTAACTATTCCATCTGGTGGAACAACGCCCTTGGGTGAAGCCTAGGTTGCGCGTAACGTAGCAATGACCACAACTTTCACACTGGTAGCAATTATTCGTTTTGTACGATGGAAAAACTGTTCTATTTATTTTGTATTTTATGTTTCGGGCGTTGACTTCTAAGGCCCTAGCTATTCCATCTGGTGGAACAACGCCCTTGGGTGAAGCCTAGGTTGCCTGGAACGTAGAAATGACCATCACTTTCACACGGGTTGCAATTATTCCTGTTATAGGATGGAAAGACTGTTGCATTTTTATTGTATTTTATACTTCAGGCGTTGACTTCTAAGGCCCCAGCTATTCGATCTGGTCGAGCAACGCCCTAGAGTGAAGCCTACGTTGCCCGGTACGTAGAAATGACCATTACTTTCACACTGGTTGCAATTATTCGTTTTATACGATGGAAAAGCTGTTGTATTTTAATTGTATTTTATGCTTCTGTCGTTGACTGCTAAGGTCCTAGCTATACGATCTGGTGCGGCAACGTCCAAGAGTGAAGTCTATGTTGCCGGGAACGTAGAAATGACCATTAGTTTCACACTGGTTGCAATTATTCCTTTTAAACGGTGGAAAGACTGTTGCATGTTTATTGTATTTTATGCTTCTGGCGTCGACTTCTAAGGTCCTAACTATTCGATCTGGTGGAACAACGCCCTTGGGGAAGCCTAGGTTGCCCGGAACGTAGAAATGACCATAATTTTCACAGTGGTTGCAATTATTCGTTTTATACGATGGAAAAGCTGTTGTATTTATATCGTATTTTATGCTTCTGGCGTTGACTTCTTAGGCCCTAACTATTCGATCTGGTGGAACGACGCCCTAGTGTGAAGCCTAGGTTGCCTGGAACGTAGAAATGACCATAACGTTCGCACTGGTTGCTATTATTCGTTTTATGCGATGGAAAAACTGTTATATTTATATTGTATTTTATGCTTCTGGCGTTGACTTCTTAGGCCCTAGCTATTCGATCTGGTGGAACAACGCCCTAGAGTGAAGCCTAGTTTGCCTGGAACGTAGAAATGACCATCAATTTCACACGGGCTGCAATTATTCCTGTTATAGGATGGAAAGACTGCTGTATTTATATTGTATCTAATGCGTCTGGCGATCACTTCCTACGCCCTAACTATGCGATCTGGTGGAACAACGCCCTCGGGTATAGCCTAGGTTGCCCGGAACGTAGAAATGACCATAACTTTTACACTGGTAGCAATTATTCGTTTTATACAATGGAAAAACTGTTCTATTTATTTTGTACTTAATGCTTCGGGCGTTGACTTCTAAGGCCCTAACGGTTTGATCTGGTGGAGCAACGCCCTAGAGTGAAGCCTAGGTTGCCCGGAACCTAGAAATGACCATAACTTTCACACTGGTAGCAATTATTCGTTTTATACGATGGACAAACTGTTGTATTTATATTGTATTTTATGCTTCTGGCGTTCACTTCTTAGGCCCTAACTATTCGATATGGTGGAACAACGCCCTAGGGTGAAGCCTAGGTTGCGCGGAACGTAGAAATGACCATAACTTTTACACTGGTAGCAATTATTCGTTTTATAGAATGGAAACACCGTTCTATTTATTTTGTGTTTTATGCTTCGGGCGTTGACTTCTAAGGCCCTAACTGTTTGATCTGGTGGAGCAACGCCCTAGAGTGAAGCCTAGGTTGCCCCGAACGTAGAAATGACCATAACTTTCACACTGGTTGCTACTATTCGTTTTATACGATGGAAAAACTGTTATATTTATATTGTATTTTATGCTTCTGGCGTTCACTTCTTAGGCCCTAACTATTCGATCTGGTGGAGCAACGCCCTAGAGTGAAGCCTAGGTAGCCCGGAACGTAGAAATGACCATTACATTCACACTGGTTGCAATTATTCGTCTTATACGATGGAAAAGCTGTTGCATTAGTATCGTATTTTATGCTTCCGGCGTTGACTTCTTAGGCCCTAACTATTCCATCTGGTGGAACAACGCCCTTGGGTGAAGCCTAGGTTGCGCGGAACGTAGCAATGACCATAACTTTCACACTGGTAGCAATTATTCGTTTTATACGATGGAAAAACTGTTCTATTTATTTTGTATTTTATGCTTCGGGCGTTGACTTCTAAGGCCCTAGCTATTCTATCTGGTCGAGCGACGCCCTAGAGTGAAGCCTAGGTTGCCCGGAACGTAGAAATGACCATAACTTCCACACTGGTTGCAATTATTCGTTTTATACGATGGAAAAGCTGTTGTATTTATATCGTATTTTATGCTTCAGGCGTTGACTTCTAAGGCCCTAGCTATTCGATTTGGTGGAGCAACGCCCGTGAGTGGAGCCTAGGTTGCCCGGTACGTAGAAATGACCATTACTTTCACACTGTTTGCAAATAGACATTATATACGATGGAAAATCTGTTGTATTTATGTTGTATTTTATGCTTCTGGCGTTGACTTCTTAGGCCCTAACTATTTGATCTGGTGGTGCACCGCCCTAGAGTGAAGCCTTGGTTGCCCGGAACGTAGAAAAGACCATTACCTTCACACTGGTTACAATTATTCCTGTTTTACGATGGAAAAACTGTTGCATCTTTATTGTATTTTATGCTTCTGGCGTTGATTTCTAAGGCCCTAATTATTCGATCTGGTGGAGCAACGCCCTACAGTGAAGCCTAGGTTGCCCGGAACGTTGAAATGACCATTACATTCACACTGGTTGCAATTATTCGTCTTATACGATGGAAAAGCTGTTGTATTTATATCGTATTTTATGCTTCCGGCGTTGACTTCTTAGGCCCTAACTATTCCATCTGGTGGAACAACGCCCTTGGGTGAAGCCTAGGTTGCGCGTAACGTAGCAATGACCATAACTTTCACACTGGTAGCAATTATTCGTTTTGTACGATGGAAAAACTGTTCTATTTATTTTGTATTTTATGTTTCGGGCGTTGACTTCTAAGGCCCTAGCTATTCTATCTGGTCGAGCGACGCCCTAGAGTGAAGCCTAGGTTGCCCCGAACGTAGAAAAGACCATTACCTTCACACTGGTTGCAATTATTCGTTTTATACGATGGAAAAACTGTTCTATTTATTTTGTATTTTATGCTTGGGCGTTGACTTCTAAGGCCCTAACTATTCAATCTGTTGGTGCAACGCACAAGGGTGAAGCCTATTTTGCCCGGAAAGTAGAAATGACGTTAACTTTCATACTGGTTGCAATTATTCGTTTTATACGATGGAAAAACTGTTTTAGTTATTTTGTATTTTGTGCTTCGGGCATTGACCTCTAAGGCCCTAACTACTCAATCCGTTGGAGCAACGCCCTAGGGTGAAGCCTACGTTGCCCGGAAAGTAGAAATGACCATAACTTTAATCCTGGTTGCTATTATTCGTTTTATATGATGGAAAAACTGTTGTATTTATATAGTGTTTTATGCTTCTGGCGTTGACTTCTTAGGCCCTAACTATTCCATCTGGTGGACCAACGCCCTTGGGTGAAGCCTAGGTTGCCCGGAACCTAGAAATGACCATAACTTTCACACTGGTAGCAATTATTCGTTTTATACGATGGAAAAACTGTTGTATTTATATTGTATTTTATGCTTCTGGCGTTCACTTCTTAGGCCCTAACTATTCGATATGGTGGAACAACGCCCTAGGGTGAAGCCTAGGTTGCGCGGAACGTAGAAATGACCATAACTTTTACACTGGTAGCAATTATTCGTTTTATAGAATGGAAACACCGTTCTATTTATTTTGTGTTTTATGCTTCGGGCGTTGACTTCTAAGGCCCTAACTGTTTGATCTGGTGGAGCAACGCCCTAGAGTGAAGCCTAGGTTGCCCCGAACGTAGAAATGACCATAACTTTCACACTGGTTGCTACTATTCGTTTTATACGATGGAAAAACTGTTATATTTATATTGTATTTTATGCCTCTGGCGTTGACTTCTGAGGCCGTTGCTTTTCGATGTGGTGGAAGAACGCCATAGAGTGAAGCCTAGGTAGCCCGGAACGTAGAAATGTCCATATCTTTCACACTGTTTGCAATTATTCGTTTTATACGATGGAAAAACTTTTGTACTTATATTGTATTGTATGCTTCTGGCGTTGACTTCTAAGGCCCTAGCTATTCGATTTGGTGGAGCAACGCCCGAGAGTGGTGCCTAGGTTGCCCGGTACGTAGAAATGACCATTACTTTCACACTGTTTGCAAATATACATTATATACGATGGAAAATCTGTTGTATTTATGTTGCATTTTATGCTTCTGGCGTTGACTTCTTAGGCCCTAACTATTTGATCTGGTGGTGCACCGCCCTAGAGTGAAGCCTAGGTTGCCCGGAACGTAGAAAAGACCATTAACTTCACACTCGTTGCAATTATTCCTGTTTTACGGTGGAAAAACTGTTGCATCTTTATTGTATTTTATGCTTCTGGCGTTGATTTCTAAGGCCCTAATTATTCGATCTGGTGGAGCAACGCCCTAGAGTGAAGCCTAGGCTGCCCAGAACGTAGAAATGACCATTACATTCTCACTGGTTGCAATTATTCGTCTTATACGATGGAAAAGATGTTGTATTTATATCGTATTTTATGCTTCTGGCGTTGACTTCTTAGGCCCTAACTATTCCATCTGGTGGAACAACGCCCTTGGGTGAAGCCTAGGGTGCGCGGAACGTAGCAATGACCATAACTTTCACACTGGTAGCAATTATTCGTTTTATACGATGGAAAATCTGTTCTATTTATTTTGTGTTTTATGCTTCGGGCGTTGACTTCTCAGGCCCTAACTGTTTGGTCTGGTGGAGCAACGCCCTAGAGTGAAGCCTAGGTTGCCCGGAACGTAGAAATGACCATAACTTTCACACTGGTTGCTACTATTCGTTTTATACGATGGAAAAACTGTTATATTTATATTGTATTTTATGCCTCTGGCGTTGACTTCTGAGGCCGTTGCTTTTCGATGTGGTGGAAGAACGCCATAGAGTGAAGCCTAGGTAGCCCGGAACGTAGAAATGTCCATATCTTTCACACTGTTTGCAATTATTCGTTTTATACGATGGAAAAACTTTTGTACTTATATTGTATTGTATGCTTCTCGCGTTGACTTCTAAGGCCCTAGCTATTCTATCTGGTCGAGCAACGCCCTAGAGTGAAGCCTATGTTGCCCGGAACGTAGAAATGACCATAACATTCACACTGGTTGCAATTATTCGTTTTATACGATGGAAAAGCTGTTGTATTTATATCGTATTTTATGGTTCTGGCGTTGACTTCTTAGGCCCCAACTATTCCATCTGGTGGAACGACGCCTTAGGGTGAAGCCTAGGTTGCGCGGAACGTAGAAATGGCCATAACTTTCACACTGGTAGCAATTATTCGTTTTATACGATGGAAAAGCTGTTGTATTTATATCGTATTTTATGGTTCTGGCGTTGACTTCTTAGGCCCCAACTATTCCATCTGGTGGAACGACGCCTTAGGGTGAAGCCTAGGTTGCGCGGAACGTAGAAATGGCCATAACTTTCACACTGGTAGCAATTATTCGTTTTATACGATGGAAAAACTGTTTTATTTATTTTGTATTTTATGCTTCTGGCGTTGACTTCTAAGGCCCTAACTATTCGATGTGGTGGAGCAACGCCCTAGAGTGAAGCCTAGGTTGCCCGGAAAGTAGAAATGACCATAACTTTCATCCTGGTTGCAATTATGCGTTTTATATGATGGAAAAGCTGTTGTATTTATATAGTGTTCTATGATTCTGGCGTTGACTTCTCAGTCCCTAACTATTCCATCTGGTGGAACAACGCCCTAGTGTGAAGCCTAGGTAATCTGGTACGTAGAAATCACCATCACTTTCACACGGGTTGCAATTATTCCTGTTATAGGATGGAAAGACTGTTGTATTTTTATTGTATTTTATACTTCAGGCGTTGACTTCTAAGGCCCTAGCTATTCGATCTGGTCGAGCAACGCCCTAGAGTGAAGCCTAGGTTGCCCGGAACGTAGAAATGACCATAACTTCCACACGGGTTGCAATTATTCGTTTTATACGATGGAAACCCTGTTGTATTGATATCATATTTTATGCTTCTGGCGTTGACTTCTAAGGACCTAACTATTCGATCTGGTGGAGCAACGCACTAGTGTGAAGCCTCGGTTGCTCGGAATGTAGAAATAACCATTACCTTCACGCTTGTTGCAATTATTCCTGTTATACGATGAAAAAACTGTTGTATTTTTATTGTATTTTATGCTTCAGGCGTTGACTTCTAAGGCCGGAGCTATTCCATGTGGTGGAGCTACGCCCTAGAGTGAAGGCTAGGTTGCCCGGAACGTAGAAATGACCATTACTTTCACACTGTTTGCAATTACACATTATATACGAGGTGAAAGCTGTTGTATTTATATTGTATTTTATGCTTCTGGTGTTGACTTCTTACGACCTACCTATTTAATCTGGTAGAGCACCGCCCTAGAGTCAAGCATAGGTTGCCCGGAACGTAGAACATACCATTACCTTCACACTGGTAGCAATTATTCCTGTTATACGATGGAAATACTGTTGCATCTTTATTGCATTTGATGCGTCTGGCGTTGACTTCTAAGGCCCTAACTATTCAATCTGTTGGAGCATTGCCCTAGGGTGAAGCCTAGGTTGCCCGGAACGTAGAAATGACCATAATTTTCACAGTGGTTGCAATTATTCGTTTTATACGATGGAAAAGCTGTTGTATTTATATCGTATTTTATGCTTCTGGCGTTGACTTCTTAGGGCCTAACTATTCGATCTGGTGGAACGACGCCCTAGTGTGAAGCCTAGGTTGCCTGGAACGTAGAAATGACCATAACTTTCACACTGGTTGCTATTATTCGTTTTATGCGATGGAAAAACTGTTATATTTATATTGTATTTTATGCTTCTGGCGTTGACTTCTTAGGCCCTAGCTATTCGATCTGGTGGAACAACGCCCTAGAGTGAAGCCTAGTTTGCCTGGAACGTAGAAATGACCATCACTTTCACACGGGCTGCAATTATTCCTCTTATAGGATGGAAAGACTGTTGTATTTATATTGTATCTAATGCGTCTGGCGATCACTTCCTACGCCCTAACTATGCGATCTGGTGGAACAACGCCCTCGGGTGTAGCCTAGGTTGCGCGGAATGTAGAAATGACCATAACGTTCACACTGGTAGCAATTATTCGTTTTATACGATGGAAAAACTGTTTTATTTATTTTGTATTTTATGCTTCTGGCGTTGACTTCTAAGGCCCTAACTATTCGATCTGGTGGAGCAACGCCCTAGAGTGAAGCCTAGGTTGCCCGGAAAGTAGAAATGACCATAACTTTCATCCTGGTTGCAATTATTCGTTTTATACGATGGAAAAACTGTTTTATTTATTCTGTATTTTATGCTTCTGGCGTTGACTTCTAAGGCCCTAACTATTCGATCTGGTGGAGCAACGCCCTAGAGTGAAGCCTAGGTTGCCCGGAAAGTAGAAATGACCATAACTTTCATCCTGGTTGCAATTATTCGTTTTATACAATGGAAAAACCGTTCTATTTATTTTGTGTTTTATGCGTCGGGCGTTGACTTCTAAAGGCCTAACTATTCAATCTGTTGGTGCAACGCCCTAGAGTGAAGCCTAGGTTGCCCGGAACGGAGAAATGACCATTGCTTTCACAATGTTTGCAATTATTCATTTTATACGATGGAAAAACTGTTCTATTTATTTTGTACTTAATGCTTCGGGCGTTGACTTCTAAGGCCCTAACGGTTTGATCTGGTGGAGCAACGCCCTAGAGTGAAGCCTAGGTTGCCCGGAACCTAGAAATGACCATAACTTTCACACTGGTAGCAATTATTCGTTTTATACGATGGAAAAACTGTTGTATTTATATTGTATTTTATGCTTCTGGCGTTCACTTCTTAGGCCCTAACTATTCGATATGGTGGAACAACGCCCTAGGGTGAAGCCTAGGTTGCGCGGAACGTAGAAATGACCATAACTTTTACACTGGTTGCTACTATTCGTTTTATACGATGGAAAAACTGTTATATTTATATTGTATTTTATGCCTCTGGCGTTGACTTCTGAGGCCGTTGCTTTTCGATGTGGTGGAAGAACGCCATAGAGTGAAGCCTAGGTAGCCCGGAACGTAGAAATGTCCATATCTTTCACACTGTTTGCAATTATTCGTTTTATACGATGGAAAAACTTTTGTACTTATATTGTATTGTATGCTTCTGGCGTTGACTTCTAAGGCCCTAGCTATTCGATTTGGTGGAGCAACGCCCGAGAGTGGTGCCTAGGTTGCCCGGTACGTAGAAATGACCATTACTTTCACACTGTTTGCAAATATACATTATATACGATGGAAAATCTGTTGTATTTATGTTGCATTTTATGCTTCTGGCGTTGACTTCTTAGGCCCTAACTATTTGATCTGGTGGTGCACCGCCCTAGAGTGAAGCCTAGGTTGCCCGGAACGTAGAAAAGACCATTACCTTCACACTGGTTGCAATTATTCCTGTTTTACGGTGGAAAAACTGTTGCATCTTTATTGTATTTTATTCTTCTGGCGTTGACTTCTTAGGCCCTAACTATTCGATCTGGTGGAGCAACGCCCTAGAGTGAAGCCTAGGTTGCCCGGAACGTAGAAATGACCATTACATTCACACTGGTTGCAATTATTCGTCTTATACGATGGAAAAGCTGTTGCATTAGTATCGTATTTTATGCTTCCGGCGTTGACTTCTTAGGCCCTAACTATTCCATCTGGTGGAACAACGCCCTTGGGTGAAGCCTAGGTTGCGCGGAACGTAGCAATGACCATAACTTTCACACTGGTAGCAATTATTCGTTTTATACGATGGAAAAACTGTTCTATTTATTTTGTATTTTATGCTTCGGGCGTTGACTTCTAAGGCCCTAGCTATTCTATCTGGTCGAGCGACGCCCTAGAGTGAAGCCTAGGTTGCCCGGAACGTAGAAATGACCATAACTTCCACACTGGTTGCAATTATTCGTTTTATACGATGGAAAAGCTGTTGTATTTATATCGTATTTTATGCTTCAGGCGTTGACTTCTAAGGCCCTAGCTATTCGATTTGGTGGAGCAACGCCTGTGAGTGGAGCCTAGGTTGCCCGGTACGTAGAAATGACCATTACTTTCACACTGTTTGCAAATAGACATTATATACGATGGAAAATCTGTTGTATTTATGTTGTATTTTATGCTTCTGGCGTTGACTTCTTAGGCCCTAACTATTTGATCTGGTGGTGCACCGCCCTAGAGTGAAGCCTTGGTTGCCCGGAACGTAGAAAAGACCATTACCTTCACACTGGTTACAATTATTCCTGTTTTACGATGGAAAAACTGTTGCATCTTTATTGTATTTTATGCTTCTGGCGTTGATTTCTAAGGCCCTAATTATTCGATCTGGTGGAGCAACGCCCTACAGTGAAGCCTAGGTTGCCCGGAACGTTGAAATGACCATTACATTCACACTAGTTGCAATTATTCGTCTTATACGATGGAAAAGCTGTTGTATTTATATCGTATTTTATGCTTCCGGCGTTGACTTCTTAGGCCCTAACTATTCCATCTGGTGGAACAACGCCCTTGGGTGAAGCCTAGGTTGCGCGTAACGTAGCAATGACCATAACTTTCACACTGGTAGCAATTATTCGTTTTGTACGATGGAAAAACTGTTCTATTTATTTTGTATTTTATGTTTCGGGCGTTGACTTCTAAGGCCCTAGCTATTCTATCTGGTCGAGCGACGCCCTAGAGTGAAGCCTAGGTTGCCCCGAACGTAGAAAAGACCATTACCTTCACACTGGTTGCAATTATTCGTTTTATACGATGGAAAAACTGTTCTATTTATTTTGTATTTTATGCTTGGGCGTTGACTTCTAAGGCCCTAACTACTCAATCCGTTGGAGCAACGCCCTAGGGTGAAGCCTACGTTGCCCGGAAAGTAGAAATGACCATAACTTTAATCCTGGTTGCTATTATTCGTTTTATATGATGGAAAAACTGTTGTATTTATATAGTGTTTTATGCTGCTGGCGTTGACTTCTTAGGCCCTAACTATTCCATCTGGTGGAACAACGCCCTTGGGTGAAGCCTAGGTTGCCTGGAACGTAGAAATGACCATCACTTTCACACGGGTTGCAATTATTCCTGTTATAGGATGGAAAGACTGTTGCATTTTTATTGTATTTTATACTTCAGGCGTTGACTTCTAAGGCCACAGCTATTCGATCTGGTCGAGCAACGCCCTAGAGTGAAGCCTACGTTGCCCGGTACGTAGAAATGACCATTACTTTCACACTGGTTGCAATTATTCGTTTTATACGATGGAAAAGCTGTTGTATTTTAATTGTATTTTATGCTTCTGTCGTTGACTGCTAAGGTCCTAGCTATACGATCTGGTGCGGCAACGTCCAAGAGTGAAGTCTATGTTGCCGGGAACGTAGAAATGACCATTAGTTTCACACTGGTTGCAATTATTCCTTTTAAACGGTGGAAAGACTGTTGCATGTTTATTGTATTTTATGCTTCTGGCGTCGACTTCTAAGGTCCTAACTATTCGATCTGGTGGAACAACGCCCTTGGGGAAGCCTAGGTTGCCCGGAACGTAGAAATGACCATAATTTTCACAGTGGTTGCAATTATTCGTTTTATACAATGGAAAAGCTGTTGTATTTATATCGTATTTTATGCTTCTGGCGTTGACTTCTTAGGCCCTAACTATTCGATCTGGTGGAACGACGCCCTAGTGTGAAGCCTAGGTTGCCTGGAACGTAGAAATGACCATAACGTTCGCACTGGTTGCTATTATTCGTTTTATGCGATGGAAAAACTGTTATATTTATATTGTATTTTATGCTTCTGGCGTTGACTTCTTAGGCCCTAGCTATTCGATCTGGTGGAACAACGCCCTAGAGTGAAGCCTAGTTTGCCTGGAACGTAGAAATGACCATCAATTTCACACGGGCTGCAATTATTCCTGTTATAGGATGGAAAGACTGCTGTATTTATATTGTATCTAATGCGTCTGGCGATCACTTCCTACGCCCTAACTATGCGATCTGGTGGAACAACGCCCTCGGGTATAGCCTAGGTTGCCCGGAACGTAGAAATGACCATAACTTTTACACTGGTAGCAATTATTCGTTTTATACAATGGAAAAACTGTTCTATTTATTTTGTACTTAATGCTTCGGGCGTTGACTTCTAAGGCCCTAACGGTTTGATCTGGTGGAGCAACGCCCTAGAGTGAAGCCTAGGTTGCCCTGAACCTAGAAATGACCATAACTTTCACACTGGTAGCAATTATTCGTTTTATACGATGGAAAAACTGTTGTATTTATATTGTATTTTATGCTTCTGGCGTTCACTTCTTAGGCCCTAACTATTCGATATGGTGGAACAACGCCCTAGGGTGAAGCCTAGGTTGCGCGGAACGTAGAAATGACCATAACTTTTACACTGGTTGCTACTATTCGTTTTATACGATGGAAAAACTGTTATATTTATATTGTATTTTATGCCTCTGGCGTTGACTTCTGAGGCCGTTGCTTTTCGATGTGGTGGAAGAACGCCATAGAGTGAAGCCTAGGTAGCCCGGAACGTAGAAATGTCCATATCTTTCACACTGTTTGCAATTATTCGTTTTATACGATGGAAAAACTTTTGTACTTATATTGTATTGTATGCTTCTGGCGTTGACTTCTAAGGCCCTAGCTATTCGATTTGGTGGAGCAACGCCCGAGAGTGGTGCCTAGGTTGCCCGGTACGTAGAAATGACCATTACTTTCACACTGTTTGCAAATATACATTATATACGATGGAAAATCTGTTGTATTTATGTTGCATTTTATGCTTCTGGCGTTGACTTCTTAGGCCCTAACTATTTGATCTGGTGGTGCACCGCCCTAGAGTGAAGCCTAGGTTGCCCGGAACGTAGAAAAGACCATTACCTTCACACTGGTTGCAATTATTCCTGTTTTACGGTGGAAAAACTGTTGCATCTTTATTGTATTTTATTCTTCTGGCGTTGACTTCTTAGGCCCTAACTATTCGATCTGGTGGAGCAACGCCCTAGAGTGAAGCCTAGGTTGCCCGGAACGTAGAAATGACCATTACATTCACACTGGTTGCAATTATTCGTCTTATACGATGGAAAAGCTGTTGCATTAGTATCGTATTTTATGCTTCCGGCGTTGACTTCTTAGGCCCTAACTATTCCATCTGGTGGAACAACGCCCTTGGGTGAAGCCTAGGTTGCGCGGAACGTAGCAATGACCATAACTTTCACACTGGTAGCAATTATTCGTTTTATACGATGGAAAAACTGTTCTATTTATTTTGTATTTTATGCTTCGGGCGTTGACTTCTAAGGCCCTAGCTATTCTATCTGGTCGAGCGACGCCCTAGAGTGAAGCCTAGGTTGACCGGAACGTAGAAATGACCATAACTTCCACACTGGTTGCAATTATTCGTTTTATACGATGGAAAAGCTGTTGTATTTATATCGTATTTTATGCTTCAGGCGTTGACTTCTAAGGCCCTAGCTATTCGATTTGGTGGAGCAACGCCCGTGAGTGGAGCCTAGGTTGCCCGGTACGTAGAAATGACCATTACTTTCACACTGTTTGCAAATATACATTATATACGATGGAAAATCTGTTGTATTTATGTTGTATTTTATGCTTCTGGCGTTGACTTCTTAGGCCCTAACTATTTGATCTGGTGGTGCACCGCCCTAGAGTGAAGCCTTGGTTGCCCGGAACGTAGAAAAGACCATTACCTTCACACTGGTTACAATTATTCCTGTTTTACGATGGAAAAACTGTTGCATCTTTATTGTATTTTATGCTTCTGGCGTTGATTTCTAAGGCCCTAATTATTCGATCTGGTGGTGCAACGCCCTACAGTGAAGCCTAGGTTGCCCGGAACGTTGAAATGACCATTACATTCACACTGGTTGCAATTATTCGTCTTATACGATGGAAAAGCTGTTGTATTTATATCGTATTTTATGCTTCCGGCGTTGACTTCTTAGGCCCTAACTATTCCATCTGGTGGAACAACGCCCTTGGGTGAAGCCTAGGTTGCGCGTAACGTAGCAATGACCATAACTTTCACACTGGTAGCAATTATTCGTTTTGTACGATGGAAAAACTGTTCTATTTATTTTGTATTTTATGTTTCGGGCGTTGACTTCTAAGGCCCTAGCTATTCTATCTGGTCGAGCGACGCCCTAGAGTGAAGCCTAGGTTGCCCCGAACGTAGAAAAGACCATTACCTTCACACTGGTTGCAATTATTCGTTTTATACGATGGAAAAACTGTTCTACTTATTTTGTATTTTATGCTTGGGCGTTGACTTCTAAGGCCCTAACTATTCAATCTGTTGGTGCAACGCACAAGGGTGAAGCCTATTTTGCCCGGAAAGTAGAAATGACGTTAACTTTCATACTGGTTGCAATTATTCGTTTTATACGATGGAAAAACTGTTTTAGTTATTTTGTATTTTGTGCTTCGGGCGTTGACTTCTAAGGCCCTAGCTATTCGATCTGGTGGCGCAACGCCCTAGAGTGAAGCCGAGGTTGCCCGGAACGTAGAAATGACCATAACTTTCACACTGGTTGCTATCATTCGTTTTATACGATGGAAAAACTGTTATATTTATATTGTATTTTATGCTTCTGGCGTTGACTTCTTAGGCCCTAACTGTTCGATCTGGTGGAACAACGTCCTAGGGTGAAGCCTAGGATGCCCGGAAAGTAGAAATGACCATAACTTTCACACCGGTTGCAATTATTCGTTTTATACGATGGAAAAGCTGTTGCACCTTTATTGTATTTTATTCATCTGGCGTTGACTTCTAAGGCCTTAGCTATTAGATGTGGTGGAGCAACGCCCTAGAGTGACGCCTAGGTTGCCCGGAACGTAGAAATGACCATTACTTTCACAATGTTTACAATTATTCTTTTTATACGATGGAAAAGCTGTTGTATTTATATCGTATTTTATGCTTCTGGCGTTGACTTCTGAGGACCTAGCTATTCGATCTGGTCGAGCAACGCCCTAGAGTGAAGCCTAGGTTGCCCGGAACGTAGAAATGACCATAACTTCCACACTGGTTGCAATTATTCGTTTTATACGATGGAAAAGCTGTTGTATTTATATCGTATTTTATGCTTCTGGCGTTGACTTCTAAGGACCTAACTATTCGATCTGGTGGAGAAACGCCCTAGAGTGAAGCCTAGGTTGCGCGGAACGTAGAAATGAACATAACGTTCACACTGGTAGCAATTATTCGTTTTATACGATGGAAAAACTGATTTATTTATTTTGTATTTTATGCTTCTGGCGTTGACTTCTAAGGCCCTAACTATTCGATCTGGTGGAGCAACGCCCTAGAGTGAAGCCTAGGTTGCCCGGAAAGTAGAAATGACCATAACTTTCATCCTGGTTGCAATTATGCGTTTTATATGATGGAAAAACTGTTGTATTTATATAGTGTTCTATGCTTCTGGCGTTGACTTCTTAGTCTCTAACTATTCCATCTGGTGGAACAACAACCTAGGGTGAAGCCTAGGTAACCTGGAACGTAGAAATGACCATTACTTTCACACGGGTTGCAATTATTCCTGTTATAGGATGGAAAGACTGTTGTATTTTTATTGTATTTTATACTTCAGGCGTTGACTTCTAAGGCCCTAGCTATTCGATCTGGTCGAGCAACGCCCTTGAGTGAAGCCTAGGTTGCCCGGAACGTAGTAATGACCATAACTTCCACACGGGTTGCAATTATTCGTTTTATACGATGGAAACCCTGTTGTATTTATATCATATTTTATGCTTCTGGCGTTGACTTCTAAGGACCTAACTATTACATCTGGTGGAGCAACGCACTAGTGTGAAGCCTAGGTTGCGCGGAATGTAGAAATGACTATAACGTCCACACTGGTAGCAATTATTCGGTTTAAACGATGGAAAAACAGTTTTATTTATTTTGTATTTTATGCTACTGGCGTTGACTTCTAAGGCCCTAACTATTCGATCTGGTGGAGCAACGCCCTAGAGTGAAGCCTAGGTTGCCCGGAACGGAGTAATGACCATAACTTTCACACCGGTAGCAATTATTCGTTTTATACGATGGAAAAACTGTTCTATTTATTTTGTATTTTATGCTTCGGGCGTTGACTTCTAAGGCCCTAACTATTCAATCTGTTGGTGCAACGACCAAGGGTGAAGCCTATGTTGCCCGGAAAGTAGAAATGACGTTAACTTTCATACTGGTTGCAATTATTCGTTTTATACGATGGAAAAACTGTTTTATTTATTTTGTATTTTATGCTTCGGGCGTTGACTTCTAAGGCCCTAGCTATTCGATTTGGTGGAGCAACGCCCGAGAGTGGGGCCTAGGTTGCCCTGTACATAGAAATGACCATTACTTTCACACTGGTTGCAATTATTCCTGTTATACGATGGAAAAACTGTTGTATTTTAATAGTATTTTATGCTTTTAGCGATGAATTATAAGTCCCTAGCTATTCGATCTGGTGGAGCAACGCCCTAGAGTGAAGCCTAGGTTGCCCGGAACGTAGAAATGAACATAACGTCCACACTGGTAGCAATTATTCGTTTTAAACGATGGAAAAACAGTTTTATTTATTTTGTATTTTATGCTACTGGCGTTGACTTCTAAGGCCCTAACTATTCGATCTGGTGGAGCAACGCCCTAGAGTGAAGCCTAGGTTGCCCGGAACGGAGTAATGACAATAACTTTCACACCGGTAGCAATTATTCGTTTTATACGATGGAAAATCTGTTGTATTTATGTTGTACTTTATGCTTCTGGCGTTCACTTCTTAGGCCCTAGCTATTCGATCTGGTGGCGCAACGCCCTAGAGTGAAGCCTAGGTTGCCCGGAACGTAGAAATGACCATAACTTTCACACTGGTTGCTATCATTCGTTTTATAAGATGGAAAAACTGTTATATTTATATTGTATTTTATGCTTCTGGCGTTGACTTCTTAGGCCCTAACTGTTCGATCTGGTGGAACAACGTCCTATGGTGAAGCCTAGGATGCCCGGAAAGTAGAAATGACCATAACTTTCACACTGGTTGCAAATATTCGTTTTATACGATGGAACAGCTGTTGCATCTTTATTGTGTTTTATTCATCTGGGGTTGACTTCTAAGGCCGTAGCTATTAGATGTGGTGGAGCAACGCCCGAGAGCGGGGCCTAGGTTGCCCGGTACATAGAAATGACCATTACTTTCACACTGTTTCCAAATATACATTATATACGATGGAAAATCTGTTGTATTTATGTTGTATTTTATGCTTCTGGCGTTGACTTCTTAGGCCCTAACTATTTGATCTGGTGGAGCACCGCCCTAGAGTGAAGCCTAGGTTGCCCGGAACGTAGAAAAGACCATTACCTTCACACTGGTTGCAATTATTCGTTTTATACGATTGAAAAACTGTTCTATTGATTTTGTATTTTATGCTTCTGGCGTTGACTTCTAAGGCCCTAACTATTCGATCTGGTCGAGCAACGCCCTAGAGTGAAGCCTAGGTTGCCCGGAACGTAGAAATTACCGTAACTTCCGCACTGGTTGCAATTATTCGTTTTATACGATGGAAAAGCTGTTGTATTTATATCGTATTTTATGCATCTGGCGTTGACTTCTAAGGACCAAACTATTCGATCTGGTGGAGCAACGCACTAGAGTGAAGTCTACGTTGCGCGTAATGTAGAATTGACCATAACGTTCTCACTGGTAGCAATTATTCGTTTTATACGATGGAAAAACTGTTTTATTTATTTTGTATTTTATGCTTCGGGCGTTGACTTCTAAGGCCCTAGCTATTCGATCTGGTGGCGCAACGCCCTAGAGTGAAGCCTAGGTTGCCCTGAACGTAGAAATGACCATAACTTTCACACTGGTTGCTATCATTCGTTTTATACGATGGAAAAACTGTTATATTTATATTGTATTTTATGCTTCTGGCGTTGACTTCTTAGGCCCTAACTGTTCGATCTGGTGGAACAACGTCCTAGGGTGAAGCCTAGGATGCCCGGAAAGTAGAAATGACCATAGCTTTCACACTGGTTGCAATTATTCGTTTTATACGATGGTAAAGCTGTTGTATTTATGTCGTATTTTATGCTTCTGACGTTGACTTCTTAGGACATAACTATTCAATCTGGTGGAGCATCGCCCTGGATTGAAACCTAGGTTGCCCGGAACGTAGAAATGACTATTACTTTCACACTGGTTGCAATTATTCCTGTTATACGATGGAAAAACTGTTGTATTTTAATAGTATTTTATGCTTTTAGCGATGAATTATAAGTCCCTAGCTATTCGATCTGGTGGAGCAACGCCCTAGAGTGACGCCTAGGTTGGTCGGAACGTAGAAATGACCATTACTTTCACACTGGTAGCAATTATTCGTTTTATACGATGGAAAAACTGTTCTATTTATTTTGCAATTTATGCTTCCGGCATTGACTTCTAAGGCCCTAACTATTCAGTCTGTTGGAGCAACGCCCTAGGGTGAAGTCTAGGTTGCCCGGAAAGTAGAAATGACCATATCTTTAATACAGGTTGCAATTACTTGTTTTATACGATGAAAAAACTGTTATATTTATATTGTATTTTATTCTTCTGGCGTTCACATCTTAGGCCCGAACTATTCGATCTGGTGGAACAACGCCCTTGGGTGAAGCCTAGGTTGCCCGGAACGTAGATATGACCATAACTTTTACACTGGTAGCAATTATTCATTTAATACGATGGAAATGCTGTTGTATTTATATCGTATTTTATGCTTCTGGCGTTGACTTCTAAGGACCTAACTATTCGATCTGGTGGAGTAACGCCCTAGAGTGAAGCCTAGGTTGCTCGGAATGTAGAATTGACCATAACTTTCACACTGGTTGTATTTATTCGTTTTATACGATGGAAAAACTGTTGCATCTTTATCGTATTTTATGCTTCAGTCGTAGACTTCTAAGGCCGTAGCTATTCGATATGTTGGAGCACTGCCCTAGCGTGAAGCCTAGGTTGCTCGGAACGTAGAAATGACCACAACTTTCACACTGTTTGCAATTATTCAATTAATACGATGGAAATGCTGTTGTATTTATATCGTATTTTATGCTTCTGGCGTTGACTTCTTAGGACATAACTATTCAATCTGGTGGAGCATCGCCCTGGATTGAAACCTAGGTTGCCCGGAACGTAGAAATGACCATTACTTTCACACTGGTTGCAATTATTCCTGTTATACGATGGAAAAACTGTTGTATTTTAATTGTATTTTATGCTTTTAGCGATGAAGTATAAGTCCCTAGCTATTCGATCTGGTGGAGCAACGCCCTAGAGTGACGCCTAGGTTGCTCGGAACGTAGAAATGACCATTACTTTCACACTGGTAGCAATTATTCGTTTTATACGATGGAAAAACTGTTGTATTTATTTTGCATTTTATGTTTCCGGCATTGACTTCTAAGACCCTAACTATTCAATCTGTTGGAGCAACGCCCTAGGGTGAAGTCTAGGTTGCCCGGAAAGTAGAAATGACCACATCTTCAGTACTGGTTGCAATTATTCGTTTTATACGATGAAAAAACTGTTGTATTTATATTGTATTTTATGCTTCTGGCGTTCACTTCTTAGGCCCTAACTATTCAATCTGTTGGAGCAACGCCCTAGGGTGAAGTCTAGGTTGCCCGGAAAGTAGAAATGACCATATCTTTAATACAGGTTGCAATTACTCGTTTTATACGATGAAAAAACTGTTGTATTTATATTGTATTTTATGCTTCTGGCGTTCACTTCTTAGGCCCTAACCATTCGATCTGGTGGTGCAACGCCCTAGAGTGAAGCCTAGGTTGCCCGGAACGTAGAAATGACCATAACTTTCACACTGGTAGCAATTATTCATTTTATACGATGGTAAAGCTGTTGTATTTATATCGTATTTTATGCTTCTGGCGTTGACTTCTTAGTACATAACTATTCAATCTGGTGGAGCATCGCCCTGGATTGAAACCTAGGTTGCCCGGAACGTAGAAATGACCATTACTTTCACACTGGTTGCAATTATTCCTGTTATACGATGGACAAACTGTTGTATTTTAATTGTATTTTATGCTTCTGGCGTTGATTTCTAAGGCCCTAGCTATTCGGTTTGGTAGAGCAACGCCCTAGAGTGGAACCTAGGTTGCCCGGTACGTAGAAATGACCATTACTTTCACACTGTTTGCAAATATACATTATATATGGCGGAAAATCTGTTGTATTTATGTTGTATTTTATGCTTCTGGCGTTGACTTCTTAGGCCCTAACTATTTGATCTTATGGAGCACCGCCCTAGAGTGTAGCCTAGGTTGCCCGAAACGTAGAAATGACCATAACTTCCACACTGGTTGCAATTATTCGCTTTATACGATGGAAAAGGTGTTGTATTTATATCGTATTTTATGCTTCTGGCGTTGACTTCTTAGGCCCTAACTGTTCCATCTGGTGGAACAACGCCCTAGGGTAAAGCTCAGGTTGCGCGGAACGTAGAAATGGCCATAACTTTCACACTGGTAGCAATTATTCGTTTTATACGATGGAAAAACTTTTTTATTTATTTTCTATTTTAGGCTTCGGGCATTGACTTTTAAGGCCCTAACTATTCAATCTGTTGGAGCAACGCCCTAGAGTGAATCCTAGGTTGCCCGGAACGTAGAAATGGCCAGTACTTTCACACTGTTTGCAGTTATTCCTGTTATACGATGGAAAAACTGTTGTATTTTTATTGTATTCTATGTTTCTGGCGTTTAATTCTAAGTCACTAGCTATTTGATCTGGTGGAGCAACGACCTAGAGTGAAGCCTAGGTTGCCCGGAACGTAGAAATGACCATTACTTTCACACTGGTTGCTATTATTCGTTTTATACAATGGAAAAACCGTTGTATTTATATTGTATTTTATGCTTCTGGCGTTGACTTCTTTGGCCCTAACTGTTCGATATAGTGGAACAACGCCCTAGAGTGAAGCCTAGGTTGCCCGGAACGAAGAAATGACTATTACTTTCACACTGGTTGCAATTATTCCTGTTATACGATGGAAAAAGTGTTGTATTTTAATAGTATTTTATGCTTTTAGCGATGAATTATAAGTCCCTATCTATTCGATCTGGTGGAGCAACGCCCTAGAGTGACGCCTTGGTTGGTCGGAACGTAGAAATGACCATTACTTTCACACTGGTAGCAATTATTCGTTTTATACGATGGAAAAACTGTTCTATTTATTTTGCAATTTATGCTTCCGGCATTGACTTCTAAGGCCCTAACTATTCAATCTGTTGGAGCAACGCCCTAGGGTGAAGTCTAGGTTGCCCGGAAAGTAGAAATGACCATATCTTTAATACAGGTTGCAATTACTCGTTTTATACGATGAAAAAACTGTTGTATTTATATTGTATTTTATGCTTCTGGCGTACACTTCTTAGGCCCTAACCATTCGATCTGGTGGTGCAACGCCCTAGAGTGAAGCCTAGGTTGCCTGGAACGCAGAAATGACAATCACTTTCACACGGGTTGCAATTATTCCTGTTATAGGATGGAAAGACAGTTGTATTTTTATTTTATTCTATGCTTCTGGCGTTTAATTTTAAGTCGCTAGCTATTTGATCAGGTGGAGCAACGACCTAGAGTGAAGCCTAGGTTGCCCGGAACGTAGAAATGACCATTACTTTCACACTGGTTGCTATTATTCGTTTTATACAATGGAAAGACTGTTATATTTATATTGTATTTTATTCCTCTGGCGTTGACTTCTAAGGCCGTAGCTATTAGATGTGGTGGAGCAACGCCCTAGAGTGATGCCTAGGTTGCCCGGAACGTAGAAATGACCATTACTTTCACAATGTTTGCAATTATTCATTTCATACGATGGAAAAACTGTTATATTTATATTGTATTTCATACTTCGGGCGTTGACTTCTAAGGCCCTAACTATGCAATCTGTTGGATCAACGCCCTAGAGTGAAGCCTAGGTTGCTCGGAATGTAGAAATGACCATTACTTTCACAATGTTTGCAATTATCCGTTTTATACGATGGAAAAACTGTTGTACTTATTTTGTATTTTATTCTTATGGCGTTGAATTCTAAGTCCCTAGCTATTCGATCCGGTGGAGCAACGCCCTAGCGTGAAACCTAGGTTACCCGGAACGTAGAAATGACCAGTACTTTCATACTGTTTGCAGTTATTCCTCTTATACGATGGAAAAACTTTTGCATCTTTATTTATTTTATGCTTCTGGCGTTCACTTCTAAGGCCCTAGCTATTCGGTTTGGTGGAGCAACGCCCTAGAGTAGAACCTAGGTTGCCCGGTACGTAGAAATGACCATTACTTTCACACTGTTTGCAAATATACATTATATATGATGGAAAATCTGTTGTATTTGTGTTGTATTTTGTGCTTCTGGCGTTGACTTCTTAGGCCCTAACTATTTGATCTGGTGGAGCATCTCCCTAGAGTGAAGCCTAGGTTGCCCAAAACGTAGAAATGACCATAACTTCCACACTGGTTGCAATTATTCGCTTTATACGATGGAAAAGCTGTTGTATTTATGTCGTATTTTATGCTTCTGACGTTGACTTCTTAGGACATAACTATTCAATCTGGTGGAGCATCGCCCTGGATTGAAACCTAGGTTGCCCGGAACGTAGAAATGACTATTACTTTCACACTGGTTGCAATTATTCCTGTTATACGATGGAAAAACTGTTGTATTTTAATAGTATTTTATGCTTTTAGCGATGAATTATAAGTCCCTAGCTATTCGATCTGGTGGAGCAACGCCCTAGAGTGACGCCTAGGTTGGTCGGAACGTAGAAATGACCATTACTTTCACACTGGTAGCAATTATTCGTTTTATACGATGGAAAAACTGTTCTATTTATTTTGCAATTTATGCTTCCGGCATTGACTTCTAAGGCCCTAACTATTCAGTCTGTTGGAGCAACGCCCTAGGGTGAAGTCTAGGTTGCCCGGAAAGTAGAAATGACCATATCTTTAATACAGGTTGCAATTACTTGTTTTATACGATGAAAAAACTGTTATATTTATATTGTATTTTATTCTTCTGGCGTTCACATCTTAGGCCCGAACTATTCGATCTGGTGGAACAACGCCCTTGGGTGAAGCCTAGGTTGCCCGGAACGTAGATATGACCATAACTTTTACACTGGTAGCAATTATTCATTTAATACGATGGAAATGCTGTTGTATTTATATCGTATTTTATGCTTCTGGCGTTGACTTCTAAGGACCTAACTATTCGATCTGGTGGAGTAACGCCCTAGAGTGAAGCCTAGGTTGCTCGGAATGTAGAATTGACCATAACTTTCACACTGGTTGTATTTATTCGTTTTATACGATGGAAAAACAGTTGCATCTTTATCGTATTTTATGCTTCAGTCGTAGACTTCTAAGGCCGTAGCTATTCGATATGTTGGAGCACTGCCCTAGCGTGAAGCCTAGGTTGCTCGGAACGTAGAAATGACCACAACTTTCACACTGTTTGCAATTATTCAATTAATACGATGGAAATGCTGTTGTATTTATATCGTATTTTATGCTTCTGGCGTTGACTTCTTAGGACATAACTATTCAATCTGGTGGAGCATCGCCCTGGATTGAAACCTAGGTTGCCCGGAACGTAGAAATGACCATTACTTTCACACTGGTTGCAATTATTCCTGTTATACGATGGAAAAACTGTTGTATTTTAATTGTATTTTATGCTTTTAGCGATGAAGTATAAGTCCCTAGCTATTCGATCTGGTGGAGCAACGCCCTAGAGTGACGCCTAGGTTGCTCGGAACGTAGAAATGACCATTACTTTCACACTGGTTGCAATTATTCCTGTTATACGATGGAAAAACTGTTGTATTTTAATTGTATTTTATGCTTTTAGCGATGAAGTATAAGTCCCTAGCTATTCGATCTGGTGGAGCAACGCCCTAGAGTGACGCCTAGGTTGCTCGGAACGTAGAAATGACCATTACTTTCACACTGGTTGCAATTATTCCTGTTATACGATGGACAAACTGTTGTATTTTAATTGTATTTTATGCTTCTGGCGTTGATTTCTAAGGCCCTAGCTATTCGGTTTGGTAGAGCAACGCCCTAGAGTGGAACCTAGGTTGCCCGGTACGTAGAAATGACCATTACTTTCACACTGTTTGCAAATATACATTATATATGGCGGAAAATCTGTTGTATTTATGTTGTATTTTATGCTTCTGGCGTTGACTTCTTAGGCCCTAACTATTTGATCTTATGGAGCACCGCCCTAGAGTGTAGCCTAGGTTGCCCGAAACGTAGAAATGACCATAACTTCCACACTGGTTGCAATTATTCGCTTTATACGATGGAAAAGGTGTTGTATTTATATCGTATTTTATGCTTCTGGCGTTGACTTTTAAGGCCCTAACTATTCAATCTGTTGGAGCAACGCCCTAGAGTGAATCCTAGGTTGCCCGGAACGTAGAAATGGCCAGTACTTTCACACTGTTTGCAGTTATTCCTGTTATACGATGGAAAAACTGTTGTATTTTTATTGTATTCTATGTTTCTGGCGTTTAATTCTAAGTCACTAGCTATTTGATCTGGTGGAGCAACGACCTAGAGTGAAGCCTAGGTTGCCCGGAACGTAGAAATGACCATTACTTTCACACTGGTTGCTATTATTCGTTTTATACAATGGAAAAACCGTTGTATTTATATTGTATTTTATGCTTCTGGCGTTGACTTCTTTGGCCCTAACTGTTCGATATAGTGGAACAACGCCCTAGAGTGAAGCCTAGGTTGCCCGGAACGAAGAAATGACTATTACTTTCACACTGGTTGCAATTATTCCTGTTATACGATGGAAAAACTGTTGTATTTTAATAGTATTTTATGCTTTTAGCGATGAATTATAAGTCCCTAGCTATTCGATCTGGTGGAGCAACGCCCTGGAGTGACGCCTTGGCTGGTCGGAACGTAGAAATGACCATTACTTTCACACTGGTAGCAATTATTCGTTTTATACGATGGAAAAACTGTTCTATTAATTTTGCAATTTATGCTTCCGGCATTGACTTCTAAGGCCCTAACTATTCAATCTGTTGGAGCAACGCCCTAGGGTGAAGTCTAGGTTGCCCGGAAAGTAGAAATGACCATATCTTTAATACAGGTTGCAATTACTCGTTTTATACGATGAAAAAACTGTTGTATTTATATTGTATTTTATGCTTCTGGCGTACACTTCTTAGGCCCTAACCATTCGATCTGGTGGTGCAACGCCCTAGAGTGAAGCCTAGGTTGCCTGGAACGCAGAAATGACAATCACTTTCACACGGGTTGCAATTATTCCTGTTATAGGATGGAAAGACAGTTGTATTTTTATTTTATTCTATGCTTCTGGCGTTTAATTTTAAGTCGCTAGCTATTTGATCAGGTGGAGCAACGACCTAGAGTGAAGCCTAGGTTGCCCGGAACGTAGAAATGACCATTACTTTCACACTGGTTGCTATTATTCGTTTTATACAATGGAAAGACTGTTATATTTATATTGTATTTTATTCCTCTGGCGTTGACTTCTAAGGCCGTAGCTATTAGATGTGGTGGAGCAACGCCCTAGAGTGATGCCTAGGTTGCCCGGAACGTAGAAATGACCATTACTTTCACAATGTTTGCAATTATTCATTTCATACGATGGAAAAACTGTTATATTTATATTGTATTTCATACTTCGGGCGTTGACTTCTAAGGCCCTAACTATGCAATCTGTTGGATCAACGCCCTAGAGTGAAGCCTAGGTTGCTCGGAATGTAGAAATGACCATTACTTTCACAATGTTTGCAATTATCCGTTTTATACGATGGAAAAACTGTTGTACTTATTTTGTATTTTATTCTTATGGCGTTGAATTCTAAGTCCCTAGCTATTCGATCCGGTGGAGCAACGCCCTAGCGTGAAACCTAGGTTACCCGGAACGTAGAAATGACCAGTACTTTCATACTGTTTGCAGTTATTCCTCTTATACGATGGAAAAACTTTTGCATCTTTATTTATTTTATGCTTCTGGCGTTCACTTCTAAGGCCCTAGCTATTCGGTTTGGTGGAGCAACGCCCTAGAGTAGAACCTAGGTTGCCCGGTACGTAGAAATGACCATTACTTTCACACTGTTTGCAAATATACATTATATATGATGGAAAATCTGTTGTATTTGTGTTGTATTTTGTGCTTCTGGCGTTGACTTCTTAGGCCCTAACTATTTGATCTTGTGGAGCATCTCCCTAGAGTGAAGCCTAGGTTGCCCAAAACGTAGAAATGACCATAACTTCCACACTGGTTGCAATTATTCGCTTTATACGATGGAAAAGCTGTTGTATTTATATCGTATTTTATGCTTCTGGCGTTGACTTCTTAGGCCCTAACTGTTCCATCTGGTGGAACAACGCCCTAGGGTAAAGCCCAGGTTGCGCGGACCGTAGAAATGACCATAACTTTCACACTGGTAGCAATTATTAGTTTTATACGATGGAAAAACTGTTTTATTTATTTTGTATTTTATGCTTCAGGCGTTGACTTCTAAGGCCCTAACTATTCGATCTGGTGGAGCATCTCCCTAGAGTGAAGCCTAGGTTGCCCGAAACGTAGAAATGACCATAACTTCCACACTGGTTGCAATTATTCGCTTTATACGATGGAAAAGCTGTGGGTATTTATATCGTATTTTATGCTTCTGGCGTTGACTTCTTAGGCCCTAACTGTTCCATCTGGTGGAACAACGCCCTAGGGTAAAGCCCAGGTTGCGCGGACCATAGAAATGACCATAACTTTCACACTGGTAGCAATTATTAGTTTTATACGATGGAAAAACTGTTTTATTTATTTTGTATTTTATGCTTCAGGCGTTGACTTCTTAGGGCCTAACTTTTCGATCTGGTGGAACAACGCCCTAGAGTGAAGCCTAGGTTACCCGGAACGTAGAAATGGCCATCACTTTCAAACTGTTTGCAGTTATTCCTGTTATATGATGGAAAAACTGTTGAGCTCTTATTGCATTTTATGCTTCGATCATTGACTTTTAAGGACCTAACTATTCAATCTGTTGGAGCTACACTCTAGAGTGAATCCTAGGTTGCCCGGAATGTAGAACTGACCATTGCATTCACACTGTTTGCTATTATTCCTGTTATACGATGGAAAAACTGTTGTATTTTTATTGTATTCTATGCTTCTGGCGTTTAATTCTAAGTCACTAGCTATTTGATCTGGTGGAGCAACGACCTAGAGTGAAGCCTAGGTTGCCCGGAACGTAGAAATGACCATTACTTTCACACTGTTTGCTATTATTCATTTTGTACGATCGAAAAGCTGTTGTATTTATATTGTATTTTATGCCTCTGGCGTTGACTTCTAAGGCCGTAGCTATTAGATGTGGTGGAGCAACGCCCTAGAGTGACGCCTAGGTTGCCCGGAACGTAGAAATGACCATTACTTTCACATTGTTTGCAACTACTCATTTTATACGATGGAATAACTGTTGTACTTATGTTGTGTTTTATCGTTCTGGCGTTGAATTCTAAGTCGCTAGCTACTCGATCTGGTAGAGCAACGCCCTAGAGTGAAACCTAGGTTATCCGGAACGTAGAAATGAGCAGTACATTCACACTGGTTGCTATTATTCGTTTTATACAATGGAAAAACTGTTATATTTATATTGCATTTTATGCTTCTGGCGTTGACTTCTTTGGCCCTAACTGTTCGATATAGTGGAACAACGCCCTAGAGTGAAGCCTAGGTTGCCCGGAACGAAGAAATGACCATCACTTTCAAACTGCTTGCAATTATTCCTGTTATATGATGGAAATACTGTTGTATTTTTATTGCATTTTATGCTTCGGGCATTGACTTCTAAGGTCCTAACTATTCAATCTGTTGGAGCAGCGACCTAGGGTGAAACCTGGGTTACCCGGAACGTAGAAATGACCAGTACTTTCACACTGTTTGCAGTTATTCCTGTTATACGATGGAAAAACTTTTGCATCTTTATTTATTTTATGCTTCTGGCGTTGACTTCTAAGGCCCTAGCTATTCGGTTTGGTGGAGCAACGCCCTAGAGTAGAACCTAGGTTGCCCAGTACGTAGAAATGACCATTACTTTCACACTGGTTGCAAATATACATTATATATGATGGAAAATCTGTTGTATTTGTGTTGTATTTTGTGCTTCTGGCGTTGACTTCTTAGGCCCTAACTATTTGATCTTGTGGAGCATCTCCCTAGAGTGAAGCCTAGGTTGCCCGGAACGTAGAAATGACCATTACTTTCACACTGGTTGCTATTATTCGTTTTATACAATGGAAAGACTGTTATATTTATATTGTATTTTATGCTTCTGGCGTTGACTTCTTTGGCCCTAACTGTTCGATATAGTGGAACAACGCCCTAGAGTGAAGCCTAGGTTGCCCGGAACGAAGAAATGACCATCACTTTCAAACTGGTTGAAATTATTCCTGTTATATGATGGAAAAACTGTTGTATGTTTATTGCATTTTATGCTTCGGGCATTGACTTCTAAGGTCCTAGCTATTCAATCTGTTGGAGCAACGACCTAGGGTGAAGCCTAGGTTGCCCGGAAAGTAGAAATGACCATTACTTTCACAATGTTTGCAATTATTCATTTTATACGATGGAAAAACTGTTGTATTCATATTGTATTTTATGCCTCTGGCGTTGACTTCTAAGGTACTAACTATTCGATCTGGTGGAGCGACGCCCTAGAGTGAAGCCTAGGTTGCCCGGAACGAAGAAATGACCATCACTTTCCAACTGGTTGCAATTATTCGTTTTATACGATGGTAAAGCTGTTGTATTTATATCGTATTTTATGCTTCTGGCGTTGACTTCTTAGGACATAACTATTCAATCTGGTGTGCATCGCCCTGGATTGAAACCTAGGTTGCCCGGAACGTAGAAATGACCATTACTTTCACACTGGTTGCAATTATTCCTGTTATACGATGGAAAAACTGTTGTATTTTAATTGTATTTTATGCTTTTAGCGATGAATTATAAGTCCCTAGCTATTCGATCTGGTGGAGCAACGCCCTAGAGTGACGCCTAGGTTGCTCGGAACGTAGAAATGACCATTACTTTCACACTGGTAGCAATTATTCGTTTTATACGATGGAAAAACTGTTCTATTTATTTTGCATTTTATGCTTCCGGCATTGACTTCTAAGGCCCTAACTATTCAATCTGTTGGAGCAACGCCCTAGGGTGAAGTCTAGGTTGCCCGGAAAGTAGAAATGACCACATCTTCAATACTGGTTGCAATTATTCGTTTTATACGATGAAAAAACTGTTGTATTTATATTGTATTTTATGCTTCTTGCGTTCACCTCATAGGCCCTAACTATTCGATCTGGTGGAACAACGCCCTAGGGTGAAGCCTAGGTTGCCCGGAACGTAGAAATGACCATAACTTTCACACTGGTTGCAATTATTCATTTTATACGATGGAAAAACTGTTGTACTTATTTTGTATTTTATTCTTATGGCGTTGAATTCTAAGTCCCTAGCTATTCGATCTGGTGGAGCAACGCCCTAGCGTGAAACCTAGGTTAGCCGGAACGTAGAAATGACCAGTACTTTCATATTGTTTGCAGTTATTCCTGTTATACGATGGAAAAACTTTTGCATCTTTATCTATTTTATGCTTCTGGCGTTGACTTCTAAGGCCCTAGCTATTCGGTTTGGTGGAGCAACGCCCTAGAGTAGAACCTAGGTTGCCCGGTACGTGGAAATGACCATTACTTTCACACTGTTTGCAAATATACATTATATATGATGGAAAATCTGTTGTATTTGTGTTGTATTTTGTGCTTCTGGCGTTGACTTCTTAGGCCCTAACTATTTGATCTTGTGGAGCATCTCCCTAGAGTGAAGCCTAGGTTGCCCGAAACGTAGAATTGACCATAACTTTCACACTGGTAGCAATTACTAGTTTTATACGATGGAAAAACTGTTTTATTTATTTTGTATTTTATGCTTCAGGCGTTGAGTTCTAAGGCCCTAACTATTCGATCTGGTGGAGCAACTCTCTAGAGTGAAGCCTAGGTTGCCCGGAACGTAGAAATGACCATAACTTTCACACAGGTTGCTATCATCCGTTTTATACGATGGAAAAACTGTTATATTTATATTGTATTTTATGCTTCTGGCGTTGACTTCTTAGGGCCTAACTTTTCGATCTGGTGGAACAACGCCCTAGAGTGAACCCTAGGTTACCCGGAACGTAGAAATGGCCATCACTTTCAAACTGTTTGCAGTTATTCCTGTTATATGATGGAAAAACTGTTGTGCTTTTATTGCATTTTATGCTTCGGTCATTGACTTTTAAGGACCTAACTATTCAATCTGTTGGAGCAACGCTCTAGAGTGAATCCTAGGTTGCCCGGAACGTAGAAATGACCATTACATTCACACTGTTTGCTATTATTCCTGTTATACGATGGAAAAACTGTTGCATTTTTATTGTATTCTATGCTTCTGGCGTTTAATTCTAAGTCACTAGCTATTTGATCTGGTGGAGCAACGACCTAGAGTGAAGCCTAGGTTGCCCGGAACGTAGAAATGACCATTACTTTCACACTCGTTGCAATTATTCGTTTTATACGATGGTAAAGCTGTTGTATTTATTTTGCATTTTATGCTTCCGGCATTGACTTCTAAGGCCCTAACTATTCAATCTGTTGGAGCAACGCCCTAGGGTGAAGTCTAGGTTGCCCGGAAAGTAGAAATGACCACATCTTCAATACTGGTTGCAATTATTCGTTTTATACGATGAAACAACTGTTGTATTTATATTGTATTTTATGCTTCTGGCGTTCACTTCTTAGGCCCAAACTAGTCGATCTGGTGGAACAACGCCCTAGGGTGAAGCCTAGGTTGCCCGGAACGTAGAAATGACCATAACTTTCACACTGTTTGCAATGATTCATTTTATACGATGGAAAAACTGTTGTACTTATCCTGTATTTTATTCTTATGGCGTTGAATTCTAAGTCCCTAGCTATTCGATCTGGTGGAGCAACGCCCTAGCGTGAAACCTAGGTTATCCGGAACGTAGAAATGAGCAGCACATTCACACTGGTTGCTATTATTCGTTTTATACAATGGAAAAACTGTTATATTTATATTGTATTTTATGCTTCTGGCGTTGTCTTCTTTGGCCCTAACTGTTCGATATAGTGGAACAACGCCCTAGAGTGAAGCCTAGGTTGCCCGGAACGAAGAAATGACCATCACCTTCAAACTGGTTGCAATTATTCCTGTTATACGATGGAAAAACTGTTGCATCTTTATTGTATTTTATGCTTCAGGCATTGACTTCTAGGGCCCTAACTATTCAATCAGTTGGAGCAACGCCCTAGGGTGAATCCTAGGTTGCCCGGAAAGTAGAAATGAACATAACTTTCACACTGATTGCTATTATTCGTTTTATACAATGGAAAAACCGTTCCATTTATTTTGTATTTTATGCTTCGGGCGTTGACTTCTAAGGCCCTAACTGTTGAATCTGGTGGAGCAACGGCCTAGAGTGAAGCCTAGGTTGCCCGGAATGCAGAAATGACCATAACATTCGCACTGGTTGCAAATATTCCTGTTCTACGATGGACAAACTGTTGTACTTATATCGTATTTTATGCTTCTGGCGTTGACTTCTAAGGACCTAACTATTCGATCTGGTGGAGCAACGCTCTAGTGTGAAGTCTAGGTTGCTCGGAATGTAGGAATGACCATAAATTTCACACTGGTTGTTATTATTCGTTTTATACGATGGAGATACTGTTATATTTATATTGTATTTTATTCTTATGGCGTTGCATTCTAAGTCCCTAGCTATTCGATCTGGTGGAGCAACGCCCGAGAGTGATACCTAGGTTACCCGGAACGTAGAAATGACCAGTACTTTCACACTGTTTGCAGTTATTCCTGTTATTCGATGGAAAAACTGTTGCATCTTTATTGTATTTTATGCTTCTGGCGTTGACTTCTAAGGCCCTAACTACTCGATCAGGTGGAGCAACGCCCTAGAGTGAAGCCTACGTTCCTCGGAATGTAGAAATGACCATAACTTTCACACTGGTTGCAATTATTCATTTTATACGATGGAAAAACTGTTGTACTTATTTTGTATTTTATTCTTATGGCGTTGAATTCTAAGTCCCTAGCTATTCGATCTGGTGGAGCAACGCCCTAGAGTGAAACCTAGGTTAACCGGAACGTAGAAATGACCAGTACTTTCATACTGGTTGCTATTATTCGTTCTATACAATGGAAAAACTGTTATATTTATATTGTATTTTATGCTTCTGGCGTTGACTTCTTTGGCCCTAACTGTTCGATATAGTGGAACAACGCCCTAGAGTGAAGCCTAGGTTTCCAGGAACGAAGAAATGACCATCACTTTCAAACTGGTTGAAATTATTCCTGTTATATGATGGAAAAACTGTTGTATTTTTATTGCATTTTATGCTTCGGGCATTGACTTCTAAGGTCCTAACTATTCAATCTGTTGGAGCAACGACCTAGGGTGAAGCCTAGGTTGCCCGAAAAGTAGAAATGACCACAACTTTCACACTGGTTGCAATTATTCGTTTTATACGATTGCAAAGCTGTTGCAACTTTATTGTATTTTATTCCTCTGGCGTTGACTTCTAAGGCCGTAGCTATTAGATGTGGTGGAGCAACGCCCTAGAGTGATGCCTAGGTTGCCCAGAACGTAGAAATGACCATTACTTTCACAATGTTTGCAAATATTCATTTTATACGATGGAAAAACTGTTGTATTCATATTGTATTTTATGCCTCTGGCGTTGACTTCTAAGGTACTAACTATTCGATCTGGTGGAGCGACGCCCTAGAGTGAAGCCTAGGTTGCCCGGAACGAAGAAAGGACCATCACTTTCCAACTGGTTGCAATTATTCGTTTTATACGATGGTAAAGCTGTTGTATTTATATCGTATTTTATGCTTCTGGCGTTGACTTCTTAGGACATAACTATTCAATCTGGTGTGCATCGCCCTGGATTGAAACCTAGGTTGCCCGGAACGTAGAAATGACCATTACTTTCACACTGGTTGCAATTATTCCTGTTATACGATGGAAAAACTGTTGTATTTTAATTGTATTTTATGCTTTTAGCGATGAATTATAAGTCCCTAGCTATTCGATCTGGTGGAGCAACGCCCTAGAGTGACGCCTAGGTTGCTCGGAACGTAGAAATGACCATTACTTTCACACTGGTAGCAATTATTCGTTTTATACGATGGAAAAACTGTTCTATTTATTTTGCATTTTATGCTTCCGGCATTGACTTCTAAGGCCCTAACTATTCAATCTGTTGGAGCAACGCCCTAGGGTGAAGTCTAGGTTGCCCGGAAAGTAGAAATGACCACATCTTCAATACTGGTTGCAATTATTCGTTTTATACGATGAAAAAACTGTTGTATTTATATTGTATTTTATGCTTCTTGCGTTCACCTCTTAGGCCCTAACTATTCGATCTGGTGGAACAACGCCCTAGGGTGAAGCCTAGGTTGCCCGGAACGTAGAAATGACCATAACTTTCACACTGGTTGCAATTATTCATTTTATACGATGGAAAAACTGTTGTACTTATTTTGTATTTTGTTCTTATGGCGTTGAATTCTAAGTCCCTAGCTATTCGATCTGGTGGAGCAACGCCCTAGCGTGAAACCTAGGTTAGCCGGAACGTAGAAATGACCAGTACTTTCATACTGTTTGCAGTTATTCCTGTTATACGATGGAAAAACTTTTGCATCTTTATTTATTTTATGCTTCTGGCGTTGACTTCTAAGGCCCTAGCTATTCGGTTTGGTGGAGCAACGCCCTAGAGTAGAACCTAGGTTGCCCGGTACGTGGAAATGACCATTACTTTCACACTGTTTGCAAATATACATTATATATGATGGAAAATCTGTTGTATTTGTGTTGTATTTTGTGCTTCTGGCGTTGACTTCTTAGGCCCTAACTATTTGATCTTGTGGAGCATCTCCCTAGAGTGAAGCCTAGGTTGCCCGAAACGTAGAATTGACCATAACTTTCACACTGGTAGCAATTACTAGTTTTATACGATGGAAAAACTGTTTTATTTATTTTGTATTTTATGCTTCAGGCGTTGAGTTCTAAGGCCCTAACTATTCGATCTGGTGGAGCAACTCTCTAGAGTGAAGCCTAGGTTGCCCGGAACGTAGAAATGACCATAACTTTCACACAGGTTGCTATCATCCGTTTTATACGATGGAAAAACTGTTATATTTATATTGTATTTTATGCTTCTGGCGTTGACTTCTTAGGGCCTAACTTTTCGATCTGGTGGAACAACGCCCTAGAGTGAAGCCTAGGTTACCCGGAACGTAGAAATGGCCATCACTTTCAAACTGTTTGCAGTTATTCCTGTTATATGATGGAAAAACTGTTGTGCTTTTATTGCATTTTATGCTTCGGTCATTGACTTTTAAGGACCTAACTATTCAATCTGTTGGAGCAACGCTCTAGAGTGAATCCTAGGTTGCCCGGAACGTAGAAATGACCATTACATTCACACTGTTTGCTATTATTCCTGTTATACGATGGAAAAACTGTTGTATTTTTATTGTATTCTATGCTTCTGGCGTTTAATTCTAAGTCACTAGCTATTTGATCTGGTGGAGCAACGACCTAGAGTGAAGCCTAGGTTGCTCGGAACGTAGAAATGACCATTACTTACACACTGGTTGCAGGTATTCCTGTTATACGATGGAAAAGCTGTTGTATTTTAATTGCATTTTATACTTTTAGCGATGAATTATAAGTCCCTAGCTATTCGATCTGTTGGAGCAACGCCCTAGGGTGAAGTCTAGGTTGCTCGGAACGTAGAAATGACCATTACTTTCACACTGGTTGCAATTATTCCTGTTATACGATGGAAAAACTGTTGTATTTTAATTGTATTTTATGCTTTTAGCGATGAATTGTAAGTCCCTCGCTATTCGATCTGGTGGAGCAACGCCCTAGAGTGACGCCTAGGTTGCCCGGAACGTAGAAATGACCATAACTTTCACACTGGTTGCTATCATTCGTTTTATACGATGGAAAAACTGTTTTATTTATTTTGTATTTTATGCTTCAGGCGTTGACTTCTAAGTCCCTAGCTATTCGACCTGGTTGAGCAACGCCCTAGAGTGATACCTAGGTTACCCGGAACATAGAAATGACCAGTACTTTCACACTGTTTGCAGTTATTCCTGTTATACGATGGAAAAACTGTTGTATTTTTATTGTATTCTATGCTTCTGGCGTTTAATTCTAAGTCACTAGCTATTTGATCTGGTGGAGCAACGACCTAGAGTGAAGCCTAGGTTGCCCGGAACGTAGAAATGACCATTACTTTCACACTGGTTGCTATTATTCGTTTTATACAATGGAAAGACTGTTATATTTATATTGTATTTTATGCTTCTGGCGTTGACTTCTTTGGCCCTAACTGTTCGATATAGTGGAACAACGCCCTAGAGTGAAGCCTAGGTTGCCCGGAACGAAGAAATGACCATCACTTTCAAACTGGTTGAAATTATTCCTGTTATATGATGGAAAAACTGTTGTATGTTTATTGCATTTTATGCTTCGGGCATTGACTTCTAAGGTCCTAGCTATTCAATCTGTTGGAGCAACGACATAGGGTGAAGCCTAGGTTGCCCGGAAAGTAGAAATGACCACAACTTTCACACTGGTTGCAATTATTCGTTTTATACGATTGCAAAGCTGTTGCAACTTTATTGTATTTTATTCCTCTGGCGTTGACTTCTAAGGCCGTAGCTATTAGATGTGGTGGAGCAACGCCCTAGAGTGATGCCTAGGTTGCCCGGAACGTAGAAATGACCATTACTTTCACAATGTTTGCAATTATTCATTTCATACAATGGAAAAACTGTTATATTTATATTGTATTTCATACTTCGGGCGTTGACTTCTAAGGCCCTAACTATGCAATCTGTTGGATCAACGCCCTAGAGTGAAGCCTAGGTTGCTCGGAATGTAGAAATGACCATTACTTTCACAATGTTTGCAATTATCCGTTTTATACGATGGAAAAACTGTTGTACTTATTTTGTATTTTGTTCTTATGGCGTTGAATTCTAAGTCCCTAGCTATTCGATCTGGTGGAGCAACGCCCTAGCGTGAAACCTAGGTTAGCCGGAACGTAGAAATGACCAGTACTTTCATACTGTTTGCAGTTATTCCTGTTATACGATGGAAAAACTTTTGCATCTTTATTTATTTTATGCTTCTGGCGTTGACTTCTAAGGCCCTAGCTATTCGGTTTGGTGGAGCAACGCCCTAGAGTAGAACCTAGGTTGCCCGGTACGTGGAAATGACCATTACTTTCACACTGTTTGCAAATATACATTATATATGATGGAAAATCTGTTGTATTTGTGTTGTATTTTGTGCTTCTGGCGTTGACTTCTTAGGCCCTAACTATTTGATCTTGTGGAGCATCTCCCTAGAGTGAAGCCTAGGTTGCCCGAAACGTAGAATTGACCATAACTTTCACACTGGTAGCAATTACTAGTTTTATACGATGGAAAAACTGTTTTATTTATTTTGTATTTTATGCTTCAGGCGTTGAGTTCTAAGGCCCTAACTATTCGATCTGGTGGAGCAACTCTCTAGAGTGAAGCCTAGGTTGCCCGGAACGTAGAAATGACCATAACTTTCACACAGGTTGCTATCATCCGTTTTATACGATGGAAAAACTGTTATATTTATATTGTATTTTATGCTTCTGGCGTTGACTTCTTAGGGCCTAACTTTTCGATCTGGTGGAACAACGCCCTAGGGTGAAGCCTAGGTTGCCCGGAACGTAGAAATGACCATAACTTTCACACTGTTTGCAATGATTCATTTTATACGATGGAAAAACTGTTGTACTTATCTTGTATTTTATTCTTATGGCGTTGAATTCTAAGTCCCTAGCTATTCGATCTGGTGGAGCAACGCCCTAGCGTGAAACCTAGGTTATCCGGAACGTAGAAATGAGCAGTACATTCACACTGGTTGCTATTATTCGTTTTATACAATGGAAAAACTGTTATATTTATATTGTATTTTATGCTTCTGGCGTTGTCTTCTTTGGCCCTAACTGTTCGATATAGTGGAACAACGCCCTAGAGTGAAGCCTAGGTTGCCCGGAACGAAGAAATGACCATCACCTTCAAACTGGTTGCAATTATTCCTGTTATACGATGGAAAAACTGTTGCATCTTTATTGTATTTTATGCTTCAGGCATTGACTTCTAGGGCCCTAACTATTCAATCAGTTGGAGCAACGCCCTAGGGTGAATCCTAGGTTGCCCGGAAAGTAGAAATGAACATAACTTTCACACTGATTGCTATTATTCGTTTTATACAATGGAAAAACCGTTCCATTTATTTTGTATTTTATGCTTCGGGCGTTGACTTCTAAGGCCCTAACTGTTGAATCTGGTGGAGCAACGGCCTAGAGTGAAGCCTAGGTTGCCAGGAATGCGGAAATGACCATAACATTCGCACTGGTTACAAATATTCCTGTTCTACGATGGACAAACTGTTGTACTTATATCGTATTTTATGCTTCTGGCGTTGACTTCTAAGGACCTAACTATTCGATCTGGTGGAGCAACGCTCTAGTGTGAAGTCTAGGTAGCTCGGAATGTAGGAATGACCATAAATTTCACACTGGTTGTTATTATTCGTTTTATACGATGGAGATACTGTTATATTTATATTGTATTTTATTCTTATGGCGTTGCATTCTAAGTCCCTAGCTATTCGATCTGGTGGAGCAACGCCCGAGAGTGATACCTAGGTTACCCGGAACGTAGAAATGACCAGTACTTTCACACTGTTTGCAGTTATTCCTGTTATTCGATGGAAAAACTGTTGCATCTTTATTGTATTTTATGCTTCTGGCGTTGACTTCTAAGGCCCTAACTACTCGATCAGGTGGAGCAACGCCCTAGAGTGAAGGCTACGTTCCTCGGAATGTAGAAATGACCATAACTTTCACACTGGTTGCAATTATTCATTTTATACGATGGAAAAACTGTTGTACTTATTTTGTATTTTATTCTTATGGCGTTGAATTCTAAGTCCCTAGCTATTCGATCTGGTGGAGCAACGCCCTAGAGTGAAACCTAGGTTACCCGGAACGTAGAAATGACCAGTACTTTCATACTGGTTGCTATTATTCGTTTTATACAATGGAAAAACTGTTATATTTATATTGTATTTTATGCTTCTGGCGTTGACTTCTTTGGCCCTAACTGTTCGATATAGCGGAACAACGCCCTAGAGTGAAGCCTAGGTTTCCAGGAACGAAGAAATGACCATCACTTTCAAACTGGTTGAAATTATTCCTGTTATATGATGGAAAAACTGTTGTATTTTTATTGCATTTTATGCTTCGGGCATTGACTTCTAAGGTCCTAACTATTCAATCTGTTGGAGCAACGACCTAGGGTGAAGCCTAGGTTGCCCGAAAAGTAGAAATGACCACAACTTTCACACTGGTTGCAATTATTCGTTTTATACGAATGCAAAGCTGTTGCAACTTTATTGTATTTTATTCCTCTGGCGTTGACTTCTAAGGCCGTAGCTATTAGATGTGGTGGAGCAACGCCCTAGAGTGATGCCTGGGTTGCCCAGAACGTAGAAATGACCATTACTTTCACAATGTTTGCAAATATTCATTTTATACGATGGAAAAACTGTTGTATTCATATTGTATTTTATGCCTCTGGCGTTGACTTCTAAGGTACTAACTATTCGATCTGGTGGAGCGACGCCCTAGAGTGAAGCCTAGGTTGCCTGGAACGAAGAAAGGACCATCACTTTCCAACTGGTTGCAATTATTCGTTTTATACGATGGTAAAGCTGTTGTATTTATATCGTATTTTATGCTTCTGGCGTTGACTCCTTAGGACATAACTATTCAATCTGGTGTGCATCGCCCTGGATTGAAACCTAGGTTGCCCGGAACGTAGAAATGACCATTACTTTCACACTGGTTGCAATTATTCCTGTTATACGATGGAAAAACTGTTGTATTTTAATAGTATTTTATGCTTTTAGCGATGAATTATAAGTCCCTAGCTATTCGATCTGGTGGAGCAACGCCCTAGAGTGACGCCTAGGTTGCTCGGAACGTAGAAATGACCATTACTTTCACACTGGTAGCAATTATTCGTTTTATACGATGGAAAAACTGTTCTATTTATTTTGCATTTTATGCTTCCGGCATTGACTTCTAAGGCCCTAACTATTCAATCTGTTGGAGCAACGCCCTAGGGTGAAGTCTAGGTTGCCCGGAAAGTAGAAATGACCACATCTTCAATACTGGTTGCAATTATTCGTTTTATACGATGAAAAAACTGTTGTATTTATATTGTATTTTATGCTTCTTGCGTTCACCTCTTAGGCCCTAACTATTCGATCTGGTGGAGCAACGCCCTAGCGTGAAACCTAGGTTAGCCGGAACGTAGAAATGACCAGTACTTTCATACTGTTTGCAGTTATTCCTGTTATACGATGGAAAAACTTTTGCATCTTTATTTATTTTATGCTTCTGGCGTTGACTTCTAAGGCCCTAGCTATTCGGTTTGGTGGAGCAACGCCCTAGAGTAGAACCTAGGTTGCCCGGTACGTGGAAATGACCATTACTTTCACACTGTTTGCAAATATACATTATATATGATGGAAAATCTGTTGTATTTGTGTTGTATTTTGTGCTTCTGGCGTTGACTTCTTAGGCCCTAACTATTTGATCTTGTGGAGCATCTCCCTAGAGTGAAGCCTAGGTTGCCCGAAACGTAGAATTGACCATAACTTTCACACTGGTAGCAATTACTAGTTTTATACGATGGAAAAACTGTTTTATTTATTTTGTATTTTATGCTTCAGGCGTTGAGTTCTAAGGCCCTAACTATTCGATCTGGTGGAGCAACTCTCTAGAGTGAAGCCTAGGTTGCCCGGAACGTAGAAATGACCATAACTTTCACACAGGTTGCTATCATCCGTTTTATACGATGGAAAAACTGTTATATTTATATTGTATTTTATGCTTCTGGCGTTGACTTCTTAGGGCCTAACTTTTCGATCTGGTGGAACAACGCCCTAGAGTGAAGCCTAGGTTACCCGGAACGTAGAAATGGCCATCACTTTCAAACTGTTTGCAGTTATTCCTGTTATATGATGGAAAAACTGTTGTGCTTTTATTGCATTTTATGCTTCGGTCATTGACTTTTAAGGACCTAACTATTCAATCTGTTGGAGCAACGCTCTAGAGTGAATCCTAGGTTGCCCGGAACGTAGAAATGACCATTACATTCACACTGTTTGCTATTATTCCTGTTATACGATGGAAAAACTGTTGTATTTTTATTGTATTCTATGCTTCTGGCGTTTAATTCTAAGTCACTAGCTATTTGATCTGGTGGAGCAACGACCTAGAGTGAAGCCTAGGTTGCCCGGAACGTAGAAATGACCATTACTTTCACACTGTTTGCTATTATTCATTCTGTACGATCGAAAAGCTGTTGTATTTATATTGTATTTTATGCCTCTGGCGTTGACTTCTAAGGCCGTAGCTATTAGATGTGGTGGAGCAACGCCCTAGAGTGACGCCTAGGTTGCCCGGAACGTAGAAATGACCATTACTTTCACAATGTTTGCAACTACTCATTTTATACGATGGAATAACTGTTGTACTTATGTTGTGTTTTATCGTTCTGGCGTTGAATTCTAAGTCCCTAGCTATTCGATCTGGTGGAGCAACGCCCTAGAGTGACGCCTAGGTTGCTCGGAACGTAGAAATGACCATTACTTACACACTGGTTGCAGGTATTCCTGTTATACGATGGAAAAGCTGTTGTATTTTAATTGCATTTTATACTTTTAGCGATGAATTATAAGTCCCTAGCTATTCGATCTGGAGGAGCAACGCCCTAGAGTGACGCCTAGGTTGCCCGGAACGGAGTAATGACAATAACTTTCACACCGGTAGCAATTATTCGTTTTATACGATGGAAAATCTGTTGTATTTATTTGGTATTTTATGCTTCGGGCATTGACTTTTAAGGCCCTAACTATTCAATCTGTTGGAGCAACGCCCTAGAGTGAATCCTAGGTTGCCCGGAAAGTAGAAATGAACATAACTTTCACACTGATTGCTATTATTCGTTTTATACAATGGAAAAACCGTTCTATTTATTTTGTATTTTATGCTTCGGGCGTTGACTTCTAAGGCCCTAACTGTTGAATCTGGTGGAGCAACGGCCTAGAGTGAAGCCTAGGTTTCCCGGAATGCAGAAATGACCATAACATTCGCACTGGTTGCAAATATTCCTGTTCTACGATGGACAAACTGTTGTATTTATATCGTATTTTATGCTTCTGGCGTTGACTTCTAAGGACCTAACTATTCGATCTGGTGGAGCAACGCTCTAGTGTGAAGTCTAGGTTGCTCGGAATGTAGGAATGACCATAAATTTCACACTGGTTGTTATTATTCGTTTTATACGATGGAGATACTGTTATATTTATATTGTATTTTATTCTTATGGCGTTGAATTCTAAGTCCCTAGCTATTCGATCTGGTGGAGCAACGCCCGAGAGTGATACCTAGGTTGCCCGGAACGTAGAAATGACCATTACATTCACAATGGTTGCAATTATTCCTGTTATACGAAGGAAAAACTGTTGTATTTTTATTGTATTCTATGCTTCTGGCGTTTAATTCTAATTCGCGAGCAATTTGATCTGGTGGAGCAACGACCTAGAGTGAAGCCTAGGTTGCCCGGAGCGTAGAAATGACCATTACTTTCACACTGTTTGCTATTATTCATTTTGTACGATGGAACAGCTGTTGTATTTATATTGTATTTTATGCCTCTGGCGTTGACTTCTAAGGCCGTAGCTATTAGATGTGGTGGAGCAACGCCCTAGAGTGACGCCTAGGTTGCCCGGAACGTAGAAATGACCATCACATTCAAACTGGTTGCAATTACTCCTGTTATATGATGAAAAAACTGTTGTACTTTTATTGCATTTTATGCTTCGGGCATTGACTTCTAAGGCCCTAACTATTCAATGTGTTGGAGCAACGCCCTAGGGTGAAGCCTAGGTTACCCGGAAGGTAGAAATGACCAGTACTTTCACACTGTTTTCAGTTGTTCCTGTTATACGATGGAAAAACTGTTGCATCTTTATTGTATTTCATGTTTCTGGCGTTGACTTCTAAGGCCCTAACTACTCGATCAGGTGGAGCAACGCGCTAGAGTGAAACCTAGGTTACCCGGAACGTAGAAATGACCAGTACTTTCATACTGTTTGCAGTTATTCCTGTTATACGATGGAAAAACTTTTGCATCTTTATTGTATTTTATGCTTCTGGCGTTTAATTCTAATTCGCGAGCTATTTGATCTGGTGGAGCAACGACCTAGAGTGAAGCCTAGGTTGCCCGGAACGTAGAAATGACCATTACTTTCACACTGTTTGCTATTATTCATTTTGTACGATGGAAAAGCTGTTGTACTTATTTTGTGTTTTATTCTTATGGCGTTGAATTCTAAGTCCCTAGCTATTCGATCTGGTGGAGCAACACGCTAGAGTGAAACCTAGGTTACCCGTAACGGAGAAATGACCAGTACTTTCATACTGTTTGCAGTTATTCCTGTTACACGATGGAAAAACTTTTGCATCTTTATTGTATTTTATGCCTCGGGCATTGATTTGAGAGGCCCTAACTATTCAATCTGTTGGAGCAACGCCCTAGAGTGAATCCTAGGTTGCCCGGAACGAAGAAATGACCATTACATTCACACTGGTTGCAATTATTCCTGTTATACGATGGAAAAACTGTTGTATTTTTATTGTATTCTATGCTTCTGGCGTTTAATTCTAATTCGCTAGCTATTTGATCTGGTGGAGCAACGACCTAGAGTGAAGCCTAGGTTGCCCGGAACGTAGAAATGACCATTACTTACACACTGTTTGCTATTATTCGTTTTATACGATGGAAAAACTGTTTTATTTATTTTGTATTTTATGCTTCGGGCATTGACTTTTAAGGCCCTAACTATTCAATCTGTTGGAGCAACGCCCTAGAGTGAATCCTAGGTTGCCCGGAACGTAGAAATGACCATAACATTCGCTCTGTTTGCTATTATTCCTGTTATACGAGGGAAAAACTGCTGTATTTTTATTGTATTCTATGCTTCTGGCGTTTAATTCTAAGTCGCTAGCTATTTGATCTGGTGGAGCAACGACCTAGAGTGAAGCCTAGGTTGCCCGGAACGTAGAAATGACCATTACTTTCACACTGTTTGCTATTATTCATTTTGTACGATGAAAAGCTGTTGTATTTATATTGTATTTTATGCCTCTGGTGTTGACTTCTAAGGCCGTAGCTATTAGATGTGGTGGAGCAACGCCCTAGAGTGACGCCTAGGTTGCCCGGAACGTAGAAATGACCATTACTTTCACAACGCTTGCAACTACTCATTTTATACGATGGAATAACTGTTGTACTTATGTTGTGTTTTATCGTTCTGGCGTTGAATTCTAAGTCCCTAGCTACTCGATCTGGTAGAGCAACGCCCTAGAGTGAAACCTAGGTTATCCGGAACGTAGAAATCGCCAGTACATTCATACTGGTTGCAACTATTCGTTTTATACGATGAAAAAACTGTTGTATTTATATTGTATTTTATGCATCTGCGGTTCACTTCTTAGGCCCTAACTATTCGATCTGGTGGAACAACGCCCTAGGGTGAAGCCTAGGTTGCCCGGAACGTGGAAATGACCATAACTTTTACACTGGTAGCAATTATTCGTTTTATACAATGGAAAAACCGTTCTATTTATTTTGCATTTTATGCTTCGGGCGTTGACGTCTAAGGCCCTAACTGATTGATCTGGTGGAGCAACGCCCTAGAGTGAAGCCTAGATTGCCCGGAACGTTGAAATGACCGTATCTTTCACACTGGTTGTTATTATTCGTTTTATACGATGGAAATACTGTTATATTTATATTGTATTTTATTCTTATGGCGTTGAATTCTAAGTCCCTAGCTATTCGATCTGGTGGAGCAACGCCCGAGAGTGATACCTAGGTTACCCGGAACGTAGAAATGACCAGTACTTTCACACTGCTTGCAGGTATTCCTGTTATACGATGGAAAAACTGTTGCATCTTTATTGTATTTTATGCTTCTGGCGTTGACTTCTAAGGCCCTAGCTATTCGATTTGGTGGAGCAACGCCCTAGAGTGGAACCTAGGTTGCTCTGTACGTAGAAATGACCATTACTTTCACACTGTTTGCAAATATACATTATATAGGATGGAAAATCTGTTGTATTTATGTTGTATTTTATGCTTCTGTCGTTGACTTCCTAGGCCCTAACTATTTGATCTTGTGGTGCACCGCGCTAGAGTGAAGCCTAGGTGGCCCGAAACGTAGCAATGACCATAACTTCCACACTGGTTGCAATTATTCGCTTTATACGATGGAAAAACTGTTTTATTTATTTTGTATTTTATGCTACGGGCGTTGACTTCCAAGGCCGTAACTATTCGATCTGGTGGAGCAACGCCCTAGAGTGAAGCCCAGGTTGCCCGGAAAGTAGAAACGAACATAACTTTCACACTGATTGCTATTATTCGTTTTATACAATGGAAAAACCGTTCCATTTATTTTGTATTTTATGCTTCGGGCGTTGACTTCTAAGGCCCTAACTGTTGAATCTGGTGGAGCAATGCCCTAGAGTGAAGCCTAGGTTGCCCGGAAAGTAGAAATGACCACATCTTCAATACTGGTTGCAATTATTCGTTTTATACGATGAAAAAACTGTTGTATTTATATTGTATTTTATGCTTCTGGCGTTCACCTCTTAGGCCCTAACTATTCGATCTGGTGGAACAACGCCCTAGGGTGAAGCCTAGGTTGCCCGGAACGTAGAAATGACCATAACTTTCACACTGGTTGCAATTATTCATTTTATACGATGGAAAAACTGTTGTACTTATTTTGTATTTTATTCTTATGGCGTTGAATTCTAAGTCCCTAGCTATTCGATCTGGTGGAGCAACGCCCTAGCGTGAAACCTAGGTTAGCCGGAACGTAGAAATGACCAGTACTTTCATACTGTTTGCAGTTATTCCTGTTATACGATGGAAAAACTTTTGCATCTTTATTTATTTTATGCTTCTGGCGTTGACTTCTAAGGCCCTAGCTATTCGGTTTGGTGGAGCAACGCCCTAGAGTAGAACCTAGGTTGCCCGGTACGTGGAAATGACCATTACTTTCACACTGTTTGCAAATATACATTATATATGATGGAAAATCTGTTGTATTTGTGTTGTATTTTGTGCTTCTGGCGTTGACTTCTTAGGCCCTAACTATTTGATCTTGTGGAGCATCTCCCTAGAGTGAAGCCTAGGTTGCCCGAAACGTAGAAATGACCATAACTTCCACAATGGTTGCAATTATTCGCTTTATACGATGGTAAAGCTGTTGTATTTATATCGTATTTTATGCTTCTGGCGTTGACTTCTTAGGCCCTAGCTGTTCCATCTGGTGGAACAACGCCCTAGGGTAGAGCCCAGGTTGCGCGGACCGTAGAATTGACCATAACTTTCACACTGGTAGCAATTATTAGTTTTATACGATGGAAAAACTGTTTTATTTATTTTGTATTTTATGCTTCAGGCGTTGAGTTCTAAGGCCCTAACTATTCGATCTGGTGGAGCAACTCCCTAGAGTGAAGCCTAGGTTGCCCGGAACGTAGAAATGACCATAACTTTCACACTGGTTGCTATCATCCGTTTTATACGATGGAAAAACTGTTATATTTATATTGTATTTTATGCTTCTGGCGTTGACTTCTTAGGGCCTAACTTTTCGATCTGGTGGAACAACGCCCTAGAGTGAAGCCTAGGTTACCCGGAACGTAGAAATGGCCATCACTTTCAAACTGTTTGCAGTTATTCCTGTTATATGATGGAAAAACTGTTGTGCTTTTAGTGCATTTTATGCTTCGGTCATTGACTTTTAAGGACCTAACTATTCAATCTGTTGGAGCAACGCTCTAGAGTGAATCCTAGGTTGCCCGGAACGTAGAAATGACCATTACATTCACACTGTTTGCTATTATTCCTGTTATACGATGGAAAAACTGTTGTATTTTTATTGTATTCTATGCTTCTGGCGTTTAATTCTAAGTCACTAGCTATTTGATCTGGTGGAGCAACGACCTAGAGTGAAGCCTAGGTTGCCCGGAACGTAGAAATGACCATTACTTTCACACTGTTTGCTATTATTCATTCTGTACGATCGAAAAGCTGTTGTATTTATATTGTATTTTATGCCTCTGGCGTTGACTTCTAAGGCCGTAGCTATTAGATGTGGTGGAGCAACGCCCTAGAGTGACGCCTAGGTTGCCCGGAACGTAGAAATGACCATTACTTTCACAATGTTTGCAACTACTCATTTTATACGATGTAATAACTGTTGTACTTATGTTGTGTTTTATCGTTCTGGCGTTGAATTCTAAGTCCCTAGGTATTCGATCTGGTGGAGCAACGCCCTAGAGTGACGCCTAGGTTGCTCGGAACGTAGAAATGACCATTACTTACACACTGGTTGCAAGTATTCCTGTTATACGATGGAAAAGCTGTTGTATTTTAATTGCATTTTATGCTTTTAGCGATGAATTATAAGTCCCTAGCTATTCGATCTGGAGGAGCAACGCCCTAGAGTGACGCCTAGGTTGCTCGGAACGTAGAAATGACCATTACTTTCACACTGGTTGCAATTATTCGTTTTATACGATGGTAAAGCTGTTGTATTTATATCGTATTTTATGCTTCTGGCGTTGACTACTTAGGACATAACTATTCAATCTGGTGGAGCATCGCCCTGGATTGAAACCTAGGTTGCCCGGAACGTAGAAATGACCATTACTTTCACACTGGTTGCAATTATTCCTGTTATACGATGGAAAAACTGTTGTATTTTAATTGTATTTTATGCTTTTAGCGATGAATTATAAGTCCCTAGCTATTCGATCTGGTGGAGCAACGCCCTAGAGTGACGCCTAGGTTGCTCGGAACGTAGAAATGACCATTACTTTCACACTGGTAGCAATTATCCGTTTTATACGATGGAAAAACTGTTCTATTTATTTTGCATTTTATGCTTCCGGCATTGACTTCTAAGGCCCTAACTATTCAATCTGTTGGAGCAACGCCCTAGGGTGAAGTCTAGGTTGCCCGGAAAGTAGAAATGACCACATCTTCAATACTGGTTGCAATTATTCGTCTTATACGATGAAAAAACTGTTGTATTTATATTGTATTTTATGCTTCTGGCGTTGACTTCTTTGGCCCTAACTGTTCGATATAGTGGAACAACGCCCTAGAGTGAAGCCTAGGTTGCCCGGAACGAAGTAATGACCATCACCTTCAAACTGGTTGCAATTATTCCTGTTATACGATGGAAAAACTGTTGCATCTTTATTGTATTTTATGCATCTGGCGTTGACTTCTAAGGCCGTAACTATTCCATCTGGTGGAGCAACGCCCTAGAGTGAAGCCTAGCCTGCCGGAACGTAGAAATGACCATAACTTCCACACTGGTAGCAATTATTCGTTTTATACGATGGAAAAACTGTACTATTTATTTTGTATTTTATGCTCCGGGCGTTGACCTCTCAGGCCCTAGCTATTCGATCCGGTGGAGCAACGCCCTAGAGTGAAGCCTAGGTTGCCCGGAACGTAGAAATGAACATCACTTTCAAACTGGTTGCAATTATTCCTGTTATATGATGTAAAAACTGTTTTATTTTGATTGCATTTTATTCTTCAGGCATTGACTTCTAGGGCCCTAACTATTCAATCAGTTGGAGCAACGCCCTAGGGTGAATCCTAGGTTGCCCGGAAAGTAGAAATGAACATATCTTTCACACTGATTGCTATTATTCGTTTTATACAATGGAAAAACCGTTCCATTTATTTTGTATTTTATGCTTCGGGCGTTGACTTCTAAGGGCCTAACTGTTGAATCTGGTGGAGCAACGGCCTAGAGTGAAGAATAGGTTGCCCGGAATGCAGAAATGACCATAACATTCGCACTGGTTGCAAATATTCCTGTTCTACGACGGACAAACTGTTGTATTTATATCGTATTTTATGCTTCTGGCGTTGACTTCTAAGGACCTAACTATTCTATCTGGTGGAGCAACGCTCTAGTGTGAAGTCTAGGTTGCTCGGAATGTAGGAATGACCATAAATTTCACACTGGTTGTTATTATTCGTCTTATACGATGGAGATACTGTTATATTTATATTGTATTTTATTCTTATGGCGTTGAATTCTAAGTCCCTAGCTATTCGATCTGGTGGAGCAACGCCCTAGAGTGAAACCTAGGTTACCCGGAACGTAGAAATGACCAGTACTTTCATACTGTTTGCAGTTATTCCTGTTATACGATGGAAAAACTTTTGCATCTTTATTGTATTTTATGCTTCTGGCGTTGACTTCTAAGGCCCTAGCTATTTGATCTGGTGGAGCAACGACCTAGAGTGAAACCTAGGTTGCCCGGAACGTAGAAATGACCATTACTTTCACACTGTTTGCTATTATTCATTCTGTACGATCGAAAAGCTGTTGTATTTATATTGTATTTTATGCCTCTGTCGTTGACTTCTAAGGCCGTAGCTATTAGATGTGGTGGAGCAACGCCCTAGAGTGACGCCTAGGTTGCCCGGAACGTAGAAATGACCATTACTTTCACAATGTTTGCAACTACTCATTTCATACGATGGAATAACTGTTGTACTTATGTTGTGTTTTATCGTTCTGGCGTTGAATTCTAAGTCCCTAGCTATTCGATCTGGTGGAGCAACGCCCTAGAGTGACGCCTAGGTTGCTCGGAACGTAGAAATGACCATTACTTACACACTGGTTGCCATTATTCCTGTTATACGATGGAAAAGCTGTTGTATTTTAATTGTATTTTATGCTTTTAGCGATGAATTATAAGTCCCTAGCTGTTCGATCTGGAGGAGCAACGCCCTAGAGTGACGCCTAGGTTGCTCGGAACGTAGAAATGACCATTACTTTCACACTGGTTGCAATTATTCGTTTTATACGATGGTAAAGCTGTTGTATTTATATCGTATTTTATGCTTCTGGCGTTGACTACTTAGGACATAACTATTCAATCTGGTGGAGCATCGCCCTGGATTGAAACCTAGGTTGCCCGGAACGTAGAAATGACCATTACTTTCACACTGGTTGCAATTATTCCTGTTATACGATGGAAAAACTGTTGTATTTTAATTGTATTTTATGCTTTTAGCGATGAATTATAAGTCCCTCGCTATTCGATCTGGTGGAGCAACGCCCTAGAGTGACGCCTAGGTTGCTCGGAACGTAGAAATGACCATTACTTTCACACTGGTAGCAATTATTCGTTTTATACGATGGAAAAACTGTTCTATTTATTTTGCATTTTATGCTACCGGCATTGACTTCTAAGGCCCAAACTATTCAATCTGTTGGAGCAACGCCCTAGGGTGAAGTCTAGGTTGCCCGGAAAGTAGAAATGACCACACCTTCAATACTGGTTGCAATTATTCGTTTTATACGATGAAAAAACTGTTGTATTTATATTGTATTTTATGCTTCTGGCGTTCTCTTCTTAGGCCCAAACTATTCGATCTGGTGGAACAACGCCCTAGGGTGAAGCCTAGGTTGCCCGGAACGTAGAAATGACCATGACATTCACACTGTTTGCAATTATTCATTTTATACGATGGAAAAACTGTTGCATCTTTATTGTATTTTATGCATCTGGCGTTGACTTCTAAGGCCGTAACTATTCCATCTGGTGGAGCAACGCCCTAGAGTGAAGCCTAGCCTGCCCGGAACGTAGAAATGACCATAACTTCCACACTGGTAGCAATTAATCGTTTTATACGATGGAAAAACTGTACTATTTATTTTGTATTTTATACTCCGGGCGTTGACCTCTCAGGCCCTAGCTATTCGATCTGGTGGAGCAACGCCCTAGAGTGAAGCCTAGGTTGCCCGGAACGTAGAAATGAACATCACTTTCAAACTGGTTGCAATTATTCCTGTTATATGATGTAAAAACTGTTGTATTTTGATTGCATTTTATGCTTCAGGCATTGACTTCTAGGGCCCTAACTATTCAATCAGTTGGAGCAACGCCCTAGGGTGAATCCTAGGTTGCCCGGAAAGTAGAAATGAACATAACTTTCATACTGTTTGCAGTTATTCCTGTTATACGATGGAAAAACATTTGCATCTTTATTGTATTTTATGCTTCTGGCGTTGACTTCTAAGGCCCTAGCTATTTGATCTGGTGGAGCAACGACCTAGAGTGAAGCCTTGGTTGCCCGGAACGTAGAAATGACCATTACTTTCACACTGTTTGCTATTATTCATTCTGTACGATCGAAAAGCTGTTGTATTTATATTGTATTTTATGCCTCTGTCGTTGACTTCTAAGGCCATAGCTATTAGATGTGGTGGAGCAACGCCCTAGAGTGACGCCTAGGTTGCCCGGAACGTAGAAATGACCATTACTTTCACAATGTTTGCAACTACTCATTTTATACGATGGAATAACTGTTGTATTTTAATTGTATTTTATGCTTTTAGCGATGAATTATAAGTCCCTAGCTATTCGATCTGGAGGAGCAACGCCCTAGAGTGACGCCTAGGTTGCTCGGAATGTAGAAATGACCATTACTTTCACACTGGTTGCAATCATTCGTCTAATACGATGGAAAAGCTGTTGTACTTATATTGTATTTTCTTCCTCTGGCGTTGACTTCTAAGGCCGTAGCTATTAGATGTGGTGGAGCAACGCCCTAGAGTGACGCCTAGGCTGCTCGGAATGTAGAAATGACCATTACTTTCACACTGGTTGCAATCATTCGTTTTATACGATGGAAAAGCTGTTGTATTTATATTGTATTTTATGCCTCTGGCGTTGACTTCTAAGGCCGTAGCTATTAGATGTGGTGGAGCAACGCCCTAGAGTGACGCCTAGGGTGCTCGGAACGTATAAATGACCATTACCTTCACACTGGTCGCAATTATTCGTTTTATACGATGGAAAAACTGTTGCATTTATATTGTATTTTATGCTTCTGGCGTTCACTTCTTAGGCCCTAACTATTCGATCTGGTGGAGCAACGCCCTAGAGCGAAGCCTAGGTGTTTCGGAACGTAGAAATGACCATCACTTTCAAACTGGTTGCAATTAACCCTGTTATACGATGGAAAAACTGTTGTATTTTTATTGCATTTTATGCTTCGGGCGTTGACTTCTAAGGCCCTAACTATTCAATCTGTTGGAGCAACGCCCTAGGGCGAAGCCTAGGTTGCCCGGAACGTAGAAATGACCATAACTTTAACACTGGTTTCTATTATTCGTTTTATACGATGGAAAAACTGTTATATTTATATTGTATTTTATGCTTCTGGCGTTCACTTCTTAGGCCCTAACTATTCGATCTGGTGGAACAACACCGTAGAGTGAAGCCTAGGTTGCCCGGTACGTAGAAATGACCATTACTTTCACACTGTTTGCAATTATTCCTTTTATACAATGGAAAAACTGTTGTATTTTTATTGCATTTTATGCTTCGGGCATTGACTTCTAAGGCCCTAACTATTCAATCTGTTGGAGCAACGCGCTAGGGTGAAGCCTAGGTTGCCCGGAACGTAGAAATGACCATAACATTAACACTGGTTGCTATTATTCGTTTTATACGATGGAAAAACTGTTATACTTATATTGTATTTTATGCTTCTGGCGTTCACTTCTTAGGCCCTAACAATTCGATCTGGTGGAACAACACCGTAGAGTGAAGCCTAGGTTGCCCGGAACGTAGAAATGACCATTACTTTCACACTGTTTGCAATTATTCCTTTTATACAATGGAAAAACCGTTCCATTTATTTTGTATTTTATGCTTCGGGCGTTGACTTCTAAGGGCCTAACTGTTGAATCTGGTGGAGCAACGGCCTAGAGTGAAGAATAGGTTGCCCGGAATGCAGAAATGACCATAACATTCGCACTGGTTGCAAATATTCCTGTTCTACGACGGACAAAGTGTTGTATTTATATCGTATTTTATGCTTCTGGCGTTGACTTCTAAGGACCTAGCTATTCTATCTGGTGGAGCAACGCTCTAGTGTGAAGTCTAGGTTGCTCGGAATGTAGGAATGACCATAAATTTCACACTGGTTGTTATTATTCGTCTTATACGATGGAGATACTGTTATATTTATATTGTATTTTATTCTTATGGCGTTGAATTCTAAGTCCCTAGCTATTCGATCTGGTGGAGCAACGCCCTAGAGTGAAACCTAGGTTACCCGGAACGTAGAAATGACCAGTACTTTCATACTGTTTGCAGTTATTCCTGTTATACGATGGAAAAACTTTTGCATCTTTATTGTATTTTATGCTTCTGGCGGTGACTTCTAAGGCCCTAGCTATTTGATCTGGTGGAGCAACGACCTAGAGTGAAACCTAGGTTGCCCGGAACGTAGAAATGACCATTACTTTCACACTGTTTGCTATTATTCATTCTGTACGATCGAAAAGCTGTTGTATTTATATTGTATTTTATGCCTCTGTCGTTGACTTCTAAGGCCGTAGCTATTAGATGTGGTGGAGCAACGCCCTAGAGTGACGCCTAGGTTGCCCGGAACGTAGAAATGACCATTACTTTCACAATGTTTGCAACTACTCATTTCATACGATGGAATAACTGTTGTACTTATGTTGTGTTTTATCGTTCTGGCGTTAAATTCTAAGTCCCTAGCTATTCGATCTGGTGGAGCAACGCCCTAGAGTGACGCCTAGGTTGCTCGGAACGTAGAAATGACCATTACTTACACACTGGTTGCCATTATTCCTGTTATACGATGGAAAAGCTGTTGTATTTTAATTGTATTTTATGCTTTTAGCGATGAATTATAAGTCCCTAGCTGTTCGATCTGGAGGAGCAACGCCCTAGAGTGACGCCTAGGTTGCTCGGAACGTAGAAATGACCATTACTTTCACACTGGTTGCAATTATTCGTTTTATACGATGGTAAAGCTGTTGTATTTATATCGTATTTTATGCTTCTGGCGTTGACTACTTAGGACATAACTATTCAATCTGGTGGAGCATCGCCCTGGATTGAAACCTAGGTTGCCCGGAACGTAGAAATGACCATTACTTTCACACTGGTTGCAATTATTCCTGTTATACGATGGAAAAACTGTTGTATTTTAATTGTATTTTATGCTTTTAGCGATGAATTATAAGTCCCTCGCTATTCGATCTGGTGGAGCAACGCCCTAGAGTGACGCCTAGGTTGCTCGGAACGTAGAAATGACCATTACTTTCACACTGGTAGCAATTATTCGTTTTATACGATGGAAAAACTGTTCTATTTATTTTGCATTTTATGCTTCCGGCATTGACTTCTAAGGCCCTAACTATTCAATCTGTTGGAGCAACGCCCTAGGGTGAAGTCTAGGTTGCCCGGAAAGTAGAAATGACCACACCTTCAATACTGGTTGCAATTATTCGTTTTATACGATGAAAAAACTGTTGTATTTATATTGTATTTTATGCTTCTGGCGTTCTCTTCTTAGGCCCAAACTATTCGATCTGGTGGAACAACGCCCTAGGGTGAAGCCTAGGTTGCCCGGAACGTAGAAATGACCATGACATTCACACTGTTTGCAATTATTCATTTTATACGATGGAAAAACTGTTGTACTTATTTTGTATTTTATTCTTATGGCGTTGAAATCTAAGTCCCTAGCTATTCGATCTGGTGGAGCAACGCCCTAGCGTGAAACCTAGGTTATCCGGAACGTAGAAATGAGCAGTACATTCACACTGGTTGCTATTATTCGTTTTATACAATGGAAAAACTGTTATATTTATATTGTATTTTATGCTTCTGGCGTTGACTTCTTTGGCCCCAACTGTTCGATATAGTGGAACAACGCCCTAGAGTGAAGCCTAGGTTGCCCGGAACGAAGAAATGACCATCACCTTCAAACTGGTTGCAATTATTCCTGTTATACGATGGAAAAACTGTTGCATCTTTATTGTATTTTATGCATCTGGCGTTGACTTCTAAGGCCGTAACTATTCCATCTGGTGGAGCAACGCCCTAGAGTGAAGCCTAGCCTGCCCGGAACGTAGAAATGACCATAACTTCCACACTGGTAGCAATTAATCGTTTTATACGATGGAAAAACTGTACTATTTATTTTGTATTTTATACTCCGGGCGTTGACCTCTCAGGCCCTAGCTATTCGATCTGGTGGAGCAACGCCCTAGAGTGAAGCCTAGGTTGCCCGGAACGTAGAAATGAACATCACTTTCAAACTGGTTGCAATTATTCCTGTTATATGATGTAAAAACTGTTGTATTTTGATTGCATTTTATGCTTCAGGCATTGACTTCTAGGGCCCTAACTATTCAATCAGTTGGAGCGACGCCCTAGGGTGAATCCTAGGTTGCCCGGAAAGTAGAAATGAACATAACTTTCATACTGTTTGCAGTTATTCCTGTTATACGATGGAAAAACATTTGCATCTTTATTGTATTTTATGCTTCTGGCGTTGACTTCTAAGGCCCTAGCTATTTGATCTGGTGGAGCAACGACCTAGAGTGAAGCCTTGGTTGCACGGAACGTAGAAATGACCATTACTTTCACACTGTTTGCTATTATTCATTCTGTACGATCGAAAAGCTGTTGTATTTATATTGTATTTTATGCCTCTGTCGTTGACTTCTAAGGCCATAGCTATTAGATGTGGTGGAGCAACGCCCTAGAGTGACGCCTAGGTTGCCCGGAACGTAGAAATGACCATTACTTTCACAATGTTTGCAACTACTCATTTTATACGATGGAATAACTGTTGTATTTTAATTGTATTTTATGCTTTTAGCGATGAATTATAAGTCCCTAGCTATTCGATCTGGAGGAGCAACGCCCTAGAGTGACGCCTAGGTTGCTCGGAATGTAGAAATGACCATTACTTTCACACTGGTTGCAATCATTCGTCTAATACGATGGAAAAGCTGTTGTACTTATATTGTATTTTCTTCCTCTGGCGTTGACTTCTAAGGCCGTAGCTATTAGATGTGGTGGAGCAACGCCCTAGAGTGACGCCTAGGCTGCTCGGAATGTAGAAATGACCATTACTTTCACACTGGTTGCAATCATTCGTTTTATACGATGGAAAAGCTGTTGTATTTATATTGTATTTTATGCCTCTGGCGTTGACTTCTAAGGCCGTAGCTATTAGATGTGGTGGAGCAACGCCCTAGAGTGACGCCTAGGGTGCTCGGAACGTATAAATGACCATTACCTTCACACTGGTCGCAATTATTCGTTTTATACGATGGAAAAACTGTTGCATTTATATTGTATTTTATGCTTCTGGCGTTCACTTCTTAGGCCCTAACTATTCGATCTGGTGGAGCAACGCCCTAGAGCGAAGCCTAGGTGTTTCGGAACGTAGAAATGACCATCACTTTCAAACTGGTTGCAATTAACCCTGTTATACGATGGAAAAACTGTTGTATTTTTATTGCATTTTATGCTTCGGGCGTTGACTTCTAAGGCCCTAACTATTCAATCTGTTGGAGCAACGCCCTAGGGCGAAGCCTAGGTTGCCCGGAACGTAGAAATGACCATAACTTTAACACTGGTTTCTATTATTCGTTTTATACGATGGAAAAACTGTTATATTTATATTGTATTTTATGCTTCTGGCGTTCACTTCTTAGGCCCTAACTATTCGATCTGGTGGAACAACACCGTAGAGTGAAGCCTAGGTTGCCCGGTACGTAGAAATGACCATTACTTTCACACTGTTTGCAATTATTCCTTTTATACAATGGAAAAACTGTTGTATTTTTATTGCATTTTATGCTTCGGGCATTGACTTCTAAGGCCCTAACTATTCAATCTGTTGGAGCAACGCGCTAGGGTGAAGCCTAGGTTGCCCGGAACGTAGAAATGACCATAACATTAACACTGGTTGCTATTATTCGTTTTATACGATGGAAAAACTGTTATACTTATATTGTATTTTATGCTTCTGGCGTTGACATCTAAGGACCTAACTATTCGATCTGGTGGAGCAGCGCCCTAGAGTGCAGCCTAGGTTGCTCGGAATGTAGAAATGACCATTACTTTCACACTGGTTGCAATCATTCGTTTTATACGATGGAAAAGCTGTTTTACTTATATTGTATTTTGTACCTCTGGCGTTGACTTCTAAGGCCCTAACTATTCAATCTGTTGGGGCAACGCACTAGGGCGAAGCCTAGGTTGCTCGGAACGTAGAAATGACCATAACTTTAACACTGGTTTCTATTATTCGTTTTATACGGTGGAAAAACTGTTATATTTATATTGTATTTTATGCTTCTGGCGTTCACTTCTTAGGCCCTAACTATTCGATCTGGTGGAACAACACCGTAGAGTGAAGCCTAGGTTGCCCGGAACGTAGAAATGACCATTACTTTCACACTGTTTGCAATTATGCCTTTTATACAATGGAAAGGCTGTTGTATTTTTATCGTATTTTATGCTTCTGGCGTTGACATCTAAGGACCTAATTATTCGATCTGGTGGAGCAGCACCCTAGAGTGAAGCCTAGGTTGCTCGGACTGTAGAAATGACCATTACTTTCACACTGGTTGCAATCATTCGTTTTATACGATGGAAAAGCTGTTGTACTTATATTGTATTTTGTGCCTCTGGCGTTGACTTCTAAGGCCGTAGCTATTAGATGTGGTGGAGCAACGCCCTAGAGTGACGCCTAGGGTGCTCGTAGCGTAGAAATGACCATTACTTTCACACTGGTTGCAATTATTCGTTTTATACGATGGAAAAGCTGTTGTATTTATATCGCATTTTATGCTTCTGGCGTTGACTTCTTAGGCCCTAACTATTCCATCAGGTGGAACAACGCCCTAGGGTGAAGCCTAGGTTGCCCGGCAAGTAGAAATGACCATAACTTTCACACTGGCAGCAATTACTCGTTTTATACGATGGAATAACTGTTCTATTTATCTTGTATATTATGCTTCGGGCGTTGACTTCTAAGGCCCTAACTATTCGATCTGGTGGAGCAACGCCCTCTAGTGAAGCCTAGGTTGCCCGGTACGTAGAAATGACCATCACTTTCAAACTGGTTGCAATTATTCCTGTTATATGATGGAAAAACTGTTGTATTTTTATTGCATTTTATGCTTCGGGCATTGACTTCTAAGGCCCTAACAATTCAGTCTGTTGGAGCAACGCCCTAGGGTGAAGCCTAGGTTGCCCGGCAAGTAGAAATGACCATAACCTTCATACTGGATGCAATTATTCGTTTTATATGATGGAAAAACTGTTGTATTTATATTGTATTTTATGCTTCGGGCATTGACTTGTAAGGCCCTAACTAGTCAATCTGTTGGAGCAACGCCCTAGGGTGAAGCCTAGGTTGCCCGGAAAGTAGAAATGACCATAACTTTCACACTGGTAGCAATTATACGTTTTATACAATGGAAAAACTGTTCTATTTATTCTGAATTTTATGCTTCGGGCGTTGACTTCTAAGGCCCTAACTATTCGATCTGGTGGAGCAACGCCCTCGAGTGAAGCCTAGGTTGTCCGGTACGTATAAATGAGCATCACTTTCAAATTGGTTGCAATTATTCCTGTTATATGATGGAAAAACTGTTGTATTTTTATTGCATTTTATGCTTCGGGCATTGACTTCTAAGGCCCTAACTATACAATCTGTTGGAGCAGCGCCCTAGGGTGAAGCCTAGGTTGCCCGGAAAGTAGAAATGACCATAACTTTCATACTGGTTGCAATTATTCGTTTTATATAATGGAAAAACTGTTGTATTTATATTGTATTTTATGCTTCTGGCGTTCACTTCTTAGGCCCTAACTATTCGATCTAGTGGAGCAACGCCCTAGAATGAAGCCTAGATTGCCCGGAACGTAGAAATGACCATCACTTTCAAACGGGTTGCAATTAATCCTGTTATACGATGGAAAAACTGTTGTATTTTTATTGCATTTTATGCTTCGGGCATTGCCTTCTAAGGCCCAAACTATTCAATCTGTTGGAGCTACGCCCCAGGGTGAAGCCTAGGTTGCCCGGAAAGTAGAAATGACCATAACTTTCATACTGGTTGCAATTATTCGTTTTATATGATGGTAAAACTGTTGTATTTATATTGTATTTTATGCTTCTGGCGTTCACTCCTTAGGCCCTAACTATTCGATCTGGTGGAACATTGCCCTAGAGTGAAGCCTAGGTTGCCCGGAACGTAGAAATGACCATAACTTTTACACTGGTTGCTATCATTCGTTTTATACGATAGAAAAACTGTTATATTTATATTGTATTTTACGCTTCTGGCGTTGACTTCTTAGGCCCTAACTGTTCGATCTGGTGGAACAACGCCCTAGGGTGAAGCCTAGGTTGCCCGGAAAGTAGAAATGACCATAACTTTCACACTGGTTGCAATTATTCGTTTTATACGATGGAAAAGCTGTGGCACCTTTATTGTATTTTATTCATCTGGGGTTGACTTCTAAGGCCGTAGCTATTAGGTGGGGTGGAGCAACGCCCTAGAGTGACGCCTAGGTTGCCCGGAACGTAGAAATGACCATTACTTTCACAATGTTTGCAATTATTCATTTTATACGATGGAAAAACTTTTGTACTTATATTGTATTTTATTCTTCTGGCGTTGACTTCTTAGGCCCTAACTATTCGATCTAGTGGAACTACGCCCTAGAGTGACGACTTGGTTGCCCGGAACATGGAAATGACCACTACTTTCACACTGTTTGCAAATATACATTATATACGATGGAAAAGCTGTTGTATTTATATTGTGTTTTATGTTTCTGGCGTTGACTTCTTAGGCCCTAACTATTTAATCTGGTAGAGCACCGCCCAAGAGTGAAGCATAGGTTGCCTGGAACGTGGAAATGACCATTACTTTCACACTGTTTACAGTTATTCCTGTTATACGATGGAAAAGCTTTTGCATCTTTATTGTATTTTATGCTTCTGGCGTTGACTTCTCAGGCCCTAACTACTCGATCTGGTGGAGCAACGCCCTAGAGTGAAGCCTAGGTTGCCCGGAACGTAGAAATGACCATTACATTCACACTGCTTGCAATTATTCGTCTTATACGATGGAAAAGCTGTTGTATTTATATCGTATTTAATGCTTCTGGCGTTGCCTTCTTAGGCCCTAACTATTCGACCTTGTGAAACAACGCCCTAGAGTGAAGCCTAGGTTGCCTGGGACGTAGGAAATGACCATAACTTTCACACTGGTTGCTATTATTCGTTTTATACGATGGAAAAACTGTTATATTTATATTGTATTTTATGCTTCTGGCGTTGACTTCTGAGGCCGTTGCTATTCGATGTGGTGGAAGAACGCCATAGAGTGAAGCCTAGGTAGCCCGGAACGTAGAAATGACCATTACTTTCACAATGTTTGCTATTATTCATTTTATACGATGGAAAAACTTTTGTACTTATATTGTATTTTATTCTTCTGGCGTTGACTTCTTAGGCCCTAACTATTCGATCTGGTGGAACAACGCCCTAGAGTGAAGACTAGGTTGCCCGGAACATGGAAATGACCATTACTTTCACACTGTATGCAAATATACATTATATACGATGGAAAAGCTGTTGTATTTCTATTGTGTTTTATGCTTCTGGCGCTGACTTCTTAGGCCCTAACTATTTAATCTGGTAGAGCACCGCCCTAGAGTGAAGCATAGGTTGCCTGGAACGTAGAAATGACCATTACTTTCACACTGTTTACAGTAATGCCTGTTATACGATGGAAAAACTTTTGCATCTTTATTGTATTTTATGCTTCTGGCGTTGACTTCTAAGGCGCTAACTACTCGATCTGGTGGAGCAACGCCCTAGAGTGAAGCCTAGGTTGCCCGGAACGTAGAAATGGCCATTACATTCACACTGGTTGCAATTATTCGTCTTATACGATGGACAAGCTGTTGTATTTATATTGTATTTTATGCTTCTGGCGTTGACTTCTTAGGCCCTAACTATTCGATCTGGTGGAGCAATGCCTCAGAGATGTGTCTAGGATGCCCGAAACTCCGAAATGATCATTACTGTCACGCTTGTTGCAATTATTCCTGTTATACGATGAAAAGACTGTTGTATTTTTATTGTATTTTATGCTTCAGTCGTAGACTTCTAAGGCCGTAGCTATTCGATATGTTGGAGCACCGCCCTAGAGTGAAGCCTAGGTTGCCCGGTACGTAGAAATGACCACTACTACCACACTGGTTGCAAATTATTCCTGCTATACGATGGAAAAACTGTTGCATCTCTATTGTATTTTATGCTTCTGGCGTTGACTTCTAAGGCCCTAACTATTCGATCAGGTGGAGCAACGCCCTAGAGCGAAGCCTAGGTTGCTCGGAATGTAGAAATGACCATAACTTTCACTCTGTTTGCAATCATTCCTTTTATACGATGGAAAAGCCGTTGTATTTATATTGTATTTTATGCTTTTGGCGTTGACTTCTAAGGACCTCACTATTCGATCTGGTGGAGCAACGCCCTAGAGTGACGCCTAGGTTGCTCGGAACGTAGAAATGACCATTACTTTCAAACTGGTTGCAATTATTCCTGTTATACGATGGAAAAACTGTTGTATTTTAATTGTATTTTATGCTTTTAGCGATGAATTATAAGTCCCTAGCTATTCGATCTGGTGGAGCAACGCCCAAGGGTGACGCCTAGGTTGCTCGGAACGCAGGAATGACCATTACTTTCACACTGGTTGCAATTATTCCTGTTATACGATGGAAAAACTGTTGTATTTTTATTGCATTTTATGCTTCGGGCATTGACTTTTAAGGCCCTCACTATTCAATCTGTTGGAGCAACACCCAAGGGTGATGCCTAGGTTGCCCGGTACGTAGAAATGAGCGTAACTATCACGCTGGTTGCAATTATTCGTTTTATACGATGGAAAAGCTGCTGTATTTATATCGTATTTTATGCTTCTGGCGTTGACTTCTTAGGCCCTAACTATTCCATCCGGTGGAACAACGCCCTAGAGTGAAGCCTAGGTTGCCCGGAACGTAGAAATGACCATAGCATTCACACTGGTTGCTATTATTCGTCTTATACGATGGAAAAACTGTTATATTTATAATGTATTTTATGCTTCTGGCGTTGACTTCTGAGACCGTTGCTATTCGGTGTGGTGGAAGAACGCCATAGAGCGAAGCCTAGGTTGCTCGGAACGTAGAAATGACCACTACTCTCACACTGTTTGCAATTATTCATTTAATACGATGGAAATGCTGTTGTATTTATATCGTATTTTATGCTTCGGGCGTTGACTTCTTAGGCCCTAACATTTCGATCTGGTGGAGCAACGCCCTACAGTGAAGCCTAGGTTGCCCGGAACGTAGATATGACCCTAACCTTCACACAGGCTGCAATTATTAGTCTTATACGATGGAAAAGCTGTTGTATTTATATCGTATTTTATGCTTCTGGCGTTGACTTCTTAGGCCCTAACTATTCGATCTGGTGGAACAACGGCCTAGGGTGAAGCCTAGGTTGCCCGGAACGTAGAAATGACCATAACTTTTACATTGGTAGCAATTATTCGTTTTATACAATGGAAAAACTATTCTATTTGTTTTGTATTTAATGCTTCGGGCGTTGACTTCTAAGGCCCTAACTGTTTGATCTGGTGGAGCAACGCCCTAGAGTGAAGCCTATGTTGCCCGGAACGTAGAAATGACCATAACTTTCACACTGGTTGCTATTATTCGTTTTAGACGATGGAAAAACTGTTGTACTTATATTGTATTTTATTCTTATGGCGTTGAATTCTAAGTCGCTAGCTATTCGATCTGGTGGAGCAACGCCCTAGAGTGAAACCTATGTTACCCGGAACGTAGAAATGACCACTACTATCACACTGGTTACAAATTATTCGTGCTATACGTTGGAAAAACTGTAGTATTTTTATTGCATTTTATGCTTCGGGCATTGACTTCTAAGGCTTCAACTATTCAATCTGTTAGTGCAACGCCCTAGGGTGAAGCCTAGGTTACCCGGAACGTAGAAATGACCATAACTTTCACACTGGTTGCAATTATTCGTTTTATACGATGGAAAAGCTGTTGCATCTTTATTGTATTTTATTCATCTGGGGTTGACTTCTAAGACCGTAGCTATTAGATGTGGTGGAGCAACGCCCTAGACTGACGCCTAGGTTGCCCGGAACGTAGAAATGACCATTACTTTCACAATGTTTGCAATTATTCATTTTATACGATGGAAAAACTGTTGTACTTATATCGTATTTTATTTTTCTGGCGTTGCCTTCTTAGGCCCTAACTATTCGACCTTGTGGAACAACGCCCTAGAGTGAAGCCTAGGTTGCCTGGAACGTAGAAATGACCATCACCTTCACACGGGTTGCAATTATTCCTGTTATTGGATGGAAAGACTGTTGTATTTTATTGTATTTTATACTTCAGGCGTTGACTTCTGAGGCCCCAGCTGTTCGATGTGGTGGAAGAACGCCATACAGTGAAGCCTAGGTTGCCCGGTACGTAGAAATGACCATAACTTCCACACTGGTTGCAATTATTCGTTTTATACGATGGAAAAGCTGTTGTATTTATATCGTATTTTATGCATCTGGCGTTGACTTCTTAGGCCCTAACTATTCCATCTGGTGGAACAACGCACTTGGGTGAAGCCTAGGTTGCGCGGAACGTAGCAATGACCATAACTTTCACACTGGTAGCAATTATTCGTTTTATACGATGGAAAAACTGTTCTATTTATTTTGTATTTAATGCTTCGGGCGTTGTCTTCTAAGGCGCTAGCTATTCGATCTGGTAGAGCAACGCCCTAGAGTGAAGCCTAGGTTGCCCGGTACGTAGAAATGGACATAACTTCCACACTGGTTGCAATTATTCGTTTTATACGATGGAAAAGCTGTTGTATTTATATCGTATTTTATGCTTCTGGCGTTGACTTCTTAGGCCCTAACTATTCCATCTGGTGGAACAACGCCCTAGGGTGAAGCCTAGGTTGCGCGGAACGTAGAAATGACCATAACCTTCACACTGATTGCTATTATTCGTTTTATACGATGGAAAGACTGTTACATCTATATTGTATTTTATGCTTCTGGCGTTGACTTCTTAGGCCCTAACTATTCGATCTGGTGGAGCATCGCCCTAGAGAGAAGCCTAGGTTACCCGGAACGTAGAAATGACCAGTACTTTCATACTGTTTGGAGTTATTCCTGTTATACGATGGAAAAACTGTTGCATCTTTATTGTATTTTATGCTTCTGGCGTTGACTTCTTAGGCCCTAACTATTCGATCTTGTGGAACAACGCCCTAGAGTGGAGCCTAGGTTGCCTGGAACGTAGAAATGACCATCACTTTCACACGGGTTGCAATTATTCCTGTTATAGGATGGAAAGACTGTTGTATTTATATTGTGTTTTATGCTTATGGCGTTGACTTCTTAGGCCCTAGCTATTTAATCTGGTAGGGCACCGCCCTAGAGTGAAGCATAGGTTGCCCGGAACGTAGAAATGACCATAAGTTTCATACTGGTAGCAATTATTCGTTTTATACAATGGAAAAACCGTTCCATTTATTTTGTCTTTTATGCTTCGGGCGTTGACTTCTAAGGCCCTAACTGTTTGATCCGGTGGAACAACGCCCTAGAGTGAAGCCTAGGTTGCCCGGAACGTAGAAGTGACCATAACTTTCACACTGGTTGCTATTATTCGTTTTATACAATGGAAAAACTGTTATATTTATATTGTATTTTATGCTTCTGGCGTTGGCTTCTGAGGCCGCTGCTATTCGATGTGGTGGAAGAACGCCATAGAGTGAAGCCTTGGTTGCTCGGAATGTAGAAATGACCATAACTTTCACACTGGTTGCAATTATTCGTTATATACGATTGAAAAACTGTTGCATCATTATCGTATTTTATGCTTCTGGCGTTGACTTCTTAGGCCGTAACTATTCGATCTGGTGGAGCAACGCCCTGGAGTGAAACCTCGGTTGCCCGGTACGCAGAAATGACCACTACTATCACACTGGTTGCAAATTATTCCTGCTATACGATGGAAAAACTGTTGCATCTTTATTGTATTTTATGCTTCTGGCGTTGACTTCTAAGGCCCTAACTATACGATCAGGTGGAGCAACGCCCTAGAGTGAAACCTAGGTTGCCCGGAACGTAGAAATGACTATTACTTTCACACTGGTTGCAATTATTCCTGTTATACGATGGAGAGACTGTTGTATTTTAATTGTATTTTATGCTTTTAGCGATGAATTATAAGTCCCTAGCTATTCGATCTGGTGGAGCAACGCCCTAGTGAAGCCTAGGTTGCCCGGTCCGTAGAAATGACCATAACTTCCACACTGGATGCAATTATTCGTTTTGTAGGATGGAAAGGCTGTTATATTTATATTGTATTTTATGCTTCTGGCGTTGACTTCTGAGGCCGTTGCTATTCGATGTGGTGGAAGTACGCCATAGGGTGAAGCCTAGGTAGCCCGGAACGTAGAAATGTCCATATCTTTCGCACTGTTTGCAATTATTCATTTTATACGGTGGCAAAGCTGTTGTATTTATATTGTATTTTATGCTTCTGCCGTTGACTTCTTAGGCCCTAACTATTCGATCTGGTGGAGCAATGCCTCACAGATAAGTCTAGGATGCCCGAAACGCCGAAATGATCATTAGTATCACGCTTGTTGCAATTATTCCTGTTATACGATGAAAAGACTGTTGTATTTTTATTGTATTTTATGCTTCAGTCGTAGACTTCTAAGGCCGTAGCTATTCGATATGTTGGAGCACCGCCCTAGAGTGAAGCCTAGGTTGCTCGGAACGTAGAAATGACCATTACCTTCACACTGTTTGCAATTATTCCTTTTATACGATGGAAAAGCTGTTGTATTTATATCGTATTTTATACTTCTGGCGTTGACTTCTAAGGACCTAGCTATTCTGTCTGGTGGAGCAACGCCCTAGAGCGAAACCTAGGTTGCTCGGAATGTAGAAATGACCATAACTTTCACACTGGTTGCAATTATTCGTTTTATACGATTGAAAAACTGTTGCATCATTATCGTATTTTATGCTTCTGGCGTTGACTTCTTAGGCCGTAGCTATTCGATCTGGTGGAGCAACGCCCTGGAGTGAAACCTCGGTTGCCCGGTACGCAGAAATGACCACTACTATCACACTGGTTGCAAATTATTCCTGCTATACGATGGAAAAACTGTTGCATCTTTATTGTATTTTATGCTTCTGGCGTTGACTTCTAAGGCCCTAACTATTCGATCAGGTGGAGCAACGCCCTAGAGTGAAACCTAGGTTGCCCGCAACGTAGAAATGACCATTACTTTCACACTGGTTGCAATTATTCCTGTTATACGATGGAGAGACTGTTGTATTTTAATCGTATTTTATGCTGTTAGCGATGAATTATAAGTCCCTAGCTATTCGATCTGGTGGAGCAACGCCCTAGAGTGAAGCCTAGGTTGCCCGGTCCGTAGAAATGACCATAACTTCCACACTGGATGCAATTATTCGTTTTATAGGATGGAAAGGCTGTTATATTTATATTGTATTTTATGCTTCTGGCGTTGACTTCTGAGGCCGTTGCTATCCGGTGTGGTGGAAGTACGCCATAGGGTGAAACCTAGGTTGCCCGGTACGCAGAAATGACCACTACTATCACACTGGTTGCAAATTATTACTGCTATACGATGGAAAAACTGTTGCATCTTTATTGTATCTTATGCTTCTGGCGTTGACATCTAAGGCCCTAACTATTCGATCAGGTGGAGTAACGCCCTAGAGTGAAGCCTAGGTTGCTCGGTATGTAGAAATGACCATAACTTTCACACTGTTTGCAATTATTCCTTTTATACGATGGAAAAGCTGTTGTATTTATATCGTATTTTATGCTTCTGGCGTTGACTTCTTAGGACATACCTATACGATCTGGTGGAGCAACGCCCTGGAGTGAAGCCCAGGTTGACCGGTACGTAGAAATGACCATAAGTTTCATACTGGTTGCAATTATTCGTTTTATACGATGGAAAAACTGTTGTATTTATATTGTATTTTATGCTTCTGGCGTTCACTTCTTAGGCCCTAACTATTCGATCTGGTGGTACAACGCCCTAGGGTGAAGCCTAGGTTTCCCGGAACGTAGAAATGACCATTACTTTCACACTGGTAGCAATTATTCGTTTTATACGATCGAAAAACTGATGTATTTATTTTGCATTTTATGCTTCCGGCATTGACTTCTAAGGCCCTAACTATTCAATCTGTTGGAGCAACGCCCTAGGGTGAAGTCTAGGTTGCCCGGAATGTAGAAATGACCATATCTTTTACACTGGTAGCAATTATTCGTTTTATACAATGGAAAAACTGTTCTATTTATTTTGCATTTTATGCTTCGGGCGTTGACGTCTAAGGCCCTAGCTGATCGATCTGGTGGAGCATCGCCCTTGAGAGAAGCCTAGGTTGGTCGGAATGTAGAAATGACCATAAGTTTCACACTGGTTGCAATTATCCATTTTATACGATGGAAAAACTGTTGTACTTATATTCTATTTTATTCTTATGGCGTTGAATTCTAAGTCCCTCCCCTATTCGATCTGGTGGAGCAACGCCCTAGAGTGAAACCTAGGTTACCCGGAACGTAGAAATGATCAGTACTTTCATACTGTTTGCAGTTATTCCTGTTATACGGTGGAAAAACTGTTGCATCTTTATTGTATTTTATGCTTCTGGCGTTGTCTTCTAAGGCCCTAACTATTCGATCTGGTGAAGCAACAACCTAGAGTGAAGTCAAGGTTGCCCGGAACGTAGAAGTGACCATAACTTTCACACTGGTTGCTATCATTCGTTTTATACGATGCAAGAACTCTTATATTTATATTGTATTTTATGCTTCTGGCGTTGACTACTTAGGCCCTAACTGTTCGATCTGGTGGAACAACGCCCTAGGGTGAAGCCTAGGTTGCCCGGAAAGTAGAAATGACCATAACTTTCACACTGGTTGCAATTATTCCTGTTATAGGACTGTTGAATTTTTATCGTATTTTATACTTCAGGCGTTGACTTCTGAGGCCGTAGCTATTCGATGTGGTGGAAGAACACCGTACAGTGAAGCCTAGGTTGCCCGGAACGTAGAAATGACCATAACTTTTACATTGGTAGCAATTATTCGTTTTATACAATGGAAAAACTATTCTATTTGTTTTGTATTTAATGCTTCGGGCGTTGACTTCTAAGGCCCTAACTGTTTGATCTGGTGGAGCAACGCCCTAGAGTGAAGCCTATGTTGCCCGGAACGTAGAAATGACCATAACTTTCACACTGGTTGCTATTATTCGTTTTAGACGATGGAAAAACTGTTGTACTTATATTGTATTTTATTCTTATGGCGTTGAATTCTAAGTCGCTAGCTATTCGATCTGGTGGAGCAACGCCCTAGAGTGAAACCTATGTTACCCGGAACGTAGAAATGACCACTACTATCACACTGGTTACAAATTATTCGTGCTATACGTTGGAAAAACTGTAGTATTTTTATTGCATTTTATGCTTCGGGCATTGACTTCTAAGGCTTCAACTATTCAATCTGTTAGTGCAACGCCCTAGGGTGAAGCCTAGGTTACCCGGAACGTAGAAATGACCATAACTTTCACACTGGCTGCAATTATTCGTTTTATACGATGGAAAAGCTGTTGCATCTTTATTGTATTTTATTCATCTGGGGTTGACTTCTAAGACCGTAGCTATTAGATGTGGTGGAGCAACGCCCTAGACTGACGCCTAGGTTGCCCGGAACGTAGAAATGACCATTACTTTCACAATGTTTGCAATTATTCATTTTATACGATGGAAAAACTGTTGTACTTATATCGTATTTTATTTTTCTGGCGTTGCCTTCTTAGGCCCTAACTATTCGACCTTGTGGAACAACGCCCTAGAGTGAAGCCTAGGTTGCCTGGAACGTAGAAATGACCATCACCTTCACACGGGTTGCAATTATTCCTGTTATTGGATGGAAAGACTGTTGTATTTTATTGTATTTTATACTTCAGGCGTTGACTTCTGAGGCCCCAGCTGTTCGATGTGGTGGAAGAACGCCATACAGTGAAGCCTAGGTTGCCCGGTACGTAGAAATGACCATAACTTCCACACTGGTTGCAATTATTCGTTTTATACGATGGAAAAGCTGTTGTATTTATATCGTATTTTATGCATCTGGCGTTGACTTCTTAGGCCCTAACTATTCCATCTGGTGGAACAACGCACTTGGGTGAAGCCTAGGTTGCGCGGAACGTAGCAATGACCATAACTTTCACACTGGTAGCAATTATTCGTTTTATACGATGGAAAAACTGTTGTACTTATATTGTGTTTTATTCTTATGGCGTTGAATTCTAAGTCCCTAGCTACTCGATCCGGTGGAGCAACGCCCTAGAGTGACGCCTAGGTTGCTCGGAACGTAGAAATGACCATTACTTTCACACTGGTTGCAATTATTCCTGTTATACGATGGAAAAACTGTTGTATTTTAATTGTATTTTATGCTTTTAGCGATGAATTATAAGTCCCTAGCTATTCGATCTGGTGGAGCAACGCCCTAGAGTGAACCCTAGGTTGCTCGGAATGTAGAAATGACCATAACTTTCATACTGGTTGCAATTATTCGTTTTATACGATGGAAAAGCTGTTGTATTTATATTGTATTTTATGCCTCTGGCGATGACTTCTAAGGCCGTAGCTATTAGATGTGGTGGAGCAACGCCCTATGGTGAAGCCTAGGTTGTTCGGAAAGTAGAAATGACCATAAGTTTCATACTGGTAGCAATTATTCGTTTTATACAATGGAAAAACCGTTCTATTTATTTTGTGTTTTATGCTTCGGGCGTTGACTTCTAAGGCCCTAACTGTATGATTTGGTGGAGCAAAGCCCTAGAGTGAAGCCTAGGTTGCCCGGAACTTAGAAATGACCATAACTTTCACACTGGTTGCTATTATTCGTTTTATACGATGGAAAAACTGTTATATTTATATTGTATTTTATGCTTCTGGCGTTGACTTCTGAGGCCGTTGCTACTCGATGTGGTGGAAGAACGCCACAGAGTGAAGCCTAGGTAGCCCGCAACGTAGAAATGACCATAACCTTCACACTGATTGCTATTATTCGTTTTATACGATGGAAAGGCTGTTACATCTATATTTTATGCTTCTGGCGTTGACTTCTTAGGCCCTAACTATTCGATCTGGTGGAGCATCGCCCTAGAGAGAAGCCTAGGTTACCGGGAACGTAGAAATGACCAGTACTTTCATACTGTTTGCAGTTATTCCTGTTATACGATGGAAAAACTGTTGCATCTTTTTTGTATTTTATGCTTCTGGCGTTGACTTCTAAGGCCCTAACTATTCGATCAGGTGGAGCATCGCCGTAGAGTGAAGCCTAGGTTGCCCGGAACGTAGAAATGACCATAACTTTCACACTGGTTGCTATTATTCGTTTTATACGATGGAAAAACTGTTATATATATATTGCATTTAAGCTTCTGGCGTTGACTTCTGAGGCCGTTGCTATTCGATGTGGAGGAAGAACGCCATAGAGTGAAGCCTAGGTAGCCCGGATCGTAGAAATGTCCATATCTTTCACACTGTTTGTAATTTTTGTTTTATACGATGGAAAAACTGTTTTATTTATATTGTATTTTATGCTTCCGGCGTTGACTTCTAAGGCCCTAGCTATTCGATCTAGTGGAGCAACGCCCTAGAGTGAAGCCTAGGTTGCCCGGAAAGGAGAAATGACTATCACTTTCAAACTGGTTGCAATTAATCTTGTTATACGATGGAAAAACTGTTGTATTTTTATTGCATTTTATGCTTCTGGCGTTCACTTCTTAGGCCCTAACTATTCGATCTGGTGGAACAACAGCCTAGGGTGAAGCCTAGCTTGCCCGGAACGTAGAAATGATCATAACTTTCACACTGGTTGCAATTATTCGTTTTATACGTTGGAAACGCTGTTGTATTTATATCGTATTTTATGCTTCTGGCGTTTACTTCTAAGGACCTAACTATTCGATCTGCTGGAGCAACGCCCTAGAGTGAATCCTAGGTTGCTCGGAATGTAGAAATGACCATAACTTTCACACTGGTAGCAATTTTTCGTTTTATACGATGGAAAAGCTGTTGTATTTATATTGTATTTTACGCTTCTGGCGTTCACTTCTTAGGCCCTAACTATTCGATCTGGTGGAACAACGGCCAAGGGTGAAGCCTAGGTTGCCCGGAACGTAGAAATGACCATAACTTTTACACTGGTAGCAATTATTCGTTTTGTAAAATGGAAAAGCTGTTGTATTTATATTGTATTTTATGCTCCTGGCGTTGACTTCTAAAGCCGTAGCTATTCGATCTGGTGGAGCAACGCCCTAGAGTAAAGCCCAGGTTGCGCGGAACGTAGATATGACCATAACTTTCACACTGGTTGCCATTATTCATTTTATACGATGGAAAAACTGTTGTACTTATATTGTATTTTATTCTAATGGCGTTGATTTCTAAGTCCCTAGCTATTCGATCTGGTGGAGCAACGCCCTAGAGTGAAACCTAGGTTACCCGGAACGTAGAAATGACCAGTACTTTCATACTGTTTGCAGTTATTCCTGTTATACGATGGAAAAACTTTTCCATCTTTATTGTATTTTAAGCTTCTGGCGTTGACTTCTAAGACCCTAGCTATTCGATTTGGTGGAGCACCGCCCTAGAGTGAAGCCTAGGTTGCCCGGAACGTAGAAATGACCATTACTTTCACACTGTTTGCAATTATACATTTTATTCGATGGAAAAACTGTTGTATTTATGTTGTATTTTATCCTTCTGGCGTTGACTTCTTAGGCCCTAACATTTCGATCTGGTGGAGCAACGCCCTACTGTGAAGCCTAGGTTGCCCGGAACGTGGATATGACCATAACCTTCACACAGGTTGCAATTACTCGTTTTATACGGTGTAAAGGCTGTTGTGTTTATTTTGTATTTTATTCTTCTGGTGTTGACATCTTAGGCCCTAACTATTCGATCTCGTGGAACAACGCCCTAGAGTGAAGCCTAGGTTGCTCGGAATGTAGAAATGACCATAACTTTCACACTGGTTGCAATTATTCGTTTTATACGATGGAAAAACTGTTGCATCTTTATCGTATTCTATGCTTCAGGCGTTGACTTCTTAGGCCGTAACTATTCGATCCGGTGGAGCAACGCCCAGGAGTGAAACCTAGGTTGCCCGGAACGCAGAAATGACCACTACTATCACACTGGTTGCAAATAATTCCTGCTATACGATGGAAAAACTGTTGTATTTTTATTACATTTTATGCTTCGGGCATTGACTTCTAAGGCCCTACCTATTCAATCTGTAGGAGCAACGCCCTAGGGTGAAGCCCAGGTTGCCCGGAACATAGAAATGACCATAACTTTCACACTGGTTGCAATTATTCGTTTTATACGATGGAAAAGCTGTTGTATTTATATCGTATTTTATGCTTCTGGCGTTGACTTCTTAGGCCCTAACTATTCCATCTGGTGGAACAACGCCCTTGGGAGAAGCGTAGGTTGCCCGGAAAGTAGAAATGACCATAACTTTCACACTGGTAGCAATTATTCGTTTTATACGATGGAAGAACTGTTTTACTTATTTTGTATTTTATGCTTCGGGCGTTGACTTCTAAGGCCCTAACTATTCGATCAGGTGGAGCAACGCCCTGGAGTGAAGCCTAGGTTGCCCGGTACGTAGAAATGACCATAACTTTCACACTATCTGCTATTGTTCGTTTTATACGATGGAAAAACTGTTATATTTATATTGTATATTATGCTTCTGGCGTTGACTTCTTAGGCCCTAACTATTCGATCTGGTTGAACAACGCCCTAGAGTGAAGCCTAGGTAGCCTGGAACGTAGAAATGACCATCACTTTCACACGGGTTGCCGTTATTCCTGTTATAGGATGGAAAGACTGTTGTATTTTTATGGTATTTTATACATCTGGCGTTGACTTCTTAGGCCGTAACTATTCGATCTGGTGGAACAACGCCGTAGAGTGAAGCCTAGGTTGCCCGGATCGTAGAAATGACCATTACTTTCACACTGTTTGCAATTATTCCTTTTATACGATGGAAAAACTGATGTATTTTTATTGCATTTTATGCTTCCGGCGTTGACTTCTAAGGCCCTAACTATTCAATCTGTTGGAGCAACGCCCTAGGGTGAAGCCTAGGTTGTCCGGAACGTAGATATGACGTTAACTTTCGTACTGGTTGCAATTACATGATTTATACGATTGAAAAACTGTTGTATTTATATTGTATTTTATGCTTCTGGCGTTGACTTCTTATGCCCTAACTATTCCATCTGGTGGAACAACGCCCTAGGGTGAAGCCTAGGTTGCCCGGAAAGTAGAAATGACCATAACTTTCATACTGGTTGCAATTATTCGTTTTATGCGATGGAAAAACTGTTGTATTTATATTGTATTTTATGCTTCTGGCGTTGACTTCTAAGGCACTAGTTATTCGATCTGGTGGAGCGACGCCCTAGAGTGATGCCTAAGTTGTCCGGAACGTAGCAATTACCATCACTTTCAAACTGGTTGCAAATATTCCTGTTATACGATGCAAAAACTGTTGTATTTATATTGTATTTTATGCTTCTGTCGTTGACTTCTAAGGCCGTAGCTATTAGCTGTGGCGGAGCAACACCCTAGAGTGACGCCTAGGTTGCCGGAACTTAGAAATGACCATTACTTTCACAATGTTTGCAATTATTCATTTTATACGATGGAAAAACTCTTGTACTTATATTGTATTTTATTCTTCTGGCGTTGAATTCTATGTCCCTAGCTATTCGATCTGGTGGAGTTACGCCCTAGAATGAAACCTAGGTTACACGGAACGTAGAAATGACCAGTAGTTTCACACTGTTTGCAGTTATTCCTGTTATTCGATGGAAAAACTGTTGCATCTTTATTGTATTTTATGCTTCTGGTGTTGACTTCTAAGGCCCTAACTATTCGATCTGGTGGAGTAACGACCTAGAGTGAAGCCTAGGTTGCCCGGAACGTAGAAATGACCATCACTTTCACAGTGGTTGCAATTATTCCTGTTATACGATGGAAAAACTCTTGTATATTTATTGTATTTTATGCTTCGGTCGTTGACTTCTATGGCACTACCTATTCGATCTGGTGGAGCAAGACCCTACAGTGAAGCATTGGTTGACCGGAACGTGGAAATGAACATAACTTTCACACTGTTTGCAATTTTTCATTTTATGCGATGGCAAAGCTGTTGTATTTATATTGTATTTTATGCTTCTGGCGTTGACTTCTAAGGCCGTAGCTATTAGATGTGCTGGACCAACGCCGTAGAGTGACGTCCAGGATGCCCGGAACGTAGAAATGTCCATTACTTTCACACTGGTTGCTATTATTCGTTTTATACGAAGGAAAAACTCTTGTATATTTATTGTATTTTATGCTTCGGGCGTCGACATCTATGGCCCTACCCATTCGATCTGGTGAAGCAAGACCCTACAGTGAAGCCTAGGTTGACCGGAACGTAGAAATTAACATAACCTACACACAGGTTGCAATTATTCGTTTTATACGATGGAAAGACTGTTCCATTTATTTTGTAGTTTATGCTTCTGGCGCTGACTTCTACAGCCCTAACTCTTCGATCTGGTGGAGCAACGCATCAGAGTTAAGTCTAGGATGCCCGAAACGTCGAAATGATCATTACTTTCATACTGGTTGCAATTTGTCATGCTATACGATGGAAAAACTGTTGCATTTTTATTGTATTTTCTGCTTCTGGCTTTGACTTCTAAGGTCGTAGCTATTCCATCTGGTGGAGCAATGCCTCAGAGTTAAGTCTAGGATGCCCGGAACGGAGAAATGACCATAACTTTCACACTGGTTGCAATAATTCGTTTTATACGATGGAAAGCTGTTGTATTTATATCGTGTTTTATGTTTCTGGCGTTGACTTCTTAGGCCCTAACTTTTCCATCTGGTGGAACAACGCCCTAGGGTGAAGCCTAGGTTGCCCGGAACGTAGAAATAAACATAACTTTCACACTGGCAGCAATTATTCGCTTTTTACAATGGAAAAACTGTTCTATTTATTTTGTATTTTATGCTTCGGCCGTGGACTTCTAAGGCCCTAACTACTCGATCTGGTGGAGCAACGCCCTAGAGTGAAGCATAGGTTGCCCGGAACGTAGAAATGACCTTTACTTTCACACTGGTTGCAATTATTCCTGTTATACGATGGAAAAACTCTTGTATATTTATTGTATTTTATGCTCCGCGCGTTGACTTCTATGGCCCTACCTAATCGATCTGTTGGAGCAACACCCTACAGTTAAGCCTAGGTTGCCCGGATCGTAGAAATGACCATTACTTTCACACTGTTTGCAATTATTCCTTTTATACGATGGAAAAACTGATGTATTTTTATTGCATTTTATGCTTCCGGCGTTGACTTCTAAGGCCCTAACTATTCAATCTGTTGGAGCAACGCCCTAGGGTGAAGCCTAGGTTGTCCGGAACGTAGATATGACGTTAACTTTCGTACTGGTTGCAATTACTTGTTTTATACGATTGAAAAACTGTTGTATTTATATTGTACTTTATGCTTCTGGCGTTGACTTCTTATGCCCTAACTATTCCATCTGGTGGAACAACGCCCTATGGTAAAGCCTAGGTTGCCCGGAACGTAGAAATGACCATAACTTTCACACCGGTAGCAATTATTCGTTTTATACGATGGAAAAACTGTTCTATTTATTCTGTATTTTATGCTTCGGGCGTTGACTTCTAAGGCCCTAAATATTCAATCTGTTGAAGCAACGCCCTAGGGTGAAGCCTAGGTTGCCCGGAAAGTAGAAATGACCATAACTTTCATACTGGTTGCAATTATTCGTTTTATGCGATGGAAAAACTGTTGTATTTATATTGTATTTTATGCTTCTGGCGTTGACTTCTAAGGCACTAGTTATTCGATCTGGTGGAGCAACGCCCTAGAGTGATGCCTAAGTTGTCCGGAACGTAGCAATTACCATCACTTTCAAACTGGTTGCAAATATTCCTGTTATACGATGCAAAAACTGTTGTATTTATATTGTATTTTATGCTTCTGTCGTTGACTTCTAAGGCCGTAGCTATTAGCTGTGGTGGAGCAACACCCTAGAGTGACGCCTAGGTTGCCGGAACTTAGAAATGACCATTACCTTCACAATGTTTGCAATTATTCATTTTATACGATGGAAAAACTCTTGTACTTATATTGTATTTTATTCTTCTGGCGTTGAATTCTATGTCCCTAGCTATTCGATCTGGTGGAGTTACGCCCTAGAATGAAACCTAGGTTACACGGAACGTAGAAATGACCAGTAGTTTCACACTGTTTGCAGTTATTCCTGTTATTCGATGGAAAAACTGTTGCATCTTTATTGTATTTTATGCTTCTGGTGTTGACTTCTAAGGCCCTAACTATTCGATCTGGTGGAGTAACGACCTAGAGTGAAGCCTAGGTTGCCCGGAACGTAGAAATGACCATCACTTTCACAGTGGTTGCAATTATTCCTGTTATACGATGGAAAAACTCTTGTATATTTATTGTATTTTATGCTTCGGTCGTTGACTTCTATGGCACTACCTATTCCATCTGGTGGAACAACGCCCTTGGGAGAAGCGTAGGTTGCCCGGAAAGTAGAAATGACCATAACTTTCACACTGGTAGCAATTATTCGTTTTATACGATGGAAGAACTGTTTTACTTATTTTGTATTTTATGCTTCGGGCGTTGACTTCTAAGGCCCTAACTATTCGATCAGGTGGAGCAACGCCCTGGAGTGAAGCCTAGGTTGCCCGGTACGTAGAAATGACCATAACTTTCACACTATCTGCTATTGTTCGTTTTATACGATGGAAAAACTGTTATATTTATATTGTATATTATGCTTCTGGCGTTGACTTCTTAGGCCCTAACTATTCGATCTGGTTGAACAACGCCCTAGAGTGAAGCCTAGGTAGCCTGGAACGTAGAAATGACCATCACTTTCACACGGGTTGCCGTTATTCCTGTTATAGGATGGAAAGACTGTTGTATTTTTATGGTATTTTATACATCTGGCGTTGACTTCTTAGGCCGTAACTATTCGATCTGGTGGAACAACGCCGTAGAGTGAAGCCTAGGTTGCCCGGATCGTAGAAATGACCATTACTTTCACACTGTTTGCAATTATTCCTTTTATACGATGGAAAAACTGATGTATTTTTATTGCATTTTATGCTTCCGGCGTTGACTTCTAAGGCCCTAACTATTCAATCTGTTGGAGCAACGCCCTAGGGTGAAGCCTAGGTTGTCCGGAACGTAGATATGACGTTAACTTTCGTACTGGTTGCAATTACATGATTTATACGATTGAAAAACTGTTGTATTTATATTGTATTTTATGCTTCTGGCGTTGACTTCTTATGCCCTAACTATTCCATCTGGTGGAACAACGCCCTAGGGTGAAGCCTAGGTTGCCCGGAAAGTAGAAATGACCATAACTTTCATACTGGTTGCAATTATTCGTTTTATGCGATGGAAAAACTGTTGTATTTATATTGTATTTTATGCTTCTGGCGTTGACTTCTAAGGCACTAGTTATTCGATCTGGTGGAGCGACGCCCTAGAGTGATGCCTAAGTTGTCCGGAACGTAGCAATTACCATCACTTTCAAACTGGTTGCAAATATTCCTGTTATACGATGCAAAAACTGTTGTATTTATATTGTATTTTATGCTTCTGTCGTTGACTTCTAAGGCCGTAGCTATTAGCTGTGGCGGAGCAACACCCTAGAGTGACGCCTAGGTTGCCGGAACTTAGAAATGACCATTACTTTCACAATGTTTGCAATTATTCATTTTATACGATGGAAAAACTCTTGTACTTATATTGTATTTTATTCTTCTGGCGTTGAATTCTATGTCCCTAGCTATTCGATCTGGTGGAGTTACGCCCTAGAATGAAACCTAGGTTACACGGAACGTAGAAATGACCAGTAGTTTCACACTGTTTGCAGTTATTCCTGTTATTCGATGGAAAAACTGTTGCATCTTTATTGTATTTTATGCTTCTGGTGTTGACTTCTAAGGCCCTAACTATTCGATCTGGTGGAGTAACGACCTAGAGTGAAGCCTAGGTTGCCCGGAACGTAGAAATGACCATCACTTTCACAGTGGTTGCAATTATTCCTGTTATACGATGGAAAAACTCTTGTATATTTATTGTATTTTATGCTTCGGTCGTTGACTTCTATGGCACTACCTATTCGATCTGGTGGAGCAAGACCCTACAGTGAAGCATTGGTTGACCGGAACGTGGAAATGAACATAACTTTCACACTGTTTGCAATTTTTCATTTTATGCGATGGCAAAGCTGTTGTATTTATATTGTATTTTATGCTTCTGGCGTTGACTTCTAAGGCCGTAGCTATTAGATGTGCTGGACCAACGCCGTAGAGTGACGTCCAGGATGCCCGGAACGTAGAAATGTCCATTACTTTCACACTGGTTGCTATTATTCGTTTTATACGAAGGAAAAACTCTTGTATATTTATTGTATTTTATGCTTCGGGCGTCGACATCTATGGCCCTACCCATTCGATCTGGTGAAGCAAGACCCTACAGTGAAGCCTAGGTTGACCGGAACGTAGAAATTAACATAACCTACACACAGGTTGCAATTATTCGTTTTATACGATGGAAAGACTGTTCCATTTATTTTGTAGTTTATGCTTCTGGCGCTGACTTCTACAGCCCTAACTCTTCGATCTGGTGGAGCAACGCATCAGAGTTAAGTCTAGGATGCCCGAAACGTCGAAATGATCATTACTTTCATACTGGTTGCAATTTGTCATGCTATACGATGGAAAAACTGTTGCATTTTTATTGTATTTTCTGCTTCTGGCTTTGACTTCTAAGGTCGTAGCTATTCCATCTGGTGGAGCAATGCCTCAGAGTTAAGTCTAGGATGCCCGGAACGGAGAAATGACCATAACTTTCACACTGGTTGCAATAATTCGTTTTATACGATGGAAAGCTGTTGTATTTATATCGTGTTTTATGTTTCTGGCGTTGACTTCTTAGGCCCTAACTTTTCCATCTGGTGGAACAACGCCCTAGGGTGAAGCCTAGGTTGCCCGGAACGTAGAAATAAACATAACTTTCACACTGGCAGCAATTATTCGCTTTTTACAATGGAAAAACTGTTCTATTTATTTTGTATTTTATGCTTCGGCCGTGGACTTCTAAGGCCCTAACTACTCGATCTGGTGGAGCAACGCCCTAGAGTGAAGCATAGGTTGCCCGGAACGTAGAAATGACCTTTACTTTCACACTGGTTGCAATTATTCCTGTTATACGATGGAAAAACTCTTGTATATTTATTGTATTTTATGCTCCGCGCGTTGACTTCTATGGCCCTACCTAATCGATCTGTTGGAGCAACACCCTACAGTTAAGCCTAGGTTGCCCGGATCGTAGAAATGACCATTACTTTCACACTGTTTGCAATTATTCCTTTTATACGATGGAAAAACTGATGTATTTTTATTGCATTTTATGCTTCCGGCGTTGACTTCTAAGGCCCTAACTATTCAATCTGTTGGAGCAACGCCCTAGGGTGAAGCCTAGGTTGTCCGGAACGTAGATATGACGTTAACTTTCGTACTGGTTGCAATTACTTGTTTTATACGATTGAAAAACTGTTGTATTTATATTGTACTTTATGCTTCTGGCGTTGACTTCTTATGCCCTAACTATTCCATCTGGTGGAACAACGCCCTATGGTAAAGCCTAGGTTGCCCGGAACGTAGAAATGACCATAACTTTCACACCGGTAGCAATTATTCGTTTTATACGATGGAAAAACTGTTCTATTTATTCTGTATTTTATGCTTCGGGCGTTGACTTCTAAGGCCCTAAATATTCAATCTGTTGAAGCAACGCCCTAGGGTGAAGCCTAGGTTGCCCGGAAAGTAGAAATGACCATAACTTTCATACTGGTTGCAATTATTCGTTTTATGCGATGGAAAAACTGTTGTATTTATATTGTATTTTATGCTTCTGGCGTTGACTTCTAAGGCACTAGTTATTCGATCTGGTGGAGCAACGCCCTAGAGTGATGCCTAAGTTGTCCGGAACGTAGCAATTACCATCACTTTCAAACTGGTTGCAAATATTCCTGTTATACGATGCAAAAACTGTTGTATTTATATTGTATTTTATGCTTCTGTCGTTGACTTCTAAGGCCGTAGCTATTAGCTGTGGTGGAGCAACACCCTAGAGTGACGCCTAGGTTGCCGGAACTTAGAAATGACCATTACCTTCACAATGTTTGCAATTATTCATTTTATACGATGGAAAAACTCTTGTACTTATATTGTATTTTATTCTTCTGGCGTTGAATTCTATGTCCCTAGCTATTCGATCTGGTGGAGTTACGCCCTAGAATGAAACCTAGGTTACACGGAACGTAGAAATGACCAGTAGTTTCACACTGTTTGCAGTTATTCCTGTTATTCGATGGAAAAACTGTTGCATCTTTATTGTATTTTATGCTTCTGGTGTTGACTTCTAAGGCCCTAACTATTCGATCTGGTGGAGTAACGACCTAGAGTGAAGCCTAGGTTGCCCGGAACGTAGAAATGACCATCACTTTCACAGTGGTTGCAATTATTCCTGTTATACGATGGAAAAACTCTTGTATATTTATTGTATTTTATGCTTCGGTCGTTGACTTCTATGGCACTACCTATTCGATCTGGTGGAGCAAGACCCTACAGTGAAGCATTGGTTGACCGGAACGTGGAAATGAACATAACTTTCACACTGTTTGCAATTTTTCATTTTATGCGATGGCAAAGCTGTTGTATATATATTGTATTTTATGCTTCTGGCGTTAACTTCTTAGGCCCTGACTATTCGATCTGGTGGAACAACGCTCTAGAGTGGAGCCTAGGTTGCCCGGAACGTAGGACATACCATTACATTCACACTGGCTGCAATTACTCCTGTTATACGATGGAAAAACTGTTGTATTTTTATTGTATTTTATGCTTCTGGCGTTTAATTCTAAGTCCCTAGCTATTCGATCTGGTGGAGCAACACCCTACAGTGAAGCCTAGGTTGCCCGGAACGTATATATGACCAAACCTACACACAGGTTGCAATTATTCGTTTTATACGATGGAAAGACTGTTCCATTTATATCGTATTTTATGCTTCTGGCGTTGACTTGTAAGGCCGTAGCTATTAGATGTGGTGGAGCAACGCCGTAGAGTGACGCCCAGGTTGCCCGGAACGTAGAAATGTCCATTACTTTCACACTGGCAGCAATTATTCGCTTTTTACAATGGAAAAACTGTTCTATTTATTTTGTATTTTATGCTTCGGCCGTGGACTTCTAAGGCCCTAACTACTCGATCTGGTGGAGCAACGCCCTAGAGTGAAGCATAGGTTGCCCGGAACGTAGAAATGACCATAACTTTTACACAGGTAGCAATTATTCGTTTTATACAACGGAAAAACCGTTCTATTTATTTTGCATTTTATGCTTCTGGCGTTGACTTCTAAGGCCCTAACTGATTTATCTGGAGGAGCAACGCCCTAGTGTGAAGCCTAGATTGCCCGGAACGTTGAAATGACCATAACTTTCACACTCGCTGCTAATATTCGTTTTATACGATGAAAAAACTGTTATATTTATATTGTATTTTATACTTATGGCGTTGAATTCTAAGTCCCTAGCTATTTGATCTGGTGGAGCAACGCCCTAGAGTGAAAGCTAGGTTACCCGCAACATAGAAATGACAAGTACTTTCACACTGTTTGCAGTTATTCCTGTTATACGATGGAAAAACTGTTGTATCTTTATTGTATTTTATGCTTCTGGCGTTGACTTCTAAGGCCCTAACTATTCGATCAGGTGGAGCAACGCCCTAGAGTGAAACCTAGGTTGCTCGAAATGTAGAAATGACCATAACTTTCACACTGGCTGCAATTATTCATTCTATACGATGGAAAAACTGTTGTACTGAATATTGTATTTTATTCCTATGGCGTTGAATTCTAAGTCCCTCGCTATTCGATATGGTGGAGCAACGCCCTAGAGTGAAACCTAGGTTACCCGTAACGCAGAAATGACCAGTACTTTCATACTGTTTGCAATTATTCCTGTTATACGATGGAAAAGCTGTTGTATTTATATTGTATTTTATGCTTCTGTCGTGGACTTCTATGGCCGTAGCTATTAGTTGTGGTGGAGCTACGCCCTAGAATGAAACCTAGGTTACCCGGAACGTAGAAATGACCAGTACTTTCACACTGCTTGCAGTTATTCCTGTTATTCGATGGAAAAACTGTTGCATCTTTATTGTATTTTATGCTTCTGGCGTTGACTTCTAAGGCCGTAGCTATTAGATGTGGTGGAGTAACGCCGTAGAGTGACGCCCAGATTGCCCGGAACGTAGAAATGTCCATTACTTTCACACTGGTTGCTATTATTCGTTTTATACGATGGAAAAACTGTTATACTTATATTGTATTTTATGCTTCTGGCGTTGACTTCTTAGGCGCTAACTATTCGATCTGGTGGAAAAACGCCCTAGAGTGAAGCCTAGGTTGCCCGGAACGTAGGACATACCATTACATTCACACTGGCTGCAATTACTCCTGTTATACGATGGAAAAACTGTTGTACTTTTATTGTATTTTATGCTTCTGGCGTTTAATTCTAAGTCCCCAGCTATTGGATCTGGTGGAGCAACACCCTACAGTGAAGCCTAGGTTGCCCCGAACGTATATATGACCATAACCTACACACAGGTTGCAATTATTCGTTTTATACGATGGAAAGACTGTTCCATTTATTTTGTAGTTTATGCTTCTGGCGCTGACTGCTACGACCCCAGCTCTTCGATTTGGTGTAGCAACGCATCAGAGTTAAGTCCAGGATGCCCGAAACGTCGAAATGATCATTACTTTCATACTGGTTGCAATTTGTCATGCTATTCGATGGAAAAACTGTTGCATTTTTATTGTATTTTCTGCTTCTGGCTTTGACTTCTAAGGTCGTAGCTATTCGATCTGGTGGAGCAATGCCTCAGAGTTAAGTCTAGGATGCCCGGAACGGAGAAATGACCATAACTTTCACACTGGTAGCATTTATTCGTTTTATACAATGGAAAGACTGTTCTATTTATTTTGTGCTTTATGCTTCGGGCGTTATCTTCTAAGGCCCTAACTGTTCGAACTGGCGGTGCAACGCCCTAGACTGAAGTCTAGGTTGCCCGGAACGTAGAAATGACCATAAGTTTCATACTGGCAGCAATTATTCGTTTTATACGATGGAAAAACTGTTATATTTATATTGTATTTTATGCTTCTGGCGTTGACTTCTTAGGCCATAACTATTCGATCTGGTGGAACAGCGCCCTACAGTGAAGCCTAGGTTACCCGGAACGTAGAAATGACCATAACTTTCACACTGGTTGCTATTATTCGTTTTATACAATGGAAAAACTGTTCCATTTATTTTGTATTTTATGCTTCGGGCGATGTCTCCTAAGGCCTTAACTATTCGATCTGGTTTAGCAACGCCCTAGAGTGAGGCCTAGGTTTCCCGGAACGTAGGACATACCATTACCTTCACACTGGTTGCAATTATTCCTGTTATACGATGGAAGAACTGTTGCATCTTTATTGTATTTTATGCTTCTGGCGTTGACTTCTAAGGCCCTAACTATTCGATCTGGTGGAGCAACGCCCTAGAGTGAAGCCTACGTTTCCCGGAACGTAGAAATGAGCATCACTTTCTAACTGGTTGCAATTATTCCGGTTATATGATGGAAGAACTGTTGTATTTTTATTGCATTTTATGCTTCGGGCATTGACTTCTAAGGCCCTAACTATTCAACGTGTTGGAGCAACGCCCTAGGGTGTAGCCTAGCTTGCCCGGAAAGTAGAAATGACTACAACTTTCATACTGGTTGCAATTACTCGTTTTATATGATGGAAAAACTGTTCTATTTATTTTGTATTTTCTGCTTCGGGCGTTGACATCTAAGGCCCTAACTGTTTGATCTGGTGGAGCAACGCGCTAGAGTAAAGCCTAGGTTGCCCGGAACGTAGAAATGACCATAACATTCACACTGGTTGCTATTATTCGTTCTATACGATGGAAAAACTGTTATATTTATATTGTATCTTATGCTTCTGGCGTTGACTTCTTAGGCCCTAACAATTCGATCTGGTGGAACAACGCCCTAGAGTGAAGCCTAGATTGCCTGGAACGTACAAATGACCATCACTTTCACACGGGTTGCAATTATTCCTGTTATATGATGGAAGAACTGTTGTATTTTTATTGCATTTTATGCTTCGGGCATTGACTTCTAAGGCCCTAACTATTCAATCTGTTGGAGCAACGCCCTAGGGTGTAGCCTAGCTTGCCCGGAAAGTAGAAATGACTACAACTTTCATACTGGCTGCAATTATTCATTTTATACGATGGAAAAACTGTTGTACTGAATATTGTATTTTATTCTTATGGCGTTGAATTCTAAGTCCCTAGCTATTCGATATGGTGGAGCAACGCCCTAGAGTGAAACCTAGGTTACCCGGAACGCAGAAATGACCAGTACTTTCATACTGTTTGCAGTTATTCCTGTTATACGATGCAAAAACTTTTGCATCTATATTGTATTTTACGCTTCCGGCGTTGACTTCTAAGGCCCCAGCTATTCGATTTGGTGGAGCAACGCCCTAGAGTGGGGCCTAGGTTGCACGGTACGTAGAAATGACCAGTACTTTCATACTGTTTGCAGTTATTCCTGTTATACGATGGAAAAACTTTTGCATCTATATTGTATTTTATGCTTCCGGCGTTGACTTCTAAGGCCCTAGCTATTCGATTTGGTGGAGCAACGCCCTAGAGTGGGGCCTAGGTTGCCCGGTACGTAGAAATGTCCATTACTTTCACACTGTTTGCAAATATACATTATATACGATGGAAAATCTGTTGTATTTATGTTGCATTTTATGCTTCTGGCGTTGACATCTAAGGCCCTAACTGTTTGATCTGGTGGAGCAACGCCCTAGAGTGAAGCCTAGGTTGCCCGGAACGTAGAAATGATCATAACTTTCACACATGTTGCTATTATTCGTTTTATACGATGGAAAAACTGTTATACTTATATTTTATTTTATGCTTCTGGCGTTGACTTCTTAGGCCCTAACTATTCGATCTGGTGGAACAACACCCTAGAGTGAAGCCTAGGTTGCCTGGAACGTAGAAATGACCAGCACTTTCACACGGGTTGCCATTATTCCTGTTATAGGATGGAAAGACGGTTGTATTTTTATTGTATTTTATACTTCAGGCGTCGACTTCTGAGGCTGTAGCTATTCGATGTGGTGGAAGAACGCCATAGAGTGAAGCCTAGGTTGCCCGGAACGTAGAAATGACCATAAGTTTCATACTGGTAGCAATTATTCGTTTTATACGATGGAAAAACTGTTGTATTTATATTGCATTTTATGCTTCTGGCGTTCACTTCTTAGGCCCTAACTATTCGATCTGGTGGAACAACGCCCTAGGGTGAAGCCTAGGTTGCCCGGAACGTAGAAATGACCATAACTTTTACACCGGTAGCAATTATTCGTTTTATACGATGGAAGAGCTGTTGTATTTATATTGCATTTTATGCCTCTGGCGTTGACTTCTAAGGCCGTAGCTATTAGATGTGGTGGAGCAACGCCCTAGAGTGACGCCTAGGGTAATCGGAACGTAGAAGTGACCATAACTTCCACACTGGTTGCAATTATTCATTTAATATGATGGAAAAGCTGTTGTATTTATATCGTATTTTATGCTTCGGGCGTTGACTTCTTAGGCCCTAACATTTCGATCTGGTGGAGCAACGCCCTACAGTGAAGCCTAGGTTGCCCGGAACGTAGATATTACCATAACCTTCACACAGGTTGCAATTATTCGTTTTATACGGTGTAAAGGCTGTTGTGTTTATTTTGTATTTTATTTTTCTGGTGTTGACTTCTTAGGCCCTAGCTATTCGGTCTGGAGGAACAACGCCGTAGAGTGAAGCCTAGGTTGCCCGGAACGTAGAAATGACCATTACTTTCACACTGATTGCAATTATTCCTTTTATACGATGGAAAAGCTGTTGTATTTATATCGTATTTTATGCTCCTGGCGTTGACTTCTAAGGACCTAACTATTCGATCTGGTGGAGCAACGCCCTAGAGTGAAGCCTAGGTTGCCGGAAACGTAGAAATGACCATTACTTTCACAATGTTTGTAATTATTCATTTTATACGATGGAAAAACTGTTGTACTTATATTGTATTTTAACCATCTGGCGTTGACTTCTAAGGCCGTAGCTATTAGATGTGGTGGAGCATCGCCCTAGGGTGACGCCTAGGGTGTTCGGAACGTAGAAATGACCATTACTTTCACACTGTTTGCAATTATTCATTTTATACGATGGAAAAGCTGTTGTACTTATATTGTATTTTATGCTTCTGTCGTTGACTCCTATGGCCGTAGCTATTAGATGTGGTGGAGCAACGCCCTACGCTGAAGCCTAGGTTGCCCGGGAAGCTGAAATGACCATTACTTTCACACTGTTTGCAATTATTCCTTTTATACGATGGAAAAGCTGTTGTATTTATATCGTATTTTATGCTTCTGGCGTTGACTTCTAAGGACGTAACTATTCGATCTGGTGGAGCAACGCCCTAGAGTGAAGACTTGGTTGCTCGGAATGTAGAAATGACCAGTACTTTCACACTGTTTGCAGTGACTCCTGTTATACGATGGAAAAACTGTTGCATCTTTATTGTATTTTATGCTTCTGGCGTTCACTTCTTAGGCCCTAACTATTCGATCTGGTGGTACAACGGCCTAGGGTGAATCCTAGGTTGCCCGGAGCGTAGAAATGACAATAACTTTTACACTGGTAGCAATTATTCGTTTTATACATTGGAAAAACTGTTCTATATATTCTGTATTTAATGCTTCGGGCGTTGACTTCTAAGGCCCTAACTATTCGATCAGGTGGAGCAACGCCCTAGAGTGAAACCTAGGTTGCTCGAAATGTAGAAATGACCATAACTTTCACACTGGCTGCAATTATTCATTTTATACGATGGAAAAACTGTTGTACTGAATATTGTATTTTATTCTTATGGCGTTGAATTGTAAGTCCCTAGCTATTCGATATGGTGGAGCAACGCCCTAGAGTGAAACCCAGGTTACCCGGAACGCAGAAATGACCAGTACTTTCATACTGTTTGCAGTTATTCCTGTTATACGGTGGAAAAACTTTTGCATCTATATTGTATTTTACGCTTCCGGCGTTGACTTCTAAGGCCCTATATATTCGATTTGGTGGAGCAACGCCCTAGAGTGGGGCCTAGGTTGCCCGGTACGTAGAAATGTGCAATACTCTCACACTGTTTGCAAATATACATTATATACGATGGAAAATCTGTTGTATTTATGTTGCATTTTATGCTTCTGGCGTTGACTTCTTGGGCCCTAACTATTTGGTCTGGTGGAGCAACGCCCTAAAGTGAAGCCTAGGTTACCCGGAACGTAGAAATGACCAGTACTTTCATACTGTTTGCAGTTATTCCTGTTATACGATGGAAAAACTTTTGCATCTATATTGTATTTTATGCTTCCGGCGTTGACTTCTAAGGCCCTAGCTATTCGATTTGGTGGAGCAACGCCCTAGAGTGGGGCCTAGGTTGCCCGGTACGTAGAAATGTCCATTACTTTCACACTGTTTGCAAATATACATTATATACGATGGAAAATCTGTTGTATTTATGTTGCATTTTATGCTTCTGGCGTTGACATCTAAGGCCCTAACTGCTTGATCTGGTGGAGCAACGCCCTAGAGTGAAGCCTAGGTTGCCCGGAACGTAGAAATGATCATAACTTTCACACATGTTGCTATTATTCGTTTTATACGATGGAAAAACTGTTATACTTATATTTTATTTTATGCTTCTGGCGTTGACTTCTTAGGCCCTAACTATTCGATCTGGTGGAACAACACCCTAGAGTGAAGCCTAGCTTGCCTGGAATGTAGAAATGTACATATCTTTCACACTGTTTGCAATTATTCATTTTATACGATGGCAATGCTGTTGCATTTATATTGTATTTTATGCTTCTGGCGTTGACTTCTTAGGCCCTAACTATTCGAACTGGTGGAACAATGCCTCAGAGTTAAGTGTAGGATGCCCGAAACGCCGAAATGATCATTACTTTCACGCTTGTTGCAATTATTCCTGTTATACCATGAAAAGACTGTTGTATTTTTATTGTATTTTGTGCCTCAGGCGTAGGCTTCTAAGGCCGTAGCTATTCGATATAGTGGAGCACCGACCTAGAGTGAAGCCTAGGTTGCTCCGAACGTAGAAATGACCACTTCTTTCACACTGTTTGCAATTATTCATTTAATATGATGGAAAAGCTGTTGTATTTATATCGTATTTTATGCTTCGGACGTTTTCTTCTTAGGCCCTAACATTTCGATCTGGTGGAGCAACGGCCTACAGTGAAGCCTATGTTGCCCGGAACGTAGATATGACCATAACATTCGCACTGGTTGCAAATATTCCTGTTCTACGATGGACAAACTGTTGTATTTATATCGTATTTTATGCTTCTGGCGTTGACTTCTAAGGACCTAACTATTCGATCTGGTGGAGCAACGCTCTAGTGTGAAGTCTAGGTTGCTCGGAATGTAGGAATGACCATAAATTTCACACTGGTTGTTATTATTCGTTTTATACGATGGAGATACTGTTATATTTATATTGTATCTTATACTTCTGGCGTTGACTTCTTAGGCCCTGACAATTCGATCTGGTGGGACAACGCCCTAGAGTGAAGCCTAGGTTGCCTGGAACGTACAAATGACCATCACTTTCACAAGGGTTGCAATTCCTCCTGTTATAGGATGGAAATACTGTTGTATTTCTATTGTATTTTATGCTTCAGGCGTTGACTTCTGAGGCCGCAGCTATTCGATGTGGTGGAAGAACGCCATAGAGTGAAGCCTAGGTTGCCCGGAACGTAGAAATGACCATAACTTTCATACTGGTTGCAATTATTCGTTTTATATGATGGAAGAACTCTTGTATTTATATTGTATTTTATGCTGCTGGCGTTCACTTCTTAGGCCCTAACTATTCGATCTGGTGGAACAACGCCCTGGGGTGAAGCCTAGGTTGCTGGAACGTAGAAATGACCATAACTTTCACACTGGTTGCTATTATTCGTTTTATACGATGGAAAAACTGTTCTATTTATTTTGTATTTTATGCTTCGGGCGTTGACTTCTAAGGCCCTAACAATTCAATCTGTTGGAGCAACGCGCAAGGGTGAAGCCTAGGTTGCCCGGAAAGAAGAAATGACGTTAACTTTCATACTGGTTGCAATTATTCGTTTTATACGATGGAAAAACTGTTGTATTTATATTGCATTTTATGCTTCTGGCGTTGACTTCTATTGCACTAACTATTCGATCTGGCGGAGCAACGCCCTAGAGTGAAGCCGAGGTTCCCCGGAACGTAGAAATGACCATCACTTTCAAACTGGTTGCAATTACTCCTGTTATATGACGCAAAAACTGTTGTATTTTTATTGCATTTTATGTTTCGGGCATTGACTTCTATGGCCCTAACTATTCAATCTGTTGGAGCAACGCCCTAGGGTGTAGCCTAGGTTGTCCGGAAAGTAGAAATGACCATAACTTTCATACTGGTTGCAATTATTCGTTTTATATCATGGAAAAACTGTTGTATTCATATTGTATTTTATGCTGCTGGCGTTCACTTCTTAGGCTCTGACTATTCGATCTGGTGGAACAACGCCCTGTGGTGAAGTCTAGGTTGCTCGGAACGTAGAAATGACCGTTACTTTCACACTGGCTGCTATTATTCGCTTTATACGATTGAAAAATTGTTATATTTATATTGTATTTTATGCTTCTGGCGTTGCCTTCTTTGGCCCAAACTGTTCGATCTGGTGGAACAACGCCCTAGAGTGAAGCCTAGGTTACCCGGAACGTAGAAATGACCAGTACTTTCACACTGTTTGCTATTATTCGTTCTACACGATGGAAAAACTGTTATATTTATATTGTATCTTATGCTTCTGGCGTTGACTTCTTAGGCCCTAACAATTCGATCTGGTGGTACAACGCCCTAGAGTGAAGCCTAGGTTGCCTGGAACGTACAAATGACCATCACTTTCACACGGGTTGCAATTATTCCTGTTATAGGATGGAAAGACTGTTGTCTTTTTATTGTATTTTATGCTTCAGGCGTAGGCTTCTAAGGCCGTAGCTATTCGATATGGTGGAGCACCGACCTAGAGTGAAGTCTAGGTTGCTCGGAACGTAGAAATGACCACTTCTATCACACTGTTTGCAATTATTCCTTTTATACGATGGAAAATCTGTTGTATTTATTTTGCATTTTATGCTTCTGGCGTTGACATCTAAGGCCCTAACTGTTTGATCTGGTGGAGCAACGCCCTAGAGTGAAGCCTAGGTTGCCCGGAACGTAGAAATGTACATATCTTTCACACTGTTTGCAATTATTCATTTTATACGATGGCAATGCTGTTGCATTTATATTGTATTTTATGCTTCTGGCGTTGACTTCTTAGGCCCTAACTATTCGAACTGGTGGAACAATGCCTCAGAGTTAAGTATAGGATGCCCGAAACGCCGAAATGATCATTACTTTCACGCTTGTTGCAATTATTCCTGTTATACCATGAAAAGACTGTTGTATTTTTATTGTATTTTGTGCCTCAGGCGTAGGCTTCTAAGGCCGTAGCTATTCGATATAGTGGAGCACCGACCTAGAGTGAAGCCTAGGTTGCTCCGAACGTAGAAATGACCACTTCTTTCACACTGTTTGCAATTATTCATTTAATATGATGGAAAAGCTGTTGTATTTATATCGTATTTTATGCTTCGGGCGTTTTCTTCTTAGGCCCTAACATTTCGATCTGGTGGAGCAACGGCCTACAGTGAAGCCTATGTTGCCCGGAACGTAGATATGACCATCACTTTCAAACTGGTTGCAATTAATCCTTTTATACGATGGAAAAACTGTTGTATTTTTATTGCATTTTATGCTTCTGGCGTTGACTTCTAAGGCCCTAACTATTCTATCTGGTGGATCAACACCCTAGAGTGAAGCCTAGGTTGCTCGGAATGTAGAAATGACCATAACATTCACGCTGGTTGAAATTATTCTTTTAATACGGTGGAAAAGCTGTTGCATCTTTACTGTATTTTATGATTCTGGCGTTGACTTCTATGGCCCTAACGATTCGATCTGGTGGAGCGACGCCCTTGAGTGAAACCTAGGTTGCCCGGAACGTAGAAATGACCATAACTTTTACACTGGTAGCAATTATTCGTTTTATACAATGGAAAAACTGTTCTATTTATTTTGTATTTTATGCTTCGGGCGTTGACTTCTAAGGCCCTAACTGTTTGATCTGGTGGAGCAACGCCCTAGAGTGAAGCCTAGGTTGCCCGGAACATAGAAATGACAATAACTTTCACACTGGTTGCTATTACTCGTTCTATACGATGGAAAGACTGTTATATTTATATTGTATCTTATGCTTCTGGCGTTGACTTCTTAGGCCCTGACAATTCGATCTGGTGGGACAACGCCCTAGAGTGAAGCCTAGGTTGCCTGGAACGTACAAATGACCATCACTTTCACAAGGGTTGCAATTCCTCCTGTTATAGGATGGAAATACTGTTGTATTTCTATTGTATTTTATGCTTCAGGCGTTGACTTCTGAGGCCGCAGCTATTCGATGTGGTGGAAGAACGCCATAGAGTGAAGCCTAGGTTGCCCGGAACGTAGAAATGACCATAACTTTCATACTGGTTGCAATTATTCGTTTTATATGATGGAAGAACTGTTGTATTTATATTGTATTTTATGCTGCTGGCGTTCACTTCTTAGGCCCTAACTATTCGATCTGGTGGAACAACGCCCTGGGGTGAAGCCTAGGTTGCTGGAACGTAGAAATGACCATAACTTTCACACTGGTTGCTATTATTCGTTTTATACGATGGAAAAACTGTTCTATTTATTTTGTATTTTATGCTTCGGGCGTTGACTTCTAAGGCCCTAACAATTCAATCTGTTGGAGCAACGCGCAAGGGTGAAGCCTAGGTTGCCCGGAAAGAAGAAATGACGTTAACTTTCATACTGGTTGCAATTATTCGTTTTATACGATGGAAAAACTGTTGTATTTATATTGCATTTTATGCTTCTGGCGTTGACTTCTATTGCACTAACTATTCGATCTGGCGGAGCAACGCCCTAGAGTGAAGCCGAGGTTCCCCGGAACGTAGAAATGACCATCACTTTCAAACTGGTCGCAATTATTCCTGTTATATGACAGAAAAACTGTTGTATTTTTATTGCATTTTATGTTTCGGGCATTGACTTCTATGGCCCTAACTATTCAATCTGTTGGAGCAACGCCCTAGGGTGTAGCCTAGGTTGTCCGGAAAGTAGAAATGACCATAACTTTCATACTGGTTGCAATTATTCGTTTTATATCATGGAAAAACTGTTGTATTCATATTGTATTTTATGCTGCTGGCGTTCACTTCTTAGGCTCTGACTATTCGATCTGGTGGAACAACGCCCTGTGGTGAAGTCTAGGTTGCTCGGAACGTAGAAATGACCGTTACTTTCACACTGGCTGCTATTATTCGCTTTATACGATTGAAAAATTGTTATATTTATATTGTATTTTATGCTTCTGGCGTTGCCTTCTTAGGCCCAAACTGTTCGATCTGGTGGAACAACGCCCTAGAGTGAAGCCTAGGTTACCCGGAACGTAGAAATGACCAGTACTTTCATACTGTTTGCTATTATTCGTTCTACACGATGGAAAAACTGTTATATTTATATTGTATCTTATGCTTCTGGCGTTGACTTCTTAGGCCCTAACAATTCGATCTGGTGGAACAACGCCCTAGAGTGAAGCCTAGGTTGCCTGGAACGTACAAATGACCATCACTTTCACACGGGTTGCAATTATTCCTGTTATAGGATGGAAAGACTGTTGTCTTTTTATTGTATTTTATGCTTCAGGCGTAGGCTTCTAAGGACGTAGCTATTCGATATGGTGGAGCACCGACCTAGAGTGAAGTCTAGGTTGCTCGGAACGTAGAAATGACCACTTCTATCACACTGTTTGCAATTATTCATTTAATATGATGGAAAAGCTGTTGTATTTATATCGTATTTTATGCTTCGGGCGTTTTCTTCTTAGGCCCTAACATTTCGATCTGGTGGAGCAACGGCCTACAGTGAAGTCTATGTTGCCCGGAACGTAGATATGACCATAACCTTCACACAGGTTGCAATTATTCACTTTTATACGGTGTAAAGGCTGTTGTGTTTAATTTGTATTTTATTCGTCTGGTGTTGACTTCTTAGGCCTTAAGTATTCGATCTGGTGGAACAACGCCGTAGAGTGAAGCCGAGGTTGCCCGGAACGTGGAAATGACCATTACTTTCACACTGTTTGCAATTATTCCTTTTATACGATGGAAAAGCTGTTGTATTTATATCGTATTTTATGCTTCTGGCGTTGACTTCTAAGGACCTAACTATTCGATCTGGTGGAGCAACGCCCTAGAGTGAAGCCTAGGTTGCTCGGAATGTAGAAATGACCAGTACTTTCACACTGTTTGCAGTGACTCCTGTTATACGATGGAAAAACTGTTGCATCTTTATTGTATTTTATGCTTCTGGCGTTCACTTCTTAGGCCCTAACTATTCGATCTGGTGGAACAACGACCTAGGGTGAAGCCTAGGTTGTCCGGAACGTAGAAATGACCATAACTTTTACACAGGTAACAATTATCCGTTTTATACAACGGAAAAACTGTTCTATTTATTTTGCATTTTATGCTTCTGGCGTTGACTTCTAAGGCCCTAACTGATTTATCTGGAGGAGCAACGCCCTAGTGTGAAGCCTAGATTTCCCGGAACGTTGAAATGACCATAACTTTCACACTCGTTGTTAATATTCGTTTTATACGATGGAAAAACTGTTAAATTTATATTGTATTTTATACTTATGGCGTTGAATTCTAAGTCCCTAGCTATTTGATCTGGTGGAGCAACGCCCTAGAGTGAAAGCTAGGTTACCCGCAACGTAGAAATGACAAGTACTTTCACACTGTTTGCAGTTATTCCTGTTATACGATGGAAAAACTGTTGTATCTTTATTGTATTTTATGCTTCTGGCGTTGACTTCTAAGGCCCTAACTATTCGATCAGGTGGAGCAACGCCCTAGAGTGAAACCTAGGTTGCTCGAAATGTAGAAATGACCATAACTTTCACACTGGCTGCAATTATTCATTTTATACGATGGAAAAACTGTTGTACTGAATATTGTATTTTATTCTTATGGCGTTGAATTCTAAGTCCCTAGCTATTCGATATGGTGGAGCAACGCCCTAGAGTGAAACCTAGGTTACCCGGAACGCAGAAATGACCAGTACTTTCACACTGTTTGCAGTTACTCCTGTTACACGATGGAAAAACTGTTGCATCTTTATTGAATTTTATGCTTCTGGCGTTGACTTCTAAGGCCCTAACTATTCTATCTGGTGGATCAACATCCTAGAGTGAAGCCTAGGTTGCTCGGAATGTAAAAATTACCATAACATTCTCACTGGCTGAAATTATTCGTTTTATACGATGGAAAAGCTGTTGCATCTTTATTGTATTTTATGCTTCTGGCGTTGACTTCTAAGGCCCTAACTATTCGATCTGGCGGAGCAACGCCCTAGAGTGAAGCCGAGGTTCCCCGGAACGTAGAAATGACCATCACTTTCAAACTGGTTGCAATTATTCCTGTTATATGACGGAAAAACTGTTGTATTTTTATTGCATTTTATGTTTCGGGCATTGACTTCTATGGCCCTAACTATTCAATCTGTTGGAGCAACGCCCTAGGGTGTAGCCTAGGTTGCCCGGAAAGTAGAAATGACCATAACTTTCATACTGGTTGCAATTATTCGTTTTATATCATGGAAAAACTGTTGTATTCATATTGTATTTTATGCTGCTGGCGTTCACTTCTTAGGCCCTGACTATTCGATCTGGTGGAACAAAGCCCTGTGGTGAAGTCTAGGTTGCACGGAACGTAGAAATGACCGTCACTTTCACACTGGTTGCAATTATTTGTTTTATACGATGGAAAAGCTGTTGTATTTATATCGCATTTTATGCTTCTGGCGTTGACTTCTAATGCACTAACTATTCGATCTGTCGGAGCAACGCCCTAGAGTGAAGCCGAGGTTTCCCGGAACGTAGAAATGACCATCACTTTCAAACTGGTTGCAATTATTCCTGTTATATGTCGGAAAAACTGTTGCATTTTTATTGCATTTTACGATTCGGGCATTGACTTCTAAGGCCCTAACTATTCAATCTGTTGGAGCAACGCCCTAGTGTGTAGCCTAGGTTGCCCGGAACGTAGAAATGACCATCACTTTTAAACTGGTTGCAATTATTCCGGTTATATGATGGAAAAACTGTTGTATTTTTATTGCATTTTATGCTTCGGGCATTGACTTCTAAGGCCCTAACTATTCAATCTGTTGGAGCAACGCCCTAGGGTGTAGCCTAGTTTGACCGGAAAGTAGAAATGACCACAACTTTCATACTGGTTGCAATTACTCGTTTTATATGATGGAAAAACTGATGTATTTATATTGTATTTTATGCTTCTGGCGTTCACTTCTTAGGCCCTAACTATTCGATCTGGTGGAACAGCGCCCTAGGGTGAAACCTAGGTTGCCCGGAACGTAGAAATGACCGTCACTTTCACACTGGTTGCTATTATTCGCTTTATACGATTGAAAAATTGTTATATTTATATTATATTTTATGCTTCTGGCGTTGCCTTCTTAGGCCCAAACTGTTCGATCTGGTGGAACAACGCCCTAGAGTGAAGCCTAGGTTACCCGGAACGTAGAAATGACCAGTACTTTCACACTGTTTGCAGTTACTCCTGTTATACGATGGAAAAACTGTTGCATCTTTATTGAATTTTATGCTTCTGGCGTTGACTTCTAAGGCCCTAACTATTCGATCTGGTGGAGCAACGCCCTAGAGTGAAGCCTAGGATGCCCGGAACGTAGAAATGACCAACACTTTCAAACTGGTTGCAATTATTCCTGTTATATGATGGAAAAACTGTTGTATTTATATTGTATTTTATGCTTCGGGCGTTGACTGCTATGGCCCTTACTATTCAATCTGTTGGAGCAACGCCCTAGGGTGTAGCCTAGGTTGCCCGGAACGTAGAAATGACCATCACTTTCAAACTAGTTGCAATTATTCCGGTTATACGATGGAAAAACTGTTGTATTTTTATTGCATTTTATGCATCGGGCATTGACTTCTAAGGCCCTAACTATTCAATCTGTTGGAGCAACGCCCTAGGGTGTGGCCTAGTTTGACCGGAAAGTAGAAATGACCACAACTTTCATACTGGTTGCAATTACTCGTTTTATATGATGGAAAAACTGTTGTATTTATATTGTATTTTATGCTTCTGGCGTTCACTTCGGAGGCCGCAGCTATTCGATGTGGTGGAAGAACGCCATAGAGTGAAGCCTAGGTTGCCCGGAACGTAGAAATGACCATAACTTTCATACTGGTTGCAATTATTCGTTTTATATGATGGAAGAACTGTTGTATTTATATTGTATTTTATGCTGCTGGCGTTCACTTCTTAGGCCCTAACTATTCGATCTGGTGGAACAACGCCCTGGGGTCAAGCCTAGGTTGCTGGAACGTAGAAATGACGATAACTTTCACATTGGTTGATATTATTCGTTTTATACGATGGAAATACTGTTCTATTTATTTTGTATTTTATGCTTCGGGCGTTGACTGCTAAGGCCCTAACTATTCGATCTGGTGGAACAACGCCCTGGGGTGAAGCCTAGGTTGCCCGGAACGTAGAAATGACCATAACTTTCAGACTGGTTGATATTATTCGTTTTATACGATGGAAAAACTGTTGTATTTATATTGTATTATATGCTTCTGGCGTTGACTTTTAATGCACTAACTATTCGATCTGGCGGAGCAACGCGCTAGATTGATGCCGAGGTTTCCCGGAACGTAGAAATGACAATCCTTTCAAACTGGATGCAATTATTCCTGTTATATGATGGAAAAGCTGTTGTATTTTTAATGCATTTTATGCTTCGGGCATTGACTTCTATGGCCCTAACTATTCAATCTGTTGGAGCAACGCCCTAGGGTGTAGCCTAGGTTGCCCGGAAAGTAGAAATGACCATAACTTTCATACTGGTTGCAATTATTCGTTTTATATCATGGAAAAACTGTTGTATTCATATTGTATTTTATGCTGCTGGCGTTCACCTCCTAGGCCCTAACTATTCGATCTGGTGGAACAACGCCCTAGGGTGACGCCTAGGTTGCCCGGAACGTAGAAATGACCAGTACTTTCACACTGTTTGCAGTTACTCCTGTTATACGATGGAAAAACTGTTGCATCTTTATTGAATTTTATGCTTCTGGCGTTGACTTCTAAGGCCCTAACTATTCGATCTGGTGGAGCAACGCCCTAGAGTGAAGCCTAGGATGCCCGGAACGTAGAAATGACCAACACTTTCAAACTGGTTGCAATTATTCCTGTTATATGATGGAAAAACTGTTGTATTTATATTGTATTTTATGCTTCGGGCGTTGACTGCTATGGCCCTAACTATTCAATCTGTTGGATCAACGCCCTAGAGTGAAGCCTAGGTTGCTCGGAATGTAGAAATGGCCATTACTTTCACACTGGTTGCAATTATTCGTTTTATACGAAGGAGAAACTGTTGTACATATATCGTATTTTATACTTCTGGCGTTGACTCTTACGCCCTAACTATTCGATCTGGCGTAGCAACGCCCGAGAGTGAAGCCGAGGTTCCCCGGAACGTAGAAATGACCATCACTTTCAAACTGGTTGCAATTATTCCTGTCATATGACGGAAAAACTGTTGTATTTTTATTGCATTTTATGCTTCGGGTATTGACTTCTAAGGCCCTTACTATTCAATCTGTTGGAGCAACGCCCCAGGGTGTAGCCTAGGTTGCCCGGAACGTAGAAATGACCATCACTTTCAAACTAGTTGCAATTATTCCGGTTATACGATGGAAAAACTGTTGTATTTTTATTGCATTTTATGCTTCGGGCATTGACTTCTAAGGCCCTAACTATTCAATCTGTTGGAGCAACGCCCTAGGGTGTAGCCTAGTTTGACCGGAAAGTAGAAATGACCACAACTTTCATACTGGTTGCAATTACTCGTTTTATATGATGGAAAAACTGTTGTATTTATATTGTATTTTATGCTTCTGGCGTTCACTTCGGAGGCCGCAGCTATTCGATGTGGTGGAAGAACGCCATAGAGTGAAGCCTAGGTTGCCCGGAACGTAGAAATGACCACTTCTTTCACACTGTTTGCAATTATTCGTTTAATATGATGGAAAAGCTGTTGTATTTATATCGTATTTTATGCTTCGGGCGTTGACTTCTTAGGCCCTAACAATTCGATCTGGTGGAACAACGCCCTAGAGTGAAGCCTAGGTTGCCTGGAACGTACAAATGACGATCACTTTCACACGGGTTGCAATTATTCCTGTTATAGGATGGAAAGACTGTTGTCTTTTTATTGTATTTTATGCTTCAGGCGTAGGCTTCTAAGGCCGTAGCTATTCGATATGGTGGAGCACCGACCTAGAGTGAAGCCTAGGTTGCTCGGAACGTAGAAATGACCACTTCTTTCACACTGTTTGCAATTATTCATTTAATATGATGGAAAAGCTGTTGTATTTATATCGTATTTTATGCTTCGGGCGTTTTCTTCTTAGGCCGTAACATTTCGACCTGGTGGAGCAACGGCCTACAGCGAAGCCTATGTTGCCCGGAACGTAGATATGACCATAACCTTCACACTGGTTGCAATTATTCGTTTTATACGATGGAAAAACTGTTCTATTTATTTTATATTTTATGCTTCGGGCGTTGACTTCTAAGGCACTAACTGATTGATCTGGAGGTGCAACGCCCTAGAGTGAAGCCTAGATTGCCCGGTACGTAGAAATGACCATTACTTTCACACTGTTTGCAAATATACATTATATACAATGGAAGAACTGTTGTATTTATTTTGTATTTTACGCATCGGGCGTTGACTTCTAAGGCCCTAACTATTCAGTCTGTTGGAGCAACGCCCTAGAGTGAAGCCTAGGTTGCCCGGAACGTAGAAATGACCATAACTTTCACACTGGTTGCTATTATTCGTTTTATACGATAGAAAAACTGTTATATTTATATTGTATTTTATGCTCTTGGTGTTTACTTCTTAGGCCCTAACTGTTCGATCTGGTAGAACAACGCCCTAGAGTGAAGCCTAGGTTCCCCGGAACGTAGAAATGACCATCACTTCCATACTGGTAGCAATCATTCGTTTTATACGATGGAAAAACTGTTGTATTTTTATTCCATCTTATGCTTCCGTCGTTGACTTCTAAGGCCCTAACTATTCAATCTGTTGGAGCAACGCCCTAGGGTGAAGCCTAGGTTGCCCGGAAAGTAGAAATGACGTTAACTTTCATACTGATTGCAATTATTCGTTTTATACGATGGAAAAACTGTTGTATTTATATTGTTTTTTATGCTTCTGGCGTTGACTTCTAAGGCACTAACTATTCGATCTGGTGGAGCAACGCCCTGTGGTGAAGCCTAGGTTGCCCGGAACGTAGAAATGACCATAACTTTCACACTGGTTGCTATTATTCTCTTTATACGATGGAAAAACTGTTATATTTATATTGTATTTTATGCTTCTGGAGTTGCCTTCTTAGGCCCTAACTGTTCGATCTTGTGGAACAACGCCCTAGAGTGAAGCCTAGGTTACCCGGAACGTAGGAATGACCAGTACTTTCACACTGTTTGCAGTTACTCCTGTTACACGATGGAAAAACTGTTGCATCTTTATTGAATTTTATGCTTCCGGCGTTGACTTCTAAGGCCCTAACTATTCTATCTGGTGGATCAACACCCTAGAGTGAAGCCTAGGTTACTCGGAATGTAAAAATTACCATAACATTCTCACTGGCTGAAATTATTCGTTTTATACGATGGAAAAGCTGTTGCATCATTATTGTATTTTATGCTTCTGGCGTTGACTTCTAAGGCCCTAACTATTCGATCTGGTGGAGCAACGCCCTAGAGTGAAGCCTAGGTTGCCCGGAACGTAGAAATGACCATCACTTTCAAACTGGTTGCAATTATTCCTGTTATATGTCGGAAAAACTGTTGCATTTTTATTGCATTTTACGATTCGGGCATTGACTTCTAAGGCCCTAACTATTCAATCTGTTGGAGCAACGCCCAAGTGTGTAGCCTAGGTTGCCCGGAACGTAGAAATGACCATCACTTTTAAACTGGTTGCAATTATTCCGGTTATATGATGGAAAAACTGTTGTATTTTTATTGCATTTTATGCTTCGGGGATTGACTTCTAAGGCCCTAGCTATTCAATCTGTTGGAGCAACGCCCTAGGGTGTAGCCTAGTTTGACCGGAAAGTAGAAATGACCATAACTTTCATACTGGTTGCAATTATTCGTTTTATATCATGGAAAAACTGTTGTATTCATATTGTATTTTATGCTGCTGGCGTTCACTTCCTAGGCCCTAACTATTCGATCTGGTGGAACAACGCCCTAGGGTGACGCCTAGGTTGCCCGGAACGTAGAAATGACCAGTACTTTCACACTGTTTGCAGTTACTCCTGTTATACGATGGAAAAACTGTTGCATCTTTATTGAATTTTATGCTTCTGGCGTTGACTTCTAAGGCCCTAACTATTCGATCTGGTGGAGCAACGCCCTAGAGTGAAGCCTAGGATGCCCGGAACGTAGAAATGACCAACACTTTCAAACTGGTTGCAATTATTCCTGTTATATGATGGAAAAACTGTTGTATTTATATTGTATTTTATGCTTCGGGCGTTGACTGCTATGGCCCTAACTATTCAATCTGTTGGATCAACGCCCTAGAGTGAAGCCTAGGTTGCTCGGAATGTAGAAATGGCCATTACTTTCACACTGGTTGCAATTATTCGTTTTATACGAAGGAGAAACTGTTGTACATATATCGTATTTTATACTTCTGGCGTTGACTCTTACGCCCTAACTATTCGATCTGGCGTAGCAACGCCCGAGAGTGAAGCCGAGGTTCCCCGGAACGTAGAAATGACCATCACTTTCAAACTGGTTGCAATTATTCCTGTTATATGACGGAAAAACTGTTGTATTTTTATTGCATTTTATGCTTCGGGTATTGACTTCTAAGGCCCTTACTATTCAATCTGTTGGAGCAACGCCCCAGGGTGTAGCCTAGGTTGCCCGGAACGTAGAAATGACCATCACTTTCAAACTAGTTGCAATTATTCCGGTTATACGATGGAAAAACTGTTGTATTTTTATTGCATTTTATGCTTCGGGCATTGACTTCTAAGGCCCTAACTATTCAATCTGTTGGAGCAACGCCCTAGGGTGTATCCTAGTTTGACCGGAAAGTAGAAATGACCACAACTTTCATACTGGTTGCAATTACTCGTTTTATATGATGGAAAAACTGTTGTATTTATATTGTATTTTATGCTTCTGGCGTTCACTTCGGAGGCCGCAGCTATTCGATGTGGTGGAAGAACGCCATAGAGTGAAGCCTAGGTTGCCCGGAACGTAGAAATGACCACTTCTTTCACACTGTTTGCAATTATTCATTTAATATGATGGAAAAGCTGTTGTATTTATATCGTATTTTATGCTTCGGGCGTTGACTTCTTAGGCCCTAACAATTCGATCTGGTGGAACAACGCCCTAGAGTGAAGCCTAGGTTGCCTGGAACGTACAAATGACGATCACTTTCACACTGGTTGATATTATTCGTTTTATACGATGGAAATACTGTTCTATTTATTTTGTATTTTATGCTTCGGGCGTTGACTGCTAAGGCCCTAACTATTCGATCTGGTGGAACAACGCCCTGGGGTGAAGCCTAGGTTGCCGGAACGCAGAAATGACCATAGCTTTCATACTGGTTGCAATTATTCGTTTTATATCATGGAAAAACTGTTGTATTCATATTGTATTTTATGCTGCTGGCGTTCACTTCTTAGGCCCTAACTATTCGATCTGGTGTAAGAACGCCCTGTGGTGAAGTCTAGGTTGCCCGGAACGTAGAAATGACAATAACTTTCACACTGGTTGCAATTATTTGTTTTATACGATGGAAAAGCTGTTGTATTTATATCGCATTTTATGCTTCTGGCGTTGACTTCTTAGGCCCTAACTATTCGATCTGGTGGAACAACGCCCTAGAGTAAAGCCCAGGTTGCGCGGAACGTAGAAATGACCATAGCTATCATACTGGTTGCAATTATTCGTTTTATATGATGGAAAAACTGTTATATTTATATTGTATTTTATGCTTCTGGCGTTCACATCTTAGGCCCTAACTATTCGATCTGGTGGAACAACGCCATATGGTGAAGCCTAGGTTGACCGGAACGTAGAAATGACCATAACTTTCACACCGGTAGCAATTATTCGTTTTACACGATGGAAAAACTGTTCTATTTATTTTGTATTTTATGCATCGGGCGTTGACTTCTAAGGCCATAACTATTCAATCTGTTGGAGCAACGCCCGAGGGTGAAGTCTAGGTTGCCCGGAAAGTAGAAATGACCATAACTTTCACACTGGTTGCTATTATTCGTTCTATACGATGGAAAAACTGTTGTATTTATATTGTATTTTATGCTTCTGGCGTTGACTTCTAAGGCCCTAACTATTCGATCAGGTGGAGCAACGCCCTAGAGTGAAGCCTAGGTTGCTCGAAATGTAGAAATGACCATAACTTTCACACTGGTTGCTATCATTCGTTTTATATGATGGAAAAGCTGTTGTATTTATATTGTATTTTATGCTTCTGGCGTTCACTTCTTAGGCCCTAACTATACGATCTGGTGGAACAACGGCCTAGGGTGAAGCCTAGGTTACCCGGAACGTAGAAATGACCAGTACTTTCACACTGTTTGCAGTTACTCCTGTTTTACGATGGAAAAACTGTTGCATCTTTATTGAATTTTATGCTTCTGGCGTTGACTTCTAAGGCCCTAACTATTCGATCTGGTGGAGCAACGCCCTAGAGTGAAGCCTAGGATGCCCGGAACGTAGAAATGACCAACACTTTCAAACTAGTTGCAATTATTCCGGTTATACGATGGAAAAACTGTTGTATTTTTATTGCATTTTATGCTTCGGGCATTGACTTCTAAGGCCCTAACTATTCAATCTGTTGGAGCAACGCCCTAGGGTGTAGCCTAGTTTGACCGGAAAGTAGAAATGACCACAACTTTCATACTGGTTGCAATTACTCGTTTTATATGATGGAAAAACTGTTGTATTTATATTGTATTTTGTGCTTCTGGCGTTGACTTCTAAGGCCGTAGCTACTAGATATGATGGAGCAACGCCCTAGAGTGACGCCTAGGTTACCCGGAACGTAGAAATGACCATTACTTTCACACTGTTTGCAATTATTCATTTTATGCGATGGAAAAAGCTGTTGTATTAATATTGCATTTTATGCTCCTGGCGTTGACTTCTAAGGCCTTAGCTATTAGATGTGGTGGAGCAACGCCCTAGAGTGACGCCTAGGTTGACCGGAACGTAGAAATGACCATTACTTTCACACTGGTTGCTATTATTCGTTTTATACGATGGAAAAGCTGTTGTATTTATATTGTGTTTTATGCTTCGGGCGTCGACTTCTAAGGCCCTAACTGCTCGGTCTGGTGGAACAACGCCCTAGAGTGAAGCCTAGGTTGCCCGGAACGTAGAAATGACCAGTACTTTCACACTGGTTGCAGTTATTCGTTTTATACAATGGAACAACTGTTCTATTTATTTTTCATTTTATGCTTCGGACGTTGACTTCTTAGGCCCTAACTATTCCATCTGGTGGAACAACGCCCTAGGGTGAAGCCTAGGTTGCCCGGAACATAGAAATGACCAACTCTTTCACACTGGCAGCAATTATTCGTTTTATACATGGAAAAGCTGTTATATATATATTGCATTTTATGCTTCTGGCATTGAATTCTAAGTCCCTAGCTATTCAATCTGGTGGAGCAACGCCCTAGAGTGAAGCCTAGGTTGCACGGAACGTAGAAATGACCATTGCTTTCACAATGAATGCAATTATTCATTTTATTCGGTGGAAAAGCTGTTGTACTTAGATTGTATTTTATTCTTCTGGCGTTGAATTCTAAGTCCCTAGCTATTCGATCTGGTGGAGCAACGCCCTAGACTGAAATCTGGATTAACCGGAACGTAGAAATGACCTGTACTTTCACACTGTTTGCAATTATTCCTGTTAAACAATGGAACAACTGTTGCATCTTTATTGTATTTTATGCTTCTGGCGTTGACTTCTTAGGCCCTAACTATTCGATCTGGTGGAGCATCGTCCTAGAGTGAAGCCTTAGCTGCCCGGAACGTAGAAATGACCATAACTTTCACACTGGTTACCATTATTCGTTTTATACGATGGAAAAGCTGTTGTATATATATTGTATTTTATGCTTCTGGCGTTGACTACTTATGCGCTAACTTGTCGATCTGGTTGAGCAACGCCCTAGAGTGAAGCCTAGGTTGCCCGGAACGTAGAAATGACCATTACCTTCACACTTGTTGCAACTATTCCTGTTAAACGATGGAAAAACAGTTTTATTTATATTGTATTTTATGCATCTGGCGTTGACTTCTATGGCCCTAACTATTTGATCTGGTGGACCAACGCCCTAGAGTGAAGCCTAGCTTGCCCGGATCGTAGAAATGACCATAACTTTCACACTGGTTGCAATTATTCGTTTTATACGATGGAAAAACTGTTGCATTTATATTGTATTTTATGCGTCTGGCGTTAATTTCTAAGGCAATAACTATTCGATCAGGTGGAGCAACGCCCTGGAGTGAAGCCTAGGTTGCCCGGAACGTAGGAATGACCATTACATTCACACTGGTTGCAATTATTCATGCTATACGATGGAAAATCTGTTGTACTTTTATTGTATTTTATGCTTCAGGCGTTGACTTGTAAGGCCGGAGCTATTCGATGTGGCGGAGCAACGCCCTAGAGTGAAGCTAAGGCTGCCCGGGACGTAGAAATGGCCATCACTTTCACACTGGTTGCAATTATTCCTGTTATACAATGGAAAAACTGCTGTATTTATATTGTATTTTATGCTTCTGGCGTTGACTTCTAAGGCCCTATGTATTCGATCTGGTAGAGCAATGCCTCAGAGTTAAGTCTAGGATGCCCGGAACGTAGAAATGGCCATTACTTTCACACTGGTTGCAATTATTCGTTTTATACGAAGGAGAAACTGTTGTGCATATATCGTATTTTATATTTCTGGCGTTGACTCTTACGCCCTAACTGTTCGATCTGGTGGAGCAATGCCCTAGAGTGAAGCCTAGGTTGCCCGGAACGCAGGAATGACCATTAGCTTCACACTGGTTGCAATTATTCCTGTTATACGATGGAATAACTGTTGTACTTATATTTTATTTTATCCTTCTGGCGTTGAATTCTAAGCCCCTAGCTATTCGATCTGGTAGAGCAACGCCCTAGGGTGAAACCTAGGTTATCCGGAACGTAGAAATGACCAGTACATTCACACTGGTTGCAGTTATTCCTGTTAAACAGTGGAAAAACTGTTGCATCTTTATTGTATTTTATGCTTCTGGCGCTGACTTCTAAGGCCGTAACTATCCGATCTGGTGGAGCAACGGCCTAGACTGAAGCCTAGGTTGGCCGAACCGTAGAAATGACCATTACTTTCACACTGTTTGCAAATATACATTATATACGATGGAAAAACTGTTGTACTCATATTGTATTTTATGCTTCTGGCGTTGCCTTCTAAGGCCGTAGCTATCCGATGTGGTGGAGTAACGCCCCAGAGTGAAGCCTAGGTTGCCTAGAACGTAGAAATGGCCATATCTTTCACACTGGTGGCAATTATTCTTGTCATACGGTGGAAAAACTGTTGTATTTAAATTTTATTTTATGCTTCTGGCGTTGACTTCTAAGGCCCTAACTATTCGATCCAGTGGGGCAACGCCTTAGAGTGAAGGCTATGTTGCACGGAACGTAGAAATGACCATAACTTTCACTCTGGTTGCAATTATTCCTGTTATACGATGGACAAACTGTTGCATTTTTATTGTACTTTATGCTTCTGGCGTTGACTTCTAAGGCCCTACGGATTCGATCTGGTGGAACAATGCCTCACAGTTAAATCTAGGATGCCCGATACGTCGAAATGATCATTACTTTCACACTGATTGCAATTATTCATTCTATATGATGGAAAAACTGTTCCATTTATATTGTATTTTATGCTTCTGGCGTTGACTTCTTAGGCCCTAACTATTCTATCTGGTGGAACAACGCTCTAGAGTGAAGCCAGGGTTGCCCGGAACGTAGAAATGACCATCACTTTCACACTGGTTGCAATTATTCCTGTTATACGATGGACAAACTGTTGGATTTTTATTGTACATTATGCTTCTGGATTCGACTTCTAAGGCCCTATGTATCCGACCTGGTGGAGCTATGCCTCAGAGTTAAGTGTAGGAGGCCCGAAACGTAGAAATGACATAACTTTCACACTGGTTGCAATTATTCGTTTTATACAATGGAAAAACTGTTGTATTTATTTTGCATTTTATGCTTCGGGCGTTGACTTCTTAGGCCCTAACTATTCCATCTGGTGGAACAACGCCCTAGGGTGAAGCCTAGGTTGCCCGGAACGTAGAAATGACCAACTCTTTCACACTGGTAGCAATTATTCGTTTTATACATGGAAAAGCTGTTATATATATATTGCATTTTATGCTTCTGGCATTGAATTCTAAGTCCCTAGCTATTCGATCTGGTGGAGCAACGCCCTAGAGTGAAGCCTAGGTTGCACGGAACGTAGAAATGACCATTGCTTTCACAATGTATGCAATTATTCATTTTATTCGGTGGAAAAGCTGTTGTACTTAGATTGTATTTTATTCTTCTGGCGTTGAATTCTAAGTCCCTAGCTATTCGATCTGGTGGAGCAACGCCCTAGACTGAAATCTGGATTAACCGGAACGTAGAAATGACCTGTACTTTCACACTGTTTGCAGTTATTCCTGTTATACTATGGAACAGCTGTTGCAACTTTATTGTATTTTATGCTTCTGGCGTTGACTTCTTAGGACCTAACTATTCCATCTGGTTGAACAAAGTCCTGTAGTGAAGCCTAGGTTGACCGGAACGTAGAAATGACCATAACTTTCACACTAGTAGCAATTATTCGTTTTATACATGGAAAAACTGTTCTATTTATTTTGTTTTTTATGCTTCTGGCGTTGACTTCTAAGGCCCTACCTATTCGATCTGGCGGAGCAACACCCTACAGTGAAGCCTAGGTTGCTCGGAACGTAGAAATGACCATTACCTTCACACTGTTTGCAATAATTCATTTTATACGATGGCAAAGCTGTTGTATTTATATTGTATTTTATGCTTCTGGCGTTGACTTCTAAGGCCCTATCTCTTCGATTTGGTGGAGCAACGCCTCACAGTTAAGCCTAGGATGCCCGAAACGTCGAAATGGCCATAACTTTCGCACTGGTTACAATTATTCGTTTTATACGATGGAAAAGCTGTTGTATTTATATTATACTTTATGCTTCTGGCGTTGACTTCTTAGGTCCCAGCTATTCCATCTGGTAGAACAACGCCCTCTGGTGAAGCCTATGCTGCCCGGAACGTAGAAATGACCATAACTTTCACACAGGAAGCAATTATTCGTTTTATACATGGAAAAGCTGTCCTATTTATTTTGTATGTTATGCTTCGGGCGCTGACTTCTAAGGCCCTAGCTAAACGATCTGGTGCAGCAACAGCCTAGAGTGAAGCCTAGGTTGCCCGGAACGTAGAAATGACCATAACTATCACACTGGTTGCCATTATTCGTATTATACGATGGAAAATCTGTTGTATTTATGTTGTATTTTATGCTTCTGTCGTTGACTTCTTAGGCCCTAACTATTTGATCTGGTGGAGCACCGCCCTAGAGTGAAGCCTAGGCTGCCCGGTACGTAGAAGAGACCATGACTTTCACACTGTTTGCAAATATATATTATATACGATGGAAAATCTGTTGTATTTATGTTGTATTTTATGCTTCTGGCGTTGACTTCTTAGGCCCTAACTATTTGATCTGGTGGAGCACCGCCCTAGAGTGAAGCCTAGGTTGCCCGGAACGCAGAAATGACCATTAGCTTCACACTGGTTGCAATTATTCCTTTTATACGATGGAAAAGCTGCTGTATTTTTATGTATTTTAAGCTTCGGTCGTTGTCTCCTAAGGCCCTAACTACTCGATCTGGTGGAGCAACGCCCTAGAGTGAAGCCCAGGTTGCCCGGAACGTGGAAATGACCATTACTTTCACACTGTTTGCAATTATTCCTGTTATACGATGGAAAAGCTATTGGATTTTTAGTGTATTTTATGCATCGGGCGTCGACTTCTAAGGCCCTAGCTATTCGATCTGGCGGAGGAACGCCCTAGAGTGAAGCCTAGGTTGCCCGGAACGTAGAAACGACCATTACCTTCACACTGGTTGCAATTATTCCTGTTATACGATGGACAAACTGTTGCATTTTTATTGTACTTTATGCTTCTGGCGTTGACTTCTAAGGCCCTACGGATTCGATCTGGTGGAGCAATGCCTCACAGTTAAATCTAGGATGCCCGAAACGTCGAAATGATCATTACTTTCACACTGATTGCAATTATTCATTCTATATGATGGAAAAACTGTTCCATTTATATTGTATTTTATGCTTCTGGCGTTGAATTCTTAGGCCCTAACTATTCGATCTGGTGGAACAGCGCTCTAGAGTGAAGCCAGGGTTGCCCGGAACGTAGAAATGACCATCACTTTCACACTGGTTGCAATTATTCCTGTTATACGATGGACAAACTGTTGGATTTTTATTGTACATTATGCTTCTGGATTTGACTTCTAAGGCCCTATGTATCCGACCTGGTGGAGCTATGCCTCAGAGTTAAGTGTAGGAGGCCCGAAACGTAGAAATGACATAACTTTCACACTGGTTGCAATTATTCGTTTTATACAATGGAAAAACTGTTGTATTTCTTTTGTATTTTAAGCTTCTAGCGCTGACTTCTTAGGCCGTAACTATTCGATCTGGTGGAGCATCGCCCTAGAGTGAAGCCTAGGTTGCCCGAAACGTAGAAATGACCAGTACTTTCACACTGGTTGCAGTTATTCGTTTTATACAATGGAAAAACTGTTCTATTTATTTTGCATTTTATGCTTCGGGCGCTGACTTCTAAGGCCCTAACTATTCGATCTGGTGGAGCAACGCCCTAGAGTGAAGCCTAGGTTGCCCGGGAAGTAGAAATGACCATAACAATCACACTGGTTGCAATTATTCCTGTTACACGGAGGAAAAACTGTTGCACCTTTATTGTATTTTATGCTTCTGGCGTTGACTTCTAAGACCGTAGCTACTAGATATGGTGGAGCAACGCCCTAGTGTGACGCCTAGGTTACCCGGAACGTAGAAATGACCATTACTTTCACACTGTTTGCAATTATTCATTTTATACGATGGAAAAAGCTGTTGTATTTATATTGTATTTTATGCTCCTGGCGTTGACTTCTAAGGCCGTAGCTATTAGATGTGGTGGAGCAACGCCCTAGAGTGACGCCTAGGTTGACCGGAACGTAGAAATGGCCATTACTTTCACACTGGTTGCTATTATACGTTTTATACGATGGAAAAGCTGTTGTATTTATATTGTGTTTTATGCTTCGAGCGTCGACTTCTAAGGCCCTAACTGCTCGGTCTGGTGGAACAACGCCCTAGAGTGAAGCCTAGGTTGCCCGGAACGTAGAAATGACCAGTACTTTCACACTGGTTGCAGTTATTCGTTTTATACAATGGAACAACTGTTCTATTTATTCTGCATTTTATGCTTCGGGCGTTGACTTCTTAGGCCCTAACTATTCCATCTGGTGGAACAACGCCCTAGGGTGAAGCCTAGGTTGCCCGGAACGCAGAAATGACCAACTCTTTCACACTGGTAGCAATTATTCGTTTTATACATGGAAAAGCTGCTATATATATATTGCATTTTATGCTTCTGGCATTGAATTCTAAGTCCCTAGCTATTCGATCTGGTGGAGCAACGCCCTAGAGTGAAGCCTAGGTTGCACGGAACGTAGAAATGACCATTGCTTCCACAATGTATGCAATTATTCATTTTATTCGGTGGAAAAGCTGTTGTACTTAGATTGTATTTTATTCTTCTGGCGTTGAATTCTAAGTCCCTAGCTATTCGATCTGGTGGAGCAACGCCCTAGACTGAAATCTGGATTAACCGGAACGTAGAAATGACCTGTACTTTCACACTGTTTGCAGTTATTCCTGTTATACTATGGAACAGCTGTTGCAACTTTATTGTATTTTATGCTTCTGGCGTTGACTTCTTAGGCCCTAACTATTCCATCTGGTTGAACAAAGTCCTGTAGTGAAGCGTAGGTTGACCGGAACGTAGAAATGACCATAACTTTCACACTGGTAGCAATTATTCGTTTTATATATGGAAAAACTGTTCTATGTATTTTGTTTTTTATGCTTCAGGCGTTGACTTCTAAGGCCCTACCTATTCGATCTGGCGGAGCAACACCCTACAGTGAAGCCTAGGTTGCTCGGAACGTAGAAATGACCATTACCTTCACATTGTTTGCAATAATTCATTTTATACGATGGCAAAGCTGTTGTATTTATATTGTATTTTATGCTTCTGGCGTTGACATCTAAGGCCCTATCTCTTCGATTTGGTGGAGCAACGCCTCACAGTTAAGCCTAGGATGCCCGAAACGTCGAAATGGCCATAACTTTCGCACTGGTTACAATTATTCGATTTATACGATGGAAAAGCTGTTGTATTTATATCTTATTTTATGCTTCTGGAGTTGACTTCTTAGGTCCCAGCTATTCCATCTGGTAGAACAACGCCCTCTGGTGAAGCCTAGGCTGCCCGGAACGTAGAAATGACCATTACTTTCACACTGTTTGCAAATATACATTATATACGATGGAAAGGCTGTTGTATTTATGTTGTATTTTATGCTTCTGGCTTTGACTTCTTAGGCCCTAACTATTTGATCTGGTGGAGCACCGCCCCAGAGTGAAGCCTAGGTTGCCCGGAACGTAGAAATGACCATAAATTTCACACTGGTAGCAATTATTCGTTTTATACAATGGAAAAACTGTTTTATTTATTTTGTATTTTATGCTTCGGGCGTTGACTTCTAAGACCCTAACTATTCGATCTGGCGGAGCAACGACCTAGAGTGAAGCCTACGTTGCCCGGAACGTAGAAATGACCATAACTTTCACACTGGCTGCTATCATTCGTTTTATTTGATGGAAAAACTGTTCTATTTATTATGTATTTAAAGCTACGGGCGTTGACTTCTAAGGCCCTAACTGTTTGACCTGGTGGAGCACCGCCCTAGAGTGAAGCCTAGGCCGCACGGAACGTAGAAATGACCATAACTTTCACACTGGTATCTATTATTCGTTTTATACGATGGAAAAACTGTTATATATATATTGTATTTTATGCTTCTGGCGTTGACTTCTTAGGCCCGAACTATTCGATCTGGTGCAACAACGCCCTAGAGTGAAGCCTAGGTTGCCTGGAACGTAGAAATGACCATCACTTTCACACGGGTTGCAATTATTCCTGTTATAGGATGGAAACACCGTTGTATTTTTATTGTATTTTATACATCAGGCGTTGACTTCTGTGGCCGTAGCTATTCGATGTGGTGGTAGAACGCCATAGAGTGAAGCCTAGGTTGCCCGGAAAGTAGAAATGACCATAAGTTTCATACTGGTTGCAATTATTCGTTTTATACGATGGAAAAACTGTTGTATTTATTTGTATTTTATGCTTCTGGCGTTCACTTCTTAGGCCCTAACTATTCGATCTGGTGGAACAACGCCCTAGGGTGAAGCCTAGGTTGCCTGGAACGTGGAAAAGACCATAACTTTTACACTGGTAGCATTTATTCGTTTTATACAATGGAAAAACCGTTCTATTTATTTTGTATTTTATGCTTCGTGCGTTGACATCTAAGGCCCTAACAATACGATCTGGTGGAGCAACGCCCTAGAGTGAAGCCTACGTTGCCCGGAACGTAGAAATGACCATAACTTTCACACTGGTTGCTATCATTCGTTTCATGTGATGGAAAACTGTTCCATTTATATTGTATTTTATGCTTCTGGCGTTGACTTCTTAGGCCCTAACTATTCGATCTGGTGGAACAACGCTCTAGAGTGAAGCCAGGGTTGCCCGGAACGTAGAAATGACCATCATTTTCACACTGGTTGCAATTATTCGTTTTATACAATGGAAAAACTGTTTTATTTATTTTGTATTTTATGCTTCGGGCGTTTACTTCTAAGGCCCTAACTATTCGATCTGGCGGAGCAACGCCCTAGAGTGAAGCCTACGTTGCCCGGAACGTAGAAATGACCATTACCTTCACAATGTTCGCAATCATTCATTTTATACGATGGAAATACTGTTGTACTTATATTGTATTTTATGCTTCGGGCGTTGACTTCTAAGGCCCTAACTCTTCGATCTGGTGGAGCAACGCCTCAGAGTTAAGTCTAGGATGCCCGAAATGTCGATATGGGCATTACTTTCGCACTGGTTGCAATTAGTCATGCTATACGATGGAAAAACTGCTGCATCTTTATTGCATTTTGTGCTTCTGGCGTTGACTTCTAAGGCCGTAGCTACTAGATATGGTGGAGCAACGCCCTAGAGTGACGCCTAGGTTACCCGGAACGTAGAAATGACCATTACTTTCACACTGTTTGCAATTATTCATTTTATGCGATGGAAAAAGCTGTTGTATTAATATTGCATTTTATGCTCCTGGCGTTGACTTCTAAGGCCGTAGCTATTAGATGTGGTGGAGCAACGCCCTAGAGTGACGCCTAGGTTGACCGGAACGTAGAAATGACCATTACTTTCACACTGCTTGCTATTATTCGTTTTATACGATGGAATAGCTGTTGTATTTATATTGTGTTTTATGCTTCGGGCGTCGACTTCTAAGGCCCTAACTGCTCGGTCTGGTGGAACAACGCCCTAGAGTGTAGCCTAGGTTGCCCGGAACGTAGAAATGACCAGTACTTTCACACTGGTTGCAGTTATTCGTTTTATACAATGGAACAACTGTTCTATTTATTTTTCATTTTATGCTTCGGACGTTGACTTCTTAGGCCCTAACTATTCCATCTGGTGGAACAACGCCCTAGGGTGAAGCCTAGGTTGCCCGGAACATAGAAATGACCAACTCTTTCACACTGGTAGCAATTATTCGTTTTATACATGGAAAAGCTGTTATATATATATTGCATTTTATGCTTCTGGCATTGAATTCTAAGTCCCTAGCTATTCGATCTGGTGGAGCAACGCCCTAGACTGAAATCTGGATTAACCGGAACGTAGAAATGACCTGTACTTTCACACTGTTTGCAATTATTCCTGTTAAACAATGGAACAACTGTTGCATCTTTATTGTATTTTATGCTTCTGGCGTTGACTTCTTAGGCCCTAACTATTCGATCTGGTGGAGCATCGTCCTAGAGTGAAGCCTTAGCTGCCCGGAACGTAGAAATGACCATAACTTTCACACTGGTTACCATTATTCGTTTTATACGATGGAAAAGCTGTTGTATTTATATTGTATTTTATGCTTCTGGCGTTGACTACTTATGCGCTAACTTGTCGATCTGGTTGAGCAACGCCCTAGAGTGAAGCCTAGGTTGCCCGGAACGTAGAAATGACCATTACCTTCACACTTGTTGCAACTATTCCTGTTAAACGATGGAAAAACAGTTTTATTTATATTGTATTTTATGCATCTGGCGTTGACTTCTATGGCCCTAACTATTTGATCTGGTGGACCAACGCCCTACAGTGAAGCCTAGCTTGCCCGGATCGTAGAAATGACCATAACTTTCACACTGGTTGCAATTATTCGTTTTATACGATGGAAAAACTGTTGCATTTATATTGTATTTTATGCGTCTGGCGTTAATTTCTAAGGCAATAACTATTCGATCAGGTGGAGCAACGCCCTGGAGTGAAGCCTAGGTTGCCCGGAACGTAGGAATGACCATTACATTCACACTGGTTGCAATTACTCATGCTATACGATGGAAAATCTGTTGTACTTTTATTGTATTTTATGCTTCAGGCGTTGACTTGTAAGGCCGGAGCTATTCGATGTGGCGGAGCAACGCCCTAGAGTGAAGCTAAGGCTGCCCGGGACGTAGAAATGGCCATCACTTTCACACTGGTTGCAATTATTCCTGTTATACAATGGAAAAACTGCTGTATTTATATTGTATTTTATGCTTCTGGCGTTGACTTCTAAGGCCCTATGTATTCGATCTGGTAGAGCAATGCCTCAGAGTTAAGTCTAGGATGCCCGGAACGCAGGAATGACCATTAGCTTCACACTGGTTGCAATTATTCCTGTTATACGATGGAATAACTGTTGTACTTATATTTTATTTTATCCTTCTGGCGTTGAATTCTAAGCCCCTAGCTATTCGATCTGGTAGAGCAACGCCCTAGGGTGAAACCTAGGTTATCCGGAACGTAGAAATGACCAGTACATTCACACTGGTTGCAGTTATTCCTGTTAAACAGTGGAAAAACTGTTGCATCTTTATTGTATTTTATGCTTCTGGCGCTGACTTCTAAGGCCGTAACTATCCGATCTGGTGGAGCAACGGCCTAGACTGAAGCCTAGGTTGGCCGAACCGTAGAAATGACCATTACTTTCACACTGTTTGCAAATATACATTATATACGATGGAAAAACTGTTGTACTCATATTGTATTTTATGCTTCTGGCGTTGCCTTCTAAGGCCGTAGCTATCCGATGTGGTGGAGTAACGCCCCAGAGTGAAGCCTAGGTTGCCTAGAACGTAGAAATGGCCATATCTTTCACACTGGTGGCAATTATTCTTGTCATACGGTGGAAAAACTGTTGTATTTAAATTTTATTTTATGCTTCTGGCGTTGACTTCTAAGGCCCTAACTATTCGATCCAGTGGGGCAACGCCTTAGAGTGAAGGCTATGTTGCACTGAACGTAGAAATGACCATAACTTTCACTCTGGTTGCAATTATTCCTGTTATACGATGGACAAACTGTTGCATTTTTATTGTACTTTATGCTTCTGGCGTTGACTTCTAAGGCCCTACGGATTCGATCTGGTGGAGCAATGCCTCACAGTTAAATCTAGGATGCCCGATACGTCGAAATGATCATTACTTTCACACTGGTTGCAGTTATTCGTTTTATACAATGGAACAACTGTTCTATTTATTCTGCATTTTATGCTTCGGGCGTTGACTTCTTAGGCCCTAACTATTCCATCTGGTGGAACAACGCCCTAGGGTGAAGCCTAGGTTGCCCGGAACGCAGAAATGACCAACTCTTTCACACTGGTAGCAATTATTCGTTTTATACATGGAAAAGCTGCTATATATATATTGCATTTTATGCTTCTGGCATTGAATTCTAAGTCCCTAGCTATTCGATCTGGTGGAGCAACGCCCTAGAGTGAAGCCTAGGTTGCACGGAACGTAGAAATGACCATTGCTTTCACAATGTATGCAATTATTCATTTTATTCGGTGGAAAAGCTGTTGTACTTAGATTGTATTTTATTCTTCTGGCGTTGAATTCTAAGTCCCTAGCTATTCGATCTGGAGGAGCAACGCCCTAGACTGAAATCTGGATTAACCGGAACGTAGAAATGACCTGTACTTTCACACTGTTTGCAGTTATTCCTGTTATACTATGGAACAGCTGTTGCAACTTTATTGTATTTTATGCTTCTGGCGTTGACTTCTTAGGCCCTAACTATTCCTTCTGGTTGAACAAAGTCCTGTAGTGAAGCGTAGGTTGACCGGAACGTAGAAATGACCATAACTTTCACACTGGTAGCAATTATTCGTTTTATATATGGAAAAACTGTTCTATGTATTTTGTTTTTTATGCTTCAGGCGTTGACTTCTAAGGCCCTACCTATTCGATCTGGCGGAGCAACACCCTACAGTGAAGCCTAGGTTGCTCGGAACGTAGAAATGACCATTACCTTCACATTGTTTGCAATAATTCATTTTATACGATGGCAAAGCTGTTGTATTTATATCTTATTTTATGCTTCTGGAGTTGTCTTCTTAGGTCCCAGCTATTCCATCTGGTAGAACAACGCCCTCTGGTGAAGCCTAGGCTGCCCGGAACGTAGAAATGACCATTACTTTCACACTGTTTGCAAATATACATTATATACGATGGAAAGGCTGTTGTATTTATGTTGTATTTTATGCTTCTGGCTTTGACTTCTTAGGCCCTAACTATTTGATCTGGTGGAGCACCGCCCCAGAGTGAAGCCTAGGTTGCCCGGAACGTAAAAATGACCATAAATTTCACACTGGTAGCAATTATTCGTTTTATACAATGGAAAAACTGTTTTATTTATTTTGTATTTTATGCTTCGGGCGTTGACTTCTAAGGCCCTAACTATTCGATCTGGCGGAGCAACGACCTAGAGTGAAGCCTACGTTGCCCGGAACGTAGAAATGACCATAACTTTCACACTGGCTGCTATCATTCGTTTTATTTGATGGAAAAACTGTTGTATTTATATTGTATTTTATGCTTCTGGCGTTCACTTCTTAGGCCCTAACTGTTCGATCTGGTGGAACAACGGCCTAGGATGAAGCCTAGGTTGCCCGAGACGTAGAAATGACCATAACTTTTACACTGGTAGCAATTATTCGTTTTATACAATGGTAAAACTGTTCTATTTATTATGTATTTAAAGCTACGGGCGTTGACTTCTAAGGCCCTAACTGTTTGACCTGGTGGAGCACCGCCCTAGAGTGAAGCCTAGGCCGCACGGAACGTAGAAATGACCATAACTTTCACACTGGTATCTATTATTCGTTTTATACGATGGAAAAACTGTTATATATATATTGTATTTTATGCTTCTGGCGTTGACTTCTTAGGCCCGAACTATTCGATCTGGTGCAACAACGCCCTAGAGTGAAGCCTAGGTTGCCTGGAACGTAGAAATGACCATCACTTTCACACGGGTTGCAATTATTCCTGTTATAGGATGGAAAGACCGTTGTATTTTTATTGTATTTTATACATCAGGCGTTGACTTCTGTGGCCGTAGCTATTCGATGTGGTGGTAGAACGCCATAGAGTGAAGCCTAGGTTGCCCGGAAAGTAGAAATGACCATAAGTTTCATACTGGTTGCAATTATTCGTTTTATACGATGGAAAAACTGTTGTATTTATTTGTATTTTATGCTTCTGGCGTTCACTTCTTAGGCCCTAACTATTCGATCTGGTGGAACAACGCCCTAGGGTGAAGCCTAGGTTGCCTGGAACGTGGAAAAGACCATAACTTTTACACTGGTAGCATTTATTCGTTTTATACAATGGAAAAACCGTTCTATTTATTTTGTATTTTATGCTTCGTGCGTTGACATCTAAGGCCCTAACAATACGATCTGGTGGAGCAACGCCCTAGAGTGAAGCCTACGTTGCCCGGAACGTAGAAATGACCATAACTTTCACACTGGTTGCTATCATTCGTTTTATGTGATGGAAAACTGTTCCATTTATATTGTATTTTATGCTTCTGGCGTTGACTTCTTAGGCCCTAACTATTCGATCTGGTGGAACAACGCTCTAGAGTGAAGCCAGGGTTGCCCGGAACGTAGAAATGACCATCATTTTCACACTGGTTGCAATTATTCGTTTTATACAATGGAAAAACTGTTTTATTTATTTTGTATTTTATGCTTCGGGCGTTGACTTCTAAGGCCCTAACTATTCGATCTGGCGGAGCAACGACCTAGAGTGAAGCCTACGTTGCCCGGAACGTAGAAATGACCATAACTTTCACACTGGCTGCTATCATTCGTTTTATTTGATGGAAAAACTGTTGTATTTATATTGTATTTTATGCTTCTGGCGTTCACTTCTTAGGCCCTAACTGTTCGATCTGGTGGAACAACGGCCTAGGATGAAGCCTAGGTTGCCCGAGACGTAGAAATGACCATAACTTTTACACTGGTAGCAATTATTCGTTTTATACAATGGTAAAACTGTTCTATTTATTATGTATTTAAAGCTACGGGCGTTGACTTCTAAGGCCCTAACTGTTTGACCTGGTGGAGCACCGCCCTAGAGTGAAGCCTAGGCCGCACGGAACGTAGAAATGACCATAACTTTCACACTGGTATCTATTATTCGTTTTATACGATGGAAAAACTGTTATATATATATTGTATTTTATGCTTCTGGCGTTGACTTCTTAGGCCCGAACTATTCGATCTGGTGCAACAACGCCCTAGAGTGAAGCCTAGGTTGCCTGGAACGTAGAAATGACCATCACTTTCACACGGGTTGCAATTATTCCTGTTATAGGATGGAAAGACCGTTGTATTTTTATTGTATTTTATACATCAGGCGTTGACTTCTGTGGCCGTAGCTATTCGATGTGGTGGTAGAACGCCATAGAGTGAAGCCTAGGTTGCCCGGAAAGTAGAAATGACCATAAGTTTCATACTGGTTGCAATTATTCGTTTTATACGATGGAAAAACTGTTGTATTTATTTGTATTTTATGCTTCTGGCGTTCACTTCTTAGGCCCTAACTATTCGATCTGGTGGAACAACGCCCTAGGGTGAAGCCTAGGTTGCCTGGAACGTGGAAAAGACCATAACTTTTACACTGGTAGCATTTATTCGTTTTATACAATGGAAAAACCGTTCTATTTATTTTGTATTTTATGCTTCGTGCGTTGACATCTAAGGCCCTAACAATACGATCTGGTGGAGCAACGCCCTAGAGTGAAGCCTACGTTGCCCGGAACGTAGAAATGACCATAACTTTCACACTGGTTGCTATCATTCGTTTTATGTGATGGAAAACTGTTCCATTTATATTGTATTTTATGCTTCTGGCGTTGACTTCTTAGGCCCTAACTATTCGATCTGGTGGAACAACGCTCTAGAGTGAAGCCAGGGTTGCCCGGAACGTAGAAATGACCATCATTTTCACACTGGTTGCAATTATTCGTTTTATACAATGGAAAAACTGTTTTATTTATTTTGTATTTTATGCTTCGGGCGTTGACTTCTAAGGCCCTAACTATTCGATCTGGCGGAGCAACGACCTAGAGTGAAGCCTACTTTGCCCGGAACGTAGAAATGACCATAACTTTCACACTGGTTGCCATTATTCGTTTTCTACGATGGAAAAGGTGTTGTATATGTATCGTATTTTATGCTTCTGGCGTTGACTTCTTAGGCCCTAACTATACCATCTGGTGGAACAACGACCTAGGGTCAAGCCTAGGTTGCCCGGAACGTAGAAATGACCATAACGTTCACACTGGTAGCAATTATTCGTCTTACACATGGAAAAACTGTTCTATTTTTTTGTATTTTATGCTTCGGGCGTTGACTTCTAAGGCCCTAGCTATTCGATCTGGTGGAGCAACGCCCTAGAGTGAAACCTAGGTCACCCGGAACGTAGAAATGACCAGTACTTTCACACTGTTTGCAGTTATTCCTGTTGTACGATGGAAAAACTGTTGCATCTTTATTGTATTTTATGCTTCTGGCGTTGACTCCTAAGGCCCTAACTATTCCATCTGGTGGAACCACGCCGTAGGGTCAGGCCTAGGTTGCCCGGAACGTAGGAATGACCATTACCTTCACAATGTTCGCAATCATTCATTTTATACGATGGAAATACTGTTGTACTTATATTGTATTTTATGCTTCGGGCGTTGACTTCTAAGGCCCTAACTCTTCGATCTGGTGGAGCAACGCCTCAGAGTTAAGTCTAGGATGCCCGAAATGTCGATATGAGCATTACTTTCGCACTGGTTGCAATTAGTCATGCCTTACGATGGAAAAACTGCTTCATCTTTATTGCATTTTGTGCTTCTGGCGTTGACTTCTAAGGCCGTAGCTACTAGATATGGTGGAGCAACGCCCTAGAGTGACGCCTAGGTTACCCGGAACGTAGAAATGACCATTACTTTCACACTGTTTGCAATTATTCATTTTATGCGATGGAAAAAGCTGTTGTATTAATATTGCATTTTATGCTCCTGGCGTTGACTTCTAAGGCCGTAGCTATTAGATGTGGTGGAGCAACGCCCTAGAGTGACGCCTAGGTTGACCGGAACGTAGAAATGACCATTACTTTCACACTGGTTGCTATTATTCGTTTTATACGATGGAAAAGCTGTTGTATTTATATTGTGTTTTATGCTTCGGGCGTCGACTTCTAAGGCCCTAACTGCTCGGTCTGGTGGAACAACGCCCTAGAGTGTAGCCTAGGTTGCCCGCAACGTAGAAATGACCAGTACTTTCACACTGGTTGCAGTTATTCGTTTTATACAATGGAACAACTGTTCTATTTATTTTTCATTTTATGCTTCGGACGTTGACTTCTTAGGCCCTAACTATTCCATCTGGTGGAACAACGCCCTAGGGTGAAGCCTAGGTTGCCCGGAACATAGAAATGACCAACTCTTTCACACTGGTAGCAATTATTCGTTTTATACATGGAAAAGCTGTTATATATATATTGCATTTTATGCTTCTGGCATTGAATTCTAAGTCCCTAGCTATTCAATCTGGTGGAGCAACGCCCTAGAGTGAAGCCCAGGTTGCACGGAACGTAGAAATGACCATTGCTTTCACAATGAATGCAATTATTCATTTTATTCGGTGGAAAAGCTGTTGTACTTAGATTGTATTTTATTCTTCTGGCGTTGAATTCTAAGTCCCTAGCTATTCGATCTGGTGGAGCAACGCCCTAGACTGAAATCTGGATTAACCGGAACGTAGAAATGACCTGTACTTTCACACTGTTTGCAATTATTCCTGTTAAACAATGGAACAACTGTTGCATCTTTATTGTATTTTATGCTTCTGGCGTTGACTTCTTAGGCCCTAACTATTCGATCTGGTGGAGCATCGTCCTAGAGTGAAGCCTTAGCTGCCCGGAACGTAGAAATGACCATAACTTTCACACTGGTTACCATTATTCGTTTTATACGATGGAAAAGCTGTTGTATTTATATTGTATTTTATGCTTCTGGCGTTGACTACTTATGCGCTAACTTGTCGATCTGGTTGAGCAACGCCCTAGAGTGAAGCCTAGGTTGCCCGGAACGTAGAAATGACCATTACCTTCACACTTGTTGCAACTATTCCTGTTAAACGATGGAAAAACAGTTTTATTTATATTGTATTTTATGCATCTGGCGTTGACTTCTATGGCCCTAACTATTTGATCTGGTGGACCAACGCCCTACAGTGAAGCCTAGCTTGCCCGGATCGTAGAAATGACCATAACTTTCACACTGGTTGCAATTATTCGTTTTATACGATGGAAAAGCTGTTGCATTTATATTGTATTTTATGCGTCTGGCGTTAATTTCTAAGGCAATAACTATTCGATCAGGTGGAGCAACGCCCTGGAGTGAACCCTAGGTTGCCCGGAACGTAGGAATGACCATTACATTCACACTGGTTGCAATTATTCATGCTATACGATGGAAAATCTGTTGTACTTTTATTGTATTTTATGCTTCAGGCGTTGACTTGTAAGGCCGGAGCTATTCGATGTGGCGGAGCAACGCCCTAGAGTGAAGCTAAGGCTGCCCGCGACGTAGAAATGGCCATCACTTTCACACTGGTTGCAATAATTCCTGTTATACAATGGAAAAACTGCTGTATTTATATTGTATTTTATGCTTCTGGCGTTGACTTCTAAGGCCCTATGTATTCGATCTGGTAGAGCAATGCCTCAGAGTTAAGTCTAGGATGCCCGGAACGTAGAAATGGCCATTACTTTCACACTGGTTGCAATTATTCGTTTTATACGAAGGAGAAACTGTTGTACATATATCGTATTTTATACTTCTGGCGTTGACTCTTACGCCCTAACTATTCGATCTGGTGGAGCAATGCCCTAGAGTGAAGCCTAGGTTGCCCGGAACGCAGGAATGACCATTAGCTTCACACTGGTTGCAATTATTCCTGTTATACGATGGAATAACTGTTGTACTTATATTTTATTTTATCCTTCTGGCGTTGAATTCTAAGCCCCTAGCTATTCGATCTGGTAGAGCAACGCCCTAGGGTGAAACCTAGGTTATCCGGAACGTAGAAATGACCAGTACATTCACACTGGTTGCAGTTATTCCTGTTAAACAGTGGAAAAACTGTTGCATCTTTATTGTATTTTATGCTTCTGGCGCTGACTTCTAAGGCCGTAACTATCCGATCTGGTGGAGCAACGGCCTAGACTGAAGCCTAGGTTGGCCGAACCGTAGAAATGACCATTACTTTCACACTGTTTGCAAATATACATTATATACGATGGAAAAACTGTTGTACTCATATTGTATTTTATGCTTCTGGCGTTGCCTTCTAAGGCCGTAGCTATCCGATGTGGTGGAGTAACGCCCCAGAGTGAAGCCTAGGTTGCCTAGAACGTAGAAATGGCCATATCTTTCACACTGGTGGCAATTATTCTTGTCATACGGTGGAAAACCTGTTGTATTTAAATTTTATTTTATGCTTCTGGCGTTGACTTCTAAGGCCCTAACTATTCGATCCAGTGGGGCAACGCCTTAGAGTGAAGGCTATGTTGCACGGAACGTAGAAATGACCATAACTTTCACTCTGGTTGCAATTATTCCTGTTATACGATGGACAAACTGTTGCATTTTTATTGTACTTTATGCTTCTGGCGTTGACTTCTAAGGCCCTACGGAGTCGATCTGGTGGAGCAATGCCTCACAGTTAAATCTAGGATGCCCGATACGTCGAAATGATCATTACTTTCACACTGATTGCAATTATTCATTCTATATGATGGAAAAACTGTTCCATTTATATTGTATTTTATGCTTCTGGCGTTGACTTCTTAGGCCCTAACTATTCTATCTGGTGGAACAACGCTCTAGAGTGAAGCCAGGGTTGCCCGGAACGTAGAAATGACCATCACTTTCACACTGGTTGCAATTATTCCTGTTATACGATGGACAAACTGTTGGATTTTCATTGTACATTGTGCTTCTGGATTTGACTTCTAAGGCCCTATGTATCCGACCTGGTGGAGCTATGCCTCAGAGTTAAGTGTAGGAGGCCCGAAACGTAGAAATGACATAACTTTCACACTGGTTGCAATTATTCGTTTTATACATGGAAAAGCTGTTATATATATATTGCATTTTATGCTTCTGGCATCGAATTCTAAGTCCCTAGCTATTCGATCTGGTGGAGCAACGCCCTAGAGTGAAGCCTAGGTTGCACGGAACGTAGAAATGACCATTGCTTTCACAATGTATGCAATTATTCATTTTATTCGGTGGAAAAGCTGTTGTACTTAGATTGTATTTTATTCTTCTGGCGTTGAATTCTAAGTCCCTAGCTATTCGATCTGGTGGAGCAACGCCCTAGACTGAAATCTGGATTAACCGGAACGTAGAAATGACCTGTACTTTCACACTGTTTGCAGTTATTCCTGTTATACTATGGAACAGCTGTTGCAACTTTATTGTATTTTATGCTTCTGGCGTTGACTTCTTAGGACCTAACTATTCCATCTGGTTGAACAAAGTCCTGTAGTGAAGCCTAGGTTGAGCGGAACGTAGAAATGACCATAACTTTCACACTAGTAGCAATTATTCGTTTTATACATGGAAAAACTGTTCTATTTATTTTGTTTTTTATGCTTCTGGCGTTGACTTCTAAGGCCCTACCTATTCGATCTGGCGGAGCAACACCCTACAGTGAAGCCTAGGTTGCTCGGAACGTAGAAATGACCATTACCTTCACACTGTCTGCAATAATTCATTTTATACGATGGCAAAGCTGTTGTATTTATATTGTATTTTATGCTTCTGGCGTTGACTTCTAAGGCCCTATCTCTTCGATTTGGTGGAGCAACGCCTCACAGTTAAGCCTAGGATGCCCGAAACGTCGAAATGGCCATAACTTTCGCACTGGTTACAATTATTCGTTTTATACGATGGAAAAGCTGTTGTATTTATATCATACTTTATGCTTCTGGCGTTGACTTCTTAGGTCCCAGCTATTCCATCTGGTAGAACAACGCCCTCTGGTGAAGCCTAGGCTGCCCGGAACGTAGAAATGACCATAACTTTCACACAGGAAGCAATTATTCGTTTTATACATGGAAAAGCTGTCCTATTTATTTTGTATGTTATGCTTCGGGCGCTGACTTCTAAGGCCCTAGCTAAACGATCTGGTGCAGCAACAGCCTAGAGTGAAGCCTAGGTTGCCCGGAACGTAGAAATGACCATAACTATCACACTGGTTGCCATTATTCGTATTATACGATGGAAAAGCTGTTGTATTTATATCGTATTTTATGCTTCTGGCGTTGACTTCTTAGGCCCCAACTATTCCATCTGATGGAGCAACCCCCTATGGTGAAGCCTAGGTTGCCCGGAACGTAGAAATGACCATAACTTTCACACTGGAAACAATTATTCGTTTTATACATGGAACAGCTGTTCTATGTATTTTATATTTTATGCTTTTGGCGTTGACTTCTAAGGCCCTAGCTATTCGGTCAGGTGGAGCAACGCCCTTGAGTGGAGCCTAGGCTGCCCGGTACGTAGAAGTGACCATGACTTTCACACTGTTTGCAAATATATATTATATACGATGGAAAATCTGTTGTATTTATGTTGTATTTTATGCTTCTGGCGTTGACTTCTTAGGTCCTAACTATTTGATCTGGTGGAGCACCGCCCTAGAGTGAAGCCTAGGCTGCCCGGTACGTAGAAGAGACCATGACTTTCACACTGTTTGCAAATATATATTATATACGATGGAAAATCTGTTGTATTTATGTTGTATTTTATGCTTCTGGCGTTGACTTCTTAGGCCCTAACTATTTGATCTGGTGGAGCACCGCCCTAGAGTGAAGCCTAGGTTGCCCGGAACGCAGAAATGACCATTAGCTTCACACTGGTTGCAATTATTCCTTTTATACGATGGAAAAGCTGCTGTATTTTTATGTATTTTAAGCTTCGGTCGTTGTCTCCTAAGGCCCTAACTACTCGATCTGGTGGAGCAACGCCCTAGAGTGAAGCCCAGGTTGCCCGGAACGTGGAAATGACCATTACTTTCACACTGTTTGCAATTATTCCTGTTATACGATGGAAAAGCTATTGGATTTTTAGTGTATTTTATGCTTCGGGCGTCGACTTCTAAGGCCCTAGCTATTCGATCTGGCGGAGGAACGCCCTAGAGTGAAGCCTAGGTTGCCCGGAACGTAGAAACGACCATTACCTTCACACTGGTTGCAATTATTCCTGTTATACGATGGACAAACTGTTGCATTTTTATTGTACTTTATGCTTCTGGCGTTGACTTCTAAGGCCCTACGGATTCGATCTGGTGGAGCAATGCCTCACAGTTAAATCTAGGATGCCCGAAACGTCGAAATGATCATTACTTTCACACTGATGGCAATTATTCATTCTATATGATGGAAAAACTGTTCCATTTATATTGTATTTTATGCTTCTGGCGTTGAATTCTTAGGCCCTAACTATTCGATCTGGTGGAACAGCGCTCTAGAGTGAAGCCAGGGTTGCCCGGAACGTAGAAATGACCATCACTTTCACACTGGTTGCAATTATTCCTGTTATACGATGGACAAACTGTTGGATTTTTATTGTACATTATGCTTCTGGATTTGACTTCTAAGGCCCTATGTATCCGACCTGGTGGAGCTATGCCTCAGAGTTAAGTGTAGGAGGCCCGAAACGTAGAAATGACATAACTTTCACACTGGTTGCAATTATTCGTTTTATACAATGGAAAAACTGTTGTATTTCTTTTGTATTTTAAGCTTCTGGCGCTGACTTCTTAGGCCGTAACTATTCGATCTGGTGGAGCATCGCCCTAGAGTGAAGCCTAGGTTGCCCGAAACGTAGAAATGACCAGTACTTTCACACTGGTTGCAGTTATTCGTTTTATACAATGGAAAAACTGTCCTATTTATTTTGTATGTTATGCTTCGGGCGCTGACTTCTAAGGCCCTAGCTAAACGATCTGGTGCAGCAACAGCCTAGAGTGAAGCCTAGGTTGCCCGGAACGTAGAAATGACCATAACTATCACACTGGTTGCCATTATTCGTATTATACGATGGAAAAGCTGTTGTATTTATATCGTATTTTATGCTTCTGGCGTTGACTTCTTAGGCCCCAACTATTCCATCTGATGGAGCAACCCCCTATGGTGAAGCCTAGGTTGCCCGGAACGTAGAAATGACCATAACTTTCACACTGGAAACAATTATTCGTTTTATACATGGAACAGCTGTTCTATGTATTTTATATTTTATGCTTTTGGCGTTGACATCTAAGGCCCTAGCTATTCGGTCAGGTGGAGCAACGCCCTTGAGTGAAGCCTAGGCCGCCCGGTACGTAGAAGAGACCATGACTTTCACACTGTTTGCAAATATATATTATATACGATGGAAAATCTGTTGTATTTATGTTGTATTTTATGCTTCTGGCGTTGACTTCTTAGGCCCTAACTATTTGATCTGGTGGAGCACCGCCCTAGAGTGAAGCCTAGGTTGCCCGGAACGCAGAAATGACCATTAGCTTCACACTGGTTGCAATTATTCCTTTTATACGATGGAAAAGCTGCTGTATTTTTATGTATTTTAAGCTTCGGTCGTTGTCTCCTAAGGCCCTAACTACTCGATCTGGTGGAGCAACGCCCTAGAGTGAAGCCCAGGTTGCCCGGAACGTGGAAATGACCATTACTTTCACACTGTTTGCAATTATTCCTGTTATACGATGGAAAAGCTATTGGATTTTTAGTGTATTTTATGCTTCGGGCGTCGACTTCTAAGGCCCTAGCTATTCGATCTGGCGGAGGAACGCCCTAGAGTGAAGCCTAGGTTGCCCGGAACGTAGAAACGACCATTACCTTCACACTGGTTGCAATTATTCCTGTTATACGATGGACAAACTGTTGCATTTTTATTGTACTTTATGCTTCTGGCGTTGACTTCTAAGGCCCTACGGATTCGATCTGGTGGAGCAATGCCTCACAGTTAAATCTAGGATGCCCGAAACGTCGAAATGATCATTACTTTCACACTGATGGCAATTATTCATTCTATATGATGGAAAAACTGTTCCATTTATATTGTATTTTATGCTTCTGGCGTTGAATTCTTAGGCCCTAACTATTCGATCTGGTGGAACAGCGCTCTAGAGTGAAGCCAGGGTTGCCCGGAACGTAGAAATGACCATCACTTTCACACTGGTTGCAATTATTCCTGTTATACGATGGACAAACTGTTGGATTTTTATTGTACATTATGCTTCTGGATTTGACTTCTAAGGCCCTATGTATCCGACCTGGTGGAGCTATGCCTCAGAGTTAAGTGTAGGAGGCCCGAAACGTAGAAATGACATAACTTTCACACTGGTTGCAATTATTCGTTTTATACAATGGAAAAACTGTTGTATTTCTTTTGTATTTTAAGCTTCTGGCGCTGACTTCTTAGGCCGTAACTATTCGATCTGGTGGAGCAACGCCCTAGAGTGAAGCCTAGGTTGCCCGGGAAGTAGAAATGACCATAACAATCACACTGGTTGCAATTATTCCTGTTACACGAAGGAAAAACTGTTGCACCTTTATTGTATTTTATGCTTCTGGCGTTGACTTCTAAGACCGTAGCTACTAGATATGGTGGAGCAACGCCCTAGAGTGACGCCTAGGTTACCCGGAACGTAGAAATGACCATTACTTTCACACTGTTTGCAATTATTCATTTTATACGATGGAAAAAGCTGTTGTATTTATATTGTATTTTATGCTCCTGGCATTGACTTCTAAGGCCGTAGCTATTAGATGTGGTGGAGCAACGCCCTAGAGTGACGCCTAGGTTGACCGGAACGTAGAAATGGCCATTACTTTCACACTGGTTGCTATTATACGTTTTATACGATGGAAAAGCTGTTGTATTTATATTGTGTTTTATGCTTCGAGCGTCGACTTCTAAGGCCCTAACTGCTCGGTCTGGTGGAACAACGCCCTAGAGTGAAGCCTAGGTTGCCCGGAACGTAGAAATGACCAGTACTTTCACACTGGTTGCAGTTATTCGTTTTATACAATGGAACAACTGTTCTATTTATTCTGCATTTTATGCTTCGGGCGTTGACTTCTTAGGCCCTAACTATTCCATCTGGTGGAACAACGCCCTAGGGTGAAGCCTAGGTTGCCCGGAACGTAGAAATGACCAACTCTTTCACACTGGTAGCAATTATTCGTTTTATACATGGAAAAGCTGCTATATATATATTGCATTTTATGCTTCTGGCATTGAATTCTAAGTCCCTAGCTATTCGATCTGGTGGAGCAACGCCCTAGAGTGAAGCCTAGGTTGCACGGAACGAAGAAATGACCATTGCTTTCACAATGTATGCAATTATTCATTTTATTCGGTGGAAAAGCTGTTGTACTTAGATTGTATTTTATTCTTCTGGCGTTGAATTCTAAGTCCCTAGCTATTCGATCTGGTGGAGCAACGCCCTAGACTGAAATCTGGATTAACCGGAACGTAGAAATGACCTGTACTTTCACACTGTTTGCAGTTATTCCTGTTATACTATGGAACAGCTGTTGCAACTTTATTGTATTTTATGCTTCTGGCGTTGACTTCTTAGGCCCTAACTATTCCATCTGGTTGAACAAAGTCCTGTAGTGAAGCGTAGGTTGACCGGAACGTAGAAATGACCATAACTTTCACACTGGTAGCAATTATTCGTTTTATATATGGAAAAACTGTTCTATGTATTTTGTTTTTTATGCTTCAGGCGTTGACTTCTAAGGCCCTACCTATTCGATCTGGCGGAGCAACACCCTACAGTGAAGCCTAGGTTGCTCGGAACGTAGAAATGACCATTACCTTCACACTGTCTGCAATAATTCATTTTATACGATGGCAAAGCTGTTGTATTTATATTGTATTTTATGCTTCTGGCGTTGACTTCTAAGGCCCTATCTCTTCGATTTGGTGGAGCAACGCCTCACAGTTAAGCCTAGGATGCCCGAAACGTCGAAATGGCCATAACTTTCACACTGGTTACAATTATTCGTTTTATACGATGGAAAAGCTGTTGTATTTATATCATACTTTATGCTTCTGGCGTTGACTTCTTAGGTCCCAGCTATTCCATCTGGTAGAACAACGCCCTCTGGTGAAGCCTAGGCTGCCCGGAACGTAGAAATGACCATAACTTTCACACAGGAAGCAATTATTCGTTTTATACATGGAAAAGCTGTCCTATTTATTTTGTATGTTATGCTTCGGGCGCTGACTTCTAAGGCCCTAGCTAAACGATCTGGTGCAGCAACAGCCTAGAGTGAAGCCTAGGTTGCCCGGAACGTAGAAATGACCATAACTATCACACTGGTTGCCATTATTCGTATTATACGATGGAAAAGCTGTTGTATTTATATCGTATTTTATGCTTCTGGCGTTGACTTCTTAGGCCCCAACTATTCCATCTGATGGAGCAACCCCCTATGGTGAAGCCTAGGTTGCCCGGAACGTAGAAATGACCATAACTTTCACACTGGAAACAATTATTCGTTTTATACATGGAACAGCTGTTCTATGTATTTTATATTTTATGCTTTTGGCGTTGACTTCTAAGGCCCTAGCTATTCGGTCAGGTGGAGCAACGCCCTTGAGTGGAGCCTAGGCTGCCCGGTACGTAGAAGTGACCATGACTTTCACACTGTTTGCAAATATATATTATATACGATGGAAAATCTGTTGTATTTATGTTGTATTTTATGCTTCTGGCGTTGACTTCTTAGGTCCTAACTATTTGATCTGGTGGAGCACCGCCCTAGAGTGAAGCCTAGGCCGCCCGGTACGTAGAAGAGACCATGACTTTCACACTGTTTGCAAATATATATTATATACGATGGAAAATCTGTTGTATTTATGTTGTATTTTATGCTTCTGGCGTTGACTTCTTAGGCCCTAACTATTTGATCTGGTGGAGCACCGCCCTAGAGTGAAGCCTAGGTTGCCCGGAACGCAGAAATGACCATTAGCTTCACACTGGTTGCAATTATTCCTTTTATACGATGGAAAAGCTGCTGTATTTTTATGTATTTTAAGCTTCGGTCGTTGTCTCCTAAGGCCCTAACTACTCGATCTGGTGGAGCAGCGCCCTAGAGTGAAGCCCAGGTTGCCCGGAACGTGGAAATGACCATTACTTTCACACTGTTTGCAATTATTCCTGTTATACGATGGAAAAGCTATTGGATTTTTAGTGTATTTTATGCTTCGGGCGTCGACTTCTAAGGCCCTAGCTATTCGATCTGGCGGAGGAACGCCCTAGAGTGAAGCCTAGGTTGCCCGGAACGTAGAAACGACCATTACCTTCACACTGGTTGCAATTATTCCTGTTATACGATGGACAAACTGTTGCATTTTTATTGTACTTTATGCTTCTGGCGTTGACTTCTAAGGCCCTACGGATTCGATCTGGTGGAGCAATGCCTCACAGTTAAATCTAGGATGCCCGAAACGTCGAAATGATCATTACTTTCACACTGATGGCAATTATTCATTCTATATGATGGAAAAACTGTTCCATTTATATTGTATTTTATGCTTCTGGCGTTGAATTCTTAGGCCCTAACTATTCGATCTGGTGGAACAGCGCTCTAGAGTGAAGCCAGGGTTGCCCGGAACGTAGAAATGACCATCACTTTCACACTGGTTGCAATTATTCCTGTTATACGATGGACAAACTGTTGGATTTTTATTGTACATTATGCTTCTGGATTTGACTTCTAAGGCCCTATGTATCCGACCTGGTGGAGCTATGCCTCAGAGTTAAGTGTAGGAGGCCCGAAACGTAGAAATGACATAACTTTCACACTGGTTGCAATTATTCGTTTTATACAATGGAAAAACTGTTGTATTTCTTTTGTATTTTAAGCTTCTGGCGCTGACTTCTTAGGCCGTAACTATTCGATCTGGTGGAGCAACGCCCTAGAGTGAAGCCTAGGTTGCCCGGGAAGTAGAAATGACCATAACAATCACACTGGTTGCAATTATTCCTGTTACACGAAGGAAAAACTGTTGCACCTTTATTGTATTTTATGCTTCTGGCGTTGACTTCTAAGACCGTAGCTACTAGATATGGTGGAGCAACGCCCTAGAGTGACGCCTAGGTTACCCGGAACGTAGAAATGACCATTACTTTCACACTGTTTGCAATTATTCATTTTATACGATGGAAAAAGCTGTTGTATTTATATTGTATTTTATGCTCCTGGCATTGACTTCTAAGGCCGTAGCTATTAGATGTGGTGGAGCAACGCCCTAGAGTGACGCCTAGGTTGACCGGAACGTAGAAATGGCCATTACTTTCACACTGGTTGCTATTATACGTTTTATACGATGGAAAAGCTGTTGTATTTATATTGTGTTTTATGCTTCGAGCGTCGACTTCTAAGGCCCTAACTGCTCGGTCTGGTGGAACAACGCCCTAGAGTGAAGCCTAGGTTGCCCGGAACGTAGAAATGACCAGTACTTTCACACTGGTTGCAGTTATTCGTTTTATACAATGGAACAACTGTTCTATTTATTCTGCATTTTATGCTTCGGGCGTTGACTTCTTAGGCCCTAACTATTCCATCTGGTGGAACAACGCCCTAGGGTGAAGCCTAGGTTGCCCGGAACGTAGAAATGACCAACTCTTTCACACTGGTAGCAATTATTCGTTTTATACATGGAAAAGCTGCTATATATATATTGCATTTTATGCTTCTGGCATTGAATTCTAAGTCCCTAGCTATTCGATCTGGTGGAGCAACGCCCTAGAGTGAAGCCTAGGTTGCACGGAACGAAGAAATGACCATTGCTTTCACAATGTATGCAATTATTCATTTTATTCGGTGGAAAAGCTGTTGTACTTAGATTGTATTTTATTCTTCTGGCGTTGAATTCTAAGTCCCTAGCTATTCGATCTGGTGGAGCAACGCCCTAGACTGAAATCTGGATTAACCGGAACGTAGAAATGACCTGTACTTTCACACTGTTTGCAGTTATTCCTGTTATACTATGGAACAGCTGTTGCAACTTTATTGTATTTTATGCTTCTGGCGTTGACTTCTTAGGCCCTAACTATTCCATCTGGTTGAACAAAGTCCTGTAGTGAAGCGTAGGTTGACCGGAACGTAGAAATGACCATAACTTTCACACTGGTAGCAATTATTCGTTTTATATATGGAAAAACTGTTCTATGTATTTTGTTTTTTATGCTTCAGGCGTTGACTTCTAAGGCCCTACCTATTCGATCTGGCGGAGCAACACCCTACAGTGAAGCCTAGGTTGCTCGGAACGTAGAAATGACCATTACCTTCACACTGTCTGCAATAATTCATTTTATACGATGGCAAAGCTGTTGTATTTATATTGTATTTTATGCTTCTGGCGTTGACTTCTAAGGCCCTATCTCTTCGATTTGGTGGAGCAACGCCTCACAGTTAAGCCTAGGATGCCCGAAACGTCGAAATGGCCATAACTTTCACACTGGTTACAATTATTCGTTTTATACGATGGAAAAGCTGTTGTATTTATATCATACTTTATGCTTCTGGCGTTGACTTCTTAGGTCCCAGCTATTCCATCTGGTAGAACAACGCCCTCTGGTGAAGCCTAGGCTGCCCGGAACGTAGAAATGACCATAACTTTCACACAGGAAGCAATTATTCGTTTTATACATGGAAAAGCTGTCCTATTTATTTTGTATGTTATGCTTCGGGCGCTGACTTCTAAGGCCCTAGCTAAACGATCTGGTGCAGCAACAGCCTAGAGTGAAGCCTAGGTTGCCCGGAACGTAGAAATGACCATAACTATCACACTGGTTGCCATTATTCGTATTATACGATGGAAAAGCTGTTGTATTTATATCGTATTTTATGCTTCTGGCGTTGACTTCTTAGGCCCCAACTATTCCATCTGATGGAGCAACCCCCTATGGTGAAGCCTAGGTTGCCCGGAACGTAGAAATGACCATAACTTTCACACTGGAAACAATTATTCGTTTTATACATGGAACAGCTGTTCTATGTATTTTATATTTTATGCTTTTGGCGTTGACTTCTAAGGCCCTAGCTATTCGGTCAGGTGGAGCAACGCCCTTGAGTGGAGCCTAGGCTGCCCGGTACGTAGAAGTGACCATGACTTTCACACTGTTTGCAAATATATATTATATACGATGGAAAATCTGTTGTATTTATGTTGTATTTTATGCTTCTGGCGTTGACTTCTTAGGTCCTAACTATTTGATCTGGTGGAGCACCGCCCTAGAGTGAAGCCTAGGCCGCCCGGTACGTAGAAGAGACCATGACTTTCACACTGTTTGCAAATATATATTATATACGATGGAAAATCTGTTGTATTTATGTTGTATTTTATGCTTCTGGCGTTGACTTCTTAGGCCCTAACTATTTGATCTGGTGGAGCACCGCCCTAGAGTGAAGCCTAGGTTGCCCGGAACGCAGAAATGACCATTAGCTTCACACTGGTTGCAATTATTCCTTTTATACGATGGAAAAGCTGCTGTATTTTTATGTATTTTAAGCTTCGGTCGTTGTCTCCTAAGGCCCTAACTACTCGATCTGGTGGAGCAACGCCCTAGAGTGAAGCCCAGGTTGCCCGGAACGTGGAAATGACCATTACTTTCACACTGTTTGCAATTATTCCTGTTATACGATGGAAAAGCTATTGGATTTTTAGTGTATTTTATGCTTCGGGCGTCGACTTCTAAGGCCCTAGCTATTCGATCTGGCGGAGGAACGCCCTAGAGTGAAGCCTAGGTTGCCCGGAACGTAGAAACGACCATTACCTTCACACTGGTTGCAATTATTCCTGTTATACGATGGACAAACTGTTGCATTTTTATTGTACTTTATGCTTCTGGCGTTGACTTCTAAGGCCCTACGGATTCGATCTGGTGGAGCAATGCCTCACAGTTAAATCTAGGATGCCCGAAACGTCGAAATGATCATTACTTTCACACTGATGGCAATTATTCATTCTATATGATGGAAAAACTGTTCCATTTATATTGTATTTTATGCTTCTGGCGTTGAATTCTTAGGCCCTAACTATTCGATCTGGTGGAACAGCGCTCTAGAGTGAAGCCAGGGTTGCCCGGAACGTAGAAATGACCATCACTTTCACACTGGTTGCAATTATTCCTGTTATACGATGGACAAACTGTTGGATTTTTATTGTACATTATGCTTCTGGATTTGACTTCTAAGGCCCTATGTATCCGACCTGGTGGAGCTATGCCTCAGAGTTAAGTGTAGGAGGCCCGAAACGTAGAAATGACATAACTTTCACACTGGTTGCAATTATTCGTTTTATACAATGGAAAAACTGTTGTATTTCTTTTGTATTTTAAGCTTCTGGCGCTGACTTCTTAGGCCGTAACTATTCGATCTGGTGGAGCAACGCCCTAGAGTGAAGCCTAGGTTGCCCGGGAAGTAGAAATGACCATAACAATCACACTGGTTGCAATTATTCCTGTTACACGAAGGAAAAACTGTTGCACCTTTATTGTATTTTATGCTTCTGGCGTTGACTTCTAAGACCGTAGCTACTAGATATGGTGGAGCAACGCCCTAGAGTGACGCCTAGGTTACCCGGAACGTAGAAATGACCATTACTTTCACACTGTTTGCAATTATTCATTTTATACGATGGAAAAAGCTGTTGTATTTATATTGTATTTTATGCTCCTGGCATTGACTTCTAAGGCCGTAGCTATTAGATGTGGTGGAGCAACGCCCTAGAGTGACGCCTAGGTTGACCGGAACGTAGAAATGGCCATTACTTTCACACTGGTTGCTATTATACGTTTTATACGATGGAAAAGCTGTTGTATTTATATTGTGTTTTATGCTTCGAGCGTCGACTTCTAAGGCCCTAACTGCTCGGTCTGGTGGAACAACGCCCTAGAGTGAAGCCTAGGTTGCCCGGAACGTAGAAATGACCAGTACTTTCACACTGGTTGCAGTTATTCGTTTTATACAATGGAACAACTGTTCTATTTATTCTGCATTTTATGCTTCGGGCGTTGACTTCTTAGGCCCTAACTATTCCATCTGGTGGAACAACGCCCTAGGGTGAAGCCTAGGTTGCCCGGAACGTAGAAATGACCAACTCTTTCACACTGGTAGCAATTATTCGTTTTATACATGGAAAAGCTGCTATATATATATTGCATTTTATGCTTCTGGCATTGAATTCTAAGTCCCTAGCTATTCGATCTGGTGGAGCAACGCCCTAGAGTGAAGCCTAGGTTGCACGGAACGTAGAAATGACCATTGCTTTCACAATGTATGCAATTATTCATTTTATTCGGTGGAAAAGCTGTTGTACTTAGATTGTATTTTATTCTTCTGGCGTTGAATTCTAAGTCCCTAGCTATTCGATCTGGTGGAGCAACGCCCTAGACTGAAATCTGGATTAACCGGAACGTAGAAATGACCTGTACTTTCACACTGTTTACAGTTATTCCTGTTATACTATGGAACAGCTGTTGCAACTTTATTGTATTTTATGCTTCTGGCGTTGACTTCTTAGGCCCTAACTATTCCATCTGGTTGAACAAAGTCCTGTAGTGAAGCGTAGGTTGACCGGAACGTAGAAATGACCATAACTTTCACACTGGTTGCAATTATTCCTGTTATACGATGGACAAACTGTTGGATTTTTATTGTACATTATGCTTCTGGATTTGACTTCTAAGGCCCTATGTATCCGACCTGGTGGAGCTATGCCTCAGAGTTAAGTGTAGGAGGCCCGAAACGTAGAAATGACATAACTTTCACACTGGTTGCAATTATTCGTTTTATACAATGGAAAAACTGTTGTATTTCTTTTGTATTTTAAGCTTCTGGCGCTGACTTCTTAGGCCGTAACTATTCGATCTGGTGGAGCATCGCCCTAGAGTGAAGCCTAGGTTGCCCGAAACGTAGAAATGACCAGTACTTTCACACTGGTTGCAGTTATTCGTTTTATACAATGGAAAAACTGTTCTATTTATTTTGCATTTTATGCTTCGGGCGCTGACTTCTAAGGCCCTAACTATTCGATCTGGTGGAGCAACGCCCTAGAGTGAAGCCTAGGTTGCCCGGGAAGTAGAAATGACCATAACAATCACACTGGTTGCAATTATTCCTGTTACACGAAGGAAAAACTGTTGCACCTTTATTGTATTTTATGCTTCTGGCGTTGACTTCTAAGACCGTAGCTACTAGATATGGTGGAGCAACGCCCTAGAGTGACGCCTAGGTTACCCGGAACGTAGAAATGACCATTACTTTCACACTGTTTGCAATTATTCATTTTATACGATGGAAAAAGCTGTTGTATTTATATTGTATTTTATGCTCCTGGCATTGACTTCTAAGGCCGTAGCTATTAGATGTGGTGGAGCAACGCCCTAGAGTGACGCCTAGGTTGACCGGAACGTAGAAATGGCCATTACTTTCACACTGGTTGCTATTATACGTTTTATACGATGGAAAAGCTGTTGTATTTATATTGTGTTTTATGCTTCGAGCGTCGACTTCTAAGGCCCTAACTGCTCGGTCTGGTGGAACAACGCCCTAGAGTGAAGCCTAGGTTGCCCGGAACGTAGAAATGACCAGTACTTTCACACTGGTTGCAGTTATTCGTTTTATACAATGGAACAACTGTTCTATTTATTCTGCATTTTATGCTTCGGGCGTTGACTTCTTAGGCCCTAACTATTCCATCTGGTGGAACAACGCCCTAGGGTGAAGCCTAGGTTGCCCGGAACGTAGAAATGACCAACTCTTTCACACTGGTAGCAATTATTCGTTTTATACATGGAAAAGCTGCTATATATATATTGCATTTTATGCTTCTGGCATTGAATTCTAAGTCCCTAGCTATTCGATCTGGTGGAGCAACGCCCTAGAGTGAAGCCTAGGTTGCACGGAACGAAGAAATGACCATTGCTTTCACAATGTATGCAATTATTCATTTTATTCGGTGGAAAAGCTGTTGTACTTAGATTGTATTTTATTCTTCTGGCGTTGAATTCTAAGTCCCTAGCTATTCGATCTGGTGGAGCAACGCCCTAGACTGAAATCTGGATTAACCGGAACGTAGAAATGATCTGTACTTTCACACTGTTTGCAGTTATTCCTGTTATACTATGGAACAGCTGTTGCAACTTTATTGTATTTTATGCTTCTGGCGTTGACTTCTTAGGCCCTAACTATTCCATCTGGTTGAACAAAGTCCTGTAGTGAAGCGTAGGTTGACCGGAACGTAGAAATGACCATAACTTTCACACTGGTAGCAATTATTCGTTTTATATATGGAAAAACTGTTCTATGTATTTTGTTTTTTATGCTTCAGGCGTTGACTTCTAAGGCCCTACCTATTCGATCTGGCGGAGCAACACCCTACAGTGAAGCCTAGGTTGCTCGGAACGTAGAAATGACCATTACCTTCACACTGTCTGCAATAATTCATTTTATACGATGGCAAAGCTGTTGTATTTATATTGTATTTTATGCTTCTGGCGTTGACTTCTAAGGCCCTATCTCTTCGATTTGGTGGAGCAACGCCTCACAGTTAAGCCTAGGATGCCCGAAACGTCGAAATGGCCATAACTTTCGCACTGGTTACAATTATTCGTTTTATACGATGGAAAAGCTGTTGTATTTATATCATACTTTATGCTTCTGGCGTTGACTTCTTAGGTCCCAGCTATTCCATCTGGTAGAACAACGCCCTCTGGTGAAGCCTAGGCTGCCCGGAACGTAGAAATGACCATAACTTTCACACAGGAAGCAATTATTCGTTTTATACATGGAAAAGCTGTCCTATTTATTTTGTATGTTATGCTTCGGGCGCTGACTTCTAAGGCCCTAGCTAAACGATCTGGTGCAGCAACAGCCTAGAGTGAAGCCTAGGTTGCCCGGAACGTAGAAATGACCATAACTATCACACTGGTTGCCATTATTCGTATTATACGATGGAAAAGCTGTTGTATTTATATCGTATTTTATGCTTCTGGCGTTGACTTCTTAGGACCCAACTATTCCATCTGATGGAGCAACCCCCTATGGTGAAGCCTAGGTTGCCCGGAACGTAGAAATGACCATAACTTTCACACTGGAAACAATTATTCGTTTTATACATGGAACAGCTGTTCTATGTATTTTATATTTTATGCTTTTGGCGTTGACTTCTAAGGCCCTAGCTATTCGGTCAGGTGGAGCAACGCCCTTGAGTGGAGCCTAGGCTGCCCGGTACGTAGAAGTGACCATGACTTTCACACTGTTTGCAAATATATATTATATACGATGGAAAATCTGTTGTATTTATGTTGTATTTTATGCTTCTGGCGTTGTCTTCTTAGGTCCTAACTATTTGATCTGGTGGAGCACCGCCCTAGAGTGAAGCCTAGGCCGCCCGGTACGTAGAAGAGACCATGACTTTCACACTGTTTGCAAATATATATTATATACGATGGAAAATCTGTTGTATTTATGTTGTATTTTATGCTTCTGGCGTTGACTTCTTAGGCCCTAACTATTTGATCTGGTGGAGCACCGCCCTAGAGTGAAGCCTAGGTTGCCCGGAACGCAGAAATGACCATTAGCTTCACACTGGTTGCAATTATTCCTTTTATACGATGGAAAAGCTGCTGTATTTTTATGTATTTTAAGCTTCGGTCGTTGTCTCCTAAGGCCCTAACTACTCGATCTGGTGGAGCAACGCCCTAGAGTGAAGCCCAGGTTGCCCGGAACGTGGAAATGACCATTACTTTCACACTGTTTGCAATTATTCCTGTTATACGATGGAAAAGCTATTGGATTTTTAGTGTATTTTATGCTTCGGGCGTCGACTTCTAAGGCCCTAGCTATTCGATCTGGCGGAGGAACGCCCTAGAGTGAAGCCTAGGTTGCCCGGAACGTAGAAACGACCATTACCTTCACACTGGTTGCAATTATTCCTGTTATACGATGGACAAACTGTTGCATTTTTATTGTACTTTATGCTTCTGGCGTTGACTTCTAAGGCCCTACGGATTCGATCTGGTGGAGCAATGCCTCACAGTTAAATCTAGGATGCCCGAAACGTCGAAATGATCATTACTTTCACACTGATTGCAATTATTCATTCTATATGATGGAAAAACTGTTCCATTTATATTGTATTTTATGCTTCTGGCGTTGAATTCTTAGGCCCTAACTATTCGATCTGGTGGAACAGCGCTCTAGAGTGAAGCCAGGGTTGCCGGGAACGTAGAAATGACCATCACTTTCACACTGGTTGCAATTATTCCTGTTATACGATGGACAAACTGTTGGATTTTTATTGTACATTATGCTTCTGGATTTGACTTCTAAGGCCCTATGTATCCGACCTGGTGGAGCTATGCCTCAGAGTTAAGTGTAGGAGGCCCGAAACGTAGAAATGACATAACTTTCACACTGGTTGCAATTATTCGTTTTATACAATGGAAAAACTGTTGTATTTCTTTTGTATTTTAAGCTTCTGGCGCTGACTTCTTAGGCCGTAACTATTCGATCTGGTGGAGCAACGCCCTAGAGTGAAGCCTAGGTTGCCCGGGAAGTAGAAATGACCATAACAATCACACTGGTTGCAATTATTCCTGTTACACGAAGGAAAAACTGTTGCACCTTTATTGTATTTTATGCTTCTGGCGTTGACTTCTAAGACCGTAGCTACTAGATATGGTGGAGCAACGCCCTAGAGTGACGCCTAGGTTACCCGGAACGTAGAAATGACCATTACTTTCACACTGTTTGCAATTATTCATTTTATACGATGGAAAAAGCTGTTGTATTTATATTGTATTTTATGCTCCTGGCATTGACTTCTAAGGCCGTAGCTATTAGATGTGGTGGAGCAACGCCCTAGAGTGACGCCTAGGTTGACCGGAACGTAGAAATGGCCATTACTTTCACACTGGTTGCTATTATACGTTTTATACGATGGAAAAGCTGTTGTATTTATATTGTGTTTTATGCTTCGAGCGTCGACTTCTAAGGCCCTAACTGCTCGGTCTGGTGGAACAACGCCCTAGAGTGAAGCCTAGGTTGCCCGGAACGTAGAAATGACCAGTACTTTCACACTGGTTGCAGTTATTCGTTTTATACAATGGAACAACTGTTCTATTTATTCTGCATTTTATGCTTCGGGCGTTGACTTCTTAGGCCCTAACTATTCCATCTGGTGGAACAACGCCCTAGGGTGAAGCCTAGGTTGCCCGGAACGTAGAAATGACCAACTCTTTCACACTGGTAGCAATTATTCGTTCTATACATGGAAAAGCTGCTATATATATATTGCATTTTATGCTTCTGGCATTGAATTCTAAGTCCCTAGCTATTCGATCTGGTGGAGCAACGCCCTAGAGTGAAGCCTAGGTTGCACGGAACGTAGAAATGACCATTGCTTTCACAATGTATGCAATTATTCATTTTATTCGGTGGAAAAGCTGTTGTACTTAGATTGTATTTTATTCTTCTGGCGTTGAATTCTAAGTCCCTAGCTATTCGATCTTGTGGAGCAACGCCCTAGACTGAAATCTGGATTAACCGGAACGTAGAAATGACCTGTACTTTCACACTGTTTGCAGTTATTCCTGTTATACTATGGAACAGCTGTTGCAACTTTATTGTATTTTATGCTTCTGGCGTTGACTTCTTAGGCCCTAACTATTCCATCTGGTTGAACAAAGTCCTGTAGTGAAGCGTAGGTTGACCGGAACGTAGAAATGACCATAACTTTCACACTGGTAGCAATTATTCGTTTTATATATGGAAAAACTGTTCTATGTATTTTGTTTTTTATGCTTCAGGCGTTGACTTCTAAGGCCCTACCTATTCGATCTGGCGGAGCAACACCCTACAGTGAAGCCTAGGTTGCTCGGAACGTAGAAATGACCATTACCTTCACATTGTTTGCAATAATTCATTTTATACGATGGCAAAGCTGTTGTATTTATATTGTATTTTATGCTTCTGGCGTTGACATCTAAGGCCCTATCTCTTCGATTTGGTGGAGCAACGCCTCACAGTTAAGCCTAGGATGCCCGAAACGTCGAAATGGCCATAACTTTCGCACTGGTTACAATTATTCGATTTATACGATGGAAAAGCTGTTGTATTTATATCTTATTTTATGCTTCTGGAGTTGACTTCTTAGGTCCCAGCTATTCCATCTGGTAGAACAACGCCCTCTGGTGAAGCCTAGGCTGCCCGGAACGTAGAAATGACCATTACTTTCACACTGTTTGCAAATATACATTATATACGATGGAAAGGCTGTTGTATTTATGTTGTATTTTATGCTTCTGGCTTTGACTTCTTAGGCCCTAACTATTTGATCTGGTGGAGCACCGCCCTAGAGTGAAGCCTAGGTTGCCTGGAACGTAGAAATGACCATAAATTTCACACTGGTAGCAATTATTCGTTTTATACGATGGAAAAACTGTTTTATTTATTTTGTATTTTATGCTTCGGGCGTTGACTTCTAAGGCCCTAACTGTTTGATCTGGTGGAGCACCGCCCTAGAGTGAAGCCTAGGCCGCTCGGAACGTAGAAATGACCATAACTTTCACACTGGTTTCTATTATTCGTTTTATACGATGGAAAAACTGTTATATATATATTGTATTTTATGCTTCTGGCGTTGACTTCTTAGGCCCGAACTATTCGATCTGGTGCAACAACGCCCTAGAGTGAAGCCTAGGTTGCCTGGAACGTAGAAATGACCATCACTTTCACACGGGTTGCAATTATTCCTGTTATAGGATGGAAAGACCGTTGTATTTTTATTGTATTTTATACATCAGGCGTTGACTTCTGTGGCCGTAGCTATTCGATGTGGTGGTAGAACGCCATAGAGTGAAGCCTAGGTTGCCCGGAAAGTAGAAATGACCATAAGTTTCATACTGGTTGCAATTATTCGTTTTATACGATGGAAAAACTGTTGTATTTATTTGTATTTTATGCTCCTGGCGTTCACTTCTTAGGCCCTAACTATTCGATCTGGTGGAACAACGCCCTAGGGTGAAGCCTAGGTTGCCCGGAACGTGGAAAAGACCATAACTTTTACACTGGTAGCATTTATTCGTTTTATACAATGGAAAAACCGTTCTATTTATTTTGTATTTTATGCTTCGGGCGTTGACATCTAAGGCCCTAACAATACGATCTGGTGGAGCAACGCCCTAGAGTGAAGCCTACGTTGCCCGGAACGTAGAAATGACCATAACTTTCACACTGGTTGCTATCATTCGTTTTATATGATGGAAAAACTGTTCCATTTATATTGTATTTTATGCTTCTGGCGTTGACTTCTTAGGCCCTAACTATTCGATCTGGCGGAACAACGCTCTAGAGTCAAGCCAGGGTTGCCCGGAACGTAGAAATGACCATCACTTTCACACTGGTAGCAATTACTCCTGTTATACGATGGACAAACTGTTGGATTTTTATTCTACATTATGCTTCTGGATTTGGCTTCTAAGGCCCTATGTATCCGACCTGGTGGAGCTATGCCTCAGAGTTAAGTGTAGGAGGCCCGAAACGTAGAAATGACATAACTTTCACACTGGTTGCAATTATTCGTTTTATACAATGGAAAAACTGTTGTATTTCTTTTGTATTTTAAGCTTCTGGCGCTGACTTCTAAGGCCCTAACTGTTTGACCTGGTGGAGCACCGCCCTAGAGTGAAGCCTAGGTTGCCCGGAACGTAGAATTTACCATAACTCTCACAGTGGTTGCAATTATTCGTTCTATACAATGGAAAACTATTGTATTTATATTGTATTTAACGCTTCTGGCGTTGACTTCTAAGGCCCTAACCGTTCGATCTGGTGGAGCAACGCCCTAGAGTGAAGCCTAGGTTTCCTAGAACGTAGAAATGACCATTACCTTCACGCTTGCGGCAATTATTCCTGTTAAACGGTGGAAAAACTGTTGCATCTTTATTGTATTTTATGCTTCTGGCGCTGACTTCTAAGGCCGTAACTATCCGATCTGGTGGAGCAACGGCCTAGGGTGAAGCCTAGGTTGACCGGACCGTAGAAATGACCATTACTTTCACACTGTTTGCAAATATACATTATATACGATGGAAAAACTGCTGTACTCATATTGTATTTTATTCTTATGGCGTTGAATTCTAAGTCCCTAGCTATTCGATCTGGTGGAGCAACGCCCTAGAGTGAAACCTAGGCTACCCGGAACGTAGAAATGACCAGTACTTTCATACTGTCTGCAGTTATTCCTGTTATACGATGGAAAAACTTTTGCATCTTTATTGTATTTTATGCTTTTGGCGTTGACTTCTAAGGCCCTAGCTATTCGGTCAGGTGGAGCAACGCCCTTGAGTGGAGCCTAGGCTGCCCGGTACGTAGAAGTGACCATGACTTTCACACTGTTTGCAAATATATATTATGTACGATGGAAAATCTGTTGTATTTATGTTGTATTTTATGCTTCTGGCGTTGACTTCTTAGAACCTAACTATTTGTTCTGGTGGAGCACCGCCCTAGAGTGAAGCCTAGGTTGCCCGGAACGCAGAAATGACCATTAGCCTCACACTGGTTGCAATTATTCCTTTTATACGATGGAAAAGCTGCTGTATTTTTATGTATTTTAAGCTTCGGTCGTTGTCTCCTAAGGCCCTAACTACTCGATCTGGTGGAGCAACGCCCTAGAGTGAAGCCCAGGTTGCCCGGAACGTGGAAATGACCATTACTTTCACACTGTTTGCAATTATTCCTGTTATACGATGGAAAAGCTATTGGATTTTTAGTGTATTTTATGCTTCGGGCGTCGACTTCTAAGGCCCTAGCTATTCGATCTGGCGGAGGAACGCCCTAGAGTGAAGCCTAGGTTGCCCGGAACGTAGAAACGACCATTACCTTCACACTGGTTGCAATTATTCCTGTTATACGATGGAAGGACTGTTGTATTTTTATTGTATTTTATGCTTCTGGCGTTGACTTCTTAGGCCCTAACTATTCGATCTGGCTGAGCAACGCCCTAGAGTGAAACCTAGGATGCCCGGAACGTAGAAATGACAATGTCTTTCACACTGGTTGCAATTATTCCTGTTATACGATGGAAATATTGTTGTATTTTTATTGTATTTTATGCTTCAGGCGTTGTCTTCTAAGGTCATAGGTATTCGACGTGGTGGAGCAACGCCCTAGAGTGAAGCCTAGGTTGCCCGGAACATAGAAATGACCATCACCTTCAGCCTGGTTGCAATTGTTCCTGTTATACGACGGAAAAACCGTTCTATTTTTATCGTATTTCATGCTTCGGGCGTTGACTTCTAAGGCCCTAGCTATTCGTTCTGGTAGAGCAACGCCCTAGAGTGAAGCCTAGGTGGCCCGAAACGTAGAAATGACCATTACTTTCACACTGTTTGCAAATATTCATTTTATACAATGGAAAAGCTGTTGTATTTATATTGTATTTTATGCTTTGGGCGTTGACTTCTAAGGCCCTAATTATTCGATCTGATGGAGCAACTCCCTAAAGTGAAGCCTAGGTTGCCCGAAACGTAGAAACGGCCATTACTTTCACACTGGTTGCAATTAATCGTTTCATACGATGGAAAAGCTGTTGTATTTATATTGTATTTTCTGCTTGTGGCGTTGACTTCTAAGGTCCGAGCTGTTCGATCTGGTAGAGCAACGCGCTAGAGTGAAGCCTAGGTGGCCCGAAACGTAGAAATGACCATTACTATCACACTGTTTGCAAATATCCATTTTATACAATGGAAAAGCTGTTGTATTTATATTGTATTTTATGCTTTGGGCGTTGACTTCTAAGGCCCTAATTATTCGATCTGATTGAGCAACTCCCTAAAGTGAAGCCTAGGTTGCCCGAAACGTAGAAACGGCCATTACTTTCACACTGGTTGCAATTAATCGTTTCATACGATGGAAAAACTGTTATATATATATTGTATTTTATGCTTCTGGCGTTGACTTCTTAGGCCCGAACTATTCGATCTGGTGCAACAACGCCCTAGAGTGAAGCCTAGGTTGCCTGGAACGTAGAAATGACCATCACTTTCACACGGGTTGCAATTATTCCTGTTACAGGATGGAAAGACCGTTGTATTTTTATTGTATTTTATACATCAGGCGTTGACTTCTGTGGCCGTAGCTATTCGATGTGGTGGTAGAACGTCATAGAGTGAAGCCTAGGTTGCCCGGAAAGTAGAAATGACCATAAGTTTCATACTGGTTGCAATTATTCGTTTTATACGATGGAAAAACGGTTGTATTTATTTGTATTTTATGCTTCTGGCGTTCACTTCTTAGGCCCTAACTATTCGATCTGGTGGAACAACGCCCTAGGGTGATGCCTAGGTTGCCCGGAACGTGGAAAAGACCATAACTTTTACACTGGTAGCATTTATTCGTTTTATACAATGGAAAAACCGTTCTATTTATTTTGTATTTTATGCTTCGGGCGTTGACATCTAAGGCCCTAACAATACGATCTGGTGGAGCAACGCCCTAGAGTGAAGCCTACGTTGCCCGGAACGTAGAAATGACCATAACTTTCACACTGGTTGCTATCATTCGTTTTATGTGATGGAAAAACTGTTGTATTTATATTGTATTTTATGCTTCTGGCGTTCACTTCTTAGGCCCTAACTGTTCGATCTGCTGGAACAACGGCCTAGGGTGAAGCCTAGGTTGCCCGAGACGTAGAAATGACCATGACTTTTACACTGGTAGCAATTATTCGTTTTATACAATGGAAAAACTGTTCTATTTATTTTGTATTTAATGCTTCGGGCGTTGACTTCTAAGGCCCTAACTGTTTGTTCTGGTGGATCACCGCCCTAGAGTGAAGCCTAGGCCGCTCGGAACGTAGTAATGACGTTAACTTTCATAGTGGTTGCAATTATTCGTTTTATACGATGGAAAAACTGTTGTATTTATACTGTATTTTACGCATCTGGCGTTGACTTCTAAGGCACTAACTATTCGATCTAGTGGATCAACGCCCTAGAGTGAAGGCTAGGATGCCCGGTACGTAGAAATGACCATCACTCTCAAACTGGTTGCAATTATTCCTGTTATATGATGGAAAAACTGTTGTATTTTTATTGCATTTTATGCTTCGGGCATTGACTTCTAAGGCCCTAACTATTCAATCTGTTGGAGCAATGCCCTAGGGTGAAGCCTAGGTTGCCCCGAAAATATAAATGACCATAAGTTTCATACTGGTTGCAATTATTCGTTTTATACGATGGAAAAACTGTTGTATTTATACTGTATTTTATGCTTCTGGCGTTCACTTCTTAGGCCCGAACTATTCGATCTGGTGGAACAACGGCCGAGGGTCAAGCCTAGGTTGCCCGGAACGTAGAAATGACCATAACTTTTACACTGGTAGCAATTATTCGTTTTATACAATGGAAAAACTGTTCTATTTATTTTGTATTTAATGCTTCGGGCGTTGGCTTCTAAAGCCCTAACTGTTTGATCTGGTGGAGCAACGCCCTAGAGTGAAGCCTAGGTCGCCCGGAACGTAGAATTTACCATAACTCTCACAGTGGTTGCAATTATTCGTTCTATACAATGGAAAACTGTTGTATTTATATTGTATTTAACGCTTCTGTCGTTGACTTCTAAGGCCCTAACCGTTCGATCTGGTGGAGCAACGCCCTAGAGTGAAGCCTAGGTTTCCTAGAACGTAGAAATGACCATTACCTTCACGCTTGCGGCAATTATTCCTGTTAAACGGTGGAAAAACTGTTGCATCTTTATTGTATTTTATGCTTCTGGCGCTGACTTCTAAGGCCGTAACTATCCGATCTGGTGGAGCAATGGCCTAGAGTGAAGCCTAGGTTGGCCGGACCGTAGAAATGACCATTACTTTCACACTGTTTGCAAATATACATTATATACGATGGAAAAACTGTTGTACTCATATTGTATTTTATTCTTATGGCGTTGAATTCTAAGTCCCTAGTTATTCGATCTGGTGGAGCAACGCCCTAGAGTGAAACCTAGGCTACCCGGAACGTAGAAATGAACAGTACTTTCACACTGGTTGCAGTTATTCGTTTTATACAATGGAACAACTGTTCTATTTATTTTGCATTTTATGCTTCGGGCGCTGACTTCTAAGGCCCTAACTATTCGATCTGGGGGCGCAACGCCCTAGAGTGAAGCCAAGGTTGCCCGGGAAGTAGAAATGACCATAACAATCACACTGGTTGCAATTATTCCTGTTACACGAAGGAAAAACTGTTGTACCTTTATTGTATTTTATGCTTCTGGCGTTGACTTCATAGGCCCTAACTATTCGATCTGGTGGAGCAACGTCCTAGAGTGAAGGCTAGGTTGCTCGGAACGTAGAAATGACCATTACTTTCACACTGGTTGCCATTATTCGTTTTCTACGATGGAAAAGGTGTTGTATTTGTATCGTATTTTATGCTTCTGGCGTTGACTTCTTAGGCCCTAACTATACCATCTGGTGGAACAACGCCCTAGGGTCAAGCCTAGGTTGCCCGGAACGTAGAAATGACCATAACGTTCACACTGGTAGCAATTATTCGTCTTACACATGGAAAAACTGTTCTATTTTTTTGTATTTTATGCTTCGGGCGTTGGCTTCTGAGGCCCTAGCTATTCGATCTGGTGGAGCAACGCCCTAGAGTGAAGCCTAGGTTGCCCGGAACGTAGAAATGACCAGTACTTTCACACTGGTTGCAGTTATTCGTTTTATACAATGGAACAACTGTTCTATTTATTTTGCATTTTATGCTTCGGGCGTTGACTTCTTAGGCCCTAACTATTCCATCTGGTGGAACAACGCCCTAGGGTGAAGCCTAGGTTGCCCGGAACGTAGAAATGACCAACTCTTTCACACTGGTAGCAATTATTCGTCTTATACATGGAAAAGCTGTTATATATATATTGCATTTTATGCTTCTGGCATTGAATTCTAAGTCCCTAGCTATTCGATCTGGTGGAGCAACGACCTAGAGTGAGGCCTAGGTTGCACGGAACGTAGAAATGACCATTGCTTTCACAATGTATGCAATTATTCATTTTATTCGGTGGAAAAGCTGTTGTACTTAGATTGTATTTTATTCTTCTGGCGTTGAATTCTAAGTCCCTAGCTATTCGATCTGGTGGAGCAACGCCCTACACTGAAATCTGGATTAACCGGAACGTAGAAATGACCTGTACTTTCACACTGTTTGCAGTTATTCCTGTTATACGATGGAACAGCTGTTGCAACTTTATTGTATTTTATGCTTCTAGCGTTGACTTCTTAGGCCCTAACTATTCCATCTGGTTGAACAAAGTCGTGTAGTGAAGCCTAGGTTGACCGGAACGTAGAAATGACCATAACTTTCACACTGGTAGCAATTATTCGTTTTATACATGGAAAAAGTGTTCTATTTATTTCGTTTTTTATGCTTCTGGCGTTGACTTCTAAGGCCCTACCTATTCGATCAGGCGGAGCAACACCCTACAGTGAAGCCTAGGTTGCTCGGAACGTAGAAATGACCATTACCTTCACACTGTTTGCAATAATTCATTTTATACGATGGCAAAGCTGTTGTATTTATATTGTATTTTATGCTTCTGGCGTTGACTTCTAAGGCCCTATCTCTTCGATTTGGTGGAGCAATGCCTCACAGTTAAGCCTAGGATGCCCGAAACGTCGAAATGGCCATAACCTTCGCACTGGTTACAATTATTCGTTTTATACGATGGAAAAGCTGTTGTATTTATATCTTATTTTATGCTTCTGGCGTTGACTTCTTAGGTCCCAGCTATTCCATCTGGTAGAACAACGCCCTCTGGTGAAGCCTAGGCTGCCCGGAACGTAGAAATGACCATAACTTTCACACAGGAAGCAATTATTCGTTTCATACATGGAAAAGCTGTCCTATTTATTTTGTATGTTATGCTTCGGGCGCTGAGTTCTAAGGCCCTAGCTATTCGATCTGGTGGAGCAACAGCCTAGAGTGTAGCCTAGGTTGCCCGGAACGTAGAAATGACCATAACTTTCACACTGGTTGCCATTATTCGTATTATACGATGGAAAAGCTGTTGTATTTATATCGTATTTTATGCTTCTGGCGTTGACTTCTTAGGCCCCAATTATTCCATCTGATGGAGCAACCCCCTATGGTGAAGCCTAGGTTGCCCGGAACGTAGAAATGACCATAACTTTCACACTGGAAACAATTATTCGTTTTATACAATGGAAAAACTGTTCTATTTATTTTGAATTTAATGCTTCGGGCGTTGGCTTCTAAGGCCCTAACTGTTTGATCTGGTGGAGCAACGCCCTAGAGTGAAGCCTAGGTTGCCCGGAACGTAAAATTTACCATAACTCTCACAGTGGTTGCAATTACTCGTTCTATACAATGGAAAACTGTTGTATTTATATTGTATTTAACGCTTCTGGCCTTGACTTCTAAGGCCCTAACCGTTCGATCTGGTGGAGCAACGCCCTAGAGTGAAGCCTAGGTTTCCTAGAACGTAGAAATGACCATTGCCTTCACGCTTGCGGCAATTATTCCTGTTAAACGGTGGAAAAACTGTTGCATCTTTCTTGTATTTTATGCTTCTGGCGCTGACTTCTAAGGCCGTAACTATCCGATCTGGTGGAGCAACGGCCTAGGGTGAAGCCTAGGTTGGCCGGACCGTGGAAATGACCATTACTTTCACACTGTTTGCAAATATACATTATATACGATGGAAAAACTGTTGTACTCATATTGTATTTTATTCTTATGGCGTTGAATTCTAAGTCGCTAGCTATTCGATCTGGTGGAGCAACGCCCTAGAGTGAAAGCTAGGCTACCCAGAACGTAGAAATGACCAGTACTTTCATACTGTCTGCAGTTATTCCTGTTATACGATGGAAAAACTTTTGCATCTTTATTGTATTTTATGCTTTTGGCGTTGACTTCTAAGGCCCTAGCTATTCGATCAGGTGGAGCAACGCCCTAGAGTGGAGCCTAGGTTGCCCGGTACGTAGAAATGACCATTACTTTCACACTGTTTGCAAATATACATTATATACGATGGAAAGGCTGTTGTATTTATGTTGTATTTTATGCTTCTGGCTTTGACTTCTTAGGCCCTAACTATTTGATCTGGTGGAGCACCGCCCTAGAGTGAAGCCTAGGTTGCCTGGAACGTAGAAATGACCATAAATTTCACACTGGTAGCAATTATTCGTTTTATACGATGGAAAAACTGTTTTATTTATTTTGTATTTTATGCTTCGGGCGTTGACTTCTAAGGCCCTAACTGTTTGATCTGGTGGAGCACCGCCCTAGAGTGAAGCCTAGGCCGCTCGGAACGTAGAAATGACCATAACTTTCACACTGGTTTCTATTATTCGTTTTATACGATGGAAAAACTGTTATATATATATTGTATTTTATGCTTCTGGCGTTGACTTCTTAGGCCCGAACTATTCGATCTGGTGCAACAACGCCCTAGAGTGAAGCCTAGGTTGCCTGGAACGTAGAAATGACCATCACTTTCACACGGGTTGCAATTATTCCTGTTATAGGATGGAAAGACCGTTGTATTTTCATTGTATTTTATACATCAGGCGTTGACTTCTGTGGCCGTAGCTATTCGATGTGGTGGTAGAACGCCATAGAGTGAAGCCTAGGTTGCCCGGAAAGTAGAAATGACCATAAGTTTCATACTGGTTGCAATTATTCGTTTTATACGATGGAAAAACTGTTGTATTTATTTGTATTTTATGCTCCTGGCGTTCACTTCTTAGGCCCTAACTATTCGATCTGGTGGAACAACGCCCTAGGGTGAAGCCTAGGTTGCCCGGAACGTGGAAAAGACCATAACTTTTACACTGGTAGCATTTATTCGTTTTATACAATGGAAAAACCGTTCTATTTATTTTGTATTTTATGCTTCGGGCGTTGACATCTAAGGCCCTAACAATACGATCTGGTGGAGCAACGCCCTAGAGTGAAGCCTACGTTGCCCGGAACGTAGAAATGACCATAACTTTCACACTGGTTGCTATCATTCGTTTTATGTGATGGAAAAACTGTTCCATTTATATTGTATTTTATGCTTCTGGCGTTGACTTCTTAGGCCCTAACTATTCGATCTGGCGGAACAACGCTCTAGAGTGAAGCCAGGGTTGCCCGGAACGTAGAAATGACCATCACTTTCACACTGGTAGCAATTATTCCTGTTATACGATGGACAAACTGTTGGATTTTTATTCTACATTATGCTTCTGGATTTGACTTCTAAGGCCCTATGTACCCGACCTGGTGGAGCTATGCCTCAGAGTTAAGTGTAGGAGGCCCGAAACGTAGAAATGACATAACTTTCACACTGGTTGCAATTATTCGTTTTATACAATGGAAAAACTGTTGTATTTCTTTTGTATTTTAAGCTTCTGGCGCTGACTTCTAAGGCCCTAACTGTTTGACCTGGTGGAGCACCGCCCTAGAGTGAAGCCTAGGTTGCCCGGAACGTAGAATTTACCATAACTCTCACAGTGGTTGCAATTATTCGTTCTATACAATGGAAAACTATTGTATTTATATTGTATTTAACGCTTCTGGCGTTGACTTCTAAGGCCCTAACCGTTCGATCTGGTGGAGCAACGCCCTAGAGTGAAGCCTAGGTTTCCTAGAACGTAGAAATGACCATTACCTTCACGCTTGCGGCAATTATTCCTGTTAAACGGTGGAAAAACTGTTGCATCTTTATTGTATTTTATGCTTCTGGCGCTGACTTCTAAGGCCGTAACTATCCGATCTGGTGGAGCAACGGCCTAGGGTGAAGCCTAGGTTGACCGGACCGAAGAAATGACCATTACTTTCACACTGTTTGCAAATATACATTATATACGATGGAAAAACTGCTGTACTCATATTGTATTTTATTCTTGTGGCGTTGAATTCTAAGTCCCTAGCTATTCGATCTGGTGGAGCAACGCCCTAGAGTGAAACCTAGGCTACCCGGAACGTAGAAATGACCAGTACTTTCATACTGTCTGCAGTTATTCCTGTTATACGATGGAAAAACTTTTGCATCTTTATTGTATTTTATGCTTTTGGCGTTGACTTCTAAGGCCCTAGCTATTCGGTCAGGTGGAGCAACGCCCTTGAGTGGAGCCTAGGCTGCCCGGTACGTAGAAGTGACCATGACTTTCACACTGTTTGCAAATATATATTATGTACGATGGAAAATCTGTTGTATTTATGTTGTATTTTATGCTTCTGGCGTTGACTTCTTAGGACCTAACTATTTGATCTGGTGGAGCACCGCCCTAGAGTGAAGCCTAGGTTGCCCGGAACGCAGAAATGACCATTAGCCTCACACTGGTTGCAATTATTCCTTTTATACGATGGAAAAGCTGCTGTATTTTTATGTATTTTAAGCTTCGGTCGTTGTCTCCTAAGGCCCTAACTACTCGATCTGGTGGAGCAACGCCCTAGAGTGAAGCCCAGGTTGCCCGGAACGTGGAAATGACCATTACTTTCACACTGTTTGCAATTATTCCTGTTATACGATGGAAAAGCTATTGGATTTTTAGTGTATTTTATGCTTCGGGCGTCGACTTCTAAGGCCCTAGCTATTCGATCTGGCGGAGGAACGCCCTAGAGTGAAGCCTAGGTTGCCCGGAACGTAGAAACGACCATTACCTTCACACTGGTTGCAATTATTCCTGTTATACGATGGAAGGACTGTTGTATTTTTATTGTATTTTATGCTTCTGGCGTTGACTTCTTAGGCCCTAACTATTCGATCTGGCTGAGCAACGCCCTAGAGTGAAACCTAGGATGCCCGGAACGTAGAAATGACAATGTCTTTCACACTGGTTGCAATTATTCCTGTTATACGATGGAAATATTGTTGTATTTTTATTGTATTTTATGCCTCAGGCGTTGTCTTCTAAGGTCATAGGTATTCGACGTGGTGGAGCAACGCCCTAGAGTGAAGCCTAGGTTGCCCGGAACGTAGAAATGACCATCACCTTCAGCCTGGTTGCAATTGTTCCTGTTATACGACGGAAAAACCGTTCTATTTTTATCGTATTTCATGCTTCGGGCGTTGACTTCTAAGGCCCTAGCTATTCGTTCTGGTAGAGCAACGCCCTAGAGTGAAGCCTAGGTGGCCCGAAACGTAGAAATGACCATTACTTTCACACTGTTTGCAAATATTTATTTTATACAATGGAAAAGCTGTTGTATTTATATTGTATTTTATGCTTTGGGCGTTGACTTCTAAGGCCCTAATTATTCGATCTGATGGAGCAACTCCCTAAAGTGAAGCCTAGGTTGCCCGAAACGTAGAAACGGCCATTACTTTCACACTGGTTGCAATTAATCGTTTCATACGATGGAAAAGCTGTTGTATTTATATTGTATTTTCTGCTTGTGGCGTTGACTTCTAAGGTCCGAGCTGTTCGATCTGGTAGAGCAACGCCCTAGAGTGAAGCCTAGGTGGCCCGAAACGTAGAAATGACCATTACTATCACACTGTTTGCAAATATCCATTTTATACAATGGAAAAGCTGTTGTATTTATATTGTATTTTATGCTTTGGGCGTTGACTTCTAAGGCCCTAATTATTCGATCTGATGGAGCAACTCCCTAAAGTGAAGCCTAGGTTGCCCGAAACGTAGAAACGGCCATTACTTTCACACTGGTTGCAATTAATCGTTTCATACGATGGAAAAGCTGTTGTATTTATATTGTATTTTCTGCTTGTGGCGTTGACTTCTAAGGTCCGAGCTGTTCGATCTGGTTGGGCAACGTACAAGAATTAAGTCTAGGATGCCCGGAACGTGGAAATGACCATTGCTTTCACACTGTTTGCAATTATTCCTGTTATACGATGGAAAAAGTATTGGATTTTTAGTGTATTTTATGCTTCTGGCGTTGACTTCTAAGGCCGTATCTATCCGATGTGGTGGAGCAACGCCCTAGAGTGAAGCCTACATTGCCCAGGAACGTAGAAATGACCATTACTTCCACATTGGTTGCAATTATTCCTGTTATACGATGGAAGGATTGTTGTATTTTTATTGTATTTTATGCTTCTGGCGTTGTCTTCTTAGGCCCTAACTATTCGATCTGGCTGAGCAACGCCCTAGAGTGAAACCTAGGATGCCCGGAACGTAGAAATGACAATGTCTTTCACACTGATTGCAATTATTCCTGTTATACAATGGAAAAACTGTTCTATTTATTTTGTATTTAATGCTACGGGCGTTGACTTCTAAGGCCCTAACTGTTTGATCTGGTGGAGCACCGCCCTAGAGTGAAGCCTAGGCCGCTCGGAACGTAGAAATGACCATAACTTTCACACTGGTTTCTATTATTCGTTTTATACGATGGAAAAGCTGTTATATATATATTCTATTTTATGCTTCTGGCGTTGACTTCTTAGGCCCGAACTATTCGATCTGGTGCAACAACGCCCTAGAGTGAAGCCTAGGTTGCCTGGAACGTAGAAATGACCATCACTTTCACACGGGTTGCAATTATTCCTGTTACAGGATGGAAAGACCGTTGTATTTTTATTGTATTTTATACATCAGGCGTTGACTTCTGTGGCCGTAGCTATTCGATGTGGTGGTAGAACGTCATAGAGTGAAGCCTAGGTTGCCCGGAAAGTAGAAATGACCATAAGTTTCATACTGGTTGCAATTATTCGTTTTATACGATGGAAAAACTGTTGTATTTATTTGTATTTTATGCTTCTGGCGTTCACTTCTTAGGCCCTAACTATTCGATCTGGTGGAACAACGCCCTAGGGTGATGCCTAGGTTGCCCGGAACGTGGAAAAGACCATAACTTTTACACTGGTAGCATTTATTCGTTTTATACAATGGAAAAACCGTTCTATTTATTTTGTATTTTATGCTTCGGGCGTTGACATCTAAGGCCCTAACAATACGATCTGGTGGAGCAACGCCCTAGAGTGAAGCCTACGTTGCCCGGAACGTAGAAATGACCATAACTTTCACACTCGTTGCTATCATTCGTTTTATGTGATGGAAAAACTGTTGTATTTATATTGTATTTTATGCTTCTGGCGTTCACTTCTTAGGCCCTAACTGTTCGATCTGCTGGAACAACGCCCTAGAGTGAAGCCTAGGATGCCCGGTACGTAGAAATGACCATCACTCTCAAACTGGTTGCAATTATTCCTGTTATATGATGGAAAAACTGTTGTATTTTTATTGCATTTTATGCTTCGGGCATTGACTTCTAAGGCCCTAACTATTCAATCTGTTGGAGCAATGCCCTAGGGTGAAGCCTAGGTTGCCCCGAAAATATAAATGACCATAAGTTTCATACTGGTTGCAATTATTCGTTTTATACGATGGAAAAACTGTTGTATTTATACTATATTTTATGCTTCTGGCGTTCACTTCTTAGGCCCGAACTATTCGATCTGGTGGAACAACGGCCGAGGGTCAAGCCTAGGTTGCCCGGAACGTAGAAATGACCATAACTTTTACACTGGTAGCAATTATTCGTTTTATACAATGGAAAAACTGTTCTATTTATTTTGTATTTAATGCTTCGGGCGTTGGCTTCTAAGGCCCTAACTGTTTGATCTGGTGGAGCAACGCCCTAGAGTGAAGCCTAGGTCGCCCGGAACGTAGAATTTACCATAACTCTCACAGAGGTTGCAATTATTCGTTCTATACAATGGAAAACTGTTGTATTTATATTGTACTTAACGCTTCTGTCGTTGACTTCTAAGGCCCTAACCGTTCGATCTGGTGGAGCAACGCCCTAGAGTGAAGCCTAGGTTTCCTAGAACGTAGAAATGACCATTACCTTCACGCTTGCGGCAATTATTCCTGTTAAACGGTGGAAAAACTGTTGCATCTTTATTGTATTTTATGCTTCTGGCGCTGACTTCTAAGGCCGTAACTATCCGATCTGGTGGAGCAATGGCCTAGAGTGAAGCCTAGGTTGGCCGGACCGTAGAAATGACCATTACTTTCACACTGTTTGCAAATATACATTATATACGATGGAAAAACTGTTGTACTCATATTGTATTTTATTCTTATGGCGTTGAATTCTAAGTCCCTAGTTATTCGATCTGGTGGAGCAACGCCCTAGAGTGAAACCTAGGCTACCCGGAACGTAGAAATGAACAGTACTTTCACACTGGTTGCAGTTATTCGTTTTATAGAATGGAACAACTGTTCTATTTATTTTGCATTTTATGCTTCGGGCGCTGACTTCTAAGGCCCTAACTATTCGATCTGGGGGAGCAACGCCCTAGAGTGAAGCCAAGGTTGCCCGGGAAGTAGAAATGACCATAACAATCACACTGGTTGCAATTATTCCTGTTACACGAAGGAAAAACTGTTGTACCTTTATTGTATTTTATGCTTCTGGCGTTGACTTCATAGGCCCTAACTATTCGATCTGGTGGAGCAACGTCCTAGAGTGAAGGCTAGGTTGCTCGGAACGTAGAAATGACCATTACTTTCACACTGGTTGCCATTATTCGTTTTCTACGATGGAAAAGGTGTTGTATTTGTATCGTATTTTATGCTTCTGGCGTTGACTTCTTAGGCCCTAACTATACCATCTGGTGGAACAACGCCCTAGGGTCAAGCCTAGGTTGCCCGGAACGTAGAAATGACCATAACGTTCACACTGGTAGCAATTATTCGTCTTACACATGGAAAAACTGTTCTATTTTTTTGTATTTTATGCTTCGGGCGTTGGCTTCTGAGGCCCTAGCTATTCGATCTGGTGGAGCAACGCCCTAGAGTGAAGCCTAGGTTGCCCGGAACGTAGAAATGACCAGTACTTTCACACTGGTTGCAGTTATTCGTTTTATACAATGGAACAACTGTTCTATTTATTTTGCATTTTATGCTTCGGGCGTTGACTTCTTAGGCCCTAACTATTCCATCTGGTGGAACAACGCCCTAGGGTGAAGCCTAGGTTGCCCGGAACGTAGAAATGACCAACTCTTTCACACTGGTAGCAATTATTCGTCTTATACATGGAAAAGCTGTTATATATATATTGCATTTTATGCTTCTGACATTGAATTCTAAGTCCCTAGCTATTCGAACTGGTGGAGCAACGCCCTAGAGTGAAGCCTAGGTTGCACGGAACGTAGAAATGACCATTGCTTTCACAATGTATGCAATTATTCATTTTATTCGGTGGAAAAGCTGTTGTACTTAGATTGTATTTTATTCTTCTGGCGTTGAATTCTAAGTCCCTAGCTATTCGATCTGGTGGAGCAACGCCCTACACTGAAATCTGGATTAACCGGAACGTAGAAATGACCTGTACTTTCACACTGTTTGCAGTTATTCCTGTTATACGATGGAACAGCTGTTGCAACTTTATTGTATTTTATGCTTCTAGCGTTGACTTCTTAGGCCCTAACTATTCCATCTGGTTGAACAAAGTCGTGTAGTGAAGCCTAGGTTGACCGGAACGTAGAAATGACCATAACTTTCACACTGGTAGCAATTATTCGTTTTATACATGGAAAAAGTGTTCTATTTATTTCGTTTTTTATGCTTCTGGCGTTGACTTCTAAGGCCCTACCTATTCGATCTGGCGGAGCAACACCCTACAGTGAAGCCTAGGTTGCTCGGAACGTAGAAATGACCATTACCTTCACACTGTTTGCAATAATTCATTTTATACGATGGCAAAGCTGTTGTATTTATATTGTATTTTATGCTTCTGGCGTTGACTTCTAAGGCCCTATCTCTTCGATTTGGTGGAGCAATGCCTCACAGTTAAGCCTAGGATGCCCGAAACGTCGAAATGGCCATAACCTTCGCACTGGTTACAATTATTCGTTTTATACGATGGAAAAGCTGTTGTATTTATATCTTATTTTATGCTTCTGGCGTTGACTTCTTAGGTCCCAGCTATTCCATCTGGTAGAACAACGCCCTCTGGTGAAGCCTAGGCTGCCCGGAACGTAGAAATGACCATAACTTTCACACAGGAAGCAATTATTCGTTTTATACATGGAAAAGCTGTCCTATTTATTTTGTATGTTATGCTTCGGGCGCTGAGTTCTAAGGCCCTAGCTATTCGATCTGGTGGAGCAACAGCCTAGAGTGAAGCCTAGGTTGCCCGGAACGTAGAAATGACCATAACTTTCACACTGGTTGCCATTATTCGTATTATACGATGGAAAAGCTGTTGTATCTATATCGTATTTTATGCTTCTGGCGTTGACTTCTTAGGCCCCAATTATTCCATCTGATGGAGCAACCCCCTATGGTGAAGCCTAGGTTGCCCGGAACGTAGAAATGACCATAACTTTCACACTGGAAACAATTATTCGTTTTATACATGGAACAGCTGTTCTATTTATTTTATATTTTATGCTTCAGGCGTTGACCTCTAAGGCCCTAGCTATTCGATCTGGTGGAGCAACGCCCTAGAGTGAAGCCTAGGTTGCCCGGAACGAAGAAATGACCATTGCTTTCACAATGTATGCAATTATTCATTTTATTCGGTGGAAAAACTGTTGTACATAGGTTGTATTTTATTCTTCTGGCGTTGAATTCTAAGTCCCTAGCTATTCGATCTGGTGGAGCAACGCCCTAGAGTGAAACCTGGATTACCCGGAACGTAGAAATGACCTGTACTTTCACACTGTTTGCAATTATTCCTGTTAAACAATGGAACAACTGTTGCATCTTTATTGTATTTTATGCTTCTGGCGTTGACTTCTAAGGCCCTAACTATTCCATTTGGTGGAGCAACGCCCTAGAGTGAAGCCTAGGTCGCCCGGAACGTAGAATTTACCATAACTCTCACAGTGGTTGCAATTATTCGTTCTATACAATGGAAAACTGTTGTATTTATATTGTATTTAACGCTTCTGTCGTTGACTTCTAAGGCCCTAACCGTTCGATCTGGTGGAGCAACGCCCTAGAGTGAAGCCTAGGTTTCCTAGAACGTAGAAATGACCATTACCTTCACGCTTGCGGCAATTATTCCTGTTAAACGGTGGAAAAACTGTTGCATCTTTATTGTATTTTATGCTTCTGGCGCTGACTTCTAAGGCCGTAACTATCCGATCTGGTGGAGCAATGGCCTAGAGTGAAGCCTAGGTTGGCCGGACCGTAGAAATGACCATTACTTTCACACTGTTTGTAAATATACATTATATACGATGGAAAAACTGTTGTACTCATATTGTATTTTATTCTTATGGCGTTGAATTCTAAGTCCCTAGTTATTCGATCTGGTGGAGCAACGCCTTAGAGTGAAACCTAGGCTACCCGGAACGTAGAAATGAACAGTACTTTCACACTGGTTGCAGTTATTCGTTTTATACAATGGAACAACTGTTCTATTTATTTTGCATTTTATGCTTCGTGCGCTGACTTCTAAGGCCCTAACTATTCGATCTGGGGGAGCAACGCCCTAGAGTGAAGCCAAGGTTGCCCGGGAAGTAGAAATGACCATAACAATCACACTGGTTGCAATTATTCCTGTTACACGAAGGAAAAACTGTTGTACCTTTATTGTATTTTATGCTTCTGGCGTTGACTTCATAGGCTCTAACTATTCGATCTGGTGGAGCAACGTCCTAGAGTGAAGGCTAGGTTGCTCGGAACGTAGAAATGACCATTACTTTCACACTGGTTGCCATTATTCGTTTTCTACGATGGAAAAGGTGTTGTATTTGTATCGTATTTTATGCTTCTGGCGTTGACTTCTTAGGCCCTAACTATACCATCTGGTGGAACAACGCCCTAGGGTCAAGCCTAGGTTGCCCGGAACGTAGAAATGACCATAACGTTCACACTGGTAGCAATTATTCGTCTTACACATGGAAAAACTGTTCTATTTTTTTGTATTTTATGCTTCGGGCGTTGGCTTCTGAGGCCCTGGCTATTCGATCTGGTGGAGCAACGCCCTAGAGTGAAGCCTAGGTTGCCCGGAACGTAGAAATGACCAGTACTTTCACACTGGTTGCAGTTATTCGTTTTATACAATGGAACAACTGTTCTATTTATTTTGCATTTTATGCTTCGGGCGTTGACTTCTTAGGCCCTAACTATTCCATCTGGTGGAACAACGCCCTAGGGTGAAGCCTAGGTTGCCCGGAACGTAGAAATGACCAACTCTTTCACACTGGTAGCAATTATTCGTCTTATACATGGAAAAGCTGTTATATATATATTGCATTTTATGCTTCTGGCATTGAATTCGAAGTCCCTAGCTATTCGATCTGGTGGAGCAACGCCCTAGAGTGAGGCCTAGGTTGCACGGAACGTAGAAATGACCATTGCTTTCACAATGTATGCAATTATTCATTTTATTCGGTGGAAAAGCTGTTGTACTTAGATTGTATTTTATTCTTCTGGCGTTGAATTCTAAGTCCCTAGCTATTCGATCTGGTGGAGCAACGCCCTACACTGAAATCTGGATTAACCGGAACGTAGAAATGACCTGTACTTTCACACTGTTTGCAGTTATTCCTGTTATACGATGGAACAGCTGTTGCAACTTTATTGTATTTTATGCTTCTAGCGTTGACTTCTTAGGCCCTAACTATTCCATCTGGTTGAACAAAGTCGTGTAGTGAAGCCTAGGTTGACCGGAACGTAGAAATGACCATAACTTTCACACTGGTAGCAATTATTCGTTTTATACATGGAAAAAGTGTTCTATTTATTTCGTTTTTTATGCTTCTGGCGTTGACTTCTAAGGCCCTACCTATTCGATCTGGCGGAGCAACACCCTACAGTGAAGCCTAGGTTGCTCGGAACGTAGAAATGACCATTACCTTCACACTGTTTGCAATAATTCATTTTATACGATGGCAAAGCTGTTGTATTTATATTGTATTTTATGCTTCTGGCGTTGACTTCTAAGGCCCTATCTCTTCGATTTGGTGGAGCAATGCCTCACAGTTAAGCCTAGGATGCCCGAAACGTCGAAATGGCCATAACCTTCGCACTGGTTACAATTATTCGTTTTATACGATGGAAAAGCTGTTGTATTTATATCTTATTTTATGCTTCTGGCGTTGACTTCTTAGGTCCCAGCTATTCCATCTGGTAGAACAACGCCCTCTGGTGAAGCCTAGGCTGCCCGGAACGTAGAAATGACCATAACTTTCACACAGGAAGCAATTATTCGTTTTATACATGGAAAAGCTGTCCTATTTATTTTGTATGTTATGCTTCGGGCGCTGAGTTCTAAGGCCCTAGCTATTCGATCTGGTGGAGCAACAGCCTAGAGTGAAGCCTAGGTTGCCCGGAACGTAGAAATGACCATAACTTTCACACTGGTTGCCATTATTCGTATTATACGATGGAAAAGCTGTTGTATTTATATCGTATTTTATGCTTCTGGCGTTGACTTCTTAGGCCCCAATTATTCCATCTGATGGAGCAACCCCCTATGGTGAAGCCTAGGTTGCCCGGAACGTAGAAATGACCATAACTTTCACACTGGAAACAATTATTCGTTTTATACATGGAACAGCTGTTCTATTTATTTTATATTTTATGCTTCAGGCGTTGACCTCTAAGGCCCTAGCTATTCGATCTGGTGGAGCAACGCCCTAGAGTGAAGCCTAGGTTGCCCGGAACGAAGAAATGACCATTGCTTTCACAATGTATGCAATTATTCATTTTATTCGGTGGAAAAACTGTTGTACATAGGTTGTATTTTATTCTTCTGGCGTTGAATTCTAAGTTCCTAGCTATTCGATCTGGTGGAGCAACGCCCTAGAGTGAAACCTGGATTACCCGGAACGTAGAAATGACCTGTACTTTCACACTGTTTGCAATTATTCCTGTTAAACAATGGAACAACTGTTGCATCTTTATTGTATTTTATGCTTCTGGCGTTGACTTCTAAGGCCCTAACTATTCCATTTGGTGGAGCAACGCCCTAGAGTGAAGCCTAGGTTGCCCGGTACGTAGAAATGACCATTACTTTCACACTGGTTTCTATTATTCGTTTTATACGATGGAAAAACTGTTATATATATATTGTATTTTATGCTTCTGGCGTTGACTTCTTAGGCCGGAACTATTCGATCTGGTGCAACAACGCCCTAGAGTGAAGCGTAGGTTGCCTGGAACGTAGAAATGACCATCACTTTCACACGGGTTGCAATTATTCCTGTTATAGGACGGAAAGACCGTTGTATTTTTATTGTATTTTATACATCAGGCGTTGACTTCTGTGGCCGTAGCTATTCGATGTGGCGGTAGAACGCCATAGAGTGAAGCCTAGGTTGCCCGGAAAGTAGAAATGACCATAAGTTTCATACTGGTTGCAATTATTCGTTTTATACGATGGAAAAGGTGTTGTATTTGTATCGTATTTTATTCTTCTGGCGTTGACTTCTTAGGCCCTAACTATACCATCTGGTGGAACAACGCCCTAGGGTCAAGCCTAGGTTGCCCGGAACGTAGATATGACCATAACGTTCACACTGGTAGCAATTATTCGTCTTACACATGGAAAAACTGTTCTATTTTTTTGTATTTTATGCTTCGGGCGTTGACTTCTGAGGCCCTAGCTATTCGATCTGGTGGAGCAACTCCCTAGAGTGAAGCCTAGGTTGCCCGGAACGTAGAAATGACCAGTACTTTCACACTGGTTGAAGTTATTCGTTTTATACAATGGAACAACTGTTCTATTTATTTTGCATTTTATGCTTCGGGCGTTGACTTCTTAGGCCCTAACTATTCCATCTGGTGGAGCAACGCCCTAGGGTGAAGCCTAGGTTGCCCGGAACGTAGAAATGACCAACTCTTTCACACTGGTAGCATTTATTCGTTTTATACATGGAAAAGCTGTTATATATATATTGTGCATTTTATGCTTCTGGCATTGAATTCTAAGTCCCTAGCTATTCGATCTGGTGGAGCAACGCCCTAGAGTGAAGCCTAGGTTGCACGGAACGTAGAAATGACCATTGCTTTCACAATGTATGCAATTATTCATTTTATTCGGTGGAAAAGCTGTTGTACTTAGATTGTATTTTATTCTTCTGGCGTTGAATTCTAAGTCCCTAGCTATTCGATCAGGTGGAGCAACGCCCTAGACTGAAATCTGGATTAACCGGAACGTAGAAATGACCTGTACTTTCACACTGTTTGCAGTTATTCCTGTTATACGATGGAACAGCTGTTGCAACTTTATTGTATTTTATGCTTCTGGCGTTGACTTCTTAGGCCCTAACTATTCCATCTGGTTGAACAAAGTCGTGTAGTGAAGCCTAGGTTGACCGGAACGTAGAAATGACCATAACTTTCACACTGGTAGCAATTATTCGTTTTATACATGGAAAAACTGTTCTATTTATTTCGTTTTTTATGCTTCTGGTGTTGACTTCTAAGGCCCTACCTATTCGATCTGGCGGAGAAACACCCTACAGTGAAGCCTAGGTTGCTCGGAACGTAGAAATGCCCATTACCTTCACACTGTTTGCAATAATTCATTTTATACGTTGGCAAAGCTGTTGTATTTATATTGTATTTTATGCTTCTGGCGTTGACTTCTAAGGCCCTATCTCTTCGATTTGGTGGAGCAACGCCTCACAGTTAAGCCTAGGATGCCCGAAACGTCGAAATGGCCATAACTTTCGCACTGGTTACAATTATTCGTTTTATACGATGGAAAAGCTGTTGTATTTATATCTTATTTTATGCTTCTGGCGTTGAGCTCTTAGACCCTAACTATGCCATCTGGTGGAACAACGCCCTAGGGTGATGCCTAGGTTGCCCGGAAAGTAGAAATGACCATAACTTTCACACTGGTAACAATTATTCGTTTTATACGATGGAAAAACTGTTCTATTTATTTTGTAGTTTATCCTTCGGGCGTTGACTTCTAAGGCCCTAACTATTCGGTCTGGTGGAGCAACGCCCTAGAGTGAAGCCTAGGTTGCCCGGTACGAAGAAATGACCATAACTTTCATACTGGTTGCAATTATTCGTTTTATATGATGGAAAAACTGTTGTATTTATAATGTATTTTATGCTTCTGGCGTTCACTTCTTAGGCCCTAACTATTCGATCTGGTGGAACAACGCCCTAGGGTGAAGCCTAGGTTGTCCGGGACGTAGAAATGACCATAACTTTTACACTGGCAGCAATTATTCGTTTTATGCAATGGAAAAACTGTTCTATTTATTTTGTATTTTATGCTTTGGGCGTTGACTTCTAAGGCCCTAACTATTCGATCTGGTGGAGCAACGCCCTAGAGTGAAGCCTAAGTTGCTCGGAAAGTAGAAATGTCCATAAGTTTCATACTGGTTGCAATTATTCGTTTTATACGTTGGAAAAACTGTTGTATTTATATTGTATTTTATGCTTCTGGCGTTCACTTCTTAGGCCCTAACTATTCGATCTGGTGGAGCAACGCCCTAGGGTGAAGCCTAGGTTGCCCGGAACGTAGAAATGACCATAACTTTTACACTGGTAGCAATTATTCGTTTTATACAATGGAAAAACTGTTCTATTTATTTTGTATTTTATGCTTCGGGCGTTGACATCTAAGGCCCTAACTGTTTGTTCTGGTGCAGCAACGCCCTAGAGTGAAGCCTAGGTTGCGCGGAACGTAGAAATGACCATAACTTTAACACTGGTTTCTATTATTCGTTTTATACGATGGAAAAACTGTTATATTTATATTGTATTTTATGCTTCTGGCGTTCACTTCTTAGGCCCCAACTATTCGATCTGGTGGAACAACACCGTAGAGTGAAGCATAGGTTGCCCGCAACGTAGAAATGACCATTACTTTCCCACTGTTTGCAATTATTCCTTTTATACGATGGAACAGCCTTTGTATTTATATCGTATTTTATGCTTCTGGCGTTTACTTCTAAGGACCTAACTATTCGATCTGGTGCAGCAACGCCCTAGAGTGAAGCCTAGGTTGCTCGGAATGTAGAAATGACCATAACTTTCACACTGGTTGCAATTATTCGTTTTATACGATGGAAACGCTGTTGTATTTATAATGTATTTTATGCCTGTGGCGTTGACTTCTAAGGCCGTAGCTACTAGATGTGGTGGAGCAACGCCCTAGAGTGACGCCTAGGGTGCTCGGAACGTAGAAATGACCATTACTTTCACACTGGTTGCAATTATTCGTTTTATACGATGGAAAAGCTGTTGTATTTATATTGTATTCTATGCTTCTGGCGTTGACTTCTAAGGCCCTAACTGTTTGATCTGGTGGAGCACCGCCCTAGAGTGAAGCCTAGGCCGCTCGGAACGTAGAAATGACCATAACTTTCACACTGGTTTCTATTATTCGTTTTATACGATGGAAAAACTGTTATATATATATTGTATTTTATGCTTCTGGCGTTGACTTCTTAGGCCCGAACTATTCGATCTGGTGCAACAACGCCCTAGAGTGAAGCCTAGGTTGCCTGGAACGTAGAAATGACCATCACTTTCACACGGGTTGCAATTATTCCTGTTACAGGATGGAAAGACCGTTGTATTTTTATTGTATTTTATACATCAGGCGTTGACTTCTGTGGCCGTAGCTATTCGATGTGGTGGTAGAACGTCATAGAGTGAAGCCTAGGTTGCCCGGAAAGTAGAAATGACCATAAGTTTCATACTGGTTGCAATTATTCGTTTTATACGATGGAAAAAGCTGTTGTATTTATTTGTATTTTATGCTTCTGGCGTTCACTTCTTAGGCCCTAACTATTCGATCTGGTGGAACAACGCCCTAGGGTGATGCCTAGGTTGCCCGGAACGTGGAAAAGACCATAACTTTTACACTGGTAGCATTTATTCGTTTTATACAATGGAAAAACCGTTCTATTTATTTTGTATTTTATGCTTCGGGCGTTGACATCTAAGGCCCTAACAATACGATCTGGTGGAGCAACGCCCTAGAGTGAAGCCTACGTTGCCCGGAACGTAGAAATGACCATAACTTTCACACTGGTTGCTATCATTCGTTTTATGTGATGGAAAAACTGTTGTATTTATATTGTATTTTATGCTTCTGGCGTTCACTTCTTAGGCCCTAACTGTTCGATCTGCTGGAACAACGGCCTAGGGTGAAGCCTAGGTTGCCCGAGACGTAGAAATGACCATGACTTTTACACTGGTAGCAATTATTCGTTTTATACAATGGAAAAACTGTTCTATTTATTTTGTATTTAATGCTTCGGGCGTTGACTTCTAAGGCCCTAACTGTTTGTTCTGGTGGAGCACCGCCCTAGAGTGAAGCCTAGGCCGCTCGGAACGTAGTAATGACGTTAACTTTCATAGTGGTTGCAATTATTCGTTTTATACGATGGAAAAACTGTTGTATTTATATTGTATTTTACGCATCTGGCGTTGACTTCTAAGGCACTAACTATTCGATCTAGTGGATCAACGCCCTAGAGTGAAGCCTAGGATGCCCGGTACGTAGAAATGACCATCACTCTCAAACTGGTTGCAATTATTCCTGTTATATGACGGAAAAACTGTTGTATTTTTATTGCATTTTATGCTTCGGGCATTGACTTCTAAGGCCCTAACTATTCAATCTGTTGGAGCAATGCCCTAGGGTGAAGCCTAGGTTGCCCCGAAAATATAAATGACCATAAGTTTCATACTGGTTGCAATTATTCGTTTTATACGATGGAAAAACTGTTGTATTTATACTATATTTTATGCTTCTGGCGTTCACTTCTTAGGCCCGAACTATTCGATCTGGTGGAACAACGGCCGAGGGTCAAGCCTAGGTTGCCCGGAACGTAGAAATGACCATAACTTTTACACTGGTAGCAATTATTCGTTTTATACAATGGAAAAACTGTTCTATTTATTTTGTATTTAATGCTTCGGGCGTTGGCTTCTAAGGCCCTAACTGTTTGATCTGGTGGAGCAACGCCCTAGAGTGAAGCCTAGGTCGCCCGGAACGTAGAATTTACCATAACTCTCACAGAGGTTGCAATTATTCGTTCTATACAATGGAAAACTGTTGTATTTATATTGTATTTAACGCTTCTGTCGTTGACTTCTAAGGCCCTAACCGTTCGATCTGGTGGAGCAACGCCCTAGAGTGAAGCCTAGGTTTCCTAGAACGTAGAAATGACCATTACCTTAACGCTTGCGGCAATTATTCCTGTTAAACGGTGGAAAAACTGTTGCATCTTTATTGTACTTTATGCTTCTGGCGCTGACTTCTAAGGCCGTAACTATTCGATCTGGGGGAGCAACGCCCTAGAGTGAAGCCAAGGTTGCCCGGGAAGTAGAAATGACCATAACAATTACACTGGTTGCAATTATTCCTGTTACACGAAGGAAAAACTGTTGTACCTTTATTGTATTTTATGCTTCTGGCGTTGACTTCATAGGCCCTAACTATTCGATCTGGTGGAGCAACGTCCTAGAGTGAAGGCTAGGTTGCTCGGAACGTAGAAATGACCATTACTTTCACACTGGTTGCCATTATTCGTTTTCTACGATGGAAAAGGTGTTGTATTTGTATCGTATTTTATGCTTCTGGCGTTGACTTCTTAGGCCCTAACTATACCATCTGGTGGAACAACGCCCTAGGGTCAAGCCTAGGTTGCCCGGAACGTAGAAATGACCATAACGTTCACACTGGTAGCAATTATTCGTCTTACACATGGAAAAACTGTTCTATTTTTTTGTATTTTATGCTTCGGGCGTTGGCTTCTGAGGCCCTAGCTATTCGATCTGGTGGAGCAACGCCCTAGAGTGAAGCCTAGGTTGCCCGGAACGTAGAAATGACCATAACTTTCACACTGGTTGCCATTATTCGTATTATACGATGGAAAAGCTGTTGTATCTATATCGTATTTTATGCTTCTGGCGTTGACTTCTTAGGCCCCAATTATTCCATCTGATGGAGCAACCCCCTATGGTGAAGCCTAGGTTGCCCGGAACGTAGAAATGACCATAACTTTCACACTGGAAACAATTATTCGTTTTATACATGGAACAGCTGTTCTATTTATTTTATATTTTATGCTTCAGGCGTTGACCTCTAAGGCCCTAGCTATTCGATCTGGTGGAGCAACGCCCTAGAGTGAAGCCTAGGTTGCCCGGAACGAAGAAATGACCATTGCTTTCACAATGTATGCAATTATTCATTTTATTCGGTGGAAAAACTGTTGTACATAGGTTGTATTTTATTCTTCTGGCGTTGAATTCTAAGTCCCTAGCTATTCGATCTGGTGGAGCAACGCCCTAGAGTGAAACCTGGATTACCCGGAACGTAGAAATGACCTGTACTTTCACACTGTTTGCAATTATTCCTGTTAAACAATGGAACAACTGTTGCATCTTTATTGTATTTTATGCTTCTGGCGTTGACTTCTAAGGCCCTAACTATTCCATTTGGTGGAGCAACGCCCTAGAGTGAAGCCTAGGTCGCCCGGAACGTAGAATTTACCATAACTCTCACAGTGGTTGCAATTATTCGTTCTATACAATGGAAAACTGTTGTATTTATATTGTATTTAACGCTTCTGTCGTTGACTTCTAAGGCCCTAACCGTTCGATCTGGTGGAGCAACGCCCTAGAGTGAAGCCTAGGTTTCCTAGAACGTAGAAATGACCATTACCTTCACGCTTGCGGCAATTATTCCTGTTAAACGGTGGAAAAACTGTTGCATCTTTATTGTATTTTATGCTTCTGGCGCTGACTTCTAAGGCCGTAACTATCCGATCTGGTGGAGCAATGGCCTAGAGTGAAGCCTAGGTTGGCCGGACCGTAGAAATGACCATTACTTTCACACTGTTTGCAAATATACATTATATACGATGGAAAAACTGTTGTACTCATATTGTATTTTATTCTTATGGCGTTGAATTCTAAGTCCCTAGTTATTCGATCTGGTGGAGCAACGCCTTAGAGTGAAACCTAGGCTACCCGGAACGTAGAAATGAACAGTACTTTCACACTGGCTGCAGTTATTCGTTTTATACAATGGAACAACTGTTCTATTTATTTTGCATTTTATGCTTCGGTCGCTGACTTCTAAGGCCCTAACTATTCGATCTGGGGGAGCAACGCCCTAGAGTGAAGCCAAGGTTGCCCGGGAAGTAGAAATGACCATAACAATCACACTGGTTGCAATTATTCCTGTTACACGAAGGAAAAACTGTTGTACCTTTATTGTATTTTATGCTTCTGGCGTTGACTTCATAGGCCCTAACTATTCGATCTGGTGGAGCAACGTCCTAGAGTGAAGGCTAGGTTGCTCGGAACGTAGAAATGACCATTACTTTCACACTGGTTGCCATTATTCGTTTTCTACGATGGAAAAGGTGTTGTATTTGTATCGTATTTTATGCTTCTGGCGTTGACTTCTTAGGCCCTAACTATACCATCTGGTGGAACAACGCCCTAGGGTCAAGCCTAGGTTGCCCGGAACGTAGAAATGACCATAACGTTCACACTGGTAGCAATTATTCGTCTTACACATGGAAAAACTGTTCTATTTTTTTGTATTTTATGCTTCGGGCGTTGGCTTCTGAGGCCCTAGCTATTCGATCTGGTGGAGCAACGCCCTAGAGTGAAGCCTAGGTTGCCCGGAACGTAGAAATGACCAGTACTTTCACACTGGTTGCAGTTATTCGTTTTATACAATGGAACAACTGTTCTATTTATTTTGCATTTTATGCTTCGGGCGTTGACTTCTTAGGCCCTAACTATTCCATCTGGTGGAACAACGCCCTAGGGTGAAGCCTAGGTTGCCCGGAACGTAGAAATGACCAACTCTTTCACACTGGTAGCAATTATTCGTCTTATACATGGAAAAGCTGTTATATATATATTGCATTTTATGCTTCTGGCATTGAATTCTAAGTCCCTAGCTATTCGATCTGGTGGAGCAACGCCCTAGAGTGAGGCCTAGGTTGCACGGAACGTAGAAATGACCATAACTTTCACACAGGAAGCAATTATTCGTTTTATACATGGAAAAGCTGTCCTATTTATTTTGTATGTTATGCTTCGGGCGCTGAGTTCTAAGGCCCTAGCTATTCGATCTGGCGGAGCAACAGCCTAGAGTGAAGCCTAGGTTGCCCGGAACGTAGAAATGACCATAACTTTCACACTGGTTGCCATTATTCGTATTATACGATGGAAAAGCTGTTGTATTTATATCGTATTTTATGCTTCTGGCGTTGACTTCTTAGGCCCCAATTATTCCATCTGATGGAGCAACCCCCTATGGTGAAGCCTAGGTTGCCCGGAACGTAGAAATGACCATAACTTTCACACTGGAAACAATTATTCGTTTTATACATGGAACAGCTGTTCTATTTATTTTATATTTTATGCTTCAGGCGTTGACCTCTAAGGCCCTAGCTATTCGATCTGGTGGAGCAACGCCCTAGAGTGAAGCCTAGGTTGCCCGGAACGAAGAAATGACCATTGCTTTCACAATGTATGCAATTATTCATTTTATTCGGTGGAAAAACTGTTGTACATAGGTTGTATTTTATTCTTCTGGCGTTGAATTCTAAGTCCCTAGCTATTCGATCTGGTGGAGCAACGCCCTAGAGTGAAACCTGGATTACCCGGAACGTAGAAATGACCTGTACTTTCACACTGTTTGCAATTATTCCTGTTAAACAATGGAACAACTGTTGCATCTTTATTGTATTTTATGCTTCTGGCGTTGACTTCTAAGGCCCTAACTATTCCATTTGGTGGAGCAACGCCCTAGAGTGAAGCCTAGGTTGCCCGGTACGTAGAAATGACCATTACTTTCACACTGGTTTCTATTATTCGTTTTATACGATGGAAAAACTGTTATATATATATTGTATTTTATGCTTCTGGCGTTGACTTCTTAGGCCGGAACTATTCGATCTGGTGCAACAACGCCCTAGAGTGAAGCGTAGGTTGCCTGGAACGTAGAAATGACCATCACTTTCACACGGGTTGCAATTATTCCTGTTATAGGACGGAAAGACCGTTGTATTTTTATTGTATTTTATACATCAGGCGTTGACTTCTGTGGCCGTAGCTATTCGATGTGGTGGTAGAACGCCATAGAGTGAAGCCTAGGTTGCCCGGAAAGTAGAAATGACCATAAGTTTCATACTGGTTGCAATTATTCGTTTTATACGATGGAAAAGGTGTTGTATTTGTATCGTATTTTATTCTTCTGGCGTTGACTTCTTAGGCCCTAACTATACCATCTGGTGGAACAACGCCCTAGGGTCAAGCCTAGGTTGCCCGGAAAGTAGAAATGACCATAACTTTCACACTGGTAACAATTATTCGTTTTATACGATGGAAAAACTGTTCTATTTATTTTGTATTTTATCCTTCGGGCGTTGACTTCTAAGGCCCTAACTATTCGGTCTGGTGGAGCAACGCCCTAGAGTGAAGCCTAGGTTGCCCGGTACGAAGAAATGACCATCACTTTCAAACTGGTTGCAATTATTCCTGTTATATGATGGAAAAACTGTTGTATTTTTATTGCATTTTATGCTTCGGGCATTGACTTCTAAGGCCCTAACTATTCACTCTGTTGGAGCAACGCCCTAGGGTGAAGCCTAGGCTGCCCGGAAAGTAGAAATGACCATAACTTTCATACTGGTTGCAATTATTCGTTTTATATGATGGAAAAACTGTTGTATTTATAATGTATTTTATGCTTCTGGCGTTCACTTCTTAGGCCCTAACTATTCGATCTGGTGGAACAACGCCCTAGGGTGAAGCCTAGGTTGTCCGGGACGTAGAAATGACCATAACTTTTACACTGGCAGCAATTATTCGTTTTATGCAATGGAAAAACTGTTCTATTTATTTTGTATTTTATGCTTTGGGCGTTGACTTCTAAGGCCCTAACTATTCAATCTGGTGGAGCAACGCCCTAGAGTGAAGCCTAAGTTGCTCGGAAAGTAGAAATGTCCATAAGTTTCATACTGGTTGCAATTATTCGTTTTATACGTTGGAAAAACTGTCGTATTTATATTGTATTTTATGCTTCTGGCGTTCACTTCTTAGGCCCTAACTATTCGATCTGGTGGAGCAACGCCCTAGGGTGAAGCCTAGGTTGCCCGGAACGTAGAAATGACCATAACTTTTACACTGGTAGCAATTATTCGTTTTATACAATGGAAAAACTGTTCTATTTATTTTGTATTTTATGCTTCTGTCGTTGACTTCTAAGGCCCTAACCGTTCGATCTGGTGGAGCAACGCCCTAGAGTGAAGCCTAGGTTTCCTAGAACGTAGAAATGACCATTACCTTCACGCTTGCGGCAATTATTCCTGTTAAACGGTGGAAAAACTGTTGCATCTTTATTGTATTTTATGCTTCTGGCGCTGACTTCTAAGGCCGTAACTATCCGATCTGGTGGAGCAATGGCCTAGAGTGAAGCCTAGGTTGGCCGGACCGTAGAAATGACCATTACTTTCACACTGTTTGCAAATATACATTATATACGATGGAAAAACTGTTGTACTCATATTGTATTTTATTCTTATGGCGTTGAATTCTAAGTCCCTAGTTATTCGATCTGGTGGAGCAACGCCTTAGAGTGAAACCTAGGCTACCCGGAACGTAGAAATGAACAGTACTTTCACACTGGCTGCAGTTATTCGTTTTATACAATGGAACAACTGTTCTATTTATTTTGCATTTTATGCTTCGGTCGCTGACTTCTAAGGCCCTAACTATTCGATCTGGGGGAGCAACGCCCTAGAGTGAAGCCAAGGTTGCCCGGGAAGTAGAAATGACCATAACAATCACACTGGTTGCAATTATTCCTGTTACACGAAGGAAAAACTGTTGTACCTTTATTGTATTTTATGCTTCTGGCGTTGACTTCATAGGCCCTAACTATTCGATCTGGTGGAGCAACGTCCTAGAGTGAAGGCTAGGTTGCTCGGAACGTAGAAATGACCATTACTTTCACACTGGTTGCCATTATTCGTTTTCTACGATGGAAAAGGTGTTGTATTTGTATCGTATTTTATGCTTCTGGCGTTGACTTCTTAGGCCCTAACTATACCATCTGGTGGAACAACGCCCTAGGGTCAAGCCTAGGTTGCCCGGAACGTAGAAATGACCATAACGTTCACACTGGTAGCAATTATTCGTCTTACACATGGAAAAACTGTTCTATTTTTTTGTATTTTATGCTTCGGGCGTTGGCTTCTGAGGCCCTAGCTATTCGATCTGGTGGAGCAACGCCCTAGAGTGAAGCCTAGGTTGCCCGGAACGTAGAAATGACCAGTACTTTCACACTGGTTGCAGGTATTCGTTTTATACAATGGAACAACTGTTCTATTTATTTTGCATTTTATGCTTCGGGCGTTGACTTCTTAGGCCCTAACTATTCCATCTGGTGGAACAGCGCCCTAGGGTGAAGCCTAGGTTGCCCGGAACGTAGAAATGACCAACTCTTTCACACTGGTAGCAATTATTCGTCTTATACATGGAAAAGCTGTTATATATATATTGCATTTTATGCTTCTGGCATTGAATTCTAAGTCCCTAGCTATTCGATCTGGTGGAGCAACGCCCTAGAGTGAGGCCTAGGTTGCACGGAACGTAGAAATGACCATAACTTTCACACAGGAAGCAATTATTCGTTTTATACATGGAAAAGCTGTCCTATTTATTTTGTATGTTATGCTTCGGGCGCTGAGTTCTAAGGCCCTAGCTATTCGATCTGGCGGAGCAACAGCCTAGAGTGAAGCCTAGGTTGCCCGGAACGTAGAAATGACCATAACTTTCACACTGGTTGCCATTATTCGTATTATACGATGGAAAAGCTGTTGTATTTATATCGTATTTTATGCTTCTGGCGTTGACTTCTTAGGCCCCAATTATTCCATCTGATGGAGCAACCCCCTATGGTGAAGCCTAGGTTGCCCGGAACGTAGAAATGACCATAACTTTCACACTGGAAACAATTATTCGTTTTATACATGGAACAGCTGTTCTATTTATTTTATATTTTATGCTTCAGGCGTTGACCTCTAAGGCCCTAGCTATTCGATCTGGTGGAGCAACGCCCTAGAGTGAAGCCTAGGTTGCCCGGAACGAAGAAATGACCATTGCTTTCACAATGTATGCAATTATTCATTTTATTCGGTGGAAAAACTGTTGTACATAGGTTGTATTTTATTCTTCTGGCGTTGAATTCTAAGTCCCTAGCTATTCGATCTGGTGGAGCAACGCCCTAGAGTGAAACCTGGATTACCCGGAACGTAGAAATGACCTGTACTTTCACACTGTTTGCAATTATTCCTGTTAAACAATGGAACAACTGTTGCATCTTTATTGTATTTTATGCTTCTGGCGTTGACTTCTAAGGCCCTAACTATTCCATTTGGTGGAGCAACGCCCTAGAGTGAAGCCTAGGTTGCCCGGTACGTAGAAATGACCATTACTTTCACACTGGTTTCTATTATTCGTTTTATACGATGGAAAAACTGTTATATATATATTGTATTTTATGCTTCTGGCGTTGACTTCTTAGGCCGGAACTATTCGATCTGGTGCAACAACGCCCTAGAGTGAAGCGTAGGTTGCCTGGAACGTAGAAATGACCATCACTTTCACACGGGTTGCAATTATTCCTGTTATAGGACGGAAAGACCGTTGTATTTTTATTGTATTTTATACATCAGGCGTTGACTTCTGTGGCCGTAGCTATTCGATGTGGTGGTAGAACGCCATAGAGTGAAGCCTAGGTTGCCCGGAAAGTAGAAATGACCATAAGTTTCATACTGGTTGCAATTATTCGTTTTATACGATGGAAAAGGTGTTGTATTTGTATCGTATTTTATTCTTCTGGCGTTGACTTCTTAGGCCCTAACTATACCATCTGGTGGAACAACGCCCTAGGGTCAAGCCTAGGTTGCCCGGAAAGTAGAAATGACCATAACTTTCACACTGGTAACAATTATTCGTTTTATACGATGGAAAAACTGTTCTATTTATTTTGTATTTTATCCTTCGGGCGTTGACTTCTAAGGCCCTAACTATTCGGTCTGGTGGAGCAACGCCCTAGAGTGAAGCCTAGGTTGCCCGGTACGAAGAAATGACCATCACTTTCAAACTGGTTGCAATTATTCCTGTTATATGATGGAAAAACTGTTGTATTTTTATTGCATTTTATGCTTCGGGCATTGACTTCTAAGGCCCTAACTATTCACTCTGTTGGAGCAACGCCCTAGGGTGAAGCCTAGGCTGCCCGGAAAGTAGAAATGACCATAACTTTCATACTGGTTGCAATTATTCGTTTTATATGATGGAAAAACTGTTGTATTTATAATGTATTTTATGCTTCTGGCGTTCACTTCTTAGGCCCTAACTATTCGATCTGGTGGAACAACGCCCTAGGGTGAAGCCTAGGTTGTCCGGGACGTAGAAATGACCATAACTTTTACACTGGCAGCAATTATTCGTTTTATGCAATGGAAAAACTGTTCTATTTATTTTGTATTTTATGCTTTGGGCGTTGACTTCTAAGGCCCTAACTATTCAATCTGGTGGAGCAACGCCCTAGAGTGAAGCCTAAGTTGCTCGGAAAGTAGAAATGTCCATAAGTTTCATACTGGTTGCAATTATTCGTTTTATACGTTGGAAAAACTGTCGTATTTATATTGTATTTTATGCTTCTGGCGTTCACTTCTTAGGCCCTAACTATTCGATCTGGTGGAGCAACGCCCTAGGGTGAAGCCTAGGTTGCCCGGAACGTAGAAATGACCATAACTTTTACACTGGTAGCAATTATTCGTTTTATACAATGGAAAAACTGTTCTATTTATTTTGTATTTTATGCTTCGGGCGTTGACATCTAAGGCCCTAACTGTTTGTTCTGGTGCAGCAACGCCCTAGAGTGAAGCCTAGGTTGCGCGGAACGTAGAAATGACCATAACTTTAACACTGGTTTCTATTATTCGTTTTATACGATGGAAAAACTGTTATATTTATATTGTATTTTATGCTTCTGGCGTTCACTTCTTAGGCCCCAACTATTCGATCTGGTGGAACAACACCGTAGAGTGAAGCATAGGTTGCCCGCAACGTAGAAATGACCATTACTTTCCCACTGTTTGCAATTATTCCTTTTATACGATGGAACAGCCTTTGTATTTATATCGTATTTTATGCTTCTGGCGTTTACTTCTAAGGACCTAACTATTCGATCTGGTGCAGCAACGCCCTAGAGTGAAGCCTAGGTTGCTCGGAATGTAGAAATGACCATAACTTTCACACTGGTTGCAATTATTCGTTTTATACGATGGAAACGCTGTTGTATTTATAATGTATTTTATGCCTGTGGCGTTGACTTCTAAGGCCGTAGCTACTAGATGTGGTGGAGCAACGCCCTAGAGTGACGCCTAGGGTGCTCGGAACGTAGAAATGACCATTACTTTCACACTGGTTGCAATTATTCGTTTTATACGATGGAAAAGCTGTTGTATTTATATTGTATTTTATGCTTCTGGCGTTGACTTCTAAGGCCCTAACTGTTTGATCTGGTGGAGCACCGCCCTAGAGTGAAGCCTAGGCCGCTCGGAACGTAGAAATGACCATAACTTTCACACTGGTTTCTATTATTCGTTTTAAACGATGGAAAAACTGTTATATATATATTGTATTTTATGCTTCTGGCGTTGACTTCTTAGGCCCGAACTATTCGATCTGGTGCAACAACGCCCTAGAGTGAAGCCTAGGTTGCCTGGAACGTAGAAATGACCATCACTTTCACACGGGTTGCAATTATTCCTGTTACAGGATGGAAAGACCGTTGTATTTTTATTGTATTTTATACATCAGGCGTTGACTTCTGTGGCCGTAGCTATTCGATGTGGTGGTAGAACGTCATAGAGTGAAGCCTAGGTTGCCCGGAAAGTAGAAATGACCATAAGTTTCATACTGGTTGCAATTATTCGTTTTATACGATGGAAAAACTGTTGTATTTATTTGTATTTTATGCTTCTGGCATTCACTTCTTAGGCCCTAACTATTCGATCTGGTGGAACAACGCCCTAGGGTGATGCCTAGGTTGCCCGGAACGTGGAAAAGACCATAACTTTTACACTGGTAGCATTTATTCGTTTTATACAATGGAAAAACCGTTCTATTTATTTTGTATTTTATGCTTCGGGCGTTGACATCTAAGGCCCTAACAATACGATCTGGTGGAGCAACGCCCTAGAGTGAAGCCTACGTTGCCCGGAACGTAGAAATGACCATAACTTTCACACTGGTTGCTATCATTCGTTTTATGTGATGGAAAAACTGTTGTATTTATATTGTATTTTATGCTTCTGGCGTTCACTTCTTAGGCCCTAACTGTTCGATCTGCTGGAGCAACGCCCTAGAGTGAAGCCTAGGTTGCCCGGTACGAAGAAATGACCATCACTTTCAAACTGGTTGCAATTATTCCTGTTATATGATGGAAAAACTGTTGTATTTTTATTGCATTTTATGCTTCGGGCATTGACTTCTAAGGCCCTAACTATTCACTCTGTTGGAGCAACGCCCTAGGGTGAAGCCTAGGCTGTCCGGAAAGTAGAAATGACCATAACTTTCATACTGGTTGCAATTATTCGTTTTATATGATGGAAAAACTGTTGTATTTATAATGTATTTTATGCTTCTGGCGTTCACTTCTTAGGCCCTAACTATTCGATCTGGTGGAACAACGCCCTAGGGTGAAGCCTAGGTTGTCCGGGACGTAGAAATGACCATAACTTTTACACTGGCAGCAATTATTCGTTTTATGCAATGGAAAAACTGTTCTATTTATTTTGTATTTTATGCTTTGGGCGTTGACTTCTAAGGCCCTAACTATTCGATCTGGTGGAGCAACGCCCTAGAGTGAAGCCTAAGTTGCTCGGAAAGTAGAAATGTCCATAAGTTTCATACTGGTTGCAATTATTCGTTTTATACGTTGGAAAAACTGTCGTATTTATATTGTATTTTATGCTTCTGGCGTTCACTTCTTAGGCCCTAACTATTCGATCTGGTGGAGCAACGCCCTAGGGTGAAGCCTAGGTTGCCCGGAACGTAGAAATGACCATAACTTTTACACTGGTAGCAATTATTCGTTTTATACAATGGAAAAACTGTTCTATTTATTTTGTATTTTATGCTTCGGGCGTTGACATCTAAGGCCCTAACTGTTTGTTCTGGTGCAGCAACGCCCTAGAGTGAAGCCTAGGTTGCGCGGAACGTAGAAATGACCATAACTTTAACACTGGTTTCTATTATTCGTTTTATACGATGGAAAAACTGTTATATTTATATTGTATTTTATGCTTCTGGCGTTCACTTCTTAGGCCCCAACTATTCGATCTGGTGGAACAACACCGTAGAGTGAAGCATAGGTTGCCCGCAACGTAGAAATGACCATTACTTTCCCACTGTTTGCAATTATTCCTTTTATACGATGGAACAGCCTTTGTATTTATATCGTATTTTATGCTTCTGGCGTTTACTTCTAAGGACCTAACTATTCGATCTGGTGCAGCAACGCCCTAGAGTGAAGCCTAGGTTGCTCGGAATGTAGAAATGACCATAACTTTCACACTGGTTGCAATTATTCGTTTTATACGATGGAAACGCTGTTGTATTTATAATGTATTTTATGCCTGTGGCGTTGACTTCTAAGGCCGTAGCTACTAGATGTGGTGGAGCAACGCCCTAGAGTGACGCCTAGGGTGCTCGGAACGTAGAAATGACCATTACTTTCACACTGGTTGCAATTATTCGTTTTATACGATGGAAAAGCTGTTGTATTTATATTGTATTTTATGCTTCTGGCGTTGACTTCTAAGGCCCTAACTGTTTGATCTGGTGGAGCACCGCCCTAGAGTGAAGCCTAGGCCGCTCGGAACGTAGAAATGACCATAACTTTCACACTGGTTTCTATTATTCGTTTTATACGATGGAAAAACTGTTATATATATATTGTATTTTATGCTTCTGGCGTTGACTTCTTAGGCCCGAACTATTCGATCTGGTGCAACAACGCCCTAGAGTGAAGCCTAGGTTGCCTGGAACGTAGAAATGACCATCACTTTCACACCGGTTGCAATTATTCCTGTTACAGGATGGAAAGACCGTTGTATTTTTATTGTATTTTATACATCAGGCGTTGACTTCTGTGGCCGTAGCTATTCGATGTGGTGGTAGAACGTCATAGAGTGAAGCCTAGGTTGCCCGGAAAGTAGAAATGACCATAAGTTTCATACTGGTTGCAATTATTCGTTTTATACGATGGAAAAACTGTTGTATTTATTTGTATTTTATGCTTCTGGCGTTCACTTCTTAGGCCCTAACTATTCGATCTGGTGGAACAACGCCCTAGGGTGATGCCTAGGTTGCCCGGAACGTGGAAAAGACCATAACTTTTACACTGGTAGCATTTATTCGTTTTATACAATGGAAAAACCGTTCTATTTATTTTGTATTTTATGCTTCGGGCGTTGACATCTAAGGCCCTAACAATACGATCTGGTGGAGCAACGCCCTAGAGTGAAGCCTACGTTGCCCGGAACGTAGAAATGACCATAACTTTCACACTGGTTGCTATCATTCGTTTTATGTGATGGAAAAACTGTTGTATTTATATTGTATTTTATGCTTCTGGCGTTCACTTCTTAGGCCCTAACTGTTCGATCTGCTGGAACAACGGCCTAGGGTGAAGCCTAGGTTGCCCGAGACGTAGAAATGACCATGACTTTTACACTGGTAGCAATTATTCGTTTTATACAATGGAAAAACTGTTCTATTTATTTTGTATTTAATGCTTCGGGCGTTGACTTCTAAGGCCCTAACTGTTTGTTCTGGTGGAGCACCGCCCTAGAGTGAAGCCTAGGCCGCTCGGAACGTAGTAATGACGTTAACTTTCATAGTGGTTGCAATTATTCGTTTTATACGATGGAAAAACTGTTGTATTTATATTGTATTTTACGCATCTGGCGTTGACTTCTAAGGCACTAACTATTCGATCTAGTGGATCAACGCCCTAGAGTGAAGCCTAGGATGCCCGGTACGTAGAAATGACCATCACTCTCAAACTGGTTGCAATTATTCCTGTTATATGATGGAAAAACTGTTGTATTTTTATTGCATTTTATGCTTCGGGCATTGACTTCTAAGGCCCTAACTATTCAATCTGTTGGAGCAATGCCCTAGGGTGAAGCCTAGGTTGCCCCGAAAATATAAATGACCATAAGTTTCATACTGGTTGCAATTATTCGTTTTATACGATGGAAAAACTGTTGTATTTATACTATATTTTATGCTTCTGGCGTTCACTTCTTAGGCCCGAACTATTCGATCTGGTGGAACAACGGCCGAGGGTCAAGCCTAGGTTGCCCGGAACGTAGAAATGACCATAACTTTTACACTGGTAGCAATTATTCGTTTTATACAATGGAAAAACTGTTCTATTTATTTTGTATTTAATGCTTCGGGCGTTGGCTTCTAAGGCCCTAACTGTTTGATCTGGTGGAGCAACGCCCTAGAGTGAAGCCTAGGTCGCCCGGAACGTAGAATTTACCATAACTCTCACAGAGGTTGCAATTATTCGTTCTATACAATGGAAAACTGTTGTATTTATATTGTATTTAACGCTTCTGTCGTTGACTTCTAAGGCCCTAACCGTTCGATCTGGTGGAGCAACGCCCTAGAGTGAAGCCTAGGTTTCGTAGAACGTAGAAATGACCATTACCTTAACGCTTGCGGCAATTATTCCTGTTAAACGGTGGAAAAACTGTTGCATCTTTATAGTATTTTATGCTTCTGGCGCTGACTTCTAAGGCCGTAACTATTCGATCTGGGGGAGCAACGCCCTAGAGTGAAGCCAAGGTTGCCCGGGAAGTAGAAATGACCATAACAATCACACTGGTTGCAATTATTCCTGTTACACGAAGGAAAAACTGTTGTACCTTTATTGTATTTTATGCTTCTGGCGTTGACTTCATAGGCCCTAACTATTCGATCTGGTGGAGCAACGTCCTAGAGTGAAGGCTAGGTTGCTCGGAACGTAGAAATGACCATTACTTTCACACTGGTTGCCATTATTCGTTTTCTACGATGGAAAAGGTGTTGTATTTGTATCGTATTTTATGCTTCTGGCGTTGACTTCTTAGGCCCTAACTATACCATCTGGTGGAACAACGCCCTAGGGTCAAGCCTAGGTTGCCCGGAACGTAGAAATGACCATAACGTTCACACTGGTAGCAATTATTCGTCTTACACATGGAAAAACTGTTCTATTTTTTTGTATTTTATGCTTCGGGCGTTGGCTTCTGAGGCCCTAGCTATTCGATCTGGTGGAGCAACGCCCTAGAGTGAAGCCTAGGTTGCCCGGAACGTAGAAATGACCAGTACTTTCACACTGGTTGCAGTTATTCGTTTTATACAATGGAACAACTGTTCTATTTATTTTGCATTTTATGATTCGGGCGTTGACTTCTTAGGCCCTAACTATTCCATCTGGTGGAACAACGCCCTAGGGTGAAGCCTAGGTTGCCCGGAACGTAGAAATGACCAACTCTTTCACACTGGTAGCAATTATTCGTCTTATACATGGAAAAGCTGTTATATATATATTGCATTTTATGCTTCTGGCATTGAATTCTAAGTCCCTAGCTATTCGAACTGGTGGAGCAACGCCCTAGAGTGAAGCCTAGGTTGCACGGAACGTAGAAATGACCATTGCTTTCACAATGTATGCAATTATTCATTTTATTCGGTGGAAAAGCTGTTGTACTTAGATTGTATTTTATTCTTCTGGCGTTGAATTCTAAGTCCCTAGCTATTCGATCTGGTGGAGCAACGCCCTACACTGAAATCTGGATTAACCGGAACGTAGAAATGACCTGTACTTTCACACTGTTTGCAGTTATTCCTGTTATACGATGGAACAGCTGTTGCAACTTTATTGTATTTTATGCTTCTAGCGTTGACTTCTTAGGCCCTAACTATTCCATCTGGTTGAACAAAGTCGTGTAGTGAAGCCTAGGTTGACCGGAACGTAGAAATGACCATAACTTTCACACTGGTAGCAATTATTGGTTTTATACATGGAAAAAGTGTTCTATTTATTTCGTTTTTTATGCTTCTGGCGTTGACTTCTAAGGCCCTACCTATTCGATCTGGCGGAGCAACACCCTACAGTGAAGCCTAGGTTGCTCGGAACGTAGAAATGACCATTACCTTCACACTGTTTGCAATAATTCATTTTATACGATGGCAAAGCTGTTGTATTTATATTGTATTTTATGCTTCTGGCGTTGACATCTAAGGCCCTATCTCTTCGATTTGGTGGAGCAATGCCTCACAGTTAAGCCTAGGATGCCCGAAACGTCGAAATGGCCATAACCTTCGCACTGGTTACAATTATTCGTTTTATACGATGGAAAAGCTGTTGTATTTATATCTTATTTTATGCTTCTGGCGTTGACTTCTTAGGTCCCAGCTATTCCATCTGGTAGAACAACGCCCTCTGGTGAAGCCTAGGCTGCCCGGAACGTAGAAATGACCATAACTTTCACACAGGAAGCAATTATTCGTTTTATACATGGAAAAGCTGTCCTATTTATTTTGTATGTTATGCTTCGGGCGCTGAGTTCTAAGGCCCTAGCTATTCGATCTGGTGGAGCAACAGCCTAGAGTGAAGCCTAGGTTGCCCGGAACGTAGAAATGACCATAACTTTCACACTGGTTGCCATTATTCGTATTATACGATGGAAAAGCTGTTGTATCTATATCGTATTTTATGCTTCTGGCGTTGACTTCTTAGGCCCCAATTATTCCATCTGATGGAGCAACCCCCTATGGTGAAGCCTAGGTTGCCCGGAACGTAGAAATGACCATAACTTTCAAACTGGAAACAATTATTCGTTTTACACATGGAACAGCTGTTCTATTTATTTTATATTTTATGCTTCAGGCGTTGACCTCTAAGGCCCTAGCTATTCGATCTGGTGGAGCAACGCCCTAGAGTGAAGCCTAGGTTGCCCGGAACGAAGAAATGACCATTGCTTTCACAATGTATGCAATTATTCATTTTATTCGGTGGAAAAACTGTTGTACATAGGTTGTATTTTATTCTTCTGGCGTTGAATTCTAAGTCCCTAGCTATTCGATCTGGTGGAGCAACGCCCTAGAGTGAAACCTGGATTACCCGGAACGTAGAAATGACCTGTACTTTCACACTGTTTGCAATTATTCCTGTTAAACAATGGAACAACTGTTGCATCTTTATTGTATTTTATGCTTCTGGCGTTGACTTCTAAGGCCCTAACTATTCCATTTGGTGGAGCAACGCCCTAGAGTGAAGCCTAGGTCGCCCGGAACGTAGAATTTACCATAACTCTCACAGTGGTTGCAATTATTCGTTCTATACAATGGAAAACTGTTGTATTTATATTGTATTTAACGCTTCTGTCGTTGACTTCTAAGGCCCTAACCGTTCGATCTGGTGGAGCAACGCCCTAGAGTGAAGCCTAGGTTTCCTAGAACGTAGAAATGACCATTACCTTCACGCTTGCGGCAATTATTCCTGTTAAACGGTGGAAAAACTGTTGCATCTTTATTGTATTTTATGCTTCTGGCGCTGACTTCTAAGGCCGTAACTATCCGATCTGGTGGAGCAATGGCCTAGAGTGAAGCCTAGGTTGGCCGGACCGTAGAAATGACCATTACTTTCACACTGTTTGCAAATATACATTATATACGATGGAAAAACTGTTGTACTCATATTGTATTTTATTCTTATGGCGTTGAATTCTAAGTCCCTAGTTATTCGATCTGGTGGAGCAACGCCTTAGAGTGAAACCTAGGCTACCCGGAACGTAGAAATGAACAGTACTTTCACACTGGTTGCAGTTATTCGTTTTATACAATGGAACAACTGTTCTATTTATTTTGCATTTTATGCTTCGGGCGCTGACTTCTAAGGCCCTAACTATTCGATCTGGGGGAGCAACGCCCTAGAGTGAAGCCAAGGTTGCCCGGGAAGTAGAAATGACCATAACAATCACACTGGTTGCAATTATTCCTGTTACACGAAGGAAAAACTGTTGTACCTTTATTGTATTTTATGCTTCTGGCGTTGACTTCATAGGCCCTAACTATTCGATCTGGTGGAGCAACGTCCTAGAGTGAAGGCTAGGTTGCTCGGAACGTAGAAATGACCATTACTTTCACACTGGTTGCCATTATTCGTTTTCTACGATGGAAAAGGTGTTGTATTTGTATCGTATTTTATGCTTCTGGCGTTGACTTCTTAGGCCCTAACTATACCATCTGGTGGAACAACGCCCTAGGGTCAAGCCTAGGTTGCCCGGAACGTAGAAATGACCATAACGTTCACACTGGTAGCAATTATACGTCTTACACATGGAAAAACTGTTCTATTTTTTTGTATTTTATGCTTCGGGCGTTGGCTTCTGAGGCCCTAGCTATTCGATCTGGTGGAGCAACGCCCTAGAGTGAAGCCTAGGTTGCCCGGAACGTAGAAATGACCAGTACTTTCACACTGGTTGCAGTTATTCGTTTTATACAATGGAACAACTGTTCTATTTATTTTGCATTTTATGCTTCGGGCGTTGACTTCTTAGGCCCTAACTATTCCATCTGGTGGAACAACGCCCTAGGGTGAAGCCTAGGTTGCCCGGAACGTAGAAATGACCAACTCTTTCACACTGGTAGCAATTATTCGTCTTATACATGGAAAAACTGTTATATATATATTGCATTTTATGCTTCTGGCATTGAATTCTAAGTCCCTAGCTATTCGATCTGGTGGAGCAACGCCCTAGAGTGAGGCCTAGGTTGCACGGAACGTAGAAATGACCATTGCTTTCACAATGTATGCAATTATTCATTTTATTCGGTGGAAAAGCTGTTGTACTTAGATTGTATTTTATTCTTCTGGCGTTGAATTCTAAGTCCCTAGCTATTCGATCTGGTAGAGCAACGCCCTACACTGAAATCTGGATTAACCGGAACGTAGAAATGACCTGTACTTTCACACTGTTTGCAGTTATTCCTGTTATACGATGGAACAGCTGTTGCAACTTTATTGTATTTTATGCTTCTAGCGTTGACTTCTTAGGCCCTAACTATTCCATCTGGTTGAACAAAGTCGTGTAGTGAAGCCTAGGTTGACCGGAACGTAGAAATGACCATAACTTTCACACTGGTAGCAATTATTCGTTTTATACATGGAAAAAGTGTTCTATTTATTTCGTTTTTTATGCTTCTGGCGTTGACTTCTAAGGCCCTACCTATTCGATCTGGCGGAGCAACACCCTACAGTGAAGCCTAGGTTGCTCGGAACGTAGAAATGACCATTACCTTCACACTGTTTGCAATAATTCATTTTATACGATGGCAAAGCTGTTGTATTTATATTGTATTTTATGCTTCTGGCGTTGACTTCTAAGGCCCTATCTCTTCGATTTGGTGGAGCAATGCCTCACAGTTAAGCCTAGGATGCCCGAAACGTCGAAATGGCCATAACCTTCGCACTGGTTAGAATTATTCGTTTTATACGATGGAAAAGCTGTTGTATTTATATCTTATTTTATGCTTCTGGCGTTGACTTCTTAGGTCCCAGCTATTCCATCTGGTAGAACAACGCCCTCTGGTGAAGCCTAGGCTGCCCGGAACGTAGAAATGACCATAACTTTCACACAGGAAGCAATTATTCGTTTTATACATGGAAAAGCTGTCCTATTTATTTTGTATGTTATGCTTCGGGCGCTGAGTTCTAAGGCCCTAGCTATTCGATCTGGTGGAGCAACAGCCTAGAGTGAAGCCTAGGTTGCCCGGAACGTAGAAATGACCATAACTTTCACACTGGTTGCCATTATTCGTATTATACGATGGAAAAGCTGTTGTATTTATATCGTATTTTATGCTTCTGGCGTTGACTTCTTAGGCCCCAATTATTCCATCTGATGGAGCAACCCCCTATGGTGAAGCCTAGGTTGCCCGGAACGTAGAAATGACCATAACTTTCACACTGGAAACAATTATTCGTTTTATACATGGAACAGCTGTTCTATTTATTTTATATTTTATGCTTCAGGCGTTGACCTCTAAGGCCCTAGCTATTCGATCTGGTGGAGCAACGCCCTAGAGTGAAGCCTAGGTTGCCCGGAACGAAGAAATGACCATTGCTTTCACAATGTATGCAATTATTCATTTTATTCGGTGGAAAAACTGTTGTACATAGGTTGTATTTTATTCTTCTGGCGTTGAATTCTAAGTCCCTAGCTATTCGATCTGGTGGAGCAACGCCCTAGAGTGAAACCTGGATTACCCGGAACGTAGAAATGACCTGTACTTTCACACTGTTTGCAATTATTCCTGTTAAACAATGGAACAACTGTTGCATCTTTATTGTATTTTATGCTTCTGGCGTTGACTTCTAAGGCCCTAACTATTCCATTTGGTGGAGCAACGCCCTAGAGTGAAGCCTAGGTTGCCCGGTACGTAGAAATGACCATTACTTTCACACTGGTTTCTATTATTCGTTTTATACGATGGAAAAACTGTTATATATATATTGTATTTTATGCTTCTGGCGTTGACTTCTTAGGCCGGAACTATTCGATCTGGTGCAACAACGCCCTAGAGTGAAGCGTAGGTTGCCTGGAACGTAGAAATGACCATCACTTTCACACGGGTTGCAATTATTCCTGTTATAGGACGGAAAGACCGTTGTATTTTTATTGTATTTTATACATCAGGCGTTGACTTCTGTGGCCGTAGCTATTCGATGTGGTGGTAGAACGCCATAGAGTGAAGCCTAGGTTGCCCGGAAAGTAGAAATGACCATAAGTTTCATACTGGTTGCAATTATTCGTTTTATACGATGGAAAAGGTGTTGTATTTGTATCGTATTTTATTCTTCTGGCGTTGACTTCTTAGGCCCTAACTATACCATCTGGTGGAACAACGCCCTAGGGTCAAGCCTAGGTTGCCCGGAACGTAGATATGACCATAACGTTCACACTGGTAGCAATTATTCGTCTTACACATGGAAAAACTGTTCTATTTTTTTGTATTTTATGCTTCGGGCGTTGACTTCTGAGGCCCTAGCTATTCGATCTGGTGGAGCAACTCCCTAGAGTGAAGCCTAGGTTGCCCGGAACGTAGAAATGACCAGTACTTTCACACTGGTTGAAGTTATTCGTTTTATACAATGGAACAACTGTTCTATTTATTTTGCATTTTATGCTTCGGGCGTTGACTTCTTAGGCCCTAACTATTCCATCTGGTGGAACAACGCTCTAGGGTGAAGCCTAGGTTGCCCGGAACGTAGAAATGACCAACTCTTTCACACTGGTAGCAATTATTCGTTTTATACATGGAAAAGCTGTTATATATATATTGTGCATTTTATGCTTCTGGCATTGAATTCTAAGTCCCTAGCTATTCGATCTGGTGGAGCAACGCCCTAGAGTGAAGCCTAGGTTGCACGGAACGTAGAAATGACCATTGCTTTCACAATGTATGCAATTATTCATTTTATTCGGTGGAAAAGCTGTTGTACTTAGATTGTATTTTATTCTTCTGGCGTTGAATTCTAAGTCCCTAGCTATTCGATCAGGTGGAGCAACGCCCTAGACTGAAATCTGGATTAACCGGAACGTAGAAATGACCTGTACTTTCACACTGTTTGCAGTTATTCCTGTTATACGATGGAACAGCTGTTGCAACTTTATTGTATTGTATGCTTCTGGCGTTGACTTCTTAGGCCCTAACTATTCCATCTGGTTGAACAAAGTCGTGTAGTGAAGCCTAGGTTGACCGGAACGTAGAAATGACCATAACTTTCACACTGGTAGCAATTATTCGTGTTATACATGGAAAAACTGTTCTATTTATTTCGTTTTTTATGCTTCTGGTGTTGACTTCTAAGGCCCTACCTATTCGATCTGGCGGAGAAACACCCTACAGTGAAGCCTAGGTTGCTCGGAACGTAGAAATGCCCATTACCTTCACACTGTTTGCAATAATTCATTTTATACGATGGCAAAGCTGTTGTATTTATATTGTATTTTATGCTTCTGGCGTTGACTTCTAAGGCCCTATCTCTTCGATTTGGTGGAGCAACGCCTCACAGTTAAGCCTAGGATGCCCGAAACGTCGAAATGGCCATAACTTTCGCACTGGTTACAATTATTCGTTTTATACGATGGAAAAGCTGTTGTATTTATATCTTATTTTATGCTTCTGGCGTTGAGCTCTTAGACCCTAACTATGCCATCTGGTGGAACCACGCCCTAGGGTGATGCCTAGGTTGCCCGGAAAGTAGAAATGACCATAACTTTCACACTGGTAACAATTATTCGTTTTATACGATGGAAAAACTGTTCTATTTATTTTGTATTTTATCCTTCGGGCGTTGACTTCTGAGGCCCTAGCTATTCGATCTGGTGGAGCAACTCCCTAGAGTGAAGCCTAGGTTGCCCGGAACGTAGAAATGACCAGTACTTTCACACTGGTTGAAGTTATTCGTTTTATACAATGGAACAACTGTTCTATTTATTTTGCATTTTATGCTTCGGGCGTTGACTTCTTAGGCCCTAACTATTCCATCTGGTGGAACAACGCTCTAGGGTGAAGCCTAGGTTGCCCGGAACGTAGAAATGACCAACTCTTTCACACTGGTAGCAATTATTCGTTTTATACATGGAAAAGCTGTTATATATATATTGTGCATTTTATGCTTCTGGCATTGAATTCTAAGTCCCTAGCTATTCGATCTGGTGGAGCAACGCCCTAGAGTGAAGCCTAGGTTGCACGGAACGTAGAAATGACCATTGCTTTCACAATGTATGCAATTATTCATTTTATTCGGTGGAAAAGCTGTTGTACTTAGATTGTATTTTATTCTTCTGGCGTTGAATTCTAAGTCCCTAGCTATTCGATCAGGTGGAGCAACGCCCTAGACTGAAATCTGGATTAACCGGAACGTAGAAATGACCTGTACTTTCACACTGTTTGCAGTTATTCCTGTTATACGATGGAACAGCTGTTGCAACTTTATTGTATTGTATGCTTCTGGCGTTGACTTCTTAGGCCCTAACTATTCCATCTGGTTGAACAAAGTCGTGTAGTGAAGCCTAGGTTGACCGGAACGTAGAAATGACCATAACTTTCACACTGGTAGCAATTATTCGTTTTATACATGGAAAAACTGTTCTATTTATTTCGTTTTTTATGCTTCTGGTGTTGACTTCTAAGGCCCTACCTATTCGATCTGGCCGAGAAACACCCTACAGTGAAGCCTAGGTTGCTCGGAACGTAGAAATGCCCATTACCTTCACACTGTTTGCAATAATTCATTTTATACGATGGCAAAGCTGTTGTATTTATATTGTATTTTATGCTTCTGGCGTTGACTTCTAAGGCCCTATCTCTTCGATTTGGTGGAGCAACGCCTCACAGTTAAGCCTAGGATGCCCGAAACGTCGAAATGGCCATAACTTTCGCACTGGTTACAATTATTCGTTTTATACGATGGAAAAGCTGTTGTATTTATATCTTATTTTATGCTTCTGGCGTTGAGCTCTTAGACCCTAACTATGCCATCTGGTGGAACCACGCCCTAGGGTGATGCCTAGGTTGCCCGGAAAGTAGAAATGACCATAACTTTCACACTGGTAACAATTATTCGTTTTATACGATGGAAAAACTGTTCTATTTATTTTGTATTTTATCCTTCGGGCGTTGACTTCTAAGGCCCTAACTATTCGGTCTGGTGGAGCAACGCCCTAGAGTGAAGCCTAGGTTGCCCGGTACGAAGAAATGACCATCACTTTCAAACTGGTTGCAATTATTCCTGTTATATGATGGAAAAACTGTTGTATTTTTATTGCATTTTATGCTTCGGGCATTGACTTCTAAGGCCCTAACTATTCACTCTGTTGGAGCAACGCCCTAGGGTGAAGCCTAGGCTGCCCGGAAAGTAGAAATGACCATAACTTTCATACTGGTTGCAATTATTCGTTTTATATGATGGAAAAACTGTCGTATTTATATTGTATTTTATGCTTCTGGCGTTCACTTCTTAGGCCCTAACTATTCGATCTGGTGGAGCAACGCCCTAGGGTGAAGCCTAGGTTGCCCGGAACGTAGAAATGACCATAACTTTTACACTGGTAGCAATTATTCGTTTTATACAATGGAAAAACTGTTCTATTTATTTTGTATTTTATGCTTCGGGCGTTGACATCTAAGGCCCTAACTGTTTGTTCTGGTGCAGCAACGCCCTAGAGTGAAGCCTAGGTTGCGCGGAACGTAGAAATGACCATAACTTTAACACTGGTTTCTATTATTCGTTTTATACGATGGAAAAACTGTTATATTTATATTGTATTTTATGCTTCTGGCGTTCACTTCTTAGGCCCCAACTATTCGATCTGGTGGAACAACACCGTAGAGTGAAGCATAGGTTGCCCGCAACGTAGAAATGACCATTACTTTCCCACTGTTTGCAATTATTCCTTTTATACGATGGAACAGCCTTTGTATTTATATCGTATTTTATGCTTCTGGCGTTTACTTCTAAGGACCTAACTATTCGATCTGGTGCAGCAACGCCCTAGAGTGAAGCCTAGGTTGCTCGGAATGTAGAAATGACCATAACTTTCACACTGGTTGCAATTATTCGTTTTATACAATGGAAACGCTGTTGTATTTATAATGTATTTTATGCCTGTGGCGTTGACTTCTAAGGCCGTAGCTACTAGATGTGGTGGAGCAACGCCCTAGAGTGACGCCTAGGGTGCTCGGAACGTAGAAATGACCATTACTTTCACACTGGTTGCAATTATTCGTTTTATACGATGGAAAAGCTGTTGTATTTATATTGTATTTTATGCTTCTGGCGTTGACTTCTAAGGCCCTAACTGTTCGATCTGGTGGAGCAACGTCCTAGAGTGAAGCCTATGTTGCTCGGAATGTAGAAATGACCATAACCTTCACACTGGTTGCCATTATTCGTTTTATACGATGGAAACGCTGTTGTATTTATATTGTATTTTATGGCTCTGGCGTTGACTTCTAGGGCCGTAGGTAATAGATGTGGTGGAGCAACGACCTAGAGTGACGTCTAGGGTGCTCGGAACGTAGAAATGACCATTACTTTCACACGGGTTGCAATTATTCGTTTTATACGATGGAAAAGCTGTTGTATTTATATTGTATTTTATGCTTCTGGCGTTGAGCTCTTAGACCCTAACTATGCCATCTGGTGGAACAACGCCCTAGGGTGAAGCCTGGGTTGCCCGGAAAGTAGAAATGACCATAACTTTCACACTGGTCACAATTATTCGTTTTATACGATGGAAAAACTGTTCTATTTATTTTGTATTTTATCCTTCGGGCGTTGACTTCTAAGGCCCTAACTATTCGGTCTGGTGGAGCAACGCCCTAGAGTGAAGCCTAGGTTTCCCGGTACGAAGAAATGACCGTCACTTTCAAACTGGTTGCAATTATTCCTGTTATATGATGGAAAAACTGTTGTATTTATATTGTATTTTATGCTTCTGGCGTTGACTTCTTAGGCCCTAACTATTCGATCTGGTGGAACAACGCCCTAGAGTGAAGCCTACGTTGCCCGGAACGTAGAAATGACCATAACTTTTACACTGGTAGCAATTATTCGTTTTATACAATGGAAAAACTGTTCTATTTATTTTGTGTTTTATGCTTCGGGCGTTGACATCTAAGGCCCTAACTGTTTGATCTGGTGCAGCAACGCCCTAGAGTGAAGCCTAGGTTGCCCGGTACGAAGAAATGACCATCACTTTCAAACTGGTTGCAATTATTCCTGTTATATGATGGAAAAACTGTTGTATTTTTATTGCATTTTATGCTTCGGGCATTGACTTCTAAGGCCCTAACTATTCACTCTGTTGGAGCAACGCCCTAGGGTGAAGCCTAGGCTGCCCGGAAAGTAGAAATGACCATAACTTTCATACTGGTTGCAATTATTCGTTTTATATGATGGAAAAACTGTTGTATTTATAATGTATTTTATGCTTCTGGCGTTCACTTCTTAGGCCCTAACTATTCGATCTGGTGGAACAACGCCCTAGGGTGAAGCCTAGGTTGTCCGGGACGTAGAAATGACCATAACTTTTACACTGGCAGCAATTATTCGTTTTATGCAATGGAAAAACTGTTCTATTTATTTTGTATTTTATGCTTTGGGCGTTGACTTCTAAGGCCCTAACTATTCGATCTGGTGGAGCAACGCCCTAGAGTGAAGCCTAAGTTGCTCGGAAAGTAGAAATGTCCATAAGTTTCATACTGGTTGCAATTATTCGTTTTATACGTTGGAAAAACTGTTGTATTTATATTGTATTTTATGCTTCTGGCGTTCACTTCTTAGGCCCTAACTATTCGATCTGGTGGAGCAACGCCCTAGGGTGAAGCCTAGGTTGCCCGGAACGTAGAAATGACCATAACTTTTACACTGGTAGCAATTATTCGTTTTATACAATGGAAAAACTGTTCTATTTATTTTGTATTTTATGCTTCGGGCGTTGACATCTAAGGCCCTAACTGTTTGTTCTGGTGCAGCAACGCCCTAGAGTGAAGCCTAGGTTGCGCGGAACGTAGAAATGACCATAACTTTAACACTGGTTTCTATTATTCGTTTTATACGATGGAAAAACTGTTATATTTATATTGTATTTTATGCTTCTGGCGTTCACTTCTTAGGCCCCAACTATTCGATCTGGTGGAACAACACCGTAGAGTGAAGCATAGGTTGCCCGCAACGTAGAAATGACCATTACTTTCCCACTGTTTGCAATTATTCCTTTTATACGATGGAACAGCCTTTGTATTTATATCGTATTTTATGCTTCTGGCGTTTACTTCTAAGGACCTAACTATTCGATCTGGTGCAGCAACGCCCTAGAGTGAAGCCTAGGTTGCTCGGAATGTAGAAATGACCATAACTTTCACACTGGTTGCAATTATTCGTTTTATACGATGGAAACGCTGTTGTATTTATAATGTATTTTATGCCTGTGGCGTTGACTTCTAAGGCCGTAGCTACTAGATGTGGTGGAGCAACGCCCTAGAGTGACGCCTAGGGTGCTCGGAACGTAGAAATGACCATTACTTTCACACTGGTTGCAATTATTCGTTTTATACGATGGAAAAGCTGTTGTATTTATATTGTATTTTATGCTTCTGGCGTTGACTTCTAAGGCCCTAACTGTTCGATCTGGTGGAGCAACGTCCTAGAGTGAAGCCTATGTTGCTCGGAATGTAGAAATGACCATAACCTTCACACTGGTTGCCATTATTCGTTTTATACGATGGAAACGCTGTTGTATTTATATTGTATTTTATGGCTCTGGCGTTGACTTCTAGGGCCGTAGGTAATAGATGTGGTGGAGCAACGACCTAGAGTGACGTCTAGGGTGCTCGGAACGTAGAAATGACCATTACTTTCACACGGGATGCAATTATTCGTTTTATACGATGGAAAAGCTGTTGTATTTATATTGTATTTTATGCTTCTGGCGTTGAGCTCTTAGACCCTAACTATGCCATCTGGTGGAACAACGCCCTAGGGTGAAGCCTGGGTTGCCCGGAAAGTAGAAATGACCATAACTTTCACACTGGTCACAATTATTCGTTTTATACGATGGAAAAACTGTTCTATTTATTTTGTATTTTATCCTTCGGGCGTTGACTTCTAAGGCCCTAACTATTCGGTCTGGTGGAGCAACGCCCTAGAGTGAAGCCTAGGTTTCCCGGTACGAAGAAATGACCGTCACTTTCAAACTGGTTGCAATTATTCCTGTTATATGATGGAAAAACTGTTGTATTTATATTGTATTTTATGCTTCTGGCGTTGACTTCTTAGGCCCTAACTATTCGATCTGGTGGAACAACGCCCTAGAGTGAAGCCTACGTTGCCCGGAACGTAGAAATGACCATAACTTTTACACTGGTAGCAATTATTCGTTTTATACAATGGAAAAACTGTTCTATTTATTTTGTGTTTTATGCTTCGGGCGTTGACATCTAAGGCCCTAACTGTTTGATCTGGTGCAGCAACGCCCTAGAGTGAAGCCTAGGTTGCCCGGAACGTAGAAATGACCATAACTTTAACACTGGTTGCTATTATTCGTTTTATACGATGGAAAAACTGTTATATTTATATTGTACTTTATGCTTCTGGCATTCACTTCTTAGGCCCCAACTATTCGATCTGGTGGAACAACACCGTAGAGTGAAGCCTAGGTTGCCCGGAACGTAGAAATGACCATTACTTTCACAGTGTTTGCAATTATTCCTTTTATACGATGGAAAAGCTGTTGTATTTATATCGTATTTTATGCTTCTGGCGTTTACTTCAAATGACCTAACTATTCGATCTGGTGGAGCAACGCCCTAGAGTGACGCCTAGGGTGCCCGGAACGTAGAAATGACCCTTACTTTCACACTGCTTGCAATTATTCGTTTTATACGATGAAAAAGCTGTTGTATTTTTTTTGCATTGTGTGGTTCGGGCGTTGACTTCTAAGGCCCTAACTATTCAATCTGTTGTAGCAGCGCCCTAGGGTGAAGCCTAGGTTGCGCGGAAAGTAGAAATGTCCATAAGTTTCATACTGGTTGCAATTATTCGTTTTATACGTTGGAAAAACTGTTGTATTTATATTGTATTTTATGCTTCTGGCGTTCACTTCTTAGGCCCTAACCATTCGATCTGGTGGAGCAACGCCCTAGGGTGAAGCCTAGGTTGCCCGGAACGTAGAAATGACCATAACTTTTACACTGGTAGCAATTATTCGTTTTTACAATGGAAAAACTGTTCTATTTATCCTGTATTTTATGCTTCGGGCGTTCACTTCTTAGGCCCCAACTATTCGATCTGGTGGAACAACACCGTAGAGTGTAGCCTAGGTTGCCCGGAACGTAGAAATGACCATTACTTTCACACTGTTTGCAATTATTCCTTTTATACGATGGAAAAGCTGTTGTATTTATATCGTATTTTATGCTTCTGGCGTTTACTTCTAAGGACCTAACTATTCGATCTGGTGGAGCAACGCCCTAGAGTGAAGCCTAGGTTGCCCGGAACGTAGAAATGACCATTACTTTCACACTGGTTGCAATTATTCGTTTTATACGATGGAAAAGCTGTTGTATTTTTTTTGCATTGTATGGTTCGGGCGTTGACTTCTAAGGCCCTAACTATTCAATCTGTTGGAGCAACGCCCTAGGGTGTAGCCTAGGTTGCCCGGAACGTAGAAATGACCATAACTTTCACACTGGCTGCTATTCTTCGATTTATACGATGGAAAAACTGTTATATTTATATTGTATTTTATGCTTCTGGCGTTGATTTCTTAGGCCCTAACTATTTGGTCAGGTGGAGCAACGCCCTAGAGTGAAGCCTAGGTTGCCCGGAACATAGAAATGACCATCACTTTCAAACTGGTTGCAATTAATCCTTTTATACAATGGAAAAACTGTTGTATTTTATATTGCATTTTATGCTTCGGGCATTGACTTCTAAGGCCCTAACTATTCAATCTGTAGGAGCAACGCCCTTGGGTGTAGCCTAGGTTGCCCGTAAAGTAGAAATGACCATAGCTTTCATACTGGTTGCAATTATTCGTTTTATATGATGGAAAAACTGTTGTATTTATATTGTATTTTATGCCTCTGGCGTTGACTTCTAAGGCCGTAGCTATTAGATGTGGTGGAGCAACGCCCTAGAGTGACGCCTAGGGTGCTCGGAACGTAGAAATGACCATTACTTTCACACAGGTTGCAATTATTCGTTTTATACGATGGAAAAGCTGTTGTATTTATATCGTATTTTATGCTTCTGGCGTTGACTTCTTAGGCCGTAACTATTCGATCTGGTGGAGCAACGCCCTGGAGTGAAACCTAGGTTACCCGGAACGTAGAATTGGCCATCACTTACAAACTGGTTGCAATTATTCGTTTTATACAATGGAAAAACTGTTCTATTTATTTTGAATTTAATGCTTCGGGCGTTGGCTTCTAAGGCCCTAACTGTTTGATCTGGTGGAGCAACGCCCTAGAGTGAAGCCTAGGTTGCCCGGAACGTAAAATTTACCATAACTCTCACAGTGGTTGCAATTACTCGTTCTATACAATGGAAAACTGTTGTATTTATATTGTATTTAACGCTTCTGGCCTTGACTTCTAAGGCCCTAACCGTTCGATCTGGTGGAGCAACGCCCTAGAGTGAAGCCTAGGTTTCCTAGAACGTAGAAATGACCATTGCCTTCACGCTTGCGGCAATTATTCCTGTTAAACGGTGGAAAAACTGTTGCATCTTTCTTGTATTTTATGCTTCTGGCGCTGACTTCTAAGGCCGTAACTATCCGATCTGGTGGAGCAACGGCCTAGGGTGAAGCCTAGGTTGGCCGGACCGTGGAAATGACCATTACTTTCACACTGTTTGCAAATATACATTATATACGATGGAAAAACTGTTGTACTCATATTGTATTTTATTCTTATGGCGTTGAATTCTAAGTCGCTAGCTATTCGATCTGGTGGAGCAACGCCCTAGAGTGAAAGCTAGGCTACCCAGAACGTAGAAATGACCAGTACTTTCATACTGTCTGCAGTTATTCCTGTTATACGATGGAAAAACTTTTGCATCTTTATTGTATTTTATGCTTTTGGCGTTGACTTCTAAGGCCCTAGCTATTCGATCAGGTGGAGCAACGCCCTAGAGTGGAGCCTAGGTTGCCCGGTACGTAGAAATGACCATTACTTTCACACTGTTTGCAAATATACATTATATACGATGGAAAGGCTGTTGTATTTATGTTGTATTTTATGCTTCTGGCTTTGACTTCTTAGGCCCTAACTATTTGATCTGGTGGAGCACCGCCCTAGAGTGAAGCCTAGGTTGCCTGGAACGTAGAAATGACCATAAATTTCACACTGGTAGCAATTATTCGTTTTATACGATGGAAAAACTGTTTTATTTATTTTGTATTTTATGCTTCGGGCGTTGACTTCTAAGGCCCTAACTGTTTGATCTGGTGGAGCACCGCCCTAGAGTGAAGCCTAGGCCGCTCGGAACGTAGAAATGACCATAACTTTCACACTGGTTTCTATTATTCGTTTTATACGATGGAAAAACTGTTATATATATATTGTATTTTATGCTTCTGGCGTTGACTTCTTAGGCCCGAACTATTCGATCTGGTGCAACAACGCCCTAGAGTGAAGCCTAGGTTGCCTGGAACGTAGAAATGACCATCACTTTCACACGGGTTGCAATTATTCCTGTTATAGGATGGAAAGACCGTTGTATTTTCATTGTATTTTATACATCAGGCGTTGACTTCTGTGGCCGTAGCTATTCGATGTGGTGGTAGAACGCCATAGAGTGAAGCCTAGGTTGCCCGGAAAGTAGAAATGACCATAAGTTTCATACTGGTTGCAATTATTCGTTTTATACGATGGAAAAACTGTTGTATTTATTTGTATTTTATGCTCCTGGCGTTCACTTCTTAGGCCCTAACTATTCGATCTGGTGGAACAACGCCCTAGGGTGAAGCCTAGGTTGCCCGGAACGTGGAAAAGACCATAACTTTTACACTGGTAGCATTTATTCGTTTTATACAATGGAAAAACCGTTCTATTTATTTTGTATTTTATGCTTCGGGCGTTGACATCTAAGGCCCTAACAATACGATCTGGTGGAGCAACGCCCTAGAGTGAAGCCTACGTTGCCCGGAACGTAGAAATGACCATAACTTTCACACTGGTTGCTATCATTCGTTTTATGTGATGGAAAAACTGTTCCATTTATATTGTATTTTATGCTTCTGGCGTTGACTTCTTAGGCCCTAACTATTCGATCTGGCGGAACAACGCTCTAGAGTGAAGCCAGGGTTGCCCGGAACGTAGAAATGACCATCACTTTCACACTGGTAGCAATTATTCCTGTTATACGATGGACAAACTGTTGGATTTTTATTCTACATTATGCTTCTGGATTTGACTTCTAAGGCCCTATGTACCCGACCTGGTGGAGCTATGCCTCAGAGTTAAGTGTAGGAGGCCCGAAACGTAGAAATGACATAACTTTCACACTGGTTGCAATTATTCGTTTTATACAATGGAAAAACTGTTGTATTTCTTTTGTATTTTAAGCTTCTGGCGCTGACTTCTAAGGCCCTAACTGTTTGACCTGGTGGAGCACCGCCCTAGAGTGAAGCCTAGGTTGCCCGGAACGTAGAATTTACCATAACTCTCACAGTGGTTGCAATTATTCGTTCTATACAATGGAAAACTATTGTATTTATATTGTATTTAACGCTTCTGGCGTTGACTTCTAAGGCCCTAACCGTTCGATCTGGTGGAGCAACGCCCTAGAGTGAAGCCTAGGTTTCCTAGAACGTAGAAATGACCATTACCTTCACGCTTGCGGCAATTATTCCTGTTAAACGGTGGAAAAACTGTTGCATCTTTATTGTATTTTATGCTTCTGGCGCTGACTTCTAAGGCCGTAACTATCCGATCTGGTGGAGCAACGGCCTAGGGTGAAGCCTAGGTTGACCGGACCGAAGAAATGACCATTACTTTCACACTGTTTGCAAATATACATTATATACGATGGAAAAACTGCTGTACTCATATTGTATTTTATTCTTGTGGCGTTGAATTCTAAGTCCCTAGCTATTCGATCTGGTGGAGCAACGCCCTAGAGTGAAACCTAGGCTACCCGGAACGTAGAAATGACCAGTACTTTCATACTGTCTGCAGTTATTCCTGTTATACGATGGAAAAACTTTTGCATCTTTATTGTATTTTATGCTTTTGGCGTTGACTTCTAAGGCCCTAGCTATTCGGTCAGGTGGAGCAACGCCCTTGAGTGGAGCCTAGGCTGCCCGGTACGTAGAAGTGACCATGACTTTCACACTGTTTGCAAATATATATTATGTACGATGGAAAATCTGTTGTATTTATGTTGTATTTTATGCTTCTGGCGTTGACTTCTTAGGACCTAACTATTTGATCTGGTGGAGCACCGCCCTAGAGTGAAGCCTAGGTTGCCCGGAACGCAGAAATGACCATTAGCCTCACACTGGTTGCAATTATTCCTTTTATACGATGGAAAAGCTGCTGTATTTTTATGTATTTTAAGCTTCGGTCGTTGTCTCCTAAGGCCCTAACTACTCGATCTGGTGGAGCAACGCCCTAGAGTGAAGCCCAGGTTGCCCGGAACGTGGAAATGACCATTACTTTCACACTGTTTGCAATTATTCCTGTTATACGATGGAAAAGCTATTGGATTTTTAGTGTATTTTATGCTTCGGGCGTCGACTTCTAAGGCCCTAGCTATTCGATCTGGCGGAGGAACGCCCTAGAGTGAAGCCTAGGTTGCCCGGAACGTAGAAACGACCATTACCTTCACACTGGTTGCAATTATTCCTGTTATACGATGGAAGGACTGTTGTATTTTTATTGTATTTTATGCTTCTGGCGTTGACTTCTTAGGCCCTAACTATTCGATCTGGCTGAGCAACGCCCTAGAGTGAAACCTAGGATGCCCGGAACGTAGAAATGACAATGTCTTTCACACTGGTTGCAATTATTCCTGTTATACGATGGAAATATTGTTGTATTTTTATTGTATTTTATGCCTCAGGCGTTGTCTTCTAAGGTCATAGGTATTCGACGTGGTGGAGCAACGCCCTAGAGTGAAGCCTAGGTTGCCCGGAACGTAGAAATGACCATCACCTTCAGCCTGGTTGCAATTGTTCCTGTTATACGACGGAAAAACCGTTCTATTTTTATCGTATTTCATGCTTCGGGCGTTGACTTCTAAGGCCCTAGCTATTCGTTCTGGTAGAGCAACGCCCTAGAGTGAAGCCTAGGTGGCCCGAAACGTAGAAATGACCATTACTTTCACACTGTTTGCAAATATTTATTTTATACAATGGAAAAGCTGTTGTATTTATATTGTATTTTATGCTTTGGGCGTTGACTTCTAAGGCCCTAATTATTCGATCTGATGGAGCAACTCCCTAAAGTGAAGCCTAGGTTGCCCGAAACGTAGAAACGGCCATTACTTTCACACTGGTTGCAATTAATCGTTTCATACGATGGAAAAGCTGTTGTATTTATATTGTATTTTCTGCTTGTGGCGTTGACTTCTAAGGTCCGAGCTGTTCGATCTGGTAGAGCAACGCCCTAGAGTGAAGCCTAGGTGGCCCGAAACGTAGAAATGACCATTACTATCACACTGTTTGCAAATATCCATTTTATACAATGGAAAAGCTGTTGTATTTATATTGTATTTTATGCTTTGGGCGTTGACTTCTAAGGCCCTAATTATTCGATCTGATGGAGCAACTCCCTAAAGTGAAGCCTAGGTTGCCCGAAACGTAGAAACGGCCATTACTTTCACACTGGTTGCAATTAATCGTTTCATACGATGGAAAAGCTGTTGTATTTATATTGTATTTTCTGCTTGTGGCGTTGACTTCTAAGGTCCGAGCTGTTCGATCTGGTTGGGCAACGTACAAGAATTAAGTCTAGGATGCCCGGAACGTGGAAATGACCATTGCTTTCACACTGTTTGCAATTATTCCTGTTATACGATGGAAAAAGTATTGGATTTTTAGTGTATTTTATGCTTCTGGCGTTGACTTCTAAGGCCGTATCTATCCGATGTGGTGGAGCAACGCCCTAGAGTGAAGCCTACATTGCCCAGGAACGTAGAAATGACCATTACTTCCACATTGGTTGCAATTATTCCTGTTATACGATGGAAGGATTGTTGTATTTTTATTGTATTTTATGCTTCTGGCGTTGTCTTCTTAGGCCCTAACTATTCGATCTGGCTGAGCAACGCCCTAGAGTGAAACCTAGGATGCCCGGAACGTAGAAATGACAATGTCTTTCACACTGATTGCAATTATTCCTGTTATACAATGGAAAAACTGTTCTATTTATTTTGTATTTAATGCTACGGGCGTTGACTTCTAAGGCCCTAACTGTTTGATCTGGTGGAGCACCGCCCTAGAGTGAAGCCTAGGCCGCTCGGAACGTAGAAATGACCATAACTTTCACACTGGTTTCTATTATTCGTTTTATACGATGGAAAAGCTGTTATATATATATTCTATTTTATGCTTCTGGCGTTGACTTCTTAGGCCCGAACTATTCGATCTGGTGCAACAACGCCCTAGAGTGAAGCCTAGGTTGCCTGGAACGTAGAAATGACCATCACTTTCACACGGGTTGCAATTATTCCTGTTACAGGATGGAAAGACCGTTGTATTTTTATTGTATTTTATACATCAGGCGTTGACTTCTGTGGCCGTAGCTATTCGATGTGGTGGTAGAACGTCATAGAGTGAAGCCTAGGTTGCCCGGAAAGTAGAAATGACCATAAGTTTCATACTGGTTGCAATTATTCGTTTTATACGATGGAAAAACTGTTGTATTTATTTGTATTTTATGCTTCTGGCGTTCACTTCTTAGGCCCTAACTATTCGATCTGGTGGAACAACGCCCTAGGGTGATGCCTAGGTTGCCCGGAACGTGGAAAAGACCATAACTTTTACACTGGTAGCATTTATTCGTTTTATACAATGGAAAAACCGTTCTATTTATTTTGTATTTTATGCTTCGGGCGTTGACATCTAAGGCCCTAACAATACGATCTGGTGGAGCAACGCCCTAGAGTGAAGCCTACGTTGCCCGGAACGTAGAAATGACCATAACTTTCACACTCGTTGCTATCATTCGTTTTATGTGATGGAAAAACTGTTGTATTTATATTGTATTTTATGCTTCTGGCGTTCACTTCTTAGGCCCTAACTGTTCGATCTGCTGGAACAACGCCCTAGAGTGAAGCCTAGGATGCCCGGTACGTAGAAATGACCATCACTCTCAAACTGGTTGCAATTATTCCTGTTATATGATGGAAAAACTGTTGTATTTTTATTGCATTTTATGCTTCGGGCATTGACTTCTAAGGCCCTAACTATTCAATCTGTTGGAGCAATGCCCTAGGGTGAAGCCTAGGTTGCCCCGAAAATATAAATGACCATAAGTTTCATACTGGTTGCAATTATTCGTTTTATACGATGGAAAAACTGTTGTATTTATACTATATTTTATGCTTCTGGCGTTCACTTCTTAGGCCCGAACTATTCGATCTGGTGGAACAACGGCCGAGGGTCAAGCCTAGGTTGCCCGGAACGTAGAAATGACCATAACTTTTACACTGGTAGCAATTATTCGTTTTATACAATGGAAAAACTGTTCTATTTATTTTGTATTTAATGCTTCGGGCGTTGGCTTCTAAGGCCCTAACTGTTTGATCTGGTGGAGCAACGCCCTAGAGTGAAGCCTAGGTCGCCCGGAACGTAGAATTTACCATAACTCTCACAGAGGTTGCAATTATTCGTTCTATACAATGGAAAACTGTTGTATTTATATTGTACTTAACGCTTCTGTCGTTGACTTCTAAGGCCCTAACCGTTCGATCTGGTGGAGCAACGCCCTAGAGTGAAGCCTAGGTTTCCTAGAACGTAGAAATGACCATTACCTTCACGCTTGCGGCAATTATTCCTGTTAAACGGTGGAAAAACTGTTGCATCTTTATTGTATTTTATGCTTCTGGCGCTGACTTCTAAGGCCGTAACTATCCGATCTGGTGGAGCAATGGCCTAGAGTGAAGCCTAGGTTGGCCGGACCGTAGAAATGACCATTACTTTCACACTGTTTGCAAATATACATTATATACGATGGAAAAACTGTTGTACTCATATTGTATTTTATTCTTATGGCGTTGAATTCTAAGTCCCTAGTTATTCGATCTGGTGGAGCAACGCCCTAGAGTGAAACCTAGGCTACCCGGAACGTAGAAATGAACAGTACTTTCACACTGGTTGCAGTTATTCGTTTTATAGAATGGAACAACTGTTCTATTTATTTTGCATTTTATGCTTCGGGCGCTGACTTCTAAGGCCCTAACTATTCGATCTGGGGGAGCAACGCCCTAGAGTGAAGCCAAGGTTGCCCGGGAAGTAGAAATGACCATAACAATCACACTGGTTGCAATTATTCCTGTTACACGAAGGAAAAACTGTTGTACCTTTATTGTATTTTATGCTTCTGGCGTTGACTTCATAGGCCCTAACTATTCGATCTGGTGGAGCAACGTCCTAGAGTGAAGGCTAGGTTGCTCGGAACGTAGAAATGACCATTACTTTCACACTGGTTGCCATTATTCGTTTTCTACGATGGAAAAGGTGTTGTATTTGTATCGTATTTTATGCTTCTGGCGTTGACTTCTTAGGCCCTAACTATACCATCTGGTGGAACAACGCCCTAGGGTCAAGCCTAGGTTGCCCGGAACGTAGAAATGACCATAACGTTCACACTGGTAGCAATTATTCGTCTTACACATGGAAAAACTGTTCTATTTTTTTGTATTTTATGCTTCGGGCGTTGGCTTCTGAGGCCCTAGCTATTCGATCTGGTGGAGCAACGCCCTAGAGTGAAGCCTAGGTTGCCCGGAACGTAGAAATGACCAGTACTTTCACACTGGTTGCAGTTATTCGTTTTATACAATGGAACAACTGTTCTATTTATTTTGCATTTTATGCTTCGGGCGTTGACTTCTTAGGCCCTAACTATTCCATCTGGTGGAACAACGCCCTAGGGTGAAGCCTAGGTTGCCCGGAACGTAGAAATGACCAACTCTTTCACACTGGTAGCAATTATTCGTCTTATACATGGAAAAGCTGTTATATATATATTGCATTTTATGCTTCTGACATTGAATTCTAAGTCCCTAGCTATTCGAACTGGTGGAGCAACGCCCTAGAGTGAAGCCTAGGTTGCACGGAACGTAGAAATGACCATTGCTTTCACAATGTATGCAATTATTCATTTTATTCGGTGGAAAAGCTGTTGTACTTAGATTGTATTTTATTCTTCTGGCGTTGAATTCTAAGTCCCTAGCTATTCGATCTGGTGGAGCAACGCCCTACACTGAAATCTGGATTAACCGGAACGTAGAAATGACCTGTACTTTCACACTGTTTGCAGTTATTCCTGTTATACGATGGAACAGCTGTTGCAACTTTATTGTATTTTATGCTTCTAGCGTTGACTTCTTAGGCCCTAACTATTCCATCTGGTTGAACAAAGTCGTGTAGTGAAGCCTAGGTTGACCGGAACGTAGAAATGACCATAACTTTCACACTGGTAGCAATTATTCGTTTTATACATGGAAAAAGTGTTCTATTTATTTCGTTTTTTATGCTTCTGGCGTTGACTTCTAAGGCCCTACCTATTCGATCTGGCGGAGCAACACCCTACAGTGAAGCCTAGGTTGCTCGGAACGTAGAAATGACCATTACCTTCACACTGTTTGCAATAATTCATTTTATACGATGGCAAAGCTGTTGTATTTATATTGTATTTTATGCTTCTGGCGTTGACTTCTAAGGCCCTATCTCTTCGATTTGGTGGAGCAATGCCTCACAGTTAAGCCTAGGATGCCCGAAACGTCGAAATGGCCATAACCTTCGCACTGGTTACAATTATTCGTTTTATACGATGGAAAAGCTGTTGTATTTATATCTTATTTTATGCTTCTGGCGTTGACTTCTTAGGTCCCAGCTATTCCATCTGGTAGAACAACGCCCTCTGGTGAAGCCTAGGCTGCCCGGAACGTAGAAATGACCATAACTTTCACACAGGAAGCAATTATTCGTTTTATACATGGAAAAGCTGTCCTATTTATTTTGTATGTTATGCTTCGGGCGCTGAGTTCTAAGGCCCTAGCTATTCGATCTGGTGGAGCAACAGCCTAGAGTGAAGCCTAGGTTGCCCGGAACGTAGAAATGACCATAACTTTCACACTGGTTGCCATTATTCGTATTATACGATGGAAAAGCTGTTGTATCTATATCGTATTTTATGCTTCTGGCGTTGACTTCTTAGGCCCCAATTATTCCATCTGATGGAGCAACCCCCTATGGTGAAGCCTAGGTTGCCCGGAACGTAGAAATGACCATAACTTTCACACTGGAAACAATTATTCGTTTTATACATGGAACAGCTGTTCTATTTATTTTATATTTTATGCTTCAGGCGTTGACCTCTAAGGCCCTAGCTATTCGATCTGGTGGAGCAACGCCCTAGAGTGAAGCCTAGGTTGCCCGGAACGAAGAAATGACCATTGCTTTCACAATGTATGCAATTATTCATTTTATTCGGTGGAAAAACTGTTGTACATAGGTTGTATTTTATTCTTCTGGCGTTGAATTCTAAGTCCCTAGCTATTCGATCTGGTGGAGCAACGCCCTAGAGTGAAACCTGGATTACCCGGAACGTAGAAATGACCTGTACTTTCACACTGTTTGCAATTATTCCTGTTAAACAATGGAACAACTGTTGCATCTTTATTGTATTTTATGCTTCTGGCGTTGACTTCTAAGGCCCTAACTATTCCATTTGGTGGAGCAACGCCCTAGAGTGAAGCCTAGGTCGCCCGGAACGTAGAATTTACCATAACTCTCACAGTGGTTGCAATTATTCGTTCTATACAATGGAAAACTGTTGTATTTATATTGTATTTAACGCTTCTGTCGTTGACTTCTAAGGCCCTAACCGTTCGATCTGGTGGAGCAACGCCCTAGAGTGAAGCCTAGGTTTCCTAGAACGTAGAAATGACCATTACCTTCACGCTTGCGGCAATTATTCCTGTTAAACGGTGGAAAAACTGTTGCATCTTTATTGTATTTTATGCTTCTGGCGCTGACTTCTAAGGCCGTAACTATCCGATCTGGTGGAGCAATGGCCTAGAGTGAAGCCTAGGTTGGCCGGACCGTAGAAATGACCATTACTTTCACACTGTTTGTAAATATACATTATATACGATGGAAAAACTGTTGTACTCATATTGTATTTTATTCTTATGGCGTTGAATTCTAAGTCCCTAGTTATTCGATCTGGTGGAGCAACGCCTTAGAGTGAAACCTAGGCTACCCGGAACGTAGAAATGAACAGTACTTTCACACTGGTTGCAGTTATTCGTTTTATACAATGGAACAACTGTTCTATTTATTTTGCATTTTATGCTTCGTGCGCTGACTTCTAAGGCCCTAACTATTCGATCTGGGGGAGCAACGCCCTAGAGTGAAGCCAAGGTTGCCCGGGAAGTAGAAATGACCATAACAATCACACTGGTTGCAATTATTCCTGTTACACGAAGGAAAAACTGTTGTACCTTTATTGTATTTTATGCTTCTGGCGTTGACTTCATAGGCTCTAACTATTCGATCTGGTGGAGCAACGTCCTAGAGTGAAGGCTAGGTTGCTCGGAACGTAGAAATGACCATTACTTTCACACTGGTTGCCATTATTCGTTTTCTACGATGGAAAAGGTGTTGTATTTGTATCGTATTTTATGCTTCTGGCGTTGACTTCTTAGGCCCTAACTATACCATCTGGTGGAACAACGCCCTAGGGTCAAGCCTAGGTTGCCCGGAACGTAGAAATGACCATAACGTTCACACTGGTAGCAATTATTCGTCTTACACATGGAAAAACTGTTCTATTTTTTTGTATTTTATGCTTCGGGCGTTGGCTTCTGAGGCCCTGGCTATTCGATCTGGTGGAGCAACGCCCTAGAGTGAAGCCTAGGTTGCCCGGAACGTAGAAATGACCAGTACTTTCACACTGGTTGCAGTTATTCGTTTTATACAATGGAACAACTGTTCTATTTATTTTGCATTTTATGCTTCGGGCGTTGACTTCTTAGGCCCTAACTATTCCATCTGGTGGAACAACGCCCTAGGGTGAAGCCTAGGTTGCCCGGAACGTAGAAATGACCAACTCTTTCACACTGGTAGCAATTATTCGTCTTATACATGGAAAAGCTGTTATATATATATTGCATTTTATGCTTCTGGCATTGAATTCGAAGTCCCTAGCTATTCGATCTGGTGGAGCAACGCCCTAGAGTGAGGCCTAGGTTGCACGGAACGTAGAAATGACCATTGCTTTCACAATGTATGCAATTATTCATTTTATTCGGTGGAAAAGCTGTTGTACTTAGATTGTATTTTATTCTTCTGGCGTTGAATTCTAAGTTCCTAGCTATTCGATCTGGTGGAGCAACGCCCTAGAGTGAAACCTGGATTACCCGGAACGTAGAAATGACCTGTACTTTCACACTGTTTGCAATTATTCCTGTTAAACAATGGAACAACTGTTGCATCTTTATTGTATTTTATGCTTCTGGCGTTGACTTCTAAGGCCCTAACTATTCCATTTGGTGGAGCAACGCCCTAGAGTGAAGCCTAGGTTGCCCGGTACGTAGAAATGACCATTACTTTCACACTGGTTTCTATTATTCGTTTTATACGATGGAAAAACTGTTATATATATATTGTATTTTATGCTTCTGGCGTTGACTTCTTAGGCCGGAACTATTCGATCTGGTGCAACAACGCCCTAGAGTGAAGCGTAGGTTGCCTGGAACGTAGAAATGACCATCACTTTCACACGGGTTGCAATTATTCCTGTTATAGGACGGAAAGACCGTTGTATTTTTATTGTATTTTATACATCAGGCGTTGACTTCTGTGGCCGTAGCTATTCGATGTGGCGGTAGAACGCCATAGAGTGAAGCCTAGGTTGCCCGGAAAGTAGAAATGACCATAAGTTTCATACTGGTTGCAATTATTCGTTTTATACGATGGAAAAGGTGTTGTATTTGTATCGTATTTTATTCTTCTGGCGTTGACTTCTTAGGCCCTAACTATACCATCTGGTGGAACAACGCCCTAGGGTCAAGCCTAGGTTGCCCGGAACGTAGATATGACCATAACGTTCACACTGGTAGCAATTATTCGTCTTACACATGGAAAAACTGTTCTATTTTTTTGTATTTTATGCTTCGGGCGTTGACTTCTGAGGCCCTAGCTATTCGATCTGGTGGAGCAACTCCCTAGAGTGAAGCCTAGGTTGCCCGGAACGTAGAAATGACCAGTACTTTCACACTGGTTGAAGTTATTCGTTTTATACAATGGAACAACTGTTCTATTTATTTTGCATTTTATGCTTCGGGCGTTGACTTCTTAGGCCCTAACTATTCCATCTGGTGGAGCAACGCCCTAGGGTGAAGCCTAGGTTGCCCGGAACGTAGAAATGACCAACTCTTTCACACTGGTAGCATTTATTCGTTTTATACATGGAAAAGCTGTTATATATATATTGTGCATTTTATGCTTCTGGCATTGAATTCTAAGTCCCTAGCTATTCGATCTGGTGGAGCAACGCCCTAGAGTGAAGCCTAGGTTGCACGGAACGTAGAAATGACCATTGCTTTCACAATGTATGCAATTATTCATTTTATTCGGTGGAAAAGCTGTTGTACTTAGATTGTATTTTATTCTTCTGGCGTTGAATTCTAAGTCCCTAGCTATTCGATCAGGTGGAGCAACGCCCTAGACTGAAATCTGGATTAACCGGAACGTAGAAATGACCTGTACTTTCACACTGTTTGCAGTTATTCCTGTTATACGATGGAACAGCTGTTGCAACTTTATTGTATTTTATGCTTCTGGCGTTGACTTCTTAGGCCCTAACTATTCCATCTGGTTGAACAAAGTCGTGTAGTGAAGCCTAGGTTGACCGGAACGTAGAAATGACCATAACTTTCACACTGGTAGCAATTATTCGTTTTATACATGGAAAAACTGTTCTATTTATTTCGTTTTTTATGCTTCTGGTGTTGACTTCTAAGGCCCTACCTATTCGATCTGGCGGAGAAACACCCTACAGTGAAGCCTAGGTTGCTCGGAACGTAGAAATGCCCATTACCTTCACACTGTTTGCAATAATTCATTTTATACGTTGGCAAAGCTGTTGTATTTATATTGTATTTTATGCTTCTGGCGTTGACTTCTAAGGCCCTATCTCTTCGATTTGGTGGAGCAACGCCTCACAGTTAAGCCTAGGATGCCCGAAACGTCGAAATGGCCATAACTTTCGCACTGGTTACAATTATTCGTTTTATACGATGGAAAAGCTGTTGTATTTATATCTTATTTTATGCTTCTGGCGTTGAGCTCTTAGACCCTAACTATGCCATCTGGTGGAACAACGCCCTAGGGTGATGCCTAGGTTGCCCGGAAAGTAGAAATGACCATAACTTTCACACTGGTAACAATTATTCGTTTTATACGATGGAAAAACTGTTCTATTTATTTTGTAGTTTATCCTTCGGGCGTTGACTTCTAAGGCCCTAACTATTCGGTCTGGTGGAGCAACGCCCTAGAGTGAAGCCTAGGTTGCCCGGTACGAAGAAATGACCATAACTTTCATACTGGTTGCAATTATTCGTTTTATATGATGGAAAAACTGTTGTATTTATAATGTATTTTATGCTTCTGGCGTTCACTTCTTAGGCCCTAACTATTCGATCTGGTGGAACAACGCCCTAGGGTGAAGCCTAGGTTGTCCGGGACGTAGAAATGACCATAACTTTTACACTGGCAGCAATTATTCGTTTTATGCAATGGAAAAACTGTTCTATTTATTTTGTATTTTATGCTTTGGGCGTTGACTTCTAAGGCCCTAACTATTCGATCTGGTGGAGCAACGCCCTAGAGTGAAGCCTAAGTTGCTCGGAAAGTAGAAATGTCCATAAGTTTCATACTGGTTGCAATTATTCGTTTTATACGTTGGAAAAACTGTTGTATTTATATTGTATTTTATGCTTCTGGCGTTCACTTCTTAGGCCCTAACTATTCGATCTGGTGGAGCAACGCCCTAGGGTGAAGCCTAGGTTGCCCGGAACGTAGAAATGACCATAACTTTTACACTGGTAGCAATTATTCGTTTTATACAATGGAAAAACTGTTCTATTTATTTTGTATTTTATGCTTCGGGCGTTGACATCTAAGGCCCTAACTGTTTGTTCTGGTGCAGCAACGCCCTAGAGTGAAGCCTAGGTTGCGCGGAACGTAGAAATGACCATAACTTTAACACTGGTTTCTATTATTCGTTTTATACGATGGAAAAACTGTTATATTTATATTGTATTTTATGCTTCTGGCGTTCACTTCTTAGGCCCCAACTATTCGATCTGGTGGAACAACACCGTAGAGTGAAGCATAGGTTGCCCGCAACGTAGAAATGACCATTACTTTCCCACTGTTTGCAATTATTCCTTTTATACGATGGAACAGCCTTTGTATTTATATCGTATTTTATGCTTCTGGCGTTTACTTCTAAGGACCTAACTATTCGATCTGGTGCAGCAACGCCCTAGAGTGAAGCCTAGGTTGCTCGGAATGTAGAAATGACCATAACTTTCACACTGGTTGCAATTATTCGTTTTATACGATGGAAACGCTGTTGTATTTATAATGTATTTTATGCCTGTGGCGTTGACTTCTAAGGCCGTAGCTACTAGATGTGGTGGAGCAACGCCCTAGAGTGACGCCTAGGGTGCTCGGAACGTAGAAATGACCATTACTTTCACACTGGTTGCAATTATTCGTTTTATACGATGGAAAAGCTGTTGTATTTATATTGTATTCTATGCTTCTGGCGTTGACTTCTAAGGCCCTAACTGTTTGATCTGGTGGAGCACCGCCCTAGAGTGAAGCCTAGGCCGCTCGGAACGTAGAAATGACCATAACTTTCACACTGGTTTCTATTATTCGTTTTATACGATGGAAAAACTGTTATATATATATTGTATTTTATGCTTCTGGCGTTGACTTCTTAGGCCCGAACTATTCGATCTGGTGCAACAACGCCCTAGAGTGAAGCCTAGGTTGCCTGGAACGTAGAAATGACCATCACTTTCACACGGGTTGCAATTATTCCTGTTACAGGATGGAAAGACCGTTGTATTTTTATTGTATTTTATACATCAGGCGTTGACTTCTGTGGCCGTAGCTATTCGATGTGGTGGTAGAACGTCATAGAGTGAAGCCTAGGTTGCCCGGAAAGTAGAAATGACCATAAGTTTCATACTGGTTGCAATTATTCGTTTTATACGATGGAAAAAGCTGTTGTATTTATTTGTATTTTATGCTTCTGGCGTTCACTTCTTAGGCCCTAACTATTCGATCTGGTGGAACAACGCCCTAGGGTGATGCCTAGGTTGCCCGGAACGTGGAAAAGACCATAACTTTTACACTGGTAGCATTTATTCGTTTTATACAATGGAAAAACCGTTCTATTTATTTTGTATTTTATGCTTCGGGCGTTGACATCTAAGGCCCTAACAATACGATCTGGTGGAGCAACGCCCTAGAGTGAAGCCTACGTTGCCCGGAACGTAGAAATGACCATAACTTTCACACTGGTTGCTATCATTCGTTTTATGTGATGGAAAAACTGTTGTATTTATATTGTATTTTATGCTTCTGGCGTTCACTTCTTAGGCCCTAACTGTTCGATCTGCTGGAACAACGGCCTAGGGTGAAGCCTAGGTTGCCCGAGACGTAGAAATGACCATGACTTTTACACTGGTAGCAATTATTCGTTTTATACAATGGAAAAACTGTTCTATTTATTTTGTATTTAATGCTTCGGGCGTTGACTTCTAAGGCCCTAACTGTTTGTTCTGGTGGAGCACCGCCCTAGAGTGAAGCCTAGGCCGCTCGGAACGTAGTAATGACGTTAACTTTCATAGTGGTTGCAATTATTCGTTTTATACGATGGAAAAACTGTTGTATTTATATTGTATTTTACGCATCTGGCGTTGACTTCTAAGGCACTAACTATTCGATCTAGTGGATCAACGCCCTAGAGTGAAGCCTAGGATGCCCGGTACGTAGAAATGACCATCACTCTCAAACTGGTTGCAATTATTCCTGTTATATGACGGAAAAACTGTTGTATTTTTATTGCATTTTATGCTTCGGGCATTGACTTCTAAGGCCCTAACTATTCAATCTGTTGGAGCAATGCCCTAGGGTGAAGCCTAGGTTGCCCCGAAAATATAAATGACCATAAGTTTCATACTGGTTGCAATTATTCGTTTTATACGATGGAAAAACTGTTGTATTTATACTATATTTTATGCTTCTGGCGTTCACTTCTTAGGCCCGAACTATTCGATCTGGTGGAACAACGGCCGAGGGTCAAGCCTAGGTTGCCCGGAACGTAGAAATGACCATAACTTTTACACTGGTAGCAATTATTCGTTTTATACAATGGAAAAACTGTTCTATTTATTTTGTATTTAATGCTTCGGGCGTTGGCTTCTAAGGCCCTAACTGTTTGATCTGGTGGAGCAACGCCCTAGAGTGAAGCCTAGGTCGCCCGGAACGTAGAATTTACCATAACTCTCACAGAGGTTGCAATTATTCGTTCTATACAATGGAAAACTGTTGTATTTATATTGTATTTAACGCTTCTGTCGTTGACTTCTAAGGCCCTAACCGTTCGATCTGGTGGAGCAACGCCCTAGAGTGAAGCCTAGGTTTCCTAGAACGTAGAAATGACCATTACCTTAACGCTTGCGGCAATTATTCCTGTTAAACGGTGGAAAAACTGTTGCATCTTTATTGTACTTTATGCTTCTGGCGCTGACTTCTAAGGCCGTAACTATTCGATCTGGGGGAGCAACGCCCTAGAGTGAAGCCAAGGTTGCCCGGGAAGTAGAAATGACCATAACAATCACACTGGTTGCAATTATTCCTGTTACACGAAGGAAAAACTGTTGTACCTTTATTGTATTTTATGCTTCTGGCGTTGACTTCATAGGCCCTAACTATTCGATCTGGTGGAGCAACGTCCTAGAGTGAAGGCTAGGTTGCTCGGAACGTAGAAATGACCATTACTTTCACACTGGTTGCCATTATTCGTTTTCTACGATGGAAAAGGTGTTGTATTTGTATCGTATTTTATGCTTCTGGCGTTGACTTCTTAGGCCCTAACTATACCATCTGGTGGAACAACGCCCTAGGGTCAAGCCTAGGTTGCCCGGAACGTAGAAATGACCATAACGTTCACACTGGTAGCAATTATTCGTCTTACACATGGAAAAACTGTTCTATTTTTTTGTATTTTATGCTTCGGGCGTTGGCTTCTGAGGCCCTAGCTATTCGATCTGGTGGAGCAACGCCCTAGAGTGAAGCCTAGGTTGCCCGGAACGTAGAAATGACCAGTACTTTCACACTGGTTGCAGTTATTCGTTTTATACAATGGAACAACTGTTCTATTTATTTTGCATTTTATGCTTCGGGCGTTGACTTCTTAGGCCCTAACTATTCCATCTGGTGGAACAACGCCCTAGGGTGAAGCCTAGGTTGCCCGGAACGTAGAAATGACCAACTCTTTCACACTGGTAGCAATTATTCGTCTTATACATGGAAAAGCTGTTATATATATATTGCATTTTATGCTTCTGGCATTGAATTCTAAGTCCCTAGCTATTCGAACTGGTGGAGCAACGCCCTAGAGTGAAGCCTAGGTTGCACGGAACGTAGAAATGACCATTGCTTTCACAATGTATGCAATTATTCATTTTATTCGGTGGAAAAGCTGTTGTACTTAGATTGTATTTTATTCTTCTGGCGTTGAATTCTAAGTCCCTAGCTATTCGATCTGGTGGAGCAACGCCCTACACTGAAATCTGGATTAACCGGAACGTAGAAATGACCTGTACTTTCACACTGTTTGCAGTTATTCCTGTTATACGATGGAACAGCTGTTGCAACTTTATTGTATTTTATGCTTCTAGCGTTGACTTCTTAGGCCCTAACTATTCCATCTGGTTGAACAAAGTCGTGTAGTGAAGCCTAGGTTGACCGGAACGTAGAAATGACCATAACTTTCACACTGGTAGCAATTATTCGTTTTATACATGGAAAAAGTGTTCTATTTATTTCGTTTTTTATGCTTCTGGCGTTGACTTCTAAGGCCCTACCTATTCGATCTGGCGGAGCAACACCCTACAGTGAAGCCTAGGTTGCTCGGAACGTAGAAATGACCATAACTTTCACACAGGAAGCAATTATTCGTTTTATACATGGAAAAGCTGTCCTATTTATTTTGTATGTTATGCTTCGGGCGCTGAGTTCTAAGGCCCTAGCTATTCGATCTGGTGGAGCAACAGCCTAGAGTGAAGCCTAGGTTGCCCGGAACGTAGAAATGACCATAACTTTCACACTGGTTGCCATTATTCGTATTATACGATGGAAAAGCTGTTGTATCTATATCGTATTTTATGCTTCTGGCGTTGACTTCTTAGGCCCCAATTATTCCATCTGATGGAGCAACCCCCTATGGTGAAGCCTAGGTTGCCCGGAACGTAGAAATGACCATAACTTTCACACTGGAAACAATTATTCGTTTTATACATGGAACAGCTGTTCTATTTATTTTATATTTTATGCTTCAGGCGTTGACCTCTAAGGCCCTAGCTATTCGATCTGGTGGAGCAACGCCCTAGAGTGAAGCCTAGGTTGCCCGGAACGAAGAAATGACCATTGCTTTCACAATGTATGCAATTATTCATTTTATTCGGTGGAAAAACTGTTGTACATAGGTTGTATTTTATTCTTCTGGCGTTGAATTCTAAGTCCCTAGCTATTCGATCTGGTGGAGCAACGCCCTAGAGTGAAACCTGGATTACCCGGAACGTAGAAATGACCTGTACTTTCACACTGTTTGCAATTATTCCTGTTAAACAATGGAACAACTGTTGCATCTTTATTGTATTTTATGCTTCTGGCGTTGACTTCTAAGGCCCTAACTATTCCATTTGGTGGAGCAACGCCCTAGAGTGAAGCCTAGGTCGCCCGGAACGTAGAATTTACCATAACTCTCACAGTGGTTGCAATTATTCGTTCTATACAATGGAAAACTGTTGTATTTATATTGTATTTAACGCTTCTGTCGTTGACTTCTAAGGCCCTAACCGTTCGATCTGGTGGAGCAACGCCCTAGAGTGAAGCCTAGGTTTCCTAGAACGTAGAAATGACCATTACCTTCACGCTTGCGGCAATTATTCCTGTTAAACGGTGGAAAAACTGTTGCATCTTTATTGTATTTTATGCTTCTGGCGCTGACTTCTAAGGCCGTAACTATCCGATCTGGTGGAGCAATGGCCTAGAGTGAAGCCTAGGTTGGCCGGACCGTAGAAATGACCATTACTTTCACACTGTTTGCAAATATACATTATATACGATGGAAAAACTGTTGTACTCATATTGTATTTTATTCTTATGGCGTTGAATTCTAAGTCCCTAGTTATTCGATCTGGTGGAGCAACGCCTTAGAGTGAAACCTAGGCTACCCGGAACGTAGAAATGAACAGTACTTTCACACTGGCTGCAGTTATTCGTTTTATACAATGGAACAACTGTTCTATTTATTTTGCATTTTATGCTTCGGTCGCTGACTTCTAAGGCCCTAACTATTCGATCTGGGGGAGCAACGCCCTAGAGTGAAGCCAAGGTTGCCCGGGAAGTAGAAATGACCATAACAATCACACTGGTTGCAATTATTCCTGTTACACGAAGGAAAAACTGTTGTACCTTTATTGTATTTTATGCTTCTGGCGTTGACTTCATAGGCCCTAACTATTCGATCTGGTGGAGCAACGTCCTAGAGTGAAGGCTAGGTTGCTCGGAACGTAGAAATGACCATTACTTTCACACTGGTTGCCATTATTCGTTTTCTACGATGGAAAAGGTGTTGTATTTGTATCGTATTTTATGCTTCTGGCGTTGACTTCTTAGGCCCTAACTATACCATCTGGTGGAACAACGCCCTAGGGTCAAGCCTAGGTTGCCCGGAACGTAGAAATGACCATAACGTTCACACTGGTAGCAATTATTCGTCTTACACATGGAAAAACTGTTCTATTTTTTTGTATTTTATGCTTCGGGCGTTGGCTTCTGAGGCCCTAGCTATTCGATCTGGTGGAGCAACGCCCTAGAGTGAAGCCTAGGTTGCCCGGAACGTAGAAATGACCAGTACTTTCACACTGGTTGCAGTTATTCGTTTTATACAATGGAACAACTGTTCTATTTATTTTGCATTTTATGCTTCGGGCGTTGACTTCTTAGGCCCTAACTATTCCATCTGGTGGAACAACGCCCTAGGGTGAAGCCTAGGTTGCCCGGAACGTAGAAATGACCAACTCTTTCACACTGGTAGCAATTATTCGTCTTATACATGGAAAAGCTGTTATATATATATTGCATTTTATGCTTCTGGCATTGAATTCTAAGTCCCTAGCTATTCGATCTGGTGGAGCAACGCCCTAGAGTGAGGCCTAGGTTGCACGGAACGTAGAAATGACCATAACTTTCACACAGGAAGCAATTATTCGTTTTATACATGGAAAAGCTGTCCTATTTATTTTGTATGTTATGCTTCGGGCGCTGAGTTCTAAGGCCCTAGCTATTCGATCTGGCGGAGCAACAGCCTAGAGTGAAGCCTAGGTTGCCCGGAACGTAGAAATGACCATAACTTTCACACTGGTTGCCATTATTCGTATTATACGATGGAAAAGCTGTTGTATTTATATCGTATTTTATGCTTCTGGCGTTGACTTCTTAGGCCCCAATTATTCCATCTGATGGAGCAACCCCCTATGGTGAAGCCTAGGTTGCCCGGAACGTAGAAATGACCATAACTTTCACACTGGAAACAATTATTCGTTTTATACATGGAACAGCTGTTCTATTTATTTTATATTTTATGCTTCAGGCGTTGACCTCTAAGGCCCTAGCTATTCGATCTGGTGGAGCAACGCCCTAGAGTGAAGCCTAGGTTGCCCGGAACGAAGAAATGACCATTGCTTTCACAATGTATGCAATTATTCATTTTATTCGGTGGAAAAACTGTTGTACATAGGTTGTATTTTATTCTTCTGGCGTTGAATTCTAAGTCCCTAGCTATTCGATCTGGTGGAGCAACGCCCTAGAGTGAAACCTGGATTACCCGGAACGTAGAAATGACCTGTACTTTCACACTGTTTGCAATTATTCCTGTTAAACAATGGAACAACTGTTGCATCTTTATTGTATTTTATGCTTCTGGCGTTGACTTCTAAGGCCCTAACTATTCCATTTGGTGGAGCAACGCCCTAGAGTGAAGCCTAGGTTGCCCGGTACGTAGAAATGACCATTACTTTCACACTGGTTTCTATTATTCGTTTTATACGATGGAAAAACTGTTATATATATATTGTATTTTATGCTTCTGGCGTTGACTTCTTAGGCCGGAACTATTCGATCTGGTGCAACAACGCCCTAGAGTGAAGCGTAGGTTGCCTGGAACGTAGAAATGACCATCACTTTCACACGGGTTGCAATTATTCCTGTTATAGGACGGAAAGACCGTTGTATTTTTATTGTATTTTATACATCAGGCGTTGACTTCTGTGGCCGTAGCTATTCGATGTGGTGGTAGAACGCCATAGAGTGAAGCCTAGGTTGCCCGGAAAGTAGAAATGACCATAAGTTTCATACTGGTTGCAATTATTCGTTTTATACGATGGAAAAGGTGTTGTATTTGTATCGTATTTTATTCTTCTGGCGTTGACTTCTTAGGCCCTAACTATACCATCTGGTGGAACAACGCCCTAGGGTCAAGCCTAGGTTGCCCGGAAAGTAGAAATGACCATAACTTTCACACTGGTAACAATTATTCGTTTTATACGATGGAAAAACTGTTCTATTTATTTTGTATTTTATCCTTCGGGCGTTGACTTCTAAGGCCCTAACTATTCGGTCTGGTGGAGCAACGCCCTAGAGTGAAGCCTAGGTTGCCCGGTACGAAGAAATGACCATCACTTTCAAACTGGTTGCAATTATTCCTGTTATATGATGGAAAAACTGTTGTATTTTTATTGCATTTTATGCTTCGGGCATTGACTTCTAAGGCCCTAACTATTCACTCTGTTGGAGCAACGCCCTAGGGTGAAGCCTAGGCTGCCCGGAAAGTAGAAATGACCATAACTTTCATACTGGTTGCAATTATTCGTTTTATATGATGGAAAAACTGTTGTATTTATAATGTATTTTATGCTTCTGGCGTTCACTTCTTAGGCCCTAACTATTCGATCTGGTGGAACAACGCCCTAGGGTGAAGCCTAGGTTGTCCGGGACGTAGAAATGACCATAACTTTTACACTGGCAGCAATTATTCGTTTTATGCAATGGAAAAACTGTTCTATTTATTTTGTATTTTATGCTTTGGGCGTTGACTTCTAAGGCCCTAACTATTCAATCTGGTGGAGCAACGCCCTAGAGTGAAGCCTAAGTTGCTCGGAAAGTAGAAATGTCCATAAGTTTCATACTGGTTGCAATTATTCGTTTTATACGTTGGAAAAACTGTCGTATTTATATTGTATTTTATGCTTCTGGCGTTCACTTCTTAGGCCCTAACTATTCGATCTGGTGGAGCAACGCCCTAGGGTGAAGCCTAGGTTGCCCGGAACGTAGAAATGACCATAACTTTTACACTGGTAGCAATTATTCGTTTTATACAATGGAAAAACTGTTCTATTTATTTTGTATTTTATGCTTCTGTCGTTGACTTCTAAGGCCCTAACCGTTCGATCTGGTGGAGCAACGCCCTAGAGTGAAGCCTAGGTTTCCTAGAACGTAGAAATGACCATTACCTTCACGCTTGCGGCAATTATTCCTGTTAAACGGTGGAAAAACTGTTGCATCTTTATTGTATTTTATGCTTCTGGCGCTGACTTCTAAGGCCGTAACTATCCGATCTGGTGGAGCAATGGCCTAGAGTGAAGCCTAGGTTGGCCGGACCGTAGAAATGACCATTACTTTCACACTGTTTGCAAATATACATTATATACGATGGAAAAACTGTTGTACTCATATTGTATTTTATTCTTATGGCGTTGAATTCTAAGTCCCTAGTTATTCGATCTGGTGGAGCAACGCCTTAGAGTGAAACCTAGGCTACCCGGAACGTAGAAATGAACAGTACTTTCACACTGGCTGCAGTTATTCGTTTTATACAATGGAACAACTGTTCTATTTATTTTGCATTTTATGCTTCGGTCGCTGACTTCTAAGGCCCTAACTATTCGATCTGGGGGAGCAACGCCCTAGAGTGAAGCCAAGGTTGCCCGGGAAGTAGAAATGACCATAACAATCACACTGGTTGCAATTATTCCTGTTACACGAAGGAAAAACTGTTGTACCTTTATTGTATTTTATGCTTCTGGCGTTGACTTCATAGGCCCTAACTATTCGATCTGGTGGAGCAACGTCCTAGAGTGAAGGCTAGGTTGCTCGGAACGTAGAAATGACCATTACTTTCACACTGGTTGCCATTATTCGTTTTCTACGATGGAAAAGGTGTTGTATTTGTATCGTATTTTATGCTTCTGGCGTTGACTTCTTAGGCCCTAACTATACCATCTGGTGGAACAACGCCCTAGGGTCAAGCCTAGGTTGCCCGGAACGTAGAAATGACCATAACGTTCACACTGGTAGCAATTATTCGTCTTACACATGGAAAAACTGTTCTATTTTTTTGTATTTTATGCTTCGGGCGTTGGCTTCTGAGGCCCTAGCTATTCGATCTGGTGGAGCAACGCCCTAGAGTGAAGCCTAGGTTGCCCGGAACGTAGAAATGACCAGTACTTTCACACTGGTTGCAGTTATTCGTTTTATACAATGGAACAACTGTTCTATTTATTTTGCATTTTATGCTTCGGGCGTTGACTTCTTAGGCCCTAACTATTCCATCTGGTGGAACAACGCCCTAGGGTGAAGCCTAGGTTGCCCGGAACGTAGAAATGACCAACTCTTTCACACTGGTAGCAATTATTCGTCTTATACATGGAAAAGCTGTTATATATATATTGCATTTTATGCTTCTGGCATTGAATTCTAAGTCCCTAGCTATTCGATCTGGTGGAGCAACGCCCTAGAGTGAGGCCTAGGTTGCACGGAACGTAGAAATGACCATAACTTTCACACAGGAAGCAATTATTCGTTTTATACATGGAAAAGCTGTCCTATTTATTTTGTATGTTATGCTTCGGGCGCTGAGTTCTAAGGCCCTAGCTATTCGATCTGGCGGAGCAACAGCCTAGAGTGAAGCCTAGGTTGCCCGGAACGTAGAAATGACCATAACTTTCACACTGGTTGCCATTATTCGTATTATACGATGGAAAAGCTGTTGTATTTATATCGTATTTTATGCTTCTGGCGTTGACTTCTTAGGCCCCAATTATTCCATCTGATGGAGCAACCCCCTATGGTGAAGCCTAGGTTGCCCGGAACGTAGAAATGACCATAACTTTCACACTGGAAACAATTATTCGTTTTATACATGGAACAGCTGTTCTATTTATTTTATATTTTATGCTTCAGGCGTTGACCTCTAAGGCCCTAGCTATTCGATCTGGTGGAGCAACGCCCTAGAGTGAAGCCTAGGTTGCCCGGAACGAAGAAATGACCATTGCTTTCACAATGTATGCAATTATTCATTTTATTCGGTGGAAAAACTGTTGTACATAGGTTGTATTTTATTCTTCTGGCGTTGAATTCTAAGTCCCTAGCTATTCGATCTGGTGGAGCAACGCCCTAGAGTGAAACCTGGATTACCCGGAACGTAGAAATGACCTGTACTTTCACACTGTTTGCAATTATTCCTGTTAAACAATGGAACAACTGTTGCATCTTTATTGTATTTTATGCTTCTGGCGTTGACTTCTAAGGCCCTAACTATTCCATTTGGTGGAGCAACGCCCTAGAGTGAAGCCTAGGTTGCCCGGAAAGTAGAAATGACCATAACTTTCACACTGGTAACAATTATTCGTTTTATACGATGGAAAAACTGTTCTATTTATTTTGTATTTTATCCTTCGGGCGTTGACTTCTAAGGCCGGAACTATTCGATCTGGTGCAACAACGCCCTAGAGTGAAGCGTAGGTTGCCTGGAACGTAGAAATGACCATCACTTTCACACGGGTTGCAATTATTCCTGTTATAGGACGGAAAGACCGTTGTATTTTTATTGTATTTTATACATCAGGCGTTGACTTCTGTGGCCGTAGCTATTCGATGTGGTGGTAGAACGCCATAGAGTGAAGCCTAGGTTGCCCGGAAAGTAGAAATGACCATAAGTTTCATACTGGTTGCAATTATTCGTTTTATACGATGGAAAAGGTGTTGTATTTGTATCGTATTTTATTCTTCTGGCGTTGACTTCTTAGGCCCTAACTATACCATCTGGTGGAACAACGCCCTAGGGTCAAGCCTAGGTTGCCCGGAAAGTAGAAATGACCATAACTTTCACACTGGTAACAATTATTCGTTTTATACGATGGAAAAACTGTTCTATTTATTTTGTATTTTATCCTTCGGGCGTTGACTTCTAAGGCCCTAACTATTCGGTCTGGTGGAGCAACGCCCTAGAGTGAAGCCTAGGTTGCCCGGTACGAAGAAATGACCATCACTTTCAAACTGGTTGCAATTATTCCTGTTATATGATGGAAAAACTGTTGTATTTTTATTGCATTTTATGCTTCGGGCATTGACTTCTAAGGCCCTAACTATTCACTCTGTTGGAGCAACGCCCTAGGGTGAAGCCTAGGCTGCCCGGAAAGTAGAAATGACCATAACTTTCATACTGGTTGCAATTATTCGTTTTATATGATGGAAAAACTGTTGTATTTATAATGTATTTTATGCTTCTGGCGTTCACTTCTTAGGCCCTAACTATTCGATCTGGTGGAACAACGCCCTAGGGTGAAGCCTAGGTTGTCCGGGACGTAGAAATGACCATAACTTTTACACTGGCAGCAATTATTCGTTTTATGCAATGGAAAAACTGTTCTATTTATTTTGTATTTTATGCTTTGGGCGTTGACTTCTAAGGCCCTAACTATTCAATCTGGTGGAGCAACGCCCTAGAGTGAAGCCTAAGTTGCTCGGAAAGTAGAAATGTCCATAAGTTTCATACTGGTTGCAATTATTCGTTTTATACGTTGGAAAAACTGTCGTATTTATATTGTATTTTATGCTTCTGGCGTTCACTTCTTAGGCCCTAACTATTCGATCTGGTGGAGCAACGCCCTAGGGTGAAGCCTAGGTTGCCCGGAACGTAGAAATGACCATAACTTTTACACTGGTAGCAATTATTCGTTTTATACAATGGAAAAACTGTTCTATTTATTTTGTATTTTATGCTTCGGGCGTTGACATCTAAGGCCCTAACTGTTTGTTCTGGTGCAGCAACGCCCTAGAGTGAAGCCTAGGTTGCGCGGAACGTAGAAATGACCATAACTTTAACACTGGTTTCTATTATTCGTTTTATACGATGGAAAAACTGTTATATTTATATTGTATTTTATGCTTCTGGCGTTCACTTCTTAGGCCCCAACTATTCGATCTGGTGGAACAACACCGTAGAGTGAAGCATAGGTTGCCCGCAACGTAGAAATGACCATTACTTTCCCACTGTTTGCAATTATTCCTTTTATACGATGGAACAGCCTTTGTATTTATATCGTATTTTATGCTTCTGGCGTTTACTTCTAAGGACCTAACTATTCGATCTGGTGCAGCAACGCCCTAGAGTGAAGCCTAGGTTGCTCGGAATGTAGAAATGACCATAACTTTCACACTGGTTGCAATTATTCGTTTTATACGATGGAAACGCTGTTGTATTTATAATGTATTTTATGCCTGTGGCGTTGACTTCTAAGGCCGTAGCTACTAGATGTGGTGGAGCAACGCCCTAGAGTGACGCCTAGGGTGCTCGGAACGTAGAAATGACCATTACTTTCACACTGGTTGCAATTATTCGTTTTATACGATGGAAAAGCTGTTGTATTTATATTGTATTTTATGCTTCTGGCGTTGACTTCTAAGGCCCTAACTGTTTGATCTGGTGGAGCACCGCCCTAGAGTGAAGCCTAGGCCGCTCGGAACGTAGAAATGACCATAACTTTCACACTGGTTTCTATTATTCGTTTTAAACGATGGAAAAACTGTTATATATATATTGTATTTTATGCTTCTGGCGTTGACTTCTTAGGCCCGAACTATTCGATCTGGTGCAACAACGCCCTAGAGTGAAGCCTAGGTTGCCTGGAACGTAGAAATGACCATCACTTTCACACGGGTTGCAATTATTCCTGTTACAGGATGGAAAGACCGTTGTATTTTTATTGTATTTTATACATCAGGCGTTGACTTCTGTGGCCGTAGCTATTCGATGTGGTGGTAGAACGTCATAGAGTGAAGCCTAGGTTGCCCGGAAAGTAGAAATGACCATAAGTTTCATACTGGTTGCAATTATTCGTTTTATACGATGGAAAAACTGTTGTATTTATTTGTATTTTATGCTTCTGGCATTCACTTCTTAGGCCCTAACTATTCGATCTGGTGGAACAACGCCCTAGGGTGATGCCTAGGTTGCCCGGAACGTGGAAAAGACCATAACTTTTACACTGGTAGCATTTATTCGTTTTATACAATGGAAAAACCGTTCTATTTATTTTGTATTTTATGCTTCGGGCGTTGACATCTAAGGCCCTAACAATACGATCTGGTGGAGCAACGCCCTAGAGTGAAGCCTACGTTGCCCGGAACGTAGAAATGACCATAACTTTCACACTGGTTGCTATCATTCGTTTTATGTGATGGAAAAACTGTTGTATTTATATTGTATTTTATGCTTCTGGCGTTCACTTCTTAGGCCCTAACTGTTCGATCTGCTGGAGCAACGCCCTAGAGTGAAGCCTAGGTTGCCCGGTACGAAGAAATGACCATCACTTTCAAACTGGTTGCAATTATTCCTGTTATATGATGGAAAAACTGTTGTATTTTTATTGCATTTTATGCTTCGGGCATTGACTTCTAAGGCCCTAACTATTCACTCTGTTGGAGCAACGCCCTAGGGTGAAGCCTAGGCTGCCCGGAAAGTAGAAATGACCATAACTTTCATACTGGTTGCAATTATTCGTTTTATATGATGGAAAAACTGTTGTATTTATAATGTATTTTATGCTTCTGGCGTTCACTTCTTAGGCCCTAACTATTCGATCTGGTGGAACAACGCCCTAGGGTGAAGCCTAGGTTGTCCGGGACGTAGAAATGACCATAACTTTTACACTGGCAGCAATTATTCGTTTTATGCAATGGAAAAACTGTTCTATTTATTTTGTATTTTATGCTTTGGGCGTTGACTTCTAAGGCCCTAACTATTCGATCTGGTGGAGCAACGCCCTAGAGTGAAGCCTAAGTTGCTCGGAAAGTAGAAATGTCCATAAGTTTCATACTGGTTGCAATTATTCGTTTTATACGTTGGAAAAACTGTCGTATTTATATTGTATTTTATGCTTCTGGCGTTCACTTCTTAGGCCCTAACTATTCGATCTGGTGGAGCAACGCCCTAGGGTGAAGCCTAGGTTGCCCGGAACGTAGAAATGACCATAACTTTTACACTGGTAGCAATTATTCGTTTTATACAATGGAAAAACTGTTCTATTTATTTTGTATTTTATGCTTCGGGCGTTGACATCTAAGGCCCTAACTGTTTGTTCTGGTGCAGCAACGCCCTAGAGTGAAGCCTAGGTTGCGCGGAACGTAGAAATGACCATAACTTTAACACTGGTTTCTATTATTCGTTTTATACGATGGAAAAACTGTTATATTTATATTGTATTTTATGCTTCTGGCGTTCACTTCTTAGGCCCCAACTATTCGATCTGGTGGAACAACACCGTAGAGTGAAGCATAGGTTGCCCGCAACGTAGAAATGACCATTACTTTCCCACTGTTTGCAATTATTCCTTTTATACGATGGAACAGCCTTTGTATTTATATCGTATTTTATGCTTCTGGCGTTTACTTCTAAGGACCTAACTATTCGATCTGGTGCAGCAACGCCCTAGAGTGAAGCCTAGGTTGCTCGGAATGTAGAAATGACCATAACTTTCACACTGGTTGCAATTATTCGTTTTATACGATGGAAACGCTGTTGTATTTATAATGTATTTTATGCCTGTGGCGTTGACTTCTAAGGCCGTAGCTACTAGATGTGGTGGAGCAACGCCCTAGAGTGACGCCTAGGGTGCTCGGAACGTAGAAATGACCATTACTTTCACACTGGTTGCAATTATTCGTTTTATACGATGGAAAAGCTGTTGTATTTATATTGTATTTTATGCTTCTGGCGTTGACTTCTAAGGCCCTAACTGTTTGATCTGGTGGAGCACCGCCCTAGAGTGAAGCCTAGGCCGCTCGGAACGTAGAAATGACCATAACTTTCACACTGGTTTCTATTATTCGTTTTATACGATGGAAAAACTGTTATATATATATTGTATTTTATGCTTCTGGCGTTGACTTCTTAGGCCCGAACTATTCGATCTGGTGCAACAACGCCCTAGAGTGAAGCCTAGGTTGCCTGGAACGTAGAAATGACCATCACTTTCACACCGGTTGCAATTATTCCTGTTACAGGATGGAAAGACCGTTGTATTTTTATTGTATTTTATACATCAGGCGTTGACTTCTGTGGCCGTAGCTATTCGATGTGGTGGTAGAACGTCATAGAGTGAAGCCTAGGTTGCCCGGAAAGTAGAAATGACCATAAGTTTCATACTGGTTGCAATTATTCGTTTTATACGATGGAAAAACTGTTGTATTTATTTGTATTTTATGCTTCTGGCGTTCACTTCTTAGGCCCTAACTATTCGATCTGGTGGAACAACGCCCTAGGGTGATGCCTAGGTTGCCCGGAACGTGGAAAAGACCATAACTTTTACACTGGTAGCATTTATTCGTTTTATACAATGGAAAAACCGTTCTATTTATTTTGTATTTTATGCTTCGGGCGTTGACATCTAAGGCCCTAACAATACGATCTGGTGGAGCAACGCCCTAGAGTGAAGCCTACGTTGCCCGGAACGTAGAAATGACCATAACTTTCACACTGGTTGCTATCATTCGTTTTATGTGATGGAAAAACTGTTGTATTTATATTGTATTTTATGCTTCTGGCGTTCACTTCTTAGGCCCTAACTGTTCGATCTGCTGGAACAACGGCCTAGGGTGAAGCCTAGGTTGCCCGAGACGTAGAAATGACCATGACTTTTACACTGGTAGCAATTATTCGTTTTATACAATGGAAAAACTGTTCTATTTATTTTGTATTTAATGCTTCGGGCGTTGACTTCTAAGGCCCTAACTGTTTGTTCTGGTGGAGCACCGCCCTAGAGTGAAGCCTAGGCCGCTCGGAACGTAGTAATGACGTTAACTTTCATAGTGGTTGCAATTATTCGTTTTATACGATGGAAAAACTGTTGTATTTATATTGTATTTTACGCATCTGGCGTTGACTTCTAAGGCACTAACTATTCGATCTAGTGGATCAACGCCCTAGAGTGAAGCCTAGGATGCCCGGTACGTAGAAATGACCATCACTCTCAAACTGGTTGCAATTATTCCTGTTATATGATGGAAAAACTGTTGTATTTTTATTGCATTTTATGCTTCGGGCATTGACTTCTAAGGCCCTAACTATTCAATCTGTTGGAGCAATGCCCTAGGGTGAAGCCTAGGTTGCCCCGAAAATATAAATGACCATAAGTTTCATACTGGTTGCAATTATTCGTTTTATACGATGGAAAAACTGTTGTATTTATACTATATTTTATGCTTCTGGCGTTCACTTCTTAGGCCCGAACTATTCGATCTGGTGGAACAACGGCCGAGGGTCAAGCCTAGGTTGCCCGGAACGTAGAAATGACCATAACTTTTACACTGGTAGCAATTATTCGTTTTATACAATGGAAAAACTGTTCTATTTATTTTGTATTTAATGCTTCGGGCGTTGGCTTCTAAGGCCCTAACTGTTTGATCTGGTGGAGCAACGCCCTAGAGTGAAGCCTAGGTCGCCCGGAACGTAGAATTTACCATAACTCTCACAGAGGTTGCAATTATTCGTTCTATACAATGGAAAACTGTTGTATTTATATTGTATTTAACGCTTCTGTCGTTGACTTCTAAGGCCCTAACCGTTCGATCTGGTGGAGCAACGCCCTAGAGTGAAGCCTAGGTTTCGTAGAACGTAGAAATGACCATTACCTTAACGCTTGCGGCAATTATTCCTGTTAAACGGTGGAAAAACTGTTGCATCTTTATAGTATTTTATGCTTCTGGCGCTGACTTCTAAGGCCGTAACTATTCGATCTGGGGGAGCAACGCCCTAGAGTGAAGCCAAGGTTGCCCGGGAAGTAGAAATGACCATAACAATCACACTGGTTGCAATTATTCCTGTTACACGAAGGAAAAACTGTTGTACCTTTATTGTATTTTATGCTTCTGGCGTTGACTTCATAGGCCCTAACTATTCGATCTGGTGGAGCAACGTCCTAGAGTGAAGGCTAGGTTGCTCGGAACGTAGAAATGACCATTACTTTCACACTGGTTGCCATTATTCGTTTTCTACGATGGAAAAGGTGTTGTATTTGTATCGTATTTTATGCTTCTGGCGTTGACTTCTTAGGCCCTAACTATACCATCTGGTGGAACAACGCCCTAGGGTCAAGCCTAGGTTGCCCGGAACGTAGAAATGACCATAACGTTCACACTGGTAGCAATTATTCGTCTTACACATGGAAAAACTGTTCTATTTTTTTGTATTTTATGCTTCGGGCGTTGGCTTCTGAGGCCCTAGCTATTCGATCTGGTGGAGCAACGCCCTAGAGTGAAGCCTAGGTTGCCCGGAACGTAGAAATGACCAGTACTTTCACACTGGTTGCAGTTATTCGTTTTATACAATGGAACAACTGTTCTATTTATTTTGCATTTTATGATTCGGGCGTTGACTTCTTAGGCCCTAACTATTCCATCTGGTGGAACAACGCCCTAGGGTGAAGCCTAGGTTGCCCGGAACGTAGAAATGACCAACTCTTTCACACTGGTAGCAATTATTCGTCTTATACATGGAAAAGCTGTTATATATATATTGCATTTTATGCTTCTGGCATTGAATTCTAAGTCCCTAGCTATTCGAACTGGTGGAGCAACGCCCTAGAGTGAAGCCTAGGTTGCACGGAACGTAGAAATGACCATTGCTTTCACAATGTATGCAATTATTCATTTTATTCGGTGGAAAAGCTGTTGTACTTAGATTGTATTTTATTCTTCTGGCGTTGAATTCTAAGTCCCTAGCTATTCGATCTGGTGGAGCAACGCCCTACACTGAAATCTGGATTAACCGGAACGTAGAAATGACCTGTACTTTCACACTGTTTGCAGTTATTCCTGTTATACGATGGAACAGCTGTTGCAACTTTATTGTATTTTATGCTTCTAGCGTTGACTTCTTAGGCCCTAACTATTCCATCTGGTTGAACAAAGTCGTGTAGTGAAGCCTAGGTTGACCGGAACGTAGAAATGACCATAACTTTCACACTGGTAGCAATTATTGGTTTTATACATGGAAAAAGTGTTCTATTTATTTCGTTTTTTATGCTTCTGGCGTTGACTTCTAAGGCCCTACCTATTCGATCTGGCGGAGCAACACCCTACAGTGAAGCCTAGGTTGCTCGGAACGTAGAAATGACCATTACCTTCACACTGTTTGCAATAATTCATTTTATACGATGGCAAAGCTGTTGTATTTATATTGTATTTTATGCTTCTGGCGTTGACATCTAAGGCCCTATCTCTTCGATTTGGTGGAGCAATGCCTCACAGTTAAGCCTAGGATGCCCGAAACGTCGAAATGGCCATAACCTTCGCACTGGTTACAATTATTCGTTTTATACGATGGAAAAGCTGTTGTATTTATATCTTATTTTATGCTTCTGGCGTTGACTTCTTAGGTCCCAGCTATTCCATCTGGTAGAACAACGCCCTCTGGTGAAGCCTAGGCTGCCCGGAACGTAGAAATGACCATAACTTTCACACAGGAAGCAATTATTCGTTTTATACATGGAAAAGCTGTCCTATTTATTTTGTATGTTATGCTTCGGGCGCTGAGTTCTAAGGCCCTAGCTATTCGATCTGGTGGAGCAACAGCCTAGAGTGAAGCCTAGGTTGCCCGGAACGTAGAAATGACCATAACTTTCACACTGGTTGCCATTATTCGTATTATACGATGGAAAAGCTGTTGTATCTATATCGTATTTTATGCTTCTGGCGTTGACTTCTTAGGCCCCAATTATTCCATCTGATGGAGCAACCCCCTATGGTGAAGCCTAGGTTGCCCGGAACGTAGAAATGACCATAACTTTCAAACTGGAAACAATTATTCGTTTTACACATGGAACAGCTGTTCTATTTATTTTATATTTTATGCTTCAGGCGTTGACCTCTAAGGCCCTAGCTATTCGATCTGGTGGAGCAACGCCCTAGAGTGAAGCCTAGGTTGCCCGGAACGAAGAAATGACCATTGCTTTCACAATGTATGCAATTATTCATTTTATTCGGTGGAAAAACTGTTGTACATAGGTTGTATTTTATTCTTCTGGCGTTGAATTCTAAGTCCCTAGCTATTCGATCTGGTGGAGCAACGCCCTAGAGTGAAACCTGGATTACCCGGAACGTAGAAATGACCTGTACTTTCACACTGTTTGCAATTATTCCTGTTAAACAATGGAACAACTGTTGCATCTTTATTGTATTTTATGCTTCTGGCGTTGACTTCTAAGGCCCTAACTATTCCATTTGGTGGAGCAACGCCCTAGAGTGAAGCCTAGGTCGCCCGGAACGTAGAATTTACCATAACTCTCACAGTGGTTGCAATTATTCGTTCTATACAATGGAAAACTGTTGTATTTATATTGTATTTAACGCTTCTGTCGTTGACTTCTAAGGCCCTAACCGTTCGATCTGGTGGAGCAACGCCCTAGAGTGAAGCCTAGGTTTCCTAGAACGTAGAAATGACCATTACCTTCACGCTTGCGGCAATTATTCCTGTTAAACGGTGGAAAAACTGTTGCATCTTTATTGTATTTTATGCTTCTGGCGCTGACTTCTAAGGCCGTAACTATCCGATCTGGTGGAGCAATGGCCTAGAGTGAAGCCTAGGTTGGCCGGACCGTAGAAATGACCATTACTTTCACACTGTTTGCAAATATACATTATATACGATGGAAAAACTGTTGTACTCATATTGTATTTTATTCTTATGGCGTTGAATTCTAAGTCCCTAGTTATTCGATCTGGTGGAGCAACGCCTTAGAGTGAAACCTAGGCTACCCGGAACGTAGAAATGAACAGTACTTTCACACTGGTTGCAGTTATTCGTTTTATACAATGGAACAACTGTTCTATTTATTTTGCATTTTATGCTTCGGGCGCTGACTTCTAAGGCCCTAACTATTCGATCTGGGGGAGCAACGCCCTAGAGTGAAGCCAAGGTTGCCCGGGAAGTAGAAATGACCATAACAATCACACTGGTTGCAATTATTCCTGTTACACGAAGGAAAAACTGTTGTACCTTTATTGTATTTTATGCTTCTGGCGTTGACTTCATAGGCCCTAACTATTCGATCTGGTGGAGCAACGTCCTAGAGTGAAGGCTAGGTTGCTCGGAACGTAGAAATGACCATTACTTTCACACTGGTTGCCATTATTCGTTTTCTACGATGGAAAAGGTGTTGTATTTGTATCGTATTTTATGCTTCTGGCGTTGACTTCTTAGGCCCTAACTATACCATCTGGTGGAACAACGCCCTAGGGTCAAGCCTAGGTTGCCCGGAACGTAGAAATGACCATAACGTTCACACTGGTAGCAATTATACGTCTTACACATGGAAAAACTGTTCTATTTTTTTGTATTTTATGCTTCGGGCGTTGGCTTCTGAGGCCCTAGCTATTCGATCTGGTGGAGCAACGCCCTAGAGTGAAGCCTAGGTTGCCCGGAACGTAGAAATGACCAGTACTTTCACACTGGTTGCAGTTATTCGTTTTATACAATGGAACAACTGTTCTATTTATTTTGCATTTTATGCTTCGGGCGTTGACTTCTTAGGCCCTAACTATTCCATCTGGTGGAACAACGCCCTAGGGTGAAGCCTAGGTTGCCCGGAACGTAGAAATGACCAACTCTTTCACACTGGTAGCAATTATTCGTCTTATACATGGAAAAACTGTTATATATATATTGCATTTTATGCTTCTGGCATTGAATTCTAAGTCCCTAGCTATTCGATCTAGTGGAGCAACGCCCTAGAGTGAGGCCTAGGTTGCACGGAACGTAGAAATGACCATTGCTTTCACAATGTATGCAATTATTCATTTTATTCGGTGGAAAAGCTGTTGTACTTAGATTGTATTTTATTCTTCTGGCGTTGAATTCTAAGTCCCTAGCTATTCGATCTGGTAGAGCAACGCCCTACACTGAAATCTGGATTAACCGGAACGTAGAAATGACCTGTACTTTCACACTGTTTGCAGTTATTCCTGTTATACGATGGAACAGCTGTTGCAACTTTATTGTATTTTATGCTTCTAGCGTTGACTTCTTAGGCCCTAACTATTCCATCTGGTTGAACAAAGTCGTGTAGTGAAGCCTAGGTTGACCGGAACGTAGAAATGACCATAACTTTCACACTGGTAGCAATTATTCGTTTTATACATGGAAAAAGTGTTCTATTTATTTCGTTTTTTATGCTTCTGGCGTTGACTTCTAAGGCCCTACCTATTCGATCTGGCGGAGCAACACCCTACAGTGAAGCCTAGGTTGCTCGGAACGTAGAAATGACCATTACCTTCACACTGTTTGCAATAATTCATTTTATACGATGGCAAAGCTGTTGTATTTATATTGTATTTTATGCTTCTGGCGTTGACTTCTAAGGCCCTATCTCTTCGATTTGGTGGAGCAATGCCTCACAGTTAAGCCTAGGATGCCCGAAACGTCGAAATGGCCATAACCTTCGCACTGGTTACAATTATTCGTTTTATACGATGGAAAAGCTGTTGTATTTATATCTTATTTTATGCTTCTGGCGTTGACTTCTTAGGTCCCAGCTATTCCATCTGGTAGAACAACGCCCTCTGGTGAAGCCTAGGCTGCCCGGAACGTAGAAATGACCATAACTTTCACACAGGAAGCAATTATTCGTTTTATACATGGAAAAGCTGTCCTATTTATTTTGTATGTTATGCTTCGGGCGCTGAGTTCTAAGGCCCTAGCTATTCGATCTGGTGGAGCAACAGCCTAGAGTGAAGCCTAGGTTGCCCGGAACGTAGAAATGACCATAACTTTCACACTGGTTGCCATTATTCGTATTATACGATGGAAAAGCTGTTGTATTTATATCGTATTTTATGCTTCTGGCGTTGACTTCTTAGGCCCCAATTATTCCATCTGATGGAGCAACCCCCTATGGTGAAGCCTAGGTTGCCCGGAACGTAGAAATGACCATAACTTTCACACTGGAAACAATTATTCGTTTTATACATGGAACAGCTGTTCTATTTATTTTATATTTTATGCTTCAGGCGTTGACCTCTAAGGCCCTAGCTATTCGATCTGGTGGAGCAACGCCCTAGAGTGAAGCCTAGGTTGCCCGGAACGAAGAAATGACCATTGCTTTCACAATGTATGCAATTATTCATTTTATTCGGTGGAAAAACTGTTGTACATAGGTTGTATTTTATTCTTCTGGCGTTGAATTCTAAGTCCCTAGCTATTCGATCTGGTGGAGCAACGCCCTAGAGTGAAACCTGGATTACCCGGAACGTAGAAATGACCTGTACTTTCACACTGTTTGCAATTATTCCTGTTAAACAATGGAACAACTGTTGCATCTTTATTGTATTTTATGCTTCTGGCGTTGACTTCTAAGGCCCTAACTATTCCATTTGGTGGAGCAACGCCCTAGAGTGAAGCCTAGGTTGCCCGGTACGTAGAAATGACCATTACTTTCACACTGGTTTCTATTATTCGTTTTATACGATGGAAAAACTGTTATATATATATTGTATTTTATGCTTCTGGCGTTGACTTCTTAGGCCGGAACTATTCGATCTGGTGCAACAACGCCCTAGAGTGAAGCGTAGGTTGCCTGGAACGTAGAAATGACCATCACTTTCACACGGGTTGCAATTATTCCTGTTATAGGACGGAAAGACCGTTGTATTTTTATTGTATTTTATACATCAGGCGTTGACTTCTGTGGCCGTAGCTATTCGATGTGGTGGTAGAACGCCATAGAGTGAAGCCTAGGTTGCCCGGAAAGTAGAAATGACCATAAGTTTCATACTGGTTGCAATTATTCGTTTTATACGATGGAAAAGGTGTTGTATTTGTATCGTATTTTATTCTTCTGGCGTTGACTTCTTAGGCCCTAACTATACCATCTGGTGGAACAACGCCCTAGGGTCAAGCCTAGGTTGCCCGGAACGTAGATATGACCATAACGTTCACACTGGTAGCAATTATTCGTCTTACACATGGAAAAACTGTTCTATTTTTTTGTATTTTATGCTTCGGGCGTTGACTTCTGAGGCCCTAGCTATTCGATCTGGTGGAGCAACTCCCTAGAGTGAAGCCTAGGTTGCCCGGAACGTAGAAATGACCAGTACTTTCACACTGGTTGAAGTTATTCGTTTTATACAATGGAACAACTGTTCTATTTATTTTGCATTTTATGCTTCGGGCGTTGACTTCTTAGGCCCTAACTATTCCATCTGGTGGAACAACGCTCTAGGGTGAAGCCTAGGTTGCCCGGAACGTAGAAATGACCAACTCTTTCACACTGGTAGCAATTATTCGTTTTATACATGGAAAAGCTGTTATATATATATTGTGCATTTTATGCTTCTGGCATTGAATTCTAAGTCCCTAGCTATTCGATCTGGTGGAGCAACGCCCTAGAGTGAAGCCTAGGTTGCACGGAACGTAGAAATGACCATTGCTTTCACAATGTATGCAATTATTCATTTTATTCGGTGGAAAAGCTGTTGTACTTAGATTGTATTTTATTCTTCTGGCGTTGAATTCTAAGTCCCTAGCTATTCGATCAGGTGGAGCAACGCCCTAGACTGAAATCTGGATTAACCGGAACGTAGAAATGACCTGTACTTTCACACTGTTTGCAGTTATTCCTGTTATACGATGGAACAGCTGTTGCAACTTTATTGTATTGTATGCTTCTGGCGTTGACTTCTTAGGCCCTAACTATTCCATCTGGTTGAACAAAGTCGTGTAGTGAAGCCTAGGTTGACCGGAACGTAGAAATGACCATAACTTTCACACTGGTAGCAATTATTCGTGTTATACATGGAAAAACTGTTCTATTTATTTCGTTTTTTATGCTTCTGGTGTTGACTTCTAAGGCCCTACCTATTCGATCTGGCGGAGAAACACCCTACAGTGAAGCCTAGGTTGCTCGGAACGTAGAAATGCCCATTACCTTCACACTGTTTGCAATAATTCATTTTATACGATGGCAAAGCTGTTGTATTTATATTGTATTTTATGCTTCTGGCGTTGACTTCTAAGGCCCTATCTCTTCGATTTGGTGGAGCAACGCCTCACAGTTAAGCCTAGGATGCCCGAAACGTCGAAATGGCCATAACTTTCGCACTGGTTACAATTATTCGTTTTATACGATGGAAAAGCTGTTGTATTTATATCTTATTTTATGCTTCTGGCGTTGAGCTCTTAGACCCTAACTATGCCATCTGGTGGAACCACGCCCTAGGGTGATGCCTAGGTTGCCCGGAAAGTAGAAATGACCATAACTTTCACACTGGTAACAATTATTCGTTTTATACGATGGAAAAACTGTTCTATTTATTTTGTATTTTATCCTTCGGGCGTTGACTTCTGAGGCCCTAGCTATTCGATCTGGTGGAGCAACTCCCTAGAGTGAAGCCTAGGTTGCCCGGAACGTAGAAATGACCAGTACTTTCACACTGGTTGAAGTTATTCGTTTTATACAATGGAACAACTGTTCTATTTATTTTGCATTTTATGCTTCGGGCGTTGACTTCTTAGGCCCTAACTATTCCATCTGGTGGAACAACGCTCTAGGGTGAAGCCTAGGTTGCCCGGAACGTAGAAATGACCAACTCTTTCACACTGGTAGCAATTATTCGTTTTATACATGGAAAAGCTGTTATATATATATTGTGCATTTTATGCTTCTGGCATTGAATTCTAAGTCCCTAGCTATTCGATCTGGTGGAGCAACGCCCTAGAGTGAAGCCTAGGTTGCACGGAACGTAGAAATGACCATTGCTTTCACAATGTATGCAATTATTCATTTTATTCGGTGGAAAAGCTGTTGTACTTAGATTGTATTTTATTCTTCTGGCGTTGAATTCTAAGTCCCTAGCTATTCGATCAGGTGGAGCAACGCCCTAGACTGAAATCTGGATTAACCGGAACGTAGAAATGACCTGTACTTTCACACTGTTTGCAGTTATTCCTGTTATACGATGGAACAGCTGTTGCAACTTTATTGTATTGTATGCTTCTGGCGTTGACTTCTTAGGCCCTAACTATTCCATCTGGTTGAACAAAGTCGTGTAGTGAAGCCTAGGTTGACCGGAACGTAGAAATGACCATAACTTTCACACTGGTAGCAATTATTCGTTTTATACATGGAAAAACTGTTCTATTTATTTCGTTTTTTATGCTTCTGGTGTTGACTTCTAAGGCCCTACCTATTCGATCTGGCCGAGAAACACCCTACAGTGAAGCCTAGGTTGCTCGGAACGTAGAAATGCCCATTACCTTCACACTGTTTGCAATAATTCATTTTATACGATGGCAAAGCTGTTGTATTTATATTGTATTTTATGCTTCTGGCGTTGACTTCTAAGGCCCTATCTCTTCGATTTGGTGGAGCAACGCCTCACAGTTAAGCCTAGGATGCCCGAAACGTCGAAATGGCCATAACTTTCGCACTGGTTACAATTATTCGTTTTATACGATGGAAAAGCTGTTGTATTTATATCTTATTTTATGCTTCTGGCGTTGAGCTCTTAGACCCTAACTATGCCATCTGGTGGAACCACGCCCTAGGGTGATGCCTAGGTTGCCCGGAAAGTAGAAATGACCATAACTTTCACACTGGTAACAATTATTCGTTTTATACGATGGAAAAACTGTTCTATTTATTTTGTATTTTATCCTTCGGGCGTTGACTTCTAAGGCCCTAACTATTCGGTCTGGTGGAGCAACGCCCTAGAGTGAAGCCTAGGTTGCCCGGTACGAAGAAATGACCATCACTTTCAAACTGGTTGCAATTATTCCTGTTATATGATGGAAAAACTGTTGTATTTTTATTGCATTTTATGCTTCGGGCATTGACTTCTAAGGCCCTAACTATTCACTCTGTTGGAGCAACGCCCTAGGGTGAAGCCTAGGCTGCCCGGAAAGTAGAAATGACCATAACTTTCATACTGGTTGCAATTATTCGTTTTATATGATGGAAAAACTGTCGTATTTATATTGTATTTTATGCTTCTGGCGTTCACTTCTTAGGCCCTAACTATTCGATCTGGTGGAGCAACGCCCTAGGGTGAAGCCTAGGTTGCCCGGAACGTAGAAATGACCATAACTTTTACACTGGTAGCAATTATTCGTTTTATACAATGGAAAAACTGTTCTATTTATTTTGTATTTTATGCTTCGGGCGTTGACATCTAAGGCCCTAACTGTTTGTTCTGGTGCAGCAACGCCCTAGAGTGAAGCCTAGGTTGCGCGGAACGTAGAAATGACCATAACTTTAACACTGGTTTCTATTATTCGTTTTATACGATGGAAAAACTGTTATATTTATATTGTATTTTATGCTTCTGGCGTTCACTTCTTAGGCCCCAACTATTCGATCTGGTGGAACAACACCGTAGAGTGAAGCATAGGTTGCCCGCAACGTAGAAATGACCATTACTTTCCCACTGTTTGCAATTATTCCTTTTATACGATGGAACAGCCTTTGTATTTATATCGTATTTTATGCTTCTGGCGTTTACTTCTAAGGACCTAACTATTCGATCTGGTGCAGCAACGCCCTAGAGTGAAGCCTAGGTTGCTCGGAATGTAGAAATGACCATAACTTTCACACTGGTTGCAATTATTCGTTTTATACAATGGAAACGCTGTTGTATTTATAATGTATTTTATGCCTGTGGCGTTGACTTCTAAGGCCGTAGCTACTAGATGTGGTGGAGCAACGCCCTAGAGTGACGCCTAGGGTGCTCGGAACGTAGAAATGACCATTACTTTCACACTGGTTGCAATTATTCGTTTTATACGATGGAAAAGCTGTTGTATTTATATTGTATTTTATGCTTCTGGCGTTGACTTCTAAGGCCCTAACTGTTCGATCTGGTGGAGCAACGTCCTAGAGTGAAGCCTATGTTGCTCGGAATGTAGAAATGACCATAACCTTCACACTGGTTGCCATTATTCGTTTTATACGATGGAAACGCTGTTGTATTTATATTGTATTTTATGGCTCTGGCGTTGACTTCTAGGGCCGTAGGTAATAGATGTGGTGGAGCAACGACCTAGAGTGACGTCTAGGGTGCTCGGAACGTAGAAATGACCATTACTTTCACACGGGTTGCAATTATTCGTTTTATACGATGGAAAAGCTGTTGTATTTATATTGTATTTTATGCTTCTGGCGTTGAGCTCTTAGACCCTAACTATGCCATCTGGTGCAACAACGCCCTAGGGTGAAGCCTGGGTTGCCCGGAAAGTAGAAATGACCATAACTTTCACACTGGTCACAATTATTCGTTTTATACGATGGAAAAACTGTTCTATTTATTTTGTATTTTATCCTTCGGGCGTTGACTTCTAAGGCCCTAACTATTCGGTCTGGTGGAGCAACGCCCTAGAGTGAAGCCTAGGTTTCCCGGTACGAAGAAATGACCGTCACTTTCAAACTGGTTGCAATTATTCCTGTTATATGATGGAAAAACTGTTGTATTTATATTGTATTTTATGCTTCTGGCGTTGACTTCTTAGGCCCTAACTATTCGATCTGGTGGAACAACGCCCTAGAGTGAAGCCTACGTTGCCCGGAACGTAGAAATGACCATAACTTTTACACTGGTAGCAATTATTCGTTTTATACAATGGAAAAACTGTTCTATTTATTTTGTGTTTTATGCTTCGGGCGTTGACATCTAAGGCCCTAACTGTTTGATCTGGTGCAGCAACGCCCTAGAGTGAAGCCTAGGTTGCCCGGTACGAAGAAATGACCATCACTTTCAAACTGGTTGCAATTATTCCTGTTATATGATGGAAAAACTGTTGTATTTTTATTGCATTTTATGCTTCGGGCATTGACTTCTAAGGCCCTAACTATTCACTCTGTTGGAGCAACGCCCTAGGGTGAAGCCTAGGCTGCCCGGAAAGTAGAAATGACCATAACTTTCATACTGGTTGCAATTATTCGTTTTATATGATGGAAAAACTGTTGTATTTATAATGTATTTTATGCTTCTGGCGTTCACTTCTTAGGCCCTAACTATTCGATCTGGTGGAACAACGCCCTAGGGTGAAGCCTAGGTTGTCCGGGACGTAGAAATGACCATAACTTTTACACTGGCAGCAATTATTCGTTTTATGCAATGGAAAAACTGTTCTATTTATTTTGTATTTTATGCTTTGGGCGTTGACTTCTAAGGCCCTAACTATTCGATCTGGTGGAGCAACGCCCTAGAGTGAAGCCTAAGTTGCTCGGAAAGTAGAAATGTCCATAAGTTTCATACTGGTTGCAATTATTCGTTTTATACGTTGGAAAAACTGTTGTATTTATATTGTATTTTATGCTTCTGGCGTTCACTTCTTAGGCCCTAACTATTCGATCTGGTGGAGCAACGCCCTAGGGTGAAGCCTAGGTTGCCCGGAACGTAGAAATGACCATAACTTTTACACTGGTAGCAATTATTCGTTTTATACAATGGAAAAACTGTTCTATTTATTTTGTATTTTATGCTTCGGGCGTTGACATCTAAGGCCCTAACTGTTTGTTCTGGTGCAGCAACGCCCTAGAGTGAAGCCTAGGTTGCGCGGAACGTAGAAATGACCATAACTTTAACACTGGTTTCTATTATTCGTTTTATACGATGGAAAAACTGTTATATTTATATTGTATTTTATGCTTCTGGCGTTCACTTCTTAGGCCCCAACTATTCGATCTGGTGGAACAACACCGTAGAGTGAAGCATAGGTTGCCCGCAACGTAGAAATGACCATTACTTTCCCACTGTTTGCAATTATTCCTTTTATACGATGGAACAGCCTTTGTATTTATATCGTATTTTATGCTTCTGGCGTTTACTTCTAAGGACCTAACTATTCGATCTGGTGCAGCAACGCCCTAGAGTGAAGCCTAGGTTGCTCGGAATGTAGAAATGACCATAACTTTCACACTGGTTGCAATTATTCGTTTTATACGATGGAAACGCTGTTGTATTTATAATGTATTTTATGCCTGTGGCGTTGACTTCTAAGGCCGTAGCTACTAGATGTGGTGGAGCAACGCCCTAGAGTGACGCCTAGGGTGCTCGGAACGTAGAAATGACCATTACTTTCACACTGGTTGCAATTATTCGTTTTATACGATGGAAAAGCTGTTGTATTTATATTGTATTTTATGCTTCTGGCGTTGACTTCTAAGGCCCTAACTGTTCGATCTGGTGGAGCAACGTCCTAGAGTGAAGCCTATGTTGCTCGGAATGTAGAAATGACCATAACCTTCACACTGGTTGCCATTATTCGTTTTATACGATGGAAACGCTGTTGTATTTATATTGTATTTTATGGCTCTGGCGTTGACTTCTAGGGCCGTAGGTAATAGATGTGGTGGAGCAACGACCTAGAGTGACGTCTAGGGTGCTCGGAACGTAGAAATGACCATTACTTTCACACGGGATGCAATTATTCGTTTTATACGATGGAAAAGCTGTTGTATTTATATTGTATTTTATGCTTCTGGCGTTGAGCTCTTAGACCCTAACTATGCCATCTGGTGGAACAACGCCCTAGGGTGAAGCCTGGGTTGCCCGGAAAGTAGAAATGACCATAACTTTCACACTGGTCACAATTATTCGTTTTATACGATGGAAAAACTGTTCTATTTATTTTGTATTTTATCCTTCGGGCGTTGACTTCTAAGGCCCTAACTATTCGGTCTGGTGGAGCAACGCCCTAGAGTGAAGCCTAGGTTTCCCGGTACGAAGAAATGACCGTCACTTTCAAACTGGTTGCAATTATTCCTGTTATATGATGGAAAAACTGTTGTATTTATATTGTATTTTATGCTTCTGGCGTTGACTTCTTAGGCCCTAACTATTCGATCTGGTGGAACAACGCCCTAGAGTGAAGCCTACGTTGCCCGGAACGTAGAAATGACCATAACTTTTACACTGGTAGCAATTATTCGTTTTATACAATGGAAAAACTGTTCTATTTATTTTGTGTTTTATGCTTCGGGCGTTGACATCTAAGGCCCTAACTGTTTGATCTGGTGCAGCAACGCCCTAGAGTGAAGCCTAGGTTGCCCGGAACGTAGAAATGACCATAACTTTAACACTGGTTGCTATTATTCGTTTTATACGATGGAAAAACTGTTATATTTATATTGTACTTTATGCTTCTGGCATTCACTTCTTAGGCCCCAACTATTCGATCTGGTGGAACAACACCGTAGAGTGAAGCCTAGGTTGCCCGGAACGTAGAAATGACCATTACTTTCACAGTGTTTGCAATTATTCCTTTTATACGATGGAAAAGCTGTTGTATTTATATCGTATTTTATGCTTCTGGCGTTTACTTCAAATGACCTAACTATTCGATCTGGTGGAGCAACGCCCTAGAGTGACGCCTAGGGTGCCCGGAACGTAGAAATGACCCTTACTTTCACACTGCTTGCAATTATTCGTTTTATACGATGAAAAAGCTGTTGTATTTTTTTTGCATTGTGTGGTTCGGGCGTTGACTTCTAAGGCCCTAACTATTCAATCTGTTGTAGCAGCGCCCTAGGGTGAAGCCTAGGTTGCGCGGAAAGTAGAAATGTCCATAAGTTTCATACTGGTTGCAATTATTCGTTTTATACGTTGGAAAAACTGTTGTATTTATATTGTATTTTATGCTTCTGGCGTTCACTTCTTAGGCCCTAACCATTCGATCTGGTGGAGCAACGCCCTAGGGTGAAGCCTAGGTTGCCCGGAACGTAGAAATGACCATAACTTTTACACTGGTAGCAATTATTCGTTTTTACAATGGAAAAACTGTTCTATTTATCCTGTATTTTATGCTTCGGGCGTTCACTTCTTAGGCCCCAACTATTCGATCTGGTGGAACAACACCGTAGAGTGTAGCCTAGGTTGCCCGGAACGTAGAAATGACCATTACTTTCACACTGTTTGCAATTATTCCTTTTATACGATGGAAAAGCTGTTGTATTTATATCGTATTTTATGCTTCTGGCGTTTACTTCTAAGGACCTAACTATTCGATCTGGTGGAGCAACGCCCTAGAGTGAAGCCTAGGTTGCCCGGAACGTAGAAATGACCATTACTTTCACACTGGTTGCAATTATTCGTTTTATACGATGGAAAAGCTGTTGTATTTTTTTTGCATTGTATGGTTCGGGCGTTGACTTCTAAGGCCCTAACTATTCAATCTGTTGGAGCAACGCCCTAGGGTGTAGCCTAGGTTGCCCGGAACGTAGAAATGACCATAACTTTCACACTGGCTGCTATTCTTCGATTTATACGATGGAAAAACTGTTATATTTATATTGTATTTTATGCTTCTGGCGTTGATTTCTTAGGCCCTAACTATTTGGTCAGGTGGAGCAACGCCCTAGAGTGAAGCCTAGGTTGCCCGGAACATAGAAATGACCATCACTTTCAAACTGGTTGCAATTAATCCTTTTATACAATGGAAAAACTGTTGTATTTTATATTGCATTTTATGCTTCGGGCATTGACTTCTAAGGCCCTAACTATTCAATCTGTAGGAGCAACGCCCTTGGGTGTAGCCTAGGTTGCCCGTAAAGTAGAAATGACCATAGCTTTCATACTGGTTGCAATTATTCGTTTTATATGATGGAAAAACTGTTGTATTTATATTGTATTTTATGCCTCTGGCGTTGACTTCTAAGGCCGTAGCTATTAGATGTGGTGGAGCAACGCCCTAGAGTGACGCCTAGGGTGCTCGGAACGTAGAAATGACCATTACTTTCACACAGGTTGCAATTATTCGTTTTATACGATGGAAAAGCTGTTGTATTTATATCGTATTTTATGCTTCTGGCGTTGACTTCTTAGGCCGTAACTATTCGATCTGGTGGAGCAACGCCCTGGAGTGAAACCTAGGTTACCCGGAACGTAGAATTGGCCATCACTTACAAACTGGTTGCAATTATTCCTGATATATGATGGAAACACTCTCGTATTTTTTTTGCATTTTATGGTTGGGGCGTTGACTTCTAAGTCCCTAACTATTCAATCTGTTGGAGCAACGCCCTAGGGTGAAGCCTAGGTTGCTCGGAACGTAGAAATGATCATAACTTTTACACTGGTAGCTATTATTCGTTTTATACAATGGAAACACTGTTCTATTTATTTTATATTTTATGCTTCTGGCGTTCACTTCTTAGGCCCTAACCATTCGATCTGGTGGAGCAACGCCCTAGGGTGAAGCCTAGGTTGCCCGGAACGTAGAAATGACCATAACTTTTACACTGGTAGCAATTATTCGTTTTTACAATGGAAAAACTGTTCTATTTATTTTGTATTTTATGCTTCGGGCGTTCACTTCTTAGGCCCCAACTATTCGATCTGGTGGAACAACACCGTAGAGTGTAGCCTAGGTTGCCCGGAACGTAGAAATGACCATTACTTTCACACTGTTTGCAATTATTCCTTTTATACGATGGAAAAGCTGTTGTATTTATATCGTATTTTATGCTTCTGGCGTTTACTTCTAAGGACCTAACTATTCGATCTGGTGGAGCAACGCCCTAGAGTGAAGCCTAGGTTGCCCGGAACGTAGAAATGACCATTACTTTCACGCTGGTTGCAATTATTCGTTTTATACGATGGAAAAGCTGTTGTATTTTTTTTGCATTGTATGGTTCGGGCGTTGACTTCTCAGGCCCTAACTATTCAATCTGTTGGAGGAACGCCCTAGGGTGTAGCCTAGGTTGCCCGGAACGTAGAAATGACCATAACTTTCACACTGGCTGCTATTCTTCGATTTATACGATGGAAAAACTGTTATATTTATATTGCATTTTATGCTTCTGGCGTTGATTTCTTAGGCCCTAACTATTCGGTCAGGTGGAGCAACGCCCTAGAGTGAAGCCTAGGTTGCCCGGAACATAGAAATGACCATCACTTTCAAACTGGTTGCAATTAATCCTTTTATACAATGGAAAAACTGTTGTATTTTATATTGCATTTTATGCTTCGGGCATTGACTTCTAAGGCCCTAACTATTCAATCTGTAGGAGCAACGCCCTTGGGTGTAGCCTAGGTTGCCCGTAAAGTAGAAATGACCATAGCTTTCATACTGGTTGCAATTATTCGTTTTATATGATGGAAAAACTGTTGAATTTATATTGTATTTTATGCCTCTGGCGTTGACTTCTAAGGCCGTAGCTATTAGATGTGGTGGAGCAACGCCCTAGAGTGACGCCTAGGGTGCTCGGAACGTAGAAATGACCATTACTTTCACACAGGTTGCAATTATTCGTTTTATACGATGGAAAAGCTGTTGTATTTATATCGTATTTTATGCTTCTGGCGTTGACTTCTTAGGCCGTAACTATTCGATCTGGTGGAGCAACGCCCTGGAGTGAAACCTAGGTTACCCGGAACGTAGAATTGGCCATCACTTTCAAACTGGTTGCAATTATTCCTGATATATGATGGAAACACTCTCGTATTTTTTTTGCATTTTATGGTTGGGGCGTTGACTTCTAAGTCCCTAACTATTCAATCTGTTGGAGCAACGCCCTAGGGTGAAGCCTAGGTTGCTCGGAACTTAGAAATGATCATAACTTTTACACTGGTAGCTATTATTCGTTTTATACAATGGAAACACTGTTCTATTTATTTTATATTTTATGCTTCTGGCGTTCACTTCTTAGGCCCTAACCATTCGATCTGGTGGAGCAACGCCCTAGGGTGAAGCCTAGGTTGCCCGGAACGTAGAAATGACCATAACTTTTACACTGGTAGCAATTATTCGTTTTTACAATGGAAAAACTGTTCTATTTATTTTGTATTTTATGCTTCGGGCGTTCACTTCTTAGGCCCCAACTATTCGATCTGGTGGAACAACACCGTAGAGTGTAGCCTAGGTTGCCCGGAACGTAGAAATGACCATTACTTTCACACTGTTTGCAATTATTCCTTTTGTACGATGGAAAAGCTGTTGTATTTATATCGTATTTTATGCTTCTGGCGTTTACTTCTAAGGACCTAACTATTCGATCTGGTGGAGCAACGCCCTAGAGTGAAGCCTAGGTTGCCCGGAACGTAGAAATGACCATTACTTTCACGCTGGTTGCAATTATTCGTTTTATACGATGGAAAAGCTGTTGTATTTTTTTTGCATTGTATGGTTCGGGCGTTGACTTGTAAGGCCCTAACTATTCAATCTGTTGGAGCAACGCCCTAGGGTGTAGCCTAGGTTGCCCGGAACGTAGAAATGACCATAACTTTCACACTGGCTGGAATTCTTCGATTTATACGATGGAAAAACTGTTATATTTATATTTTATTTTATGCTTCTGGCGTTGATTTCTTAGGCCCTAACTATTCGGTCAGGTGGAGCAACGCCCTAGAGTGAAGCCTAGGTTGCCCGGAACATAGAAATGACCATCACTTTCAAACTGGTTGCAATTATTCATTTTATACGATGGAAAGACTATAGTATATATTGTATTTTGTGCTTCTGGCGTTGACTTCTTAGGCCCTAACTATTCGATCTGTTGGAGGAACGCCCTAGGGTGTAGCCTAGGTTGCCCGGAACGTAGAAATGACCATAACTTTCACACTGGCTGCTATTCTTCGATTTATACGATGGAAAAACTGTTATATTTATATTGCATTTTATGCTTCTGGCGTTGATTTCTTAGGCCCTAACTATTCGGTCAGGTGGAGCAACGCCCTAGAGTGAAGCCTAGGTTGCCCGGAACATAGAAATGACCATCACTTTCAAACTGGTTGCAATTAATCCTTTTATACAATGGAAAAACTGTTGTATTTTATATTGCATTTTATGCTTCGGGCATTGACTTCTAAGGCCCTAACTATTCAATCTGTAGGAGCAACGCCCTTGGGTGTAGCCTAGGTTGCCCGTAAAGTAGAAATGACCATAGCTTTCATACTGGTTGCAATTATTCGTTTTATATGATGGAAAAACTGTTGAATTTATATTGTATTTTATGCCTCTGGCGTTGACTTCTAAGGCCGTAGCTATTAGATGTGGTGGAGCAACGCCCTAGAGTGACGCCTAGGGTGCTCGGAACGTAGAAATGACCATTACTTTCACACAGGTTGCAATTATTCGTTTTATACGATGGAAAAGCTGTTGTATTTATATCGTATTTTATGCTTCTGGCGTTGACTTCTTAGGCCGTAACTATTCGATCTGGTGGAGCAACGCCCTGGAGTGAAACCTAGGTTACCCGGAACGTAGAATTGGCCATCACTTTCAAACTGGTTGCAATTATTCCTGATATATGATGGAAACACTCTCGTATTTTTTTTGCATTTTATGGTTGGGGCGTTGACTTCTAAGTCCCTAACTATTCAATCTGTTGGAGCAACGCCCTAGGGTGAAGCCTAGGTTGCTCGGAACTTAGAAATGATCATAACTTTTACACTGGTAGCTATTATTCGTTTTATACAATGGAAACACTGTTCTATTTATTTTATATTTTATGCTTCTGGCGTTCACTTCTTAAGCCCTAACCATTCGATCTGGTGGAGCAACGCCCTAGGGTGAAGCCTAGGTTGCCCGGAACGTAGAAATGACCATAACTTTTACACTGGTAGCAATTATTCGTTTTTACAATGGAAAAACTGTTCTATTTATTTTGTATTTTATGCTTCGGGCGTTCACTTCTTAGGCCCCAACTATTCGATCTGGTGGAACAACACCGTAGAGTGTAGCCTAGGTTGCCCGGAACGTAGAAATGACCATTACTTTCACACTGTTTGCAATTATTCCTTTTGTACGATGGAAAAGCTGTTGTATTTATATCGTATTTTATGCTTCTGGCGTTTACTTCTAAGGACCTAACTATTCGATCTGGTGGAGCAACGCCCTAGAGTGAAGCCTAGGTTGCCCGGAACGTAGAAATGACCATTACTTTCACGCTGGTTGCAATTATTCGTTTTATACGATGGAAAAGCTGTTGTATTTTTTTTGCATTGTATGGTTCGGGCGTTGACTTGTAAGGCCCTAACTATTCAATCTGTTGGAGCAACGCCCTAGGGTGTAGCCTAGGTTGCCCGGAACGTAGAAATGACCATAACTTTCACACTGGCTGGAATTCTTCGATTTATACGATGGAAAAACTGTTATATTTATATTGTATTTTATGCTTCTGGCGTTGAGCTCTTAGACCCTAACTATGCCATCTGGTGGAACAACGCCCTAGGGTGAAGCCTGGGTTGCCCGGAAAGTAGAAATGACCATAACTTTCACACTGGTCACAATTATTCGTTTTATACGATGGAAAAACTGTTCTATTTATTTTGTATTTTATCCTTCGGGCGTTGACTTCTAAGGCCCTAACTATTCGGTCTGGTGGAGCAACGCCCTAGAGTGAAGCCTAGGTTTCCCGGTACGAAGAAATGACCGTCACTTTCAAACTGGTTGCAATTATTCCTGTTATATGATGGAAAAACTGTTGTATTTATATTGTATTTTATGCTTCTGGCGTTGACTTCTTAGGCCCTAACTATTCGATCTGGTGGAACAACGCCCTAGAGTGAAGCCTACGTTGCCCGGAACGTAGAAATGACCATAACTTTTACACTGGTAGCAATTATTCGTTTTATACAATGGAAAAACTGTTCTATTTATTTTGTGTTTTATGCTTCGGGCGTTGACATCTAAGGCCCTAACTGTTTGATCTGGTGCAGCAACGCCCTAGAGTGAAGCCTAGGTTGCCCGGAACGTAGAAATGACCATAACTTTAACACTGGTTGCTATTATTCGTTTTATACGATGGAAAAACTGTTATATTTATATTGTACTTTATGCTTCTGGCATTCACTTCTTAGGCCCCAACTATTCGATCTGGTGGAACAACACCGTAGAGTGAAGCCTAGGTTGCCCGGAACGTAGAAATGACCATTACTTTCACAGTGTTTGCAATTATTCCTTTTATACGATGGAAAAGCTGTTGTATTTATATCGTATTTTATGCTTCTGGCGTTTACTTCAAATGACCTAACTATTCGATCTGGTGGAGCAACGCCCTAGAGTGACGCCTAGGGTGCCCGGAACGTAGAAATGACCCTTACTTTCACACTGCTTGCAATTATTCGTTTTATACGATGAAAAAGCTGTTGTATTTTTTTTGCATTGTGTGGTTCGGGCGTTGACTTCTAAGGCCCTAACTATTCAATCTGTTGTAGCAGCGCCCTAGGGTGAAGCCTAGGTTGCGCGGAAAGTAGAAATGTCCATAAGTTTCATACTGGTTGCAATTATTCGTTTTATACGTTGGAAAAACTGTTGTATTTATATTGTATTTTATGCTTCTGGCGTTCACTTCTTAGGCCCTAACCATTCGATCTGGTGGAGCAACGCCCTAGGGTGAAGCCTAGGTTGCCCGGAACGTAGAAATGACCATAACTTTTACACTGGTAGCAATTATTCGTTTTTACAATGGAAAAACTGTTCTATTTATCCTGTATTTTATGCTTCGGGCGTTCACTTCTTAGGCCCCAACTATTCGATCTGGTGGAACAACACCGTAGAGTGTAGCCTAGGTTGCCCGGAACGTAGAAATGACCATTACTTTCACACTGTTTGCAATTATTCCTTTTATACGATGGAAAAGCTGTTGTATTTATATCGTATTTTATGCTTCTGGCGTTTACTTCTAAGGACCTAACTATTCGATCTGGTGGAGCAACGCCCTAGAGTGAAGCCTAGGTTGCCCGGAACGTAGAAATGACCATTACTTTCACACTGGTTGCAATTATTCGTTTTATACGATGGAAAAGCTGTTGTATTTTTTTTGCATTGTATGGTTCGGGCGTTGACTTCTAAGGCCCTAACTATTCAATCTGTTGGAGCAACGCCCTAGGGTGTAGCCTAGGTTGCCCGGAACGTAGAAATGACCATAACTTTCACACTGGCTGCTATTCTTCGATTTATACGATGGAAAAACTGTTATATTTATATTGTATTTTATGCCTCTGGCGTTGACTTCTAAGGCCGTAGCTATTAGATGTGGTGGAGCAACGCCCTAGAGTGACGCCTAGGGTGCTCGGAACGTAGAAATGACCATTACTTTCACACAGGTTGCAATTATTCGTTTTATACGATGGAAAAGCTGTTGTATTTATATCGTATTTTATGCTTCTGGCGTTGACTTCTTAGGCCGTAACTATTCGATCTGGTGGAGCAACGCCCTGGAGTGAAACCTAGGTTACCCGGAACGTAGAATTGGCCATCACTTACAAACTGGTTGCAATTATTCCTGATATATGATGGAAACACTCTCGTATTTTTTTTGCATTTTATGGTTGGGGCGTTGACTTCTAAGTCCCTAACTATTCAATCTGTTGGAGCAACGCCCTAGGGTGAAGCCTAGGTTGCTCGGAACGTAGAAATGATCATAACTTTTACACTGGTAGCTATTATTCGTTTTATACAATGGAAACACTGTTCTATTTATTTTATATTTTATGCTTCTGGCGTTCACTTCTTAGGCCCTAACCATTCGATCTGGTGGAGCAACGCCCTAGGGTGAAGCCTAGGTTGCCCGGAACGTAGAAATGACCATAACTTTTACACTGGTAGCAATTATTCGTTTTTACAATGGAAAAACTGTTCTATTTATTTTGTATTTTATGCTTCGGGCGTTCACTTCTTAGGCCCCAACTATTCGATCTGGTGGAACAACACCGTAGAGTGTAGCCTAGGTTGCCCGGAACGTAGAAATGACCATTACTTTCACACTGTTTGCAATTATTCCTTTTATACGATGGAAAAGCTGTTGTATTTATATCGTATTTTATGCTTCTGGCGTTTACTTCTAAGGACCTAACTATTCGATCTGGTGGAGCAACGCCCTAGAGTGAAGCCTAGGTTGCCCGGAACGTAGAAATGACCATTACTTTCACGCTGGTTGCAATTATTCGTTTTATACGATGGAAAAGCTGTTGTATTTTTTTTGCATTGTATGGTTCGGGCGTTGACTTCTCAGGCCCTAACTATTCAATCTGTTGGAGGAACGCCCTAGGGTGTAGCCTAGGTTGCCCGGAACGTAGAAATGACCATAACTTTCACACTGGCTGCTATTCTTCGATTTATACGATGGAAAAACTGTTATATTTATATTGCATTTTATGCTTCTGGCGTTGATTTCTTAGGCCCTAACTATTCGGTCAGGTGGAGCAACGCCCTAGAGTGAAGCCTAGGTTGCCCGGAACATAGAAATGACCATCACTTTCAAACTGGTTGCAATTAATCCTTTTATACAATGGAAAAACTGTTGTATTTTATATTGCATTTTATGCTTCGGGCATTGACTTCTAAGGCCCTAACTATTCAATCTGTAGGAGCAACGCCCTTGGGTGTAGCCTAGGTTGCCCGTAAAGTAGAAATGACCATAGCTTTCATACTGGTTGCAATTATTCGTTTTATATGATGGAAAAACTGTTGAATTTATATTGTATTTTATGCCTCTGGCGTTGACTTCTAAGGCCGTAGCTATTAGATGTGGTGGAGCAACGCCCTAGAGTGACGCCTAGGGTGCTCGGAACGTAGAAATGACCATTACTTTCACACAGGTTGCAATTATTCGTTTTATACGATGGAAAAGCTGTTGTATTTATATCGTATTTTATGCTTCTGGCGTTGACTTCTTAGGCCGTAACTATTCGATCTGGTGGAGCAACGCCCTGGAGTGAAACCTAGGTTACCCGGAACGTAGAATTGGCCATCACTTTCAAACTGGTTGCAATTATTCCTGATATATGATGGAAACACTCTCGTATTTTTTTTGCATTTTATGGTTGGGGCGTTGACTTCTAAGTCCCTAACTATTCAATCTGTTGGAGCAACGCCCTAGGGTGAAGCCTAGGTTCCTCGGAACTTAGAAATGATCATAACTTTTACACTGGTAGCTATTATTCGTTTTATACAATGGAAACACTGTTCTATTTATTTTATATTTTATGCTTCTGGCGTTCACTTCTTAGGCCCTAACCATTCGATCTGGTGGAGCAACGCCCTAGGGTGAAGCCTAGGTTGCCCGGAACGTAGAAATGACCATAACTTTTACACTGGTAGCAATTATTCGTTTTTACAATGGAAAAACTGTTCTATTTATTTTGTATTTTATGCTTCGGGCGTTCACTTCTTAGGCCCCAACTATTCGATCTGGTGGAACAACACCGTAGAGTGTAGCCTAGGTTGCCCGGAACGTAGAAATGACCATTACTTTCACACTGTTTGCAATTATTCCTTTTGTACGATGGAAAAGCTGTTGTATTTATATCGTATTTTATGCTTCTGGCGTTTACTTCTAAGGACCTAACTATTCGATCTGGTGGAGCAACGCCCTAGAGTGAAGCCTAGGTTGCCCGGAACGTAGAAATGACCATTACTTTCACGCTGGTTGCAATTATTCGTTTTATACGATGGAAAAGCTGTTGTATTTTTTTTGCATTGTATGGTTCGGGCGTTGACTTGTAAGGCCCTAACTATTCAATCTGTTGGAGCAACGCCCTAGGGTGTAGCCTAGGTTGCCCGGAACGTAGAAATGACCATAACTTTCACACTGGCTGGAATTCTTCGATTTATACGATGGAAAAACTGTTATATTTATATTGTATTTTATGCTTCTGGCGTTGATTTCTTAGGCCCTAACTATTCGGTCAGGTGGAGCAACGCCCTAGAGTGAAGCCTAGGTTGCCCGGAACATAGAAATGACCATCACTTTCAAACTGGTTGCAATTATTCATTTTATACGATGGAAAGACTATAGTATATATTGTATTTTGTGCTTCTGGCGTTGACTTCTTAGGCCCTAACTATTCGATCTGGTGGATTAACGCCTTAGAGTGAAGCCTAGGTTGCCCGGAACGTAGAAATGACCATCACTTTCAAACTGATTGCAATTAATCCTTTTATACGATGGAAAAACTGTTGTATTTTTATTGCATTTTATGCTTCCGGCGTTGACTTCTAAGGCCCTATCTATTCAATCTGTTGGAGCAGCGCCCTATGGTGAAGCCTAGGTTGACCGGAACGTAGAAATGACCATTACTTTCACACTGTTTGCAATTATTCATTTTATACGGTTGGAAAAGCTGTTGTATTTATATTGTGTTTTGTGCTTCTGGCGTTGACTTCTTAGGCCCTAACTATTCGATCTGGTGGATCAACGCCCTAGAGCGAAGCCTAGGTTGCCCGGAACGTAGAAATGACCATTACTTTCAGACTTGTTGCAATTATTTGTTTTATGTGATGGAAAAGCTGTTGTATTTATATTGTATTTTAAGCTTCTGGCGTCGACTTCTTAGGCCCTAACTTTTCGATCTGATGGAGCAACGCACTATAATGAAGCCTAGGTTGCCCGGAACGTAGAAATGACAATTACCTTCACACTGGTTGCAATTATTCCTGTTATACGATGGAAAAGCTGTTGCATTTATATTGTATTTTATGCTCCTGGTGTTTACTTCTTAGGCCCTAACTATTCGATCTGATGGAGCAGCGACCTAGAGTGAAGCCTAGGTTTCTCGGAACGTAGAAATGACCATTACTTTCACACTGGTTGCAATCATTCGTTTTATACGATGGAAAAGCTGTTGTATTTATATTGTATTTTATGCCTCTGGCGTTGAATTCTAAGGCCGTAGCTATTAGATGTGGTGGAGCAACGCAATAGAGTGACGCCTAGGTTGCCCGTAACGTGGAATGACCATTACTTTCGCAATGTTTGCAATTATTCATTTTATACGGTGGAAAAACTGTTGTATTTATATTGTATTTTGTGCCTCTGGCGTTGACTTCTAAGGCCCTAACTATTCGATCTGGTGCAGCAGCGCCCTAGAGTGAAGCCAAGGTTGGCCGGAATGTAGAAGTGACCATTACCCACACACTTGTTACAATTATTCCTGTTAGTCGATGGAAAAACTGTTGCATTATATTGTTTTTCACGCTCCTGGTGTTGACTTCTTAGGCCCTAACTATTCCATCTGGTGGAGCAGCTCTCTAGATTGAAGCCTGGGTCGCCGGGAACGTAGAAATGACCATAACTTTCACACTGTTTGCAATTATTCATTTTATACGATGGAAAGACTGTTGTATATATTGTATTTTGTGCTTCTGGCGCTGACTTCTTAGGCCCTATCTATTCAATCTGTTGGAGCAGCGCCCTATGGTGAAGCCTAGGTTGACCGGAACGTAGAAATGACCATAACTTTCACACCGGTAGCAATTATTCGTTTTACACGATGGAAAAACTGTTGTATTTATATTGTATTTTATGCATCTGGCGCTGACTTCTAAGGCACTAACTATTCCATCTAGTGGATTAACGCCCTAGAGTGAAGCCTAGGTTGCCCGGTACGTAGAAATGACCATCACTCTCAAACTGGTTGCAATTATTCCTGTTATATGATAGAAAAACTGTTGTATTAATTATGCATATTATGCTTCTAGCTACGACTTCTAAGGTCCTAGCTATTCGATCTGGTGGAGCAACGCCCTAGAGTGAAGCCTAGGTTCCCGGAACGTAGAATTGACCATTACTTTCACACTGGTTGCTATTATTCGTTCTACACGATGGAAAAGCTGTTATACTTATATTGTATTTTATGCTTCGGGCGTTGACTTCTAAGGCCCTAACTATTCAATCTGTTGGGTCAACGCCCTAGAGTGAAGCCTAGGTTGCTCGGAATGTAGAAATGACCATAACATTCACACTGGTTGAAATTATTCGTTTTATACAATGTAAATGCTGTTGCATCTTTATTGTATTTTATGCTTCTTGCGTTGACTTCTAAGGCCCTAACTATTCGATCTGGTGGAGCAACGCCCTAGAGTGAAGCCTAGGTTGCCCGGAACGGAGAAATGACGTTAACTTTCATACTGGTTGCAATTATTCGTTTTATACGATGAAAGACTGTTGTATTTATATTGTATTTTATGCTTCTGGCGTTCACTTCTTAGGCCCTGACTATTCGATCTGGTGGAACGACACCCTATGGTGAAGCCTAGGTTGACCGGAACGTAGAAATGACCATAACTTTCACACCGGTAGCAATTATTCGTTTTACACGATGGAAAAACTGTTCCATTTATTTTGTATCTTATGCTTCTGGCGCTGACTTCTAAGGCAGTAACTATTCGATCTGGTGGAGCAACGCCCTAGAGTGAAGCCTAAGTTGCCCGGAACGTAGAAATTACCATCACTTTCAAACTGGTTGCAAATATTCCTGTTATATGATGGAAAAACTGTTGTATTTTTATTGCATTTTATGCTTCGGGCAATGACTTCTAAGGCCCTAACAATTCAATCTGTAGGAGCAACGCCCTAGGGTGTAGCCTAGGATGCCCGTAAAGTAGAAATGACCATAGCTTTCATACTGGTTGCTTTTATTCGTTTTATATGATGGAAAAACTGTTGTATTTATATTGTATTTTATGCTTCTGGCGTTCACTTCTCAGGCCCTAACTATTCGAACTGGTGGAACAGCGCCTTGGTGTGAAGCCTAGGTTGCCGGGAACGTAGAAATGACCATAACTTTCACACTGGTCGCTATTATTCGTTTTATACGATGGAAAAACTGTTGTATTTTTATTGTATTTTATGCTTCGGGCGTTGACTTCTAAGGCCCTAACTATTCGATTTGATGGAGCAACGCCCTAGAATTGGGCCTAGGTTGTCAGGAACGTAGAAATGAACATAACTTTCACTCTGGTAGCAATTATTCGTTTTATACAATGGAAAAACTGTTCTATTTATTTTGCATTTTATGCATCGGGCGTTGACTTCTAAGGCCCTAACTGATTGATCTGGAGGAGCAACGCCCTAGCGTGAAGCCTAGGTTGCCCGGAACGTAGAAATGACCGTAACTTTCACACTGGTTGCTATTATTCGTTTTATACAATGGAAAAACTGTTCTATTTATTTTGTATTTTATGCTTCGGGCGTTGACTTTTAAGGCCCTAACTATTCGATCTGGTTTAGCAACACCGTAGGGTGAAGCCAAGCTTCCTCGGAACGTAGGACATACCATTACCTTCACACTGGTTGCAATTATTCCTGTTATACGATGGAAAAACTGTTGCATCTTTATTGTATTTTATGCTCCTGGCGTTGACTTCTAAGGCCCTATCTATTCGATCTGGTGGAGCAACGCCCCAGAGTGAAGCCTAGGTTGCCCGGAACGTAGAAATGACCATAACTTTCACACTGGTTGCAATTATTCGTTTTATACGACGGAAAAGCTGTGGTATTTTTATCGTATTTTATGTTTCTGGCGTTGACTTCTTAGGCCCTAACTATTCGAACTGGTGGAGCAACGCCCTAGGATGAAACCTAGTTTGCCCGGAACGTAGAACTGACCATTGCTTTCACACTGGTTGCAATTATTCCTGTTATACGATGGAAAAACTGCTGCATCTTTATTGTATTTTATGCTTCTGGCGTTGAATTCTAAGACCCTAACTATTCGATCTGGTGGAGCAACGCACTAGAGTGAAGCCTAGGTTGCTCGGAATGTAGAAATGTCCATAACTTTCACACTGGTTGCAATTATTCGTTTTATACGATGGAAAAGCTGCTGTATTTTTATTGCATTTTATGCTTCGGGCGTTGACTTCTAAGGCCCTAACTATTCAACCTGTTGGGCCAACGCCCTAGCGTGAAGCCTAGGTTGCCCGGAAAGTAGAAATGACCATAACTTTCACACTGTTTGCAATTATTCATTTTATACGATGGAAAGACTATAGTATATATTGTATTTTGTGCTTCTGGCGTTGACTTCTTAGGCCCTGACTATTCGATCTGGTGGATTAACGCCTTAGAGTGAAGCCTAGGTTGCCCGGAACGTAGAAATGACCATCACTTTCAAACTGATTGCAATTAATCCTTTTATACGATGGAAAAACTGTTGTATTTTTATTGCATTTTATGCTTCCGGCGTTGACTTCTAAGGCCCTATCTATTCAATCTGTTGGAGCAGCGCCCTATGGTGAAGCCTAGGTTGACCGGAACGTAGAAATGACCATTACTTTCACAGTGTTTGCAATTATTCCTTTTATACGATGGAAAAGCTGTTGTATTTATATCGTATTTTATGCTTCTGGCGTTTACTTCAAATGACCTAACTATTCGATCTGGTGGAGCAACGCCCTAGAGTGACGCCTAGGGTGCCCGGAACATAGAAATGACCCTTACTTTCACACTGCTTGCAATTTTTCGTTTTATACGATGAAAAAGCTGTTGTATTTTTTTTGCATTGTGTGGTTCGGGCGTTGACTTCTAAGGCCCTAACTATTCAATCTGTTGGAGCAGCGCCCTAGGGTGAAGCCTAGGTTGCTCGGAAAGTAGAAATGTCCATAAGTTTCATACTGGTTGCAATTATTCGTTTTATACGTTGGAAAAACTGTTGTATTTATATTGTATTTTATGCTTCTGGCGTTCACTTCTTAGGCCCTAACCATTCGATCTGGTGGAGCAACGCCCTAGGGTGAAGCCTAGGTTGCCCGGAACGTAGAAATGACCATAACTTTTACACTGGTAGCAATTATTCGTTTTTACAATGGAAAAACTGTTCTATTTATCCTGTATTTTATGCTTCGGGCGTTCACTTCTTAGGCCCCAACTATTCGATCTGGTGGAACAACACCGTAGAGTGTAGCCTAGGTTGCCCGGAACGTAGAAATGACCATTACTTTCACACTGTTTGCAATTATTCCTTTTATACGATGGAAAAGCTGTTGTATTTATATCGTATTTTATGCTTCTGGCGTTTACTTCTAAGGACCTAACTATTCGATCTGGTGGAGCAACGCCCTAGAGTGAAGCCTAGGTTGCCCGGAACGTAGAAATGACCATTACTTTCACACTGGTTGCAATTATTCGTTTTATACGATGGAAAAGCTGTTGTATTTTTTTTGCATTGTATGGTTCGGGCGTTTACTTCTAAGGACCTAACTATTCGATCTGGTGGAGCAACGCCCTAGAGTGAAGCCTAGGTTGCCCGGAACGTAGAAATGACCATTACTTTCACACTGGTTGCAATTATTCGTTTTATACGATGGAAAAGCTGTTGTATTTTTTTTGCATTGTATGGTTCGGGCGTTGACTTCTCAGGCCCTAACTATTCAATCTGTTGGAGGAACGCCCTAGGGTGTAGCCTAGGTTGCCCGGAACGTAGAAATGACCATAACTTTCACACTGGCTGCTATTCTTCGATTTATACGATGGAAAAACTGTTATATTTATATTGCATTTTATGCTTCTGGCGTTGATTTCTTAGGCCCTAACTATTCGGTCAGGTGGAGCAACGCCCTAGAGTGAAGCCTAGGTTGCCCGGAACATAGAAATGACCATCACTTTCAAACTGGTTGCAATTAATCCTTTTATACAATGGAAAAACTGTTGTATTTTATATTGCATTTTATGCTTCGGGCATTGACTTCTAAGGCCCTAACTATTCAATCTGTAGGAGCAACGCCCTTGGGTGTAGCCTAGGTTGCCCGTAAAGTAGAAATGACCATAGCTTTCATACTGGTTGCAATTATTCGTTTTATATGATGGAAAAACTGTTGCATTTATATTGTATTTTATGCCTCTGGCGTTGACTTCTAAGGCCGTAGCTATTAGATGTGGTGGAGCAACGCCCTAGAGTGACGCCTAGGGTGCTCGGAACGTAGAAATGACCATTACTTTCACACAGGTTGCAATTATTCGTTTTATACGATGGAAAAGCTGTTGTATTTATATCGTATTTTATGCTTCTGGCGTTGACTTCTTAGGCCGTAACTATTCGATCTGGTGGAGCAACGCCCTGGAGTGAAACCTAGGTTACCCGGAACGTAGAATTGGCCATCACTTTCAAACTGGTTGCAATTATTCCTGATATATGATGGAAACACTCTCGTATTTTTTTTGCATTTTATGGTTGGGGCGTTGACTTCTAAGTCCCTAACTATTCAATCTGTTGGAGCAACGCCCTAGGGTGAAGCCTAGGTTGCTCGGAACTTAGAAATGATCATAACTTTTACACTGGTAGCTATTATTCGTTTTATACAATGGAAACACTGTTCTATTTATTTTATATTTTATGCTTCTGGCGTTCACTTCTTAGGCCCTAACCATTCGATCTGGTGGAGCAACGCCCTAGGGTGAAGCCTAGGTTGCCCGGAACGTAGAAATGACCATAACTTTTACACTGGTAGCAATTATTCGTTTTTACAATGGAAAAACTGTTCTATTTATTTTGTATTTTATGCTTCGGGCGTTCACTTCTTAGGCCCCAACTATTCGATCTGGTGGAACAACACCGTAGAGTGTAGCCTAGGTTGCCCGGAACGTAGAAATGACCATTACTTTCACACTGTTTGCAATTATTCCTTTTGTACGATGGAAAAGCTGTTGTATTTATATCGTATTTTATGCTTCTGGCGTTTACTTCTAAGGACCTAACTATTCGATCTGGTGGAGCAACGCCCTAGAGTGAAGCCTAGGTTGCCCGGAACGTAGAAATGACCATTACTTTCACGCTGGTTGCAATTATTCGTTTTATACGATGGAAAAGCTGTTGTATTTTTTTTTGCATTGTATGGTTCGGGCGTTGACTTCTAAGGCCCTAACTGTTCAATCTGTTGGAGCAACGCCCTAGGGTGTAGCCTAGGTTGCCCGGAACGTAGAAATGACCATAACTTTCACACTGGCTGGAATTCTTCGATTTATACGATGGAAAAACTGTTATATTTATATTGTATTTTATGCTTCTGGCGTTGATTTCTTAGGCCCTAACTATTCGGTCAGGTGGAGCAACGCCCTAGAGTGAAGCCTAGGTTGCCCGGAACATAGAAATGACCATCACTTTCAAACTGGTTGCAATTATTCATTTTATACGATGGAAAGACTATAGTATATATTGTATTTTGTGCTTCTGGCGTTGACTTCTTAGGCCCTAACTATTCGATCTGGTGGATTAACGCCTTAGAGTGAAGCCTAGGTTGCCCGGAACGTAGAAATGACCATCACTTTCAAACTGATTGCAATTAATCCTTTTATACGATGGAAAAACTGTTGTATTTTTATTGCATTTTATGCTTCCGGCGTTGACTTCTAAGGCCCTATCTATTCAATCTGTTGGAGCAGCGCCCTATGGTCAAGCCTAGGTTGACCGGAACGTAGAAATGACCATTACTTTCACACTGTTTGCAATTATTCATTTTATACGGTTGGAAAAGCTGTTGTATTTATATTGTGTTTTGTGCTTCTGGCGTTGACTTCTTAGGCCCTAACTATTCGATCTGGTGGATCAACGCCCTAGAGCGAAGCCTAGGTTGCCCGGAACGTAGAAATGACCATTACTTTCAGACTTGTTGCAATTATTTGTTTTATGTGATGGAAAAGCTGTTGTATTTATATTGTATTTTAAGCTTCTGGCGTCGACTTCTTAGGCCCTAACTTTTCGATCTGATGGAGCAACGCCCTATAATGAAGCCTAGGTTGCCCGGAACGTAGAAATGACAATTACCTTCACACTGGTTGCAATTATTCCTGTTATACGATGGAAAAGCTGTTGCATTTATATTGTATTTTATGCTCCTGGTGTTTACTTCTTAGGCCCTAACTATTCGATCTGATGGAGCAGCGACCTAGAGTGAAGCCTAGGTTTCTCGGAACGTAGAAATGACCATTACTTTCACACTGGTTGCAATCATTCGTTTTATACGATGGAAAAGCTGTTGTATTTATATTGTATTTTATGCCTCTGGCGTTGAATTCTAAGGCCGTAGCTATTAGATGTGGTGGAGCAACGCAATAGAGTGACGCCTAGGTTGCCCGTAACGTGGAATGACCATTACTTTCGCAATGTTTGCAATTATTCATTTTATACGGTGGAAAAACTGTTGTATTTATATTGTATTTTGTGCCTCTGGCGTTGACTTCTAAGGCCCTAACTATTCGATCTGGTGCAGCAGCGCCCTAGAGTGAAGCCAATGTTGGCCGGAATGTAGAAATGACCATTACCCACACACTTGTTACAATTATTCCTGTTAGTCGATGGAAAAACTGTTGCATTTATATTGTTTTTCACGCTCCTGGTGTTGACTTCTTAGGCCCTAACTATTCCATCTGGTGGAGCAGCTCTCTAGATTGAAGCCTGGGTCGCCGGGAACGTAGAAATGACCATAACTTTCACACTGTTTGCAATTATTCATTTTATACGATGGAAAGACTGTTGTATATATTGTATTTTGTGCTTCTGGCGCTGACTTCTTAGGCCCTATCTATTCAATCTGTTGGAGCAGCGCCCTATGGTGAAGCCTAGGTTGACCGGAACGTAGAAATGACCATAACTTTCACACCGGTAGCAATTATTCGTTTTACACGATGGAAAAACTGTTGTATTTATATTGTATTTTATGCATCTGGCGCTGACTTCTAAGGCACTAACTATTCCATCTAGTGGATTAACGCCCTAGAGTGAAGCCTAGGTTGCCCGGTACGTAGAAATGACCATCACTCTCAAACTGGTTGCAATTATTCCTGTTATATGATAGAAAAACTGTTGTATTAATTATGCATATTATGCTTCTAGCTACGACTTCTAAGGTCCTAGCTATTCGATCTGGTGGAGCAACGCCCTAGAGTGAAGCCTAGGTTCCCGGAACGTAGAATTGACCATTACTTTCACACTGGTTGCTATTATTCGTTCTACACGATGGAAAAGCTGTTATACTTATATTGTATTTTATGCTTCGGGCGTTGACTTCTAAGGCCCTAACTATTCAATCTGTTGGGTCAACGCCCTAGAGTGAAGCCTAGGTTGCTCGGAATGTAGAAATGACCATAACATTCACACTGGTTGAAATTATTCGTTTTATACAATGTAAATGCTGTTGCATCTTTATTGTATTTTATGCTTCTTGCGTTGACTTCTAAGGCCCTAACTATTCGATCTGGTGGAGCAACGCCCTAGAGTGAAGCCTAGGTTGCCCGGAACGGAGAAATGACGTTAACTTTCATACTGGTTGCAATTATTCGTTTTATACGATGATAGACTGTTGTATTTATATTGTATTTTATGCTTCTGGCGTTCACTTCTTAGGCCCTGACTATTCGATCTGGTGGAACGACACCCTATGGTGAAGCCTAGGTTGACCGGAACGTAGAAATGACCATAACTTTCACACCGGTAGCAATTATTCGTTTTACACGATGGAAAAACTGTTCCATTTATTTTGTATCTTATGCTTCTGGCGCTGACTTCTAAGGCAGTAACTATTCGATCTGGTGGAGCAACGCCCTAGAGTGAAGCCTAAGTTGCCCGGAACGTAGAAATTACCATCACTTTCAAACTGGTTGCAAATATTCCTGTTATATGATGGAAAAACTGTTGTATTTTTATTGCATTTTATGCTTCGGGCAATGACTTCTAAGGCCCTAACAATTCAATCTGTAGGAGCAACGCCCTAGGGTGTAGCCTAGGATGCCCGTAAAGTAGAAATGACCATAGCTTTCATACTGGTTGCTTTTATTCGTTTTATATGATGGAAAAACTGTTGTATTTATATTGTATTTTATGCTTCTGGCGTTCACTTCTCAGGCCCTAACTATTCGAACTGGTGGAACAGCGCCTTGGTGTGAAGCCTAGGTTGCCGGGAACGTAGAAATGACCATAACTTTCACACTGGTCGCTATTATTCGTTTTATACGATGGAAAAACTGTTGTATTTTTATTGTATTTTATGCTTCGGGCGTTGACTTCTAAGGCCCTAACTATTCGATTTGATGGAGCAACGCCCTAGAATTGGGCCTAGGTTGTCAGGAACGTAGAAATGAACATAACTTTCACTCTGGTAGCAATTATTCGTTTTATACAATGGAAAAACTGTTCTATTTATTTTGCATTTTATGCATCGGGCGTTGACTTCTAAGGCCCTAACTGATTGATCTGGAGGAGCAACGCCCTAGCGTGAAGCCTAGGTTGCCCGGAACGTAGAAATGACCGTAACTTTCACACTGGTTGCTATTATTCGTTTTATACAATGGAAAAACTGTTCTATTTATTTTGTATTTTATGCTTCGGGCGTTGACTTTTAAGGCCCTAACTATTCGATCTGGTTTAGCAACACCGTAGGGTGAAGCCAAGCTTCCTCGGAACGTAGGACATACCATTACCTTCACACTGGTTGCAATTATTCCTGTTATACGATGGAAAAACTGTTGCATCTTTATTGTATTTTATGCTCCTGGCGTTGACTTCTAAGGCCCTATCTATTCGATCTGGTGGAGCAACGCCCCAGAGTGAAGCCTAGGTTGCCCGGAACGTAGAAATGACCATAACTTTCACACTGGTTGCAATTATTCGTTTTATACGACGGAAAAGCTGTGGTATTTTTATCGTATTTTATGTTTCTGGCGTTGACTTCTTAGGCCCTAACTATTCGAACTGGTGGAGCAACGCCCTAGGATGAAACCTAGTTTGCCCGGAACGTAGAACTGACCATTGCTTTCACACTGGTTGCAATTATTCCTGTTATACGATGGAAAAACTGCTGCATCTTTATTGTATTTTATGCTTCTGGCGTTGAATTCTAAGACCCTAACTATTCGATCTGGTGGAGCAACGCACTAGAGTGAAGCCTAGGTTGCTCGGAATGTAGAAATGTCCATAACTTTCACACTGGTTGCAATTATTCGTTTTATACGATGGAAAAGCTGCTGTATTTTTATTGCATTTTATGCTTCGGGCGTTGACTTCTAAGGCCCTAACTATTCAACCTGTTGGGCCAACGCCCTAGCGTGAAGCCTAGGTTGCCCGGAAAGTAGAAATGACCATAACTTTCACACTGTTTGCAATTATTCATTTTATACGATGGAAAGACTATAGTATATATTGTATTTTGTGCTTCTGGCGTTGACTTCTTAGGCCCTAACTATTCGATCTGGTGGATTAACGCCTTAGAGTGAAGCCTAGGTTGCCCGGAACGTAGAAATGACCATCACTTTCAAACTGATTGCAATTAATCCTTTTATACGATGGAAAAACTGTTGTATTTTTATTGCATTTTATGCTTCCGGCGTTGACTTCTAAGGCCCTATCTATTCAATCTGTTGGAGCAGCGCCCTATGGTGAAGCCTAGGTTGACCGGAACGTAGAAATGACCATTACTTTCACACTGTTTGCAATTATTCATTTTATACGGTTGGAAAAGCTGTTGTATTTATATTGTGTTTTGTGCTTCTGGCGTTGACTTCTTAGGCCCTAACTATTCGATCTGGTGGATCAACGCCCTAGAGCGAAGCCTAGGTTGCCCGGAACGTAGAAATGACCATTACTTTCAGACTTGTTGCAATTATTTGTTTTATGTGATGGAAAAGCTGTTGTATTTATATTGTATTTTAAGCTTCTGGCGTCGACTTCTTAGGCCCTAACTTTTCGATCTGATGGAGCAACGCCCTATAATGAAGACTAGGTTGCCCGGAACGTAGAAATGACAATTACCTTCACACTGGTTGCAATTATTCCTGTTATACGATGGAAAAGCTGTTCTATTTATTTTGTATTTTATGCTTCGGGCGTTGACTTCTAAGGCCCTAACTATTCGATCTGGTTTAGCAACACCCTAGGGTGAAGCCAAGCTTGCTCGGAACGTAGGACATACCATTACCTTCACACTGGTTGCAATTATTCCTGTTATACGATGGAAAAACTGTTGCATCTTTATTGTATTTTATGCTCCTGGCGTTGACTTCTAAGGCCCTAGCTATTCGATTTGATGGAGCAACGCCCTAGAATTGGGCCTAGGTTGTCAGGTACGTAGAAATGAACATAACTTTCACTCTGGTAGCAATTATTCGTTTTATACAATGGAAAAACCGTTCTATTTATTTTGCATTTTATGCTTCGGGCGTTGACTTCTAAGGCCCTAACTGATTGATCTGGAGGAGCAACGCCCTAGCGTGAAGCCTAGGTTGCCCGGAACGTAGAAATGACCGTAACTTTCACACTGGTTGCTATTATTCGTTTTATACAATGGAAAAACTGTTCTATTTATTTTGTATTTTATGCTTCGGGCGTTGACTTCTTAGGCCCTAACTATTCGAACTGGTGGAGCAACGCCCTAGGATGAAACCTAGTTTGCCCGGAACGTAGAACTGACCATTGCGTTCACACTGGTTGCAATTATTCCTGTTATACGATGGAAAAACTGCTGCATCTTTATTGTATTTTATGCTTCTGGCGTTGAATTCTAAGTCCCTAACTATTCGATCTGGTGGAGCAACACACTAGAGTGAAGCCTAGGTTGCTGGGAATGTAGAAATGTCCATAACTTTCACACTGGTTGCAATTATTCGTTTTATACGATGGAAAAGCTGCTGTATCTTTATTGCATTTTATGCTTCGGGCGCTGACTTCTAAGGCCCTAACTATTCAACCTGTTGGAGCAACGCCCTAGGGTGAAGCCTAGGTTGCCCGGAAAGTAGAAATGACCATAACTTTCGCAATGTTTGCAATTATTCATTTTATACGTTGGAAAAACTGTTGTACTTATATTGTATTTTATGCTTCTGGCGTTGACCTCTTATGCCATAACTATTCCATCTGGTGGAACAACGCCCTAGGGTGAAGCCTAGGTTGCCCGGAACGTAGAAATGGAAATAACTTTCACACCGGTAGCAATTATTCGTTTTATTCGCTGGAAAAACAGTTGTATTTATATTGTATTTTGTGCCTCTGGCATTGACTTCTAAGGCCCTAACTATTCAATCTGTTGGGTCAACGCACTAGAGTGAAGCCTAGGTTGCTCGGAATGTAGAAATGACCATAACATTCACACTGGTTGAAATTATTCGTCTTATACAATGGAAATGCTGTTGCATCTTTATTGTATTTTATGCTTCTTGCGTTGACTTCTTAGGCCCTGACTATTCGATCTGGTGGAACGACACCCTATGGTGAAGCCTAGGTTGACCGGAACGTAGAAATGACCATAACTTTCACACCGGTAGCAATTATTCGTTTTACACGATGGAAAAACTGTTCCATTTATTTTGTATCTTATGCTTCTGGCGTTGACTTCTAAGGCAGTAACTATTCGATCTGGTGGAGCAACGCCCTAGAGTGAAGCCTAAGTTGCCCGGAACGTAGAAATTACCATCACTTTCAAACTGGTTGCAAATATTCCTGTTATATGATGGAAAAACTGTTGTATTTTTATTGCATTTTATGCTTCGGGCAATGACTTCTAAGGCCCTAACTATTCAATCTGTAGGAGCAACGCCCTAGGGTGTAGCCTAGGATGCCCGTAAAGTAGAAATGACCATAGCTTTCATACTGGTTGCTTTTATTCGTTTTATATGATGGAAAAACTGTTGTATTTATATTGTATTTTATGCTTCTGGCGTTCACTTCTCAGGCCCTAACTATTCGAACTGGTGGAACAACGCCTTGGTGTGAATCCTAGGTTGCCGGGAACGTAGAAATGACCATAACTTTCACACTGGTCGCTGTTATTCGTTTCATACGATGGAAAAACTGTTGTATTTATATTGTATTTTTTGCTTCTGGCGTTGGCTTCTAAGGCACAAACTATTCGATCTGGTGGAGCAATGCCATAGAGTGAAGCCTAGGTAGCCCGGAACGTAGAAATGACAATAACTTTCATACTGGTTGCAATTATTCGTTTTATATGATGGAAGAACTGTTGTATTTATAATGTATTTTATGCCTCTGGCGTTGACTTCTAAGGCCCTAACTATTCGATCTGGTGGTGCAACGCCCTAGAGTGAGGCCTAGGTTGCCCGGAACGTAGAAATGACCATAACTTTCACACTGGTTGCTATTATTCGTTTTATACAATGGAAAAACTGTTCTATTTATTTTGTATTTTATGCTTCGGGCGTTGACTTCTAAGGCCCTAACTATTCCGTCTGGTTTAGCAACACCCTAGGGTGAAGCCAAGCTTGCTCTGAACGTAGGACATACCATTACCTTCACACTGGTTGCAATTATTCCTGTTATACGATGGAAAAACTGTTGCATCTTTATTGTATTTTATGCTCCTGGCGTTGACTTCTAAGGCCCTAGCTATTCGATTTGATGGAGCAACGCCCTAGAATTGGGCCTAGGTTGTCAGGAACGTAGAAATGAACATAACTTTCACTCTGGTAGCAATTATTCGTTTTATACAATGGAAAAACTGTTCTATTTATTTTGCATTTTATGCATCGGGCGTTCACTTCTCAGGCCCTAACTATTCGAACTGGTGGAACAACGCCTTGGTGTGAAGCCTAGGTTGCCGGGAACGTAGAAATGACCATAACTTTCACACTGGTCGCTATTATCCGTTTTATACGATGGAAAAACTGTTGTATTTATATTGTATTTTATGCTTCTGGCGTTGGCTTCTAAGGCACAAACTATTCGATCTGGTGGAGCAATGCCATAGAGTGAAGCCTAGGTAGCCCGGAACGTAGAAATGACAATAACTTTCATACTGGTTGCAATTATTCGTTTTATATGATGGAAGAACTGTTGTATTTATATTGTATTTTATGCCTCTGGCGTTGACTTCTAAGGCCCTAACTATTCGATCTGGTGGAGCAACGCCCTAGAGTGAGGCCTAGGTTGCCCGAAACGTAGAAATGACCATAACTTTCGCACTGGTTGCTATTATTCGTTTTATACAATGGAAAGACTGTTGTATTTATTTTGTATTTTATGCTTCGGGCGTTGACTTCTAAGGCCCTAACTATTCGATCTGGTTTAGCAACACCGTAGGGTGAAGCCAAGCTTGCTCTGAACGTAGGACATACCATTACCTTCACACTGGTTGCAATTATTCCTGTTATACGATGGAAAAACTGTTGCATCTTTATTGTATTTTATGCTCCTGGCGTTGACTTCTAAGGCCCTATCTATTCGATCTGGTGGACGTACGCCCCAGAGTGAAGCCTAGGTTGCCCGGAACGTAGAAATGACCATAACTTTCACACTGGTTGCAATTATTCGTTTTATACGACGGAAAAGCTGTGGTATTTATATCGTATTTTATGTTTCTGGCGTTGACTTCTTAGGCCCTAACTATTCGAACTGGTGGAGCAACGCCCTAGGATGAAACCTAGTTTGCCCGGAACGTAGAACTGACCATTGCTTTCACACTGGTTGCAATTATTCCTGTTATACGATGGAAAAACTGCTGCATCTTTATTGTATTTTATGTTTCTGGCGTTGAATTCTAAGACCCTAACTATTCGATCTGGTGGAGCAACGCACTAGAGTGAAGCCTAGGTTGCTCGGAATGTAGAAATGTCCATAACTTTCACACTGGTTGCAATTATTCGTTTTATACGATGGAAAAGCTGCTGTACTTTTATTGCATTTTATGCTTCGGGCGTTGACTTCTAAGGCCCTAACTATTCAACCTGTTGGGCCAACGCCCTAGCGTGAAGCCTAGGTTGCCCGGAAAGGAGAAATGACCATAACTTTCTTACTGGTCGCAATTATTCGTTTTATAGGATGGAAAAACTGTTGTATTTACATTGTATTTTATGCTTCTGGCGTTAACTTCTTAGGCCCTAACTATTGGATCTGGTGGAACAACGCCCTAGGGTGAAGCCTAGGTTGCCGGAACGTAGAAATGACCATCACTTTCACACCGGTAGCAATTATTCGTTTTATGCGATAGAAAAACTGTTGTATTAATTATGCATTTTAAGCTTCTGGCTACGACTTCTAAGGTCCTAGCTATTCGATCTGGTGGAGCAACGCCCTAGAGTGAAGCCTAGGTTCCCGGAACGTAGAATTGACCATAACTTTCACACTGGTTGCTATTATTCGTTCTACACGATGGAAAAGCTGTTATACTTATATTGTATCTTATGCTTCTGGCGTTGACTTCTTAGGCCCTAACAATTCGATCTGGTGGAACAACGACCTAGAGTGAGGCCTAGGTAGCCCGGAACGTAGAAATGGAAATAACTTTCACACCGGTAGCAATTATTCGTTTTATTCGCTGGAAAAACAGTTGTATTTATATTGTATTTTGTGCCTCTGGCGTTGACTTCTAAGGCCCTAACTATTCAATCTGTTGGGTCAACGCCCTAGAGTGAAGCCTAGGTTGCTCGGAATGTAGAAATGACCATAACATTCACACTGGTTGAAATTATTCGTCTTATACAATGGAAATGCTGTTGCATCTTTATTGTATTTTATGCTCCTGGCGTTGACTTCTAAGGCCCTATCTATTCGATCTGGTGGACGTACGCCCCAGAGTGAAGCCTAGGTTGCCCGGAACGTAGAAATGACCATAACTTTCACACTGGTTGCAATTATTCGTTTTATACGACGGAAAAGCTGTGGTATTTATATCGTATTTTATGTTTCTGGAGTTGACTTCTTAGGCCCTAACTATTCGAACTGGTGGAGCAACGCCCCAGGATGAAACCTAGTTTGCCCGGAACGTAGAACTGACCATTGCTTTCACACTGGTTGCAATTATTCCTGTTATACGATGGAAAAACTGCTGCATCTTTATTGTATTTTATGCTTCTGGCGTTGAATTCTAAGACCCTAACTATTCGATCTGGTGGAGCAACGCACTAGAGTGAAGCCTAGGTTGCTCGGAATGTAGAAATGTCCATAACTTTCACACTGGTTGCAATTATTCGTTTTATACGATGGAAAAGCTGCTGTATTTTTATTGCATTTTATGCTTCGGGCGTTGACTTCTAAGGCCCTAACTATTCAACCTGTTGGGCCAACGCCCTAGCGTGAAGCCTAGGTTACCCGGAAAGTAGAAATGACCATAACTTTCTTACTGGTCGCAATTATTCGTTTTATAGGATGGAAAAACTGTTGTATTTATATTGTATTTTATGCTTCTGGCGTTAACTTCTTAGGCCCTAACTATTGGATCTGGTGGAACAACGCCCTAGGGTGAAGCCTAGGTTGCCGGAACGTAGAAATGACCATCACTTTCACACCGGTAGCAATTATTCGTTTTATGCGATAGAAAAACTGTTGTATTAATTATGCATTTTAAGCTTCTGGCTACGACTTCTAAGGTCCTAGCAATTCGATCTGGTGGAGCAACGCCCTAGAGTGAAGCCTAGGTTCCCGGAACGTAGAATTGACCATAACTTTCACACTGGTTGCTATTATTCGTTCTACACGATGGAAAAGCTGTTATACTTATATTGTATCTTATGCTTCTGGCGTTGACTTCTTAGGCCCTAACAATTCGATCTGGTGGAACAACGACCTAGAGTGAGGCCTAGGTAGCCCGGAACGTAGAAATGACCATCACTTCCATACTGGTAGCAATTAATCCTTTTATACGATGGAAAAACTTTCTCATCTTTATTGTATTTTATGCTCCTGGCGTTGACTTCTAAGGCCCTATCTATTCGATCTGGTGGAGCAACGCCCCAGAGTGAAGCCTAGGTTGCCCGGAACGTAGAAATGACCATAACTTTCACACTGGTTGCAATTATTCGTTTTATACGACGGAAAAGCTGTGGTATTTTTATCGTATTTTATGTTTCTGGCGTTGACTTCTTAGGCCCTAACTATTCGAACTGGTGGAGCAACGCCCTAGGATGAAACCTAGTTTGCCCGGAACGTAGAACTGACCATTGCTTTCACACTGGTTGCAATTATTCCTGTTATACGATGGAAAAACTGCTGCATCTTTATTGTATTTTATGCTTCTGGCGTTGAATTCTAAGACCCTAACTATTCGATCTGGTGGAGCAACGCACTAGAGTGAAGCCTAGGTTGCTCGGAATGTAGAAATGTCCATAACTTTCACACTGGTTGCAATTATTCGTTTTATACGATGGAAAAGCTGCTGTATTTTTATTGCATTTTATGCTTCGGGCGTTGACTTCTAAGGCCCTAACTATTCAACCTGTTGGGCCAACGCCCTAGCGTGAAGCCTAGGTTGCCCGGAAAGTAGAAATGACCATAACTTTCACACTGTTTGCAATTATTCATTTTATACGATGGAAAGACTATAGTATATATTGTATTTTGTGCTTCTGGCGTTGACTTCTTAGGCCCTAACTATTCGATCTGGTGGATTAACGCCTTAGAGTGAAGCCTAGGTTGCCCGGAACGTAGAAATGACCATCACTTTCAAACTGATTGCAATTAATCCTTTTATACGATGGAAAAACTGTTGTATTTTTATTGCATTTTATGCTTCCGGCGTTGACTTCTAAGGCCCTATCTATTCAATCTGTTGGAGCAGCGCCCTATGGTGAAGCCTAGGTTGACCGGAACGTAGAAATGACCATTACTTTCACACTGTTTGCAATTATTCATTTTATACGGTTGGAAAAGCTGTTGTATTTATATTGTGTTTTGTGCTTCTGGCGTTGACTTCTTAGGCCCTAACTATTCGATCTGGTGGATCAACGCCCTAGAGCGAAGCCTAGGTTGCCCGGAACGTAGAAATGACCATTACTTTCAGACTTGTTGCAATTATTTGTTTTATGTGATGGAAAAGCTGTTGTATTTATATTGTATTTTAAGCTTCTGGCGTCGACTTCTTAGGCCCTAACTTTTCGATCTGATGGAGCAACGCCCTATAATGAAAACTAGGTTGCCCGGAACGTAGAAATGACAATTACCTTCACACTGGTTGCAATTATTCCTGTTATACGATGGAAAAGCTGTTCTATTTATTTTGTATTTTATGCTTCGGGCGTTGACTTCTAAGGCCCTAACTATTCGATCTGGTTTAGCAACACCCTAGGGTGAAGCCAAGCTTGCTCGGAACGTAGGACATACCATTACCTTCACACTGGTTGCAATTATTCCTGTTATACGATGGAAAAACTGTTGCATCTTTATTGTATTTTATGCTCCTGGCGTTGACTTCTAAGGCCCTAGCTATTCGATTTGATGGAGCAACGCCCTAGAATTGGGCCTAGGTTGTCAGGAACGTAGAAATGAACATAACTTTCACTCTGGTAGCAATTATTCGTTTTATACAATGGAAAAACCGTTCTATTTATTTTGCATTTTATGCTTCGGGCGTTGACTTCTAAGGCCCTAACTGATTGATCTGGAGGAGCAACGCCCTAGCGTGAAGCCTAGGTTGCCCGGAACGTAGAAATGAACATAACTTTCACTCTGGTAGCAATTATTCGTTTTATACAATGGAAAAACTGTTCTATTTATTTTGCATTTTATGCATCGGGCGTTCACTTCTCAGGCCCTAACTATTCGAACTGGTGGAACAACGCCTTGGTGTGAAGCCTAGGTTGCCGGGAACGTAGAAATGACCATAACTTTCACACTGGTCGCTATTATCCGTTTTATACGATGGAAAAACTGTTGTATTTATATTGTATTTTATGCTTCTGGCGTTGGCTTCTAAGGCACAAACTATTCGATCTGGTGGAGCAATGCCATAGAGTGAAGCCTAGGTAGCCCGGAACGTAGAAATGACAATAACTTTCATACTGGTTGCAATTATTCGTTTTATATGATGGAAGAACTGTTGTATTTATATTGTATTTTATGCCTCTGGCGTTGACTTCTAAGGCCCTAACTATTCGATCTGGTTTAGCAACACCCTAGGGTGATGCCAAGCTTGCTCTGAACGTAGGACATACCATTACCTTCACACTGGTTGCAATTATTCCTGTTATACGATGGAAAAACTGTTGCATCTTTATTGTATTTTATGCTCCTGGCGTTGACTTCTAAGGCCCTATCTATTCGATCTGGTGGACGTACGCCCCAGAGTGAAGCCTAGGTTGCCCGGAACGTAGAAATGACCATAACTTTCACACTGGTTGCAATTATTCGTTTTATACGACGGAAAAGCTGTGGTATTTATATCGTATTTTATGTTTCTGGAGTTGACTTCTTAGGCCCTAACTATTCGAACTGGTGGAGCAACGCCCTAGGATGAAACCTAGTTTGCCCGGAACGTAGAACTGACCATTGCTTTCACACTGGTTGCAATTATTCCTGTTATACGATGGAAAAACTGCTGCATCTTTATTGTATTTTATGCTTCTGGCGTTGAATTCTAAGACCCTAACTATTCGATCTGGTGGAGCAACGCACTAGAGTGAAGCCTAGGTTGCTCGGAATGTAGAAATGTCCATAACTTTCACACTGGTTGCAATTATTCGTTTTATACGATGGAAAAGCTGCTGTATTTTTATTGCATTTTATGCTTCGGGCGTTGACTTCTAAGGCCCTAACTATTCAACCTGTTGGGCCAACGCCCTAGCGTGAAGCCTAGGTTACCCGGAAAGTAGAAATGACCATAACTTTCTTACTGGTCGCAATTATTCGTTTTATAGGATGGAAAAACTGTTGTATTTATATTGTATTTTATGCTTCTGGCGTTAACTTCTTAGGCCCTAACTATTGGATCTGGTGGAACAACGCCCTAGGGTGAAGCCTAGGTTGCCGGAACGTAGAAATGACCATCACTTTCACACCGGTAGCAATTATTCGTTTTATGCGATAGAAAAACTGTTGTATTAATTATGCATTTTAAGCTTCTGGCTACGACTTCTAAGGTCCTAGCTATTCGATCTGGTGGAGCAACGCCCTAGAGTGAAGCCTAGGTTCCCGGAACGTAGAATTGACCATAACTTTCACACTGGTTGCTATTATTCGTTCTACACGATGGAAAAGCTGTTATACTTATATTGTATCTTATGCTTCTGGCGTTGACTTCTTAGGCCCTAACAATTCGATCTGGTGGAACAACGACCTAGAGTGAGGCCTAGGTAGCCCGGAACGTAGAAATGACCATCACTTCCATACTGGTAGCAATTAATCCTTTTATACGATGGCAAAACTGTTGTATTTTTATTGTATTTTATGCTTCGGGCGTTGACTTCTAAGGCCCTAACTATTCAATCTGTTGGGTCAACGCCCTAGTGTGAAGCCTAGGTTGCTCGGAATGTAGAAATGACCATAACATTCACACTGGTTGAAATTATTCGTCTTATACAATGGAAATGCTGTAGCATCTTTATTGTATTTTATGCTTCTTGCGTTGACTTTTTAGGCCCTGACTATTCGATCTGGTGGAACGACACCCTATGGTGAAGCCTAGGTTGACCGGAACGTAGAAATGACCATAACTTTCACACCGGTAGCAATTATTCGTTTTATGCGATAGAAAAACTGTTGTATTAATTATGCATTTTAAGCTTCTGGCTACGACTTCTAAGGTCCTAGCTATTCGATCTGGTGGAGCAACGCCCTAGAGTGAAGCCTAGGTTCCCGGAACGTAGAACTGACCATAACTTTCACACTGGTTGCTATTATTCGTTCTACACGATGGAAAAGCTGTTATACTTATATTGTATCTTATGCTTCTGGCGTTGACTTCTTAGGCCCTAACAATTCGATCTGGTGGAACAACGACCTAGAGTGAGGCCTAGGTAGCCCGGAACGTAGAAATGACCATCACTTCCATACTGGTAGCAATTAATCCTTTTATACGATGGAAAAACTGTTGTATTTTTATTGCATTTTATGCTTCCGGCGTTGACTTCTAAGGCCCTAACTATTGAATCTGTTGGAGCAACGCCCTAGGGTGAAGGCTAGGTTGCCCGGAACGTAGAAATGACGTTAACTTTCTTACTGGTTGCAATTACTCGTTTCATACGATTGAAAATCTGTTGTATTTATATTGTATTTTATGCTTCTGTTGTTGACTTCTTATGCCCTAACTATTCCATCTGGTGGAACAACGCCCTATGGTGAAGCCTAGGTTGCCGGGAACGTAGAAATGACAATAACTTTCACACCGGTAGCAATTATTCGTTTTATACGGTGGAAAAACTGTTCTATTTATTTTGTATTTTATGCTTCGGGCGTTGACTTCTAAGGCCCTAACTATCCAATCTGTTGAAGCAACGCCCTAGGGTGAAGCCTAGGTTGCCCGGAAAGTAGAAATGACCATAACTTTCATACTGGTTGCAATTATTCGTTTTATACGATGGAAAAACTGTTGTATTTATATTGTAATTTATGCTTCTGGCGTTGACTTCTAAGGCCCTAACTATTTTATCTGGTGTATCAACGCCCTAGAGTGAAGCCTAGGTTGCTCGGAATGTAAAAATGATCATAACATTCACACTGGTTGAAATTATTCGTTTTATACGATGGAAAAACTGTTATATTTAAATTGTATTTTATGCTTCTGGCGATGAGTTCTTAGGCTCTAACTATTCAATCTGGTGGAACAACACCCTAGAGTGAGGCCTAGGTTGCCCGGAACGTAGAAATGACCATCACTTCCATACTGGTAGCAATCATTCGTTTTATACGACGGAAAAGCTGTGGTATTTATATCGTATTTTATGTTTCTGGCGTTGACTTCTTAGGCCCTAACTATTCGAACTGGTGGAGCAACGCCCTAGGATGAAACCTAGTTTGCCCGGAACGTAGAACTGACCATTGCTTTCACACTGGTTGCAATTATTCCTGTTATACGATGGAAAAACTGCTGCATCTTTATTGTATTTTATGTTTCTGGCGTTGAATTCTAAGACCCTAACTATTCGATCTGGTGGAGCAACGCACTAGAGTGAAGCCTAGGTTGCTCGGAATGTAGAAATGTCCATAACTTTCACACTGGTTGCAATTATTCGTTTTATACGATGGAAAAGCTGCTGTACTTTTATTGCATTTTATGCTTCGGGCGTTGACTTCTAAGGCCCTAACTATTCAACCTGTTGGGCCAACGCCCTAGCGTGAAGCCTAGGTTGCCCGGAAAGGAGAAATGACCATAACTTTCTTACTGGTCGCAATTATTCGTTTTATAGGATGGAAAAACTGTTGTATTTACATTGTATTTTATGCTTCTGGCGTTAACTTCTTAGGCTCTAACTATTGGATCTGGTGGAACAACGCCCTAGGGTGAAGCCTAGGTTGCCGGAACGTAGAAATGACCATCACTTTCACACCGGTAGCAATTATTCGTTTTATGCGATAGAAAAACTGTTGTATTAATTATGCATTTTAAGCTTCTGGCTACGACTTCTAAGGTCCTAGCTATTCGATCTGGTGGAGCAACGCCCTAGAGTGAAGCCTAGGTTCCCGGAACGTAGAATTGACCATAACTTTCACACTGGTTGCTATTATTCGTTCTACACGATGGAAAAGCTGTTATACTTATATTGTATCTTATGCTTCTGGCGTTGACTTCTTAGGCCCTAACAATTCGATCTGGTGGAACAACGACCTAGAGTGAGGCCTAGGTAGCCCGGAACGTAGAAATGGAAATAACTTTCACACCGGTAGCAATTATTCGTTTTATTCGCTGGAAAAACAGTTGTATTTATATTGTATTTTGTGCCTCTGGCGTTGACTTCTAAGGCCCTAACTATTCAATCTGTTGGGTCAACGCCCTAGAGTGAAGCCTAGGTTGCTCGGAATGTAGAAATGACCATAACATTCACACTGGTTGAAATTATTCGTCTTATACAATGGAAATGCTGTTGCATCTTTATTGTATTTTATGCTTCTTGCGTTGACTTCTTAGGCCCTGACTATTCGATCTGGTGGAACGACACCCTATGGTGAAGCCTAGGTTGACCGGAACGTAGAAATGACCATAACTTTCACACCGGTAGCAATTATTCGTTTTACACGATGGAAAAACTGTTCCATTTATTTTGTATCTTATGCTTCTGGCGTTGACTTCTAAGGCAGTAACTATTCGATCTGGTGGAGCAACGCCCTAGAGTGAAGCCTAAGTTGCCCGGAACGTAGAAATTACCATCACTTTCAAACTGGTTGCAAATATTCCTGTTATATGATGGAAAAACTGTTGTATTTTTATTGCATTTTATGCTTCGGGCAATGACTTCTAAGGCCCTAACTATTCAATCTGTAGGAGCAACGCCCTAGGGTGTAGCCTAGGATGCCCGTAAAGTAGAAATGACCATAGCTTTCATACTGGTTGCTTTTATTCGTTTTATACGATGGAAAAACTGTTGTATTTATATTGTATTTTATGCTTCTGGCGTTCACTTCTCAGGCCCTAACTATTCGAACTGGTGGAACAACGCCTTGGTGTGAATCCTAGGTTGCCGGGAACGTAGAAATGACCATAACTTTCACACTGGTCGCTATTATTCGTTTTATACGATGGAAAAACTGTTGTATTTATATTGTATTTTATGCTTCTGGCGTTGGCTTCTAAGGCACAAACTATTCGATCTGGTGGAGCAATGCCATAGAGTGAAGCCTAGGTAGCCCGGAACGTAGAAATGACAATAACTTTCATACTGGTTGCAATTATTCGTTTTATATGATGGAAGAACTGTTGTATTTATATTGTATTTTATGCCTCTGGCGTTGACTTCTAAGGCCCTAACTATTCGATCTGGTGGTGCAACGCCCTAGAGTGAGGCCTAGGTTGCCCGGAACGTAGAAATGACCATAACTTTCACACTGGTTGCTATTATTCGTTTTATACAATGGAAAAACTGTTCTATTTATTTTGTATTTTATGCTTCGGGCGTTGACTTCTAAGGCCCTAACTATTCGATCTGGTTTAGCAACACCCTAGGGTGAAGCCAAGCTTGCTCTGAACGTAGGACATACCATTACCTTCACACTGGTTGCAATTATTCCTGTTATACGATGGAAAAACTGTTGCATCTTTATTGTATTTTATGCTCCTGGCGTTGACTTCTAAGGCCCTATCTATTCGATCTGGTGGACGTACGCCCCAGAGTGAAGCCTAGGTTGCCCGGAACGTAGAAATGACCATAACTTTCACACTGGTTGCAATTATTCGTTTTATACGACGGAAAAGCTGTGGTATTTATATCGTATTTTATGTTTCTGGAGTTGACTTCTTAGGCCCTAACTATTCGAACTGGTGGAGCAACGCCCCAGGATGAAACCTAGTTTGCCCGGAACGTAGAACTGACCATTGCTTTCACACTGGTTGCAATTATTCCTGTTATACGATGGAAAAACTGCTGCATCTTTATTGTATTTTATGCTTCTGGCGTTGAATTCTAAGACCCTAACTATTCGATCTGGTGGAGCAACGCACTAGAGTGAAGCCTAGGTTGCTCGGAATGTAGAAATGTCCATAACTTTCACACTGGTTGCAATTACTCGTTTTATACGATGGAAAAGCTGCTGTATTTTTATTGCATTTTATGCTTCGGGCGTTGACTTCTAAGGCCCTAACTATTCAACCTGTTGGGCCAACGCCCTAGCGTGAAGCCTAGGTTACCCGGAAAGTAGAAATGACCATAACTTTCTTACTGGTCGCAATTATTCGTTTTATAGGATGGAAAAACTGTTGTATTTATATTGTATTTTATGCTTCTGGCGTTAACTTCTTAGGCCCTAACTATTGGATCTGGTGGAACAACGCCCTAGGGTGAAGCCTAGGTTGCCGGAACGTAGAAATGACCATCACTTTCACACCGGTAGCAATTATTCGTTTTATGCGATAGAAAAACTGTTGTATTAATTATGCATTTTAAGCTTCTGGCTACGACTTCTAAGGTCCTAGCAATTCGATCTGGTGGAGCAACGCCCTAGAGTGAAGCCTAGGTTCCCGGAACGTAGAATTGACCATAACTTTCACACTGGTTGCTATTATTCGTTCTACACGATGGAAAAGCTGTTATACTTATATTGTATCTTATGCTTCTGGCGTTGACTTCTTAGGCCCTAACAATTCGATCTGGTGGAACAACGACCTAGAGTGAGGCCTAGGTAGCCCGGAACGTAGAAATGACCATCACTTCCATACTGGTAGCAATTAATCCTTTTATACGATGGAAAAACTTTCTCATCTTTATTGTATTTTATGCTCCTGGCGTTGACTTCTAAGGCCCTATCTATTCGATCTGGTGGAGCAACGCCCCAGAGTGAAGCCTAGGTTGCCCGGAACGTAGAAATGACCATAACTTTCACACTGGTTGCAATTATTCGTTTTATACGACGGAAAAGCTGTGGTATTTTTATCGTATTTTATGTTTCTGGCGTTGACTTCTTAGGCCCTAACTATTCGAACTGGTGGAGCAACGCCCTAGGATGAAACCTAGTTTGCCCGGAACGTAGAACTGACCATTGCTTTCACACTGGTTGCAATTATTCCTGTTATACGATGGAAAAACTGCTGCATCTTTATTGTATTTTATGCTTCTGGCGTTGAATTCTAAGACCCTAACTATTCGATCTGGTGGAGCAACGCACTAGAGTGAAGCCTAGGTTGCTCGGAATGTAGAAATGTCCATAACTTTCACACTGGTTGCAATTATTCGTTTTATACGATGGAAAAGCTGCTGTATTTTTATTGCATTTTATGCTTCGGGCGTTGACTTCTAAGGCCCTAACTATTCAACCTGTTGGGCCAACGCCCTAGCGTGAAGCCTAGGTTGCCCGGAAAGTAGAAATGACCATAACTTTCACACTGTTTGCAATTATTCATTTTATACGATGGAAAGACTATAGTATATATTGTATTTTGTGCTTCTGGCGTTGACTTCTTAGGCCCTAACTATTCGATCTGGTGGATTAACGCCTTAGAGTGAAGCCTAGGTTGCCCGGAACGTAGAAATGACCATCACTTTCAAACTGATTGCAATTAATCCTTTTATACGATGGAAAAACTGTTGTATTTTTATTGCATTTTATGCTTCCGGCGTTGACTTCTAAGGCCCTATCTATTCAATCTGTTGGAGCAGCGCCCTATGGTGAAGCCTAGGTTGACCGGAACGTAGAAATGACCATTACTTTCACACTGTTTGCAATTATTCATTTTATACGGTTGGAAAAGCTGTTGTATTTATATTGTGTTTTGTGCTTCTGGCGTTGACTTCTTAGGCCCTAACTATTCGATCTGGTGGATCAACGCCCTAGAGCGAAGCCTAGGTTGCCCGGAACGTAGAAATGACCATTACTTTCAGACTTGTTGCAATTATTTGTTTTATGTGATGGAAAAGCTGTTGTATTTATATTGTATTTTAAGCTTCTGGCGTCGACTTCTTAGGCCCTAACTTTTCGATCTGATGGAGCAACGCCCTATAATGAAAACTAGGTTGCCCGGAACGTAGAAATGACAATTACCTTCACACTGGTTGCAATTATTCCTGTTATACGATGGAAAAGCTGTTCTATTTATTTTGTATTTTATGCTTCGGGCGTTGACTTCTAAGGCCCTAACTATTCGATCTGGTTTAGCAACACCCTAGGGTGAAGCCAAGCTTGCTCGGAACGTAGGACATACCATTACCTTCACACTGGTTGCAATTATTCCTGTTATACGATGGAAAAACTGTTGCATCTTTATTGTATTTTATGCTCCTGGCGTTGACTTCTAAGGCCCTAGCTATTCGATTTGATGGAGCAACGCCCTAGAATTGGGCCTAGGTTGTCAGGAACGTAGAAATGAACATAACTTTCACTCTGGTAGCAATTATTCGTTTTATACAATGGAAAAACCGTTCTATTTATTTTGCATTTTATGCTTCGGGCGTTGACTTCTAAGGCCCTAACTGATTGATCTGGAGGAGCAACGCCCTAGCGTGAAGCCTAGGTTGCCCGGAACGTAGAAATGAACATAACTTTCACTCTGGTAGCAATTATTCGTTTTATACAATGGAAAAACTGTTCTATTTATTTTGCATTTTATGCATCGGGCGTTCACTTCTCAGGCCCTAACTATTCGAACTGGTGGAACAACGCCTTGGTGTGAAGCCTAGGTTGCCGGGAACGTAGAAATGACCATAACTTTCACACTGGTCGCTATTATCCGTTTTATACGATGGAAAAACTGTTGTATTTATATTGTATTTTATGCTTCTGGCGTTGGCTTCTAAGGCACAAACTATTCGATCTGGTGGAGCAATGCCATAGAGTGAAGCCTAGGTAGCCCGGAACGTAGAAATGACAATAACTTTCATACTGGTTGCAATTATTCGTTTTATATGATGGAAGAACTGTTGTATTTATATTGTATTTTATGCCTCTGGCGTTGACTTCTAAGGCCCTAACTATTCGATCTGGTTTAGCAACACCCTAGGGTGATGCCAAGCTTGCTCTGAACGTAGGACATACCATTACCTTCACACTGGTTGCAATTATTCCTGTTATACGATGGAAAAACTGTTGCATCTTTATTGTATTTTATGCTCCTGGCGTTGACTTCTAAGGCCCTATCTATTCGATCTGGTGGACGTACGCCCCAGAGTGAAGCCTAGGTTGCCCGGAACGTAGAAATGACCATAACTTTCACACTGGTTGCAATTATTCGTTTTATACGACGGAAAAGCTGTGGTATTTATATCGTATTTTATGTTTCTGGAGTTGACTTCTTAGGCCCTAACTATTCGAACTGGTGGAGCAACGCCCTAGGATGAAACCTAGTTTGCCCGGAACGTAGAACTGACCATTGCTTTCACACTGGTTGCAATTATTCCTGTTATACGATGGAAAAACTGCTGCATCTTTATTGTATTTTATGCTTCTGGCGTTGAATTCTAAGACCCTAACTATTCGATCTGGTGGAGCAACGCACTAGAGTGAAGCCTAGGTTGCTCGGAATGTAGAAATGTCCATAACTTTCACACTGGTTGCAATTATTCGTTTTATACGATGGAAAAGCTGCTGTATTTTTATTGCATTTTATGCTTCGGGCGTTGACTTCTAAGGCCCTAACTATTCAACCTGTTGGGCCAACGCCCTAGCGTGAAGCCTAGGTTACCCGGAAAGTAGAAATGACCATAACTTTCTTACTGGTCGCAATTATTCGTTTTATAGGATGGAAAAACTGTTGTATTTATATTGTATTTTATGCTTCTGGCGTTAACTTCTTAGGCCCTAACTATTGGATCTGGTGGAACAACGCCCTAGGGTGAAGCCTAGGTTGCCGGAACGTAGAAATGACCATCACTTTCACACCGGTAGCAATTATTCGTTTTATGCGATAGAAAAACTGTTGTATTAATTATGCATTTTAAGCTTCTGGCTACGACTTCTAAGGTCCTAGCTATTCGATCTGGTGGAGCAACGCCCTAGAGTGAAGCCTAGGTTCCCGGAACGTAGAATTGACCATAACTTTCACACTGGTTGCTATTATTCGTTCTACACGATGGAAAAGCTGTTATACTTATATTGTATCTTATGCTTCTGGCGTTGACTTCTTAGGCCCTAACAATTCGATCTGGTGGAACAACGACCTAGAGTGAGGCCTAGGTAGCCCGGAACGTAGAAATGACCATCACTTCCATACTGGTAGCAATTAATCCTTTTATACGATGGCAAAACTGTTGTATTTTTATTGTATTTTATGCTTCGGGCGTTGACTTCTAAGGCCCTAACTATTCAATCTGTTGGGTCAACGCCCTAGTGTGAAGCCTAGGTTGCTCGGAATGTAGAAATGACCATAACATTCACACTGGTTGAAATTATTCGTCTTATACAATGGAAATGCTGTAGCATCTTTATTGTATTTTATGCTTCTTGCGTTGACTTTTTAGGCCCTGACTATTCGATCTGGTGGAACGACACCCTATGGTGAAGCCTAGGTTGACCGGAACGTAGAAATGACCATAACTTTCACACCGGTAGCAATTATTCGTTTTATGCGATAGAAAAACTGTTGTATTAATTATGCATTTTAAGCTTCTGGCTACGACTTCTAAGGTCCTAGCTATTCGATCTGGTGGAGCAACGCCCTAGAGTGAAGCCTAGGTTCCCGGAACGTAGAACTGACCATAACTTTCACACTGGTTGCTATTATTCGTTCTACACGATGGAAAAGCTGTTATACTTATATTGTATCTTATGCTTCTGGCGTTGACTTCTTAGGCCCTAACAATTCGATCTGGTGGAACAACGACCTAGAGTGAGGCCTAGGTAGCCCGGAACGTAGAAATGACCATCACTTCCATACTGGTAGCAATTAATCCTTTTATACGATGGAAAAACTGTTGTATTTTTATTGCATTTTATGCTTCCGGCGTTGACTTCTAAGGCCCTAACTATTGAATCTGTTGGAGCAACGCCCTAGGGTGAAGGCTAGGTTGCCCGGAACGTAGAAATGACGTTAACTTTCTTACTGGTTGCAATTACTCGTTTCATACGATTGAAAATCTGTTGTATTTATATTGTATTTTATGCTTCTGTTGTTGACTTCTTATGCCCTAACTATTCCATCTGGTGGAACAACGCCCTATGGTGAAGCCTAGGTTGCCGGGAACGTAGAAATGACAATAACTTTCACACCGGTAGCAATTATTCGTTTTATACGGTGGAAAAACTGTTCTATTTATTTTGTATTTTATGCTTCGGGCGTTGACTTCTAAGGCCCTAACTATCCAATCTGTTGAAGCAACGCCCTAGGGTGAAGCCTAGGTTGCCCGGAAAGTAGAAATGACCATAACTTTCATACTGGTTGCAATTATTCGTTTTATACGATGGAAAAACTGTTGTATTTATATTGTAATTTATGCTTCTGGCGTTGACTTCTAAGGCCCTAACTATTTTATCTGGTGTATCAACGCCCTAGAGTGAAGCCTAGGTTGCTCGGAATGTAAAAATGATCATAACATTCACACTGGTTGAAATTATTCGTTTTATACGATGGAAAAACTGTTATATTTAAATTGTATTTTATGCTTCTGGCGATGAGTTCTTAGGCTCTAACTATTCAATCTGGTGGAACAACACCCTAGAGTGAGGCCTAGGTTGCCCGGAACGTAGAAATGACCATCACTTCCATACTGGTAGCAATCATTCGTTTTATACGATGGAAAAACTGTTGTATTTATATTGTATTTTATGCTTCTGGCGTTGACTTCTAAGGCACAAACTATTCGATCTGGTGGAGCAATGCCCTACAGTGAAGCCTAGGTTGCCCGGAACGTAGAAATGACCATCAGTTTCGAACTGGTTGCAATTAATCCTTTTATACGATGGAAAAACTGTTGTATTTTTATTGCATTTTATGCTTCCGGCGTTGACTTCTAAGGCCCTAATTATTCAATCTGGTGGAACAACACCCTAGAGTGAGGCCTAGGTTGCCCGGAACGTAGAAATGACCATCACTTCCATACTGGTAGCAATCATTCGTTTTATACGATGGAAAAACTGTTGTATTTATATTGTATTTTATGCTTCTGGCGTTGACTTCTAAGGCACAAACTATTCGATCTGGTGGAGCAATGCCCTACAGTGAAGCCTAGGTTGCCCGGAACGTAGAAATGACCATCAGTTTCGAACTGGTTGCAATTAATCCTTTTATACGATGGAAAAACTGTTGTATTTTTATTGCATTTTATGCTTCCGGCGTTGACTTCTAAGGCCCTAATTATTCAATCTGTTGGAGCAACGCCCTAGGCTGAAGCCTAGGTTGCCCGGAAAGTTGAAATGACATTAACTTTCATACTGGTTGCAATTATTTGTTTTATACGATGGAAAAACTGTTGTATTTATATTGTATTTTATGCTTCTGGCGTTGACTTCTAAGGCACTAACTATTCGATCTGGTGGAGCAACGCACTAGAGTGAAGCCGAGGTTGCCCGGAACGTAGAAATGACCATCACTTTCAAACTGGTTGCAATTATTCCTGTTACATGATGGAAAAACTGTTGTATTTTTATTGCATTTTGTGCTTCGGGCATTGACTTCTAAGGCCCTAATTATTCAATCTGTTGGAGCAACGAACTAGTGTGTAGCCTAGGTTGCCCGGAACGTAGAAATGACCATAACTTTTACACTGGTTGCAATTATTCCTGTTATATGATGGAAAAACTGTTGTATTTTTATTGTATTTTATGCTTCGGGCATTGACTTCTAAGGTCCTAACTATTCAATCTGTTGGAGCAACGCCCTAGGGTGAAGCCTAGGTTGCCCGGAAAGTAGAAGTGACAATAACTTTCGCAATGTTTGCAATTATTCATTTTATACGTTGGAAAAACTGTTGTACTTATATTGTATTTTATGCTTCTGGCGTTGACCTCTTATGCCATAACTATTCCATCTGGTGGAACAACGCCCTAGGGTGAAGCCTAGGTTGCCCGGAACGTAGAAATGGAAATAACTTTCACACCGATAGCAATTATTCGTTTTATACGATGGAAAAACAGTTCTATTTATTTTGTATTTTATGCTTCGGCCGTTGACTTCTAAGGCCCTAACTATTCGATCTGTTGGAGCAACGCCCAAGGGTGAAGCCTAGGTTGCCCGAAGGTAGAAATGACCATAACTTTCATACTGGTTGCAATTATTCGTTTTATACGATGGAAAAACTGTTGTATTTATATTGTATTTTATGTTTCGGGCGTTGACTTCTAAGGCCCTAACTACTCAATCTGTTGGGTCAACGCCCTAGAGTGAAGCCTAGGTTGCCCGGAACGTAGAAATGACGTTAACTTTCATACTGGTTGCAATTATTCGTTTTATACGATGAAAGACTGTTGCATTTATATTGTATTTTATGCTTCTGGCGTTCACTTCTTAGGCCCTGACTATTCGATCTGGTGGAACGACACCCTATGGTGAAGCCTAGGTTGACCGGAACGTAGAAATGACCATAACTTCACACCGGTAGCAATTATTCGTTTTACACGATGGAAAAACTGTTCCATTTATTTTGTATCTTATGCTTCTGGCGTTGACTTCTAAGGCACTAACTATTCGATCTGGTGGTGCAACGCCCTAGAGTGAGGCCTAGGTTGCCCGGAACGTAGAAATGACCATAACCTTCACGCTGGTTGCTATTATTCGTTTTATACAATGGAAAAACTGTTCTATTTATTTTGTATTTTATGCTTCGGGCGTTGACTTCTAAGGCCCTAACTATTCGATCTGGTTTAGCAACACCCTAGGGTGAAGCCAAGCTTGCTCGGAACGTAGGACATACCATTACCTTCACACTGGTTGCAATTATTCCTGTTATACGATGGAAAAACTGTTGCATCTTTATTGTATTTTATGCTCCTGGCGACGACTTCTAAGGCCCTAGCTATTCGATTTGATGGAGCAACGCCCTAGAATTGGGCCTAGGTTGTCAGGAACGTAGAAATGAACATAACTTTCACTCTGGTAGCAATTACTCGTTTTATACAATGGAAAAACCGTTCTATTTATTTTGCATTTTATGCCTCGGGCGTTGACTTCTAAGGCCCTAACTGATTGATCTGGAGGAGCAACGCCCTAGCGTGAAGCCTAGGTTGCCCGGAACGTAGAAATGACCGTAACTTTCACACTGGTTGCTATTATTCGTTTTATACAATGGAAAAACTGTTCTATTTATTTTGTATTTTATGCTTCGGGCGTTGACTTTTAAGGCCCTAACTATTCGATCTGGTTTAGCAACACCGTAGGGTGAAGCCAAGCTTGCTCGGAACGTAGGACATACCATTACCTTCACACTGGTTGCAATTATTCCTGTTATACGATGGAAAAACTGTTGCATCTTTATTGTATTTTATGCTCCTGGCGTTGACTTCTAAGGCCCTATCTATTCGATCTGGTGGAGCAACGCCCCAGAGTGAAGCCTAGGTTGCCCGGAACGTAGAAATGACCATAACTTTCACACTGGTTGCAATTATTCGTTTTATACGACGGAAAAGCTGTGGTATTTATATCGTATTTTATGTTTCTGGCGTTGACTTCTTAGGCCCTAACTATTCGAACTGGTGGAGCAACGCCCTAGGATGAAACCTAGTTTGCCCGGAACGTAGAACTGACCATTGCTTTCACACTGGTTGCAATTATTCCTGTTATACGATGGAAAAACTGCTGCATCTTTATTGTATTTTATGCTTCTGGCGTTGAATTCTAAGTCCCTAACTATTCGATCTGGTGGAGCAACGCACTAGAGTGAAGCCTAGGTTGCTCGGAATGTAGAAATGTCCATAACTTTCACACTGGTTGCAATTATTCGTTTTATACGATGCAAAAGCTGCTGTATCTTTATTGCATTTTATGCTTCGAGCGTTGACTTCTAAGGCCCTAACTATTCAACCTGTTGGAGCAACGCCCTAGGGTGAAGCCTAGGTTGCCCGGAAAGTAGAAATGACCATAACTTTCGCAATGTTTGCAATTATTCATTTTATACGTTGGAAAAACTGTTGTACTTATATTGTATTTTATGCTTCTGGCGTTGACCTCTTATGCCATAACTATTCCATCTGGTGGAACAACGCCCTAGGGTGAAGCCTAGGTTGCCCGGAACGTAGAAATGGAAATAACTTTCACACCGGTAGCAATTATTCGTTTTATACCCTGGAAAAACAGTTCTATTTATTTTGTATTTTATGCTTCGGCCGTTGACTTCTAAGGCCCTAACTATTCGATCTGTTGGAGCAACGCCCTAGGGTGAAGCCTAGGTTGCCGGAAAGTAGAAATGACCATAACTTTCATACTGGTTGCAATTATTCGTTTTATACGATGGAAAAACTGTTGTATTTTTATTGTATTTTATGCTTCGGGCGTTGACTTCTAAGGCCCTAGCTATTCAATCTGTTGGGTCAACGCCCTAGTGTGAAGCCTAGGTTGCTCGGAATGTAGAAATCACCATAACATTCACACTGGTTGAAATTATTCGTTTTATACAATGGAAAAGCTGTTGCATCTTTATTGTATTTTATGCTTCTTGCGTTGACTTCTAAGGCCCTAACTATTCGATCTGGTGGAGCAACGCCCTAGAGTGAAGCCTAGGTTGCCCGGAACGTAGAAATGACGTTAACTTTCATACTGGTTGCAATTATTCGTTTTATACGATGAAAGACTGTTGTATTTATATTGTACTTTATGCTTCTGGCGTTCACTTCTTAGGCCCTGACTGTTCGATCTGGTGGAACGACACCCTATGGTGAAGCCTAGGTTGACCGGAACGTAGAAATGACCATAACTTTCACACCGGTAGCAATTATTCGTTTTACACGATGGAAAAACTGTTCCATTTATTTTGTATCTTATGCTTCTGGCGTTGACTTCTAAGGCACTAACTATTCGATCTGGTGGAGCAACGCCCTAGAGTGAAGCCTAAGTTGCCCGGAACGTAGAAATTACCATCACTTTCAAACTGGTTGCAAATATTCCTGTTATATGAATGAAAAACTGTTGTATTTTTATTGCATTTTATGCTTCTGGCAATGACTTCTAAGGCCCTAACTATTCAATCTGTAGGAGCAACGCCCTAGGATGTAGCCTAGGATGCCCGTAAAGTAGAAATGACCATAGCTTTCATACTGGTTGCATTTATTCGTTTTATATGATGGAAAAACTGTTGTATTTATATTGTATTTTATGCTTCTGGCGTTCACTTCTCAGGCCCTAACTATTCGAACTGGTGGAACAACGCCTTGGTGTGAAGCCTAGGTTGCCGGGAACGTAGAAATGACCATAACTTTCACACTGGTCGCTATTATTCGTTTTATACGATGGAAAAACTGTTGTATTTATATTGTATTTTATGCTTCTGGCGTTGACTTCTAAGGCACAAACTATTCGATCTGGTGGAGCAATGCCATAGAGTGAAGCCTAGGTTGCCCGGAACGTAGAAATGACAATAACTTTCATACTGGTTGCAATTATTCGTTTTATACAATGGAAAAACTGTTCTATTTATTTTGTATTTTATGCTTCGGGCGTTGACTTCTAAGGCCCTAACTATTCGATCTGGTTTAGCAACACCCTAGGGTGAAGCCAAGCTTGCTCGGAACGTAGGACATACCATTACCTTTACACTGGTTGCAATTATTCCTGTTATACGATGGAAAAACTGTTGCATCTTTATTGTATTTTATGCTCCTGGCGTTGACTTCTAAGGCCCTATCTATTCGATCTGGTGGAGCAACGCCCCAGAGTGAAGCCTAGGTTGCCCGGAACGTAGAAATGACCATAACTTTCACACTGGTCGCAATTATTCGTTTTATACGACGGAAAAGCTGTGGTATTTATATCGTATTTTATGTTTCTGGCGTTGACTTCTTAGGCCCTAACTATTCGAACTGGTGGAGCAACGCCCTAGGATGAAACCTAGTTTGCCCGGAACGTAGAACTGACCATTACTTTCACAGTGGTTGCAATTATTCCTGTTATACGATGGAAAAACTGCTGCAACTTTATTGTATTTTATGCTTCTGGCGTTGAATTCTAAGTCCCTAACTATTCGATCTGGTGGAGCAACGCACTAGAGTGAAGCCTAGGTTGCTCGGAATGTAGAAATGTCCATAACTTTCACACTGGTTGCAATTATTCGTTTTATACGATGGAAAAGCTGCTGTATTTTTATTGCATTTTATGCTTCGGGCGTTGACTTCTTAGGTCCTAACTATTCGATCTGGTGGAGCAACGCCCTAGAGTGAAACCTAGTTTGTCCGGAACGTAGAACTGACCATTACTTTCACACTGGTTGCAATTATTCCTGTTATACTTTGGAAAAACTGCTGCATCTTTATTGTATTTTATGCTTCTGGCGTTGACTTCTAAGTCCCTCACTATTCGATCTGGTGGAGCAACGCACTAGAGTGAAGCCTAGGTTGATCGGAATGTAGAAATGTCCATAACTTTCAAACTGGTTGCAATTATTCGTTTTATACGATGGAAAAGCTGTTGTATTTTTATTGCATTTCATACTTCGGGCGCTGACTTCTAAGGCCCTAACTATTCAACCTGTTGGGCCAACGCCCTAGCGTGAAGCCTAGGTTGCCCGGAAAGTAGAAATGACCATAACTTTCACACCGGTAGCAATTATTCGTTTTATGCGATAGAAAAACTGTTGTATTAATTATGCATTTTATGCTTCTGGCTACGACTTCTATGGTCCTAGCTATTCGATCTGGTGGAGCAACGCCCTAGAGTGAAGCCTAGGTTGCCCGGAACGTGGAATTGACCATAACTTTCACACTGGTTGCTATTATTCGTTCTACACGATGGAAAAGCTGTTATACTTATATTGTATCTTATGCTTCTGGCGTTGACTTCTTAGGCCCTAACAATTCGACCTGGTGGAACAACGACCTAGAGTGAGGCCTAGGTAGCCCGGAACGTAGAAATGACCATCACTTCCATACTCGTAGCAATTAATGCTTTTATACGATGGAAAAACTGTTGCATTTTTATTGCATTTTATGCTTCCGGCGTTAAATTCTAAGGCCATAACTATTGAATCTGTTGGAACAACGCCCTAGGGTGAAGCCCAGGTTGCCCGGAACGTAGAAATGACGTTAACTTTCTTACTGGTTGCAATTACTCGTTTCATACGGTTGAAAAGCTGTTGTATTTATATTGTATTTTATGCTACTGTTGTTGACTTCTTATGCCCTAACTATTCCATCTGGTGGAACAACGCCCCATGGTGAAGCCTAGGTTGCCGGGAACGTAGAAATGACAATAACTTTCACACCGGTCGCAATTATTCGTTTTATACGGTGGAAAAACTGTTCTATTTATTTTGTATTTTATGCTTCGGGCGTTGACTTCTAAGGCCCTAACTATTCAATCTGTTGGAGCAACGCCCTAGGGTGAAGCCTAGGTTGCCCGGAAAGTAGAAATGACCATAGCTTTCATGCTGGTTGCAATTATTCGTTTTATACGATGGAAAAACTGTTGTATTTATATTGTATTTTATGCTTCTGGCGTTGACTCGTAAGGCCCTAACTATTCAATCTGTTGGAGCAACACCCTAGGTCCAAGCCTCGGTTGCCCGGAAAGTAGAAATGACGTTAACTTTCATACTGGTTGCAATTATACGCTTTATACGATGGAAAAACTGTTGTATTTATATTGTATTTTATGCTTCTGGCGTTCACTTCTTAGGCCGTGACTATTCGATCTGGTGGAACAACGCCCTATGGTGAAGCCTAGGTTGGTCGCAACGTAGAAATGACCATAACTTTCACACCGGTAGCATTTATTCGTTTTATACGATGGAAAAACAGTTCTATTTATTTTGTATTTTATGCTTCGGCCGTTGACTTCTAAGGCCCTAACTATTCGATCTGTTGGAGCAACGTCCTAGGGTGAAGCCTAGATTGCCGGAAAGTAGAAATGACCATAACTTTCATACTGGTTGCAATTATTCGTTTTATACGATGGAAAAACTGTTGTATTTTTATTGTATTTTATGCTTCGGGCGTTGACTTCTAAGGCCCTAACTATTCGATCTGGTGGAACAACGCCCTAGGGTGAAGCCTAGGTTGCCCGGAACGTAGAAATGACCATAACTTTCATACTGGTTGCAATTATTCGTTTTATACGATGGAAAAACTGTTGTATTTATATTGAATTTTATGCTTCGGGCGTTGACTTCTAAGGCCCTAACTATTCAACCTGTTGGGTCAACGCCCTAGAGTGAAGCCTAGGTTGCTCGGAATGTAGAAATGACTTTAACTTTCACACTGGTCCCAATTATTCGTTTTATACGATGGAAAAGCTGTTGTATTTTGTATCGTATTTTATGCTTCTGGCGTTGACTCGTAAGGCCCTAACTATTCAATCTGTTGGAGCAACACCCTAGGTCCAAGCCTCGGTTGCCCGGAAAGTAGAAATGACGTTAACTTTCATACTGGTTGCAATTATACGCTTTATACGATGGAAAAACTGTTGTATTTATATTGTATTTTATGCTTCTGGCGTTCACTTCTTAGGCCGTGACTATTCGATCTGGTGGAACAACGCCCTATGGTGAAGCCTAGGTTGGTCGCAACGTAGAAATGACCATAACTTTCACACCGGTAGCAATTATTCGTTTTATACGATCGAAAAACAGTTCTATTTATTTTGTATTTTATGCTTCGGCCGTTGACTTCTAAGGCCCTAACTATTCGATCTGTTGGAGCAACGTCCTAGGGTGAAGCCTAGGTTGCCGGAAAGTAGAAATGACCATAACTTTCATACTGGTTGCAATTATTCGTTTTATACGATGGAAAAACTGTTGTATTTTTATTGTATTTTATGCTTCGGGCGTTGACTTCTAAGGCCCTAACTATTCGATCTGGTGGAACAACGCCCTAGGGTGAAGCCTAGGTTGCCCGGAACGTAGAAATGACCATAACTTTCATACTGGTTGCAATTATTCGTTTTATACGATGGAAAAACTGTTGTATTTATATTGAATTTTATGCTTCGGGCGTTGACTTCTAAGGCCCTAACTATTCAACCTGTTGGGTCAACGCCCTAGAGTGAAGCCTAGGTTGCTCGGAATGTAGAAATGACTTTAACTTTCACACTGGTCCCAATTATTCGTTTTATACGATGGAAAAGCTGTTGTATTTTGTATCGTATTTTATGCTTCGGGCGTTTACTTCTAAGGCCCTCAGTATTCCATCTGGTGGAGCAACGACCTAGAGTGGAACCTAGGTTGCCCGGAACGTAGAAATAACCACAACTTTCATACTTGTTGCAATTACTCGTTTTATACGATGGAAAAACTGTTGTATTTATATTGTATTTTATGCTTCTGGCGTTCACTTCCTAGGCCCTAACTATTCGATCTGGTGGAGCAACGCCCTAAAGTGAAGCCTAGGTTGCCCGGAACGTAGAAATGGAAATAACTTTCACACCGGTAGCAATTATTCGTTTTATACGATGGAAAAACAGTTCTATTTATTTTGTAATTTATGCTTCGGCCGTTGACTTCTAAGGCCCTAACTATTCGATCTGTTGGAGCAACGCCCTAGGGTGAAGCCTAGGTTGCCGGAAAGTAGAAATGACCATAACTTTCATACTGGTTGCAATTATTCGTTTTAAACGATTGAAAATCTGTTGTATTTATATTGTATTTTATGCTACTGTTGTTGACTTCTTATGCCCTAACTATTCCATCTGGTGGAACAACGCCCCATGGTGAAGCCTAGGTTGCCGGGAACGTAGAAATGACAATAACTTTCACACCGGTCGCAATTATTCGTTTTATACGGTGGCAAAACTGTTCTATTTATTTTGTATTTTATGCTTCGGGCGTTGACTTCTAAGGCCCTAGCTATTCAATCTGTTGAAGCAACGCCCTAGGGTGAAGCCTAGGTTGCCCGGAAAGTAGAAATGACCATAGCTTTCGTGCTGGTTGCAATTATTCGTTTTATACGATGGAAAAACTGTTGTATTTATATTGTATTTTATGCTTCTGGCGTTGACTTCTAAGGCCCTAACTATTCAATCTGTTGGAGCAACGCCCTAGGTCCAAGCCTCGGTTGCCCGGAAAGTAGAAATGACGTTAACTTTCATACTGGTTGCAATTATACGCTTTATACGATGGAAAAACTGTTGTATTTATATTGTATTTTATGCTTCTGGCGTTCACTTCTTAGGCCGTGACTATTCGATCTGGTGGAACAACGCCCTATGGTGAAGCCTAGGTTGGTCGCAACGTAGAAATGACCATAACTTTCACACCGGTAGCAATTATTCGTTTTATACGATGGAAAAACAGTTCTATTTATTTTGTATTTTATGCTTCGGCCGTTGACTTCTAAGGCCCTAACTATTCGATGTGTTGGAGCAACGCCCTAGGGTGAAGCCTAGGTTGCCGGAAAGTAGAAATGACCATAACTTTCATACTGGTTGCAATTATTCGTTTTATACGATGGAAAAACTGTTGTATTTTTATTGTATTTTATGCTTCGGGCGTTGACTTCTAAGGCCCTAACTATTCGATCTGGTGGAACAACGCCCTAGGGTGAAGCCTAGGTTGCCCGGAACGTAGAAATGACCATAACTTTCATACTGGTTGCAATTATTCGTTTTATACGATGGAAAAACTATTGTGTTTATATTGTATTTTATGCTTCTGGCGTTGACTTCTAAGTCCCTCACTATTCGATCTGGTGGAGCAACGCACTAGAGTGAAGCCTAGGTTGCTCGGAATGTAGAAATGTCCATAACTTTCAAACTGGTTGCAATTATTCGTTTTATACGATGGAAAAGCTGTTGTATTTTTATTGCATTTCATACTTCGGGCGCTGACTTCTAAGGCCCTAACTATTCAACCTGTTGGGCCAACGCCCTAGCGTGAAGCCTAGGTTGCCCGGAAAGTAGAAATGACCATAACTTTCACACCGGTAGCAATTATTCGTTTTATGCGATAGAAAAACTGTTGTATTAATTATGCATTTTATGCTTCTGGCTACGACTTCTAAGGTCCTAGCTATTCGATCTGGTGGAGCAACGCCCTAGAGTGAAGCCTAGGTTGCCCGGAACGTGGAATTGACCATAACTTTCACACTGGTTGCTATTATTCGTTCTACACGATGGAAAAGCTGTTATACTTATATTGTATCTTATGCTTCTGGCGTTGACTTCTTAGGCCCTAACAATTCGACCTGGTGGAACAACGACCTAGAGTGAGGCCTAGGTAGCCCGGAACGTAGAAATGACCATCACTTCCATACTCGTAGCAATTAATCCTTTTATACGATGGAAAAACTGTTGTATTTTTATTGCATTTTATGCTTCCGGCGTTGACTTCTAAGGCCATAACTATTGAATCTGTTGGAGCAACGCCCTAGGGTGAAGCCCAGGTTGCCCGGAACGTAGAAATGACGTTAACTTTCTTACTGGTTGCAATTACTCGTTTCATACGATTGAAAAGCTGTTGTATTTATATTGTAATTTATGCTACTGTTGTTGACTTCTTATGCCCTAACTATTCCATCTGGTGGAACAACGCCCCATGGTGAAGCCTAGGTTGCCGGGAACGTAGAAATGACAATAACTTTCACACCGGTCGCAATTATTCGTTTTATACGGTGGAAAAACTGTTCTATTTATTTTGTATTTTATGCATCGGGCGTTGACTTCTAAGGCCCTAACCATTCAATCTGTTGAAGCAACGCCCTAGGGTGAAGCCTAGGTTGCCCGGAAAGTAGAAATGACCATAGCTTTCATGCTGGTTGCAATTATTCGTTTTATACGATGGAAAAACTGTTGTATTTATATTGTATTTTATGCTTCTGGCGTTCACTTCTTAGGCCGTGACTATTCGATCTGGTGGAACAACGCCCTATGGTGAAGCCTAGGTTGGTCGCAACGTAGAAATGACCATAACTTTCACACCGGTAGCAATTATTCGTTTTATACGATGGAAAAACAGTTCTATTTATTTTGTATTTTATGCTTCGGCCGTTGACTTCTAAGGCCCTAACTATTCGATCTGTTGGAGCAACGCCCTAGGGTGAAGCCTAGGTTGCCGAAAAGTAGAAATGACCATAACTTTCATACTGGTTGCAATTATTCGTTTTATACGATGGAAAAACTGTTGTATTTTTATTGTAATTTATGCTTCGGCCGTTGACTTCTAAGGCCCTAACTATTCGATCTGTTGGAGCAACGCCCTAGGGTGAAGCCTAGGTTGCCGGAAAGTAGAAATGACCATAACTTTCATACTGGTTGCAATTATTCGTTTTATACGATTGAAAATCTGTTGTATTTATATTGTATTTTATGCTTCGGGCGTTGACTTCTAAGGCCCTAACTATTCAACCTGTTGTGTCAACGCCCTAGAGTGAAGCCTAGGTTGCTCGGAATGTAGAAATGACTTTAACTTTCACACTGGTCCCAATTATTCGTTTTATACGATGGAAAAGCTGTTGTATTTTGTATCGTATTTTATGCTTCGGGCGTTTACTTCTAAGGCCCTCAGTATTCCATCTGGTGGAGCAACGACCTAGAGTGGAACCTAGGTTGCCCGGAACGTAGAAATAACCACAACTTTCATACTTGTTGCAATTATTCGTTTTATACGATGGAAAAACTGTTGTATTTATATTGTATTTTATGCTTCTGGCGTTCACTTCCTAGGCCCTAACTATTCGATCTGGTGGAGCAACGCCCTAGAGTGAAGCCTAGGTTGCCCGGAACGTAGAAATGGAAATAACTTTCACACCGGTAGCAATTATTCGTTTTATACGATGGAAAAACAGTTCTATTTATTTCGTAATTTATGCTTCGGCCGTTGACTTCTAAGGCCCTAACTATTCGATCTGGTGGAACAACGCCCCATGGTGAAGCCTAGGTTGCCGGGAACGTAGAAATGACAATAACTTTCACACCGGTCGCAATTATTCGTTTTATACGGTGGAAAAACTGTTCTATTTATTTTGTATTTTATGCTTCGGGCGTTGACTTCTAAGGCCCTAACTATTCAATCTGTTGAAGCAACGCCCTAGGGTGAAGCCTAGGTTGCCCGGAAAGTAGAAATGACCATAGCTTTCGTGCTGGTTGCAATTATTCGTTTTATACGATGGAAAAACTGTTGTATTTATATTGTATTTTATGCTTCTGGCGTTGACTTCTAAGGCCCTAACTATTCAATCTGTTGGAGCAACGCCCTAGGTCCAAGCCTCGGTTGCCCGGAAAGTAGAAATGACGTTAACTTTCATACTGGTTGCAATTATACGCTTTATACGATGGAAAAACTGTTGTATTTATATTGTATTTTATGCTTCTGGCGTTCACTTCTTAGGCCGTGACTATTCGATCTGGTGGAACAACGCCCTATGGTGAAGCCTAGGTTGGTCGCAACGTAGAAATGACCATAACTTTCACACCGGTAGCAATTATTCGTTTTATACGATGGAAAAACAGTTCTATTTATTTTGTATTTTATGCTTCGGCCGTTGACTTCTAAGGCCCTAACTATTCGATGTGTTGGAGCAACGCCCTAGGGTGAAGCCTAGGTTGCCGGAAAGTAGAAATGACCATAACTTTCATACTGGTTGCAATTATTCGTTTTATACGATGGAAAAACTGTTGTATTTTTATTGTATTTTATGCTTCGGGCGTTGACTTCTAAGGCCCTAACTATTCGATCTGGTGGAACAACGCCCTAGGGTGAAGCCTAGGTTGCCCGGAACGTAGAAATGACCATAACTTTCATACTGGTTGCAATTATTCGTTTTATACGATGGAAAAACTATTGTGTTTATATTGTATTTTATGCTTCTGGCGTTGACTTCTAAGTCCCTCACTATTCGATCTGGTGGAGCAACGCACTAGAGTGAAGCCTAGGTTGCTCGGAATGTAGAAATGTCCATAACTTTCAAACTGGTTGCAATTATTCGTTTTATACGATGGAAAAGCTGTTGTATTTTTATTGCATTTCATACTTCGGGCGCTGACTTCTAAGGCCCTAACTATTCAACCTGTTGGGCCAACGCCCTAGCGTGAAGCCTAGGTTGCCCGGAAAGTAGAAATGACCATAACTTTCACACCGGTAGCAATTATTCGTTTTATGCGATAGAAAAACTGTTGTATTAATTATGCATTTTATGCTTCTGGCTACGACTTCTAAGGTCCTAGCTATTCGATCTGGTGGAGCAACGCCCTAGAGTGAAGCCTAGGTTGCCCGGAACGTGGAATTGACCATAACTTTCACACTGGTTGCTATTATTCGTTCTACACGATGGAAAAGCTGTTATACTTATATTGTATCTTATGCTTCTGGCGTTGACTTCTTAGGCCCTAACAATTCGACCTGGTGGAACAACGACCTAGAGTGAGGCCTAGGTAGCCCGGAACGTAGAAATGACCATCACTTCCATACTCGTAGCAATTAATCCTTTTATACGATGGAAAAACTGTTGTATTTTTATTGCATTTTATGCTTCCGGCGTTGACTTCTAAGGCCATAACTATTGAATCTGTTGGAGCAACGCCCTAGGGTGAAGCCCAGGTTGCCCGGAACGTAGAAATGACGTTAACTTTCTTACTGGTTGCAATTACTCGTTTCATACGATTGAAAAGCTGTTGTATTTATATTGTATTTTATGCTACTGTTGTTGACTTCTTATGCCCTAACTATTCCATCTGGTGGAACAACGCCCCATGGTGAAGCCTAGGTTGCCGGGAACGTAGAAATGACAATAACTTTCACACCGGTCGCAATTATTCGTTTTATACGGTGGAAAAACTGTTCTATTTATTTTGTATTTTATGCATCGGGCGTTGACTTCTAAGGCCCTAACCATTCAATCTGTTGAAGCAACGCCCTAGGGTGAAGCCTAGGTTGCCCGGAAAGTAGAAATGACCATAGCTTTCATGCTGGTTGCAATTATTCGTTTTATACGATGGAAAAACTGTTGTATTTATATTGTATTTTATGCTTCTGGCGTTCACTTCTTAGGCCGTGACTATTCGATCTGGTGGAACAACGCCCTATGGTGAAGCCTAGGTTGGTCGCAACGTAGAAATGACCATAACTTTCACACCGGTAGCAATTATTCGTTTTATACGATGGAAAAACAGTTCTATTTATTTTGTATTTTATGCTTCGGCCGTTGACTTCTAAGGCCCTAACTATTCGATCTGTTGGAGCAACGCCCTAGGGTGAAGCCTAGGTTGCCGAAAAGTAGAAATGACCATAACTTTCATACTGGTTGCAATTATTCGTTTTATACGATGGAAAAACTGTTGTATTTTTATTGTATTTTATGCTTCGGGCGTTGACTTCTAAGGCCCTAACTATTCGATCTGGTGGAACAACGCCCTAGGGTGAAGCCTAGGTTGCCCGGAACGTAGAAATGACCATAACTTTCATACTGGTTGCAATTATTCGTTTTATACGATGGAAAAACTGTTGTATTTATATTGTATTTTATGCTTCGGGCGTTGACTTCTAAGGCCCTAACTATTCAACCTGTTGTGTCAACGCCCTAGAGTGAAGCCTAGGTTGCTCGGAATGTAGAAATGACTTTAACTTTCACACTGGTCCCAATTATTCGTTTTATACGATGGAAAAGCTGTTGTATTTTGTATCGTATTTTATGCTTCGGGCGTTTACTTCTAAGGCCCTCAGTATTCCATCTGGTGGAGCAACGACCTAGAGTGGAACCTAGGTTGCCCGGAACGTAGAAATAGCCACAACTTTCATACTTGTTGCAATTATTCGTTTTATACGATGGAAAAACTGTTGTATTTATATTGTATTTTATGCTTCTGGCGTTCACTTCCTAGGCCCTAACTATTCGATCTGGTGGAGCAACGCCCTAGAGTGAAGCCTAGGTTGCCCGGAACGTAGAAATGGAAATAACTTTCACACCGGTAGCAATTATTCGTTTTATACGATGGAAAAACAGTTCTATTTATTTCGTAATTTATGCTTCGGCCGTTGACTTCTAAGGCCCTAACTATTCGATCTGGTGGAACAACGCCCCATGGTGAAGCCTAGGTTGCCGGGAACGTAGAAATGACAATAACTTTCACACCGGTCGCAATTATTCGTTTTATACGGTGGAAAAACTGTTCTATTTATTTTGTATTTTATGCTTCGGGCGTTGACTTCTAAGGCCCTAACTATTCAATCTGTTGAAGCAACGCCCTAGGGTGAAGCCTAGGTTGCCCGGAAAGTAGAAATGACCATAGCTTTCGTGCTGGTTGCAATTATTCGTTTTATACGATGGAAAAACTGTTGTATTTATATTGTATTTTATGCTTCTGGCGTTGACTTCTAAGGCCCTAACTATTCAATCTGTTGGAGCAACGCCCTAGGTCCAAGCCTCGGTTGCCCGGAAAGTAGAAATGACGTTAACTTTCATACTGGTTGCAATTATACGCTTTATACGATGGAAAAACTGTTGTATTTATATTGTATTTTATGCTTCTGGCGTTCACTTCTTAGGCCGTGACTATTCGATCTGGTGGAACAACGCCCTATGGTGAAGCCTAGGTTGGTCGCAACGTAGAAATGACCATAACTTTCACACCGGTAGCAATTATTCGTTTTATACGATGGAAAAACAGTTCTATTTATTTTGTATTTTATGCTTCGGCCGTTGACTTCTAAGGCCCTAACTATTCGATGTGTTGGAGCAACGCCCTAGGGTGAAGCCTAGGTTGCCGGAAAGTAGAAATGACCATAACTTTCATACTGGTTGCAATTATTCGTTTTATACGATGGAAAAACTGTTGTATTTTTATTGTATTTTATGCTTCGGGCGTTGACTTCTAAGGCCCTAACTATTCGATCTGGTGGAACAACGCCCTAGGGTGAAGCCTAGGTTGCCCGGAACGTAGAAATGACCATAACTTTCATACTGGTTGCAATTATTCGTTTTATACGATGGAAAAACTATTGTGTTTATATTGTATTTTATGCTTCTGGCGTTGACTTCTAAGTCCCTCACTATTCGATCTGGTGGAGCAACGCACTAGAGTGAAGCCTAGGTTGCTCGGAATGTAGAAATGTCCATAACTTTCAAACTGGTTGCAATTATTCGTTTTATACGATGGAAAAGCTGTTGTATTTTTATTGCATTTCATACTTCGGGCGCTGACTTCTAAGGCCCTAACTATTCAACCTGTTGGGCCAACGCCCTAGCGTGAAGCCTAGGTTGCCCGGAAAGTAGAAATGACCATAACTTTCACACCGGTAGCAATTATTCGTTTTATGCGATAGAAAAACTGTTGTATTAATTATGCATTTTATGCTTCTGGCTACGACTTCTAAGGTCCTAGCTATTCGATCTGGTGGAGCAACGCCCTAGAGTGAAGCCTAGGTTGCCCGGAACGTGGAATTGACCATAACTTTCACACTGGTTGCTATTATTCGTTCTACACGATGGAAAAGCTGTTATACTTATATTGTATCTTATGCTTCTGGCGTTGACTTCTTAGGCCCTAACAATTCGACCTGGTGGAACAACGACCTAGAGTGAGGCCTAGGTAGCCCGGAACGTAGAAATGACCATCACTTCCATACTCGTAGCAATTAATCCTTTTATACGATGGAAAAACTGTTGTATTTTTATTGCATTTTATGCTTCCGGCGTTGACTTCTAAGGCCATAACTATTGAATCTGTTGGAGCAACGCCCTAGGGTGAAGCCCAGGTTGCCCGGAACGTAGAAATGACGTTAACTTTCTTACTGGTTGCAATTACTCGTTTCATACGATTGAAAAGCTGTTGTATTTATATTGTATTTTATGCTACTGTTGTTGACTTCTTATGCCCTAACTATTCCATCTGGTGGAACAACGCCCCATGGTGAAGCCTAGGTTGCCGGGAACGTAGAAATGACAATAACTTTCACACCGGTCGCAATTATTCGTTTTATACGGTGGAAAAACTGTTCTATTTATTTTGTATTTTATGCATCGGGCGTTGACTTCTAAGGCCCTAACCATTCAATCTGTTGAAGCAACGCCCTAGGGTGAAGCCTAGGTTGCCCGGAAAGTAGAAATGACCATAGCTTTCATGCTGGTTGCAATTATTCGTTTTATACGATGGAAAAACTGTTGTATTTATATTGTATTTTATGCTTCTGGCGTTCACTTCTTAGGCCGTGACTATTCGATCTGGTGGAACAACGCCCTATGGTGAAGCCTAGGTTGGTCGCAACGTAGAAATGACCATAACTTTCACACCGGTAGCAATTATTCGTTTTATACGATGGAAAAACAGTTCTATTTATTTTGTATTTTATGCTTCGGCCGTTGACTTCTAAGGCCCTAACTATTCGATCTGTTGGAGCAACGCCCTAGGGTGAAGCCTAGGTTGCCGAAAAGTAGAAATGACCATAACTTTCATACTGGTTGCAATTATTCGTTTTATACGATGGAAAAACTGTTGTATTTTTATTGTATTTTATGCTTCGGGCGTTGACTTCTAAGGCCCTAACTATTCGATCTGGTGGAACAACGCCCTAGGGTGAAGCCTAGGTTGCCCGGAACGTAGAAATGACCATAACTTTCATACTGGTTGCAATTATTCGTTTTATACGATGGAAAAACTGTTGTATTTATATTGTATTTTATGCTTCGGGCGTTGACTTCTAAGGCCCTAACTATTCAACCTGTTGTGTCAACGCCCTAGAGTGAAGCCTAGGTTGCTCGGAATGTAGAAATGACTTTAACTTTCACACTGGTCCCAATTATTCGTTTTATACGATGGAAAAGCTGTTGTATTTTGTATCGTATTTTATGCTTCGGGCGTTTACTTCTAAGGCCCTCAGTATTCCATCTGGTGGAGCAACGACCTAGAGTGGAACCTAGGTTGCCCGGAACGTAGAAATAACCACAACTTTCATACTTGTTGCAATTATTCGTTTTATACGATGGAAAAACTGTTGTATTTATATTGTATTTTATGCTTCTGGCGTTCACTTCCTAGGCCCTAACTATTCGATCTGGTGGAGCAACGCCCTAGAGTGAAGCCTAGGTTGCCCGGAACGTAGAAATGGAAATAACTTTCACACCGGTAGCAATTATTCGTTTTATACGATGGAAAAACAGTTCTATTTATTTCGTAATTTATGCTTCGGCCGTTGACTTCTAAGGCCCTAACTATTCGATCTGTTGGAGCAACGCCCTAGGGTGAAGCCTAGGTTGCCGGAAAGTAGAAATGACCATAACTTTCATACTGGTTGCAATTATTCGTTTTAAACGATTGAAAATCTGTTGTATTTATATTGTATTTTATGCTACTGTTGTTGACTTCTTATGCCCTAACTATTCCATCTGGTGGAACAACGCCCCATGGTGAAGCCTAGGTTGCCGGGAACGTAGAAATGACAATAACTTTCACACCGGTCGCAATTATTCGTTTTATACGGTGGAAAAACTGTTCTATTTATTTTGTATTTTATGCTTCGGGCGTTGACTTCTAAGGCCCTAACTATTCAATCTGTTGAAGCAACGCCCTAGGGTGAAGCCTAGGTTGCCCGGAAAGTAGAAATGACCATATCTTTCATGCTGGTTGCAATTATTCGTTTTATACGATGGAAAAACTGTTGTATTTATATTGTATTTTATGCTTCTGGCGTTGACTTCTAAGGCCCTAACTATTCAATCTGTTGGAGCAACGCCCTAGGTCCAAGCCTCGGTTGCCCGGAAAGTAGAAATGACGTTAACTTTCATACTGGTTGCAATTATACGCTTTATACGATGGAAAAACTGTTGTATTTATATTGTATTTTATGCTTCTGGCGTTCACTTCTTAGGCCGTGACTATTCGATCTGGTGGAACAACGCCCTATGGTGAAGCCTAGGTTGGTCGCAACGTAGAAATGACCATAACTTTCACACCGGTAGCAATTATTCGTTTTATACGATGGAAAAACAGTTCTATTTATTTTGTATTTTATGCTTCGGCCGTTGACTTCTAAGGCCCTAACTATTCGATCTGGTGGAACAACGCCCTAGGGTGTAGCCTAGGTTGCCCGGAAAGTAGAAATGACCACAACTTTCATACTGGTTGCAATTACTCGTTTTATATGATGGAAAAACTGTTGTATTTATATTGTATTTTATGCTTCTGGCGTTCACTTCTTAGGCCCTAACTATTCGATCTGGTGGAGCAACGACCTAGGGTGAAGCCTAGGTTGCCCGGAACGTAGAAATGACCATAACTTTTACACTGGTAGCAATAATTCTTTTATACTATGGAAAAACTGTTATATTTATATTGTATCTTATGCTTCTGGCGTTGACTTCTTAGGCCCTAACAATTCGATCTGGTGGAACAACGCCCTAGAGTGTAGCCTAGGTTGCCCGGAACGTAGAAATGACCACAACTTTCATACTGGTTGCAATTACTCGTTTTACATGATGGAAAAACTGTTGTATTTATATTGTATTTTATGCTTCGGGCGTTGACTTCTAAGGCCCTAACTATTCAACCTGTTGGGTCAACGCCCTAGAGTGAAGCCTAGGTTGCTCGGAATGTAGAAATGACTTTAACTTTCACACTGGTCCCAATTATTCGTTTTATACGATGGAAAAGCTGTTGTATTTTGTATCGTATTTTATGCTTCGGGCGTTTACTTCTAAGGCCCTCAGTATTCCATCTGGTGGAGCAACGACCTAGAGTGGAACCTAGGTTGCCCGGAACGTAGAAATAACCACAACTTTCATACTTGTTGCAATTATTCGTTTTATACGATGGAAAAACTGTTGTATTTATATTGTATTTTATGCTTCTGGCGTTCACTTCCTAGGTCCTAACTATTCGATCTGGTGGAGCAACGCCCTAGAGTGAAGCCGAGGTTGCCTGGAACGTAGAAATGACCATCACTTTCAAACTGGTTGCAATTATTCCGGTTATATGATGGAAAAACTGTTGTATTTTTATTGCATTTTATGCTTCGGGCATTGACTTCTCAGGCCCTAACTATTCGATCTGGTGGAGCAACGACCTAGTGTGAAGCCTAGGTTGCCCGGAACGTAGAAATGACCATAACTTTTACACTGGTAGCAATAATTCGTTTTATACTATGGAAAAACTGTTATATTTATATTGTATCTTATGCTTCTGGCGTTGACTTCTTAGGCCCTAACAATTCGAAATGGTGGAACAACGCCCTAGAGTGTAGCCTAGGTTGCCCGGAACGTAGAAATGGAAATAACTTTCACACCGGTAGCAATTATTCGTTTTATACGATGGAAAAACAGTTCTATTTATTTTGTAATTTATGCTTCGGCCGTTGACTTCTAAGGCCCTAACTATTCGATCTGTTGGAGCAACGCCCTAGGGTGAAGCGTAGGTTGCCGGAAAGTAGAAATGACCATAACTTTCATTCTGGTTGCAATTATTCGTTTTAAACGATGGAAAAACTGTTGTATTTATATTGTATTTTATGCTTCGTGCGTTGACTTCTAAGGCCCTAACTATTCAACCTGTTGGGTCAACGCCCTAGAGTGAAGCCTAGGTTGCTCGGAATGTAGAAATGACTTTAACTTTCACACTGGTCCCAATTATTCGTTTTATACGATGGAAAAGCTGTTGTATTTTGTATCGCATTTTATGCTTCGGGCGTTTACTTCTAAGGCCCTCAGTATTCGATCTGGTGGAGCAACGACCTAGAGTGGAACCTAGGTTGCCCGGAACGTAGAAATAACCACAACTTTCATACTTGTTGCAATTATTCGTTTTATACGATGGAAAAACTGTTGTATTTATATTGTTTTTGATGCTTCTGGCGTTGACTTCTAAGGCCCTAACTAATCAATCTGTGGGAGCAACGCCCTAGGGTGTAGCCTAGGTTGCCCGGAAAGTAGAAATGACCACAACTTTCATACTGGTTGCAATTACTCGTTTTATATGATGGAAAAACTGTTGTATTTATATTGTATTTTATGCTTCTGGCGTTCACTTCTTAGGCCCTAACTATTCGATCTGGTGGAGCAACGCCCTAGAGTGAAGCCGAGGTTGCCCGGAACGTAGAAATGACCATCACTTTCAAACTGGTTGCAATTATTCCGGTTATATGATGGAAAATCTGTTGTATTTTTATTGCATTTTATGCTTCGGGCATTGACTTCTTAGGCCCTAACTATTCGATCTGGTGGAACAACGTCCTAGGGTGTAGCATAGGTTGCCCGGAAAGTAGAAATGACCACAACTTTCATACTGGTTGCAATTACTCGTTTTATATGATGGAAAAACTGTTGTATTTATATTGTATTTTATGCTTCTGGCGTTCACTTCTTAGGCCCTAACTATTGGATCTGGTGGAACAACGCCCTAGGGTGAAGCCTAGGTTGCCCGGAACGTAGAAATGACCATAACTTTTACACTGGTAGCAATTATTCGTTTTATACGATGGAAAAACTGTTCTACTTATTTTGTATTTTATGCTTCGGGCGTTGACTTCTAAGGCCCTAACTGTTTGATCTGGTGGAGCAACGCCCTAGAGTAAAGCCTAGGTTGCCCGGAACGTAGAAATGACCATAACTTTCACACTGGATGCTATTATTCGTTCTATACGATGGAAAAACTGTTATATTTATATTGTATCTTATGCTTCTCACGTTGACTTCTTAGGCCCTAACAATTCGATCTGGTTGAATAACGCCCTAGAGTGAAGCCTAGGTTGCCTGGAACGTACAAATGGCCATCACTTTCACACGGGTTGCAATTATTCCTGTTATAGGGTGGAAAGACTGTTGTATTTTTATTGTATTTTATGCTTCAGGCGTTGACTTTTGAGGCCGCAGCTATTCGATGTGGTCGAAGAACGCCATAGAGTGAAGCGTAGGTTGCCCGGAACGTAGAAATGACCATAACTTTCATACTGGTTGCAATTATTCGTTTTATATGATGGAAGAACTGTTGTATTTATATTGTATTTTATGCTGCTGGCGTTCTCTTCTTAGGCCCTAACTATTCGATCTGGTGGAACAACGCCCTGGGGTGAAGCCTAGATTGCCCGGAACGTACAAATGACCATCACCTTCACACGGGTTGCAATCATTCCTATTATAGGATGGAAAGACTGTTGTACTTTTATTGTATTTTATGCTTCAGGCGTTGAGTTCTGAGGCAGGAGCTATTCGATGTGGTGGAAGAACGCCATAGAGTGAAGCCTAGGTTGCCCCGAACGTAGAAATGACCATAACTTACATACTGGTGGCAATTATTCGTTTTATATGATGGAAAAACTGTGATATTTATATTGTATTTTATGCTTCTGTCGTTGACGTCTAAGGCCGTAGCCATTAGATGTGGTGGAGCAACGCACTAGAGTGACGCCTAGGTTGCCCGGAACGTAGAAATAACCACAACTTTCATACTTGTTGCAATTATTCGTTTTATACGATGGAAAAACTGTCGTATTTATATTGTTTTTGATGCTTCTGGCGTTGACTTCTAAGGCCCTAACTATTCAATCTGTTGGAGCAACGCCCTAGGGTGAAGCCTAGGTTGCCCGGAACGTAGAAATGACCACAACTTTCGTACTGGTTGCAATTACTCGTTTTATATGATGGAAAAACTGTTGTATTTATATTGTATTTTATGCTTCTGGCGTTCATTTCTTAGGCCCTAACTATTCGATCTGGTGGAGCAACGCCCTAGAGTGAAGCCGAGGTTGCCCGGAACGTAGAAATGGAAATAACTTTCACACCGGTAGCAATTATTCGTTTTATACGATGGAAAAACAGTTCTATTTATTTTGTAATTTATGCTTCGGCCGTTGACTTCTAAGGCCCTAACTATTCGATCTGTTGGAGCAACGCCCTAGGGTGAAGCCTAGGTTGCCGGAAAGTAGAAATGACCATAACTTTCATACTGGTTGCAATTATTCGTTTTAAACGATGGAAAAACTGTTGTATTTATATTGTATTTTATGCTTCGGGCGTTGACTTCTAAGGCCCTAACTATTCAACCTGTTGGGTCAACGCCCTAGAGTGAAGCCTAGGTTGCTCGGAATGTAGAAATGACTTTAACTTTCACACTGGTCCCAATTACTCGTTTTATACGTTGGAAAAGCTGTTGTATTTTGTATCGTATTTTATGCTTCGGGCGTTTACTTCTAAGGCCCTCAGTATTCGATCTGGTGGAGCAACGACCTAGAGTGGAACCTAGGTTGCCCGGAACGTAGAAATAACCACAACTTTCATACTTGTTGCAATTATTCGTTTTATACGATGGAAAAACTGTTGTATTTATATTGTTTTTGATGCTTCTGGCGTTGACTTCTAAGGCCCTAACTATTCAATCTGTTGGAGCAACGCCCTAGGGTGTAGCCTAGGTTGCCCGGAAAGTAGAAATGACCACAACTTTCATACTGGTTGCAATTACTCGTTTTATATGATGGAAAAACTGTTGTATTTATATTGTATTTTATGCTTCTGGCGTTTACTTCTAAGGCCCTCAGTATTCGATCTGGTGGAGCAACGACCTAGAGTGGAACCTAGGTTGCCCGGAACGTAGAAATAACCACAACTTTCATACTTGTTGCAATTATTCGTTTTATACGATGGAAAAACTGTCGTATTTATATTGTTTTTGATGCTTCTGGCGTTGACTTCTAAGGCCCTAACTATTCAATCTGTTGGAGCAACGCCCTAGGGTGTAGCCTAGGTTGCCCGGAAAGTAGAAATGACCACAACTTTCATACTGGTTGCAATTACTCGTTTTATATGATGGAAAAACTGTTGTATTTATATTGTATTTTATGCTTCGGGCGTCGACTTCTAAGGCCCTAACTATTCAACCTGTTGGGTCAACACCCTAGAGTGAAGCCTAGGTTGCTCGGAACGTAGAAATGACTTTAACTTTCACACTGGTCCCAATTATTCGTTTTATACGATGGAAAAGCTGTTGTATTTTGTATCGTATTTTATGCTTCGGGCGTTCACTTCTTAGGCCCTAACTATTCGATCTGGTGGAACAACGCCCTAGGGTGTAGCCTAGGTTGCCCGGAACGTAGAAATGACCATAACTTTCACACTGGATGCTATTATTCGTTCTATACGATGGAAAAACTGTTATATTTATATTGTATCTTATGCTTCTCACGTTGACTTCTTAGGCCCTAACAATTCGATCTGGTTGAATAACGCCCTAGAGTGAAGCCTAGGTTGCCTGGAACGTACAAATGGCCATCACTTTCACACGGGTTGCAATTATTCCTGTTATAGGGTGGAAAGACTGTTGTATTTTTATTGTATTTTATGCTTCAGGCGTTGACTTTTGAGGCCGCAGCTATTCGATGTGGTCGAAGAACGCCATAGAGTGAAGCGTAGGTTGCCCGGAACGTAGAAATGACCATAACTTTCATACTGGTTGCAATTATTCGTTTTATATGATGGAAGAACTGTTGTATTTATATTGTATTTTATGCTGCTGGCGTTCTCTTCTTAGGCCCTAACTATTCGATCTGGTGTAACAACGCCCTGGGGTGAAGCCTAGATTGCCCGGAACGTACAAATGACCATCACCTTCACACGGGTTGCAATCATTCCTATTATAGGATGGAAAGACTGTTGTACTTTTATTGTATTTTATGCTTCAGGCGTTGAGTTCTGAGGCAGGAGCTATTCGATGTGGTGGAAGAACGCCATAGAGTGAAGCCTAGGTTGCCCCGAACGTAGAAATGACCATAACTTACATACTGGTGGCAATTATTCGTTTTATATGATGGAAAAACTGTGATATTTATATTGTATTTTATGCTTCTGTCGTTGACGTCTAAGGCCGTAGCCATTAGATGTGGTGGAGCAACGCACTAGAGTGACGCCTAGGTTGCCCGGAACGTAGAAATAACCACAACTTTCATACTTGTTGCAATTATTCGTTTTATACGATGGAAAAACTGTCGTATTTATATTGTTTTTGATGCTTCTGGCGTTGACTTCTAAGGCCCTAACTATTCAATCTGTTGGAGCAACGCCCTAGGGTGAAGCCTAGGTTGCCCGGAACGTAGAAATGACCACAACTTTCGTACTGGTTGCAATTACTCGTTTTATATGATGGAAAAACTGTTGTATTTATATTGTATTTTATGCTTCTGGCGTTCATTTCTTAGGCCCTAACTATTCGATCTGGTGGAGCAACGCCCTAGAGTGAAGCCGAGGTTGCCCGGAACGTAGAAATGGAAATAACTTTCACACCGGTAGCAATTATTCGTTTTATACGATGGAAAAACAGTTCTATTTATTTTGTAATTTATGCTTCGGCCGTTGACTTCTAAGGCCCTAACTATTCGATCTGTTGGAGCAACGCCCTAGGGTGAAGCCTAGGTTGCCGGAAAGTAGAAATGACCATAACTTTCATACTGGTTGCAATTATTCGTTTTAAACGATGGAAAAACTGTTGTATTTATATTGTATTTTATGCTTCGGGCGTTGACTTCTAAGGCCCTAACTATTCAACCTGTTGGGTCAACGCCCTAGAGTGAAGCCTAGGTTGCTCGGAATGTAGAAATGACTTTAACTTTCACACTGGTCCCAATTACTCGTTTTATACGTTGGAAAAGCTGTTGTATTTTGTATCGTATTTTATGCTTCGGGCGTTTACTTCTAAGGCCCTCAGTATTCGATCTGGTGGAGCAACGACCTAGAGTGGAACCTAGGTTGCCCGGAACGTAGAAATAACCACAACTTTCATACTTGTTGCAATTATTCGTTTTATACGATGGAAAAACTGTTGTATTTATATTGTTTTTGATGCTTCTGGCGTTGACTTCTAAGGCCCTAACTATTCAATCTGTTGGAGCAACGCCCTAGGGTGTAGCCTAGGTTGCCCGGAAAGTAGAAATGACCACAACTTTCATACTGGTTGCAATTACTCGTTTTATATGATGGAAAAACTGTTGTATTTATATTGTATTTTATGCTTCTGGCGTTTACTTCTAAGGCCCTCAGTATTCGATCTGGTGGAGCAACGACCTAGAGTGGAACCTAGGTTGCCCGGAACGTAGAAATAACCACAACTTTCATACTTGTTGCAATTATTCGTTTTATACGATGGAAAAACTGTCGTATTTATATTGTTTTTGATGCTTCTGGCGTTGACTTCTAAGGCCCTAACTATTCAATCTGTTGGAGCAACGCCCTAGGGTGTAGCCTAGGTTGCCCGGAAAGTAGAAATGACCACAACTTTCATACTGGTTGCAATTACTCGTTTTATATGATGGAAAAACTGTTGTATTTATATTGTATTTTATGCTTCGGGCGTCGACTTCTAAGGCCCTAACTATTCAACCTGTTGGGTCAACACCCTAGAGTGAAGCCTAGGTTGCTCGGAACGTAGAAATGACTTTAACTTTCACACTGGTCCCAATTATTCGTTTTATACGATGGAAAAGCTGTTGTATTTTGTATCGTATTTTATGCTTCGGGCGTTCACTTCTTAGGCCCTAACTATTCGATCTGGTGGAACAACGCCCTAGGGTGTAGCCTAGGTTGCCCGGAAAGTAGAAATGACCACAACTTTCATACTGGTTGCAATTACTCGTTTTATATGATGGAAAAACTGTTGTATTTATATTGTATTTTATGCTTCTGGCGTTCACTTCTCAGGCCCTAACTATTCGATCTGGTGGAGCAACGACCTAGGGTGAAGCCTAGGTTGCCCGGAACGTGGAAATGACCATAACTTTTACACTGGTAGCAATAATTCGTTTTATACTATGGAAAAACTGTTATATTTATATTGTATCTTATGCTTCTGGCGTTGACTTCTTAGGCCCTAACAATTCGATCTGGTGGAACAACGCCCTAGAGTGTAGCCTAGGTTGCCCGGAACGTAGAAATGGAAATAACTTTCACACCGGTAGCAATTATTCGTTTTATACGATGGAAAAACAGTTCTATTTATTTTGTAATTTATGCTTCGGCCGTTGACTTCTAAGGCCCTAACTATTCGATCTGTTGGAGCAACGCCCTAGGGTGAAGCGTAGGTTGCCGGAAAGTAGAAATGACCATAACTTTCATACTGGTTGCAATTATTCGTTTTAAACGATGGAAAAACTGTTGTATTTATATTGTATTTTATGCTTCGGGCGTTGACTTCAAAGGCCCTAACTATTCAACCTGTTGGGTCAACGCCCTAGAGTGAAGCCTAGGTTGCTCGGAATGTAGAAATGACTTTAACTTTCACACTGTTCCCAATTATTCGTTTTATACGATGGAAAAGCTGTTGTATTTTGTATCGTATTTTATGCTTCGGGCGTTTACTTCTAAGGCCCTCAGTATTCGATCTGGTGGAGCAACGACCTAGAGTGGAACCTAGGTTGCCCGGAACGTAGAAATAACCACAACTTTCATACTTGTTGCAATTATTCGTTTTATACGATGGAAAAACTGTTGTATTTATATTGTTTTTGATGCTTCTGGCGTTGACTTCTAAGGCCCTAACTAATCAATCTGTGGGAGCAACGCCCTAGGGTGTAGCCTAGGTTGCCCGGAAAGTAGAAATGACCACAACTTTCATACTGGTTGCAATTACTCGTTTTATATGATGGAAAAGCTGTTGTATTTATATTGTATTTTATGCTTCTGGCGTTCACTTCTTAGGCCCTAACTATTCGATCTGGTGGAGCAACGCCCTAGAGTGAAGCCGAGGTTGCCCGGAACGTAGAAATGACCATCACTTTCAAACTGGTTGCAATTATTCCGGTTATATGATGGAAAAACTGTTGTATTTTTATTGCATTTTATGCTTCGGGCATTGACTTCTTAGGCCCTAACTCTGCGATCTGGTGGAACAACGTCCTAGGGTGTAGCATAGGTTGCCCGGAAAGTAGAAATGACCACAACTTTCATACTGGTTGCAATTACTCGTTTTATATGATGGAAAAACTGTTGTATTTATATTGTATTTTATGCTTCTGGTGTTCACTTCTTAGGCCCTAACTATTGGATCTGGTGGAACAACGCCCTAGGGTGAAGCCTAGGTTGCCCGGAACGTAGAAATGACCATAACTTTTACACTGGTAGCAATTATTCGTTTTGTACGATGGAAAAACTGTTCTACTTATTTTGTATTTTATGCTTCGGGCGTTGACTTCTAAGGCCCTAACTGTTTGATCTGGTGGAGCAACGCCCTAGAGTAAAGCCTAGGTTGCCCGGAACGTAGAAATGACCATAACTTTCACACTGGATGCTATTATTCGTTCTATACGATGGAAAAACTGTTATATTTATATTGTATCTTATGCTTCTCACGTTGACTTCTTAGGCCCTAACAATTCGATCTGGTTGAATAACGCCCTAGAGTGAAGCCTAGGTTGCCTGGAACGTACAAATGGCCATCACTTTCACACGGGTTGCAATTATTCCTGTTATAGGGTGGAAAGACTGTTGTATTTTTATTGTATTTTATGCTTCAGGCGTTGACTTTTGAGGCCGCAGCTATTCGATGTGGTCGAAGAACGCCATAGAGTGAAGCGTAGGTTGCCCGGAACGTAGAAATGACCATAACTTTCATACTGGTTGCAATTATTCGTTTTATATGATGGAAGAACTGTTGTATTTATATTGTATTTTATGCTGCTGGCGTTCTCTTCTTAGGCCCTAACTATTCGATCTGGTGGAACAACGCCCTGGGGTGAAGCCTAGATTGCCCGGAACGTACAAATGACCATCACCTTCACACGGGTTGCAATCATTCCTATTATAGGATGGAAAGACTGTTGTACTTTTATTGTATTTTATGCTTCAGGCGTTGAGTTCTGAGGCAGGAGCTATTCGATGTGGTGGAAGAACGCCATAGAGTGAAGCCTAGGTTGCCCCGAACGTAGAAATGACCATAACTTACATACTGGTGGCAATTATTCGTTTTATATGATGGAAAAACTGTGATATTTATATTGTATTTTATGCTTCTGTCGTTGACGTCTAAGGCCGTAGCCATTAGATGTGGTGGAGCAACGCACTAGAGTGACGCCTAGGTTGCCCGGAACGTAGAAATAACCACAACTTTCATACTTGTTGCAATTATTCGTTTTATACGATGGAAAAACTGTCGTATTTATATTGTTTTTGATGCTTCTGGCGTTGACTTCTAAGGCCCTAACTATTCAATCTGTTGGAGCAACGCCCTAGGGTGAAGCCTAGGTTGCCCGGAACGTAGAAATGACCACAACTTTCGTACTGGTTGCAATTACTCGTTTTATATGATGGAAAAACTGTTGTATTTATATTGTATTTTATGCTTCTGGCGTTCATTTCTTAGGCCCTAACTATTCGATCTGGTGGAGCAACGCCCTAGAGTGAAGCCGAGGTTGCCCGGAACGTAGAAATGGAAATAACTTTCACACCGGTAGCAATTATTCGTTTTATACGATGGAAAAACAGTTCTATTTATTTTGTAATTTATGCTTCGGCCGTTGACTTCTAAGGCCCTAACTATTCGATCTGTTGGAGCAACGCCCTAGGGTGAAGCCTAGGTTGCCGGAAAGTAGAAATGACCATAACTTTCATACTGGTTGCAATTATTCGTTTTAAACGATGGAAAAACTGTTGTATTTATATTGTATTTTATGCTTCGGGCGTTGACTTCTAAGGCCCTAACTATTCAACCTGTTGGGTCAACGCCCTAGAGTGAAGCCTAGGTTGCTCGGAATGTAGAAATGACTTTAACTTTCACACTGGTCCCAATTACTCGTTTTATACGTTGGAAAAGCTGTTGTATTTTGTATCGTATTTTATGCTTCGGGCGTTTACTTCTAAGGCCCTCAGTATTCGATCTGGTGGAGCAACGACCTAGAGTGGAACCTAGGTTGCCCGGAACGTAGAAATAACCACAACTTTCATACTTGTTGCAATTATTCGTTTTATACGATGGAAAAACTGTTGTATTTATATTGTTTTTGATGCTTCTGGCGTTGACTTCTAAGGCCCTAACTATTCAATCTGTTGGAGCAACGCCCTAGGGTGTAGCCTAGGTTGCCCGGAAAGTAGAAATGACCACAACTTTCATACTGGTTGCAATTACTCGTTTTATATGATGGAAAAACTGTTGTATTTATATTGTATTTTATGCTTCTGGCGTTTACTTCTAAGGCCCTCAGTATTCGATCTGGTGGAGCAACGACCTAGAGTGGAACCTAGGTTGCCCGGAACGTAGAAATAACCACAACTTTCATACTTGTTGCAATTATTCGTTTTATACGATGGAAAAACTGTCGTATTTATATTGTTTTTGATGCTTCTGGCGTTGACTTCTAAGGCCCTAACTATTCAATCTGTTGGAGCAACGCCCTAGGGTGTAGCCTAGGTTGCCCGGAAAGTAGAAATGACCACAACTTTCATACTGGTTGCAATTACTCGTTTTATATGATGGAAAAACTGTTGAATTTATATTGTATTTTATGCTTCGGGCGTCGACTTCTAAGGCCCTAACTATTCAACCTGTTGGGTCAACACCCTAGAGTGAAGCCTAGGTTGCTCGGAACGTAGAAATGACTTTAACTTTCACACTGGTCCCAATTATTCGTTTTATACGATGGAAAAGCTGTTGTATTTTGTATCGTATTTTATGCTTCGGGCGTTCACTTCTTAGGCCCTAACTATTCGATCTGGTGGAACAACGCCCTAGGGTGTAGCCTAGGTTGCCCGGAAAGTAGAAATGACCACAACTTTCATACTGGTTGCAATTACTCGTTTTATATGATGGAAAAACTGTTGTATTTATATTGTATTTTATGCTTCTGGCGTTCACTTCTCAGGCCCTAACTATTCGATCTGGTGGAGCAACGACCTAGGGTGAAGCCTAGGTTGCCCGGAACGTAGAAATGACCATAACTTTTACACTGGTAGCAATAATTCGTTTTATACTATGGAAAAACTGTTATATTTATATTGTATCTTATGCTTCTGGCGTTGACTTCTTAGGCCCTAACAATTCGATCTGGTGGAACAACGCCCTAGAGTGTAGCCTAGGTTGCCCGGAACGTAGAAATGGAAATAACTTTCACACCGGTAGCAATTATTCGTTTTATACGATGGAAAAACAGTTCTATTTATTTTGTAATTTATGCTTCGGCCGTTGACTTCTAAGGCCCTAACTATTCGATCTGTTGGAGCAACGCCCTAGGGTGAAGCGTAGGTTGCCGGAAAGTAGAAATGACCATAACTTTCATACTGGTTGCAATTATTCGTTTTAAACGATGGAAAAACTGTTGTATTTATATTGTATTTTATGCTTCGGGCGTTGACTTCAAAGGCCCTAACTATTCAACCTGTTGGGTCAACGCCCTAGAGTGAAGCCTAGGTTGCTCGGAATGTAGAAATGACTTTAACTTTCACACTGTTCCCAATTATTCGTTTTATACGATGGAAAAGCTGTTGTATTTTGTATCGTATTTTATGCTTCGGGCGTTTACTTCTAAGGCCCTCAGTATTCGATCTGGTGGAGCAACGACCTAGAGTGGAACCTAGGTTGCCCGGAACGTAGAAATAACCACAACTTTCATACTTGTTGCAATTATTCGTTTTATACGATGGAAAAACTGTTGTATTTATATTGTTTTTGATGCTTCTGGCGTTGACTTCTAAGGCCCTAACTAATCAATCTGTGGGAGCAACGCCCTAGGGTGTAGCCTAGGTTGCCCGGAAAGTAGAAATGACCACAACTTTCATACTGGTTGCAATTACTCGTTTTATATGATGGAAAAGCTGTTGTATTTATATTGTATTTTATGCTTCTGGCGTTCACTTCTTAGGCCCTAACTATTCGATCTGGTGGAGCAACGCCCTAGAGTGAAGCCGAGGTTGCCCGGAACGTAGAAATGACCATCACTTTCAAACTGGTTGCAATTATTCCGGTTATATGATGGAAAAACTGTTGTATTTTTATTGCATTTTATGCTTCGGGCATTGACTTCTTAGGCCCTAACTCTGCGATCTGGTGGAACAACGTCCTAGGGTGTAGCATAGGTTGCCCGGAAAGTAGAAATGACCACAACTTTCATACTGGTTGCAATTACTCGTTTTATATGATGGAAAAACTGTTGTATTTATATTGTATTTTATGCTTCTGGCGTTCACTTCTTAGGCCCTAACTATTGGATCTGGTGGAACAACGCCCTAGGGTGAAGCCTAGGTTGCCCGGAACGTAGAAATGACCATAACTTTTACACTGGTAGCAATTATTCGTTTTGTACGATGGAAAAACTGTTCTACTTATTTTGTATTTTATGCTTCGGGCGTTGACTTCTAAGGCCCTAACTGTTTGATCTGGTGGAGCAACGCCCTAGAGTAAAGCCTAGGTTGCCCGGAACGTAGAAATGACCATAACTTTCACACTGGATGCTATTATTCGTTCTATACGATGGAAAAACTGTTATATTTATATTGTATCTTATGCTTCTCACGTTGACTTCTTAGGCCCTAACAATTCGATCTGGTTGAATAACGCCCTAGAGTGAAGCCTAGGTTGCCTGGAACATACAAATGGCCATCACTTTCACACGGGTTGCAATTATTCCTGTTATAGGGTGGAAAGACTGTTGTATTTTTATTGTATTTTATGCTTCAGGCGTTGACTTTTGAGGCCGCAGCTATTCGATGTGGTCGAAGAACGCCATAGAGTGAAGCGTAGGTTGCCCGGAACGTAGAAATGACCATAACTTTCATACTGGTTGCAATTATTCGTTTTATATGATGGAAGAACTGTTGTATTTATATTGTATTTTATGCTGCTGGCGTTCTCTTCTTAGGCCCTAACTATTCGATCTGGTGGAACAACGCCCTGGGGTGAAGCCTAGATTGCCCGGAACGTACAAATGACCATCACCTTCACACGGGTTGCAATCATTCCTATTATAGGATGGAAAGACTGTTGTACTTTTATTGTATTTTATGCTTCAGGCGTTGAGTTCTGAGGCAGGAGCTATTCGATGTGGTGGAAGAACGCCATAGAGTGAAGCCTAGGTTGCCCCGAACGTAGAAATGACCATAACTTACATACTGGTGGCAATTATTCGTTTTATATGATGGAAAAACTGTGATATTTATATTGTATTTTATGCTTCTGTCGTTGACGTCTAAGGCCGTAGCCATTAGATGTGGTGGAGCAACGCACTAGAGTGACGCCTAGGTTGCCCGGAACGTAGAAATGACCATTACCTTCGCAATGTTTGCATTTATTCATTTTATACGTTGGAAAAACTGCTGTACTTATATTGTATTTTATGCTTCTGGCGTTGACCTCTTATGCCATAACTATTCCATGTGGTGGAACAACGCCCTAGGGTGAAGCCTAGGTTGCCCGGAACGTAGAAATGACCACAACTTTCGTACTGGTTGCAATTACTCGTTTTATATGATGGAAAATCTGTTGTATTTTTATTGCATTTTATGCTTCGGGCATTGACTTCTTAGGCCCTAACTATTCGATCTGGTGGAACAACGTCCTAGGGTGTAGCATAGGTTGCCCGGAAAGTAGAAATGACCACAACTTTCATACTGGTTGCAATTACTCGTTTTATATGATGGAAAAACTGTTGTATTTATATTGTATTTTATGCTTCTGGCGTTCACTTCTTAGGCCCTAACTATTGGATCTGGTGGAACAACGCCCTAGGGTGAAGCCTAGGTTGCCCGGAACGTAGAAATGACCATAACTTTTACACTGGTAGCAATTATTCGTTTTATACGATGGAAAAACTGTTCTACTTATTTTGTATTTTATGCTTCGGGCGTTGACTTCTAAGGCCCTAACTGTTTGATCTGGTGGAGCAACGCCCTAGAGTAAAGCCTAGGTTGCCCGGAACGTAGAAATGACCATAACTTTCACACTGGATGCTATTATTCGTTCTATACGATGGAAAAACTGTTATATTTATATTGTATCTTATGCTTCTCACGTTGACTTCTTAGGCCCTAACAATTCGATCTGGTTGAATAACGCCCTAGAGTGAAGCCTAGGTTGCCTGGAACGTACAAATGGCCATCACTTTCACACGGGTTGCAATTATTCCTGTTATAGGATGGAAAGACTGTTGTATTTTTATTGTATTTTATGCTTCAGGCGTTGACTTTTGAGGCCGCAGCTATTCGATGTGGTCGAAGAACGCCATAGAGTGAAGCGTAGGTTGCCCGGAACGTAGAAATGACCATAACTTTCATACTGGTTGCAATTATTCGTTTTATATGATGGAAGAACTGTTGTATTTATATTGTATTTTATGCTGCTGGCGTTCTCTTCTTAGGCCCTAACTATTCGATCTGGTGGAACAACGCCCTGGGGTGAAGCCTAGATTGCCCGGAACGTACAAATGACCATCACCTTCACACGGGTTGCAATCATTCCTATTATAGGATGGAAAGACTGTTGTACTTTTATTGTATTTTATGCTTCAGGCGTTGAGTTCTGAGGCAGGAGCTATTCGATGTGGTGGAAGAACGCCATAGAGTGAAGCCTAGGTTGCCCCGAACGTAGAAATGACCATAACTTACATACTGGTGGCAATTATTCGTTTTATATGATGGAAAAACTGTGATATTTATATTGTATTTTATGCTTCTGTCGTTGACGTCTAAGGCCGTAGCCATTAGATGTGGTGGAGCAACGCACTAGAGTGACGCCTAGGTTGCCCGGAACGTAGAAATGACCATTACCTTCGCAATGTTTGCATTTATTCATTTTATACGTTGGAAAAACTGCTGTACTTATATTGTATTTTATGCTTTTGGCGTTGACCTCTTATGCCATAACTATTCCATGTGGTGGAACAACGCCCTAGGGTGAAGCCTAGGTTGCCCGGAACGTAGAAATGACCACAACTTTCGTAATGGTTGCAATTACTCGTTTTATATGATGGAAAAACTGTTGTATTTATATTGTATTTTATGCTTCTGGCGTTCACTTCTTAGGCCCTAACTATTCGATCTGGTGGAGCAACGCCCTAGAGTGAAGCCGAGGTTGCCCGGAACGTAGAAATGGAAATAACTTTCACACCGGTAGCAATTATTCGTTTTATACGATGGAAAAACAGTTCTATTTATTTTGTAATTTATGCTTCGGCCGTTGACTTCTAAGGCCCTAACTATTCGATCTGTTGGAGCAACGCCCTAGGGTGAAGCCTAGGTTGCCGGAAAGTAGAAATGACCATAACTTTCATACTGGTTGCAATTATTCGTTTTAAACGATGGAAAAATTGTTGTATTTATATTGTATTTTATGCTTCGGGCGTTGACTTCTAAGGCCCTAACTATTCAACCTGTTGGGTCAACGCCCTAGAGTGAAGCCTAGGTTGCTCGGAATGTAGAAATGACTTTAACTTTCACACTGGTCCCAATTACTCGTTTTATACGATGGAAAAGCTGTTGTATTTTGTATCGTATTTTATGCTTCGGGCGTTTACTTCTAAGGCCCTCAGTATTCGATCTGGTGGAGCAACGACCTAGAGTGGAACCTAGGTTGCCCGGAACGTAGAAATAACCACAACTTTCATACTTGTTGCAATTATTCGTTTTATACGATGGAAAAACTGTTGTATTTATATTGTTTTTGATGCTTCTGGCGTTGACTTCTAAGGCCCTAACTATTCAATCTGTTGGAGCAACGCCCTAGGGTGTAGCCTAGGTTGCCCGGAAAGTAGACATGACCACAACTTTCATACTGGTTGCAATTACTCGTTTTATATGATGGAAAAACTGTTGTATTTATATTGTATTTTATGCTTCTGGCGTTTACTTCTAAGGCCCTCAGTATTCGATCTGGTGGAGCAACGACCTAGAGTGGAACCTAGGTTGCCCGGAACGTAGAAATAACCACAACTTTCATACTTGTTGCAATTATTCGTTTTATACGAAGGAAAAACTGTCGTATTTATATTGTTTTTGATGCTTCTGGCGTTGACTTCTAAGGCCCTAACTATTCAATCTGTTGGAGCAACGCCCTAGGGTGTAGCCTAGGTTGCCCGGAAAGTAGAAATGACCACAACTTTCATACTGGTTGCAATTACTCGTTTTATATGATGGAAAAACTGTTGTATTTATATTGTATTTTATGCTTCTGGCGTTCACTTCTTAGGCCCTAACTATTCGATCTGGTGGAGCAACGCCCTAGAGTGAAGCCGAGGTTGCCCGGAACGTAGAAATGACAATCACTTTCAAACTGGTTGCAATTATTCCGGTTATATGATGGAAAAACTGTTGTATTTTTATTGCATTTTATGCTTCGGGCATTGACTTCTTAGGCCCTAACTATTCGATCTGGTGGAACAACGTCCTAGGGTGTAGCATAGGTTGCCCGGAAAGTAGAAATGACCACAACTTTCATACTGGTTGCAATTACTCGTTTTATATGATGGAAAAACTGTTGTATTTATATTGTATTTTATGCTTCTGGCGTTCACTTCTTAGGCCCTAACTATTGGATCTGGTGGAACAACGCCCTAGGGTGAAGCCTAGGTTGCCCGGAACGTAGAAATGACCATAACTTTTACACTGGTAGCAATTATTCGTTTTATACGATGGAAAAACTGTTCTACTTATTTTGTATTTTATGCTTCGGGCGTTGACTTCTAAGGCCCTAACTGTTTGATCTGGTGGAGCAACGCCCTAGAGTAAAGCCTAGGTTGCCCGGAACGTAGAAATGACCATAACTTTCACACTGGATGCTATTATTCGTTCTATACGATGGAAAAACTGTTATATTTATATTGTATCTTATGCTTCTCACGTTGACTTCTTAGGCCCTAACAATTCGATCTGGTTGAATAACGCCCTAGAGTGAAGCCTAGGTTGCCTGGAACGTACAAATGGCCATCACTTTCACACGGGTTGCAATTATTCCTGTTATAGGGTGGAAAGACTGTTGTATTTTTATTGTATTTTATGCTTCAGGCGTTGACTTTTGAGGCCGCAGCTATTCGATGTGGTCGAAGAACGCCATAGAGTGAAGCGTAGGTTGCCCGGAACGTAGAAATGACCATAACTTTCATACTGGTTGCAATTATTCGTTTTATATGATGGAAGAACTGTTGTATTTATATTGTATTTTATGCTGCTGGCGTTCTCTTCTTAGGCCCTAACTATTCGATCTGGTGGAACAACGCCCTGGGGTGAAGCCTAGATTGCCCGGAACGTACAAATGACCATCACCTTCACACGGGTTGCAATCATTCCTATTATAGGATGGAAAGACTGTTGTACTTTTATTGTATTTTATGCTTCAGGCGTTGAGTTCTGAGGCAGGAGCTATTCGATGTGGTGGAAGAACGCCATAGAGTGAAGCCTAGGTTGCCCCGAACGTAGAAATGACCATAACTTACATACTGGTGGCAATTATTCGTTTTATATGATGGAAAAACTGTGTATTTATATTGTATTTTATGCTTCTGTCGTTGACGTCTAAGGCCGTAGCCATTAGATGTGGTGGAGCAACGCACTAGAGTGACGCCTAGGTTGCCCGGAAAGTAGAAATGACCACAACTTTCATACTGGTTGCAATTACTCGTTTTATATGATGGAAAAACTGTTGTATTTATATTGTATTTTATGCTTCTGGCGTTCACTTCTCAGGCCCTAACTATTCGATCTGGTGGAGCAACGACCTAGGGTGAAGCCTAGGTTGCCCGGAACGTAGAAATGACCATAACTTTTACACTGGTAGCAATAATTCGTTTTATACTATGGAAAAACTGTTATATTTATATTGTATCTTATGCTTCTGGCGTTGACTTCTTAGGCCCTAACAATTCGATCTGGTGGAACAACGCCCTAGAGTGTAGCCTAGGTTGCCCGGAACGTAGAAATGGAAATAACTTTCACACCGGTAGCAATTATTCGTTTTATACGATGGAAAAACAGTTCTATTTATTTTGTAATTTATGCTTCGGCCGTTGACTTCTAAGGCCCTAACTATTCGATCTGTTGGAGCAACGCCCTAGGGTGAAGCGTAGGTTGCCGGAAAGTAGAAATGACCATAACTTTCATACTGGTTGCAATTATTCGTTTTAAACGATGGAAAAACTGTTGTATTTATATTGTATTTTATGCTTCGGGCGTTGACTTCAAAGGCCCTAACTATTCAACCTGTTGGGTCAACGCCCTAGAGTGAAGCCTAGGTTGCTCGGAATGTAGAAATGACTTTAACTTTCACACTGTTCCCAATTATTCGTTTTATACGATGGAAAAGCTGTTGTATTTTGTATCGTATTTTATGCTTCGGGCGTTTACTTCTAAGGCCCTCAGTATTCGATCTGGTGGAGCAACGACCTAGAGTGGAACCTAGGTTGCCCGGAACGTAGAAATAACCACAACTTTCATACTTGTTGCAATTATTCGTTTTATACGATGGAAAAACTGTTGTATTTATATTGTTTTTGATGCTTCTGGCGTTGACTTCTAAGGCCCTAACTAATCAATCTGTGGGAGCAACGCCCTAGGGTGTAGCCTAGGTTGCCCGGAAAGTAGAAATGACCACAACTTTCATACTGGTTGCAATTACTCGTTTTATATGATGGAAAAACTGTTGTATTTATATTGTATTTTATGCTTCTGGCGTTCACTTCTTAGGCCCTAACTATTCGATCTGGTGGAGCAACGCCCTAGAGTGAAGCCGAGGTTGCCCGGAACGTAGAAATGACCATCACTTTCAAACTGGTTGCAATTATTCCGGTTATATGATGGAAAAACTGTTGTATTTTTATTGCATTTTATGCTTCGGGCATTGACTTCTTAGGCCCTAACTCTGCGATCTGGTGGAACAACGTCCTAGGGTGTAGCATAGGTTGCCCGGAAAGTAGAAATGACCACAACTTTCATACTGGTTGCAATTACTCGTTTTATATGATGGAAAAACTGTTGTATTTATATTGTATTTTATGCTTCTGGCGTTCACTTCTTAGGCCCTAACTATTGGATCTGGTGGAACAACGCCCTAGGGTGAAGCCTAGGTTGCCCGGAACGTAGAAATGACCATAACTTTTACACTGGTAGCAATTATTCGTTTTGTACGATGGAAAAACTGTTCTACTTATTTTGTATTTTATGCTTCGGGCGTTGACTTCTAAGGCCCTAACTGTTTGATCTGGTGGAGCAACGCCCTAGAGTAAAGCCTAGGTTGCCCGGAACGTAGAAATGACCATAACTTTCACACTGGATGCTATTATTCGTTCTATACGATGGAAAAACTGTTATATTTATATTGTATCTTATGCTTCTCACGTTGACTTCTTAGGCCCTAACAATTCGATCTGGTTGAATAACGCCCTAGAGTGAAGCCTAGGTTGCCTGGAACGTACAAATGGCCATCACTTTCACACGGGTTGCAATTATTCCTGTTATAGGATGGAAAGACTGTTGTATTTTTATTGTATTTTATGCTTCAGGCGTTGACTTTTGAGGCCGCAGCTATTCGATGTGGTCGAAGAACGCCATAGAGTGAAGCGTAGGTTGCCCGGAACGTAGAAATGACCATAACTTTCATACTGGTTGCAATTATTCGTTTTATATGATGGAAGAACTGTTGTATTTATATTGTATTTTATGCTGCTGGCGTTCTCTTCTTAGGCCCTAACTATTCGATCTGGTGGAACAACGCCCTGGGGTGAAGCCTAGATTGCCCGGAACGTACAAATGACCATCACCTTCACACGGGTTGCAATCATTCCTATTATAGGATGGAAAGACTGTTGTACTTTTATTGTATTTTATGCTTCAGGCGTTGAGTTCTGAGGCAGGAGCTATTCGATGTGGTGGAAGAACGCCATAGAGTGAAGCCTAGGTTGCCCCGAACGTAGAAATGACCATAACTTACATACTGGTGGCAATTATTCGTTTTATATGATGGAAAAACTGTGATATTTATATTGTATTTTATGCTTCTGTCGTTGACGTCTAAGGCCGTAGCCATTAGATGTGGTGGAGCAACGCACTAGAGTGACGCCTAGGTTGCCCGGAACGTAGAAATGACCATTACCTTCGCAATGTTTGCATTTATTCATTTTATACGTTGGAAAAACTGCTGTACTTATATTGTATTTTATGCTTCTGGCGTTGACCTCTTATGCCATAACTATTCCATGTGGTGGAACAACGCCCTAGGGTGAAGCCTAGGTTGCCCGGAACGTAGAAATGACCACAACTTTCGTAATGGTTGCAATTACTCGTTTTATATGATGGAAAAACTGTTGTATTTATATTGTATTTTATGCTTCTGGCGTTCACTTCTTAGGCCCTAACTATTCGATCTGGTGGAGCAACGCCCTAGAGTGAAGCCGAGGTTGCCCGGAACGTAGAAATGACCATCACTTTCAAACTGGTTGCAATTATTCGTTTTATACGATGGAAAAACTGTCGTATTTATATTGTTTTTGATGCTTCTGGCGTTGACTTCTAAGGCCCTAACTATTCAATCTGTTGGAGCAACGCCCTAGGGTGTAGCCTAGGTTGCCCAGAAAGTAGAAATGACCACAACTTTCATACTGGTTGCAATTATTCGTTTTATACGATGGAAAAACTGTTGTATTTATATTGTTTTTGATGCTTCTGGCGTTGACTTCTAAGGCCCTAACTATTCAATCTGTTGGAGCAACGCCCTAGGGTGTAGCCTAGGTTGCCCGGAAAGTAGAAATGACCACAACTTTCATACTGGTTGCAATTACTCGTTTTATATGATGGAAAAACTGTTGTATTTATATTGTATTTTATGCTTCTGGCGTTTACTTCTAAGGCCCTCAGTATTCGATCTGGTGGAGCAACGACCTAGAGTGGAACCTAGGTTGCCCGGAACGTAGAAATAACCACAACTTTCATACTTGTTGAAATTATTCGTTTTATACGATGGAAAAACTGTCGTATTTATATTGTTTTTGATGCTTCTGGCGTTGACTTCTAAGGCCCTAACTATTCAATCTGTTGGAGCAACGCCCTAGGGTGTAGCCTAGGTTGCCCGGAAAGTAGAAATGACCACAACTTTCATACTGGTTGCAATTACTCGTTTTATATGATGGAAAAACTGTTGTATTTATATTGTATTTTATGCTTCTGGCGTTCACTTCTTAGGCCCTAACTATTCGATCTGGTGGAGCAACGCCCTAGAGTGAAGCCGAGGTTGCCCGGAACGTAGAAATGACCATCACTTTCAAACTGGTTGCAATTATTCCGGTTATATGATGGAAAAACTGTTGTATTTTTATTGCATTTTATGCTTCGGGCATTGACTTCTTAGGCCCTAACTATTCGATCTGGTGGAACAACGTCCTAGGGTGTAGCATAGGTTGCCCGGAAAGTAGAAATGACCACAACTTTCATACTGGTTGCAATTACTCGTTTTATATGATGGAAAAACTGTTGTATTTATATTGTATTTTATGCTTCTGGCGTTCACTTCTTAGGCCCTAACTATTGGATCTGGTGGAACAACGCCCTAGGGTGAAGCCTAGGTTGCCCGGAACGTAGAAATGACCATAACTTTTACACTGGTAGCAATTATTCGTTTTATACGATGGAAAAACTGTTCTACTTATTTTGTATTTTATGCTTCGGGCGTTGACTTCTAAGGCCCTAACTGTTTGATCTGGTGGAGCAACGCCCTAGAGTAAAGCCTAGGTTGCTCGGAATGTAGAAATGACTTTAACTTTCACACTGGTCCCAATTACTCGTTTTATACGTTGGAAAAGCTGTTGTATTTTGTATCGTATTTTATGCTTCGGGCGTTTACTTCTGAGGCCCTCAGTATTCGATCTGGTGGAGCAACGACCTAGAGTGGAACCTAGGTTGCCCGGAACGTAGAAATAACCACAACTTTCACACTTGTTGCAATTATTCGTTTTATACGATGGAAAAACTGTTGTATTTATATTGTTTTTGATGCTTCTGGCGTTGACTTCTAAGGCCCTAACTATTCAATCTGTTGGAGCAACGCCCTAGGGTGTAGCCTAGGTTGCCCGGAAAGTAGAAATGACCACAACTTTCATACTGGTTGCAATTACTCGTTTTATATGATGGAAAAACTGTTGTATTTATATTGTATTTTATGCTTCTGGCGTTTACTTCTAAGGCCCTCAGTATTCGATCTGGTGGAGCAACGACCTAGAGTGGAACCTAGGTTGCCCGGAACGTAGAAATAACCACAACTTTCATACTTGTTGCAATTATTCGTTTTATACGATGGAAAAACTGTCGTATTTATATTGTTTTTGATGCTTCTGGCGTTGACTTCTAAGGCCCTAACTATTCAATCTGTTGGAGCAACGCCCTAGGGTGTAGCCTAGGTTGCCCGGAAAGTAGAAATGACCACAACTTTCATACTGGTTGCAATTACTCGTTTTATATGATGGAAAAACTGTTGAATTTATATTGTATTTTATGCTTCGGGCGTCGACTTCTAAGGCCCTAACTATTCAACCTGTTGGGTCAACACCCTAGAGTGAAGCCTAGGTTGCTCGGAACGTAGAAATGACTTTAACTTTCACACTGGTCCCAATTATTCGTTTTATACGATGGAAAAGCTGTTGTATTTTGTATCGTATTTTATGCTTCGGGCGTTCACTTCTTAGGCCCTAACTATTCGATCTGGTGGAACAACGCCCTAGGGTGTAGCCTAGGTTGCCCGGAAAGTAGAAATGACCACAACTTTCATACTGGTTGCAATTACTCGTTTTATATGATGGAAAAACTGTTGTATTTATATTGTATTTTATGCTTCTGGCGTTCACTTCTCAGGCCCTAACTATTCGATCTGGTGGAGCAACGACCTAGGGTGAAGCCTAGGTTGCCCGGAACGTAGAAATGACCATAACTTTTACACCGGTAGCAATAATTCGTTTTATACTATGGAAAAACTGTTATATTTATATTGTATCTTATGCTTCTGGCGTTGACTTCTTAGGCCCTAACAATTCGATCTGGTGGAACAACGCCCTAGAGTGTAGCCTAGGTTGCCCGGAACGTAGAAATGGAAATAACTTTCACACCGGTAGCAATTATTCGTTTTATACGATGGAAAAACAGTTCTATTTATGTTGTAATTTATGCTTCGGCCGTTGACTTCTAAGGCCCTAACTATTCGATCTGTTGGAGCAACGCCCTAGGGTGAAGCGTAGGTTGCCGGAAAGTAGAAATGACCATAACTTTCATACTGGTTGCAATTATTCGTTTTAAACGATGGAAAAACTGTTGTATTTATATTGTATTTTATGCTTCGGGCGTTGACTTCAAAGGCCCTAACTATTCAACCTGTTGGGTCAACGCCCTAGAGTGAAGCCTAGGTTGCTCGGAATGTAGAAATGACTTTAACTTTCACACTGTTCCCAATTATTCGTTTTATACGATGGAAAAGCTGTTGTATTTTGTATCGTATTTTATGCTTCGGGCGTTTACTTCTAAGGCCCTCAGTATTCGATCTGGTGGAGCAACGACCTAGAGTGGAACCTAGGTTGCCCGGAACGTAGAAATAACCACAACTTTCATACTTGTTGCAATTATTCGTTTTATACGATGGAAAAACTGTTGTATTTATATTGTTTTTGATGCTTCTGGCGTTGACTTCTAAGGCCCTAACTATTCAATCTGTTGGAGCAACGCCCTAGGGTGTAGCCTAGGTTGCCCGGAAAGTAGAAATGACCACAACTTTCATACTGGTTGCAATTACTCGTTTTATATGATGGAAAAACTGTTGTATTTATATTGTATTTTATGCTTCTGGCGTTTACTTCTAAGGCCCTCAGTATTCGATCTGGTGGAGCAACGACCTAGAGTGGAACCTAGGTTGCCCGGAACGTAGAAATAACCACAACTTTCATACTTGTTGAAATTATTCGTTTTATACGATGGAAAAACTGTCGTATTTATATTGTTTTTGATGCTTCTGGCGTTGACTTCTAAGGCCCTAACTATTCAATCTGTTGGAGCAACGCCCTAGGGTGTAGCCTAGGTTGCCCGGAAAGTAGAAATGACCACAACTTTCATACTGGTTGCAATTACTCGTTTTATATGATGGAAAAACTGTTGTATTTATATTGTATTTTATGCTTCTGGCGTTCACTTCTTAGGCCCTAACTATTCGATCTGGTGGAGCAACGCCCTAGAGTGAAGCCGAGGTTGCCCGGAACGTAGAAATGACCATCACTTTCAAACTGGTTGCAATTATTCCGGTTATATGATGGAAAAACTGTTGTATTTTTATTGCATTTTATGCTTCGGGCATTGACTTCTTAGGCCCTAACTATTCGATCTGGTGGAACAACGTCCTAGGGTGTAGCATACGTTGCCCGGAAAGTAGAAATGACCACAACTTTCATACTGGTTGCAATTACTCGTTTTATATGATGGAAAAACTGTTGTATTTATATTGTATTTTATGCTTCTGGCGTTCACTTCTTAGGCCCTAACTATTGGATCTGGTGGAACAACGCCCTAGGGTGAAGCCTAGGTTGCCCGGAACGTAGAAATGACCATAACTTTTACACTGGTAGCAATTATTCGTTTTATACGATGGAAAAACTGTTCTACTTATTTTGTATTTTATGCTTCGGGCGTTGACTTCTAAGGCCCTAACTGTTTGATCTGGTGGAGCAACGCCCTAGAGTAAAGCCTAGGTTGCTCGGAATGTAGAAATGACTTTAACTTTCACACTGGTCCCAATTACTCGTTTTATACGTTGGAAAAGCTGTTGTATTTTGTATCGTATTTTATGCTTCGGGCGTTTACTTCTGAGGCCCTCAGTATTCGATCTGGTGGAGCAACGACCTAGAGTGGAACCTAGGTTGCCCGGAACGTAGAAATAACCACAACTTTCACACTTGTTGCAATTATTCGTTTTATACGATGGAAAAACTGTTGTATTTATATTGTTTTTGATGCTTCTGGCGTTGACTTCTAAGGCCCTAACTATTCAATCTGTTGGAGCAACGCCCTAGGGTGTAGCCTAGGTTGCCCGGAAAGTAGAAATGACCACAACTTTCATACTGGTTGCAATTACTCGTTTTATATGATGGAAAAACTGTTGTATTTATATTGTATTTTATGCTTCTGGCGTTTACTTCTAAGGCCCTCAGTATTCGATCTGGTGGAGCAACGACCTAGAGTGGAACCTAGGTTGCCCGGAACGTAGAAATAACCACAACTTTCATACTTGTTGCAATTATTCGTTTTATACGATGGAAAAACTGTCGTATTTATATTGTTTTTGATGCTTCTGGCGTTGACTTCTAAGGCCCTAACTATTCAATCTGTTGGAGCAACGCCCTAGGGTGTAGCCTAGGTTGCCCGGAAAGTAGAAATGACCACAACTTTCATACTGGTTGCAATTACTCGTTTTATATGATGGAAAAACTGTTGAATTTATATTGTATTTTATGCTTCGGGCGTCGACTTCTAAGGCCCTAACTATTCAACCTGTTGGGTCAACACCCTAGAGTGAAGCCTAGGTTGCTCGGAACGTAGAAATGACTTTAACTTTCACACTGGTCCCAATTATTCGTTTTATACGATGGAAAAGCTGTTGTATTTTGTATCGTATTTTATGCTTCGGGCGTTCACTTCTTAGGCCCTAACTATTCGATCTGGTGGAACAACGCCCTAGGGTGTAGCCTAGGTTGCCCGGAAAGTAGAAATGACCACAACTTTCATACTGGTTGCAATTACTCGTTTTATATGATGGAAAAACTGTTGTATTTATATTGTATTTTATGCTTCTGGCGTTCACTTCTCAGGCCCTAACTATTCGATCTGGTGGAGCAACGACCTAGGGTGAAGCCTAGGTTGCCCGGAACGTAGAAATGACCATAACTTTTACACTGGTAGCAATAATTCGTTTTATACTATGGAAAAACTGTTATATTTATATTGTATCTTATGCTTCTGGCGTTGACTTCTTAGGCCCTAACAATTCGATCTGGTGGAACAACGCCCTAGAGTGTAGCCTAGGTTGCCCGGAACGTAGAAATGGAAATAACTTTCACACCGGTAGCAATTATTCGTTTTATACGATGGAAAAACAGTTCTATTTATGTTGTAATTTATGCTTCGGCCGTTGACTTCTAAGGCCCTAACTATTCGATCTGTTGGAGCAACGCCCTAGGGTGAAGCGTAGGTTGCCGGAAAGTAGAAATGACCATAACTTTCATACTGGTTGCAATTATTCGTTTTAAACGATGGAAAAACTGTTGTATTTATATTGTATTTTATGCTTCGGGCGTTGACTTCAAAGGCCCTAACTATTCAACCTGTTGGGTCAACGCCCTAGAGTGAAGCCTAGGTTGCTCGGAATGTAGAAATGACTTTAACTTTCACACTGTTCCCAATTATTCGTTTTATACGATGGAAAAGCTGTTGTATTTTGTATCGTATTTTATGCTTCGGGCGTTTACTTCTAAGGCCCTCAGTATTCGATCTGGTGGAGCAACGACCTAGAGTGGAACCTAGGTTGCCCGGAACGTAGAAATAACCACAACTTTCATACTTGTTGCAATTATTCGTTTTATACGATGGAAAAACTGTTGTATTTATATTGTTTTTGATGCTTCTGGCGTTGACTTCTAAGGCCCTAACTAATCAATCTGTGGGAGCAACGCCCTAGGGTGTAGCCTAGGTTGCCCGGAAAGTAGAAATGACCACAACTTTCATACTGGTTGCAATTACTCGTTTTATATGATGGAAAAGCTGTTGTATTTATATTGTATTTTATGCTTCTGGCGTTCACTTCTTAGGCCCTAACTATTCGATCTGGTGGAGCAACGCCCTAGAGTGAAGCCGAGGTTGCCCGGAACGTAGAAATGACCAACACTTTCAAACTGGTTGCAATTATTCCGGTTATATGATGGAAAAACTGCTGTATTTTTATTGCATTTTATGCTTCGGGCATTGACTTCTTAGGCCCTAACTCTGCGATCTGGTGGAACAACGTCCTAGGGTGTACCATAGGTTGCCCGGAAAGTAGAAATGACCACAACTTTCATACTGGTTGCAATTACTCGTTTTATATGATGGAAAAACTGTTGTATTTATATTGTATTTTATGCTTCTGGCGTTCACTTCTTAGGCCCTAACTATTGGATCTGGTGGAACAACGCCCTAGGGTGAAGCCTAGGTTGCCCGGAACGTAGAAATGACCATAACTTTTACACTGGTAGCAATTATTCGTTTTGTACGATGGAAAAACTGTTCTACTTATTTTGTATTTTATGCTTCGGGCGTTGACTTCTAAGGCCCTAACTGTTTGATCTGGTGGAGCAACGCCCTAGAGTAAAGCCTAGGTTGCCCGGAACGTAGAAATGACCATAACTTTCACACTGGATGCTATTATTCGTTCTATACGATGGAAAAACTGTTATATTTATATTGTATCTTATGCTTCTCACGTTGACTTCTTAGGCCCTAACAATTCGATCTGGTTGAATAACGCCCTAGAGTGAAGCCTAGGTTGCCTGGAACGTACAAATGGCCATCACTTTCACACGGGTTGCAATTATTCCTGTTATAGGGTGGAAAGACTGTTGTATTTTTATTGTATTTTATGCTTCAGGCGTTGACTTTTGAGGCCGCAGCTATTCGATGTGGTCGAAGAACGCCATAGAGTGACGCCTAGGTTGCCCGGAACGTAGAAATGACCACAACTTTCATACTGGTTGCAATTACTCGTTTTATATGATGGAAAAGCTGTTGTATTTATATTGTATTTTATGCTTCTGGCGTTCACTTCTTAGGCCCTAACTATTCGATCTGGTGGAGCAACGCCCTAGAGTGAAGCCGAGGTTGCCCGGAACGTAGAAATGACCATCACTTTCAAACTGGTTGCAATTATTCCGGTTATATGATGGAAAAACTGTTGTATTTTTATTGCATTTTATGCTTCGGGCATTGACTTCTTAGGCCCTAACTCTGCGATCTGGTGGAACAACGTCCTAGGGTGTACCATAGGTTGCCCGGAAAGTAGAAATGACCACAACTTTCATACTGGTTGCAATTACTCGTTTTATATGATGGAAAAACTGTTGTATTTATATTGTATTTTATGCTTCTGGCGTTCACTTCTTAGGCCCTAACTATTGGATCTGGTGGAACAACGCCCTAGGGTGAAGCCTAGGTTGCCCGGAACGTAGAAATGACCATAACTTTTACACTGGTAGCAATTATTCGTTTTGTACGATGGAAAAACTGTTCTACTTATTTTGTATTTTATGCTTCGGGCGTTGACTTCTAAGGCCCTAACTGTTTGATCTGGTGGAGCAACGCCCTAGAGTAAAGCCTAGGTTGCCCGGAACGTAGAAATGACCATAACTTTCACACTGGATGCTATTATTCGTTCTATACGATGGAAAAACTGTTATATTTATATTGTATCTTATGCTTCTCACGTTGACTTCTTAGGCCCTAACAATTCGATCTGGTTGAATAACGCCCTAGAGTGAAGCCTAGGTTGCCTGGAACGTACAAATGGCCATCACTTTCACACGGGTTGCAATTATTCCTGTTATAGGGTGGAAAGACTGTTGTATTTTTATTGTATTTTATGCTTCAGGCGTTGACTTTTGAGGCCGCAGCTATTCGATGTGGTCGAAGAACGCCATAGAGTGAAGCGTAGGTTGCCCGGAACGTAGAAATGACCATAACTTTCATACTGGTTGCAATTATTCGTTTTATATGATGGAAGAACTGTTGTATTTATATTGTATTTTATGCTGCTGGCGTTCTCTTCTTAGGCCCTAACTATTCGATCTGGTGGAACAACGCCCTGGGGTGAAGCCTAGATTGCCCGGAACGTACAAATGACCATCACCTTCACACGGGTTGCAATCATTCCTATTATAGGATGGAAAGACTGTTGTACTTTTATTGTATTTTATGCTTCAGGCGTTGAGTTCTGAGGCAGGAGCTATTCGATGTGGTGGAAGAACGCCATAGAGTGAAGCCTAGGTTGCCCCGAACGTAGAAATGACCATAACTTACATACTGGTGGCAATTATTCGTTTTATATGATGGAAAAACTGTGATATTTATATTGTATTTTATGCTTCTGTCGTTGACGTCTAAGGCCGTAGCCATTAAATGTGGTGGAGCAACGCACTAGAGTGACGCCTAGGTTGCCCGGAACGTAGAAATAACCACAACTTTCATACTTGTTGCAATTATTCGTTTTATACGATGGAAAAACTGTCGTATTTATATTGTTTTTGATGCTTCTGGCGTTGACTTCTAAGGCCCTAACTATTCAATCTGTTGGAGCAACGCCCTAGGGTGAAGCCTAGGTTGCCCGGAACGTAGAAATGACCACAACTTTCGTACTGGTTGCAATTACTCGTTTTATATGATGGAAAAACTGTTGTATTTATATTGTATTTTATGCTTCTGGCGTTCACTTCTTAGGCCCTAACTATTCGATCTGGTGGAGCAACGCCCTAGAGTGAAGCCGAGGTTGCCCGGAACGTAGAAATGGAAATAACTTTCACACCGGTAGCAATTATTCGTTTTATACGATGGAAAAACAGTTCTATTTATTTTGTAATTTATGCTTCGGCCGTTGACTTCTAAGGCCCTAACTATTCGATCTGTTGGAGCAACGCCCTAGGGTGAAGCCTAGGTTGCCGGAAAGTAGAAATGACCATAACTTTCATACTGGTTGCAATTATTCGTTTTAAACGATGGAAAAACTGTTGTATTTATATTGTATTTTATGCTTCGGGCGTTGACTTCTAAGGCCCTAACTATTCAACCTGTTGGGTCAACGCCCTAGAGTGAAGCCTAGGTTGCTCGGAATGTAGAAATGACTTTAACTTTCACACTGGTCCCAATTACTCGTTTTATACGTTGGAAAAGCTGTTGTATTTTGTATCGTATTTTATGCTTCGGGCGTTTACTTCTAAGGCCCTCAGCATTCGATCTGGTGGAGCAACGACCTAGAGTGGAACCTAGGTTGCCCGGAACGTAGAAATAACCACAACTTTCATACTTGTTGCAATTATTCGTTTTATACGATGGAAAAACTGTTGTATTTATATTGTTTTTGATGCTTCTGGCGTTGACTTCTAAGGCCCTAACTATTCAATCTGTTGGAGCAACGCCCTAGGGTGTAGCCTAGGTTGCCCGGAAAGTAGAAATGACCACAACTTTCATACTGGTTGCAATTACTCGTTTTATATGATGGAAAAACTGTTGTATTTATATTGTATTTTATGCTTCTGGCGTTCACTTCTTAGGCCCTAACTATTCGATCTGGTGGAGCAACGCCCTAGAGTGAAGCCGAGGTTGCCCGGAACGTAGAAATGACCATCACTTTCAAACTGGTTGCAATTATTCCGGTTATATGATGGAAAAACTGTTGTATTTTTATTGCATTTTATGCATCGGGCATTGACTTCTTAGGCCCTAACTATTCGATCTGGTGGAACAACGTCCTAGGGTGTAGCCTAGGTTGCCGGAAAGTAGAAATGACCACAACTTTCATACTGGTTGCAATTACTCGTTTTATATGATGGAAAAACTGTTGTATTTATATTGTATTTTATGCTTCTGGCGTTCACTTCTTAGGCCCTAACTATTCGATCTGGTGGAACAACGCCCTAGGGTGAAGCCTAGGTTGCCCGGAACGTAGAAATGACCATAACTTTCATACTGGTTGCAATTATTCGTTTTATACGATGGAAAAACTGTTGTATTTATATTGTATTTTATGCTTCGGGCGTCGACTTCTAAGGCCCTAACTATTCAACCTGTTGGGTCAACGCCCTAGAGTGAAGCCTAGGTTGCTCGGAATGTAGAAATGACTTTAACTTTCACACTGGTCCCAATTATTCGTTTTATACGATGGAAAAGCTGTTGTATTTTGTATCGTATTTTATGCTTCGGGCGTTTACTTCTAAGGCCCTCAGTATTCCATCTGGTGGAGCAACGACATAGAGTGGAACCTAGATTGCCCGGAACGTAGAAATAACCACAACTTTCATACTTGTTGCAATTATTCGTTTTATACGATGGAAAAACTGTTGTATTTATATTGTATTTTATGCTTCTGGCGTTCACTTCCTAGGCCCTAACTATTCGATCTGGTGGAGCAACGCCCTAGAGTGAAGCCGAGGTTGCCCGGAACGTAGAAATGACCACCACTTTCAAACTGGTTGCAATTATTCCGGTTATATGATGGAAAAACTGTTGTATTTTTATTGCATTTTATGCTTCGGGCATTGACTTCTTAGGCCCTAACTATTCGATCTGGTGGAACAACGCCCTAGGGTGTAGCCTAGGTTGCCCGGAAAGTAGAAATGACCACAATTTTCATACTGGTTGCAATTACTCGTTTTATATGATGGAAAAACTGTTGTATTTATATTGTATTTTATGCTTCTGGCGTTCACTTCTCAGGCCCTAACTATTCGATCTGGTGGAGCAACGACCTAGGGTGAAGCCTAGGTTGCCCGGAACGTAGAAATGACCATAACTTTTACACTGGCAGCAATAATTCGTTTTATACTATGGAAAAACTGTTATATTTATATTGTATCTTATGCTTCTGGCGTTGACTTCTTAGGCCCTAACAATTCGATCTGGTGGAACAACGCCCTAGAGTGTAGCCTAGGTTGCCCGGAACGTAGAAATGGAAATAACTTTCACACCGGTAGCAATTATTCGTTTTATACGATGGAAAAACAGTTCTATTTATTTTGTAATTTATGCTTCGGCCGTTGACTTCTAAGGCCCTAACTATTCGATCTGTTGGAGCAACGCCCTAGGGTGAAGCGTAGGTTGCCGGAAAGTAGAAATGACCATAACTTTCATACTGGTTGCAATTATTCGTTTTAAACGATGGAAAAACTGTTGTATTTATATTGTATTTTATGCTTCGGGCGTTGACTTCAAAGGCCCTAACTATTCAACCTGTTGGGTCAACGCCCTAGAGTGAAGCCTAGGTTGCTCGGAATGTAGAAATGACTTTAACTTTCACACTGTTCCCAATTATTCGTTTTATACGATGGAAAAGCTGTTGTATTTTGTATCGTATTTTATGCTTCGGGCGTTTACTTCTAAGGCCCTCAGTATTCGATCTGGTGGAGCAACGACCTAGAGAGGAACCTAGGTTGCCCGGAAAGTAGAAATGACCACAACTTTCATACTGGTTGCAATTACTCGTTTTATATGATGGAAAAACTGTTGTATTTATATTGTATTTTATGCTTCTGGCGTTCACTTCTTAGGCCCTAACTATTGGATCTGGTGGAACAACGCCCTAGGGTGAAGCCTAGGTTGCCCGGAACGTAGAAATGACCATAACTTTTACACTGGTAGCAATTATTCGTTTTATACGATGGAAAAACTGTTCTACTTATTTTGTATTTTATGCTTCGGGCGTTGACTTCTAAGGCCCTAACTGTTTGATCTGGTGGAGCAACGCCCTAGAGTAAAGCCTAGGTTGCCCGGAACGTAGAAATGACCATAACTTTCACACTGGATGCTATTATTCGTTCTATACGATGGAAAAACTGTTATATTTATATTGTATCTTATGCTTCTCACGTTGACTTCTTAGGCCCTAACAATTCGATCTGGTTGAATAACGCCCTAGAGTGAAGCCTAGGTTGCCTGGAACGTACAAATGGCCATCACTTTCACACGGGTTGCAATTATTCCTATTATAGGGTGGAAAGACTGTTGTATTTTTATTGTATTTTATGCTTCAGGCGTTGACTTTTGAGGCCGCAGCTATTCGATGTGGTCGAAGAACGCCATAGAGTGAAGCGTAGGTTGCCCGGAACGTAGAAATGACCATAACTTTCATACTGGTTGCAATTATTCGTTTTATATGATGGAAGAACTGTTGTATTTATATTGTATTTTATGCTGCTGGCGTTCTCTTCTTAGGCCCTAACTATTCGATCTGGTGGAACAACGCCCTGGGGTGAAGCCTAGATTGCCCGGAACGTACAAATGACCATCACCTTCACACGGGTTGCAATCATTCCTATTATAGGATGGAAAGACTGTTGTACTTTTATTGTATTTTATGCTTCAGGCGTTGAGTTCTGAGGCAGGAGCTATTCGATGTGGTGGAAGAACGCCATAGAGTGAAGCCTAGGTTGCCCCGAACGTAGAAATGACCATAACTTACATACTGGTGGCAATTATTCGTTTTATATGATGGAAAAACTGTGATATTTATATTGTATTTTATGCTTCTGTCGTTGACGTCTAAGGCCGTAGCCATTAGATGTGGTGGAGCAACGCACTAGAGTGACGCCTAGGTTGCCCGGAACGTAGAAATGACCATTACCTTCGCAATGTTTGCATTTATTCATTTTATACGTTGGAAAAACTGCTGTACTTATATTGTATTTTATGCTTCTGGCGTTGACCTCTTATGCCATAACTATTCCATGTGGTGGAACAACGCCCTAGGGTGAAGCCTAGGTTGCCCGGAACGTAGAAATGACCACAACTTTCGTACTGGTTGCAATTACTCGTTTTATATGATGGAAAAACTGTTGTATTTATATTGTATTTTATGCTTCTGGCGTTCACTTCTTAGGCCCTAACTATTCGATCTGGTGGAGCAACGCCCTAGAGTGAAGCCGAGGTTGCCCGGAACGTAGAAATGGAAATAATTTTCACACCGGTAGCAATTATTCGTTTTATACGATGGAAAAACAGTTCTATTTATTTTGTAATTTATGCTTCGGCCGTTGACTTCTAAGGCCCTAACTATTCGATCTGTTGGAGCAACGCCCTAGGGTGAAGCCTAGGTTGCCGGAAAGTAGAAATGACCATAACTTTCATACTGGTTGCAATTATTCGTTTTAAACGATGGAAAAACTGTTGTATTTATATTGTATTTTATGCTTCTGGCGTTCACTTCTTAGGCCCTAACTATTCGATCTGGTGGAGCAACGCCCTAGAGTGAAGCCGAGGTTGCCCGGAACGTAGAAATGACCATCACTTTCAATCTGGTTGCAATTATTCCGGATATATGATGGAAAAACTGTTGTATTTATATTGTATTTTATGCTTCTGGCGTTCACTTCTTAGGCCCTAACTATTCGATCTGGTGGAACAACGCCCTAGGGTGAAGCCTAGGTTGCCGGAAAGTAGAAATGACCATAACTTTCATACTGGTTGCAATTATTCGTTTTATACGATGGAAAAACTGTTGTATTTTTATTGCATTTTATGCTTCGGGCATTGACTTCTTAGGCCCTAACTATTCGATCTGGTGGAACAACGCCCTAGGGTGTAGCCTAGGTTGCCCGGAAAGTAGAAATGACCACAACTTTCATACTGGTTGCAATTACTCGTTTTATATGATGGAAAAACTGTTGTATTTATATTGTATTTTATGCTTCTGGCGTTCACTTCTTAGGCCCTAACTATTCGATCTGGTGGAACAACGACCTAGGGTGAAGCCTAGGTTGCCCGGAACGTAGAAATGACCATAACTTTTACACTGGTAGCAATAATTCGTTTTATACTATGGAAAAACTGTTCTATTTATTTTGTAATTTATGCTTCGGCCGTTGACTTCTAAGGCCCTAACTATTCGATCTGTTGGAGCAACGCCCTAGGGTGAAGCCTAGGTTGCCGGAAAGTAGAAATGACCATAACTTTCATACTGGTTGCAATTATTCGTTTTAAACGATGGAAAAACTGTTGTATTTATATTGTATTTTATGCTTCGGGCGTTGACTTCTAAGGCCCTAACTATTCAACCTGTTGGGTCAACGCCCTAGAGTGAAGCCTAGGTTGCTCGGAATGTAGAAATGACTTTAACTTTCACACTGGTCCCAATTACTCGTTTTATACGATGGAAAAGCTGTTGTATTTTGTATCGTATTTTATGCTTCGGGCGTTTACTTCTAAGGCCCTCAGTATTCGATCTGGTGGAGCAAGGACCTAGAGTGGAACCTAGGTTGCCCGGAACGTAGAAATAACCACAACTTTCATACTTGTTGCAATTATTCGTTTTATACGATGGAAAAACTGTTGTATTTATATTGTTTTTGATGCTTCTGGCGTTGACTTCTAAGGCCCTAACTATTCAATCTGTTGGAGCTACGCCCTAGGGTGTAGCCTAGGTTGCCCGGAAAGTAGAAATGACCACAACTTTCATACTGGTTGCAATTACTCGTTTTATATGATGGAAAAACTGTTGTATTTATATTGCATTTTATGCTTCTGGCGTTCACTTCTTAGGCCCTAACTATTCGATCTGGTGGAGCAACGCCCTAGAGTGAAGCCGAGGTTGCCCGGAACGTAGAAATGACCATCACTTTCAATCTGGTTGCAATTATTCCGGATATATGATGGAAAGCTGTTGTATTTTTATTGCATTTTATGCATCGGGCATTGACTTCTTAGGCCCTAACTATTCGATCTGGTGGAACAACGACCTAGGGTGTAGCCTAGGTTGCCGGAAAGTAGAAATGACCACATCTTTCATACTGGTTGCAATTACTCGTTTTATATGATGGAAAAACTGTTGTATTTATATTGTATTTTATGCTTCTGGCGTTCACTTCTTAGGCCCTAACTATTCGATCTGGTGGAGCAACGCCCTAGAGTGAAGCCGAGGTTGCCCGGAACGTAGAAATGACCATCACTTTCAATCTGGTTGCAATTATTCCGGATATATGATGGAAAAACTGTTGTATTTATATTGTATTTTATGCTTCTGGCGTTCACTTCTTAGGCCCTAACTATTCGATCTGGTGGAACAACGCCCTAGGGTGAAGCCTAGGTTGCCGGAAAGTAGAAATGACCATAACTTTCATACTGGTTGCAATTATTCGTTTTATACGATGGAAAAACTGTTGTATTTATATTGTATTTTAAGCTTCGGTCGTTGACTTCTAAGGCCCTAACTATTCAACCTGTTGGGTCAACGCCCTAGAGTGAAGCCTAGGTTGCTCGGAATGTAGAAATGACTTTAACTTTCACACTGGTCCCAATTATTCGTTTTATACGATGGAAAAGCTGTTGTATTTTGTATCGTATTTTATGCTTCGGGCGTTCACTTCTAAGGCCCTCAGTATTCCATCTGGTGGAGCAACGACCTAGAGTGGAACCTAGGTTGCCCGGAACGTAGAAATAACCACAACTTTCATACTTGTTGCAATTATTCGTTTTATACGATGGAAAAACTGTTGTATTTATATTGTATTTTATTCTTCTGGCGTTCACTTCCTAGGCCCTAACTATTCGATCTGGTGGAGCAACGCCCTAGAGTGAAGCCGAGGTTGCCCGGAACGTAGAAATGACTATCACTTTCAAACTGGTTGCAATTATTCCGGTTATATGATGGAAAAACTGTTGTATTTTTATTGCATTTTATGCTTCGGGCATTGACTTCTTAGGCCCTAACTATTCGATCTGGTGGAACAACGCCCTAGGGTGTAGCCTAGGTTGCCCGGAAAGTAGAAATGACCACAACTTTCATACTGGTTGCAATTACTCGTTTTATATGATGGAAAAACTGTTGTATTTATATTGTGTTTTATGCTTCTGGCGTTCACTTCTTAGGCCCTAACTATTCGATCTGGTGGAACAACGACCTAGGGTGAAGCCTAGGTTGCCCGGAACGTAGAAATGACCATAACTTTTACACTGGTAGCAATAATTCGTTTTATACTATGGAAAAACTGTTCTACTTGTTTTGTATTTTATGCTTCGGGCGTTGACTTCTGAGGCCGTAGCTATTCGATGTGGTGGAAGAACGCCATACAGTGAAGCCTAGGTTGCCCGGAACGTAGAAATGACCATAACTTTCATACTGGTGGCAATTATTCGTTTTATATGATGGAAAAACTGTTGTATTTATATTGTATTTTATGCTTCTGTCGTTGACGTCTGAGGCCGTAGCTATTAGATGTGGTGGAGCAACGCACTAGAGTGACGCCTTGGTTGCCCGGAACGTAGAAATGACCATTACTTTCGCAATGTTTGCATTTATTCATTTTATACGTTGGAAAAACTGTTGTACTTATATTGTATTTTATGCTTCTGGCGTTGACCTCTTATGCCATAACTATTCCATCTGGTGGAACAACGCCCTAGGGTGAAGCCTAGGTTGCCCGGAACGTAGAAATGGAAATAACTTTCACACCGGTAGCAATTATTCGTTTTATACGATGGAAAAACAGTTATATTTATTTTGTATTTTATGCTTCGGCCGTTGACTTCTAAGGCCCTAACTATTCGATCTGTTGGAGCAACGCTCTAGGGTGAAGCCTAGGTTAGCGGAAAGTAGAAATGACCATAACTTTCATACTTGTTGCAATTATTCGTTTTATACGATGGAAAAACTGTTGTATTTATATTGTTTTTTATGCTTCTGGCGGTGACTTCTAAGGCACTAACTATTCAATCTGTTGGAGCAACGCCCTAGGGTGTAGCCTAGGTTGCCCGGAAGGTAGAAATGACCACAACTTTCATACTGGTTGCAATTACTCGTTTTATATGATGGAAAAACTGTTGAGTTTATATTGTATTTTATGCTTCTGGCGTTCACTGCTTAGGCCCTAACTATTCGATCTGGTGGAGCAACGCCCTAGAGTGAAGCCGAGGTTGCCCGGAACTTAGAAATGGCAATCACTTTCAAACTGGTTGCAATTATTCCGGATATATGATGGAAAAACTGTTGTATTTTTGTTGCATTTTATGCTTCTGGCGTTCACTTCTTAGGCCCTAACTATTCGATCTGTTGGAGCAACGCCCTAGGGTGAAGCCTAGGTTGCCGGAAAGTAGAAATGACCACAACTTTCACACTGGTCCCAATTATTCGTTTTATACGATGGAAAAGCTGTTGTATTTTGTATCGTATTTTATGCTTCGGGCGTTTGCTTCAAAGGCCCTCAGTATTCGATCTGGTGGAGCAACGACCTAGAGTGGAACCTAGGTTGCCCGGAACGTAGAAATAACCACAACTTTCATACTTGCTGCAATTATTCGTTTTATACGATGGAAAAACTGTTGTATTTATATTGTTTTTGATGCTTCTGGCGTTGACTTCTAAGGCCCTAACTATTCAATCTGTTGGAGCAACGTCCTAGGGTGAAGCCTAGGTTGCCCAGAACGTAGAAATGACCATAACTTTCACACTGGTCGCTATTATTCGTTTTATACGATGGAGAAACTGTTATATTTATATTGTGTTTTATGCTTCTGGCGTTGCCTTCTTAGGCCCTAGCTGTTCGATCTGGTGGAACAACGCAATAGAGTGATGCCTAGGTTGCCCGGAACGTAGAATTGGCCATCACTTTCAAACTGGTTGCAATTATTCCTGTTATATGATGGTAACACCGTTGTATATTTTTGCATTTTATGGTTCGGGCGTTGACCTCTACGGCCCTAACTATTCAATCTGTTGGAGCAACGCCCTAGGGTGAAGCCTAGGTTGCTCGGAAAGTAGAAATGACCATAAGTTTCATAATGGTTGCAATTATTCCTTTTAAACGATGGAAAAACTGTTGTATTTTTATTGTATTTTATGCTTCTGGCGTTGACTTCTAAGGCACTAACTATTCGATCTGGTGGAGCAACGCCCTAGGGTGTAGCCTAGGTTGCCCGTAAAGTAGAAATGACCATAGCTTTCATACTGGTTGCAATTACTCGTTTTATATGATGGAAAAACTGCTGTATTTATATTGTATTTTATGCTTCTGGCGTTCACTTCTTAGGCCCTAACTATTCGATCTGGTGGAACAACGTCCTAGGGTGAAGCCTAGGTTGCCCGGAACGTAGAAATGACCATAACTTTTACACTGGTAGCAATTATTCGTTTTATACGATGGAAAAACTGTTCTACTTATTTTGTATTTTATGCTTCGGGCGTTGTCTTCTAAGGCCCTAACTGTTTGATCTGGTGGAGCAACGCCCTAGAGTAAAGCCTAGGTTGCCCGGAACGTAGAAATGACATTAACTTTCACACTGGTTGCAATTATTCGTTTTATATGATGGAAAAACTGCTGTATTTATGTTGTATTTTATGCTGCTGGCGTTCACTACTTAGGCCCTAACTATTCGATCTGGTGGAACAACGCCCTGGGGTGAAGCCTAGGTTGCCGGGAACGTAGAAATGACCATAACTTTCACACTGGTCGCTATTATTCGTTTTATACGATGGAGAAACTGTTATATTTATATTGTGTTTTATGCTTCTGGCGTTGCCTTCTTAGGCCCTAGCTGTTCGATCTGGTGGAACAACGCAATAGAGTGAAGCCTAGGTTGCCCGGAACGTAGAATTGGCCATCACTTTCAAACTGGTTGCAATTATTCCTGTTATATGATGGTAACACCGTTGTATATTTTTGCATTTTATGGTTCGGGCGTTGACCTCTACGGCCCTAACTATTCAATCTGTTGGAGCAACGCCCTAGGGTGAAGCCTAGGTTGCTCGGAAAGTAGAAATGACCATAAGTTTCATAATGGTTGCAATTATTCGTTTTAAACGATGGAAAAACTGTTGTATTTTTATTGTATTTTATGCTTCTGGCGTTGACTTCTAAGGCACTAACTATTCGATCTGGTGGAGCAACGCCCTAGGGTGTAGCCTAGGTTGCCCGTAAAGTAGAAATGACCATAGCTTTCATACTGGTTGCAATTACTCGTTTTATATGATGGAAAAACTGCTGTATTTATATTGTATTTTATGCTTCTGGCGTTCACTTCTTAGGCCCTAACCATTCGATCTGGTGGAACAACGTCCTAGGGTGAAGCCTAGGTTGCCCGGAACGTAGAAATGACCATAACTTTTACACTGGTAGCAATTATTCGTTTTATACGATGGAAAAACTGTTCTACTTATTTTGTATTTTATGCTTCGGGCGTTGTCTTCTAAGGCCCTAACTGTTTGATCTGGTTGAGCAACGCCCTAGAGTATAGCCTAGGTTGCCCGGAACGTAGAAATGACCACAACTTTCATACTGGTTGCAATTACTCGTTTTATATGATGGAAAAACTGTTGTATTTATATTGTATTTTATGCTTCTGGCGTTCACTTCTTAGGCCCTAACTATTCGATCTGGTGGAACAACGCCCTAGGGTGAAGCCTAGGTTGCCCGGAACGTAGAAATGACCATAACTTTTACACCGGTAGCAATTATTCGTTTTATACTATGGAAAACCTGTTCTACTTATTTTGTATTTTATGCTTCGGGCGTTGACTTCTAAGGCCCTAACTATTCGATCTGTTGGAGCAACGCCCTAGGGTGAAGCCTAGGTTGCCGGAAAGTAGAAATGACCATAACTTTCATACTGGTTGCAATTATTCGTTTTATACGATGGAAAAACTGTTGTATTTATATTGTATTTTATGCTTCGGGCGTTGACTTCCAAGGCCCTAAGTATTCGACCTGTTGGGTCAACGCCCTAGAGTGAAGCCTAGGTTGCTCGGAATGTAGAAATGACTTTAACTTTCACACTGGTCCCAATAATTCGTTTTATACGATGGAAAAGCTGTTGTATTTTGTATCGTATTTTATGCTTCGGGCGTTTACTTCAAAGGCCCTCAGTATTCGATCTGGTGGAGCAACGACCTAGAGTGGAACCTAGGTTGCCCGGAACGTAGAAATAACCACAACTTTCATACTTGCTGCAATTATTCGTCTTATACGATGGAAAAACTGCTGTATTTATATTGTATTTTATGCTTCTGGCGTTCAGTTCTTAGGCCCTAACTATTCGATCTGTTGGAGCAATGCCCTAGGGTGTAGCCTAGGTTGCCCGGAAAGTAGAAATGACCACAACTTTCATACTGGTTGCAATTACTCGTTTTATACGATGGAAAAACTGTTGTATTTATATTGTATTTTATGCTTCTGGCGTTCACTTCTTAGGCCCTAACTATTCGATCTGGTGGAGCAACGCCCTAGAGTGAAGCCGAGGTTGCCCGGAACGTAGAAATGACCATCACTTTCAAACTGGTTGCAATTATTCCGGTTATATGATGGAAAAACTGTTGTATTTTTATTGCATTTTATGCTTCGGGCATTGACTTCTTAGGCCCTAACTATTCGATCTGGTGGAACAACGCCCTAGGGTGTAGCCTAGGTTGCCCGGAAAGTAGAAATGACCACAACTTTCATACTGGTTGCAATTACTCGTTTTATATGATGGAAAAACTGTTGTATTTATATTGTATTTTATGCTTCTGGCGTTCACTTCTTAGGCCCTAACTATTCGATCTGGTGGAACAACGACCTAGGGTGAAGCCTAGGTTGCCCGGAACGTAGAAATGACCATAACTTTTACACTGGTAGCAATAATTCGTTTTATACTATGGAAAAACTGTTCTACTTATTTTGTATTTTATGCTTCGGGCGTTGACTTCTGAGGCCGTAGCCATTCGATGTGGTGGAAGAACGCCATAGAGTGAAGCCTAGGTTGCCCGGAACGTAGAAATGACCATCACTTTCAAACTGGTTGCAATTACTCGTTTTATATGATGGAAGAACTGTTGTATTTATATTGTATTTTATGCTGCTGGCGTTCACTTCTGAGGCAGTAGCTATTCGATGTGGTGGAGGAACGCCATACAGTGAAGCCTAGGTTTCCCGGAACGTAGAAATGACCATAACTTTCATACTGGTGGCAATTATTCGTTTTATATGATGGAAAAACTGTTGTATTTATATTTTATTTTATGCTTCTGTCGTTGACGTCTGAGGCCGTAGCTATTAGATGTGGTGGAGCAACGCACTAGAGTGACGCCTTGGTTGCCCGGAACGTAGAAATGACCATTACTTTCGCAATGTTTGCATTTATTCATTTTATACGTTGGAAAAACTGTTGTACTTATATTGTATTTTATGCTTCTGGCGTTGACCTCTTATGCCATAACTATTCCATCTGGTGGAACAACGCCCTAGGGTGAAGCCTAGGTTGCCCGGAACGTAGAAATGGAAATAACTTTCACACCGGTAGCAATTATTCGTTTTATACGATGGAAAAACAGTTCTATTTATTTTGTATTTAATGCTTCGGGCGTTGTCTTCTAAGGCCCTAACTGTTTGATCTGGTGGAGCAACGCCCTAGAGTAAAGCCTAGGTTGCCCGGAACGTAGAAATGACATTAACTTTCACACTGGTTGCAATTATTCGTTTTATATGATGGAAAAACTGCTGTATTTATGTTGTATTTTATGCTGCTGGCGTTCACTTCTTAGGCCCTAACTATTCGATCTGGTGGAACAACGCCCTGGGGTGAAGCCTAGGTTGCCGGGAACGTAGAAATGACCATAACTTTCACACTGGTCGCTATTATTCGTTTTATACGATGGAGAAACTGTTATATTTATATTGTGTTTTATGCTTCTGGCGTTGCCTTCTTAGGCCCTAGCTGTTCGATCTGGTGGAACAACGCAATAGAGTGAAGCCTAGGTTGCCCGGAACGTAGAATTGGCCATCACTTTCAAACTGGTTGCAATTATTCCTGTTATATGATGGTAACACCGTTGTATATTTTTGCATTTTATGGTTCGGGCGTTGACCTCTACGGCCCTAACTATTCAATCTGTTGGAGCAACGCCCTAGGGTGAAGCCTAGGTTGCTCGGAAAGTAGAAATGACCATAAGTTTCATAATGGTTGCAATTATTCGTTTTAAACGATGGAAAAACTGTTGTATTTTTATTGTATTTTATGCTTCTGGCGTTGACTTCTAAGGCACTAACTATTCGATCTGGTGGAGCAATGCCCTAGGGTGTAGCCTAGGTTGCCCGTAAAGTAGAAATGACCATAGCTTTCATACTGGTTGCAATTACTCGTTTTATATGATGGAAAAACTGCTGTATTTATATTGTATTTTATGCTTCTGGCGTTCACTTCTTAGGCCCTAACTATTCGATCTGGTGGAACAACGTCCTAGGGTGAAGCCTAGGTTGCCCGGAACGTAGAAATGACCATAACTTTTACACTGGTAGCAATTATTCGTTTTATACGATGGAAAAACTGTTCTACTTATTTTGTATTTTACGCTTCGGGCGTTGTCTTCTAAGGCCCTAACTGTTTGATCTGGTTGAGCAACGCCCTAGAGTAAAGCCTAGGTTGCCCGGAACGTAGAAATGACCACAACTTTCATACTGGTTGCAATTACTCGTTTTATATGATGGAAAAACTGTTGTATTTATATTGTATTTTATGCTTCTGGCGTTCACATCTTAGGCCCTAACTATTCGATCTGGTGGAACAACGCCCTAGGGTGAAGCCTAGGTTGCCCGGAACGTAGAAATGACCATAACTTTTACACCGGTAGCAATTATTCGTTTTATACTATGGAAAACCTGTTCTACTTATTTTGTATTTTATGCTTCGTGCGTTGACTTCTAAGGCCCTAACTATTCGATCTGTTGGAGCAACGCCCTAGGGTGAAGCCTAGGTTGCCGGAAAGTAGAAATGACCATAACTTTCATACTGGTTGCAATTATTCGTTTTATACGATGGAAAAACTGTTGTATTTATATTGTATTTTATGCTTCGGGCGTTGACTTCCAAGGCCCTAAGTATTCGACCTGTTGGGTCAACGCCCTAGAGTGAAGCCTAGGTTGCTCGGAATGTAGAAATGACTTTAACTTTCACACTGGTCCCAATAATTCGTTTTATACGATGGAAAAGCTGTTGTATTTTGTATCGTATTTTATGCTTCGGGCGTTTACTTCAAAGGCCCTCAGTATTCGATCTGGTGGAGCAACGACCTAGAGTGGAACCTAGGTTGCCCGGAACGTAGAAATAACCACAACTTTCATACTTGCTGCAATTATTCGTCTTATACGATGGAAAAACTGTTGTATTTATATTGTTTTTGATGCTTCTGGCGTTGACTTCTAAGGCCCTAACTATTCAATCTGTTGGAGCAACGTCCTAGGGTGAAGCCTAGGTTGCCCGGAACGTAGAAATGACCATAACTTTCACACTGGTCGCTATTATTCGTTTTATACGATGGAGAAACTGTTATATTTATATTGTGTTTTATGCTTCTGGCGTTGCCTTCTTAGGCCCTAGCTGTTCGATCTGGTGGAACAACGCAATAGAGTGAAGCCTAGGTTGCCCGGAACGTAGAATCGGCCATCACTTTCAAACTGGTTGCAATTATTCCTGTTATATGATGGTAACACCGTTGTATATTTTTGCATTTTATGGTTCGGGCGTTGACCTCTACGGCCCTAACTATTCAATCTGTTGGAGCAACGCCCTAGGGTGAAGCCTAGGTTGCTCGGAAAGTAGAAATGACCATAAGTTTCATAATGGTTGCAATTATTCCTTTTAAACGATGGAAAAACTGTTGTATTTTTATTGTATTGTATGCTTCTGGCGTTGACTTCTAAGGCACTAACTATTCGATCTGGTGGAGCAACGCCCTAGGGTGTAGCCTCGGTTGCCCGTAAAGTAGAAATGACCATAGCTTTCATACTGGTTGCAATTACTCGTTTTATATGATGGAAAAACTGCTGTATTTATATTGTATTTTATGCTTCTGGCGTTCACTTCTTAGGCCCTAACTATTCGATCTGGTGGAACAACGTCCTAGGGTGAAGCCTAGGTTGCCCGGAACGTAGAAATGACCATAACTTTTACACTGGTAGCAATTATTCGTTTTATACGATGGAAAAACTGTTCTACTTATTTTGTATTTTATGCTTCGGGCGTTGTCTTCTAAGGCCCTAACTGTTTGATCTGGTGGAGCAACGCCCTAGAGTAAAGCCTAGGTTGCCCGGAACGTAGAAATGACAATAACTTTCACACTGGTTGCAATTATTCGTTTTATACGATGGAAAAGCTGTTGCATCTTTATTGTATTTTACGCTTCTGTCGTTGACGTCTAAGGCCGTAGCTATTAGATGTGGTGGAGCAACGCACTAGAGTGACGCCTAGGTTGCCCGGAACGTAGAAATGACCATTACTTTCGCAATGTTTGCAATTATTCATTTTATACGTTGGAAAAACTGTTGTACTTATATTGTATTTTATGCTTCTGGCGCTGACCTCTTATGCCATAACTATTCCATCTGGTAGAACAACGCCCTAGGGTGAAGCCTAGGTTGCCGGAAAGTAGAAATGACCATAACTTTCATACTGGTTGCAATTATTCGTTTTATACGATGGAAAAGCTGTTGCATTTATATTGTATTTTATGCTTCGGGCGTTGACTTCCAAGGCCCTAAGTATTCGACCTGTTGGGTCAACGCCCTAGAGTGAAGCCTAGGTTGCTCGGAATGTAGAAATGACTTTAACTTTCACACTAGTCCCAATTATTCGTTTTATACGATGGAAAAGCTGTTGTATTTTGTATCGTATTTTATGCTTCGGGCGTTTACTTCAAAGGCCCTCAGTATTCGATCTGGTGGAGCAACGACCTAGAGTGGAACCTAGGTTGCCCGGAACGTAGAAATAACCACAACTTTCATACTTGCTGCAATTATTCGTCTTATACGATGGAAAAACTGTTGTATTTATATTGTTTTTGATGCTTCTGGCGTTGACTTCTACGGCCGTAACTATTCAATCTGTTGGAGCAACGTCCTAGGGTGAAGCCTAGGTTGCCCGGAACGTAGAAATGACCATAACTTTCACACTGGTCGCTATTATTCGTTTTATACGATGGAGAAACTGTTATATTTATATTGTGTTTTATGCTTCTGGCGTTGCCTTCTTAGGCCCTAGCTGTTCGATCTGGTGGAACAACGCAATAGAGTGATGCCTAGGTTGCCCGGAACGTAGAATTGGCCATCACTTTCAAACTGGTTGCAATTATTCCTGTTATATGATGGTAACACCGTTGTATATTTTTGCATTTTATGGTTCGGGCGTTGACCTCTACGGCCCTAACTATTCAATCTGTTGGAGCAACGCCCTAGGGTGAAGCCTAGGTTGCTCGGAAAGTAGAAATGACCATAAGTTTCATAATGGTTGCAATTATTCCTTTTAAACGATGGAAAAACTGTTGTATTTGTATTGTATTTTATGCTTCAGGCGTAGGCTTCTAAGGCCGTAGCTATTCGATATGGTGGAGCACCGCCCTAGACTGAAGCCTAGGATGCTCGGACCGTAGAAATGACCACTACTTTCACACTGTTTGCAATTATTCATTTAATACGATGGAAAAGCTGTTGTATTTATATCGTATTTTATGCTTCGGGCGTTGACTTCTTAGGCCCTAACACTTCGATCTGGTGGAACAACGCCCTACAGTGAAGCCTAGGTTGCCCGGAACGTAGATATGACCATAACCATCACACAGTTTGCAATTATTCGTTTTATACGGTGTAACGGCTGTTGTATTTATATTGTATTTTATGCCTCTGGCGTTGGCTTCTAAGGCCGTAGCTATTAGATGTGGTGGAGCAACGCCCTAGAGTGACGCCTAGGGTGCTCGGAACGTAGTAATGACCATTACTTTCACACTGGTTGCAATTATTCGCTTTATACGATGGAAAAGCTGTTGTATTTATATCGTATTTTATGCTTCTGGCGTTGACTTCTTAGCCCCTAACTATTCGATCTGGTGGAACAACGCAATAGTGTGAAGCCTAGGTTGCCCGGAACGTAGAATTGGCCATCACTTTCAAACTGGTTGCAATTATTCCTGTTATATGATGGTAACACCGTTGTATTTTTTTTGCATTTTATGGTTCTGGCGTTGACTTCTACGGCCCTAACTATTCAATCTGTTGGAGCAACGCCCTAGGGTGAAGCCTAGGTTGCTCGGAAAGAAGAAGTGACCATAAGTTTCATACTGGTTGCAATTATTCGTTTTATACAATGGAAAAACTGTTGTATTTATATTGTATTTTAAGCTTCTAGCGTCGACTTCTAAGGCACTAACTTTTCGATCTTGTGGAACAACGCAATAGAGTGAAGCCTAGGTTGCCCGGAACGTAGAATTGGCCATCACTTTCAAACTGGTTGCAATTATTCCTGTTATATGATGGAAACACTGTTGTATTTTTATTGCATTTTATGCTTCGGGCGTTGACTTCTAAGGCCCTAACTATTCAATCTGTTGGAGCAACGCCCTAGGGTTGAAGCCTAGGTTGCTCGGAAAGTAGAAATGACCAGAAGTTTCATACTGGTTGCATCTACTCGTTTTATATGCTGGAAAAGCTGTTGTATTTATATTGTATTTTATGCTTCGGGCGTTGACTTCCAAGGCCCTAAGTATTCGACCTGTTGGGTCAACGCCCTAGAGTGAAGCCTAGGTTGCTCGGAATGTAGAAATGACTTTAACTTTCACACTGGTCCCAATTATTCGTTTTATACGATGGAAAAGCTGTTGTATTTTGTATCGTATTTTATGCTTCGGGCGTTTACTTCAAAGGCCCTCAGTATTCGATCTGGTGGAGCAACGACCTAGAGTGGAACCTAGGTTGCCCGGAACGTAGAAATAACCACAACTTTCATACTTGCTGCAATTATTCGTCTTATACGATGGAAAAACTGTTGTATTTATATTGTTTTTGATGCTTCTGGCGTTGACTTCTAAGGCCGTAACTATTCAATCTGTTGGAGCAACGTCCTAGGGTGAAGCCTAGGTTGCCCGGAACGTAGAAATGACCATAACTTTCACACTGGTCGCTATTATTCGTTTTATACGATGGAGAAACTGTTATATTTATATTGTGTTTTATGCTTCTGGCGTTGCCTTCTTAGGCCCTAGCTGTTCGATCTGGTGGAACAACGCAATAGAGTGATGCCTAGGTTGCCCGGAACGTAGAATTGGCCATCACTTTCAAACTGGTTGCAATTGTTCCTGTTATATGATGGTAACACCGTTGTATATTTTTGCATTTTATGGTTCGGGCGTTGACCTCTACGGCCCTAACTATTCAATCTGTTGGAGCAACGCCCTAGGGTGAAGCCTAGGTTGCTCGGAAAGTAGAAATGACCATAAGTTTCATAATGGTTGCAATTATCCCTTTTAAACGATGGAAAAACTGTTGTATTTTTATTGTATTTTATGCTTCTGGCGTTGACTTCTAAGGCACTAACTATTCGATCTGGTGGAGCAACGCCCTAGGGTGTAGCCTAGGTTGCCCGTAAAGTAGAAATGACCATAGCTTTCATACTGGTTGCAATTACTCGTTTTATATGATGGAAAAACTGCTGTATTTATATTGTATTTTATGCTTCTGGCGTTCACTTCTTAGGCCCTAACTATTCGATCTGGTGGAACAACGTCCTAGGGTGAAGCCTAGGTTGCCCGGAACGTAGAAATGACCATAACTTTTACACTGGTAGCAATTATTCGTTTTATACGATGGAAAAACTGTTCTACTTATTTTGTATTTTATGCTTCGGGCGTTGTCTTCTAAGGCCCTAACTGTTTGATCTGGTGGAGCAACGGCCTAGAGTAAAGCCTAGGTTGCCCGGAACGTAGAAATGACATTAACTTTCACACTGGTTGCAATTATTCGTTTTATATGATGGAAAAACTGCTGTATTTATGTTGTATTTTATGCTGCTGGCGTTCACTACTTAGGCCCTAACTATTCGATCTGGTGGAACAACGCCCTAGGGTGAAGCCTAGGTTGCCCGGAACGTAGAAATGACCATAACTTTTACACCGGTAGCAATTATTCGTTTTATACTATGGAAAAACTGTTCTACTTATTTTGTATTTTATGCTTCGGGCGTTGACTTCTAAGGCCCTAACTATTCGATCTGTTGGAGCAACGCCCTAGGGTGAAGCCTAGGTTGCCGGAAAGTAGAAATGACCATAACTTTCATACTGGTTGCAATTATTCGTTTTATACGATGGAAAAACTGTTGTATTTATATTGTATTTTATGCTTCGGGCGTTGACTTCCAAGGCCCTAAGTATTCGAACTGTTGGGTCAACGCCCTAGAGTGAAGCCTAGGTTGCTCGGAATGTAGAAATGACTTTAACTTTCACACTGGTCCCAATAATTCGTTTTATACGATGGAAAAGCTGTTGTATTTTGTATCGTATTTTATGCTTCGGGCGTTTACTTCTAAGGCCCTAACTATTCAATCTGTTGGAGCAACGTCCTAGGGTGAAGCCTAGGTTACCCGGAACGTAGAATTGGCCATCACTTTCAGACTGGTTGCAATTATTCCTGTTATATGATGGTAACACTGTTGTATTTTTTTGGCATTTTATGGTTCGGGCGTTGACTTCTACGGCCCTAACTATTGAACCTGTTGGAGCAACGCCCTAGGGTGAAGCCTAGGTTGCTCGGAAAGTAGAAATGACCATAAGTTTCATACTGGTTGCAATTATTTGTTTTATACGATGGAAAAACTGTTGTATTTATATTGTATTTTATGCTTCTGGCGTTGACTTCTTAGGCCCTAACTATTCGATCTGGTGGAGCAATGCCTCAGAGTTAAGTCTAGGGTGCCCGAAACGCCGAAATGATCATTACTTTCACGCTTGTTGAAATTATTCCTGTTATACGATGAAAAGGCTGTTGTATTTGTATTGTATTTTATGCTTCAGGCGTAGGCTTCTAAGGCCGTAGCTATTCGATATGGTGGAGCACCGCCCTAGACTGAAGCCTAGGATGCCCGGAACGTAGAAATGACCATAACTTTCACACTGGATGCTATTATTCGTTCTATACGATGGAAAAACTCTTATATTTATATTGTATCTTATGCTTCTGGCGTTGAATTCTTAGGCCCTAACAATTCGATCTGGTGGAACAACGCCCTAGAGTGAAGCCTAGGTTGCTCGGAATGTAGAAATGACCATAACATTCACACTGGTTGAAATTATTCGTTTTATACGATGGAAAAGCTGTTGCATCTTTATTGTATTTTATGCTTCTGGCGTTGACTTCTAAGGCCCTAACTATTCGATCTGGTGGAGCAACGCCCTAGAGTAAAGCCTAGGTTGCCCGCAACGTAGAAATGACCATAACTTTCACACCGGTAGCAATTATTCGTTTTATACGATGGAAAAACAGTCCTATTTATTTTGTAATTTATGCTTCGGCCGTTGATTTCTAAGGCCCTAACTATTCGATCTGTTGGAGCAACGCCCTAGGGTGAAGCCTAGGTTGCCGGAAAGTAGAAATGACCATAACTTTCATACTGGTTGCAATTATTCGTTTTATACGATGGAAAAGCTGTTGTATTTTGTATCGTATTTTATGCTTCGGGCGTTTACTTCTAAGGCCCTCAGTATTCCATCTGGTGGAGCAACGACCTAGAGTGGAACCTAGGTTGCCCGGAACGTAGAAATAACCACAACTTTCATACTTGTTGCAATTATTCGTTTTATACGATGGAAAAGCTGTTGTATTTATATTGTTTTTGATGCTTCTGGCGTTGACTTCTAAGGCCCTAACTATTCAATCTGTTGGAGCAACGCCCTAGGGTGTAGCCTAGGTTGCCCGGAAAGTAGAAATGACCACAACTTTCATACTGGTTGCAATTACTCGTTTTATATGATGGAAAAACTGTTGTATTTATATTGTATTTTATGCTTCTGGCGTTCACTTCCTAGGCCCTAACTATTCGATCTGGTGGAGCAATGCCCTAGAGTGAAGCCGAGGTTGCCCGGAACGTAGAAATGACCATCACTTTCAAACTGGTTGCAATTATTCCGGTTATATGATGGAAAAACTGTTGTATTTTTATTGCATTTTATGCTTCGGGCATTGACTTCTTAGGCCCTAACTATTCGATCTGGTGGAACAACGCCTTAGGGTGTAGCCTAGGTTGCCCGGAAAGTAGAAATGACCACAACTTTCATACTGGTTGAAATTACTCGTTTTATATGATGGAAAAACTGTTGTATTTATATTGTATTTTATGCTTCTGGCGTTCACTTCTTAGGCCCTAACTATTCGATCTGGTGGAACAAGGCCCTAGGGTGAAGCCTAGGTTGCCCGGAACGTAGAAATGGAAATAACTTTCACACCGGTAGCAATTATTCGTTTTATACGATGGAAAAACAGTTCTATTTATTTTGTATTTTATGCTTCGGCCGTTGACTTCTAAGGCCCTAACTATTCGATCTGTTGGAGCAACGCCCTAGGGTGAAGCCTAGGTTGCCGGAAAGTAGAAATGACCATAACTTTCATACTGGTTGCAATTATTCGTTTTATACGATGGAAAAGCTGTTGCATCTTTATTGTGTTTTATGCTTCTGGCGTTGACTTCTAAGGCCCTAACTATTCGATCTGGTGGAGCAACGCCCTAGAGTGAAGCCGAGGTTGCCCGGAACGTAGAAATGGCAATCACTTTCAAACTGGTTGCAATTATTCCTGTTATATGATGGAAACACTGTTGTATTTTTATTGCATTTTATGCTTCGGGCGTTGACTTCTAAGGCCCTAACTATTCCATCTGTTGGAGCAATGGCCTAGCGTGAAGCCTAGGTTGCTCGGAAAGTAGAAATGACCATAAGTTTCATACTGGTTGCAATTATACGTTTTGTACAATGGAAAAACTGTTGTATTTATATTGTATTTTATGCTTCTGGCGTTGACTTCTAAGGCCCTAGCTATTCGATCTAGTGGACCAACGCCCTAGAGTGAAGCCTAGGTTGCCCGGAAAGGAGAAATGACCATGACTTACAAACTGGTTGCATTAATCCTCTTATAAGATGGAAAAACAGTTGCATTTTTATTGCATTTTATGCTTCTGGCGTTGACTTCTTAGGCCCTAACTATTCGACCTGGTGGAACAACGGCCTAGGGTGAAGCCTAGGTTGCCCGGAACGTAGAAATGACCATAACTTTCACACTGGATGCTATTATTCGTTCTATACGATGGAAAAACTCTTATATTTATATTGTATCTTATGCTTCTGGCGTTGACTTCTTAGGCCCTAACAATTCGATCTGGTGGAACAACGCCCTAGAGTGAAGCCTAGGTTGCTCGGAATGTAGAAATGACCATAACATTCACACTGGTTGAAATTATTCGTTTTATACGATGGAAAAGCTGTTGCATCTTTATTGTATTTTATGCTTCTGGCGTTGACTTCTAAGGCCCTAACTATTCGATCTGGTGGAGCAACGCCCTAGAGTAAAGCCTAGGTTGCCCGCAACGTAGAAATGACCATAACTTTCACACCGGTAGCAATTATTCGTTTTATACGATGGAAAAACAGTCCTATTTATTTTGTAATTTATGCTTCGGCCGTTGATTTCTAAGGCCCCAACTATTCGATCTGTTGGAGCAACGCCCTAGGGTGAAGCCTAGGTTGCTCGGAAAGTAGAAATGACCATAAGTTTCATACTGGTTGCAATTATTCGTTTTATACAATGGAAACACTGTTGTATTTTTATTGCATTTTATGCTTCGGGCGTTGACTTCTAAGGCCCTAACTATTCAACCTGTTGGAGCAACGCCCTAGGGTGAAGCCTAGGTTGCTCGGAAAGTAGAAATGACCATAAGTTTCACACTGGTTGCAATTATTCGTTTTATACGATGGAAAAACTGTTGTATTTATATTGTATTTTATGCTTCTGGCGTTGACTTCTAAGGCACTAACTATTCCATCTGGTGGAACAACGCCCTAGAGTGAAGCCTAGGTTGCCCGGAACGTAGAAATGACCATCACTTTCAAACTGGTTGCAATTATTCCTGTTATATGATGGTAACACTGTTGTATTTTTCTTGCATTTTATGGTTCGGGCGTTGACTTCTACGGCCCTAACTATTCAATCTGTTGGAGCAACGCCCTAGGGTGAAGCCTAGGTTGCTCGGAAAGTAGAAATGACCACAACTTTCATACTGGTTGCAATTACCCGTTTTATATGATGGAAAAACTGTTGTATTTATATTGTATTTTATGCTTCTGGCGTTCACTTCTTAGGCCCTAACTATTCGATCTGGTGGATCAACGCCCTAGGGTGAAGCCTAGGTTGCCCGGAACGTAGAAATGACCATAACTTTTACACTGGTTGCAATTATTCGTTTTATACAATGGAAAAACTGTACTATCTATTTTGTATTTTATGCATCGGGCGTTGACTTCTAAGGCCCTAACTGTTTGATCTGGTGGAGCAACGCCCTAGAGTGAGGCCTAGGTTGCCCGGAACGTAGAAATGACCATAACTTTCACACTGGTTGCTATTATTCGTTCTATACGATGGAAAAACTGTTATATTTATATTGTACCTTATGCTTCTGGCGTTGACCTCTTAGGCCCAAACAATTCGATCTGGTGGAACAACGCCCCAGAGTGAAGCCTAGGTTGCCTGGAACGTACAAATGACCATCACTTTCACAAGGGTTGCAATTATTCCTGTTATAGGATGGAAAGACTGTTGCATTTCTATTGTATTTTATGCTTCAGGCGCTGACTTCTGAGGCCGCAGCTATTCGATGTGGTGGAAGAACGCCATAGAGTGAAGCCTAGATTGCCCGGAACGTAGAAATGGCCATAACTTTCACACTGGTTGCTATTATTCGTTTTATACGATGGAAAAACTGTTCTATTTATTTTGTATTTTATGCTTCGGGCGTTGACTTCTAAGGCCCTAACTATTCTATCTGGTGGAACAACGCCCTGGGGAGAAGCCTAGGTTGCCGGAACGTAGAAGTGACCATAACTTTCACACTGGTTGCTATTATTCGTTTTATACGATGGAAAAACTGTTGTATTTATATTGTATTATATGCTGCTGGCGTTCACTTCTTAGGCCCTAACTATTCGATCTGGCGGAACAACGCCCTGTGGTGAAGCCTAGGTTGCCCGGAACGTAGAAATGACCATAACTTTCACACTGGTTGCTATTATTCGCTTTATACGATTGAAAAACTGTTATATTTATATTGTATTTTATGCTTCTGGCGTTGCCTTCTTAGGCGCTAACTGTTCGATCTGGTGGAACAACGCCCTAGAGTGAAGCCAAGGTTACCCGGAACGTGGAAATGACCAGTACTTTCACACTATTTGCAGTTACTCCTGTTATACGATGGAAAAACTGTTGCATCTTTATTGAATTTTATGCTTCTGGCGTTGACTTCTAAGGCCCTAACTATTCTATCTGGTGGATCAACGCCCTAGAGTGAGGCCTAGGTTCCTCGGAATGTAAAAATGACCATAACATTCACACTGGTTGTAATTATTCGTTTTATACGATGGAAAAACTGTTATATTTATATTGTACCTTATGCTTCTGGCGTTGACCTCTTAGGCCCTAACAATTCGATCTGGTGGAACAACGCCACAGAGTGAAGCCTAGGTTGCCTGGAACGTACAAATGACCATCACTTTCACAAGGGTTGCAATTATTCCTGTTATAGGATGGAAAGACTGTTGCATTTCTTTTGTATTTTATGCTTCAGGCGTTGACTTCTAAGGCCGCAGCTATTCGAGGTGGTGGAAGAACGCCATAGAGTGAAGCCTAGGTTGCCCGGAACGTAGAAATGACCATAACTTTCATACTGGTTGCAGTTATTCGTTTTATATGATGGAAGAACTGTTGTATATATATTGTATTTTATGCTGCTGGCGTTCACTTCTTAGGCCCTAACTATTCGATCTGGTGGAACAACGCCCTGGGGTGAAGCCTAGGTTGCCGGAACGTAGAAATGACCATAACTTTCACACTGGTTGCAATTATTCGTTTTATACGATGGAAAAGCTGTTGTATTTATATCGTATTTTATGCTTCTGGCGTTGACTTCTTAGGCCGTAACTATTCGATCTGGTGGAGCAACGCCCTAGAGTGAAGCCGAGGTTGCCCGGAACGTAGAAATGGCAATCACTTTCAAACTGGTTGCAATTATTCCTGTTATATGATGGAAACACTGTTGTATTTTTATTGCATTTTATGCTTCGGGCGTTGACTTCTAAGGCCCTAACTATTCCATCTGTTGTAGCAACGGCCTAGCGTGAAGCCTAGGTTGCTCGGAAAGTAGAAATGACCATAAGTTTCATACTGGTTGCAATTATTCGTTTTGTACAATGGAAAAACTGTTGTATTTATATTGTATTTTATGCTTCTGGCGTTGACTTCTAAGGCCCTAGCTATTCGATCTAGTGGACCAACGCCCTAGAGTGAAGCCTAGGTTGCCCGGAAAGGAGAAATGACCATCACTTACAAACTGGTTGCATTAATCCTCTTATAAGATGGAAAAACTGTTGTATTTTTATTGCATTTTATGCTTCTGGCGTTGACTTCTTAGGCCCTAACTATTCGATCTGGTGGAACAACGGCCTAGGGTGAAGCCTAGGTTGCCCGGAACGTAGAAATGACCATAACTTTCATACTGGATGCTATTATTCGTTCGATACGATGGAAAAACTCTTATATTTATATTGTATCTTATGCTTCTGGCGTTGACTTCTTAGGCCCTAACAATTCGATCTGGTGGAACAACGCCCTAGAGTGAAGCCTAGGTTGCTCGGAATGTAGAAATGACCATAACATTCACACTGGTTGAAATTATTCGTTTTATACGATGGAAAAGCTGTTGCATCTTTATTGTATTTTATGCTTCTGGCGTTGACTTCTAAGGCCCTAACTATTCGATCTGGTGGAGCAACGCCCTAGAGTAAAGCCTAGGTTGCCCGCAACGTAGAAATGACCATAACTTTCACACCGGTAGCAATTATTCGTTTTATACGATGGAAAAACAGTCCTATTTATTTTGTAATTTATGCTTCGGCCGTTGATTTCTAAGGCCCTAACTATTCGATCTGTTGGAGCAATGCCCTAGGGTGAAGCCTAGGTTGCTCGGAAAGTAGAAATGACCATAAGTCTCATACTGGTTGCAATTATTCGTTTTATACAATGGACAAACTGTTGTATTTATATTGTATTTTATGCTTCTGGCGTTGACTTCTAAGGCCCTAGCTATTCGATCTAGTGGACCAACGCCCTAGAGTGAAGCCTAGGTTGCCCGGAAAGGAGAAATGACCATCACTTACAAACTGGTTGCATTAATCCTCTTATAAGATGGAAAAACTGTTGTATTTTTATTGCATTTTATGCTTCTGGCGTTGACTTCTTAGGCCCTAACTATTCGATCTTGTGGAACAACGGCCTAGGGTGAAGCCTAGGTTGCCCGGAACGTAGAAATGACCATAACTTTCACACTGGATGCTATTATTCGTTCTATACGATGGAAAAACTCTTATATTTATATTGTATCTTATGCTACTGGCGTTGCCTTCTTAGGCCCTAACAATTCGATATGGTGGAACAACGCCCTAGAGTGAAGCCTAGGTTGCTCGGAATGTAGAAATGACCATAACATTCACACTGGTTGAAATTATTCGTTTTATACGATGGAAAAGCTGTTGCATCTTTATTGTATTTTATGCTTCTGACGTTGACTTCTAAGGCCCTAACTATTCGATCTGGTGGAGCAACGCCCTAGAGTGAAGCCGAGGTTGCCCGGAACGTAGAAATGGCAATCACGTTCAAACTGGTTGCAATTATTCCTGTTATATGATGGAAACACTGTTGTATTTTTATTGCATTTTATGCTTCGGGCGTTGACTTCTAAGGCCCTAACTATTCCATCTGTTGGAGCAACGGCCTAGCGTGAAGCCTAGGTTGCTCGGAAAGTAGAAATGACCATAAGTTTCATACTGGTTGCCATTATTCGTTTTATACAATGGAAAAACTGTTGTATTTATATTGTATTTTATGCTTCTGGCGTTGACTTCTAAGGCCCTAGCTATTCGATCTAGTGGACCAACGCCCTAGAGTGAAGCCTAGGTTGCCCGGAAAGGAGAAATGACCATCACTTACAAACTGGTTGCATAATCCTCTTATAAGATGGAAAAACTGTTGTATTTTTATTGCATTTTATGCTTCTGGCGTTGACTTCTTAGGCCCTAACTATTCGATCTGGTGGAACAACGGCCTAGGGAGAAGCCTAGGTTGCCCGGAACGTAGAAATGACCATAACTTTCACACTGGATGCTATTATTCGTTCTATACGATGGAAAAACTCTTATATTTATATTGTATCTTATGCTTCTGGCGTTGCCTTCTTAGGCCCTAACAATTCGATCTGGTGGAACAACGCCCTAGAGTGAAGCCTAGGTTGCTCGGAATGTAGAAATGACCATAACATTCACACTGGTTGAAATTATTCGTTTTATACGATGGAAAAGCTGTTGCATCTTTATTGTATTTTATGCTTCTGACGTTGACTTCTAAGGCCCTAACTATTCGACCTGGTGGAGCAACGCCCTAGAGTGAAGCCGAGGTTGCCCGGAACGTAGAAATGGCAATCACGTTCAAACTGGTTGCAATTATTCCTGTTATATGATGGAAACACTGTTGTATTTTTATTGCATTTTATGCTTCGGGCGTTGACTTCTAAGGCCCTAACTATTCCATCTGTTGGAGCAACAGCCTAGCGTGAAGCCTAGGTTGCTCGGAAAGTAGAAATGACCATAAGTTTCATACTGGTTGCAATTATTCGTTTTATACAATGGAAAAACTGTTGTATTTATATTGTATTTTATGCTTCTGGCGTTGACTTCTAAGGCCCTAGCTATTCGATCTAGTGGACCAACGCCCTAGAGTGAAGCCTAGGTTGCCCGGAAAGGAGAAATGACCATCACTTACAAACTGGTTGCATAATCCTCTTATAAGATGGAAAAACTGTTGTATTTTTATTGCATTTTATGCTTCTGGCGTTGACTTCTTAGGCCCTAACTATTCGATCTGGTGGAACAACGGCCTAGGGAGAAGCCTAGGTTGCCCGGAACGTAGAAATGACCATAACTTTCACACTGTCTGCTATTATTCGTTTTATACGATGGAAAAACTGTTATATTTATATTGTATTTAATGCTCCTGGCGTTGACTTCTTAGCCCCTAACTATTCGATCTGGTGGAACAACGCAATAGAGTGAAGCCTAGGTTGCCCGGAACGTAGAATTGGCCATCACATTCAAACTGGTTGCAATTATTCCTGTCATATGACGGTAACACTGTTGTATTTTTTTTGCATTTTATGGTTCGGGCGTTGACTTCTACGGCCCTAACTATTCAACCTGTTGGAGCAACGCCCTAGGGTGAAGCCTAGGTTGCTCGGAAAGTAGAAATGACCATAAGTTTCACACTGGTTGCAATTATTCGTTTTATACGATGGAAAAACTGTTGTATTTATATTGTATTTTATGCTTCTGGCGTTGACTTCTAAGGCACTAACTATTCCATCTGGTGGAACAACGCCCTAGAGTGAAGCCTAGGTTGCCCGGAACGTAGAAATGACCATCACTTTCAAACTGGTTGCAATTATTCCTGTTATATGATGGTAACACTGTTGTATTTATATTGTATTTTATGCTTCTGGCGTTCACTTCTTAGGCCCTAACTATTCGATCTGGTGGAACAACGCCCTAGGGTGAAGCCTAGGTTGCCCGGAACGTAGAAATGACCATAACTTTTACACTGGTTGCAATTATTCGTTTTATACAAAGGAAAAACTGTACTATTTATTTTGTATTTTATGCATCGGGCGTTGACTTCTAAGGCCCTAACTGTTTGATCTGGTGGAGCAACGCCCTAGAGTGAGGCCTAGGTTGCCCGGAACGTAGAAATGACCATAACTTTCACACTGGTTGCTATTATTCGTTCTATACGATGGAAAAACTGTTATATTTATATTGTACCTTATGCTTCTGGCGTTGACCTCTTAGGCCCAAACAATTCGATCTGGTGGAACAACGCCCCAGAGTGAAGCCTAGATTGCCTGGAACGTACAAATGACCATCACTTTCACAAGGGTTGCAATTATTCCTGTTATAGGATGGAAAGACTGTTGCATTTCTATTGTATTTTATGCTTCAGGCGTTGACTTCTGAGGCCGCAGCTATTCGATGTGGTGGAAGAACGCCATAGAGTGAAGCCTAGGTTGCCCGGAACGTAGAAATGGCCATAACTTTCACACTGGTTGCTATTATTCGTTTTATACGATGGAAAAACTGTTCTATTTATTTTGTATTTTATGCTTCGGGCGTTGACTTCTAAGGCCCTAACTATTCGATCTGGTGGAACAACGCCCTGGGGAGAAGCCTAGGTTGCCGGAACGTAGAAGTGACCATAACTTTCACACTGGTTGCTATTATTCGTTTTATACGATGGAAAAACTGTTGTATTTATATTGTATTATATGCTGCTGGCGTTCACTTCTTAGGCCCTAACTATTCGATCTGGTGGAACAACGCCCTGGGGTGAAGCCTAGGTTGCCGGAACGTAGAAATGACCATAACTTTCACACTGGTTGCAATTATTCGTTTTATACGATGGAAAAGCTGTTGTATTTATATCGTATTTTATGCTTCTGGCGTTGACTTCTTAGGCCGTAACTATTCGATCTGGTGGAGCAACGCCCTGGAGTGAAGCCTAGGTTGCGCGGAACGTAGAATTGGCCATTACTTTCAAACTGGTTGCAATTATTCCTGTTATATGATGGAAACACTGTTGTATTTTTATTGCATTTTATGCTTCGGGCGTTCACTTCTTAGGCCCTAACTATTCTATCTGGTGGAACAACGCCCTGTGGTGAAGCCTAGGTTGCCGGAACGTAGAAATGACCATAACTTTCACACTGGTTGCAATTATTCGTTTTATACGATGGAAAAGCTGTTGTATTTATATCGTATTTTATGCTTCTGGCGTTGACTTCTTAGGCCGTAACTATTCGATCTGGTGGAGCAACGCCCTGGAGTGAAGCCTAGGTTGCGCGGAACGTAGAATTGGCCATTACTTTCAAACTGGTTGCAATTATTCCTGTTATATGATGGAAACACTGTTGTATTTTTATTGCATTTTATGCTTCGGGCGTTGTCTCCTAAGGCCCTAACTATTCCATCTGTTGGAGCAACGGCCTAGGGTGAAGCCTAGGTTGCTCGGAAAGTAGAAATGACCATAAGTTTCATACTGGTTGCAATTATTCGTTTTATACAATGGAAAAACTGTTGTATTTATATTTTATTTTATGCTTCTGACGTTGACTTCTAAGGCCCTAGCTATTCGATCTAGTGGAGCAACGCCCTAGAGTGAAGCCTAGGTTGCCCGGAAAGGAGAAATGACCATCACTTTCAAACTGGTTGCAATTAATCCTGTTATACGATGGAAAAACTGTTGTATTTTTATTGCATTTTATGCTTCTGGCGTTGACTTCTTAGGCCCTAACTATTCGATCTGGTGGAACAACGGCCTAGGGTGAAGCGTAGGTTGCCCGGAACGTAGAAATTACCATAACATTACACTGGTAGCAATTATTCGTTTTATACAATGGAAAAACTGTTCTATTTATTTTGTATTTAATTCTTCGGGCGTCGGCTTCTAAGGCCCTGACTGTTTGATCTGGCGGAGCAACGCCCTAGAGTTAAGCCTAGGTTGCCCGGAACTTAGAAATGACCATAACTTTCACACTGTCTGCTATTATTCGTTTTATACGATGGAAAAACTGTTATATTTATATTGTATTTAATGCTCCAGCCGTTGACTTCTTAGCCCCTAACTATTCGATCTGGTGGAACAACGCAATAGAGTGAAGCCTAGGTTGCCCGGAACGTAGAATTGGCCATCACTTTCAATCTGGTTGCAATTATTCGTTTTATACGATGGAAACACTGTTGTATTTTTATTGCATTTTATGCTTCGGGCGTTGACTTCTAAGGCCCTAACTATTCAATCTGTTGGAGCAACGCCCTAGGGTGAAGCCTAAGTTGCTCGGAAAGTAGAAAAGACCATAAGTTTCATACTGGTTGCAATTATTCGTTTTATACGATGAAAAAACTGTTGTATTTATATTCTATTTTATGCTTCTGGCGTTGACTTCTAAGGCACTATCTATTCGATCTGGTGGAGCAACGCCCTAGAGTGAGTCCTAGGTTGCTCGGAATGTAGAAATGACCATAACTTTCATACTGGTTGCTATTATTCGCTTTATACGATTGAAAAACTGTTATATTTATATTGTATTTTATGCTTCTGGCGTTGCGTTCTTAGGCGCTAACTGTTCGATCTGGTGGAACAACGCGCTAGAGTGAAGCTAAGGTTACCCGGAACGTAGAAATGACCAGTACTTTCACACTATTTGCAGTTACTCCTGTTATACGATGGAAAAACTGTTGCACCTTTATTGAATTTTATGCTTCTGGCGTTGACTTCTAAGGCCCTAACTATTCTATCTGGTGGATCAACGCCCTAGAGTGAGGCCTAGGTTCCTCGGAATGTAAAAATGACCATAACATTCACACTGGTTGTAATTATTCGTTTTATACGATGGGAAAACTGTTATATTTTTATTGTATTTTATGCTTCTGGCGTTCTCTTCTTAGGCCCTAACTATTCGATCTGGTGGTACAACGCCCAGGGGTGAAGCCTAGGTTGCCGGAACGTAGAAATGACCATAACTTTCACACTGGTTGCTATTATTCGTTTTATACGATGGAAAAACTGTTCTATTTATTTTGTATTTTATGATTCGGGCGTTGACTTCTAAGGCCCTAGCTATTCGATCTGGTGAAACAACGCCCAGGGGTGAAGCCTAGGTTGCCGGAACGTAGAAATGACCATAACATTCACACTGGTTGCTATTATTCGTTCTATACGATGGAAAAACTGTTATATTTATATTGTACCTTATGCTTCTGGCGTTGACTTCTTAGGCCCTAACAATTCGATCTGGTGGAACAACGCCCTAGAGTGAAGCCTATGATGCCCGGAAGGTAGAAATGACCATAACTTCCACACTGGTTGCAATTATTCGTTTTATACGATGGAAAAGCTGTTGTATTTATATCGTTTTTTATGCTTCTGGCGTTGACTTCTTAGGCCCTAACTGTTTGATCTGCTAGAGCAACGCCCTGGAGTGAAGCCTAGGTTGCCTGGAACGTAGAAATGACCATCACTTTCACACGGGTTGCAATTATTCCTGTTATAGGATGGAAAGACTGTTGTATTTTTATTGTATTTTATACTTCAGGCGTTGACTTCTGACGCCGTAGCTATTCGATGTGGTGGAAGAACGCCATACAGTGAAGCCTAGGTTGCCCGCAACGTACAAATGACCATAGCTTTTACACTGGTAGCAATTATTCGTTTTATACGATGGAAAAGCTGTTATATTTATATTGTATTTTATGCTTCTGTCGTTGACTTCTGAGGCCGTAGCTTTTCGATGTGGTGGAAGAACGCCATACAGTGAAGCCTAGGTTGCCCGGAACGTAGAAATGACCATTACTTTCACACTGTTTGCAATTATTCCTTTTATCCGATGGAAAAGCTGTTGTATTTATATCGTATTTTATGCTCCTGGCGTTGACTTCTAAGGACATAACTATTCGATCTGGTGGAGCAACGCCCTAGAGTGAAGCCTAGGTTGCGCGGAATGTAGAAATGACCATAACTTTCACACTGACTGCAATAATTCGTTTTATACGATGGAAAAACTGTTGCATCTTTATCGTATTTTATGCTTCTGGCGTTGACTTCTTAGGCCGTAACTATTCGATCTGGTGGAGCAACGCCCTGGAGTGTAACCTGGGTTGCCCGGAACGTAGAAATGACCACTACTATCACACTGGTTGCAAATTATTCCTGCTATACGATGGAAAAGCCGTTGTATTTTTATTGCATTTTATGCTTCTGGCGTTCATTTCTTAGGCCCTAACTATTCGATCTGGTGGAACAATAGCCTAGGGTGAAGCCAAGGTTGCCCGGAACGTAGAAATGACCATAACTTTCACACTGGTTGCAATTATTTGTTTTATGCGATGGAATAGCTGTTGTATTTATATCGTATTTTATGCTTCTGGCGTTGACTTCTTAGGCCCTAACTATTCCATCTGGTTGAACAACGCCCTAGAGTAAAGCCCAGGTTGCGCGGAACGTAGAAATGACCATAACTTTCATACTGGTAGCAATTATTCCTGTTATATGATGGAAACACTGTTGTATTTTTTTTGCATTTTATGGTTCGGGCGTAGACTTCTAAGGCCCTAACTATTCAATCTGTTGGAGCAACGCCCTAGGGTGAAGCCTAGGTTGCTCGGAAAGTAGAAATGACCATAAGTTTCATACTGGCTGCAATTATTCGTTTTATACGATGGAAAAACTGTTGTATTTTTATTGCATTTTATGCTTCTGGCGTTCACTTCTTAGGCCGTAACTATTCGATCTGGTGGAGCAACGCCCTGGAGTGAAGCCTAGGTTGCGCGGAACGTAGAATTGGCCATTACTTTCAAACTGGTTGCAATTATTCCTGTTATATGATGGAAACACTGTTGTATTTTTATTGCATTTTATGCTTCGGGCGTTGTCTCCTAAGGCCCTAACTATTCCATCTGTTGGAGCAACGGCCTAGGGTGAAGCCTAGGTTGCTCGGAAAGTAGAAATGACCATAAGTTTCATACTGGTTGCAATTATTCGTTTTATACAATGGAAAAACTGTTGTATTTATATTTTATTTTATGCTTCTGACGTTGACTTCTAAGGCCCTAGCTATTCGATCTAGTGGAGCAACGCCCTAGAGTGAAGCCTAGGTTGCCCGGAAAGGAGAAATGACCATCACTTTCAAACTGGTTGCAATTATTCCTTTTATCCGATGGAAAAGCTGTTGTATTTATATCGTATTTTATGCTCCTGGCGTTGACTTCTAAGGACATAACTATTCGATCTGGTGGAGCAACGCCCTAGAGTGAAGCCTAGGTTGCGCGGAATGTAGAAATGACCATAACTTTCACACTGACTGCAATAATTCGTTTTATACGATGGAAAAACTGTTGCATCTTTATCGTATTTTATGCTTCTGGCGTTGACTTCTTAGGCCGTAACTATTCGATCTGGTGGAGCAACGCCCTGGAGTGTAACCTGGGTTGCCCGGAACGTAGAAATGACCACTACTATCACACTGGTTGCAAATTATTCCTGCTATACGATGGAAAAGCCGTTGTATTTTTATTGCATTTTATGCTTCTGGCGTTCATTTCTTAGGCCCTAACTATTCGATCTGGTGGAACAATAGCCTAGGGTGAAGCCAAGGTTGCCCGGAACGTAGAAATGACCATAACTTTCACACTGGTTGCAATTATTTGTTTTATGCGATGGAATAGCTGTTGTATTTATATCGTATTTTATGCTTCTGGCGTTGACTTCTTAGGCCCTAACTATTCCATCTGGTTGAACAACGCCCTAGAGTAAAGCCCAGGTTGCGCGGAACGTAGAAATGACCATAACTTTCACACTGGTAGCAATTATTCCTGTTATATGATGGAAACACTGTTGTATTTTTTTTGCATTTTATGGTTCGGGCGTAGACTTCTAAGGCCCTAACTATTCAATCTGTTGGAGCAACGCCCTAGGGTGAAGCCTAGGTTGCTCGGAAAGTAGAAATGACCATAAGTTTAATACTGGCTGCAATTATTCGTTTTATACGATGGAAAAACTGTTGTATTTTTATTGCATTTTATGCTTCGGGCGTTGACTTCTAAGGCCCTAACTATTCAATCTGTTGGAGCAACGCCCTAGGGTGAAGCCTAGGTTGCTCGGAAAGTAGAAATGACCATAAGTTTCATACTGGTTGCAATTATTCGTTTTATACGATGGAATAACTGTTGTATTTATATTGTATTTTATGCTTCCGGCGTTGACTTCTAAGGCCCTAGCTGTTCGATCTAGTAGAGCAACGCCCTAGAGTGAAGCCTAGGTTGCCCGGAAAGGAGAAATGACCATCACGTTCAAACTGGTTGCAATTAATCCTTTTATACGATGGAAAAGCTGTTGTATTTATATCGTATTTTATGCTTCTGGCGTTTACTTCTAAGGACCTAACTCTTCGATCTGGTGGTGCAACGACCTAGAGTGAAGCCTAGGTTGCTCGGAATGTGGAAATAACCATAACTTTCACACTGGTTGCAATTATTCGGTTTATACGATGGAAACGATGTTGTATTTATATTGTATTTTATGCCTCTGGCGTTGACTTATAATGCCCTAACTATTCTATCTGGTGGATCAACGCCCTAGAGTGAGGCCTAGGTTGCTCGGAATGTAAAAATGACCATAACATTCACACTGGTTGTAATTATTCGTTTTATACGATGGGAAAACTGTTATATTTTTATTGTATTTTATGCTGCTGGCGTTCACTTCTTAGGCCCTAACTATTCGATCTGGTGGAACAACGCCCTGTGGTGAAGCCTAGGTTGCCCGGAACGTAGAAATGACCATAACTTTCACACTGGTTGCTATTATACGCTTTATACGATTGAAAAACTGTTATATTTATATTGTATTTTATGCTTCTGGCATAGCCTTCTTAGGCGCTAACTGTTCGATCTGGTGGAACAACGCCCTAGAGTGAAGCCAAGGTTACCCGGAACGTAGAAATGACCAGTACTTTCACACTATTTGCAGTTACTCCTGTTATACGATGGAAAAACTGTTGCATCTTTATTGAATTTTATGCTTCTGGCGTTGACTTCTAAGGCCCTAACTATTCTATCTAGTGGATCAACGCCCTAGAGTGAGGCCTAGGTTGCTCGGAATGTAAAAATGACCATAACATTCACACTGGTTGTAATTATTCGTTTTATACGATGGGAAAACTGTTATATTTTTATTGTATTTCATGCTTCTGGCGTTGATTTCTTAGGCCCTAACTATTCAATCTCGTGGAACGACACCCTAGAGTGAGGCCTAGGTTGCCCGGAACGTAGAAATGACCATAACTTTCACACTGGTAGCAATTATTCGTTTTATACAATGGAAAAACTGTTCTGTTTATTTTGTATTTTATGCTTCGGGCGTTGACTTCTATGGCCCTATCTGTTTGATCTGGTGGAGCAACGCCCTAGAGTGAAGCCTAGTTTGCCCGGAACGCAGAAATGACCATAACTTTCACACCGGTTGCTATTATTCGTCCTATACGATGGAAAAACTGTTATATTTATATTGTACCTTATGCTTCTGGCGTTGACTTCTTAGGCCCTAACAATTCGATCTGGTGGAACAACGCCCTAGAGTGAAGCCTAGGTTGCCTGGAACGTACAAATGACCATCACGTTCAAACTGGTTGCAATTATTCCGGTTATATGATGGAAAAACTGTTGTATTTTTATTGCATTTTATGCTTCGGGCATTCACTTCTAAGTCCCAAACTATTCAATCTGTTGCAGCAGCGCCCTAGGGTGTGGCCTAGGTTGCCCGGAAAGTAGAAATGACCACAACTTTCACACTGGTTGCAATTACTCGTTTTATATGATGGAAAAACTGTAGTATTTATATTGTATTTTATGCTGCTGGCGTTCACTTCTTAGGCCCTAACGACTCTATCTGGTGGAACAACGCCCAGGGGTGAAGCCTAGGTTGCCGGAACGTAGAAATGACCATAACTTTCACACTGGTTGCTATTATTCGTTTTATACGATGGAAAAACTGTTCTATTTATTTTGTGTTTTATGATTCGGGCGTTGACTTCTAAGGCCCTAGCTATTCGATCTGGTGAAACAACGCCCAGGGGTGAAGCCTAGGTTGCCGGAAAGTAGAAATGACCATAACATTCACACTGGTTGCTATTATTCGTTCTATACGATGGAAAAACTGTTATATTTATATTGTACCTTATGCTTCTGGCGTTGACTTCTTATGCCCTAACAATTCGATCTGGTGGAACAACGCCCTAGAGTGAAGCCTATGTTGCCCGGAAGGTAGAAATGACCATAACTTCCACACTGGTTGCAATTATTCGTTTTATACGATGGAAAAGCTGTTGTATTTATATCGTTTTTTATGCTTGTGGCGTTGACTTCTTAGGCCCTAACTGTTTGATCTGCTAGAGCAACGCCCTGGAGTGAAGCCTAGGTTGCCTGGAACGTAGAAGTGACCATCACTTTCACACGGGTTGCAATTATTCCTGTTATAGGATGGAAAGACTGTTGTATTTTTATTGTATTTTATACTTCAGGCGTTGACTTCTGACGCCGTAGCTATTCGATGTGGTGTAAGAACGCCATACAGTGAAGCCTAGGTTGCCCGCAACGTACAAATGACCATAACTTTTACACTGGTAGCAATTATTCGTTTTATACGATGGAAAAGCTGTTATATTTATATTGTATTTTATGCTAACTGGCGCTGACTTCTGAGGCCGTTGCTATTCGATGTGGTGGAAGAACGCCATAGAGTGAAGCCTAGGTAGCCCGGAACGTAGAAATGTCCATATGTTTCACTGTTTGCAATTATTCATTTTATACGGTGGAAAAACTGTTGCATCTTTATCGTATTTTATGCTTCTGGCGTTGACTTCTTAGGCCGTAACTATTCTATCTGGTGGAGCAACGCCCTGGAGTGAAACCTAGGTTGCCCGAAACGTAGAAATGACCACTACTATCACACTGGTTGCAAATTATTCCTGCTATACGATGGAAAAACCGTTGTATTTTTATTGTATTTTATGCTTCTGGCGTTCACTTCTTAGGCCCTAACTATTCGATCTGGTGGAACAACGGCCTAGGGTGAAGCCTAGGTTGCCCGGAACGTAGAAATGACCATAACTTTCACACTGGTTGCAATTATTTGTTTTATGCGATGGAATAGCTGTTGTATTTATATCGTATTTTATGCTTCTGGCGTTGACTTCTTAGGCCCTAACTATTCCATCTGGTTGAACAACGCCCTAGAGTAAAGCCCAGGTTGCGCGGAACGTAGAAATGACCATAACTTTCACACTGGTAGCAATTATTCCTGTTATATGATGGAAACACTGTTGTATTTTTTTTGCATTTTATGGTTCGGGCGTAGACTTCTAAGGCCCTTACTATTCAATCTGTTGGAGCAACGCCCTAGGGTGAAGCCTAGGTTGCTCGGAAAGTAGAAATGACCATAAGTTTCATACTGGTTGCAATTATTCGTTTTATACGATGGGAAACTGTTGTATTTATATTGTATTTTATGCTTCTGGCGTTGACTGCTAAGGCGCTATCTATTCGATCTGGTGGAGCAACGCCCTAGAGTGAAGCCTAGGTTGCGCGGAACGTAGAATTGGCCATCACTTTCAAACTGGTTGCAATTATTCCTGTTATATTATGGAAACATTGTTGTATTTTTATTCCATTTTATGCTTCGGGCGTTGACTTCTAAGGCCCTAACTATTCAATCTGTTGGAGCAACGCCCTAGGGTGAAGCCTAGGTTGCCTGGAACGTAGAAATGACCATCACTTTTACACGGGTTGCAATTATTCCTGTTATAGGATGGAAAGACTGTTGTATTTTTCTTGTATTTTATGCTTCACGCGGTGACTTCTGAGGCCGTAGCTATTCGATGTGGTGGATGAACGCCATAGAGTGAAGCCTAGGTTGCCCGGAACGTAGAAATGTACATATCTTTCACACTGTTTGCAATTATTCATTTTATACGATGGCAATGCTGTTGCATTTATATTGTATTTTATGCTTCTGGCGTTGACTTCATAGGCCCTAACTATTCGATCTGGTGGAGCAATGCCTCAGAGTTAAGTCTAGGATGCCCGAAACGCCGAAATGATCATTACTTTCACGCTTGTTGCAATTATTCCTGTTATGCCATGAAAAGACTGTTGTATTTTTATTGTATTTTGTGCCTCAGGCGCAGACTTCTAAGGCCGTAGCTATTCGATATGGTGGAGCACCGCCCTAGAGTGAAGCCTAGGTTGCTCGGAACGTAGAAATGACCACTTCTTTCACACTGTTTGCAATTATTCATTTAATATGATGGAAAACCTGTCGTATTTATATCATATTTTATGCTTCGGGCGTTGACTTCTTAGGCCCTAACATTTCGATCTGGTGGAGCAACGCCCTAGAGTGTAGCCTAGGTTGCTCGGAATGTAGAAATGACCATAACTTTCACACTGGTTGCAATTATTCGTTTTATACGATGGAAAAACTGTTGCATCTTTATCGTATTTTATGCTTCTGGCGTTCACTTCTTAGGCCCTAACTATTCGATCTGGTGGAACAACGGCCTAGGGTGAAGCCTAGGTTGCCCGGAACGTAGAAATGACCATAACTTTCACACTGGTTGCAATTATTTGTTTTATGCGATGGAATAGCTGTTGTATTTATATCGTATTTTATGCTTCTGGCGTTGACTTCTTAGGCCCTAACTATTCCATCTGGTTGAACAACGCCCTAGAGTAAAGCCCAGGTTGCGCGGAACGTAGAAATGACCATAACTTTCACACTGGTAGCAATTATTCCTGTTATATGATGGAAACACTGTTGTATTTTTTTTGCATTTTATGGTTCGGGCGTAGACTTCTAAGGCCCTTACTATTCAATCTGTTGGAGCAACGCCCTAGGGTGAAGCCTAGGTTGCTCGGAAAGTAGAAATGACCATAAGTTTCATACTGGTTGCAATTATTCGTTTTATACGATGGGAAACTGTTGTATTTATATTGTATTTTATGCTTCTGGCGTTGACTGCTAAGGCGCTATCTATTCGATCTGGTGGAGCAACGCCCTAGAGTGAAGCCTAGGTTGCGCGGAACGTAGAATTGGCCATCACTTTCAAACTGGTTGCAATTATTCCTGTTATATTATGGAAACATTGTTGTATTTTTATTCCATTTTATGCTTCGGGCGTTGACTTCTAAGGCCCTAACTATTCAATCTGTTGGAGCAACGCCCTAGGGTGAAGCCTAGGTTGCCTGGAACGTAGAAATGACCATCACTTTTACACGGGTTGCAATTATTCCTGTTATAGGATGGAAAGACTGTTGTATTTTTCTTGTATTTTATGCTTCACGCGGTGACTTCTGAGGCCGTAGCTATTCGATGTGGTGGATGAACGCCATAGAGTGAAGCCTAGGTTGCCCGGAACGTAGAAATGTACATATCTTTCACACTGTTTGCAATTATTCATTTTATACGATGGCAATGCTGTTGCATTTATATTGTATTTTATGCTTCTGGCGTTGACTTCATAGGCCCTAACTATTCGATCTGGTGGAGCAATGCCTCAGAGTTAAGTCTAGGATGCCCGAAACGCCGAAATGATCATTACTTTCACGCTTGTTGCAATTATTCCTGTTATACCATGAAAAGACTGTTGTATTTTTATTGTATTTTGTGCCTCAGGCGCAGACTTCTAAGGCCGTAGCTATTCGATATGGTGGAGCACCGCCCTAGAGTGAAGCCTAGGTTGCTCGGAACGTAGAAATGACCACTTCTTTCACACTGTTTGCAATTATTCATTTAATATGATGGAAAACCTGTCGTATTTATATCATATTTTATGCTTCGGGCGTTGACTTCTTAGGCCCTAACATTTCGATCTGGTGGAGCAACGCCCTAGAGTGTAGCCTAGGTTGCTCGGAATGTAGAAATGACCATAACTTTCACACTGGTTGCAATTATTCGTTTTATACGATGGAAAAACTGTTGCATCTTTATCGTATTTTATGCTTCTGGCGTTCACTTCTTAGGCCCTAACTATTCGATCTGGTGGAACAACGGCCTAGGGTGAAGCCTAGGTTGCCCGGAACGTAGAAATGACCATAACTTTCACACTGGTTGCAATTATTCGTTTTATACGATGGAAAAGCTGTTGTATTTATATCGTATTTTATGCTTCTGGCGTTGACTTCTTAGGCCCTAACTATTCGATCTGGTGGAGCAACGCCCTAGAGTGAAGCCTAGGTTGCCCGGAACGTAGAATTGTCCATCACTTTCAAACTGGTTGCAATTATTCCTGTTATATGATGGAAACACTGTTGTATTTTTTTTGCATTATATGGTTCGGGCGTTGACTTCTAAGGCCCTAACTATTCAATCTGTTGGGGCAACGCCCTAGGGTGAAGCCTAGGTTGCTCGGAAAGTAGAAATGACCATAAGTTTCATACTGGTTGCAAGTATACGTTTTATACGATGGAAAGCTGTTGTATTTATATTGTGTTTTATGTTTCTGGCGTTGACTTCTAAGGCCCTAGCTATTCGATCTAGTGGAGCAACGCCCTAGAGGGAAGCCTAGGTTGCCTGGAATGTAGAAATGACCATCACTTTCACATGGGTTGCAATTATTCCCGTTATAGGATGGAAAGACTGTTGTATTTTTATTGTATTTTATGCTTCACGCGTTGACTTCTGAGGCCGTAGCTATTCGATGTGGTGAATGAACGCCATAGAGTGAAGCCTAGGTTGCCCGGAACGTAGAAATGTCCATATCTTTCACACTGTTTGCAATTATTCCTTTTATACGATGGAAAAGCAGTTGTATTTATATCGTATTTTATGCTTCTCGCGTCGACTTCTAAGGACCTAACTATTCGATCTGGTGGAGCAACGCCCTAGAGTGAAGCCTAGGTTGCTCGGAATATAGAAATGACCATATCTTCCACACTGGTTGCAATTATTCGTTTTATACGAAGGAAAAACTGTTGCATCTTTATCGTATTTTATGCTTCTGGCGTTGACTTCTTAGGCCGTACCTATTCGATCTGCTGGAGCAACGCCCTGGAGTGAAACCTAGGTTGCCCGGAACGCAGAAATGACCACTACTATCACACTGGTTATAAATTATTCCTGCTATACGATGGAAAAACTGTTGTATTTATATTGCGTTTTATGCTTCGGGCATTGACTTCTAAGGCCCTAACTATTCAATCTGTTGGAGCAACGCCCTAGGGTGAAGCCTAGGTTGCCCGGAACATAGAAATGACCATAACTTTGACACTGGTTGCAATTAATCGTCTTATACGATGGAAAAGCTGTTGTATTTATATCGTATTTTATGCTTCTGGCGTTGACTTCTTAGGCCCTAACTATTCCATCTGGTGCAACAACGCCCTAGGGTGAAGCCCAGGCTGCCCGGAAAGTAGAAATGACAATAACTTTCACATTGGTAGCAATTATTCGTTTTATACGATGGAAAAACTGTTCTATTTATTTTATATTTTATGCTTCGGGCGTTGACTTCTAAGGCCCTAACTATTCGATCTGGTGGAGCAACGCCCTAGGGTGAAGCCTAGGTTGCTCGGAAAGTAGAAATGACCATAAGTTTCATACTGGTTGCAAGTATACGTTTTATACAATGGAAAAACTGTTGTATTTATATTGTGTTTTATGTTTCTGGCGTTGACTTCTAAGGCCTTAGCTATTCGATCTAGTGGAGCAACGCCCTAGAGTGAAGCCTAGGTTGCCCGGAACGTAGAAGTGACCATAACTTCCACAGTGGTTGCAATTATTCATTTTATACGATGGAAAAACTGTTGTACTTATATTGTATTTTATTCTTATGGCGTTGAATTCTAAGTCCCTAGCTATTCGATATGGTGGAGCAACGCCCTAGAGTGAAACCTAGGTTACCCGGAACGTAGAAATGACCAGTACTTTCACACTGTTTGCAGTTATTCCTGTTATACGATGGAAAAACTGTTGCATCTTTATTGTATTTTATGCTTCTGGCGTTGACTTCTAAGGCCCTAACTATTCGATCAGGTGGAGCAACGCCCTAGAGTGAAACCTAGGTTGCTAGAAATGTAGAAATGACCATAACTTTCACACTGGTTGCAATTATTCATTTTATACGATGGAAAAACTGTTGTACTTATATTGTATTTTATTCTTATGGCGTTGAATTCTAAGTCCCTAGCTATTCGATATGGTGGAGCAACGCCCTAGAGTGAAACCTAGGTTACCCGGAACGTAGAAATGACCAGTACTTTCATACCGTTTGCAGTTATTCCTGTTATACGATAGAAAAACTTTTGCATCTATATTGTGTTTTATGCTTCCGGCGTTGACTTCTAGGGCCCTAGCTATTCGATTTGGTGGAGCAACGCCCTAGAGTGGGGCCTAGGTTGCCCGGAACGTAGAAATGACCAGTACTTTGACACTGGTTGCAGTTATTCCTGTTATACGATGGAAAAACTGTTGTATTTTTATTGCATTTTATGCTTCGGGCATTGACTTCTAAGGCCCTAACTATTCAATCTGTTGGAGCAACGTCCTAGGGTGAAGCCTAGGTTGCCTGGAATGTAGAAATGACCATCACTTTCACATGGGTTGCAATTATTCCCGTTATAGGATGGAAAGACTGTTGTATTTTTATTGTATTTTATGCTTCACGCGTTGACTTCTGAGGCCGTAGCTATTCGATGTGGTGAATGAACGCCATAGAGTGAAGCCTAGGTTGCCCGGAACGTAGAAATGTCCATATCTTTCACACTGTTTGCAATTATTCCTTTTATACGATGGAAAAGCAGTTGTATTTATATCGTATTTTATGCTTCTCGCGTCGACTTCTAAGGACCTAACTATTCGATCTGGTGGAGCAACGCCCTAGAGTGAAGCCTAGGTTGCTCGGAATATAGAAATGACCATATCTTCCACACTGGTTGCAATTATTCGTTTTATACGAAGGAAAAACTGTTGCATCTTTATCGTATTTTATGCTTCTGGCGTTGACTTCTTAGGCCGTACCTATTCGATCTGCTGGAGCAACGCCCTGGAGTGAAACCTAGGTTGCCCGGAACGCAGAAATGACCACTACTATCACACTGGTTATAAATTATTCCTGCTATACGATGGAAAAACTGTTGTATTTATATTGCGTTTTATGCTTCGGGCATTGACTTCTAAGGCCCTAACTATTCAATCTGTTGGAGCAACGCCCTAGGGTGAAGCCTAGGTTGCCCGGAACATAGAAATGACCATAACTTTGACACTGGTTGCAATTAATCGTCTTATACGATGGAAAAGCTGTTGTATTTATATCGTATTTTATGCTTCTGGCGTTGACTTCTTAGGCCCTAACTATTCCATCTGGTGCAACAACGCCCTAGGGTGAAGCCCAGGCTGCCCGGAAAGTAGAAATGACAATAACTTTCACATTGGTAGCAATTATTCGTTTTATACGATGGAAAAACTGTTCTATTTATTTTATATTTTATGCTTCGGGCGTTGACTTCTAAGGCCCTAACTATTCGATCTGGTGGAGCAACGCCCTAGGGTGAAGCCTAGGTTGCTCGGAAAGTAGAAATGACCATAAGTTTCATACTGGTTGCAAGTATACGTTTTATACAATGGAAAAACTGTTGTATTTATATTGTGTTTTATGTTTCTGGCGTTGACTTCTAAGGCCTTAGCTATTCGATCTAGTGGAGCAACGCCCTAGAGTGAAGCCTAGGTTGCCCGGAACGTAGAAGTGACCATAACTTCCACAGTGGTTGCAATTATTCATTTTATACGATGGAAAAACTGTTGTACTTATATTGTATTTTATTCTTATGGCGTTGAATTCTAAGTCCCTAGCTATTCGATATGGTGGAGCAACGCCCTAGAGTGAAACCTAGGTTACCCGGAACGTAGAAATGACCAGTACTTTCACACTGTTTGCAGTTATTCCTGTTATACGATGGAAAAACTGTTGCATCTTTATTGTATTTTATGCTTCTGGCGTTGACTTCTAAGGCCCTAACTATTCGATCAGGTGGAGCAACGCCCTAGAGTGAAACCTAGGTTGCTAGAAATGTAGAAATGACCATAACTTTCACACTGGTTGCAATTATTCATTTTATACGATGGAAAAACTGTTGTACTTATATTGTATTTTATTCTTATGGCGTTGAATTCTAAGTCCCTAGCTATTCGATATGGTGGAGCAACGCCCTAGAGTGAAACCTAGGTTACCCGGAACGTAGAAATGACCAGTACTTTCATACCGTTTGCAGTTATTCCTGTTATACGATAGAAAAACTTTTGCATCTATATTGTGTTTTATGCTTCCGGCGTTGACTTCTAGGGCCCTAGCTATTCGATTTGGTGGAGCAACGCCCTAGAGTGGGGCCTAGGTTGCCCGGAACGTAGAAATGACCAGTACTTTGACACTGGTTGCAGTTATTCCTGTTATACGATGGAAAAACTGTTGTATTTTTATTGCATTTTATGCTTCGGGCATTGACTTCTAAGGCCCTAACTATTCAATCTGTTGGAGCAACGTCCTAGGGTGAAGCCTAGGTTGCCCGGAACGTAGAAATGACCATAACTTTCACACAGGTTGCAATTATTCGTTTTATACGATGGAAAAGCTGTTGTATTTATATCGTATTTTATGCTTCTGGCGTTGACTTCTTAGGCCCTAACTATTCAATCTGTTGGAGCAACGCCCTAGGGTGAAGCCTAGGTTGCGCGGAACGTAGAAATGACCACAACTTTCACACTGGTTGCAATTATTCGTTTTATACGATGGCAAAGCTGTTGCATTTATATCGTATTTTATGCTTCTGGCGTTGACTTCTTAGGCACTAACTATTCCATCTGATGGAACAACGACCTAGGGTGAAGCCTAGATTGCCCGGAACGTTGAAATGACCATAACTTTCACTCTGGTTGCTAATATTCGTTTTATACGATGGAAAAACTGTTATATTTATATTGTATTTTATTCTTATGGCGTTGAATTCTAAGTCCCTAGCTATTCCATCTGGTGGAGCAACGCCCTAGAGCGAAACCTAGGTTACCCGGAACGTAGAAATGACCAGTACTTTCACACTGTTTGCAGTTATTCCTGTTATACGATGGAACAACTGTTGCATCTTTATTGTATTTTATGCTTCTGGCGTTGACTTCCAAGGCCCTAACTATTCGATCAGGTGGAGCAACGCCCTAGAGTGAAACCTAGGTTACCCGGAACGTAGAAATGACCTGTACTTTCATACTGTTTGCAGTTATTCCTGTTATACGATGGAAAAACTTTTGCACCTATATTGTATTTTATGCTTCCGGCGTTGACTTCTAAGGCCCTAACTATTCGTATTTGGTGGAGCAACGCCCTAGAGTGGGGCCTAGTTTGCCCGGTACGTAGAAATGTCCATTACTTTCACACTGGTTCCAATTATTCCTGTTATACGATGGAAAAACTCTCGTATATTTATCGTATTTTATGCTTCGGGCGTTGACTTCTATGGCCCTACCTATTCGATCTGGTGGAGCAACACCCTACAGTGAAGCCTAGTTTGTCCGGAACGTAGATATGACCATAACCTTCACACAGGTTGCAATTATTCGTCTTATACGATTGAAAGACTGTTGTATTTATTTTGTAGTTTATGCTTCGGGCGTTGACTTCTAAGGCCCTAACTATTCGATCTGGTGGAGCAACGCCCTAGAGTGAAGCCTAGGTTGCCCGGCACGTAGAAATGACCATAACTTTCACACTGGTTGTTATCATTCGTTTTATATCATGGAAAAACTGTTGTATTTATATTGTATTTTATGCTTCTGGCGTTCACTTCTTAGGCCCTAACTATTCGATCTGGTGGATCAACGGCTTAGAGTGAAGCCTAGGTTGCCCGGAACGTAGAAATGACCATAACTTTCACACTGGTTGCTATCATTCGTTTTATATGATGGATAAACTGTTGTATTTATATCGTATTTTATGCTTCTGGCGTTGACTTCTTAGGCCCTAACTATTCCATCTGATGGAACAACGCCCTAGGGTTAAGCCTAGATTGCCCGGAACGTTGAAATGACCATAACTTTCACTCTGGTTGCTAATATTCGTTTTATACGATGGAAAAACTGTTATATTTATATTGTATTTTATTCTTATGGCGTTGAATTCTAGGTCCCTAGCTATTCGATCTGGTGGAGCAACGCCCTAGAGCGAAACCTAGGTTACCCGGAACGTAGAAATGACCAGTACTTTCACACTGTTTGCAGTTATTCCTGTTATACGATGGAAAAACTGTTGCATCTTTATTGTATTTTATGCTTCTGGCGTTGACTTCCAAGGCCCTAACTATTCGATCAGGTGGAGCAACGCCCTAGAGTGAAACCTAGGTTACCCGGAACGTAGAAATGACCTGTACTTTCATACTGTTTGCAGTTATTCCTGTTATACGATGGAAAAACTTTTGCACCTATATTGTACTTTATGCTTCCGGCGTTGACTTCTAAGGCCCTAGCTATTCGTATTTGGTGGAGCAACGCCCTAGAGTGGGGCCTAGGTTGCCCGGTACGTAGAAATGTCCATTACTTTCACACTGGTTGCAATTATTCCAGTTATACGATGGAAAAACTCTCGTATATTTATCGTATTTTATGCTTCGGGCGTTGACTTCTATGGCCCTACCTATTCGATCTGGTGGAGCAACACCCTACAGTGAAGCCTAGTCTGTCCGGAACGTAGATATGACCATAACCTTCACACAGGTTGCAATTATTCGTCTTATACGATTGAAAGACTGTTGTATTTATTTTGTAGTTTATGCTTCGGGCGTTGACTTCTAAGGCCCTAACTATTCGATCTGGTGGAGCAACGCCCTAGAGTGAAGCCTAGGTTGCCCGGCACGTAGAAATGACCATAACTTTCACACTGGTTGTTATCATTCGTTTTATATGATGGAAAAACTGTTGTATTTATATTGTATTTTATGCTTCTGGCGTTCACTTCTTGGGCCCTAACTATTCGATCTGGTGGATCAACGGCTTAGAGTGAAGCCTAGGTTGCCCGGAACGTAGAAATGACCATAACTTTCACACTGGTTGCTATCATTCGTTTTATATGATGGATAAACTGTTGTATTTATATTGTATTTTATGCTTCTGGCGTTCACTTCTTAGGCCCTAACTATTCGATCTGGTGGAACAACGCCCTAGGGTGAAGCCTAGGTTGCCCGGAACGTAGAAATGACCATAACTTTTACACTGGTAGCAATTATTCGTTTTATACAATGGAAAAACCGTTCTGTTTATTTTGTATTTTATGCTTCGGCCGTTGACTTCTAAGGCCCTAACTGTTTGATCTGGTGGAGCAACGCCCTAGATTGAAGCCTAGGTTGCCCGGAACGTAGAAATGACCATTACTTTCACACTGTTTGCAACTATTCATTTTATAGGATGGAACAGCTGTTGTACTTATATTGTATTTTATTCTTCTGGCGTTGAATTCTAAGTCCCTAGCTTTTCAATCTCGTGGAGCAACGCCCTAGAGTGAAACCTAGGTTACCCGGAACGTAGAAATGACCAGTACTTTGACACTGGTTGCAGTTATTCCTGTTATACGATGGAAAAACTGTTGTATTTTTATTGCATTTTATGCTTCGGGCATTGACTTTTAAGGCCCTAACTATTCAATCTGTTGGAGCAACGTCCTAGGGTGAAGCATAGGTTGCCCGGAACGTAGAAATGACCATAACTTTCACACAGGTTGCAATTATTCGTTTTATACGATGGAAAAGCTGTTGTATTTATATTGTATTTTATGCTTCTGGCGTTCACTTCTTAGGCCCTAACTATTCGATCTGGTGGATCAACGGCTTAGAGTGAAGCCTAGGTTGCCCGGAACGTAGAAATGACCATAACTTTCACACTGGTTGCTATCATTCGTTTTATATGATGGATAAACTGTTGTATTTATATCGTATTTTATGCTTCTGGCGTTGACTTCTTAGGCCCTAACTATTCCATCTGATGGAACAACGCCCTAGGGTGAAGCCTAGATTGCCCGGAACGTTGAAATGACCATAACTTTCACTCTGGTTGCTAATATTCGTTTTATACGATGGAAAAACTGTTATATTTATATTGTATTTTATTCTTATGGCGTTGAATTCTAGGTCCCTAGCTATTCGATCTGGTGGAGCAACGCCCTAGAGCGAAACCTAGGTTACCCGGAACGTAGAAATGACCAGTACTTTCACACTGTTTGCAGTTATTCCTGTTATACGATGGAAAAACTGTTGCATCTTTATTGTATTTTATGCTTCTGGCGTTGACTTCCAAGGCCCTAACTATTCGATCAGGTGGAGCAACGCCCTAGAGAGAAAAACCTAGGTTACCCGGAACGTAGAAATGACCTGTACTTTCATACTGTTTGCAGTTATTCCTGTTATACGATGGAAAAACTTTTGCACCTATATTGTATTTTATGCTTCCGGCGTTGACTTCTAAGGCCCTAGCTATTCGTATTTGGTGGAGCAACGCCCTAGAGTGGGGCCTAGGTTGCCCGTTACGTAGAAATGTCCATTACTTTCACACTGTTTGCAAATATACATTATATACGGTGGAAAATCTGTTGTATCTATGTTGCATTTTATGCTTGTGGCGCTGACTTCTTGGGCCCTAACTATTTGATCTGGTGGAGCAACGCCCTAGAGTGAAGACTAGGTTGCCCGAAACGTAGATATGACCATAACCTTCACACAGGTTGCAATTATTCGTCTTATACGATTGAAAGACTGTTGTATTTATTTTGTAGTTTATGCTTCGGGCGTTGACTTCTAAGGCCCTAACTATTCGATCTGGTGGAGCAACGCCCTAGAGTGAAGCCTAGGTTGCCCGGCACGTAGAAATGACCATAACTTTCACACTGGTTGTTATCATTCGTTTTATATGATGGAAAAACTGTTGTATTTATATTGTATTTTATGCTTCTGGCGTTCACTTCTTGGGCCCTAACTATTCGATCTGGTGGATCAACGGCTTAGAGTGAAGCCTAGGTTGCCCGGAACGTAGAAATGACCATAACTTTCACACTGGTTGCTATCATTCGTTTTATATGATGGATAAACTGTTGTATTTATATTGTATTTTATGCTTCTGGCGTTCACTTCTTAGGCCCTAACTATTCGATCTGGTGGAACAACGCCCTAGGGTGAAGCCTAGGTTGCCCGGAACGTAGAAATGACCATAACTTTTACACTGGTAGCAATTATTCGTTTTATACAATGGAAAAACTGTTCTATTTATTTTGCATTTTATGCTTCGGGCGTTGCCTTCTAAGGCCCTAACTAATTGATCTGGAGGAGCAATGCCCTAGTGTGAAGCCTAGGTTGCCCGGAACGTAGAAAAGACCATAACTTTTACACTGGTAGCAATTATTCGTTTTATACAATGGAAAAACCGTTCTGTTTATTTTGTATTTTATGCTTCGGCCGTTGACTTCTAAGGCCCTAACTGTTTGATCTGGTGGAGCAACGCCCTAGATTGAAGCCTAGGTTGCCCGGAACGTAGAAATGACCATTACTTTCACACTGTTTGCAACTATTCATTTTATAGGATGGAACAGCTGTTGTACTTATATTGTATTTTATTCTTCTGGCGTTGAATTCTAAGTCCCTAGCTTTTCAATCTCGTGGAGCAACGCCCTAGAGTGAAACCTAGGTTACCCGGAACGTAGAAATGACCAGTACTTTGTCACTGGTTGCAGTTATTCCTGTTATACGATGGAAAAACTGTTGCACCTTTATTGTATTTTATGCTTCTGGTGTTGACATCTAAGGCCCTAACTGTTTGGTCTGGTGGAGCAACGCCCTAGAGTGAAGCCTAGGTTGCCGGAACGTAGAAATGACCATAACTTTCACACTGGTTGCTATTATTCCTTTTATACGATGGAAAAGCTGTTCTATTTATATCGTATTTTATGCTTCTGGCGTAGACTTCTAAGGCCCTCAACTATTCGATCTGGTGGAGCAACGCCCTAGAGTGAAGACTAGGTTGCCCGAAACGTAGAAATGACCATAACTTTTACACTGGTAGCAATTATTCGTTTTATATAATGGAAAAACTGTTGTATTTATATCGTATTTGATGCTCCTGGCGTTGACTTCTAAGGACCTAACTATTCGATCTGGTGGAGCCACGCCCTAGAGTGAAGCCTAGGTTGCCGGAAACGTAGAAATGACCATCACTTTCATACTGGTTGCAATTATTCGTTTCATATGATGGAAAATCTGTTGTATTTATGTTGCATTTTATGCTTCTGGCGTTGACTTCTTAGGCCCTAACTATTTGATCTGGTGGAGCAACGCCCTAGAGTGAAACCTAGGTTACCCGGAACGTAGAAATGACCAGTACTTTCACACTGTTTGCAGTTATTCCTGTTATACGATGGAAAAACTGTTGCATCTTTATTGTATTTTATGCTTCTGGCGTTGACTTCTAAGGCCCTAACTATTCGATCAGGTGGAGCAACGCCCTAGAGTGAAACCTAGGTTGCTAGAAATGTAGAAATGACCATAACTTTCACACTGGTTGCAATTATTCATTTTATACGATGGAAAAACTGTTGTACTTATATTGTATTTTATTCTTATGGCGTTGAATTCTAAGTCCCTAGCTATTCGATATGGTGGAGCAACGCCCTAGAGTGAAACCTAGGTTACCCGGAACGTAGAAATGACCAGTACTTTCATACCGTTTGCAGTCATTCCTGTTATACGATGGAAAAACTTTTGCATCTATATTGTGTTTTATGCTTCCGGCGTTGACTTCTAGGGCCCTAGCTATTCGATTTGGTGGAGCAACGCCCTAGAGTGGGGCCTAGGTTGCCCGGAACGTAGAAATGACCAGTACTTTGACACTGGTTGCAGTTATTCCTGTTATACGATGGAAAAACTGTTGTATTTTTATTGCATTTTATGCTTCGGGCATTGACTTCTAAGGCCCTAACTATTCAATCTGTTGGAGCAACGTCCTAGGGTGAAGCCTAGGTTGCCCGGAACGTAGAAATGACCATAACTTTCACACAGGTTGCAATTATTCGTTTTATACGATGGAAAAGCTGTTGTATTTATATCGTATTTTATGCTTCTGGCGTTGACTTCTTAGGCCCTAACTATTCAATCTGTTGGAGCAACGCCCTAGGGTGAAGCCTAGGTTGCCCGGACCGTAGAAATGACCACAACTTTCACACTGGTTGCAATTATTCGTTTTATACGATGGAAAAGCTGTTGCATTTATATCGTATTTTATGCTTCTGGCGTTGACTTCTTAGGCCCTAACTATTCCATCTGATGGAACAACGACCTAGGGTGAAGCCTAGATTGCCCGGAACGTTGAAATGACCATAACTTTCACTCTGGTTGCTAATATTCGTTTTATACGATGGAAAAACTGTTATATTTATATTGTAATTTATTCTTATGGCGTTGAATTCTAAGTCCCTAGATATTCGATCTGGTGGAGCAACGCCCTAGAGCGAAACCTAGGTTACCCGGAACGTAGAAATGACCAGTACTTTCACACTGTTTGCAGTTATTCCTGTTATACGATGGAAAAACTGTTGCATCTTTATTGTATTTTATGCTTCTGGCGTTGACTTCCAAGGCCCTAACTATTCGATCAGGTGGAGCAACGCCCTAGAGTGAAACCTAGGTTACCCGGAACGTAGAAATGACCTGTACTTTCATACTGTTTGCAGTTATTCCTGTTATACGATGGAAAAACTTTTGCACCTATATTGTATTTTATGCTTCCGGCGTTGACTTCTAAGGCCCTAACTATTCGTATTTGGTGGAGCAACGCCCTAGAGTGGGGCCTAGGTTGCCCGGTACGTAGAAATGTCCATTACTTTCACACTGGTTCCAATTATTCCTGTTATACGATGGAAAAACTCTCGTATATTTATCGTATTTTATGCTTCGGGCGTTGACTTCTATGGCCCTACCTATTCGATCTGGTGGAGCAACACCCTACAGTGAAGCCTAGTTTGTCCGGAACGTAGATATGACCATAACCTTCACACAGGTTGCAATTATTCGTCTTATACGATTGAAAGACTGTTGTATTTATTTTGTAGATTATGCTTCGGGCGTTGACTTCTAAGGCCCTAACTATTCGATCTGGCGGAGCAACGCCCTAGAGTGAAGCCTAGGTTGCCCGGCACGTAGAAATGACCATAACTTTCACACTGGATGTTATCATTCGTTTTATATGATGGAAAAACTGTTGTATTGATATTGTATTTTATGCTTCTGGCGTTCACTTCTTAGGCCCTAACTATACGATCTGGTGGATCAACGGCTTAGAGTGAAGCCTAGGTTGCCCGGAACGTAGAAATGACCATAACTTTCACACTGGTTGCTATCATTCGTTTTATATGATGGATAAACTGTTGCATCTTTATTGTATTTTATGCTTCTGGCGTTCACTTCTTAGGCCCTAACTATTCGATCTGGTGGATCAACGGCTTAGAGTGAAGCCTAGGTTGCCCGGAACGTAGAAATGACCATAACTTTCACACTGGTTGCTATCATTCGTTTTATATGGTGGATAAACTGTTGTATTTATAATGTATTTTATGCTTCTGTCGTTCACTTCTTAGGCCCTAGCTATTCGATCTGGTCGAACAACGCCCTAGGGTGAAGCCTAGGATGCCCGGAACGTAGAAATGACCATAACTTTTACACTGGTAGCAATTATTCGTTTTATACAATGGAAAAACTGTTCTATTTATTTTGCATTTTATGCTTCGGGCGTTAACTTCTAAGGCCCTAACTGATTGATCTGGAGGAGCAATGCCCTAGTGTGAAGCCTAGGTTGCCCGGAACGTAGAAAAGACCATAACTTTTACACTGGTAGCAATTATTCGTTTTATACAATGGAAAAACCGTTCTGTTTATTTTGTATTTTATGCTTCGGCCGTTGACTTCTAAGGCCCTAACTGTTTGATCTGGTGGAGCAACGCCCTAGATTGAAGCCTAGGTTGCCCGGAACGTAGAAATGACCATTACTTTCACACTGTTTGCAACTATTCATTTTATAGGATGGAACAGCTGTTGTACTTATATTGTATTTTATTCTTCTGGCGTTGAATTCTAAGTCCCTAGCTTTTCGATCTCGTGGAGCAACGCCCTAGAGTGAAACCTAGGTTACACGGAACGCAGAAATGACCAGTACTTTGACACTGGTTGCAGTTATTCCTGTTATACGATGGAAAAACTGTTGTATTTATATCGTATTTTATGCTTCTGGCGTTGACTTCTTAGGCCCTAACTATTCAATCTGTCGGAGCAACGCCCTAGGGTGAAGCCTAGGTTGCCCGGAACGTAGAAATGACCACAACTTTCACACTGGTTGCAATTATTCGTTTTATACGATGGAAAAGCTGTTGTATTTATATCGTATTTTATGCTTCTGGCGTTGACTTCTAAGGCCCTAACTATTCAATCTGTTAAAGTAACGCCCTAGGGTGAAGCCTGGGTTGTTCGGAACGTCGAAATGTCCATATCTTTCACACTGTTTGCAATTATTCATTTTATACGATGGCAATGCTGTTGTATTTATATTGTATTTTATGCTTCTGGCGTTGACTTCTTAGGCCCTAACTATTCGATCTGGTGGAGCAATGCCTCAGAGTTAAGTCTAGGATGCCCGAAACGCCGAAATGATCATTACTTTCACGCTTATTACAATTATTCTTGTTATACCATGAAAACACTGTTGTATTTTTATTGTATTTTGTGCTTCAGGCGTAGGCTTCTACGGCCGTAGCTATTCGATATGGTGGAGCACCGCCCTAGAGTGAAGCCCAGGTTGCTCGGAACGTAGAAATGACCACTACTTTCACACTGTTTGCAATTATTCATTTAATATGATGGAAAAGCTGTTGTATTTATATCGTATTTTATGCTTCGGGCGTTGACTTCTTAGGCCCTAACATTTCGATCTGGTGGAGCAACGCCCAACAGTGAAGCCTATGTTGCCCGGAACGTAGATATGTCCATAACCTTCACACAGGTTGCAATTATTCGTTTTATACGATGGAAAAGCTGTTGTATTTATATCGTATTTTATGCTCCTGGCGTTGACTTCTAAGGACCTAACTATTCGATCTGGTGGAGCAACGCCCTAGAGTGAAGCCTAGGTTGCCGGAAACGTAGAAGTGACCATTACCTTCACAATGTTTGCAATTATTCATTTTATACGATGGAAAAACTGTTGTACTTATATTGTATTTTATCCATCTGGCGTTGACTTCTAAGGCCGTAGCTATTAGAAGTGGTGGAGCATCGCCCCAGAGTGACGCCTAGGGTGCTCGGAACGTAGAAATGACCATTACTTTCACACTGTTTGCAATTATTCATATTATACGATGGAAAAGCTGTTCTATTTATTTTGTATTTTATGCTTCGGGCGTTGACTTCTAAGCCCCTAACTATTCGATCTGGTGGTGCAACGCACTAGAGTGAAGCCTAGGTTGCCCGGAACGTAGAAATGACCATAACTATCACACTGGCTGCTATTATTCGTTTTATAAGGTGGAAAAACTGTTATATTTATATTGTACTTTATGCTTCTGGCGTAGACTTCTTAGGCCCTAACTATTCGATCTGGTGGAACAACGCCCTAGGGTGAATCCTAGGTTGCCCGGAACGTAGAAATGACCATAACTTTTACACTGGTAGCAATTATTCGTTTTATACGATGGAAGAGCTGTTGTATTTATATTGTATTTTATGCCTCTGGCGTTGACTTCTAAGGCCGTAGCTATTAGATGTGGTGGAGCAACGCCCTAGAGTGACGCCTAGGGTAATCGGAACGTAGAAATGACCATTACTTTCACACTGGTTGCAATTATTTGTTTTATACGATGGAAAATCTGTTCTATTTATTTTATATTTTATGCTTCGGGCGTTGACTTCTAAGGCCCTAACTATTCGATCTGGTGGAGCAACGCCCTAGAGCGAAGCCTAGGTTGCCCGGTACGTAGAAATGACCATCACTTTCATACTGGTTGCAATTATTCGTTTTATACGATGGAAAAGCTGTTGTATTTATATCGTATTTTATGCTTCTGGCGTTCACTTCTTAGGCCCTGACTATTCCATCTGGTGGAGCAACGCCCTAGAGTGAAGCCTAGGTTGCTCGGAACGTAGAACTGTCCTTCACTTTCAAACTGGTTGCAATTATTCCTGTTATATGATGGAAACACTGTTGTATTTTTTTTGCATTGTATGGTTCGGGCGTTGACTTCTAAGGCCCTAACTATCCACTCTGCTGGAGCAACGCCCTAGGGTGAAGCCTAGGTTACTCGGAAAGTAGAAATGACCATAAGTTTCATACTGGTTGCAAGTATTCCTTTTATACGTTGCAAAAACTGTTGTATTTATATTGTATTTTATGCTTCTGGCGTTGACTTCTATGGCACTAACTATTCGATCTGGTGGAGCAACGCCCTAGGGTGAAGCCCAGGTTGCCCGGAACGTAGAATTGGCCATCACTTTCAAACTGGTTGCATTTATTCATGTTATATGATGGAAACACTGTTGTATTTTTATTGCATTTTATGCTTCGGCCGTTGACTTCTAAGGCCCTAACTATTCAATCTGTTAAAGCAACGCCCTAGGGTGAAGCCTAGGTTGTTCGGAACGTAGAAATGTCCATATCTTTCACACTGTTTGCAATTATTCATTTTATACGATGGCAATGCTGTTGTGTTTATATTGTATTTTATGCTTCTGGCGTTCACTTCTTAGGCCCTAACTATTCGATCTGGTGGAACAACGGCCTAGAGTGAAGCCTAGGTTGCCCGGAACGTAGAAATGACCATAACTTTCACACTGGTTGCTATCATTCGTTTTATATGATGGATAAACTGTTGTATTTATATTGAATTTTATGCTTCTGGCGTTCACTTCTTACGCCCTAACTGATTGATCTGGAGGAGCAACGCCCTAGTGTGAAGCCTAGGTTGCCCGGAACGTAGAAAAGACCATAACTTTTACACTGGTAGCAATTATTCGTTTTATACAATGGAAAAACCGTTCTATTTATTTTGTATTTTATGCTTCGGGCGTTGACTTCTAAGGCCCTAACTGTTTGATCTGGTGGAGCAACGCCCTAGATTGAAGCCTAGGTTGCCCGGAACGTAGAGAAGACCATAACTTTCACACTGGTTGCTATTATTCGTTTTATAGGATTCAAAAGCTGTTGTATTTATATCGTATTTTATGCTTCTGGCGTTGACTTCTAAGGCCCTCAACTATTCGATCTGGTGGAGCAACGCCCTAGAGCGAAGCATAGGTTGCCCGGAACGTAGAAATGACCATTACTTTCACACTGTTTGTAATTATTCATTTTATACGATGGAAAAGCTGTTGTATTTATATTGCATTTTATTCTTCTGGCGTTGACTTTTAAGGCCGTAGCTATTAGATGTGGTGGAGCAACGCCCTAAAGTGTCGCATAGGTTGCCCGGAACGTAGAAATGACCATAGCTTTCACAATGTTTGCAAATATTCATTTTATACGATGGAAAAACTGTTGTACTTATATTGTATTTTATTCTTCTCGCGTTGAATTCTAAGTACCTAGCTTTTCGATCTCGTGGAGCAACGCCCTAGAGTGAAACCTAGGATACCCGGAACGTAGAAATGACCAGTACTTTCACACTGGTTGCAGATATTCCTGTTATACGATGGAAAAACTGTTGCACCTTTATTGTATTTTATGCTTCTGGCGTTGACATCTAAGGCCCTAACTGTTTGATCTGGTGGAGCAACGCCCTAAAGTGAAGCCTAGGTTGCCCGGAACGTAGAAATGACCATAACTTCCACACTGGTTGCAATTATTCGTTCTATACGATGGAAAAGCTGTTATATTTATTATGTATCTTATGCTTCTGGCGTTGACTTCTTAGGCCCTAACAATTCGATCTGGTGAAACAACGCCCTAGAGTGAAGCCTAGGTTGCCTGGAACGTACAAATGACCATCACTTTCACACGGGTTGCAATTATTCCTGTTATAGGATGGAAAGACTGTTGTAATTTTATTGTATTTTATGCTTCAGGCGCTGACTTCTGAGGCCGTAGCTATTCGATGTGGTGGAAGAACGCCATAGAGTGAAGCCTAGGTTGCCCGGAACCTAGAAATGACCATAACTTTCATACAGGGTGCAATTATTCGTTTTATATGATGGAAGAACTGTTGTATTTATATTGTATTTTATGCTGCTGGCGTTCACTTCTTAGGCCCTAACTATTCGACCTGGTGGAACAACGCCCTGGGGTGAGGCCTAGGTTGCTCGGAATGTAGAAATGAGCATAACATTCACACTGCTTGAAATTATTCGTTTTATACGATGGAAAAACTGTTATATTTATATTGTATTTTATGCTTCTGGCGTTGCTTTCTTAGGGCCTAACTATTCAATCTGGTGGAACAACGTCATAGAGTGAGGCCTAGGTTGCCCGGAACGTAGAAATGACCATCACTTCCATACTGGTAGCAATTATTCGTTTTATACGATGGAAAAACTGTTGTATTTATATTGTATTTTATACTTCGGGCGTTGACTTCTACGGCCCTAACTATTCAACCTGTTGGAGCAACGTCCTCGGGTAAAGCCTAGGTTGCTCGGAAAGTAGAAATGACCATAACTTTCATACTGGTTGCAATTATTCGTTTTATATCATGGAAAAACTGTTGTATTCATATTGTATTTTATGCTGCTGGCGTTCACTTCTTAGGCCCTAACTATTCGATCTGGTGGAACAACGCCCTGTGGTGAAGTCTAGGTTGCCCGGAACGAAGAAATGACCATAACTTTCACACTGGTTGCTATTATTCGCTTTATACGATTGAAAAACTGTTATATTTATATTGTATTTTATGCTTCTGGCGTTGCCTTCTTAGGCCCTAACTGTTCGATCTGGTGGATCAACGCCCTAGGGTGTAGCCTAGGTTGACCAGAAAGTAGAAATGAGCACAACTTTCATACTGGTTGCAATTATTCGTTTAAATCATGGAAAAACTGTTGTATTCATATTGTATATTATGCTGCTGGCGTTCACTTCTTAGGCCCTAACTATTCGATCTGGTGGAACAACGCCCTGTGGTGAAGTCTAGGTTGCCCGGAACGTAGAAATGACCATAACTTTCACACTGGTTGCTATTATTCGCTTTATACGATTGAAAAACTGTTATATTTATATTGTATTTTATGCTTCTGGCGTTGCCTTCTTAGACCCTAACTGTTCGATCTGGTGGATCAACGCCCTAGAGTGAAGCCTAGGTGATCCGGAACGTAGAAATGACCAGTACTTTCACAATGTTTGCAGTTACTCCTGTTATACGATGGAAAAACTGTTGCATCTTTATTGAATTTTATGCTTTTGGCGTTGACTTCTAAGGCCCTAACTATTCGATCTGGTGGAGCAACGCCCTAGAGTGAAGCCTAGGTTGCCCGGAACGTAGAAATGACCTTCACTTTCAAACTGGTTGCAATTATTCCTGTTATATGATGGAAAAACTGTTGCATTAAATTGTATTTTATGCTTCGGGCGTTGACTGCTAAGGCCCTAACTATTCAATCTGTTGGAACAACGTCCTAGAGTGAAGCCTAGGTTGCTCGGAATGTAGAAATGACCATAACATTCACACTGGTTGAAATTATTCGTTTAATACGGTGGAAAAGCTGTTGCATCTTTATTGTATTGTATGATTCTGGCGTTGACTTCTAAGGCCCTAACTATTCGATCTGGTGGAGCAACGCCCTAGAGTGAAGCCTAGGTTGCGCGGAACGTAGAAATGACCATCACCTTCAAACTGGTTGCAATTAATCCTTTTATACGATGGAAAAACTGTTGTATTTTTATTGTATTTTATGCTTCTGGCGTTGACTTCTAATGCACTAACTATTCGATCTGGCGGAGCAACGCCCTAGAGTGAAGCCGAGGTTTCCCGGAACGTAGAAATGACCATCACTTTCAAACTGGTTGCAATTATTCCTGTTATATGACGGAAAAACTGTTGTATTTTTATTGCATTTTATGCTTCGGGCATTGACTTCTAAGGCCCTAACTATTCAATCTGTTGGAGCAACGCCATAGGGTGTAGCCTAGGTTGCCCGGAAAGTAGAAATGACCATAAGTTCCATACTGGTTGCAATTATTCGTTTTATATGATGGAAGAACTATTGTATTTATATTGTATTTTATGCTGCTGGCGTACACTTCTTAGGCCCTAACTATTCGATCTGGTGGAACAACGCCCTAGAGTGAAGCCTAGGTTGCCTGGAACGTACAAATGACCATCACTATCACAAGGGTTGCATTTATTCCTGTTATAGGATGGAAAGGCTGTTGTATTTCTATTGTATTTTATGCTTCTGGCGTTGACTTCTTAGGCCCTAACAATTCGATCTGGTGGAAAAACGACCTAGAGTGAGGCCTAGGTTGCCCGGAACGTAGAACTGACCATAACTTTTACACTGGTAGCAATTATTCGTTTTATACAATGGAAAAACTGTTCTATTTATTTTGTATTTTATGCTTCGGGCGTTGACTTCTAAGGCCCTAGCTGTTTGATCTGGTGGAGCAACGCCCTAGAGTGAAGCTTAGGTTGCCCGGAACGTAGAAATGACCATAACTTTCACACTGGTTGCTATTATTCGTTCTATACGATGGAAAAACTGTTATATTTATATTGTATCTTATGCTTCTGGCGTTGACTTGTTAGGCCCTAACAATTCGATCTGGTGGAACAACTTCCTAGAGTGAGGCCTAGGTAGCCCGGAACGATCGAAATGACCATCACTTTCAAACTGGTTGCAATTATTCCTGTTATAGGATGGAACGACTGTTGTATTTTTATTGTATTTTATGCTTCAGGCGTTGACTTCTGAGGCCGTAGCTATTCGATGTGGTGGAAGAACGACATAGAGTGAAGCCTGGGTTGCCCGGAACGTAGAAATGACCATCACTTTCAAACTGGTTGCAATTAATCCTTTTATACGATGGAAAAACTGATGCATTTTTATTGCATTTTATGCTTCGGGCGTTGACTTCTAAGGCCCTAACTATTCAATCTGTTGGAGCAACGCCCTAGGGTGATGCCTAGGGTGCCCGGAACTTAGAAATGACCATAACTTTCACACTGATTGCTATTATTCGTTTTATACGATGGAAAAACTGTTATATTTATATTGTATTTTATGCTTCTGGCGTTGATTTCTTAGGGCCTAACTATTCAATCTGGTGGAACAACGTCATAGAGTGAGGCCTAGGTTGCCCGGAACGTAGAAATGACCATCACTTCCATACTGGTAGCAATTATTCGTTTTATACGATGGAAAAACTGTTGTATTTATATCGTATTTTATACTTCGGGCGTTGACTTCTACGGCCCTAACTATTCAACCTGTTGGAGCAACGCCCTCGGGTGAAGCCTAGGTTGCTCGGAAAGTAGAAATGACCATAACTTTCATACTGGTTGCAATTATTCGTTTTATATCATGGAAAAACTGTTGTATTCATATTGTATTTTATGCTGCTGGCGTTCACTTCTTAGGCCCTAACTATTCGATCTGGTGGAACAACGCCCTGTGGTGAAGTCTAGGTTGCCCGGAACGTAGAAATGACCATAACTTTCACACTGGTTGCTATTATTCGCTTTATACGATTGAAAAACTGTTATATTTATATTGTATTTTATGCTTCTGGCGTTGCCTTCTTAGGCCCTAACTGTACGATCTGGTGGATCAACGCCCTAGGGTGTAGCCTAGGTTGACCGGAAAGTAGAAATGACCACAACTTTCATACTGGTTGCAATTATTCGTTTAAATCATGGAAAAACTGTTGTATTCATATTGTATATTATGCTGCTGGCGTTCACTTCTTAGGCCCTAACTATTCGATCTGGTGGAACAACGCCCTGTGGTGAAGTCTAGGTTGCCCGGAACGTAGAAATGACCATAACTTTCACACTGGTTGCTATTATTCGCTTTATACGATTGAAAAACTGTTACATTTATATTGTATTTTATGCTTCTGGCGTTGCCTTCTTAGACCCTAACTGTTCGATCTGGTGGATCAACGCCCTAGAGTGAAGCCTAGGTGACCCGGAACGTAGAAATGACCAGTACTTTCACACTGTTTGCAGTTACTCCTGTTATACGATGGAAAAACTGTTGCATCTTTATTGAATTTTATGCTTCTGGCGTTGACTTCTAAGGCCCTAACTATTCGATCTGGTGGAGCAACGCTCTAGAGTGAAGCCTAGGTTGCCCGGAACGTAGAAATGACCTTCACTTTCAAACTGGTTGCAATTATTCCTGTTATATGATGGAAAAACTGTTGCATTAAATTGTATTTTATGCTTCGGGCGTTGACTGCTAAGGCCCTAACTATTCAATCTGTTGGAACAACGTCCTAGAGTGAAGCCTAGGTTGCTCGGAATGTAGACATGACCATAACATTCACACTGGTTGAAATTATTCGTTTAATACGGTGGAAAAGCTGTTGCACCTTTATTGTATTGTATGATTCTGGCGTTGACTTCTAAGGCCCTAACTATTCGATCTGGTGGAGCAACGCCCTAGAGTGAAGCCTAGGTTGCGCGGAACGTAGAAATGACCATCACCTTCAAACTGGTTGCAATTAATCCTTTCATACGATGGAAAAACTGTTGTATTTTTATTGTATTTTATGCTTCTGGCGTTGACTTCTAATGCACTAACTATTCGATCTGGCGGAGCAACGCCCTAGAGTGAAGCCTAGGTTGCCCGGAAAGTAGAAATGACCATAAGTTCCATACTGGTTGCAATTATTCGTTTTATATGATGGAAGAACTATTGTATTTATATTGTATTTTATGCTGCTGGCGTACACTTCTTAGGCCCTAACTATTCGATCTGGTGGAACAACGCCCTAGAGTGAAGCCTAGGTTGCCTGGAACGTACAAATGACCATCACTATCACAAGGGTTGCATTTATTCCTGTTATAGGATGGAAAGGCTGTTGTATTTCTATTGTATTTTATGCTTCAGGCGTTGACTTCTGAGGCCGCCGCTGTTCGATGTGGTGGAAGAACGCCATAGAGTGAAGCCTAGGTTGCCCGGAACGTAGAAATGACCATAACTTTCATACTGGTTGCAATTATTCGTTTTATATGATGGAAGAACTATTGTATTTATATTGTATTTTATGCTGCTGGCGTACACTTCTTAGGCCCTAACTATTCGATCTTGTGGAACAACGCCCTGGGGTGAAGCCTAGGTTGCCGAAACGTAGAAATGACCATAACTTACACACTGGTTGCTATTATTCGTTTTATACGATGGAAAAACTGTTCTATTTATATTGTATCTTATGCTTCTGGCGTTGACTTCTTAGGCCCTAACAATTCGATCTGGTGGAAAAACGACCTAGAGTGAGGCCTAGGTTGCCCGGAACGTAGAACTGACCATAACTTTTACACTGGTAGCAATTATTCGTTTTATACAATGGAAAAACTGTTCTATTTATTTTGTATTTTATGCTTCGGGCGTTGACTTCTAAGGCCCTAGCTGTTTGATCTGGTGGAGCAACGCCCTAGAGTGAAGCTTAGGTTGCCCGGAACGTAGAAATGACCATAACTTTCACACTGGTTGCTATTATTCGTTCTATACGATGGAAAAACTGTTATATTTATATTGTATCTTATGCTTCTGGCGTTGACTTGTTAGGCCCTAACAATTCGATCTGGTGGAACAACTTCCTAGAGTGAGGCCTAGGTAGCCCGGAACGTCGAAATGACCATCACTTTCAAACTGGTTGCAATTATTCCTGTTATAGGATGGAACGACTGTTGTATTTTTATTGTATTTTATGCTTCAGGCGTTGACTTCTGAGGCCGTAGCTATTCGATGTGGCGGAAGAAGGACATAGAGTGAAGCCTGGGTTGCCCGGAACGTAGAAATGACCATCACTTTCAAACTGGTTGCAATTAATCCTTTTATACGATGGAAAAACTGATGCATTTTTATTGCATTTTATGCTTCGGGCGTTGACTTCTAAGGCCCTAACTATTCAATCTGTTGGAGCAACGCCCTAGGGTGATGCCTAGGTTGCCCGGAACTTAGAAATGACCATAACTTTCACACTGATTGCTATTATTCGTTTTATACGATGGAAAAACTGTTATATTTATATTGTATTTTATGCTGCTGGCGTTCACTTCTTAGGCCCTAACTATTCGATCTGGTGGAACAACGCCCTGGTGCGAAGCCTAGGTTGCCCGGAACGTTGATATGACCATAACTTTCACACTGGATGCTGTTATTCGTTCTATACGATGGAAAAACTGTTATATTTATATTGTATCTTATGCTCCTAGCGTTGACTTCTTAGGCCCTAACTATTCCATCTGGTGGAGCAACGCCCTAGAGTGAAGCCTAGGTTGCCCGGAAAGTAGAAATGACTATAACTTTCACACTGGTTGCAATTATTCGTTTTATACGATGGAAAAACTGTTGTATTTATATTGTATTTTATGCTTCTGGCGCTGACTTATAGGGCACTAACGATTCGATCTGGTGGAGCAGCGCCCTAGGGTGAAGCCTAGGTTGCCCGGAACGTAGAAATGACCATAACTTTCACACCGGTAGCAGTTGCTCGTTTTATACGATGGAAAAACTGTTGTATTAATATTGCATTTTATGCTTCTGGCGTTGACTTCTAAGGCCGTAGCTATTCGATGTGGTGGAGCAACGCCCTAGAGTGAAGCCTAGGTTGCCCGGAACGTAGAAAAGCCCATTACTTTCACACTGGTTGCAATTATTAGTTTTATACGATGGAAAGACTGTTGTATTTATATTGTATTTTATGTTTCTGGCGTTGACTTCTAAGGCCCAAACTGTTGGATCTGGCGGAGCAACGCCCTAGAGTGAAGCCTAGGTTGCCCGGAACAATGATATGCCATTACTTTCACACTGGTTGCAATTATTCCTGATATACGATGGAAAAACTGTTGCATCTTTATTGAATTTTATGCTTCTGGCGTTGACTTCTAAGGCCCTAACTATTCTATCTGGTGGATCAACGCCCTAGAGTGAAGCCTAGGTTGCTCGGAATGTAAAAATTACCATAACATTCACACTGGTTGAAATTATTCGTTTTATACGATGGAAAATCTGTTGCATCTTTATTGTATTTTATGCTTCTGGCGTTGACTTCTAAGGCCCTAACTATTCGATCTAGTGGAGCAACGCCCTAGAGTGACGCCTAGGTTGCCCGGAACGTTGAAATGACCATCACTTTCAAACTGGTTGCAATTATTCCTGTTATATGACGGAAAAACTGTTGTATTTTTATTGCATTTTATGCTTCGGGCATTGACTTCTAAGGCCCTAACTATTCAATCTGTTGGAGCAACGCCATAGGGTGTAGCCTAGGTTTCCCGGAAAGTAGAAATGACCATAAGTTCCATACTGGTTGCAATTATTCGTTTTATATGATGGAAGAACTATTGTATTTATATTGTATTTTATGCTGCTGGCGTACACTTCTTAGGCCCTAACTATTCGATCTTGTGGAACAACGCCCTGGGGTGAAGCCTAGGTTGCCGAAACGTAGAAATGACCATAACTTACACACTGGTTGCTATTATTCGTTTTATACGATGGAAATACTGTTCTATTTATATTGTATCTTATGCTTCTGGCGTTGACTTCTTAGGCCCTAACAATTCGATCTGGTGGAAAAACGACCTAGAGTGAGGCCTAGGTTGCCCGGAACGTAGAACTGACCATAACTTTTACACTGGTAGCAATTATTCGTTTTATACAATGGAAAAACTGTTCTATTTATTTTGTATTTTATGCTTCGGGCGTTGACTTCTAAGGCCCTAGCTGTTTGATCTGGTGGAGCAACGCCCTAGAGTGAAGCTTAGGTTGCCCGGAACGTAGAAATGACCATAACTTTCACACTGGTTGCTATTATTCGTTCTATACGATGGAAAAACTGTTATATTTATATTGTATCTTATGCTTCTGGCGTTGACTTGTTAGGCCCTAACAACTCGATCTGGTGGAACAACTTCCTAGAGTGAGGCCTAGGTAGCCCGGAACGTCGAAATGACCATCACTTTCAAACTGGTTGCAATTATTCCTGTTATAGGATGGAACGACTGTTGTATTTTTATTGTATTTTATGCTTCAGGCGTTGACTTCTGAGGCCGTAGCTATTCGATGTGGTGGAAGAACGACATAGAGTGAAGCCTGGGTTGCCCGGAACGTAGAAATGACCATCACTTTCAAACTGGTTGCAATTAATCCTTTTATACGATGGAAAAACTAATGCATTTTTATTGCATTTTATGCTTCGGGCGTTGACTTCTAAGGCACTAACTATTCAATCTGTTGGAGCAACGCCCTAGGGTGAAGCCTAGGTTGCCCGGAACTTAGAAATGACCATAACTTTCACACTGATTGCTATTATTCGTTTTATACGATGGAAAAACTGTTATATTTATATTGTATTTTATGCTTCTGGCGTTCACTTCTTAGGCCCTAACTATTCGATCTGGTGGAACAACGCCCTAGAGTGAAGCCTAGGTTACCCGGAACGTAGAAATGACCAGTACTTTCACACTGATTGCAGTTATTCCTGCTATACGATGGAAAAACTGTTGCATCTTTATTGAATTTTATTCTTCTGGCGCTGACTTCTAAGGCCCTAACTATTCTATCTGGTGGATCAACGCCCTAGAGTGAAGCCTAAGTTGCTCGGAATGTAGAAATGATCATAACATTCACACTGGTTGAAATTATTCGTTTTATAGGATGGAAAAACTGTTATATTTATATTGAATTTTATGCTTCTGGCGTTGATTTCTTAGGCCCTGACTGTTCGATCTGCTGGAACAACGCCCTAGAGTGAGGCCTAGGTTGCCAGGAACGTAGAAATGACCATCACCTCCATACTGGTAGCAATTATTCGTTTTATGCGATGGAAAAACTGTTGTGTTTATATTGTATTTTATGCATCTGGCGTTGACTTCTAAGGCACTAACTAATCGATCTGGTGGAGCAACGCCCTAGAGTGAAGCCTAGGTTGCCCGGAACGTAGAAATGACCATCACTTTCAAACTGGTTGCAATTATTCCTGTTATAGGATGGAAAGACTGTTGTATTTTTATTGTATTTTATGCTTCAGGCGTTGACTTCTGAGGCCGCAGCTATTCGATGTGGTGGATGAACGACATAGAGTGAAGCCTGGGTTGCACGGAACGTATAAATGACCATAACTTTCATACTGGTTGCAATTATTCGTTTTATATGATGGAAGAACTGTTGTATTTATATTGTATTTTATGCTTCTGGCGTTCACTTCTTAGGCCCTAACTATTCGATCTGGTAGAACAACGACATGGGGTGAAGCCTAGGTTGCCCGGAACGTAGAAATGACCATAACTTTCACACTGGTTGCAATTATTCGTTTTATATGATGGAAAAACTGTTGTATTTATATTGTATTTTATGCTTCTGGCGTTCACTTCTTAGGCCCTAACTGTTCGATCTGGTGGAACAACGCCCTATGGTGAAGCCTAGGTTGACCGGAACGTATAAATGACCATAACTTTCACACCGGTAGCAATTATTCGTTTTACACGATGGAAAAACAGTTATATTTATTTTGTATTTTATGCGTCGGGCGTTGACTTCTAAGGCCCTAACTATTCAGTCTGTTGGAGCAACGCCCAAGGGTGAAGCCTAGGTTGCCCGGAAAGTAGAAATGACGTTAACTTTCACACTGGTTTCTATTATTCGTTCTATACGATCGAAAAACTGTTATATTTATATTGTATTTTATGCTTCTGGCGTTGCCTTCTTAGGCCCTAGCTGTTCGATCTGGTGGAACAACGCCCTAGAGTGGAGCCTAGGTTACCCGGAGCGTAGAAATGACCAGTACTTTCACACTGCTTCCAGTTATTCCTGTTATACGATGGAAAAACTGTTGCATCTTTATTGAATTTTATGCTTCTGGCGTTGACTTCTAAGGCCCTAACTATTCAATCTGTTGGAGCAACGCCATACGGTGAAGCCTAGGTTGCCCGGAAAGTAGAAATGACCATAACTTTCATACTGGTTGCAATTATTCGTTTTATATCATGGAAAAACTGTTGTATTCATATTGTATTTTATGCTGCTGGCGTTCACTTCTTAGGCCCTAACTATTCGATCTGGTGGAACAACGCCCTGGGGTGAGGCCTAGGTTGCTCGGAATGTAGAAATGACCATAACATTCACACTGCTTGAAATTATTCGTTTTATACGATGGAAAAACTGTTATATTTATATTGTATTTTATGCTTCTGGCGTTGATTTCTTAGGGCCTAACTATTCAATCTGGTAGAACAACGACATGGGGTGAAGCCTAGGTTGCCCGGAACGTAGAAATGACCATAACTTTCACACTGGGTGCAATTATTCGTTTTATATGATGGAAAAACTGTTGTATTTATAGTGTATTTTATGCTTCTGGCGTTGACTTCTAAGGCACTAACTATTCGATCTGGTGGAGCAACGCCCTAGAGTGAAGCCGATGTTGCCCGGAACGTAGAAATGACCATCACTTTCAAACTGGTTGCAATTATTCCGTTTATATGATGGAAAAACTGTAGTATTTTTATTGCATTTTATGCTTCGGGCATTGACTTCTAAGGCCCTAACTATTCAATCTGTTCGAGCAACGCCGTAGGGTGAAACCTAGGTTGCCCGGGCAATAGGAATGACCATAACTTTCATACTGGTTGCAATTATTCGTTTTATATGATGGAAAAACTGTTGTATTTATATTGTATTTTATTCTTCTGGCGTTGACTTCTTAGGCCCTAACTATTCGATCTGGTGGAACAACGCCCTAGAGTGAAGCCTAGGTTGCCCGGAACGTAGCACTGACCATTACGATCACACTGTTTGCAAATATATATTATATACGATGGAAAAGCTGTTGTATTTATATTGCATTTTATGCTTCTTGGCGATGACTTCTGAGGCCGTAGCTATTAGATGTGGTGGAGCAACGTCATAGAGTGACGCCTAGGTTGCCCGGAACGTAGAAATGGCCATCACTGTCACACTGGTTGCAATTATTCCTGTTATACGATGGAAAAGCTGTTGTACTTATATCGTATCTTATGCTTCTGGCGTTGACTTCTTAGGCCCTAACTATTCCATCTGGTGGAACAACGACCAAGGGTGAAGCCTAGGTTGCCCGGAACGTGGAAATGACCATTACTTTCACACCGGTTGCAATTATTCGTTTTATACGATGGAAAAACTGTTGTATTTATTATGTATTTTATGCTTCTGACGTTGTATTTTAAGGCCGTAGCTATTCGATGTGATGGAGCAACGCCCTAGAGTGACGCCTAGGTTGCCCGGAACCTAGAAAAGGCCATTACTTTCACACTGGTTGCAATTATTCGTCTTATACGATGGAAAAGCTGTTGTATTTATATTGTATTTTATGCTTCTGGCGTTGACTTCTAAGGCCGCAGCTATTAGATGTGGTGGAGCGACGCCCTGGTGTGACGCCTAGGTTGCCCGCAACGTAGAAGTGACGATTACTTTCACAATGTTTGCAATTATTCATTTTATACGATGGAAAAACTGTTGTACCTATATTGGACTTTATTCTTCTGGCGTTGACTTCTTAGGCCCTAACTATTCGATCTGGTGGCAGAACGCCCTAGAGTGAAGCCTAGGTTGCCCGGAAAGTAGCAATGACCATTACGATCACACTGTTTGCAAATATACATTATATACGATGGAAATGCTGTTGTATTTATATTGTATTTTATGCTTCTGGCGTTTACTTCTTAGGCCCTAATTATTCGATCTGGTGGAGCACCGCCATAGAGTGAAGCCTAGGTTGCCCGGAACGTAGGACATACCATTACCTTCACACTGGTTGCAATTATTCCTGTTATACGATGGAAGAACTGTTGCATCTTTATTGTATTTTATGCTTCTGGCGTTGACTTCTAAGGCCCTATCTCTTCGATTTGGTGGAGCAACGCCTCACAGTTAAGCCTAGGATGCCCGAAACGTCGAAATGGCCGTAACTTTCGCACTGGTTACAATTATTCGTTTTATACGATGGAAAAGCTGTTGTATTTATATCTTATTTTATGCTTCTGGCGTTGACTTCTTAGGTCCCAGCTATTCCATCTGGTAGAACAACGCCCTCTGGTGAAGCCTAGGCTGCCCGGAACGTAGAAATGACCATAACTTTCACACAGGAAGCAATTATTCGTTTTATAGATGGAAAAGCTGTCCTATTTATTTTGTATGTTATGCTTCGGGCGCTGACTTCTAAGGCCCTAGCTATTCGATCTGGTGGAGCAACAGCCTAGAGTGAAGCCTAGGTTGCCCGGAACGTAGAAATGACCATAACTTTCACACTGGAAACAATTATTCGTTTTATACATGGAACAGCTGTTCTATTTATTTTATATTTTATGCTTCGGGCGTTGACCTCTAAGGCCCTAGCTATTCGTTCTGGTGGAGCAACGCCCTAGAGTGAAGCCTAGGTTGCCCGGAACGTAGAAATGACCATTGCTTTCACAATGTATGCAATTATTCATTTTATTCGGTGGAAAAACTGTTGTACTTAGATTGTATTTTATTCTTCTGGCGTTGAATTCTAAGTCCCTAGCTATTCGATCTGGTGGAGCAACGCCCTAGAGTGAAACCTGGATTACCCGGAACGTAGAAATGACCTGTACTTTCACACTGTTTGCAATTATTCCTGTTAAACAATGGAACAACTGTTGCATCTTTATTGTATTTTATGCTTCTGGCGTTGACTTCTTAGGCCCTAACTATTCGATCTGGTGGAGCATCGTCCTAGAGTGAAGCCTTAGCTGCCCGGAACGTAGAAATGACCATAACTTTCACACTGGTTACCATTATTCGTTTTATACGATGGAAAAGCTGTTGTATTTATATCTTATTTTAAGCTTCTGGCGTTGACTTCTTAGGTCCCAGCTATTCCATCTGGTAGAACAACGCCCTCTGGTGAAGCCTAGGTTGCCCGGAACGCAGAAATGACCATTAGCTTCACACTGGTTGCAATTATTCCTTTTATACGATGGAAAAGCTGCTGTATTTTTATGTATTTTAAGCTTCGGTCGTTGTCTCCTAAGGCCCTAACTACACGATCTTGTGGAGCAACGCCCTAGAGTGAAGCCCTGGTTGCCCGGAACGTGGAAATGACCATTACTTTCACACTGTTTGCAATTATTCCTGCTATACGATGGAAAAGCTATTGGATTTTTAGTGTATTTCATGCTTCGGGCGTCGACTTCTAAGGCCCTAGCTATTCGATCTGGCGGAGGAACGCCCTAGAGTGAAGCCTAGGTTGCCCGGAACGTAGAGACGACCATTACTTTCACACTGGTTGCAATTATTCGTTCTATACGATGGAAAAACTGTTAGATTTATATTGTATTTTATGCTTCTGGCGTTGACTTCTAAGGCACTAACTATTCGATCTGGTGGAACAACGCCCTAGAGTGAAGCCTAGGTTACCCGGAACGTAGAAATGACCAGTACTTTCACACTGTTTGCAATTATTCATTTTATACGACGGAAAAGCTGTTGTATTGATATTGTATTTTATGCTCCTGGCGTTCACTTCTTAGGCCCTAACTATTCGATCTGGTGGAACAACGCCCTAGGGTGAAGCCTAGGTTGCCCGGAACGTAGAAATGACCATAACTTTTACACTGGTAGGAATTATTCGTTTTATACAATGGAAAAACTGTTCTGTTTATTTTGTATTTTATGCTTCCGGCGTTGACTTCTAAGGCCCTAACTGTTGGATCTGGTGGAGCAACGCCCTAGAGTGAAGCCTAGGTTGCCCGGAACGTAGAAATGACCATAACTATCACACTGGATGCTATTATTCGATCTATACGATGGAAAAGCTGTTATATTTATTATGTATCTTATGCTTCTGGCGTTGACTTCTTAGGCCCTAACAATTCGATCTGGTGAAACAACGCCCTAGAGTGAAGCCTAGGTTGCCTGGAACGTACAAATGACCATCACTTTCACACGGGTTGCAATTATTCCTGTTATAGGATGGAAAGACTGTTGTAATTTTATTGTATTTTATGCTTCAGGCGCTGACTTCTGAGGCCGTAGCTATTCGATGTGGTGGAAGAACGCCATAGAGTGAAGCCTAGGTTGCCCGGAACCTAGAAATGACCATAACTTTCATACAGGGTGCAATTATTCGTTTTATATGATGGAAGAACTGTTGTATTTATATTGTATTTTATGCTGCTGGCGTTCACTTCTTAGGCCCTAACTATTCGACCTGGTGGAACAACGCCCTGGGGTGAGGCCTAGGTTGCTCGGAATGTAGAAATGAGCATAACATTCACACTGCTTGAAATTATTCGTTTTATACGATGGAAAAACTGTTATATTTATATTGTATTTTATGCTTCTGGCGTTGCTTTCTTAGGGCCTAACTATTCAATCTGGTGGAACAACGTCATAGAGTGAGGCCTAGGTTGCCCGGAACGTAGAAATGACCATCACTTCCATACTGGTAGCAATTATTCGTTTTATACGATGGAAAAACTGTTGTATTTATATTGTATTTTATACTTCGGGCGTTGACTTCTACGGCCCTAACTATTCAACCTGTTGGAGCAACGTCCTCGGGTAAAGCCTAGGTTGCTCGGAAAGTAGAAATGACCATAACTTTCATACTGGTTGCAATTATTCGTTTTATATCATGGAAAAACTGTTGTATTCATATTGTATTTTATGCTGCTGGCGTTCACTTCTTAGGCCCTAACTATTCGATCTGGTGGAACAACGCCCTGTGGTGAAGTCTAGGTTGCCCGGAACGAAGAAATGACCATAACTTTCACACTGGTTGCTATTATTCGCTTTATACGATTGAAAAACTGTTATATTTATATTGTATTTTATGCTTCTGGCGTTGCCTTCTTAGGCCCTAACTGTTCGATCTGGTGGATCAACGCCCTAGGGTGTAGCCTAGGTTGACCGGAAAGTAGAAATGACCACAACTTTCATACTGGTTGCAATTATTCGTTTAAATCATGGAAAAACTGTTGTATTCATATTGTATATTATGCTGCTGGCGTTCACTTCTTAGGCCCTAACTATTCGATCTGGTGGAACAACGCCCTGTGGTGAAGTCTAGGTTGCCCGGAACGTAGAAATGACCATAACTTTCACACTGGTTGCTATTATTCGCTTTATACGATTGAAAAACTGTTATATTTATATTGTATTTTATGCTTCTGGCGTTGCCTTCTTAGACCCTAACTGTTCGATCTGGTGGATCAACGCCCTAGAGTGAAGCCTAGGTGATCCGGAACGTAGAAATGACCAGTACTTTCACAATGTTTGCAGTTACTCCTGTTATACGATGGAAAAACTGTTGCATCTTTATTGAATTTTATGCTTCTGGCGTTGACTTCTAAGGCCCTAACTATTCGATCTGGTGGAGCAACGCCCTAGAGTGAAGCCTAGGTTGCCCGGAACGTAGAAATGACCTTCACTTTCAAACTGGTTGCAATTATTCCTGTTATATGATGGAAAAACTGTTGCATTAAATTGTATTTTATGCTTCGGGCGTTGACTGCTAAGGCCCTAACTATTCAATCTGTTGGAACAACGTCCTAGAGTGAAGCCTAGGTTGCTCGGAATGTAGAAATGACCATAACATTCACACTGGTTGAAATTATTCGTTTAATACGGTGGAAAAGCTGTTGCATCTTTATTGTATTGTATGATTCTGGCGTTGACTTCTAAGGCCCTAACTATTCGATCTGGTGGAGCAACGCCCTAGAGTGAAGCCTAGGTTGCGCGGAACGTAGAAATGACCATCACCTTCAAACTGGTTGCAATTAATCCTTTTATACGATGGAAAAACTGTTGTATTTTTATTGTATTTTATGCTTCTGGCGTTGACTTCTAATGCACTAACTATTCGATCTGGCGGAGCAACGCCCTAGAGTGAAGCCGAGGTTTCCCGGAACGTAGAAATGACCATCACTTTCAAACTGGTTGCAATTATTCCTGTTATATGACGGAAAAACTGTTGTATTTTTATTGCATTTTATGCTTCGGGCATTGACTTCTAAGGCCCTAACTATTCAATCTGTTGGAGCAACGCCATAGGGTGTAGCCTAGGTTGCCCGGAAAGTAGAAATGACCATAAGTTCCATACTGGTTGCAATTATTCGTTTTATATGATGGAAGAACTATTGTATTTATATTGTATTTTATGCTGCTGGCGTACACTTCTTAGGCCCTAACTATTCGATCTGGTGGAACAACGCCCTAGAGTGAAGCCTAGGTTGCCTGGAACGTACAAATGACCATCACTATCACAAGGGTTGCATTTATTCCTGTTATAGGATGGAAAGGCTGTTGTATTTCTATTGTATTTTATGCTTCTGGCGTTGACTTCTTAGGCCCTAACAATTCGATCTGGTGGAAAAACGACCTAGAGTGAGGCCTAGGTTGCCCGGAACGTAGAACTGACCATAACTTTTACACTGGTAGCAATTATTCGTTTTATACAATGGAAAAACTGTTCTATTTATTTTGTATTTTATGCTTCGGGCGTTGACTTCTAAGGCCCTAGCTGTTTGATCTGGTGGAGCAACGCCCTAGAGTGAAGCTTAGGTTGCCCGGAACGTAGAAATGACCATAACTTTCACACTGGTTGCTATTACTCGTTCTATACGATGGAAAAACTGTTATATTTATATTGTATCTTATGCTTCTGGCGTTGACTTGTTAGGCCCTAACAATTCGATCTGGTGGAACAACTTCCTAGAGTGAGGCCTAGGTAGCCCGGAACGATCGAAATGACCATCACTTTCAAACTGGTTGCAATTATTCCTGTTATAGGATGGAACGACTGTTGTATTTTTATTGTATTTTATGCTTCAGGCGTTGACTTCTGAGGCCGTAGCTATTCGATGTGGTGGAAGAACGACATAGAGTGAAGCCTGGGTTGCCCGGAACGTAGAAATGACCATCACTTTCAAACTGGTTGCAATTAATCCTTTTATACGATGGAAAAACTGATGCATTTTTATTGCATTTTATGCTTCGGGCGTTGACTTCTACGGCCCTAACTATTCAACCTGTTGGAGCAACGCCCTCGGGTGAAGCCTAGGTTGCTCGGAAAGTAGAAATGACCATAACTTTCATACTGGTTGCAATTATTCGTTTTATATCATGGAAAAACTGTTGTATTCATATTGTATTTTATGCTGCTGGCGTTCACTTCTTAGGCCCTAACTATTCGATCTGGTGGAACAACGCCCTGTGGTGAAGTCTAGGTTGCCCGGAACGTAGAAATGACCATAACTTTCACACTGGTTGCTATTATTCGCTTTATACGATTGAAAAACTGTTATATTTATATTGTATTTTATGCTTCTGGCGTTGCCTTCTTAGGCCCTAACTGTTCGATCTGGTGGATCAACGCCCTAGGGTGTAGCCTAGGTTGACCGGAAAGTAGAAATGACCACAACTTTCATACTGGTTGCAATTATTCGTTTAAATCATGGAAAAACTGTTGTATTCATATTGTATATTATGCTGCTGGCGTTCACTTCTTAGGCCCTAACTATTCGATCTGGTGGAACAACGCCCTGTGGTGAAGTCTAGGTTGCCCGGAACGTAGAAATGACCATAACTTTCACACTGGTTGCTATTATTCGCTTTATACAATTGAAAAACTGTTATATTTATATTGTATTTTATGCTTCTGGCGTTGCCTTCTTAGACCCTAACTGTTCGATCTGGTGGATCAACGCCCTAGAGTGAAGCCTAGGTGACCCGGAACGTAGAAATGACCAGTACTTTCACACTGTTTGCAGTTACTCCTGTTATACGATGGAAAAACTGTTGCATCTTTATTGAATTTTATGCTTCTGGCGTTGACTTCTAAGGCCCTAACTATTCGATCTGGTGGAGCAACGCTCTAGAGTGAAGCCTAGGTTGCCCGGAACGTAGAAATGACCTTCACTTTCAAACTGGTTGCAATTAATCCTTTTATACGATGGAAAAACTGATGCATTTTTATTGCATTTTATGCTTCGGGCGTTGACTTCTAAGGCCCTAACTATTCAATCTGTTGGAGCAACGCCCTAGGGTGATGCCTAGGTTGCCCGGAACTTAGAAATGACCATAACTTTCACACTGATTGCTATTATTCGTTTTATACGATGGAAAAACTGTTATATTTATATTGTATTTTATGCTGCTGGCGTTCACTTCTTAGGCCCTAACTATTCGATCTGGTGGAACAACGCCCTGGTGCGAAGCCTAGGTTGCCCGGAACGTTGATATGACCATAACTTTCACACTGGATGCTGTTATTCGTTCTATACGATGGAAAAACTGTTATATTTATATTGTATCTTATGCTCCTAGCGTTGACTTCTTAGGCCCTAACTATTCCATCTGGTGGAGCAACGCCCTAGAGTGAAGCCTAGGTTGCCCGGAAAGTAGAAATGACTATAACTTTCACACTGGTTGCAATTATTCGTTTTATACGATGGAAAAACTGCTGTATTTATATTGTATTTTATGCTTCTGGCGCTGACTTCTAGGGCACTAACGATTCGATCTGGTGGAGCAGCGCCCTAGGGTGAAGCCTAGGTTGCCCGGAACGTAGAAATGACCATAACTTTCACACCGGTAGCAGTTGCTCGTTTTATACGATGGAAAAACTGTTGTATTAATATTGCATTTTATGCTTCTGGCGTTGACTTCTAAGGCCGTAGCTATTCGATGTGGTGGAGCAACGCCCTAGAGTGAAGCCTAGGTTGCCCGGAACGTAGAAAAGCCCATTACTTTCACACTGGTTGCAATTATTAGTTTTATACGATGGAAAGACTGTTGTATTTATATTGTATTTTATGTTTCTGGCGTTGACTTCTAAGGCCCAAACTGTTGGATCTGGTGGAGCAACGCCCTAGAGTGAAGCCTAGGTTGCCCGGAACAATGATATGCCATTACTTTCACACTGGTTGCAATTATTCCTGATATACGATGGAAAAACTGTTGCATCTTTATTGAATTTTATGCTTCTGGCGTTGACTTCTAAGGCCCTAACTATTCTATCTGGTGGATCAACGCCCTAGAGTGAAGCCTAGGTTGCTCGGAATGTAAAAATTACCATAACATTCACACTGGTTGAAATTATTCGTTTTATACGATGGAAAATCTGTTGCATCTTTATTGTATTTTATGCTTCTGGCGTTGACTTCTAAGGCCCTAACTATTCGATCTAGTGGAGCAACGCCCTAGAGTGACGCCTAGGTTGCCCGGAACGTTGAAATGACCATCACTTTCAAACTGGTTGCAATTATTCCTGTTATATGACGGAAAAACTGTTGTATTTTTATTGCATTTTATGCTTCGGGCATTGACTTCTAAGGCCCTAACTATTCAATCTGTTGGAGCAACGCCATAGGGTGTAGCCTAGGTTGCCCGGAAAGTAGAAATGACCATAAGTTCCATACTGGTTGCAATTATTCGTTTTATATGATGGAAGAACTATTGTATTTATATTGTATTTTATGCTGCTGGCGTACACTTCTTAGGCCCTAACTATTCGATCTTGTGGAACAACGCCCTGGGGTGAAGCCTAGGTTGCCGAAACGTAGAAATGACCATAACTTACACACTGGTTGCTATTATTCGTTTTATACGATGGAAATACTGTTCTATTTATATTGTATCTTATGCTTCTGGCGTTGACTTCTTAGGCCCTAACAATTCGATCTGGTGGAAAAACGACCTAGAGTGAGGCCTAGGTTGCCCGGAACGTAGAACTGACCATAACTTTTACACTGGTAGCAATTATTCGTTTTATACAATGGAAAAACTGTTCTATTTATTTTGTATTTTATGCTTCGGGCGTTGACTTCTAAGGCCCTAGCTGTTTGATCTGGTGGAGCAACGCCCTAGAGTGAAGCTTAGGTTGCCCGGAACGTAGAAATGACCATAACTTTCACACTGGTTGCTATTATTCGTTCTATACGATGGAAAAACTGTTATATTTATATTGTATCTTATGCTTCTGGCGTTGACTTGTTAGGCCCTACCAATTCGATCTGGTGGAACAACTTCCTAGAGTGAGGCCTAGGTAGCCCGGAACGTCGAAATGACCATCACTTTCAAACTGGTTGCAATTATTCCTGTTATAGGATGGAACGACTGTTGTATTTTTATTGTATTTTATGCTTCAGGCGTTGACTTCTGAGGCCGTAGCTATTCGATGTGGTGGAAGAACGACATAGAGTGAAGCCTGGGTTGCCCGGAACGTAGAAATGACCATCACTTTCAAACTGGTTGCAATTAATCCTTTTATACGATGGAAAAACTAATGCATTTTTATTGCATTTTATGCTTCGGGCGTTGACTTCTAAGGCACTAACTATTCAATCTGTTGGAGCAACGCCCTAGGGTGAAGCCTAGGTTGCCCGGAACTTAGAAATGACCATAACTTTCACACTGATTGCTATTATTCGTTTTATACGATGGAAAAACTGTTATATTTATATTGTATTTTATGCTTCTGGCGTTCACTTCTTAGGCCCTAACTATTCGATCTGGTGGAACAACGCCCTAGAGTGAAGCCTAGGTTACCCGGAACGTAGAAATGACCAGTACTTTCACACTGATTGCAGTTATTCCTGCTATACGATGGAAAAACTGTTGCATCTTTATTGAATTTTATTCTTCTGGCGCTGACTTCTAAGGCCCTAACTATTCTATCTGGTGGATCAACGCCCTAGAGTGAAGCCTAGGTTGCTCGGAATGTAGAAATGATCATAACATTCACACTGGTTGAAATTATTCGTTTTATAGGATGGAAAAACTGTTATATTTATATTGAATTTTATGCTTCTGGCGTTGATTTCTTAGGCCCTGACTGTTCGATCTGGTGGAACAACGCCCTAGAGTGAGGCCTAGGTTGCCAGGAACGTAGAAATGACCATCACCTCCATACTGGTAGCAATTATTCGTTTTATGCGATGGAAAAACTGTTGTGTTTATATTGTATTTTATGCATCTGGCGTTGACTTCTAAGGCACTAACTAATCGATCTGGTGGAGCAACGCCCTAGAGTGAAGCCTAGGTTGCCCGGAACGTAGAAATGACCATCACTTTCAAACTGGTTGCAATTATTCCTGTTATAGGATGGAAAGACTGTTGTATTTTTATTGTATTTTATGCTTCAGGCGTTGACTTCTGAGGCCGCAGCTATTCGATGTGGTGGATGAACGACATAGAGTGAAGCCTGGGTTGCACGGAACGTATAAATGACCATAACTTTCATACTGGTTGCAATTATTCGTTTTATATGATGGAAGAACTGTTGTATTTATATTGTATTTTATGCTTCTGGCGTTCACTTCTTAGGCCCTAACTATTCGATCTGGTAGAACAACGACATGGGGTGAAGCCTAGGTTGCCCGGAACGTAGAAATGACCATAACTTTCACACTGGTTGCAATTATTCGTTTTATATGATGGAAAAACTGTTGTATTTATATTGTATTTTATGCTTCTGGCGTTCACTTCTTAGGCCCTAACTGTTCGATCTGGTGGAACAACGCCCTATGGTGAAGCCTAGGTTGACCGGAACGTATAAATGACCATAACTTTCACACCGGTAGCAATTATTCGTTTTACACGATGGAAAAACAGTTATATTTATTTTGTATTTTATGCGTCGGGCGTTGACTTCTAAGGCCCTAACTATTCAGTCTGTTGGAGCAACGCCCAAGGGTGAAGCCTAGGTTGCCCGGAAAGTAGAAATGACGTTAACTTTCACACTGGTTTCTATTATTCGTTCTATACGATCGAAAAACTGTTATATTTATATTGTATTTTATGCTTCTGGCGTTGCCTTCTTAGGCCCTAGCTGTTCGATCTGGTGGAACAACGCCCTAGAGTGGAGCCTAGGTTACCCGGAGCGTAGAAATGACCAGTACTTTCACACTGCTTCCAGTTATTCCTGTTATACGATGGAAAAACTGTTGCATCTTTATTGAATTTTATGCTTCTGGCGTTGACTTCTAAGGCCCTAACTATTCAATCTGTTGGAGCAACGCCATACGGTGAAGCCTAGGTTGCCCGGAAAGTAGAAATGACCATAACTTTCATACTGGTTGCAATTATTCGTTTTATATCATGGAAAAACTGTTGTATTCATATTGTATTTTATGCTGCTGGCGTTCACTTCTTAGGCCCTAACTATTCGATCTGGTGGAACAACGCCCTGGGGTGAGGCCTAGGTTGCTCGGAATGTAGAAATGACCATAACATTCACACTGCTTGAAATTATTCGTTTTATACGATGGAAAAACTGTTATATTTATATTGTATTTTATGCTTCTGGCGTTGATTTCTTAGGGCCTAACTATTCAATCTGGTAGAACAACGACATGGGGTGAAGCCTAGGTTGCCCGGAACGTAGAAATGACCATAACTTTCACACTGGGTGCAATTATTCGTTTTATATGATGGAAAAACTGTTGTATTTATAGTGTATTTTATGCTTCTGGCGTTGACTTCTAAGGCACTAACTATTCGATCTGGTGGAGCAACGCCCTAGAGTGAAGCCGATGTTGCCCGGAACGTAGAAATGACCATCACTTTCAAACTGGTTGCAATTATTCCGTTTATATGATGGAAAAACTGTAGTATTTTTATTGCATTTTATGCTTCGGGCATTGACTTCTAAGGCCCTAACTATTCAATCTGTTCGAGCAACGCCGTAGGGTGAAACCTAGGTTGCCCGGACAATAGGAATGACCATAACTTTCATACTGGTTGCAATTATTCGTTTTATATGATGGAAAAACTGTTGTATTTATATTGTATTTTATTCTTCTGGCGTTGACTTCTTAGGCCCTAACTATTCGATCTGGTGGAACAACGCCCTAGAGTGAAGCCTAGGTTGCCCGGAACGTAGCACTGACCATTACGATCACACTGTTTGCAAATATATATTATATACGATGGAAAAGCTGTTGTATTTATATTGCATTTTATGCTTCTTGGCGATGACTTCTGAGGCCGTAGCTATTAGATGTGGTGGAGCAACGTCATAGAGTGACGCCTAGGTTGCCCGGAACGTAGAAATGGCCATCACTTTCACACTGGTTGCAATTATTCCTGTTATACGATGGAAAAGCTGTTGTACTTATATCGTATCTTATGCTTCTGGCGTTGACTTCTTAGGCCCTAACTATTCCATCTGGTGGAACAACGACCTAGGGTGAAGCCTAGGTTGCCCGGAACGTGGAAATGACCATTACTTTCACACCGGTTGCAATTATTCGTTTTATACGATGGAAAAACTGTTGTATTTATTATGTATTTTATGCTTCTGACGTTGTATTTTAAGGCCGTAGCTATTCGATGTGATGGAGCAACGCCCTAGAGTGACGCCTAGGTTGCCCGGAACCTAGCAAAGGCCATTACTTTCACACTGGTTGCAATTATTCGTCTTATACGATGGAAAAGCTGTTGTATTTATATTGTATTTTATGCTTCTGGCGTTGACTTCTAAGGCCGCAGCTATTAGATGTGGTGGAGCGACGCCCTGGTGTGACGCCTAGGTTGCCCGCAACGTAGAAGTGACGATTACTTTCACAATGTTTGCAATTATTCATTTTATACGATGGAAAAACTGTTGTACCTATATTGGACTTTATTCTTCTGGCGTTGACTTCTTAGGCCCTAACTATTCGATCTGGTGGCAGAACGCCCTAGAGTGAAGCCTAGGTTGCCCGGAAAGTAGCAATGACCATTACGATCACACTGTTTGCAAATATACATTATATACGATGGAAATGCTGTTGTATTTATATTGTATTTTATGCTTCTGGCGTTTACTTCTTAGGCCCTAATTATTCGATCTGGTGGAGCACCGCCATAGAGTGAAGCCTAGGTTGCCCGGAACGTAGGACATACCATTACCTTCACACTGGTTGCAATTATTCCTGTTATACGATGGAAGAACTGTTGCATCTTTATTGTATTTTATGCTTCTGGCGTTGACTTCTAAGGCCCTATCTCTTCGATTTGGTGGAGCAACGCCTCACAGTTAAGCCTAGGATGCCCGAAACGTCGAAATGGCCGTAACTTTCGCACTGGTTACAATTATTCGTTTTATACGATGGAAAAGCTGTTGTATTTATATCTTATTTTATGCTTCTGGCGTTGACTTCTTAGGTCCCAGCTATTCCATCTGGTAGAACAACGCCCTCTGGTGAAGCCTAGGCTGCCCGGAACGTAGAAATGACCATAACTTTCACACAGGAAGCAATTATTCGTTTTATAGATGGAAAAGCTGTCCTATTTATTTTGTATGTTATGCTTCGGGCGCTGACTTCTAAGGCCCTAGCTATTCGATCTGGTGGAGCAACAGCCTAGAGTGAAGCCTAGGTTGCCCGGAACGTAGAAATGACCATAACTTTCACACTGGTTGCCATTATTCGTATTATACGATGGGAAAGCTGTTGTATTTATATCGTATTTTATGCTTCTGGCGTTGACTTCTTAGGCCCCAACTATTCCATCTGATGGAGCAACCCCCAATGGTGAAGCCTAGGTTGCCCGGAACGTAGAAATGACCATAACTTTCACACTGGAAACAATTATTCGTTTTATACATGGAACAGCTGTTCTATTTATTTTATATTTTATGCTTCGGGCGTTGACCTCTAAGGCCCTAGCTATTCGTTCTGGTGGAGCAACGCCCTAGAGTGAAGCCTAGGTTGCCCGGAACGTAGAAATGACCATTGCTTTCACAATGTATGCAATTATTCATTTTATTCGGTGGAAAAACTGTTGTACTTAGATTGTATTTTATTCTTCTGGCGTTGAATTCTAAGTCCCTAGCTATTCGATCTGGTGGAGCAACGCCCTAGAGTGAAACCTGGATTACCCGGAACGTAGAAATGACCTGTACTTTCACACTGTTTGCAATTATTCCTGTTAAACAATGGAACAACTGTTGCATCTTTATTGTATTTTATGCTTCTGGCGTTGACTTCTTAGGCCCTAACTATTCGATCTGGTGGAGCATCGTCCTAGAGTGAAGCCTTAGCTGCCCGGAACGTAGAAATGACCATAACTTTCACACTGGTTACCATTATTCGTTTTATACGATGGAAAAGCTGTTGTATTTATATCTTATTTTAAGCTTCTGGCGTTGACTTCTTAGGTCCCAGCTATTCCATCTGGTAGAACAACGCCCTCTGGTGAAGCCTAGGTTGCCCGGAACGCAGAAATGACCATTAGCTTCACACTGGTTGCAATTATTCCTTTTATACGATGGAAAAGCTGCTGTATTTTTATGTATTTTAAGCTTCGGTCGTTGTCTCCTAAGGCCCTAACTACACGATCTTGTGGAGCAACGCCCTAGAGTGAAGCCCAGGTTGCCCGGAACGTGGAAATGACCATTACTTTCACACTGTTTGCAATTATTCCTGCTATACGATGGAAAAGCTATTGGATTTTTAGTGTATTTCATGCTTCGGGCGTCGACTTCTAAGGCCCTAGCTATTCGATCTGGCGGAGGAACGCCCTAGAGTGAAGCCTAGGTTGCCCGGAACGTAGAGACGACCATTACTTTCACACTGTTTGCAAATATTCATTTTATACAATGGAAAAGCTGTTGTATTTATATTGTATTTTATGCTTTGGGCGTTGACTTCTAAGGCCCTAATTATTCGATCTGATGGAGCAACTCCCTAAAGTGAAGCCTAGGTTGCCCGGAACGCAGAAATGACCATTAGCTTCACACTGGTTGCAGTTGTTCCTGTTATACGACGGAAAAACCGTTCTATTTTTATCGTATTTCATGCTTCGGGCGTTGACTTCTAAGGCCCTAGCTATTCGTTCTGGTAGAGCAACGCCCTAGAGTGAAGCCTAGGTGGCCCGAAACGTAGAAATGACCATTACTTTCACACTGTTTGCAAATATTCATTTTATACAATGGAAAAGCTGTTGTATTTATATTGTATTTTATGCTTTGGGCGTTGACTTCTAAGGTCCTAATTATTCGATCTGATGGAGCAACTCCCTAAAGTGAAGCCTAGGTTGCCCGAAACGTAGAAACGGCCATTACTTTCACACTGGTTGCAATTAATCGTTTCATACGATGGAAAAGCTGTTGTATTTATATTGTATTTTCTGCTTGTGGCGTTGACTTCTAAGGTCCGAGCTGTTCGATCTGGTGGGGCAACGTGCAAGAGTTAAGTCTAGGATGCCCGGAACTAAGAAATGACCATTACTTTCACACTGTTTGCAATTATTCCTGTTATACGATGGAAAAAGTATTGGATTTTTAGTGTATTTTATGCTTCGGGCGTTGACTTCTAAGGCCCTAGCTATTCGATCTGGTGGAGCAACGACCTAGAGTGAAGCCTAGGTTGCCCGGAACGCAGAAATGACCATTAGCTTCACACTGGTTGCAATTATTCCTTTTATACGGTGGAAAAGCTGCTGTATTTTTATTGTATTTTAAGCTTCGGTCGTTGTCTCCTAAGGCCCTAACTACTCGATCTGGTGGAGCAACGCCCTAGAGTGAAGCCCAGGTTGCCCGGAACGTAGAAATGACCATAACTTTCACACTGGTTGCAATTATTCGTTTTATACGATGGAAAAACTGTTGCATTTATATTGTATTTTATGCGTCTGGCGTTAATTTCTAAGGCAATAACCATTCGATCAGGTGGAGCAACGCCCTAGAGTGAAGCCTAGGTTGCGAGGAACGTAGAAATGAACATCGCTTTAACACTGGCTGCATTTATTCCTGTTATAGGATGGAAAAACTCTTGCATTTATATTGTATTTTATGCTTCTGGGGTTGCCTTCTAAGGCCGTAGCTATCCGATGTGGTGGAGTAACGCCCCAGAGTGAAGCCTAGGTTGCCTAGAACGTAGAAATGGCCATATCTTTCACACTGGTGGCAATTATTCTTGTCATACGGTGGAAAAACTGTTGTATTTAAATTTTATTTTATGCTTCTGGCGTTGACTTCTAAGGCCCTAACTATTCGATCCAGTGGGGCAACGCCTTAGAGTGAAGGCTATGTTGCACGGAACGTAGAAATGACCATAACCTTTACTCTGGTTGCAATTATTCCTGTTATACGATGGACAAACTGTTGCATTTCTATTGTACTTTATGCTTCTGGCGTTGACTTCTAAGGCCCTACGGATTCGATCTGGTGGAGCAATGCCTCACAGTTAATTCTAGGATGCCCGAAACGTCGAAATGATCATTATTTTCACACTGATTGCAATTATTCATTCTATATGATGGAAAAACTGTTCCATTTATATTGTATTTTATACTTCTGGCGTTGACTTCTAAGGCCCTATCTCTTCGATTTGGTGGAGCAACGCCTCACAGTTAAGCCTAGGATGCCCGAAACGTCGAAATGGCCGTAACTTTCGCACTGGTTACAATTATTCGTTTTATACGATGGAAAAGCTGTTGTATTTATATCTTATTTTATGCTTCTGGCGTTGACTTCTTAGGTCCCAGCTATTCCATCTGGTAGAACAACGCCCTCTGGTGAAGCCTAGGCTGCCCGGAACGTAGAAATGACCATAACTTTCACACAGGAAGCAATTATTCGTTTTATAGATGGAAAAGCTGTCCTATTTATTTTGTATGTTATGCTTCGGGCGCTGACTTCTAAGGCCCTAGCTATTCGATCTGGTGGAGCAACAGCCTAGAGTGAAGCCTAGGTTGCCCGGAACGTAGAAATGACCATAACTTTCACACTGGTTGCCATTATTCGTATTATACGATGGAAAAGCTGTTGTATTTATATCGTATTTTATGCTTCTGGCGTTGACTTCTTAGGCCCCAACTATTCCATCTGATGGAGCAACCCCCTATGGTGAAGCCTAGGTTGCCCGGAACGTAGAAATGACCATAACTTTCACACTGGAAACAATTATTCGTTTTATACATGGAACAGCTGTTCTATTTATTTTATATTTTATGCTTCAGGCGTTGACCTCTAAGGCCCTAGCTATTCGTTCTGGTGGAGCAACGCCCTAGAGTGAAGCCTAGGTTGCCCGGAACGTAGAAATGACCATTGCTTTCACAATGTATGCAATTATTCATTTTATTCGGTGGAAAAACTGTTGTACTTAGATTGTATTTTATTCTTCTGGCGTTGAATTCTAAGTCCCTAGCTATTCGATCTGGTGGAGCAACGCCCTAGAGTGAAACCTGGATTACCCGGAACGTAGAAATGACCTGTACTTTCACACTGTTTGCAATTATTCCTGTTAAACAATGGAACAACTGTTGCATCTTTATTGTATTTTATGCTTCTGGCGTTGACTTCTTAGGCCCTAACTATTCGATCTGGTGGAGCATCGTCCTAGAGTGAAGCCTTAGCTGCCCGGAACGTAGAAATGACCATAACTTTCACACTGGTTACCATTATTCGTTTTATACGATGGAAAAGCTGTTGTATTTATATCTTATTTTAAGCTTCTGGCGTTGACTTCTTAGGTCCCAGCTATTCCATCTGGTAGAACAACGCCCTCTGGTGAAGCCAAGGTTGCCCGGAACGCAGAAATGACCATTAGCTTCACACTGGTTGCAATTATTCCTTTTATACGATGGAAAAGCTGCTGTATTTTTATGTATTTTAAGCTTCGGTCGTTGTCTCCTAAGGCCGTAACTACACGATCTTGTGGAGCAACGCCCTAGAGTGAAGCCCAGGTTGCCCGGAACGTGGAAATGACCATTACTTTCACACTGTTTGCAATTATTCCTGTTATACGATGGAAAAGCTATTGGATTTTTAGTGTATTTTATGCTTCGGGCGTCGACTTCTAAGGCCCTAGCTATTCGATCTGGCGGAGGAACGCCCTAGAGTGAAGCCTAGGTTGCCCGGAACGTAGAGACGACCATTACTTTCACACTGTTTGCAAATATTCATTTTATACAATGGAAAAGCTGTTGTATTTATATTGTATTTTATGCTTTGGGCGTTGACTTCTAAGGCCCTAATTATTCGATCTGATGGAGCAACTCCCTAAAGTGAAGCCTAGGTTGCCCGAAACGTAGAAACGGCCATTACTTTCACACTGGTTGCAATTAATCGTTTCATACGATGGAAAAGCTGTTGTATTTATATTGTATTTTCTGCTTGTGGCGTTGATTTCTAAGGTCCTAATTATTCGATCTGATGGAGCAACTCCCTAAAGTGAAGCCTAGGTTGCCCGAAACGTAGAAACGGCCATTACTTTCACACTGGTTGCAATTAATCGTTTCATACGATGGAAAAGCTGTTGTATTTATATTGTATTTTCTGCTTGTGGCGTTGACTTCTAAGGTCCGAGCTGTTCGATCTGGTGGGGCAACGTGCAAGAGTTAAGTCTAGGATGCCCGGAACTAAGAAATGACCATTACTTTCACACTGTTTGCAATTATTCCTGTTATACGATGGAAAAAGTATTGGATTTTTAGTGTATTTTATGCTTCGGGCGTTGACTTCTAAGGCCCTAGCTATTCGATCTGGTGGAGCAACGACCTAGAGTGAAGCCTAGGTTGCCCGGAACGCAGAAATGACCATTAGCTTCACACTGGTTGCAATTATTCCTTTTATACGGTAGAAAAGCTGCTGTATTTTTATTGTATTTTAAGCTTCGGTCGTTGTCTCCTAAGGCCCTAACTACTCGATCTGGTGGAGCAACGCCCTAGAGTGAAGCCCAGGTTGCCCGGAACGTAGAAATGACCATAACTTTCACACTGGTTGCAATTATTCGTTTTATACGATGGAAAAACTGTTGCATTTATATTGTATTTTATGCGTCTGGCGTTAATTTCTAAGGCAATAACTATTCGATCAGGTGGAGCAACGCCCTAGAGTGAAGCCTAGGTTGCGAGGAACGTAGAAATGAACATCTTTTTAACACTGGCTGCAATTATTCCTGTTATAGGATGGAAAAACTGTTGCATTTATATTGTATTTTATGCTTCTGGGGTTGCCTTCTAAGGCCGTAGCTATCCGATGTGGTGGAGTAACGCCCCAGAGTGAAGCCTAGGTTGCCTAGAACGTAGAAATGGCCATATCTTTCACACTGGTGGCAATTATTCTTGTCATACGGTGGAAAAACTGTTGTATTTAAATTTTATTTTATGCTTCTGGCGTTGACTTCTAAGGCCCTAACTATTCGATCCAGTGGGGCAACGCCTTAGAGTGAAGGCTATGTTGCACGGAACGTAGAAATGACCATAACTTTTACACTGGTTGCAATTATTCCTGTTATACGATGGAAAAAGCTGTTGTATTTATATTGTATTTTATGCTCCTGGCGTTGACTTCTAAGGCCGTAGCTATTAGATGTGGTGGAGCAACGCCCTAGAGTGACGCCTAGGTTGACCGGAACGTAGAAATGGCCATTACTTTCACACTGGTTGCTATTATTCGTTTTATACGATGGAAAAGCTGTTGTATTTATATTGTGTTTTATGCTTCGAGCGTCGACTTCTAAGGCCCTAACTGCTCGGTCTGGTGGAACAACGCCCTAGAGTGAAGGCTAGGTTGCCCGGAACGTAGAAATGACCAGTACTTTCACACTGGTTGCAGTTATTCGTTTTATACAATGGAACAACTGTTCTATTTATTTTGCATTTTATGCTTCGGGCGTTGACTTCTTAGGCCCTAACTATTCCATCTGGTGGAACATCGCCCTAGGGTGAAGCCTAGGTTGCCCGGAACGTAGAAATGACCAACTCTTTCACACTGGTAGCAATTATTCGTTTTATACATGGAAAAGCTGTTTATATATATTGCATTTTATGCTTCTGGCATTGAATTCTAAGTCCCTAGCTATTCGATCTGGTGGAGCAACGCCCTAGAGTGAAGCCTAGGTTGCACGGAACGTAGAAATGACCATTGCTTTCACAATGTATGCAATTATTCATTTTATTCGGTGGAAAAGCTGTTGTACTTAGATTGTATTTTATTCTTCTGGCGTTGAATTCTAAGTCCCTAGCTATTCGATCTGGTGGAGCAACGCCCTAGAGTGAAGCCTGGGTTGCCCGGAACGTAGAAATGACCATCACCTTCAGCCTGGTTGCAATTGTTCCTGTTATACGACGGAAAAACCGTACTATTTTTATCGAATTTCATGCTTCGGGCGTTGACTTCTAAGGCCCTAGCTATTCGTTCTGGTAGAGCAACGCCCTAGAGTGAAGCCTAGGTGGCCCGAAACGTAGAAATGACCATTACTTTCACACTGTTTGCAAATATTCATTTTATACAATGGAAAAGCTGTTGTATTTATATTGTATTTTATGCTTTGGGCGTTGACTTCTAAGGCCCTAATTATTCGATCTGATGGAGCAACTCCCTAAAGTGAAGCCTAGGTTGCCCGAAACGTAGAAACGGCCATTACTTTCACACTGGTTGCAATTAATCGTTTCATACGATGGAAAAGCTGTTGTATTTATATTGTATTTTCTGCTTGTGGCGTTGACTTCTAAGGTCCGAGCTGTTCGATCTGGTAGAGCAACGCCCTAGAGTGAAGCCTAGGTGGCCCAAAACGTAGAAATGACCATTACTATCACACTGTTTGCAAATATTCATTTTATACAATGGAAAAGCTGTTGTATTTATATTGTATTTTATGCTTTGGGCGTTGACTTCTAAGGCCCTAATTATTCGATCTGATGGAGCAACTCCCTAAAGTGAAGCCTAGGTTGCCCGAAACGTAGAAACGGCCATTACTTTCACACTGGATGCAATTAATCGTGCCATAGGATGGAAAAGCTGTTGTATTTATACTGTATTTTCTGCTTGTGGCGTTGACTTCTAAGGTCCGAGCTGTTCGATCTGGTGGGGCAACGTACAAGAGTTAAGTCTAGGATGCCCGGAACTAAGAAATGACCATTACTTTCACACTGTTTGCAATTATTCCCGTTATACGATGGAAAAACTGTTGGATTTTTAGTGTATTTTATGCTTCGGGCGTTGACTTCTAAGGCCCTAGCTATTCGATCTGGTGGAGTAACGACCTAGAGTGAAGCCTAGGTTGCCCGGAACGCAGAAATGACCATTAGCTTCACACTGGTTGCAATTATTCCTTTTATACGGTGGAAAAGCTGCTGTATTTTTATTGTATTTTAAGCTTCGGTCGTTGTCTCCTAAGGCCCTAACTACTCGATCTGGTGGAGCAACGCCCTAGAGTGAAGCCCAGGTTGCCCGGAACGTAGAAATGACCATAACTTTCACACTGGTTGCAATTATTCGTTTTATACGATGGAAAAGCTGTTGTATTTATATTGTGTTTTATGCTTCGGGCGTCGACTTCTAAGGCCCTAACTGCTCGGTCTGGTGGAACAACGCCCTAGAGTGCAGCCTAGGTAGCCCGGAACGTAGAAATGACCATAACTTTCATACTGGTTGCAATTATTCCTGATATACGATGGAAAAACTGATGTATTTATATTGTATTTTATGCTTCTGGCGTTGACTTCTAAGGCCGTATCTATTCGATGTGGTGGAGCAACGCCCTAGAGTGAAGCCTAGATTGCCCAGGAACGTAGAAATGACCATTACTTCCACATTGGTTGCAATTATTCCTGTTATACGATGGAAGGACTGTTGTATTTTTATTGTATTTTATGCTTCTGGCGTTGACTTCTTAGGCCCTAACTATTCGATCTGGCTGAGCAACGCACTAGAGTGAAACATAGGATGCCCGGAACGTAGAAATGACCATAACTTTCACACTGGTTTCTATTATTCGTTTTATACGATGGAAAAACTGTTATATATATATTGTATTTTATGCTTCTGGCGTTGACTTCTTAGGCCCTAACTATTCGATCTGGCTGAGCAACGCACTAGAGTGAAGCCTAGGCCGCTCGGAACATAGAAATGACCATAACTTTCACACTGGTTTCTATTATTCGTTTTATACGATGGAAAAACTGTTATATATATATTGTATTTTATGCTTCTGGCGTTGCCTTCTTAGGCCCGAACTATTCGATCTGGTGCAACAACGCCCTAGAGTGAGCCTAGGTTGCCTGGAACGTAGAAATGACCATCACTTTCACACGGGTTGCAATTATTCCTGTTACAGGATGGAAAGACCGTTGTATTTTTATTGTATTTTATACATCAGGCGTTGACTTCTGTGGCCGTAGCTATTCGATGTGGTGGTAGAACGCCATAGAGTGAAGCCTAGGTTGCCCGGAAAGTAGAAATGACCATAAGTTTCATACTGGTTGCAATTATTCGTTTTATACGATGGAAAAACTGTTGTATTTATTTGTATTTTATGCTTCTGGCGTTCACTTCTTAGGCCCTAACTATTCGATCTGGTGGAACAACGCCCTAGGGTGAAGCCTAGGTTGCCCGGAACGTGGAAAAGACCATAACTTTTACACTGGTAGCATTTATTCGTTTTATACAACGGAAAAACCGTTCTATTTATTTTGTATTTTATGCTTCGGGCGTTGACATCTAAGGCCCTAACAATACGATCTGGTGGAGCAGCGCCCTAGAGTGAAGCCTACGTTGCCCGGAACGTAGAAATGACCATAACTTTCACACTGGTTGCTATCATTCGTTTTATGTGATGGAAAAACTGTTGTATTTATATTGTAATTTATGCTTCTGGCGTTCACTTCTTAGGCCCTAACTGTTCGATCTGGTGGAACAACGGCCTAGGGTGAAGCCTAGGTTGCCCGAGACGTAGAAATGACCATAACTTTTACACTGGTAGCAATTATTCGTTTTATACAATGGAAAAACTGTTCTATTTATTTTGTATTTAATGCTTCGGGCGTTGACTTCTAAGGCCCTAACTGTTTGTTCTGGTGGAGCACCGCCCTAGAGTGAAGCCTAGGCCGCTCGGAACGTAGTAATGACGTTAACTTTCATAGTGGTTGCAATTATTCGTTTTATACGATGGAAAAACTGTTGTATTTATATTGTATTTTATGCATCTGGCGTTGACTTCTAAGGCACTAACTATTCGATCTAGTGGATCAACGCCCTAGAGTGAAGCCTAGGTTGCCCGGTACGTAGAAATGACCATCACTGTCAAACTGGTTGCAATTATTCCTGTTATATGATGGAAAAACTGTTGTATTTTTATTGCATTTTATGCTTCGGGCATTGACTTCTAAGGCCCTAACTATTCAATCTGTTGGAGCAATTCCCTAGGGTGAAGCCTAGGTTGCCCCGAAAATATAAATGACCATAAGTTTCATACTGGTTGCAATTATTCGTTTTATACGATGGAAAAACTGTTGTATTTATATTGTATTTTATGCTTCTGGCGTTGACTTCTTAGGCCCTAACTATTCGATCTTGTGGAACAACGCCCTAGAGTGAAGCCTAGGTTGCCTGGAACGTAGAAATGATCATTACTTTCACGCTTGTTGCATTTATTCCTGTTATGCGATGAAAAGACTGTTGTATTTTTATTGTATTTTATGCTTCAGGCGTGGACTTCTGAGGCCGTAGCTATTCGATGTGGTGGAAGAACGTCATACAGTGAAGCCTAGGTTGCCCGGAACGTAGAAATGACCATTACTTTCACACTGTTTGCAATTATTCCTTTTATACGATGGAAAAGCTGTTGTATTTATATCGTATTTTATGCTTCTGGCGTTGTCTTCTTAGGCCCTAACTATTCGATCTGGTGGAACAACGCCGTAGAGTGAAGCCTAGGTTGCCCGGAACGTAGAAATGACCATAACTTTCACACTGATTGCAATTATTTGTTATATACGATGGAAAAGCTGTTGTATTTATATCGTATTTTATGCTTCTGGCGTTGACTTCTAAGGACCTAACTATTCGATCTGGTGGAGCAACGCCCTAGAGTGAAGCCTAGGTTGCTCGGAATGTAGAAATGACCATAACTTTCACACTGATTGCAATCATTCGTTTTATACGATGGAAAAACTGTTGCATCTTCATCGTATTTTATGCTTCTGGCGTTGACTTCTTAGGCCGTAACTATTCGATCTGGTGGAGCAACGCCCTGGAGTGAAACCTGGGTTGCCCGGAACGTAGAATTGGCCACTACTATCACACTGGTTGCAAATTATTCCTGCTATACGATGGAGAGACTGTTGTATTTTTATCGCATTTTATGCTTCTGGCGTTCACTTCTTAGGCCCTAACTATTCGATCTGGAGGAACAACGGCCTAGGGTGAAGCCTACGTTGCCCGGAACGTAGAAATGACCATAACTTTCACACTGGTTGCGATTATTTGATTATACGATGGAAAAGCTGTTGTATTTATATCGTATTTTATGCTTCTGGCGTTGACTTCTTAGGCCCTAACTATTCCATCTGGTGGAACAACGCCCTAGGGTAAAGCCCAGGTTGCGCGGAACGTAGAAATGACCATATCTTTCACACTGGTAGCAATTATTCGTTTTATACAATGGAAAAATTGTTCTATTTATTTTGTATTTTATGCTTCGGGCGTTGATTTCTAAGGCCCTAGCTATTCGATCTGGTCGAGCAACGCCGTAGAGTGAAGCCTAGGTTGCCCGGAACGTAGAAATGACCATAACTTCCACACTGGGTGCAATTATTCGTTTTATACAATGTAAAAGCTGTTGTATTTATATCGTATTTTATGCTTCTGACGTTGACTTCTTAGGCCCTAACTACTCGACCTGGAGGAGCAACGCCCTAGAGTGAAAACTAGGTTGCCCGGAACCTAGAAATGACCATTACATTCACACTGGTTGCAATTATTCCTGTTATACGATGGAAAAACTGTTGTATTTTTATTGTATTCTATGCTTCTGGCGTTTAATTCTAAGTCGCTAGCTATTTGATCTGGTGGAGCAACGACCTAGAGTGAAGCCTAGGTTGCCCGAACGTAGAAATTACCATTACTTTCACACTGTTTGCAATTATTCCGTTTACACGATGGAAAAGCTGTTGTATTTATATCGTATTTTATGCTTCTGGCGTTGACTTCTAAGGACCTAACTATTCGATCTGGTGGAGCAACGCCCTAGAGAGAAGCCTAGGTTGCTCGGAATGTAGAAATGACCATAACTTTCACACTGATTGCAATTATTCGTTTTATACGATGGAAAAACTGTTGCATTTTCATCGTATTTTATGCTTCTGGCGTTGACTTCTTAGGCCGTAACTATTCGATCTGGTGGAGCAACGCCCTGGAGTGAAACATGGGTTGCCCGGAACATAGAAATGACCACTACTATCACACTGGTTGCAAATTATTCCTGCTATACGATGGAAAAACTGTTGTATTTTTATTGTATTTTATGCTTCAGGCGTGGACTTCTGAGGCCGTAGCTATTCGATGTGGTAGAAGAACGCCATACACTGAAGCCTGGGTTGCCCGGAACGTAGAAATGACCATAAGTTTCATACTGGTTGCTATTATTCGGTTTATACGATGGAATAACTGTTGTATTTATATTGTATTTTATGCTTCTGGCGTTCACTTCTTAGGCCCTAACTATTCGATCTGGTGGAACAACGCCCTAGGGTGAAGCCTGGGTTGCCCGGAACGTAGAAATGACCATAGCTTTTACACTGGTAGCAATTATTCGTTTTATACAATGGAAAAACCGTTCTATTTAGTTTGTATTTTATGGTTCGGGCGTTGACTTCTAAGGCCCTAACTATTCAATCTGTTGGAGCAAACCCCTAGGGTGAAGCCTAGGTTGCTCGGAAAGGAGAAATGACCATAAGTTTCACACGGGTTGCAATTATTCGTGTTATAGAATGTTATGACGGTTGTATTTTTATTGTATTTTATACTTCAGGCGTTGACTTCTGAGGCCGTAGCTACTCGATGTGGTGGGAGAACGCCATACACTGTAGCCTAGGTTTTCCGGAACGTAGAAATGACCAGAAGTTTCATACTGGTTGCAATTATTCGGTTTATACGATGAAAAAACTGTTGTATTTATATTGTATTTTATGCTTCTGGCGTTCACTTCTTAGGCCCTAACTATTCGATCTGGTGGAACAACGCCCTAGGGTGAAGCCTAGGTTGCCCGGAACGTAGAAATGACCATAGCTTTTACACTGGTAGCAATTATTCGTTTTATACAATGGAAAAACCGTTCTATTTATTTTGTATTTTATGCTTCGGGCGTTGACTTCTAAGGCCCTAACTATTCAATCTGTTGGAGCAAACCCCTAGGGTGAAGCCTAGGTTGCTCGGAAAGGAGAAATGACCATAAGTTTCACACGGGTTGCAATTATTCGTGTTATAGAATGTTAAGACTGTTGTATTTTTATTGTATTTTATACTTCAGGCGTTGACTTCTGAGGCCGTAGCTACTCGATGTGGTGGGAGAACGCCATACACTGAAGCCTAGGTTTTCCAGAACGTAGAAATGACCAGAAGTTTCATACTGGTTGCAATTATTCGGTTTATACGATGGAAAAACTGTTGTATTTATATTGTATTTTATGCTTCTGGCGTTCACTTCTTAGGCCCTAACTATTCGATCTGGTGGAACAACGCCCTAGGGTGAAGCCTAGGTCGCCCGGAACGTAAAAATGACCATAGCTTTTACACTGGTAGCAATTATTCGTTTTATACAATGGAAAAACCGTTCTATTTATTTTGTATTTTATGCTTCGGGCGTTGACTTCTAAGGCCCTAACTATTCAATCTGTTGGAGCAACGCCCTAGGGTGAAGCCTAGGTTCCTCGTAAAGTAGAAATGACCATTACTTTCACACTGTTTGCTATTATTCGTTTTATACGATGGAAAAACTGTTCTATTTATATTGTATTTTATGCTTCTGGCGTTGACTTCTTAGGCACTAACTATTCGATCTTGTGGAACAACGCCCTAGAGTGAAGCCTAGGTTGCCTGGAACGTAGAAATGATCATTACTTTCACGCTTGTTGCAATTATTCCTGTTATGCGATGAAAAGACTGTTGTATTTTTATTGTATTTTATGCTTCAGGCGTGGACATCTGAGGCCGTAGCTATTCGATGTGGTGGAAGAACGCCATACAGTGAAGCCTAGGTTGCCCGGAACGTAGAAATGACCATTACTTTCACACTGTTTGCAATTATTCCTTTTATACGATGGAAAAGCTGTTGCATTTATATCGTATTTTATGCATCTGGCGTTGTCTTCTTAGGCCCTAACTATTCGATCTGGTGGAACAACGCCGTAGAGTGAAGCCTAGGTTGCCCGGAACGTAGAAATGACCATAACTTTCACAATGATTGCAATTATTTGTTATATACGATGGAAAAGCTGTTGTATTTATATCGTATTTTATGCTTCTGGCGTTGACTTCTAAGGACCTAACTATTCGATCTGGTGGAGCAACGCCCTGGAGTGAAACATGGGTTGCCCGGAACGTAGAAATGACCACTATTATCACACTGGTTGCAAATTATTCCTGCTATACGATGGAAAAACTGTTGTATTTTTATTGTATTTTATGCTTCAGGCGTGGACTTCTGAGGCCGTAGCTATTCGATGTGGTGGAGGAACGCCATACACTGAAGCCTAGGTTGCCCGGAACGTAGAAATGACCATAAGTTTCATACTGGTTGCAATTATTCGGTTTATACGATGGAAAAACTGTTGTATTTATATTGTATTTTATGCTTCTGGCGTTCACTTCTTAGGCCCTAACTATTCGATCTGGTGGAACAACGCCCTAGGGTGAAGCCTAGGTTGCCCGGAACGTAGAAATGACCATAGCTTTTACACTGGTAGCAATTATTCGTTTTATACAATGGAAAAACCGTTCTATTTATTTTGTATTTTATGCTTCGGGCGTTGACTTCTAAGGCCCTAACTATTCAATCTGTTGGAGCAACGCCCCGAGGGTGAAGCCTAGGTTGCTCGTAAAGTAGAAATGACCATAAGTTTCATACTGGTTGCAATTATTCGTTTTATACGATGGAAAAACTGTTGTATTTATATTGTATTTTATGCTTCTGGCGTTGACTACATAGGCACTAACTACTCGATCTTGCGGAACAACGCCCTAGAGTGAAGCCTAGGTTGACTGGAACGTAGAAATGATCATTACTTTCACGCTCGTTGCAATTATTCCTGTTATGCGATGAAAAGACTGTTGTATTTTTATTGTATTTTATGCTTCAGGCGTGGACTTCTGAGGCTGTAGCTATTCGATGTGGTGGAAGAACGCCATACAGTGAAGCCTAGGTTGCCCGGAACGTAGAAATGACCAGTACTTTCACACTGTTTGCAATTATTCATTTAATACGATGGAAATGCTGTTGTATTTATATCGTATTTTATGCTTCGGGCGTTGACTTCTTAGGCCCTAACATTTCGATCTGGTGGAGCAACGCCCGACAGTGAAGCCTAGGTTGCCCGGAACGTAGAAATGACCATTACTTTCACACTGTTTGCAATTATTCCTTTTATACGATGGAAAAGCTGTTGTAATTATATCGTATTTTATGCTTCTGCCGTTGACTTCTTAGGCCCTAACTATTCGATCTGGTGGAACAACGCCGTAGAGTGAAGCCTAGGTTGCCCGGAACGTAGAAATGACCATTACTTTCACACTGTTTGCAATTATTCGTTTTATACGATGGAAAAACTGTTGTATTTTTATTGCACTTTATGCTTCTGGCGTTCACTTCTTAGGCCCTAACTATTGGATCTGGTGGAACAACGCCCTAGGGTCAAGCCTAGGTTGCCCGGAACGTAGAAATGACCATAGCTTTTACACTCGTAGCAATCATTCGTTTTATACAATGGAAAAACCGTTCTAATTATTCTGTATTTTATGCTTCGGGCGTTGACTTCTAATGCCCTATCTGTTTGATCTGGTGGAGCATCGCCGTAGAGTGAAGCCTAGGTTGCTCGGAACGTAGAAATGACCATAACTTTCACACTGGTTGCTATTATTCGTTTTATACGATGGAAAAACTGTTATATTTATATTGTATTTAAGCTTCTGGCGTTGACTTCTGAGGCCGCTGCTATTCGATGTGGTGGAAGAACGCCATAGAGTGAAGCCTAGGATCGTAGAAATGTCCATATCTTTCACACTGTTTGCAATTTTTCGTTTTGTACGATGGAAAATCTGTTGTATTTATATCGTATTTTATGCTTCTGGCGTTGACTTCTAAGGCCCTAACTATTGGATCCGGTGGAACAACGCTCTAGGGTCAGGCCTAGGTTGCCCGGAACGTAGAAATGACAATAGCTTTTACTCTCGTAGCAATTATTCGTTTTATACAATGGAAAAACCGATCTATTTATTTTGTATTTTATGCTTCGGGCGTTGACTTCTAAGGCCCTAACTATTCAATCTGTTGGAGCAAAGCCCTAGGGTGAAGCCTCAGTTGCTCGGAAAGTAGAAATGACCATAAGTTTCATACTGGTTGCAATTATTCGTTTTATACGATGGAAAAACTGTTGTATTTATATTGTATTTTATGCTTCTGGCGTTGACTTCTTAGGCCCTAATTATTCGATCTGGTGGAACAACGCCCTAGAGTAAAGCCCAGGTTGCGCGGAACGTAGAAATGACCATATCTTTCACACTGGTAGCAATTATTCGTTTTATACGATGGAAAAATTGTTCTATTTATTTTGTATTTTATGCTTCGGGCGTTGACTTCTAAGGCCCTAGCTATTCGATCTGGTCGAGCAACGCCGTAGAGTGAAGCCTAGGTTGCCCGGAACGTAGAAATGACCATAACTTCCACACTGGTTGCAATTATTCGTTTTATACGATGTAAAAGCTGTTGTATTTATATCGTATTTTATGCTTCTGACGTTGACTTCTTAGGCCCTAACTACTCGACCTGGAGGAGCAACGCCCTAGAGTGAAACCTAGGTTGCCCGGAACCTAGAAATGACCATTACATTCACACTGGTTGCAATTATTCCTGTTATACGATGGAAAAACTGTTGTATTTTTATTGTATTCTATGCTTCTGGCGTTTAATTCTAAGTCGCTAGCTATTTGATCAGGTGGAGCAACGACCTAGAGTGAAGCCTAGGTTGCCCGAACGTAGAAATGACCATTACTTTCACCCTGTTTGCAATTATTCCTTTTACACGATGGAAAAGCTGTTGTATTTATATCGAATTTTATGCTTCTGGCGTTGACTTCTTAGGCCCTAACTATTCGATCTGGTGGAACAACGCCGTAGAGTGAAGCCTAGGTTGCCTGGAACGTAGAAATGACCATCACTTTCACACGGGTTGCAATTATTCGTTTTATACGATGGAAAAACTGTTGCATCTTCATCGTATTTTATGCTTCTGGCGTTGACTTCTTATGCCCTAACTATTCGATCTTGTGGAACAACGCCCTAGAGTGAAGCCTAGGTTGCCCGGAACGTAGAAATGACCATAACTTTCACACTGGTTATAATTATTTGTTTTATACGATGGAAAAACTGTTGTAATTATATCGTATTTTATGCTTCTGCCGTTGACTTCTTAGGCCCTAAGTATTCGATTTGGTGGAACAACGCCGTAGAGTGAAGCCTAGGTTGCCCGGAACGTAGAAATGACCATTACTTTCACACTGTTTGCAATTATTCCTTTTATACGATGGAACAGCTGTTGTATTTATATCGTATTTTATGCTTCTGGCGTTGACTTCTAAGGTCCAAACTATTCGATCTGGTGGAGCAACGCCCTAGAGTGAAGCCTAGGTTGCTCGGAATGTAGAAATGACCATAAGTTGCATACTGGTTGCAATTATTCGTTTTATACGATGGAAAAACTGTTGCATCGTTATCGTATTTTATGCTTCTGGCGTTGACTTCTTAGGCCGTAACTATCCGATCTGGTGGAGCAACGCCCTGGAGTTAAACCTGGGTTGCCCGGAACGTAGAAATGACCACTACTATCACACTGGTTGCAAATTATTCCTGCTATACGATGGAAAAACTGTTGTATTTTTATTGCATTTTATGCGTCTGGCGTTCACTTCTTAGGCCCTAACTATTCGATCTGGTGGAACAACTCCCTAGGGTGAAGCCTAGGTTGCCCGGAACGTAGAAATGACCATAGCTTTTACACTCGTAGCAATTATTCGTTTTATACAATGGAAAAACCGTTCTATTTATTTTGTATTTTATGCTTCGGGCGTTGACTTCTAAGGCCCTAACTATTCAATCTGTTGGAGCAAAGCCCTAGGGTGAAGCCTAGGTTGCTCGGAAAGTAGAAATGACCATAAGTTTCATACTGGTCGCAATTATTCGTTTTATACGATAGAAAAACTGTTGTATTTATATTGTATTTTATGCTTCTGGCGTTGACTTCTCAGGCCCTAATTATTCGATCTGGTGGAGCAATGCCTCAGAGTTAAGTCTAGGTTGCCCGTAACGCCGAAATGATCATTCCTTTCACGCTTGTTGCAATTATTCCTGTTATGCGATGAAAAGACTGTTGTATTTTTATTGTATTTTATGCTTCAGGCGTGGACTTCTGAGGCCGTAGCTATTCGATGTGGTGGTAGAACGCCATACAGTGAAGCCTATGTTGCCCGGAACGTAGAAATGACCACTACTTTCACACTGTTTGCAATTATTCATTTAATACGATGGAAATGCTGTTGTATTTATATCGTATTTTATGCTTCGGGCGTTGACTTCTTAGGCCCTAACATTTCGATCTGGTGGAGCAACGCCCGACAGTGAAGCCTAGGTTGCCCGGAACGTAGAAATGACCATTACTATCACACTGTTTGCAATTATTCCTTTTATACGATGGAAAAGCTGTTGTAATTATATCGTATTTTATGCTTCTGCCGTTGACTTCTTAGGCCCTAACTATTCGATCTGGTGGAACAACGCCGTAGAGTGAAGCCTAGGTTGCCCGGAACGTAGAAATGACCATTACTTTCACACTGTTTGCAATTATTCGTTTTATACAATGGAAAAACCGTTCTATTTATTTTGTATTTTATGCTTCGGGCGTTGACTTCTAAGGCCCTAACTATTCAATCTGTTGGAGCAAAGCCCTAGGGTGAAGCCTAGGTTGCTCGGAAAGTAGAAATGACCATAAGTTTCATACTGGTCGCAATTATTCGTTTTATACGATAGAAAAACTGTTGTATTTATATTGTATTTTATGCTTCTGGCGTTGACTTCTCAGGCCCTAATTATTCGATCTGGTGGAGCAATGCCTCAGAGTTAAGTCTAGGTTGCCCGTAACGCCGAAATGATCATTCCTTTCACGCTTGTTGCAATTATTCCTGTTATGCGATGAAAAGACTGTTCTATTTTTATTGTATTTTATGCTTCAGGCGTGGACTTCTGAGGCCGTAGCTATTCGATGTGGTGGTAGAACGCCATACAGTGAAGCCTATGTTGCCCGGAACGTAGAAATGACCACTACTTTCACACTGTTTGCAATTATTCATTTAATACGATGGAAATGCTGTTGTATTTATATCGTATTTTATGCTTCGGGCGTTGACTTCTTAGGCCCTAACATTTCGATCTGGTGGAGCAACGCCCGACAGTGAAGCCTAGGTTGCCCGGAACGTAGAAATGACCATTACTTTCACACTGTTTGCAATTATTCCTTTTATACGATGGAAAAGCTGTTGTAATTATATCGTATTTTATGCTTCTGCCGTTGACTTCTTAGGCCCTAACTATTCGATCTGGTGGAACAACGCCGTAGAGTGAAGCCTAGGTTGCCCGGAACGTAGAAATGACCATTACTTTCACACTGTTTGCAATTATTCGTTTTATACGATGGAAAAACTGTTGTATTTTTATTGCACTTTATGCTTCTGGCGTTCACTTCTTAGGCCCTAACTATTGGATCTGGTGGAACAACGCCCTAGGGTCAAGCCTAGGTTGCCCGGAACGTAGAAATGACCATAGCTTTTACACTCGTAGCAATTATTCGTTTTATACAATGGAAAAACCGTTCTAATTATTTTGTATTTTATGCTTCGGACGTTGACTTCTAATGCCCTATCTGTTTGATCTGGTGGAGCATCGCCGTAGAGTGAAGCCTAGGTTGCTCGGAACGTAGAAATGACCATAACTTTCACACTGGTTGCTATTATTCGTTTTATACGATGGAAAAACTGTTATATTTATATTGTATTTAAGCTTCTGGCGTTGACTTCTGAGGCCGTTGCTATTCGATGTGGTGGAAGAACGCCATAGAGTGAAGCCTAGGTAGCCCGGATCGTAGAAATGTCCATATCTTTCACACTGTTTGCAATTTTTCCTTTTGTACGATGGAAAATCTGTTGTATTTATATCGTATTTTATGCTTCTAGCGTTGACTTCTAAGGCACTAACTATTGGATCCGGTGGAACAACGCCCTAGGGTCAGGCCTAGGTTGCCCGGAACGTAGAAATGACCATAGCATTTACTCTCGTAGCAATTATTCGTTTTATACAATGGAAAAACCGTTCTATTTATTTTGTATTTTATGCTTCGGGCGTTGACTTCTAAGGCCCTAACTATTCAATCTGTTGGAGCAAAGCCCTAGGGTGAAGCCTAGGTTGCTCGGAAAGTAGAAATGACCATAAGTTTCATACTGGTCGCAATTATTCGTTTTATACGATAGAAAAACTGTTGTATTTATATTGTATTTTATGCTTCTGGCGTTGACTTCTCAGGCCCTAATTATTCGATCTGGTGGAGCAATGCCTCAGAGTTAAGTCTAGGTTGCCCGTAACGCCGAAATGATCATTCCTTTCACGCTTGTTGCAATTATTCCTGTTATGCGATGAAAAGACTGTTCTATTTTTATTGTATTTTATGCTTCAGGCGTGGACTTCTGAGGCCGTAGCTATTCGATGTGGTGGTAGAACGCCATACAGTGAAGCCTATGTTGCCCGGAACGTAGAAATGACCACTACTTTCACACTGTTTGCAATTATTCATTTAATACGATGGAAATGCTGTTGTATTTATATCGTATTTTATGCTTCGGGCGTTGACTTCTTAGGCCCTAACATTTCGATCTGGTGGAGCAACGCCCGACAGTGAAGCCTAGGTTGCCCGGAACGTAGAAATGACCATTACTTTCACACTGTTTGCAATTATTCCTTTTATACGATGGAAAAGCTGTTGTAATTATATCGTATTTTATGCTTCTGCCGTTGACTTCTTAGGCCCTAACTATTCGATCTGGTGGAACAACGCCGTAGAGTGAAGCCTAGGTTGCCCGGAACGTAGAAATGACCATTACTTTCACACTGTTTGCAATTATTCGTTTTATACGATGGAAAAACTGTTGTATTTTTATTGCACTTTATGCTTCTGGCGTTCACTTCTTAGGCCCTAACTATTGGATCTGGTGGAACAACGCCCTAGGGTCAAGCCTAGGTTGCCCGAAACGTAGAAATGACCATAGCTTTTACACTCGTAGCAATTATTCGTTTTATACAATGGAAAAACCGTTCTAATTATTTTGTATTTTATGCTTCGGACGTTGACTTCTAATGCCCTATCTGTTTGATCTGGTGGAGCATCGCCGTAGAGTGAAGCCTAGGTTGCTCGGAACGTAGAAATGACCATAACTTTCACACTGGTTGCTATTATTCGTTTTATACGATGGAAAAACTGTTATATTTATATTGTATTTAAGCTTCTGGCGTTGACTTCTGAGGCCGTTGCTATTCGATGTGGTGGAAGAACGCCATAGAGTGAAGCCTAGGTAGCCCGGATCGTAGAAATGTCCATATCTTTCACACTGTTTGCAATTTTTCCTTTTGTACGATGGAAAATCTGTTGTATTTATATCGTATTTTATGCTTCTAGCGTTGACTTCTAAGGCACTAACTATTGGATCCGGTGGAACAACGCCCTAGGGTCAGGCCTAGGTTGCCCGGAACGTAGAAATAACCATAGCATTTACTCTCGTAGCAATTATTCGTTTTATACAATGGAAAAACCGTTCTATTTATTTTGTATTTTATGCTTCGGGCGTTGACTTCTAAGGCCCTAACTATTCAATCTGTTGGAGCAAAGCCCTAGGGTGAAGCCTAGGTTGCTCGGAAAGTAGAAATGACCATAAGTTTCATACTGGTCGCAATTATTCGTTTTATACGATAGAAAAACTGTTGTATTTATATTGTATTTTATGCTTCTGGCGTTGACTTCTCAGGCCCTAATTATTCGATCTGGTGGAGCAATGCCTCAGAGTTAAGTCTAGGTTGCCCGTAACGCCGAAATGATCATTCCTTTCACGCTTGTTGCAATTATTCCTGTTATGCGATGAAAAGACTGTTGTATTTTTATTGTATTTTATGCTTCAGGCGTGGACTTCTGAGGCCGTAGCTATTCGATGTGGTGGTAGAACGCCATACAGTGAAGCCTATGTTGCCCGGAACGTAGAAATGACCACTACTTTCACACTGTTTGCAATTATTCATTTAATACGATGGAAATGCTGTTGTATTTATATCGTATTTTATGCTTCGGGCGTTGACTTCTTAGGCCCTAACATTTCGATCTGGTGGAGCAACGCCCGACAGTGAAGCCTAGGTTGCCCGGAACGTAGAAATGACCATTACTTTCACACTGTTTGCAATTATTCCTTTTATACGATGGAAAAGCTGTTGTAATTATATCATATTTTATGCTTCTGCCGTTGACTTCTTAGGCCCTAACTATTCGATCTGGTGGAACAACGCCGTAGAGTGAAGCCTAGGTTGCCCGGAACGTAGAAATGACCATTACTTTCACACTGTTTGCAATTATTCGTTTTATACGATGGAAAAACTGTTGTATTTTTATTGCACTTTATGCTTCTGGCGTTCACTTCTTAGGCCCTAACTATTGGATCTGGTGGAACAACGCCCTAGGGTCAAGCCTAGGTTGCCCGGAACGTAGAAATGACCATAGCTTTTACACTCGTAGCAATTATTCGTTTTATACAATGGAAAAACCGTTCTAATTATTTTGTATTTTATGCTTCGGACGTTGACTTCTAATGCCCTATCTGTTTGATCTGGTGGAGCATCGCCGTAGAGTGAAGCCTAGGTTGCTCGGAACGTAGAAATGACCATAACTTTCACACTGGTTGCTATTATTCGTTTTATACGATGGAAAAACTGTTATATTTATATTGTATTTAAGCTTCTGGCGTTGACTTCTGAGGCCGTTGCTATTCGATGTGGTGGAAGAACGCCATAGAGTGAAGCCTAGGTAGCCCGGATCGTAGAAATGTCCATATCTTTCACACTGTTTGCAATTTTTCCTTTTGTACGATGGAAAATCTGTTGTATTTATATCGTATTTTATGCTTCTAGCGTTGACTTCTAAGGCACTAACTATTGGATCCGGTGGAACAACGCCCTAGGGTCAGGCCTAGGTTGCCCGGAACGTAGAAATGACCATAGCATTTACTCTCGTAGCAATTATTCGTTTTATACAATGGAAAAACCGTTCTATTTATTTTGTATTTTATGCTTCGGGCGTTGACTTCTAAGGCCCTAACTATTCAATCTGTTGGAGCAAAGCCCTAGGGTGAAGCCTAGGTTGCTCGGAAAGTAGAAATGACCATAAGTTTCATACTGGTTGCAATTATTCGTTTTATACGATGGAAGAACTGTTGTATTTATATTGTATTTTATGCTTCTGGCGTTGACTTCTTAGGCCCTAATTACTCGATCTGGTGGAACAACGCCCTAGAGTAAAGCCCAGGTTGCGCGGAACGTAGAAATGACCATATCTATCACACTGGTAGCAATTATTCGTTTTATACGAAGGAAAAATTGTTCTATTTATTTTGTATTTTATGCTTCGGGCGTTGACTTCTAAGGCCCTAGCTATTCGATCTGGTCGAGCAACGCCGTAGAGTGAAGCCTAGGTTGCCCGGAACGTAGAAATGACCATAACTTCCACACTGGTTGCAATTATTCGTTTTATACGATGTAAAAGCTGTTGTATTTATATCGTATTTTATGCTTCTGACGTTGACTTCTTAGGCCCTAACTACTCGACCTGCAGGAGCAACGCCCTAGAGTGAAACCTAGGTTGCCCGGAACCTAGAAATGACCGTTACATTCACACTGGTTGCAATTATTCCTGTTATACGATGGAAAAACTGTTGTATTTTTATTGTATTCTATGCTTCTGGCGTTTAATTCTAAGTCGCTAGCTATTTGATCTGGTGGAGCAACGACCTAGAGTGAAGCCTAGGTTGCCCGAACGTAGAAATGACCATTACTTTCACCCTGTTTGCAATTATTCCTTTTACACGATGGAAAAGCTGTTGTATTTATATCGAATTTTATGCTTCTGGCGTTGACTTCTTAGGCCCTAACTATTCGGTCTGGTGGAACAACGCCGTAGAGTGAAGCCTAGGTTGCCCGGAACGTAGAAATGACCATTACTTTCACACTGTTTGCAATTATTCGTTTTATACGATGGAAAAACTGTTGTATTTTTATTGCATCTTATGCGTCTGGCGTTCACTTCTTAGTCCCTAACTATTGGATCCGGTGGAACAACGCCCTAGGGTCAGGCCTAGGTTGCCCGGAACGTAGAAATGACCATAGCTTTTACTCTCGTAGCAATTATTCGTTTTATACAATGGAAAAACCGTCCTATTTATTTTGTATTTTATGCTTCGGGCGTTGACTTCTAAGGCCCTAACTATTCAATCTGTTGGAGCAAAGCCCTAGGGTGAAGCCTAGGTTGCTTCGAAAGTAGAAATGACCATAAGTTTCATACTGGTTGCAATTATTCGTTTTATACGATGGAAAAACTGTTGTATTTATATTGTATTTTATGCTTCTGGCGTTGACTTCTTAGGCCCTAATTATTCGATCTGGTGGAACAACGCCGTAGAGTAAAGCCCAGGTTGCGCGGAACGTAGAAATGACCATAACTTTCACACTGGTAGCAATTATTCGTTTTATACATTGGAAAAACTGTTCTATTTATATTGTATTTTATGCTTCTGGCGTTGACTACTTAGGCCCTAACTATTCGATCTTGTGGAACAACGCCCTAGAGTGAAGCCTAGGTTGCCTGGAACGTAGAAATGACCATCACTTTCACACGGGTTGCAATTATTCGTTTTATACGATGGAAAAACTGTTGCATCTTCATCGTATTTTATGCTTCTGGCGTTGACTTCTTATGCCCTAACTATTCGATCTTGTGGAACAACGCCCTAGAGTGAAGCCTCGGTTGCCCGGAACGTAGAAATGACCATAACTTTCACACTGGTTATAATTATTTGTTTTATACGATGGAAAAGCTGTTGTATTTATATCGTATTTTATGCTTCTGGCGTTGACTTCTTAGGCCCTAACTATTCCATCTGGTGGAACATCGCCCTAGAGTAAAGCCCAGGTTGCGCGGAACGTAGAAATGACCATAACTTTCACACTGGTAGCAATTATTCGTTTTATACATTGGAAAAACTGTTCTATTTATATTGTATTTTATGCTTCTGGCGTTGACTACTTAGGCCCTAACTATTCGATCTTGTGGAACAACGACCTAGAGTGAAGCCTAGGTTGCCTGGAACGTAGTAATGACCATCACTTTCACACGGGTTGCAATTATTCCTGTTATAGGATGGAAAGACTGTTGTATTTTTATTGTATTTTATTCTCCTGGTGTTGACTTCTTAGGCCCTAAGTATTCGATTTGGTGGAACAACGCCGTAGAGTGAAGCCTAGGTTGCCCGGAACGTAGAAATGACCATTACTTTCACACTGTTTGCAATTATTCCTTTTATACGATGGAACAGCTGTTGTATTTATATCGTATTTTATGCTTCTGGCGTTGACTTCTAAGGTCCAAACTATTCGATCTGGTGGAGCATCGCCCTAGAGTGAAGCCTAGGTTGCTCGGAATGTAGAAATGACCATAAGTTGCATACTGGTTGCAATTATTCGTTTTATACGATGGAAAAACTGTTGCATCGTTATCGTATTTTATGCTTCTGGCGTTGACTTCTTAGGCCGTAACTATCCGATCTGGTGGAGCAACGCCCTGGAGTTAAACCTGGGTTGCCCGGAACGTAGAAATGACCACTACTATCACACTGGTTGCAAATTATTCCTGCTATACGATGGAAAAACTGTTGTATTTTTATTGCATTTTATGCGTCTGGCGTTCACTTCTTAGGCCCTAACTATTCGATCTGGTGGAACAACTCCCTAGGGTGAAGCCTAGGTTGCCCGGAACGTAGAAATGACCATAGCTTTTACACTCGTAGCAATTATTCGTTTTATACAATGGAAAAACCGTTCTATTTATTTTGTATTTTATGCTTCGGGCGTTGACTTCTAAGGCCCTAACTATTCAATCTGTTGGAGCAAAGCCCTAGGGTGAAGCCTAGGTTGCTCGGAAAGTAGAAATGACCATAAGATTCATACTGGTCGCAATTATTCGTTTTATACGATAGAAAAACTGTTGTATTTATATTGTATTTTATGCTTCTGGCGTTGACTTCTCAGGCCCTAATTATTCGATCTGGTGGAGCAATGCCTCAGAGTTAAGTCTAGGTTGCCCGTAACGCCGAAATGATCATTCCTTTCACGCTTGTTGCAATTATTCCTGTTATGCGATGAAAAGACTGTTGTATTTTTATTGTATTTTATGCTTCAGGCGTGGACTTCTGAGGCCGTAGCTATTCGATGTGGTGGTAGAACGCCATACAGTGAAGCCTATGTTGCCCGGAACGTAGAAATGACCACTACTTTCACACTGTTTGCAATTATTCATTTAATACGATGGAAATGCTGTTGTATTTATATCGTATTTTATGCTTCGGTCGTTGACTTCTTAGGCCCTAACATTTCGATCTGGTGGAGCAACGCCCGACAGTGAAGCCTAGGTTGCCCGGAACGTAGAAATGACCATTACTTTCACACTGTTTGCAATTATTCGTTTTATACGATGGAAAAACTGTTGTATTTTTATTGCACTTTATGCTTCTGGCGTTCACTTCTTAGGCCCTAACTATTGGATCTGGTGGAACAACGCCCTAGGGTCAAGCCTAGGTTGCCCGGAACGTAGAAATGACCATAGCTTTTACACTCGTAGCAATTATTCGTTTTATACAATGGAAAAACCGTTCTAATTATTTTGTATTTTATGCTTCGGACGTTGACTTCTAATGCCCTATCTGTTTGATCTGGTGGAGCATCGCCGTAGAGTGAAGCCTAGGTTGCTCGGAACGTAGAAATGACCATAACTTTCACACTGGTTGCTATTATTCGTTTTATACGATGGAAAAACTGTTATATTTATATTGTATTTAAGCTTCTGGCGTTGACTTCTGAGGCCGTTGCTATTCGATGTGGTGGAAGAACGCCATAGAGTGAAGCCTAGGTAGCCCGGATCGTAGAAATGTCCATATCTTTCACACTGTTTGCAATTTTTCGTTTTGTACGATGGAAAATCTGTTGTATTTATATCATATTTTATGCTTCTAGCGTTGACTTCTAAGGCCCTAACTATTGGATCCGGTGGAACAACGCCCTAGGGTCAGGCCTAGGTTGCCCGGAAAAGTAGAAATGACCATAGCTTTTACTCTCGTAGCAATTATTCGTTTTATACAATGGAAAAACCGTTCTATTTATTTTGTATTTTATGCTTCGGGCGTTGACTTCTAAGGCCCTAACTATTCAATCTGTTGGAGCAAAGCCCTAGGGTGAAGCCTAGGTTGCTCGGAAAGTAGAAATGACCATAAGTTTCATACTGGTTGCAATTATTCGTTTTATACGATGGAAGAACTGTTGTATTTATATTGTATTTTATGCTTCTGGCGTTGACTTCTTAGGCCCTAATTACTCGATCTGGTGGAACAACGCCCTAGAGTAAAGCCCAGGTTGCGCGGAACGTAGAAATGACCATATCTATCACACTGGTAGCAATTATTCGTTTTATACGAAGGAAAAATTGTTCTATTTATTTTGTATTTTATGCTTCGGGCGTTGACTTCTAAGGCCCTAGCTATTCGATCTGGTCGAGCAACGCCGTAGAGTGAAGCCTAGGTTGCCCGGAACGTAGAAATGACCATAACTTCCACACTGGTTGCAATTATTCGTTTTATACGATGTAAAAGCTGTTGTATTTATATCGTATTTTATGCTTCTGACGTTGACTTCTTAGGCCCTAACTACTCGACCTGGAGGAGCAACGCCCTAGAGTGAAACCTAGGTTGCCCGGAACCTAGAAATGACCATTACATTCACACTGGTTGCAATTATTCCTGTTATACGATGGAAAAACTGTTGTATTTTTATTGTATTCTATGCTTCTGGCGTTTAATTCTAAGTCGCTAGCTATTTGATCTGGTGGAGCAACGACCTAGAGTGAAGCCTAGGTTGCCCGAACGTAGAAATGACCATTACTTTCACCCTGTTTGCAATTATTCCTTTTACACGATGGAAAAGCTGTTGTATTTATATCGAATTTTATGCTTCTGGCGTTGACTTCTTAGGCCCTAACTATTCGATCTGGTGGAACAACGCCGTAGAGTGAAGCCTAGGTTGCCCGGAACGTAGAAATGACCATTACTTTCACACTGTTTGCAATTATTCGTTTTATACGATGGAAAAACTGTTGTATTTTTATTGCATCTTATGCGTCTGGCGTTCACTTCTTAGTCCCTAACTATTGGATCCGGTGGAACAACGCCCTAGGGTCAGGCCTAGGTTGCCCGGAACGTAGAAATGACCATAGCTTTTACTCTCGTAGCAATTATTCGTTTTATACAATGGAAAAACCGTTCTATTTATTTTGTATTTTATGCTTCGGGCGTTTACTTCTAAGGCCCTAACTATTCAATCTGTTGGAGCAAAGCCCTAGGGTGAAGACTAGGTTGCTCGGAAAGTAGAAATGACCATAAGTTTCATACTGGTTGCAATTATTCGTTTTATACGATGGAAAAACTGTTGTATTTATATTGTATTTTATGCTTCTGGCGTTGACTTCTTAGGCCCTAATTAATCGATCTGTTGGAACAACGCCGTAGAGTAAAGCCCAGGTTGCGCGGAAGGTAGAAATGACCATAACTTTCACACTGGTAGCAATTATTCGTTTTATACATTGGAAAAACTGTTCTATTTATATTGTATTTTATGCTTCTGGCGTTGACTACTTAGGCCCTAACTATTCGATCTTGTGGAACAACGCCCTAGAGTGAAGCCTAGGTTGCCTGGAACGTAGAAATGACCATCACTTTCACACGGGTTGCAATTATTCGTTTTATACGATGGAAAAACTGTTGCATCTTCATCGTATTTTATGCTTCTGGCGTTGACTTCTTATGCCCTAACTATTCGATCTTGTGGAACAACGCCCTAGAGTGAAGCCTAGGTTGCCCGGAACGTAGAAATGACCATAACTTTCACACTGGTTATAATTATTTGTTTTATACGATGGAAAAGCTGTTGTATTTATATCGTATTTTATGCTTCTGGCGTTGACTTCTTAGGCCCTAACTATTCCATCTGGTGGAACATCGCCCTAGAGTAAAGCCCAGGTTGCGCGGAACGTAGAAATGACCATAACTTTCACACTGGTAGCAATTATTCGTTTTATACATTGGAAAAACTGTTCTATTTATATTGTATTTTATGCTTCTGGCGTTGACTACTTAGGCCCTAACTATTCGATCTTGTGGAACAACGCCCTAGAGTGAAGCCTAGGTTGCCTGGAACGTAGAAATGACCATCACTTTCACACGGGTTGCAATTATTCCTGTTATAGGATGGAAAGACTGTTGTATTTTTATTGTATTTTATTCTCCTGGTGTTGACTTCTTAGGCCCTAAGTATTCGATTTGGTGGAGCAACGCCCTAGAGTGAAGCCTAGGTTGCTCGGAATGTAGAAATGACCATAAGTTGCATACTGGTTGCAATTATTCGTTTTATACGATGGAAAAACTGTTGCATCGTTATCGTATTTTATGCTTCTGGCGTTGACTTCTTAGGCCGTAACTATCCGATCTGGTGGAGCAACGCCCTGGAGTTAAACCTGGGTTGCCCGGAACGTAGAAATGACCACTACTATCACACTGGTTGCAAATTATTCCTGCTATACGATGGAAAAACTGTTGTATTTTTATTGCATTTTATGCGTCTGGCGTTCACTTCTTAGGCCCTAACTATTCGATCTGGTGGAACAACTCCCTAGGGTGAAGCCTAGGTTGCCCGGAACGTAGAAATGACCATAGCTTTTACACTCGTAGCAATTATTCGTTTTATACAATGGAAAAACCGTTCTATTTATTTTGTATTTTATGCTTCGGGCGTTGACTTCTAAGGCCCTAACTATTCAATCTGTTGGAGCAAAGCCCTAGGGTGAAGCCTAGGTTGCTCGGAAAGTAGAAATGACCATAAGATTCATACTGGTCGCAATTATTCGTTTTATACGATAGAAAAACTGTTGTATTTATATTGTATTTTATGCTTCTGGCGTTGACTTCTCAGGCCCTAATTATTCGATCTGGTGGAGCAATGCCTCAGAGTTAAGTCTAGGTTGCCCGTAACGCCGAAATGATCATTCCTTTCACGCTTGTTGCAATTATTCCTGTTATGCGATGAAAAGACTGTTGTATTTTTATTGTATTTTATGCTTCAGGCGTGGACTTCTGAGGCCGTAGCTATTCGATGTGGTGGTAGAACGCCATACAGTGAAGCCTATGTTGCCCGGAACGTAGAAATGACCACTACTTTCACACTGTTTGCAATTATTCATTTAATACGATGGAAATGCTGTTGTATTTATATCGTATTTTATGCTTCGGGCGTTGACTTCTTAGGCCCTAACATTTCGATCTGGTGGAGCAACGCCCGACAGTGAAGCCTAGGTTGCCCGGAACGTAGAAATGACCATTACTTTCACACTGTTTGCAATTATTCGTTTTATACGATGGAAAAACTGTTGTATTTTTATTGCACTTTATGCTTCTGGCGTTCACTTCTTAGGCCCTAACTATTGGATCTGGTGGAACAACGCCCTAGGGTCAAGCCTAGGTTGCCCGGAACGTAGAAATGACCATAGCTTTTACACTCGTAGCAATTATTCGTTTTATACAATGGAAAAACCGTTCTAATTATTTTGTATTTTATGCTTCGGACGTTGACTTCTAATGCCCTATCTGTTTGATCTGGTGGAGCATCGCCGTAGAGTGAAGCCTAGGTTGCTCGGAACGTAGAAATGACCATAACTTTCACACTGGTTGCTATTATTCGTTTTATACGATGGAAAAACTGTTATATTTATATTGTATTTAAGCTTCTGGCGTTGACTTCTGAGGCCGTTGCTATTCGATGTGGTGGAAGAACGCCATAGAGTGAAGCCTAGGTAGCCCGGATCGTAGAAATGTCCATATCTTTCACACTGTTTGCAATTTTTCGTTTTGTACGATGGAAAATCTGTTGTATTTATATCATATTTTATGCTTCTAGCGTTGACTTCTAAGGCCCTAACTATTGGATCCGGTGGAACAACGCCCTAGGGTCAGGCCTAGGTTGCCCGGAAAAGTAGAAATGACCATAGCTTTTACTCTCGTAGCAATTATTCGTTTTATACAATGGAAAAACCGTTCTATTTATTTTGTATTTTATGCTTCGGGCGTTGACTTCTAAGGCCCTAACTATTCAATCTGTTGGAGCAAAGCCCTAGGGTGAAGCCTAGGTTGCTCGGAAAGTAGAAATGACCATAAGTTTCATACTGGTTGCAATTATTCGTTTTATACGATCGAAAAACTGTTGTATTTATATTGTATTTTATGCTTCTGGCGTTGACTTCTTAGGCCCTAATTATTCGATCTGGTGCAACAACGCCCTAGAGTAAAGCCCAGGTTGCGGGGAACGTAGAAATGACCATATCTTTCACACTGGTAGCAATTATTCGTTTTATACGATGGAAAAATTGTTCTATTTATTTTGTATTTTATGCTTCGGGCGTTGACTTCTAAGGCCCTAGCTATTCGATCTGGTCGAGCAACGCCGTAGAGTGAAGCCTAGGTTGCCCGGAACGTAGAAATGACCATAACTTCCACACTGGTTGCAATTATTCGTTTTATACGATGTAAAAGCTGTTGTATTTATATCGTATTTTATGCTTCTGACGTTGACTTCTTAGGCCCTAACTACTCGACCTGGAGGAGCAACGCCCTAGAGTGAAACCTAGGTTGCCCGGAACCTAGAAATGACCATTACATTCACACTGGTTGCAATTATTCCTGTTATACGATGGAAAAACTGTTGTATTTTTATTGTATTCTATGCTTCTGGCGTTTAATTCTAAGTCGCTAGCTATTTGATCTGGTGGAGCAACGACCTAGAGTGAAGCCTAGGTTGCCCGAACGTAGAAATGACCATTACTTTCACCCTGTTTGCAATTATTCCTTTTACACGATGGAAAAGCTGTTGTATTTATATCGAATTTTATGCTTCTGGCGTTGACTTCTTAGGCCCTAACTATTCGAGCTGGTGGAACAACGCCGTAGAGTGAAGCCTAGGTTGCCCAGAACGTAGAAATGACCATTACTTTCACACTGTTTGCAATTATTCGTTTTATACGATGGAAAAACTGTTGTATTTTTATTGCATCTTATGCGTCTGGCGTTCACTTCTTAGTCCCTAACTATTGGATCCGGTGGAACAACGCCCTAGGGTCAGGCCTAGGTTGCCCGGAACGTAGAAATGACCATAGCTTTTACTCTCGTAGCAATTATTCGTTTTATACAATGGAAAAACCGTTCTATTTATTTTGTATTTTATGCTTCGGGCGTTGACTTCTAAGGCCCTAACTATTCAATCTGTTGGAGCAAAGCCCTAGGGTGAAGACTAGGTTGCTCGGAAAGTAGAAATGACCATAAGTTTCATACTGGTTGCAATTATTCGTTTTATACGATGGAAAAACTGTTGTATTTATATTGTATTTTATGCTTCTGGCGTTGACTTCTTAGGCCCTAATTATTCGATCTGGTGGAACAACGCCGTAGAGTAAAGCCCAGGTTGCGCGGAAGGTAGAAATGACCATAACTTTCACACTGGTAGCAATTATTCGTTTTATACATTGGAAAAACTGTTCTATTTATATTGTATTTTATGCTTCTGGCGTTGACTACTTAGGCCCTAACTATTCGATCTTGTGGAACAACGCCCTAGAGTGAAGCCTAGGTTGCCTGGAACGTAGAAATGACCATCACTTTCACACGGGTTGCAATTATTCGATGGAAAAACTGTTGCATCTTCATCGTATTTTATGCTTCTGGCGTTGACTTCTTATGCCCTAACTATTCGATCTTGTGGAACAACGCCCTAGAGTGAAGCCTAGGTTGCCCGGAACGTAGAAATGACCATAACTTTCACACTGGTTATAATTATTTGTTTTATACGATGGAAAAGCTGTTGTATTTATATCGTATTTTATGCTTCTGGCATTGACTTCTTAGGCCCTAACTATTCCATCTGGTGGAACATCGCCCTAGAGTAAAGCCCAGGTTGCGCGGAACGTAGAAATGACCATAACTTTCACACTGGTAGCAATTATTCGTTTTATACATTGGAAAAACTGTTCTATTTATTTTGTATTTTATGCTTCGGGCGTTGACTTCTAAGGCCCTAACTATTCAATCTGTTGGAGCAAAGCCCTAGGGTGAAGACTAGGTTGCTCGGAAAGTAGAAATGACCATAAGTTTCATACTGGTTGCAATTATTCGTTTTATACGATGGAAAAACTGTTGTATTTATATTGTATTTTATGCTTCTGGCGTTGACTTCTTAGGCCCTAATTATTCGATCTGGTGGAACAACGCCGTAGAGTAAAGCCCAGGTTGCGCGGAAGGTAGAAATGACCATAACTTTCACACTGGTAGCAATTATTCGTTTTATACATTGGAAAAACTGTTCTATTTATATTGTATTTTATGCTTCTGGCGTTGACTACTTAGGCCCTAACTATTCGATCTTGTGGAACAACGCCCTAGAGTGAAGCCTAGGTTGCCTGGAACGTAGAAATGACCATCACTTTCACACGGGTTGCAATTATTCGATGGAAAAACTGTTGCATCTTCATCGTATTTTATGCTTCTGGCGTTGACTTCTTATGCCCTAACTATTCGATCTTGTGGAACAACGCCCTAGAGTGAAGCCTAGGTTGCCCGGAACGTAGAAATGACCATAACTTTCACACTGGTTATAATTATTTGTTTTATACGATGGAAAAGCTGTTGTATTTATATCGTATTTTATGCTTCTGGCGTTGACTTCTTAGGCCCTAACTATTCCATCTGGTGGAACATCGCCCTAGAGTAAAGCCCAGGTTGCGCGGAACGTAGAAATGACCATAACTTTCACACTGGTAGCAATTATTCGTTTTATACATTGGAAAAACTGTTCTATTTATATTGTATTTTATGCTTCTGGCGTTGACTACTTAGGCCCTAACTATTCGATCTTGTGGAACAACGCCCTAGAGTGAAGCCTAGGTTGCCTGGAACGTAGAAATGACCATCACTTTCACACGGGTTGCAATTATTCCTGTTATAGGATGGAAAGACTGTTGTATTTTTATGGTATTTTATTCTCCTGGTGTTGACTTCTTAGGCCCTAAGTATTCGATTTGGTGGAACAACGCCGTAGAGTGAAGCCTAGGTTGCTCGGAATGTAGAAATGACCATAACTTTCACACTGATTGCAATTATTCGTTTTATACGATGGAAAAACTATTGCATCTTCATCGTATTTTATGCTTCTGGCGCAGACTTCTTAGGCCGTAACTATCCGATCTGGTGGAGCAACGCCCGACAGTGAAGCCTAGGTTGCACGAAACGTAGATATGACCATAACCTTCACACAGGTTGCAATTATTCGTTTTATACGGTGTAAAGGCTGTTGTATTTATTTTGTATTTTATTCTTCTGGTGTTGACTTCTTAGGACCTAACTATTCGATCTGGTGGAACAACGCCGTAGAGTGAAGCCTAGGTTGCCCGGAACGTAGAAATGACCATTACTTTCACACTGTTTGCAATTATTCCTTTTATACGATGGAAAAGCTGTTGTATTTATATCGTATTTTATGCTTCTGGCGTTGTATTCTTAGGCCCTAACTATTCGATCTGGAGTAACAACGGCCTAGGGTGAAGCCTACGTTGCCCGGAACGTAGAAATGACCATAACTTTCACACTGGTTGCGATTATTTGTTTTATACGATGGAAAAGCTGTTGTATTTATATCGTATTTTATGCTTCTGGCGTTGACTTCTTAGGCCCTAACTATTCCATCTGGTGGAACAACGCCCTAGAGTAAAGCCTAGGTTGCGCGGAACGTAGAAATGACCATATCTTTCACACTGGTAGCAATTATTCGTTTTATACGATGGAAAAATTGTTCTATTTATTTTGTATTTTATGCTTCGGGCGATGACTTCTAAGGCCCTAGCTATTCGATCTGGTCGAGCAACGCCGTAGAGTGAAGCCTAGGTTGCCCGGAACGTAGAAATGACCATAACTTTCACACTGGTTGCAATTATTCGTTTTATACGATGTAAAAGCTGTTGTATTTATATCGTATTTTATGCTTCTGACGTTGACTTCTTAGGCCCTAACTACTCGACCTGGAGGAGCAACGCCCTAGAGTGAAACCTAGGTTGCCCGGAACCTAGAAATGACCATTACATTCACACTGGTTGCAATTATTCCTGTTATACGATGGAAAAACTGTTGTATTTTTATTGTATTCTATGCTTCTGGCGTTTAATTCTAAGTCGCTAGCTATTTGATCTGGTGGAGCAACGACCTAGAGTGAAGCCTAGGTTGCCCGAACGTAGAAATGACCATTACTTTCACCCTGTTTGCAATTATTCCTTTTACACGATGGAAAAGCTGTTGTATTTATATCGAATTTTATGCTTCTGGCGTTGACTTCTTAGGCCCTAACTATTCGAGCTGGTGGAACAACGCCGTAGAGTGAAGCCTAGGTTGCCCGGAACCTAGAAATGACCATTACATTCACACTGGTTGCAATTATTCCTGTTATACGATGGAAAAACTGTTGTATTTTTATTGTATTCTATGCTTCTGGCGTTTAATTCTAAGTCGCTAGCTATTTGATCTGGTGGAGCAACGACCTAGAGTGAAGCCTAGGTTGCCCGGAACGTAGAAATGACCATTACTTTCACACTGTTTGCAACTATTCATTTTATAGGATGGAACAGCTGTTGTACTTATATTGTATTTTATTCTTCTGGCGTTGAATTCTAAGTCCCTAGCTTTTCGATCTCGTGGAGCAACGCCCTAGAGTGAAACCTAGGTTACACGGAACGTAGAAATGACCAGTACTTTGACACTGGTTGCAGTTATTCCTGTTATACGATGGAAAAACTGTTGTATTTATATCGTATTTTATGCTTCTGGCGTTGACTTCTTAGGCCCTAACTATTCAATCTGTCGGAGCAACGCCCTAGGGTGAAGCCTAGGTTGCCCGGAACGTAGAAATGACCACAACTTTCACACTGGTTGCAATTATTCGTTTTATACGATGGAAAAGCTGTTGTATTTATATCGTATTTTATGCTTCTGGCGTTGACTTCTAAGGCCCTAACTATTCAATCTGTTAAAGTAACGCCCTAGGGTGAAGCCTGGGTTGTTCGGAACGTCGAAATGTCCATATCTTTCACACTGTTTGCAATTATTCATTTTATACGATGGCAATGCTGTTGTATTTATATTGTATTTTATGCTTCTGGGGTTGACTTCTTAGGCCCTAACTATTCGATCTGGTGGAGCAATGCCTCAGAGTTAAGTCTAGGATGCCCGAAACGCCGAAATGATCATTACTTTCACGCTTATTACAATTATTCTTGTTATACCATGAAAACACTGTTGTATTTTTATTGTATTTTGTGCTTCAGGCGTAGGCTTCTAAGGCCGTAGGTATTCGATATGGTGGAGCACCGCCCTAGAGTGAAGCCCAGGTTGCTCGGAACGTAGAAATGACCACTACTTTCACACTGTTTGCAATTATTCATTTAATATGATGGAAAAGCTGTTGTATTTATATCGTATTTTATGCTTCGGGCGTCGACTTCTTAGGCCCTAACATTTCGATCTGGTGGAGCAACGCCCAACAGTGAAGCCTATGTTGCCCGGAACGTAGATATGTCCATAACCTTCACACAGGTTGCAATTATTCGTTTTATACGGTGTAAAGGCTGTTGTGTTTATTTTGTATTTTATTCTTCTGGTGTTGACTTCTTAGGCCCTATCTATTCGATCTGGTGGGACAACGCCGTAGAGTGAATCCCGGAACGTAGAAATGACCATTACTTTCACACTGGTAGCAATTATTCGTTTTATATGATGGAAAAGCTGTTGTATTTATATCGTATTTTATGCTCCTGGCGTTGACTTCTAAGGACCTAACTATTCGATCTGGTGGAGCAACGCCCTAGAGTGAAGCCTAGGTTGCCGGAAACGTAGAAGTGACCATAACTTCCACACTGGTTGCAATTATTCATTTAATATGATGGAAAAGCTGTTGTATTTATATCGTACTTTATGCTTCGGGCGTTGACTTCTTAGGCCCTAACACTTCTATCTGGTGGAGCACCGCCCTACAGTGAAGCCTAAGTTGCCCGGAACGTAGAAATGACCATTACTTTCACACTGTTTGCAATTAATCCTTTTATACGATGGAAAAGCTGTTGTATTTATATCGTATTTTATGCTCCTGGCGTTGACTTCTAAGGACCTAACTATTCGATCTGGTGGAGCAACGCCCTAGAGTGAAGCCTAGGTTGCCGGAAACGTAGAAGTGACCATTACCTTCACAATGTTTGCAATTATTCATTTTATACGATGGAAAAACTGTTGTACTTATATTGTATTTTATCCATCTGGCGTTGACTTCTAAGGCCGTAGCTATTAGAAGTGGTGGAGCATCGCCCCAGAGTGACGCCTAGGGTGCTCGGAACGTAGAAATGACCATTACTTTCACACTGTTTGCAATTATTCATATTATACGATGGAAAAGCTGTTCTATTTATTTTGTATTTTATGCTTCGGGCGCTGACTTCTAAGCCCCTAACTATTCGATCTGGTGGTGCAACGCACTAGAGTGAAGCCTAGGTTGCCCGGAACGTAGAAATGACCATAACTATCACACTGGCTGCTATTATTCGTTTTATAAGGTGGAAAAACTGTTATATTTATATTGTACTTTATGCTTCTGGCGTAGACTTCTTAGGCCCTAACTATTCGATCTGGTGGAACAACGCCCTAGGGTGAATCCTAGGTTGCCCGGAACGTAGAAATGACCATAACTTTTACACTGGTAGCAATTATTCGTTTTATACGATGGAAGAGCTGTTGTATTTATATTGTATTTTATGCCTCTGGCGTTGACTTCTAAGGCCGTAGCTATTAGATGTGGTGGAGCAACGCCCTAGAGTGACGCCTAGGGTAATCGGAACGTAGAAATGACCATTACTTTCACACTGGTTGCAATTATTTGTTTTATACGATGGAAAATCTGTTCTATTTATTTTATATTTTATGCTTCGGGCGTTGACTTCTAAGGCCCTAACTATTCGATCTGGTGGAGCAACGCCCTAGAGCGAAGCCTAGGTTGCCCGGTACGTAGAAATGACCATCACTTTCATACTGGTTGCAATTATTCGTTTTATATGATGGAAAAACTGTTGTAGTTATATCGTATTTTATGCTTCTGGCGTTGACTTCTTCGGCCCTAACTATTCGATCTGGTGGAACAACACTATAGAGTGAAGCCTAGGTTGCCCGGAACGTAGAAATGACCATCACTTTTACACGGGTTGCAATTATGCCTGTTATAGGATGGAAAGACTGTTGTATTTTTCTTGTATTTTATGCTTCACGCGTTGACATCTGAGGCCGTAGCTATTCGATGTGGTGGATGAACGCCATAGAGTGAAGCCTAGGTTGCCCGGAACGTAGAAATGTACATATCTTTCACACTGTTTGCAATTATTCATTTTATACGATGGCAATGCTGTTGCATTTATATTGTATTTTATGCTTCTGGCGTTGACTTCTTAGGCCCTAACTATTCGATCTGGTGGAGCAATGCCTCAGAGTTAAGTCTAGGATGCCCGAAACGCCGAAATGATCATTACTTTCACGCTTGTTGCAACTATTCCTGTCATACCATGAAAAGACTGTTGAATTTTTATTGTATTTTGTGCCTCAAGCGTAGGCTTCTAAGGCCGTAGCTATTCGGTATGGTGGAGCACCGCCCTAGAGTAAAGCCTAGGTTGCTCGGAACGTAGAAATGGCCACTTCTTTCACACTGTTTGCAATTATTCATTTAATATGATGGAAAAGCTGTTGTATTTATATCGTATTTTATGCTTCGGGCGTCGACTCCTTAGGCCCTAACATTTCGATCTGGTGGAGCAACGCCCTAGAGTGTAGCCTAGGTTGCTCGGAATGTAGAAATGACCATAACTTTCACACTGGTTGCAATTATTCGTTTTATACGATGGAAAAACTGTTGCATCTTTATCGTATTTTATGCTTCTGGCGTTGACCTCTTAGGCCGTAACTATTCGATCTGGTGGAGCAACGCCCTAGGGTGAAGCCTAGTTTGCCCGGAAGGTAGAAGTGACCATAACTTCCACACTGGTTGCTATCATTCGTTTTATATCATGGAAAAACTGTTGTATTTATGTTGTATTTTATGCTTCTGGCGTTCACTTCTTAGGCCCTAACTTTTCGATCAGGTGGAACAACGGCCTAGGGTGAAGCCTAGGTTGCCCGGAACGTAGAAATGACCATAACTTTCACACTGGTTGCAATTATTCGTTTTATACGATCGAAAAGCTGTTGTATTTATATCGTATTTTATGCTTCTGGCGTTCACTTCTTAGGCCCTGACTATTCCATCTGGTGGAGCAACGCCCTAGAGTGAAGCCTAGGTTGCTCGGAACGTAGAACTGTCCTTCACTTTCAAACTGGTTGCAATTATTCCTGTTATATGATGGAAACACTGTTGTATTTTTTTTGCATTGTATGGTTCGGGCGTTGACTTCTAAGGCCCTAACTATCCACTCTGCTGGAGCAACGCCCTAGGGTGAAGCCTAGGTTACTCGGAAAGTAGAAATGACCATAAGTTTCATACTGGTTGCAAGTATTCCTTTTATACGGTGTAAAGGCTGTTGTGTTTATTTTGTATTTTATTCTTCTGGTGTTGACTTCTTAGGCCCTATCTATTCGATCTGGTGGGACAACGCCGTAGAGTGAATCCCGGAACGTAGAAATGACCATTACTTTCACACTGTTTGCAATTATTCCTTTTATACGATGGAAAAGCTGTTGTATTTATATCGTATTTTAAGCTTCTGGCGTCGACTTCTAGGGACCTAACTATTCGATCTGGTGGAGCAACGCCCTAGAGTGAAGCCTAGGTTGCTCGGAATGTAGAAATGACCATAACTTCCACACTGGTTGCAATTATTCGTTTTATACGATGGAAAAACTGTTGCATCTTTATCGTATTTTATGCTTCTGGCGTTGACTTCTTAGGCCGTACCTATTCGGTCTGGTGGAGCAACGCCCTGGAGTGAAACCTAGGTTGCCCGCAACGTAGAAATGACCACTACTATCACACTGGTAATAAATTATTCCTGCTATACGATGGAAAAACTGTTGTATTTTTATTGCATTTTATGCTTCGGGCATTGACTTCTAAGGCCCTAACTATTCAATCTGTTGGAGCCACGCCCTAGGGTGAAGCCTAGGTTGCCCGGAACATAGAAATGACCATAACTTTGACACTGGTTGCAGTTATTCGTTTTATACGATGGAAAAGCTGTTGTATTTATATCGTATTTTATGCTTCTGGCGTTGACTTCTTAGGCCCTAACTATTCCATCTGGTGCAACAACGCCCTAGGGTGAAGCCCAGGTTGCCCGGAAAGTAGAAATGACCATAACTTTCAGACTGGTAGCAATTATTCGTTTTATATGATGGAAAAACTGTTGTAGTTATATTGTATTTTATGCTTCTGGCGTTCACTTCTTAGGCCCTAACTATTCGATCTGGTGGAACAACGCCCTAGGGTGAAGCCTAGGTTGCCCGGAACGTAGAAGTGACCATGACTTTTACACTGCTTGCATTTATTCGTTCTATACAATGGAAAAACTGTTCTATTTATTTTGCATTTTATGCTCCGGGCGTTGACTTCTAAGGCCCTAACTGATTGATCTGGAGGTGCAACGCCCTACAGTGAAGCCTAGATTGCCCGGTACGTAGAAATGACCATTACTTTCAAACTGTTTGCAAATATACATTATATACGATGGAAAATCTGTTGTATTTATATCGTATTTTATGCTTCTGGCGTTGACATCTTAGGCCCTAACTATTCCATCTGGTGGAGCAACGCCCTAAAGTGAAGCCTAGGTTGCCCGGAACGTAGAAGTGACCATAACTTCCAAACTGGTTGCAATTATTCATTGAATATGATGGAAAAGCTGTTGTATTTATATCGTACTTTATGCTTCGGGCGTTGACTTCTTAGGCCCTAACATTTCGATCTGGTGGAGCAACGCCCTACAGTGAAGCCTAGGTTGCCCGGTACGTAGTTATGACCATAACCTTCACACAGGTTGCAATTATTTGTTTTATACGGTGTAAAGGCTGTTGTGTTTATTTTGTATTTTATTTTTCTGGTGTTGACTTCTTAGGCCCTAGCTATCCGATCTGGAGGAACAACGCCGTAGAGTGAAGCCTAGGTTGCCCGGAACGTAGAAATGACCATTACTTTCACACTGTTTGCAATTAATCCTTTTATACGATGGAAAAGCTGTTGTATTTATATCGTATTTTATGCTCCTGGCGTTGACTTCTAAGGACCTAACTATTCGATCTGGTGGAGCAACGCCATAGAGTGAAGCCTAGGTTGCCCGGAACGTAGATATGACCATAACTTTCACACTGGTTGCTATCATTCCTTTTATATGATGGAAAAACTGTTGTATTTGTATTGCATTTATGCTTCTGGCGTTCACTTCTTAGGCCCTAACTATTCGATCTGGTGGAACAACGGCCTAGACCGAAGCCTAGGTTGCTAGGAACGTAGAAATGACCATAGTTTTAACACTGGTTGCTATCATTCGTTTTATATGATGGTTAAACTGTTGTATTTATATTGTATTTTATGCTTCTGGCGTTCACTTCTTAGGCCCTAACTATTCGATCTGGTGGAACAACGCCCTAGGGTGAAGCCTAGGTTGCCCGGAACGTAGAAATGACCATAACTTTTACACTGGTAGCAATTATGCGTTTTATACAATGGAAAAACCGTTCTATTTATTTTGTATTTTATGCTTCGGGCGTTGACGTCTAAGGCCCTAACTGTTTGATCTGGTGGAGCAACGCCCTAGATTGAAGCCTAGGTTGCCCGGAACGCAGAAATGACCATAACGTTCACACTGGTTGCTATTATTCGTTTTATACGATTCAAAAGCTGTTGTATTTATATCGTATTTTATGCTTCTGGCGTTGACTTCTAAGGCCCTCAACTATTCGATCTGGAGGAGCAACGCCCTAGAGCGAAGCATAGGTTGCCCGGAACGTAGAAATGACCATCACTTTCACACGGGTTGCAATTATTCATTTTATACGACGGAAAAGCTGTTGTATTGATATTGTATTTTATGCTCCTGGCGTTCACTTCTTAGGCCCTAACTATTCGATCTGGTGGAACAACGCCCTAGGGTGAAGCCTAGGTTGCCCGGAACGTAGAAATGACCAGTACTTTCACACTGTTTGCAATTATTCATTTTATACGACGGAAAAGCTGTTGTATTGATATTGTATTTTATGCTCCTGGCGTTCACTTCTTAGGCCCTAACTATTCGATCTGGTGGAACAACGCCCTAGGGTGAAGCCTAGGTTGCCCGGAACGTAGAAATGACCATAACTTTTACACTGGTAGCAATTATTCGTTTTATACAATGGAAAAACTGTTCTGTTTATTTTGTATTTTATGCTTCGGGCGTTGACTTCTAAGGCCCTAACTGTTGGATCTGGTGGAGCAACGCCCTAGAGTGAAGCCTAGGTTGCCCGGAACGTACAAATGACCATAACTATCACACTGGATGCTATTATTCGATCTATACGATGGAAAAGCTGTTATATTTATTATGTATCTTATGCTTCTGGCGTTGACTTCTTAGGCCCTAACAATTCGATCTGGTGAAACAACGCCCTAGAGTGAAGCCTAGGTTGCCTGGAACGTACAAATGACCATCACTTTCACACGGGTTGCAATTATACCTGTTATAGGATGGAAAGACTGTTGTAATTTTATTGTATTTTATGCTTCAGGCGCTGACTTCTGAGGCCGTAGCTATTCGATGTGGTGGAAGAACGCCATAGAGTGAAGCCTAGGTTGCCCGGAACCTTGAAATGACCATAACTTTCATACAGGGTGCAATTATTCGTTTTATATGATGGAAGAACTGTTGTATTTATATTGTATTTTATGCTGCTGGCGTTCACTTCTTAGGCCCTAACTATTCGACCTGGTGGAACAACGCCCTGGGGTGAGGCCTAGGTTGCTCGGAATGTAGAAATGAGCATAACATTCACACTGCTTGAAATTATTCGTTTTATACGATGGAAAAACTGTTATATTTATATTGTATTTTATGCTTCTGGCGTTGCTTTCTTAGGGCCTAACTATTCAATCTGGTGGAACAACGTCATAGAGTGAGGCCTAGGTTGCCCGGAACGTAGAAATGACCATCACTTCCATACTGGTAGCAATTATTCGTTTTATACGATGGAAAAACTGTTGTATTTATATTGTATTTTATACTTCGGGCGTTGACTTCTACGGCCCTAACTATTCAACCTGTTGGAGCAACGCCCTCGGGTAAAGCCTAGGTTGCTCGGAAAGTAGAAATGACCATAACTTTCATACTGGTTGCAATTATTCGTTTTATATCATGGAAAAACTGTTGTATTCATATTGTATTTTATGCTGCTGGCGTTCACTTCTTAGGCCCTAACTATTCGATCTGGTGGAACAACGCCCTGTGGTGAAGTCTAGGTTGCCCGGAACGAAGAAATGACCATAACTTTCACACTGGTTGCTATTATTCGCTTTATACGATTGAAAAACTGTTATATTTATATTGTATTTTATGCTTCTGGCGTTGCCTTCTTAGGCCCTAACTGTTCGATCTGGTGGATCAACGCCCTAGGGTGTAGCCTAGGTTGACCGGAAAGTAGAAATGACCACAACTTTCATACTGGTTGCAATTATTCGTTTAAATCATGGAAAAACTGTTGTATTCATATTGTATATTATGCTGCTGGCGTTCACTTCTTAGGCCCTAACTATTCGATCTGGTGGAACAACGCCCTGTGGTGAAGTCTAGGTTGCCCGGAACGTAGAAATGACCATAACTTTCACACTGGTTGCTATTATTCGCTTTATACGATTGAAAAACTGTTATATTTATATTGTATTTTATGCTTCTGGCGTTGCCTTCTTAGACCCTAACTGTTCGATCTGGTGGATCAACGCCCTAGAGTGAAGCCTAGGTGATCCGGAACGTAGAAATGACCAGTACTTTCACAATGTTTGCAGTTACTCCTGTTATACGATGGAAAAACTGTTGCATCTTTATTGAATTTTATGCTTCTGGCGTTGACTTCTAAGGCCCTAACTATTCGATCTGGTGGAGCAACGCCCTAGAGTGAAGCCTAGGTTGCCCGGAACGTAGAAATGACCCTCACTTTCAAACTGGTTGCAATTATTCCTGTTATATGATGGAAAAACTGTTGTATTTATATCGTATTTTATGCTTCTGGCGTTGACTTCTAAGGTCCAAACTATTCGATCTGGTGGAGCATCGCCCTAGAGTGAAGCCTAGGTTGACCGGAAAGTAGAAATGACCACAACTTTCATACTGGTTGCAATTATTCGTTTAAATCATGGAAAAACTGTTGTATTTTTATTGCATCTTATGCGTCTGGCGTTCACTTCTTAGTCCCTAACTATTGGATCCGGTGGAACAACGCCCTAGGGTCAGGCCTAGGTTGCCCGGAACGTAGAAATGACCATAGCTTTTACTCTCGTAGCAATTATTCGTTTTATACAATGGAAAAACCGTCCTATTTATTTTGTATTTTATGCTTCGGGCGTTGACTTCTAAGGCCCTAACTATTCAATCTGTTGGAGCAAAGCCCTAGGGTGAAGCCTAGGTTGCTTCGAAAGTAGAAATGACCATAAGTTTCATACTGGTTGCAATTATTCGTTTTATACGATGGAAAAACTGTTGTATTTATATTGTATTTTATGCTTCTGGCGTTGACTTCTTAGGCCCTAATTATTCGATCTGGTGGAACAACGCCGTAGAGTAAAGCCCAGGTTGCGCGGAACGTAGAAATGACCATAACTTTCACACTGGTAGCAATTATTCGTTTTATACATTGGAAAAACTGTTCTATTTATATTGTATTTTATGCTTCTGGCGTTGACTACTTAGGCCCTAACTATTCGATCTTGTGGAACAACGCCCTAGAGTGAAGCCTAGGTTGCCTGGAACGTAGAAATGACCATCACTTTCACACGGGTTGCAATTATTCGTTTTATACGATGGAAAAACTGTTGCATCTTCATCGTATTTTATGCTTCTGGCGTTGACTTCTTATGCCCTAACTATTCGATCTTGTGGAACAACGCCCTAGAGTGAAGCCTCGGTTGCCCGGAACGTAGAAATGACCATAACTTTCACACTGGTTATAATTATTTGTTTTATACGATGGAAAAGCTGTTGTATTTATATCGTATTTTATGCTTCTGGCGTTGACTTCTTAGGCCCTAACTATTCCATCTGGTGGAACATCGCCCTAGAGTAAAGCCCAGGTTGCGCGGAACGTAGAAATGACCATAACTTTCACACTGGTAGCAATTATTCGTTTTATACATTGGAAAAACTGTTCTATTTATATTGTATTTTATGCTTCTGGCGTTGACTACTTAGGCCCTAACTATTCGATCTTGTGGAACAACGACCTAGAGTGAAGCCTAGGTTGCCTGGAACGTAGTAATGACCATCACTTTCACACGGGTTGCAATTATTCCTGTTATAGGATGGAAAGACTGTTGTATTTTTATTGTATTTTATTCTCCTGGTGTTGACTTCTTAGGCCCTAAGTATTCGATTTGGTGGAACAACGCCGTAGAGTGAAGCCTAGGTTGCCCGGAACGTAGAAATGACCATTACTTTCACACTGTTTGCAATTATTCCTTTTATACGATGGAACAGCTGTTGTATTTATATCGTATTTTATGCTTCTGGCGTTGACTTCTAAGGTCCAAACTATTCGATCTGGTGGAGCATCGCCCTAGAGTGAAGCCTAGGTTGCTCGGAATGTAGAAATGACCATAAGTTGCATACTGGTTGCAATTATTCGTTTTATACGATGGAAAAACTGTTGCATCGTTATCGTATTTTATGCTTCTGGCGTTGACTTCTTAGGCCGTAACTATCCGATCTGGTGGAGCAACGCCCTGGAGTTAAACCTGGGTTGCCCGGAACGTAGAAATGACCACTACTATCACACTGGTTGCAAATTATTCCTGCTATACGATGGAAAAACTGTTGTATTTTTATTGCATTTTATGCGTCTGGCGTTCACTTCTTAGGCCCTAACTATTCGATCTGGTGGAACAACTCCCTAGGGTGAAGCCTAGGTTGCCCGGAACGTAGAAATGACCATAGCTTTTACACTCGTAGCAATTATTCGTTTTATACAATGGAAAAACCGTTCTATTTATTTTGTATTTTATGCTTCGGGCGTTGACTTCTAAGGCCCTAACTATTCAATCTGTTGGAGCAAAGCCCTAGGGTGAAGCCTAGGTTGCTCGGAAAGTAGAAATGACCATAAGATTCATACTGGTCGCAATTATTCGTTTTATACGATAGAAAAACTGTTGTATTTATATTGTATTTTATGCTTCTGGCGTTGACTTCTCAGGCCCTAATTATTCGATCTGGTGGAGCAATGCCTCAGAGTTAAGTCTAGGTTGCCCGTAACGCCGAAATGATCATTCCTTTCACGCTTGTTGCAATTATTCCTGTTATGCGATGAAAAGACTGTTGTATTTTTATTGTATTTTATGCTTCAGGCGTGGACTTCTGAGGCCGTAGCTATTCGATGTGGTGGTAGAACGCCATACAGTGAAGCCTATGTTGCCCGGAACGTAGAAATGACCACTACTTTCACACTGTTTGCAATTATTCATTTAATACGATGGAAATGCTGTTGTATTTATATCGTATTTTATGCTTCGGTCGTTGACTTCTTAGGCCCTAACATTTCGATCTGGTGGAGCAACGCCCGACAGTGAAGCCTAGGTTGCCCGGAACGTAGAAATGACCATTACTTTCACACTGTTTGCAATTATTCGTTTTATACGATGGAAAAACTGTTGTATTTTTATTGCACTTTATGCTTCTGGCGTTCACTTCTTAGGCCCTAACTATTGGATCTGGTGGAACAACGCCCTAGGGTCAAGCCTAGGTTGCCCGGAACGTAGAAATGACCATAGCTTTTACACTCGTAGCAATTATTCGTTTTATACAATGGAAAAACCGTTCTAATTATTTTGTATTTTATGCTTCGGACGTTGACTTCTAATGCCCTATCTGTTTGATCTGGTGGAGCATCGCCGTAGAGTGAAGCCTAGGTTGCTCGGAACGTAGAAATGACCATAACTTTCACACTGGTTGCTATTATTCGTTTTATACGATGGAAAAACTGTTATATTTATATTGTATTTAAGCTTCTGGCGTTGACTTCTGAGGCCGTTGCTATTCGATGTGGTGGAAGAACGCCATAGAGTGAAGCCTAGGTAGCCCGGATCGTAGAAATGTCCATATCTTTCACACTGTTTGCAATTTTTCGTTTTGTACGATGGAAAATCTGTTGTATTTATATCATATTTTATGCTTCTAGCGTTGACTTCTAAGGCCCTAACTATTGGATCCGGTGGAACAACGCCCTAGGGTCAGGCCTAGGTTGCCCGGAAAAGTAGAAATGACCATAGCTTTTACTCTCGTAGCAATTATTCGTTTTATACAATGGAAAAACCGTTCTATTTATTTTGTATTTTATGCTTCGGGCGTTGACTTCTAAGGCCCTAACTATTCAATCTGTTGGAGCAAAGCCCTAGGGTGAAGCCTAGGTTGCTCGGAAAGTAGAAATGACCATAAGTTTCATACTGGTTGCAATTATTCGTTTTATACGATGGAAGAACTGTTGTATTTATATTGTATTTTATGCTTCTGGCGTTGACTTCTTAGGCCCTAATTACTCGATCTGGTGGAACAACGCCCTAGAGTAAAGCCCAGGTTGCGCGGAACGTAGAAATGACCATATCTATCACACTGGTAGCAATTATTCGTTTTATACGAAGGAAAAATTGTTCTATTTATTTTGTATTTTATGCTTCGGGCGTTGACTTCTAAGGCCCTAGCTATTCGATCTGGTCGAGCAACGCCGTAGAGTGAAGCCTAGGTTGCCCGGAACGTAGAAATGACCATAACTTCCACACTGGTTGCAATTATTCGTTTTATACGATGTAAAAGCTGTTGTATTTATATCGTATTTTATGCTTCTGACGTTGACTTCTTAGGCCCTAACTACTCGACCTGGAGGAGCAACGCCCTAGAGTGAAACCTAGGTTGCCCGGAACCTAGAAATGACCATTACATTCACACTGGTTGCAATTATTCCTGTTATACGATGGAAAAACTGTTGTATTTTTATTGTATTCTATGCTTCTGGCGTTTAATTCTAAGTCGCTAGCTATTTGATCTGGTGGAGCAACGACCTAGAGTGAAGCCTAGGTTGCCCGAACGTAGAAATGACCATTACTTTCACCCTGTTTGCAATTATTCCTTTTACACGATGGAAAAGCTGTTGTATTTATATCGAATTTTATGCTTCTGGCGTTGACTTCTTAGGCCCTAACTATTCGATCTGGTGGAACAACGCCGTAGAGTGAAGCCTAGGTTGCCCGGAACGTAGAAATGACCATTACTTTCACACTGTTTGCAATTATTCGTTTTATACGATGGAAAAACTGTTGTATTTTTATTGCATCTTATGCGTCTGGCGTTCACTTCTTAGTCCCTAACTATTGGATCCGGTGGAACAACGCCCTAGGGTCAGGCCTAGGTTGCCCGGAACGTAGAAATGACCATAGCTTTTACTCTCGTAGCAATTATTCGTTTTATACAATGGAAAAACCGTTCTATTTATTTTGTATTTTATGCTTCGGGCGTTTACTTCTAAGGCCCTAACTATTCAATCTGTTGGAGCAAAGCCCTAGGGTGAAGACTAGGTTGCTCGGAAAGTAGAAATGACCATAAGTTTCATACTGGTTGCAATTATTCGTTTTATACGATGGAAAAACTGTTGTATTTATATTGTATTTTATGCTTCTGGCGTTGACTTCTTAGGCCCTAATTAATCGATCTGTTGGAACAACGCCGTAGAGTAAAGCCCAGGTTGCGCGGAAGGTAGAAATGACCATAACTTTCACACTGGTAGCAATTATTCGTTTTATACATTGGAAAAACTGTTCTATTTATATTGTATTTTATGCTTCTGGCGTTGACTACTTAGGCCCTAACTATTCGATCTTGTGGAACAACGCCCTAGAGTGAAGCCTAGGTTGCCTGGAACGTAGAAATGACCATCACTTTCACACGGGTTGCAATTATTCGTTTTATACGATGGAAAAACTGTTGCATCTTCATCGTATTTTATGCTTCTGGCGTTGACTTCTTATGCCCTAACTATTCGATCTTGTGGAACAACGCCCTAGAGTGAAGCCTAGGTTGCCCGGAACGTAGAAATGACCATAACTTTCACACTGGTTATAATTATTTGTTTTATACGATGGAAAAGCTGTTGTATTTATATCGTATTTTATGCTTCTGGCGTTGACTTCTTAGGCCCTAACTATTCCATCTGGTGGAACATCGCCCTAGAGTAAAGCCCAGGTTGCGCGGAACGTAGAAATGACCATAACTTTCACACTGGTAGCAATTATTCGTTTTATACATTGGAAAAACTGTTCTATTTATATTGTATTTTATGCTTCTGGCGTTGACTACTTAGGCCCTAACTATTCGATCTTGTGGAACAACGCCCTAGAGTGAAGCCTAGGTTGCCTGGAACGTAGAAATGACCATCACTTTCACACGGGTTGCAATTATTCCTGTTATAGGATGGAAAGACTGTTGTATTTTTATTGTATTTTATTCTCCTGGTGTTGACTTCTTAGGCCCTAAGTATTCGATTTGGTGGAACAACGCCGTAGAGTGAAGCCTAGGTTGCTCGGAATGTAGAAATGACCATAACTTTCACACTGATTGCAATTATTCGTTTTATACGATGGAAAAACTATTGCATCTTCATCGTATTTTATGCTTCTGGCGTTGACTTCTTAGGCCGTAACTATCCGATCTGGTGGAGCAACGCCCGACAGTGAAGCCTAGGTTGCACGAAACGTAGATATGACCATAACCTTCACACAGGTTGCAATTATTCGTTTTATACGGTGTAAATGCTGTTGTATTTATTTTGTATTTTATTCTTCTGGTGTTGACTTCTTAGGACCTAACTATTCGATCTGGTGGAACAACGGCGTAGAGTGAAGCCTAGGTTGCCCGGAACGTAGAAATGACCATTACTTTCACACTGTTTGCAATTATTCCTTTTATACGATGGAAAAGCTGTTGTATTTATATCGTATTTTATGCTTCTGGCGTTGTATTCTTAGGCCCTAACTATTCGATCTGGTGGAACAACGCCGTAGAGTGAAGCCTAGGTTGCCCGGAACGTAGAAATGACCATAACTTTCACACTGATTGCAATTATTTGTTATATACGATGGAAAAGCTGTTGTATTTATATCGTATTTTATGCTTCTGGCGTTGACTTCTAAGGACCTAACTATTCGATCTGGTGGAGCAACGCCCTAGAGTGAAGCCTAGGTTGCTCGGAATGTAAAAATGACCATAACTTTCACACTGATTGCAATTATTCGTTTTATACGATGGAAAAACTATTGCATCTTCATCGTATTTTATGCTTCTGGCGTAGACTTCTTAGGCCGTAACTATTCGATCTGGTGGAGCAACGCCCTGGAGTGAAACCTGGGTTGCCCGGAACGTAGAAATGACCACTACTATCACACTGGTTGCAAATTATTCCTGCTATACGATGGAGAAACTGTTTTATTTTTATTGCATTTTATGCTTCTGGCGTTCACTTCTTAGGCCCTAACTATTCGATCTGGAGGAACAACGGCCTAGGGTGAAGCCTACGTTGCCCGGAACGTAGAAATGACCATAACTTTCACACTGGTTGCGATTATTTGTTTTATACGATGGAAAAGCTGTTGTATTTATATCGTATTTTATGCTTCTGGCGTTGACTTCTTAGGCCCTAACTATTCCATCTGGTGGAACAACGCCCTAGAGTAAAGCCTAGGTTGCGCGGAACGTAGAAATGACCATATCTTTCACACTGGTAGCAATTATTCGTTTTATACGATGGAAAAATTGTTCTATTTATTTTGTATTTTATGCTTCGGGCGATGACTTCTAAGGCCCTAGCTATTCGATCTGGTCGAGCAACGCCGTAGAGTGAAGCCTAGGTTGCCTGGAACGTAGAAATGACCATCACTTTCACACGGGTTGCAATTATTCGTTTTATACGATGGAAAAACTGTTGCATCTTCATCGTATTTTATGCTTCTGGCGTTGACTTCTTATGCCCTAACTATTCGATCTTGTGGAACAACGCCCTAGAGTGAAGCCTCGGTTGCCCGGAACGTAGAAATGACCATAACTTTCACACTGGTTATAATTATTTGTTTTATACGATGGAAAAGCTGTTGTATTTATATCGTATTTTATGCTTCTGGCGTTGACTTCTTAGGCCCTAACTATTCCATCTGGTGGAACATCGCCCTAGAGTAAAGCCCAGGTTGCGCGGAACGTAGAAATGACCATAACTTTCACACTGGTAGCAATTATTCGTTTTATACATTGGAAAAACTGTTCTATTTATATTGTATTTTATGCTTCTGGCGTTGACTACTTAGGCCCTAACTATTCGATCTTGTGGAACAACGCCCTAGAGTGAAGCCTAGGTTGCCTGGAACGTAGTAATGACCATCACTTTCACACGGGTTGCAATTATTCCTGTTATAGGATGGAAAGACTGTTGTATTTTTATTGTATTTTATTCTCCTGGTGTTGACTTCTTAGGCCCTAAGTATTCGATTTGGTGGAACAACGCCGTAGAGTGAAGCCTAGGTTGCCCGGAACGTAGAAATGACCATTACTTTCACACTGTTTGCAATTATTCCTTTTATACGATGGAACAGCTGTTGTATTTATATCGTATTTTAAGCTTCTGGCGTTGACTTCTAAGGTCCAAACTATTCGATCTGGTGGAGCAACGCCCTAGAGTGAAGCCTAGGTTGCTCGGAATGTAGAAATGACCATAAGTTGCATACTGGTTGCAATTATTCGTTTTATACGATGGAAAAACTGTTGCATCGTTATCGTATTTTATGCTTCTGGCGTTGACTTCTTAGGCCGTAACTATCCGATCTGGTGGAGCAACGCCCTGGAGTTAAACCTGGGTTGCCCGGAACGTAGAAATGACCACTACTATCACACTGGTTGCAAATTATTCCTGCTATACGATGGAAAAACTGTTGTATTTTTATTGCATTTTATGCGTCTGGCGTTCACTTCTTAGGCCCTAACTATTCGATCTGGTGGAACAACTCCCTAGGGTGAAGCCTAGGTTGCCCGGAACGTAGAAATGACCATAGCTTTTACACTCGTAGCAATTATTCGTTTTATACAATGGAAAAACCGTTCTATTTATTTTGTATTTTATGCTTCGGGCGTTGACTTCTAAGGCCCTAACTATTCAATCTGTTGGAGCAAAGCCCTAGGGTGAAGCCTAGGTTGCTCGGAAAGTAGAAATGACCATAAGATTCATACTGGTCGCAATTATTCGTTTTATACGATAGAAAAACTGTTGTATTTATATTGTATTTTATGCTTCTGGCGTTGACTTCTCAGGCCCTAATTATTCGATCTGGTGGAGCAATGCCTCAGAGTTAAGTCTAGGTTGCCCGTAACGCCGAAATGATCATTCCTTTCACGCTTGTTGCAATTATTCCTGTTATGCGATGAAAAGACTGTTGTATTTTTATTGTATTTTATGCTTCAGGCGTGGACTTCTGAGGCCGTAGCTATTCGATGTGGTGGTAGAACGCCATACAGTGAAGCCTATGTTGCCCGGAACGTAGAAATGACCACTACTTTCACACTGTTTGCAATTATTCATTTAATACGATGGAAATGCTGTTGTATTTATATCGTATTTTATGCTTCGGGCGTTGACTTCTTAGGCCCTAACATTTCGATCTGGTGGAGCAACGCCCGACAGTGAAGCCTAGGTTGCCCGGAACGTAGAAATGACCATTACTTTCACACTGTTTGCAATTATTCGTTTTATACGATGGAAAAACTGTTGTATTTTTATTGCACTTTATGCTTCTGGCGTTCACTTCTTAGGCCCTAACTATTGGATCTGGTGGAACAACGCCCTAGGGTCAAGCCTAGGTTGCCCGGAACGTAGAAATGACCATAGCTTTTACACTCGTAGCAATTATTCGTTTTATACAATGGAAAAACCGTTCTAATTATTTTGTATTTTATGCTTCGGACGTTGACTTCTAATGCCCTATCTGTTTGATCTGGTGGAGCATCGCCGTAGAGTGAAGCCTAGGTTGCTCGGAACGTAGAAATGACCATAACTTTCACACTGGTTGCTATTATTCGTTTTATACGATGGAAAAACTGTTATATTTATATTGTATTTAAGCTTCTGGCGTTGACTTCTGAGGCCGTTGCTATTCGATGTGGTGGAAGAACGCCATAGAGTGAAGCCTAGGTAGCCCGGATCGTAGAAATGTCCATATCTTTCACACTGTTTGCAATTTTTCGTTTTGTACGATGGAAAATCTGTTGTATTTATATCATATTTTATGCTTCTAGCGTTGACTTCTAAGGCCCTAACTATTGGATCCGGTGGAACAACGCCCTAGGGTCAGGCCTAGGTTGCCCGGAAAAGTAGAAATGACCATAGCTTTTACTCTCGTAGCAATTATTCGTTTTATACAATGGAAAAACCGTTCTATTTATTTTGTATTTTATGCTTCGGGCGTTGACTTCTAAGGCCCTAACTATTCAATCTGTTGGAGCAAAGCCCTAGGGTGAAGCCTAGGTTGCTCGGAAAGTAGAAATGACCATAAGTTTCATACTGGTTGCAATTATTCGTTTTATACGATCGAAAAACTGTTGTATTTATATTGTATTTTATGCTTCTGGCGTTGACTTCTTAGGCCCTAATTATTCGATCTGGTGCAACAACGCCCTAGAGTAAAGCCCAGGTTGCGGGGAACGTAGAAATGACCATATCTTTCACACTGGTAGCAATTATTCGTTTTATACGATGGAAAAATTGTTCTATTTATTTTGTATTTTATGCTTCGGGCGTTGACTTCTAAGGCCCTAGCTATTCGATCTGGTCGAGCAACGCCGTAGAGTGAAGCCTAGGTTGCCCGGAACGTAGAAATGACCATAACTTCCACACTGGTTGCAATTATTCGTTTTATACGATGTAAAAGCTGTTGTATTTATATCGTATTTTATGCTTCTGACGTTGACTTCTTAGGCCCTAACTACTCGACCTGGAGGAGCAACGCCCTAGAGTGAAACCTAGGTTGCCCGGAACCTAGAAATGACCATTACATTCACACTGGTTGCAATTATTCCTGTTATACGATGGAAAAACTGTTGTATTTTTATTGTATTCTATGCTTCTGGCGTTTAATTCTAAGTCGCTAGCTATTTGATCTGGTGGAGCAACGACCTAGAGTGAAGCCTAGGTTGCCCGAACGTAGAAATGACCATTACTTTCACCCTGTTTGCAATTATTCCTTTTACACGATGGAAAAGCTGTTGTATTTATATCGAATTTTATGCTTCTGGCGTTGACTTCTTAGGCCCTAACTATTCGAGCTGGTGGAACAACGCCGTAGAGTGAAGCCTAGGTTGCCCAGAACGTAGAAATGACCATTACTTTCACACTGTTTGCAATTATTCGTTTTATACGATGGAAAAACTGTTGTATTTTTATTGCATCTTATGCGTCTGGCGTTCACTTCTTAGTCCCTAACTATTGGATCCGGTGGAACAACGCCCTAGGGTCAGGCCTAGGTTGCCCGGAACGTAGAAATGACCATAGCTTTTACTCTCGTAGCAATTATTCGTTTTATACAATGGAAAAACCGTTCTATTTATTTTGTATTTTATGCTTCGGGCGTTGACTTCTAAGGCCCTAACTATTCAATCTGTTGGAGCAAAGCCCTAGGGTGAAGACTAGGTTGCTCGGAAAGTAGAAATGACCATAAGTTTCATACTGGTTGCAATTATTCGTTTTATACGATGGAAAAACTGTTGTATTTATATTGTATTTTATGCTTCTGGCGTTGACTTCTTAGGCCCTAATTATTCGATCTGGTGGAACAACGCCGTAGAGTAAAGCCCAGGTTGCGCGGAAGGTAGAAATGACCATAACTTTCACACTGGTAGCAATTATTCGTTTTATACATTGGAAAAACTGTTCTATTTATATTGTATTTTATGCTTCTGGCGTTGACTACTTAGGCCCTAACTATTCGATCTTGTGGAACAACGCCCTAGAGTGAAGCCTAGGTTGCCTGGAACGTAGAAATGACCATCACTTTCACACGGGTTGCAATTATTCGATGGAAAAACTGTTGCATCTTCATCGTATTTTATGCTTCTGGCGTTGACTTCTTATGCCCTAACTATTCGATCTTGTGGAACAACGCCCTAGAGTGAAGCCTAGGTTGCCCGGAACGTAGAAATGACCATAACTTTCACCCTGGTTATAATTATTTGTTTTATACGATGGAAAAGCTGTTGTATTTATATCGTATTTTATGCTTCTGGCATTGACTTCTTAGGCCCTAACTATTCCATCTGGTGGAACATCGCCCTAGAGTAAAGCCCAGGTTGCGCGGAACGTAGAAATGACCATAACTTTCACACTGGTAGCAATTATTCGTTTTATACATTGGAAAAACTGTTCTATTTATTTTGTATTTTATGCTTCGGGCGTTGACTTCTAAGGCCCTAACTATTCAATCTGTTGGAGCAAAGCCCTAGGGTGAAGACTAGGTTGCTCGGAAAGTAGAAATGACCATAAGTTTCATACTGGTTGCAATTATTCGTTTTATACGATGGAAAAACTGTTGTATTTATATTGTATTTTATGCTTCTGGCGTTGACTTCTTAGGCCCTAATTATTCGATCTGGTGGAACAACGCCGTAGAGTAAAGCCCAGGTTGCGCGGAAGGTAGAAATGACCATAACTTTCACACTGGTAGCAATTATTCGTTTTATACATTGGAAAAACTGTTCTATTTATATTGTATTTTATGCTTCTGGCGTTGACTACTTAGGCCCTAACTATTCGATCTTGTGGAACAACGCCCTAGAGTGAAGCCTAGGTTGCCTGGAACGTAGAAATGACCATCACTTTCACACGGGTTGCAATTATTCGATGGAAAAACTGTTGCATCTTCATCGTATTTTATGCTTCTGGCGTTGACTTCTTATGCCCTAACTATTCGATCTTGTGGAACAACGCCCTAGAGTGAAGCCTAGGTTGCCCGGAACGTAGAAATGACCATAACTTTCACACTGGTTATAATTATTTGTTTTATACGATGGAAAAGCTGTTGTATTTATATCGTATTTTATGCTTCTGGCGTTGACTTCTTAGGCCCTAACTATTCCATCTGGTGGAACATCGCCCTAGAGTAAAGCCCAGGTTGCGCGGAACGTAGAAATGACCATAACTTTCACACTGGTAGCAATTATTCGTTTTATACATTGGAAAAACTGTTCTATTTATATTGTATTTTATGCTTCTGGCGTTGACTACTTAGGCCCTAACTATTCGATCTTGTGGAACAACGCCCTAGAGTGAAGCCTAGGTTGCCTGGAACGTAGAAATGACCATCACTTTCACACGGGTTGCAATTATTCCTGTTATAGGATGGAAAGACTGTTGTATTTTTATGGTATTTTATTCTCCTGGTGTTGACTTCTTAGGCCCTAAGTATTCGATTTGGTGGAACAACGCCGTAGAGTGAAGCCTAGGTTGCTCGGAATGTAGAAATGACCATAACTTTCACACTGATTGCAATTATTCGTTTTATACGATGGAAAAACTATTGCATCTTCATCGTATTTTATGCTTCTGGCGCAGACTTCTTAGGCCGTAACTATCCGATCTGGTGGAGCAACGCCCGACAGTGAAGCCTAGGTTGCACGAAACGTAGATATGACCATAACCTTCACACAGGTTGCAATTATTCGTTTTATACGGTGTAAAGGCTGTTGTATTTATTTTGTATTTTATTCTTCTGGTGTTGACTTCTTAGGACCTAACTATTCGATCTGGTGGAACAACGCCGTAGAGTGAAGCCTAGGTTGCCCGGAACGTAGAAATGACCATTACTTTCACACTGTTTGCAATTATTCCTTTTATACGATGGAAAAGCTGTTGTATTTATATCGTATTTTATGCTTCTGGCGTTGTATTCTTAGGCCCTAACTATTCGATCTGGAGTAACAACGGCCTAGGGTGAAGCCTACGTTGCCCGGAACGTAGAAATGACCATAACTTTCACACTGGTTGCGATTATTTGTTTTATACGATGGAAAAGCTGTTGTATTTATATCGTATTTTATGCTTCTGGCGTTGACTTCTTAGGCCCTAACTATTCCATCTGGTGGAACAACGCCCTAGAGTAGAGCCTAGGTTGCGCGGAACGTAGAAATGACCATATCTTTCACACTGGTAGCAATTATTCGTTTTATACGATGGAAAAATTGTTCTATTTATTTTGTATTTTATGCTTCGGGCGATGACTTCTAAGGCCCTAGCTATTCGATCTGGTCGAGCAACGCCGTAGAGTGAAGCCTAGGTTGCCCGGAACGTAGAAATGACCATAACTTTCACACTGGTTGCAATTATTCGTTTTATACGATGTAAAAGCTGTTGTATTTATATCGTATTTTATGCTTCTGACGTTGACTTCTTAGGCCCTAACTACTCGACCTGGAGGAGCAACGCCCTAGAGTGAAACCTAGGTTGCCCGGAACCTAGAAATGACCATTACATTCACACTGGTTGCAATTATTCCTGTTATACGATGGAAAAACTGTTGTATTTTTATTGTATTCTATGCTTCTGGCGTTTAATTCTAAGTCGCTAGCTATTTGATCTGGTGGAGCAACGACCTAGAGTGAAGCCTAGGTTGCCCGAACGTAGAAATGACCATTACTTTCACCCTGTTTGCAATTATTCCTTTTACACGATGGAAAAGCTGTTGTATTTATATCGAATTTTATGCTTCTGGCGTTGACTTCTTAGGCCCTAACTATTCGAGCTGGTGGAACAACGCCGTAGAGTGAAGCCTAGGTTGCCCGGAACGTAGAAATGACCATTACTTTAACACTGTTTGCAATTATTCCTTTTATACGATGGAACAGCTGTTGTATTTATATCGTATTTTATGCTTCTGGCGTTGACTTCTAAGGTCCAAACTATTCGACCTGGTGGAGCAACGCCCTAGAGTGAAGCCTAGGTTGCCCGGAACGTAGAAATGACCATAACTTTCACACTGGTTGCTATCATTCGTTTTATATGGTGGATAAACTGTTGTATTTATAATGTATTTTATGCTTCTGGCGTTCACTTCTTAGGCCCTAACTATTCGATCTGGTCGAACAACGCCCTAGGGTGAAGCCTAGGTTGCCCGGAACGTAGAAATGACCATAACTTTTACACTGGTAGCAATTATTCGTTTTATACAATGGAAAAACTGTTCTATTTATTTTGCATTTTATGCTTCGGGCGTTAACTTCTAAGGCCCTAACTGATTGATCTGGAGGAGCAATGCCCTAGTGTGAAGCCTAGGTTGCCCGGAACGTAGAAAAGACCATAACTTTTACACTGGTAGCAATTATTCGTTTTATACAATGGAAAAACCGTTCTGTTTATTTTGTATTTTATGCTTCGGCCGTTGACTTCTAAGGCCCTAACTGTTTGATCTGGTGGAGCAACGCCCTAGATTGAAGCCTAGGTTGCCCGGAACGTAGAAATGACCATTACTTTCACACTGTTTGCAACTATTCATTTTATAGGATGGAACAGCTGTTGTACTTATATTGTATTTTATTCTTCTGGCGTTGAATTCTAAGTCCCTAGCTTTTCGATCTCGTGGAGCAACGCCCTAGAGTGAAACCTAGGTTACACGGAACGTAGAAATGACCAGTACTTTGACACTGGTTGCAGTTATTCCTGTTATACGATGGAAAAACTGTTGTATTTATATCGTATTTTATGCTTCTGGCGTTGACTTCTTAGGCCCTAACTATTCAATCTGTCGGAGCAACGCCCTAGGGTGAAGCCTAGGTTGCCCGGAACGTAGAAATGACCACAACTTTCACACTGGTTGCAATTATTCGTTTTATACGATGGAAAAGCTGTTGTATTTATATCGTATTTTATGCTTCTGGCGTTGACTTCTAAGGCCCTAACTATTCAATCTGTTAAAGTAACGCCCTAGGGTGAAGCCTGGGTTGTTCGGAACGTCGAAATGTCCATATCTTTCACACTGTTTGCAATTATTCATTTTATACGATGGCAATGCTGTTGTATTTATATTGTATTTTATGCTTCTGGGGTTGACTTCTTAGGCCCTAACTATTCGATCTGGTGGAGCAATGCCTCAGAGTTAAGTCTAGGATGCCCGAAACGCCGAAATGATCATTACTTTCACGCTTATTACAATTATTCTTGTTATACCATGAAAACACTGTTGTATTTTTATTGTATTTTGTGCTTCAGGCGTAGGCTTCTAAGGCCGTAGCTATTCGATATGGTGGAGCACCGCCCTAGAGTGAAGCCCAGGTTGCTCGGAACGTAGAAATGACCACTACTTTCACACTGTTTGCAATTATTCATTTAATATGATGGAAAAGCTGTTGTATTTATATCGTATTTTATGCTTCGGGCGTCGACTTCTTAGGCCCTAACATTTCGATCTGGTGGAGCAACGCCCAACAGTGAAGCCTATGTTGCCCGGAACGTAGATATGTCCATAACCTTCACACAGGTTGCAATTATTCGTTTTATACGGTGTAAAGGCTGTTGTGTTTATTTTGTATTTTATTCTTCTGGTGTTGACTTCTTAGGCCCTATCTATTCGATCTGGTGGGACAACGCCGTAGAGTGAATCCCGGAACGTAGAAATGACCATTACTTTCACACTGGTAGCAATTATTCGTTTTATATGATGGAAAAGCTGTTGTATTTATATCGTATTTTATGCTCCTGGCGTTGACTTCTAAGGACCTAACTATTCGATCTGGTGGAGCAACGCCCTAGAGTGAAGCCTAGGTTGCCGGAAACGTAGAAGTGACCATAACTTCCACACTGGTTGCAATTATTCATTTAATATGATGGAAAAGCTGTTGTATTTATATCGTACTTTATGCTTCGGGCGTTGACTTCTTAGGCCCTAACACTTCTATCTGGTGGAGCACCGCCCTACAGTGAAGCCTAAGTTGCCCGGAACGTAGAAATGACCATTACTTTCACACTGTTTGCAATTAATCCTTTTATACGATGGAAAAGCTGTTGTATTTATATCGTATTTTATGCTCCTGGCGTTGACTTCTAAGGACCTAACTATTCGATCTGGTGGAGCAACGCCCTAGAGTGAAGCCTAGGTTGCCGGAAACGTAGAAGTGACCATTACCTTCACAATGTTTGCAATTATTCATTTTATACGATGGAAAAACTGTTGTACTTATATTGTATTTTATCCATCTGGCGTTGACTTCTAAGGCCGTAGCTATTAGAAGTGGTGGAGCATCGCCCCAGAGTGACGCCTAGGGTGCTCGGAACGTAGAAATGACCATTACTTTCACACTGTTTGCAATTATTCATATTATACGATGGAAAAGCTGTTCTATTTATTTTGTATTTTATGCTTCGGGCGTTGACTTCTAAGCCCCTAACTATTCGATCTGGTGGTGCAACGCACTAGAGTGAAGCCTAGGTTGCCCGGAACGTAGAAATGACCATAACTATCACACTGGCTGCTATTATTCGTTTTATAAGGTGGAAAAACTGTTATATTTATATTGTACTTTATGCTTCTGGCGTAGACTTCTTAGGCCCTAACTATTCGATCTGGTGGAACAACGCCCTAGGGTGAATCCTAGGTTGCCCGGAACGTAGAAATGACCATAACTTTTACACTGGTAGCAATTATTCGTTTTATACGATGGAAGAGCTGTTGTATTTATATTGTATTTTATGCCTCTGGCGTTGACTTCTAAGGCCGTAGCTATTAGATGTGGTGGAGCAACGCCCTAGAGTGACGCCTAGGGTAATCGGAACGTAGAAATGACCATTACTTTCACACTGGTTGCAATTATTTGTTTTATACGATGGAAAATCTGTTCTATTTATTTTATATTTTATGCTTCGGGCGTTGACTTCTAAGGCCCTAACTATTCGATCTGGTGGAGCAACGCCCTAGAGCGAAGCCTAGGTTGCCCGGTACGTAGAAATGACCATCACTTTCATACTGGTTGCAATTATTCGTTTTATATGATGGAAAAACTGTTGTAGTTATATCGTATTTTATGCTTCTGGCGTTGACTTCTTCGGCCCTAACTATTCGATCTGGTGGAACAACACTATAGAGTGAAGCCTAGGTTGCCCGGAACGTAGAAATGACCATCACTTTTACACGGGTTGCAATTATGCCTGTTATAGGATGGAAAGACTGTTGTATTTTTCTTGTATTTTATGCTTCACGCGTTGACATCTGAGGCCGTAGCTATTCGATGTGGTGGATGAACGCCATAGAGTGAAGCCTAGGTTGCCCGGAACGTAGAAATGTACATATCTTTCACACTGTTTGCAATTATTCATTTTATACGATGGCAATGCTGTTGCATTTATATTGTATTTTATGCTTCTGGCGTTGACTTCTTAGGCCCTAACTATTCGATCTGGTGGAGCAATGCCTCAGAGTTAAGTCTAGGATGCCCGAAACGCCGAAATGATCATTACTTTCACGCTTGTTGCAACTATTCCTGTCATACCATGAAAAGACTGTTGAATTTTTATTGTATTTTGTGCCTCAAGCGTAGGCTTCTAAGGCCGTAGCTATTCGGTATGGTGGAGCACCGCCCTAGAGTAAAGCCTAGGTTGCTCGGAACGTAGAAATGGCCACTTCTTTCACACTGCTTGCAATTATTCATTTAATATGATGGAAAAGCTGTTGTATTTATATCGTATTTTATGCTTCGGGCGTCGACTCCTTAGGCCCTAACATTTCGATCTGGTGGAGCAACGCCCTAGAGTGTAGCCTAGGTTGCTCGGAATGTAGAAATGACCATAACTTTCACACTGGTTGCAATTATTCGTTTTATACGATGGAAAAACTGTTGCATCTTTATCGTATTTTATGCTTCTGGCGTTGACCTCTTAGGCCGTAACTATTCGATCTGGTGGAGCAACGCCCTAGGGTGAAGCCTAGTTTGCCCGGAAGGTAGAAGTGACCATAACTTCCACACTGGTTGCTATCATTCGTTTTATATCATGGAAAAACTGTTGTATTTATGTTGTATTTTATGCTTCTGGCGTTCACTTCTTAGGCCCTAACTTTTCGATCAGGTGGAACAACGGCCTAGGGTGAAGCCTAGGTTGCCCGGAACGTAGAAATGACCATAACTTTCACACTGGTTGCAATTATTCGTTTTATACGATCGAAAAGCTGTTGTATTTATATCGTATTTTATGCTTCTGGCGTTCACTTCTTAGGCCCTGACTATTCCATCTGGTGGAGCAACGCCCTAGAGTGAAGCCTAGGTTGCTCGGAACGTAGAACTGTCCTTCACTTTCAAACTGGTTGCAATTATTCCTGTTATATGATGGAAACACTGTTGTATTTTTTTTGCATTGTATGGTTCGGGCGTTGACTTCTAAGGCCCTAACTATCCACTCTGCTGGAGCAACGCCCTAGGGTGAAGCCTAGGTTACTCGGAAAGTAGAAATGACCATAAGTTTCATACTGGTTGCAAGTATTCCTTTTATACGGTGTAAAGGCTGTTGTGTTTATTTTGTATTTTATTCTTCTGGTGTTGACTTCTTAGGCCCTATCTATTCGATCTGGTGGGACAACGCCGTAGAGTGAATCCCGGAACGTAGAAATGACCATTACTTTCACACTGTTTGCAATTATTCCTTTTATACGATGGAAAAGCTGTTGTATTTATATCGTATTTTAAGCTTCTGGCGTCGACTTCTAGGGACCTAACTATTCGATCTGGTGGAGCAACGCCCTAGAGTGAAGCCTAGGTTGCTCGGAATGTAGAAATGACCATAACTTCCACACTGGTTGCAATTATTCGTTTTATACGATGGAAAAACTGTTGCATCTTTATCGTATTTTATGCTTCTGGCGTTGACTTCTTAGGCCGTACCTATTCGGTCTGGTGGAGCAACGCCCTGGAGTGAAACCTAGGTTGCCCGCAACGTAGAAATGACCACTACTATCACACTGGTAATAAATTATTCCTGCTATACGATGGAAAAACTGTTGTATTTTTATTGCATTTTATGCTTCGGGCATTGACTTCTAAGGCCCTAACTATTCAATCTGTTGGAGCCACGCCCTAGGGTGAAGCCTAGGTTGCCCGGAACATAGAAATGACCATAACTTTGACACTGGTTGCAGTTATTCGTTTTATACGATGGAAAAGCTGTTGTATTTATATCGTATTTTATGCTTCTGGCGTTGACTTCTTAGGCCCTAACTATTCCATCTGGTGCAACAACGCCCTAGGGTGAAGCCCAGGTTGCCCGGAAAGTAGAAATGACCATAACTTTCAGACTGGTAGCAATTATTCGTTTTATATGATGGAAAAACTGTTGTAGTTATATTGTATTTTATGCTTCTGGCGTTCACTTCTTAGGCCCTAACTATTCGATCTGGTGGAACAACGCCCTAGGGTGAAGCCTAGGTTGCCCGGAACGTAGAAGTGACCATGACTTTTACACTGCTTGCATTTATTCGTTCTATACAATGGAAAAACTGTTCTATTTATTTTGCATTTTATGCTCCGGGCGTTGACTTCTAAGGCCCTAACTGATTGATCTGGAGGTGCAACGCCCTACAGTGAAGCCTAGATTGCCCGGTACGTAGAAATGACCATTACTTTCAAACTGTTTGCAAATATACATTATATACGATGGAAAATCTGTTGTATTTATATCGTATTTTATGCTCCTGGCGTTGACTTCTAAGGACCTAACTATTCGATCTGGTGGAGCAACGCCATAGAGTGAAGCCTAGGTTGCCCGGAACGTAGATATGACCATAACTTTCACACTGGTTGCTATCATTCCTTTTATATGATGGAAAAACTGTTGTATTTGTATTGCATTTATGCTTCTGGCGTTCACTTCTTAGGCCCTAACTATTCGATCTGGTGGAACAACGGCCTAGACCGAAGCCTAGGTTGCTAGGAACGTAGAAATGACCATAGTTTTAACACTGGTTGCTATCATTCGTTTTATATGATGGTTAAACTGTTGTATTTATATTGTATTTTATGCTTCTGGCGTTCACTTCTTAGGCCCTAACTATTCGATCTGGTGGAACAACGCCCTAGGGTGAAGCCTAGGTTGCCCGGAACGTAGAAATGACCATAACTTTTACACTGGTAGCAATTATGCGTTTTATACAATGGAAAAACCGTTCTATTTATTTTGTATTTTATGCTTCGGGCGTTGACGTCTAAGGCCCTAACTGTTTGATCTGGTGGAGCAACGCCCTAGATTGAAGCCTAGGTTGCCCGGAACGCAGAAATGACCATAACGTTCACACTGGTTGCTATTATTCGTTTTATACGATTCAAAAGCTGTTGTATTTATATCGTATTTTATGCTTCTGGCGTTGACTTCTAAGGCCCTCAACTATTCGATCTGGAGGAGCAACGCCCTAGAGCGAAGCATAGGTTGCCCGGAACGTAGAAATGACCATCACTTTCACACGGGTTGCAATTATTCATTTTATACGACGGAAAAGCTGTTGTATTGATATTGTATTTTATGCTCCTGGCGTTCACTTCTTAGGCCCTAACTATTCGATCTGGTGGAACAACGCCCTAGGGTGAAGCCTAGGTTGCCCGGATCGTAGAAATGACCAGTACTTTCACACTGTTTGCAATTATTCATTTTATACGACGGAAAAGCTGTTGTATTGATATTGTATTTTATGCTCCTGGCGTTCACTTCTTAGGCCCTAACTATTCGATCTGGTGGAACAACGCCCTAGGGTGAAGCCTAGGTTGCCCGGAACGTAGAAATGACCATAACTTTTACACTGGTAGCAATTATTCGTTTTATACAATGGAAAAACTGTTCTGTTTATTTTGTATTTTATGCTTCAGGCGCTGACTTCTGAGGCCGTAGCTATTCGATGTGGTGGAAGAACGCCATAGAGTGAAGCCTAGGTTGCCCGGAACCTTGAAATGACCATAACTTTCATACAGGGTGCAATTATTCGTTTTATATGATGGAAGAACTGTTGTATTTATATTGTATTTTATGCGTCTGGCGTTCACTTCTTAGGCCCTAACTATTCGATCTGGTGGAACAACTCCCTAGGGTGAAGCCTAGGTTGCCCGGAACGTAGAAATGACCATAGCTTTTACACTCGTAGCAATTATTCGTTTTATACAATGGAAAAACCGTTCTATTTATTTTGTATTTTATGCTTCGGGCGTTGACTTCTAAGGCCCTAACTATTCAATCTGTTGGAGCAAAGCCCTAGGGTGAAGCCTAGGTTGCTCGGAAAGTAGAAATGACCATAAGATTCATACTGGTCGCAATTATTCGTTTTATACGATAGAAAAACTGTTGTATTTATATTGTATTTTATGCTTCTGGCGTTGACTTCTCAGGCCCTAATTATTCGATCTGGTGGAGCAATGCCTCAGAGTTAAGTCTAGGTTGCCCGTAACGCCGAAATGATCATTCCTTTCACGCTTGTTGCAATTATTCCTGTTATGCGATGAAAAGACTGTTGTATTTTTATTGTATTTTATGCTTCAGGCGTGGACTTCTGAGGCCGTAGCTATTCGATGTGGTGGTAGAACGCCATACAGTGAAGCCTATGTTGCCCGGAACGTAGAAATGACCACTACTTTCACACTGTTTGCAATTATTCATTTAATACGATGGAAATGCTGTTGTATTTATATCGTATTTTATGCTTCGGGCGTTGACTTCTTAGGCCCTAACATTTCGATCTGGTGGAGCAACGCCCGACAGTGAAGCCTAGGTTGCCCGGAACGTAGAAATGACCATTACTTTCACACTGTTTGCAATTATTCGTTTTATACGATGGAAAAACTGTTGTATTTTTATTGCACTTTATGCTTCTGGCGTTCACTTCTTAGGCCCTAACTATTGGATCTGGTGGAACAACGCCCTAGGGTCAAGCCTAGGTTGCCCGGAACGTAGAAATGACCATAGCTTTTACACTCGTAGCAATTATTCGTTTTATACAATGGAAAAACCGTTCTAATTATTTTGTATTTTATGCTTCGGACGTTGACTTCTAATGCCCTATCTGTTTGATCTGGTGGAGCATCGCCGTAGAGTGAAGCCTAGGTTGCTCGGAACGTAGAAATGACCATAACTTTCACACTGGTTGCTATTATTCGTTTTATACGATGGAAAAACTGTTATATTTATATTGTATTTAAGCTTCTGGCGTTGACTTCTGAGGCCGTTGCTATTCGATGTGGTGGAAGAACGCCATAGAGTGAAGCCTAGGTAGCCCGGATCGTAGAAATGTCCATATCTTTCACACTGTTTGCAATTTTTCGTTTTGTACGATGGAAAATCTGTTGTATTTATATCATATTTTATGCTTCTAGCGTTGACTTCTAAGGCCCTAACTATTGGATCCGGTGGAACAACGCCCTAGGGTCAGGCCTAGGTTGCCCGGAAAAGTAGAAATGACCATAGCTTTTACTCTCGTAGCAATTATTCGTTTTATACAATGGAAAAACCGTTCTATTTATTTTGTATTTTATGCTTCGGGCGTTGACTTCTAAGGCCCTAACTATTCAATCTGTTGGAGCAAAGCCCTAGGGTGAAGCCTAGGTTGCTCGGAAAGTAGAAATGACCATAAGTTTCATACTGGTTGCAATTATTCGTTTTATACGATCGAAAAACTGTTGTATTTATATTGTATTTTATGCTTCTGGCGTTGACTTCTTAGGCCCTAATTATTCGATCTGGTGCAACAACGCCCTAGAGTAAAGCCCAGGTTGCGGGGAACGTAGAAATGACCATATCTTTCACACTGGTAGCAATTATTCGTTTTATACGATGGAAAAATTGTTCTATTTATTTTGTATTTTATGCTTCGGGCGTTGACTTCTAAGGCCCTAGCTATTCGATCTGGTCGAGCAACGCCGTAGAGTGAAGCCTAGGTTGCCCGGAACGTAGAAATGACCATAACTTCCACACTGGTTGCAATTATTCGTTTTATACGATGTAAAAGCTGTTGTATTTATATCGTATTTTATGCTTCTGACGTTGACTTCTTAGGCCCTAACTACTCGACCTGGAGGAGCAACGCCCTAGAGTGAAACCTAGGTTGCCCGGAACCTAGAAATGACCATTACATTCACACTGGTTGCAATTATTCCTGTTATACGATGGAAAAACTGTTGTATTTTTATTGTATTCTATGCTTCTGGCGTTTAATTCTAAGTCGCTAGCTATTTGATCTGGTGGAGCAACGACCTAGAGTGAAGCCTAGGTTGCCCGAACGTAGAAATGACCATTACTTTCACCCTGTTTGCAATTATTCCTTTTACACGATGGAAAAGCTGTTGTATTTATATCGAATTTTATGCTTCTGGCGTTGACTTCTTAGGCCCTAACTATTCGAGCTGGTGGAACAACGCCGTAGAGTGAAGCCTAGGTTGCCCAGAACGTAGAAATGACCATTACTTTCACACTGTTTGCAATTATTCGTTTTATACGATGGAAAAACTGTTGTATTTTTATTGCATCTTATGCGTCTGGCGTTCACTTCTTAGTCCCTAACTATTGGATCCGGTGGAACAACGCCCTAGGGTCAGGCCTAGGTTGCCCGGAACGTAGAAATGACCATAGCTTTTACTCTCGTAGCAATTATTCGTTTTATACAATGGAAAAACCGTTCTATTTATTTTGTATTTTATGCTTCGGGCGTTGACTTCTAAGGCCCTAACTATTCAATCTGTTGGAGCAAAGCCCTAGGGTGAAGACTAGGTTGCTCGGAAAGTAGAAATGACCATAAGTTTCATACTGGTTGCAATTATTCGTTTTATACGATGGAAAAACTGTTGTATTTATATTGTATTTTATGCTTCTGGCGTTGACTTCTTAGGCCCTAATTATTCGATCTGGTGGAACAACGCCGTAGAGTAAAGCCCAGGTTGCGCGGAAGGTAGAAATGACCATAACTTTCACACTGGTAGCAATTATTCGTTTTATACATTGGAAAAACTGTTCTATTTATATTGTATTTTATGCTTCTGGCGTTGACTACTTAGGCCCTAACTATTCGATCTTGTGGAACAACGCCCTAGAGTGAAGCCTAGGTTGCCTGGAACGTAGAAATGACCATCACTTTCACACGGGTTGCAATTATTCGATGGAAAAACTGTTGCATCTTCATCGTATTTTATGCTTCTGGCGTTGACTTCTTATGCCCTAACTATTCGATCTTGTGGAACAACGCCCTAGAGTGAAGCCTAGGTTGCCCGGAACGTAGAAATGACCATAACTTTCACACTGGTTATAATTATTTGTTTTATACGATGGAAAAGCTGTTGTATTTATATCGTATTTTATGCTTCTGGCATTGACTTCTTAGGCCCTAACTATTCCATCTGGTGGAACATCGCCCTAGAGCAAAAGCCCAGGTTGCGCGGAACGTAGAAATGACCATAACTTTCACACTGGTAGCAATTATTCGTTTTATACATTGGAAAAACTGTTCTATTTATTTTGTATTTTATGCTTCGGGCGTTGACTTCTAAGGCCCTAACTATTCAATCTGTTGGAGCAAAGCCCTAGGGTGAAGACTAGGTTGCTCGGAAAGTAGAAATGACCATAAGTTTCATACTGGTTGCAATTATTCGTTTTATACGATGGAAAAACTGTTGTATTTATATTGTATTTTATGCTTCTGGCGTTGACTTCTTAGGCCCTAATTATTCGATCTGGTGGAACAACGCCCTAGAGTGAAGCCTAGGTTGCCTGGAACGTAGAAATGACCATCACTTTCACACGGGTTGCAATTATTCGATGGAAAAACTGTTGCATCTTCATCGTATTTTATGCTTCTGGCGTTGACTTCTTATGCCCTAACTATTCGATCTTGTGGAACAACGCCCTAGAGTGAAGCCTAGGTTGCCCGGAACGTAGAAATGACCATAACTTTCACACTGGTTATAATTATTTGTTTTATACGATGGAAAAGCTGTTGTATTTATATCGTATTTTATGCTTCTGGCGTTGACTTCTTAGGCCCTAACTATTCCATCTGGTGGAACATCGCCCTAGAGTAAAGCCCAGGTTGCGCGGAACGTAGAAATGACCATAACTTTCACACTGGTAGCAATTATTCGTTTTATACATTGGAAAAACTGTTCTATTTATATTGTATTTTATGCTTCTGGCGTTGACTACTTAGGCCCTAACTATTCGATCTTGTGGAACAACGCCCTAGAGTGAAGCCTAGGTTGCCTGGAACGTAGAAATGACCATCACTTTCACACGGGTTGCAATTATTCCTGTTATAGGATGGAAAGACTGTTGTATTTTTATGGTATTTTATTCTCCTGGTGTTGACTTCTTAGGCCCTAAGTATTCGATTTGGTGGAACAACGCCGTAGAGTGAAGCCTAGGTTGCTCGGAATGTAGAAATGACCATAACTTTCACACTGATTGCAATTATTCGTTTTATACGATGGAAAAACTATTGCATCTTCATCGTATTTTATGCTTCTGGCGCAGACTTCTTAGGCCGTAACAATCCGATCTGGTGGAGCAACGCCCGACAGTGAAGCCTAGGTTGCACGAAACGTAGATATGACCATAACCTTCACACAGGTTGCAATTATTCGTTTTATACGGTGTAAAGGCTGTTGTATTTATTTTGTATTTTATTCTTCTGGTGTTGACTTCTTAGGACCTAACTATTCGATCTGGTGGAACAACGCCGTAGAGTGAAGCCTAGGTTGCCCGGAACGTAGAAATGACCATTACTTTCACACTGTTTGCAATTATTCCTTTTATACGATGGAAAAGCTGTTGTATTTATATCGTATTTTATGCTTCTGGCGTTGTATTCTTAGGCCCTAACTATTCGATCTGGAGTAACAACGGCCTAGGGTGAAGCCTACGTTGCCCGGAACGTAGAAATGACCATAACTTTCACACTGGTTGCGATTATTTGTTTTATACGATGGAAAAGCTGTTGTATTTATATCGTATTTTATGCTTCTGGCGTTGACTTCTTAGGCCCTAACTATTCCATCTGGTGGAACAACGCCCTAGAGTAAAGCCTAGGTTGCGCGGAACGTAGAAATGACCATATCTTTCACACTGGTAGCAATTATTCGTTTTATACGATGGAAAAATTGTTCTATTTATTTTGTATTTTATGCTTCGGGCGATGACTTCTAAGGCCCTAGCTATTCGATCTGGTCGAGCAACGCCGTAGAGTGAAGCCTAGGTTGCCCGGAACGTAGAAATGACCATAACTTTCACACTGGTTGCAATTATTCGTTTTATACGATGTAAAAGCTGTTGTATTTATATCGTATTTTATGCTTCTGACGTTGACTTCTTAGGCCCTAACTACTCGACCTGGAGGAGCAACGCCCTAGAGTGAAACCTAGGTTGCCCGGAACCTAGAAATGACCATTACATTCACACTGGTTGCAATTATTCCTGTTATACGATGGAAAAACTGTTGTATTTTTATTGTATTCTATGCTTCTGGCGTTTAATTCTAAGTCGCTAGCTATTTGATCTGGTGGAGCAACGACCTAGAGTGAAGCCTAGGTTGCCCGAACGTAGAAATGACCATTACTTTCACCCTGTTTGCAATTATTCCTTTTACACGATGGAAAAGCTGTTGTATTTATATCGAATTTTATGCTTCTGGCGTTGACTTCTTAGGCCCTAACTATTCGAGCTGGTGGAACAACGCCGTAGAGTGAAGCCTAGGTTGCCCGGAACGTAGAAATGACCATTACTTTAACACTGTTTGCAATTATTCCTTTTATACGATGGAACAGCTGTTGTATTTATATCGTATTTTATGCTTCTGGCGTTGACTTCTAAGGTCCAAACTATTCGACCTGGTGGAGCAACGCCCTAGAGTGAAGCCTAGGTTGCCCGGAACGTAGAAATGACCATAACTTTCACACTGGTTGCTATCATTCGTTTTATATGGTGGATAAACTGTTGTATTTATAATGTATTTTATGCTTCTGGCGTTCACTTCTTAGGCCCTAACTATTCGATCTGGTCGAACAACGCCCTAGGGTGAAGCCTAGGTTGCCCGGAACGTAGAAATGACCATAACTTTTACACTGGTAGCAATTATTCGTTTTATACAATGGAAAAACTGTTCTATTTATTTTGCATTTTATGCTTCGGGCGTTAACTTCTAAGGCCCTAACTGATTGATCTGGAGGAGCAATGCCCTAGTGTGAAGCCTAGGTTGCCCGGAACGTAGAAAAGACCATAACTTTTACACTGGTAGCAATTATTCGTTTTATACAATGGAAAAACCGTTCTGTTTATTTTGTATTTTATGCTTCGGCCGTTGACTTCTAAGGCCCTAACTGTTTGATCTGGTGGAGCAACGCCCTAGATTGAAGCCTAGGTTGCCCGGAACGTAGAAATGACCATTACTTTCACACTGTTTGCAACTATTCATTTTATAGGATGGAACAGCTGTTGTACTTATATTGTATTTTATTCTTCTGGCGTTGAATTCTAAGTCCCTAGCTTTTCGATCTCGTGGAGCAACGCCCTAGAGTGAAACCTAGGTTACACGGAACGTAGAAATGACCAGTACTTTGACACTGGTTGCAGTTATTCCTGTTATACGATGGAAAAACTGTTGTATTTATATCGTATTTTATGCTTCTGGCGTTGACTTCTTAGGCCCTAACTATTCAATCTGTCGGAGCAACGCCCTAGGGTGAAGCCTAGGTTGCCCGGAACGTAGAAATGACCACAACTTTCACACTGGTTGCAATTATTCGTTTTATACGATGGAAAAGCTGTTGTATTTATATCGTATTTTATGCTTCTGGCGTTGACTTCTAAGGCCCTAACTATTCAATCTGTTAAAGTAACGCCCTAGGGTGAAGCCTGGGTTGTTCGGAACGTCGAAATGTCCATATCTTTCACACTGTTTGCAATTATTCATTTTATACGATGGCAATGCTGTTGTATTTATATTGTATTTTATGCTTCTGGGGTTGACTTCTTAGGCCCTAACTATTCGATCTGGTGGAGCAATGCCTCAGAGTTAAGTCTAGGATGCCCGAAACGCCGAAATGATCATTACTTTCACGCTTATTACAATTATTCTTGTTATACCATGAAAACACTGTTGTATTTTTATTGTATTTTGTGCTTCAGGCGTAGGCTTCTAAGGCCGTAGCTATTCGATATGGTGGAGCACCGCCCTAGAGTGAAGCCCAGGTTGCTCGGAACGTAGAAATGACCACTACTTTCACACTGTTTGCAATTATTCATTTAATATGATGGAAAAGCTGTTGTATTTATATCGTATTTTATGCTTCGGGCGTCGACTTCTTAGGCCCTAACATTTCGATCTGGTGGAGCAACGCCCAACAGTGAAGCCTATGTTGCCCGGAACGTAGATATGTCCATAACCTTCACACAGGTTGCAATTATTCGTTTTATACGGTGTAAAGGCTGTTGTGTTTATTTTGTATTTTATTCTTCTGGTGTTGACTTCTTAGGCCCTATCTATTCGATCTGGTGGGACAACGCCGTAGAGTGAATCCCGGAACGTAGAAATGACCATTACTTTCACACTGGTAGCAATTATTCGTTTTATATGATGGAAAAGCTGTTGTATTTATATCGTATTTTATGCTCCTGGCGTTGACTTCTAAGGACCTAACTATTCGATCTGGTGGAGCAACGCCCTAGAGTGAAGCCTAGGTTGCCGGAAACGTAGAAGTGACCATAACTTCCACACTGGTTGCAATTATTCATTTAATATGATGGAAAAGCTGTTGTATTTATATCGTACTTTATGCTTCGGGCGTTGACTTCTTAGGCCCTAACACTTCTATCTGGTGGAGCACCGCCCTACAGTGAAGCCTAAGTTGCCCGGAACGTAGAAATGACCATTACTTTCACACTGTTTGCAATTAATCCTTTTATACGATGGAAAAGCTGTTGTATTTATATCGTATTTTATGCTCCTGGCGTTGACTTCTAAGGACCTAACTATTCGATCTGGTGGAGCAACGCCCTAGAGTGAAGCCTAGGTTGCCGGAAACGTAGAAGTGACCATTACCTTCACAATGTTTGCAATTATTCATTTTATACGATGGAAAAACTGTTGTACTTATATTGTATTTTATCCATCTGGCGTTGACTTCTAAGGCCGTAGCTATTAGAAGTGGTGGAGCATCGCCCCAGAGTGACGCCTAGGGTGCTCGGAACGTAGAAATGACCATTACTTTCACACTGTTTGCAATTATTCATATTATACGATGGAAAAGCTGTTCTATTTATTTTGTATTTTATGCTTCGGGCGTTGACTTCTAAGCCCCTAACTATTCGATCTGGTGGTGCAACGCACTAGAGTGAAGCCTAGGTTGCCCGGAACGTAGAAATGACCATAACTATCACACTGGCTGCTATTATTCGTTTTATAAGGTGGAAAAACTGTTATATTTATATTGTACTTTATGCTTCTGGCGTAGACTTCTTAGGCCCTAACTATTCGATCTGGTGGAACAACGCCCTAGGGTGAATCCTAGGTTGCCCGGAACGTAGAAATGACCATAACTTTTACACTGGTAGCAATTATTCGTTTTATACGATGGAAGAGCTGTTGTATTTATATTGTATTTTATGCCTCTGGCGTTGACTTCTAAGGCCGTAGCTATTAGATGTGGTGGAGCAACGCCCTAGAGTGACGCCTAGGGTAATCGGAACGTAGAAATGACCATTACTTTCACACTGGTTGCAATTATTTGTTTTATACGATGGAAAATCTGTTCTATTTATTTTATATTTTATGCTTCGGGCGTTGACTTCTAAGGCCCTAACTATTCGATCTGGTGGAGCAACGCCCTAGAGCGAAGCCTAGGTTGCCCGGTACGTAGAAATGACCATCACTTTCATACTGGTTGCAATTATTCGTTTTATATGATGGAAAAACTGTTGTAGTTATATCGTATTTTATGCTTCTGGCGTTGACTTCTTCGGCCCTAACTATTCGATCTGGTGGAACAACACTATAGAGTGAAGCCTAGGTTGCCCGGAACGTAGAAATGACCATCACTTTTACACGGGTTGCAATTATGCCTGTTATAGGATGGAAAGACTGTTGTATTTTTCTTGTATTTTATGCTTCACGCGTTGACATCTGAGGCCGTAGCTATTCGATGTGGTGGATGAACGCCATAGAGTGAAGCCTAGGTTGCCCGGAACGTAGAAATGTACATATCTTTCACACTGTTTGCAATTATTCATTTTATACGATGGCAATGCTGTTGCATTTATATTGTATTTTATGCTTCTGGCGTTGACTTCTTAGGCCCTAACTATTCGATCTGGTGGAGCAATGCCTCAGAGTTAAGTCTAGGATGCCCGAAACGCCGAAATGATCATTACTTTCACGCTTGTTGCAACTATTCCTGTCATACCATGAAAAGACTGTTGAATTTTTATTGTATTTTGTGCCTCAAGCGTAGGCTTCTAAGGCCGTAGCTATTCGGTATGGTGGAGCACCGCCCTAGAGTAAAGCCTAGGTTGCTCGGAACGTAGAAATGGCCACTTCTTTCACACTGTTTGCAATTATGCATTTAATATGATGGAAAAGCTGTTGTATTTATATCGTATTTTATGCTTCGGGCGTCGACTCCTTAGGCCCTAACATTTCGATCTGGTGGAGCAACGCCCTAGAGTGTAGCCTAGGTTGCTCGGAATGTAGAAATGACCATAACTTTCACACTGGTTGCAATTATTCGTTTTATACGATGGAAAAACTGTTGCATCTTTATCGTATTTTATGCTTCTGGCGTTGACCTCTTAGGCCGTAACTATTCGATCTGGTGGAGCAACGCCCTAGGGTGAAGCCTAGTTTGCCCGGAAGGTAGAAGTGACCATAACTTCCACACTGGTTGCTATCATTCGTTTTATATCATGGAAAAACTGTTGTATTTATGTTGTATTTTATGCTTCTGGCGTTCACTTCTTAGGCCCTAACTTTTCGATCAGGTGGAACAACGGCCTAGGGTGAAGCCTAGGTTGCCCGGAACGTAGAAATGACCATAACTTTCACACTGGTTGCAATTATTCGTTTTATACGATCGAAAAGCTGTTGTATTTATATCGTATTTTATGCTTCTGGCGTTCACTTCTTAGGCCCTGACTATTCCATCTGGTGGAGCAACGCCCTAGAGTGAAGCCTAGGTTGCTCGGAACGTAGAACTGTCCTTCACTTTCAAACTGGTTGCAATTATTCCTGTTATATGATGGAAACACTGTTGTATTTTTTTTGCATTGTATGGTTCGGGCGTTGACTTCTAAGGCCCTAACTATCCACTCTGCTGGAGCAACGCCCTAGGGTGAAGCCTAGGTTACTCGGAAAGTAGAAATGACCATAAGTTTCATACTGGTTGCAAGTATTCCTTTTATACGGTGTAAAGGCTGTTGTGTTTATTTTGTATTTTATTCTTCTGGTGTTGACTTCTTAGGCCCTATCTATTCGATCTGGTGGGACAACGCCGTAGAGTGAATCCCGGAACGTAGAAATGACCATTACTTTCACACTGTTTGCAATTATTCCTTTTATACGATGGAAAAGCTGTTGTATTTATATCGTATTTTAAGCTTCTGGCGTCGACTTCTAGGGACCTAACTATTCGATCTGGTGGAGCAACGCCCTAGAGTGAAGCCTAGGTTGCTCGGAATGTAGAAATGACCATAACTTCCACACTGGTTGCAATTATTCGTTTTATACGATGGAAAAACTGTTGCATCTTTATCGTATTTTATGCTTCTGGCGTTGACTTCTTACGCCGTACCTATTCGGTCTGGTGGAGCAACGCCCTGGAGTGAAACCTAGGTTGCCCGCAACGTAGAAATGACCACTACTATCACACTGGTAATAAATTATTCCTGCTATACGATGGAAAAACTGTTGTATTTTTATTGCATTTTATGCTTCGGGCATTGACTTCTAAGGCCCTAACTATTCAATCTGTTGGAGCCACGCCCTAGGGTGAAGCCTAGGTTGCCCGGAACATAGAAATGACCATAACTTTGACACTGGTTGCAGTTATTCGTTTTATACGATGGAAAAGCTGTTGTATTTATATCGTATTTTATGCTTCTGGCGTTGACTTCTTAGGCCCTAACTATTCCATCTGGTGCAACAACGCCCTAGGGTGAAGCCCAGGTTGCCCGGAAAGTAGAAATGACCATAACTTTCAGACTGGTAGCAATTATTCGTTTTATATGATGGAAAAACTGTTGTAGTTATATTGTATTTTATGCTTCTGGCGTTCACTTCTTAGGCCCTAACTATTCGATCTGGTGGAACAACGCCCTAGGGTGAAGCCTAGGTTGCCCGGAACGTAGAAGTGACCATGACTTTTACACTGCTTGCATTTATTCGTTCTATACAATGGAAAAACTGTTCTATTTATTTTGCATTTTATGCTCCGGGCGTTGACTTCTAAGGCCCTAACTGATTGATCTGGAGGTGCAACGCCCTACAGTGAAGCCTAGATTGCCCGGTACGTAGAAATGACCATTACTTTCAAACTGTTTGCAAATATACATTATATACGATGGAAAATCTGTTGTATTTATATCGTATTTTATGCTTCTGGCGTTGACATCTTAGGCCCTAACTATTCCATCTGGTGGAGCAACGCCCTAAAGTGAAGCCTAGGTTGCCCGGAACGTAGAAGTGACCATAACTTCCAAACTGGTTGCAATTATTCATTTAATATGATGGAAAAGCTGTTGTATTTATATCGTACTTTATGCTTCGGGCGTTGACTTCTTAGGCCCTAACATTTCGATCTGGTGGAGCAACGCCCTACAGTGAAGCCTAGGTTGCCCGGTACGTAGTTATGACCATAACCTTCACACAGGTTGCAATTATTTGTTTTATACGGTGTAAAGGCTGTTGTGTTTATTTTGTATTTTATTTTTCTGGTGTTGACTTCTTAGGCCCTAGCTATCCGATCTGGAGGAACAACGCCGTAGAGTGAAGCCTAGGTTGCCCGGAACGTAGAAATGACCATTACTTTCACACTGTTTGCAATTAATCCTTTTATACGATGGAAAAGCTGTTGTATTTATATCGTATTTTATGCTCCTGGCGTTGACTTCTAAGGACCTAACTATTCGATCTGGTGGAGCAACGCCATAGAGTGAAGCCTAGGTTGCCCGGAACGTAGATATGACCATAACTTTCACACTGGTTGCTATCATTCCTTTTATATGATGGAAAAACTGTTGTATTTGTATTGCATTTATGCTTCTGGCGTTCACTTCTTAGGCCCTAACTATTCGATCTGGTGGAACAACGGCCTAGACCGAAGCCTAGGTTGCTAGGAACGTAGAAATGACCATAGTTTTAACACTGGTTGCTATCATTCGTTTTATATGATGGTTAAACTGTTGTATTTATATTGTATTTTATGCTTCTGGCGTTCACTTCTTAGGCCCTAACTATTCGATCTGGTGGAACAACGCCCTAGGGTGAAGCCTAGGTTGCCCGGAACGTAGAAATGACCATAACTTTTACACTGGTAGCAATTATGCGTTTTATACAATGGAAAAACCGTTCTATTTATTTTGTATTTTATGCTTCGGGCGTTGACGTCTAAGGCCCTAACTGTTTGATCTGGTGGAGCAACGCCCTAGATTGAAGCCTAGGTTGCCCGGAACGCAGAAATGACCATAACGTTCACACTGGTTGCTATTATTCGTTTTATACGATTCAAAAGCTGTTGTATTTATATCGTATTTTATGCTTCTGGCGTTGACTTCTAAGGCCCTCAACTATTCGATCTGGAGGAGCAACGCCCTAGAGCGAAGCATAGGTTGCCCGGAACGTAGAAATGACCATCACTTTCACACGGGTTGCAATTATTCATTTTATACGACGGAAAAGCTGTTGTATTGATATTGTATTTTATGCTCCTGGCGTTCACTTCTTAGGCCCTAACTATTCGATCTGGTGGAACAACGCCCTAGGGTGAAGCCTAGGTTGCCCGGAACGTAGAAATGACCAGTACTTTCACACTGTTTGCAATTATTCATTTTATACGACGGAAAAGCTGTTGTATTGATATTGTATTTTATGCTCCTGGCGTTCACTTCTTAGGCCCTAACTATTCGATCTGGTGGAACAACGCCCTAGGGTGAAGCCTAGGTTGCCCGGAACGTAGAAATGACCATAACTTTTACACTGGTAGCAATTATTCGTTTTATACAATGGAAAAACTGTTCTGTTTATTTTGTATTTTATGCTTCGGGCGTTGACTTCTAAGGCCCTAACTGTTGGATCTGGTGGAGCAACGCCCTAGAGTGAAGCCTAGGTTGCCCGGAACGTACAAATGACCATAACTATCACACTGGATGCTATTATTCGATCTATACGATGGAAAAGCTGTTATATTTATTATGTATCTTATGCTTCTGGCGTTGACTTCTTAGGCCCTAACAATTCGATCTGGTGAAACAACGCCCTAGAGTGAAGCCTAGGTTGCCTGGAACGTACAAATGACCATCACTTTCACACGGGTTGCAATTATACCTGTTATAGGATGGAAAGACTGTTGTAATTTTATTGTATTTTATGCTTCAGGCGCTGACTTCTGAGGCCGTAGCTATTCGATGTGGTGGAAGAACGCCATAGAGTGAAGCCTAGGTTGCCCGGAACCTTGAAATGACCATAACTTTCATACAGGGTGCAATTATTCGTTTTATATGATGGAAGAACTGTTGTATTTATATTGTATTTTATGCTGCTGGCGTTCACTTCTTAGGCCCTAACTATTCGACCTGGTGGAACAACGCCCTGGGGTGAGGCCTAGGTTGCTCGGAATGTAGAAATGAGCATAACATTCACACTGCTTGAAATTATTCGTTTTATACGATGGAAAAACTGTTATATTTATATTGTATTTTATGCTTCTGGCGTTGCTTTCTTAGGGCCTAACTATTCAATCTGGTGGAACAACGTCATAGAGTGAGGCCTAGGTTGCCCGGAACGTAGAAATGACCATCACTTCCATACTGGTAGCAATTATTCGTTTTATACGATGGAAAAACTGTTGTATTTATATTGTATTTTATACTTCGGGCGTTGACTTCTACGGCCCTAACTATTCAACCTGTTGGAGCAACGCCCTCGGGTAAAGCCTAGGTTGCTCGGAAAGTAGAAATGACCATAACTTTCATACTGGTTGCAATTATTCGTTTTATATCATGGAAAAACTGTTGTATTCATATTGTATTTTATGCTGCTGGCGTTCACTTCTTAGGCCCTAACTATTCGATCTGGTGGAACAACGCCCTGTGGTGAAGTCTAGGTTGCCCGGAACGAAGAAATGACCATAACTTTCACACTGGTTGCTATTATTCGCTTTATACGATTGAAAAACTGTTATATTTATATTGTATTTTATGCTTCTGGCGTTGCCTTCTTAGGCCCTAACTGTTCGATCTGGTGGATCAACGCCCTAGGGTGTAGCCTAGGTTGACCGGAAAGTAGAAATGACCACAACTTTCATACTGGTTGCAATTATTCGTTTAAATCATGGAAAAACTGTTGTATTCATATTGTATATTATGCTGCTGGCGTTCACTTCTTAGGCCCTAACTATTCGATCTGGTGGAACAACGCCCTGTGGTGAAGTCTAGGTTGCCCGGAACGTAGAAATGACCATAACTTTCACACTGGTTGCTATTATTCGCTTTATACGATTGAAAAACTGTTATATTTATATTGTATTTTATGCTTCTGGCGTTGCCTTCTTAGACCCTAACTGTTCGATCTGGTGGATCAACGCCCTAGAGTGAAGCCTAGGTGATCCGGAACGTAGAAATGACCAGTACTTTCACAATGTTTGCAGTTACTCCTGTTATACGATGGAAAAACTGTTGCATCTTTATTGAATTTTATGCTTCTGGCGTTGACTTCTAAGGCCCTAACTATTCGATCTGGTGGAGCAACGCCCTAGAGTGAAGCCTAGGTTGCCCGGAACGTAGAAATGACCTTCACTTTCAAACTGGTTGCAATTATTCCTGTTATATGATGGAAAAACTGTTGCATTAAATTGTATTTTATGCTTCGGGCGTTGACTGCTAAGGCCCTAACTATTCAATCTGTTGGAGCAACGCCATAGGGTGTAGCCTAGGTTGCCCGGAAAGTAGAAATGACCATAAGTTCCATACTGGTTGCAATTATTCGTTTTATATGATGGAAGAACTATTGTATTTATATTGTATTTTATGCTGCTGGCGTACACTTCTTAGGCCCTAACTATTCGATCTGGTGGAACAACGCCCTAGAGTGAAGCCTAGGTTGCCTGGAACGTACAAATGACCATCACTATCACAAGGGTTGCATTTATTCCTGTTATAGGATGGAAAGGCTGTTGTATTTCTATTGTATTTTATGCTTCAGGCGTTGACTTCTGAGGCCGCCGCTGTTCGATGTGGTGGAAGAACGCCATAGAGTGAAGCCTAGGTTGCCCGGAACGTAGAAATGACCATAACTTTCATACTGGTTGCAATTATTCGTTTTATATGATGGAAGAACTATTGTATTTATATTGTATTTTATGCTGCTGGCGTACACTTCTTAGGCCCGAACTATTCGATCTTGTGGAACAACGCCCTGGGGTGAAGCCTAGGTTGCCGAAACGTAGAAATGACCATAACTTACACACTGGTTGCTATTATTCGTTTTATACGATGGAAAAACTGTTCTATTTATATTGTATCTTATGCTTCTGGCGTTGACTTCTTAGGCCCTAACAATTCGATCTGGTGGAAAAACGACCTAAAGTGAGGCCTAGGTTGCCCGGAACGTAGAACTGACCATAACTTTTACACTGGTAGCAATTATTCGTTTTATACAATGGAAAAACTGTTCTATTTATTTTGTATTTTATGCTTCGGGCGTTGACTTCTAAGGCCCTAGCTGTTTGATCTGGTGGAGCAACGCCCTAGAGTGAAGCTTAGGTTGCCCGGAACGTAGAAATGACCATAACTTTCACACTGGTTGCTATTATTCGTTCTATACGATGGAAAAACTGTTATATTTATATTGTATCTTATGCTTCTGGCGTTGACTTGTTAGGCCCTAACAATTCGATCTGGTGGAACAACTTCCTAGAGTGAGGCCTAGGTAGCCCGGAACGATCGAAATGACCATCACTTTCAAACTGGTTGCAACTATTCCTGTTATAGGATGGAACGACTGTTGTATTTTTATTGTATTTTATGCTTCAGGCGTTGACTTCTGAGGCCGTAGCTATTCGATGTGGTGGAAGAACGACATAGAGTGAAGCCTGGGTTGCCCGGAACGTAGAAATGACCATCACTTTCAAACTGGTTGCAATTAATCCTTTTATACGATGGAAAAACTGATGCATTTTTATTGCATTTTATGCTTCGGGCATTGACTTCTAAGGCCCTAACTATTCAATCTGTTGGAGCAACGCCCTAGGGTGATGCCTAGGGTGCCCGGAACTTAGAAATGACCATAACTTTCACACTGATTGCTATTATTCGTTTTATACGATGGAAAAACTGTTATATTTATATTGTATTTTATGCTTCTGGCGTTGATTTCTTAGGGCCTAACTATTCAATCTGGTGGAACAACGTCATAGAGTGAGGCCTAGGTTGCCCGGAACGTAGAAATGACCATCACTTCCATACTGGTAGCAATTATTCGTTTTATACGATGGAAAAACTGTTGTATTTATATTGTATTTTATACTTCGGGCGTTGACTTCTACGGCCCTAACTATTCAACCTGATGGAGCAACGCCCTCGGGCGAAGCCTAGGTTGCTCGGAAAGTAGAAATGACCATAACTTTCATACTAGTTGCAATTATTCGTTTTATATCATGGAAAAACTGTTGTATTCATATTGTATTTTATGCTGCTGGCGTTCACTTCTTAGGCCCTAACTATTCGATCTGGTGGAACAACGCCCTGTGGTGAAGTCTAGGTTGCCCGGAACGTAGAAATGACCATAACTTTCACACTGGTTGCTATTATTCGCTTTATACGATTGAAAAACTGTTATATTTATATTGTATTTTATGCTTCTGGCGTTGCCTTCTTAGGCCCTAACTGTTCGATCTGGTGGATCAACGCCCTAGGGTGTAGCCTAGGTTGACCGGAAAGTAGAAATGACCACAACTTTCATACTGGTTGCAATTATTCGTTTAAATCATGGAAAAACTGTTGTATTCATATTGTATATTATGCTGCTGGCGTTCACTTCTTAGGCCCTAACTATTCGATCTGGTGGAACAACGCCCTGTGGTGAAGTCTAGGTTGCCCGGAACGTAGAAATGACCATAACTTTCACACTGGTTGCTATTATTCGCTTTATACGATTGAAAAACTGTTATATTTATATTGTATTTTATGCTTCTGGCGTTGCCTTCTTAGACCCTAACTGTTCGATCTGGTGGATCAACGCCCTAGAGTGAAGCCTAGGTGACCCGGAACGTAGAAATGACCAGTACTTTCACACTGTTTGCAGTTACTCCTGTTATACGATGGAAAAACTGTTGCATCTTTATTGAATTTTATGCTTCTGGCGTTGACTTCTAAGGCCCTAACTATTCGATCTGGTGGGGCAACGCTCTAGAGTGAAGCCTAGGTTGCCCGGAACGTAGAAATGACCTTCACTTTCAAACTGGTTGCAATTATTCCTGTTATATGATGGAAAAACTGTTGCATTAAATTGTATTTTATGCTTCGGGCGTTGACTGCTAAGGCCCTAACTATTCAATCTGTTGGAACAACGTCCTAGAGTGAAGCCTAGGTTGCTCGGAATGTAGACATGACCATAACATTCACACTGGTTGAAATTATTCGTTTAATACGGTGGAAAAGCTGTTGCATCTTTATTGTATTGTATGATTCTGGCGTTGACTTCTAAGGCCCTAACTATTCGATCTGGTGGAGCAACGCCCTAAAGTGAAGCCTAGGTTGCGCGGAACGTAGAAATGACCATCACCTTCAAACTGGTTGCAATTAATCCTTTCATACGATGGAAAAACTGTTGTATTTTTATTGTATTTTATGCTTCTGGCGTTGACTTCTAATGCACTAACTATTCGATCTGGCGGAGCAACGCCCTAGAGTGAAGCCGAGGTTTCCCGGAACGTAGAAATGACCATCACTTTCAAACTGGTTGCAATTATTCCTGTTATATGACGGAAAAACTGTTGTATTTTTATTGCATTTTATGCTTCGGGCATTGACTTCTAAGGCCCTAACTATTCAATCTGTTGGAGCAACGCCATAGGGTGTAGCCTAGGTTGCCCGGAAAGTAGAAATGACCATAAGTTCCATACTGGTTGCAATTATTCGTTTTATATGATGGAAGAACTATTGTATTTATATTGTATTTTATGCTGCTGGCGTACACTTCTTAGGCCCTAACTATTCGATCTGGTGGAACAACGCCCTAGAGTGAAGCCTAGGTTGCCTGGAACGTACAAATGACCATCACTATCACAAGGGTTGCATTTATTCCTGTTATAGGATGGAAAGGCTGTTGTATTTCTATTGTATTTTATGCTTCAGGCGTTGACTTCTGAGGCCGCCGCTGTTCGATGTGGTGGAAGAACGCCATAGAGTGAAGCCTAGGTTGCCCGGAACGTAGAAATGACCATAACTTTCATACTGGATGCAATTATTCGTTTTATATGATGGAAGAACTATTGTATTTATATTGTATTTTATGCTGCTGGCGTACACTTCTTAGGCCCTAACTATTCGATCTTGTGGAACAACGCCCTGGGGTGAAGCCTAGGTTGCCGAAACGTAGAAATGACCATAACTTACACACTGGTTGCTATTATTCGTTTTATACGATGGAAAAACTGTTCTATTTATATTGTATCTTATGCTTCTGGCGTTGACTTCTTAGGCCCTAACAATTCGATCTGGTGGAAAAACGACCTAGAGTGAGGCCTAGGTTGCCCGGAACGTAGAACTGACCATAACTTTTACACTGGTAGCAATTATTCGTTTTATACAATGGAAAAACTGTTCTATTTATTTTGTATTTTATGCTTCGGGCGTTGACTTCTAAGGCCCTAGCTGTTTGATCTGGTGGAGCAACGCCCTAGAGTGAAGCTTAGGTTGCCCGGAACGTAGAAATGACCATAACTTTCACACTGGTTGCTATTATTCGTTCTATACGATGGAAAAACTGTTATATTTATATTGTATCTTATGCTTCTGGCGTTGACTTGTTAGGCCCTAACAATTCGATCTGGTGGAACAACTTCCTAGAGTGAGGCCTAGGTAGCCCGGAACGTCGAAATGACCATCACTTTCAAACTGGTTGCAATTATTCCTGTTATAGGATGGAACGACTGTTGTATTTTTATTGTATTTTATGCTTCAGGCGTTGACTTCTGAGGCCGTAGCTATTCGATGTGGCGGAAGAACGACATAGAGTGAAGCCTGGGTTGCCCGGAACGTAGAAATGACCATCACTTTCAAACTGGTTGCAATTAATCCTTTTATACGATGGAAAAACTGATGCATTTTTATTGCATTTTATGCTTCGGGCGTTGACTTCTAAGGCCCTAACTATTCAATCTGTTGGAGCAACGCCCTAGGGTGATGCCTAGGTTGCCCGGAACTTAGAAATGACCATAACTTTCACACTGATTGCTATTATTCGTTTTATACGATGGAAAAACTGTTATATTTATATTGTATTTTATGCTGCTGGCGTTCACTTCTTAGGCCCTAACTATTCGATCTGGTGGAACAACGCCCTGGTGCGAAGCCTACGTTGCCCGGAACGTTGATATGACCATAACTTTCACACTGGATGCTGTTATTCGTTCTATACGATGGAAAAACTGTTATATTTATATTGTATCTTATGCTCCTAGCGTTGACTTCTTAGGCCCTAACTATTCCATCTGGTGGAGCAACGCCCTAGAGTGAAGCCTAGGTTGCCCGGAAAGTAGAAATGACTATAACTTTCACACTGGTTGCAATTATTCGTTTTATACGATGGAAAAACTGTTGTATTTATATTGTATTTTATGCTTCTGGCGCTGACTTCTAGGGCACTAACGATTCGATCTGGTGGAGCAGCGCCCTAGAGTGAAGCCTAGGTTACCCGGAACGTAGAAATGACCAGTACTTTCACACTGATTGCAGTTATTCCTGCTATACGATGGAAAAACTGTTGCATCTTTATTGAATTTTATTCTTCTGGCGCTGACTTCTAAGGCCCTAACTATTCTATCTGGTGGATCAACGCCCTAGAGTGAAGCCTAGGTTGCTCGGAATGTAGAAATGATCATAACATTCACACTGGTTGAAATTATTCGTTTTATAGGATGGAAAAACTGTTATATTTATATTGAATTTTATGCTTCTGGCGTTGATTTCTTAGGCCCTGACTGTTCGATCTGGTGGAACAACGCCCTAGAGTGAGGCCTAGGTTGCCAGGAACGTAGAAATGACCATCACCTCCATACTGGTAGCAATTATTCGTTTTATGCGATGGAAAAACTGTTGTGTTTATATTGTATTTTATGCATCTGGCGTTGACTTCTAAGGCACTAACTAATCGATCTGGTGGAGCAACGCCCTAGAGTGAAGCCTAGGTTGCCCGGAACGTAGAAATGACCATCACTTTCAAACTGGTTGCAATTATTCCTGTTATAGGATGGAAAGACTGTTGTATTTTTATTGTATTTTATGCTTCAGGCGTTGACTTCTGAGGCCGCAGCTATTCGATGTGGTGGATGAACGACATAGAGTGAAGCCTGGGTTGCACGGAACGTAGAAATGACCATAACTTTCATACTGGTTGCAATTATTCGTTTTATATGATGGAAGAACTGTTGTATTTATATTGTATTTTATGCTTCTGGCGTTCACTTCTTAGGCCCTAACTATTCGATCTGGTAGAACAACGACATGGGGTGAAGCCTAGGTTGCCCGGAACGTAGAAATGACCATAACTTTCACACTGGTTGCAATTATTCGTTTTATATGATGGAAAAACTGTTGTATTTATATTGTATTTTATGCTTCTGGCGTTCACTTCTTAGGCCCTAACTGTTCGATCTGGTGGAACAACGCCCTATGGTGAAGCCTAGGTTGACCGGAACGTATAAATGACCATAACTTTCACACCGGTAGCAATTATTCGTTTTACACGATGGAAAAACAGTTATATTTATTTTGTATTTTATGCGTTGGGCGTTGACTTCTAAGGCCCTAACTATTCAGTCTGTTGGAGCAACGCCCAAGGGTGAAGCCTAGGTTGCCCGGAAAGTAGAAATGACGTTAATTTTCACACTGGTTGCTATTATTCGTTCTATACGATCGAAAAACTGTTATATTTATATTGTATTTTATGCTTCTGGCGTTGCCTTCTTAGGCCCTAGCTGTTCGATCTGGTGGAACAACGCCCTAGAGTGGAGCCTAGGTTACCCGGAGCGTAGAAATGACCAGTACTTTCACACTGCTTCCAGTTATTCCTGTTATACGATGGAAAAACTGTTGCATCTTTATTGAATTTTATGCTTCTGGCGTTGACTTCTAAGGCCCTAACTATTCAATCTGTTGGAGGGACGCCATACGGTGAAGCCTAGGTTGCCCGGAAAGTAGAAATGACCATAACTTTCATACTGGTTGCAATTATTCGTTTTATATCATGGAAAAACTGTTGTATTCATATTGTATTTTATGCTGCTGGCGTTCACTTCTTAGGCCCTAACTATTCGATCTGGTGGAACAACGCCCTGGGGTGAGGCCTAGGTTGCTCGGAATGTAGAAATGACCATAACATTCACACTGCTTGAAATTATTCGTTTTATACGATGGAAAAACTGTTATATTTATATTGTATTTTATGCTTCTGGCGTTGATTTCTTAGGGCCTAACTATTCAATCTGGTAGAACAACGACATGGAGTGAAGCCTAGGTTGCCCGGAACGTAGAAATGACCATAACTTTCACACTGGGTGCAATTATTCGTTTTATATGATGGAAAAACTGTTGTATTTATAGTGTATTTTATGCTTCTGGCGTTGACTTCTAAGGCACTAACTATTCGATCTGGTGGAGCAACGCCCTAGAGTGAAGCCGATGTTGCCCGGAACGTAGAAATGACCATCACTTTCAAACTGGTTGCAATTATTCCGTTTATATGATGGAAAAACTGTAGCATTTTTATTGCATTTTACGCTTCGGGCATTGACTTCTAAGGCCCTAACTATTCAATCTGTTCGAGCAACGCCGTAGGGTGAAACCTAGGTTGCCCGGACAATAGGAATGACCATAACTTTCATACTGGTTGCAATTATTCGTTTTATATGATGGAAAAACTGTTGTATTTATATTGTATTTTATTCTTCTGGCGTTGACTTCTTAGGCCCTAACTATTCGATCTGGTGGAACAACGCCCTAGAGTGAAGCCTAGGTTGCCCGGAACGTAGCACTGACCATTACGATCACACTGTTTGCAAATATATATTATATACGATGGAAAAGCTGTTGTATTTATATTGTATTTTATGCTTCTTGGCGATGACTTCTGAGGCCGTAGCTATTAGATGTGGTGGAGCAACGTCATAGAGTGACGCCTAGGTTGCCCGGAACGTAGAAATGGCCATCACTTTCACACTGGTTGCAATTATTCCTGTTATACGATGGAAAAGCTGTTGTACTTATATCGTATCTTATGCTTCTGGCGTTGACTTCTTAGGCCCTAACTATTCCATCTGGTGGAACAACGACCTAGGGTGAAGCCTAGGTTGCCCGGAACGTGGAAATGACCATTACTTTCACACCGGTTGCAATTATTCGTTTTATACGATGGAAAAACTGTTGTATTTATTATGTATTTTATGCTTCTGACGTTGTATTTTAAGGCCGTAGCTATTCGATGTGATGGAGTAACGCCCTAGAGTGACGCCTAGGTTGCCCGGAACCTAGAAAAGGCCATTACTTTCACACTGGTTGCAATTATTCGTTTTATACGATGGAAAAGCTGTTGTATTTATATTGTATTTTATGCTTCTGGCGTTGCCTTCTAAGGCCGTAGCTATTAGATGTGGTGGAGCGACGCCCTGGTGTGACGCCTAGGTTGCCCGCAACGTAGAAGTGACGATTACTTTCACAATGTTTGCAATTATTCATTTTATACGATGGAAAAACTGTTGTACCTATATTGGACTTTATTCTTCTGGCGTTGACTTCTTAGGCCCTAACTATTCGATCTGGTGAAAGAACGCCCTAGAGTGAAGCCTAGGTTGCCCGGAAAGTAGCAATGACCATTACGATCACACTGTTTGCAAATATACATTATATACGATGGAAATGCTGTTGTATTTATATTGTATTTTATGCTTCTGGCGTTTACTTCTTAGGCCCTAATTATTCGATCTGGTGGAGCACCGCCATAGAGTGAAGCCTAGGTTGCCCGGAACGTAGTACATACCATTACCTTCACACTGGTTGCAATTATTCCTGTTATACGATGGAAGAACTGTTGCATCTTTATTGTATTTTATGCTTCTGGCGTTGACTTCTAAGGCCCTATCTCTTCGATTTGGTGGAGCAACGCCTCACAGTTAAGCCTAGGATGCCCGAAACGTCGAAATGGCCGTAACTTTCGCACTGGTTACAATTATTCGTTTTATACGATGGAAAAGCTGTTGTATTTATATCTTATTTTATGCTTCTGGCGTTGACTTCTTAGGTCCCAGCTATTCCATCTGGTAGAACAACGCCCTCTGGTGAAGCCTAGGCTGCCCGGAACGTAGAAATGACCATAACTTTCACACAGGAAGCAATTATTCGTTTTATAGATGGAAAAGCTGTCCTATTTATTTTGTATGTTATGCTTCGGGCGCTGACTTCTAAGGCCCTAGCTATTCGATCTGGTGGAGCAACAGCCTAGAGTGAAGCCTAGGTTGCCCGGAACGTAGAAATGACCATAACTTTCACACTGGTTGCCATTATTCGTATTATACGATGGGAAAGCTGTTGTATTTATATCGTATTTTATGCTTCTGGCGTTGACTTCTTAGGCCCCAACTATTCCATCTGATGGAGCAACCCCCTATGGTGAAGCCTAGGTTGCCCGGAACGTAGAAATGACCATAACTTTCACACTGGAAACAATTATTCGTTTTATACATGGAACAGCTGTTCTATTTATTTTATATTTTATGCTTCGGGCGTTGACCTCTAAGGCCCTAGCTATTCGTTCTGGTGGAGCAACGCCCTAGAGTGAAGCCTAGGTTGCCCGGAACGTAGAAATGACCATTGCTTTCACAATGTATGCAATTATTCATTTTATTCGGTGGAAAAACTGTTGTACTTAGATTGTATTTTATTCTTCTGGCGTTGAATTCTAAGACCCTAGCTATTCGATCTGGTGGAGCAACGCCCTAGAGTGAAACCTGGATTACCCGGAACGTAGAAATGACCTGTACTTTCACACTGTTTGCAATTATTCCTGTTAAACAATGGAACAACTGTTGCATCTTTATTGTATTTTATGCTGCTGGCGTACACTTCTTAGGCCCTAACTATTCGATCTGGTGGAACAACGCCCTAGAGTGAAGCCTAGGTTGCCTGGAACGTACAAATGACCATCACTATCACAAGGGTTGCATTTATTCCTGTTATAGGATGGAAAGGCTGTTGTATTTCTATTGTATTTTATGCTTCAGGCGTTGACTTCTGAGGCCGCCGCTGTTCGATGTGGTGGAAGAACGCCATAGAGTGAAGCCTAGGTTGCCCGGAACGTAGAAATGACCATAACTTTCATACTGGTTGCAATTATTCGTTTTATATGATGGAAGAACTATTGTATTTATATTGTATTTTATGCTTTGGGCGTTGACTTCTAAGGCCCTAATTATTCGATCTGATGGAGCAACTCCCTAAAGTGAAGCCTAGGTTGCCCGGAACGCAGAAATGACCATTAGCTTCACACTGGTTGCAGTTGTTCCTGTTATACGACGGAAAAACCGTTCTATTTTTATCGTATTTCATGCTTCGGGCGTTGACTTCTAAGGCCCTAGCTATTCGTTCTGGTAGAGCAACGCCCTAGAGTGAAGCCTAGGTGGCCCGAAACGTAGAAATGACCATTACTTTCACACTGTTTGCAAATATTCATTTTATACAATGGAAAAGCTGTTGTATTTATATTGTATTTTATGCTTTGGGCGTTGACTTCTAATGTCCTAATTATTCGATCTGATGGAGCAACTCCCTAAAGTGAAGCCTAGGTTGCCCGAAACGTAGAAACGGCCATTACTTTCACACTGGTTGCAATTAATCGTTTCATACGATGGAAAAGCTGTTGTATTTATATTGTATTTTCTGCTTGTGGCGTTGACTTCTAAGGTCCGAGCTGTTCGATCTGGTGGGGCAACGTGCAAGAGTTAAGTCTGGGATGCCCGGAACTAAGAAATGACCATTACTTTCACACTGTTTGCAATTATTCCTGTTATACGATGGAAAAAGTATTGGATTTTTAGTGTATTTTATGCTTCGGGCGTTGACTTCTAAGGCCCTAGCTATTCGATCTGGTGGAGCAACGACCTAGAGTGAAGCCTAGGTTGCCCGGAACGCAGAAATGACCATTAGCTTCACACTGGTTGCAATTATTCCTTTTATACGGTGGAAAAGCTGCTGTATTTTTATTGTATTTTAAGCTTCGGTCGTTGTCTCCTAAGGCCCTAACTACTCGATCTGGTGGAGCAACGCCCTAGAGTGAAGCCCAGGTTGCCCGGAACGTAGAAATGACCATAACTTTCACACTGGTTGCAATTATTCGTTTTATACGATGGAAAAACTGTTGCATTTATATTGTATTTTATGCGTCTGGCGTTAATTTCTAAGGCAATAACCATTCGATCAGGTGGAGCAACGCCCTAGAGTGAAGCCTAGGTTGCGAGGAACGTAGAAATGAACATCGCTTTAACACTGGCTGCATTTATTCCTGTTATAGGATGGAAAAACTCTTGCATTTATATTGTATTTTATGCTTCTGGGGTTGCCTTCTAAGGCCGTAGCTATCCGATGTGGTGGAGTAACGCCCCAGAGTGAAGCCTAGGTTGCCTAGAACGTAGAAATGGCCATATCTTTCACACTGGTGGCAATTATTCTTGTCATACGGTGGAAAAACTGTTGTATTTAAATTTTATTTTATGCTTCTGGCGTTGACTTCTAAGGCCCTAACTATTCGATCCAGTGGGGCAACGCCTTAGAGTGAAGGCTATGTTGCACGGAACGTAGAAATGACCATAACCTTTACTCTGGTTGCAATTATTCCTGTTATACGATGGACAAACTGTTGCATTTCTATTGTACTTTATGCTTCTGGCGTTGACTTCTAAGGCCCTACGGATTCGATCTGGTGGAGCAATGCCTCACAGTTAAATCTAGGATGCCCGAAACGTCGAAATGATCATTATTTTCACACTGATTGCAATTATTCATTCTATATGATGGAAAAACTGTTCCATTTATATTGTATTTTATACTTCTGGCGTTGACTTCTAAGGCCCTATCTCTTCGATTTGGTGGAGCAACGCCTCACAGTTAAGCCTAGGATGCCCGAAACGTCGAAATGGCCGTAACTTTCGCACTGGTTACAATTATTCGTTTTATACGATGGAAAAGCTGTTGTATTTATATCTTATTTTATGCTTCTGGCGTTGACTTCTTAGGTCCCAGCTATTCCATCTGGTAGAACAACGCCCTCTGGTGAAGCCTAGGCTGCCCGGAACGTAGAAATGACCATAACTTTCACACAGGAAGCAATTATTCGTTTTATAGATGGAAAAGCTGTCCTATTTATTTTGTATGTTATGCTTCGGGCGCTGACTTCTAAGGCCCTAGCTATTCGATCTGGTGGAGCAACAGCCTAGAGTGAAGCCTAGGTTGCCCGGAACGTAGAAATGACCATAACTTTCACACTGGTTGCCATTATTCGTATTATACGATGGAAAAGCTGTTGTATTTATATCGTATTTTATGCTTCTGGCGTTGACTTCTTAGGCCCCAACTATTCCATCTGATGGAGCAACCCCCTTTTTTTTTTTTTTTTTTTTTTTTTTTACGTGGAGAAATCCTCATAGGACACCCCGAACCCTTGGGGAGGGCTCGGGGTAGTGTCGGACTTTTACCGACTAAAACTCCACGGTGGCCTACCTAAGGCGTTTCGGGGGGCACTGGGAACTCCAAAGAACACTTCCAGTACCCCCCTAGCCGTGCCGAAGCGCATCCCGGGAGGGGTCATACCCCCCGTCCCTTGCGGCACATCTAACTTCGGCGACATGTAGTGGCCACACTACATGTCGCCGCCCCCCCAGGGTCGCTGTGCAATGGCGACTTGGGCCCCCGACCCAAGCCGCCTGCGACCCCGCAATGACCCGCAGCCAACCAGACCCTCGGGGGCCTGAGGCCCCGTCAGTGGGTCGGGCCGGCGTCGGGCCATTGCTCCCCTCCCCGTGACCCGTGTCCAGGGGCTTTACTGCGCCGGGGCGGGCGGAGACCATTGTCTCGCCCGTGGCCCGGCCCTGGCCCTTCCCCTGCGGGCGGGATGGGAGTGCCGCTCCCTATCCCGCTCCGCGGCCTCCTTCTGCAGCATCACATGCTCGCAGAAGGAGGCCATTGCTTTCCACGGCCTCTCGCCAGTCACCATAGCTGCAACTACGGCTTCCAGCGAGAGGTCGTGTCCCACCCCCTGTTTCAGGACACGGCGCTCTGCTGCCCACGCCGGGCAGACTTCCAGCGTGTGCTGCGCCGTGTCCTGTTCCTCCCCACAATGGTGGCATGTCGCTGTCGCTTCCTTCCCAATTCGACACAGGTACTCCCCGAAACAGCCATGTCCGGAGAGCACCTGCGTCATTCTGTAGGTGAGCCTTCCGTATGCTCTGTCCCGCCACTTTTCGAAATGTGGCAGGACAGCCCCGACGGCCCTTTTGGCGGCAGCGCCAGCCTGCAGCTGGCGGGTCCACTCAATGTGTAGGGCACGCCGGGCAAGACGCCTCGTCCGTTCGACCGCTTCTGCCTCTGGTGGCCTCCCACTGTCCCGAAGCTCCCGCAGCCGGACGTATATCGTCCGGTGTTGCTGCGCCAGGAGCTCCAGGGGAGGAAGACCAGCCAGGGCCGTCGCCGCCTCGTAGGAGATGGTGCGGTACCCCCTAATGACTCTGATGGCCAGCCGCCGGTAAAGGCGTCGCAGCATCGCGATGCTGCGTTTGCTGGCCATCAGGTCCGGGGCCCAGACAGGGGCCCCGTAGAGGATCATTGACCGCACCACCCCGACGTAGAGGCGGCGAACACCTTCCTCAGGCCCCCCTAAATTGGGGAGGAGGCGGCCTAATGCGGCCGACGATCTCTCCACACGGGGGGCCAAGCGGTCGAAATGTTCGACGAAGCGCCATTGGCTGTCGAGGGTCAGGCCCAGATATTTCATCTGTTCCTTCACCTCGACGAAGGCATCACCTACTCTGATCCGCAAGCCGGGCGGGGGCGCCCCACGGCGAGGCCGGTCATAAAACCACATGGCCTCGCATTTGTGGGGCGCTACCTCAAGGCCCGACTCACGGATCGCCGCGACAGCGACAGCCACCGCCATCTCAGCAAGGCGGATGGCCCTCCCATAGCCCACCCCGCCGACCAGCACCAACGTGTCGTCCGCGTAACACGTCAGCCCGACATCGGCGGGGAGGCGGGCCCGCAGCACGTGGTCGTACGCGATGACCCAAAGCAGGGGACCCAACACGGACCCCTGCGGAACACCGCGCACGACCCTCCTTCGGCAAAGTTTCCATCCCGGCCGGTGTATTGTATCCACCTGTCGTTTAGGTAGGACCGAATAATCCGTCTCAGGTACGGGGGCACTCGCATATAACGGAGCGCCCCCAGTACCCTGCTCCAGGGAAGGGTGTTAAAGGCGTTGACGATATCCAATGATACCGCCAACGCCACCCCATCCCTGGAGACGGCCTCCTCCGAGAGGGACCTGACGCGCATGACTGCGTCCACGGTCGAAAGTCCCTCCCGGAAGCCAAACTGGCTGGAGGCCAATCCCGGTCCCACCGTCGACAGGTGGCTCGAGAGGCGGGCAGCTATGATTGTCTCAAAAAGCTTTCCCGCCTCGTCGAGCAAGCACACCGGCCTATATGCCGAAGGCGTGTCCGCGGGCCGTCCATCCTTTCTTAGGAGAACCATCCGCGCCTGTTTCCATGCGAGGGGGAACTCCCCCATGCGGAGGCAGCCGCTCAGCAGTCGCACGAACCTCGAGCTTAGGACGCCCATTGCCCGGGCCAATACGCGGCAGGGGACACCGTCCGGGCCCGGCGCAACGTTGCGTGACCCGCGACGGCGCAGCGCCCCGGCCAACTCCTCGTGTGTTACCCCCATCTCCATCTCGGACCACTCAACGGGTGGCTCCGAGGTTTCCGAGCGGGCGGTCTCCTGCTCCCGGTCTATCCCGGGAAACAGGGTCCGAACCACCCGCTCCAGGAGTGGGGGATCTAGGGTTTCCGTTATGGGTGGCGCCCATGCTCGTAACTTACCCATCACGAGTTTATATGGGCGCCCCCACGGAACCCTGTTTAATTCCACGAGGAGCTCCTTCCATGCCCGGGCTTTGGCGTCCCGGATGGCGCGCTGGAGTGTTCTGCGCATCGCGCTATACACCTCATACAAGCGCGCCACCTGCTCGGGTTCGGCCTGCCGACGTCGGCGGGCGCGGGTGTACCGGCGCCGCGAGCGGACGTACGCCACGCGCAACTCATCCATTTCTCGCGACCACCAGTACGCCGCGCCCGGACGCGAGGGTGGCCCGGCTCTGGGCATGGCGGTGTCACACACCGCCTTTGTAGCCCTGCTGAGCCAGGCCATTTCTCCCTCGACGTCGCCGACCGGCCCAGCCGGTGTCTCCGGCCAGGCCGCCGCATGAGCGGCCGCCTCCAAGAGGCTGCAATTCAGCTTTTTAATGGACCATCGCGGTGGCGGGCGGGCCCGCCGGCCCCCGTGGCACCGGGGCCCATCCCTCCGGGTGGAGGTAGCAGCGGCGACCCTCACCTCCATTGTTATATAGAGGTGATCGCTGAGGGTCGCCACTTCTGTTGCCACTCTCCACCCAGACACACGCTGCAGGCCGGAGGGGGTTGCCCACGTCAGGTCTATGATGGACACCCCCTGCGGCCCAACGAACGTGTGCTGCCGACCCCGGTTAACCAACCGAAGGTCCAGCCCGGCCGCCCAATCCATTAGGACCTCGCCCCTACGGCTAGTCCTGGGGCTGCCCCATGCCGTAGCATGGGCATTAAAGTCCCCCAGGACAATTACCGGGCGGGGCATGCACTGACCGATGCATGCGGTTACCCCGCCCAGGTATGACTCATAAGAAGCGAGGTCGCAGTTGGGCGACACATAGCATCCCACCACCGCGACACTTCCCCACTGAACCGCCACGCAACCCTCCCCCGTCGCTAAGACGTTAACTGGAGGCGATGCGGGCGGCCAGTTCCATGTAATAGCCACCAAGCCGCACCGACTCCCGACCCAGTCTGGGAGGTCGGGGATATTGTACGGCTCGGCGGCGACGGACAGTCCTATTGATCGCTCCCGCATGGTATGGACAAACAGGTCCTGAGCCCTGCGGGAGCGCTTCAAATTGGCCTGGAGGAGGGTAGCCATTTCTACACCGTTTCCATGGCCTCCTCCAGGCCGTTCTTACCGGACCTTGAATAGGTCTGTGGCGCTGCAGATGACCCAGCCTCCTCTGCAGCGACCACCTTTTCCTTCCCTGCCCCGGCGGGGACTTCGGAGGACGTCGGAGGGTCGGCATTAGCGGTGTCCCCGCCGCGCTCCACCTGCCCCGCTGGCATCGCTGAGCGTGCCCTTCCGCGGCGTCGGCCCTTGGAGGGCGGGGCACAGCCCGGTCCCCCCAGTCGGTGGCCTGATGGCCTCCCCAGGTCCGCACACAGCGGACACTTTGGGGAAGACGCGCGGCACTCCGCCGCCCGATGCTCCGTGGCGCCGCAATTATAGCAGCGTCCCCTCCTATCTTCCGCCGCGGTGCACCGCTGCTGGACGTGCCCTGTCTCCAAGCAGCGGTAGCACTGGAGGGGACGAGGCGCCAGGACATCGATACGGGCCATGGTCCAACCCACGCGCAGCTTTCCCGCAGCCGCCAAACTTCGGGCCGCCGTGAGGGGGCACCGCACCCACGCCGTACCAAGCGCCGTAGGCGAGCGGCGGATGGGGCCCACCTTTATGTCCCCCTCCTGACACCCTCCCTGTGTCACAATGGCGGCAGCGACGTCCCGCTGTGTGACGGAGTCATCCAACCCCGCCACCCGCATCTCCGTCGTCTTTTTCGGTCTTGCTACCTTAATCTCCGTAGCCACGAAAAGCTGCCGGAGCCTCTCAGCCAGCTGATCTGCCTTAGGGGCTCCCTCCGGGCCTGGGATTTCCAATATAATCCCGCCCGTGACGGCCCGCTTCGTCCTGATCTCGGCGATGCCCAGGTCGGCCAAATTAATGCTGGCCCTTGCCTGTCTAAGGGCATTACCAAGGTCGGCGCCGGCTCCCTCCATCACGGTCAGCGCTATGGCTGCCGTTTTGGGTGGCTTTGCCGGCGCCCGAGTGGGGCGGGCCGGGGGAGTCCCCTTCTTCGCCGGGCCATTGGCGGCGCTAGCGGGAGGAGCCCCGCCAGCACCCGTCGGCCGTTTCGGGGCTTTCTGCCTCACTGGGCGGGAGCCGTCAGGTTCGTTAGCGGGGGCAGCCTGTCCCGCCGGCTTCCGCTTCCGACCGAGTACCTCCGTCCATTTCGGCTCCCGATTCGGCCCCGTCACGGCTGCCGCCGGATCCACAGCCTTCCTTGCCCGGCTACCGGTCTTATCCACCGCTGTCTTTCTCCCGGCAGCAGCAGGTTTGGGACTGGGAGTGCCTCCCGTGGTTGCTGGTGTGGGCGGGGCTGGCGTCGCTACCGCGACTGTAATAGTGGGGCGCGCCCGTCGCCCATCAACGGTCGCCAGGGCCCTGGCTCTCGCCTCCTTCCTCCTCCTCCTCCTTCTTTGCGTTGGGGTTTCCCCCGACGCAGTCGGCGGCGGCCGTGCCATGACCGCAGCAGCTGGTGCTTTTGGCACCTTCGTTGGTGCCGCCCCGTGTGCACTTGTCTGGGGGGCGGATTTGCCCACGAGGAGGGTTATCTCAGCCCTCAACTCCCTGAACCGTTTCTCCACCAGCGTCTCCATTTTGGACCATAAGGCCTCTACTAATGAGGCCTGGTCCAACGCCGGTTTGGGCGGATTGACGGTGGTGGCTGGCGACGGCAACGGTGGCGGGGGCATAAGCTGCCCATCCGTCAGGGCCTTCTTTCTTTGGCCGCTGGGTGTGGGGTCTCTCCTAACCGCAGGTGCAGACTCTCGCTCCTGCCGCAGCCTTACAATTTCGGCTTTCATAGCCCGCATTTGCTCCGCCAGTCTGATGTTTTGCTCCTCGAGCATTGTCTGGCTGGCGGTAGCTACAGTTCGCTGCTGTATTTCAACAGCAGCGACACTGACGATGCGGGCAGCCATTCGCAGTGTCCTGACGAACGTCCCCTTGAGGTTGCCCGAAGTGTTCGCCACCCTCTCCACCTCTGTCAGCTGGTGACTAATGACACCGCCCAGGGAGCCTGTGTCCTGCCCCATCATCTCTCCCTTAAGAGACTCGATGGGGGGCAGGGTGTCCGTCCTCTTCTTTTTCCTGCTCTGTTCCCTTTGTGCTCCCGCAGTCGTATCTCCGTCGGCATCCGCCGCAGGCAATTGCCTTTTGCGGCCACCGACGGATGTCCCGGATCTTAGGGACCTCGTGGACTGACGGGAAGAAACACTCCCTTCGTCGTCGGAGGCGGTCAAGGACATTTTGTCCCTGTCCTCTTCTCCCAACTTCCCCACGTCACTCCCACCAGCCCCACGGCTATCCCAGCCGGGGCCAAGGTACTGACCGAGCGCCCAGCTGATGCGCTCGTCCCGTGCGTGTTGTGCGGGAGTGATCTCAGCATCGGTGTGTTCTTCAACCGATGCGTCCCTGTCGAACCCTGCCTCGGACATGGGCCTGGAGGATCTAACTTTTTCGACCCATTCCTGTAGGCCCCCGTCCGAGGAAGAACTGCCTCCCTGCTCTTTACTCGCGCAGTCAACCGTCACTGGGATGTTTCCCAATGAGGAACTGCGCTCCTTGCTCAAGTCGCCCTGCGACTTACCCCCCTTCCCCAATGTTTCATTTAGGTTCGACATTTTGGCAGTTAATGATTCCTCCGGTTCGCCCATCATGGGACCCCCACCGCGGTGGGGGCACTTCCCCGGGTAAGAAGATCCCTAAATATGGATGCCAAAACCGTGAAGCGGTTTGTCGGGTGGTCAACCCTATTGGCACCTAGTGACTCTACAAAAAATATTACGGGATAGGCCCGCGCCATATATGATGCAAAAGGTTTAACGTCACCCCTATCGAGAGGGCGGGTACCCATCCGAAGGGCCCCGTACCCTAACCTCAGGCTAGACGGCGCGACAGTTTACCCCCCGTCGCACGGGGTATGAGGATATACTGACCAGGTAATCCTCCATACCTGCGCCCAGTTAATCTCGCTTCAACCCCGACATAGGCTCCAGTCAGTACCTGGGGAGCGGTTTTTCCACGTTTCGCATGCGGCTTCAGGCGACCTTTGCCATAATTTCAGGACTTACATTTACGCATCTTCCACCGCAGAGGCTAGGTACAGACTTCACCCAGGTACCCCGGTCGGGGGGCTACTACTCCACCCCTTGGTTAGTCTGTCGGGAATATCCACGAGCCACCGGCCGCAGCCCATTCACACACGCACACACACACACACATTCACACACACACTCACGCACTGTGTTTGGTCCGCGGGGGCTTTCGCCCCGACCTCGGTACCGGGACGCGGGAGACACGACCTCTCGGTCATGCCCACCGGCCCGGGCCCGAGGCTTCCCCTATCCGCCACCTGGGGACGCGCCACGTAGGGGTTCACCTCCCCTCCCATCTGGACATCCAGACAGGTCCGTGGTATGGAGCAACCCCCTATGGTGAAGCCTAGGTTGCCCGGAACGTAGAAATGACCATAACTTTCACACTGGAAACAATTATTCGTTTTATACATGGAACAGCTGTTCTATTTATTTTATATTTTATGCTTCAGGCGTTGACCTCTAAGGCCCTAGCTATTCGTTCTGGTGGAGCAACGCCCTAGAGTGAAGCCTAGGTTGCCCGGAACGTAGAAATGACCATTGCTTTCACAATGTATGCAATTATTCATTTTATTCGGTGGAAAAACTGTTGTACTTAGATTGTATTTTATTCTTCTGGCGTTGAATTCTAAGTCCCTAGCTATTCGATCTGGTGGAGCAACGCCCTAGAGTGAAACCTGGATTACCCGGAACGTAGAAATGACCTGTACTTTCACACTGTTTGCAATTATTCCTGTTAAACAATGGAACAACTGTTGCATCCTTATTGTATTTTATGCTTCTGGCGTTGACTTCTTAGGCCCTAACTATTCGATCTGGTGGAGCATCGTCCTAGAGTGAAGCCTTAGCTGCCCGGAACGTAGAAATGACCATAACTTTCACACTGGTTACCATTATTCGTTTTATACGATGGAAAAGCTGTTGTATTTATATCTTATTTTAAGCTTCTGGCGTTGACTTCTTAGGTCCCAGCTATTCCATCTGGTAGAACAACGCCCTCTGGTGAAGCCTAGGTTGCCCGGAACGCAGAAATGACCATTAGCTTCACACTGGTTGCAATTATTCCTTTTATACGATGGAAAAGCTGCTGTATTTTTATGTATTTTAAGCTTCGGTCGTTGTCTCCTAAGGCCCTAACTACACGATCTTGTGGAGCAACGCCCTAGAGTGAAGCCCAGGTTGCCCGGAACGTGGAAATGACCATTACTTTCACACTGTTTGCAATTATTCCTGTTATACGATGGAAAAGCTATTGGATTTTTAGTGTATTTTATGCTTCGGGCGTCGACTTCTAAGGCCCTAGCTATTCGATCTGGCGGAGGAACGCCCTAGAGTGAAGCCTAGGTTGCCCGGAACGTAGAGACGACCATTACTTTCACACTGTTTGCAAATATTCATTTTATACAATGGAAAAGCTGTTGTATTTATATTGTATTTTATGCTTTGGGCGTTGACTTCTAAGGCCCTAATTATTCGATCTGATGGAGCAACTCCCTAAAGTGAAGCCTAGGTTGCCCGAAACGTAGAAACGGCCATTACTTTCACACTGGTTGCAATTAATCGTTTCATACGATGGAAAAGCTGTTGTATTTATATTGTATTTTCTGCTTGTGGCGTTGACTTCTAAGGTCCGAGCTGTTCGATCTGGTGGGGCAACGTGCAAGAGTTAAGTCTAGGATGCCCGGAACTAAGAAATGACCATTACTTTCACACTGTTTGCAATTATTCCTGTTATACGATGGAAAAAGTATTGGATTTTTAGTGTATTTTATGCTTCGGGCGTTGACTTCTAAGGCCCTAGCTATTCGATCTGGTGGAGCAACGACCTAGAGTGAAGCCTAGGTTGCCCGGAACGCAGAAATGACCATTAGCTTCACACTGGTTGCAATTACTCCTTTTATACGGTGGAAAAGCTGCTGTATTTTTATTGTATTTTAAGCTTCGGTCGTTGTCTCCTAAGGCCCTAACTACTCGATCTGGTGGAGCAACGCCCTAGAGTGAAGCCCAGGTTGCCCGGAACGTAGAAATGACCATAACTTTCACACTGGTTGCAATTATTCGTTTTATACGATGGAAAAACTGTTGCATTTATATTGTATTTTATGCGTCTGGCGTTAATTTCTAAGGCAATAACTATTCGATCAGGTGGAGCAACGCCCTAGAGTGAAGCCTAGGTTGCGAGGAACGTAGAAATGAACATCGCTTTAACACTGGCTGCAATTATTCCTGTTATAGGATGGAAAAACTGTTGCATTTATATTGTATTTTATGCTTCTGGGGTTGCCTTCTAAGGCCGTAGCTATCCGATGTGGTGGAGTAACGCCCCAGAGTGAAGCCTAGGTTGCCTAGAACGTAGAAATGGCCATATCTTTCACACTGGTGGCAATTATTCTTGTCATACGGTGGAAAAACTGTTGTATTTAAATTTTATTTTATGCTTCTGGCGTTGACTTCTAAGGCCCTAACTATTCGATCCAGTGGGGCAACGCCTTAGAGTGAAGGCTATGTTGCACGGAACGTAGAAATGACCATAACTTTTACACTGGTTGCAATTATTCCTGTTATACGATGGAAAAAGCTGTTGTATTTATATTGTATTTTATGCTCCTGGCGTTGACTTCTAAGGCCGTAGCTATTAGATGTGGTGGAGCAACGCCCTAGACTGACGCCTAGGTTGACCGGAACGTAGAAATGGCCATTACTTTCACACTGGTTGCTATTATTCGTTTTATACGATGGAAAAGCTGTTGTATTTATATTGTGTTTTATGCTTCGAGCGTCGACTTCTAAGGCCCTAACTGCTCGGTCTGGTGGAACAACGCCCTAGAGTGAAGCCTAGGTTGCCCGGAACGTAGAAATGACCAGTACTTTCACACTGGTTGCAGTTATTCGTTTTATACAATGGAACAACTGTTCTATTTATTTTGCATTTTATGCTTCGGGCGTTGACTTCTTAGGCCCTAACTATTCCATCTGGTGGAACATCGCCCCAGGGTGAAGCCTAGGTTGCCCGGAACGTAGAAATGACCAACTCTTTCACACTGGTAGCAATTATTCGTTTTATACATGGAAAAGCTGTTATATATATATTGCATTTTATGCTTCTGGCATTGAATTCTAAGTCCCTAGCTATTCGATCTGGTGGAGCAACGCCCTAGAGTGAAGCCTAGGTTGCACGGAACGTAGAAATGACCATTGCTTTCACAATGTATGCAATTATTCATTTTATTCGGTGGAGAAGCTGTTGTACTTAGATTGTATTTTATTCTTCTGGCGTTGAATTCTAAGTCCCTAGCTATTCGATCTGGTGGAGCAACGCCCTAGAGTGAAGCCTGGGTTGCCCGGAACGTAGAAATGACCATCACCTTCAGCCTGGTTGCAATTGTTCCTGTTATACGACGGAAAAACCGTACTATTTTTATCGAATTTCATGCTTCGGGCGTTGACTTCTAAGGCCCTAATTATTCGATCTGATGGAGCAACTCCCTAAAGTGAAGCCTAGGTTGCCCGAAACGTAGAAACGGCCATTACTTTCACACTGGTTACAATTAATCGTTTCATACGATGGAAAAGCTGTTGTATTTATACTGTATTTTCTGCTTGTGGCGTTGACTTCTAAGGTCCGAGCTGTTCGATCTGGTGGGGCAACGTACAAGAGTTAAGTCTAGGATGCCCGGAACTAAGAAATGACCATTACTTTCACACTGTTTGCAATTATTCCCGTTATACGATGGAAAAACTGTTGGATTTTTAGTGTATTTTATGCTTCGGGCGTTGACTTCTAAGGCCCTAGCTATTCGATCTGGTGGAGTAACGACCTAGAGTGAAGCCTAGGTTGCCCGGAACGCAGAAATGACCATTAGCTTCACACTGGTTGCAATTATTCCTTTTATACGGTGGAAAAGCTGCTGTATTTTTATTGTATTTTAAGCTTCGGTCGTTGTCTCCTAAGGCCCTAACTACTCGATCTGGTGGAGCAACGCCCTAGAGTGAAGCCCAGGTTGCCCGGAACGTAGAAATGACCATAACTTTCACACTGGTTGCAATTATTCGTTTTATAGGATGGAAAAGCTGTTGTATTTATATTGTGTTTTATGCTTTGGGCGTCGACTTCTAAGGCCCTAACTGCTCGGTCTGGTGGAACAACGCCCTAGAGTGCAGCCTAGGTAGCCCGGAACGTAGAAATGACCATAACTTTCATACTGGTTGCAATTATTCCTGATATACGATGGAAAAACTGATGTATTTATATTGTATTTTATGCTTCTGGGGTTGACTTCTAAGGCCGTATCTATTCGATGTGGTGGAGCAACGCCCTAGAGTGAAGCCTAGATTGCCCAGGAACGTAGAAATGACCATTACTTCCACATTGGTTGCAATTATTCCTGTTATACGATGGAAGGACTGTTGTATTTTTATTGTATTTTATGCTTCTGGCGTTGACTTCTTAGGCCCTAACTATTCGATCTGGCTGAGCAACGCACTAGAGTGAAACATAGGATGCCCGGAACGTAGAAATGACCATAACTTTCACACTGGTTTCTATTATTCGTTTTATACGATGGAAAAACTGTTATATATATATTGTATTTTATGCTTCTGGCGTTGACTTCTTAGGCCCTAACTATTCGATCTGGCTGAGCAACGCACTAGAGTGAAGCCTAGGCCGCTCTGAACATAGAAATGACCATAACTTTCACACTGGTTTCTATTATTCGTTTTATACGATGGAAAAACTGTTATATATATATTGTATTTTATGCTTCTGGCGTTGACTTCTTAGGCCCGAACTATTCGATCTGGTGCAACAACGCCCTAGAGTGAGCCTAGGTTGCCTGGAACGTAGAAATGACCATCACCTTCACACGGGTTGCAATTATTCCTGTTACAGGATGGAAGGACCGTTGTATTTTTATTGTATTTTATACATCAGGCGTTGACTTCTGTGGCCGTAGCTATTCGATGTGGTGGTAGAACGCCATAGAGTGAAGCCTAGGTTGCCCGGAAAGTAGAAATGACCATAAGTTTCATACTGGTTGCAATTATTCGTTTTATACGATGGAAAAACTGTTGTATTTATTTGTATTTTATGCTTCTGGCGTTCACTTCTTAGGCCCTAACTATTCGATCTGGTGGAACAACGCCCTAGGGTGAAGCCTAGGTTGCCCGGAACGTGGAAAAGACCATAACTTTTACACTGGTAGCATTTATTCGTTTTATACAACGGAAAAACCGTTCTATTTATTTTGTATTTTATGCTTCGGGCGTTGACATCTAAGGCCCTAACAATACGATCTGGTGGAGCAGCGCCCTAGAGTGAAGCCTACGTTGCCCGGAACGTAGAAATGACCATAACTTTCACACTGGTTGCTATCATTCGTTTTATGTGATGGAAAAACTGTTGTATTTATATTGTAATTTATGCTTCTGGCGTTCACTTCTTAGGCCCTAACTGTTCGATCTGGTGGAACAACGGCCTAGGGTGAAGCCTAGGTTGCCCGAGACGTAGAAATGACCATAACTTTTACACTGGTAGCAATTATTCGTTTTATACAATGGAAAAACTGTTCTATTTATTTTGTATTTAATGCTTCGGGCGTTGACTTCTAAGGCCCTAACTGTTTGTTCTGGTGGAGCACCGCCCTAGAGTGAAGCCTAGGCCGCTCGGAACGTAGTAATGACGTTAACTTTCATAGTGGTTGCAATTATTCGTTTAATACGATGGAAAAACTGTTGTATTTATATTGTATTTTATGCATCTGGCGTTGACTTCTAAGGCACTAACTATTCGATCTAGTGGATCGACGCCCTAGAGTGAAGCCTAGGTTGTCCGGTACGTAGAAATGACCATCACTGTCAAACTGGTTGCAATTATTCCTGTTATATGATGGAAAAACTGTTGTATTTTTATTGCATTTTATGCTTCGGGCATTGACTTCTAAGGCCCTAACTATTCAATCTGTTGGAGCAATTCCCTAGGGTGAAGCCTAGGTTGCCCCGAAAATATAAATGACCATAAGTTTCATACTGGTTGCAATTATTCGTTTTATACGATGGAAAAACTGTTGTATTTATATTGTATTTTATGCTTCTGGCGTTGACTTCTTAGGCCCTAACTATTCGATCTGGCTGAGCAACGCCCTAGAGTGAAGCCTAGGTTGCCCGGAACGTAGAAATGACCATTACCTTCACACTTGTTGCAACTATTCCTGTTAAACGATGGAAAAACATTCTTATTTATATTGTATTTTATGCTTCTGGCGTTGACTTCTATGGCCCTAACTATTGGATCTGGTGGACGAACGCCCTAGAGTGAAGCCTAGCTTGCCCGGATCGTAGAAATGACCATAACTTTCACACTGGTTGCAATTATTCGTTTTATACGATGGAAAAACTGTTGCATTTATATTGTATTTTATGCGTCTGGCGTTAATTTCTAAGGCAATAACTATTCGATCAGGTGGAGCAACGCCCTAGAGTGAAGCCTAGGTTGCGAGGAACGTAGAAACGAACATCGCTTTAACACTGGCTGCAATTATTCCTGTTATACGATGGAAAAACTGTTGCATTTATATTGTATTTTATGCGTCTGGCGATGCCTTCTAAGGCCGTAGCTATCCGATGTGGTGGAGTAACACCCCAGAGTGAAGCCTAGGTTGCCTAGAACGTAGAAATGGCCATATCTTTCACACTGGTGGCAATTATTCTTGTCATACGGTGGAAAAACTGTTGTATTTATATTGTATTTTATGCTTCTGGCGTTCACTTCTTAGGCCCTAACTATTCGATCTGGTGGAACAACGCCCTAGGGTGAAGCCTAGGTCGCCCGGAACGTAGAAATGACCATAGCTTTTACACTGGTAGCAATTATTCGTTTTATACAATGGAAAAACCGTTCTATTTATTTTGTATTTTATGCTTCGGGCGTTGACTTCTAAGGCCCTAACTATTCAATCTGTTGGAGCTACGCCCTAGGGTGAAGCCTAGGTTGCTCGTAAAGTAGAAATGACCATAGGCTTCATACTGGTTGCAATCATTCGTTTTATACGATGGAAAAACTGTTGTATTTATATTGTATTTTATGCTTCTGGCGTTGACTACTTAGGCACTAACTATTCGATCTTGTGGAACAACGCCCTAGAGTGAAGCCTAGGTTGCCTGGAACGTAGAAATGATCATTACTTTCACGCTTGTTGCATTTATTCCTGTTATGCGATGAAAAGACTGTTGTATTTTTATTGTATTTTATGCTTCAGGCGTGGACTTCTGAGGCCGTAGCTATTCGATGTGGTGGAAGAACGTCATACAGTGAAGCCTAGGTTGCCCGGAACGTAGAAATGACCATTACTTTCACACTGTTTGCAATTATTCCTTTTATACGATGGAAAAGCTGTTGTATTTATATCGTATTTTATGCTTCTGGCGTTGTCTTCTTAGGCCCTAACTATTCGATCTGGTGGAACAACGCCGTAGAGTGAAGCCTAGGTTGCCCGGAACGTAGAAATGACCATAACTTTCACACTGATTGCAATTATTTGTTATATACGATGGAAAAGCTGTTGTATTTATATCGTATTTTATGCTTCTGGCGTTGACTTCTAAGGACCTAACTATTCGATCTGGTGGAGCAACGCCCTAGAGTGAAGCCTAGGTTGCTCGGAATGTAGAAATGACCATAACTTTCACACTGATTGCAATCATTCGTTTTATACGATGGAAAAACTGTTGCATCTTCATCGTATTTTATGCTTCTGGCGTTGACTTCTTAGGCCGTAACTATTCGATCTGGTGGAGCAACGCCCTGGAGTGAAACCTGGGTTGCCCGGAACGTAGAATTGGCCACTACTATCACACTGGGTGCAAATTATTCCTGCTATACGATGGAGAGACTGTTGTATTTTTATTGCATTTTATGCTTCTGGCGTTCACTTCTTAGGCCCTAACTATTCGATCTGGAGGAACAACGGCCTAGGGTGAAGCCTACGTTGCCCGGAACGTAGAAATGACCATAACTTTCACACTGGTTGCGATTATTTGTTTTATACGATGGAAAAGCTGTTGTATTTATATCGTATTTTATGCTTCTGGCGTTGACCTCTTAGGCCCTAACTATTCCATCTGGTGGAACAACGCCCTAGGGTAAAGCCCAGGTTGCGCGGAACGTAGAAATGACCATATCTTTCACACTGGTTGCAATTATTCGTTTTATACAATGTAAAAGCTGTTGTATTTATATCGTATTTTATGCTTCTGACGTTGACTTCTTAGGCCCTAACTACTCGACCTGGAGGAGCAACGCCCTAGAGTGAAACCTAGGTTGCCCGGAACCTAGAAATGACCATTACATTCACACTGGTTGCAATTATTCCTGTTATACGATGGAAAAACTGTTGTATTTTTATTGTATTCTATGCTTCTGGCGTTCACTTCTTAGGCCCTAACTATTCGATCTGGTGGAACAACGCCCTAGGGTGAAGCCTAGGTTGCCCGGAACGTAGAAATGACCATAGCTTTTACACTGGTAGCAATTATTCGTTTTATACAATGGAAAAACCGTTCTATTTATTTTGTATTTTATGCTTCGGGCGTTGACTTCTAAGGCCCTAACTATTCAATCTGTTGGAGCAAACCCCTAGGGTCAAGCCTAGGTTGCTCGGAAAGGAGAAATGACCATAAGTTTCACACGGGTTGCAATTATTCGTGTTATAGAATGTTAAGACTGTTGTATTTTTATTGTATTTTATACTTCAGGCGTTGACTTCTGAGGCCGTAGCTACTCGATGTGGTGGGAGAACGCCATACACTGAAGCCTAGGTTTTCCAGAACGTAGAAATGACCAGAAGTTTCATACTGGTTGCAATTATTCGGTTTATACGATGGAAAAACTGTTGTATTTATATTGTATTTTATGCTTCTGGCGTTCACTTCTTAGGCCCTAACTATTCGATCTGGTGGAACAACGCCCTAGGGTGAAGCCTAGGTCGCCCGGAACGTAGAAATGACCATTACTTTCACACTGTTTGCAATTATTCGTTTTATACGATGGAAAAACTGTTGTATTTTTATTGCACTTTATGCTTCTGGCGTTCACTTCTTAGGCCCTAACTATTGGATCTGGTGGAACAACGCCCTAGGGTCAAGCCTAGGTTGCCCGGAACGTAGAAATGACCATAGCTTTTACACTCGTAGCAATTATTCGTTTTATACAATGGAAAAACCGATCTATTTATTTTGTATTTTATGCTTCGGGCGTTGACTTCTAAGGCCCTAACTATTCAATCTGTTGGAGCAAAGCCCTAGGGTGAAGCCTAGGTTGCTCGGAAAGTAGAAATGACCATAAGTTTCATACTGGTTGCAATTATTCGTTTTATACGATGGAAAAACTGTTGTATTTATATTGTATTTTATGCTTCTGGCGTTGACTTCTTAGGCCCTAATTATTCGATCTGGTGGAACAACGCCCTAGAGTAAAGCCCAGGTTGCGCGGAACGTAGAAATGACCATATCTTTCACACTGGTAGCAATTATTCGTTTTATACGATGGAAAAATTGTTCTATTTATTTTGTATTTTATGCTTCGGGCGTTGACTTCTAAGGCCCTAGCTATTCGATCTGGTCGAGCAACGCCGTAGAGTGAAGCCTAGGTTGCCCGGAACGTAGAAATGACCATAACTTCCACACTGGTTGCAATTATTCGTTTTATACGATGTAAAAGCTGTTGTATTTATATCGTATTTTATGCTTCTGACGTTGACTTCTTAGGCCCTAACTACTCGACCTGGAGGAGCAACGCCCTAGAGTGAAACCTAGGTTGCCCGGAACCTAGAAATGACCATTACATTCACACTGGTTGCAATTATTCCTGTTATACGATGGAAAAACTGTTGTATTTTTATTGTATTCTATGCTTCTGGCGTTTAATTCTAAGTCGCTAGCTATTTGATCTGGTGGAGCAACGACCTAGAGTGAAGCCTAGGTTGCCCGAACGTAGAAATGACCATTACTTTCACCCTGTTTGCAATTATTCCTTTTACACGATGGAAAAGCTGTTGTATTTATATTGAATTTTATGCTTCTGGCGTTGACTTCTTAGGCCCTAACTATTCGATCTGGTGGAACAACGCCGTAGAGTGAAGCCTAGGTTGCCTGGAACGTAGAAATGACCATCACTTTCACACGGGTTGCAATTATTCGTTTTATACGATGGAAAAACTGTTGCATCTTCATCGTATTTTATGCTTCTGGCGTTGACTTCTTATGCCCTAACTATTCGATCTTGTGGAACAACGCCCTAGAGTGAAGCCTAGGTTGCCCGGAACGTAGAAATGACCATAACTTTCACACTGGTTATAATTATTTGTTTTATACGATGGAAAAGCTGTTGTATTTATATCGTATTTTATGCTTCTGGCGTTGACTTCTTAGGCCCTAACTATTCCATCTGGTGGAACATCGCCCTAGAGTAAAGCCTAGGTTATCCGGAACGTAGAAATGACCATAACTTTCACACTGGTTGCTATTATTCGTTTTTTACGATGGAAAAACCGTTATATTTATATTGTATTTAAGCTTCTGGCGTTGACTTCTGAGGCCGTTGCTATTCGATGTTGTGGAAGAACGCCATAGAGTGAAGCCTAGGTAGCCCGGATCGTAGAAATGTCCATATCTTTCACACTGTTTGCAATTTTTCGTTTTGTACGATGGAAAATCTGTTGTATTTATATCGTATTTTATGCTTCTAGCGTTGACTTCTAAGGCCCTAACTATTGGATCCGCTGGAACAACGCCCTAGGGTCAGGCCTAGGTTGCCCGGAACGTAGAAATGACCATAGCATTTACTCTCGTAGCAATTATTCGTTTTATACAATGGAAAAACCGTTCTATTTATTTTGTATTTTATGCTTCGGGCGTTGACTTCTAAGGCCCTAACTATTCAATCTGTTGGAGCAAAGCCCTAGGGTGAAGCCTAGGTTGCTCGGAAAGTAGAAATGACCATAAGTTTCATACTGGTTGCAATTATTCGTTTTATACGATGGAAAAACTGTTGTATTTATATTGTATTTTATGCTTCTGGCGTTGACTTCTTAGGCCCTAATTATTCGATCTGGTGGAACAACGCCGTAGAGTAAAGCCCAGGTTGCGCGGAACGTAGAAATGACCATAACTTTCACACTGGTAGCAATTATTCGTTTTATACATTGGAAAAACTGTTCTATTTATATTGTATTTTATGCTTCTGGCGTTGACTACTTAGGCCCTAACTATTCGATCTTGTGGAGCAACGCCCTAGAGTGAAGCCTAGGTTGCCTGGAACGTAGAAATGACCATCACTTTCACACGGGTTGCAATTATTCGTTTTATACGATGGAAAAACTGTTGCATCTTCATCGTATTTTATGCTTCTGGCGTTGACTTCTTATGCCCTAACTATTCGATCTTGTGGAACAACGCCCTAGAGTGAAGCCTAGGTTGCCCGGAACGTAGAAATGACCATAACTTTCACACTGGTTATAATTATTTGTTTTATACGATGGAAAAGCTGTTGTATTTATATCGTATTTTATGCTTCTGGCGTTGACTTCTTAGGCCCTAACTATTCCATCTGGTGGAACATCGCCCTAGAGTAAAGCCCAGGTTGCGCGGAACGTAGAAATGACCATAACTTTCACACTGGTAGCAATTATTCGTTTTATACATTGGAAAAACTGTTCTATTTATATTGTATTTTATGCTTCTGGCGTTGACTACTTAGGCCCTAACTATTCGATCTTGTGGAACAACGCCCTAGAGTGAAGCCTAGGTTGCCTGGAACGTAGAAATGACCATCACTTTCACACGGGTTGCAATTATTCCTGTTATAGGATGGAAAGACTGTTGTATTTTTATTGTATTTTATTCTCCTGGTGTTGACTTCTTAGGCCCTAAGTATTCGATTTGGTGGAACAACGCCGTAGAGTGAAGCCTAGGTTGCCCGGAACGTAGAAAGGACCATTACTTTCACACTGTTTGCAATTATTCCTTTTATACGATGGAACAGCTGTTGTATTTATATCGTATTTTATGCTTCTGGCGTTGACTTCTAAGGTCCAAACTATTCGATCTGGTGGAGCAACGCCCTAGAGTGAAGCCTAGGTTGCTCGGAATGTAGAAATGACCATAAGTTGCATACTGGTTGCAATTATTCGTTTTATACGATGGAAAAACTGTTGCATCGTTATCGTATTTTATGCTTCTGGCGTTGACTTCTTAGGCCGTAACTATCCGATCTGGTGGAGCAACGCCCTGGAGTTAAACCTGGGTTGCCCGGAACGTAGAAATGACCACTACTATCACACTGGTTGCAAATTATTCCTGCTATACGATGGAAAAACTGTTGTATTTTTATTGCATTTTATGCGTCTGGCGTTCACTTCTTAGGCCCTAACTATTCGATCTGGTGGAACAACTCCCTAGGGTGAAGCCTAGGTTGCCCGGAACGTAGAAATGACCATAGCTTTTACACTCGTAGCAATTATTCGTTTTATACAATGGAAAAACCGTTCTATTTATTTTGTATTTTATGCTTCGGGCATTGACTTCTAAGGCCCTAACTATTCAATCTGTTGGAGCAAAGCCCTAGGGTGAAGCCTAGGTTGCTCGGAAAGTAGAAATGACCATAAGTTTCATACTGGTCGCAATTATTCGTTTTATACGATAGAAAAACTGTTGTATTTATATTGTGTTTTATGCTTCTGGCGTTGACTTCTCAGGCCCTAATTATTCGATCTGGTGGAGCAATGCCTCAGAGTTAAGTCTAGGTTGCCCGTAACGCCGAAATGATCATTCCTTTCACGCTTGTTGCAATTATTCCTGTTATGCGATGAAAAGACTGTTGTATTTTTATTGTATTTTATGCTTCAGGCGTGGACTTCTGAGGCCGTAGCTATTCGATGTGGTGGTAGAACGCCATACAGTGAAGCCTATGTTGCCCGGAACGTAGAAATGACCACTACTTTCACACTGTTTGCAATTATTCATTTAATACGATGGAAATGCTGTTGTATTTATATCGTATTTTATGCTTCGGGCGTTGACTTCTTAGGCCCTAACATTTCGATCTGGTGGAGCAACGCCCGACAGTGAAGCCTAGGTTGCCCGGAACGTAGAAATGACCATTACTTTCACACTGTTTGCAATTATTCGTTTTATACGATGGAAAAACTGTTGTATTTTTATTGCACTTTATGCTTCTGGCGTTCACTTCTTAGGCCCTAACTATTGGATCTGGTGGAACAACGCCCTAGGGTCAAGCCTAGGTTGCCCGGAACGTAGAAATGACCATAGCTTTTACACTCGTAGCAATTATTCGTTTTATACAATGGAAAAACCGTTCTAATTATTTTGTATTTTATGCTTCGGACGTTGACTTCTAATGCCCTATCTGTTTGATCTGGTGGAGCATCGCCGTAGAGTGAAGCCTAGGTTGCTCGGAACGTAGAAATGACCATAACTTTCACACTGGTTGCTATTATTCGTTTTATACGATGGAAAAACTGTTATATTTATATTGTATTTAAGCTTCTGGCGTTGACTTCTGAGGCCGTTGCTATTCGATGTGGTGGAAGAACGCCATAGAGTGAAGCCTAGGTAGGCCGGATCGTAGAAATGTCCATATCTTTCACACTGTTTGCAATTTTTCGTTTTGTACGATGGAAAATCTGTTGTATTTATATCATATTTTATGCTTCTAGCGTTGACTTCTAAGGCCCTAACTATTGGATCCGGTGGAACAACGCCCTAGGGTCAGGCCTAGGTTGCCCGGAAAAGTAGAAATGACCATAGCTTTTACTCTCGTAGCAATTATTCGTTTTATACAATGGAAAAACCGTTCTATTTATTTTGTATTTTATGCTTCGGGCGTTGACTTCTAAGGCCCTAACTATTCAATCTGTTGGAGCAAAGCCCTAGGGTGAAGCCTAGGTTGCTCGGAAAGTAGAAATGACCATAAGTTTCATACTGGTTGCAATTATTCGTTTTATACGATCGAAAAACTGTTGTATTTATATTGTATTTTATGCTTCTGGCGTTGACTTCTTAGGCCCTAATTATTCGATCTGGTGCAACAACGCCCTAGAGTAAAGCCCAGGTTGCGGGGAACGTAGAAATGACCATATCTTTCACACTGGTAGCAATTATTCGTTTTATACGATGGAAAAATTGTTCTATTTATTTTGTATTTTATGCTTCGGGCGTTGACTTCTAAGGCCCTAGCTATTCGATCTGGTCGAGCAACGCCGTAGAGTGAAGCCTAGGTTGCCCGGAACGTAGAAATGACCATAACTTCCACACTGGTTGCAATTATTCGTTTTATACGATGTAAAAGCTGTTGTATTTATATCGTATTTTATGCTTCTGACGTTGACTTCTTAGGCCCTAACTACTCGACCTGGAGGAGCAACGCCCTAGAGTGAAACCTAGGTTGCCCGGAACCTAGAAATGACCATTACATTCACACTGGTTGCAATTATTCCTGTTATACGATGGAAAAACTGTTGTATTTTTATTGTATTCTATGCTTCTGGCGTTTAATTCTAAGTCGCTAGCTATTTGATCTGGTGGAGCAACGACCTAGAGTGAAGCCTAGGTTGCCCGAACGTAGAAATGACCATTACTTTCACCCTGTTTGCAATTATTCCTTTTACACGATGGAAAAGCTGTTGTATTTATATCGAATTTTATGCTTCTGGCGTTGACTTCTTAGGCCCTAACTATTCGAGCTGGTGGAACAACGCCGTAGAGTGAAGCCTAGGTTGCCCAGAACGTAGAAATGACCATTACTTTCACACTGTTTGCAATTATTCGTTTTATACGATGGAAAAACTGTTGTATTTTTATTGCATCTTATGCGTCTGGCGTTCACTTCTTAGTCCCTAACTATTGGATCCGGTGGAACAACGCCCTAGGGTCAGGCCTAGGTTGCCCGGAACGTAGAAATGACCATAGCTTTTACTCTCGTAGCAATTATTCGTTTTATACAATGGAAAAACCGTTCTATTTATTTTGTATTTTATGCTTCGGGCGTTGACTTCTAAGGCCCTAACTATTCAATCTGTTGGAGCAAAGCCCTAGGGTGAAGCCTAGGTTGCTCGGAAAGTAGAAATGACCATAAGTTTCATACTGGTTGCAATTATTCGTTTTATACGATGGAAAAACTGTTGTATTTATATTGTATTTTATGCTTCTGGCGTTGACTTCTTAGGCCCTAATTATTCGATCTGGTGGAACAACGCCGTAGAGTAAAGCCCAGGTTGCGCGGAAGGTAGAAATGACCATAACTTTCACACTGGTAGCAATTATTCGTTTTATACATTGGAAAAACTGTTCTATTTATATTGTATTTTATGCTTCTGGCGTTGACTACTTAGGCCCTAACTATTCGATCTTGTGGAACAACGCCCTAGAGTGAAGCCTAGGTTGCCTGGAACGTAGAAATGACCATCACTTTCACACGGGTTGCAATTATTCGTTTTATACGATGGAAAAACTGTTGCATCTTCATCGTATTTTATGCTTCTGGCGTTGACTTCTTATGCCCTAACTATTCGATCTTGTGGAACAACGCCCTAGAGTGAAGCCTAGGTTGCCCGGAACGTAGAAATGACCATAACTTTCACACTGGTTATAATTATTTGTTTTATACGATGGAAAAGCTGTTGTATTTATATCGTATTTTATGCTTCTGGCGTTGACTTCTTAGGCCCTAACTATTCCATCTGGTGGAACATCGCCCTAGAGTAAAGCCCAGGTTGCGCGGAACGTAGAAATGACCATAACTTTCACACTGGTAGCAATTATTCGTTTTATACATTGGAAAAACTGTTCTATTTTTATTGTATTTTATTCTCCTGGTGTTGACTTCTTAGGCCCTAAGTATTCGATTTGGTGGAACAACGCCGTAGAGTGAAGCCTAGGTTGCTCGGAATGTAGAAATGACCATAACTTTCACACTGATTGCAATTATTCGTTTTATACGATGGAAAAACTATTGCATCTTCATCGTATTTTATGCTTCTGGCGTTGACTTCTTAGGCCCTAACTATTCCATCTGGTGGAACAACGCCCTAGAGTAAAGCCTAGGTTGCGCGGAACGTAGAAATGACCATATCTTTCACACTGGTAGCAATTATTCGTTTTATACGATGGAAAAATTGTTCTATTTATTTTGTATTTTATGCTTCGGGCGTTGACTTCTAAGGCCCTAGCTATTCGATCTGGTCGAGCAACGCCGTAGAGTGAAGCCTAGGTTGCCCGGAACGTAGAAATGACCATAACTTCCACACTGGTTGCAATTATTCGTTTTATACGATGTAAAAGCTGTTGTATTTATATCGTATTTTATGCTTCTGGCGTTGACTTCTTAGGCCCTAACTACTCGACCTGGAGGAGCAACGCCCTAGAGTGAAACCTAGGTTGCCCGGAACCTAGAAATGACCATTACATTCACACTGGTTGCAATTATTCCTGTTATACGATGGAAAAACTGTTGTATTTTTATTGTATTCTATGCTTCTGGCGTTTAATTCTAAGTCTCTAGCTATTTGATCTGGTGGAGCAACGACCTAGAGTGAAGCCTAGGTTGCCCGAACGTAGAAATTACCATTACTTTCACACTGTTTGCAATTATTCCTTTTACACGATGGAAAAGCTGTTGTATTTATATCGTATTTTATGCTTCTGGCGTTGACTTCTAAGGACCTAACTATTCGATCTGGTGGAGCAACGCCCTAGAGTGAAGCCTAGGTTGCTCGGAATGTAGAAATGACCATAACTTTCACACTGTTTGCAATTATTCCTTTTATACGATGGAAAAGCTGTTGTATTTATATCGTATTTTATGCTTCTGGCGTTGTCTTCTTAGGCCATAACTATTCGATCTGGTGGAACAACGCCGTAGAGTGAAGCCTAGGTTGCCCGGAACGTAGAAATGACCATAACTTTCACACTGATTGCAATTATTCGTTTTATACGATGGAAAAACTGTTGCATCTTCATCGTATTTTATGCTTCTGGCGTTGACTTCTTAGGCCGTAACTATTGGATCTGGTGGAGCAACGCCCTGGAGTGAAACCTGGGTTGCCCGGAACGTAGAAATGACCACTACTATCACACTGGTTGCAAATTATTCCTGCTATACGATGGAAAAACTGTTGTATTTTTATTGCATTTTATGCGTCTGGCGTTCACTTCTTAGGCCCTAACTATTCGATCTGGTGGAACAACGCCCTAGGGTGAAGCCTAGGTTGCCCGGAACGTAGAAATGACCATAGCTTTTACACTCGTAGCAATTATTCGTTTTATACAATGGAAAAACCGTTCTATTTATTTTGTATTTTATGCTTCGGGCGTTGACTTCTAAGGCCCTAACTATTCAATCTGTTGGAGCAAAGCCCTAGGGTGAAGCCTAGGTTGCTCGGAAAGTAGAAATGACCATAAGTTTCATACTGGTTGCAATTATTCGTTTTATACGATAGAAAAACTGTTGTATTTATATTGTATTTTATGCTTCTGGCGTTGACTTCTCAGGCCCTAACTATTCGATCTGGTGGAGCAATGCCTCAGAGTTAAGTCTAGGTTGCCCGTAACGCCGAAATGATCATTACTTTCACGCTTGTTGCAATTATTCCTGTTATGCGATGAAAAGACTGTTGTATTTTTATTGTATGTTATGCTTCAGGCGTGGACTTCTGAGGCCGTAGCTATTCGATGTGGTGGAAGAACGCCATACAGTGAAGCCTAGGTTTCCCGGAACGTAGAAATGACCATTACTTTCACACTGTTTGCAATTATTCCTTTTATACGATGGAAAAGCTGTTGTATTTATATCGTATTTTATGCTTCTGGCGTTGTCTTCTTAGGCCCTAACTATTCGATCTGGTGGAACAACGCCGTAGAGTGAAGCCTAGGTTGCCCGGAACGTAGAAATGACCATAACTTTCACACTGATTGCAATTATTTGTTATATACGATGGAAAAGCTGTTGTATTTATATCGTATTTTATGCTTCTGGCGTTGACTTCTAAGGACCTAACTATTCGATCTGGTGGAGCAACGCCCTAGAGTGAAGCCTAGGTTGCTCGGAATGTAGAAATGACCATAACTTTCACACTGCTTGCAATTATTCGGTTTATACGATGGAAAAACTGTTGCATCTTCATCGTATTTTATGCTTCTGGCGTTGACTTCTTAGGCCGTAACTATTCGATCTGGTGGAGCAACGCCCTAGAGTGAAGCCTAGGTTGCCTGGAACGTAGAAATGATCATTACTTTCACGCTTGTTGCAATTATTCCTGTTATGCGATGAAAAGACTGTTGTATTTTTATTGTATTTTATGCTTCAGGCGTGGACTTCTGAGGCCGTAGCTATTCGATGTGGTGGAAGAACGCCATACAGTGAAGCCTAGGTTGCCCGGAACGTAGAAATGACCATTACTATCACACTGTTTGCAATTATTCCTTTTATACGATGGAAAAGCTGTTGTATTTATATCGTATTTTATGCTTCTGGCGTTGTCTTCTTAGGCCCTAACTATTCGATCTGGTGGAACAACGCCGTAGAGTGAAGCCTAGGTTGCCCGGAACGTAGAAATGACCATAACTTTCACACTGATTGCAATTATTTGTTATACACGATGGAAAAGCTGTTGTATTTATATCGTATTTTATGCTTCTGGCGTTGACTTCTAAGGACCTAACTATTCGATCTGGTGGAGCAACGCCCTAGAGTGAAGCCTAGGTTGCTCGGAATGTAGAAATGACCATAACTTTCACACTGATTGCAATTATTCGGTTTATACGATGGAAAAACTGTTGCATCTTCATCGTATTTTATGCTTCTGGCGTTGACTTCTTAGGCCGTAACTATTCGATCTGGTGGAGCAACGCCCTGGAGTGAAACCTGGGTTGTCTGGAACGTAGAAATGACCACTACTATCACACTGGTTGCAAATTATTCCTGCTATACGATGGAGAAACTGTTGTATTTTTATTGCATTTTATGCTTCTGGCGATCACTTCTTAGGCCCTAACTATTCGCTCTGGAGGAACAACGGCCTAGGGTGAAGCCTACGGTGCCCGGAACGTAGAAATGACCATAACTTTCACACTGGTTGCGATTATTTGTTTTATACGATGGAAAAGCTGTTGTATTTATATCGTATTTTATGCTTCTGGCGTTGACTCCTTAGGCCCTAACTATTCCATCTGGTGGAACAACGCCCTAGAGTAAAGCCCAGGTTGCGCGGAACGTAGAAATGACCATATCTTTCACACTGGTAGCAATTATTCGTTTTATACGATGGAAAAATTGTTCTATTTATTTTGTATTTTATGCTTCGGGCGTTGACTTCTAAGGCCCTAGCTATTCGATCTGGTCGAGCAACGCCGTAGAGTGAAGCCTAGGTTGCCCGGAACGTAGAAATGACCATAACTTCCACACTGGTTGCAATTATTCGTTTTATACGATGTAAAAGCTGTTGTATTTATATCGTATTTTATGCTTCTGACGTTGACTTCTTAGGCCCTAACTACTCGACCTGGAGGAGCAACGCCCTAGAGTGAAACCTAGGTTGCCCGGAACCTAGAAATGGCCATTACATTCACACTGGTTGCAATTATTCCTGTTATACGATGGAAAAACTGTTGTATTTTTATTGTATTCTATGCTTCTGGCGTTTAATTCTAAGTCGCTAGCTATTTGATCTGGTGGAGCAACGACCTAGAGTGAAGCCTAGGTTGCCCGAACGTAGAAATTACCATTACATTCACACTGTTTGCAATTATTCCTTTTACACGATGGAAAAGCTGTTGTATTTATATCGTATTTTATGCTTCTGGCGTTGACTTCTAAGGACCTAACTATTCGATCTGGTGGAGCAACGCCCTAGAGTGAAGCCTAGGTTGCTCGGAATGTAGAAATGACGATAACTTTCACACTGATTGCAATTATTCGTTTTATACGATGGAAAAACTGTTGCATCTTCATCGTATTTTATGCTTATGGCGTTGACTTCTTAGGCCGTAACTATTCGATCTGGTGGAGCAACGCCCTGGAGTGAAACATGGGTTGCCCGGAACATAGAAATGACCACTACTATCACACTGGTTGCAAATTATTCCTGCTATACGATGGAAAAACTGTTGTATTTTTATTGTACTTTATGCTTCAGGCGTGGACTTCTGAGGCCGTAGCTATCCGATGTGGTGGAAGAACGCCATACACTGAAGCCTAGGTTGGCCGGAACGTAGAAATGACCAGAAGTTTCATACTGGTTGCAATTATTCGGTTTATACGATGGAAAAACTGTTGTATTTATATTGTATTTTATGCTTCTGGCGTTCACTTCTTAGGCCCTAACTATTCGATCTGGTGGAACAACGCCCTAGGGTGAAGCCTAGGTTGCCCGGAACGTAGAAATGACCATAGCTTTTACACTGGTAGCAATTATTCGTTTTATACAATGGAAAAACCGTTCTATTTATTTTGTATTTTATGCTTCGGGCGTTGACTTCTAAGGCCCTAACTATTCAATCTGTTGGAGCAAACCCCTAGGGTGAAGCCTAGGTTGCTCGGAACGTAGAAATGACCATAACTTTCACACTGGTTGCTATTATTCGTTTTATACGATGGAAAAACTGTTATATTTATATTGTATTTAAGCTTCTGGCGTTGACTTCTGAGGCCGTTGCTATTCGATGTGGTGGAAGAACGACATAGAGTGAAGCCTAGGTAGCTCGGATCGTAGAAATGTCCATATATTTCACACTGTTTGCAATTTTTCGTTTTGTGCGATGGAAAATCTGTTTTATTTATTTCGTATTTTATGCTTCGGGCGTTGACTTCTAAGGCCCTAACTATTCGATCTGGTGGAGCAACGCCCTAGAGTGAAGCCTAGGTTGCCTGAAACGTAGAAATGATCATTACTTTCACGCTTGTTGCAATTATTCCTGTTATGCGATGAAAAGACTGTTGTATTTTTATTGTATTTTATGCTTCAGGCGTGGACTTCTGAGGCCGTAGCTATTCGATGTGGTGGAAGAACGCCACACAGTGAAGCCTACGTTGCCCGGAACGTAGAAATGACCATAACTTTCACACTGGTTGCGATTATTTGTTTGATACGATGGAAAAGCTGTTGTATTTATATCGTATTTTATGCTTCTGGCGTTGACTTCTTAGGCCCTAACTATTCCATCTGGAGGAACAACGCCCTAGAGTAAAGCCCAGGTTGCGCGGAACGTAGAAATGACCATATCTTTCACACTGGTAGCAATTATTCGTTTTATACGATGGAAAAATTGTTCTATTTATTTTGTATTTTATGCTTCGGGCGTTGACTTCTAAGGCCCTAGCTATTCGATCTGGTCGAGCAACGCCGTAGAGTGAAGCCTAGGTTGCCCGGAACGTAGAAATGACCATAACTTCCACACTGGTTGCAATTATTCGTTTTATACGATGTAAAAGCTGTTGTATTTATATCGTATTTTATGCTTCTGACGTTGACTTCTTAGGCCCTAACTACTCGACCTGGAGAAGCAACGCCCTAGAGTGAAACCTAGGTTGCCCAGAACCTAGAAATGACCATTACATTCACACTGGTTGCAATTATTCCTGTTATACGATGGAAAAACTGTTGTATTTTTATTGTATTCTATGCTTCTGGCGTTTAATTCTAAGTCGCTAGCTATTTGATCTGGTGGAGCAACGACCTAGAGTGAAGCCTAGGTTGCCCGAACGTAGAAATTACCATTACTTTCACACTGTTTGCAATTATTCCTTTTACACGATGGAAAAGCTGTTGTATTTATATCGTATTTTATGCTTCTGGCGTTGACTTCTAAGGACCTAACTATTCGATCTGGTGGAGCAACGCCCTAGAGTGAAGCCTAGGTTGCTCGGAATGTAGAAATGACGATAACTTTCACACTGATTGCAATTATTCGTTTTATACGATGGAAAAACTGTTGCATCTTCATCGTATTTTATGCTTATGGCGTTGACTTCTTAGGCCGTAACTATTCGATCTGGTGGAGCAACGCCCTGGAGTGAAACATGGGTTGCCCGGAACATAGAAATGACCACTACTATCACACTGGTTGCAAATTATTCCTGCTATACGATGGAAAAACTGTTGTATTTTTATTGTATTTTATGCTTCAGGCGTGGACTTCTGAGGCCGTAGCTATCCGATGTGGTGGAAGAACGCCATACACTGAAGCCTAGGTTGGCCGGAACGTAGAAATGACCAGAAGTTTCATACTGGTTGCAATTATTCGGTTTATACGATGGAAAAACTGTTGTATTTATATTGTATTTTATGCTTCTGGCGTTCACTTCTTAGGCCCTAACTATTCGATCTGGTGGAACAACGCCCTAGGGTGAAGCCTAGGTTGCCCGGAACGTAGAAATGACCATAGCTTTTACACTGGTAGCAATTATTCGTTTTATACAATGGAAAAACCGTTCTATTTATTTTGTATTTTATGCTTCGGGCGTTGACTTCTAAGGCCCTAACTATTCAATCTGTTGGAGCAAACCCCTAGGGTGAAGCCTAGGTTGCTCGGAACGTAGAAATGACCATAACTTTCACACTGGTTGCTATTATTCGTTTTATACGATGGAAAAACTGTTATATTTATATTGTATTTAAGCTTCTGGCGTTGACTTCTGAGGCCGTTGCTATTCGATGTGGTGGAAGAACGACATAGAGTGAAGCCTAGGTAGCTCGGATCGTAGAAATGTCCATATATTTCACACTGTTTGCAATTTTTCGTTTTGTTCGATGGAAAATCTGTTTTATTTATTTCGTATTTTATGCTTCGGGCGTTGACTTCTAAGGCCCTAACTATTCGATCTGGTGGAGCAACGCCCTAGAGTGAAGCCTAGGTTGCCTGAAACGTAGAAATGATTATTACTTTCACGCTTGTTGCAATTATTCCTGTTATGCGATGAAAAGACTGTTGTATTTTTATTGTATTTTATGCTTCAGGCGTGGACTTCTGAGGCCGTAGCTATTCGATGTGGTGGAAGAACGCCATACAGTGAAGCCTAGGTTGCCCGGAGCGTAGAAATGACCACTACTTTCACACTGTTTGCAATTATTCCTTTTATACGATGGAAAAGCTGTTGTATTTATATTGTATTTTATGCTTCTGGCGTTGACTTCTTAGGCCCTAACTATTCAATCTGGTGGAACAATGCCGTAGAGTGAATCCTAGGTTGCCCGGAACGTAGAAATGACCATAGCTTTTACTCTCGTAGCAATTATTCGTTTTATACAATGGAAAAACCGTTCTATTTATTTTGTATTTTATGCTTCGGGCGTTGACTTCTAAGGCCCTAACTATTCAACCTGTTGGAGCAAAGCCCTAGGGTGAAGCCTAGGTTGCTCGGAAAGTAGAAATGACCATAAGTTTCATACTGGTTGCAATTATTCGTTTTATACGATGGAAAAACTGTTGTATTTATATTGTATTTTATGCTTCTGGCGTTGACTACTTAGGCCCTAATTATTCGATCTGGTGGAACAACGCCGTAGAGTAAAGCCCAGGTTGCGCGGAACGTAGAAATGACCATAACTTTCACACTGGTAGCAATTATTCGTTTTATACATTGGAAAAACTGTTCTATTTATATTGTATTTTATGCTTCTGGCGTTGACTACTTAGGCCCTAACTATTCGATCTTGTGGAACAACGCCCTAGAGTGAAGCCTAGGTTGCCTGGAACGTAGAAATGACCATCACTTTCACACGGGTTGCAATTATTCGTTTTATACGATGGAAAAACTGTTGCATCTTCATCGTATTTTATGCTTCTGGCGTTGACTTCTTATGCCCTAACTATTCGATCTTGTGGAACAACGCCCTAGAGTGAAGCCTAGGTTGTCCGGAACGTAGAAATGACCATAACTTTCACACTGTTTGCAATTATTCCTTTTATACGATGGAACAGCTGTTGTATTTATATCGTATTTTATGCTTCTGGCGTTGACTTCTAAGGTCCAAACTATTCGATCTGGTGGAGCAACGCCCTAGAGTGAAGCCTAGGTTGCTCGGACGTAGAAATGACCATTACTTTCACACTGTTTGCAATTATTCCTTTTATGCGATGGAAAAGCTGTTGTAATTATATCGTATTTTATGCTTCTGCCGTTGACTTCTTAGGCCCTAACTATTCGATCTGGTGGAACAACGCCGTAGAGTGAAGCCTAGGTTGCCCGGAACGTAGAAATGACCATTACTTTCACACTGTTTGCAATTATTCGTTTTATACGATGGAAAAACTGTTGTATTTTTATCGCACTTTATGCTTCTGGCGTTCACTTCTTCGGCCCTAACTATTGGATCTGGTGGAACCACGCCCTAGGGTCAAGCCTAGGTTGCCCGGAACGTAGAAATGACCATAGCTTTTACACTCGTAGCAATTATTCGTTTTATACAATGGAAAAACCGTTCTAATTATTTTGTATTTTATGCTTCGGTCGTTGACTTCTAATGCCCTATCTATTTGATCCGGTGGAGCATCGCCGTAGAGTGAAGCCTAGGTTGCTCGGAACGTAGAAATGACCATAACTTTCACACTGGTTGCTATTATTCGTTTTATACGATGGAAAAACTGTTGTATTTTTATTGCATGTTATGCGTCTGGCGTTCACTTCTTAGGCCCTAACTATACGATCTTGTGGAACAACGCCCTAGAGTGAAGCCTAGGTTGCCTGGAACGTAGAAATGACCATCACTTTCACACGGGTTGCAATTATTCGTTTTATACGATGGAAAAACTGTTGCATCTTCATCGTATTTTATGCTTCTGGCGTTGACTTCTTATGCCCTAACTATTCAATCTGTTGGAGCAAAGCCCTAGGGTGAAGCCTAGGTTGCTCGGAAAGTAGAAATGACCATAAGTTTCATACTGGTTGCAATTATTCGTTTGATACGATGGAAAAACTGTTGTATTTATATTGTATTTTATGCTTCTGGCGTTGACTTCTTAGGCCCTAATTATTCGATCTGGTGGAACAACGCCGTAGAGTAAAGCCCAGGTTGCGCGGAACGTAGAAATGACCATAACTTTCACACTGGTAGCAATTATTCGTTTTATACATTGGAAAAACTGTTCCATTTATATTGTATTTTATGCTTCTGGCGTTGACTTCTTAGGCCCTAACTATTCGATCTTGTGGAACAACGCCCTAGAGTGAAGCCTAGGTTGCCTGGAACGTAGAAATGACCATCACTTTCACACGGGTTGCAATTATTCGTTTTATACGATGGAAAAACTGTTGCATCTTCATCGTATTTTATGCTTCTGGCGTTGACTTCTTATGCCCTAACTATTCGATCTTGTGGATCAACGCCCTAGAGTGAAGCCTAGGTTGCCCGGAACGTGGAAATGACCATAACTTTCACACTGGTTATAATTATTTGTTTTATACGATGGAAAAGCTGTTGTATTTATATCGTATTTTATGTTTCTGGCGTTGACCTCTTAGGCCCTAACTATTCCATCTTGTGGAACAACGCCCTAGAGTGAAGCCTAGGTTGCCTGGAACGTAGAAATGACCATAACTTTCACACGGGTTGCAATTATTCCTGTTATAGGATGGAAAGACTGTTGTATTTTTATTGTATTTTATTCTCCTGGTGTTGACTTCTTAGGCCCTAAGTATTCGATTTGGTGGAACAACGCCGTAGAGTGAAGCCTAGGTTGCCCGGAACGTAGAAATGACCATTACTTTCACACTGTTTGCAATTATTCCTTTTATACGATGGAACAGCTGTTGTATTTATATCGTATTTTATGCTTCTGGCGTTGACTTCTAATGTCCTAACTATTCGATCTGGTGGAGCAACGCCCTAGAGTGAAGCCTAGGTTGCTCGGAATGTAGAAATGACCATAAGTTGCATAGTGGTTGCAATTATTCGTTTTATACGATGGAAAAACTGTTGCATCTTTATCGTATTTTATTCTTCTGGCGTTGACTTCTTAGGCCGTAGCTATCCGATCTGGTGGAGCAACGCCCTGGAGTTAAACCTGGGTTGCCCGGAACGTAGAAATGACCACTACTATCACACTGGTTGCAAATAATTCCTGCTATACGATGGAAAAACTGTTGTATTTTTATTGCATTTTATGCGTCTGGCGTTCACTTCTTAGGCCCTAACTATTCGATCTGGTGGAACAACTCCCTAGGGTGAAGCCTAGGTTGCCCGGAACGTAGAAATGACCATAGCTTTTACACTCGTAGCAATTATTCGTTTTATACAATGGAAAAACCGTTCTATTTATTTTGTATGTTATGCTTCGGGCGTTGACTTCTAAGGCCCTAACTATTCAATCTGTTGGAGCAAAGCCCTAGGGTGAAGCCTAGGTTGCTCGGAAAGTAGAAATGACCATAAGTTTCATACTGGTTGCAATTATTCGTTTTATACGATAGAAAAACTGTTGCATTTATATTGTATTTTATGCTTCTGGCGTTGACTTCTCAGGCCCTAGTTATTCGATCTGGTGGAGCAATGCCTCAGAGTTAAGTCTAGGTTGCCCGTAACGCCGAAATGATCATTTCTTTCACGCTTGTTGCAATTATTCCTGTTATGCGATGAAAAGACTGTTGTATTTTTATTGTATTTTACGCTTCAGGCGTGGACTTCTGAGGCCGTAGCTATTCGATGTCGTGGAAGAACGCCATACAGTGAAGCCTAGGTTGCCCGGAACGTAGAAATGACCACTACTTTCACACTGTTTGCAATTATTCCTTTTATACGATGGAAAAGCTGTTGTATTTATATCGTATTTTATGCTTCTGGCGTTGACTTCTTAGGCCCTAACTATTCGATCTGGTGGAACAATGCCGTAGAGTGAATCCTAGGTTGCCCGGAACGTAGAAATGACCATTACTTTCACACTGTTTGCAATTATTCGTTTTATACGGTGGAAAAACTGTTGTATTTTTATTGCATCTTATGCGTCTGGCGTTCACTTCTTAGGCCCTAACTATTGGATCCGGTGGAACAACGCCCTAGGGTCAGGCCTAGGTTGCCGGGAACGTAGAAATGGCCATAGCTTTTACTCTCGTAGCAATTATTCGTTTTATACAATGGAAAAACCGTTCTATTTATTTTGTATTTTATGCTTCGGGCGTTGACTTCTAAGGCCCTAACTATTCAACCTGTTGGAGCAAAGCCCTAGGGTGAAGCCTAGGTTGCTCGGAAAGTAGAAATGACCATAAGTTTCATACTGGTTGCAATTATTCGTTTTATACGATGGAAAAACTGTTGTATTTATATTGTATTTTATGCTTCTGGCGTTGACTTCTTAGGCCCTAATTATTCGATCTGGTGGAACAACGCCGTAGAGTAAAGCCCAGGTTGCGCGGAACGTAGAAATGACCATAACTTTCACACTGGTAGCAATTATTCGTTTTATACATTGGAAAAACTGTTCTATTTATATTGTATTTTATGCTTCTGGCGTTGACTACTTAGGCCCTAACTATTCGATCTTGTGGAACAACGCCCTAGAGTGAAGCCTAGGTTGCCTGGAACGTAGAAATGACCATCACTTTCACACGGGTTGCAATTATTCGTTTTATACGATGGAAAAACTGTTGCATCTTCATCGTATTTTATGCTTCTGGCGTTGACTTCTTATGCCCTAACTATTCGATCTTGTGGAACAACGCCCTAGAGTGAAGCCTAGGTTGTCCGGAACGTAGAAATGACCATAACTTTCACACTGTTTGCAATTATTCCTTTTATACGATGGAACAGCTGTTGTATTTATATCGTATTTTATGCTTCTGGCGTTGACTTCTAAGGTCCAAACTATTCGATCTGGTGGAGCAACGCCCTAGAGTGAAGCCTAGGTTGCTCGGACGTAGAAATGACCATTACTTTCACACTGTTTGCAATTATTCCTTTTATGCGATGGAAAAGCTGTTGTAATTATATCGTATTTTATGCTTCTGCCGTTGACTTCTTAGGCCCTAACTATTCGATCTGGTGGAACAACGCCGTAGAGTGAAGCCTAGGTTGCCCGGAACGTAGAAATGACCATTACTTTCACACTGTTTGCAATTATTCGTTTTATACGATGGAAAAACTGTTGTATTTTTATCGCACTTTATGCTTCTGGCGTTCACTTCTTCGGCCCTAACTATTGGATCTGGTGGAACCACGCCCTAGGGTCAAGCCTAGGTTGCCCGGAACGTAGAAATGACCATAGCTTTTACACTCGTAGCAATTATTCGTTTTATACAATGGAAAAACCGTTCTAATTATTTTGTATTTTATGCTTCGGTCGTTGACTTCTAATGCCCTATCTATTTGATCCGGTGGAGCATCGCCGTAGAGTGAAGCCTAGGTTGCTCGGAACGTAGAAATGACCATAACTTTCACACTGGTTGCTATTATTCGTTTTATACGATGGAAAAACTGTTGTATTTTTATTGCATGTTATGCGTCTGGCGTTCACTTCTTAGGCCCTAACTATACGATCTTGTGGAACAACGCCCTAGAGTGAAGCCTAGGTTGCCTGGAACGTAGAAATGACCATCACTTTCACACGGGTTGCAATTATTCGTTTTATACGATGGAAAAACTGTTGCATCTTCATCGTATTTTATGCTTCTGGCGTTGACTTCTTATGCCCTAACTATTCAATCTGTTGGAGCAAAGCCCTAGGGTGAAGCCTAGGTTGCTCGGAAAGTAGAAATGACCATAAGTTTCATACTGGTTGCAATTATTCGTTTGATACGATGGAAAAACTGTTGTATTTATATTGTATTTTATGCTTCTGGCGTTGACTTCTTAGGCCCTAATTATTCGATCTGGTGGAACAACGCCGTAGAGTAAAGCCCAGGTTGCGCGGAACGTAGAAATGACCATAACTTTCACACTGGTAGCAATTATTCGTTTTATACATTGGAAAAACTGTTCCATTTATATTGTATTTTATGCTTCTGGCGTTGACTTCTTAGGCCCTAACTATTCGATCTTGTGGAACAACGCCCTAGAGTGAAGCCTAGGTTGCCTGGAACGTAGAAATGACCATCACTTTCACACGGGTTGCAATTATTCGTTTTATACGATGGAAAAACTGTTGCATCTTCATCGTATTTTATGCTTCTGGCGTTGACTTCTTATGCCCTAACTATTCGATCTTGTGGATCAACGCCCTAGAGTGAAGCCTAGGTTGCCCGGAACGTGGAAATGACCATAACTTTCACACTGGTTATAATTATTTGTTTTATACGATGGAAAAGCTGTTGTATTTATATCGTATTTTATGTTTCTGGCGTTGACCTCTTAGGCCCTAACTATTCCATCTTGTGGAACAACGCCCTAGAGTGAAGCCTAGGTTGCCTGGAACGTAGAAATGACCATAACTTTCACACGGGTTGCAATTATTCCTGTTATAGGATGGAAAGACTGTTGTATTTTTATTGTATTTTATTCTCCTGGTGTTGACTTCTTAGGCCCTAAGTATTCGATTTGGTGGAACAACGCCGTAGAGTGAAGCCTAGGTTGCCCGGAACGTAGAAATGACCATTACTTTCACACTGTTTGCAATTATTCCTTTTATACGATGGAACAGCTGTTGTATTTATATCGTATTTTATGCTTCTGGCGTTGACTTCTAATGTCCTAACTATTCGATCTGGTGGAGCAACGCCCTAGAGTGAAGCCTAGGTTGCTCGGAATGTAGAAATGACCATAAGTTGCATAGTGGTTGCAATTATTCGTTTTATACGATGGAAAAACTGTTGCATCTTTATCGTATTTTATTCTTCTGGCGTTGACTTCTTAGGCCGTAGCTATCCGATCTGGTGGAGCAACGCCCTGGAGTTAAACCTGGGTTGCCCGGAACGTAGAAATGACCACTACTATCACACTGGTTGCAAATAATTCCTGCTATACGATGGAAAAACTGTTGTATTTTTATTGCATTTTATGCGTCTGGCGTTCACTTCTTAGGCCCTAACTATTCGATCTGGTGGAACAACTCCCTAGGGTGAAGCCTAGGTTGCCCGGAACGTAGAAATGACCATAGCTTTTACACTCGTAGCAATTATTCGTTTTATACAATGGAAAAACCGTTCTATTTATTTTGTATTTTATGCTTCGGGCGTTGACTTCTAAGGCCCTAACTATTCAATCTGTTGGAGCAAAGCCCTAGGGTGAAGCCTAGGTTGCTCGGAAAGTAGAAATGACCATAAGTTTCATACTGGTTGCAATTATTCGTTTTATACGATAGAAAAACTGTTGCATTTATATTGTATTTTATGCTTCTGGCGTTGACTTCTCAGGCCCTAGTTATTCGATCTGGTGGAGCAATGCCTCAGAGTTAAGTCTAGGTTGCCCGTAACGCCGAAATGATCATTACTTTCACGCTTGTTGCAATTATTCCTGTTATGCGATGAAAAGACTGTTGTATTTTTATTGTATTTTACGCTTCAGGCGTGGACTTCTGAGGCCGTAGCTATTCGATGTCGTGGAAGAACGCCATACAGTGAAGCCTAGGTTGCCCGGAACGTAGAAATGACCACTACTTTCACACTGTTTGCAATTATTCATTTAATACGATGGAAATGCTGTTGTATTTATATCGTATTTTATGCTTCGGGCGTTGACTTCTTAGGCCCTAACATTTCGATCTGGTGGAGCAACGCCCGACAGTGAAGCCTAGGTTGCCCGGAACGTAGATATGACCATAACCTTCACACAGGTTGCAATTATTCGTTTTATACGGTGTAAAGGCTGTTGTATTTATTTTGTATTTTATTCTTCTGGTGTTGACTTCTTAGGACCTAACTATTCGATCTGGTGGAACAACGCCGTAGAGTGAAGCCTAGGTTGCCCGAACGTAGAAATGACCATTACTTTCACACTGTTTGCAATTATTCCTTTTATACGATGGAAAAGCTGTTGTATTTATATCGTATTTTATGCTTCTGGCGTTGACTTCTAAGGACCTAACTATTCGATCTGGTGGAGCAACGCCCTAGAGTGAAGCCTAGGTTGCTTGGAATGTAGAAATGACCATAGCTTTCACACGGGTTGCAATTATTCCTGTTATAGGATGGAAAGACTGTTGTATTTTTATTGTATTTTATTCTCCTGGTGTTGACTTCTTAGGCCCTAAGTATTCGATTTGGTGGAACAACGCCGTAGAGTGAAGCCTAGGTTGCCCGGAACGTAGAAATGACCATTACTTTCACACTGTTTGCAATTATTCCTTTTATACGATGGAACAGCTGTTGTATTTATATCGTATTTTATGCTTCTGGCGTTGACTTCTAATGTCCTAACTATTCGATCTGGTGGAGCAACGCCCTAGAGTGAAGCCTAGGTTGCTCGGAATGTAGAAATGACCATAAGTTGCATACTGGTTGCAATTATTCGTTTTATACGATGGAAAAACTGTTGCATCTTTATCGTATTTTATGCTTCTGGCGTTGACATCTTAGGCCGTAACTATCCGATCTGGTGGAGCAACGCCCTGGAGTAAAACCTGGGTTGCCCGGAACGTAGAAATGACCAATACTATCACACTGGTTGCAAATTAATCCTGCTATACGATGGAAAAACTGTTGTATTTTTATTGCATTTTATGCGTCTGGCGTTCACTTCTTAGGCCCTAACTATTCGTTCTGGTGGAACAACGCCCTAGGGTGAAGCCTAGGTTGCCCGGAACGTAGAAATGACCATAGCTTTTACACTCGTAGCAATTATTCGTTTTATACAATGGAAAAACCGTTCTATTTATTTTGTATTTTATGCTTCGGGCGTTGACTTCTAAGGCCCTAACTATTCAATCTGTTGGAGCAAAGCCCTAGGGTGAAGCCTAGGTTGCTCGGAAAGTAGAAATGACCATAAGTTTCATACTGGTTGCAATTATTCGTTTTATACGATGGAAAAACTGTTGTATTTATATTGTATTTTATGCTTCTGGCGTTGAATTGTTAGGCCCTAATTATTCGATCTGGTGGAACAACGCCGTAGAGTAAAGCCCAGGTTGCGCGGAAGGTAGAAATGACCATAACTTTCACACTGGTAGCAATTATTCGTTTTATACATTGGAAAAACTGTTCTATTTATATTGTATTTTATGCTTCTGGCGTTGACTACTTAGGCCCTAACTATTCGATCTTGTGGAACAACGCCCTAGAGTGAAGCCTAGGTTGCCTGGAACGTAGAAATGACCATCACTTTCACACGGGTTGCAATTATTCGTCTTATACGATGGAAAAACTGTTGCATCTTCATCGTATTTTATGCTTCTGGCGTTGACTTCTTATGCCCTAACTATTCGATCTTGTGGAACAACGCCCTAGGGTGAAGCCTAGGTTGCCCGGAACGTAGAAATGACCATAACTTTCACACTGGTTATAATTATTTGTTTTATACGATGGAAAAGCTGTTGTATTTATATCGTATTTTATGCTTCTGGCGTTGACTTCTTAGGCCCTAACTATTCCATCTAGTGGAACATCGCCCTAGAGTAAAGCCCAGGTTGCGCGGAACGTAGAAATGACCATAACTTTCGCGCTGGTAGCAATTATTCGTTTTATATATTGGAAAAACTGTTCTATTTATATTGTATTTTATGCTTCTGGCGTTGACTACTTAGGCCCCAACTATTCGATCTTGTGGAACAACGCCCTAGAGTGAAGCCTAGGTTGCCTGGAACGTAGAAATGACCATCACTTTCACACGGGTTGCAATTATTCCTGTTATAGGATGGAAAGGCTGTTGTATTTTTATTGTATTTTATACTTCAGGCGTTGACTTCTGAGGCCGTAGCTATACGATGTGGTGGAAGAACGCCATACAGTGAAGCCTAGATTGCTCGGAACGTACAAATGGCTATAACTTTTACACTGGTAGCAATTATTCGTTTTATACGATGGAAAAGCTGTTATATTTATATTGTATTTTATGCTTCGGGCGTTGACTTCTAAGGCCCTAACTATTCAATCTGTTGGAGCAGCGCCCTAGGGTGAAGCCTAGGTTGCTCGGAAAGTTGAAATGACCATAAGTTTCATACTGGTTGCAATTATTCGTTTTATACGATGGAAAAACTGTTGTATTTATATTGTATTTTATGCTTCTGGCGTTGACTTCTAAGGCCCTAATTATTCGATTTGGTGGAGCAATGCCTCAGAGTTAAGTCTAGGATGCCCGAAACGCCGAAATGATAATTACTTTCACGCTTGTTGCAATTATTCCTGTTATACGATGAAAAGACTGTTGTATTTTTATTGTATTTTATGCTTCAGGCGTGGACTTCTGAGGCCGTAGCTATTCGATGTGGTGGAAGAGCGCCATACAGTGAAGCCTAGGTTGCCCGGAACGTAGATATGACCATAACCTTCACAGAGATTGCAATTATTCGTTTTATACGGTGTAAAGGCTCTTGTATTTATTTTATATTTTATTCTTCTGGTGTCGACTTCTTAGGCCCTAACTATTCGATCTGGTGGAACAACGCCGTAGAGTGAAGCCTAGGTTGCCCGGAACGTAGAAATGACCATTACTTTCACACTGTTTGCAATTATTCCTTTTATACGATGGAAAAGCTGTTGTATTTATATCGTATTTTATGCTTCTGGCGTTGACTTCTTAGGCCGTAACTATTCGATCTGGTGGAGCAACGCCCTGGAGTGAAACATGGGTTGCCCGGATCATAGAAATGACCACTACTATCACACTGGTTGCAAATTATTCCTGCTATACGATGGAAAAACTGTTGTATTTTTATTGTATTTTATGCTTCAGGCGTGGACTTCTGAGGCCGTAGCTACTCGATGTGGTGGAAGAACGCCATACAGTGAAGCCTAGGTTGCCAGGAACGTAGAAATGACCATTACTTTCACACTGTTTGCAATTATTCCTTTTATACGATGGAAAAGCTGTTGTATTTATATCGTATTTTATGCTTCTGGCGTTGACTTCTAAGGAGCTAACTATTCGATCTGGTGGAGCAACGCCCTAGAGTGAAGCCTAGGTTGCTCGGAATGTAGAAATGACCATAACTTTCACACTGATTGCAATTATTCGTTTTATACGATGGAAAAACTGTTGCATCTTCATCGTATTTTATGCTTCTGGCGTTGACTTCTTAGGCCGTAACTATTCGATCTGGTGGAGCAACGTCCTGGAGTGAAACCTGGGTTGCCCGGAACGTAGAAATGACCACTACTATCACACTGGTTGCAAATTATTCCTGCTATACGATGGAGAAACTGTTGTATTTTTATTGCATTTTATGCTTCTGGCGTTCACTTCTTAGGCCCTAACTATTCGATCTGGAGGAACAACGGCCTAGGGTGAAGCCTACGTTGCCCGGAACGTAGAAATGACCATAACTTTCACACTGGTTGCGATTATTTGTTTTATACGATGGAAAAGCTGTTGTATTTATATCGTCTTTTATGCTTCTGGCGTTGACTTCTTAGGCCCTAACTATTCCATCTGGTGGAACAACGCCCTAGAGTAAAGCCCAGGTTGCGCGGAACGTAGAAATGACCATATCTTTCACACTGGTAGCAATTATTCGTTTTATACGATGGAAAAATTGTTCTATTTATTTTGTATTTTATGCTTCGGGCGTTGACTTCTAAGGCCCTAGCTATTCGATCTGGTCGAGCAACGCCGTAGAGTGAAGCCTAGGTTGCCCGGAACGTAGAAATGACCATAACTTCCACACTGGTTGCAATTATTCGTTTTATACGATGTAAAAGCTGTTGTATTTATATGGTATTTTATGCTTCTGACGTTGACTTCTTAGGCCCTAACTACTCGACCTGGAGGAGCAACGCCCTGGAGTGAAACATGGGTTGCCCGGAACGTAGAAATGACCACTACTATCACACTGGTTGCAAATTATTCCTGCTATACGATGGAAAAACTGTTGTATTTTTATTGTATTTTATGCTTCAGGCGTGGACTTCTGATGCCGTAGCTATTCGATGTGGTGGAAGAACGCCATACACTGAAGCCTAGGTTGCCCGGAACGTAGAAATGACCATAGCTTTTACACTCGTAGCAATTATTCGTTTTATACAATGGAAAAACCGTTCTAATTATTTTGTATTTTATGCTTCGGGCGTTGACTTCTAAGCCCTTAACTATTCAATCTGTTGGAGCAAAGCCCTAGGGTGATGCCTAGGTTGCTCGGAAAGGAGAAATGACCATAAGTTTCATACTGGTTGCAATTATTCGTTTTATACGATGGAAAAACTGTTGTATTTATATTGTATTTTATGCTTCTGGCGTTGACTTCTCAGGCCCTAATTATTCGATCTGGTGGAACAACGCCGTTGAGTGAAGCCTAGGTTGCCCGAACGTAGAAATGTCTTTTACCTTCACACTGTTTGCAATTATTCCTTTTATACGATGGAAAAGCTGTTGTATTTATATCGTATTTTATGCATCTGGCGTTGACTTCTAAGGACCTAACTATTCGATCTGGTGGAGCAACGCCCTAGAGTGAAGCCTAGGTTGTTCGGAATGTAGATATGACCATAACTTTCACACTGATTGCAATTATTCGTTTTATACGATGGAAAAACTGTTGCATCTTCATCGTATTTTATGCTTCTGGCGTTGACTTCTTAGGCCGTAACTATTCGATCTGGTGGAGCAACGCCCTGGCGTGAAACCTGGATTGCCCGGAACGTAGAAATGACCACTACTATCACACTGGTTGCAAATTATTCCTGCTATACGATGGAAAAGCTGTTGTATTTTTATTGCATTTTATGCTTCTGGCGTTCACTTCTTAGGCCCTAACTATTCGATCTGGTGGAACAACGGCCTAGGGTGAAGCCTACGTTGCCCGGAACGTAGAAATGACCATAAGTTTCACACTGGTTGCAATTATTTGTTTTATACGATGGAAAAGCTGTTGTATTTATATCGTATTTTATGCTTCTGGCGTTGACTTCTTAGGCCCTAGCTATTCGATCTGGAGGAGCAACGCCCTAGAGTGAAACCTAGGTTGCCCGGAACCTAGAAGTGACCATAACTTTCACACTGGTTGCTATCATTCGATTTATACGATGGAAAAACTGTTATATTTACATTGTATTTTATACTTCTGGCGTTGACTTCTTAGGCCCTAACTGTTCGATCTAGTGGACCAACGCCCTAGAGTGAAGCCTAGGTTGCCCGGAACGTAGAAACGACCATTACTTTCACACTGTTTGCAATTATTCCTTTTATACGATGGAAAAGCTGTTGTATTTATATCGTATTTTATGCTTCTGGCGTTGACTTCTTAGGCCGTAACTATTCGATCTGGTGGAGCAACGCCCTGGAGTGAAACATGGGTTGCCCGGAACATAGAAATGACCACTACTATCACACTGGTTGCAAATTATTCCTGCTATACGATGGAGAAACTGTTGTATTTTTATTGCATTTTATGCTTCTGGCGTTCACTTCTTAGGCCCTAACTATTCGATCTGGAGGAACAACGGCCTAGGGTGAAGCCTACGTTGCCCGGAACGTAGAAATGACCTTAACTTTCACACTGGTTGCGATTATTTGTTTTATACGATGGAAAAGCTGTTGTATTTATATCGTATTATATGCTTCTGGCGTTGACTTCTTAGGCCCTAACTATTCCATCTGGTGGAACAACGCCCTAGAGTAAAGCCCAGGTTGCGCGGAACGTAGAAATGACCATATCTTTCACACTGGTAGCAATTATTCGTTTTATACGATGGAAAAATTGTTCTATTTATTTTGTATTTTATGCTTCGGGCGTTGACTTCTAAGGCCCTAGCTATTCGATCTGGTCGAGCAACGCCGTAGAGTGAAGCCTAGGTTGCCCGGAACGTAGAAATGACCGTAACGTCCACACTGGTTGCAATTATTCGTTTTATACGATGTAAAAGCTGTTGTATTTATATCGTATTTTATGCTTCTGACGTTGACTTCTTAGGCCCTAACTACTCGACCTGGAGGACCAACGCCCTAGAGTGAAACCTAGGTTGCCCGGAACCTAGAAATGACCATTACATTCACACTGGTTGCAATTATTCCTGTTATACGATGGAAAAACTGTTGTATTTTTATTGTATTCTATGCTTCTGGCGTTTAATTCTAAGTCGCTAGCTATTTGATCTGGTGGAGCAACGACCTAGAGTGAAGCCTAGGTTGCCCGAACGTAGAAATTACCATTACTTTCACACTGTTTGCAATTATTCCCTTTACACGATGGAAAAGCTGTTGTATGTATTTCGTATTTTATGCTTCTGGCGTTGACTTCTAAGGACCTAACTATTCGATCTGGTGGAGCAACGCCCTAGAGTGAAGCCTAGGTTGCTCGGAATGTAGAAATGACCATAACTTTCACACTGATTGCAATTATTCGTTTTATACGATGGAAAAACTGTTGCATCTTCATCGTATTTTATGCTTCTGGCGTTGACTTCTCAGGCCGTAACTATTCGATCTGGTGGAGCAACGCCCTGGAGTGAAACCTGGGTTGCCCGGAACGTAGAAATGACCACTACTATCACACTGGTTGCAAATTATTCCTGCTAAACGATGGAGAAACTGTTGTATTTTTATTGCATTTTATGCTTCTGGCGTTCACTTCTTAGGCCCTAACTATTCGATCTGGAGGAACAACGGCCTAGGGTGAAGCCTACGTTGCCCGGAACGTAGAAATGACCATAAGTTTCACACTGGTTGCAATTATTTGTTTTATACGATGGAAAAGCTGTTGTATTTATATCGTATTTTATGCTTCTGGCGTTGACTTCTTAGGCCCTAGCTATTCGATCTGGAGGAGCAACGCCCTAGAGTGAAACCTAGGTTGCCCGGAACCTAGAAATGACCATAACTTTCACACTGGTTGCTATCATTCGATTTATACGATGGAAAGACTGTTATACTTACATTGTATTTTATACTTCTGGCGTTGACTTCTTAGGCCCTAACTGTTCGATCTAGTGGACCAACGCCCTAGAGTGAAGCCTAGGTTGCCCGGAACGTAGAAACGACCATTACTTTCACACTGTTTGCAATTATTCCTTTTATACGATGGAAAAGCTGTTGTATTTATATCGTATTTTATGCTTCTGGCGTTGACTTCTTAGGCCGTAACTATTCGATCTGGTGGAGCAACGCCCTGGAGTGAAACATGGGTTGCCCGGAACATAGAAATGACCACTACTATCACACTGGTTGCAAATTATTCCTGCTATACGATGGAGAAACTGTTGTATTTTTATTGCATTTTATGCTTCTGGCGTTCACTTCTTAGGCCCTAACTATTCGATCTGGAGGAACAACGGCCTAGGGTGAAGCCTACGTTGCCCGGAACGTAGAAATGACCTTAACTTTCACACTGGTTGCGATTATTTGTTTTATACGATGGAAAAGCTGTTGTATTTATATCGTATTATATGCTTCTGGCGTTGACTTCTTAGGCCCTAACTATTCCATCTGGTGGAACAACGCCCTAGAGTAAAGCCCAGGTTGCGCGGAACGTAGAAATGACCATATCTTTCACACTGGTAGCAATTATTCGTTTTATACGATGGAAAAATTGTTCTATTTATTTTGTATTTTATGCTTCGGGCGTTGACTTCTAAGGCCCTAGCTATTCGATCTGGTCGAGCAACGCCGTAGAGTGAAGCCTAGGTTGCCCGGAACGTAGAAATGACCATAACGTCCACACTGGTTGCAATTATTCGTTTTATACGATGTAAAAGCTGTTGTATTTATATCGTATTTTATGCTTCTGACGTTGACTTCTTAGGCCCTAACTACTCGACCTGGAGGAGCAACGCCCTAGAGTGAAACCTAGGTTGCCCGGAACCTAGAAATGACCATTACATTCACACTGGTTGCAATTATTCCTGTTATACGATGGAAAAACTGTTGTATTTTTATTGTATTCTATGCTTCTGGCGTTTAATTCTAAGTCGCTAGCTATTTGATCTGGTGGAGCAACGACCTAGAGTGAAGCCTAGGTTGCCCGAACGTAGAAATTACCATTACTTTCACACTGTTTGCAATTATTCCCTTTACACGATGGAAAAGCTGTTGTATGTATTTCGTATTTTTTGCTTCTGGCGTTGACTTCTAAGGACCTAACTATTCGATCTGGTGGAGCAACGCCCTAGAGTGAAGCCTAGGTTGCTCGGAATGTAGAAATGACCATAACTTTCACACTGATTGCAATTATTCGTTTTATACGATGGAAAAACTGTTGCATCTTCATCGTATTTTATGCTTCTGGCGTTGACTTCTCAGGCCGTAACTATTCGATCTGGTGGAGCAACGCCCTGGAGTGAAACCTGGGTTGCCCGGAACGTAGAAATGACCACTACTATCACACTGGTTGCAAATTATTCCTGCTATACGATGGAGAAACTGTTGTATTTTTATTGCATTTTATGCTTCTGGCGTTCACTTCTTAGGCCCTAACTATTCGATCTGGAGGAACAACGGCCTAGGGTGAAGCCTACGTTGCCCGGAACGTAGAAATGACCATAACTTTCACACTGGTTGCGATTATTTGTTTTATACGATGGAAAAGCTGTTGTATTTATATCGTATTTTATGCTTCTGGCGTTGACTTCTTAGGCCCTAACTATTCCATCTGGTGGAACAACGCCCTAGAGTAAAGCCCAGGTTGCGCGGAACGTAGAAATGACCATATCTTTCACACTGGTAGCAATTATTCGTTTTATACAATGGAAAAACCGTTCTATTTACTTTGTATTTTATGCTTCGGGCGCTGACTTCTAAGGCCAAACTATTCAATCTGTTGGAGCAACGCCCTAGGGTGAAGCCTAAGTTGCTCGTAAAGTAGAAATGACCATAAGTTTCATTCTGGTTGCAATTGTTCGTTTTATACGATGGAAAAACTGTTGTATTTATATTGTATTTTATGCTTCTGGCGTTGACTACATAGGCACTAACTATTCGATCTTGTGGAACAACGCCCTAGAGTGAAGCCTAGGTTGCCTGGAACGTAGAAATGATCATTACTTTCACGCTTGTTGCAATTATTCCTGTTATGCGATGAAAAGATTGTTGTATTTTTATTGTATTTTATGCTTCAGGCGTGGACTTCTGAGGCCGTAGCTATTCGATGTGGTGGAAGCACGCCATACAGTGAAGCCTAGGTTGCCCGGAACGTAGAAATGACCACTACTTTCACACTGTTTGCAATTATTCATTTAATACGATGGAAATGCTGTTGTATTTATATCGTATTTTATGCTTCGGGCGTTGACTTCTTAGGCCCTAACATTTCGATCTGGTGGAGCAACGCCCGACAGTGAAGCCTAGGTTGCCCGGAACGTAGAAATGACCATTACTTTCACACTGTTTGCAATTATTCCTTTTATACGATGGAAAAGCTGTTGTATTTATATCGTATTTTATGCTTCTGGCGTTGACTTCTTAGGCCCTAACTATTCGATCTGGTGGAACAACGCCGTAGAGTGAAGCCTAGGTTGCCCGGAACGTAGAAATGACCATTACTTTCACACTGTTTGCAATTATTCGTTTTATACGATGGAAAAACTGTTGTATTTTTATTGCATTTTATGCGTCTGGCGTTCACTTCTTAGGCCCTAACTATTGGATCTGGTGGAACAACGCCCTAGGGTCAAGCCTAGGTTGCCCGGAACGTAGAAATGACCATAGCTTTTACACTCGTAGCAATTATTCGTTTTATACAATGGAAAAACCGTTCTAATTATTTTGTATTTTATGCTTCGGGCGTTGACTTCTAAGCCCCTAACTATTCAATCTGTTGGAGCAAAGCCCTAGGGTGATGCCTAGGTTGCTCGGAAAGGAGAAATGACCATAAGTTTCATACTGGTTGCAATTATTCGTTTTATTCGATGGAAAAACTGTTGTATTTATATTGTATTTTATGCTTCTGGCGTTGACTTCTCAGGCCCTAATTATTCGATCTGGTGGAACAACGCCGTAGAGTGAAGCCTAGGTTGCCCGAACGTAGAAATGTCCATTACCTTCACACTGTTTGCAATTATTCCTTTTATACGATGGAAAAGCTGTTGTATTTTTATTGTATTTTATGCTTCAGGCGTGGACTTCTGAGGCCGTAGCTATTCGATGTGGAGGAAGCAGGCCATACAGTGAAGCCTAGGTTGCCCGGAACGTAGAAATGACCACTACTTTCACACTGTTTGCAATTATTCATTTAGTACGATGGAAATGCTGTTGTATTTATATCGTATTTTATGCTTCGGGCGTTGACTTCTTAGGCCCTAACATTTCGATCTGGTGGAGCAACGCCCGACAGTGAAGCCTAGGTTGCCCGGAACGTAGAAATGACCATTACTTTCACACTGTTTGCAATTATTCCTTTTATACGGTGGAAAAGCTGTTGTATTTATATCGTATTTTATGCTTCTGGCGTTGACTTCTTAGGCCCTAACTATTCGATCTGGTGGAACAACGCCGTAGAGTGAAGCCTAGGTTGCCCGGAACGTAGAAATGACCATTACTTTCACACTGTTTGCAATTATTCGTTTTATACGATGGAAAAACTGTTGTATTTTTATTGCATTTTATGCCTCTGGCGTTCACTTCTTAGGCCCTAACTATTGGATCTGGTGGAACAACGCCCTAGGGTCAAGCCTAGGTTGCCCGGAACGTAGAAATGACCATAGCTTTTACACTCGTAGCAATTATTCGTTTTATACAATGGAAAAACCGTTCTAATTATTTTGTATTTTATGCTGCGGGCGTTGACTTCTAAGCCCCTAACTATTCAATCTGTTGGAGCAAAGCCCTAGGGTGATGCCTAGGTTGCTCGGAAAGGAGAAATGACCATAAGTTTCATACTGGTTGCAATTATTCGTTTTATACGATGGAAAAACTGTTGTATTTATATTGTATTTTATGCTTCTGGCGTTGACTTCTCAGGCCCTAATTATTCGATCTGGTGGAGCAACGCCCTAGAGTGAAGCCTAGGTTGCTCGGAATGTAGAAATGACCATAACTTTCACACTGATTGCAATTATTCGTTTTATACGATGGAAAAACTGTTGCATCTTCATCGTATTTTATGCTTCTGGCGTTGACTTCTCAGGCCGTAACTATTCGATCTGGTGGAGCAACGCCCTGGAGTGAAACCTGGGTTGCCCGGAACGTAGAAATGACCACTACTATCACACTGGTTGCAAATTATTCCTGCTATACGATGGAGAAACTGTTGTATTTTTATTGCATTTTATGCTTCTGGCGTTCACTTCTTAGGCCCTAACTATTCGATCTGGAGGAACAACGGCCTAGGGTGAAGCCTACGTTGCCCGGAACGTAGAAATGACCATAACTTTCACACTGGTTGCGATTATTTGTTTTATACGATGGAAAAGCTGTTGTATTTATATCGTATTTTATGCTTCTGGCGTTGACTTCTTAGGCCCTAACTATTCCATCTGGTGGAAAAACGCCCTAGAGTAAAGCCCAGGTTGCGCGGAACGTAGAAATGACCATATCTTTCACACTGGTAGCAATTATTCGTTTTATACGATGGAAAAATTGTTCTATTTATTTTGTATTTTATGCTTCGGGCGTTGACTTCTAAGGCCCTAGCTATTCGATCTGGTCGAGCAACGCCGTAGAGTGAAGCCTAGGTTGCCCGGAACGTAGAAATGACCATAACTTCCACACTGGTTGCAATTATTCGTTTTATACGATGTAAAAGCTGTTGTATTTATATGGTATTTTATGCTTCAGGCGTGGACTTCTGATGCCGTAGCTATTCGATGTGGTGGAAGAACGCCATACACTGAAGCCTAGGTTGCCCGGAACGTAGAAATGACCATAAGTTTCATACTGGTTGCAATTATTCGGTTTATACGATGGAAAAACTGTTGTATTTATATTGTATTTTATGCTTCTGGCGTTCACTTCTTAGGCCCTAACTATTCGATCTGGTGGAACAACGCCCTAGGGTGAAGCCTAGGTTGCCCGGAACGTAGAAATGACCATAGCTTTTACACTGGTAGCAATTATTCGTTTTATACAATGGAAAAACCGTTCTGTTTACTTTGTATTTTATGCTTCGGGCGTTGACTTCTAAGGCCCTAACTATTCAATCTGTTGGAGCAACGCCCTAGGGTGAAGCCTAGGTTGCTCGTAAAGTAGAAATGACCATAAGTTTCATACTGGTTGCAATTATTCGTTTTATACGATGGAAAAACTGTTGTATTTATATTGTATTTTATGCTTCTGGCGTTGACTACTTAGGCACTAACTATTCGATCTTGTGGAACAACGCCCTAGGGTGAAGCCTAGGTTGCCTGGAACGTAGAAATGATCATTACTTTCACGCTTGTTGCAATTATTCCTGTTATGCGATGAAAAGACTGTTGTATTTTTATTGTATTTTATGCTTCAGGCGTGGACTTCTGAGGCCGTAGCTATTCGATGTGGTGGAAGCACGCCATACAGTGAAGCCTAGGTTGCCCGGAACGTAGAAATGACCACTACTTTCACACTGTTTGCAATTATTCATTTAATACGATGGAAATGCTGTTGTATTCATATCGTATTTTATGCTTCGGGCGTTGACTTCTTAGGCCCTAACATTTCGATCTGGTGGAGCAACGCCCGACAGTGAAGCCACGGTTGCCCGGAACGTAGAAATGACCATTACTTTCACACTGTTTGCAATTATTCCTTTTATACGATGGAAAAGCTGTTGTATTTATATCGTATTTTATGCATCTGGCGTTGACTTCTTACGCCCTAACTATTCGATCTGGTGGAACAACGCCGCAGAGAGAAGCCTAGGTTGCCCAGAACGTAGAAATGACCATTACTTTCACACTGTTTGCAATTGTTCGTTTTATACGATGGAAAAACTGTTGTATTTTTACTGCATTTTATGCGTCTGGCGTTCACTTCTTAGGCCCTAACTATTGGATCTGGTGGAACAACGCCCTAGGGTCAAGCCTAGGTTGCCCGGAACGTAGAAATGACCATAGCTTTTACACTCGTAGCAATTATTCGTTTTATACAATGGAAAAACCGTTCTAATTATTTTGTATTTTATGCTTCGGGCGTTGACTTCTAAGCCCCTAACTATTCAATCTGTTGGAGCAAAGCCCTAGGGTGATGCCTAGGTTGCTCGGAAAGGAGAAATGACCATAAGTTTCATACTGGTTGCAATTATTCGTTTTATACGATGGAAAAACTGTTGTATTTATATTGTATTTTATGCTTCTGGCGTTGACTTCTCAGGCCCTAATTATTCGATCTGGTGGAACAACGCCGTTGAGTGAAGCCTAGGTTGCCCGAACGTAGAAATGTCTTTTACCTTCACACTGTTTGCAATTATTCCTTTTATACGATGGAAAAGCTGTTGTATTTATATCGTATTTTATGCATCTGGCGTTGACTTCTTAGGCCCTAACTATTCCATCTGGTGGAACAACGCCCTAGAGTAAAGCCCAGGTTGCGCGGAACGTAGAAATGACCATATCTTTCACACTGGTAGCAATTATTCGTTTTATACGATGGAAAAATTGTTCTATTTATTTTGTATTTTATGCTTCGGGCGTTGACTTCTAAGGCCCTAGCTATTCGATCTGGTCGAGCAACGCCGTAGAGTGAAGCCTAGGTTGCCCGGAACGTAGAAATGACCATAACGTCCACACTGGTTGCAATTATTCGTTTTATACGATGTAAAAGCTGTTGTATTTATATCGTATTTTATGCTTCTGACGTTGACTTCTTAGGCCCTAACTACTCGACCTGGAGGAGCAACGCCCTAGAGTGAAACCTAGGTTGCCCGGAACCTAGAAATAACCATTACGTTCACACTGGTTGCAATTATTCCTGTTATACGATGGAAAAACTGTTGTATTTTTATTGTATTCTATGCTTCTGGCGTTTAATTCTAAGTCGCTAGCTATTTGATCTGGTGGAGCAACGACCTAGAGTGAAGCCTAGGTTGCCCGAACGTAGAAATTACCATTACTTTCACACTGTTTGCAATTATTCCCTTTACACGATGGAAAAGCTGATGTATGTATTTCGTATTTTATGCTTCTGGCGTTGACTTCTAAGGACCTAACTATTCGATCTGGTGGAGCAACGCCCTAGAGTGAAGCCTAGGTTGCTCGGAATGTAGAAATGACCATAACTTTCACACTGATTGCAATTATTCGTTTTATACGATGGAAAAACTGTTGCATCTTCATCGTATTTTATGCTTCTGGCGTTGACTTCTCAGGCCGTAACTATTCGATCTGGTGGAGCAACGCCCTGGAGTGAAACCTGGGTTGCCCGGAACGTAGAAATGACCACTACTATCACACTGGTTGCAAATTATTCCTGCTAAACGATGGAGAAACTGTTGTATTTTTATTGCATTTTATGCTTCTGGCGTTCACTTCTTAGGCCCTAACTATTCGATCTGGAGGAACAACGGCCTAGGGTGAAGCCTACGTTGCCCGGAACGTAGAAATGACCATAAGTTTCACACTGGTTGCAATTATTTGTTTTATACGATGGAAAAGCTGTTGTATTTATATCGTATTTTATGCTTCTGGCGTTGACTTCTTAGGCCCTAGCTATTCGATCTGGAGGAGCAACGCCCTAGAGTGAAACCTAGGTTGCCCGGAACCTAGAAATGACCATAACTTTCACACTGGTTGCTATCATTCGATTTATACGATGGAAAAACTGTTATATTTACATTGTATTTTATACTTCTGGCGTTGACTTCTTAGGCCCTAACTGTTCGATCTAGTGGACCAACGCCCTAGAGTGAAGCCTAGGTTGCCCGGAACGTAGAAACGACCATTACTTTCACACTGTTTGCAATTATTCCTTTTATACGATGGAAAAGCTGTTGTATTTATATCGTATTTTATGCTTCTGGCGTTGACTTCTTAGGCCGTAACTATTCGATCTGGTGGAGCAACGCCCTGGAGTGAAACATGGGTTGCCCGGAACATAGAAATGACCACTACTATCACACTGGTTGCAAATTATTCCTGCTATACGATGGAGAAACTGTTGTATTTTTATTGCATTTTATGCTTCTGGCGTTCACTTCTTAGGCCCTAACTATTCGATCTGGAGGAACAACGGCCTAGGGTGAAGCCTACGTTGCCCGGAACGTAGAAATGACCTTAACTTTCACACTGGTTGCGATTATTTGTTTTATACGATGGAAAAGCTCTTGTATTTATATCGTATTATATGCTTCTGGCGTTGACTTCTTAGGCCCTAACTATTCCATCTGGTGGAACAACGCCCTAGAGTAAAGCCCAGGTTGCGCGGAACGTAGAAATGACCATATCTTTCACACTGGTAGCAATTATTCGTTTTATACGATGGAAAAATTGTTCTATTTATTTTGTATTTTATGCTTCGGGCGTTGACTTCTAAGGCCCTAGCTATTCGATCTGGTCGAGCAACGCCGTAGAGTGAAGCCTAGGTTGCCCGGAACGTAGAAATGACCATAACGTCCACACTGGTTGCAATTATTCGTTTTATACGATGTAAAAGCTGTTGTATTTATATCGTATTTTATGCTTCTGACGTTGACTTCTTAGGCCCTAACTACTCGACCTGGAGGAGCAACGCCCTAGAGTGAAACCTAGGTTGCCCGGAACCTAGAAATGACCATTACATTCACACTGGTTGCAATTATTCCTGTTATACGATGGAAAAACTGTTGTATTTTTATTGTATTCTATGCTTCTGGCGTTTAATTCTAAGTCGCTAGCTATTTGATCTGGTGGAGCAACGACCTAGAGTGAAGCCTAGGTTGCCCGAACGTAGAAATTACCATTACTTTCACACTGTTTGCAATTATTCCCTTTACACGATGGAAAAGCTGTTGTATGTATTTCGTATTTTTTGCTTCTGGCGTTGACTTCTAAGGACCTAACTATTCGATCTGGTGGAGCAACGCCCTAGAGTGAAGCCTAGGTTGCTCGGAATGTAGAAATGACCATAACTTTCACACTGATTGCAATTATTCGTTTTATACGATGGAAAAACTGTTGCATCTTCATCGTATTTTATGCTTCTGGCGTTGACTTCTCAGGCCGTAACTATTCGATCTGGTGGAGCAACGCCCTGGAGTGAAACCTGGGTTGCCCGGAACGTAGAAATGACCACTACTATCACACTGGTTGCAAATTATTCCTGCTATACGATGGAGAAACTGTTGTATTTTTATTGCATTTTATGCTTCTGGCGTTCACTTCTTAGGCCCTAACTATTCGATCTGGAGGAACAACGGCCTAGGGTGAAGCCTACGTTGCCCGGAACGTAGAAATGACCATAACTTTCACACTGGTTGCGATTATTTGTTTTATACGATGGAAAAGCTGTTGTATTTATATCGTATTTTATGCTTCTGGCGTTGACTTCTTAGGCCCTAACTATTCCATCTGGTGGAACAACGCCCTAGAGTAAAGCCCAGGTTGCGCGGAACGTAGAAATGACCATATCTTTCACACTGGTAGCAATTATTCGTTTTATACAATGGAAAAACCGTTCTATTTACTTTGTATTTTATGCTTCGGGCGCTGACTTCTAAGGCCAAACTATTCAATCTGTTGGAGCAACGCCCTAGGGTGAAGCCTAAGTTGCTCGTAAAGTAGAAATGACCATAAGTTTCATTCTGGTTGCAATTGTTCGTTTTATACGATGGAAAAACTGTTGTATTTATATTGTATTTTATGCTTCTGGCGTTGACTACTTAGGCACTAACTATTCGATCTTGTGGAACAACGCCCTAGAGTGAAGCCTAGGTTGCCTGGAACGTAGAAATGATCATTACTTTCACGCTTGTTGCAATTATTCCTGTTATGCGATGAAAAGACTGTTGTATTTTTATTGTATTTTATGCTTCAGGCGTGGACTTCTGAGGCCGTAGCTATTCGATGTGGTGGAAGCACGCCATACAGTGAAGCCTAGGTTGCCCGGAACGTAGAAATGACCACTACTTTCACACTGTTTGCAATTATTCATTTAATACGATGGAAATGCTGTTGTATTCATATCGTATTTTATGCTTCGGGCGTTGACTTCTTAGGCCCTAACATTTCGATCTGGTGGAGCAACGCCCGACAGTGAAGCCACGGTTGCCCGGAACGTAGAAATGACCATTACTTTCACACTGTTTGCAATTATTCCTTTTATACGATGGAAAAGCTGTTGTATTTATATCGTATTTTATGCATCTGGCGTTGACTTCTTACGCCCTAACTATTCGATCTGGTGGAACAACGCCGCAGAGAGAAGCCTAGGTTGCCCAGAACGTAGAAATGACCATTACTTTCACACTGTTTGCAATTGTTCGTTTTATACGATGGAAAAACTGTTGTATTTTTATTGCATTTTATGCTTCTGGCGTTCACTTCTTAGGCCCTAACTATTCGATCTGGAGGAACAACGGCCTAGGGTGAAGCCTACGTTGCCCGGAACGTAGAAATGACCATAAGTTTCACACTGGTTGCAATTATTTGTTTTATACGATGGAAAAGCTGTTGTATTTATATCGTATTTTATGCTTCTGGCGTTGACTTCTTAGGCCCTAGCTATTCGATCTGGAGGAGCAACGCCCTAGAGTGAAACCTAGGTTGCCCGGAACCTAGAAATGACCATAACTTTCACACTGGTTGCTATCATTCGATTTATACGATGGAAAAACTGTTATATTTACATTGTATTTTATACTTCTGGCGTTGACTTCTTAGGCCCTAACTGTTCGATCTAGTGGACCAACGCCCTAGAGTGAAGCCTAGGTTGCCCGGAACGTAGAAACGACCATTACTTTCACACTGTTTGCAATTATTCCTTTTATACGATGGAAAAGCTGTTGTATTTATATCGTATTTTATGCTTCTGGCGTTGACTTCTTAGGCCGTAACTATTCGATCTGGTGGAGCAACGCCCTGGAGTGAAACATGGGTTGCCCGGAACATAGAAATGACCACTACTATCACACTGGTTGCAAATTATTCCTGCTATACGATGGAGAAACTGTTGTATTTTTATTGCATTTTATGCTTCTGGCGTTCACTTCTTAGGCCCTAACTATTCGATCTGGAGGAACAACGGCCTAGGGTGAAGCCTACGTTGCCCGGAACGTAGAAATGACCTTAACTTTCACACTGGTTGCGATTATTTGTTTTATACGATGGAAAAGCTCTTGTATTTATATCGTATTATATGCTTCTGGCGTTGACTTCTTAGGCCCTAACTATTCCATCTGGTGGAACAACGCCCTAGAGTAAAGCCCAGGTTGCGCGGAACGTAGAAATGACCATATCTTTCACACTGGTAGCAATTATTCGTTTTATACGATGGAAAAATTGTTCTATTTATTATGTATTTTATGCTTCGGGCGTTGACTTCTAAGGCCCTAGCTATTCGATCTGGTCGAGCAACGCCGTAGAGTGAAGCCTAGGTTGCCCGGAACGTAGAAATGACCATAACGTCCACACTGGTTGCAATTATTCGTTTTATACGATGTAAAAGCTGTTGTATTTATATCGTATTTTATGCTTCTGACGTTGACTTCTTAGGCCCTAACTACTCGACCTGGAGGAGCAACGCCCTAGAGTGAAACCTAGGTTGCCCGGAACCTAGAAATGACCATTACATTCACACTGGTTGCAATTATTCCTGTTATACGATGGAAAAACTGTTGTATTTTTATTGTATTCTATGCTTCTGGCGTTTAATTCTAAGTCGCTAGCTATTTGATCTGGTGGAGCAACGACCTAGAGTGAAGCCTAGGTTGCCCGAACGTAGAAATTACCATTACTTTCACACTGTTTGCAATTATTCCCTTTACACGATGGAAAAGCTGTTGTATGTATTTCGTATTTTTTGCTTCTGGCGTTGACTTCTAAGGACCTAACTATTCGATCTGGTGGAGCAACGCCCTAGAGTGAAGCCTAGGTTGCTCGGAATGTAGAAATGACCATAACTTTCACACTGATTGCAATTATTCGTTTTATACGATGGAAAAACTGTTGCATCTTCATCGTATTTTATGCTTCTGGCGTTGACTTCTCAGGCCGTAACTATTCGATCTGGTGGAGCAACGCCCTGGAGTGAAACCTGGGTTGCCCGGAACGTAGAAATGACCACTACTATCACACTGGTTGCAAATTATTCCTGCTATACGATGGAGAAACTGTTGTATTTTTATTGCATTTTATGCTTCTGGCGTTCACTTCTTAGGCCCTAACTATTCGATCTGGAGGAACAACGGCCTAGGGTGAAGCCTACGTTGCCCGGAACGTAGAAATGACCATAACTTTCACACTGGTTGCGATTATTTGTTTTATACGATGGAAAAGCTGTTGTATTTATATCGTATTTTATGCTTCTGGCGTTGACTTCTTAGGCCCTAACTATTCCATCTGGTGGAACAACGCCCTAGAGTAAAGCCCAGGTTGCGCGGAACGTAGAAATGACCATATCTTTCACACTGGTAGCAATTATTCGTTTTATACAATGGAAAAACCGTTCTATTTACTTTGTATTTTATGCTTCGGGCGCTGACTTCTAAGGCCAAACTATTCAATCTGTTGGAGCAACGCCCTAGGGTGAAGCCTAAGTTGCTCGTAAAGTAGAAATGACCATAAGTTTCATTCTGGTTGCAATTGTTCGTTTTATACGATGGAAAAACTGTTGTATTTATATTGTATTTTATGCTTCTGGCGTTGACTACTTAGGCACTAACTATTCGATCTTGTGGAACAACGCCCTAGAGTGAAGCCTAGGTTGCCTGGAACGTAGAAATGATCATTACTTTCACGCTTGTTGCAATTATTCCTGTTATGCGATGAAAAGACTGTTGTATTTTTATTGTATTTTATGCTTCAGGCGTGGACTTCTGAGGCCGTAGCTATTCGATGTGGTGGAAGCACGCCATACAGTGAAGCCTAGGTTGCCCGGAACGTAGAAATGACCACTACTTTCACACTGTTTGCAATTATTCATTTAATACGATGGAAATGCTGTTGTATTCATATCGTATTTTATGCTTCGGGCGTTGACTTCTTAGGCCCTAACATTTCGATCTGGTGGAGCAACGCCCGACAGTGAAGCCACGGTTGCCCGGAACGTAGAAATGACCATTACTTTCACACTGTTTGCAATTATTCCTTTTATACGATGGAAAAGCTGTTGTATTTATATCGTATTTTATGCATCTGGCGTTGACTTCTTACGCCCTAACTATTCGATCTGGTGGAACAACGCCGCAGAGAGAAGCCTAGGTTGCCCAGAACGTAGAAATGACCATTACTTTCACACTGTTTGCAATTGTTCGTTTTATACGATGGAAAAACTGTTGTATTTTTACTGCATTTTATGCGTCTGGCGTTCACTTCTTAGGCCCTAACTATTGGATCTGGTGGAACAACGCCCTAGGGTCAAGCCTAGGTTGCCCGGAACGTAGAAATGACCATAGCTTTTACACTCGTAGCAATTATTCGTTTTATACAATGGAAAAACCGTTCTAATTATTTTGTATTTTATGCTTCGGGCGTTGACTTCTAAGCCCCTAACTATTCAATCTGTTGGAGCAAAGCCCTAGGGTGATGCCTAGGTTGCTCGGAAAGGAGAAATGACCATAAGTTTCATACTGGTTGCAATTATTCGTTTTATACGATGGAAAAACTGTTGTATTTATATTGTATTTTATGCTTCTGGCGTTGACTTCTCAGGCCCTAATTATTCGATCTGGTGGAACAACGCCGTTGAGTGAAGCCTAGGTTGCCCGAACGTAGAAATGTCTTTTACCTTCACACTGTTTGCAATTATTCCTTTTATACGATGGAAAAGCTGTTGTATTTATATCGTATTTTATGCATCTGGCGTTGACTTCTTAGGCCCTAACTATTCCATCTGGTGGAACAACGCCCTAGAGTAAAGCCCAGGTTGCGCGGAACGTAGAAATGACCATATCTTTCACACTGGTAGCAATTATTCGTTTTATACGATGGAAAAATTGTTCTATTTATTTTGTATTTTATGCTTCGGGCGTTGACTTCTAAGGCCCTAGCTATTCGATCTGGTCGAGCAACGCCGTAGAGTGAAGCCTAGGTTGCCCGGAACGTAGAAATGACCATAACGTCCACACTGGTTGCAATTATTCGTTTTATACGATGTAAAAGCTGTTGTATTTATATCGTATTTTATGCTTCTGACGTTGACTTCTTAGGCCCTAACTACTCGACCTGGAGGAGCAACGCCCTAGAGTGAAACCTAGGTTGCCCGGAACCTAGAAATAACCATTACATTCACACTGGTTGCAATTATTCCTGTTATACGATGGAAAAACTGTTGTATTTTTATTGTATTCTATGCTTCTGGCGTTTAATTCTAAGTCGCTAGCTATTTGATCTGGTGGAGCAACGACCTAGAGTGAAGCCTAGGTTGCCCGAACGTAGAAATTACCATTACTTTCACACTGTTTGCAATTATTCCCTTTACACGATGGAAAAGCTGATGTATGTATTTCGTATTTTATGCTTCTGGCGTTGACTTCTAAGGACCTAACTATTCGATCTGGTGGAGCAACGCCCTAGAGTGAAGCCTAGGTTGCTCGGAATGTAGAAATGACCATAACTTTCACACTGATTGCAATTATTCGTTTTATACGATGGAAAAACTGTTGCATCTTCATCGTATTTTATGCTTCTGGCGTTGACTTCTCAGGCCGTAACTATTCGATCTGGTGGAGCAACGCCCTGGAGTGAAACCTGGGTTGCCCGGAACGTAGAAATGACCACTACTATCACACTGGTTGCAAATTATTCCTGCTAAACGATGGAGAAACTGTTGTATTTTTATTGCATTTTATGCTTCTGGCGTTCACTTCTTAGGCCCTAACTATTCGATCTGGAGGAACAACGGCCTAGGGTGAAGCCTACGTTGCCCGGAACGTAGAAATGACCATAAGTTTCACACTGGTTGCAATTATTTGTTTTATACGATGGAAAAGCTGTTGTATTTATATCGTATTTTATGCTTCTGGCGTTGACTTCTTAGGCCCTAGCTATTCGATCTGGAGGAGCAACGCCCTAGAGTGAAACCTAGGTTGCCCGGAACCTAGAAATGACCATAGCTTTCACACTGGTTGCTATCATTCGATTTATACGATGGAAAAACTGTTATATTTACATTGTATTTTATACTTCTGGCGTTGACTTCTTAGGCCCTAACTGTTCGATCTAGTGGACCAACGCCCTAGAGTGAAGCCTAGGTTGCCCGGAACGTAGAAACGACCATTACTTTCACACTGTTTGCAATTATTCCTTTTATACGATGGAAAAGCTGTTGTATTTATATCGTATTTTATGCTTCTGGCGTTGACTTCTTAGGCCGTAACTATTCGATCTGGTGGAGCAACGCCCTGGAGTGAAACATGGGTTGCCCGGAACATAGAAATGACCACTACTATCACACTGGTTGCAAATTATTCCTGCTATACGATGGAGAAACTGTTGTATTTTTATTGCATTTTATGCTTCTGGCGTTCACTTCTTAGGCCCTAACTATTCGATCTGGAGGAACAACGGCCTAGGGTGAAGCCTACGTTGCCCGGAACGTAGAAATGACCTTAACTTTCACACTGGTTGCGATTATTTGTTTTATACGATGGAAAAGCTGTTGTATTTATATCGTATTATATGCTTCTGGCGTTGACTTCTTAGGCCCTAACTATTCCATCTGGTGGAACAACGCCCTAGAGTAAAGCCCAGGTTGCGCGGAACGTAGAAATGACCATATCTTTCACACTGGTAGCAATTATTCGTTTTATACGATGGAAAAATTGTTCTATTTATTTTGTATTTTATGCTTCGGGCGTTGACTTCTAAGGCCCTAGCTATTCGATCTGGTCGAGCAACGCCGTAGAGTGAAGCCTAGGTTGCCCGGAACGTAGAAATGACCATAACGTCCACACTGGTTGCAATTATTCGTTTTATACGATGTAAAAGCTGTTGTATTTATATCGTATTTTATGCTTCTGACGTTGACTTCTTAGGCCCTAACTACTCGACCTGGAGGAGCAACGCCCTAGAGTGAAACCTAGGTTGCCCGGAACCTAGAAATGACCATTACATTCACACTGGTTGCAATTATTCCTGTTATACGATGGAAAAACTGTTGTATTTTTATTGTATTCTATGCTTCTGGCGTTTAATTCTAAGTCGCTAGCTATTTGATATGGTGGAGCAACGACCTAGAGTGAAGCCTAGGTTGCCCGAACGTAGAAATTACCATTACTTTCACACTGTTTGCAATTATTCCCTTTACACGATGGAAAAGCTGTTGTATGTATTTCGTATTTTTTGCTTCTGGCGTTGACTTCTAAGGACCTAACTATTCGATCTGGTGGAGCAACGCCCTAGAGTGAAGCCTAGGTTGCTCGGAATGTAGAAATGACCATAACTTTCACACTGATTGCAATTATTCGTTTTATACGATGGAAAAACTGTTGCATCTTCATCGTATTTTATGCTTCTGGCGTTGACTTCTCAGGCCGTAACTATTCGATCTGGTGGAGCAACGCCCTGGAGTGAAACCTGGGTTGCCCGGAACGTAGAAATGACCACTACTATCACACTGGTTGCAAATTATTCCTGCTATACGATGGAGAAACTGTTGTATTTTTATTGCATTTTATGCTTCTGGCGTTCACTTCTTAGGCCCTAACTATTCGATCTGGAGGAACAACGGCCTAGGGTGAAGCCTACGTTGCCCGGAACGTAGAAATGACCATAACTTTCACACAGGTTGCGATTATTTGTTTTATACGATGGAAAAGCTGTTGTATTTATATCGTATTTTATGCTTCTGGCGTTGACTTCTTAGGCCCTAACTATTCCATCTGGTGGAACAACGCCCTAGAGTAAAGCCCAGGTTGCGCGGAACGTAGAAATGACCATATCTTTCACACTGGTAGCAATTATTCGTTTTATACAATGGAAAAACCGTTCTATTTACTTTGTATTTTATGCTTCGGGCGCTGACTTCTAAGGCCAAACTATTCAATCTGTTGGAGCAACGCCCTAGGGTGAAGCCTAAGTTGCTCGTAAAGTAGAAATGACCATAAGTTTCATTCTGGTTGCAATTGTTCGTTTTATACGATGGAAAAACTGTTGTATTTATATTGTATTTTATGCTTCTGGCGTTGACTACTTAGGCACTAACTATTCGATCTTGTGGAACAACGCCCTAGAGTGAAGCCTAGGTTGCCTGGAACGTAGAAATGATCATTACTTTCACGCTTGTTGCAATTATTCCTGTTATGCGATGAAAAGATTGTTGTATTTTTATTGTATTTTATGCTTCAGGCGTGGACTTCTGAGGCCGTAGCTATTCGATGTGGAGGAAGCAGGCCATACAGTGAAGCCTAGGTTGCCCGGAACGTAGAAATGACCACTACTTTCACACTGTTTGCAATTATTCATTTAGTACGATGGAAATGCTGTTGTATTTATATCGTATTTTATGCTTCGGGCGTTGACTTCTTAGGCCCTAACATTTCGATCTGGTGGAGCAACGCCCGACAGTGAAGCCTAGGTTGCCCGGAACGTAGAAATGACCATTACTTTCACACTGTTTGCAATTATTCCTTTTATACGGTGGAAAAGCTGTTGTATTTATATCGTATTTTATGCTTCTGGCGTTGACTTCTTAGGCCCTAACTATTCGATCTGGTGGAACAACGCCGTAGAGTGAAGCCTAGGTTGCCCGGAACGTAGAAATGACCATTACTTTCACACTGTTTGCAATTATTCGTTTTATACGATGGAAAAACTGTTGTATTTTTATTGCATTTTATGCGTCTGGCGTTCACTTCTTAGGCCCTAACTATTGGATCTGGTGGAACAACGCCCTAGGGTCAAGCCTAGGTTGCCCGGAACGTAGAAATGACCATAGCTTTTACACTCGTAGCAATTATTCGTTTTATACAATGGAAAAACCGTTCTAATTATTTTGTATTTTATGCTTCGGGCGTTGACTTCTAAGCCCCTAACTATTCAATCTGTTGGAGCAAAGCCCTAGGGTGATGCCTAGGTTGCTCGGAAAGGAGAAATGACCATAAGTTTCATACTGGTTGCAATTATTCGTTTTATACGATGGGAAAACTGTTGTATTTATATTGTATTTTATGCTTCTGGCGTTGACTTCTCAGGCCCTAATTATTCGATCTGGTGGAGCAACGCCCTAGAGTGAAGCCTAGGTTGCTCGGAATGTAGATATGACCATAACATTCACACTGATTGCAATTATTCGTTTTATACGATGGAAAAACTGTTGCATCTTCATCGTATTTTATGCTTCTGGCGTTGACTTCTTAGGCCGTAACTATTCGATCTGGTGGAGCAACGCCCTGGAGTGAAACCTGGGTTGCCCGGAACGTAGAAATGACCACTACTATCACACTGGTTGCAATTATTCCTGTTATACGATGGAAAAACTGTTGTATTTTTATTGTATTTTATGCTTCTGGCGTTTAATTCTAAGTCGCTAGCTATTTGATCTGGTGGAGCAACGACCTAGAGTGAAGCCTAGGTTGCCCGAACGTAGAAATTACCATTACTTTCACACTGTTTGCAATTATTCCTTTTACACGATGGAAAAGCTGTTGTATTTATATCGTATTTTATGCTTCTGGCGTTGACTTCTAAGGACCTAACTATTTGATCTGGTGGAGCAACGCCCTAGAGTGAAGCCTAGGTTGCTCGGAATGTAGAAATGACCATAACTTTCACACTGATTGCAATTAATCGTTTTATACGATGGAAAAACTGTTGCATCTTCATCGTATTTTATGCTTCTGGCGTTGACTTCTTAGGCCGTAACTATTCGATCTGGTGGAGCAACGCCCTGGAGTGAAACATGGGTTGCCCGTAACATAGAAATGACCACTACTATCACACTGGTTGCAAATTATTCCTGCTATACGATGGAAAAACTGTTGTATTTTTATTGTATTTTATGCTTCAGGCGTGGACTTCTGAGGCCGTAGCTATTCGATGTGTTGGAAAAACGCCATACAGTGAAGCCTAGGTTGCCCGGAACGTAGAAATGACCATTACTTTCACACTGTTTGCAATTATTCCTTTTATACGATGGAAAAGCTGTTGTATTTATATCGTATTTTATGCTTCTGGCGTTGTCTTCTTAGGCCCTAACTATTCGATCTGGTGGAACAACGCCGTAGAGTGAAGCCTAGGTTGCCCGGAACGTAGAAATGACCATAACTTTCACACTGATTGCAATTATTTGTTATATACGATGGAAAAGCTGTTGTATTTATATCGTATTTTATGCTTCTGGCGTTGACTTCTCAGGCCGTAACTATTCGATCTGGTGGAGCAACGCCCTGGAGTGAAACCTGGGTTGCCCGGAACGTAGAAATGACCACTACTATCACACTGGTTGCAAATTATTCCTGCTATACGATGGAGAAACTGTTGTACTTTTATTGCATTTTATGCTTCTGGCGTTCACTTCTTAGGCCCTAACTATTCGATCTGGAGGAACAACGGCCTAGGGTGAAGCCTACGTTGCCCGGAACGTAGAAATGACCATAACTTTCACACTGGTTGCGATTATTTGTTTTATACGATGGAAAAGCTGTTGTATTTATATCGTATTTTATGCTTCTGGCGTTGACTTCTAAGGCCCTAACTATTCCATCTGGTGGAACAACGCCCTAGAGTAAAGCCCAGGTTGCGCGGAACGTAGAAATGACCATATCTTTCACACTGGTAGCAATTATTCGTTTTATACGATGGAAAAATTGTTCTATTTATTTTGTATTTTATGCTTCGGGCGTTGACTTCTAAGGCCCTAGCTATTCGATCTGGTCGAGCAACGCCGTAGAGTGAAGCCTAGGTTGCCCGGAACGTAGAAATGACCATAACTTCCACACTGGTTGCAATTATTCGTTTTATACGATGTAAAAGCAGTTGTATTTATATGGTATTTTATGCTTCTGACGTTGACTTCTTAGGCCCTAACTACTCGACCTGGAGGACCAACGCCCTGGAGTGAAACATGGGTTGCCCGGAACGTAGAAATGACCACTACTATCACACTGGTTGCAAATTATTCCTGCTATACGATGGAAAAACTGTTGTATTTTTATTGTATTTTATGCTTCAGGCGTGGACTTCTGAGGCCGTAGCTATTCGATGTGGTGGAAGAACGCCATACACTGAAGCCTAGGTTGCCCGGAACGTAGAAATGACCATAAGTTTCATACTGGTTGCAATTATTCGTTTTATAGGATGGAAAAACTGTTGTATTTATATTGTATTTTATGCTTCTGGCGTTGACTTCTCCGGCCCTAATTATTCGATCTGGTGGAACAACGCCGTAGAGTGAAGCCTAGGTTGCCCGAACGTAGAAATGACCATTATTTTCACACTGTTTGCAATTATTCCTTTTATACGATGGAAAAGCTGTTGTATTTATATCGTATTTTATGCTTCTGGCGTTGACATCTAAGGACCTAACTATTCGATCTGGTGGAACAACGCCCTAGAGTAAAGCCCAGGTTGCGCGGAACGTAGAAATGACCATAACTTTCACACTGGTAGCAATTATTCTTTTTATACATTGGAAAAACTGTTCTATTTATATTGTATTTTATGCTTCTGGCGTTGACTACTTAGGCCCTAACTATTCGATCTTGTGGAACAACGCCCTAGAGTGAAGCCTAGGTTGCCCGGAACGTAGAAATGACCATTACTTTCACACTGTTTGCAATTATTCGTTTTATACAATGGAAAAACCGTTCTATTTATTTTGTATTTTATGCTTCGGGCGTTAACTTCTAATGCCCTATCTGTTTGATCTGGTGGAGCATCGCCGTAGAGTGAAGCCTAGGTTGCCCGGAACGTAGAAATGACCATAACATTCACACTGGTTGCTATTATTCGTTTTATACGATGGAAAAACTGTTATATTTATATTGTATTTAAGCTTCTGGCGTTGACTTCTGAGGCCGTTGCTATTCGATGTGGTGGAAGAACGCCATAGAGTGAAGCCTAGGTAGCCCGGATCGTAGAAATGTCCATATCTTTCACACTGTTTGCAATTATTCGTTTTATACAATGGAAAAACCGTTCTATTTATTTTGTATTTTATGCTTCGGGCGTTAACTTCTAATGCCCTATCTGTTTGATCTGGTGGAGCATCGCCGTAGAGTGAAGCCTAGGTTGCCCGGAACGTAGAAATGACCATAACATTCACACTGGTTGCTATTATTCGTTTTATACGATGGAAAAACTGTTATATTTATATTGTATTTAAGCTTCTGGCGTTGACTTCTGAGGCCGTTGCTATTCGATGTGGTGGAAGAACGCCATAGAGTGAAGCCTAGGTAGCCCGGATCGTAGAAATGTCCATATCTTTCACACTGTTTGCAATTTTTCGTTTTATACGATGGAAAATCTGTTTTATTTATTTTGTATTTTATGCTTCGGGCGTTGACTTCTAAGGCCCTAACTATTCGATCTGGTGGAGCAACGCCCTAGAGTGAAGCCTAGGTTGCCTGGAACGAAGAAATGATAATTACTTTCACGCTTGTTGCAATTATTCCTGTTATGCGATGAAAAGACTGTTGTATTTTTATTGTATTTTATGCTTCAGGCGTGGACTTCTGAGGCCGTAGCTATTCGATGTGGTGGAAGAACGCCATGCAGTGAAGCCTAGGTTGACCGGAACGTAGAAATGACCACTACTTTCACACTGTTTGCAATTATTCATTTAATCCGATGGAAATGCTGTTGTATTTATATCGTATTTTATGCTTCGGGCGTTGACTTCTTAGGCCCTAACATTTCGATCTGGTGGAGCAACGCCCGACAGTGAAGCCTAGGTTGCCCGGAACGTAGAAATGACCATTACTTTCACACTGTTTGCAATTATTCCTTTTATACGATGGAAAAGCTGTTGTATTTATATCGTATTTTATGCTTCTGGCGTTGACTTCTTAGGCCCTAACTATTGGATCTGGTGGAACAACGCCCTAGGGTCAAGCCTAGGTTGCCCGGAACGTAGAAATGACCATAGCTTTTACACTCGTAGCAATTATTCGTTTTATACAATGGAAAAACCGTTCTAATTATTTTGTATTTTATGCTTCGGGCGTTGACTTCTAAGCCCCTAACTATTCAATCTGTTGGAGCAAAGCCCTAGGGTGATGCCTAGGTTGCTCGGAAAGGAGAAATGACCATAAGTTTCATACTGGTTGCAATTATTCGTTTTATACGATGGAAAAAATGTTGTATTTATATTGTATTTTATGCTTCTGGCGTTGACTTCTCAGGCCCTAATTATTCGATCTGGTGGAACAACGCCGTAGAGTGAAGCCTAGGTTGCCCGAACGTAGAAATGTCCATTACCTTCACACTGTTTGCAATTATTCCTTTTATACGATGGAAAAGCTGTTGTATTTATATCGTATTTTATGCTTCTGGCGTTGACTTCTAAGGACCTAACTATTCGATCTGGTGGAGCAACGCCCTAGAGTGAAGCCTAGGTTGCTCGGAATGTAGAAATGACCATAACTTTCACACTGATTGCAATTATTCGTTTTATACGATGGAAAAACTGTTGCATCTTCATCGTATTTTATGCTTCTGGCGTTGACTTCTTAGGCCGTAACTATTCGATCTGGTGGAGCAACGCCCTGGCGTGAAACCTGGATTGCCCGGAACGTAGAAATGACCACTACTATCACACTGGTTGCAAATTATTCCTGCTATACGATGGAAAAACTGTTGTATTTTTATTGCATTTTATGCTTCTGGCGTTCACTTCTTAGGCCCTAACTATTCGATCTGGTGGAACAACGGCCTAGGGTGAAGCCTACGTTGCCCGGAACGTAGAAATGACCATAAGTTTCACACTGGTTGCAATTATTTGTTTTATACGATGGAAAAGCTGTTGTATTTATATCGTATTTTATGCTTCTGGCGTTGACTTCTTAGGCCCTAGCTATTCGATCTGGAGGAGCAACGCCCTAGAGTTAAACCTAGGTAGCCCGGAACCTAGAAATGACCATTACATTCACACTGGTTGCAATTATTCCTGTTATACGATGGAAAAACTGTTGTATTTTTATTGCATTCTATGCTTCGGACGTTTAATTCTAAGTCGCTAGCTATTTGATCTGGTGGAGCAACGACCTAGAGTGAAGCCTAGGTTGCCCGGAACGTAGAAATGACAATTACTTTCACACTGTTTGCTATTATTCATTTTGTACGATGGAAAAGCTGTTGTATTTATATTGTATTTTATCCTTCTGGCGTTGAATTCTAAGTCCCTAGCTATTACATCTCGTGGAACAACGCCCTAGGGTAAAGCCCAGGTTGCATGGAACGTAGAAATGACCATAACTTTCACACTGGTAGCAATTTTTCGTTTTATACTATGGAAAAACTGTTTTATTTATTTTGTATTTTATGCTTTGAGCGTTGACTTCTAAGGCCCTAACTATTCGAGCTGGTGGAGCAACGCCCTAGAGTGAAGCCTAGGTTGCCTGGAACGAAGAAATGATCATTACTTTCACGCTTGTTGCAATTATTCCTGTTATGCAATGAAAAGACTGTTGTATTTTTATTGTATTTTATGCTTCAGGCGTGGACTTCTGAGGCCGTAGCTATTCGATGTGGTGGAAGAACGCCATGCAGTGAAGCCTAGGTTGACCGGAACGTAGAAATGACCACTACTTTCACACTGTTTGCAATTATTCATTTCATACGATGGAAATGCTGTTGTATTTATATCGTATTTTATGCTTCGGGCGTTGACTTCTTAGGCCCTAACATTTCGATCTGGTCGAGCAACGCCCGACAGTAAAGCCTAGGTTGCCCGGAACGTAGATATGACCATAACCTTCACACAGGTTGCAATTATTCGTTTTATACGATGGAAAAACTGTTGTATTTATATTGTATTTTATGCTTCTGGCGTTGACTTCTCCGGCCCTAATTATTCGATCTGGTGGAAGAACGCCGTAGAGTGAAGCCTAGGTTGCCCGAACGTAGAAATGACCATTATTTTCACACTGTTTGCAATTATTCCTTTTATACGATGGAACAGCTGTTCTATTTATTTTGTATTTTATGCTTCGGGCGTTGACTTCTAAGCCCCTAGCTATTCGTTCTGGTGGTGCAACGCACTAGAGTAAAGCCTAGGTTGCTCGGAATGTAGAAATGACCATAAGTTGCATACTGGTTGCAATTATTCGTTTTATACGATGGAAAAACTGTTGTATTTATATTGTATTTTATGCTTCTGGGGTTGACTTCTAAGGCCCTAAATATTCGATCTGGTGGAGCAATGCCTCAGAATTAAGTCTAGGATGCCCGAAACGCCGAAATGATCATTACTTTCACGCTTGTTGCAATTATTCCTGTTATACGATGAAAAGACTGTTGTATTTTTATTGTATTTTATGCTTCAGGTGTGGACTTCTGAGGCCGTAGCTATTCGATGTGGTGGAAGAACGCCATACAGTGAAGTCTAGGTAGCCCGGAACGTAGAAATGACCACTACTTTCACACTGTTTGCAATTATTCATTTAATACGATGGAAATGCTGTTGTATTTATATCGTATTTTATGCTTCGGGCGTTGACTTCTTAGGCCCTAACATTTCGATCTGGTGGAGCAACGCCGTAGAGTGAAGCCTAGGTTGCCTGGAACGTAGAAATGACCGTTACTTTCACACTGTTTGCAATTATTCGTTTTATACGATGGAAAAACTGTTGTATTTTTATTGCATTTTATGCGTCTGGCGTTCACTTCTTAGGCCCTAACTATTGGATCTGGTGGAACAACAGCCTAGGGTCAAGCCTAGGTTGCCCGGAACGTAGAAATGACCATAGCTTTTACACTCGTAGCAATTATTCGTTTTATACAATGGAAAAACCGTTCTAATTATTTTGTATTTTATGCTTCGTACGTTGACTTCTAAGCCCCTAACTATTCGATCTGTTGGAGCAAAGCCCTAGGGTGATGCCTAGGTTGCTCGGAAAGGAGAAATGACCATACGTTTCATACTGGTTGCAATTATTCGTTTTATACGATGGAAAAACTGTTTTATTTATATTGTATTTTATGCTTCTGGCGTTGACTTCTCAGGCCCTACTTATTCGATCTGGTGGAACAACGCCGTAGAGTGAAGCCTAGGTTGCCCGAACGTAGAAATGTCCATTACCTTCACACTGTTTGCAATTATTCCTTTTATACGATGGAAAAGCTGTTGTATTTATATCGTATTTTATGCTTCTGGCGTTGACTTCTAAGGACCTAACTATTCGATCTGGTGGAGCAACGCCCTAGAGTGAAGCCTAGGTTGCTCGGAATGTAGAAATGACCATAACTTTCACACTGATTGCAATTATTCGTTTTATACGATGGAAAAACTGTTGCATCTTCATCGTATTTTATGCTTCTGGCGTTGACTTCTTAGGCCGTAACTATTCGATCTGGTGGAGCAACGCCCTGGAGTGAAACCTGGGTTGCCCGGAACGTAGAAATGACCACTACTATCACACTGGTTGCAAATTATTCCTGCTATACGATGGAAAAACTGTTGTATATTTATTGCATTTTATGCTTCTGGCGTTCACTTCTTAGGCCCTAACTATTCGATCTGGTGGAACAACGGCCTAGGGTGAAGCCTACGTTGCCCGGAACGTAGAAATGACCATAAGTTTCACACTGGTTGCAATTATTTGTTTTATACGATGGAAAAGCTGTTGTATTTATATCGTATTTTATGCTTCTGGCGTTGACTTCTTAGGCCCTAGCTATTCGATCTGGAGGAGCAACGCCCTAGAGTGAAACCTAGGTTGCCCGGAACCTAGAAATGACCATTACATTCACACTGGTAGCAATTATTCCTGTTATACGATGGAAAAACTGTTGTATTTTTATTGTATTCTATGCTTCTGGCGTTTAATTCTAAGTCGCTAGCTATTTGATCTGGTGGAGCAACGACCTAGAGTGAAGCCTAGGTTGCCCGGAACGTAGAAATGACAATTACTTTCACACTGTTTGCTATTATTCATTTTGTACGATGGAAAAGCTGTTGTATTTATATTGTATTTTATCCTTCTGGCGTTGACTTCTAAGCCGTAGCTATTAGATGTGGTGGAGCAACGCCCTAGAGTGACGCCTAGGTTGCCCGGAACGTAGAAATGACCATTACTTTTACAATGTTTGCAACTATTCATTTTATACGATGGAAAAACTGTTGTACTTATATTGTATTTTATTCTTATGGCGTTGAATTCTAAGTCCCTAGCTATTACATCTCGTGGAACAACGCCCTACGGTAAAGCCCAGGTTGCGCGGAACGTCGAAATGACCATAACTTTCACACTGGTAGCAATTATTCGTTTTATACATTGGAAAAACTGTTCTATTTATATTGTATTTTATGCTTCTGGCGTTGACTACTTAGGCCCTAACTATTCGATCTTGTGGAACAACGCCCTAGAGTGAAGCCTAGGTTGCCTGGAACGTAGAAATGACCATCACTTTCACACGGGTTGCAATTATTCCTGTTATAGGATGGAAAGACTGTTGTATTTTTATTGTATTTTATTCTCCTGGTGTTGACTTCTTAGGCCCTAAGTATTCGATTTGGTGGAACAACGCCGTAGAGTGAAGCCTAGGTTGCCCGGAACGTAGAAATGACCATTACTTTCACACTGTTTGCAATTATTCCTTTTATACGATGGAACAGCTGTTGTATTTATATCGTATTTTATGCTTCTGGCGTTGACTTCTAAGGTCCTAACTATTCGATCTGGTGGAGCAACGCCCTAGAGTGAAGCCTAGGTTGCTCGGAATGTAGAAATGACCATAAGTTGCATACTGGTTGCTATTATTCGTTTTATACGATGGAAAAACTGTTGCATCTTTATCGTATTTTATGCTTCTGGCGTTGACTTCTTAGGCCCTAACTATTCGATCTGGTGGAACAACGCCGTAGAGTGAAGCCTAGGTTGCCCGAACGTAGAAATGACCATTACTTTCACACTGTTTGCAATTATTCCTTTTATACGATGGAAAAGCTGTTGTATTTATATCGTATTTTATGCTTCTGGCGTTGACTTCTAAGGACCTAACTATTCGATCTGGTGGAGCAACGCCCTAGAGTGAAGCCTAGGTTGCCCGGAACGTAGAAATGACCACTACTATCACACTGGTTGCAAATTATTCCTGCTATACGATGGAAAACCTGTTGTATCTTTATTGCATTTTATGCTTCGGGCATTGACTTCTAAGGCCCTCACTATTCAATCTGTTGGAGCAACGCTCTATGGTGAAGCCTAGGTTGCCCGGAACGCAGACATGACCATAACTTTCACACTGGTTGCAATTATTCGTTTTATACGATGGAAAAGCTGTTGTATTTATATCGTATTTTATGCTTCTGGCGTTGACTTCTTAGGCCCAAACTATTCCATCTGGTGGAACGACGCCCTAGGGTGAAGTCTAGGTTGCCCGGAAAGTAGAAATGACCATAACTTTCACACTGGTAGCAATTATTCGTTTTATCCGATGGAAAAACTGTTCTATTTATTTTATATCTTATGCTTCGGGCGTTGACTTCTAAGGCCCTAACTATACGATCTGGTGGAGCAACGCCCTAGAGTGAAGCCTAGGTTGCCCGGTACGTAGAAATGACCATCACTATCAAACTGGTTGCAATTATTTGTTTTATACGATGGAAAAGCTGTTGTATTTATATCGTATTTTATGCTTCTGGCGTTGACTTCTTAGGCCCTAACTATTCCATCCGGTGGAACAACGCCCTAGGGTGAAGCCTAGGTTGCCCGGAAAGTAGAAATGACCATAACTTTCACACTGGCAGCAATTATTCGTTTTATACGATGGAAAAACTGTTGTATTTATTTTGTATTTTATGCTTCGGGCGTTGACTTCTAAGGACCTAACTATTCGGTCTGGTGGAGCAACGCCCTAGAGTGAAGCCTAGGTTGCTCGGAATGTAGAAATGACCATAACTTTCACATTGGTTGCAATTATTCGTTTTATACGATGGAAAAACTGTTGCATCTTTATCGTATTTTGTGCTTCTGGCGTTGACTTCTTAGGCCGTAACTATTCGATCTGGTGGAGCACCGCCCTGGAGTGAAGCCTAGGTTGCCCGGAACGTAGAAATGACCATCACTATCAAACTGGTTGCAATTATTTGTTTTATACGATGGAAAAGCTGTTGTATTTATATCGTATTTTATGCTTCTGGCGTTGACTTCTTAGGCCCTAACTATTCCATCCGGTGGAACAACGCCCTAGGGTGAAGCCTAGGTTGCCCGGAAAGTAGAAATGACCATAACTTTCACACTGGTAGCAATTATTCGTTTTATACGATGGAAAAACTGTTGTATTTATTTTGTATTTTATGCTTCGGGCGTTGACTTCTAAGGACCTAACTATTCGGTCTGGTGGAGCAACGCCCTAGAGTGAAGCCTAGGTTGCTCGGAAAGTTGAAATGACCATAAGTTTCATACTGGTTGCAATTATTCGTTTTATAAGATGGAAAAACTGTTGTATTTATATTGTATTTTATGCTTCTGGCGTTGACTTCTAAGCCCCTAATTATTCGATTTGGTGGAACAACGCCGTAGAGTGAAGCCTAGGTTGCCCGGAACGTAGAAATGACCATTACTTTCACACTGTTTGCAATTATTCCTTTTATACGATGGAAAAGCTGTTGTATTTATATCGTATTTTATGCTTCAGGCGTGGACTTCTGAGGCCGTAGCTATTCGATGTGGTGGAAGAACGCCATACAGTGAAGCCTAGGTTGCCCGGAACGTAGAAATGACCATTACTTTCACACTGTTTGCAATTATTCCTTTTATACGATGGAAAAGCTGTTGTATTTATATCGTATTTTATGCTTCTGGCGTTGTCTTCTTAGGCCCTAACTATTCCATCCGGTGGAACAACGCCCTAGGGTGAAGCCTAGGTTGCCCGGAAAGTAGAAATGACCATAACTTTCACACTGGTAGCAATTATTCGTTTTATACGATGGAAAAACTGTTGTATTTATTTTGTATTTTATGCTTCGGGCGTTGACTTCTAAGGACCTAACTATTCGGTCTGGTGGAGCAACGCCCTGGAGTGAAACATGGGTTGCCCGGAACATAGAAATGACCACTACTATCACACTGGTTGCAAATTATTCCTGCTATACGATGGAAAAACTGTTGTATTTTTATTGTATTTTATGCTTCAGGCGTGGACTTCTGAGGCCGTAGCTATTCGATGTGGTGGAAGAACGCCATACAGTGAAGCCTAGGTTGCCCGGAACGTAGAAATGACCATTACTTTCACACTGTTTGCAATTATTCCTTTTATACGATGGAAAAGCTGTTGTATTTATATCGTATTTTATGCTTCTGGCGTTGTCTTCTTAGGCCCTAACTATTCGATCTGGTGGAACAACGCCGTAGAGTGAAGCCTAGGTTGCCCGGAACGTAGAAATGACCATAACTTTCACACTGATTGCAATTATTTGTTATATACGATGGAAAAGCTGTTGTATATATATCGTATTTTATGCTTCTGGCGTTGACTTCTAAGGTCCTAGCTATTCGATCTGGTGGAGCAACGCCCTAGTGTGAAGCCTAGGTTGCTCGGAATGTAGAAATGACCATAACTTTCACACTGATTGCAATTATTCGTTTTATACGATGGAAAAACTGTTGCATCTTCATCGTATTTTATGCTTCTGGCGTTGACTTCTTAGGCCGTAACTATTCGATCTGGTGGAGCAACGCCCTGGAGTGAAACCTGGGTTGCCCGGAACGTAGAAATGACCATCACTATCAAACTGGTTGCAATTATTTGTTTTATACGATGGAAAAGCTGTTGTATTTATATCGTATTTTATGCTTCTGGCGTTGACTTCTCAGGCCGTAACTATTCGATCTGGTGGAGCAACGCCCTAGGGTGAAGCCTAGGTTGCCCGGAAAGTAGAAATGACCATAACTTTCACACTGGTAGCAATTATTCGTTTTATACGATGGAAAAACTGTTGTATTTATTTTGTATTTTATGCTTCGGGCGTTGACTTCTAAGGACCTAACTATTCGGTCTGGTGGAGCAACGCCCTGGAGTGAAACATGGGTTGCCCGGAACATAGAAATGACCACTACTATCACACTGGTTGCAAATTATTCCTGCTATACGATGGAAAAACTGTTGTATTTTTATTGTATTTTATGCTTCAGGCGTGGGCTTCTGAGGCCGTAGCTATTCGATGTGGTGGAAGAACGCCATACAGTGAAGCCTAGGTTGCCCGGAACGTAGAAATGACCATTACTTTCACACTGTTTGCAATTATTCCTTTTATACGATGGAAAAGCTGTTGTATTTATATCGTATTTTATGCTTCTGGCGTTGTCTTCTTAGGCCCTAACTATTCGATCTGGTGGAACAACGCCGTAGAGTGAAGCCTAGGTTGCCCGGAACGTAGAAATGACCATAACTTTCACACTGATTGCAATTATTTGTTATATACGAAGGAAAAGCTGTTGTATATATATCGTATTTTATGCTTCTGGCGTTGACTTCTAAGGACCTAGCTATTCGATCTGGTGGAGCAACGCCCTAGTGTGAAGCCTAGGTTGCCCGGAACGTAGAAATGACCATTACTTTCACACTGTTTGCAATTATTCCTTTTATACGATGGAAAAGCTGTTGTATTTATATCGTATTTTATGCTTCTGGCGTTGTCTTCTTAGGCCCTAACTATTCGATCTGGTGGAACAACGCCGTAGAGTGAAGCCTAGGTTGCCCGGAACGTAGAAATGACCATAACTTTCACACTGATTGCAATTATTTGTTATATACGATGGAAAAGCTGTTGTATATATATCGTATTTTATGCTTCTGGCGTTGACTTCTAAGGTCCTAGCTATTCGATCTGGTGGAGCAACGCCCTAGTGTGAAGCCTAGGTTGCTCGGAATGTAGAAATGACCATAACTTTCACACTGATTGCAATTATTCGTTTTATACGATGGAAAAACTGTTGCATCTTCATCGTATTTTATGCTTCTGGCGTTGACTTCTTAGGCCGTAACTATTCGATCTGGTGGAGCAACGCCCTGGAGTGAAACCTGGGTTGCCCGGAACGTAGAAATGACCATCACTATCAAACTGGTTGCAATTATTTGTTTTATACGATGGAAAAGCTGTTGTATTTATATCGTATTTTATGCTTCTGGCGTTGACTTCTCAGGCCGTAACTATTCGATCTGGTGGAGCAACGCCCTAGGGTGAAGCCTAGGTTGCCCGGAAAGTAGAAATGACCATAACTTTCACACTGGTAGCAATTATTCGTTTTATACGATGGAAAAACTGTTGTATTTATTTTGTATTTTATGCTTCGGGCGTTGACTTCTAAGGACCTAACTATTCGGTCTGGTGGAGCAACGCCCTGGAGTGAAACATGGGTTGCCCGGAACATAGAAATGACCACTACTATCACACTGGTTGCAAATTATTCCTGCTATACGATGGAAAAACTGTTGTATTTTTATTGTATTTTATGCTTCAGGCGTGGACTTCTGAGGCCGTAGCTATTCGATGTGGTGGAAGAACGCCATACAGTGAAGCCTAGGTTGCCCGGAACGTAGAAATGACCATTACTTTCACACTGTTTGCAATTATTCCTTTTGTACGATGGAAAAGCTGTTGTATTTATATCGTATTTTATGCTTCTGGCGTTGTCTTCTTAGGCCCTAACTATTCGATCTGGTGGAACAACGCCGTAGAGTGAAGCCTAGGTTGCCCGGAACGTAGAAATGACCATAACTTTCACACTGATTGCAATTATTTGTTATATACGATGGAAAAGCTGTTGTATATATATCGTATTTTATGCTTCTGGCGTTGACTTCTAAGGACCTAGCTATTCGATCTGGTGGAGCAACGCCCTAGTGTGAAGCCTAGGTTGCTCGGAATGTAGAAATGACCATAACTTTCACACTGATTGCAATTATTCGTTTTATACGATGGAAAAACTGTTGCATCTTCATCGTATTTTATGCTTCTGGCGTTCACTTCTTAGGCCCTAAATATTCGATCTGGTGGAACAACGGCCTAGGGTGAAGCCTAGGTTGCCCAGAACGTAGAAATGACCATCCCTTTCACACGGGTTGCAATTATTCCTGTTATAGGATGGAAAGACTGTTGTATTTTTATTGTATTTTATACTTCAGGCGTTGACTTCTGAGGCCGTAGCTATACGATGTGGTGGAAGAACGCCATACAGTGAAGCCTAGATTGCCCGGAACGTACAAATGGCTATAACTTTTACACTGGTAGCAATTATTCGTTTTATACGATGGAAAAGCTGTTATATTTATATTGTAATTTATGCTTCGGGCGTTGACTTCTAAGGCCCTAACTATTCAATCTGTTGGAGCAGCGCCCTAGGGTGAAGCCTAGGTTGCTCGGAATGTTGAAATGACCATAAGTTTCATACTGGTTGCAATTATTCGTTTTATAAGATGGAAAAACTGTTGTATTTATATTGTATTTTATGCTTCTGGCGTTGACTTCTAAGCCCCTAATTATTCGATTTGGTGGAACAACGCCGTAGAGTGAAGCCTAGGTTGCCCGGAACGTAGAAATGACCATTACTTTCACACTGTTTGCAATTATTCCTTTTATACGATGGAAAAGCTGTTGTATTTATATCGTATTTTATGCTTCTGGCGTTGACTTCTTAGGCCGTAACTATTCGATCTGGTGGAGCAACGCCCTGGAGTGAAACATGGGTTGCCCGGAACATAGAAATGACCACTACTATCACACTGGTTGCAAATTATTCCTGCTATACGATGGAAAAACTGTTGTATTTTTATTGTATTTTATGCTTCAGGCGTGGACTTCTGAGGCCGTAGCTATTCGATGTGGTGGAAGAACGCCATACAGTGAAGCCTAGGTTGCCCGGAACGTAGAAATGACCATTACTTTCACACTGTTTGCAATTATTCCTTCTATGCGATGGAAAAGCTGTTGTATTTATATCGTATTTTATGCTTCTGGCGTTGTCTTCTTAGGCCCTAACTATTCGATCTGGTGGAAGAACGCCGTAGAGTGAAGCCTAGGTTGCACGGAACGTAGAAATGACCATAACCTTCACACTGATTGCAATTATTTGTTATATACGATGGAAAAGCTGTTGTATATATATCGTATTTTATGCTACTGGCGTTGACTTCTAAGGACCTAGCTATTCGATCTGGTGGAGCAACGCCCTAGTGTGAAGCCTAGGTTGTTTGGAATGTAGAAATGACCATAACTTTCACACTGATTGCAATTATTCGTTTTATACGATGGAAAAACTGTTGCATCTTCATCGTATTTTATGCTTCTGGCGTTGACTTCTTAGGCCGTAACTATTCGATCTGGTGGAGCAACGCCCTGGAGTGAAACCTGGGTTGCCCGGAACGTAGAAATGACCATCACTATCAAACTGGTTGCAATTATTTGTTTTATACGATGGAAAAGCTGTTGTATTTATATCGTATTTTATGCTTCTGGCGTTGACTTCTCAGGCCGTAACTATTCGATCTGGTGGAGCAACGCCCTAGGGTGAAGCCTAGGTTGCCCGGAAAGTAGAAATGACCATAACTTTCACACTGGTAGCAATTATTCGTTTTATACGATGGAAAAACTGTTGTATTTATTTTGTATTTTATGCTTCGGGCGTTGACTTCTAAGGACCTAACTATTCGGTCTGGTGGAGCAACGCCCTGGAGTGAAACATGGGTTGCCCGGAACATAGAAATGACCACTACTATCACACTGGTTGCAAATTATTCCTGCTATACGATGGAAAAACTGTTGTATTTTTATTGTATTTTATGCTTCAGGCGTGGACTTCTGAGGCCGTAGCTATTCGATGTGGTGGAAGAACGCCATACAGTGAAGCCTAGGTTGCCCGGAACGTAGAAATGACCATTACTTTCACACTGTTTGCAATTATTCCTTTTGTACGATGGAAAAGCTGTTGTATTTATATCGTATTTTATGCTTCTGGCGTTGTCTTCTTAGGCCCTAACTATTCGATCTGGTGGAACAACGCCGTAGAGTGAAGCCTAGGTTGCCCGGAACGTAGAAATGACCATAACTTTCACACTGATTGCAATTATTTGTTATATACGATGGAAAAGCTGTTGTATATATATCGTATTTTATGCTTCTGGCGTTGACTTCTAAGGACCTAGCTATTCGATCTGGTGGAGCAACGCCCTAGTGTGAAGCCTAGGTTGCTCGGAATGTAGAAATGACCATAACTTTCACACTGATTGCAATTATTCGTTTTATACGATGGAAAAACTGTTGCATCTTCATCGTATTTTATGCTTCTGGCGTTCACTTCTTAGGCCCTAAATATTCGATCTGGTGGAACAACGGCCTAGGGTGAAGCCTAGGTTGCCCAGAACGTAGAAATGACCATCCCTTTCACACGGGTTGCAATTATTCCTGTTATAGGATGGAAAGACTGTTGTATTTTTATTGTATTTTATACTTCAGGCGTTGACTTCTGAGGCCGTAGCTATACGATGTGGTGGAAGAACGCCATACAGTGAAGCCTAGATTGCCCGGAACGTACAAATGGCTATAACTTTTACACTGGTAGCAATTATTCGTTTTATACGATGGAAAAGCTGTTATATTTATATTGTAATTTATGCTTCGGGCGTTGACTTCTAAGGCCCTAACTATTCAATCTGTTGGAGCAGCGCCCTAGGGTGAAGCCTAGGTTGCTCGGAATGTTGAAATGACCATAAGTTTCATACTGGTTGCAATTATTCGTTTTATAAGATGGAAAAACTGTTGTATTTATATTGTATTTTATGCTTCTGGCGTTGACTTCTAAGCCCCTAATTATTCGATTTGGTGGAACAACGCCGTAGAGTGAAGCCTAGGTTGCCCGGAACGTAGAAATGACCATTACTTTCACACTGTTTGCAATTATTCCTTTTATACGATGGAAAAGCTGTTGTATTTATATCGTATTTTATGCTTCTGGCGTTGACTTCTTAGGCCGTAACTATTCGATCTGGTGGAGCAACGCCCTGGAGTGAAACATGGGTTGCCCGGAACATAGAAATGACCACTACTATCACACTGGTTGCAAATTATTCCTGCTATACGATGGAAAAACTGTTGTATTTTTATTGTATTTTATGCTTCAGGCGTGGACTTCTGAGGCCGTAGCTATTCGATGTGGTGGAAGAACGCCATACAGTGAAGCCTAGGTTGCCCGGAACGTAGAAATGACCATTACTTTCACACTGTTTGCAATTATTCCTTGTATGCGATGGAAAAGCTGTTGTATTTATATCGTATTTTATGCTTCTGGCGTTGTCTTCTTAGGCCCTAACTATTCGATCTGGTGGAAGAACGCCGTAGAGTGAAGCCTAGGTTGCACGGAACGTAGAAATGACCATAACCTTCACACTGATTGCAATTATTTGTTATATACGATGGAAAAGCTGTTGTATATATATCGTATTTTATGCTTCTGGCGTTGACTTCTAAGGACCTAGCTATTCGATCTGGTGGAGCAACGCCCTAGTGTGAAGCCTAGGTTGCTCGGAATGTAGAAATGACCATAACTTTCACACTGATTGCAATTATTCGTTTTATACGATGGAAAAACTGTTGCATCTTCATCGTATTTTATGCTTCTGGCGTTGACTTCTTAGGCCGTAACTATTCGATCTGGTGGAGCAACGCCCTGGAGTGAAACCTGGGTTGCCCGGAACGTAGAAATGACCATCACTATCAAACTGGTTGCAATTATTTGTTTTATACGATGGAAAAGCTGTTGTATTTATATCGTATTTTATGCTTCTGGCGTTGACTTCTTAGGCCCTAACTATTCCATCCGGTGGAACAACGCCCTAGGGTGAAGCCTAGGTTGCCCGGAAAGTAGAAATGACCATAACTTTCACACTGGTAGCAATTATTCGTTTTATACGATGGAAAAACTGTTGTATTTATTTTGTATTTTATGCTTCGGGCGTTGACTTCTAAGGACCTAACTATTCGGTCTGGTGGAGCAACGCCCTGGAGTGAAACATGGGTTGCCCGGAACATAGAAATGACCACTACTATCACACTGGTTGCAAATTATTCCTGCTATACGATGGAAAAGCTGTTGTATTTTTATTGTATTTTATGCTTCAGGCGTGGACTTCTGAGGCCGTAGCTATTCGATGTGGTGGAAGAACGCCATACAGTGAAGCCTAGGTTGCCCGGAACGTAGAAATGACCATTACTTTCACACTGTTTGCAATTATTCCTTTTATACGATGGAAAAGCTGTTGTATTTATATCGTATTTTATGCTTCTGGCGTTGTCTTCTTAGGCCCTAACTATTCGATCTGGTGGAACAACGCCGTAGAGTGAAGCCTAGGTTGCCCGGAACGTAGAAATGACCATAACTTTCACACTGATTGCAATTATTTGTTATGTACGATGGAAAAGCTGTTGTATATATATCGTATTTTATGCTTCTGGCGTTGATTTCTAAGGACCTAGCTATTCGATCTGGTGGAGCAACGCCCTAGTGTGAAGCCTAGGTTGCTCGGAATGTAGAAATGACCATAACTTTCACACTGATTGCAATTATTCGTTTTATACGATGGAAAAACTGTTGCATCTTCATCGTATTTTATGCTTCTGGCGTTGACTTCTTAGGCCGTAACTATTCGATCTGGTGGAGCAACGCCCTGGAGTGAAACCTGGGTTGCCCGGAACGTAGAAATGACCATCACTATCAAACTGGTTGCAATTATTTGTTTTATACGATGGAAAAGCTGTTGTATTTATATCGTATTTTATGCTTCTGGCGTTGACTTCTTAGGCCCTACCTATTCCATCCGGTGGAACAACGCCCTAGGGTGAAGCCTAGGTTGCCCGGAAAGTAGAAATGACCATAACTTTCACACTGGTAGCAATTATTCGTTTTATACGATGGAAAAACTGTTGTATTTATTTTGTATTTTATGCTTCGGGCGTTGACTTCTAAGGACCTAACTATTCGGTCTGGTGGAGCAACGCCCTGGAGTGAAACATGGGTTGCCCGGAACATAGAAATGACCACTACCATCACACTGGTTGCAAATTATTCCTGCTATACGATGGAAAAACTGTTGTATTTTTATTGTATTTTATGCTTCAGGCGTGGACTTCTGAGGCCGTAGCTATTCGATGTGGTGGAAGAACGCCATACAGTGAAGCCTAGGTTGCCCGGAACGTAGAAATGACCATTACCTTCACACTGTTTGCAATTATTCCTTTTATACGATGGAAAAGCTGTTGTATTTATATCGTATTTTATGCTTCTGGCGTTGTCTTCTTAGGCCCTAACTATTCGATCTGGTGGAACAACGCCGTAGAGTGAAGCCTAGGTTGCCCGGAACGTAGAAATGACCATAACTTTCACACTGATTGCAATTATTTGTTATATACGATGGAAAAACTGTTGTATTTATTTTGTATTTTATGCTTCGGGCGTTGACTTCTAAGGACCTAACTATTCGGTCTGGTGGAGCAACGCCCTAGAGTGAAGCCTAGGTTGCTCGGAATGTAGAAATGACCATAACTTTCACACTGGTTGCAATTATTCGTTTTATACGATGGAAAAACTGTTGCATCTTTATCGTATTTTGTGCTTCTGGCGTTGACTTCTTAGGCCGTAACTATTCGATCTGGTGGAGCACCGCCCTGGAGTGAAGCCTAGGTTGCCCGGAACGTAGAAATGACCATAACTTTCACAATGATTGCAATTATTCGTTTTATACGATGGAAAAACTGTTGCATCTTCATCGTATTTTATGCTTCTGGCGTTGACTTCTTAGGCCGTAACTATTCGATCTGGTGGAGCAACGCCCTGGCGTGAAACCTGGATTGCCCGGAACGTAGAAATGACCACTACTATCACACTGGTTGCAAATTATTCCTGCTATACGATGGAAAAACTGTTGTATTTTTATTGCATTTTATGCTTCTGGCGTCACTTCTTAGGCCCTAACTATTCGATCTGGTGGAACAACGGCCTAGGGTGAAGCCTACGTTGCCCGGAACGTAGAAATGACCATAAGTTTCACACTGGTTGCAATTATTTGTTTTATACGATGGAAAAGCTGTTGTATTTATATCGTATTTTATGCTTCTGGCGTTGACTTCTTAGGCCCTAGCTATTCGATCTGGAGGAGCAACGCCCTAGAGTGAAACCTAGGTTGCCCGGAACCTAGAAATGACCATTACATTCACACTGGTTGCAATTATTCCTGTTATACGATGGAAAAACTGTTGTATTTTTATTGCATTCTATGCTTCTGGCGTTTAATTCTAAGTCGCTAGCTATTTGATCTGGTGGAGCAACGCCCTAGAGTGAAGCCTAGGTTGCCCGGAACGTAGAAATGACCATTACTTTCACACTGTTTGCAATTATTCATTTAATACGATGGAAATGCTGTTGTATTTATATCGTATTTTATGCTTCGGGCGTTGACTTCTTAGGCCCTAACATTTCGATCTGGTGGAGCAACGCCCGACAGTGAAGCCTAGGTTGCCCGGAACGTAGAAATGACCATTACTTTCACACTGTTTGCAATTATTCCTTTTATACGATGGAAAAGCTGTTGTATTTATATCGTATTTTATGCTTCTGGCGTTGACTTCTTAGGCCCTAACTATTCGATCTGGTGGAGCAACGCCCTAGAGTGAAGCCTAGGTTGCTCGGAATGTAGATATGACCATAACTTTCACACTGATTGCAATTATTCGTTTTATACGATGGAAAAACTGTTGCATCTTCATCGTATTTTATGCTTCTGGCGTTGACTTCTTAGGCCGTAACTATTCGATCTGGTGGAGCAACGCCCTGGCGTGAAACCTGGATTGCCCGGAACGTAGAAATGACCACTACTATCACACTGGTTGCAAATTATTCCTGCTATACGATGGAAAAACTGTTGTATTTTTATTGCATTTTATGCTTCTGGCGTTCACTTCTTAGGCCCTAACTATTCGATCTGGTGGAACAACGGCCTAGGGTGAAGCCTACGTTGCCCGGAACGTAGAAATGACCATAAGTTTCAGACTGGTTGCAATTATTTGTTTTATACGATGGAAAAGCTGTTGTATTTATATCGTATTTTATGCTTCTGGCGTTGACTTCTTAGGCCCTAGCTATTCGATCTGGAGGAGCAACGCCCTAGAGTGAAACCTAGGTTGCCCGGAACCTAGAAATGACCATTACATTCACACTGGTTGCAATTATTCCTGTTATACGATGGAAAAACTGTTGTATTTTTATTGCATTCTATGCTTCTGGCGTTTAATTCTAAGTCGCTAGCTATTTGATCTGGTGGAGCAACGCCCTAGAGTGAAGCCTAGGTTGCCCGGAACGTAGAAATGACCATTACTTTCACACTGTCTGCAATTATTCCTTTTATACGATGGAAAAGCTGTTGTATTTATATCGTATTTTATGCTTCTGGCGTTGACTTCTTAGGCCGTAACTATTCGATCTGGTGGAGCAACGCCCTGGAGTAAAACATGGGTTGCCCGGAACATAGAAATGACCACTACTATCACACTGGTTGCAAATTATTCCTGCTATACGATGGAAGAACTGTTGTATTTTTATTGTATTTTATGCTTCAGGCGTGGACTTCTGAGGCCGTAGCTATTCGATGTGGTGGAAGAACGCCATACAGTGAAGCCTAGGTTGCCCGGAACGTAGAAATGACCATTACTTTCACACTGTTTGCAATTATTCCTTTTATACGATGGAAAAGCTGTTGTATTTATATCGTATTTTATGCTTCTGGCGTTGTCTTCTTAGGCCCTAACTATTCGATCTGGTGGAACAACGCCGTAGAGTGAAGCCTAGGTTGCCCGGAACGTAGAAATGACCATAACTTTCACACTGATTGCAATTATTTGTTATATACGATGGAAAAGCTGTTGTATATATATCGTATTTTATGCTTCTGGCGTTGACTTCTAAGGACCTAGCTATTCGATCTGGTGGAGCAACGCCCTAGAGTGAAGCCTAGGTTGCTCGGAATGTAGAAATGACCATAACTTTCACACTGGTTGCAATTATTCGTTTTATACGATGGAAAAACTGTTGCATCTTTATCGTATTTTGTGCTTCTGGCGTTGACTTCTTAGGCCGTAACTATTCGATCTGGTGGAGCACCGCCCTGGAGTGAAGCCTAGGTTGCCCGGAACGTAGAAATGACCACTACTATCACACTGGTTGCAAATTATTCCTGCTATACGATGGAAAAACTGTTCTATTTATTTTGTATTTTATGCTTCGGTCGTTGACTTCTAAGGCCCTAACTGTTTGATCTGGCGGAGCATCGCCGTAGAGTGAAGCCTAGGTTGCCCGGAACGTAGAAATGACCATAACTTTCACACTGGTTGCTATTATTCGTTTTATACGATGGAAAAACTGTTATATTTATATTGTATTTAAGCTTCTGGCGTTGACTTCTGAGGCTGTTGCTATTCGATGTGGTGGAACAACGGCCTAGGGTGAAGTCTAGGTTGCCCGGAACGTAGAAATGACCATAACTTTCACACTGCTTGCAATTATTTGTTTTATACCATGGAAAAGCTGTAGTATTTTTATCGTATTTTATGTTTCTGGCGTTGACTTCTTAGGCCCTAACTATTCCATCTGGTGGAACAACGCCCTAGAGTAAAGACCAGGTTGCGCGGAACGTAGAAATGACCATAACTTTCACACTGGTAGCAATTATTCGTTTGATACAATGGAAAAACTGTTTTATTTATTTTGTATTTAATGCTTCGGGCGTTGACTTCTAAGGCCCTAACTATTCGATCAGGTGGAGCAACGCCCTAGAGTGAAGCCTAGGTTGCTCGAAATGTAGAAATGACCATAACTTTCACACTGGTTGCTATCATTCGTTTTATATGATGGAAAAACTGTTGTATTTATATTGTATTTTATGCTTCTAGCGTTCACTTCTTAGGCCCTAACTATTCGATCTGGTGGAACAACGGCCTAGGGTGAAGCCTAGGTTGCCCAGAACGTAGAAATGACCATCCCTTTCACACGGGTTGCAATTATTCCTGTTATAGGATGGAAAGACTGTTGTAATTTTATTGTATTTTATACTTCAGGCGTTGACTTCTGAGGCCGTAGCTATACGATGTGGTGGAAGAACGCCATACAGTGAAGCCTAGATTGCCCGGAACGTACAAATGGCTATAACTTTTACACTGGTAGCAATTATTCGTTTTATACGATGGAAAAGCTGTTATATTTATATTGTATTTTATGCTTCGGGCGTTGACTTCTAAGGCCCTAACTATTCAATCTGTTGGAGCAGCGCCCTAGGGTGAAGCCTAGGTTGCTCGGAAAGTTGAAATGACCATAAGTTTCATACTGGTTGCAATTATTCGTTTTATAAGATGGAAAAACTGTTGTATTTATATTGTATTTTATGCTTCTGGCGTTGACTTCTAAGCCCCTAATTATTCGATTTGGTGGAACAACGCCGTAGAGTGAAGCCTAGGTTGCCCGGAACGTAGAAATGACCATTACTTTCACACTGTTTGCAATTATTCCTTTTATACGATGGAAAAGCTGTTGTATTTATATCGTATTTTATGCTTCTGGCGTTGACTTCTTAGGCCGTAACTATTCGATCTGGTGGAGCAACGCCCTGGAGTGAAACATGGGTTGCCCGGAACATAGAAATGACCACTACTATCACACTGGTTGCAAATTATTCCTGCTATACGATGGAAAAACTGTTGTATTTTTATTGTATTTTATGCTTCAGGCGTGGACTTCTGAGGCCGTAGCTATTCGATGTGGTGGAAGAACGCCATACAGTGAAGCCTAGGTTGCCCGGAACGTAGAAATGACCATTACTTTCACACTGTTTGCAATTATTCCTTTTATACGATGGAAAAGCTGTTGTATTTATATCGTATTTTATGCTTCTGGCGTTGTCTTCTTAGGCCCTAACTATTCGATCTGGTGGAAGAACGCCGTAGAGTGAAGCCTAGGTTGCACGGAACGTAGAAATGACCATAACCTTCACACTGATTGCAATTATTTGTTATATACGATGGAAAAGCTGTTGTATATATATCGTATTTTATGCTTCTGGCGTTGACTTCTAAGGACCTAGCTATTCGATCTGGTGGAGCAACGCCCTAGTGTGAAGCCTAGGTTGCTCGGAATGTAGAAATGACCATAACTTTCACACTGATTGCAATTATTCGTTTTATACGATGGAAAAACTGTTGCATCTTCATCGTATTTTATGCTTCTGGCGTTGACTTCTTAGGCCGTAACTATTCGATCTGGTGGAGCAACGCCCTGGAGTGAAACCTGGGTTGCCCGGAACGTAGAAATGACCATCACTATCAAACTGGTTGCAATTATTTGTTTTATACGATGGAAAAGCTGTTGTATTTATATCGTATTTTATGCTTCTGGCGTTGACTTCTTAGGCCCTAACTATTCCATCCGGTGGAACAACGCCCTAGGGTGAAGCCTAGGTTGCCCGGAAAGTAGAAATGACCATAACTTTCACACTGGTAGCAATTATTCGTTTTATACGATGGAAAAACTGTTGTATTTATTTTGTATTTTATGCTTCGGGCGTTGACTTCTAAGGACCTAACTATTCGGTCTGGTGGAGCAACGCCCTGGAGTGAAACATGGGTTGCCCGGAACATAGAAATGACCACTACTATCACACTGGTTGCAAATTATTCCTGCTATACGATGGAAAAACTGTCGTATTTTTATTGTATTTTATGCTTCAGGCGTGGACTTCTGAGGCCGTAGCTATTCGATGTGGTGGAAGAACGCCATACAGTGAAGCCTAGGTTGCCCGGAACGTAGAAATGACCATTACTTTCACACTGTTTGCAATTATTCCTTTTATACGATGGAAAAGCTGTTGTATTTATATCGTATTTTATGCTTCTGGCGTTGTCTTCTTAGGCCCTAACTATTCGATCTGGTGGAACAACGCCGTAGAGTGAAGCCTAGGTTGCCCGGAACGTAGAAATGACCATAACTTTCACACTGATTGCAATTATTTGTTATATACGATGGAAAAGCTGTTGTATATATATCGTATTTTATGCTTCTGGCGTTGATTTCTAAGGACCTAGCTATTCGATCTGGTGGAGCAACGCCCTAGTGTGAAGCCTAGGTTGCTCGGAATGTAGAAATGACCATAACTTTCACACTGATTGCAATTATTCGTTTTATACGATGGAAAAACTGTTGCATCTTCATCGTATTTTATGCTTCTGGCGTTGACTTCTTAGGCCGTAACTATTCGATCTGGTGGAGCAACGCCCTGGAGTGAAACCTGGGTTGCCCGGAACGTAGAAATGACCATCACTATCAAACTGGTTGCAATTATTTGTTTTATACGATGGAAAAGCTGTTGTATTTATATCGTATTTTATGCTTCTGGCGTTGACTTCTTAGGCCCTAACTATTCCATCCGGTGGAACAACGCCCTAGGGTGAAGCCTAGGTTGCCCGGAAAGTAGAAATGACCATAACTTTCACACTGGTAGCAATTATTCGTTTTATACGATGGAAAAACTGTTGTATTTATTTTGTATTTTATGCTTCGGGCGTTGACTTCTAAGGACCTAACTATTCGGTCTGGTGGAGCAACGCCCTGGAGTGAAACATGGGTTGCCCGGAACATAGAAATGACCACTACTATCACACTGGTTGCAAATTATTCCTGCTATACGATGGAAAAACTGTTGTATTTTTATTGTATTTTATGCTTCAGGCGTGGACTTCTGAGGCCGTAGCTATTCGATGTGGTGGAAGAACGCCATACAGTGAAGCCTAGGTTGCCCGGAACGTAGAAATGACCATAACTTTCACAATGATTGCAATTATTCGTTTTATACGATGGAAAAACTGTTGCATCTTCATCGTATTTTATGCTTCTGGCGTTGACTTCTTAGGCCGTAACTATTCGATCTGGTGGAGCAACGCCCTGGCGTGAAACCTGGATTGCCCGGAACGTAGAAATGACCACTACTATCACACTGGTTGCAAATTATTCCTGCTATACGATGGAAAAACTGTTGTATTTTTATTGCATTTTATGCTTCTGGCGTCACTTCTTAGGCCCTAACTATTCCATCTGGTGCAACAACGGCCTAGGGTGAAGCCTACGTTGCCCGGAACGTAGAAATGACCATAAGTTTCACACTGGTTGCAATTATTTGTTTTATACGATGGAAAAGCTGTTGTATTTATATCGTATTTTATGCTTCTGGCGTTGACTTCTTAGGCCCTAGCTATTCGATCTGGAGGAGCAACGCCCTAGAGTGAAACCTAGGTTGCCCGGAACCTAGAAATGACCATTACATTCACACTGGTTGCAATTATTCCTGTTATACGATGGAAAAACTGTTGTATTTTTATTGCATTCTATGCTTCTGGCGTTTAATTCTAAGTCGCTAGCTATTTGATCTGGTGGAGCAACGCCCTAGAGTGAAGCCTAGGTTGCCCGGAACGTAGAAATGACCATTACTTTCACACTGTTTGCAATTATTCATTTAATACGATGGAAATGCTGTTGTATTTATATCGTATTTTATGCTTCGGGCGTTGACTTCTTAGGCCCTAACATTTCGATCTGGTGGAGCAACGCCCTGGAGTAAAACATGGGTTGCCCGGAACATAGAAATGACCACTACTATCACACTGGTTGCAAATTATTCCTGCTATACGATGGAAGAACTGTTGTATTTTTATTGTATTTTATGCTTCAGGCGTGGACTTCTGAGGCCGTAGCTATTCGATGTGGTGGAAGAACGCCATACAGTGAAGCCTAGGTTGCCCGGAACGTAGAAATGACCATTACTTTCACACTGTTTGCAATTATTCCTTTTATACGATGGAAAAGCTGTTGTATTTATATCGTATTTTATGCTTCTGGCGTTGTCTTCTTAGGCCCTAACTATTCGATCTGGTGGAACAACGCCGTAGAGTGAAGCCTAGGTTGCCCGGAACGTAGAAATGACCATAACTTTCACACTGATTGCAATTATTTGTTATATACGATGGAAAAGCTGTTGTATATATATCGTATTTTATGCTTCTGGCGTTGACTTCTAAGGACCTAGCTATTCGATCTGGTGGAGCAACGCCCTAGAGTGAAGCCTAGGTTGCTCGGAATGTAGAAATGACCATAACTTTCACACTGGTTGCAATTATTCGTTTTATACGATGGAAAAACTGTTGCATCTTTATCGTATTTTGTGCTTCTGGCGTTGACTTCTTAGGCCGTAACTATTCGATCTGGTGGAGCACCGCCCTGGAGTGAAGCCTAGGTTGCCCGGAACGTAGAAATGACCACTACTATCACACTGGTTGCAAATTATTCCTGCTATACGATGGAAAAACTGTTCTATTTATTTTGTATTTTATGCTTCGGTCGTTGACTTCTAAGGCCCTAACTGTTTGATCTGGCGGAGCATCGCCGTAGAGTGAAGCCTAGGTTGCCCGGAACGTAGAAATGACCATAACTTTCACACTGGTTGCTATTATTCGTTTTATACGATGGAAAAACTGTTATATTTATATTGTATTTAAGCTTCTGGCGTTGACTTCTGAGGCTGTTGCTATTCGATGTGGTGGAACAACGGCCTAGGGTGAAGTCTAGGTTGCCCGGAACGTAGAAATGACCATAACTTTCACACTGCTTGCAATTATTTGTTTTATACCATGGAAAAGCTGTAGTATTTTTATCGTATTTTATGTTTCTGGCGTTGACTTCTTAGGCCCTAACTATTCCATCTGGTGGAACAACGCCCTAGAGTAAAGACCAGGTTGCGCGGAACGTAGAAATGACCATAACTTTCACACTGGTAGCAATTATTCGTTTGATACAATGGAAAAACTGTTTTATTTATTTTGTATTTAATGCTTCGGGCGTTGACTTCTAAGGCCCTAACTATTCGATCAGGTGGAGCAACGCCCTAGAGTGAAGCCTAGGTTGCTCGAAATGTAGAAATGACCATAACTTTCACACTGGTTGCTATCATTCGTTTTATATGATGGAAAAACTGTTGTATTTATATTGTATTTTATGCTTCTGGCGTTCACTTCTTAGGCCCTAACTATTCGATCTGGTGGAACAACGGCCTAGGGTGAAGCCTAGGTTGCCCAGAACGTAGAAATGACCATCCCTTTCACACGGGTTGCAATTATTCCTGTTATAGGATGGAAAGACTGTTGTAATTTTATTGTATTTTATACTTCAGGCGTTGACTTCTGAGGCCGTAGCTATACGATGTGGTGGAAGAACGCCATACAGTGAAGCCTAGATTGCCCGGAACGTACAAATGGCTATAACTTTTACACTGGTAGCAATTATTCGTTTTATACGATGGAAAAGCTGTTATATTTATATTGTATTTTATGCTTCGGGCGTTGACTTCTAAGGCCCTAACTATTCAATCTGTTGGAGCAGCGCCCTAGGGTGAAGCCTAGGTTGCTCGGAAAGTTGAAATGACCATAAGTTTCATACTGGTTGCAATTATTCGTTTTATACGATGGAAAAACTGTTGTATTTATATTGTATTTTATGCTTCTGGCGTTGACTTCTAAGGCCCTAATTATTCGATTTGGTGGAACAACGCCGTAGAGTGAAGCCTAGGTTGCCCGGAACGTAGAAATGACCATTACTTTCACACTGTTTGCAATTATTCCTTTTATACGATGGAAAAGCTGTTGTATTTATATCGTATTTTATGCTTCTGGCGTTGACTTCTTAGGCCGTAACTATTCGATCTGGGGGAGCAACGCCCTGGAGTGAAACCTGGGTTGCCCGGAACGTAGAAATGACCACTACTATCACACTGGTTGCAAATTATTCCTGCTATACGATGGAGAAACTGTTGTATTTTTATTGCATTTTATGCTTCTGGCGTTCACTTCTTAGGCCCTAACTATTCGATCTGGAGGAACAACGGCCTAGGGTGAAGCCTACGCTGCCCGGAACGTAGAAATGACCATAACTTTCACACTGGTTGCGATTATTTGTTTTATACGATGGAAAAGCTGTTGTATTTATATCGTATTATATGCTTCTGGCGTTGACTTCTTAGGCCCTAACTATTCCATCTGGTGGAACAACGCCCTAGAGTAAAGCCCAGGTTGCGCGGAACGTAGAAATGACCATATCTTTCACACTGGTAGCAATTATTCGTTTTATACGATGGAAAAATTGTTCTATTTATTTTGTATTTTATGCTTCGGGCGTTGACTTCTAAGGCCCTAGCTATTCGATCTGGTCGAGCAACGCCGTAGAGTGAAGCCTAGGTTACCCGGAACGTAGAAATGACCATAACTTCCACACTGGTTGCAATTATTCGTTTTATACGATGTAAAAGCTGTTGTATTTATATCGTATTTTATGCTTCTGACGTTGACTTCTTAGGCCCTAACTACTCGACCTGGAGGAGCAACGCCCTAGAGTGAAACCTAGGTTGCCAGGAACCTAGAAATGACCATTACATTCACACTGGTTGCAATTATTCCTGTTATACGATGGAAAATCTGTTGTATTTTTATTGTATTCTATGCTTCTGGCGTTTAATTCTAAGTCGCTAGCTATTTGATCTGGTGGAGCAACGACCTAGAGTGAAGCCTAGGTTGCCCGAACGTAGAAATTACCATTACTTTCACACTGTTTGCAATTATTCCTTTTACACGATGGAAAAGCTGTTGTATTTATATCGTATTTTATGCTTCTGGCGTTGTCTTCTTAGGCCCTAACTATTCGATCTGGTGGAACAACGCCGTAGAGTGAAGCCTAGGTTGCCCGGAACGTAGAAATGACCATAACTTTCACACTGATTGCAATTATTTGTTATATACGATGGAAAAGCTGTTGTATTTATATCGTATTTTATGCTTCTGGCGTTGACTTCTAAGGACCTAACTATTCGATCTGGTGGAGCAACGCCCTAGAGTGAAGCCTAGGTTGCTCGGAATGTAGAAATGACCATAACTTTCACACTGATTGCAATTATTCGTTTTATACGATGGAAAAACTGTTGCATCTTCATCGTACTTTATGCTTCTGGCGTTGACTTCTCAGGCCGTAACTATTCGATCTGGTGGAGCAACGCCCTGGCGTGAAACGTGGGTTGCCCGGAACGTAGAAATGACCACTACTATCACACTGGTTGCAAATTATTCCTGCTATACGATGGAGAAACTGTTGTATTTTTATTGCATTTTATGCTTCTGGCGTTCACTTCTTAGGCCCTAACTATTCGATCTGGAGGAACAACGGCCTAGGGTGAAGCCTACGTTGCCCGGAACGTAGAAATGACCATAACTTTCACACTGGTTGCGATTATTTGTTTTATACGATGGAAAAGCTGTTGTATTTATATCGTATTTTATGCTTCTGGCGTTGACTTCTTAGGCCCTAACTATTCCATCTGGTGGAACAACGCCCTAGAGTAAAGCCCAGGTTGCGCAGAACGTAGAAATGACCATATCTTTCACACTGGTAGCAATTATTCGTTTTATACGATGGAAAAATTGTTCTATTTATTTTGTATTTTATGCTTCGGGCGTTGACTTCTAAGGCCCTAGCTATTCGATCTGGTCGAGCAACGCCGTAGAGTGAAGCCTAGGTTGCCCGGAACGTAGAAATGACCATAACTTCCACACTGGTTGCAATTATTCGTTTTATACGATGTAAAAGCTGTTGCATTTATATGGTATTTTATGCTTCTGACGTTGACTTCTTAGGCCCTAACTACTCGACCTGGAGGAGCAACGCCCTGGAGTGAAACATGGGTTGCCCGGAACGCAGAAATGACCACTACTATCACACTGGTTGCAATTTATTCCTGCTATACGATGGAAAAACTGTTGTATTTTTATTGTATTTTATGCTTCAGGCGTGGACTTCTGAGGCCGTAGCTATTCGATGTGGTGGAAGAACGCCATACACTGAAGCCTAGGTTGCCCGGAACTTAGAAATGACCATAAGTTTCATACTGGTTGCAATTATTCGGTTTATACGATGGAAAAACTGTTGTATTTATATTGTATTTTATGCTTCTGGCGTTCACTTCTTAGGCCCTAACTATTCGATCTGGTGGAACAACGACCTAGGGTGAAGCCTAGGTTGCCCGGAACGTAGAAATGACCATAGCTTTTACACTGGTAGCAATTATTCGTTTTATACAATGGAAAAACCGTTCTATTTACTTTGTATTTTATGCTTCGGGCGTTGACTTCTAAGGCCCTAACTATTCAATCTGTTGGAGCAACGCCCTAGGGTGAAGCCTAGGTTGCTCGTAAAGTAGAAATGACCATAAGTTTCATACTGGTTGCAATTATTCGTTTTATACGATGGAAATGCTGTTGTATTTATATCGTATTTTATGCTTCGGGCGTTGACTTCTTAGGCCCTAACATTTCGATCTGGTGGAGCAACGCCCGACAGTGAAGCCTAGGTTGCCCGGAACGTAGAAATGACCATTACTTTCACACTGTTTGCAATTATTCCTTTTATACGATGGAAAAGCTGTTGTATTTATATCGTATTTTATGCTTCTGGCGTTGACTTCTTAGGCCGTAACTATTCGATCTGGTGGAACAACGCCGTAGAGTGAAGCCTAGGTTGCCCGAACGTAGAAATTACCATTACTTTCACACTGTTCGCAATTATTCGTTTTATACGATGGAAAAACTGTTGTATTTTTATTGCATTTTATGCGTCTGGCGTTCACTTCTTAGGCCCTAACTATTGGATCTGGTGGAACAACGCCCTAGGGTCAAGCCTAGGTTGCCCGGAACGTAGAAATGACCATAGCTTTTACACTCGTAGCAATTATTCGTTTTATACAATGGAAAAACCGTTCTAATTATTTTGTATTTTATGCTTCGGGCGTTGACTTCTAAGCCCCTAACTATTCAATCTGTTGGAGCAAAGCCCTAGGGTGATGCCTAGGTTGCTCGGAAAGGAGAAATGACCATAAGTTTCACACTGGTTGCAATTATTCGTTTTATACGATGGAAAAACTGTTATATTTACATTGTATTTTATACTTCTGGCGTTGACTTCTTAGGCCCTAACTGTTCGATCTGGTGGAACAACGCCCTAGAGTGAAGCCTAGGTTGCCCGGAACGTAGAAATGACCATTACTTTCACACTGTTTGCAATTATTCCTTTTATACGATGGAAAAGCTGTTGTATTTATATCGTATTTTATGCTTCTGGCGTTGACTTCTTAGGCCGTAACTATTCGATCTGGTGGAGCAACGCCCTGGAGTGAAACATGGGTTGCCCGGAACATAGAAATGACCACTACTATCACACTGGTTGCAAATTATTCCTGCTATACGATGGAAAAACTGTTGTATTTTTATTGTATTTTATGCTTCAGGCGTGGACTTCTGAGGCCGTAGCTATTCGATGTGGTGGAAGAACGCCATACACTGAAGCCTAGGTTGCCCGGAACTTAGAAATGACCATAAGTTTCATACTGGTTGCAATTATTCGGTTTATACGATGGAAAAACTGTTGTATTTATATTGTATTTTATGCTTCTGGCGTTCACTTCTTAGGCCCTAACTATTCGATCTGGTGGAACAACGACCTAGGGTGAAGCCTAGGTTGCCCGGAACGTAGAAATGACCATAGCTTTTACACTGGTAGCAATTATTCGTTTTATACATTGGAAAAACCGTTCTAAATATTTTGTATTTTATGCTTCGGGCGTTGACTTCTAAGCCCCTAACTATTCAATCTGTTGGAGCAAAGCCCTAGGGTGATGCCTAGGTTGCTCGGAAAGGAGAAATGACCATAAGTTTCACACTGGTTGCAATTATTCGTTTTATACGATGGAAAAACTGTTATATTTACATTGTATTTTATACTTCTGGCGTTGACTTCTTAGGCCCTAACTGTTCGATCTGGTGGAACAACGCCCTAGAGTGAAGCCTAGGTTGCCCGGAACGTAGAAATGACCATTACTTTCACACTGTTTGCAATTATTCCTTTTATACGATGGAAAAGCTGTTGTATTTATATCGTATTTTATGCTTCTGGCGTTGACTTCTTAGGCCGTAACTATTCGATCTGGTGGAGCAACGCCCTGGAGTGAAACATGGGTTGCCCGGAACATAGAAATGACCACTACTATCACACTGGTTGCAAATTATTCCTGCTATACGATGGAAAAACTGTTGTATTTTTATTGTATTTTATGCTTCAGACGTGGACTTCTGAGGCCGTAGCTATTCGATGTGGTGGAAGAACGCCATACAGTGAAGCCTAGGTTGCCCGGAACGTAGAAATGACCATTACTTTCACACTGTTTGCAATTATTCCTTTTATACGATGGAAAAGCTGTTGTATTTATATCGTATTTTATGCTTCTGGCGTTGTCTTCTTAGGCCCTAACTATTCGATCTGGTGGAACAACGCCGTAGAGTGAAGCCTAGGTTGCCCGGAACGTAGAAATGACCATAACTTTCACACTGATTGCAACTATTTGTTATATACGATGGAAAAGCTGTTGTATTTATATCGTATTTTATGCTTCTGGCGTTGACTTCTAAGGACCTAACTATTCGATCTGGTGGAGCAACGCCCTAGAGTGAAGCCTAGGTTGCTCGGAATGTAGAAATGACCATAACTTTCACACTGATTGCAATTATTCGTTTTATACGATGGAAAAACTGTTGCATCTTCATCGTATTTTATGCTTCTGGCGTTGACTTCTCAGGCCGTAACTATTCGATCTGGTGGAGCAACGCCCTGGAGTGAAACCTGGGTTGCCCGGAACGTAGAAATGACCACTACTATCACACTGGTTGCAAATTATTCCTGCTATACGATGGAGAAACTGTTGTATTTTTATTGCATATTATGCTTCTGGCGTTCACTTCTTAGGCCCTAACTATTCGATCTGGAGGAACAACGGCCTAGGGTGAAGCCTACGTTGCCTGGAACGTAGAAATGACCATAACTTGCACACTGGTTGCGATTATTTGTTTTATACGATGGAAAAGCTGTTGTATTTATATCGTATTTTATGCTTCTGGCGTTGACTTCTTAGGCCCTAACTATTCCATCTGGTGGAACAACGCCCTAGAGTAAAGCCCAGGTTGCGCGCAACGTAGAAATGACCATATCTTTCACACTGGTAGCAATTATTCGTTTTATACGATGGAAAAATTGTTCTATTTATTTTGTATTTTATGCTTCGGGCGTTGACTTCTAAGGCCCTAGCTATTCGATCTGGTCGAGCAACGCCGTAGAGTGAAGCCTAGGTTGCCCGGAACGTAGAAATGACCATAACTTCCACACTGGTTGCAATTATTCGTTTTATACGATGTAAAACCTGTTTTATTTATATGGTATTTTATGCTTCTGACGTTGACTTCTTAGGCCCTAACTACTCGACCTGGAGGAGCAACGCCCTGGAGTGAAATATGGGTTGCCCGGAACGTAGAAATGACCACTACTATCACACTGGTTGCAAATTATTCCTGCTATACGATGGAAAAACTGTTGTATTTTTATTGTATTTTATGCTTCAGGCGTGGACTTCTGAGGCCGTAGCTATTCGATGTGGTGGAAGAACGCCATACACTGAAGCCTAGGTTGCCCGGAACGTAGAAATGACCATAAGTTTCATACTGGTTGCAATTATTCGGTTTATACGATGGAAAAACTGTTGTATTTATATTGTATTTTATGCTTCTGGCGTTCACTTCTTAGGCCCTAACTATTCGATCTGGTGGAACAACGCCCTAGGGTGAAGCCTAGGTTGCCCGGAACGTAGAAATGACCATAGCTTTTACACTGGTAGCAATTATTCGTTTTATACAATGGAAAAACCGTTCTATTTACTTTGTATTTTATGCTTCGGGCGTTGACTTCTAAGGCCCTAACTATTCAATCTGTTGGTGCAACGCCCTAGGGTGAAGCCTAGGTTGCTCGTAAAGTAGAAATGACCATAAGTTTCATACTGGTTGCAATTATTCGTTTTATACGATGGAAAAACTGTTGTATTTATATTGTATTTTATGCTTCTGGCGTTGACTACTTAGGCACTAACTATTCGATCTTGTGGAACAACGCCCTAGAGTGAAGCCTAGGTTGCCTGGAACGTAGAAATGATCATTACTTTCACGCTTGTTGCAATTATTCCTGTTATGCGATGAAAAGACTGTTGTATTTTTATTGTATTTTATGCTTCAGGCGTGGACTTCTGAGGCCGTAGCTATTCGATGTGGTGGAAGCACGCCATACAGTGAAGCCTAGGTTGCCCGGAACGTAGAAATGACCACTACTTTCACACTGTTTGCAATTATTCATTTAATACGATGGAAATGCTGTTGTATTTATATCGTATTTTATGCTTCGGGCGTTGACATCTTAGGCCCTAACATTTCGATCTGGTGGAGCAACGCCCGACAGTGAAGCCTAGGTTGCCCGGAACGTAGAAATGACCATTACTTTCACACTGTTTGCAATTATTCCTTTTATACGATGGAAAAGCTGTTGTATTTATATCGTATTTTATGCTTCTGGCGTTGACTTCTTAGGCCCTAACTATTCGATCTGGTGGAACAACGCCGTAGAGTGAAGCCTAGGTTGCCCGGAACGTAGAAATGACCATTACTTTCACACTGTTTGCAATTATTCGTTTTATACGATGGAAAAACTGTTGTATTTTTATTGCATTTTATGCGTCTGGCGTTCACTTCTTAGGCCCTAACTATTGGATCTGGTGGAACAACGCCCTAGGGTCAAGCCTAGGTTGCCCGGAACGTAGAAATGACCATAGCTTTTACACTCGTAGCAATTATTCGTTTTATACAATGGAAAAACCGTTCTAATTATTTTGTATTTTATGCTTCGGGCGTTGACTTCTAAGCCCCTAACTATTCAATCTGTTGGAGCAAAGCCCTAGGGTGATGCCTAGGTTGCTCGGAAAGGAGAAATGACCATAAGTTTCATACTGGTTGCAATTATTCGTTCTATACGATGGAAAAACTGTTGTATTTCTATTGTATTTTATGCTTCTGGCGTTGACTTCTCAGGCCCTAATTATTCGATCTGGTGGAACAACGCCGTAGAGTGAAGCCTAGGTTGCCCGAACGTAGAAATGTCCATTACCTTCACACTGTTTGCAATTATTCCTTTTATACGATGGAAAAGCTGTTGTATTTATATCGTATTTTATGCTTCTGGCGTTGACTTCTAAGGACCTAACTATTCGATCTGGTGGAGCAACGCCCTAGAGTGAAGCCTAGGTTGCTCGGAATGTAGATATGACCATAACTTTCACACTGATTGCAATTATTCGTTTTATACGATGGAAAAACTGTTGCATCTTCATCGTATTTTATGCTTCTGGCGTTGACTTCTTAGGCCGTAACTACTCGATCTGGTGGAGCAACGCCCTGGCGTGAAACCTGGATTGCCCCGAACGTAGAAATGACCACTACTATCACACTGGTTGCAAATTATTCCTGCTATACGATGGAAAAACTGTTGTATTTTTATTGCATTTTATGCTTCTGGCGTTGACTTCTTAGGCCCTAGCTATTCGATCTGGAGGAGCAACGCCCTAGAGTTAAACCTAGGTTGCCCGGAACCTAGAAATGACCATTACATTCACACTGGTTGCAATTATTCCTGTTATACGAAGGAAAAACTGTTGTATTTTTATTGCATTCTATGCTTCGGGCGTTTAATTCTAAGTCGCTAGCTATTTGATCTGGTGGAGCAACGACCTAGAGTGAAGCCTAGGTTGCCCGGAACGTAGAAATGACAATTACTTTCACACTGTTTGCTATTATTCATTTTGTACGATGGAAAAGCTGTTGTATTTATATTGTATTTTATCCTTCTGGCGTTGACTTCTAAGGCCGTAGCTATTAGATGTGGTGGAGCAACGCCCTAGAGCGACGCCTAGGTTGCCCGGAACGTAGAAATGACCATTACTTTTACAATGTCTGCAACTATTCATTTTATACGATGGAAAAACTGTTGTACTTATATTGTATTTTATTCTTATGGCGTTGAATTCTAAGTCCCTAGCTATTACATCTCGTGGAACAACGCCCTAGGGTAAAGCCCAGGTTGCGCGAAACGTAGAAATGACCATAACTTTCACACTGGTAGCAATTTTTCGTGTTATACGATGGAAAAACTGTTGTATTTCTATTGTATTTTATGCTTCTGGCGTTGACTTCTCAGGCCCTAATTATTCGATCTGGTGGAACAACGCCGTAGAGTGAAGCCTAGGTTGCCCGAACGTAGAAATGTCCATTACCTTCACACTGTTTGCAATTATTCCTTTTATACGATGGAAAAGCTGTTGTATTTATATCGTATTTTATGCTTCTGGCGTTGACTTCTAAGGACCTAACTATTCGATCTGGTGGAGCAACGCCCTAGCGTGAAGCCTAGGTTGCCCGGAACGTAGAAATGACCATCACTTTCAAACTGGTTGCAATTATTCCTGTTATATGATGGAAAAACTGTTGTATTTATATTGTATTTTATGCTTCGAGCGTTGACTGCTAAGGCCCTGACTATTCAATCTGTTGGATCAACGCCCTAGAGTGAAGCCTAGGTTGCTCGGAATGTAGAAATGACCATAACATTCACACTAGTTGAAATTATTCGTTTAATACGATGGTAAAGCTGTTGCATCTTTATTGTATTTTATGATTCTGTCGTTGACTTCTAAGGCCCTAACTATTGGATCTGGTGGAGCAACGCCCTAGAGAGAAGCCTAGGTTGCCCGGAACGTAGCAATGACCATCACTTTCAAACTGGTTGCAATTATTCCTGTTATAAGATGGAAACACTCTCGTATTTTTTTTGCATTTTATGGTTGGGGCATTGACTTTTAGGGTCCTAACTATTCAATCTGTTGGAGCAACGACCTAGGGTCAATCCTAGGTTGCCCGGAACGTAGAAATGACCATAACTTTCACACTGGTTGCTATTATTCGTTCTATACGATGGAAAAACTGTTATATTTATATTGTATCTTATGCTTCTGGCGTTGACTTCTTAGGGCCTAACAATTCGATCTGGTGGAAGAACGCCATAGAGTGAAGCCTAGGTCGCCCGGAACGTAGAAATGACCATAACTTTCATACTGGTTGCAATTATTCCTGTTATATGATGGAAAAACTGTTGCATTTATATTGTATTTTATGCTTCTGGCGTTGACTGCTAAGGCCCTGACTATTCAATCTGTTGGATCAACGCCCTAGAGTGAAGCCTAGGTTGCTCGGAATGTAGAAATGACCATAACATTCACACTGGTTGAAATTTTTCGTTTAATACGATGGTAAAGCTGTTGCATCTTTATTGTATTTTATGATTCTGGCGTTTACTTCTAAGGCCCTAACTATTGGATCTGGTGGAGCAACGCCCTAGAGTGAAGCCTAGGTAGCCCGGAACGTAGAAATGACTATCACTTACAAACTGGTTGCAATTATTCCTGTTATACGATGGAAAAACTGTTATATTTATATTGTATTTTATGCTTCTGGCGTTGACTTCTTAGGACCTAACTGTTCGATCTGGTCGAACAACGCCCTAGAGTGAAGCCTAGGTTGCCCGGAACGAAGGAACGACCATTACATTCACACTGGTTGCAATTATTCCTGTTATATGATGGAAAAACTGTTGTATTTATATTGTATTTTATGCTTCGAGCGTTGACTGCTAAGGCCCTGACTATTCAATCTGTTGGATCAACGCCCTAGAGTGAAGCCTAGGTTGCTCGGAATGTAGAAATGACCATAACATTCACACTGGTTGAAATTATTCGTTTAATACGATGGTAAAGCTGTTGCATCTTTATTGTATTTTATGATTCTGTCGTTGACTTCTAAGGCCCTAACTATTGGATCTGGTGGAGCAACGCCCTAGAGAGAAGCCTAGGTTGCCCGGAACGTAGCAATGACCATCACTTTCAAACTGGTTGCAATTAATCCTTTTATACGATGGAAAAACTGTTGTATTTTTATTGCATTTTATGCTTCCGGCGTTGACTTCTAAGGCCCTAACTATTCAATCTGTTGGAGCAACGCCCAAGGGTGAAGCCTAGGTTGCCCCGAAAGAAGAAATGGCGTTAACTTTCATACTGGTTGCAATTATTCCTTTTTATACGATGGAAAAACTGTTGTATTTATATTGTATTTTATGTTTCTGGCGTTGACTTCTAATGCACTAACTATTCGATCTGGCGGAGCAACGACCTAGAGTGAAGCTGAGGTTTCCCGGAACGTAGAAATGACCATCACTTTCAAACTGGATGCAATTATTCCTGTTATATGACGGAAAAGCTGTTGTATTTTTATTGCATTTTATGCTTCGGGCATTGACTTCTAAGGCCCTAACTATTCAATCAGTTGGAGCAACGCCCCAGGGTGTAGCGTAGGTTGCCCGGAACGTAGAAATGACCGTCACTTTCAAACTGGTTGCAATTATTCCGGTTATATGATGGAAAAACTGTTGTATTTTTATTGCATTTTATGCTTCGGGCATTGACTTCTAAGGCCCTAACTGTTTGATCTGCTGGAGCAACGCCCTAGAATGAAGCCTAGGTTGCCCGGTACGTAGAAATGACCATCACTTTCAAACTGGTTGCAATTATTCGTTTTGTACGATGGAAAAGCTGTTGTATTTATATCGTATTTTATACTTCTGGCGTTGACTTCTTAGGCCCTAACTATTCCATCAGGTGGAACAACGCCCTAGGGTGAAGCCTAGGTTGCCCGGAACGTAGAAATGACTATAACTTTTACACTGGCAGCAATTATTCGTTTTAAACAATGGAAAAACTGTTCTATTTAATTTGTATTTTATGCTTCGGGCGTTGACTTCTAAGGCCCTAACTGTTTGATCTGGTGGAGCAACGCCCTAGAGTGAAGACTAGGTTGCCCGGAACGTAGAAATGACCATAACTTTCATTCTGGTTGCAATTATTCCTGTTTTATGATGGAAGAACTGTTGTACTTTTATTGCCTTTTATGCTTCGGGCATTGACTTCTAAAGCCCTAACTATTGAATCTGTTGGAGCAGCGCCTTAGGGTGAAGACTAGGTTGCGCGGAAAGTAGAAATGACCATAACTTTCATCCTGGTTGCAATTATTCGTTTTGTATGATGGAAAAACTGTTGTATTTATATTATATTTTGTGCTGCTGGCGTTCACTTCTTAGGCCCTCACTATTCGATTTGGTGGGACAACGCCCGGGGGTGAAGCCTAGGTTGCCCGGAACGTAGAAATGACCATAACTTTCACACTGGTAGCAATTATTCGTTTTATACGATGGAAAAGCTGTTCTATTTATTTTGTATTTTATGTTTCGGGCGTTGACTTCTAAGGCCCTAGCTATTCGATCTGGAGGAGCAACGCTCTAGAGTGAAGCCCAGGTTGCCCGGAACGTAGAAATGACCATTACTTTCACAATGTTTGCAATTATTCATTTCATACGATGAAAAAACTGTTGTACTTATGGTGTATTTTATCCTTCTGGCGTTGAATTCTAAGTCTCTAGCTAATCGATCTGGTGGAGCAACGCCCTAGAGTGAAACCTAGGTTACCCGGAACGTAGACATGACCAGTACTTTCAGAATGTTAGCAAGTATTCATTTTATACGATGGAAAAAATGTTGTACATATTTTGTGTTTTATTCTTCTGGCGTTGACTTCTCAGGCCCTAACTATTCGATCTGGTGTAACAACGCCCTAGAGTGAAGCCTAGGTTGCCCGGAACGTAGAAATGACCATCACTTTCAAACTGGTTGGAATTATTCCTGTTATACGATCGAAAAACTGTTGTATTTTTATTGCATTTTATGCTTCGTGCGTTGACTTCTAAGGCCCTAACTATTCAATGTGGTGGAGCAACGCCCTAGGGTGAAGCCTAGGTTGCCCGGAAAGTAGAAATGACCATTACTTTCACAATGTTTGCAATTATTCATTTTATACGATGGAAACACTGTTGTACTTATTTTGATTTTATTCTTCTGGCGTTGACTTCTTAGGCCCTAACTATTCCACCTGCTGGAACAACGCCCTAGAGTGAAGCCTAGGTTGCCCGAAACATGGAAATGACCATTACTTTCACACTGTATGCAAATATACATTATATACGATGGAAAAGCTGTTGTATTTATATTGTATTTTATGCTTCTGGCGTTGGCTTCTAAGGTGCTAACTATTCGATCTGGTGGAGCAATGCCCTAGAGTGAAGCCTAGGTTGCCCGGAACGTAGAAATGACCATCACATTCAAACTGGTTGCAATTATTCCTGTTATATGATGGAAGAACTGCAGTACTTTTATTGCATTTTATGCTTCGGGCATTGAGTTCTAAGGCCCTAACTATTCAATCTGGTGGAAGAATGCCCTAGGGTGAAGCCTAGGCTGCCCGGAAAGTAGAAATGTCCATAACTTCCACACTGGTAGAAATTATTCGTTTAATACGATGGAAAAACTGTACTATTTATTTTGTATTTTATGCTTCGGGCGTTGACTTCTAAGGCCCTAACTATTCAATCTGTTGGAGCAACGCCCTAGGGTGATGCCTAGGTTGCTCGGAAAGTGGAAATGACCATAAGTTTCATACTGGTTTCAATAATTCGTTTTATACGATGGAAAAACTGTTTTATTTATTTTGTATTTTATGCTCCGGGCGTTGACTTCTAAGGCCCTAACTGTTCGATCTGGTGGAGCAACGCCCTAGAGTGAAGCCTAGGTTGCCCGGAACGTAGAAATGACCATCACTTTCACACTGGTTGCTATCATTCGTTTTATACGATGGAAAAACTGTTATATTTATATATTATTTTATGCTTCTGGCGTTGACTTCTTAGGACCTAACTGTTCGATCTGGTGGAACAACGCCCTAGGGTGAAGCCTATGTTGCCCGGAACGTAGAAATGACCATAACTTTTACACTGGTAGCAATTATTCGTTTTATACAATGGAAAAACTGTTCTATTTATTTTGTATTTTATGCTTCGGGCGTTGACATCTAAGGCCCGAACTGTTTGATATGGTGCAGCAACGCCCTAGGGTGAAGCCTAGGTTGCCCGGATGGTAGAAATGACCATTACTTTCACAGTGTTTGCAATTATTCCTTTTATACGATGGAAAAGCTGTTGTATTTATATCGTATTTTATGCTTTTGGCGTTGACATCTATGGACCTAACTATTCGATCTGGTGGAGTAGCGCCCTAGAGTGAAGCCTAGGTTGCTCGGAATGTAGAAATGACCATTACTTTCACACTGGTTGCAATCATTCGTTTTATACGATGGAAAAGCTGTTGTATTTATATTGTATTTTATGCCTGTGGCGTTGACTTCTAAGGCCGTAGCTATTAGATGTGGTGGAGCAACGCCCTAGAGTGACGCCTAGGGTGCTCGGAACGTAGAAATGGCCATTACTTTCACACTGGTTGCAATTATCCGTTTTATACGATGGAAAAGCTGTTGTATTTATATCGTATTTTATGCTTCTGGCGTTGACTTCTTCGGCCGTAACTATTCGATCTGGTGGAGCAACGCCATAGAGTGAAGCCTAGGTTACCCGGAACGTAGAATTGGCCATCACTTTCAAACTGGTTGCAATTATTCCTGTTATAAGTTGGAAACACTCTCGTATTTTTTTTGCATTTTATGGTTGGGGCATTCACTTCTAGGGTCCTAACTATTCAATCTGTTGGAGCAACGCCCTAGGGTGAATCCTAGGTTGCCCGGAACGTGGAAATGACCATAACTTTCACACTGGTTGCTATTATTCGTTCTATACGATGGAAAAACTGTTATATTTATATTGTATTTTATGCATCTGGCGTTCACTTCTTAGGCCCTAACAATTCGATCTGGTGGAACAACGACCTAGAGTGAGGCCTAGGTAGCCCGGAACGTAGAAATGACCATAACTTCCATACTGGTAGCAATTATTCGTTTTATACGATGGAAAAACCGTTTTATTTATATTGTACTTTATGCTTCTGGCGTTGACTTCTAAGGACCTAACTATTCGATCTGGTGGAGCAGCGCCCTAGAGTGAAGCCTAGGTTGCTCGGAATGTTGAAATGACAATAACTGTCACACTGGGTGCAATTATTCGTTTTATACGATGGAAAAGCTGTTGCATCTTTATTGTATTTTATGCTTCTGTCGTTGACGTCTAAGGCCGTAGCTATTAGATGTGGTGGAGCAACGCACTAGAGTGACGCCTAGGTCGCCCGGAACGTGGAATGACCATTACTTTCGCAATGTTTGCAATTATTCATTTTATACGATGGAAAAACTGTTGTACTTATATTGTATTTTATGCTTCTGGCGTTGACTTCTAAGGCCCTAACTATTCGACCTGCTGGAGCAACGCCCTAGAGTGAAGCCTAGGTTGCCCCGAACGTAGAAATGACCATCACTTTCAAACTGGTTGCAATTAATCCTTTTATACAATGGAAAAACTGTTCTATTTATTTTGTATTTTATTCTTCGGGAGTTGACTTCTAAAGCCCTAACTGTTTGATCTGGTGGAGCAACGCCTTAGAGTGAAGCCTAGGTTGCCCGGAACGTAGAAGTGACCATAACTTTCACACTGGTTTCTATTATTCGTTTTATACGATGGAAAAACTGTTATATTTATATTGTATTTTATGCATCTGGCGTTCACTTCTTAGGCCCTAACAATTCGATCTGGTGGAACAACGACCTAGAGTGAGGCCTAGGTAGCCCGGAACGTAGAAATGACCATAACTTCCATACTGGTAGCAATTATTCGTTTTATACGATGGAAAAACCGTTTTATTTATATTGTACTTTATGCTTCTGGCGTTGACTTCTAAGGCTCTGACTATTCGATCTGGTGGAGCAACGCCCTAGAGTGAAGCCTAAGTTGACCGGAACGTAGCAATTGCCATCACTTTCAGACTGGTTGCAAATACTCCTGTTATATGATGGAAAAGCTGTTGTATTTTTATTGCATTATATGCTTCGGGCATTAACTTCTAAGGCCCTATCTATTCAATCTGTAAGAGCAACGCCCTAGGGTGTAGCCTAGGTTGCCCGTAAAGTAGAAATGACCATAGCTTTCATACTGGTTGCATTATTCGTTTTGTATGATGGAAAAACTGTTGTATTTATATTGTATTTTATGCTTCTGGCGTTCACTTCTTAGGCCCTAACTATTCGATCTGGTGGAACAACGCCCTATGGTGAAGCCTAGGTTGACCGGAACGTAGAAATGACCATAACTTTCACACCGGTAGCAATTATTCGTTTTACACCATGGAAAAACTGTTGTATTTATTTTGTATTTTATGCATCGGGCGTTGACTTCTAAGGCCCTAACTATTCAATCTGTTGGAGCAACGCCCTAGGGTGAAGCCTAGGTTGCCTGGAAAGTAGAAATGACGTTAACTTTCACACTGGTTGCTATTATTCGTTCTATACGATGGAAAAACTGTTATATTTATATTGTATCTTATACTTCTGGCGTTGACTTCTTAGGGCCTAACAATTCGATCTGGTGGAACAACGCCCTAGAGTGAAGCCTAGGTTGCCTGGAACGTACAAATGACCATCACTTTCACACGGGTTGCAATTATTCCTGTTATAGGACGGAAAGACTGTTGTATTTTTATTGTATTTTATGCTTCAGGCGTTGACTTCTGAGGCCGTTGCTATTCGATGTAGTGGAAGAACGCCATAGAGTGAAGCCTAGGTTGCCCGGAACGTAGAAATGACCATAACTTTCATACTGGTTGCAATTATTCGTTTTATACGATGGAAAAACTGTTGTATATATATTGTATTTTATGCTTCTGGCGTTCACTTCTTAGCCCCTAACTATTCGATCTGTTGGAGCAACGCCCAAGGGTGAAGCCTAGGTTGCCCGGAAAGAAGAAATGAAGTTAACTTTCATACTGGATGCAATTATTCCTTTTTATACGATGAAAAAACTGTTGTATTTATATTGTATTTTATGCTTCTGGCGTTGACTTCGAATGCACTAACTATTCGATCTGGCGGAGTAACGACCTAGAGTGAAGCCGAGGTTTCCAGAACGTAGAAATGACCATCACTTTCAAACCGGTTTTAATTATTCCTGTTATATGATGGAAAAACTGTTGTATTTTTATTGCATTTTATGCTTCGGGCATTGACTTCTAAGGCCCTAACTGTTTGATCTGGTGGAGCAACGCCCTAGAATGAAGCCTAGGTTGCCCGTTACGTAGAAATGACCATCACTTTCAAACTGGTTGCAATTATTCGTTTTATACGATGGAAAAGCTGTTGTATTTATATTGTATTTTATGCTTCTGGCGTTGAGTTCTTAGGCCCTGACTATTCCATCAGGTGGAACAACGCCCTAGGGTGAAGCCTAGGTTGCCCGGAACGTAGAAATGACCATAACTTTTACACTGGTAGCAATTATTCGTTTTATACAATGGAAAAACTGTTCTATTTATTTTGTATTTTATGCTTCGGGCGTTGACGTCTAAGGCCCTAACTGTTTGATCTGGTGCAGCAACGCCCTAGAGTGAAGCCTAGGTTGCCCGGATGGTAGAAATGACCATTACTTTCACAGTGTTTGCAATTATTCCTTTTATACGATGGAAAAGCTGTTGTATTTATATCGTATTTTATGCTTCTGGCGTTGACATCTAAGGACCTAACTATTCGATCTGGTGGAGTAGCGCCCTAGAGTGAAGCCTAGGTTGCTCGGAATGTAGAAATGACCATTACTTTCACACTGGTTGCAATCATTCGTTTTATACGATGGAAAAGCTGTTGTATTTATATTGTATTTTATGCCTCTGGCGTTGACTTCTACGGCCGTAGCTATTAGATGTGGTGGAGCAACGCCCTAGAGTGACGCCTAGGGTGCTCGGAACGTAGAAATGGCCATTACTTTCACACTGGTTGCAATTATTCGTTTTATACGATGGAAAAGCTGTTGTATTTATATCGTATTTTATGCTTCTGGCGTTGACTTCTTAGGCCGTAACTATTCGATCTGGTGGAGCAACGCCCTGGCGTGAAACCTAGGTTACCCGGAACGTAGAATTGGCCATCACTTTCAAACTGGTTGCAATTATTCCTGTTATAAGATGGAAACACTCTCGTATTTTTTTTGCATTTTATGGTTGGGGCATTGACTTCTAGGGTCCTAACTATTCAATCTGTTGGAGCAACGCCCTAGGGTGAATCCTAGGTTGCCCGGAACGTAGAAATGACCATAACTTTCACACTGGTTGCTATTATTCGTTCTATACGATGGAAAAACTGTTATATTTATATTGTATCTTATGCTTCTGGCGTTGACTTCTTAGGGCCTAACAATTCGATCTGGTGGAAGAACGCCATAGAGTGAATCCTAGGTTGCCCGGAACGTAGAAATGACCATAACTTTCATACTGGTTGCAATTATTCGTTCTATACGATGGAAAAACTGTTATATTTATATTGTATCTTATGCTTCTGGCGTTGACTTCTTAGGGCCTAACAATTCGATCTGGTGGAGCAACGCCCTAGAGTGAAGCCTAGGTTGCCCGGAACGTAGAAATGACCATCACTTTCAAACTGGTTGCAATTATTCCTGTTATATGATGGAAAAACTGTTGTATTTATATTGTATTTTATGCTTCGAGCGTTGACTGCTAAGGCCCTGACTATTCAATCTGTTGGATCAACGCCCTAGAGTGAAGCCTAGGTTGCTCGGAATGTAGAAATGACCATAACATTCACACTGGTTGAAATTATTCGTTTAATACGATGGTAAAGCTGTTGCATCTTTATTGTATTTTATGATTCTGGCGTTGACTTCTAAGGCCCTAACTATTGGATCTGGTGGAGCAACGCCCTAGAGAGAAGCCTAGGTTGCCCGGAACGTAGCAATGACCATCACTTTCAAACTGGTTGCAATTAATCCTTTTATACGATGGAAAAACTGTTGTATTTTTATTGCATTTTATGCTTCCGGCGTTGACTTCTAAGGCCCTAACTATTCAATCTGTTGGAGCAACGCCCAAGGGTGAAGCCTAGGTTGCCCGGAAAGAAGAAATGGCGTTAACTTTCATACTGGTTGCAATTATTCCTTTTTATACGATGGAAAAACTGTTGTATTTATATTGTATTTTATGTTTCTGGCGTTGACTTCTAATGCACTAACTATTCGATCTGGCGGAGCAACGACCTAGAGTGAAGCCGAGGTTTCCCGGAACGTAGAAATGACCATCACTTTCAAACTGGATGCAATTATTCCTGTTATATGACGGAAAAGCTGTTGTATTTTTATTGCATTTTATGCTTCGGGCATTGACTTCTAAGGCCCTAACTATTCAATCAGTTGGAGCAACGCCCCAGGGTGTAGCCTAGGTTGCCCGGAACGTAGAAATGACCGTCACTTTCAAACTGGTTGCAATTATTCCGGTTATATGATGGAAAAACTGTTGTATTTTTATTGCATTTTATGCTTCGGGCATTGACTTCTAAGGCCCTAACTGTTTGATCTGGTGGAGCAACGCCCTAGAATGAAGCCTAGGTTGCCCGGTACGTAGAAATGACCATTACTTTCACACTGGTTGCTATTATTCGTTTTATACGATGGAAAAGCTGTTGTATTTATATCGTATTTTATGCTTCTGGCGTTGACTTCTTAGGCCGTAACTATTCGATCTGGTGGAGCAACGCCCTGGCGTGAAACCTAGGTTACCCGGAACGTAGAATTGGCCAACACTTTCAAACTGGTTGCAATTATTCCTGTTATAAGATGGAAACACTCTCGTATTTTTTTTGCATTTTATGGTTGGGGCATTGACTTTTAGGGTCCTAACTATTCAATCTGTTGGAGCAACGACCTAGGGTCAATCCTAGGTTGCCCGGAACGTAGAAATGACCATAACTTTCACACTGGTTGCTATTATTCGTTCTATACGATGGAAAAACTGTTATATTTATATTGTATCTTATGCTTCTGGCGTTGACTTCTTAGGGCCTAACAATTCGATCTGGTGGAAGAACGCCATAGAGTGAAGCCTAGGTCGCCCGGAACGTAGAAATGACCATAACTTTCATCCTGGTTGCAATTATTCGTTTTGTATGATGGAAAAACTGTTGTATTTATATTATATTTTGTGCTGCTGGCGTTCACTTCTTAGGCCCTAACTATTCGATTTGGTGGGACAACGCCCTAGGGTGAAGCCTAGGTTGCCCGGAACGTAGAAATGACCATAACTTTCACACTGGTAGCAATTATTCGTTTTATACGATGGAAAAACTGTTCTATTTATTTTGTATTTTATGCTTCGGGCGTTGACTTCTAAGGCCCTAGCTATTCGATCTGGAGGAGCAACGCTCTAGAGTGAAGCCCAGGTTGCCCGGAACGTAGAAATGACCATTACTTTCACAATGTTTGCAATTATTCATTTCATACGATGAAAAAACTGTTGTACTTATGGTGTATTTTATCCTTCTGGCGTTGAATTCTAAGTCTCTAGCTAATCGATCTGGTGGAGCAACGCCCTAGAGTGAAACCTAGGTTACCCGGAACGTAGACATGACCAGTACTTTCAGAATGTTAGCAAGTATTCATTTTATACGATGGAAAAACTGTTGTACATATATTGTGTTTTATTCTTCTGGCGTTGACTTCTCAGGCCCTAACTATACGATCTGGTGTAACAACGCCCTAGAGTGAAGCCTAGGTTGCCCGGAACGTAGAAATGACCATCACTTTCAAACTGGTTGGAATTATTCCTGTTATACGATCGAAAAACTGTTGTATTTTTATTGCATTTTATGCTTCGTGCGTTGACTTCTAAGGCCCTAACTATTCAATGTGGTGGAGCAACGCCCTAGGGTGAAGCCTAGGTTGCCCGGAAAGTAGAAATGACCATTACTTTCACAATGTTTGCAATTATTCATTTTATACGATGGAAACACTGATGTACTTATTTTGATTTTATTCTTCTGGCGTTGACTTCTTAGGCCCTCACTATTCGACCTGGTGGAACAACGCCCTAGAGTGAAGCCTAGGTTGCCCGAAACATGGAAATGACCATTACTTTCACACTGTATGCAAATATACATTATATACGATGGAAAAGCTGTTGTATTTATATTGTATTTTATGCTTCTGGCGTTGTCTTCTAAGGTGCTAACTATTCGATCTGGTGGAGCAACGCCCTAGCGTGAAGCCTAGGTTGCCCGGAACGTAGAAATGACCATCACTTTCAAACTGGTTGGAATTATTCCTTTTATGCGATGGAAAAACTGTTGTAGTTTTATTGCATTTTATGCTTCGGGCGTTGACTTCTAAGGCCCTAACTATTCGATCTGGTGGAGCAACGCCCTAGAGTGAAGTCTAGGTTGCCGGGAACGTAGAAATGACCATAACTTTCACATTGGTTGCTATTATTCGTTTTATACAATGGAAAAACTGTTATATGTATATTGTATTTTATGCTTCAGCGTTGATTTCTTAGGCCCTAACTATTCGATCTGGTGGTGCAACGCCCTAGAGTGAAGCCTAGGTTGCCCGGAACGTATAATTGGCCATCACTTTCAAACTGGTTGCAATTATTCCTGTTATATGATGGAAACACTGTTGTATTTTTTTTGCATTTTATGGTTCGGGCGTTGACTGCTTAAGCCCTAACTTTTCAATCTGTTGGAGCAACGCCCTAGTGTGAAGCCTAGGTTGCTAGGAAAGTAGAAATGACCATAAGTTTCATACTGGTTGCAATTATTCGTTTTATACGATGGAAAAACTGTTGTATTTATATTGTATTTTATGCTTCTGGCGTTGACTTCTAAGGCACCAGCTATTCGATCTGTTGGAGCAACGCCCTAGGGTGAATCCTAGGTTGCCCGGAACGTAGAAATGACCATAACTTTCACACTGGTTGCTATTATTCGTTCTATACGATGGAAAAACTGTTATATTTATATTGTATCTTATGCTTCTGGCGTTGACTTCTTAGGGCCTAACAATTCGATCTGGTGGAAGAACGCCATAGAGTGAATCCTAGGTTGCCCGGAACGTAGAAATGACCATAACTTTCATACTGGTTGCAATTATTCGTTCTATACGATGGAAAAACTGTTATATTTATATTGTATCTTATGCTTCTGGCGTTGACTTCTTAGGGCCTAACAATTCGATCTGGTGGAGCAACGCCCTAGAGTGAAGCCTAGGTTGCCCGGAACGTAGAAATGACCATCACTTTCAAACTGGTTGCAATTATTCCTGTTATATGATGGAAAAACTGTTGTATTTATATTGTATTTTATGCTTCGAGCGTTGACTGCTAAGGCCCTGACTATTCAATCTGTTGGATCAACGCCCTAGAGTGAAGCCTAGGTTGCTCGGAATGTAGAAATGACCATAACATTCACACTGGTTGAAATTATTCGTTTAATACGATGGTAAAGCTGTTGCATCTTTATTGTATTTTATGATTCTGGCGTTGACTTCTAAGGCCCTAACTATTGGATCTGGTGGAGCAACGCCCTAGAGAGAAGCCTAGGTTGCCCGGAACGTAGCAATGACCATCACTTTCAAACTGGTTGCAATTAATCCTTTTATACGATGGAAAAACTGTTGTATTTTTATTGCATTTTATGCTTCCGGCGTTGACTTCTAAGGCCCTAACTAATCAATCTGTTGGAGCAACGCCCAAGGGTGAAGCCTAGGTTGCCCGGAAAGAAGAAATGGCGTTAACTTTCATACTGGTTGCAATTATTCCTTTTTATACGATGGAAAAACTGTTGTATTTGTATTGTATTTTATGTTTCTGGCGTTGACTTCTAATGCACTAACTATTCGATCTGGCGGAGCAACGACCTAGAGTGAAGCCGAGGTTTCCCGGAACGTAGAAATGACCATCACTTTCAAACTGGATGCAATTATTCCTGTTATATGACGGAAAAGCTGTTGTATTTTTATTGCATTTTATGCTTCGGGCATTGACTTCTAAGGCCCTAACTATTCAATCAGTTGGAGCAACGCCCCAGGGTGTAGCCTAGGTTGCCCGGAACGTAGAAATGACCGTCACTTTCAAACTGGTTGCAATTATTCCGGTTATATGATGGAAAAACTGTTGTATTTTTATTGCATTTTATGCTTCGGGCATTGACTTCTAAGGCCCTAACTGTTTGATCTGGTGGAGCAACGCCCTAGAATGAAGCCTAGGTTGCCCGGTACGTAGAAATGACCATTACTTTCACACTGGTTGCTATTATTCGTTTTATACGATGGAAAAGCTGTTGTATTTATATCGTATTTTATGCTTCTGGCGTTGACTTCTTAGGCCGTAACTATTCGATCTGGTGGAGCAACGCCCTGGCGTGAAACCTAGGTTACCCGGAACGTAGAATTGGCCAACACTTTCAAACTGGTTGCAATTATTCCTGTTATAAGATGGAAACACTCTCGTATTTTTTTTGCATTTTATGGTTGGGGCATTGACTTTTAGGGTCCTAACTATTCAATCTGTTGGAGCAACGACCTAGGGTCAATCCTAGGTTGCCCGGAACGTAGAAATGACCATAACTTTCACACTGGTTGCTATTATTCGTTCTATACGATGGAAAAACTGTTATATTTATATTGTATCTTATGCTTCTGGCGTTGACTTCTTAGGGCCTAACAATTCGATCTGGTGGAAGAACGCCATAGAGTGAAGCCTAGGTCGCCCGGAACGTAGAAATGACCATAACTTTCATCCTGGTTGCAATTATTCGTTTTGTATGATGGAAAAACTGTTGTATTTATATTATATTTTGTGCTGCTGGCGTTCACTTCTTAGGCCCTAACTATTCGATTTGGTGGGACAACGCCCTAGGGTGAAGCCTAGGTTGCCCGGAACGTAGAAATGACCATAACTTTCACACTGGTAGCAATTATTCGTTTTATACGATGGAAAAACTGTTCTATTTATTTTGTATTTTATGCTTCGGGCGTTGACTTCTAAGGCCCTAGCTATTCGATCTGGAGGAGCAACGCTCTAGAGTGAAGCCCAGGTTGCCCGGAACGTAGAAATGACCATTACTTTCACAATGTTTGCAATTATTCATTTCATACGATGAAAAAACTGTTGTACTTATGGTGTATTTTATCCTTCTGGCGTTGAATTCTAAGTCTCTAGCTAATCGATCTGGTGGAGCAACGCCCTAGAGTGAAACCTAGGTTACCCGGAACGTAGACATGACCAGTACTTTCAGAATGTTAGCAAGTATTCATTTTATACGATGGAAAAACTGTTGTACATATATTGTGTTTTATTCTTCTGGCGTTGACTTCTCAGGCCCTAACTATACGATCTGGTGTAACAACGCCCTAGAGTGAAGCCTAGGTTGCCCGGAACGTAGAAATGACCATCACTTTCAAACTGGTTGGAATTATTCCTGTTATACGATCGAAAAACTGTTGTATTTTTATTGCATTTTATGCTTCGTGCGTTGACTTCTAAGGCCCTAACTATTCAATGTGGTGGAGCAACGCCCTAGGGTGAAGCCTAGGTTGCCCGGAAAGTAGAAATGACCATTACTTTCACAATGTTTGCAATTATTCATTTTATACGATGGAAACACTGATGTACTTATTTTGATTTTATTCTTCTGGCGTTGACTTCTTAGGCCCACACTATTCGACCTGGTGGAACAACGCCCTAGAGTGAAGCCTAGGTTGCCCGAAACATGGAAATGACCATTACTTTCACACTGTATGCAAATATACATTATATACGATGGAAAAGCTGTTGTATTTATATTGTATTTTATGCTTCTGGCGTTGTCTTCTAAGGTGCTAACTATTCGATCTGGTGGAGCAACGCCCTAGCGTGAAGCCTAGGTTGCCCGGAACGTAGAAATGACCATCACTTTCAAACTGGTTGGAATTATTCCTTTTATGCGATGGAAAAACTGTTGTAGTTTTATTGCATTTTATGCTTCGGGCGTTGACTTCTAAGGCCCTAACTATTCGATCTGGTGGAGCAACGCCCTAGAGTGAAGTCTAGGTTGCCGGGAACGTAGAAATGACCATAACTTTCACATTGGTTGCTATTATTCGTTTTATACAATGGAAAAACTGTTATATGTATATTGTATTTTATGCTTCAGCGTTGATTTCTTAGGCCCTAACTATTCGATCTGGTGGTGCAACGCCCTAGAGTGAAGCCTAGGTTGCCCGGAACGTATAATTGGCCATCACTTTCAAACTGGTTGCAATTATTCCTGTTATATGATGGAAACACTGTTGTATTTTTTTTGCATTTTATGGTTCGGGCGTTGACTGCTTAAGCCCTAACTTTTCAATCTGTTGGAGCAACGCCCTAGTGTGAAGCCTAGGTTGCTAGGAAAGTAGAAATGACCATAAGTTTCATACTGGTTGCAATTATTCGTTTTATACGATGGAAAAACTGTTGTATTTATATTGTATTTTATGCTTCTGGCGTTGACTTCTAAGGCACCAGCTATTCGATCTGTTGGAGCAACGCCCTAGGGTGAAGCCTAGGTTGCTCGGAAAGTAGAAATGACCATAACTTTTACACTGGTAGCAATTATTCGTTTTATACAATGGAAAAACTGTTCCATTTATTTTGTATTTTATGCTTCGGGCGTTGACTTCTAAGGACCTATCTGTTTGATCTGGTGGAGCAACGCCCTAGAGTGAAGCCTAGGTTGCCCGGAACGTAGAAATGACCATTACTTTCACACTGTTTGCAATTATTCCTTTTATACGATGGAAAACTGTTGTATTTATATCTTATTTTATGCTTCTGGCGTTGACTTCTAAGGACCTAACTATTCGATCTGGCGGAGCAACGCCCTAGAGTGAAGCCTAGGTTGCTCGGAATGTAGAAATGACCATAACTTTCACACTGGTTGCAATTATTCGTTTTATACGATGGAAAAACTGTTGCATCTTTATCGTATTTTATGCTTCTGACGTTGACTTCTTAGGCCGTAACGATTCGATCTGGAGTAGCAACGCCCTGGCGTGTAACCTGGGTTGCCCGGAACGTAGAAATGACCATAACTTTTGCACTGGTAGCAATTATTCGTTTTATACAATGGAAAAACTGTTGTATTTATATAGTATTTTATGCTTCTGGCGTTTATTTCTGACAGACCTAACTATTCGATCTGGTGGAGCAACTCCCTAGAGTGAAGTCTAGGTTGCTCGGAAAGTAGAAATGACCATAAGTTTCATACTGGTTGCAATTATTCGTTTTATGCGATGGAAAAACTGTTGTATTTATATTGTATTTTATGTTTCTGGCGTTGACTTCTAAGGCGCTAGCTATTCGATCTGGTGGAGCAACGCAATAGAGTGAAGCCTAGGTTGCCCGGAACGTAGAATTGGCCATCACTTCCAAACTGGTTGCAATTATTCCTGTTATATGATGGAAACACTGTTGTATTTTTTTTGCATTTTATGGTTCGGGCGTTGACTTCTAAGGCCCTAACTATTCAATCCGTTGGAGCAACGCCCTAGGGTGAAGCTTAGGTTGCTCGGAAAGTAGAAATGACCATATGTTTCATACTGGTTGCAATTATTCGTTTTATACGATGGAAAAACTGTTGTACTTATATTGTATTTTGTGCTTCTGGCGTTGACTTCTAAGGCACTATCTATTCGACCTGGTGGAGCAACGCCCTAGAGTGAAGCCTAGGTTGCTCGGAATGTAGAAATGACCATAACATTCACACTGGTTGAAATTATTCGTTTAATACGATGGTAAAGCTGTTGCATCTTTATTGTATTTTATGATTCTGTCGTTGACTTCTAAGGCCCTAACTATTGGATCTGGTGGAGCAACGCCCTAGAGAGAAGCCTAGGTTGCCCGGAACGTAGCAATGACCATCACTTTCAAACTGGTTGCAATTAATCCTTTTATACGATGGAAAAACTGTTGTATTTTTATTGCATTTTATGCTTCCGGCGTTGACTTCTAAGTCCCTAACTATTCAATCAGTTGGAGCAACGCCCCAGGGTGTAGCATAGGTTGCCCGGAACGTTGAAATGACCGTCACTTTCAAACTGGTTGCAATTATTCCGGTTATATGATGGAAAAACTGTTGTATTTTTATTGCATTTTATGCTTCGGGCATTGACTTCTAAGGCCATAACTGTTTGATCTGGTGGAGCAACGCCCTAGAATGAAGCCTAGGTTGCCCGGTACGTAGAAATGACCATCACTTTCAAACTGGTTGCAATTATTCGTTTTGTACGATGGAAAAGCTGTTGTATTTATATCGTATTTTATGCTTCTGGCGTTGACTTCTTAGGCCCTAACTATTCCATCAGGTGAAACAACGCCCTAGGGTGAAGCCTAGGTTGCCCGGAACGTAGAAATGACTATAACTTTTACACTGGCAGCAATTATTCGTTTTAAACAATGGAAAAACTGTTCTATTTAATTTGTATTTTATGCTTCGGGCGTTGACTTCTAAGGCCCTAACTGTTTGATCTGGTGGAGCAACGCCCTAGAGTGAAGACTAGGTTGCCCGGAACGTCGAAATGTCCATAACTTTCACACTGGTTGCTAACATTCGTTTTATACGATGGAAAAGCTGTTGTATTAATATTGTATTTTATGCTTCTGGCGTTGACATCTAAGGACCTAACTATTCGATCTGGTGGAGTAGCGCCCTAGAGTGAAGCCTAGGTTGCTCGGAATGTAGAAATGACCATTACTTTCACACTGGTTGCAATCATTCGTTTTATACGATGGAAACGCTGTTGTATTTATATTGTATTTTATGCCTCTGGCGTTGACTTCTAAGGCCGTAGCTATTAGATGTGGTGGAGCAACGCCCTAGAGTGAAGACTAGGTTGCCCGGAACGTCGAAATGACCATATGTTTCATACTGGTTGCAATTATTCGTTTTATACGATGGAAAAACTGTTGTATTTATATTGTATTTTGTACTTCTGGCGTTGACTTCTAAGGCACTATCTATTCGACCTGGTGGAGCAACGCCCTAGAGTGAAGCCTAGGTTGCCCGGAACGTAGAAATGACCATAACTTTCACACTGGTTGCTATCATTCGTTTTATATGATGGAAAAACTGTTGTATTTATATTGTATTTTATGCTTCTGGCGTTCACTTCCTAGGCCCTAACTATTCGATCTGGTGGAACAACGGCCAATGGTGAAGCCTAGGTTGCCCGGAACGTAGAAATGACCATAACTTTAACACTGGTAGCAGTTATTCGTTTTATACAATGGAAAAACTGTTCTATTTATTTTGTATTTAATGCTTCGGGCGTTGACTTCTGAGGCCCTAACTGTTTGATCTGGTTGAGCAACGCCCTAGAGTGAAGCCTAGGTTGCCCGGAACGTAGAAATAACCATCACTTTCACACTGGTTGCAATTATTCCTGTTATACGATGGAAAAACTGTTGTATTTATATTGTATTTTATGCTTCGGGCGCTGACTCCTTAGGCCTTAACTATGCGATCTGATGGAGCAACGTCCTGCAGTGAAGCCTAGGTTGACTGGAGCGTAGAAATGACCATTACAATCACTGAGATTGCAATTATTCATTTTATACGATGGAAATGCTGTTGTATTTATATTGTATTTTATGCTTCTGGCGTTGACTTCTAAGGTCGTTGCTATTCGATCTGGTGGACCAACGCCGTAGAGTGAAGCCTAGGTTGCACGGAACGTAGAAATGACCGTAACTTTGACACTGGTTGCAATAATTCGTTTTATACAATGGAAAAACTGTTCTATTTATTTTGTATTTTATGCCTCGGGCGTTGACTTCTGAGGCGCTAAATATTCGATCTGGTGGAGCAACGCCAAAGAGTCAAGCCTAGGTTGCCCAGAACGTAGAAATGATCATAACTTTCACACTGGTGGCAATCATTCGTTTTATACAATGGAAAGACTGTTGTATTTTTAATATATTTTATGCTGCTGGCGTTGACTTCTTAGGCCCTAACTATTCGATCTGGTGGTGCAACGCCCTAGAGTGAAGCCTAGGTTGCACGGAACGTAGAAATGACCATAACTTTCACACTGGTAGCAATTATTCGCTTTATACAATGGAAAAACTGTTGTATTTATATTGAATTATATGCTTCTGGCTTATACTTCTTAGGCCATAACTATTCGATCTGGGGGAGCAATGCCCCAGAGTGAAGCCTAGGTTGCCCGGAACGTAGAAATGACCATTACCTTCACATTTGATGCAATTATTCCTTTTATACGATGTAGAAACTGTTGCATTTTTATTGTGCTTTACGCTTCTGGCGTTGACTTCTAAGGCCCTACCCTTTCGATCTGGAGGAGCAAAGGTCTACAGTGAAGCCTAGGTTGCCCGGAACGTAGATATGGCAATAAGCTTCACACAGGTTGCTCTTATTCGTTTTACACGATGGAAAGACTGTTGCATTTATTTTGTATTTCATGCTTCTGGCGCTGACTGCTTAGGCCATAACTATTCGATCTGGAGGAGCAACGCCCCAGAGTGAAGCCTAGGTTGCCCGGAACGTAGAAATGACCATTACCTTCACAGTTGATGCAATTATTCATTTTATACGATGGAAAAGTTGTTGTATTTATATTGTATTTTATGCTTCTGGCGTTGACTCCTAACTACGTATCTATTCGATCTGGTTGAGCAACGCCCTAGAGTGAAGCCTAGGTTGCCCGGAACGTAGAAATAACCATCACTTTCACACTGGTTGCAATTATTCCTGTTATACGATGGAAAAACTGCTGTATTTATATTGTATTTTATGCTTCGGGCGATGACTCCTTAGGCCCTAACTATGCGATCTGATGGAGCAACGCCCTAGAGTGAAGCCTAGGTTGCACGGAACGTAGAAATGACCATAACTTTCACACTGGTAGCAATTATTCGTTTTATACAATGGAAAAACTGTTGTATTTATATTGAATTATATGCTTCTGGCTTATACTTCTTAGGCCATAACTATTCGATCTGGAGGAGCAATGCCCCAGAGTGAAGCCTAGGTTGCCCGGAACGTGGAAATGACCATTACCTTCACATTTGATGCAATCATTCCTGTTATACGATGGAAAAACTGTGGTACTTTTATTGTATTTAATGCTTCAGGCGTTGACTTCTAAGGCCGTAGCTATTCGATGTGGCGGAGCTACGCCCTAGAGTGAATCCTAGGTAGCCGGGAACGTAGAAATGACCATTACTTTCACGCTGTTTGCAATTATTCATTTTATACAATGGAAAAACTCTTGTATTTATATTGTATTTTATTCTTATGGCGTTGAGTGCTAAGGTCCTAGCTATTCGATGTGGTGGAGCAACGCCCTAGAGTGAAGCCTAGGTTACCCGGAGCGCAGAAATGACCATTACCTTCATACTCTTTGCAATTATTCCTGTTATACGATGTAGAAACTGTTGCATTTTTATTGTACTTTACGCTTCTGGCGTTGACTTCTAAGGCCCTACCCATTCGATCTGGAGGAGCAAAGCTCTACAGTGAAGCCTAGGTTGCCCGGAACGTAGATATGGCAATAAGCTTCACACAGGTTGCTGTTATTCGTTTTACACGATGGAAAGACTGTTGCATTTATTTTGTATTTCTGGCTTCTGGCGCTGACTGCTTAGGCCATAACTATTCGATCTGGAGGATCAACGCCCCAGAGTGAAGCCTAGGTTGCCCGGAACGTAGAAATGACCATTACCTTCCCAGTTGATGCAATTATTCATTTTATACGATGGAAAAGTTGTTGTATTTATATTGTATTTTATGCTTCTGGCGTTGACTCCTAACTACGTATCTATTCGATCTGGTGGAACAACTCCCTAGAGTGTAGCCTAGGTTGCCGGGAACGTAGAAATGACCATAACTTTCACGCTGCCTGCAATTACTCCGGTTATACGATGGAAAAACTGTTGAATCTTTATTGTATTTTATGCTTCTGGCGTTGACTTCTTAGGCACTAACTATTCGATCTGGTGGAAGAACGACCTAGATTGAAGCCTAGGCTGCCCGGAACGTGGAAACGACTATCACATTCACACTGGTTGGAATTATTCCAGTTATACGATGTAAAAACTGTTGTATCTTTATTGTATTTTATGCTTCTGGAGTTGTCTTCATAGGCCCTAACTATTCGATCTCGTGGAGCAACGCCCTAGAGTGAAGCCTAGGTTGCCCGGAACGTAGATATGACCATAACTTTGACACTGGTCGCAGTTATTCCTGTTATACGATGGAAAAACTGTTGGATTTTTATTGTACTTTATGCTTCTGGCGTTGACTTCTAAGGCCCTACCTATTCGATCTGGTGGCGCAACGCCCAAGAGTGAAGCCTCGGTTGCCCGGAACGTAGAAATGACCATCACTTTCACACTGGTTGCAATTATTCGTATTATACGATGGAAAAACTTTTGTACATATATCGTATTTTATGCTTCTGGCGTTGACTTCTTAGGCCCAAACTACTCTATCTGGTGGAACAACGCCCAAGAGTGAAGCCTCGGTTGCCCGGAACGTAGAAATGACCATCACTTTCACACTGTTTGCAATTATCCATTTTATACGATGGAAAAACTGTTGTATCTATATTGTATTTCATGCTTCTGGCGTTGACATCTACGGCCGTAGCTATTCGATGTGGTGGAGTAACGCCCTAGAGTGAAGCCTAGGCTGCCCGGAGCGTAGAAAGGACCATAACTTTCACACTGGTTGCAATTATTCTTTTTATACAATGGAAAAACTGTTGTATTTATATTGCATTTTATGCTTCTGGCGTTGACTTCTAAGGCCGTAGCCATTCGATGTGGTGGAGCAACGCCCTAGAGTGAAGCCTAGGTTGCCCGGAACGTAGAAATGACCATTACTTTCACACTGGTTGCAATTATTCGTTATATACGATGGAAAAACTGTTGCATTTATTTTTTATTTGGTGCTTCTGGCGTTGACTTCTTAGGCCCTAATTATTGGATCTGGTGGACCAACGCCCTAGAGTGAAGCCTAGGTTGCCCGGAACGTAGAAATGACCATCACTTTCACACTTGTGGCAATTATTCCTGATATACGATTGAAAAACTGTTGTATTTATATTGTACTTTATGCTTCTGGCGTTGACTTCTTATGCCCTAACCATTCGATCTGGTGAAACAACGCCCTAGAGTGAAGCCTTGTTTGCCCGGAACGTAGAAATGACCATCACTTTCACACTGGTTGCAATTACTCCGGTTATACGATGGACAAACTGTTGGATTTTTATTGTACTTTAAGCTTCTGGCGTTGACTTATAAGGTCCTAGGTACTCTATCTCGTTGGGCAACGTCCAAGAGTGAAGCGTATGTTGCCCGGAACGTAGAAATGACCATTACTTTCACACTGGTTGCAATTATTCGTTATATACGATGGAAAAACTGTTGCATTTATTTTTTATTTGGTGCTTCTGGCGTTGACTTCTTAGGCCCTAATTATTGGATCTGGTGGACCAACGCCCTAGAGTGAAGCCTAGGTTGCCCGGAACGTAGAAATGACCATCACTTTCACACTTGTGGCAATTATTCCTGATATACGATTGAAAAACTGTTGTATTTATATTGTACTTTATGCTTCTGGCGTTGACTTCTTATGCCCTAACCATTCGATCTGGTGAAACAACGCCCTAGAGTGAAGCCTTGTTTGCCCGGAACGTAGAAATGACCATCACTTTCACACTGGTTGCAATTACTCCGGTTATACGATGGACAAACTGTGGGATTTTTATTGTACTTTAAGCTTCTGGCGTTGACTTATAAGGTCCTAGGTACTCTATCTCGTTGGGCAACGTCCAAGAGTGAAGCGTATGTTGCCCGAAACGTAGAAATGACCAATACTTTCACACTGGTTGCAATTACTCTTTTTATACGATGGAAAAACTGTTGTATTTTTATTGTACTTTATGCGTCTGGAGTTGTTTTCTAAGGCCGCAACTATTCGACCTGGTGGTGCAACATCCTAGAGTGAAGCCTAGGTTGCCCGGAGCGTAGAAATGACCATCACTTTCACACTGGCTGCAATTATTCCTGTTATACGATGTAAAAACTGTTGCATCTATATTGTATTTTATGCTTCTGGCGATGACTTCTAAGGCCGTAGCTACTAGATGTGGTGGAGCAACGCCCTAGAGTGAAGCCTAGGTTGCCCGGAACGTAGGAATGACCATAACTTTTATACTGGTTGCAATTATTCGTTTTATACAATGGAAAAACTGTTCTATTTATTTAATATTTTATGCTGCTGGCGTTGACTTCATACGCCCTAACTATTGGATCTGGTGGACTAACGCCCTAGAGTGAAGCCTAGGTTGGCAGGAACGTAGAAATGAACATCGCTTTCACACTGGTTGCAATTATGCCTGTTATACGATGGAAAAACTCTTGTATATTTATTGTCTTTTATGCTTCGGGCGTTGTCTTTTACGGCCCTAACTATTCGATCTAGTGGAGGAACGTCCTAGGGTGAAGCCCAGGTTGCCCGGCCTTAGAAGTCAACGCGCGAAACATAAAACACAAAATAAATAGAACAGTTTTTCCATCGTATAAAACGAATAATTGCAACCAGTGTGAAACTTATGGTCATTTCTACGTTCCGGGCAACCTAGGCTTCACTCTAGGGCGTTGCCCCAACAGATCGAATAGTTGGTGCCTTAGAAGTCAACGTCAGAAGCATAAAATACAATATAAATACAACAGTTTTTCCATCGTATAAAACGAATAATTGCAACCAGTATGAAAGTGATGGTCATTTCTACGTTCCGGGCACCCTAGGCTTCACTCTAGGGCGTTGCTCCACCATATCGAATACTTAGTGCCTCAGAAGTCAACGCCAGAAGCATAAAATACAATATAAATACAACAGTTTTTCCATCGTATAAAACGAATAATTGCAACCAGTATGAAAGTCATGGTCATTTCTACGTTCCGGGAAACCAAGGCTTCACTCTAGGGCGTTGCTCCAACAGATTGGACAGTTAGGGCCTTGGAAGTCAACGCCCGAAGCATAAAATGCAATAAAAATGCAACAGTTTTTCCATCATATAACAGGGATAGTTGCAACCAGTGTGAAAGTTATGGTCATTTCTACGTTCCGGGCAACCTAGGCTTCACTCTAGGGCGTAGCTCCACCAGATCGAATAGTTAGTGCCTTAGAAGTCAACGTCAGAAGCATAAAATACAGTATGAATACAACAGTTCTTCCATCGTATAAAACGAATAATTGCAACCAGTATGAAAGTTATGGACATTTCTACTTTCCAGGAAACCTAGGCTTCACCATAGGGCGTTGCTCCACTCGATCGAATAGTTAGGGCCTTAGAAGTCAACGCGCGAAACATAAAACACAAAATAAATAGAACAGTTTTTCCATTGTATAAATCGAATAATTGCTACCAGTGTGAAAGTTATGGCCATTTCTACGTACCGGGAAACCTAGGCTTCACCCTAGTGCGTTGTTCCACCAGATCGAATAGTTAAGGCCTAAGAAGTGAACGCCAGAAGCGTAAAATACAATATAAATACAACAGTTTTTCCATCGTTTAAAACGAATAATTGCAACCAGTGTGAAAGTTATGGTCATTTCTACGTTCCGGGCAACCTAGGCCCCACTCTAGGGCGTTGCTCCAACAGATCGAATAGTTGGTGCCTTAGAAGTCAACGTCAGACGCATAAAATACAATATTAATACAACAGTTTTTCCATCGTATAAAACGAATAATTGCAACCAGTATGAAAGTTATGGACATTTCTACTTTCCGGGCAACCTAGGCTTCACCCTAGGGCGTTGCTCCACCAGATCGAATAGTTAGGGCCTTAGAAGTCAACGCCCGAAGCATAAAATGCAATAAAAATACAACAGCTTTTCCATCGTATAAAATGAATAATTGCAAAGAGTGTGAAAGTAATGGTCATTTCTACGTTCCGGGCAACCTAGGTTTCACTCTAGGGTGTTGCTCCACCAGATCGAATAGTCACGGCGTTAGAAGTCAACGTCAGAAGCATAAAATACAGTATAAATACAACAGCTTTTCCATCGTATAAAACGAATAATTGCAACCAGTATGAAAGTTATGGACATTTCTACTTTCCGGCAACCTAGGCTTCACCCTAGGGCGATGCTCCACCAGATCGAATAGTTAGGGCCTTAGAAGTCAACGCGCGAAACATAAAACACAAAATAAATAGAACAGTTTTTCCATTGTATAAATCGAATAATTGCTACCAGTGTGAAAGTTATGGTCACTTCTACGTTCCGGGCAACCTAGGCTTCACCCTAGTGTGTTGTTCCACCAGATCGAATAGTTAAGGCCTAAGAAGTGAACGCCAGAAGCATAAAATACAATATAAATACAACAGTTTTTCCATCGTATAAAACGAATAATTCAACCATTGTGAAAGTTATGGTCATTTCTACGTTCCGGGCAACATAGGCTTCACTCTAGGGCGTTGCTCCAACAGATCGAATAGTTGGTGCCTTACAAGTCAACGTCAGAAGAATAAAATACAATATAAATACAACAGTTTTTCCATCGTATAAAACGAATAATTGCAACCAGTATGAAAGTTCTGGACATTTCTACGTTCCGTGTAACCTAGGCTTCACTCTAGGGTGTTGCTCCACCATATCGAATACTTAGTGCCTTAGAAGTCAACGCCAGAAGCATAAAATACAATATAAATACAACAGTTTTTCCATCGTATAACAGGAATAATTGCAACCAGTTTGAAAGTTATGGTCATTTCTACTTGCCGGGCAACCTAAGTTTCACCATAGTGCGTTGTTCTACCCGATCGAATAGTTAGGGCCTTAGAAGTCAACGCCAGAAGCATAAGGTACAATATAAATACAACAGATTTTACATCGTATAACAGGAACAGTAGCAACCAGTGTGAAAGATATGGTCATTTCTACGTTCCGGGCAAGCTAGGCATCACCCTAGGGCGTTGCTCCAACAGATTGAATAGTTAGGGCCTTAGAAGTCAACGTCAGAAGCATAAAATACAGTATAAATACAACAGTTCTTCCATCGTATAAAACGAATAATTGCAACCAGTATGAAAGTCATGGTCATTTCTACGTTCCGGGAAACCAAGGCTTCACTCTAGGGCATTGCTCCAACAGATCGAATCGTTAGGGCCTCAGAAGTCAACGCCAGAAGCATAAAATACAATATAAATACAACAGCTTTTCCATCGTATAAAACGAATAATTGCAACCACTATGAAAGTTATGGTCATTCCTACTATCCTGTCAACCTAGGCTTCACCCTAGGGCGATGCTGCACCAGATCGAATAGTTAGGGCCTTAGAAGTCAACGCGCGGAACATAAAACACAAAATAAATAGAACAGTTATTCCATTGTATAAATCGAATAATTGCTACCAGTGTGAAAGTTATGGTCATTTCTACGTTCCGGGCACCCTGGGCTTCACTCTAAGCCGTTACTCCAACAGATCGAATAGTTAGGGCCTCAGAAGTCAACGCCAGAAGCATAAAATACAATATAAATACAACAGTTTTTCCATCGTTTAAAACGAATAATTGCAACCAGTGTGAAAGTTATGGTCATTTCTACGTTCCGGGCAACCTAGGTTTCACTCTAGGGCGATGCTGCACCAGATCGAATAGTTAGGGCCTTAGAAGTCAACGCGCGGAACATAAAACACAAAATAAATAGAACAGTTATTCCATTGTATAAATCGAATAATTGCTACCAGTGTGAAAGTTATGGTCATTTCTACGTTCCGGGCACCCTGGGCTTCACTCTAAGCCGTTACTCCAACAGATCGAATAGTTAGGGCCTCAGAAGTCAACGCCAGAAGCATAAAATACAATATAAATACAACAGTTTTTCCATCGTATAAAACGAATAATTGCAACCAGTATGAAAGTTATGGACATTTCTACTTTCCGGGCAACCTAAGCTTCACCCTAGGGCGTCGCTCCACCATATCGAATAGTTAGGGGCTTAGAAGTCAACACCCGAAGCATAAAATACAATAAAAATACAACAGTTTTTCCACCGTATAACAGGAATAATTGCAACCAGTATGAAAGTCATGGTCATTTCTACGTTCCGGGAAACCAAGGCTTCATTCTAGGGCGTTGCTCCAACAGACGGAATAGTTAGGGCCTCAGAAGTCAACGCCAGAAGCATAAAATACAATATAAATACAACAGCTTTTCCATCGTATAAAACGAATAATTGCAACCACTATGAAATTTATGGTCATTTCTACTATCCGGGCAACCTAGGCTTCACCCTAGGGCGTTGCTCCACCAGACCGAATAGTTAGGGCCTTAGAAGTCAACGCCAGAAGCATAAGGTACAATATAAATACAACAGCTTTTACTTCGTATAACAGGAACAACAGCAACCAGTGTGAAAGATATGGTCATTTCTACGTTCCGGGCAACCTAGGCGTCACTCTAAAGCGTTGCTCCACCAGATCGAATAGTTAGGGCCCAAGAAGTCAACGCCAGAAGCATAAAATACAATATAAATGCAACAGCTTTTCCATCCTATAAAATGAATAATTGCAAAGAGTGTGAAACTAATGGTCATTTCTACGTCCCGGGCAACCTAGGTTTCACTCTAGGGCGTTGCTCCACCAGATCGAATAGTTAGTGCCTTACAAGTCAAAGTCAGAAGCATAAAATACAATATAAATACAACAGTTTTTCCATCGTATAAAACGAATAATTGCAACCAGTTTGAAAGTTATGGTCATCTCTACTTGCCGGGCAACCTAGGCTTCACTCTAGGGCGTTGCTCCACCAGATCGAATAGTTAGGGCCTAAGAAGTGAACGCCAGAAGCATAAAATACAATATAAATACAACAGTTTTCCCATCGTATAAAACGAATAATTCAACCATTGTGAAAGTTATGGTCATTTCTACTTTCCGGGCAACATAGGCTTCACTCTAGGGCGTTGCTCCAACAGATCGAATAGTTGGTGCCTTACAAGTCAACGTCAGAAGAATAAAATACAATATAAATACAACAGTTTTTCCATCGTATAAAACGAATAATTGCAACCAGTATGAAAGTTATGGACATTTCTACTTTCCGGGCAACCTAGGCTTCACCCTAGGGCGTCGCTCCAGCAGATTGAATAGCTAGGGCCTTAGAAGTCAACGCCCGAAGCATAAAATGCAATAAAAATACAACAGTTTTTCCATCGTATAACAGGAATAATTGTAACCAGTTTGAAAGTGATGGTCATTTCTACGTTCCGGGCAACCTAGGCTTCACTCTAGGGCGTTGCTCCACCAGATCGAATAGTTCGGGCCTAAGAAGTCAACACCAGAAGCATAAAATACAATATAAATGCAACAGCTTTTCCATCGTATAAAATGAATAATTGCAAAGAGTGTGAAAGTAATGGTCATTTCTACGTTCCGTGTAACCTAGGCTTCACTCTAGGGTGTTGCTCCACCATATCGAATACTTAGTGCCTTAGAAGTGAACGCCAGAAGCATAAAATACAATATAAATACAACAGTTTTTCCATCGTATAACAGGAATAATTGCAACCAGTTTGAAAGTTATGGTCATTTCTACTTGCCGGGCAACCTAGGCTTCACCCTAGGATGTGGCCCCACCATATCGAATAGTTAGGGGCTTAGAAGTCAACACTCGAAGCATAAAATACAATAAAAATACAACAGTTTTTCCACCGTATAACAGGAATAATTGCAAACAATGCGAAGGCAATGGTCATTTCTACGTTCCGTGCAACCTAGGCTTCACTCTAGGGCGTTGGTCCACCAGATCGAATAGTTGGTGCCTTCGAAGTCAACGTCAGAAGCATAAAACACAAAATAAATAGAACAGTTTTTCCATTGTATAAACCGGATAATTGCAACCAGTATGAAAGTTATGGTCATTTCTACTTTCCGGGCACCCTAGGCTTCACTCTAGGGCGTTGGTCCACCAGATCGAATAGTTGGTGCCTTAGAAGTCAACGTCAGAAGCATAAAATACAATATAAATACAACAGTTTTTCCATCGTATAAAACGAATAATTGCAACCAGTATGAAAGATATGGACATTTCTACTTTCCGGGCAACCTAGGCTTCACCTTAGGGCGTTGCTCCAACAGATTTTATAGTTAGGGCCTTAGAAGTCAATGCCCGAAGCATAAAATGCAATAAAAATGCAACAGTTTTTCCATCATATAACAGGGATAGTTGCAACCAGTTTGAAAGTGATGGTCATTTCTACGTTCCGGGCACCCTAAGCTTCACTCTAGGGCGTTGCTCCACCAGATCGAATAGTTAGAGCCTTAGAATTCAACGCCACAAGCATAAAATACAATATAAATACAACAGTTTTTCCATCGTATGAAACGAATAGTTGCAACCAGTATGAAAGTGATGGTCATTTCTACGTTCCGGGAAACCAAGGCTTCACTCTGGTGCGTTGTTCCACCAGATCGAATAGTTAAGGCCTAAGAAGTGAACGCCAGAAGCATAAAATACAATATAAATACAACAGTTTTTCCATCGTATAAACCGGATAATTGCAACCAGTATGAAAGTTATGGTCATTTCTACTTTCCGGGCACCCTAGGCTTCACTCTAGGGCGTTGCTCCACCATATCGAATACTTATTGCCTTAGAAGTCAACGCCAGAAGCATAAAATACAATATAAATACAACAGCTTTTCCATCGTATAAAACGAATAATTGCAACCACTATGAAATTTATGGTCATTTCTACTATCCGGGCAACCTAGGCTTCACCCTAGGGCGTTGCTCCACCAGACCGAATAGTTAGGGCCTTAGAAGTCAACGCCAGAAGCATAAGGTAAAATATAAATACAACAGATTTTACATCGTATAACAGGAACAATAGCAACGAGTGTGAAAGATATGGTCATTTCTACGTTCCGGGCAAGCTAGGCATCACCCTAGGGCGTTGCTCCAACAGATTGAATAGTTAGGGCCTTAGAAGTCAACGTCAGAAGCATAAAATACAGTATAAATACAACAGTTCTTCCATCGTATAAAACGAATAATTGCAACCAGTATGAAAGTCATAGTCATTTCTACGTTCCGGGAAACCAAGGCTTCACTCTAGGGCGTTGCTCCAACAGATCGAATCGTTAGGACCTCAGAAGTCAACGCCAGAAGCATAAAATACAATATAAATACAACAGCTTTTCCATCGTATAAAACGAATAATTGCAACCACTATGAAAGTTATGGTCATTTCTACTATCCGGGCAACCTAGGCTTCACCCTAGGGCGATGCTGCACCAGATCGAATAGTTAGGGCCTTGGAAGTCAACGCGCGGAACATAAAACACAAAATAAATAGAACAGTTTTTCCATTGTATAAATCGAATAATTGCTACCAGTGTGAAAGTTATGGTCATTTCTACGTTCCGGGCAACCTGGGCTTCACCCTAGTGCGTTGTTCCACCAGATCGAATAGTTAAGGCCTAATAAGTAAACGCCAGAAGCATAAAATACAATATAAATACAACAGTTTTACCATCGTATAAAACGGATAATTGCAACCAGTATGAAAGTTATGGTCATTTCTACTTTCCGGGCAACCTAGGATTCACCCTAGGGCGTTGCTCCAACAGACTGAATAGTTAGTGCCTTAGAAGTCAACCCCCGAAGCGTAAAATGCAATAAAAATACAACAGTTTTTCCATCATATTACAGGAATAATTGCAACCAGTTTGAAAGTGATGGTCATTTCTACGTTCCGGGCACCCTAGGCTTCACTCTAGGGCGTTGCTCCACCACATCGAATACTTAGTGCCTTAGAAGTCAACGCCAGAAGCATAAAATACAATATAAATACAACAGTTTTTCCATCGTATAACAGGAATAATTGCAACCAGTTTGAAAGTTATGGTCATTTCTACTTTCCGGGCAACCTAGGCTTCACCCTAGTGCGTAGCTCCACCAGGTCGAATAGTTAGTGCCTTAGAAGTCAACGTCAGAAGCATAAAATACAGTATAAATACAACAGTTCTTCCATCGTATAAAACGAATAATTGCAACCAGTATGAAAGTCATGGTCATTTATACGTTCCGGGAAACCAAGGCTTCACTCTAAGCCGTTACTCCAACAGATCGAATAGTTAGGGCCTCAGAAGTCAACGCCAGAAGCATAAAATACAATATAAATACAACAGTTTTTCCATCGTTTAAAACGAATAATTGCAACCAGTGTGAAAGTTATGGTCATTTCTACGTTCCGGGCAACCTAGGCCCCACTCTAGGGCGTTGCTCCAACAGATCGAATAGTTGGTGCCTTAGAAGTCAACGTCAGACGCATAAAATACAATATTAATACAACAGTTTTTCCATCGTATAAAACGAATAATTGCAACCAGTATGAAAGTTATGGACATTTCTACTTTCCGGGCAACCTAGGCTTCACCCTAGGGCGTTGCTCCACCAGATCGAATAGTTAGGGCCTTAGAAGTCAACGCCCGAAGTATAAAATGCAATAAAAATACAACAGCTTTTCCATCGTATAAAATGAATAATTGCAAAGAGTGTGAAAGTAATGGTCATTTCTACGTTCCGGGCAACCTAGGCTTCACCCTAGTGCGTTGTTCCACCAGATCGAATAGTTAAGGCCTAATAAGTGAACGCCAGAAGCATAAAATACAATATAAATACAACAGTTTTACCATCGTATAAAACGGATAATTGCAACCAGTATGAAAGTTATGGTCATTTCTACTTTCCGGGCAACCTAGGATTCACCCTAGGGCGTTGCTCCAACAGATTGAATAGTTAGTGCCTTAGAAGTCAACGCCCGAAGCATAAAATGCAATAAAAATGCAACAGTTTTTCCATCATATAACAGGAGTAATTGCAACCAGTTTGAAAGTGATGGTCATTTCTACGTTCCGGGCAACCTAGGCTTCACTCTAGGGCGTTGCTCCACCATATCGAATACTTAGTGCCTTAGAAGTGTACGTCAGAAGCATAAAATACAGTATAAATACAACAGTTCTTCCATCGTATAAAACGAATAATTGCAACCAGTATGAAAGTCATGGTCATTTCTACGTTCCGGGAAACCAAGGCTTCACTCTAGGGCGTTGCTCCAGCAGATCGAATAGTTAGGGCCTCAGAAGTCAACGCAAGAAGCATAATATACAATATAAATACAACAGCTTTTCCATCGTATAAAACGAATAATTGCAACCACTATGAAAGTTATGGTCATTTCTACGTTCCGGGCAACATAGGCTTCACTCTAAGGCGTTGCTCCAACAGATCGAATAGTTGGTGCCTTACAAGTCAAAGTCAGAAGGATAAAATACAATATAAATACAACAGTTTTTCCATCGTATAAAACGAATAATTGCAACCAGTATGAAAGTTATGGACATTTCTACTTTCCGGGCAACCTAGGCTTCACCCTAGGGCGTTGCTCCAACAGATCGAATGGTTACGGCCTAAGAAGTCAACGCCAGAAGCAATAAAATACAATATAAATGCAACAGCTTTTCCATCGTATAAAATGAATAATTGCAAAGTGTGTGAAAGTAATGGTCATTTCTACTTTCCGGGCAACCTAGGTTTCACTCTAGGGCGTTGCTCCACCAGATCGAATAGTTAGTGCGTTAGAAGTCAACGTCAGAAGCATAGAATACAGTATAAATACAACAGTTTTTCCATCGTATAACAGGAACAATAGCAACCAGTGTGAAAGATATGGTCATTTCTACGTTCCGGGCAACCTAGGCGTCACTCTAAGGCGTTGCTCCACCAGATCGAATAGTTAGGGCCTAAGAAGTCAGCGCCAGAAGCATAAAATACAATATAAATGCAACAGCTTTTCCGTCGTATAAAATGAATAATTGCAAAGAGTGTGAAACTAATGGTCATTTCTACGTCCCGGGCAACCTAGGTTTCACTCTAGGGCGTTGCTCCACCAGATCGAATAGTTAGAGCGTTAGAAGTCAACGTCAGAAGCATAAAATACAGTATAAATACAACAGTTTTTCCATCGTATAAAACGAATAATTGCAACCACTATGAAAGTTATGGTCATTTCTACTATCCGGGCAACCTAGGCTTCACCCTAGCGCGATGCTGCACCAAATCGAATAGTTAGGGCCTTAGAAGTCAACGCGCGGAACATAAAACACAAAATAAATAGAACAGTTTTTCCATTGTATAAATCGAATAATTGCTACCAGTGTGAAAGTTATGGTCATTTCTACGTTCCGGGCAACCTAGGCTTCACCCTAGTGCGTTGTTCCACCAGATCGAATAGTTAAGGCCTAATAAGTGAACGCCAGAAGCATAAAATACAATATAAATACAACAGTTTTACCATCGTATAAAACGGATAATTGCAACCAGTATGAAAGTTATGGTCATTTCTACTTTCCGGGCAACCTAGGATTCACCCTAGGGCGTTGCTCCAACAGACTGAATAGTTAGTGCCTTAGAAGTCAACCCCCGAAGCGTAAAATGCAATAAAAATACAACAGTTTTTCCATCATATTACAGGAATAATTGCAACCAGTTTGAAAGTGATGGTCATTTCTACTTTCCGGGCAACCTAGGCTTCACACTAGTGCGTAGCTCCACCAGGTCGAATAGTTAGTGCCTTAGAAGTCAACGTCAGAAGCATAAAATAGAGTATAAATACAACAGTTCTTCCATCGTATAAAACGAATAATTGCAACCAGTATGAAAGTCATGGTCATTTCTACGTTCCGGGAAATCAAGGCTTCACTCTAAGCCGTTACTCCAACAGATCGAATGGTTAGGGCCTCAGAAGTCAACGCCAGAAGCATAAAATACAATATAGATACAACAGTTTTTCCATCGTATAAAACGAATAATTGCAACCACTATGAAAGTTATGGTCATTTCTACGTTCCGGGCAACCTACGCGCCACTCTAAGGCGTTGCTCCACCAGATCGAATGGTTACGGCCTAAGAAGTCAACGCCAGAAGCAATAAAATACAATATAAATGCAACAGCTTTTCCATCGTATAAAATGAATAATTGCAAAGTGTGTGAAACTAATGGTCATTTCTACTTTCCGGGCAACCTAGGTTTCAGTCTAGGGCGTTGCTCCACCAGATCGAATAGTTAGTGCGTTAGAAGTCAACGTCAGAAGCATAGAATACAGTATAAATACAACAGTTTTTCCATCGTATAACAGGAACAATAGCAACCAGTGTGAAAGATATGGTCATTTCTACGTTCCGGGCAACCTAGGCGTCACTCTAAGGCGTTGCTCCACCAGATCGAATAGTTAGGGCCTAAGAAGTCAGCGCCAGAAGCATAAAATACAATATAAATGCAACAGCTTTTCCATCGTATAAAATGAATAATTGCAAAGAGTGTGAAACTAATGGTCATTTCTACGTCCCGGGCAACCTAGGTTTCACTCTAGGGCGTTGCTCCACCAGATCGAATAGTTAGAGCGTTAGAAGTCAACGTCAGAAGCATAAAATACAGTATAAATACAACAGTTTTTCCATCGTATAAAACGAATAATTGCAACCACTATGAAAGTTATGGTCATTTCTACTATCCGGGCAACCTAGGCTTCACCCTAGGGCGATGCTGCACCAGATCGAATAGTTAGGGCCTTAGAAGTCAACGCGCGGAACATAAAACACAAAATAAATAGAACAGTTTTTCCATTGTATAAATCGAATAATTGCTACCAGTGTGAAAGTTATGGTCATTTCTACGTTCCGGGCAACCTAGGCTTCACCCTAGTGCGTTGTTCCACCAGATCGAATAGTTAAGGCCTAATAAGTGAACGCCAGAAGCATAAAATACAATATAAATACAACAGTTTTACCATCGTATAAAACGGATAATTGCAACCAGTATGAAAGTTATGGTCATTTCTACTTTCCGGGCAACCTAGGATTCACCCTAGGGCGTTGCTCCAACAGACTGAATAGTTAGTGCCTTAGAAGTCAACCCCCGAACCGTAAAATGCAATAAAAATACAACAGTTTTTCCATCATATTACAGGAATAATTGCAACCAGTTTGAAAGTGATGGTCATTTCTACGTTCCGGGCACCCTAGGCTTCACTCTAGGGCGTTGCTCCACCATATCGAATACTTAGTGCCTTAGAAGTCAACGCCAGAAGCATAAAATACAATATAAATACAACAGTTTTTCCATCGTATAACAGGAATAATTGCAACCAGTTTGAAAGTTATGGTCATTTCTACTTTCCGGGCAACCTAGGCTTCACCCTAGTGCGTAGCTCCACCAGGTCGAATAGTTAGTGCCTTAGAAGTCAACGTCAGAAGCATAAAATACAGTATAAATACAACAGTTCTTCCATCGTATAAAACGAATAATTGCAACCAGTATGAAAGTCATGGTCATTTCTACGTTCCGGGAAACCAAGGCTTCACTCTAAGCCGTTACTCCAACAGATCGAATAGTTAGGGCCTCAGAAGTCAACGCCAGAAGCATAAAATACAATATAAATACAACAGTTTTTCCATCGTATAAAACGAATAATTGCAACCACTATGAAAGTTATGGTCATTTCTACTATCCGGGCAACCTAGGCTTCACCCTAGGGCGATACTGCACCAGATCGAATAGTTAGGGCCTTAGAAGTCAACGCGCGGAACATAAAACACAAAATAAATACAACAGTTTTTCCATTGTATAAATCGAATAATTGCTACCAGTGTGAAAGTTATGGTCATTTCTACGTTCCGGGCAACCTAGGCTTCACCCTAGTGCGTTGTTCCACCAGATCGAATAGTTAAGGCCTACGAAGTGAACGCCAGAAGCATAAAATACAATATAAATACAACAGTTTTACCATCGTATAAAACGGATAATTGCAACCAGTATGAAAGTTATGGTCATTTCTACTTTCCGGGCAACCTAGGATTCACCCTAGGGCGTTGCTCCAACAGACTGAATAGTTAGTGCCTTAGAAGTCAACCCCCGAACCGTAAAATGCAATAAAAATACAACAGTTTTTCCATCATATTACAGGAATAATTGCAACCAGTTTGAAAGTGATGGTCATTTCTACGTTCCGGGCACCCTAGGCTTCACTCTAGGGCGTTGCTCCACCATATCGAATACTTAGTGCCTTAGAAGTCAACGCCAGAAGCATAAAATACAATATAAATACAACAGTTTTTCCATCGTATAACAGGAATAATTGCAACCAGTTTGAAAGTTATGGTCATTTCTACTTTCCGGGCAACCTAGGCTTCACCCTAGTGCGTAGCTCCACCAGGTCGAATAGTTAGTGCCTTAGAAGTCAACGTCAGAAGCATAAAATACAGTATAAATACAACAGTTCTTCCATCGTATAAAACGAATAATTGCAACCAGTATGAAAGTCATGGTCATTTCTACGTTCCGGGAAACCAAGGCTTCACTCTAAGCCGTTACTCCAACAGATCGAATAGTTAGGGCCTCAGAAGTCAACGCCAGAAGCATAAAATACAATATAAATACAACAGTTTTTCCATCGTATAAAACGAATAATTGCAACCACTATGAAAGTTATGGTCATTTCTACTATCCGGGCAACCTAGGCTTCACCCTAGGGCGATACTGCACCAGATCGAATAGTTAGGGCCTTAGAAGTCAACGCGCGGAACATAAAACACAAAATAAATACAACAGTTTTTCCATTGTATAAATCGAATAATTGCTACCAGTGTGAAAGTTATGGTCATTTCTACGTTCCGGGCAACCTAGGCTTCACCCTAGTGCGTTGTTCCACCAGATCGAATAGTTAAGGCCTAATAAGTGAACGCCAGAAGCATAAAATACAATATAAATACAACAGTTTTACCATCGTATAAAACGGATAATTGCAACCAGTATGAAAGTTATGGTCATTTCTACTTTCCGGGCAACCTAGGATTCACCCTAGGGCGTTGCTCCAACAGACTGAATAGTTAGTGCCTTAGAAGTCAACCCCCGAACCCTAAAATGCAATAAAAATACAACAGTTTTTCCATCATATTACAGGAATAATTGCAACCAGTTTGAAAGTGATGGTCATTTCTACGTTCCGGGCACCCTAGGCTTCACTCTAGGGCGTTGCTCCACCATATCGAATACTTAGTGCCTTAGAAGTGTACGTCAGAAGCATAAAACACAGTATAAATACAACAGTTCTTCCATCGTATAAAACGAATAATTGCAACCAGTATGAAAGTCATGGTCATTTCTACGTTCCGGGAAACCAAGGCTTCACTCTAGGGCGTTGCTCCAGCAGATCGAATAGTTAGGGCCTCAGAAGTCAACGCCAGAAGCATAAAATACAATATAAATACAACAGCTTTTCCATCGTATAAAACGAATAATTGCAACCACTATGAAACTTATGGTCATTTCTACGTTCCGGGCAACATAGGCTTCACTCTAAGGCGTTGCTCCAACAGATCGAATAGTTGGTGCCTTACAAGTCAAAGTCAGAAGGATAAAATACAATATAAATACAACAGTTTTTCCACCGTATAACACGAATAATTGCAACCAGTATGAAAGTTATGGACATTTCTACTTCCCGGGCAACCTAGGCTTCACCCTAGGGCGTTGCTCCAACAGATTGAATAGTTAGGGCGTTAGAAGTCAACGCCCGAAGCATAAAATGCAATAAAAATACAACAGTTTTTCCATCGTATAACAGGAATAATTGTAACCAGTTTGAAAGTGATGGTCATTTCTACGTTCGAGGCACCCTAGGCTTCACTCTAGGGCGTTGTTCCACAAGATCGAATAGTTAGGGCCTAAGAAGTCAACGCCAGAAGCATAGAATACAATATAAATACAACTGTTTTTCCATCGTATAACAGGCATAATTGCAACCAGTTTGAAAGTTATGGTCATTTCTACTTGCCGGGCAACCTAGGCTTCACCCTAGGATGTGGCTCCACCATATCGAATAGTTAGGGGTTTAGAAGTAAACAGCCGAAGCATAAAATACAATAAAAATACAACAGTTTTTCCACCGTATAACAGGAATAATTGCAAACAGTGCGAAGGTAATGGTCATTTCTACGTTCCGAGCAACCTAGGCTTCACTGTTTGGCGTTGGTCCACCAGATCGAATAATTGGTGCCTTAGAAGTCAACGTCAGAAGCATAAAATACAATATAAATACAACAGTTTTTCCATCGTATACAACAAATAATTGCAACCAGTATGAAAGTTATGGACATTTCTACTTTCCGGGCAACCTAGGCTTCACCCTAGGGCGTTGCTCCAACAGATTGAATAGTTAGGGCCTTAGAAGTCAACGCCCGAAGCATTAAATGCAATAAAAATACAACAGATTTCCATCGTAAAACAGGAATAATTGTAACCAGTTTGAAAGTAATGGTCATTTCTACGTTCCGGGCAACCTACGAGCCACTCTAAGGCGTTGCTCCACCAGATCGAATGGTTACGGCCTAAGAAGTCAACGCCAGAAGCAATAAAATACAATATAAATGCAACAGCTTTTCCATCGTATAAAATGAATAATTGCAAAGTGTGTGAAAGTAATGGTCATTTCTACGTTCCGGGCAACCTAGGTTTCACTCTAGGGCGTTGCTCCACCAGATCGAATAGTTAGTGCGTTAGAAGTCAACGTCAGAAGCATAGAATACAGTATAAATACAACAGTTTTTCCATCGTATAACAGGAACAATAGCAACCAGTGTGAAAGATATGGTCATTTCTACGTTCCGGGCAACCTAGGCGTCACTCTAAGGCGTTGCTCCACCAGATCGAATAGTTAGGGCCTAAGAAGTCAGCGACAGAAGCATAAAATACAATATAAATGCAACAGCTTTTCCATCGTATAAAATGAATAATTGCAAAGAGTGTGAAACTAATGGTCATTTCTACGTCCCGGGCAACCTAGGTTTCACTCTAGGGCGTAGCTACACCAGGTCGAATAGTTAGTGCCTTAGAAGTCAACGTCAGAAGCATAAAATACAGTATAAATACAACAGTTCTTCCATCGTATAAAACGAATAATTGCAACCAGTATGAAAGTCATGGTCATTTCTACGTTCCGGGAAACCAAGGCTTCACTCTAAGCCGTTACTCCAACAGATCGAATAGTTAGGGCCTCAGAAGTCAACGCCAGAAGCATAAAATACAATATAAATACAACAGTTTTTCCATCGTATAAAACGAATAATTGCAACCACTATGAAAGTTATGGTCATTTCTACTATCCGGGCAACCTAGGCTTCACCCTAGGGCGATGCTGCACCAGATCGAATAGTTAGGGCCTTAGAAGTCAACGCGCGGAACATAAAGCACAAAATAAATACAACAGTATTTCCATTGTATAAATCGAATAATTGCTACCAGTGTGAAAGTTATGGTCATTTCTACGTTCCGGGCAACCTAGGCTTCACCCTAGTGCGTTGTTCCACCAGATCGAATAGTTAATGCCTACGAAGTGAACGCCAGAAGCATAAAATACAATATAAATACAACAGTTTTACCATCGTATAAAACGGATAATTGCAACCAGTATGAAAGTTATGGTCATTTCTACTTTCCGGGCAACCTAGGATTCACCCTAGGGCGTTGCTCCAACAGATTGAATAGTTAGTGCCTTAGAAGTCAACGCCCGAAGCATAAAATGCAATAAAAATGCAACAGTTTTTCCATCATATAACAGGAGTAATTGCAACCAGTTTGAAAGTGATGGTCATTTCTACGTTCCGTGCACCCTAGGCTTCACTCTAGGGCGTTGCTCCACCATATCGAATACTTAGTGCCTTAGAAGTCTACGTCAGAAGCATAAAATACAGTATAAATACAACAGTTCTTCCATCGTATAAAACGAATAATTGCAACCAGTATGAAAGTCATGGTCATTTCTACGTTCCGGGAAACAAAGGCTTCACTCTAGGGCGTTGCTCCAGCAGATCGAATAGTTAGGGCCTCAGAAGTCAACGCCAGAAGCATAAAATACAATATAAATACAACAGCTTTTCCATCGTATAAAACGAATAATTGCAACCACTATGAAAGTTATGGTCATTTCTACGTTCCGGGCAACATAGGCTTCACTCTAAGGCGTTGCTCCAACAGATCGAATAGTTGGTGCCTTACAAGTCAAAGTCAGAAGGATAAAATACAATATAAATACAACAGTTTTTCCGTCGTATAAAACGAATAATTGCAACCAGTATGAAAGTTATGGACATTTCTACTTTCCGGGCAACCTAGGCTTCACCCTAGGGCGTTGCTCCAACAGATTGAATAGTTAGGGCCTTAGAAGTCAACGCCCGAAGCATAAAATGCAATAAAAATACAACAGTTTTTCCATCGTATAACAGGAATAATTGTAACCAGTTTGAAAGTGATGGTCATTTCTACGATCCGGGCAACCTAGGCTTCACTCTAGGGCGTTGCTCTACCAGATCGGATAGCTAGGGCCTAAGAAGTCAACACCAGGAGCATAAAATACAATATAAATGCAACAGCTTTTCCATCGTATAAAATGAATAATTGCAAAGAGTGGGAAAGTAATGGTCATTTCTACGTTCCGTGTAACCTAGGCTACACTCTAGGGTGTTGCTCCACCGTATCCAATACTTAGTGCCTTAGAAGTCAACGCCCGAAGCATTAAATGCAATAAAAATACAACAGATTTCCATCGTATAACAGGAATAATTGTAACCAGTTTGAAAGTAATGGTCATTTCTACGTTCCGGGCAACCTAGGCGCCACTCTAAGGCGTTGCTCCACCAGATCGAATAGTTACGGCCTAAGAAGTCAACGCCAGAAGCAATAAAATACAATATAAATGCAACAGCTTTTCCATCGTATAAAATGAATAATTGCAAAGTGTGTGAAAGTAATGGTCATTTCTACGTTCCGGGCAACCTAGGTTTCACTCTAGGGCGTTGCTCCACCAGATCGAATAGTTAGTGCGTTAGAAGTCAACGTCAGAAGCATAAAATACAGTATAAATACAACAGTTTTTCCATCGTATAAAACGAATAATTGCAACCAGTATGAAAGTTATGGACATTTCTACTTTCCGGGCAACCTAGGTTTCACTCTAAGGCGTTGCTCCACCAGATCGAATAGTTAGGGCCTTAGAAGTCAACGCGCGGAACATAAAACACAAAATAAATAGAACCGTTTGTCCATTGTATAAATCGAATAATTGCTACCAGTGTCAAAGTTATGGTCATTTCTACGTTCCGGGCAACCTAGGCTTCACCCTAGTGCGTTGTTCCACCAGATCGAATAGTTAAGGCCTAAGAAGTGAACGCCAGAAGCATAAAACGCAATATAAATACAACAGTTTATCCATCGTATAAAACGAATAATTGCAACCAGTATGAAAGTTATGGACATTTCTATTTTTCGGGGAACCTAGGCTTCACCCTAGGGCGTTGCTCCAACAGATTGAATAGTTAGGGCCTTAGAAGTCAACGCCCGAAGCATAAAATGCAATAAAAATACAACAGTTTTTCCATCGTATAATAGGAATAATTGTAACCAGTTTGAAAGTGATGGTCATTTCTACGTTCCGGGCAACCTAGGCTTCACCCTAGGGCGTTGCTCCAACAGATTGAATACTTAATGTCTTAGAAGTCAACGCCAGAAGCATAAAATACAATATAAATACAACAGTTTTTCCATCGTATAACAGGAATAATAGCAACCAGTTTGAAAGTTATGGTCATTTCTACTTTCCGGGCAACCTAGTCTTCACCCTAGTGCGTAGCTCCACCAGATCGAATAGTTAGTGCCTTAGAAGTCAACGTCTGGAGCATAAAATACAGTATAAATACAACAGTTCTTCCATCGTATAAAACGAATAATTGCAACCAGTATGAAAGTTATGGACATTTCTTCTTTCCGGGCAACCTAGGCTTCACCCTAGGGCAATGCTCCACGAGATCGAATAGTTAGGGCCTTAGAAGTCTACGCGCGAAACATAAAACACCAAATAAATAGAACAGTTTTTCCATTGTATAAATCGAATAATTGCTACCAGTGTGAAAGTTATGGTCATTTCTACGTTCCCGGCAACCTAGGCTTCACCCTAGTGCGTTGTTCCACCAGATCGAATAGTTAAGGCGTAAGAAGTGAACGCCAGAAGCATAAGGTACAATATAAATACAACAGCTTTTCCATCGTATAACAGGAACAATAGCAACCAGTGTGAAAGATATGGTCATTTCTACGTTCCGGGCAACATAGGCGTCACTCTAAGGCGTTGCTCCACCAGATCGAATAGTTAGGGCCTAAGAAGTCAACGCCAGAAGCATAAAATACAATATAAATGCAACAGCTTTTCCATCGTATAAAATGAATAATTGCAAAGAGTGTGAAAGTAATGGTCATTTCTACGTTCCGGGCAACCTAGGTTTCACTCTAGGGCGTTGTTCCAGCAGATCGAATAGTTAGTGCGTTAGAAGTCAACGTCAGAAGCATAAAATACAGTATAAATACAACAGTTCTTCCATCGTATAAAACGAATAATTGCAACCAGTATGAAAGTCATGGTCATTTCTACGTTCCGGGAAACCAAGGCTTCACTCTAAGCCGTTACTCCAACAGATCGAATAGTTAGGGCCTCAGAAGTCAACGCCAGAAGCATAAAATACAATATAAATACAACAGTTTTTCCATCGTATAAAACGAATAATTGCAACCACTATGAAAGTTATGGTCATTTCTACTATCCGGGCAACCTAGGCTTCACCCTAGGGCGATACTGCACCAGATCGAATAGTTAGGGCCTTAGAAGTCAACGCGCGGAACATAAAACACAAAATAAATACAACAGTTTTTCCATTGTATAAATCGAATAATTGCTACCAGTGTGAAAGTTATGGTCATTTCTACGTTCCGGGCAACCTAGGCTTCACCCTAGTGCGTTGTTCCACCAGATCGAATAGTTAAGGCCTACGAAGTGAACGCCAGAAGCATAAAATACAATATAAATACAACAGTTTTACCATCGTATAAAACGGATAATTGCAACCAGTATGAAAGTTATGGTCATTTCTACTTTCCGGGCAACCTAGGATTCACCCTAGGGCGTTGCTCCAACAGACTGAATAGTTAGTGCCTTAGAAGTCAACCCCCGAACCGTAAAATGCAATAAAAATACAACAGTTTTTCCATCATATTACAGGAATAATTGCAACCAGTTTGAAAGTGATGGTCATTTCTACGTTCCGGGCACCCTAGGCTTCACTCTAGGGCGTTGCTCCACCATATCGAATACTTAGTGCCTTAGAAGTCAACGCCAGAAGCATAAAATACAATATAAATACAACAGTTTTTCCATCGTATAACAGGAATAATTGCAACCAGTTTGAAAGTTATGGTCATTTCTACTTTCCGGGCAACCTAGGCTTCACCCTAGTGCGTAGCTCCACCAGGTCGAATAGTTAGTGCCTTAGAAGTCAACGTCAGAAGCATAAAATACAGTATAAATACAACAGTTCTTCCATCGTATAAAACGAATAATTGCAACCAGTATGAAAGTCATGGTCATTTCTACGTTCCGGGAAACCAAGGCTTCACTCTAAGCCGTTACTCCAACAGATCGAATAGTTAGGGCCTCAGAAGTCAACGCCAGAAGCATAAAATACAATATAAATACAACAGTTTTTCCATCGTATAAAACGAATAATTGCAACCACTATGAAAGTTATGGTCATTTCTACTATCCGGGCAACCTAGGCTTCACCCTAGGGCGATACTGCACCAGATCGAATAGTTAGGGCCTTAGAAGTCAACGCGCGGAACATAAAACACAAAATAAATACAACAGTTTTTCCATTGTATAAATCGAATAATTGCTACCAGTGTGAAAGTTATGGTCATTTCTACGTTCCGGGCAACCTAGGCTTCACCCTAGTGCGTTGTTCCACCAGATCGAATAGTTAAGGCCTAACAAGTGAACGCCAGAAGCATAAAATACAATATAAATACAACAGTTTTACCATCGTATAAAACGGATAATTGCAACCAGTATGAAAGTTATGGTCATTTCTACTTTCCGGGCAACCTAGGATTCACCCTAGGGCGTTGCTCCAACAGACTGAATAGTTAGTGCCTTAGAAGTCAACCCCCGAACCGTAAAATGCAATAAAAATACAACAGTTTTTCCATCATATTACAGGAATAATTGCAACCAGTTTGAAAGTGATGGTCATTTCTACGTTCCGGGCACCCTAGGCTTCACTCTAGGGCGTTGCTCCACCATATCGAATACTTAGTGCCTTAGAAGTGTACGTCAGAAGCATAAAACACAGTATAAATACAACAGTTCTTCCATCGTATAAAACGAATAATTGCAACCAGTATGAAAGTCATGGTCATTTCTACGTTCCGGGAAACCAAGGCTTCACTCTAGGGCGTTGCTCCAGCAGATCGAATAGTTAGGGCCTCAGAAGTCAACGCCAGAAGCATAAAATACAATATAAATACAACAGCTTTTCCATCGTATAAAACGAATAATTGCAACCACTATGAAACTTATGGTCATTTCTACGTTCCGGGCAACATAGGCTTCACTCTAAGGCGTTGCTCCAACAGATCGAATAGTTGGTGCCTTACAAGTCAAAGTCAGAAGGATAAAATACAATATAAATACAACAGTTTTTCCATCGTATAACACGAATAATTGCAACCAGTATGAAAGTTATGGACATTTCTACTTCCCGGGCAACCTAGGCTTCACCCTAGGGCGTTGCTCCAACAGATTGAATAGTTAGGGCGTTAGAAGTCAACGCCCGAAGCATAAAATGCAATAAAAATACAACAGTTTTTCCATCGTATAACAGGAATAATTGTAACCAGTTTGAAAGTGATGGTCATTTCTACGTTCGAGGCACCCTAGGCTTCACTCTAGGGCGTTGTTCCACAAGATCGAATAGTTAGGGCCTAAGAAGTCAACGCCAGAAGCATAGAATACAATATAAATACAACTGTTTTTCCATCGTATAACAGGCATAATTGCAACCAGTTTGAAAGTTATGGTCATTTCTACTTGCCGGGCAACCTAGGCTTCACCCTAGGATGTGGCTCCACCATATCGAATAGTTAGGGGTTTAGAAGTAAACAGCCGAAGCATAAAATACAATAAAAATACAACAGTTTTTCCACCGTATAACAGGAATAATTGCAAACAGTGCGAAGGTAATGGTCATTTCTACGTTCCGAGCAACCTAGGCTTCACTGTTTGGCGTTGGTCCACCAGATCGAATAATTGGTGCCTTAGAAGTCAACGTCAGAAGCATAAAATACAATATAAATACAACAGTTTTTCCATCGTATACAACAAATAATTGCAACCAGTATGAAAGTTATGGACATTTCTACTTTCCGGGCAACCTAGGCTTCACCCTAGGGCGTTGCTCCAACAGATTGAATAGTTAGGGCCTTAGAAGTCAACGCCCGAAGCATTAAATGCAATAAAAATACAACAGATTTCCATCGTAAAACAGGAATAATTGTAACCAGTTTGAAAGTAATGGTCATTTCTACGTTCCGGGCAACCTACGCGCCACTCTAAGGCGTTGCTCCACCAGATCGAATGGTTACGGCCTAAGAAGTCAACGCCAGAAGCAATAAAATACAATATAAATGCAACAGCTTTTCCATCGTATAAAATGAATAATTGCAAAGTGTGTGAAAGTAATGGTCATTTCTACGTTCCGGGCAACCTAGGTTTCACTCTAGGGCGTTGCTCCACCAGATCGAATAGTTAGTGCGTTAGAAGTCAACGTCAGAAGCATAGAATACAGTATAAATACAACAGTTTTTCCATCGTATAACAGGAACAATAGCAACCAGTGTGAAAGATATGGTCATTTCTACGTTCCGGGCAACCTAGGCGTCACTCTAAGGCGTTGCTCCACCAGATCGAATAGTTAGGGCCTAAGAAGTCAGCGACAGAAGCATAAAATACAATATAAATGCAACAGCTTTTCCATCGTATAAAATGAATAATTGCAAAGAGTGTGAAACTAATGGTCATTTCTACGTCCCGGGCAACCTAGGTTTCACTCTAGGGCGTAGCTACACCAGGTCGAATAGTTAGTGCCTTAGAAGTCAACGTCAGAAGCATAAAATACAGTATAAATACAACAGTTCTTCCATCGAATAAAACGAATAATTGCAACCAGTATGAAAGTCATGGTCATTTCTACGTTCCGGGAAACCAAGGCTTCACTCTAAGCCGTTACTCCAACAGATCGAATAGTTAGGGCCTCAGAAGTCAACGCCAGAAGCATAAAATACAATATAAATACAACAGTTTTTCCATCGTATAAAACGAATAATTGCAACCAGTATGAAAGTCATGGTCATTTCTACGTTCCGGGAAACAAAGGCTTCACTCTAGGGCGTTGCTCCAGCAGATCGAATAGTTAGGGCCTCAGAAGTCAACGCCAGAAGCATAAAATACAATATAAATACAACAGCTTTTCCATCGTATAAAACGAATAATTGCAACCACTATGAAAGTTATGGTCATTTCTACGTTCCGGGCAACATAGGCTTCACTCTAAGGCGTTGCTCCAACAGATCGAATAGTTGGTGCCTTACAAGTCAAAGTCAGAAGGATAAAATACAATATAAATACAACAGTTTTTCCGTCGTATAAAACGAATAATTGCAACCAGTATGAAAGTTATGGACATTTCTACTTTCCGGGCAACCTAGGCTTCACCCTAGGGCGTTGCTCCAACAGATTGAATAGTTAGGGCCTTAGAAGTCAACGCCCGAAGCATAAAATGCAATAAAAATACAACAGTTTTTCCATCGTATAACAGGAATAATTGTAACCAGTTTGAAAGTGATGGTCATTTCTACGATCCGGGCAACCTAGGCTTCACTCTAGGGCGTTGCTCTACCAGATCGGATAGCTAGGGCCTAAGAAGTCAACACCAGGAGCATAAAATACAATATAAATGCAACAGCTTTTCCATCGTATAAAATGAATAATTGCAAAGAGTGGGAAAGTAATGGTCATTTCTACGTTCCGTGTAACCTAGGCTACACTCTAGGGTGTTGCTCCACCGTATCCAATACTTAGTGCCTTAGAAGTCAACGCCCGAAGCATTAAATGCAATAAAAATACAACAGATTTCCATCGTATAACAGGAATAATTGTAACCAGTTTGAAAGTAATGGTCATTTCTACGTTCCGGGCAACCTAGGCGCCACTCTAAGGCGTTGCTCCACCAGATCGAATAGTTACGGCCTAAGAAGTCAACGCCAGAAGCAATAAAATACAATATAAATGCAACAGCTTTTCCATCGTATAAAATGAATAATTGCAAAGTGTGTGAAAGTAATGGTCATTTCTACGTTCCGGGCAACCTAGGTTTCACTCTAGGGCGTTGCTCCACCAGATCGAATAGTTAGTGCGTTAGAAGTCAACGTCAGAAGCATAAAATACAGTATAAATACAACAGTTTTTCCATCGTATAAAACGAATAATTGCAACCAGTATGAAAGTTATGGACATTTCTACTTTCCGGGCAACCTAGGTTTCACTCTAAGGCGTTGCTCCACCAGATCGAATAGTTAGGGCCTTAGAAGTCAACGCGCGGAACATAAAACACAAAATAAATAGAACCGTTTGTCCATTGTATAAATCGAATAATTGCTACCAGTGTCAAAGTTATGGTCATTTCTACGTTCCGGGCAACCTAGGCTTCACCCTAGTGCGTTGTTCCACCAGATCGAATAGTTAAGGCCTAAGAAGTGAACGCCAGAAGCATAAAACGCAATATAAATACAACAGTTTATCCATCGTATAAAACGAATAATTGCAACCAGTATGAAAGTTATGGACATTTCTATTTTTCGGGGAACCTAGGCTTCACCCTAGGGCGTTGCTCCAACAGATTGAATAGTTAGGGCCTTAGAAGTCAACGCCCGAAGCATAAAATGCAATAAAAATACAACAGTTTTTCCATCGTATAATAGGAATAATTGTAACCAGTTTGAAAGTGATGGTCATTTCTACGTTCCGGGCAACCTAGGCTTCACCCTAGGGCGTTGCTCCAACAGATTGAATACTTAATGTCTTAGAAGTCAACGCCAGAAGCATAAAATACAATATAAATACAACAGTTTTTCCATCGTATAACAGGAATAATAGCAACCAGTTTGAAAGTTATGGTCATTTCTACTTTCCGGGCAACCTAGTCTTCACCCTAGTGCGTAGCTCCACCAGATCGAATAGTTAGTGCCTTAGAAGTCAACGTCTGGAGCATAAAATACAGTATAAATACAACAGTTCTTCCATCGTATAAAACGAATAATTGCAACCAGTATGAAAGTTATGGACATTTCTTCTTTCCGGGCAACCTAGGCTTCACCCTAGGGCAATGCTCCACGAGATCGAATAGTTAGGGCCTTAGAAGTCTACGCGCGAAACATAAAACACCAAATAAATAGAACAGTTTTTCCATTGTATAAATCGAATAATTGCTACCAGTGTGAAAGTTATGGTCATTTCTACGTTCCCGGCAACCTAGGCTTCACCCTAGTGCGTTGTTCCACCAGATCGAATAGTTAAGGCGTAAGAAGTGAACGCCAGAAGCATAAGGTACAATATAAATACAACAGCTTTTCCATCGTATAACAGGAACAATAGCAACCAGTGTGAAAGATATGGTCATTTCTACGTTCCGGGCAACATAGGCGTCACTCTAAGGCGTTGCTCCACCAGATCGAATAGTTAGGGCCTAAGAAGTCAACGCCAGAAGCATAAAATACAATATAAATGCAACAGCTTTTCCATCGTATAAAATGAATAATTGCAAAGAGTGTGAAAGTAATGGTCATTTCTACGTTCCGGGCAACCTAGGTTTCACTCTAGGGCGTTGTTCCAGCAGATCGAATAGTTAGTGCGTTAGAAGTCAACGTCAGAAGCATAAAATACAGTATAAATACAACAGTTCTTCCATCGTATAAAACGAATAATTGCAACCAGTATGAAAGTCATGGTCATTTCTACGTTCCGGGAAACCAAGGCTTCACTCTAAGCCGTTACTCCAACAGATCGAATAGTTAGGGCCTCAGAAGTCAACGCCAGAAGCATAAAATACAATATAAATACAACAGTTTTTCCATCGTATAAAACGAATAATTGCAACCACTATGAAAGTTATGGTCATTTCTACTATCCGGGCAACCTAGGCTTCACCCTAGGGCGATACTGCACCAGATCGAATAGTTAGGGCCTTAGAAGTCAACGCGCGGAACATAAAACACAAAATAAATACAACAGTTTTTCCATTGTATAAATCGAATAATTGCTACCAGTGTGAAAGTTATGGTCATTTCTACGTTCCGGGCAACCTAGGCTTCACCCTAGTGCGTTGTTCCACCAGATCGAATAGTTAAGGCCTACGAAGTGAACGCCAGAAGCATAAAATACAATATAAATACAACAGTTTTACCATCGTATAAAACGGATAATTGCAACCAGTATGAAAGTTATGGTCATTTCTACTTTCCGGGCAACCTAGGATTCACCCTAGGGCGTTGCTCCAACAGACTGAATAGTTAGTGCCTTAGAAGTCAACCCCCGAACCGTAAAATGCAATAAAAATACAACAGTTTTTCCATCATATTACAGGAATAATTGCAACCAGTTTGAAAGTGATGGTCATTTCTACGTTCCGGGCACCCTAGGCTTCACTCTAGGGCGTTGCTCCACCATATCGAATACTTAGTGCCTTAGAAGTCAACGCCAGAAGCATAAAATACAATATAAATACAACAGTTTTTCCATCGTATAACAGGAATAATTGCAACCAGTTTGAAAGTTATGGTCATTTCTACTTTCCGGGCAACCTAGGCTTCACCCTAGTGCGTAGCTCCACCAGGTCGAATAGTTAGTGCCTTAGAAGTCAACGTCAGAAGCATAAAATACAGTATAAATACAACAGTTCTTCCATCGTATAAAACGAATAATTGCAACCAGTATGAAAGTCATGGTCATTTCTACGTTCCGGGAAACCAAGGCTTCACTCTAAGCCGTTACTCCAACAGATCGAATAGTTAGGGCCTCAGAAGTCAACGCCAGAAGCATAAAATACAATATAAATACAACAGTTTTTCCATCGTATAAAACGAATAATTGCAACCACTATGAAAGTTATGGTCATTTCTACTATCCGGGCAACCTAGGCTTCACCCTAGGGCGATACTGCACCAGATCGAATAGTTAGGGCCTTAGAAGTCAACGCGCGGAACATAAAACACAAAATAAATACAACAGTTTTTCCATTGTATAAATCGAATAATTGCTACCAGTGTGAAAGTTATGGTCATTTCTACGTTCCGGGCAACCTAGGCTTCACCCTAGTGCGTTGTTCCACCAGATCGAATAGTTAAGGCCTAATAAGTGAACGCCAGAAGCATAAAATACAATATAAATACAACAGTTTTACCATCGTATAAAACGGATAATTGCAACCAGTATGAAAGTTATGGTCATTTCTACTTTCCGGGCAACCTAGGATTCACCCTAGGGCGTTGCTCCAACAGACTGAATAGTTAGTGCCTTAGAAGTCAACCCCCGAACCGTAAAATGCAATAAAAATACAACAGTTTTTCCATCATATTACAGGAATAATTGCAACCAGTTTGAAAGTGATGGTCATTTCTACGTTCCGGGCACCCTAGGCTTCACTCTAGGGCGTTGCTCCACCATATCGAATACTTAGTGCCTTAGAAGTGTACGTCAGAAGCATAAAACACAGTATAAATACAACAGTTCTTCCATCGTATAAAACGAATAATTGCAACCAGTATGAAAGTCATGGTCATTTCTACGTTCCGGGAAACCAAGGCTTCACTCTAGGGCGTTGCTCCAGCAGATCGAATAGTTAGGGCCTCAGAAGTCAACGCCAGAAGCATAAAATACAATATAAATACAACAGCTTTTCCATCGTATAAAACGAATAATTGCAACCACTATGAAACTTATGGTCATTTCTACGTTCCGGGCAACATAGGCTTCACTCTAAGGCGTTGCTCCAACAGATCGAATAGTTGGTGCCTTACAAGTCAAAGTCAGAAGGATAAAATACAATATAAATACAACAGTTTTTCCATCGTATAACACGAATAATTGCAACCAGTATGAAAGTTATGGACATTTCTACTTCCCGGGCAACCTAGGCTTCACCCTAGGGCGTTGCTCCAACAGATTGAATAGTTAGGGCGTTAGAAGTCAACGCCCGAAGCATAAAATGCAATAAAAATACAACAGTTTTTCCATCGTATAACAGGAATAATTGTAACCAGTTTGAAAGTGATGGTCATTTCTACGTTCGAGGCACCCTAGGCTTCACTCTAGGGCGTTGTTCCACAAGATCGAATAGTTAGGGCCTAAGAAGTCAACGCCAGAAGCATAGAATACAATATAAATACAACTGTTTTTCCATCGTATAACAGGCATAATTGCAACCAGTTTGAAAGTTATGGTCATTTCTACTTGCCGGGCAACCTAGGCTTCACCCTAGGATGTGGCTCCACCATATCGAATAGTTAGGGGTTTAGAAGTAAACAGCCGAAGCATAAAATACAATAAAAATACAACAGTTTTTCCACCGTATAACAGGAATAATTGCAAACAGTGCGAAGGTAATGGTCATTTCTACGTTCCGAGCAACCTAGGCTTCACTGTTTGGCGTTGGTCCACCAGATCGAATAATTGGTGCCTTAGAAGTCAACGTCAGAAGCATAAAATACAATATAAATACAACAGTTTTTCCATCGTATACAACAAATAATTGCAACCAGTATGAAAGTTATGGACATTTCTACTTTCCGGGCAACCTAGGCTTCACCCTAGGGCGTTGCTCCAACAGATTGAATAGTTAGGGCCTTAGAAGTCAACGCCCGAAGCATTAAATGCAATAAAAATACAACAGATTTCCATCGTAAAACAGGAATAATTGTAACCAGTTTGAAAGTAATGGTCATTTCTACGTTCCGGGCAACCTACGCGCCACTCTAAGGCGTTGCTCCACCAGATCGAATGGTTACGGCCTAAGAAGTCAACGCCAGAAGCAATAAAATACAATATAAATGCAACAGCTTTTCCATCGTATAAAATGAATAATTGCAAAGTGTGTGAAAGTAATGGTCATTTCTACGTTCCGGGCAACCTAGGTTTCACTCTAGGGCGTTGCTCCACCAGATCGAATAGTTAGTGCGTTAGAAGTCAACGTCAGAAGCATAGAATACAGTATAAATACAACAGTTTTTCCATCGTATAACAGGAACAATAGCAACCAGTGTGAAAGATATGGTCATTTCTACGTTCCGGGCAACCTAGGCGTCACTCTAAGGCGTTGCTCCACCAGATCGAATAGTTAGGGCCTAAGAAGTCAGCGACAGAAGCATAAAATACAATATAAATGCAACAGCTTTTCCATCGTATAAAATGAATAATTGCAAAGAGTGTGAAACTAATGGTCATTTCTACGTCCCGGGCAACCTAGGTTTCACTCTAGGGCGTAGCTACACCAGGTCGAATAGTTAGTGCCTTAGAAGTCAACGTCAGAAGCATAAAATACAGTATAAATACAACAGTTCTTCCATCGAATAAAACGAATAATTGCAACCAGTATGAAAGTCATGGTCATTTCTACGTTCCGGGAAACCAAGGCTTCACTCTAAGCCGTTACTCCAACAGATCGAATAGTTAGGGCCTCAGAAGTCAACGCCAGAAGCATAAAATACAATATAAATACAACAGTTTTTCCATCGTATAAAACGAATAATTGCAACCACTATGAAAGTTATGGTCATTTCTACTATCCGGGCAACCTAGGCTTCACCCTAGGGCGATGCTGCACCAGATCGAATAGTTAGGGCCTTAGAAGTCAACGCGCGGAACATAAAACACAAAATAAATACAACAGTATTTCCATTGTATAAATCGAATAATTGCTACCAGTGTGAAAGTTATGGTCATTTCTACGTTCCGGGCAACCTAGGCTTCACCCTAGTGCGTTGTTCCACCAGATCGAATAGTTAATGCCTACGAAGTGAACGCCAGAAGCATAAAATACAATATAAATACAACAGTTTTACCATCGTATAAAACGGATAATTGCAACCAGTATGAAAGTTATGGTCATTTCTACTTTCCGGGCAACCTAGGATTCACCCTAGGGCGTTGCTCCAACAGATTGAATAGTTAGTGCCTTAGAAGTCAACGCCCGAAGCATAAAATGCAATAAAAATGCAACAGTTTTTCCATCATATAACAGGAGTAATTGCAACCAGTTTGAAAGTGATGGTCATTTCTACGTTCCGTGCACCCTAGGCTTCACTCTAGGGCGTTGCTCCACCATATCGAATACTTAGTGCCTTAGAAGTCTACGTCAGAAGCATAAAATACAGTATAAATACAACAGTTCTTCCATCGTATAAAACGAATAATTGCAACCAGTATGAAAGTCATGGTCATTTCTACGTTCCGGGAAACAAAGGCTTCACTCTAGGGCGTTGCTCCAGCAGATCGAATAGTTAGGGCCTCAGAAGTCAACGCCAGAAGCATAAAATACAATATAAATACAACAGCTTTTCCATCGTATAAAACGAATAATTGCAACCACTATGAAAGTTATGGTCATTTCTACGTTCCGGGCAACATAGGCTTCACTCTAAGGCGTTGCTCCAACAGATCGAATAGTTGGTGCCTTACAAGTCAAAGTCAGAAGGATAAAATACAATATAAATACAACAGTTTTTCCGTCGTATAAAACGAATAATTGCAACCAGTATGAAAGTTATGGACATTTCTACTTTCCGGGCAACCTAGGCTTCACCCTAGGGCGTTGCTCCAACAGATTGAATAGTTAGGGCCTTAGAAGTCAACGCCCGAAGCATAAAATGCAATAAAAATACAACAGTTTTTCCATCGTATAACAGGAATAATTGTAACCAGTTTGAAAGTGATGGTCATTTCTACGATCCGGGCAACCTAGGCTTCACTCTAGGGCGTTGCTCTACCAGATCGGATAGCTAGGGCCTAAGAAGTCAACACCAGGAGCATAAAATACAATATAAATGCAACAGCTTTTCCATCGTATAAAATGAATAATTGCAAAGAGTGGGAAAGTAATGGTCATTTCTACGTTCCGTGTAACCTAGGCTACACTCTAGGGTGTTGCTCCACCGTATCCAATACTTAGTGCCTTAGAAGTCAACGCCCGAAGCATTAAATGCAATAAAAATACAACAGATTTCCATCGTATAACAGGAATAATTGTAACCAGTTTGAAAGTAATGGTCATTTCTACGTTCCGGGCAACCTAGGCGCCACTCTAAGGCGTTGCTCCACCAGATCGAATAGTTACGGCCTAAGAAGTCAACGCCAGAAGCAATAAAATACAATATAAATGCAACAGCTTTTCCATCGTATAAAATGAATAATTGCAAAGTGTGTGAAAGTAATGGTCATTTCTACGTTCCGGGCAACCTAGGTTTCACTCTAGGGCGTTGCTCCACCAGATCGAATAGTTAGTGCGTTAGAAGTCAACGTCAGAAGCATAAAATACAGTATAAATACAACAGTTTTTCCATCGTATAAAACGAATAATTGCAACCAGTATGAAAGTTATGGACATTTCTACTTTCCGGGCAACCTAGGTTTCACTCTAAGGCGTTGCTCCACCAGATCGAATAGTTAGGGCCTTAGAAGTCAACGCGCGGAACATAAAACACAAAATAAATAGAACCGTTTGTCCATTGTATAAATCGAATAATTGCTACCAGTGTCAAAGTTATGGTCATTTCTACGTTCCGGGCAACCTAGGCTTCACCCTAGTGCGTTGTTCCACCAGATCGAATAGTTAAGGCCTAAGAAGTGAACGCCAGAAGCATAAAACGCAATATAAATACAACAGTTTATCCATCGTATAAAACGAATAATTGCAACCAGTATGAAAGTTATGGACATTTCTATTTTTCGGGGAACCTAGGCTTCACCCTAGGGCGTTGCTCCAACAGATTGAATAGTTAGGGCCTTAGAAGTCAACGCCCGAAGCATAAAATGCAATAAAAATACAACAGTTTTTCCATCGTATAATAGGAATAATTGTAACCAGTTTGAAAGTGATGGTCATTTCTACGTTCCGGGCAACCTAGGCTTCACCCTAGGGCGTTGCTCCAACAGATTGAATACTTAATGTCTTAGAAGTCAACGCCAGAAGCATAAAATACAATATAAATACAACAGTTTTTCCATCGTATAACAGGAATAATAGCAACCAGTTTGAAAGTTATGGTCATTTCTACTTTCCGGGCAACCTAGTCTTCACCCTAGTGCGTAGCTCCACCAGATCGAATAGTTAGTGCCTTAGAAGTCAACGTCTGGAGCATAAAATACAGTATAAATACAACAGTTCTTCCATCGTATAAAACGAATAATTGCAACCAGTATGAAAGTTATGGACATTTCTTCTTTCCGGGCAACCTAGGCTTCACCCTAGGGCAATGCTCCACGAGATCGAATAGTTAGGGCCTTAGAAGTCTACGCGCGAAACATAAAACACCAAATAAATAGAACAGTTTTTCCATTGTATAAATCGAATAATTGCTACCAGTGTGAAAGTTATGGTCATTTCTACGTTCCCGGCAACCTAGGCTTCACCCTAGTGCGTTGTTCCACCAGATCGAATAGTTAAGGCCTAAGAAGTGAACGCCAGAAGCATAAGGTACAATATAAATACAACAGCTTTTCCATCGTATAACAGGAACAATAGCAACCAGTGTGAAAGATATGGTCATTTCTACGTTCCGGGCAACATAGGCATCACTCTAAGGCGTTGCTCCACCAGATCGAATAGTTAGGGCCTAAGAAGTCAACGCCAGAAGCATAAAATACAATATAAATGCAACAGCTTTTCCATCGTATAAAATGAATAATTGCAAAGAGTGTGAAAGTAATGGTCATTTCTACGTTCCGGGCAACCTAGGTTTCACTCTAGGGCGTTGTTCCAGCAGATCGAATAGTTAGTGCGTTAGAAGTCAACGTCAGAAGCATAAAATACAGTATAAATACAACAGTTTTTCCATCGTATAAAACGAATAATTGCAACCAGTATGAAAGTCATGGTCATTTCTACGTTCCGGGAAACCAAGGCTTCACTCTAGGGCGTTGCTCCAACAGATCGAATAGTTAGGGCCTCAGAAGTCAACGCCAGAAGCATAAAATACAATATAAATACAACAGTTTTTCCATCGTATAAAACGAATAATTGCAACCACTATGAAAGTTATGGTCATTTCTACTATCCGGGAAACCTAGGCTTCACCCTAGGGCGTTGCTCCACCAGATCGAATAGTTAGGGCCTTAGAAGTCAACACCAGAAGCATAAGGTACAATATAAATACAACAGCTTTTCCATCGTATAACAGGAACAATAGCAGCCAGTGTGAAAGATATGGTCCTTTCTACGTTCCGGGCAACCTAGGTTTCACTCTAGGGCGTTGCTCCACCAGATCGAATAGTTAGTGCCTTAGAAGTCAACGTCACAAACATAAAACACAGTATAAATACAACAGTTTTTCCATCGTATAAAACGAATAATTGCAACCAGTGTGAAAGTTATGGTCATTTCTTCGTTCCGGGCAACCTAGACTTCACTCTAGTGCGTTGTTCCACCAGATCGAATGGTTAAGGCCTAAGAAGTGAACGCCACAAGCATAAAATACAATATAAATACAACAGTTTTTCCATCGTATAAAACGGATAATTGCACCAGTTTGAAAGTGATGGTCATTTCTACGTTCCGGGCACCCTAGGCTTCACTCTAGGGCGTTGCTCCACCAGATCGAATAGCTAGTGCCTTAGAATTCAACGCCACAAGCATAAAATACAATATAAGCACAACAGTTTTTCCATCGTATAAAACGAATAATTGCAACCAGTATGAAAGTGATGGTCATTTCTACGTTCCGGGAAACCAAGGCTTCACTCTAAGGCGTTTGTCCACCAGATCGAATAGTTAGGGCCTAAGAAGCCAACGCCAGAAGCATAAAATACAATATAAATGCAACAGCTTTTCCATCGTATAAAATGAATAATTGCAAAGAGTGTGAAAGTAATGGGCATTTCTACGTTCCGGGCAACCTAGGTTTCACTCTAGGGCGTAGCTCCACCAGTTCGAATAGTTAGTGCCTTAGAAGTCAACGTCAGAAGCATAAAATACAGTATAAATACAACAGTTCTTCCATCGTATAAAACGAATAATTGCAACCAGTATGAAAGTTATGGACATTTCCACTTTCCAGGCAACCTAGGCTTCACTCTAGGGCGTTGCTCCACTAGATCGAATAGTTAGGGCCTCAGAAGTCAACGCCAGAAGCATAAAATACAATATAAATACAACAGTTTTTCCGTCGTATAAAACGAATAATTGCAACCACTATGAAAGTTATGGTCATTTCTACTATCCGTGCAACCTAGGCTTCACCCTAGGGCGTTGCTCCACCAGATCGAATAGTTAGGGCCTTAGAAGTGAACGCCAGAAGCATAAAATACAATATAAATACAACAGTTTTTCCATCGTATAAAACGAATAATTGCAACCAGTTTGAAAGTTATGGTCATTTCTACGTTCCGGGCACCCTAGGCTTCACTCTAGGGCGTTGCTCCACCAGATCGAATATTTGGTGCCTTAAAAGTCAACGTCAGAAGCTTAAAATACAATATAAATACAACAGTTTTTCCATCGTATAAAACGAATAATCGCAACCAGTATGAAAGTTATGGACATTTCTACTTTCCGGGCAACCTAGGCTTCACCCTAGGGAGTTGCTCCAACAGACTGAATAGTTAGGGCCTTAGAAGTCAACGCCCGAAGCATAAAATGCAAAAAGATACAACAGCTTTTCCATCGTATAACAGGAATAATTGCAACCAGTGTGAAACTGATGGTCATTTCTACGTTCCGGGCAACCTAGGCTTCACCCTAGGGCGTTGCTCCACCAGATCGAATAGTTAGGGCCTTAGAAGTCAACGCCAGAAGCATGAGGTACAATATAAATACAACAGCTTTTCCATCGTATAACAGGAACAATAGCAACCAGTGTGAAAGATATGATCATTTCTACGTTCCGGGCAACCTAGGCGTCACTCTAAGGCGTCGCTCCACCAGATCGACTAGTTAGGGCCTAAGAAGTCAACGCCAGAAGCATAAAATACAATATAAATGCAACAGCTTTTCCATCGTATAAAATGAATAATTGCAAAGATTGTGAAAGTAATGGTCATTTCTACGTTCCGCGCAACCTAGGTCTCACTCTAGGGCGTTGCTCCACCAGATCGAATAGTTAGTGCCTTAGAAGTCAACGTCAGAAGCATAAAATACAGTATAAATACAAAAGTTTTTCCATCGTATAAAACGAATAATTGCAACCAGTGTGAAAGTTATGGTCATTTCTACGTTCGGGCAACCTAGGCTTCACTCTAGGGCGCTGCTCCACCAGCTCGAATGGTTGGTGCCTTGGAAGTCAACGTCAGAAGCTTAAAATACAATATAAATACAACAGTTTTTCCATCGTATAAAACGAATAATTGCAACCAGTGTGAAGGTGATGGTCATTTCTACGTTCCGGGCAACCTAGGCTTCACCCTAGGGCGTTGCTCCACCAGATTGAATAGTTAGGGCCTTAGAAGTCAACGCCAGGAGCATAAGGTACATTATAAATACAACAGCTTTTCCATCGTATAACAGGAACAATCGCAACCAGTGTGAAAGATATGGTCATTTCTATGTTCCGGGCAACCTAGGCGTCACTCTAAGGCGTTTCTCCACCAGATCGAATAGTTAGGGCCTAAGAAGTCAACGCCAGAAGCAGAAAATACAATATAAATACAACAGTTTTTCCATCGTATAAAACGAATAATTGCAACCAGTGTGATAGTTATGGTCATTTCTACGTTCCGGGCAACCTAGGCGTCACTCTAAGGCGTTGCTCCACCAGATCGAATAGTTAGGGCCTAAGAAGTCAACGCCAGAAGCATAAAATACAATATAAATGCAACAGCTTTTCCATCGTATAAAATGACTAATTGCAAAGAGTTTGAAAGTAATGGTCATTTCTACGTTCCGGGAAACCTAGGTTTCACTCTAGGGCGTTGCTCCACCAGATCGAATAGTTAGTGCCTTAGAAGTCAACGTCAGAAGCAGAAAATACAGTATAAATACAACAGTTTTTCCATCGTATAAAACGAATAATTGCAACCTGTCCGAAAGTTATGGACATTTCTACTTTCCGGGCAACCTAGGCTTCACCCTAGGGCGATGCTCCACCAGATCGAATAGTTAGAACCTTAAAACTCAACGCGCGAAACATAAAACACAAAATAAATAGAACAGTTTTTCCATTGTATAAATCGAATAATTCCTACCAGTGTGAAAGTTATGGTCATTTCTACGTTCCGAGCAGCCTAGGCTTCACACTAGTGCGTTGTTCCAGCAGATCGAATAGTTAAGGCCTAAGAAGTGAACGCCATAGGCATAAAATACAATATAAATACAACAGTTTTTCCATCGTATAAAACGGATAATTGCAACCAGTATGAAAGTAATGGTCAATATCTACTTCACGGGCAACCTAGGATTCACCCTAGGGCGTTGCTCCACCATATCGAACACTTAGTGCCTTAGAAGTCAACGCCAGAAGCATAAAATACAATATAAATACAACAGTTTTTCCATCGTATAACAGGAATAATTGCAACCAGTTTGAAAGTTATGGTCATTTCTACTTTCCGGGCAACCTAGGCTTCACCCTAGGGCGTTGTTCCACCCGATCGAATAGTTAGGGCCTAAGAAGTGAACGCCAGAGTCATATAATACAATATAAATACAACAGTTTTTCCATCGTATAAAACGAATAATGGCAACCAGTGTGAAAGTTATGGTCATTTCTACGTTCCGGGCAACCTGGGCTTCACTCTAGGGCGTTGCTCCAACAGATCGAATAGTTGGTGCCTTAGAAGTCAACGTCAGAAGCATAAAATACAATATAAATACAACAGTTTTTCCATCGTATAAAACGAATAATTGCAACCAGTGTGAAAGTGATGGTCATTTCTACGTTCCGGGCAACCTAGGCTTCACCCTAGGGCGTTGCTCCACCAGATCGAATAGTTAGGGCCTTAGAAGTCAACGCCAGAAGCATAAGGTACATTATAAATACAACAGCTTTTCCATCGTATAACAGGAACAATCGCAACCAGTGTGAAAGATATGGTCATTTCTACGTTCCGGGAAACCTAGGCGTCACTCTATGACGTTGCTCCACCAGATCGAATAGTTAGGTCCTAAGAAGTCAACGCCAGAAGCAGAAAATACAATATAAATACAACAGCTTTTCCATCGTATAAAATGAATAATTGCAAAGAGTTTGAAAGTAATGGTCATTTCTACGTTCCGGGCAACCTAGGTTTCACTCTAGGGCGTTGCTCCACCTGATCGAATAGGTAGTGCCTTAGACGTCAACGTCAGAAGCATAAAATACAGTATAAACACAACAGTTTTTCCATCGTATAAAACGAATAATTGCAACCTGTCCGAAAGTTATGGACATTTCTACTTTCCGGGCAACCCAGGCTTCACCCTAGGGCGATGCTCCACCAGATCGAATAGTTAGGGCCTTAGAAGTCTACGCGCGAAACATAAAACACAAAATAAATAGAACAGTTTTTCCATTGTATAAATCGAATAATTGCTACCAGTGTGAAAGTTATGGTCATTTCTACGTTCCGGGCAGCCTAGGCTTCACCCTAGTGCGTTGTTCCACCAGATCGAATAGTTAAGGCCTACGAAGTGAACGCCAGAAGCATAAAATACAATATAAATACAACAGCTTTTCCATCGTATAAAACAGATAATTGCAACCAGTATGAAAGTAATGGTCATATCTACTTCCCGGGCAACCTAGGATTCACCCTAGGGCGTTGCTCCAACAGATTGAAAAGTTAGTGCCTAAGAAGTCAACGCCTGAAGCATTAAATACAATATAAATACAACAGTTTTTCCATCGTATAAACCGGATAATTGCAACCAGTATGAAAGTTATTTTCATTTCTACTTTCCGGGCGACCTAGGATTCACGCTAGGGCGTTGCTCCAACAGATTGAATAGTTAGTGCCTTAGAAGTCAACGCCCGAAGCATCAAATGCAATAAAAATACAACAGTTTTTCCATCGTATAAAACGAATAATTGCAACCAGTATGAAAGTGATGGTCATTTCTACGTTCCGGGAAACCAAGGCTTCACTCTAGGGCGTTGCTCCAACAGATCGAATAGTTAGGGCCTCAGAAGTCAACGCCAGAAGCATAAAATACAATATAAATACAACAGCTTTTCCATCCTATAGAACGAATAATTGCAACCACTATGAAAGTTATGGTCATTTCTACTATCCGGGCAACCTAGGCTTCACCCTAGGGCGTTGCTCCACCAGATCGAATAGTTAGGGCCTTAGAAGTCAACACCAGAAGCATAAGGTACAATATAAATACAACAGCTTTTCCATCGTATAACAGGAACAATAGAAACCAGTGTGAAAGATATGGTCATTTCTACTTTCCGGGCAACCTAGGTTTCACTCTAGGGCGTTGCTCCACCAGATCGAATAGTTAGTGCCTTAGAAGTCAACGTCAGAAGCATGAAATACAGTATAAATACAACAGTTTTTCCATCGTGTAAAACGAATAATTGCAACCAGTGTGAAAGTTATGGCCATTTCTACGTTCCGGGCAACCTAGGCTTCACTCTAGGGCGTTGCTCCACCAGCTCGAATGGTTGGTGCGTTAGAAGTCGACGTCAGAAGCTTAAAATATAATATAAATACAACAGTTTTTCCATCGTATAAAACGAATAATTGCAACCAGTGTGAAAGTGATGGTCATTTCTACGTTCCGGGCAACCTAGGCTTCACCCTAGGGCGTTGCTCCACCAGATCGAATAGTTAGGGCCTAAGAAGTCAACGCCAGAAGCATAAAATACAATATAAATGCAACAGCTTTTCCATCGTATAAAATGAATAATTGCAACCAGTTTGAAAGTTATGGTCATTTCTGCTTTCCGGGCAACCTAGGCTTCACCCTAGGGCGTTGTTCCACCCGATCGAATAGTTACGGCCTAAGAAGTGAACGCCAGAAGCATATAATACAATATAAATACAACAGTTTTTCCATCGTATAAAACGAATAATTGCAACCAGTGTGAAAGTTATGGTCATTACTACGTTCCGGGCAACCTAGGCTTCACCCTAGGGCGTTGCTCCACCAGATCGAATAGTTAGGACCTTAAAACTCAACGCGCGAAACATAAAACACAAAATAAATAGAACAGCTTTTCCATCGTATAAAACGAATAATTGCAACCAGTGTGAAAGTTATGGTCATTTCTACGTTCCGGGCACCCTAGGCTTCACCCTTGGGAGTTGTTCCACCCGATCGAATAGTTAGGGCCTAAGAAGTGAACGCCAGAAGCATATAATACAATATAAATACAACAGGTTTTCCATCCTATAATATGAATAATTGCAACCAGCGTGAAAGTGATGGTCATTTCTTCGTTCCGGGCAACCTAGGCTTCACTCTAGGGCGTTGCTCCAACAGATCGAATAGTTGGTGCGTTAGAAGTCAACGTCAGAAGCATAAAATACATTTTAAATACAACAGCTTTTCCATCGTATAACAGGAACAATAGCAACCAGTGTGAAAGGTATGGTCATTTCTAGGTTCCGGGCAACCTAGGCGTCACTCTAAGGCGTTGCTCCACCAGATCGAATAGTTAGGGCCTAAGAAGTTAACGCCAGAAGCATAAAATACAATATAAATGCAACAGCTTTTCCATCGTATAAAATGAATAATTGCAAAGAGTTTGAAAGTAATGGTCATTTCTACGTTCCGGGCAACCTAGGTTTCACTCTAGGGCGTTGCTACACCAGATCGAATAGTTAGTGCCTTAGAAGTCAACGTCAGAAGCATAAAATACAGTATAAATACAACAGTTTTTCCATCGTATAAAACGAATAATTGCAACCTGTCCGAAAGTTATGTACATTTCTACTTTCCGGGCAACCTAGGCTTCACCCTAGGGCGATGCTCCGCCAGATCGAATAGTTAGGACCTTAAAACTCAACGCGCGAAACATAAAACACAAAATAAATACAACAGGTTTTCCATCCTATAATATGAATAATTGCAACCAGTGTGAAAGTGATGGTCATTTCTTCGTTCCGGGCAACCTAGGCTTCACCCTAGGGCGTTGCTCCAACAGATTGAGTAGTTAGGGCCTTAGAAGTCAACACCAGGAGCATAAAATACAATATAAATACAACAGTTTTTCCATCGTATAAAACGGATAATTGCAACCAGTATGAAAGTTATAGTCATTTCTACGTTCCGGGCAACCAAGGCTTCACCCGAGGGCGTTGCTCCACCAGATCGAATAGTAAGGTCCTAAGAAGTCAACGCCAGAAGCATAAAATACAAAATAAATGCAACAGCTTTTCCATCGTATAACATGAATAATTGCAACCAGTTGGAAAGTTATGGTCATTTCTACTTTCCGGGCAACCTAGGCTTCACCCTAGGGCGATGTTCCACCCGATCGAATAGTTACGGCCTAAGAAGTGAACGCCAGAACCATATAATACAATATAAATACAACAGTTTTTCCATCGTATAAAACGAATAATTGCAACCAGTGTGAAAGTGATGGTCATTTCTTCGTTCCGGGCAACCTAGGCTTCACTCTAGGGCGTTGCTCCAACAGATCGAATAGTTGGTGCCTTAGAAGTCAACGTCAGGAGCATAAAATACAATATAAATGCAACAGCTTTTCCATCGTATAAAATGAATAATTGCAAAGAGTTTGAAAGTAATGGTCATTTCTACGTTCCGGGCAACCTAGGTTTCACGCTAGGGCGTTGCTCCACCAGATCGAATAGTTAGTGCCTTAGAAGTCAACGTCAGAAGCATAAAATACAGTATAAATACAACAGTTTTTCCATCGTATAAAACGAATAATTGCAACCAGTGTGAAAGTTATGGTCATTTCTACGTTCCGGACAACCTAGGCTTCACTCTAGGGCGTTGCTCCACCAGCTCGAATGGTTGGTGCCTTAGAAGTCAACGTCAGAAGCTTAAAATACAATATAAATAAAACAGTTTTTCCATCGTATTAAACGAATAATTGCAACCAGTGTGAAAGTGATGGTCATTTCTACGTTCCGGGCAACCAAGGCTTCACCCTAGGGCGTTGCTCCACCAGGTCGAATAGTTAGGGCCTAAGAAGTCAACGCCAGAAGCATAAAATACAATATAAATGCAACAGCTTTTCCATCGTATAAAATGAATAATTGCAACCAGTTTGAAAGTTATGGTCATTTCTACTTTCCGGGCAACCTAGGCTTCACCCTAGGGCGTTGTTCCACCCGATCGAATAGTTACGGCCTAAGAAGTGAACGCCAGAAGCATATAATACAATATAAATACAACAGTTTTTCCATCGTATAAAACGAATAATTGCAACCAGTGTGAAAGTTATGGTCATTTCTACGTTCCGGGCAACCTAGGCTTCACTCTAGGGCGTTGCTCCAGCAGATCGAATAGTTGGTGCCTTAGAAGTCAACGTCAGAAGCATAAAATACAATATAAATACAACAGTTTTTCCATCGTATAAAACGAATAATTGCAACCAGTATGAAAGTTATGGCCATTTCTACATTCCGGGCAGCCTAGGCTTCACCCTAGGGCGTTGCTCCAACAGATCGAATAGTTGGTGCCTTAGAAGTCAACGTCAGAAGCATAAAATACATTTTAAATACAACAGCTTTTCCATCGTATAACAGGAACAATAGCAACCAGTGTGAAAGGTATGGTCATTTCTACGTTCCGGGCAACCTAGGCGTCACTCTAAGGCGTTGCTCCACCAGATCTAATAGTTAGGGCCTAAGAAGTTAACGCCAGAAGCATAAAATACAAAATAAATGCAACAGCTTTTCCATCGTATAAAACGAATTATTGCAACCTGTCCGAAAGTTATGGACATTTCTACTTTCCGGGCAACCTAGGCTTCACCCTAGGGCGATGCTCCGCCAGATCGAATAGTTAGGACCTTAAAACTCAACGCGCGAAACATAAAACACAAAATAAATAGAACAGTTTTTCCATCGTATAAAACGAATAATTGCAACCAGTGTGAAAGTTATGGTCATTTCTACGTTCCGGGCACCCTAGGCTTCACCCTAGTGCGTTGTTCCACCCGATCGAATAGTTAGGGCCTAAGAAGTGAACGCCAGAAGCATATAATACAATATAAATACAACAGGTTTTCCATCCTATAATATGAATAATTGCAACCAGTGTGAAAGTGATGGTCATTTCTTCGTTCCGGGCAACCTAGGCTTCACCCTAGGGCGTTGCTCCAACAGATTGAATAGTTAGGGCCTTAGAAGTCAACACCAGGAGCATAAAATACAATATAAATACAACAGTTTTTCCATCGTATAAAACGGATAATTGCAACCAGTATGAAAGTTATGGACATTTCTACTTTCCGGGCAGCCTAGGCTTCACCATAGGGCGTTGCTCCAACAGATTGAATAGTTAGGGCCTTAGAAGTCAACACCAGGAGCATAAAATACAATATAAATACAACAGGTTTTCCATCCTATAATATGAATAATTGCAACCAGTGTGAAAGTGATGGTCATTTCTTCGTTGCGGGCAACCTAGGCTTCACTCTAGGGCGTTGCTCCAACAGATCGAATAGTTGGTGCCTTAGAAGTCAACGTCAGAAGCATAAAATACATTTTAAATACAACAGCTTTTCCATCGTATAACAGGAACAATAGCAACCAGTGTGAAAGGTATGGTCATTTCTAGGTTCCGGGCAACCTAGGCGTCACTCTAAGGCGTTGCTCCACCAGATCGAATAGTTAGGGCCTAAGAAGTTAACGCCAGAAGCATAAAATACAATATAAATGCAACAGCTTTTCCATCGTACAAAATGAATAATTGCAAAGAGTTTGAAAGTAATGGTCATTTCTACGTTCCGGGCAACCTAGGTTTCACTCTAGGGCGTTGCTCCACCAGATCGAATAGTCAGTGCGTTAGAAGTCAACGTCAGAAGCATAAAATACAAAATAAATGCAACAGCTTTTCCATCGTATAAAACGAATAATTGCAACCTGTCCGAAAGTTAATGACATTTCTACTTTCCGGGCAACCTAGGCTTCACCCTAGGGCGATGCTCCGCCAGATCGAATAGTTAGGACCTTAAAACTCAACGCGCGAAACATAAAACACAAAATAAATAGAACAGTTTTTCCATCGTATAAAACGAATAATTGCAACCAGTGTGAAAGTTATGGTCAGTTCTACGTTCCGGGCACCCTAGGCTTCACCCTAGGGCGTTGTTCCACCCGATCGAATAGTTAGGGCCTAAGAAGTGAACGCCAGAAGCATATAATACAATATAAATACAACAGGTTTTCCATCCTATAATATGAATAATTGCAACCAGTGTGAAAGTGATGGTCATTTCTTCGTTCCGGGCAACCTAGGCTTCACCCTAGGGCGTTGCTCCAACAGATTGAATAGTTAGGGCCTTAGAAGTCAACACCAGGAGCATAAAATACAATATAAATACAACAGATTTTCCATCGTATAAAACGGATAATTGCAACCAGTATGAAAGTTATGGACATTTCTACTTTCCGGGCAGCCTAGGCTTCACCATAGGGCGTTGCTCCAACAGATTGAATAGTTAGGGCCTTAGAAGTCAACACCAGGAGCATAAAATACAATATAAATACAACAGGTTTTCCATCCTAGAATATGAATAATTGCAACCAGTGTGAAAGTGATGGTCATTTCTTCGTTGCGGGCAACCGAGGCTTCACTCTAGGGCGTTGCTCCAACAGATCGAATAGTTGGTGCCTTAGAAGTCAACGTCAGAAGCATAAAATACATTTTAAATACAACAGCTTTTCCATCGTATAACAGGAACAATAGCAACCAGTGTGAAAGGTATGGTCATTTCTAGGTTCCGGGCAACCTAGGCGTCACTCTAAGGCGTTGCTCCACCAGATCGAATAGTTAGGGCCTAAGAAGTTAACGCCAGAAGCATAAAATACAATATAAATGCAACAGCCTTTCCATCGTATAAAATGAATAATTGCAAAGAGTTTGAAAGTAATTGTCATTTCTACGTTCCGGGCAACCTAGGTTTCACTCTAGGGCGTTGCTCCACCAGATCGAATAGTCAGTGCCTTAGAAGTCAACGTCAGAAGCATAAAATACAGTATAAATACAACAGTTTTTCCATCGTATAAAACGAATAATTGCAACCTGTCCGAAAGTTATGGACATTCCTACTTTCCGGGCAACCTAGGCTTCACCCTAGGGCGATGCTCCGCCAGATCGAATAGTTAGGACCTTAAAACTCAACGCGCGAAACATAAAACACAAAATAAATAGAACAGTTTTTCCATCGTATAAAACGAATAATTGCAACCAGTGTGAAAGTTATGGTCATTTCTACGTTCCGGGCACCCTAGGCTTCACCCTAGGGCGTTGTTCCACCCGATCGAATAGTTAGGGCCTAAGAAGTGAACGCCAGAAGCATATAATACAATATAAATACAACAGGTTTTCCATCCTATAATATGAATAATTGCAACCAGTGTGAAAGTGATGGTTATTTCTTCGTTCCGGGCAACCTAGGCTTCACCCTAGGCCATTGCTCCAACAGATTGAATAGTTAGGGCCTTAGAAGTCAACACCAGGAGCATAAAATACAATATAAATACAACAGTTTTTCCATCGTATAAAACGGATAATTGCAACCAGTATGAAAGTTATAGTCATTTCTACTTACCGGGCAACCTAGGATTCACGCTAGGGCGTTGCTCCAACACATTGAAAAGTTAGTGCCTAAGAAGTGAACGCCAGAAGCATAAAATACAATATAAATACAACAGTTTTTCCATCGTATAAAACGAATAATTGCAACCTGTCCGAAAGTTATGGACATTTCTACTTTCCGGGCAACCTAGGCTTCACTCTAGGGCGTTGCTCCACCAGCTCGAATGGTTGGTGCCTTAGAAGTCAACGTCAGAAGCTTAAAATACAATATAAATACAACAGTTTTTCCATCGTATTAAACGAATAATTGCAACCAGTGTGAAAGTGATGGTCATTTCTACGTTCCGGGCAACCAAGGCTTCACCCTAGGGCGTTGCTCCACCAGATCGAATAGTTAGGGCCTAAGAAGTCAACGCCAGAAGCATAAAATAGAATATAAATGCAACAGCTTTTCCATCGTATAAAATGAATAATTGCAACCAGTTTGAAAGTTATGGTCATTTCTACTTTCCGGGCAACCTAGGCTTCACCCTAGGGCGTTGTTCCACCCGATCGAATAGTTACGGCCTAAGAAGTGAACGCCAGAAGCATATAATACAATATAAATACAACAGTTTTTCCATCGTATAAAACGAATAATTGCAACCAGTGTGAAAGTGATGGTCATTTCTTCGTTCCGGGCAACCTAGGCTTCACCCTAGGGCGTTGCTCCAACAGATTGAATAGTTAGGGCCTTAGAAGTCAACACCAGGAGCATAAAATACAATATAAATACAACAGTTTTTCCATCGTATAAAACGGATAATTGCAACCAGTATGAAAGTTATGGACATTTCTACTTTCCGGGCAGCCTAGGCTTCACCCTAGGGCGTTGCTCCAACAGATTGAATAGTTAGGGCCTTAGAAGTCAACACCAGGAGCATAAAATACAATATAAATACAACAGGTTTTCCATCCTATAATATGAATAATTGCAACCAGTGTAAAAGTGATGGTCATTTCTTCGTTCCGGGCAACCTAGGCTTCACTCTAGGGCGTTGCTCCAACAGATCGAATAGTTGGTGCCTTAGAAGTCAACGTCAGAAGCATAAAATACATTTTAAATACAACAGCTTTTCCATCGTATAACAGGAACAATAGCAACCAGTGTGAAAGGTATGGTCATTTCCAGGTTCCGGGCAACCTAGGCGTCACTCTAAGGCGTTGCTCCACCAGATCGAATAGTTAGGGCCTAAGAAGTTAACGCCAGAAACATAAAATACAATATAAATGCAACAGCTTTTCCATCGTATAAAATGAATAATTGCAAAGAGTTTGAAAGTAATGGTCATTTCTACGTTCCGGGCAACCTAGGTTTCACTCTAGGGCGTTGCTCCACCAGATCGAATAGTTAGTGCCTTAGAAGTCAACGTCAGAAGCATAAAATACAGTATAAATACAACAGTTTTTCCATCGTATAAACCGGATAATTGCAACCAGTATGAAAGTTATGGTCATTTCTACTTTCCGGGCAACCTAGGATTCACCCTAGGGCGTTGCTACAACAGATTGAATAGTTAGTGCCTGAGAAGTCAACGCCCGAAGCATCAAATGCAATAAAAATACAACAGTTTTTCCATCATATCACAGGAGTAATTGCAACCAGTTTCAAAGTGATGGTCATTTCTACGTTCCGGGCACCCTAGGCTTCACTCTAGCGTGTTGCTCCACCATATCGAATACTTAGTGCCTTAGAAGTCAACGCCAGAAGCATAAAATACAATATAAATACAACAGCTTTTCCATCGTATAAAACGAATAATTGCAACCAGTATGAAAGTTATGGACATTTCTACTTTCCGGGCAACCTAGGCTTCACCCTAGGGCGTTGCTCCAACAGACTGAATAGTTAGGGCCTTAAAAGTCAACGCCCGAAGCATAAAATGCAATAAAAATGCAACAGCTTTTCCATCATATAACAGGGATAGTTGCAACCAGTTTGAAAGTGATGGTCATTTCTACGTTCCGGGCACCCTAGGCTTCACTCTAGGGCGTTGCTCCACCAGATCGAATAGTTAAGGCCTAAGAAATGAACGCCAGAAGCATAAAATACAATATAAATACAACAGTTTTTCCATCGTATAAAACGAATAATTGCAACCAGTGTGAAAGTTATGGTCATTTCTACGTTCCGGGCAACCTAGGCTTCACTCTAGGGCGTTGCTCCACCAGATCGAATAGTTGGTGCCTTAGAAGTCAACGTCAGAAGCTTAAAATACAATATAAATACAACAGTTTTTCCATCGTATAAAACGAATAATTGCAACCAGTATGAAAGTTATGGACATTTCTACTTTCCGGGCAACCTAGGCCTCACCCTAGGGAGTTGCTCCAACAGACTGAATAGTTAGGGCCGTAGAAGTCAACACCAGAAGCATAAGGTACAATATAAATACAACAGCTTTTCCATCGTATAACAGGAACAATAGCAACCAGTGTGAAAGATATGGTCATTTCTACGTTCCGGGCACCCTAGGCTTCACTCTAGGGCGTTGCTCCACCAGATCGAATAGTTAGTGCCTTAGAAGTCAACATCAGAAGCATAAAATACAGTATAAATACAACAGTTTTTCCATCGTATAAAACGAATAATAGCAACCAGTGTGAAAGTTATGGTCATTTCAACGTTCCGGGCAACCTAGGCTTCACTCTAGGGCGTTGCTCCACATGCTCGAATGGTTGGTGCCTTAGAGGTCAACGTCAGAAGCATAAAATACAAAATAAATAAAACACTTTTTCCATCGTATGAAACGGATAATTGCTACCAGTGTGAAAGTTATGGTCATTTCTACGTTCCGCGCAACCTGGGCTTCACTCTAGAGCGGTGCTCCACCAGATCAAATAGTTAGGGCCTAAGAAGTCAACGCCAGTAGCATAAAATACAACATAAATACAACAGATTTTCCATCGTATATAATATATATTTGCAAACAGTGTGAAAGTAATTGCCACTTCTACGTACCGGGCAACCTAGGCTTCACTCAAGGGCGATGCTCCACCAGACCGAATAGCTAGGGCCTTAGAAGTCAACGCCAGAAGCATAAAATACAGTAAAGATGCAAAAGTTTTTCCATCGTATAACAGGAATAGCTGCAGACAGTATGAAAGTACTGGTCATTCCTACGTTCCGGGTAGCCTAGGTTTCACTCTAGTGCGTTGCTCCACCAGATCGAATAGCTAGGGACTTAGAATTCAACGCCATAAGAATAAAATACAATATGAGTACAACAGTTTTTTCATCGTATGTAATGTATATTTGCAAACAGTGTGAAAGTAATGGTCATTTCTACGTTCCGGCCAACCGTGGTTTCACTCTAGCGCGTTGCTCCACCAGATCGAATAGTTAGGGCCTACGAAGGCAACGTCAGAAGCATAAAATGCAATATAAATACAACAGCTTTTCCATCGTATAAAACGAACAATTGAAACCAGTGTGACAGTTATGGACATTTCTACATTCCGAGCAAGCTAGGCTTCAGTCTAGGGCGTGTTCCACCAGAACGAATAGTTAGGGCCTAAGAAGTCAGCGCCAGAAGCATAAAATACAATATTAATATAAAAGTTTTTCCATCGAATAAAACGAATAATAGCCACCAGTGTGAAGGATATGGTCATTTCTATGTTCCGGGCAACCTAAGCTTCGCTCTATGGCGTTGCTCCACCAGATCGAACAGTTAGTGCCTTAGAAGTCAACGCCAGAATCATAAAATACAATATAAATACAACAGTTTTTCCATCGTATAAAACGAATAATTGCAACCAGTATGAAAGTCATGATCATTTCTACGTTCCGGGAAACGCAGGCTTCACTCTAGGGCGTTGCTCCAACAGATCGAATAGTTAGGGCCTCAGAAGTCAACGCCAGAAGCATAAAATACAATATAAATACAACAGTTTTTCCATCGTATAAAACGAATAATTGCAACCACTATGAAAGTTATGGTCATTTCTACTATCCGGGCAACCTCGGCTTCACCCTAGGGCGTTGCTCCACCAGATCGAATAGTTAGGGCCGTAGAAGTCAACACCAGAAGCATAAGGTACAATATAAATACAACAGCTTTTCCATCGTATAACAGGAACAATAGCAACCAGTGTGAAAGATATGGTCATTTCTACGTTCCGGGCAACCTAGGTTTCGCTCTAGGGCGTTGCTCCACCAGATCGAATAGTTAGTGCCTTAGAAGTCAACATCAGAAGCATAAAATACAGTATAAATACAACAGTTTTTCCATCGTATAAAACGAATAATTGCAACCAGTGTGAAAGTTATGGTCATTTCAACGTTCCGGGCAACCTAGGCTTCACTCTAGGGCGTTGCTCCACATGCTCGAATGGTTGGTGCCTTAGAGGTCAACGTCAGAAGCATAAAATACAAAATAAATAAAACAGTTTTTCCATCGTATGAAACGGATAATTGCTACCAGTGTGAAAGTTATGGTCATTTCTACGTTCCGCGCAACCTGGGCTTCACTCTAGAGCGGTGCTCCACCAGATCAAATAGTTAGGGCCTAAGAAGTCAACGCCAGTAGCATAAAATACAACATAAATACAACAGATTTTCCATCGTATATAATATATATTTGCAAACAGTGTGAAAGTAATTGCCACTTCTACGTACCGGGAAACCTAGGCTCCACTCAAGGGCGATGCTCCACCAGACCGAATAGCTAGGGCCTTAGAAGTCAACGCCAGAAGCATAAAATACAGTAAAGATGCAAAAGTTTTTCCATCGTATAACAGGAATAGCTGCAGACAGTATGAAATTACTGGTCATTCCTACGTTCCGGGTAGCCTAGGTTTCACTCTAGTGCGTTGCTCCACCAGATCGAATAGCTAGGGACTTAGAATTCAACGCCATAAGAATAAAATACAATATGAGTACAACAGTTTTTTCATCGTATGTAATGTATATTTGCAAACAGTGTGAAAGTAATGGTCATTTCTACGTTCCGGCCAACCGTGGTTTCACTCTAGCGCGTTGCTCCACCAGATCGAATAGTTAGGGCCTAAGAAGGCAACGTCAGAAGCATAAAATGCAATATAAATACAACAGCTTTTCTATCGTATAAAACGAACAATTGAAACCAGTGTGAAAGTTATGGACATTTCTATATTCCGAGCAAGCTAGACTTCAGTCTAGGGCGTTGCTCCACCAGATCGAATAGTTAGGGCCATAGAAGTCAGCGCCAGAAGAATGAAATGCAATATAAATACAACAGATTTTCCATCGTATAAAACGAATAATTGCAACAAGCTTGAAAGTTATCTACATTTCTACATTCCGAGCAACCTAGGCTTCACTCTAGGGCGTTGCTCCACCAGATCGAATAGTTAGGGCCGTAGAAGTCAACGCCAGGAGCATAAAATGCAATAAAGATGCAACAGTTTTTCCATCGTATAACTGGAATAATTGCCACTAGGGTGAAGGTAATGGTATGTTCTACGTTCCGGGCAACCTATGCTTCACACTAGGGCGGTGCTCCACCAGGTCAAATAGTTAGGGCCCAAGAAGTCAACGCCAGAAGCATAAAATACAATATAAATACAACAGCATTTCCATCGTATATAAAGTATATTTGCAAACAGTGTGAAAGTAATGGTCATTTCTACGTTCCGGGCAACCTAAGCTTGACTCTAGGGCGTTGCTCCACCAGATCGAATAGCTAGGGTCTTAGAAGTCAACGCCCGAAGCATAAAATACAATAAAGGTACAACAGTTTTTCCATCGTATAACAGGAATAATTGCAACCAGTGTGAAAGGAATGGTCATTTCTAAGTTCCGGGCAACATAGGCTTTACTCTAGGGCGCTGCTCCACCAGATCGAATAGCTAGGGTGTTACAAGTCAACGCCAGAAGCATAAAATACAATATAAATACAACAGCTTTTCAATCGTGTAAAACGAATAATTGCAACCAGTGTGAAAGTTATGGACATTTCTACATTCCGGCCAACCTAGGCTTCACCCTAGGGCGTTGGTCCACCAGATCGAATAGTTAGGGCCTTAGAAGTCAACGCCAGAGGCATAAAATACAATAAAGATGCAACAGTTTTTCCATCGTTTTACAGGAATAACTGCAACCAGTGTGAATGTACTGGACATTTCTACGTTCCGGATAACCTAGGCTTCACTCTAGGGCGTTGTTCCACCAGATAGAACAGTTAGGGCCTAAGAAGTCAACGCCAGAAGTATAAAATACAATGTAAATATAACAGTTTATCCATCGTATAAATCGGATGATAGCAACCAGTGTGAAAGTTATGGTCATTTCTACGTTCCGCGCAACCTGGGCTTTACCCTAGGGCGTTGTTCCACGAGATGGAATAGCTAGGGACTTAGAATTCAACGCCATAAGAATAAAATACAATATAAGTACAACAGTTTTTCCATCGTATAAAATGAATAATTGCAACCAGTGTGAAAGTAATGGTCATTTCTACGTTGCGGGCAACATAGGCTTCACTCTACGGCGTTGCTCCACCAGATCGAATAGTCAGGGCCTAAGAAGTCAACGCCAGAAGCATAAAATACAATATAAATACAACAGCTTTTCCATCGTATAAAACGAATAATTGCAACCAGTGTGAAAGTTATGGACATTTCTACATTCCGAGCAAGCTAGGCATCACTCTAGAGCGTTGTTCCACCAGATCAAATAGTTAGGGCCTTAGAAGTCAACGCCAGAAGCATGAAATACAATATAAATACAACAGCTTTTCCATCGCATAAAACGAATATTTGAAACCAGTGTGAAAGTTATGGACATTTCTACATTCCGAGCAACCTAGGCGTCACTCTAGCGCGTTGCTCCACCAGATCGAACAGCTAGGGCCTTAAAAGTCAATGCCCGAAGCATAAAATACAATATAAATACAACAGCTTTTCAATCGTATAAAACGAATAATTGCAACCGGTGTGAAAGTTATGGACATTTATACATTCCGGCCAACCTAGGCCTCACCCTAGGTCGTTGCTCCACCAGATCGAATAGTTAGGGCCTTAGAAGTCAACGCCCGAAGCATAAAATACAAAATAAATAAAACAGTTTTTCCATCGTATAAAACGAATAATAGCAACCAGTGTGAAAGTTAACGTCATTTCTACTTTCCGGGCAACCTAGGCTTCACCGTTGGGCGTTGCTCCAACAGATTGAATAGTTAGGGCCTTAGAAGTCAACGCACGATGCATAAAATACAAAATATATAGAACAGTTTTTCCATCGTATAAAACGAATAATTGCTACCAGTGTGAAAGTTATGGTCATTTCTACTTTCCAGGCAACCTAGGCGTCACCCTAGGCCGTTGTTCCACCAGATGGAATAGTTAGGGCCTAAGAAGTCAACGCCGGAAGCATAAAATACGATATAAATACGGCAGCTTTTCCGTCGTATAAAACGAATAATTGCAACCAGTGTGATAGTTATGCTCATTTCTACGTTCCGGGCAACCTAGGCTTCACCCTAGGGCGTTGCTCCAACAGATTGAATAGTTAGGGCCTTAAAAGTCAATGCCCGAAGCATAAAATGCAATAAAAATACAACAGTTTTTCCATCGTATAACAGGAATAATTGCAACCAGTGTGAAAGTAATGGTCATTCCTATGTTCCGGGCATCCTAGGTTTCACTCCAGGGCGTTGCTCCACCAGATCGAATAGTTAGGTCATAAGAAGTCAACGCCAGAAGCATAAAATACGATATAAATACAACAGCTTTTCCATCGTATAAAACGAATAATTGCAACCATTGTGAAAGTAATGGTCATTTCTATGTTCCGAGCAACCTAGGCGTCACTCTAGGGCGTTGCGCCACCAGATCGAATAGCTAGGGACTTAGAATTCATCGCGAAAAGCATAAAATAGAATTAAAATACAACAGTTTTTCCATCGTATAACAGGAATAATTGCAACCAGTGTGAAAGGAATGGTCATTTCTACGTTCCGGGCAACGTAGGTTTCACTCTAGGGCGTTGATCCACCAGAGGGAATAGTCAGGGCCTAAGAAGTCAACGCCAGAAGCATAAAATACAATATAAATACAACAGCTTTTCAATCGTATAAAACGATTAATTGCAACCGGTGTGAAAGTTATGGACATTTATACATTCCGGCCAACCTAGGCCTCACCCTAGGGCGTTGCTCCACCAGATCGAATAGTTAGGGCCTTAGAAGTCAACGCCAGAAGCATAAAATACAATAAAGATGCAACAGTTTTTCCATCGTTTTACAGGAATAACTGCAACCAGTGTGAATGTACTGGTCATTTCTACGTTCCGGATAACCTAGGCTTCACTCTAGGGCGTTGTTCCACCAGATCGAACAGTTAGGGCCTAAGAAGTCAACGCCAGAAGTATAAAATACAATGTAAATACAACAGTTTTTCCATCGTATAAATCGAATGATAGCAACCAGTGTGAAAGTTATGGTCATTTCTACGTTCCGGGCAACCTAGGCTTCACTCTAGGGCGTTGCTCCACCAGATCGAATAGTTAGGGCCTTAGAAGTCAACGCCCGAAGCATAAAATACAAAATAAATAAAACAGTTTTTCCATCGTATAAAACGAATAATAGCAACCAGTGTGAATGTTAACGTCATTTCTACTTTCCGGGCAACCTAGGCTTCACCGTTGGGCGTTGCTCCAACAGATGGAATAGTTAGGGCATTAGAAGTCAACGCACGATGCATAAAATACAAAATATATAGAACAGTTTTTCCATCGTATAAAACGTATAATTGCTACCAGTGTGAAAGTTATGGTCATTTCTACTTTAAAGGCAACCTAGGCGTCACCCTAGGGCGTTGTTCTACCAGATGGAATAGTTAGGGCCTAAGAAGTCAACGCCGGGAGCATAAAATACGATATAAATACGGCAGCTTTTCCATCGTATAAAACGAATAATTGCAACCAGTGTGATAGTTATGCTCATTTCTACGTTCCGGGCAACCTAGGCTTCACTCTAGGGCGTTGCTCCACCAGATCGAATAGTAAGGGCCTTAGAAGTCAACGCCCGAAGCATAAAATACAAAATAAATAAAACAGTTTTTCCATCGTATAAAACGAATAATTGCTACCAGTGTGAAAATTATGGTCATTTCTACGTTCCGCGCAACCTGGGCTTTACCCTAGGGCGTTGTTCCACGAGATGGAATAGCTAGGGACTTAGAATTCAACGCCATAAGAATAAAATACAATATAAGTACAACAGTTTTTCCACCGTATAAAATGAATAATTGCAACCAGTGTGAAAGTTATGGTCATTTCTACATTCCGAGGAACCTAGGCTTCACTCTAGGACGTTGCTCCACCTGATCGAATAGTTAGCGCCTTAGAAGTCAACGCCAGAAGCATAAAATACAATAATGATGCAACAGTTTTTCCATCGTATAACAGGAATAACTGCAAACAGTGTGAAAGTACTGGTCATATCTACGTTCCGGGTAACCTAGGTTTCACTCTAGGACGTTGCTCCACCAGATCGAATAGCTAGCGACTTAGAATTCAACGCCATAAGAATAAAATACAATATAAACATAACACTTTTTCCATCGTATAAAACGTATAATAGCAACCAGTGTGAAAGCTATGGTCAGTTCAACGTTCCGCGCAACCTAGGCTTCACCCTAGGGTGTTGTTCCACCAGATCGAATAGTTAGGGCCACAGAAGTGAATGCCAGAATCATAAATACAATATAAATACAACAGTTTTTCCATCGTATAAAACGAATAATTGCAACCAGTATGAAGCTTATGGTCATTTCTACGTTCCGGGCAACCTAGGCTTCACCCTAGGGCGTTGTTCCACCAGATCGAATAGTTAGGGCCTAAGAAGTGAACGCCAGAAGCATAAAATACAATATAAATACAACAGTTTTTCCATCGTATAAACCGAATAATTGCAACCAGTATGAAACTTATGGTCATTTCTACGTTCCGGGCAACCTAGGCTTCACTGTATGGCGTTCTTCCACCACATCGAATAGCTACGGCCTCAGAAGTCAACGCCTAAAGTATAAAATACAATAAAAATACAACAGTCTTTCCATTCTATAACAGGAATGATTGCAACCCGTGTGAAAGTGATGGTCATTTCTACGTTCGAGGCACCCTAGGCTTCACTCTAGGGCGTTGTTCCACAAGATCGAATAGTTAGGGCCTAAGAAGTCAACGCCAGAAGCATAAAATACAATATAAATATAACAGTTTTTCCATCGTATAAAACGAATAATAGCAACCAGTGTGAAAGTTATGGTCTATTCTACGTTCCGGCAACCTAGGCTTCACTGTATGACGTTCTTCCACCACATCGAATAGCTACGGCCTCAGAAGTCCACGCCTGAAGCATAAAATACAATATAAATACAACAGTTTTTCCATCGTATAAAACGAATAATTGCAACCAGTATGAAACTTATGGTCATTTCTACTTTCCGAGCAACCTAGGCTTCACCCTAGGGCGTTGCTCCAACAGATTGAATAGTTAGGGCCTTAGAAGTCAACGCCCGAAGCATAAAATACAAAATAAATAGAACGGTTTTTCCATTGTATAAAACGAATAATTGCTACCAGTGTAAAAGCTATGGTCATTTCTACGTCCCGGCAACCTAGGCTTCACCCTAGGGCGTTGTTCCACCAGATCGAACAGTTAGGGCCTAAGAAGTGAACGCCAGAAGCATAAAATACAGTATAAATACAACAGATTTTCCATCGTATAAGCCGAATAATTGCAACCAGTATGAAGCTTATGGTCATTTCTACGTTCCGGGCAACCTAGGCTTCACCCTAGGGCGTTGTTCCACCAGATCGAATAGTTAGGGCCTAAGAAGTCAACGCCAGAAGCATAAAATACAATATAAATATAACAGTTTTTCCATCGTATAAAACGAATAATAGCAACCAGTGTGAAACTTATGGTCTATTCTACGTTCCGGGCAACCTAGGCTTCACTCTAGGGCGCTGCTCCACCAGATGGAATAGTTAGGGCCTTAGAAGTCAACGCCCGAAGCATAAAATACAAAATAAATAAAACAGTTTTTCCATCGTATAAAACGAATAATTGCTACCAGTGTGAAAGTTATGGTCATTTCTACGTACCGGGCAACCTAGGCTTCACGCTAGGGCGTTTCTCTACCAGATCGAACAGTTAGGGCCTAAGAAGTCAACGCCAGAAGCATAAAATACAATATAAATATAACAGTTCTTCCATCGTATAAAACGAATGATAGCAACCAGTGTGAGAGTTATGGTCATTTCTACGTTCCGGGCGACCTAGGCTTCACTCTAGGGCGTTGCTCCACCATATCGAATAGTTAGGGCCTTAGAATTCAACGCCAGAAGCATAAAATACAATATAAATGCAACAGTCTTTCCATCGTATAAAACGAATAATTGCAACCAGTATGAAACTTATGGGCATTTCTACTTTCCGGGCAACCTAGGCTTCACCCTAGGGCGTTGTTCCACCAGATGGAATAGTTAGGGCCTAAGAAGTCAACGCCCGAAGCATAAAATACAAAATAAATAGAACAGTTTTTCCATTGTATAAAACGAATAATTGCTACCAGTGTAAAAGTTATGGTCAGTTCTCCTTTACGGGCAACCTAGGCTACACCCTAGGGCGTTGCTCCACCAGATCGAATAGTTAGTGCCTTATAAGTCAACGCCAGAAGCATAAAATACAATATAGATATAACAGTTTTTCCATCGTATAAAACGAATAATTGCATCCAGTATGAAGGTTATGGTCATTTCTACGTTCCGGACAACCTAGGATTCACTCTATGGCGTTCTTCCACTACATCGAATAGCAACGGCCTCAGAAGACAACGCCAGAAGCATAAAATACAATAAACATACAACAGTCTTTCCGTCCTATAACAGGAATAATTGCAACCCGTGTGAAAGTGATGGTCATTTGTACGTTCCAGGCAACCTAGGCTTCACTCTAGGGCGTTGTACCACCAGATCGAATTGTTAGGGCCTAAGAAGTGCCAACGCCAGAAGCATAAAATACAATATAAGTACATCAGTTTTTCCATCGTATAAAATGAATAATTGCAAACATTGCGAAAGTAATGGTCATTCCACGTTCCGGGCAACCTAGGCTTCACTCTAGGGCGTTGCTCCACCATATCGAATAGTTAGAGCCTTAGAAGTCAGCGCCAGAAGCATAAAATACAATATAAATAAAACAGTTTTTCCATCGTATAGAACGAATAATTGCTACCATTATGGAAGTGATGGTCATTTCTACGTTCCGGGCTACCTAGGCTCCACCCTAGGGCGTTGTTCCACCAGATGGAATAGTTAGGGCATAAGAAGTCAACGCCAGAAGCTTAAAATACAATATAAATACAACAGTTTTTCCATCGTATAGATCGAATAATTGCAACCAGTATGAAAGTTATGGTCATTTCTACTTTCCGGGCAACCTAGGCTACACCCTAGGGCGTTGCTCCAACAGATTCAATAGTAAGGGCCTTAGTAGTCAATGCCCGAAGCATAGAATGCATTAAAAATACAACAGTTTTACCATCATATAACAGGAATAATTATAACCAGTTTGAAAGTGATGGTCATTTCTACGTTCCGGGAAACCTCGGCTTCACTCTGGGGCGGTGCTCGGAGAGATTGAATAGTTAGGGCCTTAGAAGTCAACGCCAGAATCATAAAATACAATAAAGATGCAACAGCTTTTCCACCGTATTAAACGAATAATTTCAACCAGTGTGAATGTTATGGTCATTTCTACATGCCGAGCAACCTAGGCTTCACTATAGGACGTTGATCCAACAGATTGAACAGTTAGGGCCTTAGCTGTCAACGCCCGAAGCATAAAATACAATATAAATACAACAGTTGTTCCATCATATAACAGGAATAATTGCAACCAGTTTGAAAGTGATGGTCATTTCTACGTTCCGGCAACCTAGGCTTCACCCCAGGGCGTTGTTCCACCAGATCGAATAGTTAGGGCTTAAGAAGTGAACGCCAGCAGCAAAAATACAATATAAATACAACAGTTGTTCCATCATATAAAACGAATAATTGCAACCAGTATGAAAGTTATGGTCATTTCTGCGTTCCGGGCAACCTAGGCTTCACTCTATGGCGTTCTTCCACCACATCGAATAGCTGCGGCCTCAGAAGTCAACGCCTGAAGCATAAAATACGATAGAAATACAACAGTATTTCCATCCTATAACAGGAATAATTGCAACCCTTGTGAAAGTGATGGTCATTTCTGCGTTCCGGGCAACCTAGGCTTCACTCTATGGCGTTCTTCCACCACATCGAATAGCTGCGGCCTCAGAAGTCAACGCCTGAAGCATAAAATACGATAGAAATACAACAGTATTTTCATCCTATAACAGGAATAATTGCAACCAGTTTGAAAGTGATGGTCATTTCTACGTTCCGGGCAACCTAGGCTACACCATAGGGCGTTGCTCCAACAGATTGAATAGTTAGGGCCTTAGAAGTCAATGCCCGAAGCATAAAATGCTATAAAAGTACAACAGTTTTTTCGTCACATAGCAGGAATAATTGCAACCAGTTTGAAAGTGATGGTCATTTCTACGTTCCGGGAAACCTCGGCTTTACTGTAGGGCGTTGCTCCGCCAGATCGAATAGTTAGTGCATTAGAAGTCAACGCCAGAAGCATAAAGTGCAATATAAATACAACAGTTTTTCCATCATATAAAACGAATAATTGCAACCAGTATGTAAGTTAACGTCATTTCTTCTTTCCGGGCAACCTAGGCTTCACCCTTGGGCGTTGCTCCAACAGATTGAATAGTTAGGGCCTTAGAAGTCAACGCCGGAAGCATAAAATGCAATAAAAATACAACAGTTTTTCCATCGTATAAAAGGATTAATTGCAACCAGTTTGAAAGTGATGGTCATTTCTACGTTCCGTGCAACCTAGGCTTCACTCTAGGGCGTTGCTCCACCAGATCGAATAGTTAGGGCCGTAGAAGTCAACGCCAGAATCATAAAATTCAATAACGATGCAACAGCTTTTCCACCGTATTAAACGAATAATTTCAACCAGCCTGAATGTTATGGTCATTTCTACATTCCGAGCAACCTAGGCTTCACTCTAGGGCGTTGATCCAACAGATTGAATAGTTAGGGCCTTAGCAGTCAGCGCCCAAAGCATAAAATACAATATAAATACAACAGTTTTTCCATCATATAACAGGAATAATTGCAACCAGTTTGAAAGTGATGGTCATTTCTACGTTCCGGGAAACCTCGGCTTCACTCTAGGGCGTTGCTCCGCCAGATCGAATAGTTAGTGCCTTATAAGTCAACGCCAGAAGCATAAAATACAATATAGATATAACAGTTTTTCCATCGTATAGAACGAATAATTGCATCCAGTATGAAGGTTATGGTCATTTCTACGTTCCGGACAACCTAGGCTTCACTCTATGGCGTTCTTCCACTACATCGAATAGCAACGGCCTCAGAAGACAACGCCAGAAGCATAAAATACAATAAAAATACAACAGTCTTTCCGTCCTACAACAGGAGTAATTGCAACCCGTGTGAAAGTGATGGTCATTTGTACGTTCCAGGCAACCTAGGCTTCACTCTAGGGCGTTGTACCACCAGATCGAATTGTTAGGGCCTAAGAAGTCAACGCCAGAAGCATAAAATACAATATAAGTACATCAGTTTTTCCATCGTATAAAATGAATAATTGCAAACATTGCGAAACTAATGGTCATTCCACGTTCCGGGCAACCTAGGCTTCACTCTAGGGCGTTGCTCCACCAGATCGAATAGTTAGAGCCTTAGAAGTCAGCGCCAGAAGCATTAAATACAATATAAATAAAACAGTTTTTCCATCGTATAAAACGAATAATTGCTACCAGTATGGAAGTGATGGTCATTTCTACGTTCCGGGCTGCCTAGGCTCCACCCTAGGGCGTTGTTCCACCAGATGGAATAGTTAGGGCATAAGAAGTCAACGCCAGAAGCATAAAATACGATATAAGTACTACAGTTTTTCCATCGTATAAAACGAATAATTTCAACCAGTGTGAATGTTATGGTCATTTCTACATTCCGAGCAACCTAGGCTTCACCCCAGGGCGTTGCTCCACCAGATCGAATTGTTAGGGCCTAACAAGTCAACGCCAGAAGCATAAGATACATAATAAATATAACAGTTTTTCCATCGTATAGAACGAATGATAGCATCCAGTGTGAAAGTTATGGTCATTTCTACGTTCCGGGCAACCTAGGCTTCACTCTAGGGCGTTGCTCCACCAGATCAAACAGTTAGGGACTTAGAAGTCAACGCCCGAAGCATAAAATACAAAATAAACAGAACAGTTTTTCCATTGTATAAAACGAATAATTGCTACCAGTGTAAAAGTTATGGTAATTTCTACGTTCCGGGCAACCTAGGCTTCACCCTAGGGCGTTGTTCCACCAGATCGAATAGTTAGGGCCTAAGAAGTGAACGCCAGAAGCATAAAATACAATATAAATACAACAGTCTTTCCATCATATAAAACGTGTAATTGCACCCAGTGTGATAGTTATTGTCATTTCTACTTTCCGCGCAACCTAGGCTTCACCCTAGGGCGTTGCTCCAACAGATTGAATAGTTAGGACCTTAAAAGTCAATTGCCGAAACATCAAATGCAATAAAAATACAGCAGTTTTTCCATCATATAACAGGAATAATTGCAACCAGTTTGAACGTGATGGTCATTTCTACGTTCCGGGCAACCTAGGCTTCACTCTAGGGCGTTGCTCCACCAGATCGAATAGTTAGAGCCTTAGAAGTCAGCGCCAGAAGCATAAAATACAATATAAATAAAACAGTTTTTCCATCGTATAAAACGAATAATAGCAACCAGTGTGAAAGTTATGGTCATTTCTACTTTCCGGGCAACCTAGGCTTCACCCTCGGGCGTTGTTCCACCAGATGGAATAGTTAGGGCCTAAGATGTCAACGCCAGAAGCATAAAATACGATATAAATACAACAGTTTTCCATCGTATAAAACGAATAATTGCTACCAGTGTGAAAGTTATGGTCATTTCTACTTTCCGGGCAACCTAGGCTACACCCTAGGGCGTTGCTCCAAGAGATTGAATAGTTAGGGCCTTAGAAGTCAATGCCCGAAGCAAAAAATGCATTAAAAATACGACAGTTTTTCCATCATATAACAGGAATAATTGCAACCAGTTTGAAAGTGATGGTCATTTCTACGTTCCGGGAAACCTCGGCTTCACTCTAGGGCGTTGCTCCGCCAGATCGAATAGTTAGTGCATTAAAAGTCAACGCCAGAAGCATATAATACAATATAAATACAACAGTTTTTCCATCGTATAAAACGAATAATAGCAACCAGTGTGAAGGTTATGGTCATTTCTACGTTCCGGCAACCTAGGCTTCACACCAGGGCGTTGTTCCACCAGATCGAATAGTTAGGGCCTTAGAAGTCAACGCCCGAAGCATAAAATACAAAATAAATAGAACAGTTTTTCCATCGTATAGAACGAATATAGCATCCAGTGTGAAAGTTATGGTCATTTCTACGTTCCGGGCAACCTAGGCTTCACGCTAGGGCGTTGCTCCACCAGATCAAACAGTTAGGGACTTAGAAGTCAACGCCCGAAGCATAAAATACAAAATAAACAGAACAGTTTTTCCATTGTATAAAACGAATAATTGCTACCAGTGTAAAAGTTATGGTAATTTCTACGTTCCGGGCAACCTAGGCTTCACCCTAGGGCGTTGTTCCACCAGATCGAATAGTTAGGGCCTCAGAAGTGAACGCCAGAAGCATAAAATACAATATAAATACAACAGTTTTTCCATCATATAAAACGAGTAATTGCAACCAGTATGAAAGTTGTGGTCATTTCTACTTTCCGGTCAAACTAGGCTACACCCTAGGGCGTTGCTCCAACAGAATGAATAGTTAGGGCCTTAGAAGTCAATGCCCGAAGCATAAAATGCAATAAAAATACAACAGTTTTTCCATCATATAACAGGAATAATTGCAACCAGTTTGAAAGTGATGGTCATTTCTACGTTCCGAGCAACCTAGGCATCACCCCAGGGCGTTGTTCCACCAGATCCAATTGTTAGGGCCTAAGAAGTCAACGCCAGAAGCATAAGATACATAATAAATATAACAGTTTTTCCATCGTATAGAACGAATGATAGCATCCAGTGTGAAAGTTATGGTCATTTCTACGTTCCGGGCAACCTAGGCTTCACCCTAGGGCGTTGTTCCACCAGATCGAATAGTTAGTGCCTAAGAAGTGAACGCCAGAAGCATAAAATACAATACAAATACAACAGTCTTTCCATCATATAAAACGTGTAATTGCACCCAGTGTGATAGTTATTGTCATTTCTACTTTTCGCGCAACCTAGGCTTCACCCTAGGGCGTTGCTCCAACAGATTGAATAGTTAGGGCCTTAGAAGTCAATGCCCGAAACATCAAATGCAATAAAAATACAACAGTGTTTCCGTCATATAACAGGAATAATTGCAACCAGTTTGAAAGTAATGGCCAGTTCTACGTTCCGGGCAACCTAGGCTTCACTCTATTGCGTTGCTCCACCAGATAGAATAGTTAGTGCCTTAGAAGAAAACGCCAGAAGCTTAAAATACAATATAAATACAACAGTTTTTCCATCGTATAGATCGAATAATTGCAACCAGTATGAAAGTTATGGTCATTTCTACTTTCCGGGCAACCTGGGCTACACCCTAGGGCGTTGCTCCAACAGATTCAATAGTAAGGGCCTTAGTAGTCAATGCCCGAGCATAGAATGCATTAAAAATACAACAGTTTTACCATCATATAACAGGAATAATTATAACCAGTTTGAAAGTGATGGTCATTTCTACGTTCCGGGAAACCTCGGCTTCACTCTGGGGCGGTGCTCCGAGAGATTGAATAGTTAGGGCCTTAGAAGTCAACGCCAGAATCATAAAATACAATAAAGATGCAACAGCTTTTCCACCGTATTAAACGAATAATTTCAACCAGTGTGAATGTTATGGTCATTTCTACATCCCGAGCAACCTAGGCTTCACTATAGGACGTTGATCCAACAGATTGAACAGTTAGGGCCTTAGCTGTCAACGCCCGAAGCATAAAATACAATATAAATACAACAGTTGTTCCATCATATAACAGGAATAATTGCAACCAGTTTGAAAGTGATGGTCATTTCTACGTTCCGGCAACCTAGGCTTCACCCCAGGGCGTTGTTCCACCAGATCGAATAGTTAGGGCTTAAGAAGTGAACGCCAGCAGCAAAAATACAATATAAATACAACAGTTGTTCCATCATATAAAACGAATAATTGCAACCAGTATGAAAGTTATGGTCATTTCTGCGTTCCGGGCAACCTAGGCTTCACTCTATGGCGTTCTTCCACCACATCGAATAGCTGCGGCCTCAGAAGTCAACGCCTGAAGCATAAAATACGATAGAAATACAACAGTATTTCCATCCTATAACAGGAATAATTGCAACCCTTGTGAAAGTGATGGTCATTTCTGCGTTCCGGGCAACCTAGGCTTCACTCTATGGCGTTCTTCCACCACATCGAATAGCTGCGGCCTCAGAAGTCAACGCCTGAAGCATAAAATACGATAGAAATACAACAGTATTTCCATCCTATAACAGGAATAATTGCAACCAGTTTGAAAGTGATGGTCATTTCTACGTTCCGGGCAACCCAGGCTACACCATAGGGCGTTGCTCCAACAGATTGAATAGTTAGGGCCTTAGAAGTCAATGCCCGAAGCATAAAATGCTATAAAAGTACAACAGTTTTTTCGTCACATAGCAGGAATAATTGCAACCAGTTTGAAAGTGATGGTCATTTCTACGTTCCGGGAAACCTCGGCTTTACTGTAGGGCGTTGCTCCGCCAGATCGAATAGTTAGTGCATTAGAAGTCAACGCCAGAAGCATAAAATGCAATATAAATACAACAGTTTTTCCATCATATAAAACGAATAATTGCAACCAGTATGAAAGTTAACGTCATTTCTTCTTTCCGGGCAACCTAGGCTTCACCCTTGGGCGTTGCTCCAACAGATTGAATAGTTAGGGCCTTAGAAGTCAACGCCGGAAGCATAAAATGCAATAAAAATACAACAGTTTTTCCATCGTATAAAAGGATTAATTGCAACCAGTTTGAAAGTGATGGTCATTTCTACGTTCCGTGCAACCTAGGCTTCACTCTAGGGCGTTGTTCCACCAGATCGAATAGTTAGGGCCTTAGAAGTCAACGCCAGAATCATAAAATTCAATAACGATGCAACAGCTTTTCCACCGTATTAAACGAATAATTTCAACCAGCCTGAATGTTATGGTCATTTCTACATTCCGAGCAACCTAGGCTTCACTCTAGGGCGTTGATCCAACAGATTGAATAGATAGGGCCTTAGCAGTCAACGCCCGAAGCATAAAATACAATATAAATACAACAGTTTTTCCATCATATAACAGGAATAATTGCAACCAGTTTGAAAGTGATGGTCATTTCTACGTTCCGGGAAACCTCGGCTTCACTCTAGGGCGTTGCTCCGCCAGATCGAATAGTTAGTGCCTTATAAGTCAACGCCAGAAGCATAAAATACAATATAGATATAACAGTTTTTCCATCGTATAGAACGAATAATTGCATCCAGTATGAAGGTTATGGTCATTTCTACGTTCCGGACAACCTAGGCTTCACTCTATGGCGTTCTTCCACTACATCGAATAGCAACGGCCTCAGAAGACAACGCCAGAAGCATAAAATACAATAAAAATACAACAGTCTTTCCGTCCTATAACAGGAGTAATTGCAACCCGTGTGAAAGTGATGGTCATTTGTACGTTCCAGGCAACCTAGGCATCACTCTAGGGCGTTGTACCACCAGATCGAATTGTTAGGGCCTAAGAAGTCAACGCCAGAAGCATAAAATACAATATAAGTACATCAGTTTTTCCATCGTATAAAATGAATAATTGCAAACATTGCGAAAGTAATGGTCATTCCACGTTCCGGGCAACCTAGGCTTCACTCTAGGGCGTTGCTCCACCATATCGAATAGTTAGAGCCTTAGAAGTCAGCGCCAGAAGCATAAAATACAATATAAATAAAACAGTTTTTCCATCGTATAAAACGAATAATTGCTACCAGTATGGAAGTGATGGTCATTTCTACGTTCCGGGCTGCCTAGGCTCCACCCTAGGGCGTTGTTCCACCAGATGGAATAGTTAGGGCATAAGAAGTCAACGTCAGAAGCATAAAATACGATATAAGTACTACAGTTTTTCCATCGTATAAAACGAATAATTTCAACCAGTGTGAATGTTATGGTCATTTCTACATTCCGAGCAACCTAGGCTTCACCCCAGGGCGTTGCTCCACCAGATCGAATTGTTAGGGCCTAAGAAGTCAACGCCAGAAGCATAAGATACATAATAAATATAACAGTTTTTCCATCGTATAGAACGAATGATAGCATCCAGTGTGAAAGTTATGGTCATTTCTACGTTCCGGGCAACCTAGGCTTCACTCTAGGGCGTTGCTCCACCAGATCAAACAGTTAGGGACTTAGAAGTCAACGCCCGAAGCATAAAATACAAAATAAACAGAACAGTTTTTCCATTGTATAAAACGAATAATTGCTACCAGTGTAAAAGTTATGGTAATTTCTACGTTCCGGGCAACCTAGGCTTCACTCTAGGGCGTTGTTCCACCAGATCGAATAGTTAGGGCCTAAGAAGTGAACGCCAGAAGCATAAAATACAATATAAATACAACAGTCTTTCCATCATATAAAACGTGTAATTGCACCCAGTGTGATAGTTATTGTCATTTCTACTTTCCGCGCAACCTAGGCTTCACCCTAGGGCGTTGCTCCAACAGATTGAAAAGTTAGGACCTTAAAAGTCAATTGCCGAAACATCAAATGCAATAAAAATACAACAGTTTTTCCATCATATAACAGGAATAATTGCAACCAGTTTGAAAGTGATGGTCATTTCTACGTTCCGGGCAACCTAGGCTTCACTCTAGGGCGTTGCTCCACCAGATCGAATAGTTAGAGCCTTAGAAGTCAGCGCCAGAAGCATAAAATACAATATAAATAAAACAGTTTTTCCATCGTATAAAACGAATAATAGCAACCAGTGTGAAAGTTATGGTCATTTCTACTTTCCGGGCAACCTAGGCTTCACCCTCGGGCGTTGTTCCACCAGATGGAATAGTTAGGGCCTAAGATGTCAACGCCAGAAGCATAAAATACGATATAAATACAACAGTTTTCCATCGTATAAAACGAATAATTGCTACCAGTGTGAAAGTTATGGTCATTTCTACTTTCCGGGCAACCTAGGCTACACCCTAGGGCGTTGCTCCAAGAGATTGAATAGTTAGGGCCCTAGAAGTCAATGCCCGAAGCATAAAATGCATTAAAAATACGACAGTTTTTCCATCATATAACAGGAATAATTGCAACCAGTTTGAAAGTGATGGTCATTTCTACGTTCCGGGAAACCTCGGCTTCACTCTAGGGCGTTGCTCCGCCAGATCGAATAGTTAGTGCATTAAAAGTCAACGCCAGAAGCATATAATACAATATAAATACAACAGTTTTTCCATCGTATAAAACGAATAATAGCAACCAGTGTGAAGGTTATGGTCATTTCTACGTTCCGGCAACCTAGGCTTCACACCAGGGCGTTGTTCTACCAGATCGAATTGTTAGGGCCTAAGAAGTCAACGCCAGAAGCATAAGATACATAATAAATATAACAGTTTTTCCATCGTATAGAACGAATGATAGCATCCAGTGTGAAAGTTATGGTCATTTCTACGTTCCGGGCAACCTAGGCTTCACTCTAGGGCGTTGCTCCACCAGATCAAACAGTTAGGGACTTAGAAGTCAACGCCCGAAGCATAAAATACAAAATAAACAGAACAGTTTTTCCATTGTATAAAACGAATAATTGCTACCAGTGTAAAAGTTATGGTAATTTCTACGTTCCGGGCAACCTAGGCTTCACTCTAGGGCGTTGTTCCACCAGATCGAATAGTTAGGGCCTAAGAAGTGAACGCCAGAAGCATAAAATACAATATAAATACAACAGTCTTTCCATCATATAAAACGTGTAATTGCACCCAGTGTGATAGTTATTGTCATTTCTACTTTCCGCGCAACCTAGGCTTCACCCTAGGGCGTTGCTCCAACAGATTGAAAAGTTAGGACCTTAAAAGTCAATTGCCGAAACATCAAATGCAATAAAAATACAACAGTTTTTCCATCATATAACAGGAATAATTGCAACCAGTTTGAAAGTGATGGTCATTTCTACGTTCCGGGCAACCTAGGCTTCACTCTAGGGCGTTGCTCCACCAGATCGAATAGTTAGAGCCTTAGAAGTCAGCGCCAGAAGCATAAAATACAATATAAATAAAACAGTTTTTCCATCGTATAAAACGAATAATAGCAACCAGTGTGAAAGTTATTGTCATTTCTACTTTCCGGGCAACCTAGGCTTCACCCTCGGGCGTTGTTCCACCAGATGGAATAGTTAGGGCCTAAGATGTCAACGCCAGAAGCATAAAATACGATATAAATACAACAGTTTTCCATCGTATAAAACGAATAATTGCTACCAGTGTGAAAGTTATGGTCATTTCTACTTTCCGGGCAACCTAGGCTACACCCTAGGGCGTTGCTCCAAGAGATTGAATAGTTAGGGCCCTAGAAGTCAATGCCCGAAGCATAAAATGCATTAAAAATACGACAGTTTTTCCATCATATAACAGGAATAATTGCAACCAGTTTGAAAGTGATGGTCATTTCTACGTTCCGGGAAACCTCGGCTTCACTCTAGGGCGTTGCTCCGCCAGATCGAATAGTTAGTGCATTAAAAGTCAACGCCAGAAGCATATAATACAATATAAATACAACAGTTTTTCCATCGTATAAAGCGAATAATAGCAACCAGTGTAAAAGTTATGGTAATTTCTACGTTCCGGGCAACCTAGGCTTCACCCTAGGGCGTTGTTCCACCAGATCGAATAGTTAGGGCCTAAGAAGTGAACGCCAGAAGCATAAAATACAATATAAATACAACAGTCTTTCCATCATATAAAACGTGTAATTGCACCCAGTGTGATAGCTATTGTCATTTCTACTTTCCGCGCAACCTAGGCTTCACCCTAGGGCGTTGCTCCAACAGATTGAATAGTTAGGACCTTAAAAGTCTATGCCCGAAACATCAAATGCAATAAAAATACAACAGTTTTTCCATCATATAACAGGAATAATTGCAACCAGTATGAAAGTTGTGGTCATTTCTACTTTCCGGTCAAACTAGGCTACACCCTAGGGCGTTGCTCCAACAGATTGAATAGTTAGGGCCTTAGAAGTCAACGCCCGAAGCATAAAATGCAATAAAAATACAACAGTTTTTCCATCATATAACAGGAATAATTGCAACCAGTTTGAAAGTGATGGTCATTTCTACGTTCCGGGCAACCTAGGCTACACCATAGGCCGTTGCTCCAACAGATTGAATAGTTAGGGCCTTAGAAGTCAACGCCGGAAGCATAAAATGCAATAAAAATACAACAGTTTTTCCATCGTATAAAAGGATTAATTGCAACCAGTTTGAAAGTGATGGTCATTTCTACGTTCCGTGCAACCTAGGCTTCACTCTAGGGCGTTGCTCCACCAGATCCAATAGTTAGGGCCTTAGAAGTCAACGCCAGAATCATAAAATTCAATAAAGATGCAACAGCTTTTCCACCGTATTAAACGAATAATTTCAACCAGCCTGAATGTTATGGTCATTTCTACATTCCGAGCAACCTAGGCTTCACTCTAGGGCGTTGATCCAACAGATTGAATAGTTAGGGTCTTAGCAGTCAACGCCCGAAGCATAAAATACAATATAAATAAAACAGTTTTTCCATCGTATAAAACGAATAATTGCTACCAGTATGGAAGTGATGGTCATTTCTACGTTCCGGGCTGCCTAGGCTCCACCCTAGGGCGTTGTTCCACCAGATGGAATAGTTAGGGCATAAGAAGTCAACGCCAGAAGCATAAAATACGATATAAGTACTACAGTTTTTCCATCGTATAAAACGAATAATTTCAACCAGTGTGAATGTTATGGTCATTTCTACATTCCGAGCAACCTAGGCTTCACCCCAGGGCGTTGTTCCACCAGATCGAATTGTTAGGGCCTAAGAAGTCAACGCCAGAAGCAAAAGATACATAATAAATATAACAGTTTTTCCATCGTATAGAACGAATATAGCATCCAGTGTGAAAGTTATGGTCATTTCTACGTTCCGGGCAACCTAGGCTTCACTCTAGGGCGTTGCTCCACCAGATCAAACAGTTAGGGACTTAGAAGTCAACGCCCGAAGCATAAAATACAAAATAAACAGAACAGTTTTTCCATTGTATAAAACGAATAATTGCTACCAGTGTAAAAGTTATGGTAATTTCTACGTTCCGGGCAACCTAGGCTTCACCCTAGGGCGTTGTTCCACCAGATCGAATAGTTAGGGCCTAAGAAGTGAACGCCAGAAGCATAAAATACAATATAAGTACAACAGTCTTTCCATCATATAAAACGTGTAATTGCACCCAGTGTGATAGTTATTGTCATTTCTACTTTCCGCGCAACCTAGGCTTCACCCTAGGGCGTTGCTCCAACAGATTGAATAGTTAGGACCTTAAAAGTCTATGCCCGAAACATCAAATGCAATAAAAATACAACAGTTTTTCCATCATATAACAGGAATAATTGCAACCAGTTTGAAAGTGATGGTCATTTTTTCGTTCCGGGCAACCTAGGCTTCACTCTAGGGCGTTGCTCCACCAGATCGAATAGTCAGAGCCTTAGAAGTCAGCGCCAGAAGCATAAAAGACAATATAAATAAAACAGTTTTTCCATCGTATAAAACGAATAATAGCAACCAGTGTGAAAGTTATGGTCATTTCTACGTTCCGGCAACCTAGGCTTCACCCCAGGGCGTTGTTCCACCAGATCGAATAGTTAGGGCCTTAGAAGTCAACGCCCGAAGCATAAAATACAAAATAAATAGAACAGTTTTTCCATCGTATAAAACGAATAATAGCAACCAGTGTGAAAGTTATGGTCATTTCTACGTTCCGGCAACCTAGGCTTCACCCCAGGGCGTTGTTCCACCAGATCGAATAGTTAGGGCCTAAGAAGTGAACGCCAGCAGCATAAAATACAATATATATACTACAGTTCTTCCATCATATAAAACGAATAATTGCAACCAGTATGAAAGTTATGGTCATTTCTACGTTCCGGGCAACCTAGGCTTCACTCTATGGCGTTCTTCCACCACATCGAATAGCTGCGGCCTCAGAAGTCAACGCCTGAAGCATAAAATACAATAGAAATACAACAGTATTTCCATCCTATAACAGGAATAATTGCAACCCTTGTAAAGGTGATGGTCATTTGTACGTTCCAGGCAACCTAGGCTTCACTCTAGGGCGTTGTTCCACCAGATCGAATTGTTAGGGCCTAAGAAGTCAACGCCAGAAGCATAAGATACAAAATGAATATAACAGTTTTTCCATCGTATAGAACGAATAATAGCAACCAGTGTGAAAGTTATGGTTATTTCTACGTTCCGGGCAACCTAGGCTTCACTCTAGGGCGTTGCTCCACCAGATCAAGCAGTTAGGGCCTTAGAAGTCAACGCCCGAAGCATAAAATACAATATAAATACAACAGTTTTTCCATCATATAAAACGAATGATAGCAACCAGTGTGAAAGTTATGGTCATTTCTACGATCAGGGCAATCTAGGCTGCACTCTAGGGCGTTGCTCCACCAGATCGAATAGATAGGGCCTTAGAAGTCAACGCCCGAAGCATAAAATACAAAATAAACAAAACAGTTTTTTAATCGTACAAAACGAAAAATTGCAAACAGTGTGAAAGATATGGACATTTCAACGATCCGGGCTACCTAGGCTTCACTCTATGGCGTTCTTCCACCACATCGAATAGCAACGGCCTCAGAAGTCAACGCCAGAAGCTTAAATACAATATAAATATAACAGTTTTTCCATCGTATAGAACGAATAATAGCAACCAGTGTGAAAGTTAAGGTCATTTCTACGTTCCGAGCAACCTAGTCTTCACTCTACAGCGATGCTCCACCAGATCAAACAGATAGGGCATTAGAAGTCAACGCCCGAAGCATAAAATACAAAATAAATAGAACGGTTTTTCCATTGTATAAAACGAATAATTGCTGCCAGTGTAAAAGTTATGGTCATTTCTACGTTCCGGGCTACCTAGGCTTCACTCTTTGCCGTTCTTCCACCACATCGAATAGCAACGGCCTCAGAAGTCAACGCCAGAAGCATAAAATACAGTATAAATATAACGGATTTTCCATCGTATAAAACGAATAATAGTAACCAGTGTGAAAGTTATGGTCATTTCTACGTTCCGGGCAACCTAGGCTTCACCCTAGGGCGTTGTTCCACCAGATGGAATAGTTAGGGCCTAAGAAGTCAACGCCAGAAGCATAAAATACGATATAAATACAACAGCTTTTCCATCGTATAAAACGAATACTTGCAACCAGTGTGAAAGTTATGGTCATTTCTACATTTCGAGCAACCTAGACTTCACTCTAGGGCGTTGCACCACCTGATCGAATCGTTAGGGCCTTAGAAGTCAACGCCAGAAGCATAAAATACAATATAAATACAACAGTTTTTCCACCATATAAAACGAATAATTGCAACCAGTGTGAAAGTTATGGTCATTTCTACGTTCCGGGCAATCTAGGCTGCACTCTAGGGCGTTGCTCCACCAGATCGAATAGTTAGGGCCTTAGAAGTCAACGCCCGAAGCATAAAATACAAAATAAATAAAACAGTTTTTTAATCGTACAAAACGAAAACTTGCAAACAGTGTGAAAGATATGGACATTTCTACGATCCGGGCTACCTAGGCTTCACTCTATGGCGTTCTTCCACCACGTCGAATAGCAACGGCCTCAGAAGTCAACGCCAGAAGCTTAAATACAATATAAATATAACAGTTTTTCCATCGTATAAAACGAATAATAGCAACCAGTGTGAAAGTTATGGACATTTCTACGTTCCGGGCAACCTCGGTTTCAATCTAGGGCGTTGCTCCACCAGATCGCATAGCTAGGGACTTAGAATTCAACGCCATAAGAATAAAATACAATATGAGTACAACAGTTTTTCCATCGTATAAAATGAATAATTGGAAACATTGTGAAAGTAATGGTCATTTCTACGTTCCAGGCAACCTAGGCGCCACTCTAGGGAGTTACTCCGCCACATCTAATAGCTACGGCCTTAGAAGTCAACGCCAGAAGCATAAAATACAATATAAATATAACGACTTTTCCATCGTATAGAACGAATAATAGCAACCAGTGTGAAAGTTATGGTCATTTCTAGGTTCCTGGCAACCTAGGCTTCACTCTAGGGCGTTGCTCCACCAGATCAAACAGCTAGGGCCTTAGAAGTCAACGCCCGAAGCATAAAATACGATATAAATACAACAGCTTTTCCATCGTATAAAACAAATAATTGCAACCAGTGTGAAAGTTATGGTCATTTCTACGTTCCGGGCAACCTAGGCTTAACTGTATGGCGTTCTTCCACCACATCGGATAGATACGGCCTCAGAAGTCAACGCCTGAAGTATAAAATACAATAAAAATACAACAGTCTTTCCATCCTATAACAGGAATAATTGCAACACGTGTGAAAGATATGGACATTTCTACGTTACGGGCTCCCTAGGCTTCACTCTATGGCGTTGCTCCACCAGATCAAACAGTTGGGGCCTTAGAAGTCAACGCCCGAAGCATTAAATACAAAATAAATAGAACAGTCTTTCCATTGTATAAAACGAATAATTGCTACCAGTGTGAAAGTTATGGTCATTTCTACGTTCCGCGCAACCTGGGCTTTACTCTAGGGCGTTGTTCCACCAGATGGAATAGTTAGGGCCTAAGAAGTCAACGCCAGAATCATAAAATACGATATAAATACAACAGCTTTTCCATCGTTTAGAACGAATGATAGCAACCAGTGTGAAAGTTATGGTCATTTCTACGTTCCGTGCAATCTAGGCTGCACTCTAGGGCGTTGCTCCACCAGATCGAATAGTCAGGGCCTTAGAAGTCAACGCCCGAAGCATAAAATACAAAATAAATAAAACAGTTTCTTAATCGTACAAAACGAAAAATTGCAAACAGTGTGAATGATATGGACATTTCTACGATCCGGGCTACCTAGGCTTCACTCTATGGCGTTCTTCCACCACATCGAATAGCAACGGCCTCAGAAGTCAACGCCAGAAGCTTAAATACAATATAAATATAACAGTTTTTCCATCGTATAAAACGAATAATAGCAACCAGTGTGAAAGTTATGGTCATTTCTACGTTCCGGGCAACCTAGGCTTCACTCTACGGCGATGCTCCACCAGATCAAACGGATAGGGCATTAGAAGTCAACGCCCGAAGCATAAAATACAAAAGAAATAGAACGGTTTTTCCATTGTATAAAACGAATAATTGCTGCCAGTGTAAAAGTTATGGTCATTTCTACGTTCCGGGCTACCTAGGCTTCACTCTATGGCGTTCTTCCACCACATCGAATAGCAACGGCCTCAGAAGTCAACGCCAGAAGCATAAAATACAGTATAAATATAACGGATTTTCCATCGTATAAAACGAATAATAGCAACCAGTGTGAAAGTTATGGACATCTCTACGTTCCGTGCAATCTAGGCTGCACTCTAGGGCGTTGCTCCACCAGATCGAATAGTCACGGCCTAAGAAGTGAACGCCAGAAGCATAAAATACAATATAAATACAACAGTTTTTCCATCGTATAAAACGAATAATTGCAACCAGTATGAAAGTTAACGTCATTTCTACTTTCCGGGAAACCTAGGCTTGGCCCTAGGGCGTTGCTCCAACAGATTGAATAGTTAGGGCCTTAGAAGGCAACGCCAGGGGCATAAAATGCAATATAAATACAACAGTTTTTCCATCGTATAAAACGAATAATTGCAACCAGTATGAAAGTTAACGTCATTTCTACGTTCCGGGCAGCCTAGGCTGCACCCTAGGGCGTTGCTCCAACAGATTGAATAGTTAGGGCCTTAGAAGTCAACGCCGGAAGCATAAAATGCAATAAAAATACAACAGTTTTTCCATCGTATAAAAGGATTAATTGCTACCAGTATGGAAGTGATGGTCATTTCTACGTTCCGGGCTACCTAGGCCTCACTCTCGGTCGTTGTTCCACCAGATCGAATTGCTAGGGCCTAAGAAGTCAACGCCAGAAGCATAAGGTACAATATAAATATAACAGTTTTTCCATCGTATAGAACGAATAATAGCAACCAGTGTGAAAGTTATGGTCAATTCTAGGTTCCTGGCAACCTAGGCTTCACTCTAGGGCGTTGCTCCACCAGATCAAACAGCTAGGGCCTTAGAAGTCAACGCCCGAAGCATAAAATACAAAATAAATAGAACATTTTTTCCATTGTATAAAACGAATAATTGCTACCAGTGTAAAAGGTATGGTCAGTTCTAGGTTCCTGGCAACCTAGGCTTCACTCTAGGGCGTTGCTCCACCAGATCGAATAGATAGGGCCTTAGAAGTCAACGCCCGGAGCATAAACTACAAAATAAATAGAACAGTTTTTCCATTGTATAAAACGAATAATTGCTACCAGTGTAAAAGTTATGGTCATTTCTACGTGCACGGCAACCTAGGCTTCACTCTAGGGCGTTGCTCCACCAGATCGAATAGTAAGGGCCTTAGAAGTCAACGCCAGAGGCATAAAATACAATAAAGGTGCAACAGTTTTTCCATCGTATAAAGCGAATAATTGAAATCAGTGGAAAAGTAATGGTCATTTCTACGTTCCGGGCAGCCTAGGCTTCACCCTAGGGCGCTGCTCCACCAGATCGAATAGTTAGTGACCTAGAAGTCAGCGCCAGAAGCATAAAATACAATATAAATACAACAGTTTTTCCATCGTATAAAACGAATAATTGCAACAAGTATGAAAGTTATGGTCATTTCTACTTTCCGGGCAACCTAGGCTTCACCCTAGGGCGTTGTTCCAACAGATTGAATAGTTAGGGCCTTAGAAGTCAACGCACGAAGCATGAAATACAAAATAAATAGAACAGTTGTTCCATCGTATAAAACGAATAATTGCTATCAGTGTGAAACTTATGGTAATTTCTACGTTCCGGGCAACCTCGGTTTCAATCTAGGGCATTGCTCCACCAGATCGCATAGCTAGGGACTTAGAATTCAACGCCAGAAGCATAAAATACAATAAAAATACAACAGTTTTTCCATCGTATACGAGGAATAATTGCAACCAGTGTGAAAGTAATGGTCATTTCTACGTTCTGGGCAACCTACGTTTCACTCTATGGCATTGCTCTACCAGATCCAATAGTTAGAGCCTAAGAAGTCAACGCCAGAGACATAAAATACGATATGAATACAACAGTTTTTCCATCGTATAAAACGAATAATTGCAACAAGTATGAAAGTTATGGTCATTTCTACTTTCCGGGCAACCTAGGCTTCACTCTAGGGCGTCGTACCACCAGATCGAATAGTTAGGGCGTAAGATGTCAACGCCAGAAGCATAAAATACAATATAAATATAACAGCTTTTGCATCGTATAAAACGAATAATTGCAACCAGTGTGAATGTTATGGTCATTTCTACGTTCCGGGCAACCTAGGCTTCACCCTAGGGCGTCGTTCAACCAGATCGAATAGTTAGTGCCTTAGAAGTCAACGCCAGAAGCATAAAATACAATAAAGATGCAACATTTCTTCCATCGTATAACAGGAATAAATGCAACCAGTGTGAAGGTAATGGTATGTCCTACGTTCCGAGAAACCTAGGCCTTACTCTAGGGCGTTGCTAAACCAGATCGAATAGTTAAGGCCTTAGGAGTCATCGCCCGAAGCATAAAATACAAAATAAATGGAACAGTTTTTCCATTGTATAAAACGAATAATAGCAACCAGTGTGAAAGTTATTGTCATTTCTACGTTCCGGGTAACCTAGACTTCACTGTAGGGCGCTGTTTCACCAGATGGAATAGTTATGGCCTAAGAAGTCAACGCCAGAAGCATAAAATACAATATAAATATAACAGTTTTTCCATCGTATAAAACGAATAATTGCTGCCAGTGTGAAAGTTATGGTCATTTCTACGTTCCGAGCAACCTAGGCGTCACTCTAGGGCGTTGCTCCACCACGTCTAATAGCTACGGCCTTAGAAGTCAACGCCAGAAGCATAAAGTACAATATAAATAGAACAGCCGTTCCATCGTATAAAACGAATAATTGCAACCTGTGTGTAGGTTATGGTCATATATACGTTCCGGGCAACCTAGGCTTCACTCTAGGGCGTTGCTCCAAAAGATCGAATAGTTGAGGGCCTTAGAAGTCAACGCCAGAAGCATAAAGTACGATATAAATACAACAGCTTTTCCATCGTATAAAACGAATAATAGCAACCAGTGTGAAAGTTATGGTCATTTCTACGTTCCGGGCAACCTAGGCGTCACTCTAGGACGATGCTCCACGAGATCGAATAGTTAGGGCCTAAGAAGTCAACGCCAGAAGCATAAAATACAATAAAGATGCAACAGTTGTTCCATCGTATAACAGGAATAATTGCAACCAGCGTGAAGGTAATGGTATGTTCTACGTTCCGGGCAACGTAGGCTTCACTCTAGGGCGGTGCTCCACCAGGTTAAATAGCTAGGGCCTAAGAAGTCAACACCACAAGCATAAAATACAATATAAATACAACAGCCTTTCCATCGTATATAATGTATATTTGCAAACAGTGTGAAAGTAATGGTTATTTCTCCGTTCCTGGCAGCCTAGGTTTCACTCTAGGGCGTCGTTCCACCAGATCGAATAGTTAGGGCCTAAGAAGTCAACGCCAAAAGAATAAAATGCAATATAAGTACAACAGTTTACCATCGTATAAAATGTATAATTGCAAACATTGTGAAAGTAATGGTCATTTCTACGTTCCGAGCAACCTAGGCTTCACTGCAGGGTGTTGCTCCGCCAGATCGAATAGGTAGGGCCTTAGAAGTCAACGCCAGAAGCATAAAATACGAAATAAATAGAACAGTTTTTCCATGTATAAAACGAATTATTGCTACCAGTGTGAAAGTTATGGTCATTTCTACGTTCCGGGCAACCTAGGCTTCACCACAGGGCGTTGTTCCACCAGATGGAATAGTTAGGGCCTAAGAAGTCAAAGCCAGAAGCATAAAATACGATATAAATACTACAGCTTTTCCATCGTATAAAACGAATAATTGCTACCAGTGTGAAAGTTATGATCATTTCTACGTTCCGGGCAACCTAGGCTTCACCGTAGGGCGTTGTTCCACCAGATGGAATAGTTGGGGCCTAAGAAGTCAACGCCAGAAGCATAAAATACGATTTAAATACAACAGCTTTTCCATCATATAAAACGAATAATGGCAACCAGTGTGAAAGTTATGGTCATTTCTACGTTCCGGGCAACCTAGGCTTCACCCTAGTGCGCTGCTACACCAGATCGAATAGTTAGGGCCTTAGAAGTCACCGCCTGAAGCATACAATACAATAAAAATACAACAGGTTTACCATCGTATAACAGGAATAATTGCAACCAGTGTGAAAGTGATGGTCATTTCTACGATCCGGGTAACCCAGGTTTCACTCTAGGGCGTTACTCCGCCACGTCGAATAGCTACGGCCGTAGAAGTCAACGCCTGAAGCATAAAATACGATATAAATACAACAGCTTTTCCATCGTATAAAAGGAATAATTGCAAACATTGTGAAAGTGATGGTCATTTCAACGTTCCGGGCAACCTAGGCTTCACTCTAGGGCGGTGCTCCACCAGATCAAATAGTTAGGGACTAAGAAGTCAACGCCCGAAGCATAAAATACAAAATAAATAGAACAGCTTTTCCATCGTATAAAAAGGATAATTGCAAACAGTGTGAAAATAATGGTCATTTCTACGTTCCAGGTAACCGAGGTTTCACCCTAGGGCGTTGCCCCACCAGATCTAACAGCTAGGGACTTAGAATTCAACGCCAGATGGATAAAATACAATATAAGTACAACAGTTTTTCCATCGTATAAAATGAATGATTGCAAACATTGTGAAAGTAATGGTCATTTCTACGTTCCCGGCAACCTAGCCGTCACTCTAGGACGTTGCTCCACCACATCTAATAGCTACGGCCTTAGAAGTCAACGCCAGAAGCATAAAGTACAATATAAATACAACAGCTTTTCCATCGTATAAAATGAATAATTATAACCAGTGTGAAAGTAATGGTCATTTCTATGATCCGGGCAACCTAGGCTTCACTCTAGGGCATTGCTCCACCATATCGAATAGCTAGGGACTTAGAATTAAACGACAGAAGCACAAAATACAATAAAAATACAACAGTTTTTCCATTGTATAACAGGAATAATTGCAACCAGTGTGAAAGTAATGGTTATTTCTACGTTCCGGGCAACCTAGGTTTCACTCTAGGGCGTTGCTCCACCAGCTCGAGTAGCTAGGACCTCAGAAGTCTACGCTTGAAGCATAAAATACGATATAAATACAACAGCTTTTCCATCGTATAACAGGAATAATTGCAACCAGTGTGAAGGTAAAGGTATGTCCTACGCTCCGGGCAACCTAGGCTTCACTCCAGGCCGTTGCTAAACCAGATCGAAGAGTTAGGGCCGTTGAAGTCAGCGCCAGAAGCATAAACTACAAAACAAGTCGAACAGTCTTTCCATCGTATAAAACGAATAATTGCTACCAGTGTGAAACTTATGGTCATTTCTACGTACCGGGCAACCTAGGCTTCACTCTAGGGCGTTGCTCTACCAGATCGAACTGTTAGGGCCTAAGCAGTCAACGCCCGAAGCATAAAATACAATATAAATATAACAGTTCTTCCATCGTATAAAACGAGTGATAGCAACCAGTGTGAGAGTTATGGTCATTTCTACGTTCCGGGCCACCTAGGCTTCACTCTAGGGCGTTGCTCCGCCATATCGAATAGTTAGGGCATTAGAAGTCAACGCCCGAAGCATAAAATACAAAATGAATAAAACAGTTTTTCCATTGTATAAAACGAATAAATGCTAGCAGTGTAAAAGTTATGGTCATTTCTACGTTCCGGGCAACCTAGGCTTCACCCTAGGGCGTTGTACCGCCAGATCGAATAGTTAGGGCCTAAGAAGTGAACGCCAGAAGCTTAAAATACAATATAAATACAACAGTTTTTCCATCGTATAAAACGAATAATTGCAACCAGTATGAAACTTATGGTCATTTCTACGTTCCGGGCAACCTAGGCTTCACTGTATGGCGTTCTTCCACTGCATCGAATAGCTTCGGCCTCAGAAGTCAACGCCTGAAGTATAAAATACAATAAACATACAACAGTATTTCCATCCTATAACAGGAATGATTGCAACCCGTGTGAAGGTGATGGTCATTTCCACGTTCCAGGCAACCTAGGCTTCACTCTAGGGCGTTGCTCCACCAGGTCAAACAGTTGGGGCCTTAGAAGTCAACGCCCGAAGCATTAAATACAAAATAAATAGAACAGTTTTTCCATTGTATAAAACGAATAATTGCTACCAGTGTAAAAGTTATGGTCATTTCTACGTTCCGGGCCACCTAGGCTGCACTCTAGGGCGTTGCTCCACCAGATGGAATAATTAGGGCCTTAGAAGTCAACGCCCGAAGCATAAAATACAAAATGAATAAAACAGTTTTTCCATCGTATAAAACGAATAATTGCTACCAGTGTGAAACTTATGGTCATTTCCACGTACCGGGCAACCTAGGCTTCACTCTAGGGCGTTGCTCTACCAGATCGGACTGTTAGGGCCTAAGCAGTCAACGCCCGAAGCATAAAATACAATATAAATATAACAGTTCTTCCACCGTATAAAACGAATGATAGCAACCAGTGTGAGAGTTATGGTCATTTCTACGTTCCGGGCCACCTAGGCTTCACTCTAGGGCGTTGCTCCGCCATACCGAATAGTTAGGGCATTAGAAGTCAACGCCCGAAGCATAAAATACAAAATAAATAGAACAGTTTTTCCATTGTATAAAACGAATAATTGCTACCAGTGTAAAAGTTATGGTCATTTCTACGTTCCCGCCAACCTAGGCTTCACCCTAGGCCGTTGTTCCACCAGATCGAATAGTTAGGCCCTAAGAAGTGAACGCAAGAAGCATAAAATGCAATAAAAATACAGCAGTTTTTCCATCGTGTAGCAGGAATAATATGCAACCAGTGTGATAGTAGTGGTCATTTCTACATTTCGAGCAACCTAGGCTTCACTCTAGGGCGTTGCTCCACCTGATCGAATATTTAGGGCCTTAGAAGTCAACGCCCGAAGCATTAAATACAAAATAAATAGAACAGTTTTTCCATTGTATCAAACGAATAATTGCTACCAGTGTGAAAGTTATGGTCATTTCTACGTTCCGCGCAACCTGGGCTTTACTCTAGGGCGTTGTTCCACCAGATGGAATATAGTTAGGGCCTAAGAAGCCAACGCCAGAAGCATAAAACACGATATACATACAACAGCTTTTCCATCGTATAAAACGAATGATAGCAACCAGTGTGAAAGTTATGGTCATTTCTACGATCCGCGCAATCTAGGCAGCACTCTAGGGCGTTGCTCCACCAGATCGAATAGTTAGGGCCTTAGAAGTCAACGCCCGAAGCATAAAATACAAAATAAACAAAACAGTTTTTTAATCATACAAAACGAAAAATTGCAAACAGTGTGAAAGATATGGACATTTCAACGATCCGGGCTACCTAGGCTTCACTCTATGGCGTTCTTCCACCACATCGAATAGCAACGGCCTCAGAAGTCAACGCCAGAAGCTTAAATACAATATAAATATAACAGTTTTTCCATCGTATAGAACGAATAATAGCAACCAGTGTGAAAGTTAAGGTCATTTCTACGTTCCGAGCAACCTAGTCTTCACTCTACGGCGATGCTCCACCAGATCAAACAGATAGGGCATTAGAAGTCAACGCCCGAAGCATAAAATACAAAATAAATAGAACGGTTTTTCCATTGTATAAAACGAATAATTGCTGCCAGCGTAAAAGTTATGTTCATTTCTACGTTCCGGGCAACCTAGGCTTCACCCTAGGGCGTTGTACCAACAGATCGAATAGTTAGGGCCTAAGAAGTCAACGCCACAATCATAAAATACGATATAAATACAACAGCTTTTCCATCGTTTAAAACGAATGATAGCAACCAGTGTGAAAGTTATGGTCATTTCTACGTTCCGTGCAATCTAGGCTGCACTCTAGGGCGTTGCTCCACCAGATCGAATAGTCAGGGCCTTAGAAGTCAACGCCCGAAGCATAAAATTCAAAATAAATAAAACAGTTTCTTAATCGTACAAAACGAAAAATTGCAAACAGTGTGAAAGATATGGACATTTCTACGATCCGGGCTGCCTAGGCTTCACTCTATGGCGTTCTTCCACCACATCGAATAGCAACGGCCTCAGAAGTCAACGCCAGAAGCTTAAATACAATATAAATATAATAGTTTTTCCATCGTATAAAACGAATAATAGCAACCAGTGTGAAAGTTATGGTCATTTCTACGTTCCGGGCAACCTAGGCTTCACCCTACGGCGATGCTCCACCAGATCAAACAGATAGGGCATTAGAAGTCAACGCCCGAAGCATAAAATACAAAATAAATAGAACGGTTTTTCCATTGTATAAAACGAATAATTGCTGCCAGTGTAAAAGTTATGGTCATTTCTACGTTCCGGGCTACCTAGGCTTCTCTCTATGGCGTTCTTCCACCACATCGAATAGCAACGGCCTCAGAAGTCAACGCCAGAAGCATAAAATGCAGTATAAATATAACGGATTTTCCATCGTATAAAGCGAATAATAGCAACCAGTGTGAAAATTATGGTCATTTCTACGTTCCGGGTAACCTAGGCTTCACCCTAGGGCGTTGTTCCACCAGATGGAATAGTTAGGGCCTAAGAAGTCAACGCCAGAAGCATAAAATACGATATAAATACAACAGCTTTTCCATCGTATAAAACGAATTCTTGCAACCAGTGTGAAAGTTATGGTCATTTCTACATTTCGAGCAACCTAGACTTCACTCTATGGCGTTGCACCACCTGATCGAATCGTTAGGGCCTTAGAAGTCAACGCCAGAAGCATAAAATACAATATAAATACAACAGTTCTTCCACCATATAAAACGAATAATTGCAACCAGTGTGAAAGTTATGGTCATTTCTACGTTCCGGGCAATCTAGGCTGCACTCTAGGGCGTTGCTCCACCAGATCGAATAGTTAGGGCCTTAGAAGTCAACGCCCGAAGCATAAAATACAAAATAAATAAAACAGTTTTTTAATCGTACAAAACGAAAACTTGCAAACAGTGTGAAAGATATGGACATTTCTACGATCCGGGCTACCTAGGCTTCACTCTATGGCGTTCTTCCACCACATCGAATAGCAACGGCCTCAGAAGTCAACGCCAGAAGCTTAAATACGATATAAATATAACAGTTTTTCCATCGTATAAAACGAATAATAGCAACCAGTTTGAAAGTTATGGTCATTTCTACGTTCCGGGCAACCTAGGCTTCACTCTACGGCGATGCTCCACCAGATCAAACAGATAGGGCATTAGAAGTCAACGCCCGAAGCATAAAATACAAAATAAATAGAACGGTTCTTCCATTGTATAAAACGAACAATTGCTGCCAGTGTAAAAGTTATGGTCATTTCTACGTTCCGGGCAACCTGAGCTTCACCCTAGGGCGTTGTACCACCATATCGAATAGTTAGGGCCTAAGAAGTGAACGCCAGAAGCATAAAATGCGATATAAATAAAACAGCTTTTCCATCGTATAAAACGAATAATTGCAACCAGTGTGAAGGTTATGGTCATTTCTACGTTCCGGGCAACCTAGGCTTGACCCTAGGGCGTTGCTCCACCAGATCGAATAGTTAGGGCCTTAGATGTCAACGCCCGAAGCATAAAATACAAAATAAATAAAACAGTTTTTTAATCGTACAAAACGAAAAATTGCAAACAGTGTGAATGATATGGACATTTCTACGATCCGGGCTACCTAGGCTTCACTCTATGGCATTCTTCCACCACATCGAAAAGCAACAGCCTCAGAAGTCAACGCCAGAAGCTTAAATACAATATAAATATAACAGTTTTTCCATCGTATAAAACGAATAATAGCAACCAGTGTGAAAGTTAAGGTCATTTCTACGTTCCGGGCAACCTAGGCTTCACTCCACGGCGATGCTCCACCAGATCAAACAGATTGGGCATTAGAAGTCAACGCCCGAAGCATAAAATACAAAATAAATAGAACGGTTTTTCCATTGTATAAAACGAATAATTGCAACCAGTGTGAAAGTTATGGTCATTTCTACGTTCCGGGCAACCTAGGCTTCACTGTATGGCGTTCTTCCACCACATCGAATAGCTACGGCCTCAGAAGTCAACGCCTGAAGTATAAAATGCAATAAAAATACAACAGTCTTTCCATCCTATAACAGGAATAATTGCAACAAGCGTGAAAGTAATGATCATTTCGGCGTTTCGGGCATCCTAGACTTAACCCTGAGGCATCGCTCCACCTGATCGAATAGTTAGGGCCTAAGAAGTCAACGCCAGAAGCATAAAATACAATATAAATACAACAGCTTTGCCATCGTATAAAATGACTAATTGCAAACAGTGTGAAAGATATGGACATTTCTACGTTCCGGGCTACCTAGGCTTCACTCTATGGCGTTCTTCCACCACATCGAATAGCAACGGCCTCAGAAGTCAACGCCAGAAGCATAAAATACAATATAAAGATAACGGCTTTTCCATCGTATAAAACGAATAATAGCAACCAGTGTGAAAGTTATGGTGATTTCTACGTTCCGGGCAACCTAGGCTTCACTCTAGGGCGTTGCTCCACCAGATCAAACAGTTAGGGCCTTAGAAGTGAGCGCCCGAAGCATAAAATACGATATAAATACAACAGCTTTTCCATCGTATAAAACAAATAATTGCAACCAGTGTGAAAGTTATGGTCATTTCTACGTTCCGGGCAACCTAGGCTTCACTGTATGGCGTTCTTCCACCACATCGAATAGCTACGGCCTCAGAAGTCAACGCCTGAAGTATAAAATACAATAAAAATACAACAGTCTTTCTATCCTATAACAGGAATAATTGCAACCCGTGTGAAAGTGATGGTCATTTCTACGTTCCAGGCAACCTAGGCTTCACTCTAGGGCGTTGCTACACCAGATCAAACAGTTCGGGCCTTAGATGGCAACGCCCGAAGCACTAAATACAAAATAAGTAGAACAGTTTTTCCTTTGTATAAAGCGAATAATTGCTACCAGTGTAAAGGTTATGGTCATTTCTACGTTCTGGGCAACCTAGGCTTCACCCTAGGCCGTTGTTCCACCAGATCGAATAGTTAGGGCCTAAGAAGTGAACGCCAGAAGCATAAAATACAATATAAATACAACAGTTTTTCCATCATATAAAACGAATGATAGCAACCAGCGTGAAAGTTATGGTCATTTCTACATTTCGAGCAACCTAGGCTTCACTCTAGCGCGTTGCTCCACCTGATCGAATAGTTAGGGCCTTAGAAGTCAACCCCCGAAGCATTAAATACAAAATAAATAGAACAGTTTTTCCATTGTATCAAACGAATAATTGCTACCAGTGTGAAAGTTATGGTCATTTCCACGTTCCGCGCAACCTGGGCTTTACTCTAGGGCGTTGTTCCACCAGATGGAATAGTTAGGGCCTAAGAAGTCAACGCCAGAAGCATAAAATACGATATAAATGCAACAGCTTTTCCATCGTATAAAACGAATGATAGCAACCAGTGTGAAAGTTATGGTCATTTCTACGTTCCGGGCAACCTAGGCTTCACTCTACGGCGATGCTCCACCAGATCAAACAGATAGGGCATTAGAAGTCAACGCCAGAAGCATAAAATACGATATAAATACAACAGCTTTTCCATCGTATAGAACGAATGATAGCAACCAGTGTGAAAGTTATGGTCATTTCTACGTTCCGGGCAATCTAGGCTGCACTCTAGGGCGTTGCTCCACCAGATCGAATAGTTAGGGCCTTAGATGTCAACGCCCGAAGCATAAAATACAAAATAAATAAAACAGTTTTTTAATCGTACAAAACGAAAAATTGCAAACAGTGTGAAAGATATGGACATTTCTACGATCCGGGCTACCTAGGCTTCACTCTATGGCATTCTTCCACCACATCGAATAGCAACGGCCTCAGAAGTCAACGCCAGAAGCTTAAATACAATATAAATATAACAGTTTTTCCATCGTATAAAACGAATAATAGCAACCAGTGTGAAAGTTAAGGTCATTTCTACGTTCCGGGCAACCTAGGCTTCACTCCACGGCGATGCTCCACCAGATCAAACAGATTGGGCATTAGAAGTCAACGCCCGAAGCATAAAATACAAAATAAATAGAACGGTTTTTCCATTGTATAAAACGAATAATTGCAACCAGTGTGAAAGTTATGGTCATTTCTACGTTCCGGGCAACCTAGGCTTCACTGTATGGCGTTCTTCCACCACATCGAATAGCTACGGCCTCAGAAGTCAACGCCTGAAGTATAAAATGCAATAAAAATACAACAGTCTTTCCATCCTATAACAGGAATAATTGCAACAAGCGTGAAAGTAATGATCATTTCGGCGTTTCGGGCATCCTAGACTTAACCCTGAGGCATCGCTCCACCTGATCGAATAGTTAGGGCCTAAGAAGTCAACGCCAGAAGCATAAAATACAATATAAATACAACAGCTTTGCCATCGTATAAAATGACTAATTGCAAACAGTGTGAAAGATATGGACATTTCTACGTTCCGGGCTACCTAGGCTTCACTCTATGGCGTTCTTCCACCACATCGAATAGCAACGGCCTCAGAAGTCAACGCCAGAAGCATAAAATACAATATAAAGATAACGGCTTTTCCATCGTATAAAACGAATAATAGCAACCAGTGTGAAAGTTATGGTGATTTCTACGTTCCGGGCAACCTAGGCTTCACTCTAGGGCGTTGCTCCACCAGATCAAACAGTTAGGGCCTTAGAAGTGAGCGCCCGAAGCATAAAATACGATATAAATACAACAGCTTTTCCATCGTATAAAACAAATAATTGCAACCAGTGTGAAAGTTATGGTCATTTCTACGTTCCGGGCAACCTAGGCTTCACTGTATGGCGTTCTTCCACCACATCGAATAGCTACGGCCTCAGAAGTCAACGCCTGAAGTATAAAATACAATAAAAATACAACAGTCTTTCTATCCTATAACAGGAATAATTGCAACCCGTGTGAAAGTGATGGTCATTTCTACGTTCCAGGCAACCTAGGCTTCACTCTAGGGCGTTGCTACACCAGATCAAACAGTTCGGGCCTTAGATGGCAACGCCCGAAGCACTAAATACAAAATAAGTAGAACAGTTTTTCCTTTGTATAAAGCGAATAATTGCTACCAGTGTAAAGGTTATGGTCATTTCTACGTTCTGGGCAACCTAGGCTTCACCCTAGGCCGTTGTTCCACCAGATCGAATAGTTAGGGCCTAAGAAGTGAACGCCAGAAGCATAAAATACAATATAAATACAACAGTTTTTCCATCATATAAAACGAATGATAGCAACCAGCGTGAAAGTTATGGTCATTTCTACATTTCGAGCAACCTAGGCTTCACTCTAGCGCGTTGCTCCACCTGATCGAATAGTTAGGGCCTTAGAAGTCAACCCCCGAAGCATTAAATACAAAATAAATAGAACAGTTTTTCCATTGTATCAAACGAATAATTGCTACCAGTGTGAAAGTTATGGTCATTTCCACGTTCCGCGCAACCTGGGCTTTACTCTAGGGCGTTGTTCCACCAGATGGAATAGTTAGGGCCTAAGAAGTCAACGCCAGAAGCATAAAATACGATATAAATGCAACAGCTTTTCCATCGTATAAAACGAATGATAGCAACCAGTGTGAAAGTTATGGTCATTTCTACGTTCCGGGCAACCTAGGCTTCACTCTACGGCGATGCTCCACCAGATCAAACAGATAGGGCATTAGAAGTCAACGCCAGAAGCATAAAATACGATATAAATACAACAGCTTTTCCATCGTATAGAACGAATGATAGCAACCAGTGTGAAAGTTATGGTCATTTCTACGTTCCGGGCAATCTAGGCTGCACTCTAGGGCGTTGCTCCACCAGATCGAATAGTTAGGGCCTTAGATGTCAACGCCCGAAGCATAAAATACAAAATAAATAAAACAGTTTTTTAATCGTACAAAACGAAAAATTGCAAACAGTGTGAAAGATATGGACATTTCTACGATCCGGGCTACCTAGGCTTCACTCTATGGCATTCTTCCACCACATCGAATAGCAACGGCCTCAGAAGTCAACGCCAGAAGCTTAAATACAATATAAATATAACAGTTTTTCCATCGTATAAAACGAATAATAGCAACCAGTGTGAAAGTTAAGGTCATTTCTACGTTCCGGGCAACCTAGGCTTCACTCCACGGCGATGCTCCACCAGATCAAACAGATTGGGCATTAGAAGTCAACGCCCGAAGCATAAAATACAAAATAAATAGAACGGTTTTTCCATTGTATAAAACGAATAATTGCAACCAGTGTGAAAGTTATGGTCATTTCTACGTTCCGGGCAACCTAGGCTTCACTGTATGGCGTTCTTCCACCACATCGAATAGCTACGGCCTCAGAAGTCAACGCCTGAAGTATAAAATGCAATAAAAATACAACAGTCTTTCCATCCTATAACAGGAATAATTGCAACAAGCGTGAAAGTAATGATCATTTCGGCGTTTCGGGCATCCTAGACTTAACCCTGAGGCATCGCTCCACCTGATCGAATAGTTAGGGCCTAAGAAGTCAACGCCAGAAGCATAAAATACAATATAAATACAACAGCTTTGCCATCGTATAAAATGACTAATTGCAAACAGTGTGAAAGATATGGACATTTCTACGTTCCGGGCTACCTAGGCTTCACTCTATGGCGTTCTTCCACCACATCGAATAGCAACGGCCTCAGAAGTCAACGCCAGAAGCATAAAATACAATATAAAGATAACGGCTTTTCCATCGTATAAAACGAATAATAGCAACCAGTGTGAAAGTTATGGTGATTTCTACGTTCCGGGCAACCTAGGCTTCACTCTAGGGCGTTGCGCCACCAGATCAAACAGTTAGGGCCTTAGAAGTCAGCGCCCGAAGCATAAAATACGATATAAATACAACAGCTTTTCCATCGTATAAAACAAATAATTGCAACCAGTGTGAAAGTTATGGTCATTTCTACGTTCAGGGCAACCTAGGCTTCACTGTATGGCGTTCTTCCACCACATCGAATAGCTACGGCCTCAGAAGTCAACGCCTGAAGTATAAAATACAATAAAAATACAACAGTCTTTCTATCCTATAACAGGAATAATTGCAACCCGTGTGAAAGTGATGGTCATTTCTACGTTCCAGGCAACCTAGGCTTCACTCTAGGGCGTTGCTACACCAGATCAAACAGTTCGGGCCTTAAATGGCAACGCCCGAAGCACTAAATACAAAATAAGTAGAACAGTTTTTCCTTTGTATAAAGCGAATAATTGCTACCAGTGTAAAGGTTATGGTCATTTCTACGTTCTGGGCAACCTAGGCTTCACCCTAGGCCGTTGTTCCACCAGATCGAATAGTTAGGGCCTAAGAAGTGAACGCCAGAAGCATAAAATACAATATAAATACAACAGTTTTTCCATCATATAAAACGAATGATAGCAACCAGCGTGAAAGTTATGGTCATTTCTACATTTCGAGCAACCTAGGCTTCACTCTAGCGCGTTGCTCCACCTGATCGAATAGTTAGGGCCTTAGAAGTCAACCCCCGAAGCATTAAATACAAAATAAATAGAACAGTTTTTCCATTGTATCAAACGAATAATTGCTACCAGTGTGAAAGTTATGGTCATTTCTACGTTCCGCGCAACCTGGGCTTTACTCTAGGGCGTTGTTCCACCAGATGGAATAGTTAGGGCCTAAGAAGTCAACGCCAGAAGCATAAAATACGATATAAATGCAACAGCTTTTCCATCGTATAAAACGAATGATAGCAACCAGTGTGAAAGTTATGGTCATTTCTACGTTCCGGGCAACCTAGGCTTCACTCTACGGCGATGCTCCACCAGATCAAACAGATAGGGCATTAGAAGTCAACGCCCGAAGCATAAAATACAAAATAAATAGTACGGTTTTTCCATTGTATAAAACGAATAATTGCTGCCAGTGTAAAAGTTATGGTCATTTCTACGTTTCGGGCAACCTAGGCTTCACCCTAGGGCGTTGCACCACCAGATCGAATAGTTAGGGCCTAAGAAGTGAACGCCAGAAGCATAAAATACGATATAAATAAAACAGCTTTTCCATCGTATAAAACGAATAATTGCAACCAGTGTGAAAGTTATGGTCATTTCTACGTTCCGGGCAACCTAGGCTTCACCCTAGGGCGTTGCTCCAACAGATTGAATAGTTAGGGCCTTAGAAGTCAATGCCCGAAGCATAAAATGCAATAAAAATACAACAGTTTTTCCATCGTATAGCAGGAATAATTTGCAACCAGTGTGATAGTAGTGGTCATTTCTACATTCCGAGCAACCTAGGCTTCACTGTACGGCGTTCCTCCACCACATCGAATAGGTACGGCCTCAGATGTCCACGCCTGAAGCATAAAATACAATAAAAATACAACAGTCTTTTCATCGCATAACAGGAATAATTGCAACAAGCGTGAAAGTAATGATCATTTCGGCGTTTCGGGTATCCTAGACTTAACTCTGAGGCATTGCTCCACCAGATCGAATAATTAGGGCCTGAGAAGTCAACGCCAGAAGCATAAAATACAATATAAATACAACAGTTTTTCCATCGTATAAAACGAATAATTGCAACCAGTATGAAACTTATGGTCATTTCTACTTTCCGAGCAACCTAGGCTTCACCCTAGGGCTTTGCTCCAACAGATTGAATAGCTAGGGCCTTAGAAGTCAACTCCCGAAGCATAAAATACAAAATAAATACAACAGCTGTTCCATCGTATAAAATGAATAATTGCAAACAGTGTGAAAGTAATGGTCATTTCTACGTTCCGGGCAACCTAGGCTTCACTCTAGGGCGTTGCTCCACAAGATCGAATAGTTAGGGCCTAAGTAGTCAACGCCTGAAGTATAAAATACAATAAAAATACAACAGTCTTTCCATCCTATAACAGGAATAATTGCAACAAGCGTGAAAGTAATGATCATTTCGGCGTTTCGGGCATCCTAGACTTAACTCTGAGGCATCGCTCCACCTGATCGAATAGTTAGGGCCTAAGAAGTCAACGCCAGAAGCATAAAATACAATATAAATACAACAGTTTTTCCATCATATAAAACGAATGATAGCAACCAGCGTGAAAGTTATGGTCATTTCTACATTTCGAGCAACCTAGGCTTCACTCTAGCGCGTTGCTCCACCTGATCGAATAGTTAGGGCCTTAAAAGTCAACGCCCGAAGCATAAAATACAAAATAAATAGAACGGTTTTTCCATTGTATAAAACGAATAATTGCTGCCAGTGTAAAAGTTATGGTCATTTCTACGTTTCGGGCAACCTAGGCTTCACCCTAGGGCGTTGCACCACCAGATCGAATAGTTAGGGCCTAAGAAGTGAACGCCAGAAGCATAAAATACGATATAAATAAAACAGCTTTTCCATCGTATAAAACGAATAATTGCAACCAGTGTGAAAGTTATGGTCATTTCTACGTTCCGGGCAACCTAGGCTTCACCCTAGGGCGTTGCTCCAACAGATTGAATAGTTAGGGCCTTAGAAGTCAACGCACGATGCATAAAATACAAAATAAATAGAACAGTTTTTCCATTGTATAAAACGAATAATTGCTACCAGTGTAAAAGTTATGGTCAGTTCTACGTTCCAGGCAACCTAGACCTCACTCTAGGTCGTTTTTCCACCAGATCGAAGTGTTAGGGTCTAAGAAGTCAACGCCAGAAGCATAAGATACTATATAAATATAACAGTTTTTCCATCGTATAGAACGAATAATAGCAACCAGTGTGAAAGTTAACGTCATTTCTACTTTCCGGGCAACCTAGGCTTCACCCTCGGGCGTTGCTCCAACAGATTGAATAGTTAGGGCCTTAGAAGTCAACGCGCGATGCATAAAATACAAAATAAATAGTACAGTTTTTCCATCGTGTAAAACGAATAATTGCTACCGGTGTGAAAGTTATGGTCATTTCTACGTTCCGGTCAACCTAGGCTTCACCATAGGGCGTTGTTCCACCAGATCGAATAGTTAGGGCCTAAGAAGTGAACGCCAGAAGCATAAAATACAATATAAATATAACAGTTTTTCCATCATATAAAACGAATAATTGCATCCAGTATGAAACTTATGGTCATTTCTACTTTCCGAGAAACCTAGGCCTCAACCCTAGGGCGTTGCTCCAACAGATTGAATAGTTAGGGCCTTAAAAGTCAACGCCCGAAGCATAAAATGCAATAAAAATACAACAGTGTTTCCATCATATAACAGGAATAATTGCAACCAGTATGAAAGTGATGGCCAATTCTACGTTCCGGGCAACCTAGGCTTCACTCTATTGCGTTGCTCCACCAGATCGAATAGTTAGTGCCTTAGAAGTCAACGCCAGAAGCTTAAAATACAATATAAATACAACAGTTTTTCCATCGTATAGAACGAATAATAGCAACCAGTGTGAAAGTTATGGTCATTTCTACGTTCCGGTCAACCTAGGCTTCACCATAGGGCGTTGCTCCACCAGATCAAACAGTTAGGGCCTTAGAAGTCAACGCCCGAAGCATAAAATACAATATAAATATAACAGTTTTTCCATCATATAAAACGAATAATTGCAACCAGTATGAAAGCTATGGTCATTTCTACTTTACGGGCAACCTAGGCTACACCCTAGGGCGTTGCTCCACCAGATCGAATAGTTAGTGCCTTAGAAGTCAACGCCTGAAGCATAAAATACAATAAAAGTACAACAGTTTTTCCTTCGTATAAAACGAATAATTGCAACCAGCATGAAACTTATGGTCATTTCTACTTTCCGAGAAACCTAGGCTTCAACCGTAGGGCGTTGCTCCAACAGATTGAATAGTTAGGGCCTTAGAAGTCAACGCCCGAAGCATAAAATGCAATAAAAATACAACAGTGTTTCCATCATATAACAGGAATAATTGCAACCAGTTTGAAAGTGATGGCCAATTCTACGTTCCGGGCAACCTAGGCTTCACTCTATTGCGTTGCTCCACCAGATTGAATAGTTAGGGCCTAAGAAATCAACGCCAGAAGCATACTATACAATATAAATATAACAGTTTTCCCATCGTATAAAACGAATAATTACAACCAGTGTGAATGTTATGGTCATTTTTACATACCGAGCAACCTAGGCTTCACTCTAGGGCGTTGCTCCACCAGATCGGATAGTTAGTGCCTTAGAAGTCAACGCCAGAAGCTTAAAATACAATATAAATACAACAGTTTTTCCGTCGTATAACAGGAATAATTGCAACCAGTTTGAAAGTGATGGCCAATTCTACGTTCCGGTCAACCTAGGCTTCACTCTAGGGCGTTGCTCCACCAGATCGAATAGTTAGTGCCTTATAAGTCAACGCCAGAAGCATAAAATACAATATAAATATAACAGTTTTTACATCGTATAAAACGAATAATTGCAACCAGTGTGAAAGTTATGGTCATTTCTATGTTCCGGGCAACCTAGGCTTCACTCTATTGCGTTGCTCCACCAGACCGAATAGTTAGTGCCTTAGAAGTCAACGCCAGAAGCTTAAAATACAATATAAATACAACAGTTTTTCCATCGTATAGAACGAACAATTGCAACCAGTATAAAAGTTATGGTCATTTCTACGTTCCGGGCAACCTAGGCTACACCCTAGGGCGTTGCTCCAACAGATTGAATAGTTAGGGCCTTAGAAGTCAATGCCCGAAGCATAAAATGCAATAAAAATACAACAGTTTTTCCGTCATATAACAGGAATAATTGCAACCAGTTTGAAAGTGATGGTCATTTCTACGTTCCGGGAAACCTCGGCTTCACTCTAGGGCGTTGCTCCGCCAGATCGAATAGTTAGTGCATTAGAAGTCAATGCCAGAAGCATAAAATACAATATAAATATAACAGTTTTTCCATCGTATAAAACGAATAATTGCAACCAGTATGAAAGTTATGGTCATTTCTACGTTCCGGGCAACCTAGGCTTCACTGTATGGCGTTCTTCCACCACATCGAATAGCTACGGCCTCAGAAGTCAACGCCTGAAGTATAAAATACAATAAAAATACAACAGTCTTTCCATCCTATAACAGGAATAATTGCAACAAGCGTGAAAGTAATGATCATTTCGGCGTTTCGGGCATCCTAGACTTAACCCTGAGGCATCGCTCCACCTGATCGAATAGTTAGGGCCTAAGAAGTCAACGCCAGAAGCATAAAATACAATATAAATACAACAGCTTTGCCATCGTATAAAATGACTAATTGCAAACAGTGTGAAAGATATGGACATTTCTACGTTCCGGGCTACCTAGGCTTCACTCTATGGCGTTCTTCCACCACATCGAATAGCAGCGGCCTCAGAAGTCAACGCCAGAAGCATAAAATGCAATATAAATATAACGGCTTTTCCATCGTATAAAACGAATAATAGCAACCAGTGTGAAAGTTATGGTGATTTCTCCGTTCCGGGCAACCTAGGCTTCACTCTAGGGCGTTGCGCCACCAGATCAAACAGTTAGGGCCTTAGAAGTCAGCGCCCGAAGCATAAAATACGATATAAATACAACAGCTTTTCCATCGTATAAAACAAATAATTGCAACCAGTGTGAAAGTTATGGTCATTTCTACGTTCCGGGCAACCTAGGCTTCACTGTATGGCGTTCTTCCACCACATCGAATAGCTACGGCCTCAGAAGTCAACACCTGAAGTATAAAATACAATAAAAATACAACAGTCTTTCTATCCTATAACAGGAATAATTGCAACCCGTGTGAAAGTGATGGTCATTTCTACGTTCCAGGCAACCTAGGCTTCACTCTAGGGCGTTGCTACACCAGATCAAACAGTTCGGGCCTTAGATGGCAACGCCCGAAGCACTAAATACAAAATAAGTAGAACAGTTTTTCCTTTGTATAAAACGAATAATTGCTACCAGTGTAAAAGTTATGGTCATTTCTACGTTCTGGGCAACCTAGGCTTCACCCTAGGCCGTTGTTCCACCAGATCGAATAGTTAGGGCCTACGAAGTGAACGCCAGAAGCATAAAATACAATATAAATACAACAGTTTTTCCATCATATAAAACGAATGATAGCAACCAGCGTGAAAGTTATGGTCATTTCTACATTTCGAGCAACCTAGGCTTCACTCTAGCGCGTTGCTCCACCTGATCGAATAGTTAGGGCCTTAGAAGTCAACGCCCGAAGCATTAAATACAAAATAAATAGAACAGTTTTTCCATTGTATCAAACGAATAATTGCTACCAGTGTGAAAGTTATGGTCATTTCTACGTTCCGCGCAACCTGGGCTTTACTCTAGGGCGTTGTTCCACCAGATGGAATAGTTAGGGCCTAAGAAGTCAACGCCAGAAGCATAAAATACGATATAAATGCAACAGCTTTTCCATCGTATAAAACGAATGATAGCAACCAGTGTGAAAGTTATGGTCATTTCTACGTTCCGGGCAACCTAGGCTTCACTCTACGGCGATGCTCCACCAGATCAAACAGATAGGGCATTAGAAGTCAACGCCCGAAGCATAAAATACAAAATAAATAGTACGGTTTTTCCATTGTATAAAACGAATAATTGCTGCCAGTGTAAAAGTTATGGTCATTTCTACGTTTCGGGCAACCTAGGCTTCACCCTAGGGCGTTGCACCACCAGATCGAATAGTTAGGGCCTAAGAAGTGAACGCCAGAAGCATAAAATACGATATAAATAAAACAGCTTTTCCATCGTATAAAACGAATAATTGCAACCAGTGTGAAAGTTATGGTCATTTCTACGTTCCGGGCAACCTAGGCTTCACCCTAGGGCGTTGCTCCAACAGATTGAATAGTTAGGGCCTTAGAAGTCAATGCCCGAAGCATAAAATGCAATAAAAATACAACAGTTTTTCCATCGTATAGCAGGAATAATTTGCAACCAGTGTGATAGTAGTGGTCATTTCTACATTCCGAGCAACCTAGGCTTCACTGTACGGCGTTCCTCCACCACATCGAATAGGTACGGCCTCAGATGTCCACGCCTGAAGCATAAAATACAATAAAAATACAACAGTCTTTTCATCGCATAACAGGAATAATTGCAACAAGCGTGAAAGTAATGATCATTTCGGCGTTTCGGGTATCCTAGACTTAACTCTGAGGCATTGCTCCACCAGATCGAATAATTAGGGCCTGAGAAGTCAACGCCAGAAGCATAAAATACAATATAAATACAACAGTTTTTCCATCGTATAAAACGAATAATTGCAACCAGTATGAAACTTATGGTCATTTCTACTTTCCGAGCAACCTAGGCTTCACCCTAGGGCTTTGCTCCAACAGATTGAATAGCTAGGGCCTTAGAAGTCAACTCCCGAAGCATAAAATACAAAATAAATACAACAGCTGTTCCATCGTATAAAATGAATAATTGCAAACAGTGTGAAAGTAATGGTCATTTCTACGTTCCGGGCAACCTAGGCTTCACTCTAGGGCGTTGCTCCACAAGATCGAATAGTTAGGGCCTAAGTAGTCAACGCCTGAAGTATAAAATACAATAAAAATACAACAGTCTTTCCATCCTATAACAGGAATAATTGCAACAAGCGTGAAAGTAATGATCATTTCGGCGTTTCGGGCATCCTAGACTTAACTCTGAGGCATCGCTCCACCTGATCGAATAGTTAGGGCCTAAGAAGTCAACGCCAGAAGCATAAAATACAATATAAATACAACAGTTTTTCCATCATATAAAACGAATGATAGCAACCAGCGTGAAAGTTATGGTCATTTCTACATTTCGAGCAACCTAGGCTTCACTCTAGCGCGTTGCTCCACCTGATCGAATAGTTAGGGCCTTAAAAGTCAACGCCCGAAGCATAAAATACAAAATAAATAGAACGGTTTTTCCATTGTATAAAACGAATAATTGCTGCCAGTGTAAAAGTTATGGTCATTTCTACGTTTCGGGCAACCTAGGCTTCACCCTAGGGCGTTGCACCACCAGATCGAATAGTTAGGGCCTAAGAAGTGAACGCCAGAAGCATAAAATACGATATAAATAAAACAGCTTTTCCATCGTATAAAACGAATAATTGCAACCAGTGTGAAAGTTATGGTCATTTCTACGTTCCGGGCAACCTAGGCTTCACCCTAGGGCGTTGCTCCAACAGATTGAATAGTTAGGGCCTTAGAAGTCAACGCACGATGCATAAAATACAAAATAAATAGAACAGTTTTTCCATTGTATAAAACGAATAATTGCTACCAGTGTAAAAGTTATGGTCAGTTCTACGTTCCAGGCAACCTAGACCTCACTCTAGGTCGTTTTTCCACCAGATCGAAGTGTTAGGGTCTAAGAAGTCAACGCCAGAAGCATAAGATACTATATAAATATAACAGTTTTTCCATCGTATAGAACGAATAATAGCAACCAGTGTGAAAGTTAACGTCATTTCTACTTTCCGGGCAACCTAGGCTTCACCCTCGGGCGTTGCTCCAACAGATTGAATAGTTAGGGCCTTAGAAGTCAACGCGCGATGCATAAAATACAAAATAAATAGTACAGTTTTTCCATCGTGTAAAACGAATAATTGCTACCGGTGTGAAAGTTATGGTCATTTCTACGTTCCGGTCAACCTAGGCTTCACCATAGGGCGTTGTTCCACCAGATCGAATAGTTAGGGCCTAAGAAGTGAACGCCAGAAGCATAAAATACAATATAAATATAACAGTTTTTCCATCATATAAAACGAATAATTGCATCCAGTATGAAACTTATGGTCATTTCTACTTTCCGAGAAACCTAGGCCTCAACCCTAGGGCGTTGCTCCAACAGATTGAATAGTTAGGGCCTTAAAAGTCAACGCCCGAAGCATAAAATGCAATAAAAATACAACAGTGTTTCCATCATATAACAGGAATAATTGCAACCAGTATGAAAGTGATGGCCAATTCTACGTTCCGGGCAACCTAGGCTTCACTCTATTGCGTTGCTCCACCAGATCGAATAGTTAGTGCCTTAGAAGTCAACGCCAGAAGCTTAAAATACAATATAAATACAACAGTTTTTCCATCGTATAGAACGAATAATAGCAACCAGTGTGAAAGTTATGGTCATTTCTACGTTCCGGTCAACCTAGGCTTCACCATAGGGCGTTGCTCCACCAGATCAAACAGTTAGGGCCTTAGAAGTCAACGCCCGAAGCATAAAATACAATATAAATATAACAGTTTTTCCATCATATAAAACGAATAATTGCAACCAGTATGAAAGCTATGGTCATTTCTACTTTACGGGCAACCTAGGCTACACCCTAGGGCGTTGCTCCACCAGATCGAATAGTTAGTGCCTTAGAAGTCAACGCCTGAAGCATAAAATACAATAAAAGTACAACAGTTTTTCCTTCGTATAAAACGAATAATTGCAACCAGCATGAAACTTATGGTCATTTCTACTTTCCGAGAAACCTAGGCTTCAACCGTAGGGCGTTGCTCCAACAGATTGAATAGTTAGGGCCTTAGAAGTCAACGCCCGAAGCATAAAATGCAATAAAAATACAACAGTGTTTCCATCATATAACAGGAATAATTGCAACCAGTTTGAAAGTGATGGCCAATTCTACGTTCCGGGCAACCTAGGCTTCACTCTATTGCGTTGCTCCACCAGATTGAATAGTTAGGGCCTAAGAAATCAACGCCAGAAGCATACTATACAATATAAATATAACAGTTTTCCCATCGTATAAAACGAATAATTACAACCAGTGTGAATGTTATGGTCATTTTTACATACCGAGCAACCTAGGCTTCACTCTAGGGCGTTGCTCCACCAGATCGGATAGTTAGTGCCTTAGAAGTCAACGCCAGAAGCTTAAAATACAATATAAATACAACAGTTTTTCCGTCGTATAACAGGAATAATTGCAACCAGTTTGAAAGTGATGGCCAATTCTACGTTCCGGTCAACCTAGGCTTCACTCTAGGGCGTTGCTCCACCAGATCGAATAGTTAGTGCCTTATAAGTCAACGCCAGAAGCATAAAATACAATATAAATATAACAGTTTTTACATCGTATAAAACGAATAATTGCAACCAGTGTGAAAGTTATGGTCATTTCTATGTTCCGGGCAACCTAGGCTTCACTCTATTGCGTTGCTCCACCAGACCGAATAGTTAGTGCCTTAGAAGTCAACGCCAGAAGCTTAAAATACAATATAAATACAACAGTTTTTCCATCGTATAGAACGAACAATTGCAACCAGTATGAAAGTTATGGTCATTTCTACGTTCCGGGCAACCTAGGCTACACCCTAGGGCGTTGCTCCAACAGATTGAATAGTTAGGGCCTTAGAAGTCAATGCCCGAAGCATAAAATGCAATAAAAATACAACAGTTTTTCCGTCATATAACAGGAATAATTGCAACCAGTTTGAAAGTGATGGTCATTTCTACGTTCCGGGAAACCTCGGCTTCACTCTAGGGCGTTGCTCCGCCAGATCGAATAGTTAGTGCATTAGAAGTCAATGCCAGAAGCATAAAATACAATATAAATATAACAGTTTTTCCATCGTATAAAACGAATAATTGCAACCAGTATGAAAGTTATGGTCATTTCTACGTTCCGGGCAACCTAGGCTTCACTGTATGGCGTTCTTCCACCACATCGAATAGCTACGGCCTCAGAAGTCAACGCCTGAAGTATAAAATACAATAAAAATACAACAGTCTTTCCATCCTATAACAGGAATAATTGCAACAAGCGTGAAAGTAATGATCATTTCGGCGTTTCGGGCATCCTAGACTTAACCCTGAGGCATCGCTCCACCTGATCGAATAGTTAGGGCCTAAGAAGTCAACGCCAGAAGCATAAAATACAATATAAATACAACAGCTTTGCCATCGTATAAAATGACTAATTGCAAACAGTGTGAAAGATATGGACATTTCTACGTTCCGGGCTACCTAGGCTTCACTCTATGGCGTTCTTCCACCACATCGAATAGCAGCGGCCTCAGAAGTCAACGCCAGAAGCATAAAATGCAATATAAATATAACGGCTTTTCCATCGTATAAAACGAATAATAGCAACCAGTGTGAAAGTTATGGTGATTTCTCCGTTCCGGGCAACCTAGGCTTCACTCTAGGGCGTTGCGCCACCAGATCAAACAGTTAGGGCCTTAGAAGTCAGCGCCCGAAGCATAAAATACGATATAAATACAACAGCTTTTCCATCGTATAAAACAAATAATTGCAACCAGTGTGAAAGTTATGGTCATTTCTACGTTCCGGGCAACCTAGGCTTCACTGTATGGCGTTCTTCCACCACATCGAATAGCTACGGCCTCAGAAGTCAACACCTGAAGTATAAAATACAATAAAAATACAACAGTCTTTCTATCCTATAACAGGAATAATTGCAACCCGTGTGAAAGTGATGGTCATTTCTACGTTCCAGGCAACCTAGGCTTCACTCTAGGGCGTTGCTACACCAGATCAAACAGTTCGGGCCTTAGATGGCAACGCCCGAAGCACTAAATACAAAATAAGTAGAACAGTTTTTCCTTTGTATAAAACGAATAATTGCTACCAGTGTAAAAGTTATGGTCATTTCTACGTTCTGGGCAACCTAGGCTTCACCCTAGGCCGTTGTTCCACCAGATCGAATAGTTAGGGCCTACGAAGTGAACGCCAGAAGCATAAAATACAATATAAATACAACAGTTTTTCCATCATATAAAACGAATGATAGCAACCAGCGTGAAAGTTATGGTCATTTCTACATTTCGAGCAACCTAGGCTTCACTCTAGCGCGTTGCTCCACCTGATCGAATAGTTAGGGCCTTAGAAGTCAACGCCCGAAGCATTAAATACAAAATAAATAGAACAGTTTTTCCATTGTATCAAACGAATAATTGCTACCAGTGTGAAAGTTATGGTCATTTCTACGTTCCGCGCAACCTGGGCTTTACTCTAGGGCGTTGTTCCACCAGATGGAATAGTTAGGGCCTAAGAAGTCAACGCCAGAAGCATAAAATACGATATAAATGCAACAGCTTTTCCATCGTATAAAACGAATGATAGCAACCAGTGTGAAAGTTATGGTTATTTCTACGTTCCGGGCAACCTAGGCTTCACTCTACGGCGATGCTCCACCAGATCAAACAGATAGGGCATTAGAAGTCAACGCCCGAAGCATAAAATACAAAATAAATAGTACGGTTTTTTCATTGTATAAAACGAATAATTGCTGCCAGTGTAAAAGTTATGGTCATTTCTACGTTTCGGGCAACCTAGGCTTCACCCTAGGGCGTTGCACCACCAGATCGAATAGTTAGGGCCTAAGAAGTGAACGCCAGAAGCATAAAATACGATATAAATAAAACAGCTTTTCCATCGTATAAAACGAATAATTGCAACCAGTGTGAAAGTTATGGTCATTTCTACGTTCCGGGCAACCTAGGCTTCACCCTGGGGCGTTGCTCCAACAGATTGAATAGTTAGGGCCTTAGAAGTCAATGCCCGAAGCATAAAATGCAATAAAAATACAACAGTTTTTCCATCGTGTAGCAGGAATAATTTGCAACCAGTGTGATAGTAGTGGTCATTTCTACGTTCCGGGCAACCTAGGCTTCACTCCAGGGCGGTGCTCCACCAGATCGAATAGTTACGGCCTAAGAAGTCAACGCCAGAAGCACAAAATACGATAAAGATGCAACAGTTTTTCCATGGTATAAAACGAATAATTGCAACCAGTGTGAAAGTTATGGTCATTTCTACATTCCGAGCAACCTAGGCTTCACTGTACGGCGTTCCTCCACCACATCGAATAGCTACGGCCTCAGATGTCCACGCCTGAAGCATAAAATACAATAAAAATACAACAGTCTTTTCATCGCATAACAGGAATAATTGCAACAAGCGTGAAAGTAATGATCATTTCGGCGTTTCGGGTATCCTAGACTTAACTCTGAGGCATTGCTCCACCAGATCGAATAATTGGGGCCTGAGAAGTCAACGCCAGAAGCATAAAATACAATATAAATACAACAGTTTTTCCATCGTATAAAACGAATAATTGCAACCAGTATGAAACTTATGGTCATTTCTACTTTCCGAGCAACCTAGGCTTCACCCTAGGGCTTTGCTCCAACAGATTGAATAGCTAGGGCCTTAGAAGTCAACTCCCGAAGCATAAAATACAAAATAAATACAACAGCTGTTCCATCGTATAAAATGAATAATTGCAAACAGTGTGAAAGTAATGGTCATTTCTACGTTCAGGGCTACCTAGGCTTCACTCTACGGCGATGCTCCACCAGATCAAACAGATAGGGCATTAGAAGTCAACGCCCGAAGCATAAAATACAAAATAAGTAGAACGGTTTTTCCATTGTATAAAACGAATAATTGCTGCCAGTGTAAAAGTTATGGTCATTTCTACGTTCCGGGCAACCTGGGCTTCACCCTAGGGCGTTGTACCACCAGATCGAATGGTTAGGGCCTAGGAAGTCACCGCCAGAAGCATAAGATACAATATAAATATAACAGTTTTTCCATCGTATAAAACGAATAATTGCAACCAGTATGAAAGTTATGGTCATTTCTACGTTCCGGGCAACCTAGGCTTCACTCTATGGCGTTCTTCCACTACATCGAATAGCAACGGCCTCAGAAGGCAACGCCAGAAGCATAAAATACAATAAAAATACAACAGTCTTTCCGTCCTATAACAGGAATAATTGTAACCCGTGTGAAAGTGATGGTCATTTGTACGTTCCAGGCAACCTAGGCTTCACTCTAGGGCGTTGTTCCACCAGATCGAATTGTTAGGGCCTAAGAAGTCAACGCCGGAAGCATAAAATACAATATAAGTACAACAGTTTTTCCATCGTATAAAATGAATAATTGCAAACATTGCGAAAGTAATGGTCATTCCACGTTCCGGGCAACCTAGGCGTGACTCTAGTGCGTTGCTCCACCACATCTAATAGCTACGGCCTTAGACGTCAAAGACAGAATCATAAACTACAATAAAGATGCAACAGCTTTTCCATCGTATAAAACGAATAATTGCACCCAGTGTGAAAGTTATTGTCATTTCTACTTTCGGCGCAACCTAGGCTTCACCCTAGGGCGTTGCTCCAACAGATTGAATAGTTAGGACCTTAAAAGTCAATGCACGAAGCATAAAATGCAATAAAAATAAAACAGTTTTTCCATCATATAACAGGAATAATTGCAACCAGTTTGAAAGTGATGGTCATTTCTACGTTCCGGGCAACCTAGGCTTCACTCTAGGGTGTTGCTCCACCAGATCGAATAGTTAGAGCCTTGGAAGTCAGCGCCAGAAGCATAAAACACAATATAAATAAAACAGTTTTTCCATCGTATAAAACGAATAATTGCTACCAGTATGGAAGTGATGGTCATTTCTACGTTCCGGGCTACCTACGCCTCACTCTAGGTCGTTGTTCCACCAGATCGAATTGTTAGGGCCTAACAAGTCAACGCCAGAAGCATAAGATACAATATAAATGTAACAGTTTTTCCATCGTATAGAACGAATAATAGCAACCAGTGTGCAAGTTATGGTCATTTCTACGTTCCGGGCAGCCTAGGCTTCACTCTATGGCGTTGCTCCACCAGATCAAACAGCTAGGGCATTAGAACTCAACGCCCGAAGCATAAAGTACAAAATAAATAGAACAGTTTTTCCATTGTATAAAACGAATAATTGCTACCAGTGTAAAAGTTATGGTCAGTTCTACGTTCCGGGCAACCTAGGCCTCTCTCTAGGTCGTTTTTCCACCAGATCGAATTGTTAGGGCCTAAGAAGTCACCGCCAGAAGCATAAGATACAATATAAATATAACAGTTTTTCCATCGTATAGAACGAATAATTGCAACCAGAGTGATAGTTATGGTCATTTCTACGTTCCGGGCAACCTAGGCTTCACTCTGGGGCGTTGCTCCACCAGATCGAATAGATAGGGCCTTAGAAGTCAACGCCCGAAGCATAAACTACAAAATAAATAGAACAGTTGTTCCATCGTATAAAACTAATAATTGCTATCAGTGTGAAAGTTATGGGCATTTCTACGTTCCGGGCAACCTGGGCTTCACTCTACGGCGTTGCTCCACCACATCGAATAGCTACGGCCTTAGAAGTCAACGCCAGAAGCATAAAATACAGTATAAATACAACAGCTTTTCCATTGTATAGCATGACTAATTGCAACCAGTGCGAAAGTAACGATCATTTCGACGTTACGGGCATCCTAGACTTAACTCTAGGGCGTTGTTCCACCAGATCGAAAAGTTAGGGCCTAAGAAGTCAACGCCAGAAGCATAAAATACAATATAAATATAACAGTTTTTCCATCGTATAAAACGAATAATTGCAAACAGTATGAAAGCTATGGTCAGTTCTACTTTACGGGCAACCTAGGCTACACCCTAGGGCATTGCTCCAACAGATTGAATAGTTAGGGCCTTAGAAGTCGACGCCGGAAGCATAAAATGCAATAAAAATACAACTGCTTTTCCATCGTATAAAAGGATTAATTGCTACCAGTATTGAAGTGATGGTCATTTCTACGTTCCGGGCTACCTAGGCCTCACTCTAGGTCGTTGTTCCACCAGATTGAATTGTTAGGGCCTAAGAAGTCAACGCCAGAAGCATAAGATACAATATAAATATAACAGTTTTTCCATCGTATAGAACGAATAATAGCAACCAGTGTGAAAGTTATGGTCAATTCTACGTTCCGGGCAACCTAGGCCTCACTCTAGGTCATTGATCCACCAGATCGAATTGTTAGGGCCTAAGAAGTAAACGCCAGAAGCATAAGATACAATATAAATATAACAGTTTTTCCATCGTATAGAACGAATAATAGCAACCACTGTGAAAGTTAACGTGATTTCTACGTTCCGGCAACCTAGGCTTCACCCTAGGGCGTTGTTCCACCAGATCGAATAGTTAGGGCCTAAGAAGTTAACGCGAGAAGCATAAAATGCAATAAAAATACAACAGCTTTTCCATCGTATAAAACGAATAATTGCAACCAGTGTGAAGGTTATGGACATTTCTACATTCCGAGCAACCTAGGCTTCACTCTAGTGCGTTGCTCCACCAGATCGAATAGTTAGGGACTTACAAGTCAACGCCAGAAGCATAAAATACAATAAAGATGCAGCAGTTTTTCCATCGTATAACAGGAATCATTGCAACGAGTGTGAAAGTTATGGTCATTTCTACGTTCCGGGCAACCTAGGCTTCACTCTAGGGCGTTGTTCCACCAGATCGAACAGCTAGGGCCTAAGAAGACAAAGCCAGAAGCATAAAATACAATATAAATATAACAGTTTCTCCTTCGTATAAAACGAATAATAGCGACCAGTGTGAAAGTTATGGTCATTTCTACGTTCCCGGCAACCTGGGCGTCACCCCAAGGCGTTGTTCCACCAGATCGAATAGTTAGGGCCTAAGAAGTGAACGCCAGAAGCATAAAATACAATATAAATACAACAGTTTTTCCATCATATAAAACGAATAATTGCAACCAGTATGAAAGCTATGGTCAGTTCTACTTTACGGGCAACCTAGGCTACACCCTAGGGCGTTGCTCCTACAGATTGAATAGTTAGGGCCTTAGAAGTCATTGCCCGAAGCATAAAATGCAATAAAAATACAACAGTTTTTCCATCAAATAACAGGAATATTTGCAACCAGTTTGAAAGTGATGGTAATTTCTACGTTCCGGGCAACTTAGGCTTAACTCTAGGGCGTTGCTCCACCAGATCGAATATATAGTGCCTTAGAAGTCAACGCCAGAAGCATAAGATACAAAATAAATGGAACAGTTTTTCCATCGTGTAAAACGAATAATTGCTACCGGTGTGAAAGTTATGGTCATTTCTACGTTCCGGTCAACCTAGGCTTCACCCTAGGGCGCTGCTCCATCAGATCGGATTGTTAGTGCCCTAGAAGTCAGCGCCAGAAGCATAAAAGACTATATAAATACAACAGTTTTTCCATCGTATAAAACGAATAATTGCAACAAGTATGAATGTTATGGTCATTTCTACTTTCCGCGCAACCTGGGTTTCACTCTAGGGCGTTGCCCCACCAGATCGCATAGCAAGGGACATAGAATTCAACGCCATAAGAATAAAATACAATATGAGTACAACAGTTTTTCCATTGTATAAAAAGAGTAATTGCAACCAGTGTGAAAGTTATGGTCATTTCTACGTTCCGGGAAACATAGGCTTCACTCTTGGATGTTGGCCCACCAGATCGAATAGCTAGGACCTTAGAAGTCGAAGCCAGAAGCATAAAATGCAATATTAATACAACAGTTTTTCTTTCGCATAAAACGAATAATTGCTACCGGTGTGAAAGTTATGGTAATTTCTACGTTCCGGGCAACCTAGGTTTCACTCTAGGGCGATGCTCCACCAGATCGCATAGCTGGGGACTTAGATTTCAACGCCATAAGAATAAAATACAATATAAGTACAACAGTTTTTCCATCGTATAAAATGAATAATTGGAAACATTGTGAAAGTAATGGTCATTTCTACGTTCCAGGCAACCTAGGCGTCACTGTAGGGCGTTGCTCCACCACATCGAATAGCTACGGCCTTAGAAGTCAACGCCCGAAGCATAAAATACATTAAATATGCAAGAGCTTTTCCATCGTATAACAGGAATAATTGCAACCAGTGTGAAGGTGATGGTCATTTCTACGTTCCGGGCAACCTAGGCTTCACTCTAGGGCGTTGTTCCACCAGATCGGAAAGTTAGGGCCTAAGAAATCAACGCCAGAAGCATAAAATACAATATAAATGTAACAGTTTTTCCATCCTATAAAACAAATAATTGCGACCAGTACGAAAGTTATGGTCATTTCTACTTTCCGGCCAACCTAGGCTTCACGCTAGGGCGTTGGCCCAACAGGTTGAATAGTTAGGGCCTTAGAAGTCAACGCCCGAAGCATAAAATGCAATAAAAATACCACAGCTTTTCCATCGTATAAAACGAATAATTGCAACCAGTGTGAAAGTTATGGACATTTCTACATTCCGAGCATCCTAGGCTTCACTCTAGTGCGTTGCTCCACCAGATCGAATAGTTAGGGACTTAGAAGTCAACGCCAGAAGCATAAAATACAACAAAGATGCAGCAGTTTTGCCATCGTATAACAGGAATAATTGCAACCAGTGTGAAAGTAATGGTCATTTCTACGTTCCGGGCAACCTAGGCGTCACTCTAGGGCGTTACTCCACCACATCTAATAGCTACGGCCTTAGAAGTCAACGCCAGAAGCATAAAATACAATATAAATACAACACCTTTTCCATCGTATAAAATGAATAATAGCAAACAGTGTGAAAGTAATGGTCATTTCTACGTTCCGGACGACCTAGGCTTCACTCTAGGTCGTTGCTCCACCACATCGAATAGCTACAGCCTTAGAAGTCAACGCTAGAAGCATAAAATTCAATAAAAATGCAACAGTTTTTCCATCGTATAGCATGCGTAATTGCAACCGGTGTGAATGTTATGGTCATTTCTACGTTCCGGGCAACCTAGGCTTGACTGTATGGTGTTGCTCCACTAGATCGAATAGGTAGGGACATAGAAGTCAACGTCCGAAGCATAAAATACAAAATAAATAGAACGGTTTTTCCATTGTATAAAACGAATAATTGCTACCAGTGTGAAAGTTATGTTCTTTTCTACGTTCCGGGCAACCTAGGCTTCACTCTAGGGCGTTGCTGCACCAGATCGAATAGTTAGGGCCTTAGAAGTCAACGCCCGAAGCATAAAATGCAATAAAAATACCACAGCTTTTCCATCGTATAAAACGAATAATTGCAACCAGTGTGAAAGTTATGGACATTTCTACATTCCGAGCATCCTAGGCTTCACTCTAGTGCGTTGCTCCACCAGATCGAATAGTTAGGGACTTAGAAGTCAACGCCAGAAGCATAAAATACAATAAAGACGCAGCAGTTTTTCCATCGTATAACAGGAATCATTGCAACGAGTGTGAAAGTTATGGTCATTTCTACGTTCCGGGCAACCTAGGCTTCACTCTAGGGCGTTGTTCCACCAGATCGAACAGCTAGGGCCTAAGAAGACAAAGCCAGAAGCATAAAATACAATATAAATATAACAGTTTCTCCTTCGGATAACACGAATAATAGCGACCAGTGTGAAAGTTATGGTCATTTCTACGTTCCCGGCAACCTGGGCGTCACCCCAAGGCGTTGTTCCACCAGATCGAATAGTTAGGGCCTAAGAAGTGAACGCCAGAAGCATAAAATACAATATAAATACAACAGTTTTTCCATCATATAAAACGAATAATTGCAACCAGTATGAAAGCTATGGTCAGTTCTACTTTACGGGCAACCTAGGCTACACCCTAGGGCGTTGCTCCTACAGATTGAATAGTTAGGGCCTTAGAAGTCATTGCCCGAAGCATAAAATGCAATAAAAATACAACAGTTTTTCCATCAAATAACAGGAATATTTGCAACCAGTTTGAAAGTGATGGTAATTTCTACGTTCCGGGCAACTTAGGCTTAACTCTAGGGCGTTGCTCCACCAGATCGAATAGATAGTGCCTTAGAAGTCAACGCCAGAAGCATAAGATACAAAATAAATGGAACAGTTTTTCCATCGTGTAAAACGAATAATTGCTACCGGTGTGAAAGTTATGGTCATTTCTACGTTCCGGTCAACCTAGGCTTCACCCTAGGGCGCTGCTCCATCAGATCGGATTGTTAGTGCCCTAGAAGTCAGCGCCAGAAGCATAAAAGACTATATAAATACAACAGTTTTTCCATCGTATAAAACGAATAATTGCAACAAGTATGAATGTTATGGTCATTTCTACTTTCCGCGCAACCTGGGTTTCACTCTAGGGCGTTGCCCCACCAGATCGCATAGCAAGGGACATAGAATTCAACGCCATAAGAATAAAATACAATATGAGTACAACAGTTTTTCCATTGTATAAAAAGAGTAATTGCAACCAGTGTGAAAGTTATGGTCATTTCTACGTTCCGGGAAACATAGGCTTCACTCTTGGATGTTGGCCCACCAGATCGAATAGCTAGGACCTTAGAAGTCGAAGCCAGAAGCATAAAATGCAATATTAATACAACAGTTTTTCTTTCGCATAAAACGAATAATTGCTACCGGTGTGAAAGTTATGGTAATTTCTACGTTCCGGGCAACCTAGGTTTCACTCTAGGGCGATGCTCCACCAGATCGCATAGCTGGGGACTTAGATTTCAACGCCATAAGAATAAAATACAATATAAGTACAACAGTTTTTCCATCGTATAAAATGAATAATTGGAAACATTGTGAAAGTAATGGTCATTTCTACGTTCCAGGCAACCTAGGCGTCACTGTAGGGCGTTGCTCCACCACATCGAATAGCTACGGCCTTAGAAGTCAACGCCCGAAGCATAAAATACATTAAATATGCAAGAGCTTTTCCATCGTATAACAGGAATAATTGCAACCAGTGTGAAAGTGATGGTCATTTCTACGTTCCGGGCAACCTAGGCTTCACTCTAGGGCGTTGCTGCACCAGATCGAATAGTTAGGGCCTTAGAAGTCAACGCCCGAAGCATAAAATACAAAATAAATAGAACAGTTTTTCCATTGTATAGAACGAATAATTGCTACCAGTGTGAAAGTGATGGGCATTTCTACGTTTCTGACAACTTACGCTTCACTGTAGGGTGTTGCTCCACCAAATCGAATAGGTAGGGCCATAGAAGTGAACGCCAGAAGCATAAAATACAATATAAATACAACAGCTTTTCCATCGTATAAAACGAATAAATGCTACCGGTGTGAAAGTTATGGTCATTTCTACGTTCCGGGCAACCTAGGCTTCACCATAGGGCGTTGTTCCACCAGATGGAATAGTTAGGGCATAAGAAGTCAACGCCAGAAGCATAAAATACAATATAAATACAACAGCTTTTCAATCGTATAAAACGAGTAATTGCAATGAGTATGAAAATTAACGTCATTTCTACGTTCCGGGCAACCTAGGCTTCACCCTAGGGCATTGCTCCAACAGATTGAATAGTTAGAGCCTTAGAAGTCAACGCCGGAAGCATAAAATGCAATAAAAATACAACTGTTTTTCCATCGTATAAAAGGATTAATTGCTACCAGTATGGAAGTGATGGTCATTTCTACGTTCCGGGCTACCTAGGCCTCACTCTAGGTCGTTGTTCCACCAGATCGAATTGTTAGGGCCTAAGAAGTCAACGCCAGAAGCATAAGATACAATATAAATATAACAGTTTTTCCATCGTATAGAACGAATAATAGCCACCAGTGTGAAAGTTATGGTCAATTCTACGTTCCGGGCACCCTAGGCCTCACTCTAGGTCGTTGTTCCACCAGATCGAATTGTTAGGGCCTAAGAAGTAAACGCCAGAAGCATAAGATACAATATAAATATAACAGTTTTTCCATCGTATAGAACGAATAATAGCAACCAGTGTGAAAGTTAACGTCATTTCTACGTTCCGGCAACCTAGGCTTCACCCTAGGGCGTTGTTCCACCAGATCGAATAGTTAGGGCCTAAGAAGTTAACGCGAGAAGCATAAAATGCAATAAAAATACAACAGCTTTTCCATCGTATAAGACGAATAATTGCAACCAGTGTGAAGGTTATGGACATTTCTACATTCCGAGCAACCTAGGCTTCACTCTAGTGCGTTGCTCCACCAGATCGAATAGTTAGGGACTTAGAAGTCAACGCCAGAAGCATAAAATACAATAAAGATGCAGCAGTTTTTCCATCGTATAACAGGAATAATTGCAACCAGTGTGAATGCAATGGTCAGTTCTACGTTCCGGGCAAACTAGGTTTCACTCTAGGGCGTTGCTCCACCAGATCGAATAGTTAGGGCCTAAGAAGTCAACGCCAGAAACATAAAATACGATATAAATACCAAAGCTTTTCCGTCGTATAAAAAGAATAATTGCAACCAGAGTGAAAGTTATGGTCATTTCTACGTTCCGGGCAACCTAGGCTTCACTCTGGGGCGTTGCTCCACCAGATCGAATAGATAGGGCCTTAGAAGTCAACGCCCGAAGCATAAACTACAAAATAAATAGAACAGTTGTTCCATCGTATAAAACTAATAATTGCTATCAGTGTGAAAGTTATGGGCATTTCTACGTTCCGGGCAACCTGGGCTTCACTCTACGGCGTTGCTCCACCACATCGAATAGCTACGGCCTTAGAAGTCAACGCCAGAAGCATAAAATACAGTATAAATACAACAGCTTTTCCATTGTATAGCATGACTAATTGCAACCAGTGCGAAAGTAACGATCATTTCGACGTTACGGGCATCCTAGACTTAACTCTAGGGCGTTGTTCCACCAGATCGAAAAGTTAGGGCCTAAGAAGTCAACGCCAGAAGCATAAAATACAATATAAATATAACAGTTTTTCCATCGTATAAAACGAATAATTGCAAACAGTATGAAAGCTATGGTCAGTTCTACTTTACGGGCAACCTAGGCTACACCCTAGGGCATTGCTCCAACAGATTGAATAGTTAGGGCCTTAGAAGTCAACGCCGGAAGCATAAAATGCAATAAAAATACAACTGCTTTTCCATCGTATAAAGGGATTAATTGCTACCAGTATGGAAGTGATGGTCATTTCTACGTTCCGGGCTACCTAGGCCTCACTCTAGGTCGTTGTTCCACCAGATCGAATTGTTAGGGCCTAAGAAGTCAACGCCAGAAGCATAAGATACAATATAAATATAACAGTTTTTCCATCGTATAGAACGAATAATAGCAACCAGTGTGAAAGTTATGGTCAATTCTACGTTCCGGGCAACCTAGGCCTCACTCTAGGTCGTTGATCCACCAGATCGAAATGTTAGGGCCTAAGAAGTAAACGCCAGAAGCATAAGATACAATATAAATATAACAGTTTTTCCATCGTATAGAACGAATAATAGCAACCAGTGTGAATGTTAACGTGATTTCTACGTTCCGGCAACCTAGGCTTCACCCTAGGGCGTTGTTCCACCAGATCGAATAGTTAGGGCCTAAGAAGTTAACGCGAGAAGCATAAAATGCAATAAAAATACAACAGCTTTTCCATCGTATAAAACGAATAATTGCAACCAGTGTGAAGGTTATGGACATTTCTACATTCCGAGCAACCTAGGCTTCACTCTAGTGCGTTGCTCCACCAGATCGAATAGTTAGGGACTTACAAGTCAACGCCAGAAGCATAAAATACAATAAAGATGCAGCAGTTTTTCCATCGTATAACAGGAATCATTGCAACGAGTGTGAAAGTTATGGTCATTTCTACGTTCCGGGCAACCTAGGCTTCACTCTAGGGCGTTGCTCCACCAGATCGAACAGCTAGGGCCTAAGAAGGCAAAGCCAGAAGCATAAAATACAATATAAATATAACAGTTTCTCCTTCGTATAAAACGAATAATAGCGACCAGTGTGAAAGTTATGGTCATTTCTACGTTCCCGGCAACCTGGGCGTCACCCCAAGGCGTTGTTCCACCAGATCGAATAGTTAGGGCCTAAGAAGTGAACGCCAGAAGCATAAAATACAATATAAATACAACAGTTTTTCCATCATATAAAACGAATAATTGCAACCAGTATGAAAGCTATGGTCAGTTCTACTTTACGGGCAGCCTAGGCTACAACCTAGGGCGTTGCTCCTACAGATTGAATAGTTAGGGCCTTAGAAGTCATTGCCCGAAGCATAAAATGCAATAAAAATACAACAGTTTTTCCATCAAATAACAGGAATATTTGCAACCAGTTTGAAAGTGATGGTAATTTCTACGTTCCGGGCAACTTAGGCTTAACTCTAGGGCGTTGCTCCACCAGATCGAATAGATAGTGCCTTAGAAGTCAACGCCAGAAGCATAAGATACAAAATAAATTGAACAGTTTTTCCATCGAGTAAAACGAATAATTGCTACCGGTGTGAAAGTTATGGTCATTTCTACGTTCCGGTCAACCTAGGCTTCACCCTAGGGCGCTGCTCCATCAGATCGGATTGTTAGTGCCCTAGAAGTCAGCGCCAGAAGCATAAAAGACTATATAAATACAACAGTTTTTCCATCGTATAAAACGAATAATTGCAACAAGTATGAAAGTTATGGTCATTTCTACTTTCCGCGCAATCTGGGTTTCACTCTAGGGCGTTGCCCCACCAGATCGCATAGCAAGGGACTTAGAATTCAACGCCATAAGAATAAAATACAATATGAGTACAACAGTTTTTCCATTGTATAAAAAGAGTAATTGCAACCAGTGTGAAAGTTATGGTCATTTCTACGTTCCGGGAAACATAGGCTTCACTCTTGGATGTTGGCCCACCAGATCGAATAGCTAGGACCTTAGAAGTCGAAGCCAGAAGCATAAAATGCAATATTAATACAACAGTTTTTCTTTCGCATAAAACGAATAATTGCTACCGGTGTGAAAGTTATGGTAATTTCTACGTTCCGGGCAACCTAGGTTTCACACGAGGGCGATGCTCCACCAGATCGCATAGCTGGGGACTTAGATTTCAACGCCATAAGAATAAAATACAATATAAGTACAACAGTTTTTCCATCGTATAAAATGAATAATTGGAAACATTGTGAAAGTAATGGTCATTTCTACGTTCCAGGCAACCTAGGCGTCACTGTAGGGCGTTGCTCCACCACATCGAATAGCTACGGCCTTAGAAGTCAACGCCGGAAGCATAAAATACATTAAATATGCAAGAGCTTTTCCATCGTATAACAGGAATAATTGCAACCAGTGTGAAAGTGATGGTCATTTCTACGTTCCGGGCAACCTAGGCTTCACTCTAGGGCGTTGTTCCACCAGATCGGAAAGTTAGGGCCTAAGAAGTGAACGCCAGAAGCATAAAATACAATATAAATACAACAGTTTTTCCATCATATAAAACGAATAATTGCAACCAGTATGAAAGCTATGGTCAGTTCTACTTTACGGGCAACCTAGGCTACAACCTAGGGCGTTGCTCCTACAGATTGAATAGTTAGGGCCTTAGAAGTCATTGCCCGAAGCATAAAATGCAATAAAAATACAACAGTTTTTCCATCAAATAACAGGAATATTTGCAACCAGTTTGAAAGTGATGGTAATTTCTACGTTCCGGGCAACTTAGGCTTAACTCTAGGGCGTTGCTCCACCAGATCGAATAGATAGTGCCTTAGAAGTCAACGCCAGAAGCATAAGATACAAAATAAATTGAACAGTTTTTCCATCGAGTAAAACGAATAATTGCTACCGGTGTGAAAGTTATGGTCATTTCTACGTTCCGGTCAACCTAGGCTTCACCCTAGGGCGCTGCTCCATCAGATCGGATTGTTAGTGCCCTAGAAGTCAGCGCCAGAAGCATAAAAGACTATATAAATACAACAGTTTTTCCATCGTATAAAACGAATAATTGCAACAAGTATGAAAGTTATGGTCATTTCTACTTTCCGCGCAACCTGGGTTTCACTCTAGGGCGTTGCCCCACCAGATCGCATAGCAAGGGACTTAGAATTCAACGCCATAAGAATAAAATACAATATGAGTACAACAGTTTTTCCATTGAATAAAAAGAGTAATTGCAACCAGTGTGAAAGTTATGGTCATTTCTACGTTCCGGGAAACATAGGCTTCACTCTTGGATGTTGGCCCACCAGATCGAATAGCTAGGACCTTAGAAGTCGAAGCCAGAAGCATAAAATGCAATATTAATACAACAGTTTTTCTTTCGCATAAAACGAATAATTGCTACCGGTGTGAAAGTTATGGTAATTTCTACGTTCCGGGCAACCTAGGTTTCACACGAGGGCGATGCTCCACCAGATCGCATAGCTGGGGACTTAGATTTCAACGCCATAAGAATAAAATACAATATAAGTACAACAGTTTTTCCATCGTATAAAATGAATAATTGGAAACATTGTGAAAGTAATGGTCATTTCTACGTTCCAGGCAACCTAGGCGTCACTGTAGGGCGTTGCTCCACCACATCGAATAGCTACGGCCTTAGAAGTCAACGCCGGAAGCATAAAATACATTAAATATGCAAGAGCTTTTCCATCGTATAACAGGAATAATTGCAACCAGTGTGAAAGTGATGGTCATTTCTACGTTCCGGGCAACCTAGGCTTCACTATAGGGCGTTGTTCCACCAGATCGGAAAGTTAGGGCCTAAGAAATCAACGCCAGAAGCATAAAATACAATATAAATGTAACAGTTTTTCCATCCTATAAAACAAATAATTGCGACCAGTACGAAAGTTATGGTCATTTCTACTTTCCGGCCAACCTAGGCTTCACGCTAGGGCGTTGGCCAAACAGGTTGAATAGTTAGGGCCTTAGAAGTCAACGCCCGAAGCATAAAATGCAATAAAAATACCACAGCTTTTCCATCGTATAAAACGAATAATTGCAACCAGTGTGAAAGTTATGGACATTTCTACATTCCGAGCATCCTAGGCTTCACTCTAGTGCGTTGCTCCACCAGATCGAATAGTTAGGGACTTAGAAGTCAACGCCAGAAGCATAAAATACAACAAAGATGCAGCAGTTTTGCCATCGTATAACAGGAATAATTGCAACCAGTGTGAAAGTAATGGTCATTTCTACGTTCCGGGCAACCTAGGCGTCACTCTAGGGCGTTACTCCACCACATCTAATAGCTACGGCCTTAGAAGTCAACGCCAGAAGCATAAAATACAATATAAATACAACACCTTTTCCATCGTATAAAATGAATAATAGCAAACAGTGTGAAAGTATTGGTCATTTCTACGTTCCGGACGACCTAGGCTTCACTCTAGGTCGTTGCTCCACCACATCGAATAGCTACGGCCTTAGAAGTCAACGCTAGAAGCATAAAATTCAATAAAAATGCAACAGTTTTTCCATCGTATAGCATGAATAATTGCAACCGGTGTGAATGTCATGGTCATTTCTACGTTCCGGGCAACCTAGGCTTGACTGTAGGGTGTTGCTCCACTAGATCGAATAGGTAGGGCCATAGAAGTCAACGTCCGAAGCATAAAATACAAAATAAATAGAACGGTTTTTCCATTGTATAAAACGAATAATAGCTACCAGTGTGAAAGTGATGGGCATTTCTACGTTCCTGACAACTTACGCTTCACTGTAGGGTGTTGCTCCACCAAATCGAATAGGTAGGGCCATAGAAGTGAACGCCAGAAGCATAAAATACAATATAAATACAACAGCTTTTCCATCGTATAAAACGAATAATTGCAAACAGTATGAAAGTTAACGTCATTTCTACTTTCCGGGCAATCTAGGCTTGGCCCTAGGGCGTTGCTCCAACAGATTGAATAGTTAGGGCCTTAGAAGTCAACGCCAGAAGCATAAAATACAATATAAATACAACAGTTTTTACATCGTATAAAACGAATAATTACAACCAGTATGAAAGTTATGGTCATTTCTACTTTCCGGGCAACCTAGGCTTCACCCTAGGGCGTTGCTTCAACAAATTGAATAGTTAGGGCCTTAGAAGTCAACGCCCGAAGCATAAAATACAAAATAAATAGAACAGTTTTTCCATCGTATAAAACGAATAATTGCTACCGGTGTGAAAGTTATGGTCATTTCTACGTTCCGGGCAACCTAGGCTTCACCATAGGGCGTTGTTCCACCAGATGGAATAGTTAGGGCATAAGAAGTCAACGCCAGAAGCATAAAATACAATATGAATACAACAGCTTTTCAATCGTATAAAACGAGTAATTGCAATCAGTATGAAAATTAACGTCATTTCTACGTTCCGGGCAACCTAGGCTTCACCCTAGGGCATTGCTCCAACAGATTGAATAGTTAGGGCCTTAGAAGTCAACGCCGGAAGCATAAAATGCAATAAAAATACAACTGCTTTTCCATCGTATAAAAGGATTAATTGCTACCAGTATGGAAGTGATGGTCATTTCTACGTTCCGGGCTACCTAGGCCTCACTCTAGGTCGTTGTTCCACCAGATCGAATTGTTAGGGCCTAAGAAGTCAACGCCAGAAGCATAAGATACAATATAAATGTAACAGTTTTTCCATCCTATAGAACAAATAATTGCGACCAGTACGAAAGTTATGGTCATTTCTACATTCCGGGCAACCTAGGCTTCACGCTAGGGCGTTGGCCCAACAGGTTGAATAGTTAGGGCCTTAGAAGTCAACGCCCGAAGCATAAAATGCAATAAAAGTACCACAGCTTTTCCATCGTATAAAACGAATAATTGCAACCAGTGTGAAAGTTATGGACATTTCTACATTCCGGGCATCCTCGGTTTCACTCTAGGGCGTTGCTCCACCAGATCGCATAGCTAGGGACTTAGAATTCAACGCCATAAGAATAAAATACAATATGAGTACAACAGTTTTTCCATCGTATAAAATGAATAATTGGAAACATTGTGAAAGTAATGGTCATTTCTACGTTCCAGGCAACCTAGGCGTCACTCTAGGGCGTTACTCCACCACATCTAATAGCTACGGCCTTAGAAGTCAACGCCAGAGGCATATAATACAATATAAATACCACACCTTTTCCAGCGTATAAAATGAATAATAGCAAACAGTGTGAAAGTAATGGACATTTCTACGTTCCGGACAACCTAGGCTTCACTCTAGGGCGTTGCTCCACCACGTCGAATTGCTACGGCTTAAGTCAACGCCAGAAGCATAAAATACAATATAAATATAACAGTGTTTCCATCGTATAAAACGAATAATTGCAACCAGTATGAAAGCTATGGTCAGTTCTACTTTACGGGCAACCTAGGCTACACCCTAGGGCGTTGCTCCTACAGATTGAATAGTTAGGGCCTTAGAAGTCATTGCCCGAAGCATAAAATGCAATAAAAATACAACAGTTTTTCGATCATATAACAGGAATATTTGCAACCAGTTTGAAAGTGATGGTAATTTCTACGTTCCGGGCAACTTAGGCTTAACTCTAGGGCGTTGCTCCACCAGATCGAATAGATAGTGCCTTAGAAGTCAACGCCGGAAGCATAATATGCAATAAAAATACAACTGTTTTTCCATCGTATAAAAGGATTAATTGCTACCAGTATGGAAGTGATGGTCATTTCTACGTTCCGGGCTACCTAGGCCTCACTCTAGGTCGTTGTTCCACCAGATCGAATTGTTAGGGCCTAAGAAGTCAACGCCAGAAGCATAAGATACAATATAAATATAACAGTTTTTCCATCGTATAGAACGAATAATAGCAACCAGTGTGAAAGTTATGGTCAATTCTACGTTCCGGGCAACCTAGGCCTCACTCTAGGTCGTTGTTCCACCAGATCGAATTGTTAGGGCCTCAGAAGTAAACGCCAGAAGCATAAGATACAATATAAATATAACAGTTTTTCCATTGTATAGAACGAATAATAGCAACCAGTGTGAAAGTTAACGTCATTTCTACGTTCCGGCAACCTAGGCTTCACCCTAGGGCGTTGTTCCACCAGATCGAATAGTTAGGGCCCAAGAAGTTAACGCGAGAGGCATAAAATGCAATAAAAATACAACAGCTTTTCCATCGTATAAAACGAATAATTGCAACCAGTGTGAAGGTTATGGACATTTCTACATTCCGAGCAACCTAGGCTTCACTCTAGTGCGTTGCTCCACCAGATCGAATAGTTAGGGACTTAGAAGTCAACGCCAGAAGCATAAAATACAGTAAAGATGCAGCAGTTTTTCCATCGTATAACAGGAATAATTGCAACCAGTGTGAATGTAATGGTCAGTTCTACGTTCCGGGCAAACTAGGTTTCACTCTACGGCGTTGCTCCACCAGATCGAATAGTTAGGGCCTAAGAAGTCAACGCCAGAAACATAAAATACGATATAAATACCACAGCTTTTCCGTCGTATAAGAAGAATAATTGCTACCGGTGTGAAAGTTATGGAAATTTCTACGTTCCGGGCAACCTAGGGTTCACCCTAGGGCGTTGTTCCACCATATTGAATAGTTAGGGCCTTAGAAGTCAACGCCCGAAGCACGAAACAGAAAATAAATAGAACAGTTGTTCCATCGTATAAAACGAATAATTGCTATCAGTGTGAAAGTTATGGTAATTTCTACGTTCCGGGCAACCTAGGTTTCACTCTAGGGCGATGCTCCACCAGATCGCATAGCTGGGGACTTAGATTTCAACGCCATAAGAATAAAATACAATATAAGTACGACAGTTTTTCCATCGTATAAAATGAATAATTGGAAACATTGTGAAAGTAATGGTCATTTCTACGTTCCAGGCAACCTAGGCGTCACTCTAGGGCGTTGCTCCACCACATCGAATAGCTACGGGCTTAGAAGTCAACGCCCGAAGCATAAAATACATTAAATATACAAGAGCTTTTCCATCGTATAACAGGAGTAATTGCAACCAGTGTGAAAGTGATGGTCATTTCTACGTTCCGGGCAACCTAGTGTTCACTCTAGGGCGTTGTTCCACCAGATCGGAAAGTTAGGGCCTAAGAAATCAACGCCAGAAGCATAAAATACAATATAAATGTAACAGTTTTTCCATCCTATAGAACAAATAATTGCGACCAGTACGAAAGTTATGGTCATTTCTACATTCCGGGCAACCTAGGCTTCACCATAGGGCGTTGTTCCACCAGATGGAATAGTTAGGGCCTTAGAAGTCAACGCCGGAAGCATAAAATGCAATAAAAATACAACTGCTTTTCCATCGTATAAAAGGATTAATTGCTACCAGTATGGTAGTGATGGTCATTTCTACGTTCCGGGCTACCTAGGCCTCACTCTAGGTCGTTGTTCCACCAGATCGAATTGTTAGGGCCTAAGAAGTCAACGCCAGAAGCATAAGATACAATATAAATATAACAGTTTTTCCATCGTATAGAACGAATAATAGCAACCAGTGTGAAAGTTATGGTCAATTCTACGTTCCGGGCAACCTAGGCCTCACTCTAGGTCGTTGTTCCACCAGATCGAATTGTTAGGGCCTAAGAAGTAAACGCCAGAAGCATAAGATACAATATAAATATAGCAGTTGTTCCATCGTATAGAACGAATAATAGCAACCAGTGTGAAAGTTAACGTCATTTCTACGTTCCGGCAACCTAGGCTTCACCCTCGGGCGTTGTTCCACCAGATCGAATAGTTAGGGCCTAAGAAGTTAACGCGAGAAGCATAAAATGCAATAAAAATACAACAGCCTTTCCATCGTATAAAACGAATAATTGCAACCAGTGTGAAGGTTATGGACATTTCTACATTCCGAGCAACCTAGGCTTCACTCTAGTGCGTTGCTCCGCCAGATCGAATAGTTAGGGACTTAGAAGTCAACGCCAGAAGCATAAAATACAATAAAGATGCAGCAGTTTTTCCATCGTATAACAGGAGTCATTGCAACGAGTGTGAAAGTTATGGTCATTTCTACGTTCCGGGCAACCTGGGCGTCACCCCAAGGCGTTGTTCCACCAGATCGAATAGTTAGGGCCTAAGAAGTGAACGCCAGAAGCATAAAATACAGTAAAAATACAACAGTTTTTCCATCAAATAACAGGAATATTTGCAACCAGTTTGAAAGTGATGGTAATTTCTACGTTCCGGGCAACCTAGGGTTCACTCTAGGGCGTTGTTCCACCAGATCGGAAAGTTAGGGCCTAAGAAATCAACGCCAGAAGCATAAAATACAATATAAATGTAACAGTTTTTCCATCCTATAGAACAAATAATTGCGACCAGTACGAAAGTTATGGTCATTTCTACATTGCGGGCAACCTAGGCTTCACGCTAGGGCGTTGGCCCAACAGGTTGAATAGTTAGGGCCTTAGAAGTCAACGCCCGAAGCATAAAATGCAATAAAAATACCACAGCTTTTCCATCGTATAAAACGAATAATTGCAACCAGTGTGAAGGTTATGGACATTTCTACATTCCGGGCAACCTCGGTTTCACTCTAGGGCGTTGCTCCACCTGATCGCATAGCTAGGGACTTAGAATTCAACGCCATAAGAATAAAATACAATATGAGTACAACAGTTTTTCCATCGTATAAAATGAATAATTGGAAACATTGTGAAAGTAATGGTCATTTCTACGTTCCAGGCAATCTAGGCGTCACTCTAGGGCGTTACTCCACCACATCTAATAGCTACGGCCTTAGAAGTCAACGCCAGAAGCATATAATACAATATAAATACCACACCTTTTCCAGCGTTTAAAATGAATAATAGCAAACAGTGTGAAAGTAATGGACATTTCTACGTTCCGGACAACCTAGGCTTCACTCTAGGGCGTTGCTCCACCACGTCGAATTGCTACGGCCTTAGAAGCCAACGCTAGAAGCATAAAATACAATAAAAATGCAACAGTTTTTCCATCGTATAGCATGAATAATTGCAGCCGCTGTGAATGTTATTTTCATTTCTACGTTCCGGGCAACCTAGGCTTGACTGTATGGTGTTGCTCCACCAGATCGAATAGGTAGGGCCATAGAAGTCAACGCCCGAAGCATAAAATACGAAATAAATAGAACAGTTTTTCCATTGTAAAAAACGAATAATTGCTACCAGTGTGAATGTTATGTTCACTTCTACGTTCCGGGCAACCTGGGCTTCACTCTACGGCGTTGCTCCACCACATTGAATAGCTACGCCCTTAGAAGTCAACGCCAGAAGCATAAAATACAGTATAAATACAACAGCTTTTCCATTGTATAGCATGACTAATTGCAACTAGTGCGAAAGTAACGATCATTTCGACGTTACGGGCATCCTAGACTTAACTCTAGGGCGTTGTTCCACCAGATCGAAAAGTTAGGGCCTAAGAAGTCAACGCCAGAAGCATAAAATACAATATAAATACAACAGTTTTTCCATCATATAACAGGAATATTTGCAACCAGTTTGAAAGTGATGGTAATTTCTACGTTCCGGGCAACTTAGGCTTAACTCTAGGGCGTTGCTCCACCAGATCGAATAGATAGTGCCTTAGAAGTCAACGCCAGAAGCATAAGATACAAAATAAATGGAACAGTTTTTCCATCGTGTAAAACGAATAATTGCTACCGGTGTGAAAGTTATGGTCAGTTCTACGTTCCGGTCAACCTAGGCTTCACCATAGGGCGTTGTTCCACCAGATCGAATAGTCGGGGCATAAGAAGTGAACGCCAGAAGCATAAAATACAATATAAATACAACAGCTTTTCCATCGTATAAAAGGAATAATTGCAACCAGTATGAAAGTTAACGTCATTTCTACTTTCCGGGCAACCTAGGCTTGGCCCTAGGGCGTTGTTCCAACAGATTGAATAGTTAGGGCCTTAGAAGTCAACACCAGAAGCATAAAATACAATATAAATACAACAGTTTTTACATCGTATAAAACGAATAATTACAACCAGTATGAAAGTTATGGTCATTTCTACTTTCCGGGCAACCTAGGCTTCACCCTAGGGCGTTGCTTCAACAGATTGAATAGTTAGGGCATTAGAAGTCAACGCCCGAAGCATAAAATACAAAATAAATAGAACAGTTTTTCCATCGCATAAAACGAATAATTGCTACCGGTGTGAAAGTAATAGTCATTTCTACGTTCCAGGCAACCTAGGCTTCACTCTAGGGCGTTGCTCCACCAGATCGAATAGCTACGGCCTTAGAAGTCAACGCCCGAAGCATAAAATACATTAAATATGCAGGAGCTTTTCCATCGTATAACAGGAATAATTGCAACCAGTGTGAAAGTGATGGTCATTTCTACGTTCCGGGCAACACAGGCTTCACCCTAGGGTGCTGCTCCATCAGATCGGATTGTTAGTGCCCTAGAAGTCAGCACCAGAAGCATAAAAGACTATATAAATACAACAGTTTTTCCATCGTATAAAACGAATAATTGCAACAAGTATGAAAGTTATGGTCATTTCTACTTTCCGCGCAACCTGGGTTTCACTCTAGGGCGTTGCCCCACCAGATCGCATAGCTAGGGACTTAGAATTCAACGCCATAAGAATGAAATACAATATGAGAACAACAGTTTTTCCATTGTATAAAAAGAGTAATTGCAACCAGTGTGAAAGTTATGGTCATTTCTACGTTCCGGGCAACATAGGCTTCACTCTTGGACGTTGGCCCACCAGATCGAATAGCTAGGACCTTAGAAGTCGAAGCCAGAAGCATAAAATGCAATATTAATACAACAGTTTTTCTTTCGCATAAAACGAATAATTGCTACCGGTGTGAAAGTTATGGAAATTTCTACGTTCCGGGCAACCTAGGCTTCACCCTAGGGCGTTGTTCCACCATATTGAATAGTTAGGGCCTTAGAAGTCAACGCCCGAAGCACGAAATAGAAAATAAATAGAACAGTTGTTCCATCGTATAAAACGAATAATTGCTATCAGTGTGAAAGTTATGGTAATTTCTACGTTCCGGGCAACCTAGGTTTCACTCTAGGGCGATGCTCCACCAGATCGCATAGCTGGGGACTTAGATTTCAACGCCATAAGAATAAAATACAATATAAGTACAACAGTTTTTCCATCGTATAAAATGAATAATTGGAAACATTGTGAAAGTAATGGTCATTTCTACGTTCCAGGCAACCTAGGCGTCACTCTAGGGCGTTGCTCCACCACATCGAATAGCTACGGCCTTAGAAGTCAACGCCCGAAGCATAAAATACATTAAATATGCAAGAGCTTTTCCATCGTATAACAGGAATAATTGCAACCAGTGTGAAAGTGATGGTCATTTCTACGTTCCGGGCAACCTAGGGTTCACTCTAGGGCGTTGTTCCACCAGATCGCATAGCTAGGGACTTAGAATTCAACGCCATAAGAATAAAATACAATATGAGTACAACAGTTTTTCCATCGTATAAAATGAATAATTGGAAACATTGTGAAAGTAATGGTCATTTCTACGTTCCAGGCAACCTAGGCGTCACTCTAGGGCGTTACTCCACCACATCTAATAGCTACGGCCTTAGAAGTCAACGCCAGAAGCATATAATACAATATAAATACCACACCTTTTCCAGCGTATAAAATGAATAATAGCAAACAGTGTGAAAGTAATGGACATTTCTACGTTCCGGACAACCTAGGCTTCACTCTAGGGCGTTGCTCCACCACGTCGAATTGCTACGGCCTAAGTCAACGCCAGAAGCATAAAATACAATATAAATATAACAGTGTTTCCATCGTATAAAACGAATAATTGCAACCAGTATGAAAGCTATGGTCAGTTCTACTTTACGGGCAACCTAGGCTACACCCTAGGGCGTTGCTCCTACAGATTGAATAGTTAGGGCCTTAGAAGTCATTGCCCGAAGCATAAAATGCAATAAAAATACAACAGTTTTTCGATCATATAACAGGAATATTTGCAACCAGTTTGAAAGTGATGGTAATTTCTACGTTCCGGGCAACTTAGGCTTAACTCTAGGGCGTTGCTCCACCAGATCGAATAGATAGTGCCTTAGAAGTCAACGCCGGAAGCATAAAATGCAATAAAAATACAACTGTTTTTCCATCGTATAAAAGGATTAATTGCTACCAGTATGGAAGTGATGGTCACTTGTACGTTCCGGGCTACCTAGGCCTCACTCTAGGTCGTTGTTCCACCAGATCGAATTGTTAGGGCCTAAGAAGTCAACGCCAGAAGCATAAGATACAATATAAATATAACAGTTTTTCCATCGTATAGAACGAATAATAGCAACCAGTGTGAAAGTTAACGTCATTTCTACGTTCCGGCAACCTAGGCTTCACCCTAGGGCGTTGTTCCACCAGATCGAATAGTTAGGGCCCAAGAAGTTAACGCGAGAAGCATAAAATGCAATAAAAATACAACAGCTTTTCCATCGTATAAAACGAATAATTGCAACCAGTGTGAAGGTTATGGACATTTCTACATTCCGAGCAACCTAGGCTTCACTCTAGTGCGTTGCTCCACCAGATCGAATAGTTAGGGACTTAGAAGTCAACGCCAGAAGCATAAAATACAATAAAGATGCAGCAGTTTTTCCATCGTATAACAGGAATAATTGCAACCAGTGTGAAAGTGATGGTCATTTCTACGTTCCGGGCAACATAGGCTTCACCCGAGGGCGCTGCTCCATCAGATCGGATTGTTAGTGCCCTAGAAGTCAGCACCAGAAGCATAAAAGACTATATAAATACAACAGTTTTTCCATCGTATAAAACGAATAATTGCAACAAGTATGAAAGTTATGGTCATTTCTACTTTCCGCGCAACCTGGGTTTCACTCTAGGGCGTTGCCCCACCAGATCGCATAGCTAGGGACTTAGAATTCAACGCCATAAGAATAAAATACAATATGAGAACAACAGTTTTTCCATTGTATAAAAAGAGTAATTGCAACCAGTGTGAAAGTTATGGTCATTTCTACGTTCCGGGCAACATAGGCTTCACTCTTGGACGTTGGCCCACCAGATTGAATAGCTAGGACCTTAGAAGTCGAAGCCAGAAGCATAAAATGCAATATTAATACAACAGTTTTTCTTTCGCATAAAACGAATAATTGCTACCGGTGTGAAAGTTATGGAAATTTCTACGTTCCGGGCAACCTAGGCTTCACCCTAGGGCGTTGTTCCACCATATTGAATAGTTAGGGCCTTAGAAGTCAACGCCCGAAGCACGAAATAGAAAATAAATAGAACAGTTGTTCCATCGTATAAAACGAATAATTGCTATCAGTGTGAAAGTTATGGTAATTTCTACGTTCCGGGCAACCTAGGTTTCACTCTAGGGCGATGCTCCACCAGATCGCATAGCTGGGGACTTAGATTTCAACGCCATAAGAATAAAATACAATATAAGTACAACAGTTTTTCCATCGTATAAAATGAATAATTGGAAACATTGTGAAAGTAATGGTCATTTCTACGTTCCAGGCAACCTAGGCGTCACTCTAGGGCGTTGCTCCACCACATCGAATAGCTAATGCCTTAGAAGTCAACGCCCGAAGCATAAAATACATTAAATATGCAAGAGCTTTTCCATCGTATAACAGGAATAATTGCAACCAGTGTGAAAGTGATGGTCATTTCTACGTTCCGGGCAACCTAGGGTTCACTCTAGGGCGTTGTTCCACCAGATCGGAAAGTTAGGGCCTAAGAAATCAACGCCAGAAGCATAAAATACAATATAAATGTAACAGTTTTTCCATCCTATAGAACAAATAATTGCGACCAGTACGAAAGTTATGGTCATTTCTACATTCCGGGCAACCTAGGCTTCACGCTAGGGCGTTGGCCCAACAGGTTGAATAGTTAGGGCCTTAGCAGTCAACGCCCGAAGCATAAAATGCAATAAAAATACCACAGCTTTTCCATCGTATAAAACGAATAATTGCAACCAGTGTGAAAGTTATGGACATTTCTACATTCCGGGCAACGTCGGTTTCACTCTAGGGCGTTGCTCCACCAGATCGCATAGCTAGGGACTTAGAATTCAACGCCATAAGAATAAAATACAATATGAGTACAACAGTTTTTCCATCGTATAAAATGAAGAATTGGAAACATTGTGAAAGTAATGGTCATTTCTACGTTCCAGGCAACCTAGGCGTCACTCTAGGGCGTTACTCCACCACATCTAATAGCTACAGCCTTAGAAGTCAACGCCAAAAGCATACAATACAATATAAATACCACACCTTTTCCAGCGTATAAAATGAATAATAGCAAACAGTGTGAAAGTAATGGACATTTCTACGTTCCGGACAACCTAGGCTTCACTTTAGGGCGTTGCTCCACCACGTCGAATTGCTACGGCCTTAGAAGCCAACGCTAGAAGCATAAAATACAATAAAAATGCAACAGTTTTTCCATCGTATAGCATGAATAATTGCAGCCGGTGTGAATGTTATTTTCATTTCTACGTTCCAGGCAACCTAGGCTTGACTGTATGGTGTTGCTCCACCAGATCGAATAGGTAGGGCCATAGAAGTCAACGCCAGAAGCATAAAATACAAAATAAATAGAACAGTTTTTCCATTGTAAAAAACGAATAATTGCTACCAGTGTGAATGTTATGTTCACTTCTACGTTCCGGGCAACCTAGGCTTCACTCTAGGGCGTTGTTCCACCAGATCGAGAAGTTAGGGCCTAAGAAGTCAACGCCAGAATCATAAAATACAATATAAATATAACAGTTTTTCCATCGTATAAAACGAATAATAGCAACCAGTGTGAAAGTTCTGGTCATTTCTACGTTCCGGGCAACCTAGACTTCACTCTAGGGCGTTGCTCCACCAGATCGAATAGTTAGGGCCTAAGAAGTCAACGCCAGAAGCACAAAATACAATATAAATATAACAGTTTTTCCATCGTATAAAACTAATAATTGCAACCAGTGTGAAAGTAATGGGCATTCCTACGTTCCGGGCAACCTGGGCTTCACTCTACGGCGTTGCTCCACCACATCGAATAGCTACGGCCTTAGAAGTCAACGCCAGAAGCATAAAATACAGTATAAATACAACAGCTTTTCCATTGTATAGCATGACTAATTGCAACCAGTGCGAAAGTAACGATCATTTCGACGTTACGGGCATCCTAGACTTAACTCTAGGGCGTTCTTCCACCAGATCGAAAAGTTAGGGCCTAAGAAGTCAACGCCAGAAGCATAAAATACAATATAAATATAACAGTTTTTCCATCGTATAAAACGAATAATTGCAACCAGTATGAAAGCTATGGTCAGTTCTACTTTACGGGCAACCTAGGCTACACCCTAGGGCGTTGCTCCTACAGATTGAATAGTTAGGGCCTTAGAAGTCATTGCCCGAAGCATAAAATGCAATAAAAATACAACAGTTTTTCCATCATATAACAGGAATATTTGCAACCAGTTTGAAAGTGATGGTAATTTCTACGTTCCGGGCAACTTAGGCTTAACTCTAGGGCGTTGCTCCACCAGATCGAATAGATAGTGCCTTAGAAGTCAACGCCGGAAGCATAAAATGCAATAAAAATACAATTGTTTTTCCATCGTATAAAAGGATTAATTGCTACCAATATGGAAGTGATGGTCATTTCTACGTTCCGGGCTACCTAGGCCTCACTCTAGGTCGTTGTTACACCAGATCGAATTGTTAGGGCCTAAGAAGTCAACGCCAGAAGCATAAGATACAATATAAATATAACAGTTCTTCCATCGTATAGAACGAATAATAGCAACCAGTGTGAAAGATATGGTCAATTCTACGTTCCGGGCAACCTAGGCCTCACTCTAGGTCGTTGTTCCACCAGATCGAATTGTTAGGGCCTAAGAAGTAAACGCCAGAAGCATAAGATACAATATAAATATAACAGTTTTTCCATCGTATAGAACGAATAATAGCAACCAGTGCGAAAGTAACGACCATTTCGACGTTACGGGCATCCTAGACTTAACTCTAGGGCGTTGTTCCACCAGATCGAAAAGTTAGGGCCTAAGAAGTCAACGCCAGAAGCATAAAATACAATATAAATACAACAGTTTTTCCATCATATAACAGGAATATTCGCAACCAGTGTGAAGGTTATGGACATTTCTACATTCCGAGCAACCTAGGCTTCACTCTAGTGCGTTGCTCCACCAGATCGAATAGTTAGGGACTTAGAAGTCAACGCCTGAAGCATAAAATACAATAAAGATGCAGCAGTTTTTCCATCGTATAACAGGAATAATTGCAACCAGTGTGAATGTAATGGTCAGTTCTACGTTCCGGGCAAACTAGGTTTCACTCTAGGGCGATGCTCCACCAGATCGCATAGCTGGGGACTTTGATTTCAACGCCATAAGAATAAAATACAATATAAGTACAACAGTTTTTCCATCGTATAAAATGAATAATTGGAAACATTGTGAAAGTAATGGTCATTTCTACGTTCCAGGCAACCTAGGCGTCACTGTAGGGTGTTGCTCCACCACATCGAATAGCTACGGCCTTAGAAGTCAACGCCCGAAGCATAAAATACATTAAATATGCAAGAGCTTTTCCATCGTATAACAGGAATAATTGCAACCAGTGTGAAAGTGATGGTCATTTCTACGTTCCGGGCAACCTAGGCTTCACTCTAGGGCGTTGCTCCACCAGATCGAATAGTTAGGGACTTAGAAGTCAACGCCAGAAGCATAAAATACAACAAAGATGCAGCAGTTTTGCCATCGTATAACAGGAATAATTGCAACCAGTGTGAAAGTAATGGTCATTTCTACGTTCCGGGCAACCTAGGCGTCACTCTAGGGCGTTACTCCACCACATCTGATAGCTACGGTCTTAGAAGTCAACGCCAGAAGCATAAAATACAATATAAATACAACACCTTTTCCATCGTATAAAATGAATAATAGCAAACAGTGTGAAAGTAATGGTCATTTCTACGTTCCGGACGACCTAGGCTTCACTCTAGGTCGTTGCTCCACCACATCGAATAGCTACGGCCTTAGAAGTCAACGCTAGAAGGATAAAATTCAATAAAAATGCAACAGTTTTTCCATCGTATAGCATGAATAATTGCAACCGGTGTGAATGTTATGGTCATTTCTACGTTCCGGGCAACCTAGGCTTGACTGTAGGGTGTTGCTCCACTAGATCGAATAGGTAGGGCCATAGAAGTCAACGTCCGAAGCATAAAATACAAAATAAATAGAACGGTTTTTCCATTGTATAAAACGAATAATTGCTACCAGTGTGAAAGTTATGTTCTTTTCTACGTTCCGGGCAACCTAGGCTTCACTCTAGGGCGTTGCTGCACCAGATCGAATAGTTAGGGCCTTAGAAGTCAACGCCCGAAGCATAAAATACAAAATAAATAGAAAAGTTTTTCCATTGTATAGAACGAATAATTGCTACCAGTGTGAAAGTGATGGGCATTTCTACGTTTCTGACAACTTAGGCTTCACTGTAGGGTGTTGCTCCACCAAATCGAATAGGTAGGGCCATAGAAGTCAACGCCCGAAGCATAAAATACAATAAATATACAAGAGTATTACCATCGTATAACAGGAATAATTGCAACCAGTGTGAAAGTGATGGTCACTTCTACGTTCCGTGCAACCTAGGCTTCACTCTAGGGCGTTGTTCCACCAGATCGAGAAGTTAGGGCCTAAGAAGTCAACGCCAGAATCATAAAATACAATATAAATATAACAGTTTTTCCATCGTATTAAACGAATAATAGCAAACAGTGTGAAAGTTCTGGTCATTTCTACGTTCCGGGCAACCTTGGCTTCACCCTAGGGCGTTGTTCCACCATATCGCATAGTTAGGGCCGTAGAAGTCAACGCCAGAAGCATAAAATACAATATAAATACTACAGTTTTTCCACCATATAAAACGAATAATTGCAACCAGTATGAAAGTTATGGTCATTTCTGCTTTCCGGGCAACCTAGGCCTCACCCTAGGGCGTTGTTCCACCAGATCGAATAGTTAGGTCCTTAGAAGTCAACACCAGAAGCATAAAATACAATATAAATACAACAGTTTTTCCATCGTATAAAACGAATAATTGCAACCAGTTTCAAAGTGATGGTCATTTCTACGTTCCGGGCAACCTAGGCTTCACTCTAGGGTGTTGCTCCAACAGATTGAATAGTTAGGGCCTTAGAAGTCAACGCCCGAAGCATTAAATGCAATAAAAATGCAACAGTTTTTCCATCGTATAACAGGATTAATTGCAACCAGTTTGAAAGTGATGGTCACTTCTACGTTCCGGGCAACCTAGGCTTCACCCTAGGGCGTTGTTCCACCAGATCGAATAGTTAGGGCCTAAGAAGTGAACGCCTGAAGCATGAAATACAATATAAATACAACAGCATTTCCATCGTATAAAAGGAATAATTGCAAACAGTGTGAAAGTAATGGTCATTTCTACGTTCCGGGCAACCTAGGCTTCACTCTAGGGCGTTGCTCCACCAGATCAAACAGTTAGGGCCTAAGAAGTGAACGCCAGAAGCATAAAATACAATATAAATACAACAGCTTTTCCATCCTATAAAACGAATAATTGCTACGAGTGTAAAAGTTATGGTCATTTCTACGTTCCGGGCAACCTAGGCTTCACTCTAGGGCTGTGCTCCACCATATCGAATAGCTACGGCCTTAGAAGCCTACGCCTGAAGCATAAAATACAATAAAAATACAACGGTCTTATCAACGTATAACAGGAATAATTGCAACAAGCGTGAAAGTAATGATCATTTCGGCGTTTCGGGCATCCTAGACTTAACTCTGGGGCATTGCTCCACCAGATCGAATAGTGAGGGCCTAAGAAGTCAACGCCAGAAGCATAAAATACCATATAAATACAACAGTTTTTCCATTGTATAAAACGAATAATTGCTACCAGTGTAAAAGTTATGGTCATTTCTACGTTCCGGGCAACCTAGGCTTCACCCTAGGGCGTTGTTCCACCAGATTGAATAGTTAGGGCCTAAGAAGTGAACGCCAGAAGCATAAAATACAATATAAATACAACAGTTTTTCCATCGTATAAAACGACTAATTGCAACCAGTGTGAAAGTTATGGTCATTTCTACATTCCGAGCAACCTAGGCTTCACTCTAGGGCGTTGCTCCAACAGATTGAATAGTTAGGGCCTTAGATTTCAACGCCCGAAGCATAAAATGCAATAAAAATACAATAGTTTTTCCATCGTATAACAGGAATAATTGCAACCAGTTCGAAAGTGGTGGTTATTTCTACGTTCCGGGCAACCTAGGCTTCACTCTAGGGCGTTGCTCCACTAGATCGAATAGCTAGGGCCTTAGAAGTCAACGCCAGAAGCATAAAATACGAAATAAATACAACAGCTTTTCCATCGTACAAAAGGAATAATTGCAAACAGTGTGAAAGTAATGGTCATTTCTACGTTCCGGGCAACCTAGGCTTCACCCTAGGGCGTTCCTCCGCCAGATCAAACAGTTAGGGCCTTAGAAGTCAACGCCAGAAGCATAAAATACGATATAAATACAGCAGCTTTTCCATCGTATAAAAGGAATAATTGCAAACAGTGTGAAAGTAATGGTCATTTCTACGTTCCGGGCAACCTATGCTTCACGCTACGGCGTTGTTCCACCAGATCGAATAGTTAGGGCCTAAGAAGTCAACACCAGAAGAATAAAATACAAAATAAATACAACAGCCTTTACACCGTATAAAACGAATAATTGCAACCTGTGTGAAGGTTATGGTCATATCTACGTTCCGGGCAACCTAGGCTTCACTGTAGGGCGTTGCTCCACCAGATTGAAGTGTTAGGGCCTAAGAAGTCAACGCCCGAAGCATAAAATACAATAGAAATACAACAGTTTTTCCATCGTATAAAACGAATAATTGCAACCATTATGAAACCTATGGTCATTTCTACGTTCCGGGCAACCTAGGCTTCACTCTATGGCGTTCTTCCACCATATCGAATAGCTACGGCCTCAGAAGTCAACGCCTGAAGCATAAAATACAATAAAAATGCAACAGTCTTTCCATCCTATAACAGGAATAATTGCAACCCGTGTGAAAGTGATGGTCATTTCTACGTTCCAGGCAACCTAGGCTTCACTCTAGGGCGTTTTTCCAACAGATTGAATAGTTAGGGCCTTAGAAGTCAACGCCCGAAGCATAAAATGCAATAAAAATACAACAGTTTTTCCATCGTATAACAGGATTAATTGCAACCAGTTTGAAAGTGATGGTCACTTCTGCGTTCCGGGCAACCTAGGCTTCACCCTAGGGAGTTGTTCCACCAGATAGAATAGTTAGGGCCTAAGAAGTGAACGCCAGAAGCATGAAATACAATATAAATACAACAGCTTTTCCATCGTATAAAAGGAATAATTGCAAACAGTGTGAAAGTAATGGTCATTTCTATGTTCCAGGCAACCTAGGCTTCACTCTAGGGCGTTGCTCCACCAGATCAAACAGTTAGGGCCTAAGAAGTGAACGCCAGAAGCATAAAATACAATATAAATACAACAGCTTTTCCATCCTATAAAACGAATAATTGCTACCAGTGTAAAAGTTATGGTCATTTCTACGTTCCGGGCAACCTAGGCTTCACTCTAGGGCGTTGTTCCACCAGATTGAAGTGTTAGGGTCTAAGAAGTCAACGCCCGAAGCATAAAATACAATAGAAATACAACAGTTTTTCCATCGTATAAAACGAATAATTGCAACCATTATGAAACCTAAGGTCGTTTCTACGTTCCGGGCAACCTAGGCTTCACTCTATGGCGTTCTTCCACCATATCGAATAGCTACGGCATCAGAAGTCAACGCCTGAAGCATAAAACACAATAAAAATGCAACAGTCTTTCCATCCTATAACAGGAATAATTGCAACCCGTGTGAAAGTGATGGTTATTTCTACGTTCCAGGCAACCTAGGCTTCACTCTAGGGCGTTGTTCCACCAGATCGAATAGTTAGGGCCTAAGAAGTCAACGCCAGAAGCATAAAATACAATATAAATATAACAGTTTTTCCATCTTATAAAACGAATAATAGCAACCAGTGTGAAAGTTATGGTCATTTCTACGTTCCGGGCAACCTAGGCTTCACTCTAGGGCGTTGCTCCACCAGATCAAACAGTTAGGGCCTTAGAAGTCAAGGCCCGAAGCATAAAATACAAAATAAGTAGAACAGTTTTTCCATTGTATAAAACGAATAATTGCTACCAGTGTAAAAGTTATGGTCATTTCTACGTTCCGGGCAACCTAGGCTTCACCCTATGGCGTTGTTCCACCAGATCGAATAGTTAGGGCCTAAGAAGTGAACGCCAGAAGCATAAAATGCAATAAAAATACAACAGTCTTTCCATCCTATAACAGGAATAATTGCAATCCGTGTGAAAGTGGTGGTCATTTGTACGTTCCAGGCACCCTAGGCTTCACTCTAGGGCGTTGCTCCACCAGATCGAATAGTTAGGGCCTAGGAAGTCAACGCCAGAAGCATAAAATACAATATAAATACTACAGTTTTTCCACCATATAAAACGAATAATTGCAACCAGTATGAAAGTTATGGTCATTTCTGCTTTCCGGGCAACCTAGGCTTCACCCTAGGGCGTTGTTCCACCAGGTGGAATAGTTAGGGCCTAAGAAGTCAACGCCAGAAGCATAAAATACGATATAAATACAACAGCTTTTCCATCGTATAAAACAAATAATTGCAACCAGTTTGATAGTGATGGTCATTTCTACGTACCGGGCAACCTAGGCTTCACTCTAGGGAGTTGCTCCACCAGATCGAATAGTTAGGGCCTTAGAACTCAACGCCCGAAGCATAAAGTATGAAATAAATAGAACAGTTTTTCCATCGTATAAAACGAATAATTGCTACCAGTGTGAAAGTTAAGGTCATTTCTACTTTCCGGGCAACCTAGACTTCACCCTAGGGCGTTGTTCCACCAGATGGAATAGTTAGGGCCTAAGAAGTCAACGCCAGAAGCATAAAATACAATAAAAATACAACGGTCTTTTCATCGTATAACAGGAATAATTGCAACAAGCGTGAAAGTAATGATCATTTCGGCGTTTCAGGCATCCTAGACTTAACTCTGAGGCATTGCTCCACCAGATCGAATAGTTAGGGCCTAAGAAGTCAACGCCAGAAGCATAAAATACCATATAAATACAACAGTTTTTCCATCGTATAAAACGAATAATTGCAACCAGTGTGAATGTTATGGTCATTTCTACATTCCGAGCAACCCAGGCTTCACTCTAGGGCGTTGCTCCAACAGATTGAATAGTTAGTGCCCTAGAAGTCAACGCCCGAAGCATAAAATGCCATAAAAATACAACAGTTTTTCCATCGTATAACAGGATTAATTGCAACCAGTTTGAAAGTGATGGTCATTTCTACGTTCCGGGCAACCTAGGCTTCACACTAGGGCGTTGCTCCACTAGATCGAATAGCTAGGGCCTTAGAAGTCAACGCCAGAAGCAAAAAATACGATATAAATACAACAGCTTTTCCATCGTATAAAAGGAATAATTGCAAACAGTGTGAAAGTAATGGCCATTTCTACGTTCCGGGCAACCTAGGCTTCACCCTAGGGCGTTGCTCCACCAGATCAAACAGTTAGGGCCTTAGAAGTCAACGCCAGAAGCATAAAATACGATATAAATACAGCAGCTTTTCCATCGTATAAAAGGAATAATTGCAAACAGTGTGAAAGTAATGGTCATTTCTACGTTCCGGGCAACCTAGGATTTACTCTACGGCGTTGTTCCACCAGATCGAATAGTTAGGGCCTAGGAAGTCAACACCAGAAGAATAAAATACAAAATAAATACAACAGCCTTTACACCGTATAAAACGAATAATTGCAACCTGTGTGAAGGTTATGGTCATATCTACGTTCCGGGCAACCTAGGCTTCACTGTAGGGCGTTGCTCCAACAGATTGAAGTGTTAGGGCCTAAGAAGTCAACGCCCGAAGCATAAAATGCAATAAAAATACAACAGTTTTTCCATCGTATAAAACGAATAATTGCTACCAGTATGAAAGTTATGGTCATTTCTACTTTCCGAGCAACCTAGGCTTCACCCTAGGGCGTTGTACCACCAGATCGAATAGTTAGGGTCTAAGAAGTGAACGCCAGAAGCATAAAATACGATATAAATACAACAGCTTTTCCATCGTATAAAACAAATAATTGCAACCAGTTTGATAGTGATGGTCATTTCTACGTACCGGGCAACCTAGGCTTCACTCTAGGGCGTTGCTCCACCAGATCGAATAGTTAGGGCCTTAGAAGTCAACGCCCGAAGCATAAAATACAAAATAAATAGAACAGTTTTTCCATCGTATAAAAGGAATAATTGCAAACAGTGTGAAAGTAATGGTCATTTCTACATTCCGGGCAACCTAGGCTTCACTCTAGGGCGTTGCTCCACCAGATCAAACAGTTTGGGCCTTAGAAGTCAACGCCCGAAGCATAAAGTATAAAATAAATAGAACAGTTTTTCCATCGTATAAAACAAATAATTGCAACCAGTTTGATAGTGATGGTCATTTCTACGTACCGGGCAACCTAGGCTTCACTCTAGGGAGTTGCTCCACCAGATCGAATAGTTAGGGCCTTAGAAGTCAACGCCCGAAGCATAAAGTATAAAATAAATAGAACAGTTTTTCCATCCTATAAAACGAATAATTGCTACCAGTGTGAAAGTTAAGGTCATTTCTACTTTCCGGGCAACCTAGGCTTCACTCTAGGGCTGTGCTCCACCATATGGAATAGCTACGGCCTTAGAAGTCAACGCCAGAAGCATAAAATACCATATAAATACAACAGCTTTTCCATCGTATAAAAGGAATAATTGCAAACAGTGTGAAGGTAATGGACATTTCTACGTTCGGGCAACCTAGGCTTCACTCTACGGCGTTGTTCCACCAGATCGAATAATTAGGGCCTGAGAAGTCAACGCCAGAAGCATAAAATACAATATAAATACTACAGTTTTTCCATCGTATAAAACGAATAATTGCAACCAGTGTGATAGTTATGGTCATATCTACGTTCCGGGCAACCTAGGCTTCACTGTAGGGCGTTGCTCCACCAGATTGAAGTGTTAGGGTCTAAGAAGTCAACGCCCGAAGCATAAAATACAATAGAAATACAACAGTTTTTCCATCGTATAAAACGAATAATTGCAACCATTATGAAACCTAAGGTCATTTCTACGTTCCGGGCAACCTAGGCTTCACTCTATGGCGTTCTTCCACCATATCGAATAGCTACGGCATCAGAAGTCAACGCCTGAAGCATAAAATACAATAAAAATGCAACAGTCTTTCCATCCTATAACAGGAATAATTGCAACCCGTGTGAAAGTGATGGTTATTTCTACGTTCCAGGCAACCTAGGCTTCACTCTAGGGCGTTGTTTCACCAGATCGAATAGTTAGGGCCTAAGAAGTCAACGCCAGAAGCATAAAATACAATATAAATATAACAGTTTTTCCATCTTATAAAACGAATAATAGCAACCAGTGTGAAAGTTATGGTCATTTCTACGTTCCGGGCAACCTAGGCTTCACTCTAGGGCGTTGCTCCACCAGATCAAACAGTTAGGGCCTTAGAAGTCAAGGCCCGAAGCATAAAATACAAAATAAGTAGAACAGTTTTCCCATTGTATAAAACGAATAATTGCTACCAGTGTAAAAGTTATGGTCATTTCTACGTTCCGGGCAACCTAGGCTTCACCCTATGGCGTTGTTCCACCAGATCGAATAGTTAGGGCCTAAGAAGTGAACGCCAGAAGCATAAAATGCAATAAAAATACAACAGTCTTTCCATCCTATAACAGGAATAATTGCAATCCGTGTGAAAGTGGTGGTCATTTGTACGTTCCAGGCACCCTAGGCTTCACTCTAGGGCGTTGCTCCACCAGATCGAATAGTTAGGGCCTAAGAAGTGAACGCCAGAAGCATGAAATACAATATAAATACAACAGCTTTTCCATCGTATAAAAGGTATAATTGCAAACAGTGTGAAAGTAATGGTCATTTCTACGTTCCGGGCAACCTAGGCTTCACTCTAGGGCGTTGCTCCACCAGATCAAACAGTTAGGGCCTAAGAAGTGAACGCCAGAAGCATAAAATACAATATAAATACAACAGCTTTTCCATCCTATAAAAAGAATAATTGCTACCAGTGTAAAAGTTATGGTCATTTCTACGTTCCGGGCAACCTAGGCTTCACTCTAGGGCTGTGCTCCACCATATCGAATAGCTACGGCCTTAGAAGCCTACGCCTGAAGCATAAAATACAATAAAAATACAACGGTCTTATCAACGTATAACAGGAATAATTGCAACAAGCGTGAAAGTAATGATCATTTCGGCGTTTCGGGCATCCTAGACTTAACTCTGGGGCATTGCTCCACCAGATCGAATAGTTAGGGCCTAAGAAGTCAACGCCAGAAGCATAAAATACCATATAAATACAACAGTTTTTCCATTGTATAAAACGAATAATTGCTACCAGTGTAAAAGTTATGGTCATTTCTACGTTCCGGGCAACCTAGGCTTCACCCTAGGGCGTTGTTCCACCAGATTGAATAGTTAGGGCCTAAGAGGTGAACGCCAGAAGCATAAAATACAATATAAATACAACAGTTTTTCCATCGTATAAAACGAATAATTGCAACCAGTGTGATAGTTATGGTCATTTCTACATTCCGCGCAACCTAGGCTTCACTCTAGGGCGTTGCCCCAACAGATTGAATAGTAGGGCCTTAGATTTCAACGCCCGAAGCATAAAATGCAATAAAAATACAACAGTTTTTCCATCGTATAACAGGATTAATTGCAACCAGTTTGAAAGTGGTGGTCATTTCTACGTTCCGGGCAACCTAGGCTTCACTCTAGGGCGTTGTTCCACCAGATTGAAGTGTTAGGGTCTAAGAAGTCAACGCCCGAAGCATAAAATACAATAGAAATGCAACAGTTTTTCCATCGTATAAAACGAATAATTGCAACCATTATGAAACCTAAGGTCGTTTCTACGTTCCGGGCAACCTAGGCTTCACTCTATGGCGTTCTTCCACCATATCGAATAGCTACGGCATCAGAAGTCAACGCCTGAAGCATAAAACACAATAAAAATGCAACAGTCTTTCCATCCTATAACAGGAATAATTGCAACCCGTGTGAAAGTGATGGTTATTTCTACGTTCCAGGCAACCTAGGCTTCACTCTAGGGCGTTGTTCCACCAGATCGAATAGTTAGGGCCTAAGAAGTCAACGCCAGAAGCATAAAATACAATATAAATATAACAGTTTTTCCATCTTATAAAACGAATAATAGCAACCAGTGTGAAAGTTATGTTCATTTCTACGTTCCGGGCAACCTAGGCTTCACTCTAGGGCGTTGCTCCACCAGATCAAACAGTTAGGGCCTTAGAAGTCAAGGCCCGAAGCATAAAATACAAAATAAGTAGAACAGTTTTTCCATTGTATAAAACGAATAATTGCTACCAGTGTGAAAGTTAAGGTCATTTCTACTTTCCGGGCAACCTAGACTTCACCCTAGGGCGTTGTTCCACCAGATGGAATAGTTAGGGCGTAAGAAGTCAACGCCAGAAGCATAAAATACAATAAAAATACAACGGTCTTTTCATCGTATAACAGGAATAATTGCAACAAGCGTGAAAGTAATGATCATTTCGGCGTTTCAGGCATCCTAGACTTAACTCTGAGGCATTGCTCCACCAGATCGAATAGTTAGGGCCTAAGAAGTCAACGCCAGAAGCATAAAATACCATATAAATACAACAGTTTTTCCATCGTATAAAACGAATAATTGCAACCAGTGTGAATGTTATGGTCATTTCTACATTCCGAGCAACCCAGGCTTCACTCTAGGGCGTTGCTCCAACAGATTGAATAGTTAGTGCCCTAGAAGTCAACGCCCGAAGCATAAAATGCAATAAAAATACAACAGTTTTTCCATCGTATAACAGGATTAATTGCAACCAGTTTGAAAGTGATGGTCATTTCTACGTTCCGGGCAACCTAGGCTTCACTCTAGGGCGTTGCTCCACTAGATCGAATAGCTAGGGCCTTAGAAGTCAACGCCAGAAGCAAAAAATACGATATAAATACAACAGCTTTTCCATCGTATAAAACGGATAATTGCTACCAGTGTAAAAGTTATGGTCATTTCTACGTTCCGGGCAACCTAGGCTTCACTCTAGGGCGGTGCTGCACCATATCGAATAGCTACGGCCTTAGAAGCCTACGCCTGAAGCATAAAATACAATAAAAATACAACGGTCTTATCAACGTATAACAGGAATAATTGCAACAAGCGTGAAAGTAATGATCATTTCGGCGTTTCGGGCATCCTAGACTTAACTCTGGGGCATTGCTCCACCAGATCGAATAGTTAGGGCCTAAGAAGTCAACGCCAGAAGCATAAAATACCTTATAAATACAACAGTTTTTCCATTGTATAAAACGAATAATTGCTACCAGTGTAAAAGTTATGGTCATTTCTACGTTCCGGGCAACCTAGGCTTCACCCTAGGGCGTTGTTCCACCAGATTGAATAGTTAGGGCCTAAGAAGTGAACGCCAGAAGCATAAAATACAATATAAATACTACAGTTTTTCCATCGTATAAAACGAATAATTGCAACCAGTGTGATAGTTATGGTCATTTCTACATTCCGAGCATCCTAGGCTTCACTCTAGGGCGTTGCTCCAACAGATTGAATAGTTAGGGCCTTAGATTTCAACGCCCGAAGCATAAAATGCAATAAAAATACAACAGTTTTTCCATCGTATAACAGGATTAATTGCAACCAGTTTGAAAGTGGTGGTCATTTCTACGTTCCGGGCAACCTAGGCTTCACTCCAGGGCGTTGTTCCACCAGATAGAATAGTTAGGGCCTAAGAAGTGAACGCCAGAAGCATGAAATACAATATAAATACAACAGCTTTTCCATCGTATAAAAGGAATAATTGCAAACAGTGTGAAAGTAATGGTCATTTCTATGTTCCAGGCAACCTAGGCTTCACTCTAGGGCGTTGCTCCACCAGATCAAACAGTTAGGGCCTAAGAAGTGAACGCCAGAAGCATAAAATACAATATAAATACAACAGCTTTTCCATCCTATAAAACGAATAATTGCTACCAGTGTAAAAGTTATGGTCATTTCTACGTTCCGGGCAACCTAGGCTTCACTCTAGGGCGTTGTTCCACCAGATTGAAGTGTTAGGGTCTAAGAAGTCAACGCCCGAAGCATAAAATACAATAGAAATACAACAGTTTTTCCATCGTATAAAACGAATAATTGCAACCATTATGAAACCTAAGGTCGTTTCTACGTTCCGGGCAACCTAGGCTTCACTCTATGGCGTTCTTCCACCATATCGAATAGCTACGGCATCAGAAGTCAACGCCTGAAGCATAAAACACAATAAAAATGCAACAGTCTTTCCATCCTATAACAGGAATAATTGCAACCCGTGTGAAAGTGATGGTTATTTCTACGTTCCAGGCAACCTAGGCTTCACTCTAGGGCGTTGTTCCACCAGATCGAATAGTTAGGGCCTAAGAAGTCAACGCCAGAAGCATAAAATACAATATAAATAGAACAGTTTTTCCATCGTATAAAAGGAATAATTGCAAACGGTGTGAAAGTAATGGTCATTTCTACGTTCCGGGCAACCTAGGCTTCACTCTAGGGCGTTGCTCCACCAGATCAAACAGTTAGGGCCTAAGAAGTGAACGCCAGATGCATAAAATACAATCTAAATACAACAGCTTTTCCATCGTATAAAACGGATAATTGCTACCAGTGTAAAAGTTATGGTCATTTCTACGTTCCGGGCAAGCTAGGATTCACTCTAGGGCGGTGCTCCACCATATCGAATAGCTACGGCCTTAGAAGCCTACGCCTGAAGCATAAAATACAATAAAAATACAACGGTCTTATCAACGTATAACAGGAATAATTGCAACAAGCGTGAGAGTAATGATCATTTCGGCGTTTCGGGCATCCTAGACTTAACTCTGGGGCATTGCTCCACCAGATCGAGTACTTAGGGCCTAAGAAGTCAACGCCAGAAGCATAAAATACCATATAAATACAACAGTTTTTCCATTGTATAAAACGAATAATTGCTACCAGTGTAAAAGTTATGGTCATTTCTACGTTCCGGGCAACCTAGGCTTCACCCTAGGGCGTTGTTCCACCAGATTGAATAGTTAGGGCCTAAGAAGTGAACGCCAGAAGCATAAAATACAATATAAATACTACAGTTTTTCCATCGTATAACAGGATTAATTGCAACCAGTTTGAAAGTGGTGGTCATTTCTACGTTCCGGGCAACCTAGGCTTCACTCCAGGGCGTTGCTCCACTAGATCGAAAAGCTAGGGCCTTAGAAGTCAACGCCAGAAGCATAAAATGCGAAATAAATACAACAGCTTTTCCATCGTACAAAAGGAATAATTGCAAACAGTGTGAAAGTAATGGTCATTTCTACGTTCCGGGCAACCTAGGCTTCACTCTAGGGCGTTGCTCCACCAGATCAAACAGTTAGGGCCTTAGAAGTCAAGGCCCGAAGCATAAAATACAAAATAAGTAGAACAGTTTTTCCATTGTATAAAACGAATAATTGCTACCAGTGTAAAAGTTATAGTCATTTCTACGTTCCGGGCAACCTAGGCTTCACCCTAGGGCGTTGTTCCACCAGATCGAATAGTTAGGGCCTAAGAAGTGAACGCCAGAAGCATAAAATGCAATAAAAATACAACAGTCTTTCCATCCTATAACAGGAATAATTGCAATCCGTGTGAAAGTGGTGGTCATTTGTACGTTCCAGGCACCCTAGGCTTCACTCTAGGGCGTTGCTCCACCAGATCGAATAGTTAGGGCCTAGGAAGTCAACGCCAGAAGCATAAAATACAATATAAATACTACAGTTTTTCCACCATATAAAACGAATAATTGCAACCAGTATGAAAGTTATGGTCATTTCTGCTTTCCGGGCAACCTAGGCTTCACCCTAGGGCGTTGTTCCACCAGGTGGAATAGTTAGGGCCTAAGAAGTCAACGCCAGAAGCATAAAATACGATATAAATACAACAGCTTTTCCATCGTATAAAACAAATAATTGCAACCAGTTTGATAGTGATGGTCATTTCTACGTACCGGGCAACCTAGGCTTCACTCTAGGGAGTTGCTCCACCAGATCGAATAGTTAGGGCCTTAGAAGTCAACGCCCGAAGCATAAAGTATAAAATAAATAGAACAGTTTTTCCATCGTATAAAACAAATAATTGCAACCAGTTTGATAGTGATGGTCATTTCTACGTACCGGGCAACCTAGGCTTCACTCTAGGGAGTTGCTCCACCAGATCGAATAGTTAGGGCCTTAGAAGTCAACGCCCGAAGCATAAAGTATAAAATAAATAGAACAGTTTTTCCATCGTATAAAACGAATAATTGCTACCAGTGTGAAAGTTAAGGTCATTTCTACTTTCCGGGCAACCTAGGCTTCACTCTAGAGCTGTGCTCCACCATATGGAATAGCTACGGCCTTAGAAGTCAACGCCAGAAGCATAAAATACCATATAAATACAACAGCTTTTCCATCGTATAAAAGGAATAATTGCAAACAGTGTGAAGGTAATGGACATTTCTACGTTCGGGCAACCTAGGCTTCACTCTACGGCGTTGTTCCACCAGATCGAATAATTAGGGCCTGAGAAGTCAACGCCAGAAGCATAAAATACAATGTAAATACTACAGTTTTTCCATCGTATAAAACGAATAATTGCAACCAGTGTGATAGTTATGGTCATATCTACGTTCCGGGCAACCTAGGCTTCACTGTAGGGCGTTGCTCCACCAGATTGAAGTGTTAGGGTCTAAGAAGTCAACGCCCGAAGCATAAAATACAATAGAAATACAACAGTTTTTCCATCGTATAAAACGAATAATTGCAACCATTATGAAACCTAAGGTCATTTCTACGTTCCGGGCAACCTAGGCTTCACTCTATGGCGTTCTTCCACCATATCGAATAGCTACGGCATCAGAAGTCAACGCCTGAAGCATAAAATACAATAAAAATGCAACAGTCTTTCCATCCTATAACAGGAATAATTGCAACCCGTGTGAAAGTGATGGTTATTTCTACGTTCCAGGCAACCTAGGCTTCACTCTAGGGCGTTGTTCCACCAGATCGAATAGTTAGGGCCTAAGAAGTCAACGCCAGAAGCATAAAATACAATATAAATATAACAGTTTTTCCATCTTATAAAACGAATAATAGCAACCAGTGTGAAAGTTATGGTCATTTCTACGTTCCGGGCAACCTAGGCTTCACTCTAGGGCGTTGCTCCACCAGATCAAACAGTTAGGGCCTTAGAAGTCAAGGCCCGAAGCATAAAATACAAAATAAGTAGAACAGTTTTCCCATTGTATAAAACGAATAATTGCTACCAGTGTAAAAGTTATGGTCATTTCTACGTTGCGGGCAACCTAGGCTTCACCCTATGGCGTTGTTCCACCAGATCGAATAGTTAGGGCCTAAGAAGTGAACGCCAGAAGCATAAAATGCAATAAAAATACAACAGTCTTTCCATCCTATAACAGGAATAATTGCAATCCGGCTGAAAGTGGTGGTCATTTGTACGTTCCAGGCACCCTAGGCTTCACTCTAGGGCGTTGCTCCACCAGATCGAATAGTTAGGGCCTAAGAAGTGAACGCCAGAAGCATGAAATACAATATAAATACAACAGCTTTTCCATCGTATAAAAGGAATAATTGCAAACAGTGTGAAAGTAATGGTCATTTCTACGTTCCGGGCAACCTAGGCTTCACTCTAGGGCGTTGCTCCACCAGATCAAACAGTTAGGGCCTAAGAAGTGAACGCCAGAAGCATAAAATACAATATAAATACAACAGCTTTTCCATCCTATAAAACGAATAATTGCTACCAGTGTAAAAGTTATGGTCATTTCTACGTTCCGGGCAACCTAGGCTTCACTCTAGGGCTGTGCTCCACCATATCGAATAGCTACGGCCTTAGAAGCCTACGCCTGAAGCATAAAATACAATAAAAATACAACGGTCTTATCAACGTATAACAGGAATAATTGCAACAAGCGTGAAAGTAATGATCATTTCGGCGTTTCGGGCATCCTAGACTTAACTCTGGGGCATTGCTCCACCAGATCGAATAGTTAGGGCCTAAGAAGTCAACGCCAGAAGCATAAAATACCATATAAATACAACAGTTTTTCCATTGTATAAAACGAATAATTGCTACCAGTGTAAAAGTTATGGTCATTTCTACGTTCCGGGCAACCTAGGCTTCACCCTAGGGCGTTGTTCCACCAGATTGAATAGTTAGGGCCTAAGAAGTGAACGCCAGAAGCATAAAATACAATATAAATACAACAGTTTTTCCATCGTATAAAACGAATAATTGCAACCAGTGTGATAGTTATGGTCATTTCTACATTCCGAGCAACCTAGGCTTCACTCTAGGGCGTTGCCCCAACAGATTGAATAGTAGGGCCTTAGATTTCAACGCCCGAAGCATAAAATGCAATAAAAATACAACAGTTTTTCCATCGTATAACAGGATTAATTGCAACCAGTTTGAAAGTGGTGGTCATTTCTACGTTTCGGGCAACCTAGGCTTCACTCTAGGGCGTTGTTCCACCAGATTGAAGTGTTAGGGTCTAAGAAGTCAACGCCCGAAGCATAAAATACAATAGAAATGCAACAGTTTTTCCATCGTATAACAGGATTAATTGCAACCAGTTTGAAAGTGGTGGTCATTTCTACGTTCCGGGCAACCTAGGCTTCACTCCAGGGCGTTGCTCCACTAGATCGAAAAGCTAGGGCCTTAGAAGTCAACGCCAGAAGCATAAAATGCGAAATAAATACAACAGCTTTTCCATCGTACAAAAGGAATAATTGCAAACAGTGTGAAAGTAATGGTCATTTCTACGTTCCGGGCAACCTAGGCTTCACTCTAGGGCGTTGCTCCACCAGATCAAACAGTTAGGGCCTTAGAAGTCAAGGCCCGAAGCATAAAATACAAAATAAGTAGAACAGTTTTTCCATTGTATAAAACGAATAATTGCTACCAGTGTAAAAGTTATAGTCATTTCTACGTTCCGGGCAACCTAGGCTTCACCCTAGGGCGTTGTTCCACCAGATCGAATAGTTAGGGCCTAAGAAGTGAACGCCAGAAGCATAAAATGCAATAAAAATACAACAGTCTTTCCATCCTATAACAGGAATAATTGCAATCCGTGTGAAAGTGGTGGTCATTTGTACGTTCCAGGCACCCTAGGCTTCACTCTAGGGCGTTGCTCCACCAGATCGAATAGTTAGGGCCTAGGAAGTCAACGCCAGAAGCATAAAATACAATATAAATATAACAGTTTTTCCATCTTATAAAACGAATAATAGCAACCAGTGTGAAAGTTATGTTCATTTCTACGTTCCGGGCAACCTAGGCTTCACTCTAGGGCGTTGCTCCACCAGATCAAACAGTTAGGGCCTTAGAAGTCAAGGCACGAAGCATAAAATACAAAATAAGTAGAACAGTTTTTCCATTGTATAAAACGAATAATTGCTACCAGTGTGAAAGTTAAGGTCATTTCTACTTTCCGGGCAACCTAGACTTCACCCTAGGGCGTTGTTCCACCAGATGGAATAGTTAGGGCCTAAGAAGTCAACGCCAGAAGCATAAAATACAATAAAAATACAACGGTCTTTTCATCGTATAACAGGAATAATTGCAACAAGCGTGAAAGTAATGATCATTTCGGCGTTTCAGGCATCCTAGACTTAACTCTGAGGCATTGCTCCACCAGATCGAATAGTTAGGGCCTAAGAAGTCAACGCCAGAAGCATAAAATACCATATAAATACAACAGTTTTTCCATCGTATAAAACGAATAATTGCAACCAGTGTGAATGTTATGGTCATTTCTACATTCCGAGCAACCCAGGCTTCACTCTAGGGCGTTGCTCCAACAGATTGAATAGTTAGTGCCCTAGAAGTCAACGCCCGAAGCATAAAATGCAATAAAAATACAACAGTTTTTCCATCGTATAACAGGATTAATTGCAACCAGTTTGAAAGTGATGGTCATTTCTACGTTCCGGGCAACCTAGGCTTCACTCTAGGGCGTTGCTCCACTAGATCGAATAGCTAGGGCCTTAGAAGTCAACGCCAGAAGCAAAAAATACGATATAAATACAACAGCTTTTCCATCGTATAAAACGGATAATTGCTACCAGTGTAAAAGTTATGGTCATTTCTACGTTCCGGGCAACCTAGGCTTCACTCTAGGGCGGTGCTCCACCATATCGAATAGCTACGGCCTTAGAAGCCTACGCCTGAAGCATAAAATACAATAAAAATACAACGGTCTTATCAACGTATAACAGGAATAATTGCAGCAAGCGTGAAAGTAATGATCATTTCGGCGTTTCGGGCATCCTAGACTTAACTCTGGGGCATTGCTCCACCAGATCGAATAGTTAGGGCCTAAGAAGTCAACGCCAGAAGCATAAAATACCATATAAATACAACAGTTTTTCCATCGTATAACAGGATTAATTGCAACCAGTTTGAAAGTGGTGGTCATTTCTACGTTCCGGGCAACCTAGGCTTCACTCCAGGGCGTTGCTCCACTAGATCGAAAAGCTAGGGCCTTAGAAGTCAACGCCAGAAGCATAAAATGCGAAATAAATACAACAGCTTTTCCATCGTACAAAAGGAATAATTGCAAACAGTGTGAAAGTAATGGTCATTTCTACGTTCCGGGCAACCTAGGCTTCACTCTAGGGCGTTGCTCCACCAGATCAAACAGTTAGGGCCTTAGAAGTCAAGGCCCGAAGCATAAAATACAAAATAAGTAGAACAGTTTTTCCATTGTATAAAACGAATAATTGCTACCAGTGTAAAAGTTATAGTCATTTCTACGTTCCGGGCAACCTAGGCTTCACCCTAGGGCGTTGTTCCACCAGATCGAATAGTTAGGGCCTAAGAAGTGAACGCCAGAAGCATAAAATGCAATAAAAATACAACAGTCTTTCCATCCTATAACAGGAATAATTGCAATCCGTGTGAAAGTGGTGGTCATTTGTACGTTCCAGGCACCCTAGGCTTCACTCTAGGGCGTTGCTCCACCAGATCGAATAGTTAGGGCCTAGGAAGTCAACGCCAGAAGCATAAAATACAATATAAATACTACAGTTTTTCCACCATATAAAACGAATAATTGCAACCAGTATGAAAGTTATGGTCATTTCTGCTTTCCGGGCAACCTAGGCTTCACCCTAGGGCGTTGTTCCACCAGGTGGAATAGTTAGGGCCTAAGAAGTCAACGCCAGAAGCATAAAATACGATATAAATACAACAGCTTTTCCATCGTATAAAACAAATAATTGCAACCAGTTTGATAGTGATGGTCATTTCTACGTACCGGGCAACCTAGGCTTCACTCTAGGGAGTTGCTCCACCAGATCGAATAGTTAGGGCCTTAGAAGTCAACGCCCGAAGCATAAAGTATAAAATAAATAGAACAGTTTTTCCATCGTATAAAACAAATAATTGCAACCAGTTTGATAGTGATGGTCATTTCTACGTACCGGGCAACCTAGGCTTCACTCTAGGGAGTTGCTCCACCAGATCGAATAGTTAGGGCCTTAGAAGTCAACGCCCGAAGCATAAAGTATAAAATAAATAGAACAGTTTTTCCATCGTATAAAACGAATAATTGCTACCAGTGTGAAAGTTAAGGTCATTTCTACTTTCCGGGCAACCTAGGCTTCACTCTAGAGCTGTGCTCCACCATATGGAATAGCTACGGCCTTAGAAGTCAACGCCAGAAGCATAAAATACCATATAAATACAACAGCTTTTCCATCGTATAAAAGGAATAATTGCAAACAGTGTGAAGGTAATGGACATTTCTACGTTCGGGCAACCTAGGCTTCACTCTACGGCGTTGTTCCACCAGATCGAATAATTAGGGCCTGAGAAGTCAACGCCAGAAGCATAAAATACAATGTAAATACTACAGTTTTTCCATCGTATAAAACGAATAATTGCAACCAGTGTGATAGTTATGGTCATATCTACGTTCCGGGCAACCTAGGCTTCACTGTAGGGCGTTGCTCCACCAGATTGAAGTGTTAGGGTCTAAGAAGTCAACGCCCGAAGCATAAAATACAATAGAAATACAACAGTTTTTCCATCGTATAAAACGAATAATTGCAACCATTATGAAACCTAAGGTCATTTCTACGTTCCGGGCAACCTAGGCTTCACTCTATGGCGTTCTTCCACCATATCGAATAGCTACGGCATCAGAAGTCAACGCCTGAAGCATAAAATACAATAAAAATGCAACAGTCTTTCCATCCTATAACAGGAATAATTGCAACCCGTGTGAAAGTGATGGTTATTTCTACGTTCCAGGCAACCTAGGCTTCACTCTAGGGCGTTGTTCCACCAGATCGAATAGTTAGGGCCTAAGAAGTCAACGCCAGAAGCATAAAATACAATATAAATATAACAGTTTTTCCATCTTATAAAACGAATAATAGCAACCAGTGTGAAAGTTATGGTCATTTCTACGTTCCGGGCAACCTAGGCTTCACTCTAGGGCGTTGCTCCACCAGATCAAACAGTTAGGGCCTTAGAAGTCAAGGCCCGAAGCATAAAATACAAAATAAGTAGAACAGTTTTCCCATTGTATAAAACGAATAATTGCTACCAGTGTAAAAGTTATGGTCATTTCTACGTTGCGGGCAACCTAGGCTTCACCCTATGGCGTTGTTCCACCAGATCGAATAGTTAGGGCCTAAGAAGTGAACGCCAGAAGCATAAAATGCAATAAAAATACAACAGTCTTTCCATCCTATAACAGGAATAATTGCAATCCGGCTGAAAGTGGTGGTCATTTGTACGTTCCAGGCACCCTAGGCTTCACTCTAGGGCGTTGCTCCACCAGATCGAATAGTTAGGGCCTAAGAAGTGAACGCCAGAAGCATGAAATACAATATAAATACAACAGCTTTTCCATCGTATAAAAGGAATAATTGCAAACAGTGTGAAAGTAATGGTCATTTCTACGTTCCGGGCAACCTAGGCTTCACTCTAGGGCGTTGCTCCACCAGATCAAACAGTTAGGGCCTAAGAAGTGAACGCCAGAAGCATAAAATACAATATAAATACAACAGCTTTTCCATCCTATAAAACGAATAATTGCTACCAGTGTAAAAGTTATGGTCATTTCTACGTTCCGGGCAACCTAGGCTTCACTCTAGGGCTGTGCTCCACCATATCGAATAGCTACGGCCTTAGAAGCCTACGCCTGAAGCATAAAATACAATAAAAATACAACGGTCTTATCAACGTATAACAGGAATAATTGCAACAAGCGTGAAAGTAATGATCATTTCGGCGTTTCGGGCATCCTAGACTTAACTCTGGGGCATTGCTCCACCAGATCGAATAGTTAGGGCCTAAGAAGTCAACGCCAGAAGCATAAAATACCATATAAATACAACAGTTTTTCCATTGTATAAAACGAATAATTGCTACCAGTGTAAAAGTTATGGTCATTTCTACGTTCCGGGCAACCTAGGCTTCACCCTAGGGCGTTGTTCCACCAGATTGAATAGTTAGGGCCTAAGAAGTGAACGCCAGAAGCATAAAATACAATATAAATACAACAGTTTTTCCATCGTATAAAACGAATAATTGCAACCAGTGTGATAGTTATGGTCATTTCTACATTCCGAGCAACCTAGGCTTCACTCTAGGGCGTTGCCCCAACAGATTGAATAGTAGGGCCTTAGATTTCAACGCCCGAAGCATAAAATGCAATAAAAATACAACAGTTTTTCCATCGTGTAACAGGATTAATTGCAACCAGTTTGAAAGTGGTGGTCATTTCTACGTTTCGGGCAACCTAGGCTTCACTCTAGGGCGTTGTTCCACCAGATTGAAGTGTTAGGGTCTAAGAAGTCAACGCCCGAAGCATAAAATACAATAGAAATGCAACAGTTTTTCCATCGTATAAAACGAATAATTGCAACCATTATGAAACCTAAGGTCGTTTCTACGTTCCGGGCAACCTAGGCTTCACTCTATGGCGTTCTTCCACCATATCGAATAGCTACGGCATCAGAAGTCAACGCCTGAAGCATAAAACACAATAAAAATGCAACAGTCTTTCCATCCTATAACAGGAATAATTGCAACCCGTGTGAAGGTGATGGTTATTTCTACGTTCCAGGCAACCTAGGCTTCACTCTAGGGCGTTGTTCCACCAGATCGAATAGTTAGGGCCTAAGAAGTCAACGCCAGAAGCATAAAATACAATATAAATATAACAGTTTTTCCATCTTATAAAACGAATAATAGCAACCAGTGTGAAAGTTATGTTCATTTCTACGTTCCGGGCAACCTAGGCTTCACTCTAGGGCGTTGCTCCACCAGATCAAACAGTTAGGGCCTTAGAAGTCAAGGCCCGAAGCATAAAATACAAAATAAGTAGAACAGTTTTTCCATTGTATAAAACGAATAATTGCTACCAGTGTGAAAGTTAAGGTCATTTCTACTTTCCGGGCAACCTAGACTTCACCCTAGGGCGTTGTTCCACCAGATGGAATAGTTAGGGCCTAAGAAGTCAACGCCAGAAGCATAAAATACAATAAAAATACAACGGTCTTTTCATCGTATAACAGGAATAATTGCAACAAGCGTGAAAGTAATGATCATTTCGGCGTTTCAGGCATCCTAGACTTAACTCTGAGGCATTGCTCCACCAGATCGAATAGTTAGGGCCTAAGAAGTCAACGCCAGAAGCATAAAATACCATATAAATACAACAGTTTTTCCATCGTATAAAACGAATAATTGCAACCAGTGTGAATGTTATGGTCATTTCTACATTCCGAGCAACCCAGGCTTCACTCTAGGGCGTTGCTCCAACAGATTGAATAGTTAGTGCCCTAGAAGTCAACGCCCGAAGCATAAAATGCAATAAAAATACAACAGTTTTTCCATCGTATAACAGGATTAATTGCAACCAGTTTGAAAGTGATGGTCATTTCTACGTTCCGGGCAACCTAGGCTTCACTCTAGGGCGTTGCTCCACTAGATCGAATAGCTAGGGCCTTAGAAGTCAACGCCAGAAGCAAAAAATACGATATAAATACAACAGCTTTTCCATCGTATAAAACGGATAATTGCTACCAGTGTAAAAGTTATGGTCATTTCTACGTTCCGGGCAACCTAGGCTTCACTCTAGGGCGGTGCTCCACCATATCGAATAGCTACGGCCTTAGAAGCCTACGCCTGAAGCATAAAATACAATAAAAATACAACGGTCTTATCAACGTATAACAGGAATAATTGCAGCAAGCGTGAAAGTAATGATCATTTCGGCGTTTCGGGCATCCTAGACTTAACTCTGGGGCATTGCTCCACCAGATCGAATAGTTAGGGCCTAAGAAGTCAACGCCAGAAGCATAAAATACCATATAAATACAACAGTTTTTCCATCGTATAACAGGATTAATTGCAACCAATTTGAAAGTGGTGGTCATTTCTACGTTCCGGGCAACCTAGGCTTCACTCCAGGGCGTTGCTCCACTAGATCGAAAAGCTAGGGCCTTAGAAGTCAACGCCAGAAGCATAAAATACGAAATAAATACAACAGCTTTTCCATCGTACAAAAGGAATAATTGCAAACAGTGTGAAAGTAATGGTCATTTCTACGTTCCGGGCAACCTAGGCTTCACTCTAGGGCGTTGCTCCACCAGATCAAACAGTTAGGGCCTTAGAAGTCAAGGCCCGAAGCATAAAATACAAAATAAGTAGAACAGTTTTTCAATTGTATAAAACGAATAATTGCTACCAGTGTAAAAGTTATGGTCATTTCTACGTTCCGGGCAACCTAGGCTTCACCCTAGGGCGTTGTGCCACCAGATCGAATAGTTAGGGCCTAAGAAGTGAACGCCAGAAGCATAAAATGCAATAAAAATACAACAGTCTTTCCATCCTATAACAGGAATAATTGCAATCCGTGTGAAAGTGGTGGTCATTTGTACGTTCCAGGCACCCTAGGCTTCACTCTAGGGCGTTGCTCCACCAGATCGAATAGTTAGGGCCTAGGAAGTCAACGCCAGAAGCATAAAATACAATATAAATACTACAGTTTTTCCACCATATAAAACGAATAATTGCAACCAGTATGAAAGTTATGGTCATTTCTGCTTTCCGGGCAACCTAGGCTTCACCCTAGGGCGTTGTTCCACCAGGTGGAATAGTTAGGGCCTAAGAAGTCAACGCCAGAAGCATAAAATACGATATAAATACAACAGCTTTCCCATCGTATAAAACAAATAATTGCAACCAGTTTGATAGTGATGGTCATCTCTACGTACCGGGCAACCTAGGCTTCACTCTAGGGAGTTGCTCCACCAGATCGAATAGTTAGGGCCTTAGAAGTCAACGCCCGAAGCATAAAGTATAAAATAAATAGAACAGTTTTTCCATCGTATAAAACGAATAATTGCTACCAGTGTGAAAGTTAAGGTAATTTCTACTTTCCGGGCAACCTAGGCTTCACTCTAGGGCTGTGCTCCACCATATGGAATAGCTACGGCCTTAGAAGTCAACGCCAGAAGCATAAAATACCATATAAATACAACAGTTTTTCCATTGTATAAAACGAATAATTGCTACCAGTGTAAAAGTTATGGTCATTTCTACGTTCCGGGCAACCTAGGCTCCACCCTAGGGCGTTGTTCCACCAGATTGAATAGTTAGGGCCTAAGAAGTGAACGCCAGAAGCATAAAATACAATATAAATACTACAGTTTTTCCATCGTATAAAACGAATAATTGCAACCAGTGTGATAGTTATGGTCATTTCTACATTCCGAGCAACCTAGGCTTCACTCTAGGGCGTTGCTCCAACAGATTGAATAGTTAGGGCCTTAGATTCCAACGCCCGAAGCATAAAATGCAATAAAAATACAACAGTTTTTCCATCGTATAACAGGATTAATTGCAACCAGTTTGAAAGTGGTGGTCATTTCTACGTTCCGGGCAACCTAGGCTTCACTCCAGGGCGTTGCTCCACTAGATCCAATAGCTAGGGCCTTAGAAGTCAACGCCAGAAGCATAAAATACGAAATAAATACAACAGCTTTTCCATCGTACAAAAGGAATAATTGCAAACAGGGCGAAAGTAACGGTGATTTCTACGTTCCGGGCAACCTAGGCTTCACCCTAGGGCGTTGCTCCACCAGATCAAACAGTTAGGGCCTTAGAAGTCAACGCCAGGAGCATAAAATACGATATAAATACAGCAGCTTTTCCATCGTATAAAAGGAATAATTGCAAACGGTGTGAAAGTAATGGTCATTTCTACGTTCCGGGCAACCTATGCTTCACGCTACGGCGTTGTTCCACCAGATCGAATAGTTAGGGCCTAAGAAGTCAACACGAGAAGAATAAAATACAAAATAAATACAACAGCCTTTACACCGTATAAAACGAATAATTGCAACCTGTGTGAAGGTTATGGTCATATCTACGTTCCGGGCAACCTAGGCTTCACTGTAGGGCGTTGCTCCACCAGATTGAAGTGTTAGGGTCTAAGAAGTCAACGCCCGAAGCATAAAATACAATAGAAATACAACAGTTTTTCCATCGTATAAAACGAATAATTGCAACCATTATGAAACCTAAGGTCATTTCTACGTTCCGGGCTACCTAGGCTTCACTCTATGGCGTTCTTCCACCATATCGAATAGCTACGGCCTCAGAAGTCAACGCCTGAAGCATAAAATAGAATAAAAATGCAACAGTCTTTCCATCCTATAACAGGAATAATTGCAACCCGTGTGAAAGTGATGGTTATTTCTACGTTCCAGGCAACCTAGGCTTCACTCTAGGGCGTTGTTCCACCAGATCGAATAGTTAGGGCCTAAGAAGTCAACGCCAGAAGCATAAAATACAATATAAATATAACAGTTTTTCCATCGTATAAAACGAATAATAGCAACCAGTGTGAAAGTTATGGTCATTTCTACGTTCCGGGCAACCTAGGCTTCACTCTAGGGCGTTGCTCCACCAGATCAAACAGTTAGGGCCTTAGAAGTCAAGGCCCGAAGCGTAAAATACAATATAAGTAGAACAGTTTTTCCATTGTATAAAACGAATAATTGCTACCAGTGTAAAAGTTATGGTCATTTCTACGTTCCGGGCAACCTAGGCTTCACCCTAGGGCGTTGTTCCACCAGATCGAATAGTTAGGGCCTAAGAAGTGAACGCCAGAAGCATAAAATGCAATAAAAATACAACAGTCTTTCCATCCTATAACAGGAATAATTGCAATCCGTGTGAAAGTGGTGGTCATTTGTACGTTCCAGGCACCCTAGGCTTCACTCTAGGGCGTTGCTCCACCAGATCGAATAGTTAGGGCCTAGGAAGTCAACGCCAGAAGCATAAAATACAATATAAATACTACAGTTTTTCCACCATATAAAACGAATAATTGCAACCAGTATGAAAGTTATGGTCATTTCTACTTTCCGAGCAACCTAGGCTTCACCCTAGGGCGTAGTACCACCAGATCGAATAGTTAGGGCCTAAGAAGTGAACGCCAGAAGCATAAAATACGATATAAATACAACAGCTTTTCCATCGTATAAAACAAATAATTGCAACCAGTTTGATAGTGATGGTCATTTCTACGTACCGGGCAATCTAGGCTTCACTCTAGGGCGTTGCTCCACCAGATCGAATAGTTAGGGCCTTAGAAGTCAACGCCCGAAGCATAAAATACAAAATAAATAGAACAGTTTTTCCATCGTATAAAAGGAATAATTGCAAACAGTGTAAAAGTTATGGTCATTTCTACGTTCCGGGCAACCTAGGCTTCACTCTAGGGCGGTGCTCCACCATATCGAATAGCTACGGCCTTAGAAGCCTACGCCTGAAGCATAAAATACAAAATAAATAGAACAGTTTTTCCATGGTATAAAACGAATAATTGCTACCAGTGTAAAAGTTATGGTCATTTCTACATTCCGAGCAACCTAGGCTTCACTCTAGGGCGTTGCTCCACCAGATCAAATAGTTAGGGCCTTAGATGTCAACGCCCGAAGCATAAAATACAAAATAAATAGAACCGTTTTACAATCGTATAAAACGAATAATTGCTACCAGTGTGAAAGTTATGGTCACTTCTACGTTCCGGGCAACCTAGGTTTCACTCCAGGGCGTTGCACCACCAGATCGAATAGTTACGGCATAAGAAGTCAACGCCAGAAGCATAAAATACAATATAAATACAACAGTTTTTCCATCATATAAAACGAATGATAGCAACCAGTGTGAAAGTTATGGTCATTTCTACGTTCCGCGCAATCTTGGCTTTACCCTAGGGCGTTGTTCCACCAGATGGAATAGTTAGGGCCTAAGAAGTCAACGCCAGAAGCATAAAATACGATATAAATACAACAGCTTTTCCATCGCATAAAACGAATAATTGCAACCAGTGTGAAAGTTATGGTCCTTTCTACATTTCGAGCAACCTAGGCTTCACTCTAGGGCGTTGCTCCACCTGATCGAATAGTTAGGGCCTTAGAAGTCAACGCCAGAAGCATAAAATACAATATAAATACTACAGTTTTTCCATCCTATAACAGGAATAATTGCAATCCGTGTGAAAGTGGTGGCCATTTGTACGTTCCAGGCACCCTAGGCTTCACTCTAGGGCGTTGCTCCACCAGATCGAATAGTTAGGGCCTAGGAAGTCAACGCCAGAAGCACAAAATACAATATAAATATAACAGTTTTTCCATCGTATAAAACGAATAATTGCAACCATTATGAAACTTATGGTCATTTCTAGGTTCCCGGCAACCTTGGCTTCACTCTATGGCGTTCTTCCACCACATCGAACAGCTACGGCCTCAGAAGTCAATGCCTGAAGCATAAAATACAATAAAAATGCAACAGTCTTTCCATCCTATAACAGGAATAATTGCAACCCGTGTGAAAGTGATGGTCATTTCTACGTTCCAGGCAGCCTAGGCTTCACTCTAGGGCGTTGTCCACCAGATCGAATAGTTAGGGCCTAAGAAGTCAAAGCCAGAAGCATAAAATACAATATAAATATAACAGTTTTTCCATCGTATAAAACGAATAATAGCAACCAGTGTGAATGTTATGGTCATTTCTACGTTCCGGGCAACCTAGGCTTCACTCTACGGCGTTGCTCGACCAGATCGAATAGCTAGGGCCTTAGAAGTCAACGCCCGAAGCATAAAATACAAAATAAATAGAACAATTTTTCCATCGTATAAAACGAATAATTGCTACCAGTGTGAAAGATATGGTCATTTCTACGTTCCGCGCAACCTGGGCTTTACTCTAGGGCGTTGTTCCACCAGATGGAATAGTTAGGGCCTAAGAAGTCAACGCCAGAAGCATAACATACGATATAAATACAACAGCTTTTCCATCGTATAAAACAAATAATCGCAACCAGTGTGAAAGTTATGGTCATTTCTACGTTCCGGGCAACGTAGGCTTCACCCTAGGCCGTTGATCCTCCAGATCGAATAGTTAGGGCATAAGAAGTGAACGCCAGAAGCATAAAATGCAATAAAAATACAACAGTTTCTCCATCGTATAGCAGGAATAATTTGCAACCAGTGTGATTGTAGTGGTCATTTCTACGTTCCGGGCATCCCAGGTTTCACTCCAGGGCGTTGCTCCACCAGATCGAATAGTTACGGCCTAAGAAGTCAACGCCAGAAGCATAAAATACAATAAAAATACAACAGTCTTAACATTCTATAAAACGAATAATAGCAAACAGTGTGAAAGTAATGGTCATTTCTACGTTCGGGCAACCTAGGCTTCACTCTACGGCGTTGTTCCACCAGATCGAATAATTAGGGCCTGAGAAGTCAACGCCAGAAGCATAAAATACGATATAAATACAACAGCTTTTCCATCGTATAAAAGGAATATTTGCAAACAGTGTGAAAGTAATGGTCATTTCTACGTTCCGGGCAACCTAGGCTTCACTCTACGGCGTTGTTCCACCAGATCGAATAGTTAGGGCCTAAGAAGTCGACACCAGAAGAATAAAATATAAAATAAATACAACAGCCTTTACACCGTATAAAACGAATAATTGCAATCTGTGTGAAGGTTATGGTCATATCTACGTTCCGGGCAACCTAGGCTTCACTGTATGGCGCTCTTCCACCACATCGGATAGCTACGGCCTCAGAAGTCCACGCCTGAAGCATAAAATACAATAAAAATACAACAGTCTTTTCATCGCATAACAGGAATAATTGCAACAAGCGTGAAAGTAATGATCATTTCGGCGTTACGGGCATCCTAGACTTAACTCTGAGGCATTGCTCCACCAGATCGAATAATTAGGGCCTGAGAAGTCAACGCCAGAAGCATAAAATACAATATAAATACAACAGTTTTTCTATCGTATAAAACGAATAATTGCAACCAGTATGAAACTTATGGTCATTTCTACTTTCCGAGCAACCTAGGCTTTACCCTAGGGCTTTGCTCCAACAGATTGAATAGTTAGGGCCTTAGAAGTCAACGCCCGAAGCATAAAATACAAAATAAATAGAACGGTTTTTCCATTGTATAAAACGAATAATTGCTACGAGTGTAAAAGCTATGGTCATTTCTACGTTCCGGGCAACCTAGGCTTCACCCTAGGGCGTTGTTCCACCAGATCGAATAGTTAGGGCCTAAGAAGTGAACGCCAGACGCATAAAATACGTTCCGGGATAGTTACGGCCTAAGAAGTCAACGCCAGAAGCATAAAATACGATAAAGATGCAACAGTTTTTCCATCGTATAAAACGAATAATTGCAAACAGTGTGAAAGTAATGGTCATTTCTACGTTCCGGGCAACCTAGGCTTCACTCTACGGCGTTGTTCCACCAGATCGAATAGTTAGGGCCTAAGAACTCAACGCCAGAAGCATAAAATACACTATAAATACAACAGTTTTTTCATCGTATAATACGAATAATTGCAACCAGTATGAAAGTTATGGTCACTTCTACTTTCCGGGCAACCTAGGCTTCACCCTAGGGCGATGCTCCAACAGATTGAATAGTTAGGGCCTTAGAAGTCAACGCCCGAAGCATGAAATACAAAATAAATAGAACGGTTTTTCCATTGTATAAAACGAATAATTGCTACGAGTGTAAAAGCTATGGTCATTTTAACGTTCCGGGCAACCTAGGCTTCACCCTAGGGCGTTGCTCCACCAGATCGAATAGTTAGGGCCTAAGAAGTGAACGCCAGACGCATAAAATGCAATAAAAATACAACAGTTTTTCCATCGTATAGCAGGAATAATTTGCAACCTGTGTGATAGTAGTGGTCATTTCTACGTTCCGGGCAACCCAGGTTTCACTCCAGGGCGTTGCTCCACCGGATCGGATAGTTACGGCCTAAGAAGTCAACGCCAGAAGCATAAAATACGATAAAGATGCAACAGTTTTTCCATCGTATAAAACGAATAATTGCAAACAGTGTGAAGGTAATGGTCATTTCTACGTTCCGGGCAACCTAGGCTTCACTCTACGGCGTTGTCCCACCAGATCGAATAGCTAGGGCCTAAGAAGTCAACGCCAGAAGCATAAAATACGATATAAATACAACAGCTTTTCCATCGTATAAAAGGAATAATTGCAACCTGTGTGAAGGTTATGGTCATATCTACGTTCCGGGCAACCTAGGCTTCACTGTCGGGCGTTGCTCCACCAGATCGAAATGTTAGGGCCTAAGAAGTCTACGCCCGAAGCATAAAATACGATATAAATACAACAGCATTTCCATCGTATTAAATGAATAATTGCAAACAGTGTGAAAGTAGCATAAAATACGATGAAGATGCAACTTTTTTTCAATCGTATAAAACGAATAATTGCAATCAGTGTGAAAGTTATGGTCATTTCTACATTCCGAGCAACCTAGGCTTCACTCTAGGGCGTTGCTCCACCAGATCGAATAGATAGGTCCTAAGAAGTCAACCCCAGAAGCATAAAATACAATATAAATACAACAGTTTTTCCATCGTATAAGACGAATAATTGCAACCAGTATGAAACTTATGGTCATTTCTACTTTCCGAGCAACCTAGGCTTCGCCCTAGGGCGTTGCACCAACAGATTGAATAGTTAGGGCCTTAGAAGTGAACGCCAGAAGCATAAAATACAATATAAATACAACAGTTTTTCCATCGTATAAACCGAATAATTGCAACCAGTATGAAACTTATGGTCATTTCTACGTTCCGGGCAACCTAGGCTTCAGTGTATGGCGTTCTTCAACCACATCGAATAGCTATGGCCTCAGAAGTCAACGCCTGAAGTATAAAATACAATAAAAATACAACAGTCTTAACATTCTATAACACGAATAATTGCAACCCGTGTGAAAGTGATGGTCATTTCTACGTTCGAGGCAACCTAGGCTTCACTCTAGGGCGTTGTTCCACAAGATCGAATAGTTAGGGCCTAAGAAATCAACGCCAGAAGCATAAAATACAATATAAATATAACAGTTTTTCCATCGTATAAAACGAATAATAGCAACCAGTGTGAAAGTTAAGGTCTATTCTACGTTCCGGGCAACCTAGGCTTCACTGTATGGCGTTATTCCACCACATCGAATAGCAACGGCCTCAGAAGTCCACGCCTGAAGCATAAAATACAATAAAAATACAAACAGTCTTTTCATCGCATAACAGGAATAATTGCAGCAAGCGTGAAAGTAATGATCATTTCTACGTTCCAGGACACCTAGGCTTCACTCTAGGGCGTTGTTCCACAAGATCGAATAGTTAGGGCCTAAGTAGTCAACGCCAAAAGCAGAAAATACAATATAAATACAACAGTTTTTCCATCGTATAAAACGAATAATTGCAACCAGTAAGAAACTTATGGTCATTTCTACTTTCCGAGCAACCTAGGCTTCACCCTAGGGCGTTGCACCAACAGATTGAATAGTTAGGGCCTTAGAAGTCGACGCCCGAAGCATAAAATACAAAATAAATAGAACGGTTTTTCCATTGTATAAAACGAATATTTGCTACCAGTGTAAAAGCTATGGTCATTTCTACGTTCCGGGCAACCTAGGCTTCACCCTAGGGCGTTGTTCCACCACATCGAATAATTAGGGCCGGAGAAGTCAACGCCAGAAGCATAAAACACAATATAAATACAACAGTTTTTCCATCGTATAAAACGAATAATTGCAACCAGTACGAAACTTATGGTCATTTCTACTTTCCGAGCAACCTAGGCTTCACCCTAGGGCTTTGCTCCAACAGATTGAATAGTTAGGGCCTTAGAAGTCAACGCCCGAAGCATAACATACAAAATAAATAGGACGGTTTTTCCATTGTATAAAACGAATAATTGCTACCAGTGTAAAAGCTATGGTCATTTCTACGTTCCGGGCAACCTAGGCTTCACCCTAGGGCGTTGTTCCACCAGATCGAATAGTTAGGGCCTAGGATGTGAACGCCAGAAGCATAAAATACAATATAAATATAACAGTTTTTCCATCGTATAAAACGAATAATAGCAAACAGTGTGAAAGTAATGGTCATTTCTACGTTCGGGCAACCTAGGCTTCACTATACGGCGTTGTTTCACCAGATCGAATAATTAGGGCCTGAGAAGTCAACGCCAGAAGCATAAAATACGATATAAATACAACAGCTTTTCCATCGTATAAAAGGAATATTTGCAAACAGTGTGAAAGTAATGGTCATTTCTACGTTCCGGGCAACCTAGGCTTCACTCTACGGCGTTGTTCAACCAGATCGAATAGTTAGGGCCTAAGAAGTCGACACCAGAAGAATAAAATATAAAATAAATACAACAGCCTTTACACCGTATAAAACGAATAATTGCAATCTGTGTGAAGGTTATGGTCATATCTACGTTCCGGGCAACCTAGGCTTCACTGTATGGCGCTCTTCCACCACATCGAATAGCTACGGCCTCAGAAGTCCACGCCTGAAGCATAAAATACAATAAAAATACAACTGTCTTTTCATCGTATAACAGGAATAATTGCAACAAGCGTGAAAGGGATGGTCATTTCTACGTTCTGGGCAACCTAGGCTTCACCCTAGGCCGTTGTTCCACCAGATCGAATAGTTAGGGCCTAAGAAGTCAACACCAGAAGAATAAAATACAAAATAAATACAACAGCCTTTACACCGTATAAAACGAATAATTGCAATCTGTGTGAAGGTTATGGTCATATCTACGTTCCGAGCAACCTAGGCTTCACTCTAGGGCGTTGCTCCACCAGATCGAATAGATAGGTCCTAAGAAGTCAACCCCAGAAGCATAAAATACAATATAAATACAACAGTTTTTCCATCGTATAAGACGAATAATTGCAACCAGTATGAAACTTATGGTCATTTCTACTTTCCGAGCAACCTAGGCTTCGCCCTAGGGCGTTGCACCAACAGATTGAATAGTTAGGGCCTTAGAAGTGAACGCCAGAAGCATAAAATACAATATAAATACAACAGTTTTTCCATCGTATAAACCGAATAATTGCAACCAGTATGAAACTTATGGTCATTTCTACGTTCCGGGCAACCTAGGCTTCAGTGTATGGCGTTCTTCAACCACATCGAATAGCTATGGCCTCAGAAGTCAACGCCTGAAGTATAAAATACAATAAAAATACAACAGTCTTAACATTCTATAACACGAATAATTGCAACCCGTGTGAAAGTGATGGTCATTTCTACGTTCGAGGCAACCTAGGCTTCACTCTAGGGCGATGTTCCACAAGATCGAATAGTTAGGGCCTAAGAAATCAACGCCAGAAGCATAAAATACAATATAAATATAACAGTTTTTCCATCGTATAAAACGAATAATAGCAACCAGTGTGAAAGTTAAGGTCTATTCTACGTTCCGGGCAACCTAGGCTTCACGTATGGCGTTATTCCACCACATCGAATAGCAACGGCCTCAGAAGTCCACGCCTGAAGCATAAAATACAATAAAAATACAAACAGTCTTTTCATCGCATAACAGGAATAATTGCAGCAAGCGTGAAAGTAATGATCATTTCTACGTTCCAGGCAACCTAGGCTTCACTCTAGGGCGTTGCTCCACCAGATCGTATAGTTAGGGCCTTAGAAGTCAACGCCCGAAGCATAAAATATAAAATAAATAGAACAGTTTTTCCATCGTATAAAACGAATAATTGCTACTAGTGCGAAAGTTATGGTCATTTCTACTTTCCGGGCAACCTAGACTTCACCCTAGGGCGTCGTTCCACCAGATGGAATAGTTTGGGCCTAAGAAGTCAACGCCAGAATCATAAAATACGATATAAATACAACAGCTTTTCCATCGTATTAAATGAATAATTGCAAACAGTGTGAAAGTAGTGGTCATTTCTACGTTCCGGGCAACCTAGGCTTCACTGTATGGCGCTCTTTCACCACATCGAATAGCTGCGGCCTCAGAAGTCCACGCCTGAAGCATAAAATACAATAAAAATACAACAGTCTTTTCATCGTATAACAGGAATAATTGCAACAAGCGTGAAAGTAATGATCATTTCGGCGTTTCGGGCATCCTAGACTTAATTCTGAGGCATTGCTCCACCAGATTGAATATCTAGGGCCTTAGAAGTCAACCCTAGAAGCGTAAAATACAATGTAAATACAACAGCTTTCCATCGTATAATACGAATAATTGCAACCAGTATGCAACTTATGGTCATTTCTACATTCCGAGCAACCTAGGCTTTACTCTAGGGCGTTGCTCCACCAGATCGAATAGTTACGACCTTAGAAGTCAACGCCAGAAGCATAAAATTCGATATAAATACAACAGCTGTTCCATCGTAGAAAAGGAATAATTGCAACCAGTTTGATAGTGATGGTCATTTCTACGTACCGGGCAACCTAGGCTTCACTCTAGGGCGTTGCTCCACCAGATCGTATAGTTAGGGCCTTAGAAGTCAACGCCCGAAGCATAAAATATAAAATAAATAGAACAGTTTTTCCATCGTATAAAACGAATAATTGCTACTAGTGCGAAAGTTATGGTCATTTCTACTTTCCGGGCAACCTAGACTTCACCCTAGGGCGTCGTTCCACCAGATGGAATAGTTTGGGCCTAAGAAGTCAACGCCAGAATCATAAAATACGATATAAATACAACAGCTTTTCCATCGTATAAAACGAATAATTGCAACCAGTGTGAAACTTATGGTCATTTCTTCGTTCCGGGCAACCTAGGCTTCACTGTATGGCGTTCTTCCACCACATCGGATAGCTACGGCCTCAGAAGTCCACGCCTGAAGCATAAAATACAATAAAAATACAACAGTTTTTCCATCGTATAGCAGGAATAATTTGCAACCAGTGTGATAGTAGTGGTCATTTCTACGTTCCGGGCAACCCAGGTCTCACTCCAGGGTGTTGCTCCACCAGATCGAATAGTTACGGCCTAAGAAGTCAACGCCAGAAGCATAAAATGCGATGAAGATGCAACTTTTTTTCAATCGTATAAAACGAATAATTGCAATCAGTGTGAAAGTTATGGTCATTTCTACATTCCGAGCAACCTAGGCTTCACTCTACGGCGATGCTCCACCAGATCAAACAGATAGGGCATTAGAAGTCAACGCCCGAAGCATAAAATACAAAATAAATAGAACGGTTTTTCCATTGTATAAAACGAATAATTGCAAACAGTGTGAAAGTAATGGTCATTTCTACGTTCCGGGCAACCTAGGCTTCACTCTACGGCGTTGTTCCACCAGATCGAATAGTTAGGGCCTAAGAACTCAACGCCAGAAGAATAAAATACAAAATAAATACAACAGCCTTTACACCGTATAAAACGAATAATTGCAACCTGTGTGAAGGTTATGGTCATACCTACGTTCCGGGCAACCTAGGCTTCACTGTATGGCGTTCTTCCACCACATCGAATAGCTACGGCCTCAGAAGTCCACGCCTGAAGCATAAAATACAATAAAAATACAAGAGTCTTTTCATCGTATAACAGGAATAATTGCAACAAGCGTGAAAGTAATGATCATTTCGGCGTTTCGGGCATCCTAGACTTAATTCTGAGGCATTGCTCCACCAGATCGAATATTTAGGGCCTTAGAAGTCAACCCCAGAAGCATAAAATACAATATAAATACAACAGTTTTTCCATCGTATAAGACGAATAATTGCAACCAGTATGAAACTTATGGTCATTTCTACTTTCCGAGCAACCTAGGCTTCGCCCTAGGGCGTTGCACCAACAGATTGAATAGTTAGGGCCTTAGAAGTGAACGCCAGAAGCATAAAATACAATATAAATACAACAGTTTTTCCATCGTATAAACCGAATAATTGCAACCAGTATGAAACTTATGGTCATTTCTACGTTCCGGGCAACCTAGGCTTCAGTGTATGGCGTTCTTCAACCACATCGAATAGCTACGGCCTCAGAAGTCAACGCCTGAAGTATAAAATACAATAAAAATACAACAGTCTTAACATTCTATAACACGAATAATTGCAACCAGTAAGAAACTTATGGTCATTTCTACTTTCCGAGCAACCTAGGCTTCACCCTAGGGCGTTGCACCAACAGATTGAATAGTTAGGGCCTTAGAAGTCGACGCCCGAAGCATAAAATACAAAATAAATAGAACGGTTTTTCCATTGTATAAAACGAATATTTGCTACCAGTGTAAAAGCTATGGTCATTTCTACGTTCCGGGTAACCTAGGCTTCACCCTAGGGCGTTGTTCCACCACATCGAATAATTAGGGCCGGAGAAGTCAACGCCAGAAGCATAAAATACAATATAAATACAACAGTTTTTCCATCGTATAAAACGAATAATTGCAACCAGTACGAAACTTATGGTCATTTCTACTTTCCGAGCAACCTAGGCTTCACCCTAGGGCTTTGCTCCAACAGATTGAATAGTTAGGGCCTTAGAAGTCAACGCCCGAAGCATAAAATACAAAATAAATAGGACGGTTTTTCCATTGTATAAAACGAATAATTGCTACCAGTGTAAAAGCTATGGTCATTTCTACGTTCGGGGCAACCTAGGCTTCACCCTAGGGCGTTGTCCCACCAGATCGAATAGTTAGGGCCTAGGATGTGAACGCCAGAAGCATAAAATACAATATAAATATAACAGTTTTTCCATCGTATAAAACGAATAATAGCAACCAGTGTGAAAGTTATGGTCATTTCTACATTTCGAGCAACCTAGGCTTCACTCTAGGGCGTTGCTCCACCTGATCGAATAGTTAGGGCCTTAGAAGTCAACGCCCGAAGCATTAAATACAAAATAAATAGAACAGTTTTTCCATTGTATAAAACGAATAATTGCTACCAGTGTGAAAGTAATGGTCATTTCTGCGTTCGGGCAACCTAGGCTTCACTCTACGGCGTTGTTCCACCAGATCGAATAGTTAGGTCCTAAGAAGTCAACACCAGAAGAATAAAATACAAAATAAATACAACAGCCTTTACACCGTATAAAACGAATAATTGCAACCTGTGTGAAGGTTATGGTCATATCTACGTTCCGGGCAACCTAGGCTTCACTGTCGGGCGTTGCTCCACCAGATCGAAATGTTAGGGCCTAAGAAGTCTACGCCCGAAGCATAAAATACGATATAAATACAACAGCATTTCCATCGTATTAAATGAATAATTGCAAACAGTGTGAAAGTAGTGGTCATTTCTACGTTCCGGGCAACCTAGGCTTCACTGTATGGCGCTCTTCCACCTCATCGAATAGCTGCGGCCTCAGAAGTCCACGCCTGAAGCATAAAATACAATAAAAATACAACAGTCTTTTCATCGTATAACAGGAATAATTGCAACAAGCGTGAAAGTAATGATCATTTCGGCGTTTCGGGCATCCTAGACTTAATTCTGAGGCATTGCTCCACCAGATCGAATATCTAGGGCCTTAGAAGTCAACCCTAGAAGCATAAAATACAATGTAAATACAACAGCTTTCCATCGTATAAAACGAATAATTGCAACCAGTATGCAACTTATGGTCATTTCTACATTCCGAGCAACCTAGGCTTTACTCTAGGGCGTTGCTCCACCAGATCGAATAGTTACGACCTTAGAAGTCAACGCCAGAAGCATAAAATACGATATAAATACAACAGCTGTTCCATCGTATAAAAGGAATAATTGCAAACAGTTTGAAAGTAATGGTCATTTCTACGTTCTGGGCAACCTAGGCTTCACTCTAGGGCGTTGCTCTACCAGATCGAATAGTTAGGGCCTTAGAAGTCAACGCCCGAAGCATAAAATACAAAATAAATACAACAGTTTTTCCATCGTATAAAACGAATAATTGCTACCAGTGTGAAAGCTATGGTCATTTCTACTTTCCGGGCAACCTATGCTTCACCCTAGGGCGTTGTTCCACCAGATGGAATAGTTAGGGCCTAAGAAGTCAACGCCAGAAGCATAAAATACGATATAAATACAACAGCTTTTCCATCGTATAAAACAAATAATTGCAACCAGTTTGATAGTGATGGTCATTTCTACGTACCGGGCAACCTAGGCTTCACTCTAGGGCGTTGCTCCACCAGATCGTATAGTTAGGGCCTTAGAAGTCAACGCCCGAAGCATAAAATATAAAATAAATAGAACAGTTTTTCCATCGTATAAAACGAATAATTGCTACCAGTGTGAAAGTTATGGTCATTTCTACTTTCCGGGCAACCTAGACTTCACCCTAGGGCGTCGTTCCACCAGATGGAATAGTTTGGGCCTAAGAAGTCAACGCCAGAATCATAAAATACGATATAAATACAACAGCTTTTCCATCGTATAAAACGAATAATTGCAACCAGTGTGAAACGTATGGTCATTTCTACGTTCCGGGCAACCTAGGCTTCACTGTATGGCGTTCTTCCACCACATCGGATAGCTACGGCCTCAGAAGTCCACGCCTGAAGCATAAAATACAATAAAAATACAACAGTCTTTTCATCGCATAACAGGAATAATTGCAACAAGCGTGAAAGTAATGATCATTTCGGCGTTACGGGCATCCTAGACTTAACTCTGAGGCATTGCTCCACCAGATCGAATAATTAGGGCCTGAGAAGTCAACGCCAGAAGCATAAAATACAATATAAATACAACAGTTTTTCTATCGTATAAAACGAATAATTGCAACCAGTATGAAACTTATGGTCATTTCTACTTTCCGAGCAACCTAGGCTTTACCCTAGGGCTTTGCTCCAACAGATTGAATAGTTAGGGCCTTAGAAGTCAACGCCCGAAGCATAAAATACAAAATAAATAGAACGGTTTTTCCATTGTATAAAACGAATAATTGCTACGAGAGTAAAAGCTATGGTCATTTCTACGTTCCGGGCAACCTAGGCCTGACCATAGGGCGTTGTTCCACCGGATCCAATAGTTAGGGCCTAAGAAGTGAACGCCAGACGCATAAGATGCAATAAAAATACAACAGTTTTTCCATCGTATAAAACGAATAATTGCAAACAGTGTGAAAGTAATGGTCATTTCTACGTTCCGGGCAACCTAGGCTTCACTCTACGCCCTTGTTCCACCAGATCGAATAGTTAGGGCCTAAGAAGTCAACGCCAGAAGCATAAAATACGATATAAATACAACAGCTTTTCCATCGTATAAAAGGAATAATTGCAAACAGTGTGAAAGTAATGGTCATTTCTACGTTCCGGGCAACCTAGGCTTCACTCTACGGCGTTGTTCCACCAGATCGAATAGTTAGGGCCTAAGAAGTCAACACCAGAAGAATAAAATATGAAATAAATACAACAGCCTTTACTCCGTATAAAACGAATAATTGCAATCTGTGTGAAGGTTATGGTCATATCTACGTTCCGGGCAACCTAGGCTTCACTCTAGGGCGTTGTTCCACCAGATGGAATAGCTAGGGCCTAAGAAGTCAACGCCAGAAGCATAAAATACGATATAAATACAACAGCTTTTCCATCGTATAAAACAGATAATTGCAACCAGTATGAAAGTTATGGTCATTTCTACGTTCCGGGCAACCTAGGCTTCACCCTAGGCCGTTGTTCCACCAGATCGAATAGTTAGGGCCTAAGAAGTGAACGCCAGAAGCATAAAATGCAATAAAAATACAACAGTTTTTCCATCGTATAGCAGGAATAATTTGCAACCTGTGTGATAGTAGTGGTCATTTCTACGTTCCGGGCAACCCAGGTTTCACTCCAGGGCGTTGCTCCACCGGATCGGATAGTTACGGCCTAAGAAGTCAACGCCAGAAGCATAAAATACGATAAATATGCAACAGTTTTTCCATCGTATAAAACGAATAATTGCAAACAGTGTGAAGGTAATGGTCATTTCTACGTTCCGGGCAACCTAGGCTTCACTCTACGGCGTTGTCCCACCAGATCGAATAGCTAGGGCCTAAGAAGTCAACGCCAGAAGCACAAAATACGATATAAATACAACAGCTTTTCCAGCGTATAAAAGGAATAATTGCAACCTGTGTGAAGGTTATGGTCATATCTACGTTCCGGGCAACCTAGGCTTCACTGTCGGGCGTTGCTCCACCAGATCGTATAGTTAGGGCCTTAGAAGTCAACGCCCGAAGCATAAAATATAAAATAAATAGAACAGTTTTTCCATCGTATAAAACGAATAATTGCTACCAGTGTGAAAGTTATGGTCATTTCTACTTTCCGGGCAACCTAGACTTCACCCTAGGGCGTCGTTCCACCAGATGGAATAGTTTGGGCCTAAGAAGTCAACGCCAGAATCATAAAATACGATATAAATACAACAGCTTTTCCATCGTATAAAACGAATAATTGCAACCAGTGTGAAACGTATGGTCATTTCTACGTTCCGGGCAACCTAGGCTTCACTGTATGGCGTTCTTCCACCACATCGGATAGCTACGGCCTCAGAAGTCCACGCCTGAAGCATAAAATACAATAAAAATACAACAGTCTTTTCATCGCATAACAGGAATAATTGCAACAAGCGTGAAAGTAATGATCATTTCGGCGTTACGGGCATCCTAGACTTAACTCTGAGGCATTGCTCCACCAGATCGAATAATTAGGGCCTGAGAAGTCAACGCCAGAAGCATAAAATACAATATAAATACAACAGTTTTTCTATCGTATAAAACGAATAATTGCAACCAGTATGAAACTTATGGTCATTTCTACTTTCCGAGCAACCTAGGCTTTACCCTAGGGCTTTGCTCCAACAGATTGAATAGTTAGGGCCTTAGAAGTCAACGCCCGAAGCATAAAATACAAAATAAATAGAACGGTTTTTCCATTGTATAAAACGAATAATTGCTACCAGAGTAAAAGCTATGGTCATTTCTACGTTCCGGGCAACCTAGGCCTGACCATAGGGCGTTGTACCACCGGATCCAATAGTTAGGGCCTAAGAAGTGAACGCCAGACGCATAAGATGCAATAAAAATACAACAGTTTTTCCATCGTATAAAACGAATAATTGCAAACAGTGTGAAAGTAATGGTCATTTCTACGTTCCGGGCAACCTAGGCTTCACTCTACGCCGTTGTTCCACCAGATCGAATAGTTAGGGCCTAAGAAGTCAACGCCAGAAGCATAAAATACGATATAAATACAACAGCTTTTCCATCGTATAAAAGGAATAATTGCAAACAGTGTGAAAGTAATGGTCATTTCTACGTTCCGGGCAACCTAGGCTTCACTCTACGGCGTTGTTCCACCAGATCGAATAGTTAGGGCCTAAGAAGTCAACACCAGAAGAATAAAATATGAAATAAATACAACAGCCTTTACTCCGTATAAAACGAATAATTGCAATCTGTGTGAAGGTTATGGTCATATCTACGTTCCGGGCAACCTAGGCTTCACTCTAGGGCGTTGTTCCACCAGATGGAATAGCTAGGGCCTAAGAAGTCAACGCCAGAAGCATAAAATACGATATAAATACAACAGCTTTTCCATCGTATAAAACAGATAATTGCAACCAGTATGAAAGTTATGGTCATTTCTACGTTCCGGGCAACCTAGGCTTCACCCTAGGCCGTTGTTCCACCAGATCGAATAGTTAGGGCCTAAGAAGTGAACGCCAGAAGCATAAAATGCAATAAAAATACAACAGTTTTTCCATCGTATAGCAGGAATAATTTGCAACCTGTGTGATAGTAGTGGTCATTTCTACGTTCCGGGCAACCCAGGTTTCACTCCAGGGCGTTGCTCCACCGGATCGGATAGTTACGGCCTAAGAAGTCAACGCCAGAAGCATAAAATACGATAAATATGCAACAGTTTTTCCATCGTATAAAACGAATAATTGCAAACAGTGTGAAGGTAATGGTCATTTCTACGTTCCGGGCAACCTAGGCTTCACTCTACGGCGTTGTCCCACCAGATCGAATAGCTAGGGCCTAAGAAGTCAACGCCAGAAGCACAAAATACGATATAAATACAACAGTTTTTCCATCGTATAAAACGAATAATTGCAAACAGTGTGAAGGTAATGGTCATTTCTACGTTCCGGGCAACCTAGGCTTCACTCTACGGCGTTGTCCCACCAGATCGAATAGCTAGGGCCTAAGAAGTCAACGCCAGAAGCACAAAATACGATATAAATACAACAGCTTTTCCATCGTATAAAAGGAATAATTGCTACCAGTGTGAAAGTTATGGTCATTTCTACTTTCCGGGCAACCTAGACTTCACCCTAGGGCGTCGTTCCACCAGATGGAATAGTTTGGGCCTAAGAAGTCAACGCCAGAATCATAAAATACGATATAAATACAACAGCTTTTCCATCGTATAAAACGAATAATTGCAACCAGTGTGAAACTTATGGTCATTTCTACGTTCCGGGCAACCTAGGCTTCACTGTATGGCGTTCTCCCACCACATCGGATAGCTACAGCCTCAGAAGTCCACGCCTGAAGCATAAAATACAATAAAAATACAACAGTCTTTTCATCGCATAACAGGAATAATTGCAACAAGCGTGAAAGTAATGATCATTTCGGCGTTACGGGCATCCTAGACTTAACTCTGAGGCATTGCTCCACCAGATCGAATAATTAGGGCCTGAGAAGTCAACGCCAGAAGCATAAAATACAATATAAATACAACAGTTTTTCTATCGTATAAAACGAATAATTGCAACCAGTATGAAACTTATGGTCATTTCTACTTTCCGAGCAACCTAGGCTTTACCCTAGGGCTTTGCTCCAACAGATTGAATAGTTAGGGCCTTAGAAGTCAACGCCCGAAGCATAAAATACAAAATAAATAGAACGGTTTTTCCATTGTATAAAACGAATAATTGCTACGAGTGTAAAAGCTATGGTCATTTCTACGTTCCGGGCAACCTAGGCTTCACCCTAGGGCGTTGTTCCACCAGATCGAATAGTTAGGTCCTAAGAAGTGAACGCCAGAAGCATTAAATACAATAAAAATACAACAGTTTTTCCATCGTATAACAGGATTAATTGCAACCAGTTTGAAAGTGATGGTCACTTCTACGTTCCGGGCAACCCAGGCTTCACTCTAGGGCGTTGCTACACTAGATGGAATAGCTAGGGCCTTAGAAGTCAACGCCAGAGTCATAAAATACAATATAAATACAACAGCTTTTCCATCGTAGAGAACGTATAATTGCAACCAGTGTGAAAGTTATGGTTATTTCTGCATTCCGAGCAACCTAGGCTTCACTCTAGGGCGTTGCTCCACCAGATCGAATAGTTAGGTCCTTAGAAGTCAACGCCAGAAGCATAAAATACGATATAAATACAACAGCTTTTGCATCGTATAAAAGGAATAATTGCAAACAGTGTGAAAGTAATTGTCATTTCTACGTTCCGGGCAACCTAGGCTTCACCCTAGGGCGTTGTTCCACCAGATCGAATAGTTAGGGCCTAAGATGTGAACGCCAGAAGCATAAAATACAATATAAATACAACAGTTTTTACATCGTATAAAACGAATAATTGCAACCATTATTAAGCTTATGGTCATTTCTACGTTCCGGGCAACCTAGGCTTCACCCTAGGGCGTTGTTCCACCAGATCGAATAGTTAGGGCCTAAGAGGTGAACGCCAGCAGCATAAAATTCAACAAAAATACAACAGTTTTTCCATCGTATAACAGGATTAATTGCAACCAGTTTGAAAGTGATGGTCATTTCTACTTTGCGGGCAACCTAGGCATCACTGTAGGGCGTTGCTCCACCAGATCGAATAGTTAGGTCCTTAGAAGTCAACGCCAGAAGCATAAAATACAATATAAATACTACAGTTTTTCCACCATATAAAACGAATAATTGCAACCAGTGTGAAGGTTATGGTCATTTCTACGTTCCGGGCAACATAGGCTTCACTCTACGGCGATGCTCCACCAGATCAAACAGTTAGCGCCTTAGAAGTCAACGCCCGAAGCATAAAATACAAAATAAATAGAACGGTTTTTCCATTGTATAAAACGAATAATTGCTGCCAGTGTAAAAGTTATGGTCATTTCTACTTCCCGGGCAACCTAGGCTTGACCCTAGGGCGTTGTTCCACCAGATGGAATAGTTAGGCCCTAAGAAGTGAACGCCAGAAGCATAAAATACAATATAAATACAACAGTTTTTCCATCGTAGAAAACGAATAATTGCAACCAGTGTGAAAGTTATGGTCATTTGTATGTTCCGAGCAACCTAGGCTTCACTCTAGGGCGGTGCTCCACCATATCGAATAGCTACGGCCTTAGAAGCCTACGCCTGAAGCATAAAATACAATATAAACACAACAGTTTTTCCAATGTATAAAACGCTACCAGTGTAAAAGTTATGGTCATTTCTACGTTCCGGGCAACCTAGGCTTCACCCTAGGGCGTTGTTCCACCAGATCGAATAGTTAGGGCCTAAGATGTGAACGCCAGAAGCATAAAATACAATATAAATACAACAGTTTTTCCATCGTATAACAGGATTAATTGCAACCAGTTTGAAAGTGATGGTCATTTCTACGTTCCGGGCAACCTAGGATTCACTCTAGGGCGTTGCTCCACTAGATCGAATAGCTAGGGCCATAGAAGTCAACGCCAGAAGCATAAAATACGATATAAATACAACAGCTTGTCCATCGTATAAAAGGAATAATTGCAAACAGTGTGAAAGTAATGGTCATTTCTACGTTCCGGGCAACGTAGGCTTCAATCTAGGGCGTTGCTCCACCAGATCAAACAGTTAGGGCCTTAGAAGTCAACGCCCGAAGCACAAAATACAAAATAAATAGAACAGTTTTTCCATTGTATAAAACGAATAATTGCTACCAGTGTAAAAGTTATGGTCATTTCTGCTTTCCGGGCAACCTAGGGTTCACCCTAGGGCGTTGTTCCAACAGGGGGAATAGTTAGGGCCTAAGAAGTCAACGCCAGAAACATAAAATACGATATAAATGCAACAGTTTTTCCATCGTATAAGACAAATAATTGCAACCAGTTTGATAGTGATGGTCATTTCTACGTACCGGGCAACCTAGGCTTCACTCAAGGGCGTTGCTCCACCAGATCGAATAGTTAGGGCCTTAGAAGTCAACGTCCGAAGCATAAAGTATAAAATAAATAGAACAGTTTTTCCATCGTATAAAATGAATAATTGTTACCAGTGTGAAAGTTATGGTCATTTCTACTTGCCGGGCAACCTAGATTTCACCCTAGGGCGTTGTTCCACCAGATGGAATAGCTAGGGCCTAAGAAGTCAACGCCAGAAGCATAAAATACGATATAAATACAACAGCTTTTCCATCGTATGAAACGAATAATTGCAACCAGTGTGAAAGTTATGGTCATTTCTACGTTCCGGGCAACCTAGGCTTCCCCCTAGGGCGTTGCTCCAACAGATTGAATAGTTAGGGCCTTAGAAGTCAATGCCCGAAGCAGAAAATGCAATAAAAATACAACAGTTTTTCCATCGTATAGCAGGAATAATTTGCAACCAGTGTGAAGGTTATGGTCATATCTACGTTCCGGGCCACCTAGGCATCACTGTAGGGCGTTGCTCCACCAGATCGAATAGTTAGTTCCTTAGAAGTCAACGCCAGGAGCATAAAATACGTTATAAATACAACAGCTTTTCCATCGTATAAAAGGAATAATTGCAACCAGTGTGAAAGTAATGGTCATTTCTACGTTTCGGGCAACCTAGGCTTCACTCTACGGCGTTGTTCCACCAGATTGAATAGTTAGGGCCTAAGAAGTGAACGCCAGAAGCATAAAATGCAATAAAAATACAACTGTCTTTCCATCCTATAACAGGAATAATTGCAACCCGTGTGAAAGTTATGGATATTTCTACATTCCGAGCAACCTAGGCTTCACTCTAGGGCGTTGTTCCACCAGCTCGAATAGTTAGGTCCTAAGAAGTGAACGCCAGAAGCATTAAATACAATAAAAATACAACAGTTTTTCCATCGTATAACAGGATTAATTGCAACCAGTTTGAAAGTGATGGTCACTTCTACGTTCCGGGCAACCCAGGCTTCACTCTAGGGCGTTGCTACACTAGATCGAATAGCTAGGGCCTTAGAAGTCAACGCCAGAGTCATAAAATACAATATAAATACAACAGCTTTTCCATCGTAAAGAACGTATAATTGCAACCAGTGTGAAAGTTATGGTTATTTCTGCATTCCGAGCAACCTAGGCTTCACTCTAGGGCGTTGCTCCACCAGATCGAATAGTTAGGTCCTTAGAAGTCAACGCCAGAAGCATAAAATACGATATAAATACAACAGCTTTTGCATCGTATAAAAGGAATAATTGCAAACAGTGTGATAGTAATTGTCATTTCTACGTTCCGGGCAACCTAGGCTACACTCTAGGGCGTTGCTCCACCAGTTCGAACAGTTAGGGCCTTAGAAGCCAACGCCCGAAGCGTAAAATACAAAATAAATAGAACAGTTTTTCCATCGCAGAAAACGAATAATTGCAACCAGTGTGAAAGTTATGGTCATTTCTGTATTCCGAGCAACCTAGGCTTCACTCTAGGGCGTTGCTCTACCAGGTCGAATAGTTAGGGCCTAAGAAGTGAACGCCAGAAGCATAAAACACAATATAAATACAACAGTTTTTCCATCGTATAAAACGAATAATTGCAACCAGTGTGAAAGTAATGATCATTTCTACATTCCGAGCAATCTAGGCTTCACTCTAGGGCGTTGCTCCAACAGATTGAATAGTTAGGGCCTTAGAAGTCAACGCCCGAAGCATAAAATGCAATAAAAATACAACAGTATTTCCATCGTATAACAGGATTAATTGCAACCAGTTTGAAAGTGATGGTCATTTCTACGTTCCGGGCAACCTAGGCTTCACTCTAGGGCGCTGCTCCACCAGATCAAACAGTTAGGGCCTTAGAAGTCAACGCCCGAAGCATAAAGTACAAAATAAATAGAACAGTTTTTCCATTGTAAAAAACGAATAATTGCTACCAGTGTAAAAGTTATGGTCATTTCTACGTTCCGGGCAACCTAGGCTTCACCCTAGGGCGTTGTTCCACCAGATCGAATAGTTAGGGCCTAAGAAGTGAACGCCAGAAGCATAAAATGCAATAAAAATACAACAGTCTTTCCATCCTATAACAGGAATAATTGCAATCCGTGTGAAAGTGATGGTCATTTGTACGTTCCAGGCAACCTAGGCTTCACTCTAGGGCGTTGCTCCACCAGATCGAATTGTTAGGGCCTTAGAAGTCAACGCCAGAAGAATAAAATACGATATAAAAACAACAGCTTTTCCATCGTATAAAAGGAATAATTGCTACCAGTGTAAAAGTTATGGTCATTTATACGTTCCGGGCAACCTAGGCTTCACTCTAGGGCGTTGCTCCACCAGATCCAACAGTTAGGTCCTTGAAGTCAACGCCCGAAGCATAAAATACAAAATAAATAGAACAGTTTTTCCATTGTATAAAACGAATAATTGCTACCGGTGTAAAAGTTATGGTCATTTCTACGTTCCGGGCAACCTAGGCTTCACCCTAGGGCGTTGTTCCACCAGATCGAATAGTTAGGGCCTAAGAAGTGAACGCCAGAAGCATAAAATGCAATAAAAATACAACAGTCTTTCCATCCTATAACAGGAATAATTGCAACCCGTGTGAAAGTTATGGTTATTTCTACATTCCGAGCAACCTAGGCTTCACTCTAGGGCGTTGTACCACCAGCTCGAATAGTTAGGGCCTAAGAAGTGAACGCCAGAAGCATTAAATACAATAAAAATACAACAGTTTTTCCATCGTATAACAGGATTAATTGCAACCAGTTTGAAAGTGATGGTCACTTCTACGTTCCGGGCAACCCAGGCTTCACTCTAGGGCGTTGCTACACTAGATCGAATAGCTAGGGCCTTAGAAGTCAACGCCAGAGTCATAAAATACAATATAAATACAACAGCTTTTCCATCGTAAAGAACGTATAATTGCAACCAGTGTGAAAGTTATGGTTATTTCTGCATTCCGAGCAACCTAGGCTTCACTCTAGGGCGGTGCTCCACCATATCGAATAGCTACGGCCTTAGAAGCCTACGCCTGAAGCATAAAATACAAAATAAATAGAACAGTTTTTCCATCGTATAAAACGAATAATTGCTACCAGTGTAAAAGTTATGGTCATTTCTACATTCCGGGCAACCTAGGCTTCACCCTAGGGCGTTGTTCCACCAGATCGAATAGTTAGGGCCTAAGAAGTGAACGCCAGAAGCATAAAATGCAGTAAAAATACAACAGTCTTTCCATCCTATAACAGGAATAATTGCAATCCGTGTGAAAGTGATGGTCATTTGTACGTTCCAGGCAACCTAGGCTTCACTCTAGGGCGTTGCTCCACCAGATCGAATTGTTAGGGCCAAAGAAGTCAACGCCCGAAGAATAAGATACAAAATAAATAGATCAGTTTTTCAATCGTATAAAAGGAATAATTGCAAACAGTGTGAAAGTAATGGTCATTTCTACGTTCCGGGCAACCTAGGCTTCACTCTAGGGCGTTGTTCCACCAGCTCGAATAGTTAGGGCCTAAGAAGTGAACGCCAGAAGCATTAAATACAATAAAAATACAACAGTTTTTCCATCGTATAACAGGATTAATTGCAACCAGTTTGAAGGTGATGGTCACTTCTACGTTCCGGGCAACCCAGGCTTCACTCTAGGGCGTTGCTACACTAGATCGAATAGCTAGGGCCTTAGAAGTCAACGCCAGAGTCATAAAATACAATATAAATACAACAGCTTTTCCATCGTAAAGAACGTATAATTGCAACCAGTGTGAAAGTTATGGTTATTTCTGCATTCCGAGCAACCTAGGCTTCACTCTAGGGCGTTGCTCCACCAGATCGAATAGTTAGGTCCTTAGAAGTCAACGCCAGAAGCATAAAATACGATATAAATACAACAGCTTTTGCATCGTATAAAAGGAATAATTGCAAACAGTGTGAAAGTAATTGTCATTTCTACGTTCCGGGCAACCTAGGCTTCACTCTAGGGCGCTGCTCCACCAGATCAAACAGTTAGGGCCTTAGAAGTCAACGCCCGAAGCATAAAGTACAAAATAAATAGAACAGTTTTTCCATTGTAAAAAACGAATAATTGCTACCAGTGTAAAAGTTATGGTCATTTCTACGTTCCGGGCAACCTAGGCTTCACCCTAGGGCGTTGTTCCACCAGATCGAATAGTTAGGGCCTAAGAAGTGAACGCCAGAAGCATAAAATGCAATAAAAATACAACAGTCTTTCCATCCTATAACAGGAATAATTGCAATCCGTGTGAAAGTGATGGTCATTTGTACGTTCCAGGCAACCTAGGCTTCACTCTAGGGCGTTGCTCCACCAGATCGAATTGTTAGGGCCTTAGAAGTCAACGCCAGAGTTATAAAATACAATATATATACAACAGCTTTTCCATCGTAAAGAACGTATAATTGCAACCAGTGTGAAAGTGATGGTTATTTCTACATTCCGAGCAACCTAGGCTTCACTCTAGGGCGTTGCTCCACCAGATCGAATAGTTAGGTCCTTAGAAGTCAACGCCAGAAGCATAAAATACGATATAAATACAACAGCTTTTGCATCGTATAAAAGGAATAATTGCAAACAGTGTGAAAGTAATTGTCATTTCTACGTTCCGGGCAACCTAGGCTACACTCTAGGGCGTTGCTCCACCAGATCAAACAGTTAGGGCCTTAGAAGTCAACGCCCGAAGCATAAAATACAGAATAAATAGAACAGTTTTTCCATTGTATAAAACGAATAATTGCTACCAGTGTAAAAGTTATGGTCATTTCTACGTTCCGGGCAACCTAGGCTTCATCCTAGGGCATTGTTCCATCAGATCGAACAGTTAGGCCCTAAGAAGTGAACGCCAGAAGCATAAAATACAATATAAATACAACAGTTTTTCCATTGTATAAAACGAATAATTGCAACCAGTTTGATAGTGATGGTCTTTTCTACGTACCGGGCAACCTAGGCTTCACTCTAGGGCGCTGCTCCACCAGATCAAACAGTTAGGGCCTTAGAAGTCAACGCCCGAAGCATAAAGTACAAAATAAATAGAACAGTTTTTCCATTGTAAAAAACGAATAATTGCTACCAGTGTAAAAGTTATGGTCATTTCTACGTTCCGGGCAACCTAGGCTTCACCCTAGGGCGTTGTTCCACCAGATCGAATAGTTAGGGCCTAAGAAGTGAACGCCAGAAGCATAAAATGCAATAAAAATACAACAGTCTTTCCATCCTATAACAGGAATAATTGCAATCCGTGTGAAAGTGATGGTCATTTGTACGTTCCAGGCAACCTAGGCTTCACTCTAGGGCGTTGCTCCACCAGATCGAATTGTTAGGGCCTTAGAAGTCAACGCCAGAGTCATAAAATACAATATATATACAACAGCTTTTCCATCGTAAAGAACGTATAATTGCAACCAGTGTGAAAGTTATGGTCATTTCTACTTTCCGGGCAACCTAGATTTCACCCTAGGGCGCTGTTCCACCAGATGGAATAGTTAGGGCCTAAGAAGTCAACGCCAGAAGCATAAAATACGATATAAATACAACAGCTTTTCCATCGTATGAAACGAATAATTGCAACCAGTGTGAAAGTTATGGTCATTTCTACAAACCGAGCAACATAGGCTTCACTCTAGGGCGTAGCTCCAACAGATTGAATAGTTAGGGCCTTAGAAGTCAACGCCCGAAGCATAAAATGCAATAAAAATACAACAGTTTTTCCATCGTATAACAGGATTAATTGCAATCAGTTTGAAAGTGATGGTCACTTCTACGTTCCGGGCAACCTAGGCTTCACTCTAGGGCGTTGCTACACTAGATCGAATAGTTAGGGCCTAAGAAGTCAACACCAGAAGAATAAAGTACAAAATAAATACAACAGCCTTTACACCGTATAAAACGAATAATTGCAACCTGTGTGAAGGTTATGGTCATATCTACGTTCCGGGCAACCTAGGCTTCACTGTAGGGCGTTGCTCCACCAGATTGAAGTGTTAGGGCCTAAGAAGTCAACGCTCCAAGCATAAAATACAATAGAAATACAACAGTTTTTCCATCGTATAAAACGAATAATTGCAACCATTATGAAACCTATGGTCATTTCTACGTTCCGGGCAACCTAGGCTTCACTCTATGGCGTTCTTCCACCACATCGAATAGCTATGGCCTCAGAAGTCAACGCCTGAAGCATAAAATACAATAAAAATGCAACAGTCTTTCCATCCTATAACAGGAATAATTGCAACCCGTGTGAAAGTGATGGTCATTTCTACGTTCCAGGCAACCTAGGCTTCACTCTAGGGCGTTGTTCCACCAGATCGAATAGTTAGGGCCTGAGAAGTGAACGCCAGAAGCATAAAATACAATATAAATATAACAGTTTTTCCATCGTATAAAACGAATAATTGCAACCCGTGTGAAAGTGAATGTCATTTGTACGTTCCAGGGAACCTAGGCTTCACTCTAGGGCGTTGCTCCACCAGATCGAATTGTTAGGGCCAAAGAAGTCAACGCCCGAAGCATAAAATACAAAATAAATAGAACACTTTTTCCATTGTATAAAACGAATAATTGCTACCAGTGTAAAAGTTATGGTCATTTCTACGTTCAGGGCAACCTAGGCTTCACCCTAGGTCATTGTTCCGTCAGATCGAATAGTTAGGCCCTAAGAAGTGAACGACAGAAGCATAAAGTACAATAAAATATAACAGTTTTTCCATCGGAGAAAACGAATAATTGCAACCAGGGTGAAAGTTATGGTCATTTCTACGTTCCGGGCAACCTAGGCTTCACTTTAGGGCGTTGCTCCACCAGATAGAATAGTTAGGTCCTTAGAAGTCAACGCCAGAAGCATAAAATACGATATAAATACAACAGCTTTTCCATGGTATAAAAGGAATAATTGCAAACAGTGTGAAAGCAATGGTCATTTCTACGTTCCGGGAAACCTAGGCTTCACTCTACGGCGTTGTTCCACCAGATCGAATAGTTAGGGCCTAAGAAGTCAACACCAGAAGAATAAAATACAAAATAAATACAACAGCCTTTACACCGTATAAAACGAATAATTGCAACCTGTGTGAAGGTTATGGTCATATCTACGTTCCGGGCAACCTAGGCTTCACTCTAGGGCGTTGCTCCATCAGATCAAACAGTTAGGGCCTTAGAAGTCAACGCCCGAAGCATAAAATACAAAATAAAAAGAACAGTTTTTCCATTGTATAAAACGAATAATTGCTACCAGTGTAAATGTTATGGTCATTTCTACGTTCCGGGCAACCTAGGCTTCACCCTAGGGCGTTGTTCCACCAGATCGAATAGTTAGGTCCTTAGAAGTCAACGCCAGAAGCATAAAATACGATATAAATACAGCAGCTTTTCCATCGTATAAAAGGAATAATTGCAAACAGTGTGAAAGTAATGGTCATTTATACGTTCCGGGCAACCTAGGCTTCACTCTACGGCGGTGTTCCACCAGATCGAATAGTTAGGGCCTAAGAAGTCAACACCAGAAGAATAAAATACAAAATAAATACAACAGACTTTACACCGTATAAAACGAATAATTGCAACCTATGGGAAGGTTATGGTCATATCTACGTTCCGGGCAACCTAGGCTTCACTGTAGGGCGTTGCTCCACCAGATCGAAGTGTTAGGGCCTAAGAAGTCAACGCCCGAAGCATAAAATACAATAGAAATACAACAGTTTTTCCATCGTATAAAACGAATAATTGCAACCATTATGAAGCTTATGGTCATTTCTACGTTCCGGGCATCCTAGGCTTCACCCTAAGGCGTTGTTCCACCAGATCGAATAGTTAGGGCCTAAGAGGTGAACGCCAGCAGCATAAAATTCAATAAAAATACAACAGTTTTTCATCGTATAACAGGATTAATTGCAACCAGTTTGATAGTGAAGGTCATTTCTACGTTCCGGGCAACCTAGGCTTCACTCTAGGGCGTTGCTCCACTAGATCGAATAGCTAGGGCCTTAGAAGTCAACGCCAGAAGAATAAAATACGATATAAAAACAACAGTTTTTCCATTGTATAAAACGAATAATTGCTACCAGTGTAAAAGTTATGGTCATTCCTACGTTCCGGGCAACCTAGGCTTCACCCTAGGGCGTTGTTCCACCAGATCGAATAGTTAGGGCCTAAGAAGTGAACGCCAGAAGCATAAAATGCAATAAAAATACAAAAGTTTTTCCATCGTATAAAACGAATAATTTGCAACCAGTGTGAAGGTTATGGTCATATCTACGTTCCGGGCCACCTGAGGCATCACTGTAGGGCGTTGCTCCACCAGATCGAATAGTTAGGTCCTTAGAAGTCAACGCCAGGAGCATAAAATACGTTATAAATGCAACAGCTTTTCCATCGTATAAAAGGAATAATTGCAACCAGTGTGAAAGTAATGGTCATTTCTACGTTCCGGGCAACCTAGGCTTCACTCTACGGCGTTGTTCCACCAGATTGAATAGTTAGGGCCTAAGAAGTGAACGCCAGAAGCATAAAATGCAATAAAAATAGGACGGTTTTTCCATTGTATAAAACGAATAATTGCTGCCAGTGTAAAAGTTATGGTCATTTCTACTTCCCGGGCAACCTAGGCTTCACCCTAGGGCGTTGTTCCACCAGATGGAATAGTTAGGGCCTAAGAAGTCAACGCCAGAATCATAAAATACGATATAAATACAACAGCTTTTCCATCGTATGAAACAAATAATTGCAACCAGTTTGATAGTGATGGTCACTTCTACGTACCGGGCAACCTAGGCTTCACTCTAGGGCGTTGCTCCACCAGATCGAATAGCTAGGGCCTTAGAAGTCAACGCCCGAAGCATAAAATACAATATAAATACAACAGTTTTTCCATCGTATAAAACGAATAATTGCAACCAGTGTGAAAGTAATGGTCATTTCTACGTTCGGGGCAACCTAGGCTTCACTCTACGGCGTTGTTCCACCAGATCGAATAGTTAGGGCCTAAGAAGTCAACACCAGAAGAATAAAATACAAAATAAATACAACAGCCTTTACACCGTATAAAACGAATAATTGCAACCTGTGTGAAGGTTATGGTCATATCTACTTTCCGGGCAACCTAGGCTTCACTGTAGGGCGTTGCTCCACCAGATTGAAGTGGTAGGGCCTAAGAAGTCAACGCTCCAAGCATAAAATACAATAGAAATACAACAGTTTTTCCATCGTATAAAACGAATAATTGCAACCGTTATGAAACCTATGGTCATTTCTACGTTCCGGGCAACCTAGGCTTCACTCTATGGCGTTCTTCCACCACATCGAATAGCTATGGCCTCAGAAGTCAACGCCTGAAGCATAAAATACAATAAAAATGCAACAGTCTTTCCATCCTATAACAGGAATAATTGCAACCCGTGTGAAAGTGATGGTCATTTCTACGTTCCAGGCAACCTAGGCTTCACTCTAGGGCGTTGTTCCACCAGATCGAATAGTTAGGGCCTGAGAAGTCAACGCCAGAAGCATAAAATACAATATAAATATAACAGTTTTTCCATCGTATAAAACGAATAATTGCAACAAGTGTGAAAGTGAATGTCATTTGTACGTTCCAGGGAACCTAGGCTTCACTCTAGGGCGTTGCTCCACCAGATCGAATTGTTAGGGCCAAAGAAGTCAACGCCCGAAGCATAAAATACAAAATAAATAGAACCCTTTTTCCACTGTATAAAACGAATAATTGCTACCAGTGTAAAAGTTATGGTCATTTCTACGTTCAGGGCAACCTAGGCTTCACCCTAGGGCATTGTTCCGTCAGATCGAATAGTTAGGCCCTAAGATGTGAACGACAGAAGCATAAAGTACAATATAAATATAACAGTTTTTCCATCGGAGAAAACGAATAATTGCAACCAGGGTGAAAGTTATGGTCATTTCTATATTCCGAGCAACCTAGGCTTCACTTTAGGGCGTTGCTCCACCAGATCGAATAGTTAGGTCCTTAGAAGTCAACGCCAGAAGCATAAAATACGATATAAATACAACAGCTTTTCCATGGTATAAAAGGAATAATTGCAAACAGTGTGAAAGCAATGGTCATTTCTACGTTCCGGGAAACCTAGGCTTCACTCTACGGCGTTGTTCCACCAGATCGAATAGTTAGGTCCTTAGAAGTCAACGCCAGAAGCATAAAATACGATATAAATACAGCAGCTTTTCCATCGTATAAAAGGAATAATTGCAAACAGTGTGAAAGTAATGGTCATTTATACGTTCCGGGCAACCTAGGCTTCACTCTACGGCGTTGTTCCACCAGATCGAATAGTTAGGGCCTAAGAAGTCAACACCAGAAGAATAAAATACAAAATAAATACAACAGACTTTACACCGTATAAAACGAATAATTGCAACCTGTGGGAAGGTTATGGTCATATCTACGTTCCGGGCAACCTAGGCTTCACTGTAGGGCGTTGCTCCACCAGATCGAAGTGTTAGGGCCTAAGAAGTCAACGCCCGAAGCATAAAATACAATAGAAATACAACAGTTTTTCCATCGTATAAAACGAATAATTGCAACCATTATGAAGCTTATGGTCATTTCTACGTTCCGGGCAACCTAGGCTTCACTCTAGGGCGTTGCTCCACCAGATCAAACAGTTAGGTCCTTGATGTCAACGCCCGAAGCATAAAATACAAAATAAATAGAACAGTTTTTCCATTGTATAAAACGAATAATTGCTACCAGTGTAAAAGTTATGGTCTTTTCTACGTTCCGGGCAACCTAGGCTTCACCCTAGGGCGTTGTTCCAGCAGATCGAATAGTTAGGGCCTAAGAAGTGAACGCCAGAAGCATAAAATGCAACAAAAATACAACAGTCTTTCCATCCTATAACAGGAATAATTGCAACCCGTGTGAAAGTTATGGTTATTTCTACATTCCGAGCAACCTAGGCTTCACTCTAGGGCGTTGTTCCACCAGCTCGAATAGTTAGGGCCTAAGAAGTGAACGCCAGAAGCATTAAATACAATAAAAATACAACAGTTTTTCCATCGTATAACAGGATTAATTGCAACCAGTTTGAAAGTGATGGTCACTTCTACGTTCCGGGCAACCCAGGCTTCACTCTAGGGCGTTGCTACACTAGATCGAATAGCTAGGGCCTTAGAAGTCAACGCCAGAGTCATAAAATACAATATAAATACAACAGCTTTTCCATCGTAAAGAACGTATAATTGCAACCAGTGTGAAAGTTATGGTCATATCTATGTTCCGGGCAACCTAGGCTTCACTCTAGGGCGTTGCTCCATCAGATCAAACAGTTAGGGCCTTAGAAGTCAACGCCCGAAGCATAAAATACAAAATATATAGAACAGTTTTTCCATTGTATAAAACGAATAATTGCTACCAGTGTAAATGTTATGGTCATTTCTACGTTCCGGGCAACCTAGGCTTCACCCTAGGGCGTTGTTCCACCAGATCGAATAGTTAGGTCCTTAGAAGTCAACGCCAGAAGCATAAAATACGATATAAATACAGCAGCTTTTCCATCGTATAACAGGAATAATTGCAAACAGTGTGAAAGTAATGGTCATTTATACGTTCCGGGCAACCTAGGCTTCACTCTACGGCGTTGTTCCACCAGATCGAATAGTTAGGGCCTAAGAAGTCAACACCAGAAGAATAAAATACAAAATAAATACAACAGACTTTACACCGTATAAAACGAATAATTGCAACCTGTGGGAAGGTTATGGTCATATCTACGTTCCGGGCAACCTAGGCTTCACTGTAGGGCGTTGCTCCACCAGATCGAAGTGTTAGGGCCTAAGAAGTCAACGCCCGAAGCATAAAATACAATAGAAGTACAACAGTTTTTCCATCGTATAAAACGAATAATTGCAACCATTATGAAGCTTATGGTCATTTCTACGTTCCGGGCAACCTAGGCTTCACTCTAGGGCGTTGCTCCACCAGATCAAACAGTTAGGTCCTTGATGTCAACGCCCGAAGCATAAAATACAAAATAAATAGAACAGTTTTTCCATTGTATAAAACGAATAATTGCTACCAGTGTAAAAGTTATGGTCATTTCTACGTTCCGGGCAACCTAGGCTTCACCCTAGGGCGTTGTTCCAGCAGATCGAATAGTTAGGGCCTAAGATGTCAACACCAGAAGAATAAAATACAAAATAAATACAACAGCCTTTACACCGTATAAAACGAATAATTGCAACCTGTGAGAAGTTTATGGTCATACCTACGTTCCGGGCAACCTAGGCTTCACTGTAGGGCGTTGCTCCACCAGATCGAAGTGTTAGGACCTAAGAAGTCAACGCCAGAAGCATTAAATACAATATAAATACAACAGTTTTTCCATCGTGTAAAACGAATAATTGCAACCAGTGTGAAAGTTATGGTTATTTCTGCATTCCGAGCAACCTAGGCTTCACTCTAGGGCGTTGCTCCACCAGATCGAATAGTTAGGTCCTTAGAAGTCAACGCCAGAAGCATAAAATACGATATAAATACAACAGCTTTTGGATCGTATAAAAGGAATAATTGCAAACAGTGTGAGAGTAATTGTCATTTCTACGTTCCGGTCAACCTAGGCTACACTCTAGGGCGTTGCTCCACCAGTTCAAACAGTTAGGGCCTTAGAAGTCAACGCCCGAAGCGTAAAATACAAAATAAATAGAACAGTTTTTCCATCGCAGAAAACGAATAATTGCAACCAGTGTGAAAGTTATGGTCATTTCTGTATTCCGAGCAACCTAGGCTTCACTCTAGGGCGTTGCTCTACCAGGTCGAATAGTTAGGGCCTAAGAAGTGAACGCCAGAAGCATAAAACACAATATAAATACAACAGTTTTTCCATCGTATAAAACGAATAATTGCAACCAGTGTGAAAGTAATGATCATTTCTACATTCCGAGCAACCTAGGCTTCACTCTAGGGCGTTGCTCCAACAGATTGAATAGTTAGGGCCTTAGAAGTCAACGCCCGAAGCATAAAATGCAATAAAAATACAACAGTTTTTCCATCGTATAACAGGATTAATTGCAACCAGTTTGAAAGTGATGGTCATTTCTACGTTCCGGGCAACCTAGGCTTCACTCTAGGGCGCTGCTCCACCAGATCAAACAGTTAGGGCCTTAGAAGTCAACGCCCGAAGCATAAAGTACAAAATAAATAGAACAGTTTTTCCATTGTAAAAAACGAATAATTGCTACCAGTGTAAAAGTTATGGTCATTTCTACGTTCCGGGCAACCTAGGCTTCACCCTAGGGCGTTGTTCCACCAGATCGAATAGTTAGGGCCTAAGAAGTGAACGCCAGAAGCATAAAATGCAGTAAAAATACAACAGTCTTTCCATCCTATAACAGGAATAATTGCAATCCGTGTGAAAGTGATGGTCATTTGTACGTTCCAGGCAACCTAGGCTTCACTCTAGGGCGTTGCTCCACCAGATCGAATTGTTAGGGCCAAAGAAGTCAACGCCCGAAGAATAAGATACAAAGTAAATAGAACAGTTTTTCCATCGTATAAAAGGAATAATTGCAAACAGTGTGAAAGTAATGGTCATTTCTACGTTCCGGGCAACCTAGGCTTCACTCTAGGGCGTTGTTCCACCAGCTCGAATAGTTAGGGCCTAAGAAGTGAACGCCAGAGTCATAAAATACAATATAAATACAACAGCTTTTCCATCGTAAAGAACGTATAATTGCAACCAGTGTGAAAGTGATGGTTATTTCTACATTCCGAGCAACCTAGGCTTCACTCTAGGGCGTTGCTCCACCAGATCGAATAGTTAGGTCCTTAGAAGTCAACGCCAGAAGCATAAAATACGATATAAATACAACAGCTTTTGCATCGTATAAAAGGAATAATTGCAAACAGTGTGAAAGTAATTGTCATTTCTACGTTCCGGGCAACCTAGGCTTCACTCTAGGGCGCTGCTCCACCAGATCAAACAGTTAGGGCCTTAGAAGTCAACGCCCGAAGCATAAAGTACAAAATAAATAGAACAGTTTTTCCATTGTCAAAAACGAATAATTGCTACCAGTGTAAAAGTTATGGTCATTTCTACGTTCCGGGCAACCTAGGCTTCACCCTAGGGCGTTGTTCCACCAGATCGAATAGTTAGGGCCTAAGAAGTGAACGCCAGAAGCATAAAATGCAATAAAAATACAACAGTCTTTCCATCCTATAACAGGAATAATTGCAATCCGTGTGAAAGTGATGGTCATTTGTACGTTCCAGGCAACCTAGGCTTCACTCTAGGGCGTTGCTCCACCAGATCGAATTGTTAGGGCCTTAGAAGTCAACGCCAGAGTCATAAAATACAATATAAATACAACAGCTTTTCCATCGTAAAGAACGTATAATTGCAACCAGTGTGAAAGTGATGGTTATTTCTACATTCCGAGCAACCTAGGCTTCACTCTAGGGCGTTGCTCCACCAGATCGAATAGTTAGGTCCTTAGAAGTCAACGCCAGAAGCATAAAATACGATATAAATACAACAGCTTTTGCATCGTATAAAAGGAATAATTGCAAACAGTGTGAAAGTAATTGTCACCCTACGTTCCGGGCAACCTAGGCTACACTCTAGGGCGTTGCTCCACCAGATCAAACAGTTAGGGCCTTAGAAGTCAACGCCCGAAGCATAAAATACAGAATAAATAGAACAGTTTTTCCATTGTATAAAACGAATAATTGCAACCAGTTTGATAGTGATGGTCATTTCTACGTACCGGGCAACCTAGGCTTCACTCAAGGGCGTTGCTCCACCAGATCGAATAGTTAGGGCCTTAGAAGTCAACGCCCGAAGCATAAAGTATAAAATAAATAGAACAGTTTTTCCATCGTATAAAACGAATAATTGCTACCAGTGTGAAAGTTATGGTCATTTCTACTTTCCGGGCAACCTAGATTTCACCCTAGGGCGTTGTTCCACCAGATGGAATAGTTAGGGCCTAAGAAGTCAACGCCAGAAGCATAAAATACGATATAAATACAACAGCTTTTCCATCGTATGAAACGAATAATTGCAATCAGTTTGAAAGTGATGGTCACTTCTACGTTCCGGGCAACCTAGGCTTCACTCTAGGGCGTTGCTACACTAGATCGAATAGCTAGGGCCTTAGAAGTCAACGCCAGAGTCATAAAATACAATATAAATACAACAGCTTTTCCATCGTAAAGAACGTATAATTGCAACCAGTGTGAAAGTTATGGTTATTTCTACATTCCGAGCAACCTAGGCTTCACTCTAGGGCGTTGCTCCACCAGATCGAATAGTTAGGTCCTTAGAAGTCAACGCCAGAAGCACAAAATACGATATAAATACAACAGCTTTTGCATCGTATAAAAGGAATAATTGCAAACAGTGTGAAAGTAATTGTCATTTCTACGTTCCGGGCAACCTAGGCTACACTCTAGGGCGTTGCTCCACCAGATCAAACAGTTAGGGCCTTAGAAGTCAACGCCCGAAGCATAAAATACAAAATAAATAGAACAGTTTTTCCATTGTATAAAACAAATAATTGCTACCAGTGTAAAAGTTATGGTCATTTCTACGTTCCGGGCAACCTAGGCTTCATCCTAGGGCATTGTTCCATCAGATCGAACAGTTAGGCCCTAAGAAGTGAACACCTGAAGCATAAAATACAATATAAATACAACAGTTTTTCCATTGTATAAAACGAATAATTGCAACCAGTTTGATAGTGATGGTCATTTCTACGTACCGGGCAACCTAGGCTTCACTCAAGGGCGTTGCTCCACCAGATCGAATAGTTAGGGCCTTAGAAGTCAACGCCCGAAGCATAAAGTATAAAATAAATAGAACAGTTTTTCCATCGTATAAAACGAATAATTGCTACCAGTGTGAAAGTTATGGTCATTTCTACTTCCCGGGCAACCTAGGCTTCACCCTAGGGCGTTGTTCCACCAGATGGAATAGTTAGGGCCTAAGAAGTCAACGCCAGAAGCATAAAATACGATATAAATACAACAGCTTTTCCATCGTATGAAACAAATAATTGCAACCAGTTTGATAGTGATGGTCACTTCTACGTACCGGGCAACCTAGGCTTCACTCTAGGGCGTTGCTCCACCAGATCGAATAGCTAGTGCCTTAGAAGTCAACGCCCGAAGCATAAAATACAATATAAATACAACAGTTTTTCCATCGTATAAAACGAATAATTGCAACCTGTGTGAAGGTTATGGTCATATCTACGTTCCGGGCAACCTAGGCTTCACTGTAGGGCGTTGCTCCACCAGATTGAAGTGTTAGGGCCTAAGAAGTCAACGCTCCAAGCATAAAATACACTAGAAATACAACAGTTTTTCCATCGTATAAAACGAACAATTGCAACCATTATGAAACCTATGGTCATTTCTACGTTCCGGGCAACCTAGGCTTCACTCTATGGCGTTCTTCCACCACATCGAATAGCTATGGCCTCAGAAATCAACGCCTGAAGCATAAAATACAATAAAAATGCAACAGTCTTTCCATCCTATAACAGGAATAATTGCAACCCGTGTGAAAGTGATGGTCATTTCTACGTTCCAGGCAACCTAGGCTTCACTCTAGGGCGTTGTTCCACCAGATCGAATAGTTAGGGCCTGAGAAGTCAACGCCAGAAGCATAAAATACAATTTAAATATAACAGTTTTTCCATCGTATTAAACGAATAATTGCAACCCGTGTGAAAGTGAATGTCATTTGTACGTTCCAGGGAACCTAGGCTTCACTCTAGGGCGTTGCTCCACCAGATCGAATTGTTAGGGCCAAAGAAGTCAACGCCCGAAGCATAAAATACAAAATAAATAGAACACTTTTTCCATTGTATAAAACGAATAATTGCTACCAGTGTAAAAGTTATGGTCATTTCTACGTTCAGGGCAACCTAGGCTTCACCCTAGGGCATTGTTCCGTCAGATCGAATAGTTAGGCCCTAAGAAGTGAACGACAGAAGCATAAAATGCAATAAAAATACAACAGTTTTTCCATCGTATAACAGGATTAATTGCAACCAGTTTGAAAGCGATGGTCATTTCTACGTTCCGGTCAACCTAGGCTTCACTCTAGGGCGTTGCTCCACTCGATCGAATAGTTAGGTCCATTGAAGTCAACGCCAGAAGCATAAAATACGATATAAATACAACAGCTTTTCAATCGTATAAAAGGAATAATTGCATCCAGTGTGAAAGTTATGGTCATTTGTACGTTCCGGGCAACCTAGGCTTCACCCTAGGGCGTTGTTCCACCAGATCGAATAGTTAGGGCCTAAGAAGTGAACGCCAGAAGCATAAAATACAATATAAATACGACAGTTTTTCCATCGTATAAAACGAATAATTGCAACCAGTGTGAAAGTTATGGTTATTTCTACATTCCGAGCAACCTAGGCTTCACTCTAGGGCGTTGTTCCACCACCTCGAATAGTTAGGGCCTAAGAAGTGAACGCCAGAAGCATTAAATACAATAAAAATACAACAGTTTTTCCATCGTATAACAGGATTAATTGCAATCAGTTTGAAAGTGATGGTCACTTCTACGTTCCGGGCAACCTAGGCTTCACTCTAGGGCGTTGCTACACTAGATCGAATAGCTAGGGCCTTAGAAGTCAACGCCAGAGTCATAAACTACAATATAAATACAACAGCTTTTCCATCGTAAAGAACGTATAATTGCAACCAGTGTGAAAGTTATGGTTATTTCTACATTCCGAGCAACCTAGGCTTCACTCTAGGGCGTTGCTCCACCAGTTCGAATAGTGAGGTCCTTAGAAGTCAACGCCAGAAGCATAAAAAACGATATAAATACAACAGCTTTTGCATCGTATAAAAGGAATAATTGCAAACAGTGTGAAAGTAATTGTCATTTCTACGTTCCGGGCAACCTAGGCTACACTCTAGGGCGTTGCTCGACCAGATCAAACAGTTAGGGCCTTAGAAGTCAACGCCCGAAGCATAAAATACAAAATAAATAGAACAGATTTCCATCGCAGAAAACGAATAATTGCAACCAGTGTGAAAGTTATGGTCATTTGTATATTCCGAGCAACCTAGGCTTCACTCTAGGGCGGTGCTCCACCATATCGAATAGCTACGGCCTTAGAAGCCTACGCCTGAAGCATAAAATACAATATAAATACAACAGTTTTTCGATTGTATAAAACGCTACCAGTGTAAAAGTTATGGTCATTTCTACGTTCCGGGCAACCTAGGCTTCACCCTAGGGCGTTGTTCCACCAGATCGAATAGTTAGTGCCTAAGATGTGAACGCCAGAAGCATAAAATACAATATAAATACAACAGTTTTTCCATCGTATAAAGCGAATAATTGCAGCCAGTGTGAAAGTTATGGTTATTTCTACATTCCGAGCAACCTAGGCTTCACTCTAGGGCGTTGTTCCACCACCTCGAATAGTTAGGGCCTAAGAAGTGAACGCCAGAAGCATTAAATACAATAAAAATACAACAGTTTTTCCATCGTATAACAGGATTAATTGCAATCAGTTTGAAAGTGATGGTCACTTCTACGTTCCCGGCAACCTAGGCTTCACTCTAGGGCGTTGCTACACTAGATCGAATAGCTAGGGCCTTAGAAGTCAACGCCAGAGTCTTAAAATACAATATAAATACAACAGCTTTTCCATCGTAGAAAACGAATAATTGCAACCAGTGTGAAAGTTATGGTCATTTGTATATTCCGAGCAACCTAGGCTTCACTCTAGGGCGGTGCTCCACCATATCGAATAGCTACGGCCTTAGAAGCCTACGCCTGAAGCATAAAATACAATATAAATACAACAGTTTTTCCATTGTATAAAACGCTACCAGTGTAAAAGTTATGGTCATTTCTACGTTCCGGGCAACCTAGGCTTCACCCTAGGGCGTTGTTCCACCAGATCGAATAGTTAGGGCCTAAGATGTGAACGCCAGAAGCATAAAATACAATATAAATACAACTGTTTTTCCATCGTATAAAACGAATAATTGCAGCCAGTGTGAAAGTTATGGTCATTTGTACATTCCGAGCAACCTAGGCTTCACTCTAGGGCGTTGCTCCAACAGATTGAATAGTTAGGGCCTTAGAAGTCAACGCACGAAGCATAAAATGCAATAAAAATACAACAGTTTTTCCATCGTATAACAGGATTAATTGCAACCAGTTTGAAAGTGATGGTCATTTCTACGATCCGGGCAGCCTAGGCTTCACTCTAGGGCGTTGCTCCACTAGATCGAATAGCTAGGGCCATAGAAGTCAACGCCAGAAGCATAAAATACGATATAAATACAACAGCTTTTCCATCGTATAAAAGGAATAATTGCAAACAGTGTGAAAGCTATGGTTATTTCTACATTCCGAGCAACCTAGGCTTCACTCTAGGGCGTTGCTCCACCAGATCGAATAGTTAGGTCCTTAGAAGTCAACGCGAGAAGCATAAAATACGATATAAATACAACAGTTTTTCCATCGTATAACAGGATTAATTGCAATCAGTTTGAAAGTGATGGTCACTTCTACGTTCCGGGCAACCTAGGCTTCACTCTAGGGCGTTGCTACACTAGATCGAATAGCTAGGGCCTTAGAAGTCAACGCCAGAGTCATAAACTACAATATAAATACAACAGTTTTTCCATCGTGTAAAACGAATAATTGCAACCAGTGTGAAAGTTATGGTTATTTCTGCATTCCGAGCAACCTAGGCTTCACTCTAGGGCGTTGCTCCACCAGATCGAATAGTTAGGTCCTTAGAAGTCAACGCCAGAAGCATAAAATACGATATAAATACAACAGCTTTTGGATCGTATAAAAGGAATAATTGCAAACAGTGTGAGAGTAATTGTCATTTCTACGTTCCGGTCAACCTAGGCTACACTCTAGGGCGTTGCTCCACCAGTTCAAACAGTTAGGGCCTTAGAAGTCAACGCCCGAAGCGTAAAATACAAAATAAATAGAACAGTTTTTCCATCGCAGAAAACGAATAATTGCAACCAGTGTGAAAGTTATGGTCATTTCTGTATTCCGAGCAACCTAGGCTTCACTCTAGGGCGTTGCTCTACCAGGTCGAATAGTTAGGGCCTAAGAAGTGAACGCCAGAAGCATAAAACACAATATAAATACAACAGTTTTTCCATCGTATAAAACGAATAATTGCAACCAGTGTGAAAGTAATGATCATTTCTACATTCCGAGCAACCTAGGCTTCACTCTAGGGCGTTGCTCCAACAGATTGAATAGTTAGGGCCTTAGAAGTCAACGCCCGAAGCATAAAATGCAATAAAAATACAACAGTTTTTCCATCGTATAACAGGATTAATTGCAACCAGTTTGAAAGTGATGGTCATTTCTACGTTCCGGGCAACCTAGGCTTCACTCTAGGGCGCTGCTCCACCAGATCAAACAGTTAGGGCCTTAGAAGTCAACGCCCGAAGCATAAAGTACAAAATAAATAGAACAGTTTTTCCATTGTAAAAAACGAATAATTGCTACCAGTGTAAAAGTTATGGTCATTTCTACGTTCCGGGCAACCTAGGCTTCACCCTAGGGCGTTGTTCCACCAGATCGAATAGTTAGGGCCTAAGAAGTGAACGCCAGAAGCATAAAATGCAGTAAAAATACAACAGTCTTTCCATCCTATAACAGGAATAATTGCAATCCGTGTGAAAGTGATGGTCATTTGTACGTTCCAGGCAACCTAGGCTTCACTCTAGGGCGTTGCTCCACCAGATCGAATTGTTAGGGCCAAAGAAGTCAACGCCCGAAGAATAAGATACAAAGTAAATAGAACAGTTTTTCCATCGTATAAAAGGAATAATTGCAAACAGTGTGAAAGTAATGGTCATTTCTACGTTCCGGGCAACCTAGGCTTCACTCTAGGGCGTTGTTCCACCAGCTCGAATAGTTAGGGCCTAAGAAGTGAACGCCAGAGTCATAAAATACAATATAAATACAACAGCTTTTCCATCGTAAAGAACGTATAATTGCAACCAGTGTGAAAGTGATGGTTATTTCTACATTCCGAGCAACCTAGGCTTCACTCTAGGGCGTTGCTCCACCAGATCGAATAGTTAGGTCCTTAGAAGTCAACGCCAGAAGCATAAAATACGATATAAATACAACAGCTTTTGCATCGTATAAAAGGAATAATTGCAAACAGTGTGAAAGTAATTGTCATTTCTACGTTCCGGGCAACCTAGGCTTCACTCTAGGGCGCTGCTCCACCAGATCAAACAGTTAGGGCCTTAGAAGTCAACGCCCGAAGCATAAAGTACAAAATAAATAGAACAGTTTTTCCATTGTCAAAAACGAATAATTGCTACCAGTGTAAAAGTTATGGTCATTTCTACGTTCCGGGCAACCTAGGCTTCACCCTAGGGCGTTGTTCCACCAGATCGAATAGTTAGGGCCTAAGAAGTGAACGCCAGAAGCATAAAATGCAATAAAAATACAACAGTCTTTCCATCCTATAACAGGAATAATTGCAATCCGTGTGAAAGTGATGGTCATTTGTACGTTCCAGGCAACCTAGGCTTCACTCTAGGGCGTTGCTCCACCAGATCGAATTGTTAGGGCCTTAGAAGTCAACGCCAGAGTCATAAAATACAATATAAATACAACAGCTTTTCCATCGTAAAGAACGTATAATTGCAACCAGTGTGAAAGTGATGGTTATTTCTACATTCCGAGCAACCTAGGCTTCACTCTAGGGCGTTGCTCCACCAGATCGAATAGTTAGGTCCTTAGAAGTCAACGCCAGAAGCATAAAATACGATATAAATACAACAGCTTTTGCATCGTATAAAAGGAATAATTGCAAACAGTGTGAAAGTAATTGTCACCCTACGTTCCGGGCAACCTAGGCTACACTCTAGGGCGTTGCTCCACCAGATCAAACAGTTAGGGCCTTAGAAGTCAACGCCCGAAGCATAAAATACAGAATAAATAGAACAGTTTTTCCATTGTATAAAACGAATAATTGCAACCAGTTTGATAGTGATGGTCATTTCTACGTACCGGGCAACCTAGGCTTCACTCAAGGGCGTTGCTCCACCAGATCGAATAGTTAGGGCCTTAGAAGTCAACGCCCGAAGCATAAAGTATAAAATAAATAGAACAGTTTTTCCATCGTATAAAACGAATAATTGCTACCAGTGTGAAAGTTATGGTCATTTCTACTTTCCGGGCAACCTAGATTTCACCCTAGGGCGTTGTTCCACCAGATGGAATAGTTAGGGCCTAAGAAGTCAACGCCAGAAGCATAAAATACGATATAAATACAACAGCTTTTCCATCGTATGAAACGAATAATTGCAATCAGTTTGAAAGTGATGGTCACTTCTACGTTCCGGGCAACCTAGGCTTCACTCTAGGGCGTTGCTACACTAGATCGAATAGCTAGGGCCTTAGAAGTCAACGCCAGAGTCATAAAATACAATATAAATACAACAGCTTTTCCATCGTAAAGAACGTATAATTGCAACCAGTGTGAAAGTTATGGTTATTTCTACATTCCGAGCAACCTAGGCTTCACTCTAGGGCGTTGCTCCACCAGATCGAATAGTTAGGTCCTTAGAAGTCAACGCCAGAAGCACAAAATACGATATAAATACAACAGCTTTTGCATCGTATAAAAGGAATAATTGCAAACAGTGTGAAAGTAATTGTCATTTCTACGTTCCGGGCAACCTAGGCTACACTCTAGGGCGTTGCTCCACCAGATCAAACAGTTAGGGCCTTAGAAGTCAACGCCCGAAGCATAAAATACAAAATAAATAGAACAGTTTTTCCATTGTATAAAACAAATAATTGCTACCAGTGTAAAAGTTATGGTCATTTCTACGTTCCGGGCAACCTAGGCTTCATCCTAGGGCATTGTTCCATCAGATCGAACAGTTAGGCCCTAAGAAGTGAACACCTGAAGCATAAAATACAATATAAATACAACAGTTTTTCCATTGTATAAAACGAATAATTGCAACCAGTTTGATAGTGATGGTCATTTCTACGTACCGGGCAACCTAGGCTTCACTCAAGGGCGTTGCTCCACCAGATCGAATAGTTAGGGCCTTAGAAGTCAACGCCCGAAGCATAAAGTATAAAATAAATAGAACAGTTTTTCCATCGTATAAAACGAATAATTGCTACCAGTGTGAAAGTTATGGTCATTTCTACTTCCCGGGCAACCTAGGCTTCACCCTAGGGCGTTGTTCCACCAGATGGAATAGTTAGGGCCTAAGAAGTCAACGCCAGAAGCATAAAATACGATATAAATACAACAGCTTTTCCATCGTATGAAACAAATAATTGCAACCAGTTTGATAGTGATGGTCACTTCTACGTACCGGGCAACCTAGGCTTCACTCTAGGGCGTTGCTCCACCAGATCGAATAGCTAGTGCCTTAGAAGTCAACGCCCGAAGCATAAAATACAATATAAATACAACAGTTTTTCCATCGTATAAAACGAATAATTGCAACCTGTGTGAAGGTTATGGTCATATCTACGTTCCGGGCAACCTAGGCTTCACTGTAGGGCGTTGCTCCACCAGATTGAAGTGTTAGGGCCTAAGAAGTCAACGCTCCAAGCATAAAATACACTAGAAATACAACAGTTTTTCCATCGTATAAAACGAACAATTGCAACCATTATGAAACCTATGGTCATTTCTACGTTCCGGGCAACCTAGGCTTCACTCTATGGCGTTCTTCCACCACATCGAATAGCTATGGCCTCAGAAATCAACGCCTGAAGCATAAAATACAATAAAAATGCAACAGTCTTTCCATCCTATAACAGGAATAATTGCAACCCGTGTGAAAGTGATGGTCATTTCTACGTTCCAGGCAACCTAGGCTTCACTCTAGGGCGTTGTTCCACCAGATCGAATAGTTAGGGCCTGAGAAGTCAACGCCAGAAGCATAAAATACAATTTAAATATAACAGTTTTTCCATCGTATTAAACGAATAATTGCAACCCGTGTGAAAGTGAATGTCATTTGTACGTTCCAGGGAACCTAGGCTTCACTCTAGGGCGTTGCTCCACCAGATCGAATTGTTAGGGCCAAAGAAGTCAACGCCCGAAGCATAAAATACAAAATAAATAGAACACTTTTTCCATTGTATAAAACGAATAATTGCTACCAGTGTAAAAGTTATGGTCATTTCTACGTTCAGGGCAACCTAGGCTTCACCCTAGGGCATTGTTCCGTCAGATCGAATAGTTAGGCCCTAAGAAGTGAACGACAGAAGCATAAAGTACAATATAAATATAACAGTTTTTCCATCGGAGAAAACGAATAATTGCAACCAGGGTGAAAGTTATGGTCATTTCTATATTCCGAGCAACCTAGGCTTCACTTTAGGGCGTTGCTCCACCAGATCGAATAGTTAGGTCCTTAGAAGTCAACGCCAGAAGCATAAAATACGATATAAATACAACAGCTTTTCCATGGTATAAAAGGAATAATTGCAAACAGTGTGAAAGCAATGGTCATTTCTACGTTCCGGGAAACCTAGGCTTCACTCTACGGCGTTGTTCCACCAGATCGAATAGTTAGGGCCTAAGAAGTCAACACCAGAAGAATAAAATACAAAATAAATACAACAGCCTTTACACCGTATAAAACGAATAATTGCAACCTGTGTGAAGGTTATGGTCATATCTACGTTCCGGGCAACCTAGGCTTCACTCTAGGGCGTTGCTCCATCAGATCAAACAGGTAGGGCCTTAGAAGTCAACGCCCGAAGCATAAAATACAAAATATATAGAACAGTTTTTCCATTGTATAAAACGAATAATTGCTACCAGTGTAAATGTTATGGTCATTTCTACGTTCCCGGCAACCTAGGCTTCACCCTAGGGCGTTGTTCCACCAGATCGAATAGTTAGGTCCTTAGAAGTCAACGCCAGAAGCATAAAATACGATATAAATACAGCAGCTTTTCCATCGTATAAAAGGAATAATTGCAAACAGTGTGAAAGTAATGGTCATTTCTACGTTCCGGGCAACCTAGGCTTCACTCTACGGCGTTGTTCCACCAGATCGTATAGTTAGGGCCTAAGAAGTCAACACCAGAAGAATAAAATACAAAATAAATACAATAGCCTTTACACCGTATAAAACGAATAATTGCAACCTGTGTGAAGGTTATGGTCATATCTACGTTCCGGGCAACCTAGGCTTCACTGTAGGGCGTTGCTCCACCAGATCGAAGTGTTAGGGCCTAAGAAGTCAACGCCCGAAGCATAAAATACAATGGAAATACAACAGTTTTTCCATCGTATAAAACGAGTAATTGCAACCATTATGAAACTTATGGTCATTTCTACGTTCCGGGCAACCAAGGCTTCACTCTGTGGCGTTCTTCCACGACATCGAATAGCTACGGCCTCAGAGGTCAACGCCTGAAGCATAAAATACAATAAAAATGCAACAGTCTTTCCATCCTATAACAGGAATAATTGCAACCCGTGTGAAAGTGATGGTCATTTCTACGTTCCAGGCAACCTAGGCTTCACTCAAGGGCGTTGTTCCACCAGATCGAATAGTTAGGGCCTAAGAAGTCAACGCCAGAAGCATAAAACACAATATAAATATGACAGTTTTTCCATCGTATAAAACGAATAATAGCAGCCAGTGTGAAAGTTATGGTCATTTCTACGTTCCGGGCAACCTAGGCTTCACTCTAGGGCGTTGCTCCACCAGATCAAACAGCTAGGGCCTTAGAAGTCAACGCCCGAAGCATAAAATACAAAATAAATAGAACAGTTTTTCCATTGTATAAAACGAATAATTGCTACAAGTGTAAAAGTTATGGTCATTTCTACGTTCCGGGAAACATAGGCTTCACCCTAGGGCGATATTCCACAAGATCGAATAGTTAGGGCCTAAGAAGTGAACGCCAGAAGCATAAAATGCAATAAAAATACAACAGTCTTTCCATCCTATAACAGGAATAATTGCAATCCGTGTGAAAGTGATGGTCATTTGTACGTTCCAGGCAACCTAGGCTTCACTCTAGGGCGTTGCTCCACCAGATCGAATTGTTAGGGCCAAAGAAGTCAACGCCCGAAGAATAAGATGCAAAATAAATAGAACAGTTTTTCCATCGTATAAAAGGAATAATTGCAAACAGTGTGAAAGTAATGGTCATTTCTACGTTCCGGGCAACCTAGGCTTCACTCTACGGCGTTGTTCCACCAGATCGAATAGTTAGGGCCTAAGAAGTCAACACCAGAAGAATAAAATACAAAATAAATACAATAGCCTTTACACCGTATAAAACGAATAATTGCAACCTGTGTGAAGGTTATGGTCATATCTACGTTCCGGGCAACCTAGGCTTCACTGTAGGGCGTTGCTCCACCAGATCGAAGTGTTAGGGCCTAAGAAGTCAACGCCCGAAGCATAAAATACAATGGAAATACAACAGTTTTTCCATCGTATAAAACGAATAATTGCAACCATTATGAAACTTATGGTCATTTCTACGTTCCGGGCAACCTAGGCTTCACTCTAGGGCGTTGCTCCACCAGATCAAACAGCTAGGGCCTTAGAAGTCGACGCCCGAAGCATAAAATACAAAATAAATAGAACAGTTTTTCCATTGTATAAAACGAATAATTGCTACAAGTGTAAAAGTTATGGTCATTCCTACGTTCCGGGAAACCTAGGCTTCACCCTAGGGCGTTATTCCACAAGATCGAATAGTTAGGGCCTAAGAAGTGAACGCCAGAAGCATAAAATGCAATAAAAATACAACAGTCTTTCCATCCTATAACAGGAATAATTGCAATCCGTGTGAAAGTGATGGTCATTTGTACGTTCCAGGCAACCTAGGCTTCAGTCTAGGGCGTTGCTCCACGAGATCGAATTGTTAGGGCCAAAGAAGTCAACGCCCGAAGCATAAAATACAATATAAATACAACAGCTTTTCAATCGTATAAAAGGAATAATTGCAAACAGTGTGAAAGTAATGGTCATTTCTACGTTCCGGGCAACCTAGGCTTCACCCTAGGGCGTTGCTCCACCAGATTAAACAGTTAGGGCCTTAGAAGTCAACGCCCGAAGCATAAAATACAAAATAAATAGAACAGTTTTTCCATTGTATAAAACGAATTATTGCTACCAGTGTAAAAGTTATGATCATTTCTACGTTCCGGGCAACCTAGGCTTCACCCTTGGGCGTTGTTCCACCACATCGAATAGTTAGGGCCTAAGAAGTGAACGCCAGAAGCATAAAATACAATATAAATACAACAGCTTTTCAATCGTATAAAAGGAATAATTGCAAACAGTGTGAAAGTAATGGTCATTTCTACGTTCCGGGCAACCTAGGCTTCACCCTAGGGCGTTGTTCCACCAGATTAAACAGTTAGGGCCTTAGAGGTCAACGCCCGAAGCATAAAATACAAAATAAATAGAACATTTTTTCCATTGTATAAAACGAATAATTGCTACCAGTGTAAAAGTTATGGTCATTTCTACGTTCCGGGCAACCTAGGCTTCACCCTAGGGCGTTGTTCCACCAGATCGAATAGTTAGGGCCTAAGAAGTGAACGCCAGAAGCATAAAATGCAATAAAAATACAACAGTCTTTCCATCCTATAACAGGAATAATTGCAATCCGTGTGAAAGTGATGGTCATTTGTACGTTCCAGGCAACCTAGGCTTCACTCTAGGGCGTTGCTCCACCAGATCGAATTGTTAGGGCCAAAGAAGTCAACGCCCGAAGAATAAGATACAAAATAAATAGAACAGTTTTTCCATCGTATAAAAGGAATAATTGCAAACAGTGTGAAAGTAATGGTCATTTCTACGTTCCGGGCAACCTAGGCTTCACTCTACGGCGTTGTTCCACCAGATCGAATAGTTAGGGCCTAAGAAGTCAACACCAGAAGAATAAAATACAAAATAAATACAATAGCCTTTACACCGTATAAAACGAATAATTGCAACCTGTGTGAAGGTTATGGTCATATCTACGTTCCGGGCAACCTAGGCTTCACTGTAGGGCGTTGCTCCACCAGATCGAAGTGTTAGGGCCTAAGAAGTCAACGCCCGAAGCATAAAATACAATGGAAATACAACAGTTTTTCCATCGTATAAAACGAATAATTGCAACCATTATGAAACTTATGGTCATTTCTACGTTCCGGGCAACCAAGGCTTCACTCTGTGGCGTTCTTCCACGACATCGAATAGCTACGGCCTCAGAGGTCAACGCCTGAAGCATAAAATACAATAAAAATGCAACAGTCTTTCCATCCTATAACAGGAATAATTGCAACCCGTGTGAAAGTGATGGTCATTTCTACGATCCAGGCAACCTAGGCTTCACTCAAGGGCGTTGTTCCGCCAGATCGAATAGTTAGGGCCTAAGAAGTCAACGCCACAAGCATAAAATACAATATAAATATGACAGTTTTTCCATCGTATAAAACGAATAAGAGCAGCCAGTGTGAAAGTTATGGTCATTTCTACGTTCCGGGCAACCTAGGCTTCACTCTAGGGCGTTGCTCCACCAGATCCAACAGCTAGGGCCTTAGAAGTCAACGCCCGAAGCATAAAATACAAAATAAATAGAACAGTTTTTCCATTGTATAAAACGAATAATTGCTACAAGTGTAAAAGTTATGGTCATTTCTACGTTCCGGGAAACCTAGGCTTCACCCTAGGGCGTTATTCCACAAGATCGAATAGTTAGGGCCTAAGAAGTGAACGCCAGAAGCATAAAATGCAATAAAAATACAACAGTCTTTCCATCCTATAACAGGAATAATTGCAATCCGTGTGAAAGTGATGGTCATTTGTACGTTCCAGGCAACCTAGGCTTCACTCTAGGGCGTTGCTCCACCAGATCGAATTGTTAGGGCCAAAGAAGTCAACGCCCGAAGAATAAGATACAAAATAAATAGAACAGTTTTTCCATCGTATAAAAGGAATAATTGCAAACAGTGTGAAAGTAATGGTCATTTCTACGTTCCGGGCAACCTAGGCTTCACTCTACGGCGTTGTTCCACCAGATCGAATAGTTAGGGCCTAAGAAGTCAACACCAGAAGAATAAAATACAAAATAAATACAATAGCCTTTACACCGTATAAAACGAATAATTGCAACCTGTGTGAAGGTTATGGTCATATCTACGTTCCGGGCAACCTAGGCTTCACTGTAGGGCGTTGCTCCACCAGATCGAAGTGTTAGGGCCTAAGAAGTCAACGCCCGAAGCATAAAATACAATGGAAATACAACAGTTTTTCCATCGTATAAAACGAATAATTGCAACCATTATGAAACTTATGGTCATTTCTACGTTCCGGGCAACCAAGGCTTCACTCTGTGGCGTTCTTCCACGACATCGAATAGCTACGGCCTCAGAGGTCAACGCCTGAAGCATAAAATACAATAAAAATGCAACAGTCTTTCCATCCTATAACAGGAATAATTGCAACCCGTGTGAAAGTGATGGTCATTTCTACGTTCCAGGCAACCTAGGCTTCACTCAAGGGCGTTGTTCCACCAGATCGAATAGTTAGGGCCTAAGAAGTCAACGCCAGAAGCATAAAATACAATATAAATATGACAGTTTTTCCATCGTATAAAACGAATAATAGCAGCCAGTGTGAAAGTTATGGTCATTTCTACGTTCCGGGCAACCTAGGCTTCACTCTAGGGCGTTGCTCCACCAGATCAAACAGCTAGGGCCTTAGAAGTCGACGCCCGAAGCATAAAATACAAAATAAATAGAACAGTTTTTCCATTGTATAAAACGAATAATTGCTACAAGTGTAAAAGTTATGGTCATTTCTACGTTCCGGGAAACCTAGGCTTCACCCTAGGGCGTTATTCCACAAGATCGAATAGTTAGGGCCTAAGAAGTGAACGCCAGAAGCATAAAATGCAATAAAAATACAACAGTCTTTCCATCCTATAACAGGAATAATTGCAATCCGTGTGAAAGTGATGGTCATTTGTACGTTCCAGGCAACCTAGGCTTCACTCTAGGGCGTTACTCCACCAGATCGAATTGTTAGGGCCAAAGAAGTCAACGCCCGAAGAATAAGATACAAAATAAATAGAACAGTTTTTCCATCGTATAAAAGGAATAATTGCAAACAGTGTGAAAGTAATGGTCATTTCTACGTTCCGGGCAACCTAGGCTTCACTCTACGGCGTTGTTCCACCAGATCGAATAGTTAGGGCCTAAGAAGTCAACACCAGAAGAATAAAATACAAAATAAATACAATAGCCTTTACACCGTATAAAACGAATAATTGCAACCTGTGTGAAGGTTATGGTCATATCTACGTTCCGGGCAACCTAGGCTTCACTGTAGGGCGTTGCTCCACCAGATCGAAGTGTTAGGGCCTAAGAAGTCAACGCCCGAAGCATAAAATACAATGGAAATACAACAGTTTTTCCATCGTATAAAACGAATAATTGCAACCATTATGAAACTTATGGTCATTTCTACGTTCCGGGCAACCAAGGCTTCACTCTGTGGCGTTCTTCCACGACATCGAATAGCTACGGCCTCAGAGGTCAACGCCTGAAGCATAAAATACAATAAAAATGCAACAGTCTTTCCATCCTATAACAGGAATAATTGCAACCCGTGTGAAAGTGATGGTCATTTCTACGTTCCAGGCAACCTAGGCTTCACTCAAGGGCGTTGTTCCACCAGATCGAATAGTTAGGGCCTAAGAAGTCAACGCCAGAAGCATAAAATACAATATAAATATGACAGTTTTTCCATCGTATAAAACGAATAATAGCAGCCAGTGTGAAAGTTATGGTCATTTCTACGTTCCGGGCAACCTAGGCTTCACTCTAGGGCGTTGCTCCACCAGATCAAACAGCTAGGGCCTTAGCAGTCGACGCCCGAAGCATAAAATACAAAATAAATAGAACAGTTTTTCCATTGTATAAAACGAATAATTGCTACAAGTGTAAAAGTTATGGTCATTTCTACGTTCCGGGAATCCTAGGCTTCACCCTAGGGCGTTATTCCACAAGATCGAATAGTTAGGGCCTAAGAAGTGAACGCCAGAAGCATAAAATGCAATAAAAATACAACAGTCTTGCCATCCTATAACAGGAATAATTGCAATCCGTGTGAAAGTGATGGTCATTTGTACGTTCCAGGCAACCTAGGCTTCAGTCTAGGGCGTTGATCCACGAGATCGAATTGTTAGGGCCAAAGAAGTCAACGCCAGAAGCATAAAATACAATATAAATACAACAGCTTTTCAATCGTATAAAAGGAATAATTGCAAACAGTGTGAAAGTAATGGTCATTTCTACGTTCCGGGCAACCTAGGCTTCACTCTACGGCGTTGTTCCACCAGATCGAATAGTTAGGGCCTAAGAAGTCAACACCAGAAGAATAAAATACAAAATAAATACAATAGCCTTTACACCGTATAAAACGAATAATTGCAACCTGTGTGAAGGTTATGGTCATATCTACGTTCCGGGCAACCTAGGCTTCACTGTAGGGCGTTGGTCCACCAGATCGAAGTGTTAGGGCCTAAGAAGTCAACGCCCGAAGCATAAAATACAATGGAAATACAACAGTTTTTCCATCGTATAAAACGAATAATTGCAACCATTATGAAACTTATGGTCATTTCTACGTTCCGGGCAACCAAGGCTTCACTCTGTGGCGTTCCTCCACGACATCGAATAGCTACGGCCTCAGAGGTCAACGCCTGAAGCATAAAATACAATAAAAATGCAACAGTCTTTCCATCCTATAACAGGAATAATTGCAACCCGTGTGAAAGTGATGGTCATTTCTACGTTCCAGGCAACCTAGGCTTCACTCAAGGGCGTTGTTCCACCAGATCGAATAGTTAGGGCCTAAGAAGTCAACGCCAGAAGCATAAAATACAATATAAATATGACAGTTTTTCCATCGTATAAAACGTATAATAGCAGCCAGTGTGAAAGTTATGGTCATTTCTACGTTCCGGGCAACCTAGGCTTCACCCTAGGGCGTTGTTCCACCAGATTAAACAGTTAGGGCCTTAGAGGTCAACGCCCGAAGCATAAAATACAAAATAAATAGAACAGTTTTTCCATTGTATAAAACGAATAATTGCTACCAGTGTAAAAGTTATGGTCATTTCTACGTTCCGGGCAACCTAGGCTTCACCCTTGGGCGTTGTTCCACCAGATCGAATGGTTAGGGCCTAAGAAGTGAACGCCAGAAGCATAAAATACAATATAAATACAACATTTTTCCATCGTATAAAACGAATAATTGCAACCAGTGTGAAAGTTATGGTTATTTCTACATTCCGAGCAACCTAGGCTTCACTCTAGGGCGTTGTTCCACCAGCTCGAATAGTTAGGGCCTAAGAAGTGAACGCCAGAAGCATTAAATACAATAAAAATACAACAGTTTTTCCATCCTATAACAGGATTAATTGCAACCAGTTTGAAAGTGATGGTCACTTCTACGTTCCGGGCAACCTAGGATTCACTCTAGGGCGTTGCTCTACCAGGTCGAATAGTTAAGGCATAAGAAGTGAACGCCAGAAGCATAAAATACAATATAAATACAACAGTTTTTCCATCGTATGAAACGAATAATTGCAAACAGTGTGAAAGTAATGGTCATTTACACGTTCCGGGCAACCTAGGCTTCACTCTACGGCGTTGTTCCACCAGATCGAATAGTTAGGGCCTAAGAAGTCAATACCAGAAGAATAAAATACAAAATAAATACAACAGCCTTTACACCGTATAACACGAATAATTGCAACCTGTGTGAAGGTTATGGTCATATCTACGTTCCGGGCAACCTAGGCTTCACTGTAGGGCGTTGCTCCACCAGATCGAAGTGTTAGGGCCTAAGAAGTCAACGCCCGAAGCATAAAATACAATAGAAATACAACAGTTTTTCCATCGTATAAAACGAATAATTGCAACCATTATGAAACTTGTGGTCATTTCTACGTTCCGGGCAACCTAGGCTTCACTCTACGGCGTTGTTCTACCAGATCGAATAGTTAGGGCCTAAGAAGTGAACGCCAGAAGCATAAAATACAATATAAATACAACAGCTTATCAATCGTATAAAAGGAATAATTGCAAACAGTGTGAAAGTAATGGTCATTTCTACGTTCCGGGCAACCTAGGCTTCACCCTAGGGCGTTGTTCCACCAGATTAAACAGTTAGGGCCTTAGAGGTCAACGCCCGAAGCATAAAATACAAAATAAATAGAACAGTTTTTCCATTGTATAAAACGAATAATTGCTACCAGTGTAAAAGTTATGGTCATTTCTACGTTCCGGGCAACCTAGGCTTCACCCTTGGGCGTTGTTCCACCAGATCGAATGGTTAGGGCCTAAGAAGTGAACGCCAGAAGCATAAAATACAATATAAATACAACATTTTTCCATCGTATAAAACGAATAATTGCAACCAGTGTGAAAGTTATGGTTATTTCTACATTCCGAGCAACCTAGGCTTCACACTAGGGCGTTGTTCCACCAGCTCGAATAGTTAGGGCCTAAGAAGTGAACGCCAGAAGCATTAAATACAATAAAAATACAACAGTTTTTCCATCCTATAACAGGATTAATTGCAACCAGTTTGAAAGTGATGGTCACTTCTACGTTCCGGGCAACCTAGGCTTCACACTAGGGCGTTGCTACACTAGATCGAATAGGTAGGGCCTTAGAAGTCAACGCCAGAGTCATAAAATACAATATAAATTCAACAGCTTTTCCATCGCAGAAAACGAATAATTGCAACCAGTGTGAAAGTTATGGTCATTTCTATATTCCGAGCAACCTAGGATTCACTCTAGGGCGTTGCTCTACCAGGTCGAATAGTTAAGGCATAAGAAGTGAACGCCAGAAGCATAAAATACAATATAAATACAACAGTTTTTCCATCGTATAAAACGAATAATTGCAAACAGTGTGAAAGTAATGGTCATTTACACGTTCCGGGCAACCTAGGCTTCACTCTACGGCGTTGTTCCACCAGATCGAATAGTTAGGGCCTAAGAAGTCAATACCAGAAGAATAAAATACAAAATAAATACAACAGCCTTTACACCGTATAACACGAATAATTGCAACCTGTGTGAAGGTTATGGTCATATCTACGTTCCGGGCAACCTAGGCTTCACTGTAGGGCGTTGCTCCACCAGATCGAAGTGTTAGGGCCTAAGAAGTCAACGCCCGAAGCATAAAATACAATAGAAATACAACAGTTTTTCCATCGTATAAAACGAATAATTGCAACCATTATGAAACTTGTGGTCATTTCTACGTTCCGGGCAACCTAGGCTTCACTCTACGGCGTTGTTCTACCAGATCGAATAGTTAGGGCCTAAGATGTCAACACCAGAAGAATAAAATACAAAATAAATACAACAGCCTTTACACCGTATAAAACGAATAATTGCAACCTGTGTGAAGTTTATGGTCATACCTACGTTCCGGGCAACCTAGGCTTCACTGTAGGGCGTTGCTCCACCAGATCGAAGTGTTAGGACCTAAGAAGTCAACGCCAGAAGCATTAAATACAATATAAATACAACAGTTTTTCCATCGTATAAAACGAATAATTGCAACCATTATGAAACTTATGGTCATTTCTACGTTCCGGGCAACCAAGGCTTCACTCTGTGGCGTTCTTCCACGACATCGAATAGCTACGGCCTCAGAGGTCAACGCCTGAAGCATAAAATACAATAAAAATGCAACAGTCTTTCCATCCTATAACAGGAATAATTGCAACCCGTGTGAAAGTGATGGTCATTTCTACGTTCCAGGCAACCTAGGCTTCACTCAAGGGCGTTGTTCCACCAGATCGAATAGTTAGGGCCTAAGAAGTCAACGCCAGAAGCATAAAATACAATATAAATATGACAGTTTTTCCATCGTATAAAACGAATAATAGCAGCCAGTGTGAAAGTTGTGGTCATTTCTGCGTTCCGGGCAACCTAGGCTTCACTCTAGGGCGTTGCTCCACCAGATCAAACAGCTAGGGCCTTAGAAGTCAACGCCCGAAGCATAAAATACAAAATAAATAGAACAGTTTTTCCATTGTATAAAACGAATAATTGCAACAAGTGTAAAAGTTATGGTCATTTCTACGTTCCGGGCAACCTGGGCTTCACCCTAGGGCGTTATTCCACAAGATCGAATAGTTAGGGCCTAAGAAGTCAACACCAGAAGAATAAAATACAAAATAAATACAACAGCCTTTACACCGTATAAAACGAATAATTGCAACCTGTGTGAAGGTTATGGTCATATCTACGTTCCGGGCAAACTAGGCTTCACTCTAGGGCGTTGCTCCATCAGATCAAACAGTTAGGGCCTTAGAAGTCAACGCCCGAAGCATAAAATACAAAATATAAAGAACAGTTTTTCCATTGTACAAAACGAATAATTGCTACCAGTGTAAATGTTATGGTCATTTCTACGTTCCGGGCAACCTAGGCTTCACCCTAGGGCGTTGTTCCACCAGATCGAATAGTTAGGTCCTTAGAAGTCAACGCCAGAAGCATAAAATACAATAAAAATGCAACAGTCTTTCCATCCTATAACAGGAATAATTGCAACCCGTGTGAAAGTGATGGTCATTTCTGCGTTCCGGGCAGCCTAGGCTTCACTGTAGGGCGTTGCTCCACCAGATCGAAGTGTTAGGACCTAAGAAGTCAACGCCAGAAGCATAAAATACGATATAAATACAACAGCTTTTCCATCGTATAAAACAAATAATTGCAACCAGTTTGATAGTGATCGTCATTTCTACGTACCGGGCAACCTATGCTTCACTCTAGGGCGTTGCTCCACCAGATCGAATAGTTAGAGCCTTAGAAGTCAACGCCCGAAGCACAAAGTATAAAATAAATAGAACAGTTTTTCCATCGTATAAAACGAATAATTGCTACCAGTGTGAAAGTTATGGTCATTTCTACTTTCCGGGCAACCTAGATTTCACCCTAGGGCGTTGTTCCACCAGATGGAATAGTTAGGGCCTAAGAAGTCAACGCCAGAAGCATAAAATACGATATAAATACAACAGCTTTTCCATCGTATGAAACGAGTAATTGCAACCAGTGTGAAAGTTATGGTCATTTCTACGTTCCGGGCAACCTAGGCTTCCCCCTAGGGCGTTGCTCCAACAGATTGCATTGTTAGGGCCTTCGAAGTCAATGACCGAAGCATATAATGCAATGAAAATACAACAGTTTTTCCATCGTATAGCAGGAATAATTTGCAACCAGTGTGAAGGTTATGGTCATATCTACGTTCCGGGCCACCTAGGCAGCACTGTAGGGCGTTGCTCCACCAGATCGAAATGTTAGGGCCTATGAAGTCAACGCCCGAAGCATAAAATACGATATAAATACAACAGCTTTTCCATCGTATAAAATGAATAATTGCAAACAGTGTGAAAGTAGTGGTCATTTCTACGTTCCGAGGAACCTAGGCCTCAATCTAGGGCGGTGCTCCACCATATCGAATAGTTACGGCCTTAGAAGCCGACGCCTGCAGCATAAAATACAATAAAAATACAACGGTCTTTTCATCGTATAACAGGAATAATTGCATCAAGCGTGAAAGTAATTATCATTTCGGCGTTTCGGGCAGCCTAGACTTAACTCTGAGGAATTGCTCCACCAGATCGAATAGATAGGGCCTAAGAAGTCAACGACAGAAGCATAAAATACAATATAAATACAACAGCTTTGCCATCGTATAAAATGAACAATTGCAAACAGTGAGAAAGATATGGATATTTCTACGTTCCGGGCAACCTACGCTTCACTCTATGGCGTTCTTCCACCACTTCGAATAGCTACGGCCTCAGAAGTCAACGCCTGAAGCATAAAAAACGATATAAATACAACAGCTTTTCCATCGTATGAAACGAATAATTGCAACCTGTGTGGAAGTTATGGTCATTTCTACGTTCCGGGCAACCTAGGCTTCACTCTAGGGCGGTGCTCCACCAAATCGAGTAGCTAGGGCCTTAGAAGTCAGCGCCAGAAGCATAAAATACAATAAAGATGCAAAAGCTTTTCCATCGTATAACAGGAATAACTGCAAACAGTATGAAAGTACTTGTCATTTCTACGTTCCGGGTAACCTAGGTTTCACTCTAGGGCGTTGCTCCACCAGATCGAATAGCTAGGGCCTTAGAAGTCCACGCCTGAAGCATTAAATACAAAATAAATGGAACACTTTTTCCATTGTATAAAACGAATAATTGCTACCAGTGTGAAAGTTATGGTCATTTCTACGTACCAGGCAACCTAGGCTTCCCTCTAGGGCGTTGCTCCACCAGATCGAATTGTTAGGGCCAAAGAAGTCAACGCCCGAAGCATAAAATACAAAATAAATGGAACAGTTTTTCCATCGTATAAAAGGAATAATTGCAAACAGTGTGAAAGTAATGGTCATTTCTACGTTCCGGGCAACCTAGGCTTCACTCTACGGCGATGCTCCACCAGATCAAACAGTTAGCGCCTTAGAAGTCAACGCCCGAAGCATAAAATACAAAATAAATAGAACGGTTTTTCCATTGTATAAAACGAATAATTGCTGCCAGTGTAAAAGTTATGGTCATTTCTACTTCCCGGGCAACCTAGGCTTCACCATAGGGCGTTGTTCCACCAGATGGAATAGTTAGGCCCTAAGAAGTGAACGCCAGAAGCATAAAATACAATATAAATACAACAGTTTTTCCATCGTAGAAAACGAATATTTGCAACCAGTGTGAAAGTTATGGTCATTTGTATATTCCGAGCAACCTAGGCTTCACTCTAGGGCGGTGCTCCACCATATCGAATAGCTACGGCCTTAGAAGCCTACGCCTGAAGCATAAAATACAATATAAATGCAACAGTTTTTCCATTGTATAAAACGCTACCAGTGTAAAAGTTATGGTCATTTCTACGTTCCGGGAAACCTAGGCTTCACCCTAGGGCGTTGTTCCACCAGATCGAATAGTTAGGGCCTAAGATGTGAACGCCAGAAGCATAAAATACAATATAAATACAACAGTTTTTACATCGTATAAAACGAATAATTGCAGCCAGTGTGAAAGTTATGGTCATTTCTACATTCCGAGCAACCTAGGCTTCACTCTAGGGCGTTGCTCCAATAGATCGAATAGCTAGGGCCATAGAAGTCAACGCCAGAAGCATAAAATACGATATAAATACAACAGCTTTTCCATCGTATAAAAGGAATAATTGCAAACAGTGTGAAAGTAATGGTCATTTCTACGTTCCGGGCAGCCTAGGCTTCACTCTAGGGCGTTGCTCCACCAGATCAAACAGTTAGGGCCTTAGAAGTCAACGCCCGAAGCACAAAATACAAAATAAGTAGAACAGTTTTTCCATTGCATAAAACGAATAATTGCTACCAGTGTAAAAGTTATGGTCATTTCTGCTTTCCGGGCCACCTAGGGTTCACCCTAGGGCGTTGTTCCAACAGATGGAATAGTTAGGGCCTAAGAAGTCAACGCCAAAAACATGAAATACGATATAAATACAACAGTTTTTCCATCGTATAAGACAAATAATTGCAACCAGTTTGATAGTGATGGTCATTTCTACGTACCGGGCAACCTAGGCTTCACTCAAGGGCGTTGCTCCACCAGATCGAATAGTTAAGGCCTTAGAAGTCAACGCCCGAAGCATAAAGTATAAAATAAATAGAGCAGTTTTTCCATCGTATAAAACGAATAATTGCTACCAGTGTGAAAGTTATGGTCATTTCTACTTCCCGGGAAACCTAGATTTCACCCTAGGGCGTTGTTCCACCAGATGGAATAGTTAGGGCCTAAGAAGTCAACGCCAGAAGCATAAAATACGATATAAATACAACAGCTTTTCCATCGTATGAAACGAATAATTGCAACCAGTGTGGAAGTTATGGTCATTTCTACGTTCCGGGCAACCTAGGCTTCACTCTAGGGCGGTGCTCCACCAAATCGAGTAGCTAGGGCCTTAGAAGTCAACGCCAGAAGCATAAAATACAATAAAGATGCAAAAGCTTTTCCACCGTATAACAGGAATAACTGCAAACAGTATGAAAGTACTTGTCATTTCTACGTTCCGGGTAACCTAGGTTTCACTCTAGGGCGTTGCTCCACCAAATCGAATAGCTAGGGACTTAGAATTCAACGCCATAAGAATAAAATACAATATAAGTACAACAGTTTTTCCATCGTATAAAATGAATAATTGCAACCAGTGTGAAAGTTATGGTCATTTCTACGTTCCGCGCAACCTGGGCTTTACTCTAGGGCGTTGTTCCACCAGATGGAATAGTTAGGGCCTAAGAAGTGAACGCCAGAAGCATAAAATGCAATAAAAATACAACAGTCTTTCCATCCTGTAACAGGAATAATTGCAATCCGTGTGAAAGTGATGGTCATTTGTACGTTCCAGGCAACCTAGGCTTCACTCTAGGGCGTTGCTCCACCAGATCGAATAGTTAGGGCCTAAGAACTCAACGCCCGAAGCATAAAATACAAAATAAATGGAACAGTTCTTCCATCGTATAAAAGGAATAATTGCAAACAGTGTGAAAGTAATTGTCATTTCTACGTTCCGGGCAACCTAGGCTTCACTCTAGGGCGTTGCTCCACCAGATGAAACAGTTAGGGCCTTAGAAGTCAACGCCCGAAGCATAAAATACAAAATAAATAGAACAGTTTTTCCATTGTATAAAACGAATAATTGCTACCAGTGTAAAAGTTATGGTCATTTCTGCTTTCCGGGCAACCTAGGGTTCACGATAGGTCGTTGTTCCACCAGATGGAATAGTTAGGGCCTAAGAAGTCAACGCCAGAACCATAAAATACGATATAAATACAACAGCTTTTCCATCGTATGAAACAAATAATAGCAACCAGTTTGATAGTGATGGTCATTTCTACGTACCGGGCAACCTAGGCTTCCCCCTAAGGCGTTGCTCCAACAGATTGCATAGTTAGGGCCTTAGAAGTCAATGCCCGAAGCATAAAATGCAACAAAAATACAACAGTTTTTCCATCGTATAACAGGATTAATTGCAGCCAGTTTGAAAGTGATGGTCATTTCTACGTTCCGGGCAACCTAGGCTTCACTCTAGGGCGTTGTTCCACTAGATCGAATAGCTAGGGCCTTAGAAGTCAACGCCAGAAGCATAAAATACGATATAAATACAACAGCTTTTCCATCCTATAACAGGAATAATTGCAACCCGTGTGAGAGTGATGGTCATTTCTACGTTCCGGGCAACCTAGGCTTCACCTAGGGCGTTGTTCCACCAGATCGTATAGTTAGGGACTAACAAGTGAACGCCAGAAGCATAAAATACAATATAAATACAACAGTTTTTCCATCGTATAAATCGAATAATTGCAACCTGTGTGAAGGTTATAGTCATATCTACGTTCCGGGCAACCTAGGCATCACTGTAGGGCGTTGCTCCACCAGATCGAAGAGTTAGGGCCTAAGAAGTCAACGCCCGAAGCATAAAATACAATAGAAATACAACAGTTTTTCCATCGTATAAAACGAATAATTGCGACCATTATGAAACTTATGGTGATTTCTACGTTCCGGACAACCTAGGCTTCACCCTAGGTCGTTGTTCCACCAGATCGAATAGTTAGGGCCTAAGAAGTGAAAGCCAGAAGCATAAAATGCAATAAAAATACAACAGCCTTTCCATCCTATAACAGGTGTAATTGCAACCCGTGTGAAAGTGATGGTCATTTCTACGTTCCAGGCAACCTAGGCTTCCCTCTAGGGCGTTGCTCCACCAGATCGAATTGTTAGGGCCAAAGAAGTCAACGCCCGAAGCATAAAATACAAGATAAATGGAACAGTTTTTCCATCGTATAAAAGGAATAATTGCAAACAGTGTGAAAGTAATGGTCATTTCTACGTTCCGGGCAACCTAGGCTTCACTCTAGGGCGTTGCTCCACCAGATGAAACAGTTAGGGCCTTAGAAGTCAACGCCCGAAGCATAAAATACGATATAAATACAACAGCTTTTCCATCGTATGAAACGAATAATTGCAACCAGTGTGAAAGTTATGGTCATTTCTGCTTTCCGGGCAACCTAGGGTTCACCCTAGGGCGTTGTTCCACCAGATGGAATAGTTAGGGCCTAAGAAGTCAACGCCAGAAGCATAAAATACGATATAAATACAACAGCTTTTCCATCGTATGAAACGAGTAATTGCAACCAGTGTGAAAGTTATGGTCATTTCTACGTTCCGGGCAACCTAGGCTTCCCCCTAGGGCGTTGCTCCAACAGATTGCATTGTTAGGGCCTTAGAAGTCAATGACCGAAGCATAAAATGCAATAAAAGTACAACAGTTTTTCCATCGTATAGCAGGAATAATTTGCAACCAGTGTGAAGGTTATGGTCATATCTACGTTCCGGGCCACCTAGGCAGCACTGTAGGGCGTTGCTCCACCAGATCGAATAGTTAGGTCCTTAGAAGTCAACGCCAGAAGCATAAAATACGTTATAAATACAACAGCTTTTCCATCGTATAAAAGGAATAATTGCAAACAGTGTGAAAGTAATGGTCATTCCTACGTTCCGGGCAACCTAGGCATCTCTCTACGGCGTTGTTCAACCAGATCGAATAGTTAGGGCCTCAGAAATCAACACCAGAAGAATAAAATACAAAATAAGTACAACAGCCTTTACACCGTATAAAACGAATAATTGCAACCTGTGTGACGGTTATGGTCATATCTACGTTACGGGCAACCTAGGCTTCACTGTAGGGCGTTGCTCCACCAGATCGAAATGTTAGGGCCTAAGAAGTCAACGCCCGAAGCATAAAATACGATATAAATACAACAGCTTTTCCATCGTATAAAATGAATAATTGCAAACAGTGTGAAAGTAGTGGTCATTTCTACGTTCCGAGCAACCTAGGCCTCAATCTAGGGCGGTGCTCCACCATATCGAATAGTTACGGCCTTAGAAGCCTACGCCTGAAGCATAAAATACAATAAAAATACAACGGTCTTTTCATCGTATAACAGGAATAATTGCATCAAGCGTGAAAGTAATTATCATTTCGGCGTTTCGGGCAGCCTAGACTTAACTCTGAGGAATTGCTCCACCAGATCGAATAGATAGGGCCTAAGAAGTCAACGACAGAAGCATAAAATACAATATAAATACAACAGCTTTGCCATCGTATAAAATGAACAATTGCAAACAGTGAGAAAGATATGGACATTTCTACGTTCCGGGCAACCTACGCTTCACTCTATGGCGTTCTTCCACCACTTCGAATAGCTACGGCCTCAGAAGTCAACGCCTGAAGCATAAAATACAATAAAACTGCAACAGTCTTTCCATCCCATAACAGGAATAATTGCAACCCGTGTGAAAGTGATGGTCATTTCTACGTTCCGGGCAGCCTAGGCTTCAACCTAGGGCGTTGTTCCACCAGATCGAATAGTTAGGGCCTAACAAGTGAACGCCAGAAGCATAAAATACAATATAAATACAACAGTTTTTCCATCGTATAAAACGAATAATTGCAACCAGTGTGAAAGTAATGGTCATTTCTGCATTCCGAGCAACCTAGGCTTCACTCTAGGGCGTTGCACCAACAGATTGAATAGTTAGGGCCTTAGAAGTCATCGCCCGAAGCATAAAATGCAATAAAAATACAACAGTTTTTCCATCGTAAAACAGGTTTAATTGCAACCAGTTTGAAAGTGATGGTCATTTCTACGTTTCGGGCAACCTTGGCTTCACCCTAGGGCGTTGTTCCACCAGATCGAACAGTTAGGGACTAACAAGTGAACGCCAGAAGCATAAAATACAATATAAATACAACAGTTTTTCCATCGTATAAATCGATTAATGCAACCAGTGTGAAAGTAATGGTCATTTCTACGTTCCGGGCAGCCTAGGCTTCACTCTAGGGCGTTGCTCCACTAGATCGAATAGTTAGGGCCTAAGAAATGAACGCCAGAAGCATAAAATACAATATAAATACAACAGCCTTTCCATCGTATAAAAGGAATAACTGCAACCAGTGTGAATGTACTGGTCATTTCTACGTCCCGGGTAACCTATGTTTCACTCTAGGGCGTTGCTCCACCAGATCGAATAGCTAGGGTCTCAGAATTTAACGCCAGAAGGATAAAATACAATATAAGTACAACAGTATTTCCATCGTATAAAATGAAGAATTGCAGACATTGAGAAAGTATAGGTCATTTCTACGTGCCGGTCAACCTAGGCGTCACTCTAGGGCGTTGCTCCACCACGTCTAATAACTACGGCCTTAGAAGTCAACGCCAGGAGCATAAAATACAATATAAATACAACCGCTTTTCCATCGTATAAAATGAATAATTGCAAACACTGTGCAAGTAATGGTCATTTCTACGTTCCGGGCAACCTAGGCTTCACTCTAGGGCGTTGCTCCACCAGATCGAATAGCTAGGGACTTAGAATTCAATGCCAGGAGCATAAAATGCAATATAAATAGAACAGCTTTTCCATCGTTTACAACGAATAATAGCAACCAGTGTGAACGTTATGGTCATTTCTACGTTCCGGGCAACCTGGGCTTCACTCTGGGGCGTTGCTCCACCAGATCGAATAGTAAGGGCCTTAGAAGTCAACGCCCGAAGCATAAAATGCAATAAAGATGCAAGAGTTTTTCCATCGCATAACAGGAATAATTATCACCAGTGTGAAGGTACTGGTATGGTCTACGTTCTGGGCAACCTAGGCTTCACTCTAGGGCGGTGCTCCACCAGATCAAATAGTTAGGGCCTAAGAAGTCAACGCCAGAAGAATAAAATACGATATAAGTACAACAGTTTTTCCATCGTATAAAATGAATGATTATGAACATTGTGAAAGTAATGGTCATTTCAGCGTGGCTGGCAACCTACGCGTCACTCTAGGGCGTTGCTGCTCCTAATCTGATAGCTACGGCGTTAGAAGTTAACGCCGGAAGCATAAAATACAATATAAATACAACAGCTTCGCCATCGTATAAAATGAATAATTGCAAACAGTGTGAAGGTAATGGTCATTTCTACATTCCGAGCAACCTAGGATTCACTCTAGGGCGTTGTTCCACCAGACGGAATAGTTAGGGCCTAAGAAGTCAACGCCAGGAGCATAAAAAACGATATAAATACAACAGCTTTTCCATCGTATGAAACGAATAATTGCAACCAGTGTGGAAGTTATGGTCATTTCTACGTTCCGGGCAACCTAGGCTTCACTCTAGGGCGGTGCTCCACCAAATCGAGTAGCTAGGGCATTAGAAGTCAGCGCCAGAAGCATAAAATACAATAAAGATGCAAAAGCTTTTCCATCGTATAACAGGAATAACTGCAAACAGTATGAAAGTACTTGTCATTTCTACGTTCCGGGTAACCTAGGTTTCACTCTAGGTCGTTGCTCCACCAGATCGAATAGCTAGGGCCTTAGAAGTCCACGCCTGAAGCATTAAATACAAAATAAATGGAACAGTTTTTCCATTGTATAAAACGAATAATTGCTACCAGTGTGAAAGTTATGGTCATTTCTACGTACCGGGCAACCTAGGCTTCACTCTAGGGCGTTGCTCCACTAGATCGAATAGCTAGGGCCTTAGAAGTCAACGCCAGAAGCATAAAATACGATATAAATACAACAGCTTTTCCATTCTATAACAGGAATAATTGCAACCCGTGTGAGAGTGATGGTCATTTCTACGTTCCGGGCAACCTAGGCTTCACCTAGGGCGTTGTTCCACCAGATCGTATAGTTAGGGACTAACAAGTGAACGCCAGAAGCATAAAATACAATATAAATACAACAGTTCTTCCATCGTATAAATCGAATAATTGCAACCAGTGTGAAAGTAATGGTCATTTCTACCTTCCGCGCAGCCTAGGCTTCACTCTAAGGCGTTGCTCCACTAGATCGAATAGCTAGGGCCTTAGAAGTCAACCCCAGAAGCATAAAATACGATATAGATACAACAGCTTTTCCATCGTATAAAAGGAATAATTGCAAACAGTGTGAAAGTAATGGTCATTTCTACGTTCCGTTCAACCTAGGCTTCACTCTAGGCAGTTGCTCCACTAGATCGAATAGCTAGGGCCTAAGAAGCCAACACCAGAAGAATAAAATACAAAATAAGTACAACAGCCTTTACTCCGTATAAAACGAATAATTGCAACCATTATGAAACTTATGGTGATTTCTACGTTCCGGACAACCTAGGCTTCACCCTAGGGCGTTGTTCCACCAGATCGAATAGTTAGGGCCTAAGAAGTGAACGCCAGAAGCATAAAATGCAATAAAAATACTACAGCCTTTCCATCCTATAACAGGTATAATTGCAACCCGTGTGAAGGTGATGGTCATTTCTACGTTCCAGGCAACCTAGGCTTCCCTCTAGGGCGTTGCTCCACCAGTTCGAATTGTTAGGGCCAAAGAAGTCAACGCCCGAAGCATAAAATACAAAATAAATGGAACAGTTTTTCCATCGTATAAAAGGAATAATTGCAAACAGTGTGAAAGTAATTGTCATTTCTACGTTCCGGGCAACCTAGGCTTCACTCTAGGGCGTTGCTCCACCAGATGAAACAGTTAGGGCCTTAGAAGTCAACGCCCGAAGCATAAAATACAAAATAAATAGAACAGTTTTTCCATTGTATAAAACGAATAATTGCTACCAGTGTAAAAGTTATGGTCATTTCTGCTTTCCGGGCAACCTAGGGTTCACGATAGGTCGTTGTTCCACCAGATGGAATAGTTAGGGCCTAAGAAGTCAACGCCAGAACCATAAAATACGATATAAATACAACAGCTTTTCCATCGTATGAAACAAATAATAGCAACCAGTTTGATAGTGATGGTCATTTCTACGTACCGGGCAACCTAGGCTTCACTCTAGGGCGTTGCTCCACCAGATCGAATAGTTAGGGCCTAAGAGGTCAACGCCAGAAGCATAAAATACGATATAAATACAACAGCCTTTCCATCGTATGAAACGAATAATTGCAACCAGTGTGAAAGTTATGGTCATTTCTACGTTCCGGGCAACCTAGGCTTCCCCCTAAGGCGTTGCTCCAACAGATTGCATAGTTAGGGCCTTAGAAGTCAATGCCCGAAGCATAAAATGCAACAAAAATACAACAGTTTTTCCATCGTATAACAGGATTAATTGCAGCCAGTTTGAAAGTGATGGTCATTTCTACGTTCCGGGCAACCTAGGCTTCACTCTAGCGCGTTGTTCCACTAGATCGAATCGCTAGGGCCTTAGAAGTCAACGCCAGAAGCATAAAATACGATATAAATACAACAGCTTTTCCATCCTATAACAGGAATAGTTGCAACCCGTGTGAGAGTGATGGTCATTTCTACGTTCCCGGCAACCTAGGCTTCACCTAGGGCGTTGTTCCACCAGATCGTATAGTTAGGGACTAACAAGTGAACGCCAGAAGCATAAAATACAATATAAATACAACAGTTTTTCCATCGTATAAATCGAATAATTGCAACCTGTGTGAAGGTTATGGTCATATCTACGTTCCGGGCAACCTAGGCTTCACTGTAGGGCGTTGCTCCACCAGATCGAAGAGTTAGGGCCTAAGAAGTCAACGCCCGAAGCATAAAATACAATAGAAATACAACAGTTTTTCCATCGTATAAAACGAATAATTGCGACCATTATGAAACTTATGGTGATTTCTACGTTCCGGACAACCTAGGCTTCACCCTAGGTCGTTGTTCCACCAGATCGAATAGTTAGGGCCTAAGAAGTGAACGCCAGAAGCATAAAATGCAATAAAAATACAACAGCCTTTCCATCCTATAACAGGTATAATTGCAACCCGTGTGAAAGTGATGGTCATTTCTACGTTCCAGGCAACCTAGGCTTCCCTCTAGGGCGTTGCTCCACCAGATCGAATTGTTAGGGCCAAAGAAGTCAACGCCCGAAGCATAAAATACAAAATAAATGGAACAGTTTTTCCATCGTATAAAAGGAATAATTGCAAACAGTGTGAAAGTAATGGTCATTTCTACGTTCCGGGCAACCTAGGCTTCACTCTAGGGCGTTGCTCCACCAGATGAAACAGTTAGGGCCTTAGAAGTCAACGCCCGAAGCATAAAATACGATATAAATACAACAGCTTTTCCATCGTATGAAACGAATAATTGCAACCAGTGTGAAAGTTATGGTCATTTCTACGTTCCGGGCAACCTAGGGTTCACCCTAGGTCGTTGTTTCACCAGATGGAATAGTTAGAGCCTAAGAAGTCAACGCCAGAACCATAAAATACGATATAAATACAACATCTTTTCCATCGTATAAAACAAATAATAGCAACCAGTTTGATAGTGATGGTCATTTCTACGTACCGGGCAACCTAGGCTTCACTCTAGGGCGTTGCTCCACCAGATCGAATAGTTAGGGCCTAAGAAGGCAACGCCAGAAGCATAAAATACGATATAAATACAACAGCTTTTCCATCGTATGAAACGAATAATTGCAACCAGTGTGAAAGTTATGTTCATTTCTACGTTCCGGGCAACCTAGGCTTCCCCCTAAGGCGTTGCTCCAACAGATTGCATAGTTAGGGCCTTAGAAGTCAACGCCCGAAGCATAAAATGCAACAAAAATACAACAGTTTTTCCATCGTATAACAGGATTAATTGCAACCAGTTTGAAAGTGATGGTCATTTCTACGTTCCGGGCAACCTAGGCTTCACTCTAGGGCGTTGTTCCACTAGATCGAATAGCTAGGGCCTTAGAAGTCAACGCCAGAAGCATAAAATACGATATAAATACAACAGCTTTTCCATCCTATAACAGGAATAATTGCAACCCGTGTGAGAGTGATGGTCATTTCTACGTTCCGGGCAACCTAGGCATCTCTCTACGGCGTTGTTCAACCAGATCGAATAGTTAGGGCCTCAGAAATCAACACCAGAAGAATAAAATACAAAATAAGTACAACAGCCTTTACACCGTATAAAACGAATAATTGCAACCTGTGTGACGGTTATGGTCATATCTACGTTACGGGCAACCTAGGCTTCACTGTAGGGCGTTGCTCCACCAGATCGAAATGTTAGGGCCTAAGAAGTCAACGCCCGAAGCATAAAATACGATATAAATACAACAGCTTTTCCACCGTATAAATTGAATAATTGCAAACAGTGTGAAAGTAGTGGTCATTTCTACGTTCCGAGCAACCTAGGCCTCAATTTAGGGCGGTGCTCCACCATATCGAATAGTTACGGCCTTAGAAGCCTACGCCTGAAGCATAAAATACAATAAAAATACAACGGTCTTTTCATCGTATAACAGGAATAATTGCATCAAGCGTGAAAGTAGTTATCATTTCGGCGTTTCGGGCAGCCTAGACTTAACTCTGAGGAATTGCTCCACCAGATCGAATAGATAGGGCCTAAGAAGTCAACGACAGAAGCATAAAATACAATATAAATACAACAGCTTTGCCATCGTATAAAATGAACAATTGCAAACAGTGAGAAAGATATGGACATTTCTACGTTCCGGGCAACCTACGCTTCACTCTATGGCGTTCTTCCACCACTTCGAATAGCTACGGCCTCAGAAGTCAACGCCTGAAGCATAAAATACAATAAAACTGCAACAGTCTTTCCATCCTATAACAGGAATAATTGCAACCCGTGTGAAAGTGATGGTCATTTCTACGTTCCGGGCAGCCTAGGCTTCACCCTAGGGCGTTGTTCCACCAGATCGAATAGTTAGGGCCTAACAAGTGAACGCCAGAAGCATAAAATACAATATAAATACAACAGTTTTTCCATCGTATAAAACGAATAATTGCAACCAGTGTGAAAGTAATGGTCATTTCTGCATTCCGAGCAACCTAGGCTTCACTCTAGGGCGTTGCACCAACAGATTGAATAGTTAGGGCCTTAGAAGTCATCGCCCGAAGCATAAAATGCAATAAAAATACAACAGTTTTTCCATCGTAAAACAGGTTTAATTGCAACCAGTTTGAAAGTGATGGTCATTTCTACGTTCCGGGCAGCCTAGGCTTCACTCTAGGGCGTTGCTCCACTAGATCGAATAGTTAGGGCCTAAGAAATAAACGCCAGAAGCATAAAATACAATATAAATACAACAGCCTTTCCATCGTATAAAAGGAATAACTGCAACCAGTGTGAATGTACTGGTCATTTCTACGTCCCGGGTAACCTATGTTTCACTCTAGGGCGTTGCTCCACCAGATCGAATAGCTAGGGACTCAGAATTTAACGCCAGAAGGATAAAATACAATATAAGTACAACAGTATTTCCATCGTATAAAATGAAGAATTGCAGACATTGAGAAAGTATTGGTCATTTCTACGTTCCGGTCAACCTAGGCGTCACTCTAGGGCGTTGCTCCACCACGTCTAATAGCTACGGCCTTAGAAGTCAACGCCAGGAGCATAAAATACAATATAAATACAACCGCTTTTCCATCGTATAAAATGAATAATTGCAAACACTGTGCAAGTAATGGTCATTTCTACGTTCCGGGCAACCTAGGCTTCACTCTAGGGCGTTGCTCCACCAGATCGAATAGCTAGGGACTTAGAATTCAATGCCAGGAGCATAAAATGCGATATAAATAGAACAGCTTTTCCATCGTTTACAACGAATAACAGCAACCAGTGTGAACGTTATGGTGATTTCTACGTTCCGGGCAACCTGGGCTTCACTCTGGGGCGTTGCTCCACCAGATCGAATAGTAAGGGCCTTAGAAGTCAACGCCCGAAGCATAAAATGCAATAAAGATGCAAGAGTTTTTCCATCGCATAACAGGAATAATTACCACCAGTGTGAAGGTAATGGTATGGTCTACGTTCTGGGCAACCTAGGCTTCACTCTAGGGCGGTGCTCCACCAGATCAAATAGTTAGGGCCTAAGAAGTCAACGCCAGAAGAATAAAATACGATATAAGTACAACAGTTTTTCCATCGTATAAAATGAATGATTATGAACACTGTGAAAGTAATGGTCATTTCAGCGTGGCTGGCAACCTACGCGTCACTCTAGGGCGTTGCTGCTCCTAATCTGATAGCTACGGCGTTAGAAGTTAACGCCGGAAGCATAAAATACAATATAAATACAACAGCTTCGCCATCGTATAAAATGAATAATTGCAAACAGTGTGAAGGTAATGGTCATTTCTACATTCCGAGCAACCTAGGATTCACTCTAGGGCGTTGTTCCACCAGACGGAATAGTTAGGGCCTAAGAAGTCAACGCCAGGAGCATAAAAAACGATATAAATACAACAGCTTTTCCATCGTAAGAAACGAATAATTGCAACCAGTGTGGAAGTTATGGTCATTTCTACGTTCCGGGCAACCTAGGCTTCACTCTAGGGCGGTGCTCCACCAAATCGAGTAGCTAGGGCCTTAGAAGTCAGCGCCAGAAGCATAAAATACAATAAAGATGCAAAAGCTTTTCCATCGTATAACAGGACTAACTGCAAACAGTATGAAAGTACTTGTCCTTTCTACGTTCCGGGTAACCTAGGTTTCACTCTAGGTCGTTGCTCCACCAGATCGAATAGCTAGGGCCTTAGAAGTCCACGCCTGAAGCATTAAATACAAAATAAATGGAACAGTTTTTCCATTGTATAAAACGAATAATTGCTACCAGTGTGAAAGTTATGGTCATTTCTACGTACCGGGCAACGTAGGCTTCACTCTAGGGCGTTGCTCCACCAGATCGAATAGTTAGGGCCTTAGAAGTCAACGCCCGAAGCATAAAGTATAAAATAAATAGAACAGTTTTTCCATCGTATAAAACGAATAATTGCTACCAGTGTGAAAGTTATGGTCATTTCTACTTTCCGGGCAACCTAGATTTCACCCTAGGGCGTTGTTCCACCAGATGGAATAGTTAGGGCCTAAGAAGTCAACGCCAGAAGCATAAAATACGATATAAATACAACAGCTTTTCCATCGTATGAAACGAATAATTGCAACCAGTGTGAAAGTTATGGTCATTTCTACGTTCCGGGCAACCTAGGCTTCCCCCTAAGGCGTTGCTCCAACAGAGTGCATAGTTAGGGCCTTAGAAGTCAATGCCCGAAGCATAAAATGCAACAAAAATACAACAGAGTTTCCATCGTATAACGGGATTAATTGCAACCAGTTTGAAAGTGATGGTCATTTCTACGTTCCGGGCAACCTAGGCTTCACTCTAGGGCGTTGCTCCACTAGATCGAATAGGTAGGGCCTTAGAAGTCAACGCCAGAAGCATAAAATACGATATAAATACAACAGCTTTTCCATCCTATAACAGGAATAATTGCAACCCGTGTGAGAGTGATGGTCATTTCTACGTTCCGGGCAACCTAGGCTTCACCTAGGGCGTTGTTCCACCAGATCTTATAGTTAGGGACTAACAAGTGAACGCCAGAAGCATAAAATACAATATAAATACAACAGTTCTTCCATCGTACAAATCGAATAATTGCAACCAGTGTGAAAGTAATGGTCATTTCTACCTTCCGCGCAGCCTAGGCTTCACTCTAAGGCGTTGCTCCCTTAGATCGAATAGCTAGGGCCTTAGAAGTCAACGCCAGAAGCATAAAATACGATATAGATACAACAGCTTTTCCATCGTATAAAAGGAATAATTGCAAACAGTGTGAAAGTAATGGTCATTTCTACGTTCCGGGCAACCTAGGCTTCACACTAGGGCGTTGCTCCACCAGATCAAACAGCTAGGGCCTTAGAAGTGAACGCCAGAAGCATAAAATACAATATAAATACAACAGTTTTTCCATCGTATAAAACGAATAATTGCAACCAGTGTGAAAGTTATGGTCATTTCTACATTCCGAGCAACCTAGGCTTCACTCTAGGGCGTTGCTCCAACAGATTGAATAGTTAGGGCCTTAGGAGTCAATGCCCGAAGCACAAAATGCAATAAAAATACAACAGTTTTTCCATAGTATAACAGAATTAATTGCAACCAGTTTGAAAGTGATGGTCATTTCTACGTTCCGTTCAACCTAGGCTTCCCTCTAGGGCGTTGCTCCACCAGATCGAATTGTTAGGGCCAAAGAAGTCAACGCCCGAAGCATAAAATACAAAATAAATGGAACAGTTTTTCCATCGTATAAAAGGAATAATTGCAAACAGTGTGAAAGTAATTGTCATTTCTACGTTCCGGGCAACCTAGGCTTCACTCTAGGGCGTTGCTCCACCAGATGAAACAGTTAGGGCCTTAGAAGTCAACGCCCGAAGCATAAAATACAAAATAAATAGAACAGTTTTTCCATTGTATAAAACGAATAATTGCTACCAGTGTAAAAGTTATGGTCATTTCTGCTTTCCGGGCAACCTAGGGTTCACGATAGGTCGTTGTTCCACCAGATGGAATAGTTAGGGCCTAAGAAGTCAACGCCAGAACCATAAAATACGATATAAATACAACAGCTTTTCCATCGTATGAAACAAATAATAGCAACCAGTTTGATAGTGATGGTCATTTCTACGTACCGGGCAACCTAGGCTTCACTCTAGGGCGTTGCTCCACCAGATCGAATAGTTAGGGCCTAAGAAGTCAACGCCAGAAGCATAAAATACGAAATAAATACAACAGCCTTTCCATCGTATGAAACGAATAATTGCAACCAGTGTGAAAGTTATGGTCATTTCTACGTTCCGGGCAACCTAGGCTTCCCCCTAAGGTGTTGCTCCAACAGATTGCATAGTTAGGGCCTTAGAAGTCAATGCCCGAAGCATAAAATGCAACAAAAATACAACAGTTTTTCCATCGTATAACAGGATTAATTGCAGCCAGTTTGAAAGTGATGGTCATTTCTACGTTCCGGGCAACCTAGGCTTCACTCTAGGGCGTTGTTCCACTAGATCGAATAGCTAGGGCCTTAGAAGTCAACGCCAGAAGCATAAAATACGATATAAATACAACAGCTTTTCCATCCTATAACAGGAATAATTGCAACCCGTGTGAGAGTGATGGTCATTTCTACGTTCCGGGCAACCTAGGCTTCACCTAGGGCGTTGTTCCACCAGATCGTATAGTTAGGGACTAACAAGTGAACGCCAGAAGCATAAAATACAAAATAAATGGAACAGTTTTTCCATCGTATAAAAGGAATAATTGCAAACAGTGTGAAAGTAATGGTCATTTCTACGTTCCGGGCAACCTAGGCTTCACTCTAGGGCGTTGCTCCACCAGATGAAACAGTTAGGGCCTTAGAAGTCAACGCCCGAAGCATAAAATACGATATAAATACAACAGCTTTTCCATCGTATGAAACGAATAATTGCAACCAGTGTGAAAGTTATGGTCATTTCTACGTTCCGGGCAACCTAGGGTTCACCCTAGGTCGTTGATCCACCAGATGGAATAGTTAGAGCCTAAGAAGTCAACGCCAGAACCATAAAATACGATATAAATACAACAGCTTTTCCATCGTATAAAACAAATAATAGCAACCAGTTTGATAGTGATGGTCATTTCTACGTTCCGGGCAACCTAGGCTTCACCTAGGGCGTTGTTCCACCAGATCGTATAGTTAGGGACTAACAAGTGAACGCCAGAAGCATAAAATACAATATAAATACAACAGTTTTTCCATCGTATAAAACGAATAATTGCAACCAGTGTGAAAGTTATGGTCATTTCTACGTTCCGGGCAACCTAGGCTTCCCCCTAAGGCGTTGCTCCAACAGATTGCATAGTTAGGGCCTTAGAAGTCAATGCCCGAAGCATAAAATGCAACAAAAATACAACAGTTTTTCCATCGTATAACAGGATTAATTGCAGCCAGTTTGAAAGTGATGGTCATTTCTACGTTCCGGGCAACCTAGGCTTCACTCTAGCGCGTTGTTCCACTAGATCGAATAGCTAGGGCCTTAGAAGTCAACGCCAGAAGCATAAAATACGATATAAATACAACAGCTTTTCCATCCTATAACAGGAATAGTTGCAACCCGTGTGAGAGTGATGGTCATTTCTACGTTCCGGGCAACCTAGGCTTCACCTAGGGCGTTGTTCCACCAGATCGTATAGTTAGGGACTAACAAGTGAACGCCAGAAGCATAAAATACAATATAAATACAACAGTTTTTCCATCGTATAAATCGAATAATTGCAACCTGTGTGAAGGTTATGGTCATATCTACGTTCCGGGCAACCTAGGCTTCACTGTAGGGCGTTGCTCCACCAGATCGAAGAGTTAGGGCCTAAGAAGTCAACGCCCGAAGCATAAAATACAATAGAAATACAACAGTTTTTCCATCGTATAAAACGAATAATTGCGACCATTATGAAACTTATGGTGATTTCTACGTTCCGGACAACCTAGGCTTCACCCTAGGTCGTTGTTCCACCAGATCGAATAGTTAGGGCCTAAGAAGTGAACGCCAGAAGCATAAAATGCAATAAAAATACAACAGCCTTTCCATCCTATAACAGGTATAATTGCAACCCGTGTGAAAGTGATGGTCATTTCTACGTTCCAGGCAACCTAGGCTTCCCTCTAGGGCGTTGCTCCACCAGATCGAATTGTTAGGGCCAAAGAAGTCAACGCCCGAAGCATAAAATACAAAATAAATGGAACAGTTTTTCCATCGTATAAAAGGAATAATTGCAAACAGTGTGAAAGTAATGGTCATTTCTACGTTCCGGGCAACCTAGGCTTCACTCTAGGGCGTTGCTCCACCAGATGAAACAGTTAGGGCCTTAGAAGTCAACGCCCGAAGCATAAAATACGATATAAATACAACAGCTTTTCCATCGTATGAAACGAATAATTGCAACCAGTGTGAAAGTTATGGTCATTTCTACGTTCCGGGCAACCTAGGGTTCACCCTAGGTCGTTGTTTCACCAGATGGAATAGTTAGAGCCTAAGAAGTCAACGCCAGAAGCATAAAATACGATATAAATACAACAGCTTTTCCACCGTATAAATTGAATAATTGCAAACAGTGTGAAAGTAGTGGTCATTTCTACGTTCCGAGCAACCTAGGCCTCAATTTAGGGCGGTGCTCCACCATATCGAATAGTTACGGCCTTAGAAGCCTACGCCTGAAGCATAAAATACAATAAAAATACAACGGTCTTTTCATCGTATAACAGGAATAATTGCATCAAGCGTGAAAGTAGTTATCATTTCGGCGTTTCGGGCAGCCTAGACTTAACTCTGAGGAATTGCTCCACCAGATCGAATAGATAGGGCCTAAGAAGTCAACGACAGAAGCATAAAATACAATATAAATACAACAGCTTTGCCATCGTATAAAATGAACAATTGCAAACAGTGAGAAAGATATGGACATTTCTACGTTCCGGGCAACCTACGCTTCACTCTATGGCGTTCTTCCACCACTTCGAATAGCTACGGCCTCAGAAGTCAACGCCTGAAGCATAAAATACAATAAAACTGCAACAGTCTTTCCATCCTATAACAGGAATAATTGCAACCCGTGTGAAAGTGATGGTCATTTCTACGTTCCGGGCAGCCTAGGCTTCACCCTAGGGCGTTGTTCCACCAGATCGAATAGTTAGGGCCTAACAAGTGAACGCCAGAAGCATAAAATACAATATAAATACAACAGTTTTTCCATCGTATAAAACGAATAATTGCAACCAGTGTGAAAGTAATGGTCATTTCTGCATTCCGAGCAACCTAGGCTTCACTCTAGGGCGTTGCACCAACAGATTGAATAGTTAGGGCCTTAGAAGTCATCGCCCGAAGCATAAAATGCAATAAAAATACAACAGTTTTTCCATCGTAAAACAGGTTTAATTGCAACCAGTTTGAAAGTGATGGTCATTTCTACGTTCCGGGCAGCCTAGGCTTCACTCTAGGGCGTTGCTCCACTAGATCGAATAGTTAGGGCCTAAGAAATAAACGCCAGAAGCATAAAATACAATATAAATACAACAGCCTTTCCATCGTATAAAAGGAATAACTGCAACCAGTGTGAATGTACTGGTCATTTCTACGTCCCGGGTAACCTATGTTTCACTCTAGGGCGTTGCTCCACCAGATCGAATAGCTAGGGACTCAGAATTTAACGCCAGAAGGATAAAATACAATATAAGTACAACAGTATTTCCATCGTATAAAATGAAGAATTGCAGACATTGAGAAAGTATTGGTCATTTCTACGTTCCGGTCAACCTAGGCGTCACTCTAGGGCGTTGCACCACGTCTAATAGCTACGGCCTTAGAAGTCAACGCCAGGAGCATAAAATACAATATAAATACAACCGCTTTTCCATCGTATAAAATGAATAATTGCAAACACTGTGCAAGTAATGGTCATTTCTACGTTCCGGGCAACCTAGGCTTCACTCTAGGGCGTTGCTCCACCAGATCGAATAGCTAGGGACTTAGAATTCAATGCCAGGAGCATAAAATGCGATATAAATAGAACAGCTTTTCCATCGTTTACAACGAATAACAGCAACCAGTGTGAACGTTATGGTCATTTCTACGTTCCGGGCAACCTGGGCTTCACTCTGGGGCGTTGCTCCACCAGATCGAATAGTAAGGGCCTTAGAAGTCAACGCCCGAAGCATAAAATGCAATAAAGATGCAAGAGTTTTTCCATCGCATAACAGGAATAATTACCACCAGTGTGAAGGTAATGGTATGGTCTACGTTCTGGGCAACCTAGGCTTCACTCTAGGGCGGTGCTCCACCAGATCAAATAGTTAGGGCCTAAGAAGTCAACGCCAGAAGAATAAAATACGATATAAGTACAACAGTTTTTCCATCGTATAAAATGAATGATTATGAACACTGTGAAAGTAATGGTCATTTCAGCGTGGCTGGCAACCTACGCGTCACTCTAGGGCGTTGCTGCTCCTAATCTGATAGCTACGGCGTTAGAAGTTAACGCCGGAAGCATAAAATACAATATAAATACAACAGCTTCGCCATCGTATAAAATGAATAATTGCAAACAGTGTGAAGGTAATGGTCATTTCTACATTCCGAGCAACCTAGGATTCACTCTAGGGCGTTGTTCCACCAGACGGAATAGTTAGGGCCTAAGAAGTCAACGCCAGGAGCATAAAAAACGATATAAATACAACAGCTTTTCCATCGTAAGAAACGAATAATTGCAACCAGTGTGGAAGTTATGGTCATTTCTACGTTCCGGGCAACCTAGGCTTCACTCTAGGGCGGTGCTCCACCAAATCGAGTAGCTAGGGCCTTAGAAGTCAGCGCCAGAAGCATAAAATACAATAAAGATGCAAAAGCTTTTCCATCGTATAACAGGAATAACTGCAAACAGTATGAAAGTACTTGTCCTTTCTACGTTCCGGGTAACCTAGGTTTCACTCTAGGTCGTTGCTCCACCAGATCGAATAGCTAGGGCCTTAGAAGTCCACGCCTGAAGCATTAAATACAAAATAAATGGAACAGTTTTTCCTTTGTATAAAACGAATAATTGCTACCAGTGTGAAAGTTATGGTCATTTCTACGTACCGGGCAACGTAGGCTTCACTCTAGGGCGTTGCTCCACCAGATCGAATAGTTAGGGCCTTAGAAGTCAACGCCCGAAGCATAAAGTATAAAATAAATAGAACAGTTTTTCCATCGTATAAAACGAATAATTGCTACCAGTGTGAAAGTTATGGTCATTTCTACTTTCCGGGCAACCTAGATTTCACCCTAGGGCGTTGTTCCACCAGATGGAATAGTTAGGGCCTAAGAAGTCAACGCCAGAAGCATAAAATACGATATAAATACAACAGCTTTTCCATCGTATGAAACGAATAATTGCAACCAGTGTGAAAGTTATGGTCATTTCTACGTTCCGGGCAACCTAGGCTTCCCCCTAAGGCGTTGCTCCAACAGAGTGCATAGTTAGGGCCTTAGAAGTCAATGCCCGAAGCATAAAATGCAACAAAAATACAACAGAGTTTCCATCGTATAACGGGATTAATTGCAACCAGTTTGAAAGTGATGGTCATTTCTACGTTCCGGGCAACCTAGGCTTCACTCTAGGGCGTTGCTCCACTAGATCGAATAGGTAGGGCCTTAGAAGTCAACGCCAGAAGCATAAAATACGATATAAATACAACAGCTTTTCCATCCTATAACAGGAATAATTGCAACCCGTGTGAGAGTGATGGTCATTTCTACGTTCCGGGCAACCTAGGCTTCACCTAGGGCGTTGTTCCACCAGATCTTATAGTTAGGGACTAACAAGTGAACGCCAGAAGCATAAAATACAATATAAATACAACAGTTCTTCCATCGTACAAATCGAATAATTGCAACCAGTGTGAAAGTAATGGTCATTTCTACCTTCCGCGCAGCCTAGGCTTCACTCTAAGGCGTTGCTCCCTTAGCTCGAATAGCTAGGGCCTTAGAAGTCAACGCCAGAAGCATAAAATACGATATAGATACAACAGCTTTTCCATCGTATAAAAGGAATAATTGCAAACAGTGTGAAAGTAATGGTCATTTCTACGTTCCGGGCAACCTAGGCTTCACACTAGGGCGTTGCTCCACCAGATCAAACAGCTAGGGCCTTAGAAGTGAACGCCAGAAGCATAAAATACAATATAAATACAACAGTTTTTCCATCGTATAAAACGAATAATTGCAACCAGTGTGAAAGTTATGGTCATTTCTACATTCCGAGCAACCTAGGCTTCACTCTAGGGCGTTGCTCCAACAGATTGAATAGTTAGGGCCTTAGGAGTCAATGCCCGAAGCACAAAATGCAATAAAAATACAACAGTTTTTCCATAGTATAACAGAATTAATTGCAACCAGTTTGAAAGTGATGGTCATTTCTACGTTCCGTTCAACCTAGGCTTCCCTCTAGGGCGTTGCTCCACCAGATCGAATTGTTAGGGCCAAAGAAGTCAACGCCCGAAGCATAAAATACAAAATAAATGGAACAGTTTTTCCATCGTATAAAAGGAATAATTGCAAACAGTGTGAAAGTAATTGTCATTTCTACGTTCCGGGCAACCTAGGCTTCACTCTAGGGCGTTGCTCCACCAGATGAAACAGTTAGGGCCTTAGAAGTCAACGCCCGAAGCATAAAATACAAAATAAATAGAACAGTTTTTCCATTGTATAAAACGAATAATTGCTACCAGTGTAAAAGTTATGGTCATTTCTGCTTTCCGGGCAACCTAGGGTTCACGATAGGTCGTTGTTCCACCAGATGGAATAGTTAGGGCCTAAGAAGTCAACGCCAGAACCATAAAATACGATATAAATACAACAGCTTTTCCATCGTATGAAACAAATAATAGCAACCAGTTTGATAGTGATGGTCATTTCTACGTACCGGGCAACCTAGGCTTCACTCTAGGGCGTTGCTCCACCAGATCGAATAGTTAGGGCCTAAGAAGTCAACGCCAGAAGCATAAAATACGAAATAAATACAACAGCCTTTCCATCGTATGAAACGAATAATTGCAACCAGTGTGAAAGTTATGGTCATTTCTACGTTCCGGGCAACCTAGGCTTCCCCCTAAGGTGTTGCTCCAACAGATTGCATAGTTAGGGCCTTAGAAGTCAATGCCCGAAGCATAAAATGCAACAAAAATACAACAGTTTTTCCATCGTATAACAGGATTAATTGCAGCCAGTTTGAAAGTGATGGTCATTTCTACGTTCCGGGCAACCTAGGCTTCACTCTAGGGCGTTGTTCCACTAGATCGAATAGCTAGGGCCTTAGAAGTCAACGCCAGAAGCATAAAATACGATATAAATACAACAGCTTTTCCATCCTATAACAGGAATAATTGCAACCCGTGTGAGAGTGATGGTCATTTCTACGTTCCGGGCAACCTAGGCTTCACCTAGGGCGTTGTTCCACCAGATCGTATAGTTAGGGACTAACAAGTGAACGCCAGAAGCATAAAATACAAAATAAATGGAACAGTTTTTCCATCGTATAAAAGGAATAATTGCAAACAGTGTGAAAGTAATGGTCATTTCTACGTTCCGGGCAACCTAGGCTTCACTCTAGGGCGTTGCTCCACCAGATGAAACAGTTAGGGCCTTAGAAGTCAACGCCCGAAGCATAAAATACGATATAAATACAACAGCTTTTCCATCGTATGAAACGAATAATTGCAACCAGTGTGAAAGTTATGGTCATTTCTACGTTCCGGGCAACCTAGGGTTCACCCTAGGTCGTTGATCCACCAGATGGAATAGTTAGAGCCTAAGAAGTCAACGCCAGAACCATAAAATACGATATAAATACAACAGCTTTTCCATCGTATAAAACAAATAATAGCAACCAGTTTGATAGTGATGGTCATTTCTACGTTCCGGGCAACCTAGGCTTCACCTAGGGCGTTGTTCCACCAGATCGTATAGTTAGGGACTAACAAGTGAACGCCAGAAGCATAAAATACAATATAAATACAACAGTTTTTCCATCGTATAAAACGAATAATTGCAACCAGTGTGAAAGTTATGGTCATTTCTACGTTCCGGGCAACCTAGGCTTCCCCCTAAGGCGTTGCTCCAACAGATTGCATAGTTAGGGCCTTAGAAGTCAATGCCCGAAGCATAAAATGCAACAAAAATACAACAGTTTTTCCATCGTATAACAGGATTAATTGCAGCCAGTTTGAAAGTGATGGTCATTTCTACGTTCCGGGCAACCTAGGCTTCACTCTAGCGCGTTGTTCCACTAGATCGAATAGCTAGGGCCTTAGAAGTCAACGCCAGAAGCATAAAATACGATATAAATACAACAGCTTTTCCATCCTATAACAGGAATAGTTGCAACCCGTGTGAGAGTGATGGTCATTTCTACGTTCCGGGCAACCTAGGCTTCACCTAGGGCGTTGTTCCACCAGATCGTATAGTTAGGGACTAACAAGTGAACGCCAGAAGCATAAAATACAATATAAATACAACAGTTTTTCCATCGTATAAATCGAATAATTGCAACCTGTGTGAAGGTTATGGTCATATCTACGTTCCGGGCAACCTAGGCTTCACTGTAGGGCGTTGCTCCACCAGATCGAAGAGTTAGGGCCTAAGAAGTCAACGCCCGAAGCATAAAATACAATAGAAATACAACAGTTTTTCCATCGTATAAAACGAATAATTGCGACCATTATGAAACTTATGGTGATTTCTACGTTCCGGACAACCTAGGCTTCACCCTAGGTCGTTGTTCCACCAGATCGAATAGTTAGGGCCTAAGAAGTGAACGCCAGAAGCATAAAATGCAATAAAAATACAACAGCCTTTCCATCCTATAACAGGTATAATTGCAACCCGTGTGAAAGTGATGGTCATTTCTACGTTCCAGGCAACCTAGGCTTCCCTCTAGGGCGTTGCTCCACCAGATCGAATTGTTAGGGCCAAAGAAGTCAACGCCCGAAGCATAAAATACAAAATAAATGGAACAGTTTTTCCATCGTATAAAAGGAATAATTGCAAACAGTGTGAAAGTAATGGTCATTTCTACGTTCCGGGCAACCTAGGCTTCACTCTAGGGCGTTGCTCCACCAGATGAAACAGTTAGGGCCTTAGAAGTCAACGCCCGAAGCATAAAATACGATATAAATACAACAGCTTTTCCATCGTATGAAACGAATAATTGCAACCAGTGTGAAAGTTATGGTCATTTCTACGTTCCGGGCAACCTAGGGTTCACCCTAGGTCGTTGTTTCACCAGATGGAATAGTTAGAGCCTAAGAAGTCAACGCCAGAAGCATAAAATACGATATAAATACAACAGCTTTTCCACCGTATAAATTGAATAATTGCAAACAGTGTGAAAGTAGTGGTCATTTCTACGTTCCGAGCAACCTAGGCCTCAATTTAGGGCGGTGCTCCACCATATCGAATAGTTACGGCCTTAGAAGCCTACGCCTGAAGCATAAAATACAATAAAAATACAACGGTCTTTTCATCGTATAACAGGAATAATTGCATCAAGCGTGAAAGTAGTTATCATTTCGGCGTTTCGGGCAGCCTAGACTTAACTCTGAGGAATTGCTCCACCAGATCGAATAGATAGGGCCTAAGAAGTCAACGACAGAAGCATAAAATACAATATAAATACAACAGCTTTGCCATCGTATAAAATGAACAATTGCAAACAGTGAGAAAGATATGGACATTTCTACGTTCCGGGCAACCTACGCTTCACTCTATGGCGTTCTTCCACCACTTCGAATAGCTACGGCCTCAGAAGTCAACGCCTGAAGCATAAAATACAATAAAACTGCAACAGTCTTTCCATCCTATAACAGGAATAATTGCAACCCGTGTGAAAGTGATGGTCATTTCTACGTTCCGGGCAGCCTAGGCTTCACCCTAGGGCGTTGTTCCACCAGATCGAATAGTTAGGGCCTAACAAGTGAACGCCAGAAGCATAAAATACAATATAAATACAACAGTTTTTCCATCGTATAAAACGAATAATTGCAACCAGTGTGAAAGTAATGGTCATTTCTGCATTCCGAGCAACCTAGGCTTCACTCTAGGGCGTTGCACCAACAGATTGAATAGTTAGGGCCTTAGAAGTCATCGCCCGAAGCATAAAATGCAATAAAAATACAACAGTTTTTCCATCGTAAAACAGGTTTAATTGCAACCAGTTTGAAAGTGATGGTCATTTCTACGTTCCGGGCAGCCTAGGCTTCACTCTAGGGCGTTGCTCCACTAGATCGAATAGTTAGGGCCTAAGAAATAAACGCCAGAAGCATAAAATACAATATAAATACAACAGCCTTTCCATCGTATAAAAGGAATAACTGCAACCAGTGTGAATGTACTGGTCATTTCTACGTCCCGGGTAACCTATGTTTCACTCTAGGGCGTTGCTCCACCAGATCGAATAGCTAGGGACTCAGAATTTAACGCCAGAAGGATAAAATACAATATAAGTACAACAGTATTTCCATCGTATAAAATGAAGAATTGCAGACATTGAGAAAGTATTGGTCATTTCTACGTTCCGGTCAACCTAGGCGTCACTCTAGGGCGTTGCTCCACCACGTCTAATAGCTACGGCCTTAGAAGTCAACGCCAGGAGCATAAAATACAATATAAATACAACCGCTTTTCCATCGTATAAAATGAATAATTGCAAACACTGTGCAAGTAATGGTCATTTCTACGTTCCGGGCAACCTAGGCTTCACTCTAGGGCGTTGCTCCACCAGATCGAATAGCTAGGGACTTAGAATTCAATGCCAGGAGCATAAAATGCGATATAAATAGAACAGCTTTTCCATCGTTTACAACGAATAACAGCAACCAGTGTGAACGTTATGGTGATTTCTACGTTCCGGGCAACCTGGGCTTCACTCTGGGGCGTTGCTCCACCAGATCGAATAGTAAGGGCCTTAGAAGTCAACGCCCGAAGCATAAAATGCAATAAAGATGCAAGAGTTTTTCCATCGCATAACAGGAATAATTACCACCAGTGTGAAGGTAATGGTATGGTCTACGTTCTGGGCAACCTAGGCTTCACTCTAGGGCGGTGCTCCACCAGATCAAATAGTTAGGGCCTAAGAAGTCAACGCCAGAAGAATAAAATACGATATAAGTACAACAGTTTTTCCATCGTATAAAATGAATGATTATGAACACTGTGAAAGTAATGGTCATTTCAGCGTGGCTGGCAACCTACGCGTCACTCTAGGGCGTTGCTGCTCCTAATCTGATAGCTACGGCGTTAGAAGTTAACGCCGGAAGCATAAAATACAATATAAATACAACAGCTTCGCCATCGTATAAAATGAATAATTGCAAACAGTGTGAAGGTAATGGTCATTTCTACATTCCGAGCAACCTAGGATTCACTCTAGGGCGTTGTTCCACCAGACGGAATAGTTAGGGCCTAAGAAGTCAACGCCAGGAGCATAAAAAACGATATAAATACAACAGCTTTTCCATCGTAAGAAACGAATAATTGCAACCAGTGTGGAAGTTATGGTCATTTCTACGTTCCGGGCAACCTAGGCTTCACTCTAGGGCGGTGCTCCACCAAATCGAGTAGCTAGGGCCTTAGAAGTCAGCGCCAGAAGCATAAAATACAATAAAGATGCAAAAGCTTTTCCATCGTATAACAGGACTAACTGCAAACAGTATGAAAGTACTTGTCCTTTCTACGTTCCGGGTAACCTAGGTTTCACTCTAGGTCGTTGCTCCACCAGATCGAATAGCTAGGGCCTTAGAAGTCCACGCCTGAAGCATTAAATACAAAATAAATGGAACAGTTTTTCCATTGTATAAAACGAATAATTGCTACCAGTGTGAAAGTTATGGTCATTTCTACGTACCGGGCAACGTAGGCTTCACTCTAGGGCGTTGCTCCACCAGATCGAATAGTTAGGGCCTTAGAAGTCAACGCCCGAAGCATAAAGTATAAAATAAATAGAACAGTTTTTCCATCGTATAAAACGAATAATTGCTACCAGTGTGAAAGTTATGGTCATTTCTACTTTCCGGGCAACCTAGATTTCACCCTAGGGCGTTGTTCCACCAGATGGAATAGTTAGGGCCTAAGAAGTCAACGCCAGAAGCATAAAATACGATATAAATACAACAGCTTTTCCATCGTATGAAACGAATAATTGCAACCAGTGTGAAAGTTATGGTCATTTCTACGTTCCGGGCAACCTAGGCTTCCCCCTAAGGCGTTGCTCCAACAGAGTGCATAGTTAGGGCCTTAGAAGTCAATGCCCGAAGCATAAAATGCAACAAAAATACAACAGAGTTTCCATCGTATAACGGGATTAATTGCAACCAGTTTGAAAGTGATGGTCATTTCTACGTTCCGGGCAACCTAGGCTTCACTCTAGGGCGTTGCTCCACTAGATCGAATAGGTAGGGCCTTAGAAGTCAACGCCAGAAGCATAAAATACGATATAAATACAACAGCTTTTCCATCCTATAACAGGAATAATTGCAACCCGTGTGAGAGTGATGGTCATTTCTACGTTCCGGGCAACCTAGGCTTCACCTAGGGCGTTGTTCCACCAGATCTTATAGTTAGGGACTAACAAGTGAACGCCAGAAGCATAAAATACAATATAAATACAACAGTTCTTCCATCGTACAAATCGAATAATTGCAACCAGTGTGAAAGTAATGGTCATTTCTACCTTCCGCGCAGCCTAGGCTTCACTCTAAGGCGTTGCTCCCTTAGATCGAATAGCTAGGGCCTTAGAAGTCAACGCCAGAAGCATAAAATACGATATAGATACAACAGCTTTTCCATCGTATAAAAGGAATAATTGCAAACAGTGTGAAAGTAATGGTCATTTCTACGTTCCGGGCAACCTAGGCTTCACACTAGGGCGTTGCTCCACCAGATCAAACAGCTAGGGCCTTAGAAGTGAACGCCAGAAGCATAAAATACAATATAAATACAACAGTTTTTCCATCGTATAAAACGAATAATTGCAACCAGTGTGAAAGTTATGGTCATTTCTACATTCCGAGCAACCTAGGCTTCACTCTAGGGCGTTGCTCCAACAGATTGAATAGTTAGGGCCTTAGGAGTCAATGCCCGAAGCACAAAATGCAATAAAAATACAACAGTTTTTCCATAGTATAACAGAATTAATTGCAACCAGTTTGAAAGTGATGGTCATTTCTACGTTCCGTTCAACCTAGGCTTCCCTCTAGGGCGTTGCTCCACCAGATCGAATTGTTAGGGCCAAAGAAGTCAACGCCCGAAGCATAAAATACAAAATAAATGGAACAGTTTTTCCATCGTATAAAAGGAATAATTGCAAACAGTGTGAAAGTAATTGTCATTTCTACGTTCCGGGCAACCTAGGCTTCACTCTAGGGCGTTGCTCCACCAGATGAAACAGTTAGGGCCTTAGAAGTCAACGCCCGAAGCATAAAATACAAAATAAATAGAACAGTTTTTCCATTGTATAAAACGAATAATTGCTACCAGTGTAAAAGTTATGGTCATTTCTGCTTTCCGGGCAACCTAGGGTTCACGATAGGTCGTTGTTCCACCAGATGGAATAGTTAGGGCCTAAGAAGTCAACGCCAGAACCATAAAATACGATATAAATACAACAGCTTTTCCATCGTATGAAACAAATAATAGCAACCAGTTTGATAGTGATGGTCATTTCTACGTACCGGGCAACCTAGGCTTCACTCTAGGGCGTTGCTCCACCAGATCGAATAGTTAGGGCCTAAGAAGTCAACGCCAGAAGCATAAAATACGAAATAAATACAACAGCCTTTCCATCGTATGAAACGAATAATTGCAACCAGTGTGAAAGTTATGGTCATTTCTACGTTCCGGGCAACCTAGGCTTCCCCCTAAGGTGTTGCTCCAACAGATTGCATAGTTAGGGCCTTAGAAGTCAATGCCCGAAGCATAAAATGCAACAAAAATACAACAGTTTTTCCATCGTATAACAGGATTAATTGCAGCCAGTTTGAAAGTGATGGTCATTTCTACGTTCCGGGCAACCTAGGCTTCACTCTAGGGCGTTGTTCCACTAGATCGAATAGCTAGGGCCTTAGAAGTCAACGCCAGAAGCATAAAATACGATATAAATACAACAGCTTTTCCATCCTATAACAGGAATAATTGCAACCCGTGTGAGAGTGATGGTCATTTCTACGTTCCGGGCAACCTAGGCTTCACCTAGGGCGTTGTTCCACCAGATCGTATAGTTAGGGACTAACAAGTGAACGCCAGAAGCATAAAATACAAAATAAATGGAACAGTTTTTCCATCGTATAAAAGGAATAATTGCAAACAGTGTGAAAGTAATGGTCATTTCTACGTTCCGGGCAACCTAGGCTTCACTCTAGGGCGTTGCTCCACCAGATGAAACAGTTAGGGCCTTAGAAGTCAACGCCCGAAGCATAAAATACGATATAAATACAACAGCTTTTCCATCGTATGAAACGAATAATTGCAACCAGTGTGAAAGTTATGGTCATTTCTACGTTCCGGGCAACCTAGGGTTCACCCTAGGTCGTTGATCCACCAGATGGAATAGTTAGAGCCTAAGAAGTCAACGCCAGAACCATAAAATACGATATAAATACAACAGCTTTTCCATCGTATAAAACAAATAATAGCAACCAGTTTGATAGTGATGGTCATTTCTACGTTCCGGGCAACCTAGGCTTCACCTAGGGCGTTGTTCCACCAGATCGTATAGTTAGGGACTAACAAGTGAACGCCAGAAGCATAAAATACAATATAAATACAACAGTTTTTCCATCGTATAAAACGAATAATTGCAACCAGTGTGAAAGTTATGGTCATTTCTACGTTCCGGGCAACCTAGGCTTCCCCCTAAGGCGTTGCTCCAACAGATTGCATAGTTAGGGCCTTAGAAGTCAACGCCCGAAGCATAAAATGCAACAAAAATACAACAGTTTTTCCATCGTATAACAGGATTAATTGCAACCAGTTTGAAAGTGATGGTCATTTCTACGTTCCGGGCAACCTAGGCTTCACTCTAGGGCGTTGTTCCACTAGATCGAATAGCTAGGGCCTTAGAAGTCAACGCCAGAAGCATAAAATACGATATAAATACAACAGCTTTTCCATCCTATAACAGGAATAATTGCAACCCGTGTGAGAGTGATGGTCATTTCTACGTTCCGGGCAACCTAGGCATCTCTCTACGGCGTTGTTCAACCAGATCGAATAGTTAGGGCCTCAGAAATCAACACCAGAAGAATAAAATACAAAATAAGTACAACAGCCTTTACACCGTATAAAACGAATAATTGCAACCTGTGTGACGGTTATGGTCATATCTACGTTACGGGCAACCTAGGCTTCACTGTAGGGCGTTGCTCCACCAGATCGAAATGTTAGGGCCTAAGAAGTCAACGCCCGAAGCATAAAATACGATATAAATACAACAGCTTTTCCACCGTATAAAATGAATAATTGCAAACAGTGTGAAAGTAGTGGTCATTTCTACGTTCCGAGCAACCTAGGCCTCAATTTAGGGCGGTGCTCCACCATATCGAATAGTTACGGCCTTAGAAGCCTACGCCTGAAGCATAAAATACAATAAAAATACAACGGTCTTTTCATCGTATAACAGGAATAATTGCATCAAGCGTGAAAGTAATTATCATTTCGGCGTTTCGGGCAGCCTAGACTTAACTCTGAGGAATTGCTCCACCAGATCGAATAGATAGGGCCTAAGAAGTCAACGACAGAAGCATAAAATACAATATAAATACAACAGCTTTGCCATCGTATAAAATGAACAATTGCAAACAGTGAGAAAGATATGGACATTTCTACGGTCCGGGCAACCTACGCTTCACTCTATGGCGTTCTTCCACCACTTCGAATAGCTACGGCCTCAGAAGACAACGCCTGAAGCATAAAATACAATAAAACTGCAACAGTCTTTCCATCCTATAACAGGAATAATTGCAACCCGTGTGAAAGTGATGGTCATTTCTACGTTCCGGGCAGCCTAGGCTTCACCCTAGGGCGTTGTTCCACCAGATCGAATAGCTAGGGCCTAACAAGTGAACGCCAGAAGCATAAAATACAATATAAATACAACAGTTTTTCCATCGTATAAAACGAATAATTGCAACCAGTGTGAAAGTAATGGTCATTTCTGCATTCCGAGCAACCTAGGCTTCACTCTAGGGCGTTGCACCAACAGATTGAATAGTTAGGGCCTTAGAAGTCATCGCCCGAAGCATAAAATGCAATAAAAATACAACAGTTTTTCCATCGTAAAACAGGTTTAATTGCAACCAGTTTGAAAGTGATGGTCATTTCTACGTTCCGGGCAGCCTAGGCTTCACTCTAGGGCGTTGCTCCACTAGATCGAATAGTTAGGGCCTAAGAAATAAACGCCAGAAGCATAAAATACAATATAAATACAACAGCCTTTCCATCGTATAAAAGGAATAACTGCAACCAGTGTGAATGTACTGGTCATTTCTACGTCCCGGGTAACCTATGTTTCACTCTAGGGCGTTGCTCCACCAGATCGAATAGCTAGGGACTCAGAATTTAACGCCAGAAGGATAAAATACAATATAAGTACAACAGTATTTCCATCGTATAAAATGAAGAATTGCAGACATTGAGAAAGTATTGGTCATTTCTACGTTCCGGTCAACCTAGGCGTCACTCTAGGGCGTTGCTCCACCACGTCTAATAGCTACGGCCTTAGAAGTCAACGCCAGGAGCATAAAATACAATATAAATACAACCGCTTTTCCATCGTATAAAATGAATAATTGCAAACACTGTGCAAGTAATGGTCATTTCTACGTTCCGGGCAACCTAGGCTTCACTCTAGGGCGTTGCTCCACCAGATCGAATAGCTAGGGACTTAGAATTCAATGCCAGGAGCATAAAATGCGATATAAATAGAACAGCTTTTCCATCGTTTACAACGAATAACAGCAACCAGTGTGAACGTTATGGTCATTTCTACGTTCCGGGCAACCTGGGCTTCACTCTGGGGCGTTGCTCCACCAGATCGAATAGTAAGGGCCTTAGAAGTCAACGCCCGAAGCATAAAATGCAATAAAGATGCAAGAGTTTTTCCATCGCATAACAGGAATAATTACCACCAGTGTGAAGGTAATGGTATGGTCTACGTTCTGGGCAACCTAGGCTTCACTCTAGGGCGGTGCTCCACCAGATCAAATAGTTAGGGCCTAAGAAGTCAACGCCAGAAGAATAAAATACGATATAAGTACAACAGTTTTTCCATCGTATAAAATGAATGATTATGAACACTGTGAAAGTAATGGTCATTTCAGCGTGGCTGGCAACCTACGCGTCACTCTAGGGCGTTGCTGCTCCTAATCTGATAGCTACGGCGTTAGAAGTTAACGCCGGAAGCATAAAATACAATATAAATACAACAGCTTCGCCATCGTATAAAATGAATAATTGCAAACAGTGTGAAGGTAAAGGTCATTTCTACATTCCGAGCAACCTAGGATTCACTCTAGGGCGTTGTTCCACCAGACGGAATAGTTAGGGCCTAAGAAGTCAACGCCAGGAGCATAAAAAACGATATAAATACAACAGCTTTTCCATCGTATGAAACGAATAATTGCAACCAGTGTGGAAGTTATGGTCATTTCTACGTTCCGGGCAACCTAGGCTTCACTCTAGGGCGGTGCTCCACCAAATCGAGTAGCTAGGGCCTTAGAAGTCAGCGCCAGAAGCATAAAATACAATAAAGATGCAAAAGCTTTTCCATCGTATAACAGGAATAACTGCAAACAGTATGAAAGTACTTGTCCTTTCTACGTTCCGGGTAACCTAGGTTTCACTCTAGGTCGTTGCTCCACCAGATCGAATAGCTAGGGCCTTAGAAGTCCACGCCTGAAGCATTAAATACAAAATAAATGGAACAGTTTTTCCATTGTATAAAACGAATAATTGCTACCAGTGTGAAAGTTATGGTCATTTCTACGTACCGGGCAACGTAGGCTTCACTCTAGGGCGTTGCTCCACCAGATCGAATAGTTAGGGCCTTAGAAGTCAACGCCCGAAGCATAAAGTATAAAATAAATAGAACAGTTTTTCCATCGTATAAAACGAATAATTGCTACCAGTGTGAAAGTTATGGTCATTTCTACTTTCCGGGCAACCTAGATTTCACCCTAGGGCGTTGTTCCACCAGATGGAATAGTTAGGGCCTAAGAAGTCAACGCCAGAAGCATAAAATACGATATAAATACAACAGCTTTTCCATCGTATGAAACGAATAATTGCAACCAGTGTGAAAGTTATGGTCATTTCTACGTTCCGGGCAACCTAGGCTTCCCCCTAAGGCGTTGCTCCAACAGAGTGCATAGTTAGGGCCTTAGAAGTCAATGCCCGAAGCATAAAATGCAACAAAAATACAACAGTTTTGCCATCGTATAACGGGATTAATTGCAACCAGTTTGAAAGTGATGGTCATTTCTACGTTCCGGGCAACCTAGGCTTCACTCTAGGGCGTTGCTCCACTAGATCGAATAGCTAGGGCCTTAGAAGTCAACGCCAGAAGCATAAAATACGATATAAATACAACAGCTTTTCCATCCTATAACAGGAATAATTGCAACCCGTGTGAGAGTGATGGTCATTTCTACGTTCCGGGCAACCTAGGCTTCACCTAGGGCGTTGTTCCACCAGATCGTATAGTTAGGGACTAACAAGTGAACGCCAGAAGCATAAAATACAATATAAATACAACAGTTCTTCCATCGTATAAATCGAATAATTGCAACCAGTGTGAAAGTAATGGTCATTTCTACCTTCCGCGCAGCCTAGGCTTCACTCTAAGGCGTTGCTCCCTTAGATCGAATAGCTAGGGCCTTAGAAGTCAACGCCAGAAGCATAAAATACGATATAGATACAACAGCTTTTCCATCGTATAAAAGGAATAATTGCAAACAGTGTGAAAGTAATGGTCATTTCTACGTTCCGGGCAACCTAGGCTTCACACTAGGGCGTTGCTCCACCAGATCAAACAGCTAGGGCCTTAGAAGTGAACGCCAGAAGCATAAAATACAATATAAATACAACAGTTTTTCCATCGTATAAAACGAATAATTGCAACCAGTGTGAAAGTTATGGTCATTTCAACATTCCGAGCAACCTAGGCTTCACTCTAGGGCGTTGCTCCAACAGATTGAATTGTTAGGGCCTTAGGAGTCAATGCCCGAAGCACAAAATGCAATAAAAATACAACAGTTTTTCCATAGTATAACAGAATTAATTGCAACCAGTTTGAAAGTGATGGTCATTTCTACGTTCCGTTCAACCTAGGCTTCCCTCTAGGGCGTTGCTCCACCAGATCGAATTGTTAGGGCCAAAGAAGTCAACGCCCGAAGCATAAAATACAAAATAAATGGAACAGTTTTTCCATCGTATAAAAGGAATAATTGCAAACAGTGTGAAAGTAATTGTCATTTCTACGTTCCGGGCAACCTAGGCTTCACTCTAGGGCGTTGCTCCACCAGATGAAACAGTTAGGGCCTTAGAAGTCAACGCCCGAAGCATAAAATACAAAATAAATAGAACAGTTTTTCCATTGTATAAAACGAATAATTGCTACCAGTGTAAAAGTTATGGTCATTTCTGCTTTCCGGGCAACCTAGGGTTCACGATAGGTCGTTGCTCCACCAGATGGAATAGTTAGGGCCTAAGAAGTCAACGCCAGAACCATAAAATACGATATAAATACAACAGCTTTTCCATCGTATGAAACAAATAATAGCATCCAGTTTGATAGTGATGGTCATTTCTACGTACCGGGCAACCTAGGCTTCACTCTAGGGCGTTGCTCCACCAGATCGAATAGTTAGGGCCTAAGAAGTCAACGCCAGAAGCATAAAATACGAAATAAATACAACAGCCTTTCCATCGTATGAAACGAATAATTGCAACCAGTGTGAAAGTTATGGTCATTTCTACGTTCCGGGCAACCTAGGCTTCCCCCTAAGGTGTTGCTCCAACAGATTGCATAGTTAGGGCCTTAGAAGTCAATGCCCGAAGCATAAAATGCAACAAAAATACAACAGTTTTTCCATCGTATAACAGGATTAATTGCAGCCAGTTTGAAAGTGATGGTCATTTCTACGTTCCGGGCAACCTAGGCTTCACTCTAGGGCGTTGTTCCACTAGATCGAATAGCTAGGGCCTTAGAAGTCAACGCCAGAAGCATAAAATACGATATAAATACAACAGCTTTTCCATCCTATAACAGGAATAATTGCAACCCGTGTGAGAGTGATGGTCATTTCTACGTTCCGGGCAACCTAGGCTTCACCTAGGGCGTTGTTCCACCAGATCGTATAGTTAGGGACTAACAAGTGAACGCCAGAAGCATAAAATACAAAATAAATGGAACAGTTTTTCCATCGTATAAAAGGAATAATTGCAAACAGTGTGACAGTAATGGTCATTTCTACGTTCCGGGCAACCTAGGCTTCACTCTAGGGCGTTGCTCCACCAGATGAAACAGTTAGGGCCTTAGAAGTCAACGCCCGAAGCATAAAATACGATATAAATACAACAGCTTTTCCATCGTATGAAACGAATAATTGCAACCAGTGTGAAAGTTATGGTCATTTCTACGTTCCGGGCAACCTAGGGTTCACCCTAGGTCGTTGATCCACCAGATGGAATAGTTAGAGCCTAAGAAGTCAACGCCAGAACCATAAAATACGATATAAATACAACAGCTTTTCCATCGTATAAAACAAATAATAGCAACCAGTTTGATAGTGATGGTCATTTCTACGTTCCGGGCAACCTAGGCTTCACCTAGGGCGTTGTTCCACCAGATCGTATAGTTAGGGACTAACAAGTGAACGCCAGAAGCATAAAATACAATATAAATACAACAGTTTTTCCATCGTATAAAACGAATAATTGCAACCAGTGTCAAAGTTATGGTCATTTCTACATTCCGAGCAACCTAGGCTTCACTCTAGGGCGTTGCTCCAGCAGATTGAATAGTTAGGGCCTTAGGAGTCAATGCCCGAAGCACAAAGTGCAATAAAAATACAACAGTTTTTCCATCGTATAACAGAATTAATTGCAACCAGTTTGAAAGTGATGGTCATTTCTACGTTCCGTTCAACCTAGGCTTCACTCTAGGGCGTTGCTCCACTAGATCGAATAGCTAGGGCCTAAGAAGCCAACACCAGAAGAATAAAATAAAAAATAAATACAACAGCCTTTACACCGTATAAAACGAATAATTGCAACCTGTGTGACGGTTATGGTCATATCTACGTTCCGGGCAACCTATGCTTCAATGTAGAGCGATGCTCCACAAGATCGAAGTGTTAGGGCCTAAGAAGTCAACGCCCGAAGCATAAAATACAATAGAAATACAACAGTTTTTTCCATCGTATAAAACGAATAATTGCGACCATTATGAAACTTATGGTGATTTCTACGTTCCGGGCAACCTAGGCTTCACCCTAGGGCATTGTTCCACCCGATCGAATAGTTAGGTCCTTAGAAGTCAACGCCAGAAGCATAAAATACGATATAAATACAGCAGCATTTCCATCGTATAAAAGGGATAATTGCAAACAGTGTGAAAGTAATGGTCATTTCTACGTTCCGGGCAACCTAGGCTTCACTCTACGGCGTTGTTCTGCCAGATCGAATAGTTAGGGACTAACAAGTGAACGCCAGAAGCATAAAATACAATATAAATACAACAGTTTTTCCATCGTATAAATCGAATAATTGCAACCAGTGTGAAAGTAATGGTCATTTCTACGTTCCGGGCAGCCTAGGCTTCACTCTAAGGCGTTGCTCCACTAGATCGAATAGCTAGGGCCTTAGAAGTCAACGCCAGAAGCATAAAATACGATATAGATACAACAGCTTTTCCATCGTATAGAAGGAATAATTGCAAACAGTGTGAAAGTAATGGTCATTTCTACGTTCCGGGCAACCTAGGCTTCACTCTAGGGCGTTGCTCCACCAGATCAAACAGCTAGGGCCTTAGAAGTCAACGCCCGGAGCATAAAATACAAAATAAATAGAACAGTTTTTCCATTGTATAAAACGAATAATTGCTACCAGTGTAAAAGTTATGGTCATTTCTACGTTCCGGGCAACATAGTCTTCACTCTAGGGCGTTGTTCCACCAGATCGAATAGTTAGGGCCTAGGAAGTGAACGCCAGAAGCATAAAATACAATATAAGTACAACAGCCTTTCCATCGTATAAATGGAATAATTGCACACAGTGTGAAAGTAATGGTCATTTCTACGTTCCGGGCAACCTAGGCTTCACTCTAGGGCGTTGCTCCACCAGATCGAACAGTTAGGGCCTTAGAAGTCAACGCCCGAAGCATAAAATACAAAACAAATAGAACAGTTTTTCCATGGTATAAAACGAGTAATTGCTACCAGTGTAAAAGTTATGGTCATTTCTACGTTCCGTGCAACCTAGGCTTCACTCTAGGGCGGTGCTCCACCATATCGAATAGCTATGGCCTTAGAAGCCTACGCCTGAAGCATAAAATACAATAAAAATACAACGGCCTTTTCAACGTATAACAGGAATAATTGCAACAAGCGTGAATGTAATGATCATTTCGGCGTTTCGGGCATCCTAGACTTAACTCTGAGGCATTGCTCCACCAGATCGAATAGTTAGGGCCTAAGAAGTCAACGCCAGAAGCATAAAATACAATATAAATACAACAGTTTTTCCATTGTATAAAACGAATAATTGCTACCAGTGTAAAAGTTATGATCATTTCTTCGTTCCGGGCAACCTAGGCTTTACCCTAGGGCGTTGTTCCACCAGATCGAATGGTTAGGGCCTAGGAAGTGAACGCCGGAAGCATAAAATACAATATAAATACAACTGTTTTTCCATCGTATAAAACGAATAATTGCAACCAGTGTGAAAGTTATGGTCATTTCTACATTCCGAGCAACCTAGGCTTCACTCTAGGGTGTTGCTCCAACAGATTGAATAGTTAGGGCCTTAGAAGTCAACGCCCGAAGCATAAAATACAAAATAAATAGAACAGTTTTTCCATCGTATAAAAGGAATAATTGCTACCAGTGTAAAAGTTATGGTGATTCCTACGTACCGGGCAACCTAGGCTTCACCCTAGGGCGTTGTTCCACAAGATCGAATAGTTAGGGCCTTAGAGGTGAACGCCAGAAGCATAAAATGCAATAAAAATACAACAGTCTTTCCATCCTATAACAGGAATAATTGCAATCCGTGTGAAAGTGATGGTCATTTGTACGTTCCAGGCAACCTAGGCTTCACTCTAGGGCGTTGCTCCACGAGATCGAATTGTTAGGGCCAAAGAAGTAAACGCCCGAAGCATAAAATACAAAATAAATAGAACAGTTTTTCCATCGTATAAAAGGAATAATTGCAAACAGTGTGAAAGTTATGGTCATTTGTACGTTCCAGGCAACCTAGGCTTTACTCTAGGGCGTTGCTCCATCAGATCGAATTGTTAGGGCCAAAGAAGTCAACGCCCGAAGCATAAAATACAAAATAAATAGAACAGTTTTTCCATCGTATAAAAGGAATAATTGCAAACAGTGTGAAAGTAATGGTCATTTCTACGTTCCGGGCAACCTAGGCTTCACTCTAGGGCGTTGCTCCACCAGATCAAACAGTTAGGGCCTTAGAAGTCAACGCCCGAAGCATAAAATACAAAATAAATAGAACAGTTTTTCCATTGTATAAAACGAATAATTGCTACCAGTGTAAAAGTTATGGTCATTTCTATGTTCCGGGCAACATAGTCTTCACTCTAGGGCGGTGCTCCACCATATCGAATAGCTACGGCCTTAGAAGCCTACGCCTGAAGCATAAAATACAATAAAAATACAACGGTCTTTTCATCGTATAACAGGAATAATTGCAACAAGCGTGAAAGTAATGATCATTTCTGCGTTTCGGGCATCCTAGACTTAACTCTGATGCATTGCTCCACCAGATCGAATGGTTAGGGCCTAAGAAGTCAACGCCAGAAGCATAAAATACAATATAAATACAACAGTTTTTCCATTGTATAAAACGAATAATTGCTACCAGTGTAAAAGTTATGGTCATTTCTACGTTCCGGGCAACCTAGGCTTCACCCTAGGGCGTTGTTCCACCAGGTCGAATAGTTAGGGCCTAAGAAGTGAACGCCAGAAGCATAAAATACAATATAAATACAACAGTTTTTCCATCGTATAAAACGAATAATTGCAACCAGTGTGAAAGTTATGGTCATTTCTACATTCCGAGCAACCTAGGCTTCACTCTAGGGCGTTGCTCCAGCAGATTGAATAGTTAGGGCCTTAGGAGTCAATGCCCGAAGCACAAAGTGCAATAAAAATACAACAGTTTTTCCATCGTATAACAGAATTAATTGCAACCAGTTTGAAAGTGATGGTCATTTCTACGTTCCGTTCAACCTAGGCTTCACTCTAGGGCGTTGCTCCACTAGATCGAATAGCTAGGGCCTAAGAAGCCAACACCAGAAGAATAAAATACAAAATAAATACAACATCCTTTACACCGTATAAAACGAATAATTGCAACCTGTGTGAAGGTTATGGCCATATCTACGTTCCGGGCAACCTAGGCTTCACTGTAGGGCGTTGCTCCACCAGATCGAAGTGTTAGGGCCTAAGAAGTCAACACCAGAAGAATAAAATACAAAATAAATACAACAGCCTTTACAACGTATAAAACGAATAATTGCAACCTGTGTGAAGGTTATGGTCATACCTACGTTCCGGGCAACCTAGGCTTCACTGTAGGGCGTTGCTCCACCAGATCGAAGTGTTAGGGCCTAAGAAGTCAACGCCAGAAGCATTAAATACAATATAAATACAACAGTTTTTCCATCGTATAAAACTAATAATTGCAACCAGTGTGAAAGTTATGGTCATTTCTACATTCCGAGCAACCTAGGCTTCACTCTAGGGCGTTGCTCCAACAGATTCAATAGTTAGGGCCTTAGAAGTCAACGCCCGAAGCATAAAATGCAATAAAAATACAACAGTTTTTCCATCGTATAACAGGATTAATTGCAACCAGTTTGAAAGCGATGGTCATTTCTACGTTCCGGGCAACCTAGGCTTCACTCTAGGGCGTTGCTCCACTAGATCGAATAGTTAGGGCCATAGAAGTCAACGCCAGAAGCATAAAATACGATATAAATACAACAGCTTTTCAATCGTATAAAAGGAATAATTGCAAACAGTGTGAAAGTAATGGTCATTTCTACGTTCCGGGCTACCTAGGCTTCACCCTAGGGCGTTGCTCCACCAGATTAAACAGTTAGGGCCTTAGAAGTCAACGCCCGAAGCATAAAATACAAAATAAATAGAACAGCTTTTCCATTGTATAAAACGAATAATTGCAACCAGTGTGAAAGTTATGGTTATTTCTACATTCCGAGCAACCTAGGCTTCACTCTAGGGCGTTGTTCCACCAGCTCGAATAGTTAGGGCCTAAGAAGTGAACGCCAGAAGCATTAAATACAATAAAAATATAACAGTTTTTCCATCGTATAACAGGATTAATTGCAACCAGTTCGAAAGTGATGGTCACTTCTACGTTCCGGGCAACCTAGGCTTCACTCTAGGGCGTTGCTACACTAGATCGAATAGCTAGGGCCTTAGAAGTCAACGCCAGAGTCATAAAATACAATATAAATACAACAGCTTTTCCATCGTAAAGAACGTATAATTGCTACCAGTGTGAAAGTTATGGTCATTTCTACTTTCCGGGAAACCTAGATTTCACCCTAGGGCGTTGTTCCACCAGATGGAATAGTTAGGGCCTAAGAAGTCAACGCCAGAAGCATAAAATACGATATAAATACAACAGCTTTTCCATCGTATGAAACGAATAATTGCAACCAGTGTGAAAGTTATGGTCATTTCTACGTTCCGGGCAACCTAGGCTTCCCCCTAGGCCGTTGCTCCAACAGATTGCATAGTTACGGCCTTAGAAGTCAATGCCCGAAGCATAAAATGCAATAAAAACACAACAGTTTTTCCATCGTATAACAGGATTAATTGCAACCAGTTTGAAAGTGATAGTCATTTCTACGTTCCGGGCAACCTGGGCTTCACTCTAGGGCGTTGCTCCACTAGATCGAATAGCTAGGGCCTTAGAAGTCAACGCCAGAAGCATAAAATACGATATAAATACAACAGCTTTTCCATCCTATAACAGGAATAATTGCAACCCGTGTGAGAGTGATGGTCATTTCTACGTTCCGGGCAACCTAGGCTTCACCCTAGGGCGTTGTTCCACCAGATCGAATAGTTAGGGACTAACAAGTGAACGCCAGAAGCATAAAGTACAATATAAATACAACAGTTTTTCCATCGTATAAATCGAATAATTGCAACCAGTGTGAAAGTAATGGTCATTTCTACGTTCTGGGCAGCCTAGGCTTCACTCTAAGGCGTTGCTCCACTAGATCGAATAGCTAGGGCCTTAGAAGTCAACGCCAGAAGCATAAAATACGATATAGATACAACAGCTTTTCCATCGTATAAAAGGAATAATTGCAAACAGTGTGAAAGTAATGGTCATTTCTACGTTCCGGGCAACCTAGGCTTCACTCTAGGGCGTTGCTCCACCAGATCAAACAGTTAGGGCCTTAGAAGTCAACGCCCGAAGCATAAAATACAAAACAAATAGAACAGTTTTTCCATGGTATAAAACGAATAATTGCTACCAGTGTAAAAGTTATGGTCATTTCTACGTTCCGTGCAACCTAGGCTTCAGTCTAGGGCGTTGTTCCACCAGATCGAATAGTTAGGGCCTAGGAAGTGAACGCCAGAAGCATAAAATACAATATAAATACAACAGTTTTTCCATCGTATAGAACGAATAATTGCAACCAGTGTGAAAGGTATGGTCATTTCTACATTCCGAGCAACCTAGGCTTCACTCTAGGGTGTTGCTCCACGAGATCGAATTGTTAGGGCCAAAGAAGTCAACGCCCGAAGCATAAAATACAAAATAAATAGAACAGTTTTTCCATCGTATAAAAGGAATAATTGCAAACAGTGTTAAAGTAATGGTCATTTCTACTTTCCGGGCAACCTAGGCTTCACTCTAGGTCGTTGCTCCACCAGATCAAACAGTTAGGGCCTTAGAAGTCATCGCCCGAAGCATAAAATACAAAATAAATAGAACATTTTTTCCATTGTATTAAACGAATAATTGCTACCAGTGTAAAAGTTATGGTCATTTCTACGTTCCGGGCAACCTAGGCTTCACTCTAGGGCGGTGCTGCACCATATCGAATAGCTACGGCCTTAGAAGCCTACGCCTGAAGAATAAAATACAATAAAAATACAACAGCTTTTCCATTGTATAAAACGAATAATTGCTACCAGTGTAAAAGTTATGGTCATTTCTACTTCCCGGGCAACCTAGGCTTCACCCTAGGGCGTTGTTCCACCAGATGGAATAGTTAGGGCCTAAGAAGTCAACGCCAGAAGCATAAAATACGATATAAATACAACAGCTTTTCCATCCTATGAAACAAATAATTGCAACGAGTTTGATAGTGATGGTCACTTCTACGTACCGGGCAACCTAGGCTTCACTCTAGGGCGTTGCTCCACCAGATCGAATAGTTAGGGCCTTAGAAGTCAACGCCCGAAGCATAAAATACAATATAAATACAACAGTTTTTCCATCGTATAAAACGAATAATTGCAACCAGTGTGAAAGTAATGGTCATTTCTACGTTCCGGGCAACCTAGGCTTCACTATACGGCGTTGTTCCACCAGATCGAATAGTCAGGGCCTAAGAAGTCAACACCAGAAGAATAAAATACAAAATAAATACAACAGCCTTTACACCGTATAAAACGAATAATTGCAACCTGTGTGAAGGTTATGGTCATATCTACGTTCCGGGCAACCTAGGATTCACTGTAGGGCGTTGATCCACCAGATTGAAGTGTTAGGGCCTAAGAAGTCAACGCTCGAAGCATAAAATACAATAGAAATACAACAGTTTTTCCATCGTATGAATCGAATAATTGCAACCGTTATGAAAACTATGGTCATTTCTACGTTCCGGGCAACCTAGGCTTCACTCTATGGCGTTCTTCCACCACATCGTATAGCTACGGCCTCAGAAGTCAACGCCTGAAGCATAAAATACAAAAAAAATGCAACAGTCTTTCCATCCTATAACAGGAATAATTGCAACCCGTGTGAAAGTGATGGTCATTTCTACGTTCCAGGCAACCCAGGCTTTACTCTAGGGCGTTGTTCCACCAGATCGAATAGTTAGAGCCTGAGAAGTCAACGCCAGAAGCATAAAATACAATATAAATATAACAGTTTTTCCAACGTATAAAACGAAAAATAGCAACCAGTGTGAAAGTTATGGTCATTCCTACGTTCCGGGCAGCCTAGGCTTCACTCTAGGGCGTTGCTCCACCAGATCAAACAGTTAGGGCCTTAGAAGTCGACGCCCGAAGCATAAAATACAAAATAAATACAACAGTTTTTCCATTGTATAAAACGAATAACTGCTACCAGCGTAAAAGTTATGGTCATTTCTACGTTCCGGGCAACCTAGGCTTCACCCTAGGGCGCTGTTCCACCAGATCGAATAGTTAGGGCCTAAGAAGTGAACGCCAGAAGCATAAAATGCAATAAAAATACAACAGTCTTTACACCGTATAAAACGAATAATTGCAACCTGTGTGAAGGTTATGGTTATAGCTACGTTCCGGGCAACATAGGCTTCACTGTAGGGCGTTGCTCCACCAGATCGAAGTGTTAGGGCCTAAGAAGTCAACGCCCGAAGCATAAAATACGATATAAATACAACAGGTTTTCCATCGTATAAAACGAATAATTGCTACCAGTGTAAAAGTTATGATCATTTCTTCGTTCCGGGCAACCTAGGCTTCACCCTAGGGCGTTGTTCCACCAGATCGAATAGTTAGGGCCTAAGAAGTCAACGCCAGAAGCATAAAATACAATATAAATACAACAGTTTTTCCATTGTATAAAACGAATAATTGCTACCAGTGTAAAAGTTATGGTCATTTCTACGTTCCGGGCAACCTAGGCTTCAGCCTAGGGCGTTGTTCCACCAGGTCGAATAGTTAGGGCCTAAGAAGTGAACGCCAGAAGCATAAAATACAATATAAATACAACAGCTTTTCCATCGTATAAAACGAATAATTGCAACCAGTGTGAAAGTTATGGTCATTTCTACATTCCGGGCTACCTAGGCTTCACCCTAGGGCGCTGCTCCACCAGATTAAACAGTTAGGGCCTTAGAAGTCAACGCCCGAAGCATAAAATACAAAATAAATAGAACAGTTTTTCCATTGTATAAAACGAATAATTGCTACCAGTGTAAAAGTTATGGTCATTTCTACGTTCCAGGCAACCTAGGCTTCACCCTAGGGCGTTGTTAAACCAGATCGAATAGTTAGGGCCTAAGAAGTGAACGCCAGAAGCATAAAATACAATATAAATACAACAGTTTTTCCATCGTATAAAACGAATAATTGCAACCAGTGTGAAAGTTATGGTTATATCTACATTCCAAGCAACCTAGGCTTCACTCTAGGGCGTTGTTCCACCAGCTCGAATAGTTAGGGCCTAAGAAGTGAACGCCAGAAGCATTAAATACAATAAAAATACAACAGTTTTTCCATCGTATAACAGGATTAATTGCAACCAGTTTGAAAGTGATGGTCACTTCTACGTTCCGGGCAACCTAGGCTTCACTCTAGGGCGTTGCTACACTAGATCGAATAGCTAGGGCCTTAGAAGTCAACGCCAGAGTCATAAAATACAATATAAATACAACAGCTTTTCCATCGTAAAGAACGTATAATTGCAACCAGTGTGAAAGTTATGGTTATTTCTACATTCCGAGCAACCTAGGCTTCATTCTAGGGCGTTGCTCAACCAGATCGAATAGTTAGGACCTTAGAAGTCAACGCCAGAAGCATAAAATACGATATAAATACATCAGCTTTTGCATCATATAAAAGGAATAATTGCAAACAGTGTGAAAGTAATTGTCATTTCTACGTTCCGGGCAACCTAGGCTACACTCTAGGGTGTTGCTCCACCAGATCAAACAGTTAGGGCCTTAGAAGTCAACGCCCGAAGCATAAAATACAAAATAAATAGAACAGCTTTTCCATTGTATAAAACGAATAATTGCAACCAGTGTGAAAGTTATGGTTATTTCTACATTCCGAGCAACCTAGGCTTCACTCTAGGGCGTTGTTCCACCAGCTCGAATAGTTAGGGCCTAAGAAGTGAACGCCAGAAGCATTAAATACAATAAAAATATAACAGTTTTTCCATCGTATAACAGGATTAATTGCAACCAGTTCGAAAGTGATGGTCACTTCTACGTTCCGGACAACCTAGGCTTCACTCTAGGGCGTTGCTACACTAGATCGAATAGCTAGGGCCTTAGAAGTCAACGCCAGAGTCATAAAATACAATATAAATACAACAGCTTTTCCATCGTAAAGAACGTATAATTGCTACCAGTGTGAAAGTTATGGTCATTTCTACTTTCCGGGAAACCTAGATTTCACCCTAGGGCGTTGTTCCACCAGATGGAATAGTTAGGGCCTAAGAAGTCAACGCCAGAAGCATAAAATACGATATAAATACAACAGCTTTTCCATCGTATGAAACGAATAATTGCAACCAGTGTGAAAGTTATAGTCATTTCTACGTTCCGGGCAACCTAGGCTTCCCCCTAGGCCGTTGCTCCAACAGATTGCATAGTTAGGGCCTTAGAAGTCAATGCCCGAAGCATAAAATGCAATAAAAACACAACAGTTTTTCCATCGTATAACAGGATTAATTGCAACCAGTTTGAAAGTGATAGTCATTTCTACGTTCCGGGCAACCTGGGCTTCACTCTAGGGCGTTGCTCCACTAGATCGAATAGCTAGGGCCTTAGAAGTCAACGCCAGAAGCATAAAATACGATATAAATACAACAGCTTTTCCATCCTATAACAGGAATAATTGCAACCCGTGTGAGAGTGATGGTCATTTCTACGTTCCGGGCAACCTAGGCTTCACCCTAGGGCGTTGTTCCACCAGATCGAATAGTTAGGGACTAACAAGTGAACGCCAGAAGCATAAAGTACAATATAAATACAACAGTTTTTCCATCGTATAAATCGAATAATTGCAACCAGTGTGAAAGTAATGGTCATTTCTACGTTCTGGGCAGCCTAGGCTTCACTCTAAGGCGTTGCTCCACTAGATCGAATAGCTAGGGCCTTAGAAGTCAACGCCAGAAGCATAAAATACGATATAGATACAACAGCTTTTCCATCGTATAAAAGGAATAATTGCAAACAGTGTGAAAGTAATGGTCATTTCTACGTTCCGGGCAACCTAGGCTTCACTCTAGGGCGTTGCTCCACCAGATCAAACAGTTAGGGCCTTAGAAGTCAACGCCCGAAGCATAAAATACAATAAAAATACAACAGCTTTTCCATTGTATAAAACGAATAATTGCTACCAGTGTAAAAGTTATGGTCATTTCTACTTCCCGGGCAACCTAGGCTTCACCCTAGGGCGTTGTTCCACCAGATGGAATAGTTAGGGCCTAAGAAGTCAACGCCAGAAGCATAAAATACGATATAAATACAACAGCTTTTCCATCCTATGAAACAAATAATTGCAACGAGTTTGATAGTGATGGTCACTTCTACGTACCGGGCAACCTAGGCTTCACTCTAGGGCGTTGCTCCACCAGATCGAATAGTTAGGGCCTTAGAAGTCAACGCCCGAAGCATAAAATACAATATAAATACAACAGTTTTTCCATCGTATAAAACGAATAATTGCAACCAGTGTGAAAGTAATGGTCATTTCTACGTTCCGGGCAACCTAGGCTTCACTATACGGCGTTGTTCCACCAGATCGAATAGTCAGGGCCTAAGAAGTCAACACCAGAAGAATAAAATACAAAATAAATACAACAGCCTTTACACCGTATAAAACGAATAATTGCAACCTGTGTGAAGGTTATGGTCATATCTACGTTCCGGGCAACCTAGGATTCACTGTAGGGCGTTGATCCACCAGATTGAAGTGTTAGGGCCTAAGAAGTCAACGCTCGAAGCATAAAATACAATAGAAATACAACAGTTTTTCCATCGTATAAATCGAATAATTGCAACCGTTATGAAAACTATGGTCATTTCTACGTTCCGGGCAACCTAGGCTTCACTCTATGGCGTTCTTCCACCACATCGAATAGCTACGGCCTCAGAAGTCAACGCCTGAAGCATAAAATACAAAAAAAATGCAACAGTCTTTCCATCCTATAACAGGAATAATTGCAACCCGTGTGAAAGTGATGGTCATTTCTACGTTCCAGGCAACCTAGGCTTTACTCTAGGGCGTTGTTCCACCAGATCGAATAGTTAGAGCCTGAGAAGTCAACGCCAGAAGCATAAAATACAATATAAATATAACAGTTTTTCCAACGTATAAAACGAAAAATAGCAACCAGTGTGAAAGTTATGGTCATTCCTACGTTCCGGGCAGCCTAGGCTTCACTCTAGGGCGTTGCTCCACCAGATCAAACAGTTAGGGCCTTAGAAGTCGACGCCCGAAGCATAAAATACAAAATAAATACAACAGTTTTTCCATTGTATAAAACGAATAACTGCTACCAGCGTAAAAGTTATGGTCATTTCTACGTTCCGGGCAACCTAGGCTTCACCCTAGGGCGCTGTTCCACCAGATCGAATAGTTAGGGCCTAAGAAGTGAACGCCAGAAGCATAAAATGCAATAAAAATACAACAGTCTTTACACCGTATAAAACGAATAATTGCAACCTGTGTGAAGGTTATGGTTATAGCTACGTTCCGGGCAACATAGGCTTCACTGTAGGGCGTTGCTCCACCAGATCGAAGTGTTAGGGCCTAAGAAGTCAACGCCCGAAGCATAAAATACGATATAAATACAACAGGTTTTCCATCGTATAAAACGAATAATTGCTACCAGTGTAAAAGTTATGATCATTTCTTCGTTCCGGGCAACCTAGGCTTCACCCTAGGGCGTTGTTCCACCAGATCGAATAGTTAGGGCCTAAGAAGTCAACGCCAGAAGCATAAAATACAATATAAATACAACAGTTTTTCCATTGTATAAAACGAATAATTGCTACCAGTGTAAAAGTTATGGTCATTTCTACGTTCCGGGCAACCTAGGCTTCAGCCTAGGGCGTTGTTCCACCAGGTCGAATAGTTAGGGCCTAAGAAGTGAACGCCAGAAGCATAAAATACAATATAAATACAACAGCTTTTCCATCGTATAAAACGAATAATTGCAACCAGTGTGAAAGTTATGGTCATTTCTACATTCCGGGCTACCTAGGCTTCACCCTAGGGCGCTGCTCCACCAGATTAAACAGTTAGGGCCTTAGAAGTCAACGCCCGAAGCATAAAGTACAAAATAAATAGAACAGTTTTTCCATTGTATAAAACGAATAATTGCTACCAGTGTAAAAGTTATGGTCATTTCTACGTTCCAGGCAACCTAGGCTTCACCCTAGGGCGTTGTTAAACCAGATCGAATAGTTAGGGCCTAAGAAGTGAACGCCAGAAGCATAAAATACAATATAAATACAACAGTTTTTCCATCGTATAAAACGAATAATTGCAACCAGTGTGAAAGTTATGGTTATATCTACATTCCAAGCAACCTAGGCTTCACTCTAGGGCGTTGTTCCACCAGCTCGAATAGTTAGGGCCTAAGAAGTGAACGCCAGAAGCATTAAATACAATAAAAATACAACAGTTTTTCCATCGTATAACAGGATTAATTGCAACCAGTTTGAAAGTGATGGTCACTTCTACGTTCCGGGCAACCTAGGCTTCACTCTAGGGCGTTGCTACACTAGATCGAATAGCTAGGGCCTTAGAAGTCAACGCCAGAGTCATAAAATACAATACAAATACAACAGCTTTTCCATCGTAAAGAACGTATAATTGCAACCAGTGTGAAAGTTATGGTTATTTCTACATTCCGAGCAACCTAGGCTTCATTCTAGGGCGTTGCTCAACCAGATCGAATAGTTAGGTCCTTAGAAGTCAACGCCAGAAGCATAAAATACGATATAAATACATCAGCTTTTGCATCATATAAAAGGAATAATTGCAAACAGTGTGAAAGTAATTGTCATTTCTACGTTCCGGGCAACCTAGGCTACACTCTAGGGTGTTGCTCCACCAGATCAAACAGTTAGGGCCTTAGAAGTCAACGCCCGAAGCATAAAATACAAAATAAATAGAACGGTTTTTCCATCGCAGAAAACGAATAATTGCAACCAGTGTGAAAGTTATGGTCATTTCTGTATTCCGAGCAACCTAGGCTTCACTGTAGGGCGTTGCTCTACCAGGTCGAATAGTTAGGGCCTAAGAAGTGAACGCCAGAAGCATAAAATACAATATAAATACAACAGTTTTTCCATCGTATAAAACGAATAATTGCAACCTGTGTGAAGGTTATGGTCATATCTACGTTCCGGGCAACCTAGGCTTCACTGTAGGGCGTTGCTCCACCAGATCGAAGTGCTAGGGCCTAAGAAGTCAACGCCCGAAGCATAAAATACAATAGAAATACAACAGTTTTTCCATCGTATAAAGCGAATAATTGCAACCATTATGAAACTTATGGCGATTTCTATGTTCCGGGCAACCTAGGCTTCACCCTAGGTCGTTGTACCACCAGATCGAATAGTTAGGGCCTAAGAAGTCAACGCCAGAAGCATAAAATACGATATAAATACAACAGCTTTTCCATCGTATGAAACATATAATTGCAACGAGTTTGATAGTGATGGTCACTTCTACGTACCGGGCAACCTAGGCTTCACTCTAGGGCGTTGCTCCACCAGGTCGAATAGTTAGGGCCTTAGAAGTCAACGCCCGAAGCATAAAATACAATATAAATACAACAGTTTTTCCATCGTATAAAACGAATAATTGCAACCAGTGTGAAAGTAATGGTCATTTCTACGTTCCGGGCAACCTAGGCTTCACTCTACGGCGTTGTTCCACCAGATCGAGTAGTCAGGGCCTAAGAAGTCAACACCAGAAGAATAAAATACAAAATAAATACAACAGCCTTTACACCGTATAAAACGAATAATTGCAACCTGTGTGAAGGTTATGGTCATACCTACGTTCCGGGCAACCTAGGCTTCACTGTAGGGCGTTGCTCCACCAGATCGAAGTGTTAGGACCTAAGAAGTCAACGCCAGAAGCATTAAATACAATATAAATACAACAGTTTTTCCATCGTATAACAGGATTAATTGCAACCAGTTTGAAAGCGATGGTCGTTTCTACGTTCCGGTCAACCTAGGCTTCACTCTAGGGCGTTGCTCCACTAGATCGAATAGTTAGGTCCATTGAAGTCAACGCCAGAAGCATAAAATACGATATAAATACAACAGCTTTTCAATCGTATAAAAGGAATAATTGCAAACAGTGTGAAAGTAATGGTCATTTCTACGTTCCGGGCAAACTAGGCTTCAAGCTAGGGCGTTGCTCCACCAGACTAAAAAGTTAGGGCCTTAGAAGTCAACGCCCGAAGCATAAAATACAAAATAAATAGAACAGTTTTTCCATTGTATAAAACGAGTAATTGCTACCAGTGTAAATGTTATGGTCATTTGTACGTTCCGGGCAACCTAGGCTTCACCCTAGGGCGTTGTTCCACCAGATCGAATAGTTAGGGCCTAAGAAGTGAACGCCAGAAGCATAAAATACAATATAAATACGACAGTTTTTCCATCGTATAAAACGAATAATTGCAACCAGTGTGAAAGTTATGGTCATTTGTATATTCCGAGCAACCTAGGCTTCACTCTAGGGCGGTGCTCCACCATATCGAATAGCTACGGCCTTAGAAGCCTACGCCTGAAGCATAAAATACAATATAAATACAACAGTTTTTCCATTGTATAAAACGCTACCAGTGTAAAAGTTATGGTCATTTCTACGTTCCGGGCAACCTAGGCTTCACCTTAGGCCGTTGTTCCACCAGATCGAATAGTTAGGGCCTAAGAAGTGAACGCCAGAAGCATAAAATACAATATAAATACAACAGTTTTTCCATCATATAAAACGAATAATTGCAACCAGTATGAAAGTTATGGTCATTTCTACTTTCCGGGCAACCTAGGATATACCCTAGGGCGTTTCTCCAACAGATTGAATAGTTAGCGCCTTAGAAGTCAACGCCCGAAGCATAAAATGCAAAATAAATAGAACAGTTTTTCCATCGTACAAAACGAATAACTGCAACCAGTGTGAAAGTACTGGTCATTTCTACGATCCGGGCAACCTAGGCTTCACCTTAGGGCGTTGTTCCACCAGATGGAATAGTTATGGCCTAAGAAGTCAACGCCAGAAGCATAAAATACGATATAAATACAACAGCTTTTGCATCGTATAAAAGGAATAATTAAAAACAGTGTGAAAGTAATTGTCATTTCTACGTTCCGGGCAACCTAGGCTACACTCTAGGGCGTTGCCCCACCAGATCAAACAGTTAGGGCCTTAGAAGTCAACGCCCGAAGCATAAAATACAAAATAAATAGAACAGTTTTTCCGTCGCAGAAAACGAATAATTGCAACCAGCGTGAAAGTTATGGTCATTTCTATATTCCGAGCAACCTAGGCTTCACTCTAGGGCGTTGCTCTACCAGGTCGAATTGTTAGGGCCCAAGAAGTCAACGCCAGATGCATTAAATACAATATAAATACAACAGTTTTTCCATCGTATAAAACTATTAATTGCAACCAGTGTGAAAGTTATGGTCATTTCTACATTCCGAGCAACCTAGGCTTCACTCTAGGGCGTTGCTCCACTAGATCGAATAGCTAGGGCCTTAGAAGTCAACGCCAGAGGCATATAATACAATATAAGTACAACAGCTTTTCCATCGTAAAAAACGAATAATTGCAAACAGTGTGAAAGTAATTGTCATTTCTTCGTTCCGGGCAACCTAGGCTTCACTCTAGGGCGTTGCTCCACCAGATCAAACAGTTAGGGCCTTAGAAGTCAACGCCCGAATCATAAAATACAAAATAAAAAGAACAGTTTTTCCATTGTATAAAACGAATAATTGCTACCAGTGTAAATGTAATTGTCATTTCTACGTGCCGGGCAACCTAGGCTTCACCCTAGGGCGTTGTTCCACCAGATCGAATAGTTAGGTCCTTAGAAGTCAACGCCAGACGCATAAAATACGATATAAATACAGCAGCTTTTCCATCGTATAAAAGGAATAATTGCAAACAGTGTGAAAGTAATGGTCATTTATACGTTCCGGGCAACCTAGGCTTCACTCTACGGCGTTGTTCCACCAGATCGAATAGTTAGGGCCTAAGAAGTCAACACCAGAAGAATAAAATACAAAATAAATACAACAGCCTTTACACCGTATAAAACGAATAATTGCAACCTGTGTGAAGGTTATGGTCATACCTACGTTCCGGGCAACCTAGGCTTCACTGTAGGGCGTTGCTCCACCAGATCGAAGTGTTAGGACCTAAGAAGTCAACGCCAGAAGCATAAAATACGATATAAATACAACAGCTTTTCAATCGTATAAAAGGAATAATTGCAAACAGTGTGAAAGTAATGGTCATTTCTACGTTCCGGGCAACCTAGGCTTCACTCTAGGGCGGTGCTCCACCATATCGAATAGCTACGGCCTTAGAAGCCTACGCCTGAAGCATAAAATACAATATAAATACAACAGTTTTTCCATTGTATAAAACGCTACCAGTGTAAAAGTTATGGTCATTTCTACGTTCCGGGCAACCTAGGCTTCACCCTAGGGCGTTGTTCAACCAGATCGAATAGTTAGGGCCTAAGATGTGAACGCCAGAAGCATAAAATACAATATAAATACAACAGTTTTTCCATCGTATAAAACGAATAATTGCAGCCAGTGTGAAAGTTATGGTCATTTGTACATTCCGAGCAACCTAGGCTTCACTCTAGGGCGTTGCTCCAACAGATTGAATAGTTAGGGCCTTAGAAGTCAACGCACGAAGCATAAAATGCAATAAAAATACAACAGTTTTTCCATCGTATAACAGTATTAATTGCAACCAGTTTGAAAGTGATGGTCATTTCTACGTTCCGGGCAGCCTAGGCTTCACTCTAGGGCGTTGCTCCACTAGATCGAATAGCTAGGGCCTAAGAAGTGAACGCCAGAAGCATTAAATACAATAAAAATACAACAGTTTTTCCATCGTATAACAGGATTAATTGCAACCCGTGTGAAAGTGATGGTCATTTCTACGTTCCAGGCTACCTAGGCTTTACTCTAGGGCGTTGTTCCACCAGATCGAATAGTTAGAGCCTGAGAAGTCAACGCCAGAAGCATAAAATACAATATAAATATAACAGTTTTTCCAACGTATAAAACGAATAATAGCAACCAGTGTGAAAGTTATGGTCATTTCTACGTTCCGGGCAGCCTAGGCTTCACTCTAGGGCGTTGCTCCACCAGATCAAACAGTTAGGGCCTTAGAAGTCGACGCCCGAAGCATAAAATACAAAATAAATACAACAGTTTTTCCATTGTATAAAACGAATAACTGCTACCAGCGTAAAAGTTATGGTCAGTTCTACGTTCCGGGCAACCTAGGCTTCACCCTAGGGCCTTGTTCCACCAGATCGAATAGTTAGGGCCTAAGAAGTGAACGCCAGAAGCATAAAATGCAATAAAAATACAACAGTCTTTACACCGTATAAAACGAATAATTGCAACCTGTGTGAAGGTTATGGTCATAGCTACGTTCCGGGCAACCTAGGCTTCACTGTAGGGCGTTGCTCCACCAGATCGAATAGTTAGGGCCTAAGTAGACAACGCCAGAAGCATAAAATACAATATAAATGCGACAGCTTTGCCACCGTATAAAATGAATAATTGCAAACAGTGTGAAAGATATGGACATTTCTACGTTCCGGGCAACCTAGGCTTCACTCTATGGCGTTCTTCCACCACATCGAATAGCTACGGCCTCAGAAGTCAACGCCTGAAGCATAAAATACAATATAAATATAACAGTTTTTCCATCGTATAAAACGAATAATAGCAACCAGTGTGAAAGCTATGTTCATTTCTACGTTCCGGGTAACCTAGGCTTCACTCTAGGGCGTTGCTCCACCAGATCAAACAGTTAGGGCCATAGAAGCCAACGCCCGAAGCATTAAATACAAAATAAATAGAACAGTTTTTCCATTGTGTAAAACGAATAATTGCTACCAGTGTAAAAGTTATGGCCATTTCTACGTTGCGGGCAACCTAGGCTTCACCTTAGGCCGTTGTTCCACCAGATCGAATAGTTAGGGCCTAAGAAGTGAACGCCAGAAGCATAAAATACAATATAAATACAACAGTTTTTCCATCATATAAAACGAATAATTGCAACCAGTATGAAAGTTATGGTCATTTCTACTTTCCGGGCAACCTAGGATATACCCTAGGGCGTTTCTCCAACAGATTGAATAGTTAGCGCCTTAGAAGTCAACGCCCGAAGCATAAAATGCAAAATAAATAGAACAGTTTTTCCATCGTACAAAACGAATAACTGCAACCAGTGTGAAAGTACTGGTCATTTCTACGATCCGGGCAACCTAGGCTTCACCTTAGGGCGTTGTTCCACCAGATGGAATAGTTATGGCCTAAGAAGTCAACGCCAGAAGCATAAAATACGATATAAATACAACAGCTTTTGCATCGTATAAAAGGAATAATTGCAACCAGCGTGAAAGTTATGGTCATTTCTATATTCCGAGCAACCTAGGCTTCACTCTAGGGCGTTGCTCTACCAGGTCGAATAGTTAGGGCCTTAGAAGTCAACGCCAGAGGCATATAATACAATATAAATACAACAGCTTTTCCATCGTAAAAAACGAATAATTGCAAACAGTGTGAAAGTAATTGTCATTTCTTCGTTCCGGGCAACCTAGGCTTCACTCTAGGGCGTTGCTCCACCAGATCAAACAGTTAGGGCCTTAGAAGTCAACGCCCGAAGCATAAAATACAAAATAAAAAGAACAGTTTTTCCATTGTATAAAACGAATAATTGCTACCAGTGTAAATGTTATGGTCATTTCTACGTTCCGGGCAACCTAGGCTTCACCCTAGGGCGTTGTACCACCAGATCGAATAGTTAGGTCCTTAGAAGTCAACGCCAGAAGCATAAAATACGATATAAATACAGCAGCTTTTCCATCGTATAAAAGGGATAATTGCAAACAGTGTGAAAGTAATGGTCATTTATACGTTCCGGGCAACCTAGGCTTCACTCTACGGCGTTGTTCCACCAGATCGAATAGTTAGGGCCTAAGAAGTCAACACCAGAAGAATAAAATACAAAATAAATACAACAGACTTTACACCGTATAAAACGAATAATTGCAACCTGTGTGAAGGTTATGGTCATACCTACGTTCCGGGCAACCTAGGCTTCACTGTAGGGCGTTGCTCCACCAGATCGAAGTGTTAGGACCTAAGAAGTCAACGCCAGAAGCATTAAATACAATATAAATACAACAGTTTTTCCATCGTATAAAACTAATAATTGCATCCAGTGTGAAAGTTATGGTCATTTCTACATCCCGAGCAACCTAGGCTTCACTCTAGGGCGTTGCTCCAACAGATTGAATAGTTAGGGCCTTAGAAGTCAACGCCCGAAGCATAAAATGCAATAAAAATACAACAGTTTTTCCATCGTATAACAGGATTAATTGCAACCAGTTTGAAAGCGATGGTCATTTCTACGTTCCGGTCAACCTAGGCTTCACTCTAGGGCGTTGCTCCACTGGATCGAATAGTTAGGTCCATTGAAGTCAACGCCAGAAGCATAAAATACGATATAGATACAACAGCTTTTCCATCGTATAAAAGGAATAATTGCAAACAGTGTGAAAGTAATGGTCATTTCTACGTTCCGGGCAACCTAGGCTTCACTCTAGGGCGTTGCTCCACCAGATCAAACAGTTAGGGCCTTAGAAGTCAACGCCCGAAGCATAAAATACAAAACAAATAGAACAGTTTTTCCATGGTATAAAACGAATAATTGCTACCAGTGTAAAAGTTATGGTCATTTCTACGTTCCGTGCAACCTAGGCTTCAGTCTAGGGCGTTGTTCCACCAGATCGAATAGTTAGGGCCTAGGAAGTGAACGCCAGAAGCATAAAATACAATATAAATACAACAGTTTTTCCATCGTATAAAACGAATAATTGTAACCAGTGTGAAAGGTATGGTCATTTCTACATTCCGAGCAACCTAGGCTTCACTCTAGGGTGTTGCTCCACGAGATCGAATTGTTAGGGCCAAAGAAGTCAACGCCCGAAGCATAAAATACAAAATAAATAGAACAGTTTTTCCATCGTATAAAAGGAATAATTGCAAACAGTGTTAAAGTAATGGTCATTTCTACTTTCCGGGCAACCTAGGCTTCACTCTAGGTCGTTGCTCCACCAGATCAAACAGTTAGGGCCTTAGAAGTCATCGCCCGAAGCATAAAATACAAAATAAATAGAACATTTTTTCCATTGTATTAAACGAATAATTGCTACCAGTGTAAAAGTTATGGTCATTTCTACGTTCCGGGCAACCTAGGCTTCACTCTAGGGCGGTGCTGCACCATATCGAATAGCTACGGCCTTAGAAGCCTACGCCTGAAGAATAAAATACAATAAAAATACAACGGTCTTTTCATCGTATAACAGGAATAATTGCAACAAGCGTGAAAGTAATGATCATTTGGGCGTTTCGGGCATCCTAGACTTAACTCTGAGGCATTGCTCCACCAGATCGTATAGTTAGGGCCTAAGAAGTCAACGCCAGAAGCATAAAATACAATATAAATACAACAGCTTTTCCATTGTATAAAACGAATAATTGCTACCAGTGTAAAAGTTATGGTCATTTCTACTTCCCGGGCAACCTAGGCTTCACCCTAGGGCGTTGTTCCACCAGATGGAATAGTTAGGGCCTAAGAAGTCAACGCCAGAAGCATAAAATACGATATAAATACCACAGCTTTTCCATCCTATGAAACAAATAATTGCAACGAGTTTGATAGTGATGGTCACTTCTACGTACCGGGCAACCTAGGCTTCACTCTAGGGCGTTGCTCCACCAGATCGAATAGTTAGGGCCTTAGAAGTCAACGCCCGAAGCATAAAATACAATATTAATACAACAGTTTTTCCATCGTATAAAACGAATAATTGCAACCAGTGTGAAAGTAATGGTCATTTCTACGTTCCGGGCAACCTAGGCTTCACTATACGGCGTTGTTCCACCAGATCGAATAGTCAGGGCCTAAGAAGTCAACACCAGAAGAATAAAATACAAAATAAATACAACAGCCTTTACACCGTATAAAACGAATAATTGCAACCTGTGTGAAGGTTATGGTCATATCTACGTTCCGGGCAACCTAGGATTCACTGTAGGGCTTTGATCCACCAGATTGAAGTGTTAGGGCCTAAGAAGTCAACGCTCGAAGCATAAAATACAATAGAAATACAACAGTTTTTCCATCGTATAAATCGAATAATTGCAACCGTTATGAAAACTATGGTCATTTCTACGTTCCGGGCAACCTAGGCTTCACTCTCTGGCGTTCTTCCACCTCATCGAATAGCTACGGCCTCAGAAGTCAACGCCTGAAGCATAAAATACAAAAAAAATGCAACAGTCTTTACACCGTATAAAACGAATAATTGCAACCTGTGTGAAGGTTATGGTTATAGCTACGTTCCGGGCAACATAGGCTTCACTGTAGGGCGTTGCTCCACCAGATCGAAGTGTTAGGGCCTAAGAAGTCAACGCCCGAAGCATAAAATACGATATAAATACAACAGGTTTTCCATCGTATAAAACGAATAATTGCTACCAGTGTAAAAGTTATGATCATTTCTTCGTTCCCGGCAACCTAGGCTTCACCCTAGGGCGTTGTTCCACCAGATCGAATACTTAGGGCCTAAGAAGTCAACGCCAGAAGCATAAAATACAATATAAATACAACAGTTTTTCCATTGTATAAAACGAATAATTGCTACCAGTGTAAAAGTTATGGTCATTTCTACGTTCCGGGCAACCTAGGCTTCAGCGTAGGGCGTTGTTCCACCAGGTCGAATAGTTAGGGCCTAAGAAGTGAACGCCAGAAGCATAAAATACAATATAAATACAACAGCTTTTCCATCGTATAAAACGAATAATTGCAACCAGTGTGAAAGTTATGGTCATTTCTACATTCCGGGCTACCTAGGCTTCACCCTAGGGCGCTGCTCCACCAGATTAAACAGTTAGGGCCTTAGAAGTCAACGCCCGAAGCATAAAATACAAAATAAATAGAACAGTTTTTCCATTGTATAAAACGAATAATTGCTACCAGTGTAAAAGTTATGGTCATTTCTACGTTCCAGGCAACCTAGGCTTCACCCTAGGGCGTTGTTAAACCAGATCGAATAGTTAGGGCCTAAGAAGTGAACGCCAGAAGCATAAAATACAATATAAATACAACAGTTTTTCCATCGTATAAAACGAATAATTGCAACCAGTGTGAAAGTTATGGTTATATCTACATTCCAAGCAACCTAGGCTTCACTCTAGGGCGTTGTTCCACCAGCTCGAATAGTTAGGGCCTAAGAAGTGAACGCCAGAAGCATTAAATACAATAAAAATACAACAGTTTTTCCATCGTATAACAGGATTAATTGCAACCAGTTTGAAAGTGATGGTCACTTCTACGTTCCGGGCAACCTAGGCTTCACTCTAGGGCGTTGCTACACTAGATCGAATAGCTAGGGCCTTAGAAGTCAACGCCAGAGTCATAAAATACAATATAAATACAACAGCTTTTCCATCGTAAAGAACGTATAATTGCAACCAGTGTGAAAGTTATGGTTATTTCTACATTCCGAGCAACCTAGGCTTCATTCTAGGGCGTTGCTCAACCAGATCGAATAGTTAGGTCCTTAGAAGTCAACGCCAGAAGCATAAAATACGATATAAATACATCAGCTTTTGCATCATATAAAAGGAATAATTGCAAACAGTGTGAAAGTAATTGTCATTTCTACGTTCCGGGCAACCTAGGCTACACTCTAGGGTGTTGCTCCACCAGATCAAACAGTTAGGGCCTTAGAAGTCAACGCCCGAAGCATAAAATACAAAATAAATAGAACGGTTTTTCCATCGCAGAAAACGAATAATTGCAACCAGTGTGAAAGTTATGGTCATTTCTGTATTCCGAGCAACCTAGGCTTCACTGTAGGGCGTTGCTCTACCAGGTCGAATAGTTAGGGCCTAAGAAGTGAACGCCAGAAGCATAAAATACAATATAAATACAACAGTTTTTCCATCGTATAAAACGAATAATTGCAACCTGTGTGAAGGTTATGGTCATATCTACGTTCCGGGCAACCTAGGCTTCACTGTAGGGCGTTGCTCCACCAGATCGAAGTGCTAGGGCCTAAGAAGTCAACGCCCGAAGCATAAAATACAATAGAAATACAACAGTTTTTCCATCGTATAAAACGAATAATTGCAACCATTATGAAACTTATGGCGATTTCTATGTTCCGGGCAACCTAGGCTTCACCCTAGGTCGTTGTACCACCAGATCGAATAGTTAGGGCCTAAGAAGTCAACGCCAGAAGCATAAAATACGATATAAATACAACAGCTTTTCCATCGTATGAAACATATAATTGCAACGAGTTTGATAGTGATGGTCACTTCTACGTACCGGGCAACCTAGGCTTCACTCTAGGGCGTTGCTCCACCAGGTCGAATAGTTAGGGCCTTAGAAGTCAACGCCCGAAGCATAAAATACAATATAAATACAACAGTTTTTCCATCGTATAAAACGAATAATTGCAACCAGTGTGAAAGTAATGGTCATTTCTACGTTCCGGGCAACCTAGGCTTCACTCTACGGCGTTGTTCCACCAGATCGAGTAGTCAGGGCCTAAGAAGTCAACACCAGAAGAATAAAATACAAAATAAATACAACAGCCTTTACACCGTATAAAACGAATAATTGCAACCTGTGTGAAGGTTATGGTCATATCTACGTTCCGGGCAACCTAGGATTCACTGTAGGGCGTTGATCCACCAGATTGAAGTGTTAGGGCCTAAGAAGTCAACGCTCGAAGCATAAAATACAATTGAAATACAACAGTTTTTCCATCGTATAAATCGATTAATTGCGACCATTATGAAAACTATGGTCATTTCTACGTTCCGGGCAACCTAGGCTTCACTCTATGGCGTTCTTCCACCACATCGAATAGCTACGGCCTCAGAAGTCAACGCCTGAAGCATAAAATACACAAAAAATGCAACAGTCTTTCCATCCTATAACAGGAATAATTGCAACCCGTGTGAAAGTGATGGTCATTTTTACGTTCCAGGCAACCTAGGCTTTACTCTAGGGCGTTGTTCCACCAGATCGAATGGTTAAAGCCTGAGAAGTCAACGCCAGAAGCATAAAATACAATATAAATATAACAGTTTTTCCAACGTATAAAACGAATAATAGCAACCAGTGTGAAAGTTATGGTCATTTCTACGTTCCGGGCAGCCTAGGCTTCACTCTAGGGCGTTGCTCCACCAGATCAAACAGTTAGGGCCTTAGAAGTCGACGCCCGAAGCATAAAATACAAAATAAATACAACATTTTTTCCACTGTATAAAACGAATAACTGCTACCAGCGTAAAAGTTATGGTCAGTTCTACGTTCCGGGCAACCTAGGCTTCACCCTAGGGCGTTGTTCCACCAGATCGAAGTGCTGGGGCCTAAGAAGTCAACGCCCGAAGCATAAAATACGATATAAATACAACAGCTTTTCCATCGTATTAAATGAATAATTGCAAACACTGTGAAAGTAGTGGTCATTTCTGCGTTCCGAGCAACCTAGGCTTCACTCTAGGGCGGTGCTCCACCATATCGAATAGCTACGGCCTTAGAAGCCTACGCCTGATGCATAAAATACAATAAAAATACAACAGTCTTTTCATCGTATAACAGGAATAATTGCAACATGCGTGAAAGTAATGATCATTTCGGCGTTTCGGGCATCCTAGACTTAACTCTGAGGCATTGCTCCACCAGATCGAATAGTTAGGGCCTAAGTAGTCAACGCCAGAAGCATAAAATACAATATAAATGCAACAGCTTTGCCACCGTATAAAATGAATAATTGCAAACAGTGTGAAAGATATGGACATTTCTACGTTCCGGGCAACCTAGGCTTCACTCTATGGCGTTCTTCCACCACATCGAATAGCTACGGCCTCAGAAGTCAACGCCTGAAGCATAAAATACAATATAAATATAACAGTTTTTCCATCGTATAAAACGAATAATAGCAACCAGTGTGAAAGCTATGTTCATTTCTACGTTCCGGGTAACCTAGGCTTCACTCTAGGGCGTTGCTCCACCAGATCAAACAGTTAGGGCCTTAGAAGCCAACGCCCGAAGCATTAAATACAAAATAAATAGAACAGTTTTTCCATTGTGTAAAACGAATAATTGCTACCAGTGTAAAAGTTATGGCCATTTCTACGTTGCGGGCAACCTAGGCTTCACCTTAGGCCGTTGTTCCACCAGATCGAATAGTTAGGGCCTAAGAAGTAAACGCCAGAAGCATAAAATACAATATAAATACAACAGTTTTTCCATCATATAAAACGAATAATTGCAACCAGTATGAAAGTTATGGTCATTTCTACTTTCCGGGCAACCTAGGATATACCCTAGGGCGTTTCTCCAACAGATTGAATAGTTAGCGCCTTAGAAGTCAACGCCCGAAGCATAAAATGCAAAATAAATAGAACAGTTTTTCCATCGTATAAAACGAATAACTGCAACCAGTGTGAAAGTACTGGTCATTTCTACGATCCGGGCAACCTAGGCTTCACCTTAGGGAGTTGTTCCACCAGATGGAATAGTTATGGCCTAAGAAGTCAACGCCAGAAGCATAAAATACGATATAAATTCAACAGCTTTTCCATCGTATGAAACGAATAATGGTAACCAGTGTGAAAGTTATGGTCATTTCTACGTTCCGGTCAACCTAGGCTTCACCCTAGGGCGTTGCTCCACCAGATTAAACAGTTAGGGCCTTAGAAGTCAACGCCCGAAGCATAAAATACAAAATAAATAGAACAGTTTTTCCATCGTATAAAACGAATAATTGCTACCAGTGTGAAAGTTATGGTCATTTCTACTTCCCGGGCAACCTAGGCTTCACCCTAGGGCGTTGTTCCACCAGATGGAATAGTTAGGGCCTAAGAAGTCAACGCCAGAAGCATAAAATACGATATAAATACAACAGCTTTTCCATCGTATGTAACAAATAATTGCAACCAGTGTGAAAGTAATGGTCATTTCTACGTTCCGGGCAACCTAGGCTTCACTCTACGGCGTTGTTCCACCAGATCGAATAGTCAGGGCCTAAGAAGTCAACACCAGAAGAATAAAATACAAAATAAATACAACAGCCTTTACACCGTATAAAACGAATAATTGCAACCTGTGTGAAGGTTATGGTCATATCTACGTTCCGGGCAACCTAGGATTCACTGTAGGGCGTTGATCCACCAGATTGAAGTGTTAGGGCCTAAGAAGTCAACGCTCGAAGCATAAAATACAATAGAAATACAACAGTTTTTCCATCGTATAAATCGAATAATTGCAACCATTATGAAAACTATGGTCATTTCTACGTTCCGGGCAACCTAGGCTTCACTCTATGGCGTTCTTCCACCACATCGAATAGCTACGGCCTCAGAAGTCAACGCCTGAAGCATAAAATACAATAAAAATGCAACAGTCTTTCCATCCTATAACAGGAATAATTGCAACCCGTGTGAAAGTGATGGTCATTTCTACGTTCCAGGCTACCTAGGCTTTACTCTAGGGCGTTGTTCCACCAGATCGAATAGTTAGAGCCTGACAAGTCAACGCCAGAAGCATAAAATACAATATAAATATAACGGTTTTTCCAACGTATAAAACGAATAATAGCAACCAGTGTGAAAGTTATGGTCATTTCTACGTTCCGGGCAGCCTAGGCTTCACTCTAGGGCGTTGCTCCACCAGATCAAACAGTTAGGGCCTTAGAAGTCGACGCCCGAAGCATAAAATACAAAATAAATACAACAGTTTTTCCATTGTATAAAACGAATAACTGCTACCAGCGTAAAAGTTATGGTCAGTTCTACGTTCCGGGCAACCTAGGCTTCACCCTAGGGCCTTGTTCCACCAGATCGAATAGTTAGGGCCTAAGAAGTGAACGCCAGAAGCATAAAATGCAATAAAAATACAACAGTCTTTACACCGTATAAAACGAATAATTGCAACCTGTGTGAAGGTTATGGTCATAGCTACGTTCCGGGCAACCTAGGCTTCACTGTAGGGCGTTGCTCCACCAGATCGAATAGTTAGGGCCTAAGTAGTCAACGCCAGAAGCATAAAATACAATATAAATGCAACAGCTTTGCCACCGTATAAAATGAATAATTGCAAACAGTATGAAAGATATGGACATTTCTACGTTCCGGGTAACCTAGGCTTCACTCTATGGCGTTCTTCCACCACATCGAATAGCTACGGCCTCAGAAGTCAACGCCTGAAGCATAAAATACAATATAAATATAACAGTTGTTCCATCGTATAAAACGAATAATAGCAACCAGTGTGAAAGCTGTGTTCATTTCTACGTTCCGGGTAACCTAGGCTTCACTCTAGGGCGTTGCTCCACCAGATCAAACAGTTAGGGCCATAGAAGCCAACGCCCGAAGCATTAAATACAAAATAAATAGAACAGTTTTTCCATTGTGTAAAACGAATAATTGCTACCAGTGTAAAAGTTATGGCCATTTCTACGTTGCGGGCAACCTAGGCTTCACCTTAGGCCGTTGTTCCACCAGATCGAATAGTTAGGGCCTAAGAAGTGAACGCCAGAAGCATAAAATACAATATAAATACAACAGTTTTTCCATCATATAAAACGAATAATTGCAACCAGTATGAAAGTTATGGTCATTTCTACTTTCCGGGCAACCTAGGATATACCCTAGGGCGTTTCTCCAACAGATTGAATAGTTAGCGCCTTAGAAGTCAACGCCCGAAGCATAAAATGCAAAATAAATAGAACAGTTTTTCCATCGTATAAAACGAATAACTGCAACCAGTGTGAAAGTACTGGTCATTTCTACGATCCGGGCAACCTAGGCTTCACCTTAGGGCGTTGTTCCACCAGATGGAATAGTTATGGCCTAAGAAGTCAACGCCAGAAGCATAAAATACGATATAAATTCAACAGCTTTTCCATCGTATAAAACGAATAATGGTAACCAGTGTGAAAGTTATGGTCATTTCTATGTTCCGGTCAACCTAGGCTTCACCCTAGGGCGTTGCTCCACCAGATTAAACAGTTAGGGCCTTAGAAGTCAACGCCCGAAGCATAAAATACAAAATAAATAGAACAGTTTTTCCATTGTATAAAACGAATAATTGCTACCAGTGTAAAAGTTATGGTCATTTCTACGTTCCGGGCAATCTAGGCTTCACCCTTGGGCGTTGTTCCACCAGATCGAATAGTTAGGGCCTAAGAAGTGAACGCCAGAAGCATAAAATACAATATAAATACAACAGTTTTTCCATCGTATAAAACGAATAATTGCAACCAGTGTGAAAGTAATGGTCATTTCTACGTTCCGGGCAACCTAGGCTTCACTCTACGGCGTTGTTCCACCAGATCGAATAGTCAGGGCCTAAGAAGTCAACACCAGAAGAATAAAATACAAAATAAATACAACAGCCTTTACACCGTATAAAACGAATAATTGCAACCTGTGTGAAGGTTATGGTTATTTCTACATTCCGAGCAACCTAGGCTTCACTCTAGGGCGTTGCTCCACCAGATCGAATAGTTGGGTCCTTAGAAGTCAACGTCAGAAGCATAAAATACGATATAAATACAACAGCTTTTGCATCGTATAAAAGGAATAATTAAAAACAGTGTGAAAGTAATTGTCATTTCTACGTTCCGGGCAACCTAGGCTACACTCTAGGGCGTTGCCCCACCAGATCAAACAGTTAGGGCCTTAGAAGTCAACGCCCGAAGCATAAAATACAAAATAAATAGAACAGTTTTTCCGTCGGAGAAAACGAATAATTGCAACCAGTGTGAAAGTTATGGTCATTTCTATATTCCGAGCAACCTAGGCTTCACTCTAGGGCGTTGCTCCACCAGGTCGAATAGTTAGGGCCTTAGAAGTCAACGCCAGAGGCATATAATACAATATAAATACAACAGCTTTTCCATCGTAAAAAACGAATAATTGCAAACAGTGTGAAAGTAATTGTCATTTCTTCGTTCCGGGCAACCTAGGCTTCACTCTAGGGCGTTGCTCCACCAGATCAAACAGTTAGAGCCTTAGAAGTCAACGCCCGAAGCATAAAATACAAAATAAAAAGAACAGTTTTTCCATTGTATAAAACGAATAATTGCTACCAGTGTAAATGTTATGGTCATTTCTACGTTCCGGGCAACCTAGGCTTCACCCTAGGGCGTTGTACCACCAGATCGAATAGTTAGGTCCTTAGAAGTCAACGCCAGAAGCATAAAATACGATATAAATACAGCAGCTTTTCCATCGTATAAAAGGGATAATTGCAAACAGTGTGAAGGTAATGGTCATTTATACGTTCCGGGCAACCTAGGCTTCACTCTACGGCGTTGTTCCACCAGATCGAATAGTTAGGGCCTAAGAAGTCAACACCAGAAGAATAAAATACAAAATAAATACAACAGACTTTACACCGTATAAAACGAATAATTGCAACCTGTGTGAAGGTTATGGTCATATCTACGTTCCGGGCAACCTAGGCTTCACTGTAGGGCGTTGCTCCACCAGATCGAAGTGTTAGGGCCTAAGAAGTCAACGCCCGAAGCATAAAATACAATAGAAATACAACAGTTTTTCCATCGTATAAAACGAATAATTGCAACCATTATGAAGCTTATGGTCATTTCTACGTTCCGGGCAACCTAGGCTTCACCCTAGGGCGTTGTTCCACCAGATCGAATAGTTAGGGCCTAAGAGGTGAACGCCAGCAGCATAAAATGCAATAAAAATACAACAGTTTTTCCATCGTATAACAGGATTGATTGCAACCAGTTTGATAGTGAAGGTCATTTCTACGTTCCGGGCAACCTAGGCTTCACTCTAGGGCGTTGCTCCACTAGATCGAATAGCTAGGGTCTTAGAAGTCAACGCCAGAAGAATAAAATACGATATAAAAACAACAGCTTTTCCATTGTATAAAACGAATAATTGCTACCAGTGTAAAAGTTATGGTCATTTCTGCGTTCCGGGCAACCTAGGCTTCACCCTAGGGCGTTGTTCCACCAGATCGAATAGTTAGGGCCTAAGAAGTGAACGCCAGAAGCATAAAATGCAAGAAAAATACAACAGTCTTTCCATCCTATAACAGGAATAATTGCAACCCGTGTGAAAGTTATGGTTATTTCTACATTCCGAGCAACCTGGGCTTCACTCTAGGGCGTTGTTCCACCAGCTCGAATAGTTAGGGCCTAAGAAGTGAACGCCAGAAACATAAAATACAAAATAAATAGAACATTTTTTCCATTGTATAAAACGAATAATTGCTACCAGTGTAAAAGTTATGGTCATTTCTACGTTCCGGGCAACCTCGGCTTCACTCTAGGGCGGTGCTGCACCATATCGAATAGCTACGGCCTTAGAAGCCTACGCCTGAAGCATAAAATACAATAAAAATACAACGGTCTTTTCATCGTATAATAGGAATAATTGCAACAAGCGTGAAAGTAATGATCATTTGGGCGTTTCGGGCATCCTAGACTTAACTCTGAGGCATTGCTCCACCAGATCGAATAGTTAGGGCCTAAGAAGTCAACGCCAGAAGCATAAAGTACGATATAAATACAACAGCTTTTCAATCGTATAAAAGGAATAATTGCAAACAGTGTGAAAGTAATGGTCATTTCTACGTTCCGGGCAACCTAGGCTTCACGCTAGGGCGTTGCTCCACCAGATTAAACAGTTAGGGCCTTAGAAGTCAACGCCCGAAGCATAAAATACAAAATAAATAGAACAGTTTTTCCATTGTATAAAACGAATAATTGCTACCAGTGTAAAAGTTATGGTCATTTCTACGTTCCGGGCAACCTAGGCTTCACCCTTGGGCGTTGTTCCACCAGATCGAATAGTTAGGGCCTAAGAAGTGAACGCCAGAATCATTAAATACCATAAAAATACAACAGTTTTTCCATCCTATAACAGGATTAGTTGCAACCAGTTTGAAAGTGATGGTCACTTCTACGTTCCGGGCAACCTAGGCTTCACTCTAGGGCGTTGCTACACTAGATCGAATAGCTAGGGCCTTAGAAGTCAACGCCAGCGTCATAAAATACCATATAAATACAACAGCTTTTCCATCGTAAAGAACGTATAATTGCTACCATTGTAAATGTTATGGTCATTTCTACGTTCCGTGCAACCTAGGCTTCACTCTAGGGCGGTGCTCCACCATATCGAATAGCTACGGCCTTAGAAGCCTACGCCTGAAGCATAAAATACAATAAAAATACAACGGTCTTTTCATCGTATAACAGGAATAATTGCAACAAGCGTGAAAGTAATGATCATTTCGGCGTTTCGGGCATCCTAGACTTAACTCTGAGGCATTGCTCCACCAGATCGAATAGTTAGGGCCTAAGAAGTCAACGCCAGAAGCATAAAATACAATATAAATACAACAGTTTTTCCATTGTATAAAACGAATAATTGCTACCAGTGTAAAAGTTATGATCATTTCTTCGTTCCGGGCAACCTTTGCTTCACTGTAGGGCGTTGTTCCACCAGGTCGAATAGTTAGGGCCTAAGAAGTCAACGCCAGAAGCATAAAATACAATATAAATATGACAGTTTTTCCATCGTATAAAACGAATAATAGCAGCCAGTGTGAAAGTCATGGTCATTTCTACGTTCCGGGCAACCTAGGCTTCACTCTAGGGCGTTGCTCCACCAGATCAAACAGTTAGGGCCTTAGAAGTCAACGCCCGAAGCATAAAATACAAAATAAATAGAACAGTTTTTCCATTCTTTAAAACGAATAATTACTACCAGTGTAAAAGTTATGGTCATTTCTACGATCCGGGCAACCTAGGCTTCAGCCTAGGGCGTTGTTCCACCAGGTCGAATAGTTAGGGCCTAAGAAGTGAACGACAGAAGCATAAAATACAATATAAATACAACAGCTTTTCCATCGTATAAAACGAATAATTGCAACAAGTGTGAAAGTTATGGTCATGTATACATTCCGAGCAACCTAGGCTTCACTCTAGGGCGCTGCTCCACCAGATCGAATAGTTAGGTCCTTAGAAGTCAACGCTAGAAGCATAAAATACGATATAAATACAGCAGCTTTTCCATCGTATAAAAGGGATAATTGCAACCTGTGTGAAGGTTATGTTCATACCTACGTTCCGGGCAACCTAGGCTTCACTGTAGGGCGTTGCTCCACCAGATCGAATTGTTAGGGCCCAAGAAGTCAACGCCAGATGCATTAAATACAATATAAATACAACAGTTTTTCCATCGTATAAAACTATTAATTGCAACCAGTGTGAAAGTTATGGTCATTTCTACATTCCGAGCAACCTAGGCTTCACTCTAGGGCGTTGCTCCACTAGATCGAATAGCTAGGGCCTTAGAAGTCAACGCCAGAGGCATATAATACAATATAAATACAACAGCTTTTCCATCGTAAAAAACGAATAATTGCAAACAGTGTGAAAGTAATTGTCATTTCTTCGTTCCGGGCAACCTAGGCTTCACTCTAGGGCGTTGCTCCACCAGATCAAACAGTTAGGGCCTTAGAAGTCAACGCCCGAATCATAAAATACAAAATAAAAAGAACAGTTTTTCCATTGTATAAAACGAATAATTGCTACCAGTGTAAATGTAATTGTCATTTCTACGTTCCGGGCAACCTAGGCTTCACCCTAGGGCGTTGTTCCACCAGATCGAATAGTTAGGTCCTTAGAAGTCAACGACAGACGCATAAAATACGATATAAATACAGCAGCTTTTCCATCGTATAACAGGATTAATTGCAACCAGTTTGAAAGTGATGGTCATTTCTACGTTCCGGGCAGCCTAGGCTTCACTCTAGGGCGTTGCTCCACTAGATCGAATAGCTAGGGCCTAAGAAGTGAACGCCAGAAGCATTAAATACAATATAAATGCAACAGCTTTGCCACCGTATAAAATGAATAATTGCAAACAGTGTGAAAGATATGGACATTTCTACGTTCCGGGCAACCTAGGCTTCACTCTATGGCGTTCTTCCACCACATCGAATAGCTACGGCCTCAGACGTCAACGCCTGAAGCATAAAATACAATATAAATATAACAGTTTTTCCATCGTATAAAACGAATAATAGCAACCAGTGTGAAAGCTATGTTCATTTCTACGTTCCGGGTAACCTAGGCTTCACTCTAGGGCGTTGCTCCACCAGATCAAACAGTTAGGGCCATAGAAGCCAACGCCCGAAGCATTAAATACAAAATAAATAGAACAGTTTTTCCATTGTGTAAAACGATTAATTGCTACCAGTGTAAAAGTTATGGCCATTTCTACGTTGCGGACAACCTAGGCTTCACCTTAGGCCGTTGTTCCACCAGATCGAATAGTTAGGGCCTAAGAAGTGAACGCCAGAAGCATAGAATACAATATAAATACAACAGTTTTTCCATCATATAAAACGAATAATTGCAACCAGTATGAAAGTTATGGTCATTTCTACTTTCCGGGCAACCTAGGATATACCCTAGGGCGTCTCTCCAACAGATTGAATAGTTAGCGCCTTAGAAGTCAACGCCCGAAGCATAAAATGCAAAATAAATAGAACAGTTTTTCCATCGTACAAAACGAATAACTGCAACCAGTGTGAAAGTACTGGTCATTTCTACGATCCGGGCAACCTAGGCTTCACCTTAGGGCGTTGTTCCACCAGATGGAATAGTTATGGCCTAAGAAGTCAACGCCAGAAGCATAAAATACGATATAAATACAACAGCTTTTGCATCGTATAAAAGGAATAATTAAAAACAGTGTGAAAGTAATTGTCATTTCTACGTTCCGGGCAACCTAGGCTACACTCTAGGGCGTTGCCCCACCAGATCAAACAGTTAGGGCCTTAGAAGTCAACGCCCGAAGCATAAAATACAAAATAAATAGAACAGTTTTTCCGTCGCAGAAAACGAATAATTGCAACCAGCGTGAAAGTTATGGTCATTTCTATATTCCGAGCAACCTAGGCTTCACTCTAGGGCGTTGCTCTACCAGGTCGAATAGTTGGGGCCTTAGAAGTCAACGCCAGAGGCATATAATACAATATAAATACAACAGCTTTTCCATCGTAAAAAACGAATAATTGCAAACAGTGTGAAAGTAATTGTCATTTCTTCGTTCCGGGCAACCTAGGCTTCACTCTAGGGCGTTGCTCCACCAGATCAAACAGTTAGGGCCTTAGAAGTCAACGCCCGAAGCGTAAAATACAAAATAAAAAGAACAGTTTTTCCATTGTATAAAACGAATAATTGCTACCAGTGTAAATGTTATGGTCATTTCTACGTTCCGGGCAACCTAGGCTTCACCCTAGGGCGTTGTACCACCAGATCGAATAGTTAGGTCCTTAGAAGTCAACGCCAGAAGCGTAAAATACGATATAAATACAGCAGCTTTTCCATCGTATAAAAGGGATAATTGCAAACAGTGTGAAAGTAATTGTCATTTCTACGTTCCGGGCAACCTAGGCTTCACCCTAGGGCGTTGTTCCACCAGATCGAATAGTTAGGTCCTTAGAAGTCAACGCCAGACGCATAAAATACGATATAAATACAGCAGCTTTTCCATCGTATAACAGGATTAATTGCAACCAGTTTGAAAGTGATGGTCATTTCTACGTTCCGGGCAGCCTAGGCTTCACTCTAGGGCGTTGCTCCACTAGATCGAATAGCTAGGGCCTAAGAAGTGAACGCCAGAAGCATTAAATACAATAAAAATACAACAGTTTTTCCATCGTATAACAGGATTAATTGCAACCCGTGTGAAAGTGATGGTCATTTCTACGTTCCAGGCTACCTAGGCTTTACTCTAGGGCGTTGTTCCACCAGATCGAATAGTTAGAGCCTGAGAAGTCAACGCCAGAAGCATAAAATACAATATAAATATAACAGTTTTTCCAACGTATAAAACGAATAATAGCAACCAGTGTGAAAGTTATGGTCATTTCTACGTTCCGGGCAGCCTAGGCTTCACTCTAGGGCGTTGCTCCACCAGATCAAACAGTTAGGGCCTTAGAAGTCGACGCCCGAAGCATAAAATACAAAATAAATACAACAGTTTTTCCATTGTATAAAACGAATAACTGCTACCAGCGTAAAAGTTATGGTCAGTTCTACGTTCCGGGCAACCTAGGCTTCACCCTAGGGCCTTGTTCCACCAGATCGAATAGTTAGGGCCTAAGAAGTGAACGCCAGAAGCATAAAATGCAATAAAAATACAACAGTCTTTACACCGTATAAAACGAATAATTGCAACCTGTGTGAAGGTTATGGTCATAGCTACGTTCCGGGCAACCTAGGCTTCACTGTAGGGCGTTGCTCCACCAGATCGAATAGTTAGGGCCTAAGTAGTCAACGCCTGAAGCATAAAATACAATATAAATGCAACAGCTTTGCCACCGTATAAAATGAATAATTGCAAACAGTGTGAAAGATATGGACATTTCTACGTTCCGGGCAACCTAGGCTTCACTCTATGGCGTTCTTCCACCACATCGAATAGCTACGGGCTCAGACGTCAACGCCTGAAGCATAAAATACAATATAAATATAACAGTTTTTCCATCGTATAAAACGAATAATAGCAACCAGTGTGAAAGCTATGTTCATTTCTACGTTCCGGGTAACCTAGGCTTCACTCTAGGGCGTTGCTCCACCAGATCAAACAGTTAGGGCCATAGAAGCCAACGCCCGAAGCATTAAATACAAAATAAATAGAACAGTTTTTCCATTGTGTAAAACGATTAATTGCTACCAGTGTAAAAGTTATGGCCATTTCTACGTTGCGGACAACCTAGGCTTCACCTTAGGCCGTTGTTCCACCAGATCGAATAGTTAGGGCCTAAGAAGTGAACGCCAGAAGCATAAAATACAATATAAATACAACAGTTTTTCCATCATATAAAACGAATAATTGCAACCAGTATGAAAGTTATGGTCATTTCTACTTTCCGGGCAACCTAGGATATACCCTAGGGCGTTTCTCCAACAGATTGAATAGTTAGCGCCTTAGAAGTCAACGCCCGAAGCATAAAATGCAAAATAAATAGAACAGTTTTTCCATCGTACAAAACGAATAACTGCAACCAGTGTGAAAGTACTGGTCATTTCTACGATCCGGGCAACCTAGGCTTCACCTTAGGGCGTTGTTCCACCAGATGGAATAGTTATGGCCTAAGAAGTCAACGCCAGAAGCATAAAATACGATATAAATACAACAGCTTTTGCATCGTATAAAAGGAATAATTAAAAACAGTGTGAAAGTAATTGTCATTTCTACGTTCCGGGCAACCTAGGCTACACTCTAGGGCGTTGCCCCACCAGATCAAACAGTTAGGGCCTTAGAAGTCAACGCCCGAAGCATAAAATACAAAATAAATAGAACAGTTTTTCCGTCGCAGAAAACGAATAATTGCAACCAGCGTGAAAGTTATGGTCATTTCTATATTCCGAGCAACCTAGGCTTCACTCTAGGGCGTTGCTCTACCAGGTCGAATAGTTAGGGCCTTAGAAGTCAACGCCAGAGGCATATAATACAATATAAATACAACAGCTTTTCCATCGTAAAAAACGAATAATTGCAAACAGTGTGAAAGTAATTGTCATTTCTTCGTTCCGGGCAACCTAGGCTTCACTCTAGGGCGTTGCTCCACCAGATCAAACAGTTAGGGCCTTAGAAGTCAACGCCCGAAGCATAAAATACAAAATAAAAAGAACAGTTTTTCCATTGTATAAAACGAATAATTGCTACCAGTGTAAATGTTATGGTCATTTCTACGTTCCGGGCAACCTAGGCTTCACCCTAGGGCGTTGTACCACCAGATCGAATAGTTAGGTCCTTAGAAGTCAACGCCAGAAGCGTAAAATACGATATAAATACAGCAGCTTTTCCATCGTATAAAAGGGATAATTGCAAACAGTGTGAAAGTAATGGTCATTTATACGTTCCGGGCAACCTAGGCTTCACTCTACGGCGTTGTTCCACCAGATCGAATAGTTAGGGCCTAAGAAGTCAACACCAGAAGAATAAAATACAAAATAAATACAACAGACTTTACACCGTATAAAACGAATAATTGCAACCTGTGTGAAGGTTATGGTCATACCTACGTTCCGGGCAACCTAGGCTTCACTGTAGGGCGTTGCTCCACCAGATCGAAGTGTTAGGACCTAAGAAGTCAACGCCAGAAGCATTAAATACAATATAAATACAACAGTTTCTCCATCGTATAAAACTAATAATTGCATCCAGTGTGAAAGTTATGGTCATTTCTACATCCCGAGCAACCTAGGCTTCACTCTAGGGCGTTGCTCCAACAGATTGAATAGTTAGGGCCTTAGAAGTCAACGCCCGAAGCATAAAATGCAATAAAAATACAACAGTTTTTCCATCGTATAACAGGATTAATTGCAACCAGTTTGAAAGCGATGGTCATTTCTACGTTCCGGTCAACCTAGGCTTCACTCTAGGGCGTTGCTCCACTCGATCGAATAGTTAGGTCCATTGAAGTCAACGCCAGAAGCATAAAATACGATATAAATACAACAGCTTTTCAATCGTATAAAAGGAATAATTGCATCCAGTGTGAAAGTTATGGTCATTTGTACGTTCCGGGCAACCTAGGCTTCACCCTAGGGCGTTGTTCCACCAGATCGAATAGTTAGGGCCTAAGAAGTGAACGCCAGAAGCATAAAATACAATATAAATACGACAGTTTTTCCATCGTATAAAACGAATAATTGCAACCAGTGTGAAAGTTATGGTTATTTCTACATTCCGAGCAACCTAGGCTTCACTCTAGGGCGTTGTTCCACCACCTCGAATAGTTAGGGCCTAAGAAGTGAACGCCAGAAGCATTAAATACAATAAAAATACAACAGTTTTTCCATCGTATAACAGGATTAATTGCAATCAGTTTGAAAGTGATGGTCACTTCTACGTTCCGGGCAACCTAGGCTTCACTCTAGGGCGTTGCTACACTAGATCGAATAGCTAGGGCCTTAGAAGTCAACGCCAGAGTCATAAACTACAATATAAATACAACAGCTTTTCCATCGTAAAGAACGTATAATTGCAACCAGTGTGAAAGTTATGGTTATTTCTACATTCCGAGCAACCTAGGCTTCACTCTAGGGCGTTGCTCCACCAGTTCGAATAGTGAGGTCCTTAGAAGTCAACGCCAGAAGCATAAAAAACGATATAAATACAACAGCTTTTGCATCGTATAAAAGGAATAATTGCAAACAGTGTGAAAGTAATTGTCATTTCTACGTTCCGGGCAACCTAGGCTACACTCTAGGGCGTTGCTCGACCAGATCAAACAGTTAGGGCCTTAGAAGTCAACGCCCGAAGCATAAAATACAAAATAAATAGAACAGATTTCCATCGCAGAAAACGAATAATTGCAACCAGTGTGAAAGTTATGGTCATTTGTATATTCCGAGCAACCTAGGCTTCACTCTAGGGCGGTGCTCCACCATATCGAATAGCTACGGCCTTAGAAGCCTACGCCTGAAGCATAAAATACAATATAAATACAACAGTTTTTCGATTGTATAAAACGCTACCAGTGTAAAAGTTATGGTCATTTCTACGTTCCGGGCAACCTAGGCTTCACCCTAGGGCGTTGTTCCACCAGATCGAATAGTTAGTGCCTAAGATGTGAACGCCAGAAGCATAAAATACAATATAAATACAACAGTTTTTCCATCGTATAAAGCGAATAATTGCAGCCAGTGTGAAAGTTATGGTTATTTCTACATTCCGAGCAACCTAGGCTTCACTCTAGGGCGTTGTTCCACCACCTCGAATAGTTAGGGCCTAAGAAGTGAACGCCAGAAGCATTAAATACAATAAAAATACAACAGTTTTTCCATCGTATAACAGGATTAATTGCAATCAGTTTGAAAGTGATGGTCACTTCTACGTTCCCGGCAACCTAGGCTTCACTCTAGGGCGTTGCTACACTAGATCGAATAGCTAGGGCCTTAGAAGTCAACGCCAGAGTCTTAAAATACAATATAAATACAACAGCTTTTCCATCGTAGAAAACGAATAATTGCAACCAGTGTGAAAGTTATGGTCATTTGTATATTCCGAGCAACCTAGGCTTCACTCTAGGGCGGTGCTCCACCATATCGAATAGCTACGGCCTTAGAAGCCTACGCCTGAAGCATAAAATACAATATAAATACAACAGTTTTTCCATTGTATAAAACGCTACCAGTGTAAAAGTTATGGTCATTTCTACGTTCCGGGCAACCTAGGCTTCACCCTAGGGCGTTGTTCCACCAGATCGAATAGTTAGGGCCTAAGATGTGAACGCCAGAAGCATAAAATACAATATAAATACAACTGTTTTTCCATCGTATAAAACGAATAATTGCAGCCAGTGTGAAAGTTATGGTCATTTGTACATTCCGAGCAACCTAGGCTTCACTCTAGGGCGTTGCTCCAACAGATTGAATAGTTAGGGCCTTAGAAGTCAACGCACGAAGCATAAAATGCAATAAAAATACAACAGTTTTTCCATCGTATAACAGGATTAATTGCAACCAGTTTGAAAGTGATGGTCATTTCTACGATCCGGGCAGCCTAGGCTTCACTCTAGGGCGTTGCTCCACTAGATCGAATAGCTAGGGCCATAGAAGTCAACGCCAGAAGCATAAAATACGATATAAATACAACAGCTTTTCCATCGTATAAAAGGAATAATTGCAAACAGTGTGAAAGCTATGGTTATTTCTACATTCCGAGCAACCTAGGCTTCACTCTAGGGCGTTGCTCCACCAGATCGAATAGTTAGGTCCTTAGAAGTCAACGCGAGAAGCATAAAATACGATATAAATACAACAGTTTTTCCATCGTATAACAGGATTAATTGCAATCAGTTTGAAAGTGATGGTCACTTCTACGTTCCGGGCAACCTAGGCTTCACTCTAGGGCGTTGCTACACTAGATCGAATAGCTAGGGCCTTAGAAGTCAACGCCAGAGTCATAAACTACAATATAAATACAACAGCTTTTCCATCGTAAAGAACGTATAATTGCAACCAGTGTGAAAGTTATGGTTATTTCTACATTCCGAGCAACCTAGGCTTCACTCTAGGGCGTTGCTCCACCAGTTCGAATAGTGAGGTCCTTAGAAGTCAACGCCAGAAGCATAAAAAACGATATAAATACAACAGCTTTTGCATCGTATAAAAGGAATAATTGCAAACAGTGTGAAAGTAATTGTCATTTCTACGTTCCGGGCAACCTAGGCTACACTCTAGGGCGTTGCTCGACCAGATCAAACAGTTAGGGCCTTAGAAGTCAACGCCCGAAGCATAAAATACAAAATAAATAGAACAGATTTCCATCGCAGAAAACGAATAATTGCAACCAGTGTGAAAGTTGTGGTCATTTCTACGTTCCGGGCAACCTAGGCTTCACCCTAGGGCGTTGTTCCACCAGATCGAATAGTTAGGGCCTAAGATGTGAACGCCAGAAGCATAAAATACAATATAAATACAACTGTTTTTCCATCGTATAAAACGAATAATTGCAGCCAGTGTGAAAGTTATGGTCATTTGTACATTCCGAGCAACCTAGGCTTCACTCTAGGGCGTTGCTCCAACAGATTGAATAGTTAGGGCCTTAGAAGTCAACGCACGAAGCATAAAATGCAATAAAAATACAACAGTTTTTCCATCGTATAACAGGATTAATTGCAACCAGTTTGAAAGTGATGGTCATTTCTACGATCCGGGCAGCCTAGGCTTCACTCTAGGGCGTTGCTCCACTAGATCGAATAGCTAGGGCCATAGAAGTCAACGCCAGAAGCATAAAATACGATATAAATACAACAGCTTTTCCATCGTATAAAAGGAATAATTGCAAACAGTGTGAAAGCTATGGTTATTTCTACATTCCGAGCAACGTAGGCTTCACTCTAGGGCGTTGCTCCACCAGATCGAATAGTTAGGTCCTTAGAAGACAACGCGAGAAGCATAAAATACGATATAAATACAACAGTTTTTCCATCGTATAACAGGATTAATTGCAACCAGTTTGAAAGTGATGGTCATTTCTACGTTCCGGGCCACCTAGGCTTCACTCTAGGGCGTTGCTCCACTAGATCGAATAGCTAGGGCCTTAGGAGTGAACGCCAGAAACATAAAATACAATATAAATACAACAGTTTTTCCAACGTATAAAACGAATAATTGCAACCATTGTGAAAGTTATAGTCATTTCTACATTCCGAGCAACCTAGGCTTCACTCTAGGGCGTTGCTCCACCAGTTCGAATAGTTAGGTCCTTAGAAGTCAACGCCAGAAGCATAAAATACGATATAAATACAACAGCTTTTGCATCGTATAAAAGGAATAATTGCAAACAGTGTGAAAGTAATTGTCATTTCTACGTTCCGGGCAACCTAGGCTACACTCTAGGGCGTTGCTCCACCAGATCAAACAGTTAGGGCCTTAGAAGTCAACGCCCGAAGCATAAAATACAAAATAAATAGAACAGATTTCCATCGCAGAAAACGAATAATTGCAACCAGTGTGAAAGTTATGGTCATTTCTATATTCCGAGCAACCTAGGCTTCACTCTAGGGCGTTGCGCTACCAGGTCGAATTGTTAGGGCCAAAGAAGTCAACGCCCGAAGCATAAAATACAAAATAAATAGAACAGTTTTTCCATTGTATAAAACGAATAATTGCTACCAGTGTAAAAGTTATGGTCATTTCTACGTTCCGGGCAACCTAGGCTTCATCCTAGGGCATTGTTCCATCAGATCGAACAGTTAGGCCCTAAGAAGTGAACGCCCGAAGCATAAAATACAAAATAAATAGAACAGTTTTTCCATTGTATAAAACGAATAATTGCTACCAGTGTAAAAGTTATGGTCATTTCTACGTTCCGGGCAACCTAGGCTTCATCCTAGGGCATTGTTCCATCAGATCGAACAGTTAGGCCCTAAGAAGTGAACGCCAGAAGCATAAAATACATTATAAATACAACAGTTTTTCCATCGTAGAAAACGAATAATTGCAACCAGTGTGAAAGTTATGGTCATTTGTATATTCCGAGCAACCTAGGCTTCACTCTTGGGCGGTGCTCCACCATATCGAATAGCTACGGCCTTAGAAGCCTACGCCTGAAGCATAAAATACAATATAAATACAACAGTTTATCCATTGTATAAAACGCTACCAGTGTAAAAGTTATGGTCATTTCTACGTTCCGGGCAACCTAGGCTTCACCCTAGGGCGTTGTTCCACCAGATCGAATAGTTAGGGCCTAAGATGTGAACGCCAGAAGCATAAAATACAATATAAATACAACAGTTTTTCCATCGTATAAAACGAATAATTGCAGCCAGTGTGAAAGTTATGGTCATTTCTATATTCCGAGCAACCTAGGCTTCACTCTAGGGCGTTGCTCCAACAGATTGAATAGTTAGGTCCTTAGAAGTCAACGCGAGAAGCATAAAATACGATATAAACACAACAGTTTTTCCATCGTATAACAGGATTAATTGCAACCAGTTTGAAAGTGATGGTCATTTCTACGTTCCGGGCCACCTAGGCTTCACTCTAGGGCGTTGCTCCACTAGATCGAATAGCTACGGCCTTAGAAGTGAACGCCAGAAGCATAAAATACAATATAAATACAACAGTTTTTCCATCGTATAAAACGAATAATTGCAACCAGTGTGAAAGTTATGGTCATTTCTACATTCCGAGCAACCTAGGCTTCACTCTAGGGCGTTGCTCCAACAGATTGAATAGTTAGGGCCTTAGGAGTCAATGCCCGAAGCACAAAATGCAATAAAAATACAACAGTTTTTCCATCGTATAACAGAATTAATTGCAACCAGTTTGAAAGTAATGGTCATTTCTACGTTCCGTTCAACCTAGGCTTCACTCTAGGGCGTTGCTCCACTAGATCGAATAGCTAGGCCCTAAGAAGCCATCACCAGAAGAATAAAATACAAAGTAAATACAACAGCCTTTACACCGTATAAAACGAATAATTGCAACCTGTGTGAAGGTTATGGTCATATCTACGTTCCGGGCAACCTAGGCTTCACTGTAGGGCGTTGCTCCACCAGATGGAAGAGTTAGGGCCTAAGAAGTCAACGCCCGAAGCATAAAATACAATAGAAATACAACAGTTTTTCCATCGTATAAAACGAATAATTGCGACCATTATGAAAATTATGGTGATTTCTACGTTCCGGACAACCTAGGCTTCACCCTAGGGCGTTGTTCCACCAGATCGAATAGTTAGGGCCTAAGAAGTGAACGCCAGAAGCATAAAATGCAATAAAAATACAACAGCCTTTCCATCCTATAACAGGAATAATTGCAACCCGTGTGAAAGTGATGGTCATTTCTACGTTCCAGGCAACCTAGGCTTCCCTCTAGGGCGTTGCTCCACCAGATCGAATTGTTAGGGCCAAAGAAGTCAACGCCCGAAGCATAAAATACAAAATAAATACAACAGTTTTTCCATCGCATAAAAGGAATAATTGCAAACAGTGTGAAAGTAATGGTCATTTCTACGTTCCGGGCAACCTAGGCTTCACTCTAGGGCGTTGCTCCACCAGATGAAACAGTTAGGGCCTTAGAAGTCAACGCCCGAAGCATAAAATACAAAATAAATAGAACAGTTTTTCCATTGTATAAAACGAATAATTGCTACCAGTGTAAAAGTTATGGTCATTTCTGCTTTCCGGGCAACCTAGGGTTCACCCTAGGGCGTTGTTCCACCAGATGGAATAGTTAGGGCCTAAGAAGTCAACGCCAGAACCATAAAATACGATATAAATACAACAGCTTTTCCATCGTATAAAACAAATAATAGCAACCAGTTTGATAGTGATGGTCATTTCTACGTTCCGGGCAACCTAGGCCACACTCTAGGGCGTTGCTCCACTAGATCGAATAGCTAGGGCCTTAGAAGTGAACGCCAGAAGCATAAAATACAATATAAATACAACAGTTTTTCCATCGTATAAAACGAATAATTGCAACCGGTGTGAAAGTTATGGTCATTTCTACATTCCGAGCAACCTAGGCTTCACTCTAGGGCGTTGCTCCAACAGATTGAATAGTTAGGGCCTTAGGAGTCAATGCCCGAAGCACAAAATGCAATAAAAATACAACAGTTTTTCCATCGTATAACAGAATTAATTGCAACCAGTTTGAAAGTAATGGTCATTTCTACGTTCCGTTCAACCTAGGCTTCACTCTAGGGCGTTGCTCCACTAGATCGAATAGCTAGGGCCTAAGAAGCCAACACCAGAAGAATAAAATACAAAGTAAATACAACAGCCTTTACACCGTATAAAACGAATAATTGCAACCTGTGTGAAGGTTATGGTCATATCTACGTTCCGGGCAACCTAGGCTTCACTGTAGGGCGTTGCTCCACCAGATCGAAGAGTTAGGGCCTAAGAAGTCAACGCCCGAAGCATAAAATACAATAGAAATACAACAGTTTTTCCATCGTATAAAACGAATAATTGCGACCATTATGAAACTTATGGTGATTTCTACGTTCCGGACAACCTAGGCTTCACCCTAGGGCGTTGTTCCACCAGATCGAATAGTTAGGGCCTAAGAAGTGAACGCCAGAAGCATAAAATGCAATAAAAATACAACAGCCTTTCCATCCTATAACAGGAATAATTGCAACCCGTGTGAAAGTGATGGTCATTTCTACGTTCCAGGCAACCTAGGCTTCCCTCTAGGGCGTTGCTCCACCAGATCGAATTGTTAGGGCCAAAGAAGTCAACGCCCGAAGCATAAAATACAAAATAAATAGAACAGTTTTTCCATCGCATAAAAGGAATAATTGCAAACAGTGTGAAAGTAATGGTCATTTCTACGTTCCGGGCAACCTAGGCTTCACTCTAGGGCGTTGCTCCAACAGATGAAACAGTTAGGGCCTTAGAAGTCAACGCCCGAAGCATAAAATACAAAATAAATAGAACAGTTTTTCCATTGTATAAAACGAATAATTGCTACCAGTGTAAAAGTTATGGTCATTTCTGCTTTCCGGGCAACCTAGGGTTCACCCTAGGGCGTTGTTCCACCAGATGGAATAGTTAGGGCCTAAGAAGTCAACGCCAGAACCATAAAATACGATATAAATACAACAGCTTTTCCATCGTATAAAACAAATAATAGCAACCAGTTTGATAGTGATGGTCATTTCTACGTACCGGGCAACCTAGGCTTCACTCTAGGGCGTTGCTCCACCAGATCGAATAGTTAGGGCCTTAGAAGTCAACGCCCGAAGCATAAAATACAATATAAATACAACAGTTTTTCCATCGTATAAAACGAATAATTGCAACCAGTGTGAAAGTTATGGTCATTTCTACATTCCGAACAACCTAGGCTTCACTCCAGGGCGTTGCTCCAACAGATGGAATAGTTAGGGCCTTAGGAGTCAATGCCCGAAGCACAAAATGCAATAAAAATACAACAGTTTTTCCATCGTATAACAGAATTAATTGCAACCAGTTTGAAAGTAATGGTCATTTCTACGTTCCGTTCAACCTAGGCTTCACTCTAGGGCGTTGCTCCACTAGATCGAATAGCTAGGGCCTAAGAAGCCAACACCAGAAGAATAAAATACAAAGTAAATACAACAGCCTTTACACCGTATAAAACGAATAATTGCAACCTGTGTGAAGGTTATGGTCATATCTACGTTCCGGGCAACCTAGGCTTCACTGTAGGGCGTTGCTCCACCAGATCGAAGAGTTAGGGCCTAAGAAGTCAACGCCCGAAGCATAAAATACAATAGAAATACAACAGTTTTTCCATCGTATAAAACGAATAATTGCGACCATTATGAAACTTATGGTGATTTCTACGTTCCGGACAACCTAGGCTTCACCCTAGGGCGTTGTTCCACCAGATCGAATAGTTAGGGCCTAAGAAGTGAACGCCAGAAGCATAAAATGCAATAAAAATACAACAGCCTTTCCATCCTATAACAGGGATAATTGCAACCCGTGTGAAAGTGATGTTCATTTCTACGTTCCAGGCAACCTAGGCCTCCCTCTAGGGCGTTGCTCCACCAGATCGAATTGTTAGGGCCAAAGAAGTCAACGCCCGAAGCATAAAATACAAAATAAATAGAACAGTTTTTCCATCGCATAAAAGGAATAATTGCAAACAGTGTGAAAGTAATGGTCATTTCTACGTTCCGGGCCACCTAGGCTTCACTCTAGGGCGTTGCTCCACCAGATGAAACAGTTAGGGCCTTAGACGTCAACGCCCGAAGCATAAAATACAAAATAAATAGAACAGTTTTTCCATTGTATAAAACGAATAATTGCTACCAGTGTAAAAGTTATGGTCATTTCTGCTTTCCGGGCAACCTAGGGTTCACCCTAGGGCGTTGTTCCACCAGATGGAATAGTTAGGGCCTAAGAAGTCAACGCCAGAACCATAAAATACGATATAAATACAACAGCTTTTCCATCGTATAAAACAAATAATAGCAACCAGTTTGATAGTGATGGTCATTTCTACGTACCGGGCAACCTAGGCTTCACTCTAGGGCGTTGCTCCACCAGATCGAATAGTTAGGGCCTTAGAAGTCAACGCCCGAAGCATAAAGTATAAAATAAATAGAACAGTTTTTCCATCGTATAAAACGAATAATTGCTACCAGTGTGAAAGTTATGGTCATTTCTACTTTCCGGGCAACCTAGATTTCACCCTAGGGCGTTGTTCCACCAGATGGAATAGTTAGGGCCTAAGAAGTGAACGCCAGAAGCATAAAATACAATATAAATACAACAGTTTTTCCATCGTATAAATCGAATAATTGCAACCAGGGTGAAAGTAATGGTCATTTCTACGTTCCGGGCAGCCTAGGCTTCACTCTAAGGCGTTGCTCCACTAGATCGAATAGCTAGGGCCTTAGAAGTCAACGCCAGAAGCATAAAATACGATATAGATACAACAGCTTTTCCATCGTATAAAAGGAATAATTGCAAACAGTGTGAAAGTAATGGTCATTTCTACGTTCCGGGCAACCTAGGCTTCACTCTAGGGCGTTGCTCCACTAGATCGAATAGCTAGGGCCTAAGAAGCCAACACCAGAAGAATAAAATACAAAGTAAATACAACAGCCTTTACACCGTATAAAACGAATAATTGCAACCTGTGTGAAGGTTATGGTCATATCTACGTTCCGGGCAACCTAGGCTTCACTGTAGGGCGTTGCTCCACCAGATGGAAGAGTTAGGGCCTAAGAAGTCAACGCCCGAAGCATAAAATACAATAGAAATACAACAGTTTTTCCATCGTATAAAACGAATAATTGCGACCATTATGAAACTTATGGTGATTTCTACGTTCCGGACAACCTAGGCTTCACCCTAGGGCGTTGTTCCACCAGATCGAATAGTTAGGGCCTAAGAAGTGAACGCCAGAAGCATAAAATGCAATAAAAATACAACAGCCTTTCCATCCTATAACAGGAATAATTGCAACCCGTGTGAAAGTGATGGTCATTTCTACGTTCCAGGCAACCTAGGCTTCCCTCTAGGGCGTTGCTCCACCAGATCGAATTGTTAGGGCCAAAGAAGTCAACGCCCGAAGCATAAAATACAAAATAAATAGAACAGTTTTTCCATCGCATAAAAGGAATAATTGCAAACAGTGTGAAAGTAATGGTCATTTCTACGTTCCGGGCAACCTAGGCTTCACTCTAGGGCGTTGCTCCAACAGATGAAACAGTTAGGGCATTAGAAGTCAACGCCCGAAGCATAAAATACAAAATAAATAGAACAGTTTTTCCATTGTATAAAACGAATAATTGCTACCAGTGTAAAAGTTATGGTCATTTCTGCTTTCCGGGCAACCTAGGGTTCACCCTAGGGCGTTGTTCCACCAGATGGAATAGTTAGGGCCTAAGAAGTCAACGCCAGAACCATAAAATACGATATAAATACAACAGCTTTTCCATCGTATAAAACAAATAATAGCAACCAGATTGATAGTGATGGTCATTTCTACGTACCGGGCAACCTAGGCTTCACTCTAGGGCGTTGCTCCACCAGATCGAATAGTTAGGGCCTTAGAAGTCAACGCCCGAAGCATAAAATACAATATAAATACAACAGTTTTTCCATCGTATAAAACGAATAATTGCAACCAGTGTGAAAGTTATGGTCATTTCTACATTCCGAACAACCTAGGCTTCACTCCAGGGCGTTGCTCCAACAGATGGAATAGTTAGGGCCTTAGGAGTCAATGCCCGAAGCACAAAATGCAATAAAAATACAACAGTTTTTCCATCGTATAACAGAATTAATTGCAACCAGTTTGAAAGTAATGGTCATTTCTACGTTCCGTTCAACCTAGGCTTCACTCTAGGGCGTTGCTCCACTAGATCGAATAGCTAGGGCCTAAGAAGCCAACACCAGAAGAATAAAATACAAAGTAAATACAACAGCCTTTACACCGTATAAAACGAATAATTGCAACCTGTGTGAAGGTTATGGTCATATCTACGTTCCGGGCAACCTAGGCTTCACTGTAGGGCGTTGCTCCACCAGATCGAAGAGTTAGGGCCTAAGAAGTCAACGCCCGAAGCATAAAATACAATAGAAATACAACAGTTTTTCCATCGTATAAAACGAATAATTGCGACCATTATGAAACTTATGGTGATTTCTACGTTCCGGACAACCTAGGCTTCACCCTAGGGCGTTGTTCCACCAGATCGAATAGTTAGGGCCTAAGAAGTGAACGCCAGAAGCATAAAATGCAATAAAAATACAACAGCCTTTCCATCCTATAACAGGGATAATTGCAACCCGTGTGAAAGTGATGTTCATTTCTACGTTCCAGGCAACCTAGGCCTCCCTCTAGGGCGTTGCTCCACCAGATCGAATTGTTAGGGCCAAAGAAGTCAACGCCCGAAGCATAAAATACAAAATAAATAGAACAGTTTTTCCATCGCATAAAAGGAATAATTGCAAACAGTGTGAAAGTAATGGTCATTTCTACGTTCCGGGCCACCTAGGCTTCACTCTAGGGCGTTGCTCCACCAGATGAAACAGTTAGGGCCTTAGAAGTCAACGCCCGAAGCATAAAATACAAAATAAATAGAACAGTTTTTCCATTGTATAAAACGAATAATTGCTACCAGTGTAAAAGTTATGGTCATTTCTGCTTTCCGGGCAACCTAGGGTTCACCCTAGGGCGTTGTTCCACCAGATGGAATAGTTAGGGCCTAAGAAGTCAACGCCAGAACCATAAAATACGATATAAATACAACAGCTTTTCCATCGTATAAAACAAATAATAGCAACCAGTTTGATAGTGATGGTCATTTCTACGTACCGGGCAACCTAGGCTTCACTCTAGGGCGTTGCTCCACCAGATCGAATAGTTAGGGCCTTAGAAGTCAACGCCCGAAGCATAAAGTATAAAATAAATAGAACAGTTTTTCCATCGTATAAAACGAATAATTGCTACCAGTGTGAAAGTTATGGTCATTTCTACTTTCCGGGCAACCTAGATTTCACCCTAGGGCGTTGTTCCACCAGATGGAATAGTTAGGGCCTAAGAAGTGAACGCCAGAAGCATAAAATACAATATAAATACAACAGTTTTTCCATCGTATAAATCGAATAATTGCAACCAGTGTGAAAGTAATGGTCATTTCTACGTTCCGGGCAGCCTAGGCTTCACTCTAAGGCGTTGCTCCACTAGATCGAATAGCTAGGGCCTTAGAAGTCAACGCCAGAAGCATAAAATACGATATAGATACAACAGCTTTTCCATCGTATAAAAGGAATAATTGCAAACAGTGTGAAAGTAATGGTCATTTCTACGTTCCGGGCAACCTAGGCTTCACTCTAGGGCGTTGCTCCACTAGATCGAATAGCTAGGGCCTAAGAAGCCAACACCAGAAGAATAAAATACAAAGTAAATACAACAGCCTTTACACCGTATAAAACGAATAATTGCAACCTGTGTGAAGGTTATGGTCATATCTACGTTCCGGGCAACCTAGGCTTCACTGTAGGGCGTTGCTCCACCAGATGGAAGAGTTAGGGCCTAAGAAGTCAACGCCCGAAGCATAAAATACAATAGAAATACAACAGTTTTTCCATCGTATAAAACGAATAATTGCGACCATTATGAAACTTATGGTGATTTCTACGTTCCGGACAACCTAGGCTTCACCCTAGGGCGTTGTTCCACCAGATCGAATAGTTAGGGCCTAAGAAGTGAACGCCAGAAGCATAAAATGCAATAAAAATACAACAGCCTTTCCATCCTATAACAGGAATAATTGCAACCCGTGTGAAAGTGATGGTCATTTCTACGTTCCAGGCAACCTAGGCTTCCCTCTAGGGCGTTGCTCCACCAGATCGAATTGTTAGGGCCAAAGAAGTCAACGCCCGAAGCATAAAATACAAAATAAATAGAACAGTTTTTCCATCGCATAAAAGGAATAATTGCAAACAGTGTGAAAGTAATGGTCATTTCTACGTTCCGGGCAACCTAGGCTTCACTCTAGGGCGTTGCTCCACCAGATGAAACAGTTAGGGCCTTAGAAGTCAACGTCCGAAGCATAAAATACAAAATAAATAGAACAGTTTTTCCATTGTATAAAACGAATAATTACTACCAGTGTAAAAGTTATGGTCATTTCTGCTTTCCGGGCAACCTAGGGTTCACCCTAGGGCGTTGTTCCACCAGATGGAATAGTTAGGGCCTAAGAAGTCAACGCCAGAACCATAAAATACGATATAAATACAACAGCTTTTCCATCGTATAAAACAAATAATAGCAACCAGTTTGATAGTGATGGTCATTTCTACGTACCGGGCAACCTAGGCTTCACTCTAGGGCGTTGCTCCACCAGATCGAACAGTTAGGGCCTTAGAAGTCAACGCCCGAAGTATAAAATACAATATAAATACAACAGTTTTTCCATCGTATAAAACGAATAATTGCAACCAGTGTGAAAGTTATGGTCATTTCTACATTCCGAACAACCTAGGCTTCACTCTAGGGCGTTGCTCCAACAGATGGAATAGTTAGGGCCTTAGGAGTCAATGCCCGAAGCACAAAATGCAATAAAAATACAACAGTTTTTCCATCGTATAACAGAATTAATTGCAACCAGTTTGAAAGTAATGGTCATTTCTACGTTCCGTTCAACCTAGGCTTCACTCTAGGGCGTTGCTCTACTAGATCGAATAGCTAGGGCCTAAGAAGCCAACACCAGAAGAATAAAATACAAAGTAAATACAACAGCCTTTACACCGTATAAAACGAATAATTGCAACCTGTGTGAAGGTTATGGTCATATCTACGTTCCGGGCAACCTAGGCTTCACTGTAGGGCGTTGCTCCACCAGATCGAAGAGTTAGGGCCTAAGAAGTCAACGCCCGAAGCATAAAATACAATAGAAATACAACAGTTTTTCCATCGTATAAAACGAATAATTGCGACCATTATGAAACTTATGGTGATTTCTACGTTCCGGACAACCTAGGCTTCACCCTAGGGCGTTGTTCCACCAGATCGAATAGTTAGGGCCTAAGAAGTGAACGCCAGAAGCATAAAATGCAATAAAAATACAACAGCCTTTCCGTCCTATAACAGGGATAATTGCAACCCGTGTGAAAGTGATGTTCATTTCTACGTTCCAGGCAACCTAGGCCTCCCTCTAGGGTGTTGCTCCACCAGATCGAATTGTTAGGGCCAAAGAAGTCAACGCCCGAAGCATAAAATACAAAATAAATAGAACAGTTTTTCCATCGCATAAAAGGAATAATTGCAAACAGTGTGAAAGTAATGGTCATTTCTACGTTCCGGGCAACCTAGGCTTCACTCTAGGGCGTTGCTCCACCAGATGAAACAGTTAGGGCCTTAGAAGTCAACGCCCGAAGCATAAAATACAAAATAAATAGAACAGTTTTTCCATTGTATAAAACGAATAATTGCTAGCAGTGTAAAAGTTATGGTCATTTCTGCTTTCCGGGCAACCTAGGGTTCACCCTAGGGCGTTGTTCCACCAGATGGAATAGTTAGGGCCTAAGAAGTCAACGCCAGAACCATAAAATACGATATAAATACAACAGCTTTTCCATCGTATAAAACAAATAATAGCAACCAGTTTGATAGTGATGGTCATTTCTACGTACCGGGCAACCTAGGCTTCACTCTAGGGCGTTGCTCCACCAGATCGAATAGTTAGGGCCTTAGAAGTCAACGCCCGAAGCATAAAGTATAAAATAAATAGAACAGTTTTTCCATCGTATAAAACGAATAATTGCTACCAGTGTGAAAGTTATGGTCATTTCTACTTTCCGGGCAACCTAGATTTCACCCTAGGGCGTTGTTCCACCAGATGGAATAGTTAGGGCCTAAGAAGTGAACGCCAGAAGCATAAAATACAATATAAATACAACAGTTTTTCCATCGTATAAATCGAATAATTGCAACCAGTGTGAAAGTAATGGTCATTTCTACGTTCCGGGCAGCCTAGGCTTCACTCTAAGGCGTTGCTCCACTAGATCGAATAGCTAGGGCCTTAGAAGTCAACGCCAGAAGCATAAAATACGATATAGATACAACAGCTTTTCCATCGTATAAAAGGAATAATTGCAAACAGTGTGAAAGTAATGGTCATTTCTACGTTCCGGGCAACCTAGGATTCACTCTAGGGCGTTGCTCCACCAGATCAAACAGCTAGGGCCTTAGAAGTCAACGCCCGAAGCATAAAATACAAAATAAATACAACAGCTTTTCCATTGTATAAAACGGATAATCGCTACCAGTGTAAAAGTTATGATCATTTCTACGTTCCGGGCAACCTAGGCTTCAATCTAGGGCGTTGTTCCACCAGATCGAATAGTTAGAGCCTAAGAAGTGAACGCCAGAAGCATAAAATACAATATAAATACAACAGCCTTTCCATCGTATAAATGGAATAATTGCACACAGTGTGAAAGTAATGGTCATTTCTACGTTCCGGGCAACCTAGGCCACACTCTAGGGCGTTGCTCCACCAGATCAAACAGTTAGGGCCTTAGAAGTCAACGCCCGAAGCATAAAATACAAAACAAATAGAACAGTTTTTCCATGGTATAAAACGAATAATTGCTACCAGTGTAAAAGTTATGGTCATTTCTACGTTCCGTGCAACCTAGGCTTCACTGTAGGGCGTTGCTCCACCAGATCGAAGAGTTAGGGCCTAAGAAGTCAACGCCCGAAGCATAAAATACAATAGAAATACAACAGTTTTTCCATCGTATAAAACGAATAATTGCGACCATTATGAAACATATGGTGATTTCTACGTTCCGGGCAACCTAGGCTTCACCCTAGGGCGTTGTTCCACCAGATCGAATAGTTAGGGCCTAAGAAGTGAACGCCAGAAGCATAAAATGCAATAAAAATACAACAGCCTTTCCATCCTATAACAGGAATAATTGCAACCCGTGTGAAAGTGATGGTCATTTCTACGTTCCAGGCAACCTAGGCTACCCTCTAGGGCGTTGCTCCACCAGATCGAATTGTTAGGGCCAAAGAAGTCAACGCCCGAAGCATAAAATACAAAATAAATAGAACAGTTTTTCCATCGTATAAAAGGAATAATTGCAAACAGTGTGAAAGTAATGGTCATTTCTACGTTCCGGGCAACCTAGGCTTCACTCTAGGGCGTTGCTCCACCAGATCAAACAGCTAGGGCCTTAGAAGTCAACGCCCGAAGCATAAAATACAAAATAAATACAACAGCTTTTCCATTGTATAAAACGAATAATTGCTACCAGTGTAAAAGTTATGGTCATTTCTGCTTTCCGGGCAACCTAGGGTTCACTCTAGGGCGTTGCTCCACCAGATCGAATAGTTAGGGCCTTAGAAGTCAACGCCCGAAGCATAAAATACAAAATAAATAGAACAGTTTTTCCATTGTATAAAACGAATAATTGCAACCAGTTTGAAAGTAATGGTCATTTCTACGTTCCGTTCAACCTAGGCTTCACTCTAGGGCGTTGCTCCACTAGATCGAATAGCTAGGGCCTAAGAAGCCAACACCAGAAGAATAAAATACAAAGTAAATACAACAGCCTTTACACCGTATAAAACGAATAATTGCAACCTGTGTGAAGGTTATGGTCATATCTACGTTCCGGGCAACCTAGGCTTCACTGTAGGGCGTTGCTCCACCAGATCAAACAGCTAGGGCCTTAGAAGTCAACGCCCGAAGCATAAAATACAAAATAAATACAACAGTTTTTCCATTGTATAAAACGGATAATCGCTACCAGTGTAAAAGATATGATCATTTCTACGTTCAGGGCAACCTAGGCTTCAATCTAGGGCGTTGTTCCAGCAGATCGAATAGTTAGAGCCTAAGAAGTCAACGCCAGAAGCATAAAATACAATATAAATACAACAGCCTTTCCATCGTATAAATGGAATAATTGCACACAGTGTGAAAGTAATGGTCATTTCTACGTTCCGGGCAACCTAGGCCACACTCTAGGGCGTTGCTCCACCAGGTCAAACAGTTAGGGCCTTAGAAGTCAACGCCCGAAGCATAAAATACAAAATAAATAGAACAGTTTTTCCATTGTATAAAACGAATAATTGCTACCAGTGTAAAAGTTATGGTCATTTCTGCTTTCCGGGCAACCTAGGGTTCACCCTAGGGCGTTGTTCCACCAGATGGAATAGTTAGGGCCTAAGAAGTCAACGCCAGAACCATAAAATACGATATAAATACAACAGCTTTTCCATCGTATAAAACAAATAATAGCAACCAGTTTGATAGTGATGGTCATTTCTACGTACCGGGCAACCTAGGCTTCACTCTAGGGCGTTGCTCCACCAGATCGAATAGTTAGGGCCTTAGAAGTCAACGCTCGAAGCATAAAGTATAAAATAAATAGAACAGTTTTTCCATCGTATAAAACGAATAATTGCGACCATTATGAAACATATGGTGATTTCTACGTTCCGGGCAACCTAGGCTTCACCCTAGGGCGTTGTTCCACCAGATCGAATAGTTAGGGCATAAGAAGTGAACGCCAGAAGCATAAAATGCAATAAAAATACAACAGCCTTTCCATCCTATAACAGGGATAATTGCAACCCGTGTGAAAGTGATGTTCATTTCTACGTTCCAGGCAACCTAGGCCTCCCTCTAGGGCGTTGCTCCACCAGATCGAATTGTTAGGGCCAAAGAAGTCAACGCCCGAAGCATAAAATACAAAATAAATAGAACAGTTTTTCCATCGCATAAAAGGAATAATTGCAAACAGTGTGAAAGTAATGGTCATTTCTACGTTCCGGGCAACCTAGGCTTCACTCTAGGGCGTTGCTCCACCAGATGAAACAGTTAGGGCCTTAGAAGTCAACGCCAGAAGCATAAAATACAATATAAATACAACAGCCTTTCCATCGTATAAATGGAATAATTGCACACAGTGTGAAAGTAATGGTCATTTCTACGTTCCGGGCAACCTAGGCCACACTCTAGGGCGTTGCTCCACCAGGTCAAACAGTTAGGGCCTTAGAAGTCAACGCCCGAAGCATAAAATACAAAATAAATAGAACAGTTTTTCCATTGTATAAAACGAATAATTGCTACCAGTGTAAAAGTTATGGTCATTTCTGCTTTCCGGGCAACCTAGGGTTCACCCTAGGGCGTTGTTCCACCAGATGGAATAGTTAGGGCCTAAGAAGTCAACGCCAGAACCATAAAATACGATATAAATACAACAGCTTTTCCATCGTATAAAACAAATAATAGCAACCAGTTTGATAGTGATGGTCATTTCTACGTACCGGGCAACCTAGGCTTCACTCTAGGGCGTTGCTCCACCAGATCGAATAGTTAGGGCCTTAGAAGTCAACGCTCGAAGCATAAAGTATAAAATAAATAGAACAGTTTTTCCATCGTATAAAACGAATAATTGCGACCATTATGAAACATATGGTGATTTCTACGTTCCGGGCAACCTAGGCTTCACCCTAGGGCGTTGTTCCACCAGATCGAATAGTTAGGGCATAAGAAGTGAACGCCAGAAGCATAAAATGCAATAAAAATACAACAGCCTTTCCATCCTATAACAGGGATAATTGCAACCCGTGTGAAAGTGATGTTCATTTCTACGTTCCAGGCAACCTAGGCCTCCCTCTAGGGCGTTGCTCCACCAGATCGAATTGTTAGGGCCAAAGAAGTCAACGCCCGAAGCATAAAATACAAAATAAATAGAACAGTTTTTCCATCGCATAAAAGGAATAATTGCAAACAGTGTGAAAGTAATGGTCATTTCTGCTTTCCGGGCAACCTAGGGTTCACCCTAGGGCGTTGTTCCACCAGATGGAATAGTTAGGGCCTAAGAAGTCAACGCCAGAACCATAAAATACGATATAAATACAACAGCTTTTCCATCGTATAAAACAAATAATAGCAACCAGTTTGATAGTGATGGTCATTTCTACGTACCGGGCAACCTAGGCTTCACTCTAGGGCGTTGCTCCACCAGATCGAATAGTTAGGGCCTTAGAAGTCAACGCCCGAAGCATAAAGTATAAAATAAATAGAACAGTTTTTCCATCGTATAAAACGAATAATTGCTACCAGTGTGAAAGTTATGGTCATTTCTACTTTCCGGGCAACCTAGATTTCACCCTAGGGCGTTGTTCCACCAGATGGAATAGTTAGGGCCTAAGAAGTGAACGCCAGAAGCATAAAATACAATATAAATACAACAGTTTTTCCATCGTATAAATCGAATAATTGCAACCAGTGTGAAAGTAATGGTCATTTCTACGTTCCGGGCAGCCTAGGCTTCACTCTAAGGCGTTGCTCCACTAGATCGAATAGCTAGGGCCTTAGAAGTCAACGCCAGAAGCATAAAATACGATATAGATACAACAGCTTTTCCATCGTATAAAAGGAATAATTGCAAACAGTGTGAAAGTAATGGTCATTTCTACGTTCCGGGCAACCTAGGCTTCACTCTAGGGCGTTGCTCCACCAGATCAAACAGCTAGGGCCTTAGAAGTCAACGCCCGAAGCATAAAATACAAAATAAATACAACAGTTTTTCCATTGTATAAAACGGATAATCGCTACCAGTGTAAAAGTTATGATCATTTCTACGTTCCGGGCAACCTAGGCTTCAATCTAGGGCGTTGTTCCACCAGATCGAATAGTTAGAGCCTAAGAAGTGAACGCCAGAAGCATAAAATACAATATAAATACAACAGCCTTTCCATCGTATAAATGGAATAATTGCACACAGTGTGAAAGTAATGGTCATTTCTACGTTCCGGGCAACCTAGGCCACACTCTAGGGCGTTGCTCCACCAGATCAAACAGTTAGGGCCTTAGAAGTCAACGCCCGAAGCATAAAATACAAAACAAATAGAACAGTTTTTCCATGGTATAAAACGAATAATTGCTACCAGTGTAAAAGTTATGGTCATTTCTACGTTCCGTGCAACCTAGGCTTCACTGTAGGGCGTTGCTCCACCAGATCGAAGAGTTAGGGCCTAAGAAGTCAACGCCCGAAGCATAAAATACAATAGAAATACAACAGTTTTTCCATCGTATAAAATGAATAATTGCGACCATTATGAAACATATGGTGATTTCTACGTTCCGGGCAACCTAGGCTTCACCCTAGGGCGTTGTTCCACCAGATCGAATAGTTAGGGCCTAAGAAGTGAACGCCAGAAGCATAAAATGCAATAAAAATACAACAGCCTTTCCATCCTATAACAGGAATAATTGCAACCCGTGTGAAAGTGATGGTCATTTCTACGTTCCAGGCAACCTAGGCTTCCCCCTAGGGCGTTGCTCCACCAGATCGAATTGTTAGGGCCAAAGAAGTCAACGCCCGAAGCATAAAATACAAAATAAATAGAACAGTTTTTCCATCGTATAAAAGGAATAATTGCAAACAGTGTGAAAGTAATGGTCATATCTACGTTCCGGGCAACCTAGGCTTCACTCTATGGCGTTGCTCCACCAGATGAAACAGTTAGGGCCTTAGAAGTCAACGCCCGAAGCATAAAATACAAAATAAATAGAACTGTTTTTCCAATGTGTAAAACGAATAATTGCAACCAGTGTGAAAGTTATGGTCATTTCTACGTTCCGGGAACCTAGGCTTCACCCTAGGGCATTGTTCCACCAGATCGAATAGTTGGGGCCTAAGAAGTCAACGCCAGAAGCATAAAATACAATATAAATACAACAGTTTTTCCATTGTATAAAACGAATAATTGCTACCAGTGTAAAAGTTATGGTCATTTCTACGTTCCGGGCAACCTAGGCTTCAGCCTAGGGCGTTGTTGCACCAGGTCGAATAGTTAGGGCCTAAGAAGTGAACGCCAAAAGCATAAAATACAATATAAATACAACAGGTTTTCCATCGTATAAAACGAATAATTGCAACCAGTGTGAAAGTTATGGTCATTTCTACATTCCGAGCAACCTAGGCTTCACTCTAGGGCGTTGCTCCACCAGATCGAATAGTTAGGTCCTTAGAAGTCAACGCCAGAAGCATAAAATACGATATAAATACAGCAGCATTTCCATCGTATAAAAGGGATAATTGCAAACAGTGTGAAAGTAATGGTCATTTCTACGTTCCGGGCAACCTAGGCTTCACTCTACGGCGTTGTTCTGCCAGATCGAATAGTTAGGGCCTAAGAAGTCAACACCAGAAGAATAAAATACAAAATAAATACAACAGCCTTTACAACGTATAAAACGAATAATTGCAACCTGTGTGAAGGTTATGGCCACACCTACGTTCCGGGCAACCTAGGCTTCACTGTAGGGCGTTGCTCCACCAGATTGAAGTGTTAGGGCCTTAGAAGTCAACGCCCGAAGCATAAAATACAAAATAAATAGAACAGTTTTTCCATTGTATAAAACGAATAATTGCTACCAGTGTAAAAGTTATGGTCATTTCTACGTTCCAGGCAACCTAGGCTTCACCCTAGGGCGTTGTTCCACCAGATCGAATAGTTAGGGCCTAAGAAGTGAACGCCAGAAGCATAAAATACAATATAAATACAACAGTTTTTCCATCGTATAAAACGAATAATTGCAACCAGTGTGAAAGTTATGGTTATTTCTATATTCCGAGCAACCTAGGCTTCACTCTAGGGCGTTGTTCCACCAGCTCGAATAGTTATGGCCTATGAAGTGAACGCCAGAAGCATTAATTACAATAAAAATACAACAGTTTTTCCATCGTATAACAGGATTAATTGCAACCAGTTTGAAAGTGATGGTCACTTCTACGTTCCGGGCAACCTAGGCTTCACTCTAGGGCGTTGCTACACTAGATCGAATAGCTAGGGCCTTAGAAGTCAACACCAGAATCATAACATACAATATAAATACAACAGCTTTTCCATCGTAAAGAACGTATAATTGCAACCAGTGTTAAAGTTATGGTCATTTCTGCTTTCCGGGCAACCTAGGGTTCACCCTAGGGCGTTGTTCTACCAGATGGAATAGTTAGGGCCTAAGAAGTCAACGCCAGAACCATAAAATACGATATAAATACAACAGCTTTTCCATCGTATAAAACAAATAATTGCAACCAGTTTGATAGTGATGGTCATTTCTACGTACCGGGCAACCTAGGCTTCACTCTAGGGCGTTGCTCCACCAGATCGAATAGTTAGGGCCTTAGAAGTCAACGCCCGAAGCATAAAGTATAAAATAAATAGAACAGTTTTTCCATCGTATAAAACGAATAATTGCTACCAGTGTAAAAGTTATGGTCATTTCTACGTTCCGGGCAACCTAGGCTTCACCCTAGGGCGTCGTTCCACCAGATCGAATAGTTAGGGCCTAAGAAGTGAACGCCAGAAGCATAAAATGCAATAAAAATACAACAGTCTTTCCATCCTATAACAGAAATAATTGCAACCCGTGTGAAAGTTATGGTTATTTCTACATTCCGAGCAACCTAGGCTTCACTCTAGGGCGTTGTTCCACCAGCTCGAATAGTTAGGGCCTAAGAAGTGAACGCCAGAAGCATTAAATACAATAAAAATACAACAGTTTTTCCATCGTATAACAGGATTAATTGCAACCAGTGTGAAAGTGATGGTCACTTCTACGTTCCGGGCAACCCAGGCTTCACTCTAGGGCGTTGCTACACTAGATCGAATAGCTAGTGCCTTAGAAGTCAACGCCAGAGTCATAAAATACAATATAAATACAACAGCTCTTCCATCGTAAAGAACGTATAATTGCAACCAGTGTGAAAGTTATGGTTATTTCTACATTCCGAGCAACCTAGGCTTCACTCTAGGGCGTTGCTCCACCAGATCGAATTGTTAGGTCCTTAGAAGTCAACGCCAGAAGCATAAAGTACGATATAAATACAACAGCTTTTGCATCGTATAAAAGGAATAATTGCAAACAGTGTGAAAGTAATTGTCATTTCTACGTTCCGGGCAACCTAGGCTTCACTCTAGGGCGTTGTTCCACCAGCTCGAATAGTTAGGGCCTTAGAAGTCAACGCCAGAGGCATATAATACAATATAAATACAACAGCTTTTCCATCGTAAAAAACGAATAATTGCAAACAGTGTGAAAGTAATTGTCATTTCTTCGTTCCGGGCAACCTAGGCTTCACTCTAGGGCGTTGCTCCACCAGATCAAACAGTTAGGGCCTTAGAAGTCAACGCCCGAAGCATAAAATACAAAATAAAAAGAACAGTTTTTCCATTGTATAAAACGAATAATTGCTACCAGTGTAAATGTTATGGTCATTTCTACGTTCCGGGCAACCTAGGCTTCACCCTAGAGCGTTGTTCCACCAGATCGAATAGTTAGGTCCTTAGAAGTCAACGCCCGAAGCATAAAATGCAATAAAAATACAACAGTTTTTCCATCGTATAACAGGATTAATTGCAACCAGTTCGAAAGTGATGGTCATTTCTACGTTCCGGGCAACCTAGGCTTCACTCTAGGGCGTTGCTCCACCGGATCAAACAGTTAGGGCCTTAGAAGTCAACGCCCGAAGCATAAAGTACAAAATAAATAGAACAGTTTTTCCATTGTAAAAAACGAATAATTGCTACCAGTGTAAAAGTTATGGTCATTTCTACGTTCCAGGCAACCTAGGCTTCACTCTAGGGCGTTGTTCCACCAGATCGAATAGTTAGAGCCTGAGAAGTCAACGCCAGAAGCATAAAATACGATATAAATACAACAGCTTTTTCCATCGTATAAAACAAATAATTGCAACCAGTGTGAAAGTTATGGTCATTTCTACGTTCCGGGCAACCTAGGCTTCGCCCTAGGCCGTTGTTCCACCAGATCGAATAGTTAGGGCCTAAGAAGTGAACGCCAGAAGCATAAAATGCAATAAAAATACAGCAGTTTTTCCATCGTATAGCAGGAATAATTTGCAACCAGTGTGATAGTAGTGGTCATTTCTACGTTCCGGGCAACCCAGGTTTCACTCCAGGGCGTTGCTCCACCAGATCGAATAGTTACGGCCTAAGAAGTCAACGCCAGAAGCATAAAATACAAAATAAATACAACAGCCTTTACACCGTATAAAATGAATAATTGCAAACTGAGTGAAGGTTATGGTCATATCTACGTTCCGGGCAACCTAGCCTTCACTGTCGGGCGTTGCTCCACCAGATCGAAATGTTAGGGCCTAAGAAGTCAACGCCCGAAGCTTAAAATTCGATATAAATACAACAGCATTTCCATAGTATTAAATGAATTATTGCAAACACTGTGAAAGTAGTGGTCATTTCTGAGTTCCGTGCAACCTAGGCTTCACTGTATGGCGTTCTTCCACCACATCGAATAGCTACGGCCTCAGAAGTCAACGCCAGAAGCATAAAATACAAAATAAATACAACAGCCTTTACACCGTATAAAACGAATAATTGCAAACTGAGTGAAGGTTATGGTCATATCTGCGTTCCGGGCAACCTAGCCTTCACTGTCGGGCGTTGCTCCACCAGATCGAAATGTTAGGGCCTAAGAAGTCAACGCCCGAAGCATAAAATTCGATATAAATACAACAGCATTTCCATAGTATTAAATGAATTATTGCAAACACTGTGAAAGTAGTGGTCATTTCTGAGTTCCGTGCAACCTAGGCTTCACTGTATGGCGTTCTTCCACCACATCGAATAGCTACGGCCTCAGAAGTCAACGCCAGAAGCATAAAATACAAAATAAATACAACAGCCTTTACACCGTATAAAACGAATAATTGCAAACTGAGTGAAGGTTATGGTCATATCTGCGTTCCGGGCAACCTAGCCTTCACTGTCGGGCGTTGCTCCACCAGATCGAAATGTTAGGGCCTAAGAAGTCAACGCCCGAAGCATAAAATTCGATATAAATACAACAGCATTTCCATAGTATTAAATGAATAATTGCAAACACTGTGAAAGTAGTGGTCATTTCTGCGTTCCGTGCAACCTAGGCTTCACTGTATGGCGTTCTTCCACCACATCGAATAGCTACGGCCTCAGAAGTCCACGCCTGAAGCATAAATTATAATAAAAATACAACAGTCTTTTCATCGTATAACAGGAATAATTGCAACAAGCGTGAAAGTTATGATCATTTCGGCGTTTCGGGCATCCTAGACTTAACTCTGAGGCATTGCTCCACCAAATCGAATAATTAGGGCCTTAGAAGTCAACGCCAGAAGCATAAAATACAATATAAATACAACAGCTTTTCCATCGTATAAAACAGGTAATTGCAACCAGTGTGGTAGTAGTGGTCATTTCTACGTTCCGGGCAACCCAGGTTTCACTCCAGGGCGTTGCTCCACCAGATCGAATAGTTACGGCCTAAGAAGTCAACGCGAGAAGCATAAAATACAAAATAAATACAACAGCCTTTACACCGTATAAAACGAATAATTGCAAACTGAGTGAAGGTTATGGTCATATCTACGTTCCGGGCAACCTAGCCTTCACTGTCGGGCGTTGCTCCACCAGATCGAAATGTTAGGGCCTAAGAAGTCAACGCCCGAAGCATAAAATTCGATATAAATACAACAGCATTTCCATAGTATTTAACGAATAATTGCTACCAGTGTAAAAGTTATGGTCATTTCTACGTTCCGGGCAATCTAGGCTTCACCCTAGGGCGTTGTTCCACCAGATCGAATAGTTAGGGCCTAAGAAGTGAACGCCAGAAGCATAAAATGCAATAAAAATACAACAGTCTTTCCATCCTATAACAGGAATAATTGCAACCCGTGTGAAAGTTATGGTTATTTCTACATTCCGAGCAACCTAGGCTTCACTCTAGGGCGTTGTTCCACCAGCTCGAATAGTTAGGGCCTAAGAAGTGAACGCCAGAAGCATTAAATACAATAAAAATACAACAGTTTTTCCATCGTATAACAGGATTAATTGCAACCAGTGTGAAAGTGATGGTCACTTCTACGTTCCGGGCAACCCAGGCTTCACTCTAGGGCGTTGCTACACTAGATCGAATAGCTAGGGCCTTAGAAGTCAACGCCAGAGTCATAAAATACAATATAAATACAACAGCTTTTCCATCGTAAAGAACGTATAATTGCAACCAGTTGAAAGTTATGGTTATTTCTACATTCCGAGCAACCTAGGCTTCACTCTAGGGCGTTGCTCCACCAGATCGAATAGTTAGGTCCTTAGAAGTCAACGCCAGAAGCATAAAGTACGATATAAATACAACAGCTTTTGCATCGTAAGAAACGAATAATTGCAAACAGTGTGAAAGTAATTGTCATTTCTTCGTTCCGGGCAACCTAGGCTTCACTGTAGGGCGTTGCTCCACCAGATCGAAGTGTTAGGGCCTAAGAAGTGAACGCCAGAAGCATAAAACACAATATAAATACAACAGTTTTTCCATCGTATAAAACGAATAATTGCAACCAGTGTGAAAGTAATGATCATTTCTACATTCAGAGCAACCTAGGCTTCCCTCTAGGGCGTTGCTCCGACAGATTGAATAGTTAAGGCCTTAGAAGTCAACGCCCGAAGCATAAAATGCAATAAAAATACAACAGTTTTTCCATCGTATAACAGGATTAATTGCAACCAGTTTGAAAGTGATGGTCATTTCTACGTTCCGGGCAACCTAGGCTTCACTCTAGGGCGTTGCTCCACCAGATCAAACAGTTAGGGCCTTAGAAGTCAACGCCCGAAGCATAAAGTACAAAATAAATAGAACAGTTTTTCCATTGTAAAAAACGAATAATTGCTACCAGTGTAAAAGTTATGGTCATTTCTACGTTCCAGGCAACCTAGGCTTCACTCTAGGGCGTTGTTCCACCAGATCGAATAGTTAGAGCCTGAGAAGTCAACGCCAGAAGCATAAAATACGATATAAATACAACAGCTTTTCCATCGTATAAAACGAATAATTGCAACCAGTGTGAAAGTTATGGTTATTTCTATATTCCGAGCAACCTAGGCTTCACTCTAGGGCGTTGTTCCACCAGCTCGAATAGTTATGGCCTATGAAGTGAACGCCAGAAGCATTAATTACAATAAAAATACAACAGTTTTTCCATCGTATAACAGGATTAATTGCAACCAGTTTGAAAGTGATGGTCACTTCTACGTTCCGGGCAACCTAGGCTTCACTCTAGGGCGTTGCTACACTAGATCGAATAGCTAGGGCCTTAGAAGTCAACACCAGAATCATAACATACAATATAAATACAACAGCTTTTCCATCGTAAAGAACGTATAATTGCAACCAGTGTTAAAGTTATGGTCATTTCTGCTTTCCGGGCAACCTAGGGTTCACCCTAGGGCGTTGTTCTACCAGATGGAATAGTTAGGGCCTAAGAAGTCAACGCCAGAACCATAAAATACGATATAAATACAACAGCTTTTCCATCGTATAAAACAAATAATTGCAACCAGTTTGATAGTGATGGTCATTTCTACGTACCGGGCAACCTAGGCTTCACTCTAGGGCGTTGCTCCACCAGATCGAATAGTTAGGGCCTTAGAAGTCAACGCCCGAAGCATAAAGTATAAAATAAATAGAACAGTTTTTCCATCGTATAAAACGAATAATTGCTACCAGTGTAAAAGTTATGGTCATTTCTACGTTCCGGGCAACCTAGGCTTCACCCTAGGGCGTCGTTCCACCAGATCGAATAGTTAGGGCCTAAGAAGTGAACGCCAGAAGCATAAAATGCAATAAAAATACAACAGTCTTTCCATCCTATAACAGAAATAATTGCAACCCGTGTGAAAGTTATGGTTATTTCTACATTCCGAGCAACCTAGGCTTCACTCTAGGGCGTTGTTCCACCAGCTCGAATAGTTAGGGCCTAAGAAGTGAACGCCAGAAGCATTAAATACAATAAAAATACAACAGTTTTTCCATCGTATAACAGGATTAATTGCAACCAGTGTGAAAGTGATGGTCACTTCTACGTTCCGGGCAACCCAGGCTTCACTCTAGGGCGTTGCTACACTAGATCGAATAGCTAGTGCCTTAGAAGTCAACGCCAGAGTCATAAAATACAATATAAATACAACAGCTCTTCCATCGTAAAGAACGTATAATTGCAACCAGTGTGAAAGTTATGGTTATTTCTACATTCCGAGCAACCTAGGCTTCACTCTAGGGCGTTGCTCCACCAGATCGAATTGTTAGGTCCTTAGAAGTCAACGCCAGAAGCATAAAGTACGATATAAATACAACAGCTTTTGCATCGTATAAAAGGAATAATTGCAAACAGTGTGAAAGTAATTGTCATTTCTACGTTCCGGGCAACCTAGGCTTCACTCTAGGGCGTTGTTCCACCAGCTCGAATAGTTAGGGCCTTAGAAGTCAACGCCAGAGGCATATAATACAATATAAATACAACAGCTTTTCCATCGTAAAAAACGAATAATTGCAAACAGTGTGAAAGTAATTGTCATTTCTTCGTTCCGGGCAACCTAGGCTTCACTCTAGGGCGTTGCTCCACCAGATCAAACAGTTAGGGCCTTAGAAGTCAACGCCCGAAGCATAAAATACAAAATAAAAAGAACAGTTTTTCCATTGTATAAAACGAATAATTGCTACCAGTGTAAATGTTATGGTCATTTCTACGTTCCGGGCAACCTAGGCTTCACCCTAGAGCGTTGTTCCACCAGATCGAATAGTTAGGTCCTTAGAAGTCAACGCCCGAAGCATAAAATGCAATAAAAATACAACAGTTTTTCCATCGTATAACAGGATTAATTGCAACCAGTTCGAAAGTGATGGTCATTTCTACGTTCCGGGCAACCTAGGCTTCACTCTAGGGCGTTGCTCCACCGGATCAAACAGTTAGGGCCTTAGAAGTCAACGCCCGAAGCATAAAGTACAAAATAAATAGAACAGTTTTTCCATTGTAAAAAACGAATAATTGCTACCAGTGTAAAAGTTATGGTCATTTCTACGTTCCAGGCAACCTAGGCTTCACTCTAGGGCGTTGTTCCACCAGATCGAATAGTTAGAGCCTGAGAAGTCAACGCCAGAAGCATAAAATACGATATAAATACAACAGCTTTTTCCATCGTATAAAACAAATAATTGCAACCAGTGTGAAAGTTATGGTCATTTCTACGTTCCGGGCAACCTAGGCTTCGCCCTAGGCCGTTGTTCCACCAGATCGAATAGTTAGGGCCTAAGAAGTGAACGCCAGAAGCATAAAATGCAATAAAAATACAGCAGTTTTTCCATCGTATAGCAGGAATAATTTGCAACCAGTGTGATAGTAGTGGTCATTTCTACGTTCCGGGCAACCCAGGTTTCACTCCAGGGCGTTGCTCCACCAGATCGAATAGTTACGGCCTAAGAAGTCAACGCCAGAAGCATAAAATACAAAATAAATACAACAGCCTTTACACCGTATAAAATGAATAATTGCAAACTGAGTGAAGGTTATGGTCATATCTACGTTCCGGGCAACCTAGCCTTCACTGTCGGGCGTTGCTCCACCAGATCGAAATGTTAGGGCCTAAGAAGTCAACGCCCGAAGCTTAAAATTCGATATAAATACAACAGCATTTCCATAGTATTAAATGAATTATTGCAAACACTGTGAAAGTAGTGGTCATTTCTGAGTTCCGTGCAACCTAGGCTTCACTGTATGGCGTTCTTCCACCACATCGAATAGCTACGGCCTCAGAAGTCAACGCCAGAAGCATAAAATACAAAATAAATACAACAGCCTTTACACCGTATAAAACGAATAATTGCAAACTGAGTGAAGGTTATGGTCATATCTGCGTTCCGGGCAACCTAGCCTTCACTGTCGGGCGTTGCTCCACCAGATCGAAATGTTAGGGCCTAAGAAGTCAACGCCCGAAGCATAAAATTCGATATAAATACAACAGCATTTCCATAGTATTAAATGAATTATTGCAAACACTGTGAAAGTAGTGGTCATTTCTGAGTTCCGTGCAACCTAGGCTTCACTGTATGGCGTTCTTCCACCACATCGAATAGCTACGGCCTCAGAAGTCAACGCCAGAAGCATAAAATACAAAATAAATACAACAGCCTTTACACCGTATAAAACGAATAATTGCAAACTGAGTGAAGGTTATGGTCATATCTGCGTTCCGGGCAACCTAGCCTTCACTGTCGGGCGTTGCTCCACCAGATCGAAATGTTAGGGCCTAAGAAGTCAACGCCCGAAGCATAAAATTCGATATAAATACAACAGCATTTCCATAGTATTAAATGAATAATTGCAAACACTGTGAAAGTAGTGGTCATTTCTGCGTTCCGTGCAACCTAGGCTTCACTGTATGGCGTTCTTCCACCACATCGAATAGCTACGGCCTCAGAAGTCCACGCCTGAAGCATAAATTATAATAAAAATACAACAGTCTTTTCATCGTATAACAGGAATAATTGCAACAAGCGTGAAAGTTATGATCATTTCGGCGTTTCGGGCATCCTAGACTTAACTCTGAGGCATTGCTCCACCAAATCGAATAATTAGGGCCTTAGAAGTCAACGCCAGAAGCATAAAATACAATATAAATACAACAGCTTTTCCATCGTATAAAACAGGTAATTGCAACCAGTGTGGTAGTAGTGGTCATTTCTACGTTCCGGGCAACCCAGGTTTCACTCCAGGGCGTTGCTCCACCAGATCGAATAGTTACGGCCTAAGAAGTCAACGCGAGAAGCATAAAATACAAAATAAATACAACAGCCTTTACACCGTATAAAACGAATAATTGCAAACTGAGTGAAGGTTATGGTCATATCTACGTTCCGGGCAACCTAGCCTTCACTGTCGGGCGTTGCTCCACCAGATCGAAATGTTAGGGCCTAAGAAGTCAACGCCCGAAGCATAAAATTCGATATAAATACAACAGCATTTCCATAGTATTTAACGAATAATTGCTACCAGTGTAAAAGTTATGGTCATTTCTACGTTCCGGGCAATCTAGGCTTCACCCTAGGGCGTTGTTCCACCAGATCGAATAGTTAGGGCCTAAGAAGTGAACGCCAGAAGCATAAAATGCAATAAAAATACAACAGTCTTTCCATCCTATAACAGGAATAATTGCAACCCGTGTGAAAGTTATGGTTATTTCTACATTCCGAGCAACCTAGGCTTCACTCTAGGGCGTTGTTCCACCAGCTCGAATAGTTAGGGCCTAAGAAGTGAACGCCAGAAGCATTAAATACAATAAAAATACAACAGTTTTTCCATCGTATAACAGGATTAATTGCAACCAGTGTGAAAGTGATGGTCACTTCTACGTTCCGGGCAACCCAGGCTTCACTCTAGGGCGTTGCTACACTAGATCGAATAGCTAGGGCCTTAGAAGTCAACGCCAGAGTCATAAAATACAATATAAATACAACAGCTTTTCCATCGTAAAGAACGTATAATTGCAACCAGTTGAAAGTTATGGTTATTTCTACATTCCGAGCAACCTAGGCTTCACTCTAGGGCGTTGCTCCACCAGATCGAATAGTTAGGTCCTTAGAAGTCAACGCCAGAAGCATAAAGTACGATATAAATACAACAGCTTTTGCATCGTAAGAAACGAATAATTGCAAACAGTGTGAAAGTAATTGTCATTTCTTCGTTCCGGGCAACCTAGGCTTCACTGTAGGGCGTTGCTCCACCAGATCGAAGTGTTAGGGCCTAAGAAGTGAACGCCAGAAGCATAAAACACAATATAAATACAACAGTTTTTCCATCGTATAAAACGAATAATTGCAACCAGTGTGAAAGTAATGATCATTTCTACATTCAGAGCAACCTAGGCTTCCCTCTAGGGCGTTGCTCCGACAGATTGAATAGTTAAGGCCTTAGAAGTCAACGCCCGAAGCATAAAATGCAATAAAAATACAACAGTTTTTCCATCGTATAACAGGATTAATTGCAACCAGTTTGAAAGTGATGGTCATTTCTACGTTCCGGGCAACCTAGGCTTCACTCTAGGGCGTTGCTCCACCAGATCAAACAGTTAGGGCCTTAGAAGTCAACGCCCGAAGCATAAAGTACAAAATAAATAGAACAGTTTTTCCATTGTAAAAAACGAATAATTGCTACCAGTGTAAAAGTTATGGTCATTTCTACGTTCCAGGCAACCTAGGCTTCACTCTAGGGCGTTGTTCCACCAGATCGAATAGTTAGAGCCTGAGAAGTCAACGCCAGAAGCATAAAATACGATATAAATACAACAGCTTTTCCATCGTATAAAACAAATAATTGCAACCAGTGTGAAAGTTATGGTCATTTCTACGTTCCGGGCAACCTAGGCTTCGCCCTAGGCCGTTGTTCCACCAGATCGAATAGTTAGGGCCTAAGAAGTGAACGCCAGAAGCATAAAATGCAATAAAAATACAGCAGTTTTTCCATCGTATAGCAGGAATAATTTGCAACCAGTGTGATAGTAGTGGTCATTTCTACGTTCCGGGCAACCCAGGTTTCACTCCAGGGCGTTGCTCCACCAGATCGAATAGTTACGGCCTAAGAAGTCAACGCCAGAAGCATAAAATACAAAATAAATACAACAGCCTTTACACCGTATAAAATGAATAATTGCAAACTGAGTGAAGGTTATGGTCATATCTACGTTCCGGGCAACCTAGCCTTCACTGTCGGGCGTTGCTCCACCAAATCGAATAATTAGGGCCTTAGAAGTCAACGCCAGAAGCATAAAATTCGATATAAATACAACAGCATTTCCATAGTATTAAATGAATAATTGCTACCAGTGTGAAAGTTATGGTCATTTCTACTTTCCGGGCAACCTAGGCTTCACCCTAGGGCGTTGTTCCACCAGATGGAATAGTTAGGGCATAAGAAGTCAACGCCAGAAGCATAAAATACGATGTAAATACAACAGCTTTTCCATCGTATAAAACAAATAATTGCAACCAGTGTGGTAGTAGTGGTCATTTCTACGTTCCGGGCAACCCAGGTTTCACTCCAGGGCGTTGCTCCACCAGATCGAATAGTTACGGCCTAAGAAGTCAACGCCAGAAGCATAAAATACAAAATAAATACAACAGCCTTTACACCGTATAAAACGAATAATTGCAAACTGAGTGAAGGTTATGGTCATATCTACGTTCCGGGCAACCTAGCCTTCACTGTCTGGCGTTGCTCCACCAGATCGAAATGTTAGGGCCTAAGAAGTCAACGCCCGAAGCATAAAATTCGATATAAATACAACAGCATTTCCATAGTATTAAATGAATAATTGCAAACACTGTGAAAGTAGTGGTCATTTCTGCGTTCCGTGCAACCTAGGCTTCACTGTAAGGCGTTCTTCCACCACATCGAATAGCTACGGCCTCAGAAGTCCACGCCTGAAGCATAAAATACAATAAAAATACAACAGTCTTTCCATCCTATAACAGGAATAATTGCAACCCGTGTGAAAGGGATGGTCATTTCTACGTTCCAGGCAACCTAGGCTTCACTCTAGGGCGTTGCTCCACCAGATCAAACAGTTAGGGCCTTAGAAGTCAACGCCCGAAGCATAAAATACAAAATAAAAAGAACAGTTTTTCCATTGTATAAAACGAATAATTGCTACCAGTGTAAATGTTATGGTCATTTCTACGTTCCGGGCAACCTAGGCTTCACCCTAGGGCGTTGTTCCACCAGATCGAATAGTTAGGTCCTTAGAAGTCAACGCCAGAAGCATAAAATACGATATAAATACAGCAGCTTTTCCATCGTATAAAAGGAATAATTGCAAACAGTGTGAAAGTAATGGTCATTTATACGTTCCGGGCAACCTAGGCTTCACTCTACGGCGTTGTTCCACCCGATCGAATAGTTAGGGCCTAAGAAGTCAACACCAGAAGAATAAAATACAAAATAAATACAACAGACTTTACACCGTATAAAACGAGTAATTGCAACCTGTGTGAAGGTTATGGTCATATCTACGTTCCGGGCAACCTAGGCTTCACTGTAGGGTGTTGCTCCACCAGATCGAAGTGTTAGGGCGTAAGAAGTCAATGCCCGAAGCTTAAAATACAATAGAAATACAACAGTTTTTCCATCGTATAAAACGAATAATTGCAACCATTATGAAGCTTATGGTCATTTCTACGTTCCGGGCAACCTAGGCTTCACCCTAGGGCGTTGTTCCACCAGATCGAATAGTTAGGGCCTAAGAGGTGAACGCCAGCAGCATAAAATGCAATAAAAATACAACAGTTTTTCCATCGTATAACAGGATTAATTGCAACCAGTTTGATAGTGAAGGTCATTTCTACGTTCCGGGCAACCTAGGCTTCACTCTAGGGCGTTGCTCCACTAGATCGAATAGCTAGGGTCTTAGAAGTCAACGCCAGAAGAATAAAATACGATATAAAAACAACAGCTTTTCCATCGTATAAAAGGAATAATTGCTACCAGTGTAAAAGTTATGGTCATTTATACGTTCCGGGCAACCTAGGCTTCACTCTAGGGCGTTGCTCCACCAGATCAAACAGTTAGGTCCTTGAAGTCAACGCCCGAAGCATAAAATACAAAATAAATAGAACAGTTTTTCCATTGTATAAAACGAATAATTGCAAACTGAGTGAAGGTTATGGTCATATCTACGTTCCGGGCAACCTAGCCTTCACTGTCGGGCGTTGCTCCACCAGATCGAAATGTTAGGGCCTAAGAAGTCAACGCCCGAAGCATAAAATTCGATATAAATACAACAGCATTTCCATAGTATTAAATGAATAATTGCAAACACTGTGAAAGTAGTGGTCATTTCTGCGTTCCGTGCAACCTAGGCTTCACTGTATGGCGTTCTTCCACCACATCGAATAGCTACGGCCTCAGAAGTCAACGCCAGAAGCATAAAATACAAAATAAATACAACAGCCTTTACACCGTATAAAACGAATAATTGCAAACTGAGTCAAGGTTATGGTCATATCTGCGTTCCGGGCAACCTAGCCTTCACTGTCGGGCGTTGCTCCACCAGATCGAAATGTTAGGGCCTAAGAAGTCAACGCCCGAAGCATAAAATTCGATATAAATACAACAGCATTTCCATAGTATTAAATGAATAATTGCAAACACTGTGAAAGTAGTGGTCATTTCTGCGTTCCGTGCAACCTAGGCTTCACTGTATGGCGTTCTTCCACCACATCGAATAGCTACGGCCTCAGAAGTCCACGCCTGAAGCATAAATTATAATAAAAATACAACAGTCTTTTCATCGTATAACAGGAATAATTGCAACAAGCGTGAAAGTAATGATCATTTCGGCGTTTCGGGCATCCTAGACTTAACTCGGAGGCATTGCTCCACCAAATCGAATAATTAGGGCCTTAGAAGTCAACGCCAGAAGCATAAAATACAATATAAATACAACAGTTTTTCCATCGTATAAAACGAATAATTGCTACCAGTGTGAAAGTTATGGTCATTTCTACTTTCCGGGCAACCTAGGCTTCACCCTAGGGCGTTGTTCCACCAGATGGAATAGTTAGGGCCTAAGAAGTCAACGCCAGAAGCATAAAATACGATGTAAATACAACAGCTTTTCCATCGTATAAAACAAATAATTGCAACCAGTGTGGTAGTAGTGGTCATTTCTACGTTCCGGGCAACCCAGGTTTCACTCCAGGGCGTTGCTCCACCAGATCGAATAGTTACGGCCTAAGAAGTCAACGCCAGAAGCATAAAATACAAAATAAATACAACAGCCTTTACACCGTATAAAACGAATAATTGCAAACTGAGTGAAGGTTATGGTCATATCTACGTTCCGGGCAACCTAGCCTTCACTGTCGGGCGTTGCTCCACCAGATCGAAATGTTAGGGCCTAAGAAGTCAACGCCCGAAGCATAAAATTCGATATAAATACAACAGCATTTCCATAGTATTAAATGAATAATTGCAAACACTGTGAAAGTAGTGGTCATTTCTGCGTTCCGTGCAACCTAGGCTTCACTGTATGGCGTTCTTCCACCACATCGAACAGCTACGGCCTCAGAAGTCCACGCCTAAAGCATAAAATACAATAAAAATACAACAGTCTTTCCATCCTATAACAGGAATAATTGCAACCCGTGTGAAAGGGATGGTCATTTCTACGTTCCAGGCAACCTAGGCTTCACTCTAGGGCGTTGCTCCACCAGATCAAACAGTTAGGGCCTTAGAAGTCAACGCCCGAAGCATAAAATACAAAATAAAAAGAACAGTTTTTCCATTGTATAAAACGAATAATTGCTACCAGTGTAAATGTTATGGTCATTTCTACGTTCCGGGCAACCTAGGCTTCACCCTAGGGCGTTGTTCCACCAGATCGAATAGTTAGGTCCTTAGAAGTCAACGCCAGAAGCATAAAATACGATATAAATACAGCAGCTTTTCCATCGTATAAAAGGAATAATTGCAAACAGTGTGAAAGTAATGGTCATTTATACGTTCCGGGCAACCTAGGCTTCACTCTACGGCGTTGTTCCACCAGATCGAATAGTTAGGGCCTAAGAAGTCAACACCAGAAGAATAAAATACAAAATAAATACAACAGACTTTACACCGTATAAAACGAGTAATTGCAACCTGTGTGAAGGTTATGGTCATATCTACGTTCCGGGCAACCTAGGCTTCACTGTAGGGTGTTGCTCCACCAGATCGAAGTGTTAGGGCCTAAGAAGTCAATGCCCGAAGCATAAAATACAATAGAAATACAACAGTTTTTCCATCGTATAAAACGAATAATTGCAACCATTATGAAGCTTATGGTCATTTCTACGTTCCGGGCAACCTAGGCTTCACCCTAGGGCGTTGTTCCACCAGATCGAATAGTTAGGGCCTAAGAGGTGAACGCCAGCAGCATAAAATGCAATAAAAATGCAACAGTTTTTCCATCGTATAACAGGATTAATTGCAACCAGTTTGATAGTGAAGGTCATTTCTACGTTCCGGGCAACCTAGGCTTCACTCTAGGGCGTTGCTCCACTAGATCGAATAGCTAGGGTCTTAGAAGTCAACGCCAGAAGAATAAAATACGATATAAAAACAACAGCTTTTCCATCGTATAAAAGGAATAATTGCTACCAGTGTAAGAGTTATGGTCATTTATACGTTCCGGGCAACCTAGGCTTCACTCTAGGGCGTTGCTCCACCAGATCAAACAGTTAGGTCCTTGAAGTCAACGCCCGAAGCATAAAATACAAAATAAATAGAACAGTTTTTCCATTGTATAAAACGAATAATTGCTACCAGTGTAAAAGTTATGGTCATTTCTACGTTCCGGGCAACCTAGGCTTCACCCTAGGGCGTTGTTCCACCAGATCGAATAGTTAGGGCCTAAGAAGTGAACGCCAGAAGCATAAAATGCAATAAAAATACAACAGTCTTTCCATCCTATAACAGGAATAATTGCAACCCGTGTGAAAGTTATGGTTATTTCTACATTCCGAGCCACCTAGGCTTCACTCTAGGGCGTTGTTCCACCAGCTCGAATAGTTAGGCCCTAAGAAGTGAACGCCAGAAGCATTAAATACAATAAAAATACAACAGTTTTTCCATCGTATAACAGGATTAATTGCAACCAGTGTGAAAGTGATGGTCACTTCTACGTTCCGGGCAACCCAGGCTTCACTCTAGGGCGTTGCTACACTAGATCGAATCGCTAGGGCCTTAGAAGTCAACGCGAGAGTCATAAAATACAATATAAATACAACAGCTTTTCCATCGTAAAGAACGTATAATTGCAACCAGTGTGAAAGTTATGGTTATTTCTACATTCCGAGCAACCTAGGCTTCACTCTAGGGCGTTGCTCCACCAGATCGAATAGTTAGGTCCTTAGAAGTCAACGCCAGAAGCATAAAGTACGATATAAATACAACAGCTTTTGCATCGTATAAAAGGAAAATTGCAAACAGTGTGAAAGTTATGGTCATTTCTACATTCCGAGCAACCTAGGCTTCACTCTAGGGCGTTGTTCCACCAGCTCGAATAGTTAGGCCCTAAGAAGTGAACGCCAGAAGCATTAAATACAATAAAAATACAACAGTTTTTCCATCGTATAACAGGATTAATTGCAACCAGTGTGAAAGTAATGGTCACTTCTACGTTCCGGGCAACCCAGGCTTCACTCTAGGGCGTTGCTACACTAGATCGAATAGCTAGGGCCTTAGAAGTCAACGCGAGAGTCATAAAATACAAAATAAATAGAACAGTTTTTCCATCGCAGAAAACGAATAATTGCAACCAGTGTGAAAGTTATGGTCATTTCTATATTCCGAGCAACCTAGGCTTCACTCTAGGGCGTTGCTCTACCAGGTCGAATAGTTAGGGCCTAAGAAGTGAACGCCAGAAGCATAAAACACAATATAAATACAACAGTTTTTCCATCGTATAAAACGAATAATTGCAACCAGTGTGAAAGTAATGATCATTTCTACATTCAGAGCAACCCAGGCTTCCCTCTAGGGCGTTGCTCCAACAGATTGAATAGTTAAGGCCTTAGAAGTCAACGCCCGAAGCATAAAATGCAATAAAAATACAACAGTTTTTCCATCGTATAACAGGATTAATTGCAACCAGTTTGAAAGTGATGGTCATTTCTACGTTCCGGGCAACCTAGGCTTCACTCTAGGGCGTTGCTCCGCCAGATCAAACAGTTAGGGCCTTTGAAGTCAACGCCCGAAGCATAAAGTACAAAATAAATAGAACAGTTTTTCCATTGTAAAAAACGAATAATTGCTACCAGTGTAAAAGTTATGGTCATTTCTACGTTCCATGCAACCTAGGCTTCACTCTAGGGCGTTGTTCCACCAGATCGAATAGTTAGGGCCTAAGAGGTGAACGCCAGCAGCATAAAATGCAATAAAAATACAACAGTTTTTCCATCGTATAACAGGATTAATTGCAACCAGTTTGATAGTGAAGGTCATTTCTACGTTCCGGGCAACCTAGGCTTCACTCTAGGGCGTTGCTCCACTAGATCGAATAGCTAGGGTCTTAGAAGTCAACGCCAGAAGAATAAAATACGATATAAAAACAACAGCTTTTCCATCGTATAAAAGGAATAATTGCTACCAGTGTAAAAGTTATGGTCATTTATACGTTCCGGGCAACCTAGGCTTCACTCTAGGGCGTTGCTCCACCAGATCAAACAGTTAGGTCCTTGAAGTCAACGCCCGAAGCATAAAATACAAAATAAATAGAACAGTTTTTCCATTGTATAAAACGAATAATTGCAAACTGAGTGAAGGTTATGGTCATATCTACGTTCCGGGCAACCTAGCCTTCACTGTCGGGCGTTGCTCCACCAGATCGAAATGTTAGGGCCTAAGAAGTCAACGCCCGAAGCATAAAATTCGATATAAATACAACAGCATTTCCATAGTATTAAATGAATAATTGCAAACACTGTGAAAGTAGTGGTCATTTCTGCGTTCCGTGCAACCTAGGCTTCACTGTATGGCGTTCTTCCACCACATCGAATAGCTACGGCCTCAGAAGTCAACGCCAGAAGCATAAAATACAAAATAAATACAACAGCCTTTACACCGTATAAAACGAATAATTGCAAACTGAGTGAAGGTTATGGTCATATCTGCGTTCCGGGCAACCTAGCCTTCACTGTCGGGCGTTGCTCCACCAGATCGAAATGTTAGGGCCTAAGAAGTCAACGCCCGAAGCATAAAATTCGATATAAATACAACAGCATTTCCATAGTATTAAATGAATAATTGCAAACACTGTGAAAGTAGTGGTCATTTCTGCGTTCCGTGCAACCTAGGCTTCACTGTATGGCGTTCTTCCACCACATCGAATAGCTACGGCCTCAGAAGTCCACGCCTGAAGCATAAATTATAATAAAAATACAACAGTCTTTTCATCGTATAACAGGAATAATTGCAACAAGCGTGAAAGTAATGATCATTTCGGCGTTTCGGGCATCCTAGACTTAACTCTGAGGCATTGCTCCACCAAATCGAATAATTAGGGCCTTAGAAGTCAACGCCAGAAGCATAAAATACAATATAAATACAACAGTTTTTCCATCGTATAAAACGAATAATTGCTACCAGTGTGAAAGTTATGGTCATTTCTACTTTCCGGGCAACCTAGGCTTCACCCTAGGGCGTTGTTCCACCAGATGGAATAGTTAGGGCCTAAGAAGTCAACGCCAGAAGCATAAAATACGATGTAAATACAACAGCTTTTCCATCGTATAAAACAAATAATTGCAACCAGTGTGGTAGTAGTGGTCATTTCTACGTTCCGGGCAACCCAGGTTTCACTCCAGGGCGTTGCTCCACCAGATCGAATAGTTACGGCCTAAGAAGTCAACGGCAGAAGCATAAAATACAAAATAAATACAACAGCCTTTACACCGTATAAAACGAATAATTGCAAACTGAGTGAAGGTTATGGTCATATCTACGTTCCGGGCAACCTAGCCTTCACTGTCGGGCGTTGCTCCACCAGATCGAAATGTTAGGGCCTAAGAAGTCAACGCCCGAAGCATAAAATTCGATATAAATACAACAGCATTTCCATAGTATTAAATGAATAATTGCAAACACTGTGAAAGTAGTGGTCATTTCTGCGTTCCGTGCAACCTAGGCTTCACTGTATGGCGTTCTTCCACCACATCGAATAGCTACGGCCTCAGAAGTCCACGCCTGAAGCATAAAATACAATAAAAATACAACAGTCTTTCCATCCTATAACAGGAATAATTGCAACCCGTGTGAAAGGGATGGTCATTTCTACGTTCCAGGCAACCTAGGCTTCACTCTAGGGCGTTGCTCCACCAGATCAAACAGTTAGGGCCTTAGAAGTCAACGCCCGAAGCATAAAATACAAAATAAAAAGAACAGTTTTTCCATTGTATAAAACGAATAATTGCTACCAGTGTAAATGTTATGGTCATTTCTACGTTCCGGGCAACCTAGGCTTCACCCTAGGGCGTTGTTCCACCAGATCGAATAGTTAGGTCCTTAGAAGTCAACGCCAGAAGCATAAAATACGATATAAATACAGCAGCTTTTCCATCGTATAAAAGGAATAATTGCAAACAGTGTGAAAGTAATGGTCATTTATACGTTCCGGGCAACCTAGGCTTCACTCTACGGCGTTGTTCCACCAGATCGAATAGTTAGGGCCTAAGAAGTCAACACCAGAAGAATAAAATACAAAATAAATACAACAGACTTTACACCGTATAAAACGAGTAATTGCAACCTGTGTGAAGGTTATGGTCATATCTACGTTCCGGGCAACCTAGGCTTCACTGTAGGGTGTTGCTCCACCAGATCGAAGTGTTAGGGCCTAAGAAGTCAATGCCCGAAGCATAAAATACAATAGAAATACAACAGTTTTTCCATCGTATAAAACGAATAATTGCAACCATTATGAAGCTTATGGTCATTTCTACGTTCCGGGCAACCTAGGCTTCACCCTAGGGCGTTGTTCCACCAGATCGAATAGTTAGGGCCTAAGAGGTGAACGCCAGCAGCATAAAATGCATTAAAAATGCAACAGTTTTTCCATCGTATAACAGGATTAATTGCAACCAGTTTGATAGTGAAGGTCATTTCTACGTTCCGGGCAACCTAGGCTTCACTCTAGGGCGTTGCTCCACTAGATCGAATAGCTAGGGTCTTAGAAGTCAACGCCAGAAGAATAAAATACGATATAAAAACAACAGCTTTTCCATCGTATAAAAGGAATAATTGCTACCAGTGTAAGAGTTATGGTCATTTATACGTTCCGGGCAACCTAGGCTTCACTCTAGGGCGTTGCTCCACCAGATCAAACAGTTAGGTCCTTGAAGTCAACGCCCGAAGCATAAAATACAAAATAAATAGAACAGTTTTTCCATTGTATAAAACGAATAATTGCTACCAGTGTAAAAGTTATGGTCATTTCTACGTTCCGGGCAACCTAGGCTTCACCCTAGGGCGTTGTTCCACCAGATCGAATAGTTAGGGCCTAAGAAGTGAACGCCAGAAGCATAAAATGCAATAAAAATACAACAGTCTTTCCATCCTATAACAGGAATAATTGCAACCCGTGTGAAAGTTATGGTTATTTCTACATTCCGAGCAACCTAGGCTTCACTCTAGGGCGTTGTTCCACCAGCTCGAATAGTTAGGCCCTAAGAAGTGAACGCCAGAAGCATTAAATACAATAAAAATACAACAGTTTTTCCATCGTATAACAGGATTAATTGCAACCAGTGTGAAAGTGATGGTCACTTCTACGTTCCGGGCAACCCAGGCTTCACTCTAGGGCGTTGCTACACTAGATCGAATCGCTAGGGCCTTAGAAGTCAACGCGAGAGTCATAAAATACAATATAAATACAACAGCTTTTCCATCGTAAAGAACGTATAATTGCAACCAGTGTGAAAGTTATGGTTATTTCTACATTCCGAGCAACCTAGGCTTCACTCTAGGGCGTTGCTCCACCAGATCGAATAGTTAGGTCCTTAGAAGTCAACGCCAGAAGCATAAAGTACGATATAAATACAACAGCTTTTGCATCGTATAAAAGGAATAATTGCAAACAGTGTGAAAGTTATGGTCATTTCTACATTCCGAGCAACCTAGGCTTCACTCTAGGGCGTTGTTCCACCAGCTCGAATAGTTAGGCCCTAAGAAGTGAACGCCAGAAGCATTAAATACAATAAAAATACAACAGTTTTTCCATCGTATAACAGGATTAATTGCAACCAGTGTGAAAGTAATGGTCACTTCTACGTTCCGGGCAACCCAGGCTTCACTCTAGGGCGTTGCTACACTAGATCGAATAGCTAGGGCCTTAGAAGTCAACGCGAGAGTCATAAAATACAAAATAAATAGAACAGTTTTTCCATCGCAGAAAACGAATAATTGCAACCAGTGTGAAAGTTATGGTCATTTCTATATTCCGAGCAACCTAGGCTTCACTCTAGGGCGTTGCTCTACCAGGTCGAATAGTTAGGGCCTAAGAAGTGAACGCCAGAAGCATAAAACACAATATAAATACAACAGTTTTTCCATCGTATAAAACGAATAATTGCAACCAGTGTGAAAGTAATGATCATTTCTACATTCAGAGCAACCCAGGCTTCCCTCTAGGGCGTTGCTCCAACAGATTGAATAGTTAAGGCCTTAGAAGTCAACGCCCGAAGCATAAAATGCAATAAAAATACAACAGTTTTTCCATCGTATAACAGGATTAATTGCAACCAGTTTGAAAGTGATGGTCATTTCTACGTTCCGGGCAACCTAGGCTTCACTCTAGGGCGTTGCTCCGACAGATCAAACAGTTAGGGCCTTTGAAGTCAACGCCCGAAGCATAAAGTACAAAATAAATAGAACAGTTTTTCCATTGTAAAAAACGAATAATTGCTACCAGTGTAAAAGTTATGGTCATTTCTACGTTCCAGGCAACCTAGGCTTCACTCTAGGGCGTTGTTCCACCAGATCGAATAGTTAGAGCCTGAGAAGTCAACGCCAGAAGCATAAAATACGATATAAATACAACAGCTTTTCCATCGTATAAAACAAATAATTGCAACCAGTGTGAAAGTTATGGTCATTTCTACGTTCCGGGCAACCTAGGCTTCGCCCTAGGCCGTTGTTCCACCAGATCGAATAGTTAGGGCCTAAGAAGTGAACGCCAGAAGCATAAAATGCAATAAAAATACAGCAGTTTTTCCATCGTATAGCAGGTATAATTTGCAACCAGTGTGATAGTAGTGGTCATTTCTACGTTCCGGGCACCCCAGGTTTCACTCCAGGGCGTTGCTCCACCAGATCGAATAGTTACGGCCTAAGAAGTCAACGCCAGAAGCATAAAATACAAAATAAATACAACAGCCTTTACACCGTATAAAATGAATAATTGCAAACTGAGTGAAGGTTATGGTCATATCTACGTTCCGGGCAACCTAGCCGTCACTGTCGGGCGTTGCTCCACCAGATCGAAATGATAGGGCCTAAGAAGTCAACGCCCGAAGCATAAAATTCGATATAAATACAACAGCATTTCCATAGTATTAAATGAATAATTGCAAACACTGTGAAAGTAGTGGTCATTTCTGCGTTCCGTGCAACCTAGGCTTCACTGTATGGCGTTCTTCCACCACATCGAATAGCTACGGCCTCAGAAGTCCACGCCTGAAGCATAAATTATAATAAAAATACAACAGTCTTTTCATCGTATAACAGGAATAATTGCAACAAGCGTGAAAGTAATGATCATTTCGGCGTTTCGGGCATCCTAGACTTAACTCTGAGGCATTGCTCCACCAAATCGAATAATTAGGGCCTTAGAAGTCAACGCCAGAAGCATAAAATACAATATAAATACAACAGTTTTTCCATCGTATAAAACGAATAATTGCTACCAGTGTGAAAGTTATGGTCATTTCTACTTTCCGGGCAACCTAGGCTTCACCCTAGGGCGTTGTTCCACCAGATGGAATAGTTAGGGCCTAAGAAGTCAACGCCAGAAGCATAAAATACGATATAAATACAACAGCTTTTCCATCGTATAAAACAAATAATTGCTACCAGTTTGATAGTGATGGTCATTTCTACGTACCGGACAACCTAGGCTTTACTCTAGGGCGTTGCTCCACCAGATCGAATAGTTAGGGCCTAAGAAGTCAACGCCAGAAGCATAAAATACGATATAAATACAACAGCTTTTCCATCGTATAAAACTAATAATTGCAACCAGTGTGAAAGTTATGGTCATCTCTACATTCCGAGCAACCTAGGCTTCACTCTAGGGCGTTGCTCCACCAGATCGAATAGTTAGGGCCTTAGAAGTCAACGCCCGAAGCATAAAATACAAAATAAATAGAACGGTTTTTCCATTGTATAAAACGAATAATTGCTACCAGTGTAAAAGCTATGGTCATTTCTACGTTCCGGGCAACCTAGGCTTCACCCTAGGCCGTTGTTCCACCAGATCGAATAGTTAGGGCCTAAGAAGTGAACGCCAGAAGCATAAAATACAATATAAATACAACAGTTTTTCCATCGTATAAACCGAATAATTGCAACCAGTATGAAACTTATGGTCATTTCTACGTTCCGGGCAACCTAGGCTTCAGTGTATGGCGTTCTTCCACCACATCGAATAGCTACGGCCTCAGAAGTCAACGCCTGAAGTATAAAATACAATAGAAATACAACAGTCTTAACATTCTATAACACGAATAATTGCAACCCGTGTGAAAGTGATGGTCATTTCTACGTTCCAGGAAACCTAGGCTTCACTCTAGGGCGTTGCTCCACCAGATCAAACAGTTAGGGCCTCAGAAGTCAACGCCCGAAGCATTAAATACAAAATAAATAGAACAGTTTTTCCATTGGATAAAACGAATAATTGCTACCAGTGTAAAAGTTATGGTCATTTCTACGTTCCGGGCAACCTAGGCTTCACACTAGGCCGTTGTTCAACCAGATCGAATAGTTAGGGCCTAAGAAGTGAACACCAGAAGCATAAAATACAATATAAATACAACAGTTTTTCCATCATATAAAACGAATGATAGCAACCAGTGTGAAAGTTATGGTCATTTCTACGTTCCGGGCAATCTAGGCTGCACTCTAGGGCGTTGCTCCACCAGATCGAATAGTTAGGGCCTTAGAAGTCAACTCCCGAAGCATTAAATACAAAATAAATAAAACAGTTTTTCCATCGTATAAAACGAAAACTTGCAAACAGTGTGAAAGATATGGACATTTCTACGATCCGGGCTTCCTAGGCTTCACTCTATGGCGTTCTTCCACCACATCGAATAGCAACGGCCTCAGAAGTCAACGCCAGAAGCATTAAATACAAAATAAACAGAACAGTTTTTCCATTGTATAAAACGAATAATTGCAACCAGTGTAAAAGTTATGGTCATTTCTACGTTCCGCGCAACCTGGGCTTTACTCTAGGACGTTGTTCCACCAGATCGAATAGTTAGGGCCTAAGAAGTGAACGCCAGAAGCATAAAATACAATATAAATACAACAGCTTTTCCATCGTAAAAAACGAATAATTGCAACCAGTGTGAAAGTTATGGCTATTTCTACACTCCGAGCAACCTAGGCTTCACTCTAGGGCGTTGCTCCACCAGATCGAATAGTTAGGTCCTTAGAAGTCAACGCCAGAAGCATAAAATACGATATAAATACAACAGCTTTTGCATCGTATAAAAGGAATAATTGCAAACAGTGTGAAAGTAATTGTCATTTTTACGTCCCGGGCAACCTAGGCTTCACTCTAGGGCGTTGCTCCACCAGATCAAACAGTTAGGGCCTTAGAAGTCAACGCCCGAAGCATAAAATACGATATAAATACAACAGCTTTTCCATCGTATTAAATGAATAATTGCAAACAGTGTGAAAGTAGTGGTCATTTCTGCGTTCCGAGCAACCTAGGCTTCACTCTAGGGCGGTGCTCTACCATATCGAATAGCCACGGCCTCAGAAGCCTACGCCTGAAGCATAAAATACAAAATAAAAAGAACAGTTTTTCCATTGTACAAAACGAATAATTGCTACCAGTGTAAATGTTATGGTCATTTCTACGTCCCGGGCAACCTAGGCTTCACCCTAGGGCGTTGTTCCACCCGATCGAATAGTTAGGGCCCAAGAAGTGAACGCCAGAAGCATAAAATACAATATAAATACAACAGCTTTTCCATCGTATAAAACGAATAATTGCAACCAGTGTGAAAGTTATGGTCATTTCTACATTCCGAGCAACCTAGGCTTCACTCTAGGGCGTTGCTCCACCAGATCAAATAGATAGGTCCTTAGAAGTCATCGCCAGAAGCTTAAATACGATATAAATACAGCAGCTTTTCCATCGTATAAAAGGAATAATTGCAAACAGTGTGAAAGTAATGGTCATTTCTACGTTCCGGGCAACCTAGGCTTCACTCTGCGGCGTTATTCCACCATATCGAATAGTTAGGGCCTAAGAAGTCAACACCAGAAGAATAAAATACAAAAAAATACGACAGCCTTTACACCGTATAAAACGAATAATTGCATCCTGTGTGAAGGTTATGGTCATATCTACGTTCCAGTCAACCTAGGCTTCACTGTCGGGCGTTGCTACACCAGATCGAAGAGTTAGGGCCTAAGAAGTCAACGCCCGAAGCTTAAAATACAATAGAAATACAACAGTTTTTCCATCGTATAAAACGAATAATTGCAACCATTATGAAGCTTATGGTCATTTCTACGTTCCGGGCAACCTAGGCTTCACCCTAGGGCGTTGTTCCACCAGATCGAATAGTTAGGGCCTAAGAGGTGAACGCCAGCAGCTTAAAATGCAATAAAAATACAACAGTTTTTCCATCGTATAACAGGATTAATTGCAACCAGTTTGATAGTGAAGGTCATTTCTACGTTCCGGGCAACCTAGGCTTCACTCTAGGGCGTTGCTCCACTAGATCGAATAGCTAGGGTCTTAGAAGTCAACGCCAGAAGAATAAAATACGATATAAAAACAACAGCTTTTCCATCGTATAAAAGGAATAATTGCTACCAGTGTAAAAGTTATGGTCATTTATACGTTCCGGGCAACCTAGGCTTCACTCTAGGGCGTTGCTCCACCAGATCAAACAGTTAGGTCCTTGAAGTCAACGCCCGAAGCATAAAATACAAAATAAATAGAACAGTTTTTCCATTGTATAAAACGAATAATTGCTACCAGTGTAAAAGTTATGGTCATATCTACGTTCCGGGCAACCTAGCCTTCACTGTCGGGCGTTGCTCCACCAGATCGAAATGTTAGGGCCTAAGAAGTCAACGCCCGAAGCATAAAATTCGATATAAATACAACAGCATTTCCATAGTATTAAATGAATAATTGCAAACACTGTGAAAGTAGTGGTCATTTCTGCGTTCCGTGCAACCTAGGCTTCACTGTATGGCGTTCTTCCACCACATCGAATAGCTACGGCCTCAGAAGTCAACGCCAGAAGCATAAAATACAAAATAAATACAACAGCCTTTACACCGTATAAAACGAATAATTGCAAACTGAGTGAAGGTTATGGTCATATCTGCGTTCCGGGCAACCTAGCCTTCACTGTCGGGCGTTGCTCCACCAGATCGAAATGTTAGGGCCTAAGAAGTCAACGCCCGAAGCATAAAATTCGATATAAATACAACAGCATTTCCATAGTATTAAATGAATAATTGCAAACACTGTGAAAGTAGTGGTCATTTCTGCGTTCCGTGCAACCTAGGCTTCACTGTATGGCGTTCTTCCACCACACCGAATAGCTACGGCCTCAGAATTCCACGCCTGAAGCATAAATTATAATAAAAATACAACAGTCTTTTCATCGTATAACAGGAATAATTGCAACAAGCGTGAAAGTAATGATCATTTCGGCGTTTCGGGCATCCTAGACTTAACTCTGAGGCATTGCTCCACCAAATCGAATAATTAGGGCCTTAGAAGTCAACGCCAGAAGCATAAAATACAATATAAATACAACAGTTTTTCCATCGTATAAAACGAATAATTGCTACCAGTGTGAAAGTTATGGTCATTTCTACTTTCCGGGCAACCTAGGCTTCACCCTAGGGCGTTGTTCCACCAGATGGAATAGTTAGGGCCTAAGAAGTCAACGCCAGATGCATAAAATACGATGTAAATACAACAGCTTTTCCATCGTATAAAACAAATAATTGCAACCAGTGTGGTAGTAGTGGTCATTTCTACGTTCCGGGCAACCCAGGTTTCACTCCAGGGCGTTGCTCCACCAGATCGAATAGTTACGGCCTAAGAAGTCAACGCCAGAAGCATAAAATACAAAATAAATACAACAGCCTTTACACCGTATAAAACGAATAATTGCAAACTGAGTGAAGGTTATGGTCATATCTACGTTCCGGGCAACCTAGCCTTCACTGTCGGGCGTTGCTCCACCAGATCGAAATGTTAGGGCCTAAGAAGTCAACGCCCGAAGCATAAAATTCGATATAAATACAACAGCATTTCCATAGTATTAAATGAATAATTGCAAACACTGTGAAAGTAGTGGTCATTTCTGCGTTCCGTGCAACCTAGGCTTCACTGTATGGCGTTCTTCCACCACATCGAATAGCTACGGCCTCAGAAGTCCACGCCTGAAGCATAAAATACAATAAAAATACAACAGTCTTTCCATCCTATAACAGGAATAATTGCAACCCGTGTGAAAGGGATGGTCATTTCTACGTTCCAGGCAACCTAGGCTTCACTCTAGGGCGTTGCTCCACCAGATCAAACAGTTAGGGCCTTAGAAGTCAACGCCCGAAGCATAAAATACAAAATAAAAAGAACAGTTTTTCCATTGTATAAAACGAATAATTGCTACCAGTGTAAATGTTATGGTCATTTCTACGTTCCGGGCAACCTAGGCTTCACCCTAGGGCGTTGTTCCACCAGATCGAATAGTTAGGTCCTTAGAAGTCAACGCCAGAAGCATAAAATACGATATAAATACAGCAGCTTTTCCATCGTATAAAAGGAATAATTGCAAACAGTGTGAAAGTAATGGTCATTTATACGTTCCGGGCAACCTAGGCTTCACTCTACGGCGTTGTTCCACCAGATTGAATAGTTAGGGCCTAAGAAGTCAACACCAGAAGAATAAAATGCAAAATAAATACAACAGACTTTACACCGTATAAAACGAGTAATTGCAACCTGTGTGAAGGTTATGGTCATTTCTACGTTCCGGGCAACCTAGGCTTCACCCTAGGGCGTTGTTCCACCAGATCGAATAGTTAGGGCCTAAGAGGTGAACGCCAGCAGCATAAAATGCAATAAAAATGCAACAGTTTTTCCATCGTATAACAGGATTAATTGCAACCAGTTTGATAGTGAAGGTCATTTCTACGTTCCGGGCAACCTAGGCTTCACTCTAGGGCGTTGCTCCACTAGATCGAATACCTAGGGTCTTAGAAGTCAACGCCAGAAGAATAAAATACGATATAAAAACAACAGCTTTTCCATCGTATAAAAGGAATAATTGCTACCAGTGTAAGAGTTATGGTCATTTATACGTTCCGGGCAACCTAGGCTTCACTCTAGGGCGTTGCTCCACCAGATCAAACAGTTAGGTCCTTGAAGTCAACGCCCGAAGCATAAAATACAAAATAAATAGAACAGTTTTTCCATTGTATAAAACGAATAATTGCTACCAGTGTAAAAGTTATGCTCATTTCTACGTTCCGGGCAACCTAGGCTTCACCCTAGGGCGTTGTTCCACCAGATCGAATAGTTAGGGCCTAAGAAGTGAACGCCAGAAGCATAAAATGCAATAAAAATACAACAGTCTTTCCATCCTATAACAGGAATAATTGCAACCCGTGTGAAAGTTATGGTTATTTCTACATTCCGAGCAACCTAGGCTTCACTCTAGGGCGTTGTTCCACCAGCTCGAATAGTTAGGCCCTAAGAAGTGAACGCTAGAAGCATTAAATACAATAAAAATACAACAGTTTTTCCATCGTATAACAGGATTAATTGCAACCAGTGTGAAAGTGATGGTCACTTCTACGTTCCGGGCAACCCAGGCTTCACTCTAGGGCGTTGCTACACTAGATCGAATCGCTAGGGCCTTAGAAGTCAACGCGAGAGTCATAAAATACAATATAAATACAACAGCTTTTCCATCGTAAAGAACGTATAATTGCAACCAGTGTGAAAGTTATGGTTATTTCTACATTCCGAGCAACCTAAGCTTCACTCTAGGGCGTTGCTCCACCAGATCGAATAGTTAGGTCCTTAGAAGTCAACGCCAGAAGCATAAAGTACGATATAAATACAACAGCTTTTGCATCGTATAAAAGGAATAATTGCAAACAGTGTGAAAGTTATGGTTATTTCTACATTCCGAGCAACCTAGGCTTCACTCTAGGGCGTTGTTCCACCAGCTCGAATAGTTAGGCCCTAAGAAGTGAACGCCAGAAGCATTAAATACAATAAAAATACAACAGTTTTTCCATCGTATAACAGGATTAATTGCAACCAGTGTGAAAGTGATGGTCACTTCTACGTTCCGGGCAACCCAGGCTTCACTCTAGGGCGTTGCTACACTAGATCGAATAGCTAGGGCCTTAGAAGTCAACGCGAGAGTCATAAAATACAATATAAATACAACAGCTTTTCCATCGTAAAGAACGTATAATTGCAACCAGTGTGAAAGTTATGGTTATTTCTACATTCCGAGCAACCTAGGCTTCACTCTAGGGCGTTGCTCCACCAGATCGAATAGGTAGGTCCTTAGAAGTCAACGCCAGAAGCATAAAGTACGATATAAATACAACAGCTTTTGCATCGTATAAAAGGAATAATTGCAAACAGTGTGAAAGTAATTGTCATTTCTACGTTCCGGGCAACCTAGGCTACACTCTAGGGCGTTGCTCCACCAGATCAAACAGTTAGGGCCTTAGAAGTCAACGCCCGAAGCGTAAAATACAAAATAAATAGAACAGTTTTTCCATCGCAGAAAACGAATAATTGCAACCAGTGTGAAAGTTATGGTCATTTCTATATTCCGAGCAACCTAGGCTTCACTCTAGGGCGTTGCTCTACCAGGTCGAATAGTTAGGGCCTAAGAAGTGAACGCCAGAAGCATAAAACACAATATAAATACAACAGTTTTTCCATCGTATAAAACGAATAATTGCAACCAGTGTGAAAGTAATGATCATTTCTACATTCAGAGCAACCCAGGCTTCCCTCTAGGGCGCTGCTCCAACAGATTGAATAGTTAAGGCCTTAGAAGTCAACGCCCGAAGCATAAAATGCAATAAAAATACAACAGTTTTTCCATCGTATAACAGGATTAATTGCAACCAGTTTGAAAGTGATGGTCATTTCTACGTTCCGGGCAACCTAGGCTTCACTCTAGGGCGTTGCTCCGCCAGATCAAACAGTTAGGGCCTTTGAAGTCAACGCCCGAAGCATAAAGTACAAAATAAATAGAACAGTTTTTCCATTGTAAAAAACGAATAATTGCTACCAGTGTAAAAGTTATGGTCATTTCTACGTTCCAGGCAACCTGGGCTTCACTCTAGGGCGTTGTTCCACCAGATCGAATAGTTAGAGCCTGAGAAGTCAACGCCAGAAGCATAAAATACGATATAAATACAACAGCTTTTCCATCGTATAAAACAAATAATTGCAACCAGTGTGAAAGTTATGGTCATTTCTACGTTCCGGGCAACCTAGGCTTCGCCCTAGGCCGTTGTTCCACCAGATCGAATAGTTAGGGCCTAAGAAGTGAACGCCAGAAGCATAAAATGCAATAAAAATACAGCAGCTTTTCCATCGTATAGCAGGTATAATTTGCAACCAGTGTGATAGTAGTGGTCATTTCTACGTTCCGGGCAACCCAGGTTTCACTCCAGGGCGTTGCTCCACCAGATCGAATAGTTACGGCCTAAGAAGTCAACGCCAGAAGCATAAAATACAAAATAAATACAACAGCCTTTACACCGTATAAAATGAATAATTGCAAACTGAGTGAAGGTTATGGTCATATCTACGTTCCGGGCAACCTAGCCGTCACTGTCGGGCGTTGCTCCACCAGATCGAAATGTTAGGGCCTAAGAAGTCAACGCCCGAAGCATAAAATTCGATATAAATACAACAGCATTTCCATAGTATTAAATGAATAATTGCAAACACTGTGAAAGTAGTGGTCATTTCTGCGTTCCGTGCAACCTAGGCTTCACTGTATGGCGTTGTTCCACCACATCGAATAGCTACGGCCTCAGAAGTCCACGCCTGAAGCATAAATTATAATAAAAATACAACAGTCTTTTCATCGTATAACAGGAATAATTGCAACAAGCGTGAAAGTAATGATCATTTCGGCGTTTCGGGCATCCTAGACTTAACTCTGAGGCATTGCTCCACCAAATCGAATAATTAGGGCCTTAGAAGTCAACGCCAGAAGCATAAAATACAATATAAATACAACAGTTTTTCCATCGTATAAAACGAATAATTGCTACCAGTGTGAAAGTTATGGTCATTTCTACTTTCCGGGCAACCTAGGCTTCACCCTAGGGCGTTGTTCCACCAGATGGAATAGTTAGGGCCTAAGAAGTCAACGCCAGAAGCATAAAATACGATATAAATACAACAGCTTTTCCATCGTATAAAACAAATAATTGCTACCAGTTTGATAGTGATGGTCATTTCTACGTACCGGGCAACCTAGGCTTTACTCTAGGGCGTTGCTCCACCAGATCGAATAGTTAGGGCCTAAGAAGTCAACGCCAGAAGCATAAAATACGATATAAATACAACAGCTTTTCCATCGTATAAAACGAATAATTGCAACCAGTGTGAAAGTTATGGTCATCTCTACATTCCGAGCAACCTAGGCTTCACTCTAGGGCGTTGCTCCACCAGATCGAATAGTTAGGGCCTTAGAAGTCAACGCCCGAAGCATAAAATACAAAATAAATAGAACGGTTTTTCCATCGTATAAACCGAATAATTGCAACCAGTATGAAACTTATGGTCATTTCTACGTTCCGGGCAACCTAGGCTTCAGTGTATGGCGTTCTTCCACCACATCGAATAGCTACGGCCTCAGAAGTCAACGCCTGAAGTATAAAATACAATAGAAATACAACAGTCTTAACATTCTATAACACGAATAATTGCAACCCGTGTGAAAGTGATGGTCATTTCTACGTTCGAGGCAACCTAGGCTTCACTCTAGGGCGTTGTTCCACAAGATCGAATAGTTAGGGCCTTAGAAGTCAACGCCCGAAGCATAAAATACAAAATAAATAGAACGGTTTTTCCATTGTATAAAACGAATAATTGCTACCAGTGTAAAAACTATGGTCATTCCTACGTTCCGGGCAACCTAGGCTTCACCCTAGGGCGTTGTTCCACCAGATCGAATAGTTAGAGCCTAAGAAGTGAACGCCAGAAGCATAAAATACAATATAAATACAACAGTTTTTCCATCGTATAAAACGAATAATTGCAACCAGTATGAAACTTATGGTCATTTCTACTTTCCGAGCAACCTAGGCTTCACAATAGGGCTTTGCTCCAACAGATTGAATAGTTAGGGCCTTAGAAGTCAACGCCCGAAGCATAAAATACAAAATAAATACAACAGCTGTTCCATCGTATAAAATGAATAATTGCAAACAGTGTGAAAGTAGTGGTCATTTCTACGTTCCGGGCAACCTAGGCTTCACTCTACGGCGTTGTACCACCAGATGGAATAGTTAGGGCCTAAGAAGTCAACACCAGAAGAATAAAATACAATAAAAATACAACAGTCTTTCCATCCTATAACAGGAATAATTGCAACCCGTGTGAAAGTGATGGTCATTTCTACGTTCCAGGCAACCTAGGCTTCACTCTAGGGCGTTGTTCCACAAGATCGAATAGTTAGGGCCTAAGTAGTCAACGCCAGAAGCATAAAATACAATATAATAAGAACAGTTTTTCCATTGTATAAAACGAATAATTGCTGCCAGTGTGAAAGTTATGGTCATTTCTACGTTCCGCGCAACGTGGGCTTTACTCTAGGGCGTTGTTCCACCAGATGGAATAGTTAGGGCCTAAGAAGTCAACGCCAGAAGCATAAAATACGATATAAATACAACAGCTTTTCCATAGTATTAAATGAATAATTGCAAACACTGTGAAAGTAGTGGTCATTTCTGCGTTCCGTGCAACCTAGGCTTCACTGTATGGCGTTCTTCCACCACATCGAATAGCTACGGCCTCAGAAGTCCACGCCTGAAGCATAAAATACAATAAAAATACAACAGTCTTTCCATCCTATAACAGAAATAATTGCAACCCGTGTGAAAGGGATGGTCATTTCTACGTTCCAGGCAACCTAGGCTTCACTCTAGGGCGTTGCTCCACCAGATCAAACAGTTAGGGCCTTAGAAGTCAACGCCCGAAGCATTAAATACAAAATAAATAGAACAGTTTTTCCATTGTATAAAACGAATAATTGCAACCAGTGTAAAAGTTATGGTCATTTCTACGTTCCGGGCAACCTAGGCTTCACTCTAGTGCGGTGCTCCACCTGATCGAATAGTTAGGGCCTTAGAAGTCAACGCCCGAAGCATTAAATACAAAATAAATAGAACAGTTCTTCCATTGTATAAAACGAATAATTGCTACCAGTGTAAAAGTTATGGTCATTTCTACGTTCTGGGCAACCTAGGCTTCACCCTAGGCCGTTGTTCCACCAGATCGAATAGTTAGGGCCTAAGAAGTCAACGCCAGAAGCATAAAATACGATATAAATACAACAGCTCTTCCATCATATAAAACGAATGATGGCAACCAGTGTGAAAGTTATGGTCATTTCTACATTTCGAGCAACCTAGGCTTCACTCTAGGGCGTTGCTCCACCTGATCGAATAGTTAGGGCCTTAGAAGTCAACGCCCGAAGCATTAATTACAAAATAAATAGAACAGATTTTCCATTGCATCAAACGAATAATTGCTACCAGTGTGAAAGTGATGGTCATTTCTACGTTCCGCGCAACCTGGGCTTTACTCTAGGACGTTGTTCCACCAGATGGAATAGTTAGGGCCTAAGAAGTCAACGCCAGAAGCATAAAATACGATATAAATACAACAGCTTTTCCATCGTATAAAACAAATAATTGCAACCAGTGTGAAAGTTATGGTCATTTCTACGTTCCCGGCAACCTAGGCTTCACTGTATGGCGTTCTTCCACCACATCGAATAGCTACGGCATCAGAAGTCAACGCCTGAAGTATAAAATACAATAAAAATACAACAGTCTTTCCATCCTATAACAGGAATAAATGCAACCCGTGTGAAAGTGATGGTCATTTCTACGTTCCAGGCAACCTAGGCTTCACTGTATGGCGTTCTTCCACCACATCGGATAGCTACGGCCTCAGAAGTCAACGCCTGAAGTATAAAATACAATAAAAATACAATAGTCTTTCCATGCTATAACAGGAATAATTGCAACCCGTGTGAAAGGGATGGTCATTTCTACGTTCCAGGAAACCTAGGCTTCACTCTAGGGCGTTGCTCCACCAGATCAAACAGTTAGGGCCTCAGAAGTCAACGCCCGAAGCATTAAATACAAAATAAATAGAACAGTTTTTCCATTGGATAAAACGAATAATTGCTACCAGTGTAAAAGTTATGGTCATTTCTACGTTCCGGGCAACCTAGGCTTCACACTAGGCCGTTGTTCAACCAGATCGAATAGTTAGGGCCTAAGAAGTGAACACCAGAAGCATAAAATACAATATAAATACAACAGTTTTTCCATCATATAAAACGAATGATAGCAACCAGTGTGAAAGTTATGGTCATTTCTACGTTCCGGGCAATCTAGGCTGCACTCTAGGGCGTTGCTCCACCAGATCGAATAGTTAGGGCCTTAGAAGTCAACTCCCGAAGCATTAAATACAAAATAAATAAAACAGTTTTTCCATCGTATAAAACGAAAACTTGCAAACAGTGTGAAAGATATGGACATTTCTACGATCCGGGCTTCCTAGGCTTCACTCTATGGCGTTCTTCCACCACATCGAATAGCAACGGCCTCAGAAGTCAACGCCAGAAGCATTAAATACAAAATAAACAGAACAGTTTTTCCATTGTATAAAACGAATAATTGCAACCAGTGAAAAAGTTATGGTCATTTCTACGTTCCGCGCAACCTGGGCTTTACTCTAGGACGTTGTTCCACCAGATCGAATAGTTAGGGCCTAAGAAGTGAACGCCAGAAGCATAAAATACAATATAAATACAACAGCTTTTCCATCGTAAAAAACGAATAATTGCAACCAGTGTGAAAGTTATGGCTATTTCTACACTCCGAGCAACCTAGGCTTCACTCTAGGGCGTTGCTCCACCAGATCGAATAGTTAGGTCCTTAGAAGTCAACGCCAGAAGCATAAAATACGATATAAATACAACAGCTTTTGCATCGTATAAAAGGAATAATTGCAAACAGTGTGAAAGTAATTGTCATTTTTACGTCCCGGGCAACCTAGGCTTCACTCTAGGGCGTTGCTCCACCAGATCAAACAGTTAGGGCCTTAGAAGTCAACGCCCGAAGCATAAAATACGATATAAATACAACAGCTTTTCCATCGTATTAAATGAATAATTGCAAACAGTGTGAAAGTAGTGGTCATTTCTGCGTTCCGAGCAACCTAGGCTTCACTCTAGGGCGGTGCTCTACCATATCGAATAGCCACGGCCTCAGAAGCCTACGCCTGAAGCATAAAATACAATAAAAATACAACAGTCTTTTCATCGTATAACAGGAATAATTCCAACATGCGTGAAAGTAATGATCATTTCGGCGTTTCGGGCATCCTAGACTTAACTCTGAGGCATTGCTCCACCAGATCGAATAGTTAGGGCCTAAGGAGTCAACGCCAGAAGCATAAAATACAATATAAATGCAACAGCTTTGCCACCGTATAAAATGAATAATTGCAAACAGTGTGAAAGATATGGACATTTCTACGATCCGGGCAACCTAGGCTTCACTCTATGGCGTTCTTCCACCACATCGAATAGCTACGGCCTCAGAAGTCAACGCCTGAAGCATAAAATACAAAATAAATACAACAGTTTTTCCATTGTATAATACGAATAATAGCAACCAGTGCGAAAGTTATGGTCATTTCTACGATCCGAGCAACCTAGGCTTCACTCTATGGCGTTGGTCCACCAGATCAAACAGTTAGGGCCTTAGAAGCCAACGCCCGAAGCATTAAATACAAAATAAATAGAACAGTTTTTCCATTGTATAATACGAATAATTGCTACCTGCGTAAAAGTTATGGCCATTTCTACGTTGCGGGCAACCTAGGCTTCACCATAGGCCGTTGTTCCACCAGATCGAATAGTTAGGGCCTAAGAAGTGAACGCCAGAAGCATAAAACACAATATAAATACAACAGTTTTTCCATCACATAAAACGAATAATTGCAACCAGTGTGAAAGCTATGGTCATTTCTACATTCCGAGCAACCTAGGCTTCACACTAGGGCGTTGCTCCAACAGCTTGAATAGTCAGGGCCTTAGAAGTCAACGCCCGAAGCATAAAATGCAATAAAAATACAACAGTTTTTCCATCGTATAACAGGATTAATTGCAACCAGTTTGAAAGTGATGGTCATTTCTACGTTCGGGGCAACCTAGGCTTCACTCTAGGGCGTTGCTCCACTAGATCCAATAGCTAGGGCCTTAGAAGTCAACGTCAGAGGCATAAAATACAATATAAATACAACAGCTTTTCCATCGTAAAAAACGAATAATTGCAACCAGTGTGAAAGTTATGGTTATTTCTACATTCCGAGCAACCTAGGCTTCACTCTAGGGCGTTGCTCCACCAGATCGAATAGTTAGGTCCTTAGAAGTCAACGCCAGAAGCATAATATACGATATAAATACAACAGCTTTTGCATCGTATAAAAGGTATAATTGCAAACAGTGTGAAAGTAATTGTCATTTCTACGTTCCGGGCAATCTAGGCTTCACTCTAGGGCGTTGCTCCACCAGATCAAACAGTTAGGGCCTTAGAAGTCAACGCACGAAGCATAAAATGCATAATAAATAGAACAGTTTTTCCATTGTATATTACGAATAATTGCTACCAGTGTAAAAGTTATGGTCATTTCTACGTTCCAGGCAACCTAGGCTTCACCCTAGGGCGTTCTGCCACCACATCGAATAGTCAGGGCCTAAGAAATGAACGCCAGAAGCATAAAATGCAATAAAAATGCAACAGTCTTTCCATCCTATAACAGGAATAATTGCAACCCGTGTGAAAGTGATGGTCATTTGTACGTTCTAGGGAACCTAGGCTTCACTCTATGGCGTTGGTCCACCAGATCAAACAGTTAGGCGCCTATGAAGTCAACGCCAGAAGCATAAGACACAATATAAATACAACAGTTTTTCCTTTGTATAAAACGAATAATTGCTACCAGTGTAAAAGTTATGGTCATTTCTACGTTCCGGGCAACCTAGGCTTCACCCTAGGGCGTTGTTCCACCAGGTCGAATAGTTAGGGCCTAAGAAGTCAACGCCCGAAGCATAAAATGCAACAAAAATACAACAGTTTTTCCATCGTATAACAGGATTAATTGCAACCAGTTTGAAAGTGATGGTCATTTCTACGTTCCGGGCAACCTAGGCTTCACTCTAGGGCGTTGCCCCACCAGATCAAACAGTTAGGGCCTTAGAAGTCAACGCCCGAAGCATAAAAGACAAAATAAAAAGAACAGTTTTTCCATTGTACAAAACGAATAATTGCTACCAGTGTAAATGTTATGGTCATTTCTACGTCCCGGGCAACCTAGGCTTCACCCTAGGGCGTTGTTCCACCCGATCGAATAGTTAGGGCCCAAGAAGTGAACGCCAGAAGCATAAAATACAATATAAATACAACAGCTTTTCCATCGTATAAAACGAATAATTGCAACCAGTGTGAAAGTTATGGTCATTTCTACATTCCGAGCAACCTAGGCTTCACTCTAGGGCGTTGCTCCACCAGATCAAATAGATAGGTCCTTAGAAGTCATCGCCAGAAGCTTAAATACGATATAAATACAGCAGCTTTTCCATCGTATAAAAGGAATAATTGCAAACAGTGTGAAAGTAATGGTCATTTCTACGTTCCGGGCAACCTAGGCTTCACTCTGCGGCGTTATTCCACCATATCGAATAGTTAGGGCCTAAGAAGTCAACACCAGAAGAATAAAATACAAAAAAATACAACAGCCTTTACACCGTATAAAACGAATAATTGCATCCTGTGTGAAGGTTATGGTCATATCTACGTTCCAGTCAACCTAGGCTTCACTGTCGGGCGTTGCTACACCAGATCGAAGAGTTAGGGCCTAAGAAGTCAACGCCCGAAGCATAAAATACAATAGAAATACAACAGTTTTTCCATCGTATAAAACGAATAATTGCAACCATTATGAAACTTATGGTCATTTCTACCTTCCGGGCAACCTAGGCTACACCCTAGGGAGTTGCTCCACCAGATGAAACAGTTAGGGCGTTAGAAGTCAACGCCCGAAGCATAAAATACAAAATAAATAGAACAGTTTTTCCATTGTATAAAACGAATAATTGCTACCAGTGTAAAAGTTATGGTCATTTCTACGTTCCGGGCCACCTAGGCTTCACCCTAGGGCGTTGTTCCACCAGATCGAATAGTTAGGGCCTACGAAGTGAACGCCAGAAGCATAAAATACAATATAAATACAACAGTTTTTCCATCGTATAAAACGAATAATTGCAACCAGTGTGAAAGCTATGGCCATTTCTACATTCCGAGCAACCTAGGCTTCACTCTAGGGCGTTGCTCCAACAGATTGAATAGTCAGGGCCTTAGAAGTCAACGCCCTAAGCATAAAATGCAATAAAAATACAACAGATTTTCCATCGTATAACAGGATTAATTGCAACCAGTTTGAAAGTGATGGTCATTTCTACGTTCCGGGCAACCTAGGCTTCACTCTAGGGCGTTGCTCCACTAGATCGAATAGCTAGGGCCTTAGAAGTCAACGCCAGAGGCATAAAATACAAAATAAATACAACAGTTTTTCCATTGTATAAAACGAATAATTGCTACCAGTGTAAAAGTTATGGTCATTTCTACGTTCCGGGCAACCTAGGCTTCACCCTAGGGCGTTGGTCCACCAGATCGAATAGTTAGGGCCTAAGAAGTGAACGCCAGTAGCATAAAATACAATATAAATACAACAGTTTATCCATCGTATAAAACGAATAATTGCAACCAGTGTGAAAGCTATGGTCATTTCTACATTCCGAGCAACCTAGGCTTCACTCTAGGGCGTAGCTCCAACAGATTGAATAGTCAGGGCCTTAGAAGTCAACGCCCGAAGCATAAAATGCAATAAAAATACAACAGTTTTTCCACCGTATAACAGGTTTAATTGCAACCAGTTTGAAAGTGATGGTCATTTCTACGTTCCGGTCAACCTAGGCTTCACTCTAGGGCGTTGCTCCACTAGGTCGAATAGCTAGGGCCTTAGAAGTCAACGCCAGAGTCATAAAATACAATATAAATACAACAGCTTTTCCATCGTATAAAACGAATAATTGCAACCAGTGTGAAAGTTATGGTCATCTCTACATTCCGAGCAACCTAGGCTTCACTCTAGGGCGTTGCTCCACCAGATCGAATAGTTAGGGCCTTAGAAGTCAACGCCCGAAGCATAAAATACAAAATAAATAGAACGGTTTTTCCATTGTATAAAACGAATAATTGCTACCAGTGTAAAAGCTATGGTCATTTCTACGTTCCGGGCAACCTAGGCTTCACCCTAGGCCGTTGTTCCACCAGATCGAATAGTTAGGGCCTAAGAAGTGAACGCCAGAAGCATAAAATACAATATAAATACAACAGTTTTTCCATCGTATAAACCGAATAATTGCAACCAGTATGAAACTTATGGTCATTTCTACGTTCCGGGCAACCTAGGCTTCAGTGTATGGCGTTCTTCCACCACATCGAATAGCTACGGCCTCAGAAGTCAACGCCTGAAGTATAAAATACAATAGAAATACAACAGTCTTAACATTCTATAACACGAATAATTGCAACCCGTGTGAAAGTGATGGTCATTTCTACGTTCGAGGCAACCTAGGCTTCACTCTAGGGCGTTGTTCCACAAGATCGAATAGTTAGGGCCTTAGAAGTCAACGCCCGAAGCATAAAATACAAAATAAATAGAACGGTTTTTCCATTGTATAAAACGAATAATTGCTACCAGTGTAAAAACTATGGTCATTCCTACGTTCCGGGCAACCTAGGCTTCACCCTAGGGCGTTGTTCCACCAGATCGAATAGTTAGAGCCTAAGAAGTGAACGCCAGAAGCATAAAATACAATATAAATACAACAGTTTTTCCATCGTATAAAACGAATAATTGCAACCAGTATGAAACTTATGGTCATTTCTACTTTCCGAGCAACCTAGGCTTCACAATAGGGCTTTGCTCCAACAGATTGAATAGTTAGGGCCTTAGAAGTCAACGCCCGAAGCATAAAATACAAAATAAATACAACAGCTGTTCCATCGTATAAAATGAATAATTGCAAACAGTGTGAAAGTAGTGGTCATTTCTACGTTCCGGGCAACCTAGGCTTCACTCTACGGCGTTGTACCACCAGATGGAATAGTTAGGGCCTAAGAAGTCAACACCAGAAGAATAAAATACAATAAAAATACAACAGTCTTTCCATCCTATAACAGGAATAATTGCAACCCGTGTGAAAGTGATGGTCATTTCTACGTTCCAGGCAACCTAGGCTTCACTCTAGGGCGTTGTTCCACAAGATCGAATAGTTAGGGCCTAAGTAGTCAACGCCAGAAGCATAAAATACAATATAATAAGAACAGTTTTTCCATTGTATAAAACGAATAATTGCTGCCAGTGTGAAAGTTATGGTCATTTCTACGTTCCGCGCAACGTGGGCTTTACTCTAGGGCGTTGTTCCACCAGATGGAATAGTTACGGCCTAAGAAGTCAACGCCAGAAGCATAAAATACAAAATAAATACAACAGCCTTTACACCGTATTAAACGAATAATTGCAAACTGAGTGAAGGTTATGGTCATATCTACGTTCCGGGCAACCTAGCCTCCACTGTCGGGCGTTGCTCCACCAGATCGAAATGTTAGGGCCTAAGAAGTCAACGCCCGAAGCACAAAATTCGATATAAATACAACAGCATTTCCATAGTATTAAATGAATAATTGCAAACACTGTGAAAGTAGTGGTCATTTCTGCGTTCCGTGCAACCTAGGCTTCACTGTATGGCGTTCTTCCACCACATCGAATAGCTACGGCCTCAGAAGTCCACGCCTGAAGCATAAAATACAATAAAAATACAACAGTCTTTCCATCCTATAACAGAAATAATTGCAACCCGTGTGAAAGGGATGGTCATTTCTACGTTCCAGGCAACCTAGGCTTCACTCTAGGGCGTTGCTCCACCAGATCAAACAGTTAGGGCCTTAGAAGTCAACGCCCGAAGCATTAAATACAAAATAAATAGAACAGTTTTTCCATTGTATAAAACGAATAATTGCAACCAGTGTAAAAGTTATGGTCATTTCTACGTTCCGGGCAACCTAGGCTTCACTCTAGTGCGGTGCTCCACCTGATCGAATAGTTAGGGCCTTAGAAGTCAACGCCCGAAGCATTAAATACAAAATAAATAGAACAGTTCTTCCATTGTATAAAACGAATAATTGCTACCAGTGTAAAAGTTATGGTCATTTCTACGTTCTGGGCAACCTAGGCTTCACCCTAGGCCGTTGTTCCACCAGATCGAATAGTTAGGGCCTAAGAAGTCAACGCCAGAAGCATAAAATACGATATAAATACAACAGCTCTTCCATCATATAAAACGAATGATGGCAACCAGTGTGAAAGTTATGGTCATTTCTACATTTCGAGCAACCTAGGCTTCACTCTAGGGCGTTGCTCCACCTGATCGAATAGTTAGGGCCTTAGAAGTCAACGCCCGAAGCATTAATTACAAAATAAATAGAACAGATTTTCCATTGCATCAAACGAATAATTGCTACCAGTGTGAAAGTGATGGTCATTTCTACGTTCCGCGCAACCTGGGCTTTACTCTAGGACGTTGTTCCACCAGATGGAATAGTTAGGGCCTAAGAAGTCAACGCCAGAAGCATAAAATACGATATAAATACAACAGCTTTTCCATCGTATAAAACAAATAATTGCAACCAGTGTGAAAGTTATGGTCATTTCTACGTTCCCGGCAACCTAGGCTTCACTGTATGGCGTTCTTCCACCACATCGAATAGCTACGGCATCAGAAGTCAACGCCTGAAGTATAAAATACAATAAAAATACAACAGTCTTTCCATCCTATAACAGGAATAAATGCAACCCGTGTGAAAGTGATGGTCATTTCTACGTTCCAGGCAACCTAGGCTTCACTGTATGGCGTTCTTCCACCACATCGGATAGCTACGGCCTCAGAAGTCAACGCCTGAAGTATAAAATACAATAAAAATACAATAGTCTTTCCATGCTATAACAGGAATAATTGCAACCCGTGTGAAAGGGATGGTCATTTCTACGTTCCAGGAAACCTAGGCTTCACTCTAGGGCGTTGCTCCACCAGATCAAACAGTTAGGGCCTCAGAAGTCAACGCCCGAAGCATTAAATACAAAATAAATAGAACAGTTTTTCCATTGGATAAAACGAATAATTGCTACCAGTGTAAAAGTTATGGTCATTTCTACGTTCCGGGCAACCTAGGCTTCACACTAGGCCGTTGTTCAACCAGATCGAATAGTTAGGGCCTAAGAAGTGAACACCAGAAGCATAAAATACAATATAAATACAACAGTTTTTCCATCGTATAAACCGAATAATTGCAACCAGTATGAAACTTATGGTCATTTCTACGTTCCGGGCAACCTAGGCTTCAGTGTATGGCGTTCTTCCACCACATCGAATAGCTACGGCCTCAGACGTCAACGCCTGAAGTATAAAATACAATAGAAAGACAACAGTCTTAACATTCTATAACACGAATAATTGCAACCCGTGTGAAAGTGATGGTCATTTCTACGTTCGAGGCAACCTAGGCTTCACTCTAGGGCGTTGTTCCACAAGATCGAATAGTTAGGGCCTTAGAAGTCAACGCCCGAAGCATAAAATACAAAATAAATAGAACGGTTTTTCCATTGTATAAAACGAATAATTGCTACCAGTGTAAAAACTATGGTCATTCCTACGTTCCGGGCAACCTAGGCTTCACCCTAGGGCGTTGTTCCACCAGATCGAATAGTTAGAGCCTAAGAAGTGAACGCCAGAAGCATAAAATACAATATAAATACAACAGTTTTTCCATCGTATAAAACGAATAATTGCAACCAGTATGAAACTTATGGTCATTTCTACTTTCCGAGCAACCTAGGCTTCACAATAGGGCTTTGCTCCAACAGATTGAATAGTTAGGGCCTTAGAAGTCAACGCCCGAAGCATAAAATACAAAATAAATACAACAGCTGTTCCATCGTATAAAATGAATAATTGCAAACAGTGTGAAAGTAGTGGTCATTTCTACGTTCCGGGCAACCTAGGCTTCACTCTACGGCGTTGTACCACCAGATGGAATAGTTAGGGCCTAAGAAGTCAACACCAGAAGAATAAAATACAATAAAAATACAACAGTCTTTCCATCCTATAACAGGAATAATTGCAACCCGTGTGAAAGTGATGGTCATTTCTACGTTCCAGGCAACCTAGGCTTCACTCTAGGGCGTTGTTCCACAAGATCGAATAGTTAGGGCCTAAGTAGTCAACGCCAGAAGCATAAAATACAATATAATAAGAACAGTTTTTCCATTGTATAAAACGAATAATTGCTGCCAGTGTGAAAGTTATGGTCATTTCTACGTTCCGCGCAACGTGGGCTTTACTCTAGGGCGTTGTTCCACCAGATGGAATAGTTAGGGCCTAAGAAGTCAACGCCAGAAGCATAAAATACGATATAAATACAACAGCTTTTCCATCGTATAAAACAAATAATTGCAACCAGTGTGAAAGTTATGGTCATTTCTACGTTCCGGGCAACCTAGGCTTCACCCTAGGGCGTTGTTCCACCAGATCGAACAGTTAGGGCCTAAGAAGTGAACGCCAGAAGCATAAAATGCAATAAAAATACAGCAGTTTTTCCATCGTATAGCAGGAATAATTTGCAACCAGTGTGGTAGTAGTGGTCATTTCTACGTTCCGGGCAACCCAGGTTTCACTCCCGGGCGTTGCTCCACCAGATCGAATAGTTACGGCCTAAGAAGTCAACGCCAGAAGCATAAAATACAAAATAAATACAACAGCCTTTACACCGTATTAAACGAATAATTGCAAACTGAGTGAAGGTTATGGTCATATCTACGTTCCGGGCAACCTAGCCTCCACTGTCGGGCGTTATTCCACCAGATCGAAATGTTAGGGCCTAAGAAGTCAACGCCCGAAGCACAAAATTCGATATAAATACAACAGCATTTCCATAGTATTAAATGAATAATTGCAAACACTGTGAAAGTAGTGGTCATTTCTGCGTTCCGTGCAACCTAGGCTTCACTGTATGGCGTTCTTCCACCACATCGAATAGCTACGGCCTCAGAAGTCCACGCCTGAAGCATAAAATACAATAAAAATACAACAGTCTTTCCATCCTATAACAGAAATAATTGCAACCCGTGTGAAAGGGATGGTCATTTCTACGTTCCAGGCAACCTAGGCTTCACTCTAGGGCGTTGCTCCACCAGATCAAACAGTTAGGGCCTTAGAAGTCAACGCCCGAAGCATTAAATACAAAATAAATAGAACAGTTTTTCCATTGTATAAAACGAATAATTGCAACCAGTGTAAAAGTTATGGTCATTTCTACGTTCCGGGCAACCTAGGCTTCACTCTAGTGCGGTGCTCCACCTGATCGAATAGTTAGGGCCTTAGAAGTCAACGCCCGAAGCATTAAATACAAAATAAATAGAACAGTTCTTCCATTGTATAAAACGAATAATTGCTACCAGTGTAAAAGTTATGGTCATTTCTACGTTCTGGGCAACCTAGGCTTCACCCTAGGCCGTTGTTCCACCAGATCGAATAGTTAGGGCCTAAGAAGTCAACGCCAGAAGCATAAAATACGATATAAATACAACAGCTCTTCCATCATATAAAACGAATGATGGCAACCAGTGTGAAAGTTATGGTCATTTCTACATTTCGAGCAACCTAGGCTTCACTCTAGGGCGTTGCTCCACCTGATCGAATAGTTAGGGCCTTAGAAGTCAACGCCCGAAGCATTAATTACAAAATAAATAGAACAGATTTTCCATTGCATCAAACGAATAATTGCTACCAGTGTGAAAGTGATGGTCATTTCTACGTTCCGCGCAACCTGGGCTTTACTCTAGGACGTTGTTCCACCAGATGGAATAGTTAGGGCCTAAGAAGTCAACGCCAGAAGCATAAAATACGATATAAATACAACAGCTTTTCCATCGTATAAAACAAATAATTGCAACCAGTGTGAAAGTTATGGTCATTTCTACGTTCCCGGCAACCTAGGCTTCACTGTATGGCGTTCTTCCACCACATCGAATAGCTACGGCATCAGAAGTCAACGCCTGAAGTATAAAATACAATAAAAATACAACAGTCTTTCCATCCTATAACAGGAATAAATGCAACCCGTGTGAAAGTGATGGTCATTTCTACGTTCCAGGCAACCTAGGCTTCACTGTATGGCGTTCTTCCACCACATCGGATAGCTACGGCCTCAGAAGTCAACGCCTGAAGTATAAAATACAATAAAAATACAATAGTCTTTCCATGCTATAACAGGAATAATTGCAACCCGTGTGAAAGGGATGGTCATTTCTACGTTCCAGGAAACCTAGGCTTCACTCTAGGGCGTTGCTCCACCAGATCAAACAGTTAGGGCCTCAGAAGTCAACGCCCGAAGCATTAAATACAAAATAAATAGAACAGTTTTTCCATTGGATAAAACGAATAATTGCTACCAGTGTAAAAGTTATGGTCATTTCTACGTTCCGGGCAACCTAGGCTTCACACTAGGCCGTTGTTCAACCAGATCGAATAGTTAGGGCCTAAGAAGTGAACACCAGAAGCATAAAATACAATATAAATACAACAGTTTTTCCATCATATAAAACGAATGATAGCAACCAGTGTGAAAGTTATGGTCATTTCTACGTTCCGGGCAATCTAGGCTGCACTCTAGGGCGTTGCTCCACCAGATCGAATAGTTAGGGCCTCAGAAGTCAACTCCCGAAGCATTAAATACAAAATAAATAAAACAGTTTTTCCATCGTATAAAACGAAAACTTGCAAACAGTGTGAAAGATATGGACATTTCTACGATCCGGGCTTCCTAGGCTTCACTCTATGGCGTTCTTCCACCACATCGAATAGCAACGGCCTCAGAAGTCAACGCCAGAAGCATTAAATACAAAATAAACAGAACAGTTTTTCCATTGTATAAAACGAATAATTGCAACCAGTGAAAAAGTTATGGTCATTTCTACGTTCCGCGCAACCTGGGCTTTACTCTAGGACGTTGTTCCACCAGATCGAATAGTTAGGGCCTAAGAAGTGAACGCCAGAAGCATAAAATACAATATAAATACAACAGCTTTTCCATCGTAAAAAACGAATAATTGCAACCAGTGTGAAAGTTATGGCTATTTCTACACTCCGAGCAACCTAGGCTTCACTCTAGGGCGTTGCTCCACCAGATCGAATAGTTAGGTCCTTAGAAGTCAACGCCAGAAGCATAAAGTACGATATAAATACAACAGCTTTTGCATCGTATAAAAGGAATAATTGCAAACAGTGTGAAAGTAATTGTCATTTTTACGTCCCGGGCAACCTAGGCTTCACTCTAGGGCGTTGCTCCACCAGATCAAACAGTTAGGGCCTTAGAAGTCAACGCCCGAAGCATAAAATACGATATAAATACAACAGCTTTTCCATCGTATTAAATGAATAATTGCAAACAGTGTGAAAGTAGTGGTCATTTCTGCGTTCCGAGCAACCTAGGCTTCACTCTATGGCGTTCTTCCACCACATCGAATAGCTACGGCCTCAGAAGTCAACGCCTGAAGCATAAAATACAAAATAAATAGAACAGTTTTTCCATTGTATAATACGAATAATAGCAACCAGTGCGAAAGTTATGGTCATTTCTACGATCCGGGCAACCTAGGCTTCACTCTATGGCGTTGGTCCACCAGATCAAACAGTTAGGGCCTTAGAAGCCAACGCCCGAAGCATTAAATACAAAATAAATAGAACAGTTTTTCCATTGTATAATACGAATAATTGCTACCTGCGTAAAAGTTATGGCCATTTCTACGTTGCGGGCAACCTAGGCTTCACCATAGGCCGTTGTTCCACCAGATCGAATAGTTAGGGCCTAAGAAGTGAACGCCAGAAGCATAAAACACAATATAAATACAACAGTTTTTCCATCACATAAAACGAATAATTGCAACCAGTGTGAAAGCTATGGTCATTTCTACATTCCGAGCAACCTAGGCTTCACACTAGGGCGTTGCTCCAACAGCTTGAATAGTCAGGGCCTTAGAAGTCAACGCCCGAAGCATAAAATGCAATAAAAATACAACAGTTTTTCCATCGTATAACAGGATTAATTGCAACCAGTTTGAAAGTGATGGTCATTTCTACGTTCGGGGCAACCTAGGCTTCACTCTAGGGCGTTGCTCCACTAGATCCAATAGCTAGGGCCTTAGAAGTCAACGTCAGAGGCATAAAATACAATATAAATACAACAGCTTTTCCATCGTAAAAAACGAATAATTGCAACCAGTGTGAAAGTTATGGTTATTTCTACATTCCGAGCAACCTAGGCTTCACTCTAGGGCGTTGCTCCACCAGATCGAATAGTTAGGTCCTTAGAAGTCAACGCCAGAAGCATAAAATACGATATAAATACAACAGCTTTTGCATCGTATAAAAGGAATAATTGCAAACAGTGTGAAAGTAATTGTCATTTCTACGTTCCGGGCAATCTAGGCTTCACTCTAGGGCGTTGCTCCACCAGATCAAACAGTTAGGGCCTTAGAAGTCAACGCACGAAGCATAAAATACATAATAAATAGAACAGTTTTTCCATTGTATATTACGAATAATTGCTACCAGTGTAAAAGTTATGGTCATTTCTACGTTCCAGGCAACCTAGGCTTCACCCTAGGGCGTTCTGCCACCACATCGAATAGTCAGGGCCTAAGAAATGAACGCCAGAAGCATAAAATGCAATAAAAATGCAACAGTCTTTCCATCCTATAACAGGAATAATTGCAACCCGTGTGAAAGTGATGGTCATTTGTACGTTCCAGGGAACCTATGCTTCACTCTAGGGCGTTGCTCCACCAGATCGAATTGTTAGGGCCAAAGAAGTCGACGCCCGAAGCATAAAATACGATATAAATACAACAGCTTTTCCATCGTATAAAAGGAATAATCGCAACCAGTGTAAAAGCTATGGTCATTTCTACGTGCCGGGCAACCTAGGCTTCACTCTAGGGCGTTGCTCCACTAGATCGAATGGCTAGGGCCTTAGAAGTCAACGCCAGAGGCATAAAATACAATAAAAATACAACGGTCTTTTCATCGTATAACAGGAATAATTGCAACAAGCGTGAAAGTAATGATCATTTCGGCGTTTCGGGCATCCTAGACATAACTCTGAGGCATTGCTCCACCAGATCGAATAGTTCGGCGCCTATGAAGTCAACGCCAGAAGCATAAAACACAATATAAATACAACAGTTTTTCCTTTGTATAAAACGAATAATTGGTACCAGTGTAAAAGTTATGGTCATTTCTACGTTCCGGGCAACCTAGGCTTCACCCTAGGGCGTTGTTCCACCAGGTCGAATAGTTAGGGCCTAAGAAGTCAACGCCCGAAGCATAAAATGCAACATAAATACAACAGTTTTTCCATCGTATAACAGGATTAATTGCAACCAGTTTGCAAGTGATGGTCATTTCTACGTTCCGGGCAACCTAGGCTTCACTCTAGGGCGTTGCCCCACCAGATCAAACAGTTAGGGCCTTAGAAGTCAACGCCCGAAGCATAAAAGACAAAATAAAAAGAACAGTTTTTCCATTGTACAAAACGAATAATTGCTACCAGTGTAAATGTTATGGTCATTTCTACGTCCCGGGCAACCTAGGCTTCACCCTAGGGCGTTGTTCCACCCGATCGAATAGTTAGGGCCCAAGAAGTGAACGCCAGAAGCATAAAATACAATATAAATACAACAGCTTTTCCATCGTATAAAACGAATAATTGCAACCAGTGTGAAAGTTATGGTCATTTCTACATTCCGAGCAACCTAGGCTTCACTCTAGGGCGTTGCTCCACCAGATCAAACAGATAGGTCCTTAGAAGTCATCGCCAGAAGCTTAAATACGATATAAATACAGCAGCTTTTCCATCGTATAAAAGGAATAATTGCAAACAGTGTGAAAGTAATGGTCATTTCTACGTTCCGGGCAACCTAGGCTTCACTCTGCGGCGTTATTCCACCATATCGAATAGTTAGGGCCTAAGAAGTCAACACCAGAAGAATAAAATACAAAAAAATACAACAGCCTTTACACCGTATAAAACGAATAATTGCATCCTGTGTGAAGGTTATGGTCATATCTACGTTCCAGTCAACCTAGGCTTCACTGTCGGGCGTTGCTACACCAGATCGAAGAGTTAGGGCCTAAGAAGTCAACGCCCGAAGCATAAAATACAATAGAAATACAACAGTTTTTCCATCGTATAAAACGAATAATTGCAACCATTATGAAACTTATGGTCATTTCTACCTTCCGGGCAACCTAGGCTACACCCTAGGGAGTTGCTCCACCAGATGAAACAGTTAGGGCGTTAGAAGTCAACGCCCGAAGCATAAAATACAAAATAAATAGAACAGTTTTTCCATTGCATAAAACGAATAATTGCTACCAGTGTAAAAGTTATGGTCATTTCTACGTTCCGGGCCACCTAGGCTTCACCCTAGGGCGTTGTTCCACCAGATCGAATAGATAGGGCCTACGAAGTGAACGCCAGAAGCATAAAATACAATATAAATACAACAGTTTTTCCATCGTATAAAACGAATAATTGCAACCAGTGTGAAAGCTATGGCCATTTCTACATTCCGAGCAACCTAGGCTTCACTCTAGGGCGTTGCTCCAACAGATTGAATAGTCAGGGCCTTAGAAGTCAACGCCCGAAGCATAAAATGCAATAAAAATACAACAGATTTTCCATCGTATAACAGGATTAATTGCAACCAGTTTGAAAGTGATGGTCATTTCTACGTTCCCGGCAACCTAGGCTTCACTCTAGGGCGTTGCTCCACTAGATCGAATAGCTAGGGCCTAAGAAGTCAACACCAGAAGAATAAAATACAAAAAAATACAACAGCCTTTACACCGTATAAAACGAATAATTGCATCCTGTGTGAAGGTTATGGTCATATCTACGTTCCAGTCAACCTAGGCTTCACTGTCGGGCGTTGCTACACCAGATCGAAGAGTTAGGGCCTAAGAAGTCAACGCCCGAAGCATAAAATACAATAGAAATACAACAGTTTTTCCATCGTATAAAACGAATAATTGCAACCATTATGAAACTTATGGTCATTTCTACCTTCCGGGCAACCTAGGCTACACCCTAGGGAGTTGCTCCACCAGATGAAACAGTTAGGGCGTTAGAAGTCAACGCCCGAAGCATAAAATACAAAATAAATAGAACAGTTTTTCCATTGTATAAAACGAATAATTGCTACCAGTGTAAAAGTTATGGTCATTTCTACGTTCCGGGCCACCTAGGCTTCACCCTAGGGCGTTGTTCCACCAGATCGAATAGTTAGGGCCTACGAAGTGAACGCCAGAAGCATAAAATACAATATAAATACAACAGTTTTTCCATCGTATAAAACGAATAATTGCAACCAGTGTGAAAGCTATGGCCATTTCTACATTCCGAGCAACCTAGGCTTCACTCTAGGGCGTTGCTCCAACAGATTGAATAGTCAGGGCCTTAGAAGTCAACGCCCGAAGCATAAAATGCAATAAAAATACAACAGATTTTCCATCGTATAACAGGATTAATTGCAACCAGTTTGAAAGTGATGGTCATTTCTACGTTCCGGGCAACCTAGGCTTCACTCTAGGGCGTTGCTCCACTAGATCGAATAGCTAGGGCCTTAGAAGTCAACGCCAGAGGCATAAAATACAAAATAAATACAACAGTTTTTCCATTGTATAAAACGAATAATTGCTACCAGTGTAAAAGTTATGGTCATTTCTACGTTCCGGGCAACCTAGGCTTCACCCTAGGGCGTTGGTCCACCAGATCGAATAGTTAGGGCCTAAGAAGTGAACGCCAGAAGCATAAAATACAATATAAATACAACAGTTTATCCATCGTATAAAACGAATAATTGCAACCAGTGTGAAAGCTATGGTCATTTCTACATTCCGAGCAACCTAGGCTTCACTCTAGGGCGTAGCTCCAACAGATTGAATAGTCAGGGCCTTAGAAGTCAACGCCCGAAGCATAAAATGCAATAAAAATACAACAGTTTTTCCACCGTATAACAGGTTTAATTGCAACCAGTTTGAAAGTGATGGTCATTTCTACGTTCCGGTCAACCTAGGCTTCACTCTAGGGCGTTGCTCCACTAGGTCGAATAGCTAGTGCCTTAGAAGTCAACGCCAGAGTCATAAAATACAATATAAATACAACAGCTTTTCCATCGTAAAAAACGAATAATTGCAACTAGTGTGAAAGTTATGGTTATTTCTACATTCCGAGCAACCTAGGCTTCGCTCTAGGGCGTTGCTCCACCAGATCGAATAGTTAGGTCCTTAGAAGTCAACGCCCGAAGCATAAAATGCAACAAAAATACAACAGTTTTTCCATCGTATAACAGGATTAATTGCAACCAGTTTGAAAGTGATGGTCATTTCTACGTTCCGGGCAACCTAGGCTTCACTCTAGGGCGTTGCTCCACCAGATCAAACAGTTAGGGCCTTAGAAGTCAACGCCCGAAGCATAAAATACAAAATAAATAGAACAGTTTTTCCATTGTATAAAACTAATAATTGCTACCAGTGTAATAGTTATGGTCATTTCTACGTTCCGGGCAACCTAGACTTCACTCTAGGGCGGTGCTCCACCATATCGAATAGCTACCGCCTTAGAAGACTACGCCTGAAGCATAAAATACAATAAAAATACAACGGTCTTTTCATCGTATAACAGGAATAATTGCATCAAGCGTGAAAGTAATGATCATTTCGGCGTTTCGGGCATCCTAGACATAACTCTGAGGCATTGCTCCACCAGATCGAATAGTTAGGGCCTATGAAGTCAACGCCAGAAGCATAAAACACAATATAAATACAACAGTTTTTCCATTGTATAAAACGAATAATTGCTACCAGTGTAAAAGTTATGGTCATTTCTACGTTCCGGGCAACCTAGGCTTCACCCTAGGGCGTTGTTCCACCAGGTCGAATAGTTAGGGCCTAAGAAGTCAACGCCAGAAGCATAAAATACAATATAAATACAACAGTTTTTCCATCGTATAAAACGAATAATTGCAACCAGTGTGAAAGTTATGGTCATTTATACGTTCCGGGCAACCTAGGCTTCACCCTAGGGCGTTGATCCACCAGATCGAATAGTGAGGGCCTAAGAAGTGAACGCCAGAAGCATACAATACAATATAAATACAACAGTTTTTCCATCGTATAAAACGAATAATTGCAACCAGTGTGAAAGCTATGGTCATTTCTACATTCCGAGCAACCTAGGCTTCACTCTAGGGCGTTGCTCCACCAGATCGAATAGTTAGGTCCTTAGAAGTCAACGCCCGAAGAATAAAATACAAAATAAATAGAACAGTTTTTCCATTGTATAAAACGAATAATTGCTACCAGTGTAAAAGTTATGGTCATTTCTACGTTCCGGGCAACCTAGGCTTCACCTTAGGGCGTTGTTCCACCAGATCGAATAGTTAGGTCCTAAGCAGTGAATGCCAGAAGCATAAAATGCAATAAAAATACAACAGTCTGTCCATCCTATAACAGGAATAATTGCAATCCGTGTGAAAGTGATGGTCATTTGTACGTTCCAGGCAACCTGGGCTTCACTCTAGGGCGTTGCTCCACCAGATCGAATATTTAGGGCCTATGAAGTCAACGCCAGAAGCATAAAATACAATATAAATACAACAGTTTTTAAATTGTATAAAACGAATAATTGCTACCAGTGTAAAAGTTATGGTCATTTCTACGTTCCGGGCAACCTAGGCTTCACTCTGCGGCGTTATTCCACCATATCGAATAGTTAGGGCCTAAGAAGTCAACACCAGAAGAATAAAATACAAAAAAGTACAACAGCCTTTACACCGTATAAAACGAATAATTGCATCCTGTGTGAAGGTTATGGTCATATCTACGTTCCAGTCAACCTAGGCTTCACTGTCGGGCGTTGCTACACCAGATCGAAAAGTTAGGGCCTAAGAAGTCAACGCCCGAAGCATAAAATACAATAAAAATACAACAGTCTTTCCATCCTATAACAGGAATAATTGCAATCCGTGTGAAAGTGATGGTCATTTGTACGTTCCAGGCAACCTAGGCTTCACTCTAGGGCGTTGCTCCACCAGATCGAATAGTTAGGGCCTATGAAGTCAACGCCAGAAGCATAAAATACAATATAAATACAACAGTTTTTAAATTGTATAAAACGAATAATTGCTACCAGTGTAAAAGTTATGGTCATTTCTACGTTCCGGGCAACCTAGGCTCCACTCTAGGGCGTTGCTCCACTAGATCGAATAGCTAGGGCCTTAGAAGTCAACGCCAGACGCATAAAATACAATATAAATACAACAGCTTTTCCATCGTAAAAAACGAATAATTGCAACCAGTGTGAAAGTTATGGTTATTTCTACATTCCGAGCAACCTAGGCTTCACTCTAGAGCGTTGCTCCACCAGATCGAATAGTTAGGTCCTTAGAAGTCAACGCCAGAAGCATAATGTACAATATAAATATAACAGTTTTTCCATCGTATAAAACGGATAATAGCAACCAGTGTGAAAGTTATGGTCATTTCTACGTTCCGGGCAACCTAGGCTTCACTCTAGGGCGTTGCTCCACCAGATCAAACAGTTAGGGCCTTAGAAGTCAACGCCCGAAGCATAAAATACAAAATAGATAGAACAGTTTTTCCATTGTATAAAACTAATAATTGCTACCAGTGTAAAAGTTATGGTCATTTCTACGTTCCGGGCAACCTAGGCTTCACCCAAGGGCGTTGTTCCACCAGATCGGATAGTTAGGGCCTAAGCAGTGAACGCCAGAAGCATAAAATGCAATAAAAATACAACAGTCTTTCCATCCTATAACAGGAATAATTGCAATCCGTGTGAAATTGATGGTCATTTGTACGTTCCAGGCAACCTAGGCTTCACTCTAGGTCGTTGCTCCACCAGATCAAACAGTTAGGGCCTTAGAAGTCAACGCCCGAAGCATAAAATACAAAATGAATAGAACAGTTTTTCCATTGTATAAAACGAATAATTGCTACCAGTGTAATAGTTATGGTCATTTCTACGTTCCGGGCAACCTAGGCTTCACTCTAGGGCGGTGTTCCACCATATCGAATAGCTACGGCCTTAGAAGCCTACGCCTGAAGCTTAAAATACAATATAAATATAACAGTTTTTCCATCGTATAAAACGAATAATAGCAACCAGTGTGAAAGTAATTGTCATTTCTACGTTCCGGGCAAGCTAGGCTTCACTCTAGGGCGTTGCTCCACCAGATCAAACAGTTAGGGCGTTAGAAGTCAACGCCCGAAGCATAAAATACAAAATAAATAGAACAGTTTTTCGATTGTATAAAACGAATAACTGCTACCAGTGTAAAAGTTATGGTCATTTCTACGTTCCGGGCCACCTAGGCTTCACCGTAGGGCGTTGTTCCACCAGATCGAATAGTTAGGGCCTACGAAGTGAACGCCAGAAGCATAAAATACAATATAAATACAACAGTTTTTCCATCGTATAAAACGAATAATTGCCACCAGTGTGAAAGCTATGGCCATTTCTACATTCCGAGCAACCTAGGCTTCACTCTAGGGCGTTGCGCCAACAGATTGAATAGTCAGGGCCTTAGAAGTCAACGCCCGAAGCATAAAATGCAATAAAAATACAACAGTTTTTCCATCGAGTAACAGGATTAATTGCAACCAGTTTGAAAGTGATGGTCATTTCTACGTTCCGGGCAACCTAGGCTTCACTCTAGGGCGTTGCTCCACTAGATCGAATAGCTAGGGCCTTAGAAGTCAACGCCAGAGGCATAAAATACAATATAAATACAACAGCTTTTCCATCGTAAAAAACGAATAATTGCAACCAGTGTGAATGTTATGGTTATTTCTACATTCCGAGCAACCTAGGCTTCACTCTAGAGCGTTGCTCCACCAGATCGAATAGTTAGGTCCTTAGAAGTCAACGCCAGAAGCATAATGTACAATATAAATATAACAGATTTTCCATCGTATAAAACGAATAATAGCAACCAGTGTGAAAGTTATGGTCATTTCTACGTTCCGGGCAACCTAGGCTTCACTCTAGGGCGTTGCTCCACCAGATCAAACAGTTAGGGCCTTAGAAGTCAACGCCCGAAGCATAAAATACAAAATAAATAGAACAGTTTTTCCATTGTATAAAACTAATAATTGCTACCAGTGTAAAAGTTATGGTCATTTCTACGTTCCGGGCAACCTAGGCTTCACCCTAGGGTATTGTTCCATCAGATCGCATAGTTAGGCCCTAAGAAGTGAACGCCAGAAGCATAAAATACAATATAAATACAACAGTTTTTCCATCGTAGAAAACGAATAATTGCAGCCAGTGTGAAAGTTATGGTCATTTCTATATTCCGAGCAACCTAGGCTTCACTCTAGGGCGGTGCTCCACCATATCGAATAGCTACGGCCTTAGAAGCCTACGCCTGAAGCATAAAATACAATAAAAATACAACGGTCTTCTCATCGTATAACAGGAATAATTGCAAACAGTGTGAAAGTAATGGTCATTTCTGCGTTCCGGGCAACCTAGGCTTCACTCTACGGCGTTGTTCCACCAGATCGAATAGATCGGGCCTAAGAATTCAACACCAGAAGAATAAAATACAAAATAAATACAACAGCCTTTACACCGTATAAAACGAATAATTGCAACCTGTGTGAAGGTTATGGTCATATCTACGTTCCGGGCAACCTAGGCTTCACTGTAGGGCGTTGCTCCACCAGATCGAAGTGTTAGGGCCTAAGAAGTCAACGCCCGAGGCATAAAATACGATATAAATACAACAGCTTTTCCATCGTATTAAATAAATAATTGCAAACTGTGTGAAAGTAGTGGTCATTTCTGCGTTCCGAGCAACCTAGGCTTCACTCCAGGGCTGTGCTCCACCATATCGAATAGCTACGGCCTTAGAGGATTACGCCTGAAGCATAAAATACGATATAAATACAACAGCTTTTCCATCGTATAAAAGGAATAATTGCAAACAGTGTGAAAGTAATGGTCATTTCTACGTTCCGGGCAACCTAGGCTTCACCCTAGGGCGCTGTTCCACCAGATCGAATAGTTAGGGCCTAAGAAGTGAACGCCAGAAGCATAAAATACAATATAAATACAACAGTTTTTCCATCGTATAAAACGAATAATTGCAGCCAGTGTGAAAGTTATGGTCATTTCTACATTTCGAGCAACCTAGGCTTCACTCTAGGGCGTTGCTCCAACAGATTGAATAGTTAGGGCCTTAGAAGTCAACGCCCGAAGCATAAAATGCAATAAAAATACAACAGCTTTTCCATCGTATAACAGGATTAATTGCAACCAGTTTGAAAGTGATGGTCATTTCTACGTTCCGGGCAACCTAGGCTTAACTCTAGGGCGCTGCTCCACCAGATCAAACAGTTAGGGCGTTAGAAGTCAACGCCCGAAGCATAAAATACAAAATAAAAAGAACAGTTTTTCCATTGTATAAAACGAATAATTGCTAGCAGTGTTAATGTTATGGTCATTTCTACGCTCCGGGCAACCTAGGCTTCATCCTAGGGCGTTGTTCCACCAGATCGAATAGTTAGGGCCCAAGAAGTGAACGGCAGAAGCATAAAATACAATATAAATACAACAGCTTTTCCATCGTATAAAACGAATAATTGCAACCAGTGTGAAAGTTATGGTCATTTCTACATTCCGAGCAACCTAGGCTTCACTCTAGGGCGTTGCTCCACCAGATCGAATAGTTAGGTCCTTAGAAGTCAACGCCAGAAGCATAAAATACCATATACATACAGCAGCTTTTCCATCGTATAAAAGGAATAATTGCAAACAGTGTGAAAGTAATGGTCATTTCTACGTTCCGGGCAACCTAGGCTTCACTCTACGGCGTTATTCCACCATATCGAATAGTTAGGGCCTATGAAGTCAACGCCAGAAGCATAAAATACAATATAAATACAACAGTTTTTAAATTGTATAAAACGAATAATTGCTACCAGTGTAAAAGTTATGGTCATTTCTACGTTCCGGGCAACCTAGGCTTCACCCTAGGGCGTTGTTCCACCAGGTCGAATAGTTAGGGCCTAAGAAGTAAACGCCAGAAGCATAAAATACAATATAAATACAACAGTTTTTCCATCCTATAAAACGAATAATTGCAACCAGTGTGAAAGTTATGGTCATTTCTACATTCCGAGCAACCTAGGCTTCACTCTAGGGCGTTGCTCCAACAGATTGAATAGTTAGGGCCTTAGAAGTCAACGACCGAAGCATAAAATGCAACAAAAATACAACGGTTTTTCCATCGTATAACAGGATTAATTGCAACCAGTTTGAAAGTGATGGTCATTTCTACGTTCCGGGAAACCTAGGCTTCACTCTAGGGCGTTGCTCTACTAGACCGAATAGCTAGGGCCTTAGAAGTCAACGCCAGAAGCCAAAAATACGATATAAGTACAACAGCTTTTCCATCGTAAAAAACGAATAATTGCAACCAGTGTGAAAGTTATGGTTATTTCTACATTCCAAGCTACCTAGGCTAAACTCTAGGGCGTTGCTCCACCAGATCGAATAGTTAGGTCCTTAGAAGTCAACGCCCGAAGCATAAAATGCAATAAAAATACAACAGTTTTTCCATCGTATAACAGGATTAATTGCAACCAGTTTGAAAGTGATGGTCATTTCTACGTTCCGGGCAACCTAGGCATCACTCTAGGGCGTTGCTCCACCAGATCAAACAGTTAGGGCCTTAGAAGTCAACGCCCGAAGCATAAAATACAAAATAAGAAGAACAGTTTTTCCATTGTATAAAACGAATAATTGCTACCAGTGTAAATGTTATGGTCATTTCTACGTCCCGGGCAACCTAGGCTTCACCCTAGGGCGTTGTTCCACCAGATCGAATAGTTAGGGCCCAAGAAGTAAACGCCAGAAGCATAAAATACAATATAAATACAACAGTTTTTCCATCGTATAAAACGAATAATTGCAACCAGTGTGAAAGTTATGGTCATTTCTACATTCCGAGCAACCTAGGCTTCACTCTAGGGCGTTGCTCCACCAGATCAAACAGTTAGGGCGTTAGAAGTCAACGCCCGAGGCATAAAATACAAAATAAATAGAACAGTTTTTCGATTGTATAAAACGAATAATTGCTACCAGTGTAAAAGTTATGGTCATTTCTACGTTCCGGGCCACCTAGGCTTCACCGTAGGGCGTTGTTCCACCAGATCGAATAGTTAGGGCCTACGAAGTGAACGCCAGAAGCATAAAATACAATATAAATACAACAGTTTTTCCATCGTATAAAACGAATAATTGCCACCAGTGTGAAAGCTATGGCCATTTCTACATTCCGAGCAACCTAGGCTTCACTCTAGGGCGTTGCTCCAACAGATTGAATAGTCAGGGCCTTAGAAGTCAACGCCCGAAGCATAAAATGCAATAAAAATACAACAGTTTTTCCATCGTATAACAGGATTAATTGCAACCAGTTTGAAAGTGATGGTCATTTCTACGTTCCGGGCAACCTAGGCTTCACTCTAGAGCGTTGCTCCACCAGATCGAATAGTTAGGTCCTTAGAAGTCAACGCCAGAAGCATAATGTACAATATAAATATAACAGTTTTTCCATCGTATAAAACGAATAATAGCAACCAGTGTGAAAGTTATGGTCATTTCTACGTTCCGGGCAACCTAGGCTTCACTCTAGGGCGTTGCTCCACCAGATCAAACAGTTAGGGCCTTAGAAGTCAACGCTCGAAGCATAAAATACAAAATAAATAGAACAGTTTTTCCATTGTATAAAACTAATAATTGCTACCAGTGTAAAAGTTATGGTCATTTCTACGTTCCGGGCAACCTAGGCTTCACCCAAGGGCGTTGTTCCACCAGATCGAATGGTTAGGGCCTGAGAAGTCAACGACAGAAGCATAAAATACAATGTAAATACAACATCTTTTCCATCGTATAAAACGGATAATTGCAACCAGTGTGAAAGTACTGGTCATTTCTACGTTCCGGACAACGTAGGCTTCACTCTAGGGCGTTGCTCCACCACATCAAGTAGCTACGGCCTTAGAAGTCAACGCCACTAGCATAAAATACAATATAAATACAGCAGCTGTTTCATCGTATAAAATGATTAATTGCAAACAGTGTGAAGGTAATGGTCTTTTCTGCGCTCCGGGCAACCTAGGCTTCACTCTAGTGTGTTGCTCCACCGCATCGAATTGTTAGGGCCTTAGAAGTCAACGGCAGAAGAATAAAATACAATATAAATAGAAGAGCTTTTCCATCGCATAAAATGAATATCTGCAACCAGTGTGAACGTAATGTTCTTTTCTACGTTGCGGGCAATCTAGGCTTCAGTCTAGGGCGTTGCTCCATCAGATCGCATAGTTAGGGCCTATAGACTCAAAGCCAGAAGCATAAAATACGATATAAATACAACAGCTTTTCCATCGTATAAAACGAATAATTACAAACAGTGTGAAGGTACTGGTCATTTCTTCGTTCCGGGCATCCGAGGCTTCACTCTAGCGCGTTGCTCCACGAGATCGAATAGCTGGGGCCTAAGAAGTCAACGCCAGAAGCATAAAATACAAAATAAATGAACAGCTTTTCCATCGCATAAAACGGATAATGGCAACCAGTGCGAAAGTGATGGTCATTTCTACGTTCCGGGCAACCTAGGCTTGACTCTAGGGCGTAGCTCCACCACATCGAATAGCTACGGCCTTAGAAGTCAACGCCACTAGCATAAAATACAATATAAATACAGCAGCTGTTTCATCGTATAAAATGATTAATTGCAAACAGTGTGAAGGTAATGGTCATTTCTGCGCTCCGGGCAACCTAGGCTTCACTCTAGTGTGTTGCTCCACCGCATCGAATAGTTAGGGCCTTAGAAGTCAACGGCAGAAGAATAAAATACAATATAAATAGAAGAGCTTTTCCATCGCATAAAATGAATATCTGCAACCAGTGTGAACGTAATGTTCTTTTCTACGTTGCGGGCAATCTAGGCTTCAGTCTAGGGCGTTGCTCCATCAGATCGCATAGTTAGGGCCTAAAGACTCAAAGCCAGAAGCATAAAATACGATATAAATACAACAGCTTTTCCATCGTATAAAACGAATAATTGCAACCAGTGTGTAAGTTATGGTCATTTCTATGTTCCGGGCAACCTATGCCTCACACTAGGGCGTTGCTCCTCGAGATCGAATAGTTAGGGACTTAGAACTCAACACCAGAAGCATAAAATACAATTAAGTTGCAACAGATTTTCCATCGTATAACAGGAATAACTGCAACCAGTGTGAAAGTACTGGTCATTTCTACGTTCCGTGTAACCTGGGTATCACTCTAGGGCGTTGCTCCACCACATCGAATAGCTACGGCCTTAGAAGTCGACGCCACTAGCATAAAATACAATATGAATACAGCAGCTTTTTCATCGTATAAAATGATTAATTGCAGCCAGTGTGATAGTGATAGTCTTTTCTACGTCCTGGGCTACCCAGGCTTCAATCTAGGGCGTTGTTCCACCAGATCGAATAGTTAGGGCCTGAGAAGTCAACGTCAGAAGCATAAAATACAATCTAAATACAACAGTCTTTCCATCGTATAAAACGGATAATTGCAACCAGTGCGAAAGTTATGGTCATTTCTACATTCCGAGCAACCTAGGCTTCACTCTAGGGCGTTGCTCCACCAGATCGAATAGTTAGGTCCTTAGAAGTCATCGCCAGAAGCTTAAATACGATATAAATACAGCAGCTTTTCCATCGTATAAAAGGAATAATTGCAAACAGTGTGAAAGTAATGGTCATTTCTACGTTCCGGGCAACCTAGGCTTCACTCTGCGGCGTTATTCCACCATATCGAATAGTTAGGGCCTAAGAAGTCAACACCAGAAGAATAAAATACAAAAAAATACAACAGCCTTTACACCGTATAAAACGAATAATTGCAACCTGTGTGAAGGTTATGGTCATATCTACGTTCCAGTCAACCTAGGCTTCACTGTCGGGCGTTGCTACACCAGATCGAAGAGTTAGGGCCTAAGAAGTCAGCGCCCGAAGCATAAAATGCAATAGAAATACAACAGTTTTTCCATCGTATAAAACGAATAATTGCAACCATTATGAATCTTATGGTCATTTCTACCTTCCGGGCAACCTAGGCTACACCCTAGAGAGTTGCTCCACCAGATGAAACAGTTAGGGCCTTAGAAGTCAACGCCTGAAGAATAAAATACAAAATAAATAGAACAGTTTTTCCATTGTATAAAACGAATAATTGCTACCAGTGTAAAAGTTATGGTCATTTCTACATTCCGAGCAACCTCGGCTTCACTCTAGGGCGTTGCTCCAACAGATTGAATAGTTAGGGCATTAGAAGTCAACGATCGAAGCATAAAATGCAACAAAAATACAACGGTTTTTCCATCGTATAACAGGATTAATTGCAACCAGTTTGAAAGTGATGGTCATTTCTACGTTCCGGGAAACCTAGGCTTCACTCTAGGGCGTTGCTCCACTAGATCGAATAGCTAGGGCCTTAGAAGTCAACGCCAGAAGCCAAAAATACGATATAAGTACAACAGCTTTTCCATCGTAAAAAACGAATAATTGCAACCAGTGTGAAAGTTATGGTTATTTCTACATTCCAAGCTACCTAGGCTAAACTCTAGGGCGTTGCTCCACCAGATCGAATAGTTAGGTCCTTAGAAGTCAACGCCCGAAGCATAAAATGCAATAAAAATACAACAGTTTTTCCATCGTATAACAGGATTAATTGCAACCAGTTTGAAAGTGATGGTCATTTCTACGTTCCGGGCAACCTAGGCATCACTCTAGGGCGTTGCTCCACCAGATCAAACAGTTAGGGCCTTAGAAGTCAACGCCCGAAGCATAAAATACAAAATAAGAAGAACAGTTTTTCCATTGTATAAAACGAATAATTGCTACCAGTGTAAATTTTATGGTCATTTCTACGTCCCGGGCAACCTAGGCTTCACCCTAGGGCGTTGTTCCACCAGATCGAATAGTTAGGGCCCAAGAAGTGAACGCCAGAAGCATAAAATACAATATAAATACAACAGTTTTTCCATCGTATAAAACGAATAATTGCAACCAGTGTGAAAGTTATGGTCATTTCTACATTCCGAGCAACCTAGGCTTCACTCTAGGGCGTTGCTCCACCAGATGGAATAGTTAGGTCCTTAGAAGTCAACGCCAGAAGCATAAAATACGATAAAAATACAGCAGCTTTTACATCGTATAAAAGGTATAATTGCAAACAGTATGAAAGTAATGGTCATTTCTACGTTCCGGGCAACCTAGGCTTCACTCTACGGCGTTATTCCACCATATCGAATAGTTAGGGCCTAAGAAGTTAACACCAGGAGCATAAAATACAATATAAACACTACAGCTTTTCCATCGTATGACAGGAATATCTGCAACCAGTGTGATGGTACTGGTCATTTCTACGTTCCGGGCAACCTAGGCTTCACTCTAGGGCGGTGCTCCACCATATCGAATAGCTACCGCCTTAGAAGACTACGCCTGAAGCATAAAAGACAATAAAAATACAACGGTCTTTTCATCGTATAACAGGAATAATTGCAACAAGCGTGAAAGTAATGATCATTTCGGCGTTTCGGGCATCCTAGACATAACTCTGAGGCATTGCTCCACCAGATCGAATAGTTAGGGCCTATGAAGTCAACGCCAGAAGCATAAAACACAATATAAATACAACAGTTTTTCCATTGTATAAAACGAATAATTGCTACCAGTGTAAAAGTTATGGTCATTTCTACGTTCCGGGCAACCTAGGCTTCACCCTAGGGCGTTGTTCCACCAGGTCGAATAGTTAGGGCCTAAGATGTCAACGCCAGAAGCATAAAATACAATACAAATACAACAGTTTTTCCATCGTATAAAACGAATAATTGCAACCAGTCTGAAAGTTATGGTCATTTATACGTCCCGGCAACCTAGGCTTCACCCTAGGGCGTTGCTCCAACAGGTTGAATAGTCAGGGCCTTAGAAGTCAACGCCCGAAGCATAAAATGCAATAAAAATACAACAGTTTTTCCATCGTATAACAGGATTAATTGCAACCAGTTTGAAAGTGATGGCCATTTCTACGTTCAGGGCAACCTAGGCTTCACTCTAGGGCGTTGCTCCACTAGATCGAATAGCTAGGGCGTTAGAAGTCAACGCCAGAGGTATAAAATACAATATAAATACAACAGCTTTTCCATCGTAAAAAACGAATAATTGCAACCAGTGTGAAAGTTGTGGTTATTTCTACATTCCGAGCAACCTAGGCTTCACTCTAGGGCGTTGTTCCACCAGATCGAATAGTTAGGGCCCAAGAAGTGAACGCCAGAAGCATAAAATACAATATAAATACAACAGCTTTTCCATCGTATAAAACGGATAATTGCAACCAGTGCGAAAGTTATGGTCATTTCTACATTCCGAGCAACCTAGGCTTCACTCTAGGGCGTTGCTCCACCAGATCGAATAGTTAGGTCCTTAGAAGTCATCGCCAGAAGCTTAAATACGATATAAATACAGCAGCTTTTCCATCGTATAAAAGGAATAATTGCAAACAGTGTGAAAGTAATGGTCATTTCTACGTTCCGGGCAACCTAGGCTTCACTCTGCGGCGTTATTCCACCATATCGAATAGTTAGGGCCTAAGAAGTCAACACCAGAAGAATAAAATACAAAAAAATACAACAGCCTTTACACCGTATAAAACGAATAATTGCAACCTGTGTGAAGGTTATGGTCATATCTGCGTTCCAGTCAACCTAGGCTTCACTGTCGGGCGTTGCTACACCAGATCGAAGAGTTAGGGCCTAAGAAGTCAACGCCCGAAGCATAAAATGCAATAGAAATACAACAGTTTTTCCATCGTATAAAACGAATAATTGCAACCATTATGAATCTTATGGTCATTTCTACCTTCCGGGCAACCTAGGCTACACCCTAGAGAGTTGCTCCACCAGATGAAACAGTTAGGGCCTTAGAAGTCAACGCCTGAAGAATAAAATACAAAATAAATAGAACAGTTTTTCCATTGTATAAAACGAATAATTGCTACCAGTGTAAAAGTTATGGTCATTTCTACGTTCCGGGCAACCTAGGCTTCACCCTAGGGCGTTGTTCCACCAGGTCGAATAGTTAGGGCCTAAGAAGTAAACGCCAGAAGCATAAAATACAATATAAATACAACAGTTTTTCCATCCTATAAAACGAATAATTGCAACCAGTGTGAAAGTTATGGTCATTTCTACATTCCGAGCAACCTAGGCTTCACTCTAGGGCGTTGCTCCAACAGATTGAATAGTTAGGGCATTAGAAGTCAACGATCGAAGCATAAAATGCAACAAAAATACAACAGTTTTTCCATCGTATAACAGGATTAATTGCAACCAGTTTGAAAGTGATGGTCATTTCTACGTTCCGGGAAACCTAGGCTTCACTCTAGGGCGTTGCTCCACTAGATCGAATAGCTAGGGCCTTAGAAGTCAACGCCAGAAGCCAAAAATACGATATAAGTACAACAGCTTTTCCATCGTAAAAAACGAATAATTGCAACCAGTGTGAAAGTTATGGTTATTTCTACATTCCAAGCTACCTAGGCTAAACTCTAGGGCGTTGCTCCACCAGATCGAATAGTTAGGTCCTTAGAAGTCAACGCCCGAAGCATAAAATGCAATAAAAATACAACAGTTTTTCCATCGTATAACAGGATTAATTGCAACCAGTTTGAAAGTGATGGTCATTTCTACGTTCCGGGCAACCTAGGCATCACTCTAGGGCGTTGCTCCACCAGATCAAACAGTTAGGGCCTTAGAAGTCAACGCCCGAAGCATAAAATACAAAATAAGAAGAACAGTTTTTCCATTGTATAAAACGAATAATTGCTACCAGTGTAAATGTTATGGTCATTTCTACGTCCCGGGCAACCTAGGCTTCACCCTAGGGCGTTGTTCCACCAGATCGAATAGTTAGGGCCCAAGAAGTGAACGCCAGAAGCATAAAATACAATATAAATACAACAGTTTTTCCATCGTATAAAACGAATAATTGCAACCAGTGTGAAAGTTATGGTCATTTCTACATTCCGAGCAACCTAGGCTTCACTCTAGGGCGTTGCTCCACCAGATGGAATAGTTAGGTCCTTAGAAGTCAACGCCAGAAGCATAAAATACGATAAAAATACAGCAGCTTTTACATCGTATAAAAGGTATAATTGCAAACAGTATGAAAGTAATGGTCATTTCTACGTTCCGGGCAACCTAGGCTTCACTCTACGGCGTTATTCCACCATATCGAATAGTTAGGGCCTAAGAAGTTAACACCAGGAGCATAAAATACAATATAAACACTACAGCTTTTCCATCGTATGACAGGAATATCTGCAACCAGTGTGATGGTACTGGTCATTTCTACGTTCCGGGCATCCGAGGCTTCACTCTAGCGCGTTGCTCCACGAGATCGAATAGCTGGGGCCTAAGAAGTCAACGCCAGAAGCATAAAATACAAAATAAATACAACAGCTTTTCCATCGTATAAAAGGGATAATGGCAACCAGTGTGAAGGTAATGATCATTTCTGCGCTCCCGGCAACCTAGTCTTCACTCTAATGTGTTGCTCCACCACATCGAATAGTTACGGCCCTAGAAGTCAACCCCACTAGCATAAAATACAATATGAACACAGCAGCTGTTTCATCGTATAAAATGATTAATTGCAACCAGTGTGAAAGTGATAGTCTTTTCTACGTCCTGGGCTACCTAGGCTTCAATCTAGGGCGTTGTTCCACCAGATCGAATGGTTAGGGCCTGAGAAGTCAACGACAGAAGCATAAAATACAATCTAAATACAACATCTTTTCCATCGTATAAAACGGATAATTGCAACCAGTGTGAAAGTACTGGTCATTTCTACGTTCCGGACAACGTAGGCTTCACTCTAGGGCGTTGCTCCACCACATCAAATAGCTACGGCCTTAAAAGTCAACGCCACTAGCATAAAATACAATATAAATACAGCAGCTGTTTCATCGTATAAAATGATTAATTGCAAACAGTGTGAAGGTAATGGTCATTTCTGCGCTCCGGGCAACCTAGGCTTCCCTCTAGTGTGTTGCTCCACCGCATCGAATAGTTAGGGCCTTAGAAGTCAACGGCAGAAGAATAAAATACAATATAAATAGAAGAGCTTTTCCATCGCATAAAATGAATATCTGCAACCAGTGTGAACGTAATGTTCTTTTCTACGTTGCGGGCAATCTAGGCTTCAGTCTAGGGCGTTGCTCCATCAGATCGCATAGTTAGGGCCTATAGACTCAAAGCCAGAAGCATAAAATACGATATAAATACAACAGCTTTTCCATCGCATAAAACGGATAATGGCAACCAGTGCGAAAGTGATGGTCATTTCTACGTTCCGGGCAACCTAGGCTTGACTCTAGGGCGTAGCTCCACCACATCGAATAGCTACGGCCTTAGAAGTCAACGCCACTAGCATAAAATACAATATAAATACAGCAGCTGTTTCATCGTATAAAATGATTAATTGCAAACAGTGTGAAGGTAATGGTCATTTCTGCGCTCCGGGCATCCTAGGCTTCACTCTAGTGTGTTGCTCCACCGCATCGAATAGTTAGGGCCTTAGAAGTCAGCGGCAGAAGAATAAAATACAATATAAATAGAAGAGCTTTTCCATCGCATAAAATGAATATCTGCAACCAGTGTGAACGTAATGTTCTTTTCTACGTTGCGGGCAATCTAGGCTTCAGTCTAGGGCGTTGCTCCATCAGATCGCATAGTTACGGCCTAAAGACTCAAAGCCAGAAGCATAAAATACGATATAAATACAACAGCTTTTCCATCGTATAAAACGAATAATTGCAACCAGTGTGAAAGTACTGTTCATTTCTACGTTCCTGGTAACATAGGTTTCACTCTAGGGCGTTGCTCCACCAGATAGAATAGTTAGGGACTTAGAATTCAACGCCAGAAGGATAAAATACGATAAAGATGCAACAGTTCTTACATCGTATAACAGGAATAATTGCAACCAGTGTGAAGGTAATGGTATGTTCTACGTTCCGTGTATGCTAGGTTTCACTCTATGGCGTTCCTCCACCAGATCGAATAGTTAGGGCCTAAGAAGTCAACGCCAGAATCATAAAATACGATATAAATACAACAGATTTTCCATCGCATAAAACGAATAAGTGCAACCAGTGTGAAAGTTATGATCATTTCTGCGTTCCGGGCGACCTAGGCTTCAATGTAGGGCGTTGCTCCACCAGATCGAATAGTTAGGGCCTTAGAAGTCTATGCCATAAGCATAAAATACAATAAAGATGCAACAGTTTTTCCATCGTATAACAGGAATAATTGCAACCAGTGTGAAGGTAATGGTCTTTTCTACGTTCCGGGCAACCTAGGCTTCACTCTACGGCGTTGCTCCACCAGATCGAATAGATAGGGTCTTAGAAGTCAACGCCAGAAACATAAAATACAATAAAAATACTACAGTATTTCCATCGTATAACAGGAATAATTGCAACCAGTGTGAAAGTCATGGTCATTTCTACGTTCCGGGCAACCTAGGTATCACTCTAAGGCGTTGCTCCACGAGATCGAATACTTAGGGACTTAGAATTCAACGCCAGAAGCATAAAATACAATAAAAATGCAACAGTTTTTCCATCGTATAAAACGAATAACTGCAACCAGCGCGAAAGTACTGGTCATTGCTACGTTCCGGGTAACCTAGGTTTCACTCTAGGGCGTTGCTCCACCAGATCGAATAGTTAGGGCCTTAGAAGTCGACGCCAGTAGGATAAAATACAATATAATTGCAACAGCTTTTCCATCGTATAACAGTATTAATTGCAGCCAGTGTGAAAGTAATGGTCATTTCTACGTTCCGGGCAGCCTAGGTTTCGCTCTAGGGTGTAGATCCTCCGCATCGAATAGTTAGGGCCTTAGAAATCAACACCAGAAGCACAAAATACAATATAAATACAACAGTTTTTCCATTGTGTAAAATGAATAATTTCAAACAGTTAGGAAGTAATGTTCATTTCTACGTTCCGAGCAACGTAGACATCACTCTAGGGCGTTGATCCTCCAGATCGAATAGTTAGAGCCTAAGAAGTCAACGCCAGAAGCATAAAATACAACATAAATACAACAGTTTTTCCATCGTATAACAGGAATAATTGCAACTAGTGTGAATGTGATGGTCATTTCTACGTTCCGGGCAACCTAGGCTTCACTCTAGGGCGTTGCTCCACCAGATCGAAGAGTTAGAGCCTTAGAAGTCAACGCCAGAATCATAAAATACGATATAAATACAACACATTTTCCATCGCATAAAACGAATAAGTGCAACCAGTGTGAAAGTTATGATCATTTCTGCGTTCCGGGCGACCTAGGCTTCAATGTAGGGCGTTGCTCCACCAGATCGAATAGTTAGGGCCTTAGAAGTCAACGCCATAAGCATAAAATACAATAAAGATGCAACAGTTTTTCCATCGTATAACAGGAATAATTGCAACCAGTGTGAAGGTAATGGTCTTTTCTACGTTCCGGGCAGCCTAAGCTTCACTCTACGGCGTTGCTCCACCAGATCGAATAGATAGGGTCTTAGAAGTCAACGCCAGAAACATAAAATACAATAAAAATACTACAGTATTTCCATCGTATAACAGGAATAATTGCAACCAGTGTGAAAGTCATGGTCATTTCTACGTTCCGGGCAACCTAGGTATCACTCTAAGGCGTTGCTCCACGAGATCGAATACTTAGGGACTTAGAATTCAACGCCAGAAGCATAAAATACAATAAAAATGCAACAGTTTTTCCATCGTATAAAACGAATAACTGCAACCAGCGCGAAAGTACTGGTCATTGCTACGTTCCGGGTAACCTAGGTTTCACTCTAGGGCGTTGCTCCACCAGATCGAATAGTTAGGGCCTTAGAAGTCGACGCCAGTAGGATAAAATACAATATAAATACAACAGCTTTTCCATCGTATAACAGTATTAATTGCAGCCAGTGTGAAAGTAATGGTCATTTCTACGTTCCGGGCAGCCTAGGTTTCGCTCTAGGGTGTAGATCCTCCGCATCGAATAGTTAGGGCCTTAGAAATCAACACCAGAAGCACAAAATACAATATAAATACAACAGTTTTTCCATTGTGTAAAGTGAATAATTTCAAACAGTTAGGAAGTAATGTTCATTTCTACGTTCCGAGCAACGTAGACATCACTCTAGGGCGTTGATCCTCCAGATCGAATAGTTAGGGCCTAAGAAGTAAACGCCAGAAGCATAAAATACAACATAAATACAACAGTTTTTCCATCGTATAACAGGAATAATTGCAACTAGTGTGAATGTGATGGTCATTTCTACGTTCCGGGCAACCTAGGCTTCACTCTAGGGCGTTGCTCCACCAGATCGAAGAGTTAGAGCCTTAGAAGTCAACGCCAGAAGCATAAAATACAATATAAATACAACAGTTGTTCCATCGTATAACAGGAATAATTGCAACCAGTGTGAAAGATATGGTTATATCTACGTTCCGGGAACCTAGGCTACACTCTTGGACGTTGCCCCACCATTTCGGATAGCTAGGACCTAGGAATTCAAAGCCAGAAGCAGAAAATACAATAAAAATGCTACAGTTTTTCTATCGTATAGATTGAATAATTGCAACCAGTGTGAAAGTAATGATCATTTCGACGTTTCGGGCATCTTAGACTTAACTCTGAGGCATTGCTCCACCAGATCGAATAATTAGGGCCTAAGAAGTCAACGCCAGAAACATAAAACACAATATAAATACAACAGCTTTTCCATCGTATAAAACGAATAATTGCAACCAGTGTGAAAGTTATGGTCATTTCTACGTTCCGTACAACCTATGCTTCACTCTAGGGAGGTGCTCCACGAGATCGAATAGCTATGGACTAAGAACCCAACGCCAGAAGCATAAAATACAATAAAAATACTACAGCTTTTCCATTTTATATAATGTATATTTGCAATCAGTGTGAATGTAATGGTTATTTCTACGTAACGGGCAACCTAGGCTTCACTCTAGGGCGTTGCTCCATGAGATCGAATAGTTAGGGACTTAGAATTCAACGCCAGAAGCATAAAGTACGATATATGTCCAACAGATTTTCCATCGTATAAAACGAATAACTGCAACCAGTGTGAAAGTAATAGTCATTTCAACTTTCCGGGCATCCTGGACTTAACTTGGAGGCATTGCTCCACAAGATCGAATAGTTAGGGCCTTAGAAGTCAACGCCAGAAACATAAAATACAATAAGGATGCAGCAGTTTTTCCATCGTGTAACTGGAGTAATTGAAACCAGTGTGAAATTAATGGTCTTTTTTACGTTCCGGGCAACCTATGCTTCAATCTAGGGCGGTGCTGCACCAGGTCAAATAGTTAGGGCATAAGACGTCAACGCAAGGAGCATAAAATACAATATAAATACAACAGCTTTTCCATCGTATATAGTGTATATTTGCAAACAGTGTGAAAGGTATGGTCATTTCTACGTTCCGCGCATCCTAGGCTTCACTCTATTACGTTGCACCACGAGATCGAATAGTTAGGGACTTAGAATTCAACGCCAGAAACAAAAAATAAAATAAAAATACAACAGTTTTTCATCGTATAACAGGAATGATTGCATCAACTGTGAAGGTAATGGTCATTTCTACGTTCCGGGCAGCCTAGGCTTGACTCTAGGGCGTTGCTCCACCAGATCGAATAGGTAGAGCCTTAGAAGTCAATGCCCGAAGCATAAAATACAATATAAGTAAAACAGTTTTTCCATCGTATAAAATGAATAATTGCAACCAGTGTGAAGGTGATGGTCATTTCTATGTTCCGGGCAAGCTGTGCTTCACACTAGGTCGTTGCTCCTCCAGATCGAATATCTACGGACTAAGAAGTCAGCGCCAGAAGGATAAAATACAATAAAAATACAACAGTTTTTCCATCGTATAAAATGAATAATTGCAACGAGTGTGAAAGTGATGGTCATTTCTACGTTCCGGGTAACCTATGCTTCACACAAGGGCGTTGCTCCTACAGATCGAATAGCTAGCCCATTAGAAGTCAACGCCAGACACATAAAATACAATAAAAATACAACAGTTTTTCCATCGTACAACAGGAGTGTTTGCAACCAGTGTGAAAGTGATAGTCACTTCTACGTTCCGGGCTACCTAGGCTTTACTCTGAGCCATTGCTCCACCAGATCGAATAGATAGGGCCTTAGAAGTCAACGCCAGAAGCATTAAGTGCAACAAAAATACCACAGTGTTTCCATCGTATAACAGGAATAATTGCATTTACTGTGAAGGTAATGGTCATTTCTACGTTCCGGGCAGCCTATGCTTCACTCGAGGGCGTTGCTCCACCAGATCGAATATTTAGGGCCTAAGAAGTCAACGCCAGAAGAATAAAATGCGATATAAATACAACAGCTTCTCCATCGTATAAAACGAATAATTGCATCCAGTGTGAAAGTTATGTTCATTTCTATGTTCGGGGCAACATAGGCCTCACTCTTGGTCGTGGCCCCACCAGATCGAATAGCTAGGACCTTAGAAGTCAAAGCCAGAAGCAGCAAATACAGTAAAAATACAACAGTTTTTTCATCGTATAACAGGAATAATTGCAACAAGCGTGAGGGTAGTGGTCATTTCTACGATCCGGGCAACCTAGGCTACACTCTTGGACGTTGCCCCAGCAGATCGAATAGCTAGGACCTAGGAATTCAAAGCCGGAAGCAGAAAATACAATAAAAATGCTACAGTTTTTCTATCGTATAGATTGAATAATTGCAACCAGTGTGAACGTTATGGTCCTTTCTACGTCCCGGGCAACCTACGCTTCACTCTAGGGCGTTACTCCACCACATCCAATAGTTAGGGCCTAAGAGGTCAGCACCAGAAGCATAAAATACAATAAAGATGCAACAGTTTTTCCATCGTATAACAGGAATAATTGCAACCAGTGTAAATTATTCCTGTTACACGATGGAAAAACTGTGGTATTTTTGTTGCACTTTATGCTTCTGGCGTTGACTTCTAAGGCCCTATCTATTCGATATGGTGGAGCAATGCCTCAGAGTAAAGTCTAGTATGCCCGGAACGTAGAAATGGCCATTACTTTCACACTGGTTGCAATTATTCGTATTATACGATGGAAACACTGTTGTATATATTTTGTATTTTATGCTTCTGGCGTTGACTTCTTAGGCCGTAGCTATTCGATCTGGTGGAACAACGCCCTAGAGTGAAGCCTAGGTTGCGCGCAAGGTAGAAATGACCATTACTTTCACACTGTTTGCAATTATTCATTTTATACGATGGAAAAACTGTTGTATTTATATTGTATTTTATGCTCCTGGTGTTGACTTCTTAGGCCTTAACTATTCGATCTGGTGGAGCAGCGCCATAGAGTGAAGCCTAGTGTGCCCGGAAGGTAGAAATGAACATTACTTTCACACTGGTTGCAATTATTCGTTTTATACGATGGAAAAACTGTTGTATTTATAATGTATTTTATGCTTCTGACGTTGAATTCAAAGGCCGTAGCTATTCGATGTGGTGGAGCGACGCCCTAGAGTGAAGCCTAGTTTGCCCGGAAAGTAGAAATGACCATAACTTTCACACTGGTTGCAATTATTCCTGTTATACGATGGAAAAGCTGTTGTATTTATATCGTATTTTATGCTTCTGGCGTTGACTTCTTAGGCCCTAACTATACCATCTGGTGGAACAACGCCCTAGGGTGAAGCCTAGGTTGCCCGGAATGTAGAACTGACCATTACTTTCACACTGGTTGCAATTATTCGTTTTATACAATGGAAAAACTGTTGTATTTATTTTGTATTTGGTGCATCTGGCGTTGACTTCTTAGGCCTTAACTATTCGATCTGTTGGAGCAGCGCCCTAGAGTGAAGCCTAGGTTGCCCGGAACCTAGAAATGACCATTACTTTCACACTGGTTGCAATTATTCGTTTTATACGATGGAAAAACTGTTGTATTTATTATGTACTTGGTGCCCCTAGCGATGACTTCTTAGGCCATAACTATTCCGTCTGGTGGAGCAACGCCATAGAGTGAAATGTAGGTTGCCCGGATCGTAGAAATGACCATTATATTCACACTGGTTGCAATTATTCCTTTTATACGATGGAAAAGCTGTTGTACTTATATTGTATTTTATTCTTGTGGCGTTGACTTCTTTGTCGCTAACTATTCGATCTGGTGGAACAACACCCTAGGGTGAAGCCTAGTTTGCCCGGAAAGTAGAAATGACCATAACTTTCATACTGGTTGCAAATATTCGTTTTATACGCTGGAAAAACTGTTGTATTTACATTGTATTTTATGCTTCTGGCGTTGACTTCTAAGGCCCTAACTATTCGATCTGGTGGAGCAACGCAATAGAGGGAAGCCTAGGTTGCCCGGAACGTAGAAATGACCATCACTTTCAAACTGGTTGCAATTAATCCTGTTATACGATGGAAAAACTGTTGTATTTTTATTGCATTTTATGCTTCGTGCGTCGACTTCTAAGGCCCTAGATACTCAATCTGTTGGAGCAACGCCCTAGGGTGAAACCTAGGTTGCCCGGAAAGTAGAAATGACCATAACTTTCACACTGGTTGCAATTATTCCTCTTATACGATGGAAAAGCTGTTGTATTTATATCGTATTTTATGCTTCTGGCGTTGACTTCTTAGGCCCTAACTATACCATCTGGTGGAACAACGCCCTAGGGTGAAGCCTAGGTTGCCCGGAATGTAGAACTGACCATTACTTTCACACTTGTTGCAATTATTCGTTTTATACAATGGAAAAACTGTTGTATTTATTTTGTATTTGGTGCATCTGGCGTTGACTTCTTAGGCCTTAACTATTCGATCTGTTGGAGCAGCGCCATAGAGTGAAGCGTAGGGTGCCCGGAAAGTAGAAATGAACATTACTTTCACACTGGTTGCAATTATTCGTCTTATACGATGGAACAACTGTTGTATTTATAATGTATTTTATGCTTCTGACATTGAATTCTAAGGCCGTAGCTATTCGATGTGGTGGAGCAACGCCCTAGAGTGAAGCCTAGGTTGCCCGGAACCTAGAAATGACCATTACTTTCACACTGGTTGCAAGTATTCGTTTTATACGATGGAAAAACTGTTGTATTTATTATGTATTTGGTGCTTCTAGCGTTGACTTCTTAGGCCATAACTATTCCGTCTGGTGGAGCAACGCCATAGAGTGAAATGTAGGTTGCCCGTATCGTAGAAATGACCACTATATTCACACTAGTTGCAATTATTCCTGTTATACGATGGACAAAATGTTTTATTTTTATTGTATTTTATGCTTCTGGCGTTGAATTCTAAGTCCCTAGCTATTCGATCTGGTGGATCAACGCCCTATAGTGAAGCCCAGGTTGCCCGGAACGTAGAAATGACCATTACTTTCCCACTGTTTTCAATTATTCATCTTATTCGATGGAAAAGCTGTTGTATTTATATTGTATTTTATGCTTCTGCCGTTGACTTCTAAGGCCCTAACTGATCGCTCTGGTGGAGCAACGCCCTAGAGTCAAGCCTAGGATGCCCGGAATGTTGAAATGTCCATAACTTTCACACTGGTTGCAATTATTCGTTTTATACGATGGAAAAACTGTTGCATCTTTATTGTATTTTATGCTTCTGGCGCTGACTTCTTAGGCCCTAACTATTCGATCTGGTGGAACAACGCCCTAGAGTGAAGCCTAGGTTTCCCGGAACGTAGCAATGACCATTACGATCACACTGTTTGCAAATATACATTATATACGATGGAAAAGCTGTTGTATTTATATTGTATTTTATTCTTGTGGCGTTGACTTCTTTGTCGCTAACTATTCGATCTGGTGGAACAACACCCTAGGGTGAAGCCTAGTTTGCCCGGAAAGTAGAAATGACCATAACTTTCATACTGGTTGCAAATATTCGTTTTATACGCTGGAAAAACTGTTGTATTTACATTGTATTTTATGCTTCTGGCGTTGACTTCTAAGGCCCTAACTATTCGATCTGGTGGAGCAACGCAATAGAGGGAAGCCTAGGTTGCCCGGAACGTAGAAATGACCATCACTTTCAAACTGGTTGCAATTAATCCTGTTATACGATGGAAAAACTGTTGTATTTTTATTGCATTTTATGCTTCGTGCGTCGACTTCTAAGGCCCTAACTACTCAATCTGTTGGAGCAACGCCCTAGGGTGAAACCTAGGTTGCCCGGAAAGTAGAAATGACCATAACTTTCACACTGGTTGCAATTATTCCTGTTATACGATGGAAAAGCTGTTGTATTTATATCGTATTTTATGCTTCTGGCGTTGACTTCTTAGGCCCTAACTATACCATCTGGTGGAACAACGCCCTAGGTTGAAGCCTAGGTTGCCCGGAATGTAGAACTGACCATTACTTTCACACTGGTTGCAATTATTCGTTTTATACAATGGAAAAACTGTTGTATTTATTTTGTATTTGGTGCATCTGGCGTTGACTTCTTAGGCCTTAACTATTCGATCTGTTGGAGCAGCGCCATAGAGTGAAGCGTAGGGTGCCCGGAAAGTAGAAATGAACATTACTTTCACACTGGTTGCAATTATTCGTCTTATACGATGGAACAACTGTTGTATTTATAATGTATTTTATGCTTCTGACATTGAATTCTAAGGCCGTAGCTATTCGATGTGGTGGAGCAACGCCCTAGAGTGAAGCCTAGGTTGCCCGGAACCTAGAAATGACCATTACTTTCACACTGGTTGCAAGTATTCGTTTTATACGATGGAAAAACTGTTGTATTTATTATGTATTTGGTGCTTCTAGCGTTGACTTCTTAGGCCATAACTATTCCGTCTGGTGGAGCAATGCCATAGAGTGAAATGTAGGTTGCCCGTATCGTAGAAATGACCACTATATTCACACTAGTTGCAATTATTCCTGTTATACGATGGACAAAATGTTTTATTTTTATTGTATTTTATGCTTCTGGCGTTGAATTCTAAGTCCCTAGCTATTCGATCTGGTGGATCAACGCCCTATAGTGAAGCCCAGGTTGCCCGGAACGTAGAAATGACCATTACTTTCCCACTGTTTTCAATTATTCATCTTATACGATGGAAAAGCTGTTGTATTTATATTGTATTTTATGCTTCTGCCGTTGACTTCTAAGGCCCTAACTGATCGCTCTGGTGGAGCAACGCCCTAGAGTCAAGCCTAGGATGCCCGGAATGTTGAAATGTCCATAACTTTCACACTGGTTGCAATTATTCGTTTTATACGATGGAAAAACTGTTGCATCTTTATTGTATTTTATGCTTCTGGCGTTGACTTCTTAGGCCCTAACTATTCGATCTGGTGGAACAACGCCCTAGAGTGAAGCCTAGGTTTCCCGGAACGTAGCATTGACCATTACGATCACACTGTTTGCAAATATACATTATATACGATGGAAAAGCTGTTGTATTTATATTGTATTTTATGCTTCTGGCGTTGACTTCTTAGGCCCTAACTATTTGATCTGGTGGAGGACCGCCACAGAGTGAAGCCTAGGTCGCCCGGAACGTAGCACATACCATTACCTTCACACTGGTTGCAATTATTCCTGTTATACGATGGAAAAACTGTTACATTTATTTTGTATTTTATGCTTCGGGCGTCGACTTCTAAGGCCCTAACTATTCGGACTGGTGGAGCAACATCCTAGAGTGAAGCCCAGGGTGCCCGGAACGTTGAAATGACCATCACTTTCACACTGGTTGCAATTATTCCTGTTATACGATGGAAAAACTCTTGTATATTTATTGTATTTTATGCTTGGGCGTTGACTTCTATGGCCCTACCTATTCGATCGGTTGGAGCAACACCCCACAGTGAAGCCTAGGTTGCCCGGAACGTGGATATGACCATAACCTTCACACAGGTTGCTATTATTCGTTTTATACGATGGAAAGACTGTTGTATTTATTTTGTAGTTTATGCTTCTGGCGTTAACTTTTAAGGCCCTAACTCTTCGTTCTGGTGGAGCAACGCCTAGGAGTTAAGTCTGGGATGTCCGAAACGCCGAAATGATCATTACTTTCACACTGGTTGCAGTGATCCATGCTATACAATGGAAAAACTGTTGTATTTATATTGTATTTTATGCTTCAGGCGTTGACTTCTAAGGCCGTAGCTATTCGATGTTGTGGAGCAACGCCGTAGAGTGAAGCCTAGGTTGCGCGGAACGTAGAAATGACCATAACATTCACACTGTTTGCAATTATTCGTTTTATACGATGGAAAAGCTGTTGTACTTATATTGTATTTTATTCTTCTGGCGTTGGCTTCTAAGGCCCTGATTATACCATCTGGTGGAACAACGCCCTAGGGTGAAGCCTATGTTGCCCGGAACGTAGAACTAACCATTACTTTCACACTGGTTGCAATTATTCGTCTTATACGACGGTAAAAATGTTGTATTTATTTTGTATTTGGTGCTTCTGGCGTTGACTTCATAGGCCTTAACTATTCGATCTGGTGGAGCAGCGCCATAGAGTGAAGCCTAGGGTGCCCGGAAAGTAGAAATGAACATTACTTTCACACTGGTTGCAATTATTCGTTTTATACGATGGAAAAACTGTTTATTTATTATGTATTTTATGCTTCTGACGTTGAATTCTAAGGCCGTAGCTATTCGATGTGGTGCAGCAACGCCCTAGAGTGAAGCCTAGGTTACCCGGAGCCTAGATGTGACCATTACTTTCACGCTTGTTGCAATTATTCCTGTTATACGATGAAAAGACTGTTGTATTTTTATTGTATTTTATGCTTCAGGCGTTAACTTCTAAGGCCGTAACTATTCGATCTGGTGGAGCAACACCATAGAGTGAAGCCTAGGTTGCCCGGAACGTAGAAATGACCATAACATTCACACTGGTTGCAATTATTCCTTTTATACGATGGAAAAGCTGTTGTACTTATATTGTATTTTATTCTTCTGGCGTTGACTTCTTTGTCCCTAACTATTCGATCTGATGGAACAACACCCTAGGGTGAAGCCTAGGTTGCCCGGAAGGTAGAAATGACCATAACTTTCATACCGGTTGCAAATATTCGTTTTATACGCTGGAAAAACTGTTGTACTTATATTGTATTTTATGCTTCTGGCGTTGACTTCTAAGGCCCTAACTGTTCGATCTGGTGGAGCAACGCCCTAGAGTCAAGCCTAGGTTGCTCGCAATGTTGAAATGCCCATAACCTTCACACTGGTTGCAATTATTCCTTTTATACGATGGAATAGCTGTTGTACTTATATTGTATTTTATTCTTCTGGCGTTGACTTCTTTGCCCCTAACTATTCGATCTGATGGAACAACACCCTAGGGTGAAGCCTAGGTTGCCCGGAAGGTAGAAATGACCATAACTTTCAAACTGGTTGCAATTATTCGTTTTATACGATGTAAAGGCTGTTGTATTTATTTTGTAGTTTATGCTTCTGGCGTTGACTTCTAAGGCCCTGAATCTTCGCTCTGGTGGAGCAACGCCTCTGAGTTAAGTCTAGGATGCCCGAAACGACGAAATGATCATTACTTTCACGCTTGTTGCAATTATTCGTTTTGTACGATGTAAGGGCTGTTGTATTTATTTTGTAGTTTATGCTTCTGGCGTTGACTTCTAAGGCCCTGACTCTTCGATCTGGTGGAGCAACGCCTCTGAGTTAAGTCTAGGATGCCCGAAACGTCGAAATGATCATTACTTTCACGCTTGTTGCAATTATTCCTGTTATACGATGAAAAGACTGTTGTATTTTTATTGTATTTTATGCTTCAGGCGTTAACTTCTAAGGCCGTAACTATTCGATGTGGTGGAGCAACACCATAGAGTGAAGCCTAGGTTGCCCGGAACGTAGAAATGACCATAACATTCACGCTGGTTGCAATTATTCCTTTTATACGATGGAAAAGCTGTTGTACTTATATTATATTTTATTCTTCTGGCGTTGACATCTTTGTCCCTAACTATTCGATCTGGTGGAACAACACCCTAGGGTGAAGCCTAGGTTGCCCGGAACGTATAAATGACCATAACATTCACATTGTTTGCAATTATTCGTTCTATACGATGGAAAAGCTGTTGTACTTATATTGTATTTTATACTTCTGGTGTTGACTTCTTAGGCCCTAACTATTCGATCTGGAGCATCAACGCCTCAGAGTTAAGTCTAGGCTGCCCGGAACGTAGAAGTGACCATCACTTTCACACTGGTTGCAACTATTCCTGTTATGCGATGGAAAAACTCTTGTATATTTATTGTATTTTATGCTTGGGCGTTGACTTCTATGGCCCTACCTATTCGATCGGTTGGAGCAACACCCTACAGTGAAGCCTAGGTTGCCCGGAACGTGGATATGACCATCACCTTCACACAGGTTGCAATTACTCGTTTTATACGATGGAAAGACTGTTGTATTTATTTTGTAGTTTATGCTTCTGGCGTTGACTTTTAAGGCCCTAACTATTCAATCTGTTGGAGCAACGCCCTAGGGTGAAGCCTAGGATGCCCGAAAAGTAGAAATGACCATAACTTTCATACTGGTTGTAGCTATTCGTTTTATACGATGGAAAAACTGTTGTATTTATATTGTATTTTATGCTTCTGGCGTTGACTTCTAGTGCCCTAACTATTCGATCTGGTGGAGCAACGCCCTAGAGTGAAGCCTAGGTTGCCCGGAACGTAGAAATGACCATCACTTTCAAACTGGTTGCAATTATTCGTTTTATACGATGTAAAGGCTGTTGTATTTATTATGTAGTTTATGCTTCTGGCGTTGACTTCTAAGGCCCTGAGTCTTCGATCTGGTGGAGCAACGCCTCTGAGTTAAGCCTTGGATGCCCGAAACGCCGAAATGATCATTACTTTCACGCTTGTTGCAATTATTCCTGTTATACGATGAAAAGACTGTAGTATTTTTATTGTATTTTATGCTTCAGGCGTTAACTTCTAAGGCCGTAGCTATTCGATGTGGTGGAGCAACACCATAGAGTGAAGCCTAGGTTGCCCGGAACGTAGAAATGACCATAACATTCACACTGGTAGCAATTATTCCTTTTATACGATGGAAAAGCTGTTGTACTTATATTGTATTTTATGCTTCTGGCGTTGACTTCTAAGGCCCTAACTATTCGATCTGGTGGACCAGCGCAATAGAGGGAAGCCTAGGTTGCCCGGAACGTAGAAATGACCATCACTTTCAAACTGGTTGCAATTAATCCTGTTATAAGATGGAAAAACTGTTGTACTTTTATTGCATTTTATGCTTCGGGCGTCGACTTCTAAGGCCCTAACTACCCAATCTGTTGGAGCAACGCCCTAGGGTGAAACCTAGGTTGCGCGGAAAGTAGAAATGACCATAACTTTCATACTGGTTGCAATTATTCGTTTCATACGATGGAAAAACTGTTGCATTTATATTGTATTTTACGCTTCTGGCTTTGAATTCTAAGGCCGTATCTATTCGATGTGGTGGAGCAACGCCCTAGAGAGAAGCCTAGGTTGCCCGGAACGTAGAAGAGACCATTACTTTCACACTGGTTGCAATTATTCGTTTTATACGATGGAAAAACTGTAGTACTTATTTTGCATTTGGTGCTTCTGGCGTTGACTTCTTAGGCCCTAACTATTCGATCTGGTGGAGCAATGCCATAGAGTGAAACGTAGGTTGCCCGGAACATAGAAGTGACCATTACATTCACACTGGTTGCAATTATTCGTTTTATACGATGGAAAAACTGTTGTATTTATATTGTATTTTATGCTTCTGGCGTTGACTTCTGGGGCCCTAACTATTCGATCTGGTGTAGCAACTCTCTAGAGTGAGGCCTAAGTTGCCCGGAACGTAGAAATGACCATTACTTTCACACGGGTTGCAATTACTCCTGTTACCGATGGAAAAGCTGTTGTATTTATTTTGTATTTGGTGCTTCTGGCCTTGACTTCTTAGTCCCTAACTATTCGATCTGGTGGAGCAGCGCAATAGAGTGAAGCCTAGGGTGCCCGGGACATAGAAATGAACATTACTTTCACCCTGGTTGCAATTATACGTCTTATACGATGGAAAAGCTGTTGTATTTATATTGTATTTGATGCTTCTGGCGTTGACTTCTAAGGCCCTAACTCTTCGTTCTGGTGGAGCAACGCCTAGGAGTTAAGTCTGGGATGTCCGAAACGCCGAAATGATCATTACTTTCACACTGGTTGCAGTGATCCATGCTATACAATGGAAAAACTGTTGTATTTATATTGTATTTTATGCTTCAGGCGTTGACTTCTAAGGCCGTAGCTATTCGATGTTGTGGAGCAACGCCGTAGAGTGAAGCCTAGGTTGCGCGGAACGTAGAAATGACCATAACATTCACACTGTTTGCAATTATTCGTTTTATACGATGGAAAAGCTGTTGTACTTATATTGTATTTTATTCTTCTGGCGTTGGCTTCTAAGGCCCTGATTATACCATCTGGTGGAACAACGCCCTAGGGTGAAGCCTATGTTGCCCGGAACGTAGAACTAACCATTACTTTCACACTGGTTGCAATTATTCGTCTTATACGACGGTAAAAATGTTGTATTTATTTTGTATTTGGTGCTTCTGGCGTTGACTTCATAGGCCTTAACTATTCGATCTGGTGGAGCAGCGCCATAGAGTGAAGCCTAGGGTGCCCGGAAAGTAGAAATGAACATTACTTTCACACTGGTTGCAATTATTCGTTTTATACGATGGAAAAACTGTTTATTTATTATGTATTTTATGCTTCTGACGTTGAATTCTAAGGCCGTAGCTATTCGATGTGGTGCAGCAACGCCCTAGAGTGAAGCCTAGGTTACCCGGAGCCTAGATGTGACCATTACTTTCACGCTTGTTGCAATTATTCCTGTTATACGATGAAAAGACTGTTGTATTTTTATTGTATTTTATGCTTCAGGCGTTAACTTCTAAGGCCGTAACTATTCGATCTGGTGGAGCAACACCATAGAGTGAAGCCTAGGTTGCCCGGAACGTAGAAATGACCATAACATTCACACTGGTTGCAATTATTCCTTTTATACGATGGAAAAGCTGTTGTACTTATATTGTATTTTATTCTTCTGGCGTTGACTTCTTTGTCCCTAACTATTCGATCTGATGGAACAACACCCTAGGGTGAAGCCTAGGTTGCCCGGAAGGTAGAAATGACCATAACTTTCATACCGGTTGCAAATATTCGTTTTATACGCTGGAAAAACTGTTGTACTTATATTGTATTTTATGCTTCTGGCGTTGACTTCTAAGGCCCTAACTGTTCGATCTGGTGGAGCAACGCCCTAGAGTCAAGCCTAGGTTGCTCGCAATGTTGAAATGCCCATAACCTTCACACTGGTTGCAATTATTCCTTTTATACGATGGAATAGCTGTTGTACTTATATTGTATTTTATTCTTCTGGCGTTGACTTCTTTGCCCCTAACTATTCGATCTGATGGAACAACACCCTAGGGTGAAGCCTAGGTTGCCCGGAAGGTAGAAATGACCATAACTTTCAAACTGGTTGCAATTATTCGTTTTATACGATGTAAAGGCTGTTGTATTTATTTTGTAGTTTATGCTTCTGGCGTTGACTTCTAAGGCCCTGAATCTTCGCTCTGGTGGAGCAACGCCTCTGAGTTAAGTCTAGGATGCCCGAAACGACGAAATGATCATTACTTTCACGCTTGTTGCAATTATTCGTTTTGTACGATGTAAGGGCTGTTGTATTTATTTTGTAGTTTATGCTTCTGGCGTTGACTTCTAAGGCCCTGACTCTTCGATCTGGTGGAGCAACGCCTCTGAGTTAAGTCTAGGATGCCCGAAACGCCGAAATGATCATTACTTTCACGCTTGTTGCAATTATTCCTGTTATACGATGAAAAGACTGTTGTATTTTTATTGTATTTTATGCTTCAGGCGTTAACTTCTAAGGCCGTAACTATTCGATGTGGTGGTGCAACACCATAGAGTGAAGACTAGGTTGCCCGGAACGTAGAAATGACCATAACATTCACGCTGGTTGCAATTATTCCTTTTATACGATGGAAAAGCTGTTGTACTTATATTATATTTTATTCTTCTGGCGTTGACATCTTTGTCCCTAACTATTCGATCTGGTGGAACAACACCCTAGGGTGAAGCCTAGGTTGCCCGGAACGTATAAATGACCATAACATTCACATTGTTTGCAATTATTCGTTCTATACGATGGAAAAGCTGTTGTACTTATATTGTATTTTATACTTCTGGTGTTGACTTCTTAGGCCCTAACTATTCGATCTGGAGCATCAACGCCTCAGAGTTAAGTCTAGGCTGCCCGGAACGTAGAAGTGACCATCACTTTCACACTGGTTGCAACTATTCCTGTTATGCGATGGAAAAACTCTTGTATATTTATTGTATTTTATGCTTGGGCGTTGACTTCTATGGCCCTACCTATTCGATCGGTTGGAGCAACACCCTACAGTGAAGCCTAGGTTGCCCGGAACGTGGATATGACCATCACCTTCACACAGGTTGCAATTACTCGTTTTATACGATGGAAAGACTGTTGTATTTATTTTGTAGTTTATGCTTCTGGCGTTGACTTTTAAGGCCCTAACTATTCAATCTGTTGGAGCAACGCCCTGGGGTGAAGCCTAGGATGCCCGAAAAGTAGAAATGACCATAACTTTCATACTGGTTGTAGCTATTCGTTTTATACGATGGAAAAACTGTTGTACTTTTATTGCATTTTATGCTTCGGGCGTCGACTTCTAAGGCCCTAACTACCCAATCTGTTGGAGCAACGCCCTAGGGTGTAACCTAGGTTGCGCGGAAAGTAGAAATGACCATAACTTTCATACTGGTTGCAATTATTCGTTTTATACGATGGAAAAACTGTAGTACTTATTTTGCATTTGGTGCTTCTGGCGTTGACTTCTTAGGCCCTAACTATTCGATCTGGTGGAGCAATGCCATAGAGTGAAACGTAGGTTGCCCGGAACATAGAAGTGACCATTACATTCACACTGGTTGCAATTATTCGTTTTATACGATGGAAAAACTCTTGTATATTTATTGTATTTTATGCTTGGGCGTTGACTTCTATGGCCCTACCTATTCTATCGGTTGGAGCAACACCCTACAGTGAAGCCTAGGTTGCCCGGGACGTGGATATGACCATAACCTTCACACAGGTTGCAATTATTCGTTTTATGCGATGGAAAGGCTGTTGTATTTATTTTGTAGTTTATGCTTCTGGCGTTGACTTTTAAGGCCCTAACTCTTCGATCTGGTGGAGCAACGCCTAAGAGTTAAGCCTTGGATGCCCGAAACGCCGAAATGATCATTACTTTCATACTGGTTGCAGTGATCCATGCTATACAATGGAAAAACTGTTGTATTTATATTGTATTTTGTGCTTCTGGCGTTGACTACTAAGGCTCTAACTATTCAATCTGTTGGAGCAACGCCCTATTGTGAAGCCTAGGTTGCCCGGACAATAGAAATGGCCATAACTTTCATACTGGTTGCAATTATTCCTTTTATGCGATGGAAAAACTCTTGTATTTATATTGTATTTTATGCTTCTGGCGTTGACTTCTTAGGCCCTATCTATTCGATCTGGTGGAAAAACGCCCTAGTGTGAAGCCTAGGTTGCACGGAACGTCGCAATGACCATTACTTTCACAATGTTTGCAATTATTCATTTTATACGATGTAAAAACTGTTGTACCTATATTGTATTTTATTCTGCTGGCGTTGACTTCTCAGGCCCTAACTATTCGATCTGGTGGAACAACACCCTAAGGTGAAGCCTAGGTTGCCCGGAAAGTAGAAATGACCATAACATTCATACTGGTAGCAATTATTCGTTTTATACGATGGAAAAACTGTTGTATTTATATTGTATTTTATGCTTCTGGCGTTGACTTCTAGGGCCCTAACTATTCGATCTGGTGGAGCAACGCCCTAGAGTGAAGCCTAGGTCGCCCGGAACGTAGAAATGTCCATCACTTTCAAACTGGTTGCAATTATTCGTTTTATACGATGGAAAAACTGTTGTATTTATATTGTATTTTATGCTTCTGGCGTTGACTTCTAGGGCCCTAACTATTCGATCTGGTGGAGCAACGCCCTAGAGTGAAGCCTAGGTTGCCCGGAACGTAGGAATGACCATCACTTTCAAACTGGTTGCAATTAATCCTGTTTTACGATGGAAAAACTGTTGTATTTTTATTGCATTTTATGCTCCGGGCGTTGACTTCTAAGGCCCTAACTATTCAATCTGTTGGAGCGACGCCCTAGGGTGAAGCCTAGGTTGCCCGGAACGTAGAAATGACCATCACTTTCAAACTGGTTGCAATTATTCCTGTTATAGGATGGAAAACCTGTTGAATTTATATTGTATTTTATGCTCCTGGTGTTGACTTCCTAGGCCCTAACTATTCGATGTGGTGGAGCAACGCCCTACAGTTAAGCCTAGGTTGCCCGGAACGTAGATATGATCATAACCTTCACACAGGTTGCAATCATTCGTTTTATACGATGCAAAGGCTGCTGCATTTATATTGTATTTTATACTTCTGGTGTTGACTTCTTAGGCCCTAACTATTCGATCTGGAGGGGCAACGCCTCAGAGTTAAGTCTAGGATGCCCGAAACGCCGAAATGATCATTACTTTCACGCTTGTTGCAGTTATTCCTGTTATACGATGAAAAGACTCTTGTATTTTTATTGTATTTTATGCTTCAGGCGTTGACTTCTAAGGCCGTAGCTATTCGATGTGGTGGAACAACACCCTAAGGTGAAGCCAAGGTTGCCCGGAAAGTAGAAATGACCATAACATTCATACTGGTTGCAATTATTCGTTTTATACGATGAAAAACTGTTGTATTTATATTGTATTTTATGCTTCTGGCGTTGACTTCTAGGGCCCTAACTATACCATCTGGTGGAACAACGCCCTAGGGTGAAGCCTAGGTTGCCCGGAACGTAGAACTGACCATAACATTTACACTGTTTGCAATTATTCGTTTTATACGATGGAAAAGCTGTTGTACTTATATTGTATTTTATTCTTCTGGCGTTGACTTCTCAGGCCCTAACTATTCGATCTGGTGGAACAACACCCTAAGGTGAAGCCTAGGCTGCCCGGAACGTAGAAATGACCATCACTTTCACACTGGTTGCAATTATTCCTGTTATACGATGGAAAAGCTGTTGTATTTATATCGTATTTTAAGCTTCTGGCGTTGACTTCTTAGGCCCTAACTATACCATCTGGTGGAACAACGCCCTAAGGTGAAGCCTATGTAGCCCGGAACGTAGAACTGACCATTACTTTCACACCGGTTGCAATTATTCGTTTTATACGATGGAAAAAATGTTGTATTTATTTTGTATTTTGTGCTTCTGGCGTTGACTTCATAGGCCTTAACTATTCGATCTGGTGGAGCAGCGCCATAGAGTGAAGCCTAGGGTGCCCGGAAAGTAGAAATGAACATTACTTTCACACTGGTTGCAATTATTCGTTTTATACGATGGAAAAACAGTTGTATTTATATTGTATTTTATGCTTCTGGCGTTGACTTCTTAGGCCCTAACTATTCGATCTGGTGGAACAACGCCCTAGAGTGAAGTCTAGATTGCCCGGAACGTAGCAATGACCATTACTTTCACAATGTTTGCAATTATTCATTTTATACGATGTAAAAACTGTTGTACCTATATTGTATTTTATTCTTCTGGCGTTGACTTCTTAGGACCTAACTATTCGATCTGGTGGAAAAACGCCCTAGTGTGAAGCCTAGGTTGCCCGGAACGTCGCAATGACTATTACGATCACACTGTTTGCAAATATACATTATATACGATGGAAAAGCTGTTGTATTTATATTGTATTTTATGCTTCAGCCGTTGACTTCTTAGGCCCTAACTATTTGATCTGGTGGAGCATCGCCATAAAGTGAAGCCTAGGTTGCCGCGAACGTAGCACATACCATTACCTTCACACTGGTTGCAATTATTCCTGTTATACGATGGAAAAACTGTTCTATTTATTTTGTATTTTATGCTACGGGCGTCGACTTCTAAGGCCCTAACTATTCGGGCTGGTGGAGCAACATCCTAGAGTGAAGCCTAGACTGCCCGGAACGTAGAAATGACCATCACTTTCACACTGGTTGCAACTATTCCTGTTATACGATGGAAAAACTCTTGTGTATTTATTGTATTTTATGCTTGGGCGTTGACTTCTATGGCCCTACCTATTCGATCGGTTGGAGCAACACCCTACAGTGAAGCCTAGGTTGCCCGGAACGTGGATATGACCATAACCTTCACACAGGTTGCAATTATTCGTTTTATACGATGGAAAGACTGTTGTATTTATTTTGTAGTTTATGCTTCTGGCGTTAACTTTTAAGGCCCTAACTCTTCGTTCTGGTGGAGCAACGCCTAAGAGTTAAGTCTGGGATGTCCGAAACGCCGAAATGATCATTACTTTCACACTGGTTGCAGTGATCCATGCTATACAATGGAAAAACTGTTGTATTTATATTGTATTTTATGCTTCAGGCGTTGACTTCTAAGGCCGTAGCTATTCGATGTTGTGGAGCAACGCCGTAGAGTGAAGCCTAGGTTGCGCGGAACGTAGAAATGACCATAACATTCACACTGTTTGCAATTATTCGTTTTATACGATGGAAAAGCTGTTGTACTTATATTGTATTTTATTCTTCTGGCGTTGACTTCTAAGGCCCTGACTATACCATCTGGTGGAACAACGCCCTAGGGTGAAGCCTATGTTGCCCGGAACGTAGAACTGACCATTACTTTCACACTGGTTGCAATTATTCGTCTTATACGACGGTAAAAATGTTGTATTTATTTTGTACTTGGTGCTTCTGGCGTTGACTTCATAGGCCTAAACTATTCGATCTGGTGGAGCAGCGCCATAGAGTGAAGCCTAGGGTGCCCGGAAAGTAGAAATGAACATTACTTTCACACTGGTTGCAATTATTCGTTTTATACGATGGAAAAACTGTTTATTTATTATGTATTTTATGCTTCTGACGTTGAATTCTAAGGCCGTAGCTATTCGATGTGGTGCAGCAACGCCCTAGAGTGAAGCCTAGGTTACCCGGAACCTAGAAGTGACCATTACTTTCACGCTTGTTGCAATTATTCCTGTTATACGATGAAATGACTGTTGTATTTTTATTGTATTTTATGCTTCAGGCGTTAACTTCTAAGGCCGTAACTATTCGATGTGGTGGAGCAACACCATAGAGTGAAGCCTAGGTTGCCCGGAACGTAGAAATGACCATAACATTCACACTGGTTGCAATTATTCCTTTTATACGATGGAAAAGCTGTTGTACTTATATTGTATTTTATTCTTCTGGCGTTGACTTCTTTGTCCCTAACTATTCGATCTGATGGAACAACACCCTAGGGTGAAGCCTAGGTTGCCCGGAAGGTAGAAATGACCATAACTTTCATACCGGTTGGAAATATTCGTTTTATACGCTGGAAAAACTGTTGTACTTATATTGTATTTTATGCTTCTGGCGTTGACTTCTAAGGCCCTAACTATTCAATCTGTTGGAGCAACGCCCTAGGGTGAAGCCTAGGATGCCCGAAAAATAGAAATGACCATAACTTTCATACTGGTCGTAGTTATTCGTTTTATACGATGGAAAAACTGTTGTATTTATATTGTATTTTATGCTTCTGGCGTTGACTTCTAGGGCCCTAACTATTCGATCTGGTGGAGCAACGCCCTAGAGTGAAGCCTAGGTTGCCCGGAACGTAGAAATGACCATCACTTTCAAACTGGTTGCAATTATTCGTTTTATACGATGTAAAGGCTGTTGTATTTATTATGTAGTTTATGCTTCTGGCGTTGACTTCTAAGGCCCTGAGTCTTCGATCTGGTGGAGCAACGCCTCTGAGTTAAGTCTAGGATGCCCGAAACGCCGAAATGATCATTACTTTCACGCTTGTTGCAATTATTCCTGTTATACGATGAAAAGACTGTAGTATTTTTATTGTATTTTATGCTTCAGGCGTTAACTTCTAAGGCCGTAGCTATTCGATGTGGTGGAGCAACACCATAGAGTGAAGCCTAGGTTGCCCGGAACGTAGAAATGACCATAACATTCACACTGGTAGCAATTATTCCTTTTATACGATGGAAAAGCTGTTGTACTTATATTGTATTTTATGCTTCTGGCGTTGACTTCTAAGGCCCTAACTATTCGATCTGGTGGACCAACGCAATAGAGGGAAGCCTAGGTTGCCCGGAACGTAGAAATGACCATCACTTTCAAACTGGTTGCAATTAATCCTGTTATAAGATGGAAAAACTGTTGTACTTTGATTGCATTTTATGCTTCGGGCGTCGACTTCTAAGGCCCTAACTACCCAATCTGTTGGAGCAACGCCCTAGGGTGAAACCTAGGTTGCGCGGAAAGTAGAAATGACCATAACTTTCATACTGGTTGCAATTATTCGTTTCATACGATGGAAAAACTGTTGCATTTATATTGTATTTTACGCTTCTGGCTTTGAATTCTAAGGCCGTATCTATTCGATGTGGTGGAGCAACGCCCTAGAGAGAAGCCTAGGTTGCCCGGAACGTAGAAGAGACCATTACTTTCACACTGGTTGCAATTATTCGTTTTATACGATGGAAAAACTGTAGTACTTATTTTGCATTTGGTGCTTCTGGCGTTGACTTCTTAGGCCCTAACTATTCGATCTGGTGGAGCAATGCCATAGAGTGAAACGTAGGTTGCCCGGAATATAGAAGTGACCATTACATTCACACTGGTTGCAATTATTCGTTTTATACGATGGAAAAACTGTTGTATTTATATTGTATTTTATGCTTCTGGCGTTGACTTCTGGGGCCCTAACTATTCGATCTGGTGGAGCAACGCCCTAGAGAGAAGCCTAGGTTTCCCGGAACGTAGATATGATCATAACCTTCACACAGGATGCAATCATTCATTTTATACGATGGAAAAGCTGTTGAATTTATATTGTATTTTATGCTCCTGGTGTTGACTTCCTAGGCCCTAACTATTCGATGTGGTGGAGCAACGCCCTACAGTGAAGCCTAGGTTGCCCGGAACGTAGAAATGACCATCACTTTCAAACTGGTTGCAATTATTCCTGTTATAGGATGGAAAACCTGTTGAATTTATATTGTATTTTATGCTCCTGGTGTTGACTTCCTAGGCCCTAACTATTCGATCTGGAGGGGCAACGCCTCAGAGTTAAGTCTAGGATGCCCGAAACGCCGAAATGATCATTACTTTCACGCTTGTTGCAGTTATTCCTGTTATACGATGAAAAGACTCTTGTATTTTTATTGTATTTTATGCTTCAGGCGTTGACTTCTAAGGCCGTAGCTATTCGATGTGGTGGAACAACACCCTAAGGTGAAGCCAAGGTTGCCCGGAAAGTAGAAATGACCATAACATTCATACTGGTTGCAATTATTCGTTTTATACGATGAAAAACTGTTGTATTTATATTGTATTTTATGCTTCTGGCGTTGACTTCTAGGGCCCTAACTATACCATCTGGTGGAACAACGGCCTAGGGTGAAGCCTAGGTTGCCCGGAACGTAGAACTGACCATAACATTTACACTGTTTGCAATTATTCGTTTTATACGATGGAAAAGCTGTTGTACTTATATTGTATTTTATTCTTCTGGCGTTGACTTCTCAGGCCCTAACTATTCGATCTGGTGGAACAACACCCTAAGGTGAAGCCTAGGCTGCCCGGAACGTAGAAATGACCATCACTTTCACACTGGTTGCAACTATTCCTGTTATACGATGGAAAAGCTGTTGTATTTATATCGTATTTTAAGCTTCTGGCGTTGACTTCTTAGGCCCTAACTATACCATCTGGTGGAACAACGCCCTAAGGTGAAGCCTATGTAGCCCGGAACGTAGAACTGACCATTACTTTCACACCGGTTGCAATTATTCGTTTTATACGATGGAAAAAATGTTGTATTTATTTTGTATTTTGTGCTTCTGGCGTTGACTTCATAGGCCTTAACTATTCGATCTGGTGGAGCAGCGCCATAGAGTGAAGCCTAGGGTGCCCGGAAAGTAGAAATGAACATTACTTTCACACTGGTTGCAATTATTCGTTTTATACGATGGAAAAACTGTTGTATTTATATTGTATTTTATGCTTCTGGCGTTGACTTCTAAGGCCCTAACTGTTCGATCTGGTGGAGCAACGCCCTAGAGTCAAGCCTAGGTTGCTCGAAATGTTGAAATGTCCATAACTTTCACACTGGTTGCAATTATTCGTTTTATACGATGGAAAAACTGTTGCATCTTTATTGTATTTTATGCTTCTGGCGTTGACTTCTTAGGCCCTAACTATTCGATCTGGTGGAACAACGCCCTAGAGTGAAGTCTAGATTGCCCGGAACGTAGCAATGACCATTACTTTCACAATGTTTGCAATTATTCATTTTATACGATGTAAAAACTGTTGTACCTATATTGTATTTTATTCTTCTGGCGTTGACTTCTTAGGACCTAACTATTCGATCTGGTGGAAAAACGCCCTAGTGTGAAGCCTAGGTTGCCCGGAACGTCGCAATGACCATTACCATCACACTGTTTGCAAATATACATTATATACGATGGAAAAGCTGTTTTTTTATATTGTATTTTATGCTTCAGCCGTTGACTTCTTAGGCCCTAACTATTTGATCTGGTGGAGCATCGCCATAAAGTGAAGCCTAGGTTGCCGCGAACGTAGCACATACCATTACCTTCACACTGGTTGCAATTATTCCTGTTATACGATGGAAAAACTGTTCTATTTATTTTGTATTTTATGCTACGGGCGTCGACTTCTAAGGCCCTAACTATTCGGGCTGGTGGAGCAACATCCTAGAGTGAAGCCTAGACTGCCCGGAACGTAGAAATGACCATCACTTTCACACTGGTTGCAACTATTCCTGTTATACGATGGAAAAACTCTTGTGTATTTATTGTATTTTATGCTTGGGCGTTGACTTCTATGGCCCTACCTATTCGATCGGTTGGAGCAACACCCTACAGTGAAGCCTAGGTTGCCCGGAACGTGGATATGACCATAACCTTCACACAGGTTGCAATTATTCGTTTTATACGATGGAAAGACTGTTGTATTTATTTTGTAGTTTATGCTTCTGGCGTTAACTTTTAAGGCCCTAACTCTTCGTTCTGGTGGAGCAACGCCTAAGAGTTAAGTCTGGGATGTCCGAAACGCCGAAATGATCATTACTTTCACACTGGTTGCAGTGATCCATGCTATACAATGGAAAAACTGTTGTATTTATATTGTATTTTATGCTTCAGGCGTTGACTTCTAAGGCCGTAGCTATTCGATGTTGTGGAGCAACGCCGTAGAGTGAAGCCTAGGTTGCGCGGAACGTAGAAATGACCATAACATTCACACTGTTTGCAATTATTCGTTTTATACGATGGAAAAGCTGTTGTACTTATATTGTATTTTATTCTTCTGGCGTTGACTTCTAAGGCCCTGACTATACCATCTGGTGGAACAACGCCCTAGGGTGAAGCCTATGTTGCCCGGAACGTAGAACTGACCATTACTTTCACACTGGTTGCAATTATTCGTCTTATACGACGGTAAAAATGTTGTATTTATTTTGTATTTGGTGCTTCTGGCGTTGACTTCATAGGCCTTAACTATTCGATCTGGTGGAGCAGCGCCATAGAGTGAAGCCTAGGGTGCCCGGAAAGTAGAAATGAACATTACTTTCACACTGGTTGCAATTATTCGTTTTATACGATGGAAAAACTGTTTATTTATTATGTATTTTATGCTTGTGACGTTGAATTCTAAAGCCGCAGCTATTCGATGTGGTGCAGCAACGCCCTAGAGTGAAGCCTAGGTTACCCGGAACCTAGAAGTGACCATTACTTTCACGCTTGTTGCAATTATTCCTGTTATACGATGAAAAGACTGTTGTATTTTTATTGTATTTTATGCTTCAGGCGTTAACTTCTAAGGCCGTAACTATTCGATGTGGTGGAGCAACACCATAGAGTGAAGCCTAGGTTGCCCGGAACGTAGAAATGACCATAACATTCACACTGGTTGCAATTATTCCTTTTATACGATGGAAAAGCTGTTGTACTTATATTGTATTTTATTCTTCTGGCGTTGACTTCTTTGTCCCTAACTATTCGATCTGATGGAACAACACCCTAGGGTGAAGCCTAGGTTGCCCGGAAGGTAGAAATGACCATAACTTTCATACCGGTTGCAAATATTCGTTTTATACGCTGGAAAAACTATTGTATTTATTTTGTATTTTGTGCTTCTGGCGTTGACTTCATAGGCCTTAACTATTCGATCTGGTGGAGCAGCGCCATAGAGTGAAGCCTAGGGTGCCCGGAAAGTAGAAATGAACATTACTTTCACACTGGTTGCAATTATTCGTTTTATACGATGGAAAAACTGTTGTATTTATATTGTATTTTATGCTTCTGGCGTTGACTTCTAAGGCCCTAACTGTTCGATCTGGTGGAGCAACGCCCTAGAGTCAAGCCTAGGTTGCTCGAAATGTTGAAATGTCCATAACTTTCACACTGGTTGCAATTATTCGTTTTATACGATGGAAAAACTGTTGCATCTTTATTGTATTTTATGCTTCTGGCGTTGACTTCTTAGGCCCTAACTATTCGATCTGGTGGAACAACGCCCTAGAGTGAAGTCTAGATTGCCCGGAACGTAGCAATGACCATTACTTTCACAATGTTTGCAATTATTCATTTTATACGATGTAAAAGCTGTTGTACCTATATTGTATTTTATTCTTCTGGCGTTGACTTCTTAGGACCTAACTATTCGATCTGGTGGAAAAACGCCCTAGTGTGAAGCCTAGGTTGCCCGGAACGTCGCAATGACCATTACGATCACACTGTTTGCAAATATACATTATATACGATGGAAAAGCTGTTGTATTTATATTGTATTTTATGCTTCAGCCGTTGACTTCTTAGGCCCTAACTATTTGATCTGGTGGAGCATCGCCATAAAGTGAAGCCTAGGTTGCCGCGAACGTAGCACATACCATTACCTTCACACTGGTTGCAATTATTCCTGTTATACGATGGAAAAACTGTTCTATTTATTTTGTATTTTATGCTACGGGCGTCGACTTCTAAGGCCCTAACTATTCGGGCTGGTGGAGCAACATCCTACAGTGTAGCCTAGACTGCCCGGAACGTAGAAATGACCATCACTTTCACACTGGTTGCAACTATTCCTGTTATACGATGGAAAAACTCTTGTGTATTTATTGTATTTTATGCTTGGGCGTTGACTTCTATGGCCCTACCTATTCGATCGGTTGGAGCAACACCCTACAGTGAAGCCTAGGTTGCCCGGAACGTGGATATGACCATAACCTTCACACAGGTTGCAATTATTCGTTTTATACGATGGAAAGACTGTTGTATTTATTTTGTAGTTTATGCTTCTGGCGTTAACTTTTAAGGCCCTAACTCTTCGTTCTGGTGGAGCAACGCCTAAGAGTTAAGTCTGGGATGTCCGAAACGCCGAAATGATCATTACTTTCACACTGGTTGCAGTGATCCATGCTATACAATGGAAAAACTGTTGTATTTATATTGTATTTTATGCTTCAGGCGTTGACTTCTAAGGCCGTAGCTATTCGATGTTGTGGAGCAACGCCGTAGAGTGAAGCCTAGGTTGCGCGGAACGTAGAAATGACCATAACATTCACACTGTTTGCAATTATTCGTTTTATACGATGGAAAAGCTGTTGTACTTATATTGTATTTTATTCTTCTGGCGTTGACTTCTAAGGCCCTGACTATACCATCTGGTGGAACAACGCCCTAGGGTGAAGCCTATGTTGCCCGGAACGTAGAACTGACCATTACTTTCACACTGGTTGCAATTATTCGTCTTATACGACGGTAAAAATGTTGTATTTATTTTGTATTTGGTGCTTCTGGCGTTGACTTCATAGGCCTTAACTATTCGATCTGGTGGAGCAGCGCCATAGAGTGAAGCCTAGGGTGCCCGGAAAGTAGAAATGAACATTACTTTCACACTGGTTGCAATTATTCGTTTTATACGATGGAAAAACTGTTTATTTATTATGTATTTTATGCTTCTGACGTTGAATTCTAAGGCCGTAGCTATTCGATGTGGTGCAGCAACGCCCTAGAGTGAAGCCTAGGTTACCCGGAACCTAGAAGTGACCATTACTTTCACGCTTGTTGCAATTATTCCTGTTATACGATGAAAAGACTGTTGTATTTTTATTGTATTTTATGCTTCAGGCGTTAACTTCTAAGGCCGTAACTATTCGATGTGGTGGAGCAACACCATAGAGTGAAGCCTAGGTTGCCCGGAACGTAGAAATGACCATAACATTCACACTGGTTGCAATTATTCCTTTTATACGATGGAAAAGCTGTTGTACTTATATTGTATTTTATTCTTCTGGCGTTGACTTCTTTGTCCCTAACTATTCGATCTGATGGAACAACACCCTAGGGTGAAGCCTAGGTTGCCCGGAAGGTAGAAATGACCATAACTTTCATACCGGTTGCAAATATTCGTTTTATACGCTGGAAAAACTGTTGTATTTATTTTGTATTTTGTGCTTCTGGCGTTGACTTCATAGGCCTTAACTATTCGATCTGGTGGAGCAGCGCCATAGAGTGAAGCCTAGGGTGCCCGGAAAGTAGAAATGAACATTACTTTCACACTGGGTGCAATTATTCGTTTTATACGATGGAAAAACTGTTGTATTTATATTGTATTTTATGCTTCTGGCGTTGACTTCTAAGGCCCTAACTGTTCGATCTGGTGGAGCAACGCCCTAGAGTCAAGCCTAGGTTGCTCGAAATGTTGAAATGTCCATAACTTTCACACTGGTTGCAATTATTCGTTTTATACGATGGAAAAACTGTTGCATCTTTATTGTATTTTATGCTTCTGGCGTTGACTTCTTAGGCCCTAACTATTCGATCTGGTGGAACAACGCCCTAGAATGAAGTCTAGATTGCCCGGAACGTAGCAATGACCATTACTTTCACAATGTTTGCAATTATTCATTTTATACGATGTAAAAACTGTTGTACCTATATTGTATTTTATTCTTCTGGCGTTGACTTCTTAGGACCTAACTATTCGATCTGGTGGAAAAACGCTCTAGTGTGAAGCCTAGGTTGCCCGGAACGTCGCAATGACCATTACGATCACACTGTTTGCAAATATACATTGTATACGATGGAAAAGCTGTTGTATTTATATTGTATTTTATGCTTCAGCCGTTGACTCCTTAGGCCCTAACTATTTGATCTGGTGGAGCATCGCCATAAAGTGAAGCCTAGGTTGCCGCGAACGTAGCACATACCATTACCTTCACACTGGTTGCAATTATTCCTGTTATACGATGGAAAAACTGTTCTATTTATTTTGTATTTTATGCTACGGGCGTCGACTTCTAAGGCCCTAACTATTCGGGCTGGTGGAGCAACATCCTAGAGTGAAGCCTAGACTGCCCGGAACGTAGAAATGACCATCACTTTCACACTGGTTGCAACTATTCCTGTTATACGATGGAAAAACTCTTGTGTATTTATTGTATTTTATGCTTGGGCGTTGACTTCTATGGCCCTACCTATTCGATCGGTTGGAGCAACACCCTACAGTGAAGCCTAGGTTGCCCGGAACGTGGATATGACCATAACCTTCACACAGGTTGCAATTATTCGTTTTATACGATGGAAAGACTGTTGTATTTATTTTGTAGTTTATGCTTCTGGCGTTAACTTTTAAGGCCCTAACTCTTCGTTCTGGTGGAGCAACGCCTAAGAGTTAAGTCTGGGATGTCCGAAACGCCGAAATGATCATTACTTTCACACTGGTTGCAGTGATCCATGCTATACAATGGAAAAACTGTTGTATTTATATTGTATTTTATGCTTCAGGCGTTGACTTCTAAGGCCGTAGCTATTCGATGTTGTGGAGCAACGCCGTAGAGTGAAGCCTAGGTTGCGCGGAACGTAGAAATGACCATAACATTCACACTGTTTGCAATTATTCGTTTTATACGATGGAAAAGCTGTTGTACTTATATTGTATTTTATTCTTCTGGCGTTGACTTCTAAGGCCCTGACTATACCATCTGGTGGAACAACGCCCTAGGGTGAAGCCTATGTTGCCCGGAACGTAGAACTGACCATTACTTTCACACTGGTTGCAATTATTCGTCTTATACGACGGTAAAAATGTTGTATTTATTTTGTATTTGGTGCTTCTGGCGTTGACTTCATAGGCCTTAACTATTCGATCTGGTGGAGCAGCGCCATAGAGTGAAGCCTAGGGTGCCCGGAAAGTAGAAATGAACATTACTTTCACACTGGTTGCAATTATTCGTTTTATACGATGGAAAAACTGTTTATTTATTATGTATTTTATGCTTCTGACGTTGAATTCTAAGGCCGTAGCTATTCGATGTGGTGCAGCAACGCCCTAGAGTGAAGCCTAGGTTACCCGGAACCTAGAAGTGACCATTACTTTCACGCTTGTTGCAATTATTCCTGTTATACGATGAAAAGACTGTTGTATTTTTATTGTATTTTATGCTTCAGGCGTTAACTTCTAAGGCCGTAACTATTCGATGTGGTGGAGCAACACCATAGAGTGAAGCCTAGGTTGCCCGGAACGTAGAAATGACCATAACATTCACACTGGTTGCAATTATTCCTTTTATACGATGGAAAAGCTGTTGTACTTATATTGTATTTTATTCTTCTGGCGTTGACTTCTTTGTCCCTAACTATTCGATCTGATGGAACAACACCCTAGGGTGAAGCCTAGGTTGCCCGGAAGGTAGAAATGACCATAACTTTCATACCGGTTGCAAATATTCGTTTTATACGCTGGAAAAACTGTTGTACTTATATTGTATTTTATGCTTCTGGCGTTGACTTCTAAGGCCCTAACTGTTCGATCTGGTGGAGCAACGCCCTAGAGTCAAGCCTAGGTTGCTCGCAATGTTGAAATGCCCATAACCTTCACACTGGTTGCAATTATTCCTTTTATACGATGGAATAGCTGTTGTACTTATATTGTATTTTATTCTTCTGGCGTTGACTTCTTTGCCCCTAACTATTCGATCTGATGGAACAACACCCTAGGGTGAAGCCTAGGTTGCCCGGAAGGTAGAAATGACCATAACTTTCAAACTGGTTGCAATTATTCGTTTTATACGATGTAAAGGCTGTTGTATTTATTTTGTAGTTTATGCTTCTGGCGTTGACTTCTAAGGCCCTGACTCTTCGATCTGGTGGAGCAACGCCTCTGAGTTAAGTCTAGGATGCCCGAAACGACGAAATGATCATTACTTTCACGCTTGTTGGAATTATTCGTTTTGTACGATGTAAAGGCTGTTGTATTTATTTTGTATTTGGTGCTTCTGGCGTTGACTTCATAGGCCTTAACTATTCCATCTGGTGGAGCAGCGCCATAGAGTGAAGCCTAGGGTGCCCGGAAAGTAGAAATGAACATTACTTTCACACTGGTTGCAATTATTCGTTTTATACGATGGAAAAACTGTTTATTTATTATGTATTTTATGCTTCTGACGTTGAATTCTAAGGCCGTAGCTATTCGATGTGGTGCAGCAACGCCCTAGAGTGAAGCCTAGGTTACCCGGAACCTAGAAGTGACCATTACTTTCACGCTTGTTGCAATTATTCCTGTTATACGATGAAAAGACTGTTGTATTTTTATTGTATTTTATGCTTCAGGCGTTAACTTCTAAGGCCGTAACTATTCGATGTGGTGGAGCAACACCATAGAGTGAAGCCTAGGTTGCCCGGAACGTAGAAATGACCATAACATTCACACTGGTTGCAATTATTCCTTTTATACGATGGAAAAGCTGTTGTACTTATATTGTATTTTATTCTTCTGGCGTTGACTTCTTTGTCCCTAACTATTCGATCTGATGGAACAACACCCTAGGGTGAAGCCTAGGTTGCCCGGAAGGTAGAAATGACCATAACTTTCATACCGGTTGCAAATATTCGTTTTATACGCTGGAAAAACTGTTGTACTTATATTGTATTTTATGCTTCTGGCGTTGACTTCTAAGGCCCTAACTGTTCGATCTGGTGGAGCAACGCCCTAGAGTCAAGCCTAGGTTGCTCGCAATGTTGAAATGCCCATAACCTTCACACTGGTTGCAATTATGCCTTTTATACGATGGAATAGCTGTTGTACTTATATTGTATTTTATTCTTCTGGCGTTGACTTCTTTGCCCCTAACTATTCGATCTGATGGAACAACACCCTAGGGTGAAGCCTAGGTTGCCCGGAAGGTAGAAATGACCATAACTTTCAAACTGGTTGCAATTATTCGTTTTATACGATGTAAAGGCTGTTGTATTTATTTTGTAGTTTATGCTTCCGGCGTTGACTTCTAAGGCCCTGACTCTTCGATCTGGTGGAGCAACGCCTCTGAGTTAAGTCTAGGATGCCCGAAACGACGAAATGATCATTACTTTCACGCTTGTTGGAATTATTCGTTTTGTACGATGTAAAGGCTGTTGTATTTATTTTGTATTTGGTGCTTCTGGCGTTGACTTCATAGGCCTTAACTATTCCATCTGGTGGAGCAGCGCCATAGAGTGAAGCCTAGGGTGCCCGGAAAGTAGAAATGAACATTACTTTCACACTGGTTGCAATTATTCGTTTTATACGATGGAAAAACTGTTTATTTATTATGTATTTTATGCTTCTGACGTTGAATTCTAAGGCCGTAGCTATTCGATGTGGTGCAGCAACGCCCTAGAGTGAAGCCTAGGTTACCCGGAACCTAGAAGTGACCATTACTTTCACGCTTGTTGCAATTATTCCTGTTATACGATGAAAAGACTGTTGTATTTTTATTGTATTTTATGCTTCAGGCGTTAATTTCTAAGGCCGTAACTATTCGATGTGGTGGAGCAACACCATAGAGTGAAGCCTAGGTTGCCCGGAACGTAGAAATGACCATAACATTCACACTGGTTGCAATTATTCCTTTTATACGATGGAAAAGCTGTTGTACTTATATTGTATTTTATTCTTCTGGCGTTGACTTCTTTGTCCCTAACTATTCGATCTGATGGAACAACACCCTAGGGTGAAGCCTAGGTTGCCCGGAAGGTAGAAATGACCATAACTTTCATACCGGTTGCAAATATTCGTTTTATACGCTGGAAAAACTGTTGTACTTATATTGTATTTTATGCTTCTGGCGTTGACTTCTAAGGCCCTAACTGTTCGATCTGGTGGAGCAACGCCCTAGAGTCAAGCCTAGGTTGCTCGCAATGTTGAAATGCCCATAACCTTCACACTGGTTGCAATTATTCCTTTTATACGATGGAATAGCTGTTGTACTTATATTGTATTTTATTCTTCTGGCGTTGACTTCTTTGCCCCTAACTATTCGATCTGATGGAACAACACCCTAGGGTGAAGCCTAGGTTGCCCGGAAGGTAGAAATGACCATAACTTTCAAACTGGTTGCAATTATTCGTTTTATACGATGTAAAGGCTGTTGTATTTATTTTGTAGTTTATGCTTCTGGCGTTGACTTCTAAGGCCCTGACTCTTCGATCTGGTGGAGCAACGCCTCTGAGTTAAGTCTAGGATGCCCGAAACGACGAAATGATCATTACTTTCACGCTTGTTGGAATTATTCGTTTTGTACGATGTAAAGGCTGTTGTATTTATTTTGTAGTTTATGCTTCTGGCGTTGACTTCTAAGGCCCTGACTCTTCGATCTGGTGGAGCAACGCCTCTGAGTTAAGTCTAGGATGCCTGAAACGCCGAAATGATCATTACTTTCACGCTTGTTGCAATTATTCCTGTTATACGATGAAAAGACTGATGTATTTTTATTGTATTTTGTGCTTCAGGCGTTAACTTCTAAGGCCGTAACTATTCGATGTGGTGGAGCAACACCATAGAGTGAAGCCTAGGTTGCCCGGAACGTAGAAATGACCATAACATTCACGCTGGTTGCAATTATTCCTTTTATACGATGGAAAAGCTGTTGTACTTATATTATATTTTATTCTTCTGGCGTTGACATCTTTGTCCCTAACTATTCGATCTGGTGGAACAACACCCTAGGGTGAAGCGTAGGTTGCCCGGAAAGTAGAAATGACCATTACATTCACACTGGTTGCAATTATTCCTGTTATACGATGGAAAAGCTGTTGTATTTATATCGTATTTTAAGCTTCTGGCGTTGACTTCTTAGGCCCAAACTATACCATCTGGTGGAACAACGGCCTAGGGTGAAGCCTATATTGCCCGGAACGTAGAACTGACCATAACTTTCATACTGGTTGCAATTATTCGTTTTATGCGATGGAAAAACTGTTGTATTTATATTGTGTTTTATGCTTCTGGCGTTGACTTCTAGGGCCCTAACTATTCGATCTGGTGGGGCAACGCCTTACAGTGAAGTCTAGGTTGCCCGGAACGTAGCACGTAACATTACCTTCACACTGGTTGCAATTATTCCTGTTATACGATGGAAAAACTGTTCTATTTGTTTTGTATTTTAGGCTTAGGGCGTCGACTTCTAAGGCCCTAACTATTCGGGCTAGTGGAGCAACATCCTAGAGTGAAGCCGAGACTGCCCGAAAAGTAGAAATGACCACCACTTTCACACTGGTTGCAATTATTCCTGTTATACGATGGAAAAACTCTTGTATATTTATTGTATTTTATGCTTGGACGTTGACTTCTATGGCCCTACCTATTCGATCGGTTGGAGCAACACCCTACAGTGAAGCCTATGTTGCCCGGAACGTGTATATGACCATAACCTTCACACAGGTTGCAATTATTCGTTTTATACAATGGAAAGACTGTTGTATTTATTTTGTAGTTTATGCTTCTGGCGTTGACTCTTAAGGCCCTAACTCTTCGATCTGGTGGAGCAACGCCTAAGAGTTAAGTCTTGGATGCCCGAAACGCCGAAATGATCATTACTTTCACACGGGTTGCAGTGATCCATGCTATACAATGGAAAAACTGTTGTATTTATAATGTATTTTGTGCTTCTGGCGTTGACTACTAAGGCCCTAACTATTCAATCTGTTGGAGCAACGCCCTAGGGTGAAGCCTAGGTTGACCGGACAATAGAAATGGCCATAACTTTAATACTGGTTGCAATTATTCGTTTTATACGATGGAAAAACTGTTGTATTTATATCGTATTTTATGCTTCTGGCGTTGAATTGTAAGGCACTAACTATTCGATCTGGTGGAACAACACCCTAAGGTGAAGCCTAGGTTGCCCGGAAAGTAGAAATGACCATAACTTTAATACTGGTTGCAATTATTCATTTTATACGATGGAAAAACTGTATATTTATATTGTATTTTATGCTTCTGGCGTTGACTTCTAGGGCCCTAAATATTCGATCTGCTGGAGCAACGCCCTAGAGTGAAGCCCAGGTTGCCCGGAACGTAGAAATGACCATGACATTCACACTGTTTGCAATTATTCGTTTTATACGATGTAAAAGCTGCTGTACTTATATTGTATTTTATTCTTCTGGCGTTGAATTCTTAGGCCCTAACTATTCGATCTGGTGGAGCAACGCCATAGAGTGAAACGTAGGTTGCCCGGATCGTAGAAATGACCATTATATTCACACTAGTTGCAATTATTCCTGTTATACGATGGAAAAACTGTTTTATTTTTATTGTATTTTATGCTTCTGGCGTTGAATTCTAAGTCCCTAGATATTCGATCCGGTGAAGCAACGCCCTATAGTGGAGCCTAGGTTGCCCGGAACGTATAAATGACCATAACATTCACATTGTTTGCAATTATTCGTTCTATACGATGGAAAAGCTGTTGTACTTATATTGTAAATTATTCTTCTGGCGTTGACATCTTAGGCCCTAACTATTCGATCCGGTGGAACAACACCCTAAGGTGAAGCCTAGGTTGCCCGGAAAGTAGAAATGACCATAACTTTCATACTGGTTGCAATTATTCGTTTTATACGATGGAAAAACTGTTATATTTATATTGTATTTTATACTTCTGGTGTTGACTTCTTAGGCCCTAACTATTCGATCTGGAGCATCAACGCCTCAGAGTTAAGTCTAGGATGCCCGAAACGCCGAAATGATCATTACTTTCACGCTGGTTGCAGTTACTCCTGTTATACGATGAAAAGACACTTGTATTTTTATTGTATTTTATGCTTCAGGCGTTGACTTCTAAGGCCGTAGCTATTCGATCTGGTGGAGCAACGCCCTACAGTGAAGCCTAGGTTGCCCGGAACGTAGCAATGACCATTACGATCACACTGTTTGCAAATATACATTATATACGATGGAAAAGCTGTTGTATTTATATTGTATTTTATGCTTCTGGCGTTGACTACTAACTCCCTAACTGTTCGGTCTGGTGGAGCAACGCCCTAGCGTGACGCCTAGGTTCCACGGAACGTAGAAATGACCATTACTTACACAATGTTTGCAATTATTCATTTTATACGATGGAAAAACTGTTGTACTTATATTGTATTTTATTCTTCTGGCGTTGACTTCTTAGGCCCTAACTATTCGATCTGGTGGACCAACGCCCTAGAGTGAAGCCTAGGTTGCCCGGCACGTAGCAATGACCATTACGATCACACTGTTTGCAAATATACATTATATACGATGGAAAAGCTGTTGTATTTATATTGTATTTTATGCTTCTGGCGTTGAGTTCTTAGGCCCTAACTATTCGGGCTGGTGGAGCAACATCCTAGAGTGAAGCCTAGGCTGCCCGAAAAGTTGAAATGACCATAACTTTAATACTGGTTGCAATTATTCGTTTTATACGATGGAAAAACTGTATATTTATATTGTATTTTATGCTTCTGGCGTTGACTTCTAGGGCCCTAAATATTCGATCTGGTGGAGCAACGCCCTAGAGTGAAGCCTAGGTTGCCCGGAACGTAGAAATGACCATGACATTCACACTGTTTGCAATTATTCGTTTTATACGATGGAAAAGCTGTTGTACTTATATTGTATTTTATTCTTCTGGCGTTGACTTCTTAGGCCCTAACTATTCGATCTGGTGGAGCAACGCCCTAGAGTGAAGTCTTGGTTGCCCGAAACGTAGAAATGACCTTTAGTTTCACACTGGTTGCAATTATTCCTGTTATACGATGGAAGGACTGTTGTATTTTTATAGTATTTTATGCTTCTGGCGTTGACTTCTTAGGCCCTAACTATTCGATCTGGTGGAGCCACGCCCTAGAGTGAAGCCGAGGTTACCCGGAACGTAGAAATGTCCATTACTTTCACACTGGTTGCAATTATTCCTGTTATACGATGGAGAAGCTGTTGTATTTATATCGTATTTTATGCTTCTGGCGCTGACTTCTTACGCCCTAACTATTCCATCTGGTGGAACAACGCCCTAGGGTGAAGCCTAGGTTGCCCGGAACGTAGAAATGACCATTAGTTTCACACTGGTTGCAATTATTCGATTTATACGATGGAAAGACTGTTGTATTTATTTTGTATTTGGTGCTTCTGGCCTTGACTTCTTAGTCCCTAACTATTCGATCTGGTGGAGCAGCGCCATAGAGTGAAGCCTAGGTTGCACGTAACGTAGAAATGACCATAACATTCAAACTGTTTGCAATTATTCGTTCTATACGATGGAAAAACTGTTATATTTGTATTGTATTTTATGCTTCTGGTGTTCACTTCTAAGGCCCTAACTATTCGATCTGGTGTAGCAACTCTCTAGAGTGAGGCCTAAGTTGCCCGGAACGTAGAAATGACCATTACTTTCACACGGGTTGCAATTACTCCTGTTACCGATGGAAAAGCTGTTGTATTTATTTTGTATTTGGTGCTTCTGGCCTTGACTTCTTAGTCCCTAACTATTCGATCTGGTGGAGCAGCGCCATAGAGTGAAGCCTAGGGTGCCCGGGACATAGAAATGAACATTACTTTCACACTGGTTGCAATTATACGTCTTATACGATGGAAAAGCTGTTGTATTTATTTTGTATTTGATGCTTCTGGCGTTGACTTCTTAGGCACTAACTATTCGATCTGGTGGAGCAACGCCATAAAGTGAAAGGTAGGTTGCCCGGAACGTAGAAACGACCATTATATTCACACTAGTTGCAATTATTCCTGTTATATGATGGAAAAACTGTTGTATTTTTATTGTATTTTATGCTTCTGGCGCTGAATTCTAAGTCCCTAGCTCTTCGATCTGGTGGAGCAACGCCCAATAGTGAAGCCCAGGTTGCACGGAACGTAGAAATGACCATATCTTTCATTCTGGTTGCAATTATTCGTTTTATACGATGGAAAAACTGTTGCATCTTTATCGTATTTTATGCTTCTGGCGTTGACTACTAAGGCCCTAACTGTTCGATCTGGTGGAGCAACGCCCTAGAGTCAAGCCTAGGTTGCCCGAAACGTAGAAATGACCATTACTTTCACACTGGTTGCAATTATTCATGCTATACGATGGAGAAACTGTTGCATTTTTATTCTATTTTATGTTTCAGGTGTTGACTTCTAAGGTCGTATCTATTCGATCTCGTGGGGCAACGTCCAATAGTGAAGCGCATGTTGCCCGAATCGTAGAAATGACCATTACTTCCAGACTGGTTGCAATTATTCTTTTTATACGATGGAAAAACTGTTGAATTTTTATTGTATTTTCTGCTTCTGGCGTTGAATTGTAATTCCCTAACTACTCGATCTGTTGGAGCAACGCCCTAGAGTGAAACCTAGGTCTGTCGGAATGTAGAAATGTCCATAACTTTCACACTGGTTGCAATTATTCGTTTTATGCGATGGAAAGGCTGTTGCATTTTTATTGTATTTTATGCTTCTGGCGTTGAATTGTAAGTCCCTAACTATTCGATCTGGTGGAGCAACGCCCTAGAGCGAAACCTAGGTCGCTCGGAAAGTAGAAATGTCCATAACTTTCACACTGGTTGCAATTATTCGTTTTATACTATGGAAAAACTGTTGCATCTTTATTGTATTTTATGCTTCTGGCGTTGACATCTAAGGCCCCAACTATTCCATCTGGTGGAACAACGCCCTAGGGTGAAGCCTAGGTTGCCCGGAACGTAGAAATGTCCATTACTTTCACACTGGTTGCAATTATTCGTTTTATACGATGGAAAAACTGTTGTATTTATATTGTATTTTATGCTTCGGGCGTGGACTTCTAAGACCCTAAATGTTTAATCTGTTGGAGCAACGCCCTAGGGTGAAGCCTAGGTTGCCCGGAAAGTAGAAATGACCATATCTTTCATACTGGTTGCAATTATTCGTTTTATATGATGGAAAAACTGTTGCATCTTTATCGTATTTTATGCTTCTGGCGTTGGCTACTAAGGCCCTAACTGTTGGATCTGGTGAAGCAACGCCCTAGAGTCAAGCATAGGATGCCCGAAACGTAGAAATGACCATTACCTTCACACTGGTTGCAATTATTCATGCTATACGATGGAGAAACTGTTGCATTTTTATTGTATTTTATGTTTCAGGTGGTGACTTCTAAGGTCGTAGCTATTCGGTCTCGTGGGGCAACGTCCAATAGTGAAGCGTATGTTGCCCGAATCGTAGAAATGACCATTACTTCCAGACTGGTTGCAATTATTCTTTTTATACGAATGAAAAACTGTTGAATTTTTATTGTATTTTATGCTTCTGGCGTTGAATTGTAAGTCCCTAACTATTCGATCTGTTGGAGCAACGCCCTAGAGTGAAACCTAGGTCGGTCGGAATGTAGAAATGTCCATAACTTTCACACTGGTTGCAATTATTCGTTTTATACGATGGAAAAACTGTTGCATCTTTATTGTATTTTATGCTTCTGCTGTTGACTTCTTAGGCCCTAACTATTCGATCTGATGGAGCAACGCCCTAGAGTGAAGTCTTGGTTGCCCGGAACGTAAAAATGACCATTACTTTCACACTGGTTGCAATTATTCCTGTTATACGATGGAAGGACTGTTGTATTTTTATAGTATTTTATGCTTCTGGCGTTGACTTCTTAGGCCCTAACTATTCGATCTGGTGGAGCAACGCCCTAGAGTGAAGCCTAGGTTATCCGGAACGTAGAAATGACCAGTACTTTCGCACTAGTTGCAGTTATTCCTGTTATACGAAGGAAAAACTGTTGAATATTTATTGTATTTTATGCTTCTGGCGTTGAATTCTAAGTCCCTAACTATCCGATGTGGTGGAGCAACGCCCTAGACTGAAGCCTAGGTTGCCCGGAACGCAGAAATGACCATTACTTTCACACTGGTTGCAATTATTCGTTTTATACGATGGAAAAACTGTTGCATCTTTATTGTATTTTATGCTTCTGCTGTTGACTTCTTAGGCCCTAACTATTGGATCTGATGGAGCAACGCCCTAGAGTGAAGTCTTGGTTGCCCGGAACGTAAAAATGACCATTACTTTCACACTGGTTGCAATTATTCCTGTTATACGATGGAAGGACTGTTGTATTTTTATAGTATTTTATGCTTCTGGCGTTGACTTCTAAGGCCCTAACTATTCGATCTGGTGGAGCAACGCCCTAGAGTGAAGCCGAGGGGCCCCGGAACGTAGAAATGACCAGCACTTTCACACTGGTTGCAATTATTTGTGTTATACGATGGAAAAATTGTTTTCTTTTTATTGTATTTTATGCTTCGGGCGTTGACTTCTCAGGCCTTAACTATTCGATCTGGTGGATCAACGCCCTAGGGTGAAACCTGGGTTGCCGGATCGTAGAAATGTCCATCACTTTCACACTTATTGCAATTATTCCTGTTATACCATGGAAAAATGGTTGTATTTTTATTGTATTTTATGCTTCGGGCGTCGACTTCTAAGGCCATAACTATTGGATCTGGTGGAGCAGCGCCCTAGGCTGAAGCCTAGGTTGCCCGGTACGTAGAAATGACCATAACGTTCATACTGGTTGCAATTATTCGTTTTATGCGATGGAAAGGCTGTTGCATTTTTATTGTATTTTATGCTTCTGGCGTTGAATTGTAAGTCCCTAACTATTCGATCTGGTGGAGCAACGCCCTAGAGCGAAACCTAGGTCGCTCGGAAAGTAGAAATGTCCATAACTTTCACACTGGTTGCAATTATTCGTTTTATACTATGGAAAAACTGTTGCGTCTTTATTGTATTTTATGCTTCTGGCGTTGACATCTAAGGCCCCAACTATTCCATCTGGTGGAACAACGCCCTAGGGTGAAGCCTAGGTTGCCTGGAACGTAGAAATGTCCATTACTTTCACACTGGTTGCAATTATTCGTTTTATACGATGGAAAAACTGTTGCATCTTTATCGTATTTTATGCTTCTGGCGCTGACTTCTAAGGCCATAGCTATTAGATGTGGTAGAGCAACGCCCTAGTGTGACGCCTAGGTTGCCCGGAACGTAGATATGACCATTACTTTCACAATGTTTGCAATTATTTATTTTATACGATGGAAAAACTGTATATTTATATTGTATTTTATGCTTCTGGCGTTGACTTCTAGGGCCCTAAATATTCGATCTGGTGGAGCAACGCCCTAGAGTGAAGCCTAGGTTGCCCGGAACGTAGAAATGACCATGACATTCACACTGTTTGCAATTATTCGTTTTATACGATGGAAAAGCTGTTGTACTTATATTGAATTTTATTCTTCTGGCGTTGACTTCTTAGGCCCTAACTATTCGATCTGGTGGAGCAACGCCATAGAGTGAAATGTAGGTTGCCCGGATCGTAGAAATGACCATTATATTCACACTAGTTGCAATTATTCCTGTTATACGATGGAAAAACTGTTTTATTTTTATTGTATTTTATGCTTCTGGTGTTGACTTCTAAGGCCCTAACTATTCGATCTGGTGCAGCAACGCAATAGAGGGAAACCTAGGTTGCCCGGAACGTAGAAATGACCATCACTTTCAAACTGGTTGCAATTAATCCTGTTAGACGATGGAAAAACTGTTGTATTTTTATAACATTTTATGGTTCTGGCGTTGACTTCTAAGGCCCTAACTATTCGATCTGGTGGAGCAACGCAATAGAGGGAAGCCTAGGTTGCCCGGAACGTAGAATTGACCATCACTTTCAAACTGGTTGCAATTAATCATGTTATACGATGGAAAAACTGTTGTATTTTTATAGCATTTTGTGCTTCTGGCGTTGACTTCTAAGGCCGTAGCTATTAGATGTGGTGGAGCAACGCCCTAGTGTGACGCCTAGGTTGCCCGGAACGTAGAAATGACCATTACTTTCACAATGTTTGCAATTATTCATTTTATACAATGGAAAAATTGTTGTACTTATATTGTATTTTATTCTTCTGGCGTTGATTTCTAAGTCCCTAGCTATTCGATCTGGTGGAGCAACGCCCTAGAGTTAAACCTAGGTTACCCGGAACGTAGAAATGACCAGTACTTTCACACTGTTTGAAGTTATTCCTGTTACACGGTGGAAAAACTTTTGCATCTTTATTGTATTTTATGATTCTGGCGTTGACTACTAACTCCCTAACTGTTCGGTCTGGTGGAGCAACGCCCTAGCGTGACGCCTAGGTTCCACGGAACGTAGAAATGACCATTACTTACACAATGTTTGCAATTATTCATTTTATACGATGGAAAAACTGTTGTACTTATATTGTATTTTATTCTTCTGGCGTTGACTTCTTAGGCCCTAACTATTCGATCTGGTGGACCAACGCCCTAGAGTGAAGCCTAGGTTGCCCGGCACGTAGCAATGACCATTACGATCACACTGTTTGCAAATATACATTATATACGATGGAAAAGCTGTTGTATTTATATTGTATTTTATGCTTCTGGCGTTGACTTCTTAGGCCCTAACTATTTGATCTGGTGGAGCACCGCCATAGAGTGAAGCCTAGGTTGCCCAGAACGTAGCACATACCATTACCTTCACACTGGTTGCAATTATTCCTGTTATACGATGGAAAAACTCTTGTATATTTATTGTATTATATGCTTGGGCGTTGACTTCTATGGCCCAGCCTATACGATCGGTTGGAGCAACACCCTAGAGTGAAGCCTAGGTTGCCCGGAACGTATATATGACCATAACCTTCACACAGGTTGCAATTATTAGTTTTATACGATGGAAAGACTGATGTATTTATTTTGTAGTTTATGCTTCTGGCGTTGACTTTTAAGGTCCTAACTCTTCGTTCTCGTGGAGCAACGCCTAAGAGTTAAGTCTTGGATGCCCGAAACGCCGAAATGATCATTACTTTCACACTGGTTGCAGTGATCCATGCTATACAATGGAAAAACTGTTGTATTTATATTGTATTTTGTGCTTCTGGCGTTGACGACTAAGGCCCTAACTATTCATTCTGTTGGAGCAACGCCGTAGAGTGAAGCCTAGGCTGCCCGGAACGTAGAAATGACCATAACATTCACAGTGTTTGCAATTATTCGTTCTATACGATGGAAAAGCTGATGTACTTATATTGTATTTTATTCTTCTGGCGTTGACTACTTAGGCCCTAACTATTAGATCTGTTGGAGCAACGCCCTAGGGTGAAGCCTAGGTTGCCCGGAAAGTAGAAATGACCATAACTTTCATACTGGTTGCTATTATTCGTTTTATACGATGGAAAAACTGTTGTATTTATATTGTATTTTATGCTTCTGGTGTTGACTTCTTAGGCACTAACTATTCGATCTGATGGAGCAACGCCCTAGAGTGAAGTCTTGGTTGCCCGAAACGTAGAAATGACCTTTACTTTCACACTGGTTGCAATTATTCCTGTTATACGATGGAAGGACTGTTGTATTTTTATAGTATTTTATGCTTCTGGCGTTGACTTCTTAGGCCCTAACTATTCGATCTGGTGTAGCAACTCTCTAGAGTGAGGCCTAAGTTGCCCGGAACGTAGAAATGACCATTACTTTCACACGGGTTGCAATTACTCCTGTTACCGATGGAAAAGCTGTTGTATTTATTTTGTATTTGGTGCTTCTGGCCTTGACTTCTTAGTCCCTAACTATTCGATCTGGTGGAGCAGCGCCATAGAGTGAAATGTAGGTTGCCCGGATCTTAGGAATGACCATTATATTCACACTAGTTGCAATTATTCCTGTTATACGATGGAAAAACTGTTTTATTTTTATAGTATTTTATGCTACTGGCGTTGAATTCTAAGTCCCTAGCTATTCGATCTGGTGGAGCAACGCCCTATAGTGAAGCCCAGGTTGCCCGGAACGTGGAAATGACTACTACTTTCACACTGTTTTCAATTATTCATTTTATACGATGGAAAAGCTGTTGTATTTATATTGTATTTTATGCTTCTGGCGTTGACTTCTAAGGCCCTAACTGTTCGATCTGGTGGAGCAACGCCCTAGAGTCAAGCCTAGGTTGCTCGAAATGTTGAAATGTCCATAACTTTCACACTGGTTGCAATTATTCGTTTTATACGATGGAAAAACTGTTGCATCTTTATTGTATTTTATGCTTCTGGCGTTAACTTCTTAGGCCCTAACTATTCGATCTGGTGGAACAACGCCCTAGAGTGAAGTCTAGATTGCCCGGAACGTAGCAATGACCATTACTTTCACAATGTTTGCAATTATTCATTTTATACGATGTAAAAACTGTTGTACCTATATTGTATTTTATTCTTCTGGCGTTGACTTCTTAGGACCTAACTATTCGATCTGGTGGAAAAAGGCCCCAGTGTGAAGCCTAGGTTGCCCGGAACGTCGCAATGACCATTACGATCACACTGTTTGCAAATATACATTATATACGATGGAAAAGCTGTTGTATTTATATTGTATTTTATGCTTCAGCCGTTGACTTCTTAGGCCCTAACTATTTGATCTGGTGGAGCATCGCCATAAAGTGAAGCCTAGGTTGCCGCGAATGTAGCACATACCATTACCTTCACACTGGTTGCAATTATTCCTGTTATACGATGAAAAGACTGTTGTATTTTTATTGTATTTTATGCTTCAGGCGTTAACTTCTAAGGCCGTAACTATTCGATGTGGTGGAGCAACACCATAGAGTGAAGCCTAGGTTGCCCGGAACGTAGAAATGACCATAACATTCACACTGGTTGCAATTATTCCTTTTATACGATGCAAAAGCTGTTGTACTTATATTGTATTTTATTCTTCTGGCGTTGACTTCTTTGTCCCTAACTATTCGATCTGGTGGAACAACGCCCTAGAGTGAAGTCTAGATTGCCCGGAACGTAGCAATGACCATTACGATCACACTGTTTGCAAATATACATTATATACGATGGAAAAGCTGTTGTATTTATATTGTATTTTATGCTTCAGCCGTTGACTTCTTAGGCCCTAACTATTTGATCTGGTGGAGCATTGCCATAAAGTGAAGCCTAGGTTGCCGCGAACGTAGCACATACCATTACCTTCACACTGGTTGCAATTATTCCTGTTATACGATGGAAAAACTGTTCTATTTATTTTGTATTTTATGCTACGGGCGTCGACTTCTAAGGCCCTAACTATTCGGGCTGGTGGAGCAACATCCTAGAGTGAAGCCTAGACTGCCCGGAACGTAGAAATGACCATCACTTTCACACTGGTTGCAACTATTCCTGTTATACGATGGAAAAACTCTTGTGTATTTATTGTAGTTTATGCTTCTGGCGTTGACTTCTAAGGCCCTGACTCTTCGATCTGGTGGAGCAACGCCTCTGAGTTAAGTCTAGGATGCCCGAAACGACGAAATGATCATTACTTTCACGCTTGTTGGAATTATTCGTTTTGTACGATGTAAAGGCTGTTGTATTTATTTTGTAGTTTATGCTTCTGGCGTTGACTTCTAAGGCCCTGACTCTTCGATCTGGTGGAGCAACGCCTCTGAGTTAAGTCTAGGATGCCCGAAACGCCGAAATGATCATTACTTTCACGCTTGTTGCAATTATTCCTGTTATACGATGAAAAGACTGTTGTATTTTTATTGTATTTTATGCTTCAGGCGTTAACTTCTAAGGCCGTAACTATTTGATGTGGTGGAGCAACACCATAGAGTGAAGCCTAGGTTGCCCGGAACGTAGAAATGACCATAACATTCACGCTGGTTGCAATTATTCCTTTTATACGATGGAAAAGCTGTTGTACTTATATTATATTTTATTCTTCTGGCGTTGACATCTTTGTCCCTAACTATTCGATCTGGTGGAACAACACCCTAGGGTGAAGCGTAGGTTGCCCGGAAAGTAGAAATGACCATTACATTCACACTGGTTGCAATTATTCCTGTTATACGATGGAAAAGCTGTTGTATTTATATCGTATTTTAAGCTTCTGGCGTTGACTTCTTAGGCCCTAACTATACCATCTGGTGGAACAACGGCATAGGGTGAAGCCTATGTTGCCCGGAACGTAGAACTGACCATAACTTTCATACTGGTTGCAATTATTCGTTTTATGCGATGGAAAAACTGTTGTATTTATATTGTGTTTTATGCTTCTGGCGTTGACTTCTAGGGCCCGAACTATTCGATCCGGTGGGGCAACGCCTTAGAGTGAAGTCTAGGTTGCCCGGAACGTAGCAGGTACCATTACCTTCACACTGGTTGCAATTATTCCTGTTATACGATGGAAAAACTGTTCTATTTGTTTTGTATTTTAGGCTTCGGGCGTCGACTTCTAAGGCCCTAACTATTCGGGCTAGTGGAGCAACATCCTAGAGTGAAGCCGAGGCTGCCCGAAAAGTAGAAATGACCATCACTTTCACACTGGTTGCAATTATTCCTGTTATACGATGGAAAAACTCTTGTATATTTATTGTATTTTATGCTTGGACGTTGACTTCTATGGCCCTACCTATTCGATCGGTTGGAGCAACACCCTACAGTGAAGCCTATGTTGCCCGGAACGTGTATATGACCATAACCTTCACACAGGTTGCAATTATTCGTTTTATACAATGGAAAGACTGTTGTATTTATTTTGTAGTTTATGCTTCTGGCGTTGACTCTTAAGGCCCTAACTCTTCGATCTGGTGGAGCAACGCCTAAGAGTTAAGTCTTGGATGCCCGAAACGCCGAAATGATCATTACTTTCACACGGGTTGCAGTGATCCATGCTATACAATGGAAAAACTGTTGTATTTATATTGTATTTTGTGCTTCTGGCGTTGACTACTAAGGCCCTAACTATACAATCTGTTGGAGCAACGCCCTAGGGTGAAGCCTAGGTTGACCGGACAATAGAAATGGCCATAACTTTAATACTGGTTGCAATTATTCGTTTTATACGATGGAAAAACTGTTGTATTTATATTGTATTTTATGCTTCTGCTGTTGACTTCTTAGGCCCTAACTATTCGATCTGATGGAGCAACGCCCTAGAGTGAAGTCTTGGTTGCCCGGAACGTAGAAATGACCATTACTTTCACACTGGTTGCAATTATTCCTGTTATACGATGGAAGGACTGTTGTATTTTTATAGTATTTTATGCTTCTGGCGTTGACTTCTTAGGCCCTAACTATTCGATCTGGTGGAGCAACGCCCTAGAGTGAAGCCTAGGTTATCCGGAACGTAGAAATGACCAGTACTTTCGCACTAGTTGCAGTTATTCCTGTTATACGAAGGAAAAACTGTTGAATTTTTATTGTATTTTATGCTTCTGGCGTTGAATTCTAAGTCCCTAACTATCCGATGTGGTGGAGCAACGCCCTAGACTGAAGCCTAGGTTGCCCGGAACGCAGAAATGACCATTACTTTCACACTGGTTGCAATTATTCCTGTTATACTATAAAAGATTGGGTATTTTTATTGTATTTTTTGCTTCGGGCATTGACTTCTCAGGCACTAGCTATTCGATCTGGTGGCACAACGCACTAGAGTGAAGCCTAGTTTGCCCGGATCGTAGAAATGACCATAACTTTCACACTGGTTGCAATTATTCGCTTTATACGATGGAAAAACTGTTGGATTTATATTGTATTTTATGCTTCTGGCGTTGACTTCTTAGGTCCAAACAATTCGGTCTGTTGGACCAACGCCCTAGAGTGAAGCCTAGGTTGCACGGAACGTATAAATGACATTAACTTTCACACTGGTTGCATTATTCGCTATATGCAATGGAAAAACTGTTCTATTTATATTGCATTTTATGGTTCTGGCGTTGACTTCTAAGGCCCTAACTATTCGATCTGGTGGAGCAACGCCCTAGAGTGAAGCCGAGGGGCCCCGGAACGTAGAAATGACCAGCACTTTCACACTGGTTGCAATTATTTGTGTTATACGATGGAAAAATTGTTTTTTTTTTATTGTATTTTATGCTTCGGGCGTTCACTTCTCAGGCCTTAACTATTCGATCTGGTGGATCAACGCCCTAGGGTGAAACCTGGGTTGCCGGATCGTAGAAATGTCCATCACTTTCACACTTATTGCAATTATTCCTGTTATACCATGGAAAAATGGTTGTATTTTTATTGTATTTTATGCTTCGGGCGTCGACTTCTAAGGCCATAACTATTCGATCTGGTGGAGCAGCGCCCTAGGCTGAAGCCTAGGTTGCCCGGTACGTAGAAATGACCATAACGTTCATACTGGTTGCAATTATTCGTTTTATGCGATGGAAAGGCTGTTGCATTTTTATTGTATTTTATGCTTCTGGCGTTGAATTGTAAGTCCCTAACTATTCGATCTGGTGGAGCAACGCCCTAGAGCGAAACCTAGGTCGCTCGGAAAGTAGAAATGTCCATAACTTTCACACTGGTTGCAATTATTCGTTTTATACTATGGAAAAACTGTTGCATCTTTATTGTATTTTATGCTTCTGGCGTTGACATCTAAGGCCCCAACTATTCCATCTGGTGGAACAACGCCCTAGGGTGAAGCCTGGGTTGCCCGGAACGTAGAAATGTCCATTACTTTCACACTGGTTGCAATTATTCGTTTTATACGATGGAAAAACTGTTGCATCTTTATCGTATTTTATGCTTCTGGCGCTGACTTCTAAGGCCGTAGCTATTAGATGTGGTAGAGCAACGCCCTAGTGTGACGCCCAGGTTGACCGGAACGTAGATATGACCATTACTTTCACAATGTTTGCAATTATTTATTTTATACGATGGAAAAAGTGTTGTGCTTATATTATATTTTATTCTTCTGGCGTTGATTTCTAAGTCCCTAGCTATTCGATCTGGTGGAGCAACGCCCTAGAGTGAAACCTAGGTCGCTCGGAATGTAGAAATGTCCATAACTTCCACACTGGTTGCAATTATTCGTTTTATACGATGGAAAAACTGTTACATCTTTATTGTATTTTATGCTTCTGGCGTTGACATCTAAGGCCCTAACTATTCCATCTGGTGGAACAACGCCCTAGGGTGATGTCTAGGTTTCCCGGAACGTAGAAATGTCCATTACTTTCACACTGGCTGCAATTATTCGTTTTGTATGATGGAAAAACTGTTGCATCTTTGTCGTATTTTATGCTTCTGGCGTTGACTACTAAGGCCCTAACTATTCCATCTGGTGGAACAACGCCCTAGGGTGATGCCTAGGTTGCCCGGAACGTAGAAATGTCCATTACTTTCACACTGGTTGCAATTATTCGTTTTATACGATGGAAAAACTGTTGCATCTTTATCGTATTTTATGCTTCTGGCGTTGACTACTAAGGCCCTAACTGTTCGATCTGGTGTAGCAACGCCCTAGAGTGAAGCCTAGGTTGCTCGTAATGTAGAAATGTCCATAACTTTCACACTGGTTGCAATTATTCGTTTTATACGATGGAAAAACTGTTATATTTATACTGTATTTTATGCTTCTGGTGTTGACTTCTTAGGCCCTAACAATTCGACCTGGTGGAGCAACGCTCTAGAGTGAAGTCTTGGTTGCCCGGAACGTAGAAATGACCATTACTTTCACACTGGTTGCAATTATTCCTGTTATACGATGGAAGGACTGTTGTATTTTTATAGTATTTTATGCTTCGGGCGTTGAATTCTAAGTCCCTAACTATTTGATGAGGTGGAGCAACACCCTAGGGTGAAGCGTAGGTTGCCCGGAAAGTAGAAATGACCATTACATTCACACTGGTTGCAATTATTCCTGTTATACGATGGAAAAGCTGTTGTATTTATATCGTATTTTAAGCTTCTGGCGTTGACTTCTTAGGCCCTAACTATACCATCTGGTGGAACAACGGCCTAGGGTGAAGCCTATGTTGCCCGGAACGTAGAACTGACCATAACTTTCATACTGGTTGCAATTATTCGTTTTATGCGATGGAAAAACTGTTGTATTTATATTGTGTTTTATGCTTCTGGCGTTGACTTCTAGGGCCCGAACTATTCGATCCGGTGGGGCAACGCCTTAGAGTGAAGTCTAGGTTGCCCGGAACGTAGCAGGTACCATTACCTTCACACTGGTTGCAATTATTCCTGTTATACGATGGAAAAACTGTTCTATTTGTTTTGTATTTTAGGCTTCGGGCGTCGACTTCTAAGGCCCTAACTATTCGGGCTAGTGGAGCAACATCCTAGAGTGAAGCCGAGGCTGCCCGAAAAGTAGAAATGACCATCACTTTCACACTGGTTGCAATTATTCCTGTTATACGATGGAAAAACTCTTGTATATTTATTGTATTTTATGCTTGGACGTTGACTTCTATGGCCCTACCTATTCGATCGGTTGGAGCAACACCCTACAGTGAAGCCTATGTTGCCCGGAACGTGTATATGACCATAACCTTCACACAGGTTGCAATTATTCGTTTTATACAATGGAAAGACTGTTGTATTTATTTTGTAGTTTATGCTTCTGGCGTTGACTCTTAAGGCCCTAACTCTTCGATCTGGTGGAGCAACGCCTAAGAGTTAAGTCTTGGATGCCCGAAACGCCGAAATGATCATTACTTTCACACGGGTTGCAGTGATCCATGCTATACAATGGAAAAACTGTTGTATTTATATTGTATTTTGTGCTTCTGGCGTTGACTACTAAGGCCCTAACTATACAATCTGTTGGAGCAACGCCCTAGGGTGAAGCCTAGGTTGACCGGACAATAGAAATGGCCATAACTTTAATACTGGTTGCAATTATTCGTTTTATACGATGGAAAAACTGTTGTATTTATATTGTATTTTATGCTTCTGCTGTTGACTTCTTAGGCCCTAACTATTCGATCTGATGGAGCAACGCCCTAGAGTGAAGTCTTGGTTGCCCGGAACGTAGAAATGACCATTACTTTCACACTGGTTGCAATTATTCCTGTTATACGATGGAAGGACTGTTGTATTTTTATAGTATTTTATGCTTCTGGCGTTGACTTCTTAGGCCCTAACTATTCGATCTGGTGGAGCAACGCCCTAGAGTGAAGCCTAGGTTATCCGGAACGTAGAAATGACCAGTACTTTCGCACTAGTTGCAGTTATTCCTGTTATACGAAGGAAAAACTGTTGAATTTTTATTGTATTTTATGCTTCTGGCGTTGAATTCTAAGTCCCTAACTATCCGATGTGGTGGAGCAACGCCCTAGACTGAAGCCTAGGTTGCCCGGAACGCAGAAATGACCATTACTTTCACACTGGTTGCAATTATTCCTGTTATACTATAAAAGATTGGGTATTTTTATTGTATTTTTTGCTTCGGGCATTGACTTCTCAGGCACTAGCTATTCGATCTGGTGGCACAACGCACTAGAGTGAAGCCTAGTTTGCCCGGATCGTAGAAATGACCATAACTTTCACACTGGTTGCAATTATTCGCTTTATACGATGGAAAAACTGTTGGATTTATATTGTATTTTATGCTTCTGGCGTTGACTTCTTAGGTCCAAACAATTCGGTCTGTTGGACCCACGCCCTAGAGTGAAGCCTAGGTTGCACGGAACGTATAAATGACATTAACTTTCACACTGGTTGCATTATTCGCTATATGCAATGGAAAAACTGTTCTATTTATATTGCATTTTATGGTTCTGGCGTTGACTTCTAAGGCCCTAACTATTCGATCTGGTGGAGCAACGCCCTAGAGTGAAGCCGAGGGGCCCCGGAACGTAGAAATGACCAGCACTTTCACACTGGTTGCAATTATTTGTGTTATACGATGGAAAAATTGTTTTTTTTTTATTGTATTTTATGCTTCGGGCGTTCACTTCTCAGGCCTTAACTATTCGATCTGGTGGATCAACGCCCTAGGGTGAAACCTGGGTTGCCGGATCGTAGAAATGTCCATCACTTTCACACTTATTGCAATTATTCCTGTTATACCATGGAAAAATGGTTGTATTTTTATTGTATTTTATGCTTCGGGCGTCGACTTCTAAGGCCATAACTATTCGATCTGGTGGAGCAGCGCCCTAGGCTGAAGCCTAGGTTGCCCGGTACGTAGAAATGACCATAACGTTCATACTGGTTGCAATTATTCGTTTTATGCGATGGAAAGGCTGTTGCATTTTTATTGTATTTTATGCTTCTGGCGTTGAATTGTAAGTCCCTAACTATTCGATCTGGTGGAGCAACGCCCTAGAGCGAAACCTAGGTCGCTCGGAAAGTAGAAATGTCCATAACTTTCACACTGGTTGCAATTATTCGTTTTATACTATGGAAAAACTGTTGCATCTTTATTGTATTTTATGCTTCTGGCGTTGACATCTAAGGCCCCAACTATTCCATCTGGTGGAACAACGCCCTAGGGTGAAGCCTGGGTTGCCCGGAACGTAGAAATGTCCATTACTTTCACACTGGTTGCAATTATTCGTTTTATACGATGGAAAAACTGTTGCATCTTTATCGTATTTTATGCTTCTGGCGCTGACTTCTAAGGCCGTAGCTATTAGATGTGGTAGAGCAACGCCCTAGTGTGACGCCCAGGTTGACCGGAACGTAGATATGACCATTACTTTCACAATGTTTGCAATTATTTATTTTATACGATGGAAAAAGTGTTGTGCTTATATTATATTTTATTCTTCTGGCGTTGATTTCTAAGTCCCTAGCTATTCGATCTGGTGGAGCAACGCCCTAGAGTGAAACCTAGGTCGCTCGGAATGTAGAAATGTCCATAACTTCCACACTGGTTGCAATTATTCGTTTTATACGATGGAAAAACTGTTACATCTTTATTGTATTTTATGCTTCTGGCGTTGACATCTAAGGCCCTAACTATTCCATCTGGTGGAACAACGCCCTAGGGTGATGTCTAGGTTTCCCGGAACGTAGAAATGTCCATTACTTTCACACTGGCTGCAATTATTCGTTTTGTATGATGGAAAAACTGTTGCATCTTTGTCGTATTTTATGCTTCTGGCGTTGACTACTAAGGCCCTAACTATTCCATCTGGTGGAACAACGCCCTAGGGTGATGCCTAGGTTGCCCGGAACGTAGAAATGTCCATTACTTTCACACTGGTTGCAATTATTCGTTTTATACGATGGAAAAACTGTTGCATCTTTATCGTATTTTATGCTTCTGGCGTTGACTACTAAGGCCCTAACTGTTCGATCTGGTGTAGCAACGCCCTAGAGTGAAGCCTAGGTTGCTCGTAATGTAGAAATGTCCATAACTTTCACACTGGTTGCAATTATTCGTTTTATACGATGGAAAAACTGTTATATTTATACTGTATTTTATGCTTCTGGTGTTGACTTCTTAGGCCCTAACAATTCGACCTGGTGGAGCAACGCTCTAGAGTGAAGTCTTGGTTGCCCGGAACGTAGAAATGACCATTACTTTCACACTGGTTGCAATTATTCCTGTTATACGATGGAAGGACTGTTGTATTTTTATAGTATTTTATGCTTCGGGCGTTGAATTCTAAGTCCCTAACTATTTGATGAGGTGGAGCAACGCCCTAGACTGAAGCCTGGGTTGCCCGGAGCGTAGAAATGACCATTACTTTCACACTGGTTGCTATTATTCCTGTTATATGATGGAAGGACTGTTGTATTTTTATAGTATTTTATGCTTCTGGCGTTGACTTCTTAGGCCCTAACTATTCGATCTGGTGGAGCAACGCCCTAGAGTGAAGCCTAGGTTACCCGGAACGTAGAAATGACCAGTACTTTCACACTAGTTGCAGTTATTCCTGTTATGCGAAGGAAAAACTGTTGAATTTTTATTGTATTTTATGCTTCTGGCGTTGAATTCTAAGTCCCAAACCATTCGATGTTGTGGAGCAACGCCCTAGACTGAAGCCTAGGTTGCCCGGAACGTAGAAATGATCATTACTTTCACACTGGTTGCAATTATTCGCTTTATACGATGGAAAAACTGTTGCATCTTTATTGTATTTTATGCTTCTGGCGTTGACATCTAAGGCCCTAACTATTCGATCTGGTGGAACAACGCCCTAGGGTGAAGCCTAGGTTGCCCGGAACGTAGAAATGTCCATTACTTTCAGACTGGTAGCAATTATTCGTTTTATACAATGGAAAAACTGTTGCATCTTTATTGTCTTTTATGCTTCTGGCGTTGACATCCAAGGCCCTAACTATTAAATCTGGTGGAACAACGCCCTAGGGTGAAGCCTAGGTTGCCCGGAACGTAGAAATGTCCAATACTTTCACACTGGTTGCAATTATTCGTTTTATATGATGGAAAAACTGTTGCATCCTTATCGTATTTTATGCTTCTGGCGTTGACTACTAAGGCCCTAACTGTTCGATCTGGTGGAGCAACGCCCTAGAGTGAAGCCTAGGTTGCTCGTAATGTAGAAATGTCCATAACTTTCACACTGGTTGCAATTATTCGTTTTATACGATGGAAAAACTGTTATATTTATACTGTATTTTATGCTTCTGGTGTTGTCTTCTTAGGCCCTAACTATTCGATCTGGTGGAGCAACGCCCTAGAGTGAAGTCTTGGTTGCCCGGAACGTAGAAATGACCATTACTTTCACACTAGTTGCATTATTCCTGTTATACGATGGAAGAACTGTTGTATTTTTATAGTATTTTATGCTTCGGGCGTTGAATTCTAAGTCCCTAACTATTTGATGTGGTGGAGCAACGCCCTAGACTGAAGCCTAGGTTACGCGGAACGTAGAAATGACCAGTACTTTCACACTGATTGCAATTATTTGCGTTATACGATCGAAAAATTGTTTTATTTTTATTGTATTTTATGCTTCGGGCGTTGACTTCTCAGGCCCTAACTATTCGATCTGGTGGATCAAAGCCCTAGGGTGAAACCTGGGTTGCCCGGATCGTAGAAATGTCCATCACTTTCACACTGCTTGCAATTATTCCTGTTATACCATGGAAAAATGGATGTATTTTTATTGTATTTTATGCTTCGGGCGACGACTTCTAAGGCCCTAACTATTCGATCTGGTGGAGCAACGCCCTAGGCTGAAGTCTAGGTTGCCCGGAACGTAGAAATGACCATTACTTTCACACTGTTTGCAATTATTCATTTTATACGATGGAAAAGCTGTTGCATTTATATTGTATCTTATGCTTCTGGCGTTGACTTCTTAGGTCCAAACAATTCGGTCTGTTGGACCAACGCCCTAGAGTGAAGCCTAGGTTGCACGGAACGTAGAAATGACCTTAACTTTCACACTGGTTGCATTATTCGCTATATGGAATGGAAAAACTGTTCTATTTATATTGCATTTTATGGTTCTGGCGTTGACTTCTTAGGCCCTAACTATTCGATCTGGTGGAGCAACGCCCTAGAGTGAAGCCTAGGTTACCCGGAACGTAGAAATGACCAGCACTTTCACACCGGTTGCAATTATTCCTGTTATACGATGGAAAAATTGTTTTATTTTTATCGTATTTTATGCTTCGGGCGTTGACTTCTCAGGCCCTAACTGTTCGATCTGATGGAACAACGACCTAGGGTGAAACATGGGTTGCCCGGATCGTAGAAATGACCATCACTTTCACACTGCTTGCAATTATTCCTGATATACCATGGGAAAATGGTTGTATTTTTATTGTATTTTATGCTTCGGTCGTTGACTTCTAAGGCCCAAACTATTCGATCTGGTGGAGAAACTCCCTAGAGTGAAGCCTAGGTTGCCCGGAACGTAGAAATGACCATAACTTTCACACTGGATGCATTATTCGCTATATGGAATTGAAAAACTGTTCTATTTATATTGCATTTTATGGTTCTGGCGTTGACTTCTTAGGCCCTAACTATTCGATCTGGTGGAGCAACGCCCTAGAGTGAAGCCTAGGTTACCCGGAACGTAGAAATGACCATTACTTTCACACTGTTTGCAATTATTCGTTTTATACGATGGAAATGCTGCTGTATTTATATTGTATTTTATGCTTCTGGCGTTCAGTTCTTAGGCCCTAACTATTCAATCTGGTGGAACATCGCCCTAGCGTGAAGCCTAGGTTGTCCGGAACGTAGAAATGACCATAACCTTCACACTGGTAGCAATTATTCGTTATATACAATGGAAAAACTGTTCTACCTATTTTGTATTTTATGCCTCGGGCGCTGACTTCTAAGACCCTAACTATTCGATCTGGTGGAGCAACGTCCTAGAGTGAAGCCTAGGGTGCCCGGAACGTAGAAAGGACCACAACATTCACACTGGTTGCAATTACTCGTTTTATAGGATGGAAAAGCTGTTGCATTTGTATTGTATTTTATGGCTCTGGCGTTGACTTCTCAGGCCCTAACTATTCAATCTGGTGGAGCAGTGCCTCAGAGTAAAGTCTGGGATGCCCGAAACGCCGAAATGATCATTACATTCAGACTGGTTGCAATTATTCCTGTTATACGATGGTAAAACTGTTGTATTCTTATGGTACTTTATGCTTCAGGCGCCGACTTCTAAGGCTGTAGCTATTCGATGTGGTGGAGCAACGCCCTAGTGTGAAGCCTAGGTTGCCCGGAACGTAGAAACGGCCATTACTTTAACACTGTTTGCAATTATTCATTTTATACGATGGAAAAAATGTTGTATATAATTTGTATTTTATGCTTCTGGCGTTGACTTCTTGGGCCCACACTATTGTATGTGGTGGGCCAGCGCCATAGAGTGAAGCCTAGGATGCCCGGAACGTAGAAATGACCATCACGTTCACACTGGTTGTAATTATTCCTGTTATACGATGGAAAAACTGTTGTATTTACTTTGTATTTTATGCTTCTGGCGTTGACATCTTAGGCCCTAACATTTCGATCTGGCGGAGCAATGCCCTAGAGTGAAGCCTAGGTTGCCCGTAACGTAGAAATGACCATTATCTTCACACTTGTTGCAATTATTCCTGTTATACGATGGAAAAACTGTTGTATCTATAATGTGTTCAATGCTTCTGGCGTTGATTACTTAGGCCCTAGCTATTCGATCTGGTGGAGCAACGCCCTAGAGTGAAGCCTAGGTTGCCCGGGACGTGAAAATGGCCATTACTGTCATACTGGTTGCAATTATTCCTGTTATACGTAGGTAAAGCTGTTGTATTTTTATTGTATTTTATGATTCTGGCGTTGACCTCTATCGCCCTAACTCTTCGATCTGGTGGAGCAACTCCCAAGCGTGAAGCCTAGGTTGCCCGGAATGTAGAAATGACCATAACCATCACACTGGTTGCAATTATTCATTATATACGATGGAAGAACTGTTGTATCTATTTTGTATTTCATGCTTCTGGCGTTGACTTCTAAGGCCCTAACTATTCGATCTGGTGGAGCAACGCCCTAGAGCGAAGCCTAGGTTGCCGGGAACGTAGAAATGACCGTTACTTTCACACTGTTTGCAATTATTCATTTTATACGATGAAAAAGCTGTTGTATTTATATTGTATTTTATGCGTCTGGCGTTGACTTCTTAGGCCTTAGCTATTCGATCAGGTGGAGCAACGCCCTAGAGTGAAGCCTAGGTTGCCCGGATCGTTGAAATGACCATCACTTTCACACTGGTTGCAGTTACTCATGTTATGCGGTGGAAAAACTGTTGTGTCTTCTTTGTATTTTATGCTTCTGGCGTTGACTTCTTAGGCCCTAACTATTCGATCCGGTGGATCAACGCCTCAGAGTTATATCTAGGATGCCCGGAACGTAGAAATGGCCGTCACTTTCACACTGGTTGTAATTATCCGTTTTATACGATGGAAAAGCTGTTGTATATATATTGTGTTTCATGCCTCTGGCGTTGACTTCTTAGGCCCTAGCTATTCGATCTGGTGGAGCAACGCCCTAGAGTGAAGCCTAGGTTTCCCGGAACGTAGAAATGACCATTACCATCACGCTGGTTGCAATTATTCATTTTATACGGAGGAAAACCTGTTGTATCTTTATTGTATTTTATGCTCCGGGCGTAGACTTCTAAGGCCCTAGCTATACGATCTGGTGGAGCAACGCCCTAGAGTGAAGCCTAGGTCGCCCAGAACGTAGATATGATTACCCATTTCACACTGGTTGCAAGTATTCGTGTTATACGATGGAAAAACTGTTGCATTTTTATTTTATTTTATGCTTTGGGTGTTGACTTCTAAGGCCCTAACTATTCGATCTGGTGGACCAACGCGCTAGAGTGAAGCCTAGGTTGCCCGTGACATAGAAATAACCATTACCATCACACTGTTTGCAATTATTCGTTATATACGATGGAAAAACTGTTGCATTTATATTGTATTTTATGCTGCTGGCGTTGACTTCTTAGGCCTTAGCTATTCGATCTGGTGGAGCAACGCCCTAGAGTGAAGCCTAGGTTGCCCGGAACGTTGAAATGACCATTACCATCACACTGGTTGCAATTATTCATTTTATACGATGGAAAAACTGTTGTATTTTTATTGTATTTTATGCTCCGGGCGTAGACCTCGAAGGCCCCAGCTATTCGATCTGGTCGAGCAACGCTCTAGAGTGAAGCCTAGGTTGCCCGGAACTTAGAAATGGCCATAACTTTCACACTGGTTGCAGTTATTCCTGTTATACGATGGAAAAACTGTCGTATTCTTATTGTATTTTTTGCTTTTGGTATTGAATTCTAAGTCGCTAGCTATTCGATCTGGTGGACCAACGCACTAGAGTGGAGCCTAGGATGCCCGGAACGTAGAAGTGACCATCACTTTCACACTGGTTGCAATTATTCCTGTGATACGATGGAAAAGCTCTTGTATATTTATTGTATTTTATGTTTCGGGCGTTGACTTCTAAGGTCGTAGCTATTCGATCTGGTGGCGCAAAGCCCTAGAGTGAAGCCTAGGTTGCCCTGAACGTAGGAATGACCATAACTTTCACACTGGTTGCTATTATTCGTATTATACGATGGAAAAACTGTTATATTTATATTGTATTTTATGCTTCTGGCGTTGACTTATTAGGCCCTAACTATTCGATCTGGTGGAACAACGCCTAGAGTGAAGCCTAGGTTGCCCGGAAAGTAGAAATGACCATTACTTTCACACTGGTTGCAATTATTCGTTTTATACGATGGAAAAGCTGTTGTATTTATATCGTATTTTATGCAGCTGGCGTTGCCTTCTTAGGCCCTAACTATTCGATCCGGTGGCGCAACGCCATAGAGTGAAACGTAGGTTGCCCGGAACGTAGAAACGAACATTACTTTCACACTGGATGCAATCATTCCTGTTATACGATGGAAAAACTGTTGCATTTTTATTGTATTTTATGCATTGGGCGTTGAATTCTAAGTCTCTTGCTATTCGATCTGGTGGAGCAACGCCGTAGAGTGAAGCCTAGGTTGCCCGGAAAGTAGAAATGACCATTACTTTCACACTGGTTGCAATTATTCGTCTTATACGATGGTAAAGCTGTAGCGTTTTTAATGTATTTCATGCTTTTGGCGTTGAATTCTAAGTCCCTAGCTATTCGATCTGGTGGAGCGACGTCCTAGACTGAAGCCTAAGTTGCTGGGAACGTAGAAATGGCCATTACTTTCACACTGGTTGCTATTATTCGTATTATACGATGGAAAAACTGTTACATTTATATTGTATTTTATGCTTCTGGCGTTGACTTATTAGGCCCTAACTATTCGATCTGGTGGCACAACACCCTAGAGTGAAGCCTAGGTTGCTCTGAATGTAGAAATGACGATAACTTTCACACTGGTTGCAATTATTCGTTTTATACGATGGAAAGACTGTTGCATCTTTATTGTATTTTATGCATCTGGCGTTGACTTCTAAGGCCCTAACTATTCGATCTGGTGGATCAACGCCCTAGCGTGAAGCCTAGGTTGACCGGAACGTAGAAATGACCATAACTTTCACACTGGTTGCTATTATTCGTTTTATACGATGGAAAAGCTGTTATATTTATATGGTATTTTATGCTTCTGGCGTTGATTTCTTGGGCCCTAACTATTCGATCAGGTGGACCAAAGCACTAGAGTGGAGCCTAGGATGCCCGGAACGTAGAAGTGACCATCACTTTCATACTGGTTGCAATTATTCCTGTGATACGATGGAAAAGCTCTTGTATATTTATTGTATTTTATGTTTCGGGCGTTGACTGCTAAGGTCGTAGCTATTCGATCTGGTGGCGCAAAGCCCTAGAGTGAAGCCTAGGTTGCCCTGAACGTAGAAATGACCATAACTTTCACACTGGTTGCTATTATTCGTATTATACGATGGAAAAACTGTTATATTTATATTGTATTTTATGTTTCTGGCGTTGACTTATTAGGCCCTAACTATTCGATCTGGTGGAACAACGCCCTAGAGTGAAGCCTAGGTTGCCCGGAAAGTAGAAATGACCATTACTTTCACACTGGTTGCAATTATTCGTTTTATACGTTGGAAAAGCTGTTGTATTTATATCGTATTTTATGCAGCTGGCGTTGCCTTCTTAGGACCTAACTATTCGATCCGGTGGCGCAACGCCATAGAGTGAAACGTAGGTTGCCCGGAACGTAGAAACGAACATTACTTTCACACTGGATGCAATCATTCCTGTTATACGATGGAAAAACTGTTGCATTTTTATTGTATTTTATGCATTGGGCGTTGAATTCTAAGTCTCTTGCTATTCGATCTGGTGGAGCAACGCCGTAGAGTGAAGCCTAGGTTGCCCGGAACGTAGAAATGACCATAACTTTCACACTGGTTGCTATTATTCGTTTTATACGATGGAAAAGCTGTTATATTTATATGGTATTTTATGCTTCTGGCGTTGATTTCTTGGGCCCTAACTATTCGATCAGGTGGACCAAAGCACTAGAGTGGAGCCTAGGATGCCCGGAACGTAGAAGTGACCATCACTTTCAGACTGGTTGCAATTATTCCTGTGATACGATGGAAAAGCTCTTGTATATTTATTGTATTTTATGTTTCGGGCGTTGACTTCTAAGGTCGTAGCTATTCGATCTGGTGGCGCAAAGCCCTAGAGTGAAGCCTAGGTTGCCCTGAACGTAGAAATGACCATAACTTTCACACTGGTTGCTATTATTCGTATTATACGATGGAAAAACTGTTATATTTATATTGTATTTTATGCTTCTGGCGTTGACTTATTAGGCCCTAACTATTCGATCTGGTGGAACAACGCCCTAGAGTGAAGCCTAGGTTGCCCGGAAAGTAGAAATGACCATTACTTTCACACTGGTTGCAATTATTCGTCTTATACGATGGAAAAGCTGTAGTGTTTTTAATGTATTTCATGCTTCTGGCGTTGAATTCTAAGTCCCTGGCTATTCGATCTGGTGGAGCGACGTCCTAGGCTGAAGCCTAAGTTGCTGGGAACGTAGAAATGGCCATTACTTTCACACTGGTTGCTATTATTCGTATTATACGATGGAAAAACTGTTACATTTATATTGTATTTTATGCTTCTGGCGTTGACTTATTAGGCCCTAACTACTCGATCGGGCGGAGCAACGCCCTAGAGTGAAGCCTAGGATGCCCGAAACGTCGAAATGATAATTACTTTCGCACAGGTTGCAATTAGTCATGCTATACGATGGAAAAACTGTTTCATTTTTACTTTATTTTCTGATTCTGTCTTTGACTTTTAATGTCGTAGCTATTCGATCTGGTGGAGCAACGCCCTAGAGTGAAGCCTAGGTAACCAGGAACGTAGAAATGACCATCACTTTCACACTGTTTGCAATTATTCATTTTATACGATGGAAAAGCTGTTGTGTTTATATTGTATTTTATGCTTCTGGCGTTGACTTCTAAGGCCGTAGCTATTCGATATGGTGGAACAACGACCTAGAGTGAAACATAGGTTACCCGGAACGTAGAAATGACCAATACTTTCACGCTGGTTGCAATTATTCCTGTTATACGATGGAAAAACTGTTGTATCTTTATTGTATTTTATGCTTCGGGCGATGACTTCTAAGGCCCTAACTATTCGATCTGTGGTAGCAACGCCCTAGAGTGAAGCATAGGTTGCCCGGAACGCAGAAATGACCATTACTTTCACACTGTTTGCAATTATTCATTCTATACGATGGAAAAGCTGTTGCGTTTATATTGCATTTTATGCATCTGGCGTTGAATTCTAAGTCCCTAGCTATTCGATCTGGTGGAGAAACGCCCTAGTGTGAAGCCTAGGTTGCCCGGAACGTAGAAATCACCAGTACCTTCACACTGGTTGCAGTTATTCCTGTTATACGATGGAATAACTGTTGCATTTTTATTGTATTTTTTGCTTCTGGCGTTGAATTCTAAGTCGCTAGCTATTCGATCGGGAGGAGCAACATCCTAGAGTGAAGCCCAGGTTGCCCGGAATGCAGAAATGACCATAACTTTCACACTAGTTGCAATCGTTCCTGTTATACGATGGAAAAACTGTTGTATTTTTATTGTATTTTATTCTTCTGGCGTTGACTTCTAAGTCCCTGGCTATTCGATATGGTGGAGCAACGCCCCAGTGTGAAGCCTAGGTTGCCGGGAACGTTGAAATTTCCATTACCATCACACTGGTTGCAATTATTCATTTTATACGATGCAAAAACTGTTGTATTTATATTCTATTATATGCTCCTGGCGTTGACGTCTAAGGCCGGAGCTATCCGATCTGCTGGAGCAACGCCCTCGAGTGAAGCCTATGTTGACCGGAACGTTCGATATGACCAGTACCTTCACACTGGTTTCAGTTATTCCTGATATACGATGGAAAAACTGTTGCATTTTTATTGTATTTTTTGCTTCTGGCGTTGGATTCTACGTCGCCAGCTATTCGATCTGGTGGAGCAACTTCCTAGAGTAAAGCCTAGGTTGCCCGGAATGCAGAAATGACCATAACTTTCGCACTGGTTGCAATCGTTCCTGTTAGGCGATGGTAAAACTCTCGTATTTTCATTGTATTTTATGATTCTGGTGTTGACTTCTAAGTCCCTAGCTATGGGATCTGGTGGAGCAGCGCCCCAGAGTGAAGCCTAGGTTGCCCGGAACGTAGAAGTGACCATTACCTTCACACTGTTTGCAATAATTCATTTTATACGATGGCAGAACTGTTGCACTTATATTGTATTTTATGCTTCTGGCGTTGACTTCTAAGGCCCTAACTATTCGATCTGGTGGAGCAACGCCCTAGCGTGAAGCCTAGGTTGCCCGGAACGTAGAAATGACCATAACTTTCACACTGGTTGCTATTATTCGTTTTATACGATGGAAAAGCTGTTATATTTATATGGTGTTTTATGCTTCTGGCGTTGATTTCTTGGGCCCTAACTATTCGATCAGGTGGACCAACGCACTAGAGTGGAGCCTAGGACGCCCGGAACGTAGAAGTGACCATCACTTTCACCCTGGTTGCAATTATTCCTGTGATACGATGGAAAAGCTCTTGTATATTTATTGTATTTTATGTTTCGGGCGATGACTTCTAAGGTCGTAGCTATTCGATCTGGTGGCGCAAAGCCCTAGAGTGATGCCTAGGTTGCCCTGAACGTAGAAATGACCATAACTTTCACACTGGTTGCTATTATTCGTATTATACGATGGAAAAACTGTTATATTTATATTGTATTTTATGCTTCTGGCGTTGACTTATTAGGCCCTAACTATTCGATCTGGTGGAACAACGCCCTAGAGTGAAGCCTAGGTTGCCCGGAAAGTAGAAATGACCATTACTTTCACACTGGTTGCAATTATTCGTTTTATACGATGGAAAAGCTGTTGTATTTATATCGTATTTTATGCAGCTGGCGTTGCCTTCTCAGGCCCTAACTATTCGATCCGGTGGCGCAACGCCATAGAGTGAAACGTAGGTTGCCCGGAACGTAGAAACGAACATTACTTTCACACTGGATGCAATCATTCCTGTTATACGATGGAAAAACTGTTGCATTTTTATTGTATTTTATGCATTGGGCGTTGAATTCTAAGTCTCTTGCTATTCGATCTGGTGGAGCAACGCCGTAGAGTGAAGCCTAGGTTGCCCGGAAAGTAGAAATGACCAATACTTTCACACTGGTTGCAATTATTCCTGTTATACGTTGGAAAAACTGTTGTATTTATATTGTGTTTTATGCTTCTGGCGTTGACTTCTAAGGCCCTATGTACTGGACCTGGTGGAACAACGTCCAAGGGTGATGCCTATGTTGCCCGGAACGTAGAAATGGCCATTACTTTCACACTGGTTGCTATTATTCGTATTATACGATGGAAAAACTGTTATATTTATATTGTATTTTATGCTTCTGGCGTTGACTTATTAGGCCCTAACTATTCGATCTGGTGGAACAGCGCCCTAGAGTGAAGCCTAGGTTGCCCGGAAAGTAGAAATGACCATTACTTTCACACTGGTTGCAATTATTCCTGTTATACGGTGGAAAAACTGTTGTATTTATATTGTGTTTTATGCTTCTGGCGTTGACTTCTAAGGCCCTATGTACTGGACCTGGTGGAACAACGTCCAAGGGTGATGCCTATGTTGCCCGGAACGTAGAAATGGCCATTACTTTCACACTGGTTGCAATTATTCGTTTTATACGATGGAAAAGCTGTAGTATTTATTTTGTATTTTATGCTTCTGGCGTTGACTTCTTAGGCCCTAACTATTCAATCATGCGGAGCAACGCCCTAGGGTTAAGCCTAGGTTGCCCGAAACGTAGGAATGACCATTACTTTCACACTGGTTGCAATTATTCTTTTTTTACGATGGTAAAACTGTTGTATTTTTATTGTATTTCATGCTTCTGGCGTTGACTTCTTAGGCCCTAACGACTCGATCGGGCGGAGCAACGCCCTAGAGTGAAGCCTAGGATGCCCGAAACGTCGAAATGATAATTACTTTCGCACTGGTTGCGGTTATTCCTGTTATACGATGGAAAAACTGTTGCATCTTTAATGCATTTTATGCTTATGGCGTTGACTTCTAAGGCCCTAACTATTCGATCTGGTGGAGAGACGCCCTAGAGTGAAGCCTAGGTTGCCCGGAAAGTAGAAATGACCATTACTTTCACACTGGTTGCAATTATTCGTTTTATACGATGGAAAAGCTGTTGTCTTTATATCGTATTTTATGCAGTTGGCGTTGCCTTCTTAGGCCCTAACTATTCGATCTGGTGGCGCAACGCCATAGAGTGAAACGTAGGTTGCCCGGAACGTAGAAATGAACATTACTTTCACACTGGTTGCAATTATTCCTGTTATACGATGGTAAAACTATTGCATTTTTGTTGTATTTTATGCATCGGGCGTTGAATTCAAAGTCCCTTGCTATTCGATCTGGTGGAGCAACGCCGTAGAGTGAAGCCTAGGTTGCCCGCAACGTAGAAATGCCCAGTACTTTCACACTGGTTCCAGTTATTCGTTTTATACGATGGAAAGACTGTTGCATCTTTATTGTATTTTATGCATCTGGCGTTGACTTCTAAGGCCCTAACTATTCGATCTGGTGGAGCAACGCCCTAGCGTGAAGCCTAGGTTGCCCGGAACGTAGAAATGACCATAACTTTCACACTGGTTGCTATTATTCGTTTTATACGATGGAAAAGCTGTTATATTTATATGGTATTTTATGCTTCTGGCGTTGATTTCTTGGGCCCTAACTATTCGATCAGGTGGACCAACGCACTAGAGTGGAGCCTAGGATGCCCGGAACGTAGAAGTGACCATCACTTTCACACTGGTTGCAATTATTCCTGTGATACGATGGAAAAGCTCTTGTATATTTATTGTATTTTATGTTTCGGGCGTTGACTTCTAAGGTCGTAGCTATTCGATCTGGTGGCGCAAAGCCCTAGAGTGAAGCCTAGGTTGCCCTGAACGTAGAAATGACCATAACTTTCACACTGGTTGCTATTATTCGTATTATACGATGGAAAAACTGTTATATTTATATTGTATTTTATGCTTCTGGCGTTGACTTATTAGGCCCTAACTATTCGATCTGGTGGAACAACGCCTAGAGTGAAGCCTAGGTTGCCCGGAAAGTAGAAATGACCATTACTTTCACACTGGTTGCAATTATTCCTGTTATACGGTGGAAAAACTGTTGTATTTATATTGTGTTTTATGCTTCTGGCGTTGACTTCTAAGGCCCTATGTACTCGACCTGGTGGATCAACGTCCAAGGGTGAAGCCTATGTTGCCCGGAACGTAGAAATGGCCATTACTTTCACACTGGTTGCAATTATTCGTTTTATACGATGGAAAAGCTGTTGTATTTATATCGTATTTTATGCATCTGGCGTTGACTTCTTAGGCCCTAACTACTCGATCTGGTGGAGCAACGCCATAGTGTGAAACGTAGGTTGCCCGGAACGTAGAAATGAACATTACTTTCACACTGTTTGCAATTACTCCTGTTATACGATGGAAAAACTCTTGTATATTTATTGTATTTTATGCTTCGGGCGTCGACTTCTATGGCCCTACCTATTCGATCTGTTGGTGCAACTCCCTACAGTGAAGCCTAGGTTGCCCGGAACGTAGAAATGACCATAACTTTCACACTGGTTGCAATTATTCCTGTTATACGACGGAAAAACTGTTGTATTTATATTGTGTTTTATGCTTCTGGCGTTGACTTCTAGGGCCCTAGCTATTCGATCTGGTGAAGCAACGCCCTAGAGCGAAGCCGAGGTTGCCCGGAACGTAGAAATGACCATAACTTTCACACTGGTTGCAATTATTCGTTTTATACGATGGAAAAACTGTTGTATATATATTGTATTTTATGCTTCTGGCCATGACTTCTTAGGCCCTAACTTTTCGATCTGATCGTGCAGCGCACTAGAGTGAAGCCTAGGTTGCCCGAAACGTAGAAATGACCATCACATTCAGCCTGGATGCAATTGTTCCTGTTATACGATGGAGAATCTGTTGTAATTATATTTTATTTTATGCTTCTGGCGTTGACTTCTTAAGCCCCAACTTTTCTATCTGGCGGAGCAACGCCCTAGAGTTAAAACTAGGTTGCCCGGAACGTAGAAATGACCATTACCTTCACACTTGTTGCAAATATTCCTGTTATACGATGGAAAAACTGTTGTACTTTTAATGTATTTTATGCTTCTGGCGTTGACTTCTAAGGCCCTAGCTATTCCATTTGGTGGAGCAACGCCCTAGAGTGAAGCCTAGGTTGCCGGAAACGTAGAAATGACCATCACATTCAGCCTGGTTGCAATTGTTCCTGTTATACGATGGAAAATCTGTTGTAATTATATTTTATTTTATGCTTCTGGCGTTGACTTCTTAAGCCCCAACTTTTCGATCTGGTGGAGCAACGCCCTAGAGTGAAGCCTAGGTTGCCCGGAACGTAGAAATGACCATTACCTTCACACTTGTTGCAATTATTCCTGATATACAATGGAGAAACTGTTGTATTTTTATAGCATTTTATGCACCGGGCGATGACTTCTAAGGCCCTAGCTATCCGATCTGGATCACCAACGCCCCAGAGTGAAGCCCAGGTCGCCCGGAATGTAGAAATGACCATCACTTTCACTCTGGTTGCAATTATTCCTGTTATACGATGGAATAACTGTTCTATTTTTATTTTATTTTATGCTTCTGGCGTTGACTTCTAGGGCCCCAGCTGTTCGATCTGGTGGTGTAACGCCCTAGAGTGAAGCCTAGGACGCCCGGAACGTGGAAATGACCATTACCTTCACACTTGTTGCAGACATTCCTGTTATACGATGGAAAAACCGTTGTACTTTTATTGTATTTTATACTTCTGGCGTTGACTTCTTAGTCCCTAACTATTTGATCTGGTTGACCAACGCCCTAGAGTGAAGCCTAGGTTGCCCGGAACGTAGAAATGACCATATCTTTCACACTAGTTGGAATTATTCCTGTTATACGATGAAAAAACTGTTCTATTTATTTTGTATTTTATGCCTCGGGCGTTGGCTTCTAAGGCCCTAACTATTCGATCTGGTGGAACAACGCCCTAGAATGAAGCCTAGGTTGCCCGGAACGTAGAAATGACCATTACTTTCACCATGTTTGCAATTATTCATTTTATACGATGGAAAAACTGTTGTATTTATATTGTATTTTATGCTTTTGGCGTGGACTTCTAAGGCCGTAGCTATTAGATGTGGTGGAGCAACGCCCTACAGTGACTCCTAGGTTGCCCGGAACGCAGAAATGACCATTACTTTCACCATGTTTGCAATTATTCATTTTATACGATGGAAAAACTGTTGTACTTATATTGTATTTTATCCTTCTGGTGCTGAATTCTAAGTCCCTAGCTATTCCCTCTGGTGGATCACCGCCCTATAGTGAGACCCAGGTTGCCCGGAATGTAGAACTGACCAGTACTTTCACACTGGTTGCAGTTATTCCTGTTATACGATGGAAAAACTGTTGCATCTTTAATGCATTTTATGCTTATGGCGTTGACTTCTAAGGCCCTAACTATTCGATCTGGTGGAGAGACGCCCTAGAGTGAAGCCTAGGTTGCCCGGAAAGTAGAAATGACCATTACTTTCACACTGGTTGCAATTATTCGTTTTATACGATGGAAAAGCTGTTGTCTTTATATCGTATTTTATGCAGTTGGCGTTGCCTTCTTAGGCCCTAACTATTCGATCTGGTGGCGCAACGCCATAGAGTGAAACGTAGGTTGCCCGGAACGTAGAAATGAACATTACTTTCACACTGGTTGCAATTATTCCTGTTATACGATGGTAAAACTATTGCATTTTTGTTGTATTTTATGCATCGGGCGTTGAATTCAAAGTCCCTTGCTATTCGATCTGGTGGAGCAACGCCGCAGAGTGAAGCCTAGGTTGCCCGCAACGTAGAAATGCCCAGTACTTTCACACTGGTTCCAGTTATTCGTTTTATACGATGGAAAGACTGTTGCATCTTTATTGTATTTTATGCATCTGGCGTTGACTTCTAAGGCCCTAACTATTCGATCTGGTGGAGCAACGCCCTAGCGTGAAGCCTAGGTTGCCCGGAACGTAGAAATGACCATAACTTTCACACTGGTTGCTATTATTCGTTTTATACGATGGAAAAGCTGTTATATTTATATGGTATTTTATGCTTCTGGCGTTGATTTCTTGGGCCCTAACTATTCGATCAGGTGGACCAACGCACTAGAGTGGAGCCTAGGATGCCCGGAACGTAGAAGTGACCATCACTTTCACACTGGTTGCAATTATTCCTGTGATACGATGGAAAAGCTCTTGTATATTTATTGTATTTTATGTTTCGGGCGTTGACTTCTAAGGTCGTAGCTATTCGATCTGGTGGCGCAAAGCCCTAGAGTGAAGCCTAGGTTGCCCTGAACGTAGGAATGACCATAACTTTCACACTGGTTGCTATTATTCGTATTATACGATGGAAAAACTGTTATATTTATATTGTATTTTATGCTTCTGGCGTTGACTTATTAGGCCCTAACTATTCGATCTGGTGGAACAACGCCTAGAGTGAAGCCTAGGTTGCCCGGAAAGTAGAAATGACCATTACTTTCACACTGGTTGCAATTATTCGTTTTATACGATGGAAAAGCTGTTGTATTTATATCGTATTTTATGCAGCTGGCGTTGCCTTCTTAGGCCCTAACTATTCGATCCGGTGGCGCAACGCCATAGAGTGAAACGTAGGTTGCCCGGAACGTAGAAACGAACATTACTTTCACACTGGATGCAATCATTCCTGTTATACGATGGAAAAACTGTTGCATTTTTATTGTATTTTATGCATTGGGCGTTGAATTCTAAGTCTCTTGCTATTCGATCTGGTGGAGCAACGCCGTAGAGTGAAGCCTAGGTTGCCCGGAAAGTAGAAATGACCATTACTTTCACACTGGTTGCAATTATTCGTCTTATACGATGGTAAAGCTGTAGCGTTTTTAATGTATTTCATGCTTTTGGCGTTGAATTCTAAGTCCCTAGCTATTCGATCTGGTGGAGCGACGTCCTAGACTGAAGCCTAAGTTGCTGGGAACGTAGAAATGGCCATTACTTTCACACTGGTTGCTATTATTCGTATTATACGATGGAAAAACTGTTACATTTATATTGTATTTTATGCTTCTGGCGTTGACTTATTAGGCCCTAACTATTCGATCTGGTGGCACAACACCCTAGAGTGAAGCCTAGGTTGCTCTGAATGTAGAAATGACGATAACTTTCACACTGGTTGCAATTATTCGTTTTATACGATGGAAAGACTGTTGCATCTTTATTGTATTTTATGCATCTGGCGTTGACTTCTAAGGCCCTAACTATTCGATCTGGTGGATCAACGCCCTAGCGTGAAGCCTAGGTTGACCGGAACGTAGAAATGACCATAACTTTCACACTGGTTGCTATTATTCGTTTTATACGATGGAAAAGCTGTTATATTTATATGGTATTTTATGCTTCTGGCGTTGATTTCTTGGGCCCTAACTATTCGATCAGGTGGACCAAAGCACTAGAGTGGAGCCTAGGATGCCCGGAACGTAGAAGTGACCATCACTTTCATACTGGTTGCAATTATTCCTGTGATACGATGGAAAAGCTCTTGTATATTTATTGTATTTTATGTTTCGGGCGTTGACTGCTAAGGTCGTAGCTATTCGATCTGGTGGCGCAAAGCCCTAGAGTGAAGCCTAGGTTGCCCTGAACGTAGAAATGACCATAACTTTCACACTGGTTGCTATTATTCGTATTATACGATGGAAAAACTGTTATATTTATATTGTATTTTATGTTTCTGGCGTTGACTTATTAGGCCCTAACTATTCGATCTGGTGGAACAACGCCCTAGAGTGAAGCCTAGGTTGCCCGGAAAGTAGAAATGACCATTACTTTCACACTGGTTGCAATTATTCGTTTTATACGTTGGAAAAGCTGTTGTATTTATATCGTATTTTATGCAGCTGGCGTTGCCTTCTTAGGACCTAACTATTCGATCCGGTGGCGCAACGCCATAGAGTGAAACGTAGGTTGCCCGGAACGTAGAAACGAACATTACTTTCACACTGGATGCAATCATTCCTGTTATACGATGGAAAAACTGTTGCATTTTTATTGTATTTTATGCATTGGGCGTTGAATTCTAAGTCTCTTGCTATTCGATCTGGTGGAGCAACGCCGTAGAGTGAAGCCTAGGTTGCCCGGAACGTAGAAATGACCATAACTTTCACACTGGTTGCTATTATTCGTTTTATACGATGGAAAAGCTGTTATATTTATATGGTATTTTATGCTTCTGGCGTTGATTTCTTGGGCCCTAACTATTCGATCAGGTGGACCAAAGCACTAGAGTGGAGCCTAGGATGCCCGGAACGTAGAAGTGACCATCACTTTCAGACTGGTTGCAATTATTCCTGTGATACGATGGAAAAGCTCTTGTATATTTATTGTATTTTATGTTTCGGGCGTTGACTTCTAAGGTCGTAGCTATTCGATCTGGTGGCGCAAAGCCCTAGAGTGAAGCCTAGGTTGCCCTGAACGTAGAAATGACCATAACTTTCACACTGGTTGCTATTATTCGTATTATACGATGGAAAAACTGTTATATTTATATTGTATTTTATGCTTCTGGCGTTGACTTATTAGGCCCTAACTATTCGATCTGGTGGAACAACGCCCTAGAGTGAAGCCTAGGTTGCCCGGAAAGTAGAAATGACCATTACTTTCACACTGGTTGCAATTATTCGTCTTATACGATGGAAAAGCTGTAGTGTTTTTAATGTATTTCATGCTTCTGGCGTTGAATTCTAAGTCCCTGGCTATTCGATCTGGTGGAGCAACGTCCTAGGCTGAAGCCTAAGTTGCTGGGAACGTAGAAATGGCCATTACTTTCACACTGGTTGCTATTATTCGTATTATACGATGGAAAAACTGTTACATTTATATTGTATTTTATGCTTCTGGCGTTGACTTATTAGGCCCTAACTACTCGATCGGGCGGAGCAACGCCCTAGAGTGAAGCCTAGGATGCCCGAAACGTCGAAATGATAATTACTTTCGCACAGGTTGCAATTAGTCATGCTATACGATGGAAAAACTGTTTCATTTTTACTTTATTTTCTGATTCTGTCTTTGACTTTTAATGTCGTAGCTATTCGATCTGGTGGAGCAACGCCCTAGAGTGAAGCCTAGGTAACCAGGAACGTAGAAATGACCATCACTTTCACACTGTTTGCAATTATTCATTTTATACGATGGAAAAGCTGTTGTGTTTATATTGTATTTTATGCTTCTGGCGTTGACTTCTAAGGCCGTAGCTATTCGATATGGTGGAACAACGACCTAGAGTGAAACATAGGTTACCCGGAACGTAGAAATGACCAATACTTTCACGCTGGTTGCAATTATTCCTGTTATACGATGGAAAAACTGTTGTATCTTTATTGTATTTTATGCTTCGGGCGATGACTTCTAAGGCCCTAACTATTCGATCTGTGGTAGCAACGCCCTAGAGTGAAGCATAGGTTGCCCGGAACGCAGAAATGACCATTACTTTCACACTGTTTGCAATTATTCATTCTATACGATGGAAAAGCTGTTGCGTTTATATTGCATTTTATGCATCTGGCGTTGAATTCTAAGTCCCTAGCTATTCGATCTGGTGGAGAAACGCCCTAGTGTGAAGCCTAGGTTGCCCGGAACGTAGAAATCACCAGTACCTTCACACTGGTTGCAGTTATTCCTGTTATACGATGGAATAACTGTTGCATTTTTATTGTATTTTTTGCTTCTGGCGTTGAATTCTAAGTCGCTAGCTATTCGATCGGGAGGAGCAACATCCTAGAGTGAAGCCCAGGTTGCCCGGAATGCAGAAATGACCATAACTTTCACACTAGTTGCAATCGTTCCTGTTATACGATGGAAAAACTGTTGTATTTTTATTGTATTTTATTCTTCTGGCGTTGACTTCTAAGTCCCTGGCTATTCGATATGGTGGAGCAACGCCCCAGTGTGAAGCCTAGGTTGCCGGGAACGTTGAAATTTCCATTACCATCACACTGGTTGCAATTATTCATTTTATACGATGCAAAAACTGTTGTATTTATATTCTATTATATGCTCCTGGCGTTGACGTCTAAGGCCGGAGCTATCCGATCTGCTGGAGCAACGCCCTCGAGTGAAGCCTATGTTGACCGGAACGTTCGATATGACCAGTACCTTCACACTGGTTTCAGTTATTCCTGATATACGATGGAAAAACTGTTGCATTTTTATTGTATTTTTTGCTTCTGGCGTTGGATTCTACGTCGCCAGCTATTCGATCTGGTGGAGCAACTTCCTAGAGTAAAGCCTAGGTTGCCCGGAATGCAGAAATGACCATAACTTTCGCACTGGTTGCAATCGTTCCTGTTAGGCGATGGTAAAACTCTCGTATTTTCATTGTATTTTATGATTCTGGTGTTGACTTCTAAGTCCCTAGCTATGGGATCTGGTGGAGCAGCGCCCCAGAGTGAAGCCTAGGTTGCCCGGAACGTAGAAGTGACCATTACCTTCACACTGTTTGCAATAATTCATTTTATACGATGGCAGAACTGTTGCACTTATATTGTATTTTATGCTTCTGGCGTTGACTTCTAAGGCCCTAACTATTCGATCTGGTGGAGCAACGCCCTAGCGTGAAGCCTAGGTTGCCCGGAACGTAGAAATGACCATAACTTTCACACTGGTTGCTATTATTCGTTTTATACGATGGAAAAGCTGTTATATTTATATGGTGTTTTATGCTTCTGGCGTTGATTTCTTGGGCCCTAACTATTCGATCAGGTGGACCAACGCACTAGAGTGGAGCCTAGGACGCCCGGAACGTAGAAGTGACCATCACTTTCACCCTGGTTGCAATTATTCCTGTGATACGATGGAAAAGCTCTTGTATATTTATTGTATTTTATGTTTCGGGCGATGACTTCTAAGGTCGTAGCTATTCGATCTGGTGGCGCAAAGCCCTAGAGTGATGCCTAGGTTGCCCTGAACGTAGAAATGACCATAACTTTCACACTGGTTGCTATTATTCGTATTATACGATGGAAAAACTGTTATATTTATATTGTATTTTATGCTTCTGGCGTTGACTTATTAGGCCCTAACTATTCGATCTGGTGGAACAACGCCCTAGAGTGAAGCCTAGGTTGCCCGGAAAGTAGAAATGACCATTACTTTCACACTGGTTGCAATTATTCGTTTTATACGATGGAAAAGCTGTTGTATTTATATCGTATTTTATGCAGCTGGCGTTGCCTTCTCAGGCCCTAACTATTCGATCCGGTGGCGCAACGCCATAGAGTGAAACGTAGGTTGCCCGGAACGTAGAAACGAACATTACTTTCACACTGGATGCAATCATTCCTGTTATACGATGGAAAAACTGTTGCATTTTTATTGTATTTTATGCATTGGGCGTTGAATTCTAAGTCTCTTGCTATTCGATCTGGTGGAGCAACGCCGTAGAGTGAAGCCTAGGTTGCCCGGAAAGTAGAAATGACCAATACTTTCACACTGGTTGCAATTATTCCTGTTATACGTTGGAAAAACTGTTGTATTTATATTGTGTTTTATGCTTCTGGCGTTGACTTCTAAGGCCCTATGTACTGGACCTGGTGGAACAACGTCCAAGGGTGATGCCTATGTTGCCCGGAACGTAGAAATGGCCATTACTTTCACACTGGTTGCTATTATTCGTATTATACGATGGAAAAACTGTTATATTTATATTGTATTTTATGCTTCTGGCGTTGACTTATTAGGCCCTAACTATTCGATCTGGTGGAACAGCGCCCTAGAGTGAAGCCTAGGTTGCCCGGAAAGTAGAAATGACCATTACTTTCACACTGGTTGCAATTATTCCTGTTATACGGTGGAAAAACTGTTGTATTTATATTGTGTTTTATGCTTCTGGCGTTGACTTCTAAGGCCCTATGTACTGGACCTGGTGGAACAACGTCCAAGGGTGATGCCTATGTTGCCCGGAACGTAGAAATGGCCATTACTTTCACACTGGTTGCAATTATTCGTTTTATACGATGGAAAAGCTGTAGTATTTATTTTGTATTTTATGCTTCTGGCGTTGACTTCTTAGGCCCTAACTATTCAATCATGCGGAGCAACGCCCTAGGGTTAAGCCTAGGTTGCCCGAAACGTAGGAATGACCATTACTTTCACACTGGTTGCAATTATTCTTTTTTTACGATGGTAAAACTGTTGTATTTTTATTGTATTTCATGCTTCTGGCGTTGACTTCTTAGGCCCTAACGACTCGATCGGGCAGAGCAACGCCCTAGAGTGAAGCCTAGGATGCCCGAAACGTCGAAATGATAATTACTTTCGCACTGGTTGCAGTTATTCCTGTTATACGATGGAAAAACTGTTGCATCTTTAATGCATTTTATGCTTATGGCGTTGACTTCTAAGGCCCTAACTATTCGATCTGGTGGAGAGACGCCCTAGAGTGAAGCCTAGGTTGCCCGGAAAGTAGAAATGACCATTACTTTCACACTGGTTGCAATTATTCGTTTTATACGATGGAAAAGCTGTTGTCTTTATATCGTATTTTATGCAGTTGGCGTTGCCTTCTTAGGCCCTAACTATTCGATCTGGTGGCGCAACGCCATAGAGTGAAACGTAGGTTGCCCGGAACGTAGAAATGAACATTACTTTCACACTGGTTGCAATTATTCCTGTTATACGATGGTAAAACTATTGCATTTTTGTTGTATTTTATGCATCGGGCGTTGAATTCAAAGTCCCTTGCTATTCGATCTGGTGGAGCAACGCCGTAGAGTGAAGCCTAGGTTGCCCGCAACGTAGAAATGCCCAGTACTTTCACACTGGTTCCAGTTATTCGTTTTATACGATGGAAAGACTGTTGCATCTTTATTGTATTTTATGCATCTGGCGTTGACTTCTAAGGCCCTAACTATTCGGTCTGGTGGAGCAACGCCCTAGCGTGAAGCCTAGGTTGCCCGGAACGTAGAAATGACCATAACTTTCACACTGGTTGCTATTATTCGTTTTATACGATGGAAAAGCTGTTATATTTATATGGTATTTTATGCTTCTGGCGTTGATTTCTTGGGCCCTAACTATTCGATCAGGTGGACCAACGCACTAGAGTGGAGCCTAGGATGCCCGGAACGTAGAAGTGACCATCACTTTCACACTGGTTGCAATTATTCCTGTGATACGATGGAAAAGCTCTTGTATATTTATTGTATTTTATGTTTCGGGCGTTGACTTCTAAGGTCGTAGCTATTCGATCTGGTGGCGCAAAGCCCTAGAGTGAAGCCTAGGTTGCCCTGAACGTAGAAATGACCATAACTTTCACACTGGTTGCTATTATTCGTATTATACGATGGAAAAACTGTTATATTTATATTGTATTTTATGCTTCTGGCGTTGACTTATTAGGCCCTAACTATTCGATCTGGTGGAACAACGCCTAGAGTGAAGCCTAGGTTGCCCGGAAAGTAGAAATGACCATTACTTTCACACTGGTTGCAATTATTCGTTTTATACGATGGAAAAGCTGTTGTATTTATATCGTATTTTATGCAGCTGGCGTTGCCTTCTTAGGCCCTAACTATTCGATCCGGTGGCGCAACGCCATAGAGTGAAACGTAGGTTGCCCGGAACGTAGAAACGAACATTACTTTCACACTGGATGCAATCATTCCTGTTATACGATGGAAAAACTGTTGCATTTTTATTGTATTTTATGCATTGGGCGTTGAATTCTAAGTCTCTTGCTATTCGATCTGGTGGAGCAACGCCGTAGAGTGAAGCCTAGGTTGCCCGGAAAGTAGAAATGACCATTACTTTCACACTGGTTGCAATTATTCGTCTTATACGATGGTAAAGCTGTAGTGTTTTTAATGTATTTCATGCTTTTGGCGTTGAATTCTAAGTCCCTAGCTATTCGATCTGGTGGAGCGACGTCCTAGACTGAAGCCTAAGTTGCTGGGAACGTAGAAATGGCCATTACTTTCACACTGGTTGCTATTATTCGTATTATACGATGGAAAAACTGTTACATTTATATTGTATTTTATGCTTCTGGCGTTGACTTATTAGGCCCTAACTATTCGATCTGGTGGCACAACACCCTAGAGTGAAGCCTAGGTTGCTCTGAATGTAGAAATGACGATAACTTTCACACTGGTTGCAATTATTCGTTTTATACGATGGAAAGACTGTTGCATCTTTATTGTATTTTATGCATCTGGCGTTGACTTCTAAGGCCCTAACTATTCGATCTGGTGGATCAACGCCTTAGCGTGAAGCCTAGGTTGACCGGAACGTAGAAATGACCATAACTTTCACACTGGTTGCTATTATTCGTTTTATACGATGGAAAAGCTGTTATATTTATATGGTATTTTATGCTTCTGGCGTTGATTTCTTGGGCCCTAACTATTCGATCAGGTGGACCAAAGCACTAGAGTGGAGCCTAGGATGCCCGGAACGTAGAAGTGACCATCACTTTCATACTGGTTGCAATTATTCCTGTGATACGATGGAAAAGCTCTTGTATATTTATTGTATTTTATGTTTCGGGCGTTGACTGCTAAGGTCGTAGCTATTCGATCTGGTGGCGCAAAGCCCTAGAGTGAAGCCTAGGTTGCCCTGAACGTAGAAATGACCATAACTTTCACACTGGTTGCTATTATTCGTATTATACGATGGAAAAACTGTTATATTTATATTGTATTTTATGTTTCTGGCGTTGACTTATTAGGCCCTAACTATTCGATCTGGTGGAACAACGCCCTAGAGTGAAGCCTAGGTTGCCCGGAAAGTAGAAATGACCATTACTTTCACACTGGTTGCAATTATTCGTTTTATACGATGGAAAAGCTGTTGTATTTATATCGTATTTTATGCAGCTGGCGTTGCCTTCTTAGGACCTAACTATTCGATCCGGTGGCGCAACGCCATAGAGTGAAACGTAGGTTGCCCGGAACGTAGAAACGAACATTACTTTCACACTGGATGCAATCATTCCTGTTATACGATGGAAAAACTGTTGCATTTTTATTGTATTTTATGCATTGGGCGTTGAATTCTAAGTCTCTTGCTATTCGATCTGGTGGAGCAACGCCGTAGAGTGAAGCCTAGGTTGCCCGGAACGTAGAAATGACCATAACTTTCACACTGGTTGCTATTATTCGTTTTATACGATGGAAAAGCTGTTATATTTATATGGTATTTTATGCTTCTGGCGTTGATTTCTTGGGCCCTAACTATTCGATCAGGTGGACCAAAGCACCAGAGTGGAGCCTAGGATGCCCGGAACGTAGAAGTGACCATCACTTTCAGACTGGTTGCAATTATTCCTGTGATACGATGGAAAAGCTCTTGTATATTTATTGTATTTTATGTTTCGGGCGTTGACTTCTAAGGTCGTAGCTATTCGATCTGGTGGCGCAAAGCCCTAGAGTGAAGCCTAGGTTGCCCTGAACGTAGAAATGACCATAACTTTCACACTGGTTGCTATTATTCGTATTATACGATGGAAAAACTGTTATATTTATATTGTATTTTATGCTTCTGGCGTTGACTTATTAGGCCCTAACTATTCGATCTGGTGGAACAACGCCCTAGAGTGAAGCCTAGGTTGCCCGGAAAGTAGAAATGACCATTACTTTCACACTGGTTGCAATTATTCGTCTTATACGATGGAAAAGCTGTAGTGTTTTTAATGTATTTCATGCTTCTGGCGTTGAATTCTAAGTCCCTGGCTATTCGATCTGGTGGAGCGACGTCCTAGACTGAAGCCTAAGTTGCTGGGAACGTAGAAATGGCCATTACTTTCACACTGGTTGCTATTATTCGTATTATACGATGGAAAAACTGTTACATTTATATTGTATTTTATGCTTCTGGCGTTGACTTATTAGGCCCTAACTACTCGATCGGGCGGAGCAACGCCCTAGAGTGAAGCCTAGGATGCCCGAAACGTCGAAATGATAATTACTTTCGCACAGGTTGCAATTAGTCATGCTATACGATGGAAAAACTGTTTCATTTTTACTTTATTTTCTGATTCTGTCTTTGACTTTTAATGTCGTAGCTATTCGATCTGGTGGAGCAACGCCCTAGAGTGAAGCCTAGGTAACCAGGAACGTAGAAATGACCATCACTTTCACACTGTTTGCAATTATTCATTTTATACGATGGAAAAGCTGTTGTGTTTATATTGTATTTTATGCTTCTGGCGTTGACTTCTAAGGCCGTAGCTATTCGATATGGTGGAACAACGACATAGAGTGAAACATAGGTTACCCGGAACGTAGAAATGACCAATACTTTCACGCTGGTTGCAATTATTCCTGTTATACGATGGAAAAACTGTTGTATCTTTATTGTATTTTATGCTTCGGGCGATGACTTCTAAGGCCCTAACTATTCGATCTGTGGTAGCAACGCCCTAGAGTGAAGCATAGGTTGCCCGGAACGCAGAAATGACCATTACTTTCACACTGTTTGCAATTATTCATTCTATACGATGGAAAAGCTGTTGCGTTTATATTGCATTTTATGCATCTGGCGTTGAATTCTAAGTCCCTAGCTATTCGATCTGGTGGAGAAACGTCCTAGTGTGAAGCCTAGGTTGCCCGGAACGTAGAAATCACCAGTACCTTCACACTGGTTGCAGTTATTCCTGTTATACGATGGAATAACTGTTGCATTTTTATTGTATTTTTTGCTTCTGGCGTCGAATTCTAAGTCGCTAGCTATTCGATCGGGAGGAGCAACATCCTAGAGTAAAGCCTAGGTTGCCCGGAATGCAGAAATGACCATAACTTTCGCACTGGTTGCAATCGTTCCTGTTAGGCGATGGTAAAACTCTCGTATTTTCATTGTATTTTATGATTCTGGTGTTGACTTCTAAGTCCCTAGCTATGGGATCTGGTGGAGCAACGCCCCAGAGTGAAGCCTAGGTTGCCCGGAACGTAGAAGTGACCATTACCTTCACACTGTTTGCAATAATTCATTTTATACGATGGCAGAACTGTTGCACTTATATTGTATTTTATGCTTCTGGCGTTGACTTCTAAGGCCCTAACTATTCGATCTGGTGGAGCAACGCCCTAGCGTGAAGCCTAGGTTGCCCGGAACGTAGAAATGACCATAACTTTCACACTGGTTGCTATTATTCGTTTTATACGATGGAAAAGCTGTTATATTTATATGGTGTTTTATGCTTCTGGCGTTGATTTCTTGGGCCCTAACTATTCGATCAGGTGGACCAACGCACTAGAGTGGAGCCTAGGACGCCCGGAACGTAGAAGTGACCATCACTTTCACCCTGGTTGCAATTATTCCTGTGATACGATGGAAAAGCTCTTGTATATTTATTGTATTTTATGTTTCGGGCGATGACTTCTAAGGTCGTAGCTATTCGATCTGGTGGCGCAAAGCCCTAGAGTGATGCCTAGGTTGCCCTGAACGTAGAAATGACCATAACTTTCACACTGGTTGCTATTATTCGTATTATACGATGGAAAAACTGTTATATTTATATTGTATTTTATGCTTCTGGCGTTGACTTATTAGGCCCTAACTATTCGATCTGGTGGAACAACGCCCTAGAGTGAAGCCTAGGTTGCCCGGAAAGTAGAAATGACCATTACTTTCACACTGGTTGCAATTATTCGTTTTATACGATGGAAAAGCTGTTGTATTTATATCGTATTTTATGCAGCTGGCGTTGCCTTCTCAGGCCCTAACTATTCGATCCGGTGGCGCAACGCCATAGAGTGAAACGTAGGTTGCCCGGAACGTAGAAACGAACATTACTTTCACACTGGATGCAATCATTCCTGTTATACGATGGAAAAACTGTTGCATTTTTATTGTATTTTATGCATTGGGCGTTGAATTCTAAGTCTCTTGCTATTCGATCTGGTGGAGCAACGCCGTAGAGTGAAGCCTAGGTTGCCCGGAAAGTAGAAATGACCAATACTTTCACACTGGTTGCAATTATTCCTGTTATACGTTGGTAAAACTGTTGTATTTTTATTGTATTTCATGCTTCTGGCGTTGACTTCTTAGGCCCTAACTACTCGATCGGGCGGAGCAACGCCCTAGAGTGAAGCCTAGGATGCCCGAAACGTCGAAATGATAATTACTTTCGCACAGGTTGCAATTAGTCATGCTATACGATGGAAAAACTGTTTCATTTTTACTTCATTTTCTGATTCTGTCTTTGACTTTTAATGTCGTAGCTATTCGATCTGGTGGAGCAACGCCCTAGAGTGAAGCCTAGGTAACCAGGAACGTAGAAATGACCATCACTTTCACACTGTTTGCAATTATTCATTTTATACGATGGAAAAGCTGTTGTGTTTATATTGTATTTTATGCTTCTGGCGTTGACTTCTAAGGCCGTAGCTATTCGATATGGTGGTACAACGACCTAGAGTGAAACATAGGTTACCCGGAACGTAGAAATGACCAATACTTTCACGCTGGTTGCAATTATTCCTGTTATACGATGAAAAACTGTTGGATTTTTATTTTATTTTATGCTTTTGGCGTTGAATTCTAAGTCCCTGGCGGTTCGATCTGGTGGAGCAACACCCTAGAGAGAAGCCTAGGTTGCCCGGAACGTAGAAATGACCAGTACTTTCACACTGGTTGCAGTTATTCTGTTATACTGTGGAAAAACGCTTCTATTTATATTGTATTTTATGCTTCTGGCGTTGACTTCTAAGTCCCTAGCTATTCGATCTGGTGGAGCAACGCCCTAGAGTGTAGCCTAGGTTGCTCGGAACGTAGAAATGTCCATTACTTTCACACTGTTTGCAATTATTCGTTTTATATAATGGAAACACTGTTTTATTCATTTTGTATTTTATGCTTCTGGCGTTGACCTCTAAGGCTCTAACTCCACGATCTGGTGGAGCTATGTCGCAGAGTTAAGTCTAGGATGCCCGAAACGTCGAAATGATCATTACTTTCACACTTGTTGCAATTATTCATGCTATACGATGGAAAAGCTGTTGCATATCTATTGTATTTTCTGCTTCTGGCTTTGACTTCTATGGTCCTAGCTATTCGATCTGGTAGTGCATCGGCCAAGAGTGAAGCCTATGTTGCCCGGGACGCAGAAATGACCATAACTTTCACACTGGTTGCAATTATTCGCTTTATACAATGGAAAAACTGTTGTATTTATATTGTATATTATGCTTCTGGCTGTGACTTCTTAGGCCCTAGCTACTCGATCTGGCATAACAACGCCCTAGTGTGGAGCCTAGGTTGCTCGTAACGTAGAAATGACCATAACTTTCACACTGGTTGCAATTATTCCTTTTATACGATGGGAAAACCGTTCTATTTATTTTGTATTTTATGCTTCGGGCGTTGACTTCTAAGGCCCTAACTACTCGATCTTGTGGAACAACGCCCTAGAGCGAAACCTAGGTTCCCCGGAACGTAGAAATGATCATTACCATCACACTGGCTGCAACTATTCCTGTTATACGATGCACAAACTGTAGGATTTTTATTGTACGTTATGCTTCTGACGTTTACTACTAATGCCCTATGTATTCGATCTGGTGGAGCAATGCCTCAGAGTTAAGTCTAGGATGCCCGGAACGTAGAAATGTCCATAACTTTCACAATGGTTGCTATTATTCGTTTTATACGATGGAAAAACTGTTATATTTATATTGTATTTTATGCTTCTGGCGTTGACTTCTTAGGCCCTAACTATTCGATCTGGTGGACCAACGCCCTGGAGTGAAGGCTAGGTTGCCCGGAACGTAGAAATGACCATCACTTTCACACTGGTTGCAATTATTCCTGTTACACCATGGAAAAACGGTTGCATTTTTATTGTATTTTCGGCTTCTGGCTTCGACTTCTAAGGTCCTAACTATTCGATCTGGTGGCATAACGCCATAGAGTGAAACGTAAGTTGCCCGGAACGTAGAAATGAACATTACTTTCACACTGGTTGCAATTACTCCTGTTATACGATGGAAAAACTCTTGTATATTTATTGCATTTTATACTTCGGGCGTCGATTTCTATTGCCCTACCTAGTCGATCTGTTGGAGCAACACCCCACAGTGAAGCCTAGGTTGCCCGGAACGTAGAAATGACCATAACTTTCACACTGGTTGCTATTATTCCTTTTATACGATGGAAAAACTGTTGTATTTTTATTGTATTTTATGCTTCGGGCATTGACTTCTATGGCCCTACATATTCGATGTGGCGGAGCTACGCCATAGAGTGAAGCCTAGGTTCCCCGGAACGTAGAAATGTCCATCACTTTCACATTGGTTGCCATTATCCGTTTTATACGATGGAAAAGCTGTTGCATTTATTTTGTATTTTATGCTTCTGGCGTTGTCTTCTAAGGCCGTAGCTATTCGCTGTAGTGGAGCAACGCCCTAGAGTGAAGCCTACGTTGCCCGGAACGTAGAAATGACCAGTACTTTCACACTGCTTGCAGTTATTCCTGTTATACGATGGAAAAACTGTTGCATCTTTATCGTATTCTATGCTTCTGGCGTTAACTTCTAAGGCCCTAACTATTCGATCTGGTGGAGCAACACCCTAGAGTGAAGCCTAGGTTGCTCTGAATGTAGAAATGACGATAACTTTCACACTGGTTGCAATTATTCGTTTTATACGATGGAAAGACTGTTGCATCTTTATTGTATTTTATGCATCTGGCGTTGACTTCTAAGGCCCTAACTATTCGATCTGGTGGAGCAACGCCCTAGCGTGAAGCCTAGGTTGCCCGGAACGTAGAAATGACCATAACTTTCACACTGGTTGCTATTATTCGTTTTATACGATGGAAAAGCTGTTATATTTATATGGTATTTTATGCTTCTGGCGTTGATTTCTTGGGCCCTAACTATTCGACCAGGTGGACCAACGCACTAGAGTGGAGCCTAGGATGCCCGGAACGTAGAAGTGACCATCACTTTCACACTGGTTGCAATTATTCCTGTGATACGATGGAAAAGCTCTTGTATATTTATTGTATTTTATGTTTCGGGCGTTGACTTCTAAGGTCGTAGCTATTCGATCTGGTGGCGCAAAGCCCTAGAGTGAAGCCTAGGTTGCCCTGAACGTATAAATGACCATAACTTTCACACTGGTTGCTATTATTCGTATTATACGATGGAAAAACTGTTGGATTTTTATTTTATTTTATGCTTTTGGCGTTGAATTCTAAGTCCCTGGCGGTTCGATCTTGTGGAGCAACGCCCTAGAGAGAAGCCTAGGTTGCCCGGAAAGTAGAAATGACCATTACTTTCACACTGGTTGCAATTATTCGTCTTATACGATGGAAAAGCTGTAGTGTTTTTAATGTATTTCATGCTTCTGGCGTTGAATTCTAAGTCCCTAGCTATTCGACCTGGTGGAGCGACGTCCTAGACTGAAGCCTAAGCTGCTGGGAACGTAGAAATGGCCATTACTTTCACACTGGTTGCAATTATTCGTTTTATAGGATGGAAAAGCTGTTGTATTTTTAATGTACTTCAAGCTTCTGGCGTTGACTTCTAAAGCCCTATGTATTCGATCTGGTGGAGCAATGCCTCAGAGTTAAGTCTAGGATGCCCAGAGCGTAGAAATGGCCATTACGTTCACACTGGTTACAATTATTCATGCATTACTATGGAAAAATTGTTGCATTTTTATTGTATTTTATGCTTCCGGCGTTGACTTCTTAGGCCGTAGGTATTCGATGTGGCGGAGCTACGCCCTAGAGTGAAGCCTAGGTTCCCCGGAACGTAGAAATGTCCATCACTTTCACATTGGTTGCCATTATCCGTTTTATACGATGGAAAGGCTGTTGTATTTATTTTGTATTTTATGCTTCTGCCGTTGACTTCTAAGGCCGTAGCTATTCGATGTAGTGGAGCAACGCCCTAGAGTGAAGCCTAGGTTGCCCGGAACGTAGAAATGACCATTACTTTCACGCTGGTTGCAATTATTCCTGTTATACTATGAAAAACTATTGCATTTTTATTTTATTTTATATTTCTGGCTTTGAATTCTAAGTCCCTAGCTAGTCGATCAGGTGGAGCAACGCCCTAGAGTGAAGCCTAGGTTGCCCGGAACGTAGAAATGACCAGTACTTTCACACTGGTTGCACTTATTCATTTTATGCGATGGAAAAACTCTTCTATTCATATTGTATTTTATTCTTCTGGTGTTGACTTCTAAGGCGCTAACAGTTCGATGTGGTGGAGCAACGCCCTAGAGTGAAGCCTATGTTGCCCGGAGCGCAGAAATGACCATTACCTTCACCCTGTTTGCAATTATTCCTGTTATACGATTGAAAGGCTGTTGTATTTATATTGTATTTGGTGCTTCTGGCGTTGACTTCTTAGGCCCTAACATTCGATCTGGTGGAGCAACGCCCTAGAGTGATGCCTAGGTTAGCCGGAACGTAGAAATGTCCAGTACTTTCACACTGGTTGCTGTTATTCCTGTTATACGATGGAAAAACTGTGCATTTTTATTGTATTTTATGTTTCTGGCTTTGAATTCTAAGTCCCTAGCTATTCGATCAGGTGGAGCAACGCCCTAGAGTGAAGCCTAGGTTGTCCGGAACGTAGAAATGACCAGTACTTTCACACTGGTTGCAATTATTTGTTTTATATGATGGAAGAACTGTTGTATTTTTTCTCGATTTTATGCTTCTGGCGCTGACTTCTTAGGCCCTAACTATACGATCTGGTGGCACAACGCCCTAGAGTGAAGCCCGCGTTGCCTGGAACGTAGAAATGACCATATCTTTCACTCTGGTTGCAATTATTCCTGTTATACGATGGAAAAACTGTTGTATTTTTATTGTATTTTATGCTTCAGGCGTTGTCTTCTAAGGCCGTATCTGTTCCACGTAGTGGAGCAACGCCCTAGAGTGAAGCCTAGGTTGCCCGGAACGTAGAATTGACCATTACCTTCACACTTGTTGCAATCATTCGTTTTATACGATGGAAAAACTGTTGTATTTATATTGTATTTTATGCTTCTGGAGTTGACTTCTTAGGCCATAACTGTTGGATCTTGTGTAACAACGCCCTAGAGTGGAGCCTAGGTTGCCCGAAACGTAAAATGACCATACCTTTCACACTCGTTGCAATTATTCGTTTTATACGATGGAAAAACCGTTGTATTTATTTTGTATCTTAAGCTTCTGGCGTTGACTTCTATGGTCCTAGCTAATCGATCTGGTGGGGCAACGTCCAAGGGTGAAGCCTATGTAGCCTGGTACGTAGAAATGACCATTAGTTTCACACTGGTTGGAATTATTCTTTTTATACAATGGAAAAACTGCTGTATTTATTTTGTATTTTATGACTCTGGCGTTGTCTTCTTAGGCCCTAACTATTAGATCTGTTGGACCAACGCCGTAGAGTGAAGCCTCGGTTGCCCTGAACGTAGAAATGACCATTACTTTCACACTGTTTGCAATTATCCATTTTATACGATGGAAAATCTGTTATATTTATATTGTATTTTCTGCTTCTGGCGTGGACTTCTAAGGCCGTAGCTATTCGGTGTGGTGGAACAACGCCCTAGAGCGAAGCCTAGGTTGCCCGGAACGTAGAAATGTACATACCTTTCACAGTCGTTGCAATTATTCGTTTTCTGCGATGGAAAATCCGTTGTATTTATTTTGTGTTTTAAGCTTCTGGCGTTGACTTCTAAGGCCCTAGCTATTCGATCTGGTGGGGCAACGTCCAGGAGTGAAGCCAATGTTGCCCGGAACGTAGAAATGACCATTACCTTCACACTGGTTGCAATTATTCCTGTTATACGATAGAAAAACTGTTGTATTTTTATTGTACTTTATGCTTCCGGCGTTGACTTTATAGGCCGTAGGAATTCGATGTGGTGGAGCTACGCCCTAGAGTGAAGCCTAGGTTCCCCGGAACGTAGAAATGTCCATTACTTTCACATTGGTTGCCATTATCCGTTTTATACGATGGAAAAGCTGTTGTATATATTTTGTATTTTATGCTTCTGCCGTTGACTTCTAAGGCCGTAGCTATTCGATGTAGTGGAGCAACGCCCTAGAGTGAAGCCTAGGTTGCCCGGAACGTAGAAATGACCATTACTTTCACGCTGGTTGCAATTATTCCTGTTATACTATGAAAAACTATTGCATTTTTATTTTATTTTATGTTTCTGGCTTTGAATTCTATGTCCCTAGCTATTCGATCAGGTGGAGCAACGCCCTAGAGTGAAGCCTAGGTTGCACGGAACGTAGAAATGACCAGTACTTTCACACTGGTTGCAATTATTTGTTTTATACGATGGAAGAACTGTTGTATTTTTTCTCGATTTTATGCTTCTGGCGCTGACTTCTTAGGCCCTAACTATACGATCTGGTGGAACAACGCCCTAGAGTGAAGCCCGCGTTGCCTGGAACGTAGAAATGACCATATCTTTCACTCTGGTTGCAATTATTCCTGTTATACGATGGAAAAACTGTTGTATTTTTATTGTATTTTATGCTTCAGGCGTTGTCTTCTAAGGCTGTATCTGTTCCACGTAGTGGAGCAACGCCCTAGAGTGAAGCCTAGGTTGCCCGGAACGTAGAATTGACCATTACCTTCACACTTGTTGCAATCATTCGTTTTATACGATGGAAAAACTGTTGTATTTATATTGTATTTTATGCTTCTGGAGTTGACTTCTTAGGCCATAACTGTTGGATCTTGTGTAACAACGCCCTAGAGTGGAGCCTAGGTTGCCCGAAACGTAAAATGACCATACCTTTCACACTCGTTGCAATTATTCGTTTTATACGATGGAAAAACCGTTGTATTTATTTTGTATTTTAAGCTTCTGGCGTTGACTTCTATGGTCCTCGCTATTCGATCTGGTACGGCAACGTTCAAGAGCGAAGCCTATGTTGCCAGGACGTAGAAATGACCATTAGTTTCACACTGGTTGGAATTATTCTTTTTATACAATGGAAAAACTGCTGTATTTATTTTGTATTTTATGACTCTGGCGTTGCCTTCTTAGGCCCTAACTATTGGTTCTGGTGGACCAACGCCGTAGGGTGAAGCCTCGGTTGCCCTGAACGTAGAAATGACCATTACTTTCACACTGTTTGCAATTATCCATTTTATACCATGGAACAACTGTTATATTTATATTGTATTTTCTGCTTCTGGCGTTGACTTCTAAGGCCGTAGCTATTCGATGTGGTGGAAGAACGCCCTAGAGCGAAGCCTAGGTTGCCCGGAACGTAGAAATGTACATACCTTTCACAGTCGTTGCAATTATTCGTTTTCTGCGATGGAAAATCCGTTGTATTTATTTTGTATTTTAAGCATCTGGCGTTGACTTCTAAGGCCCTAGCTATTCGATCTGGTGGGGCAACGTCCAAGAGTGAAGCCAATGTTGGCCGGAACGTAGAAATGACCATTACCTTCACACTGGTTGCAATCATTCCTGTTATACGATGGAAAAACTGTTGTATTTATTTTGTATTTTAAGCATCTGGCGTTGACTTCTAAGGCCCTAGCTATTCGATCTGGTGGGGCAACGTCCAAGAGTGAAGCCAATGTTGGCCGGAACGTAGAAATGACCATTACCTTCACACTGGTTGCAACTATTCCTGTTATACGATGGAAAAACTGTTGCATCTTTATTGTATTTTATGTTTCTGGCGTTGACTTCTTAGGCCCTAACTTTTCGATCTGGTGGAGCAATGCCCTAGAGTGAAGCCTAGGTTGCTTTGAAGGTAGAAATGACCATTACCTTCACACTGGTTGCAATTATTCATGCTATACGATGGAAACACTGTTGTATTTTTATTTTATTTTATGCTTCTGGCGTTGACTTCTAAGGTCCTAGCTATTCGATCTCGTTGGGCAACGTCCAAGAGTACAGAGTATGTTGCCCGAAACGTAGAAATGACCATTACCTTCACACTGGTTGCAAATATACATTATATACGACGGAAAAGCTGTTTTATTTATATTGTATTTTATGCTTCAGGCGTTGACCTCTAAGGTCGTAGCTATTGGATGTGGTGGAGCAACGCCCTAGAGTGAAGCCTAGGTTGCCCGGAACGTAGAAATGACCATTACTTTCACACTGTTTGCAACTATTCCTGTTATACGATGCACAAACTGTTGGATTTTTACTGTACTTTATGCTTGTGGCGTTGACTTCTAAGGCCCAATGTATTCGATCTGCTGTAGCATTGCCTCACAGTTAAGTCTAGGATGCCCGAAACGTTGAAATGATCATTACTGTCACAGTGGTTGCAGTTATTCGTTTTTACCATGGAAATACTGTTGTATTCACATCGTATTTTATGCTTGTGGCGTTGACTTCTAAGGCCGTAGCTATTCGATGTGGTGGAGCAACACCCCAGAGTGAAGCCTTGGTTGCCTGCAACGTAGAAATGACCATACCTTTCACACTGGTGGCAATTATTCTTGTTATACTATGGAAAAACTGTTGTATTTATATTGTATTTTATGCTTCTGGCGTTGACTTCTAAGGCCGTAGCTGTCCGATGTGGTGGAGCAACGCCCTAGAGTGAAGGCTAGGTTGCCCGGAACGTAGAAATGACCATCACTTTCACACTGGGTGCAATTATTCCTGTTATACGATGGAAAAACTGTTGTATTTATATTGTATTTTATGCTTCTGGCGTTGACTTCGAAGGCCGTAGCTGTCCGATGTGGTGGAGCAACGCCCTAGAGTGAAGCCTAGGTTGCCCGGAACGTAGAAATGACCATCACTTTCACACTGGTTGCAATTATTCCTGTTATACGATGGACAAACCGTTGGATTTATATTGTATTTTATGCTTCTGGCGTTGACTTCGAAGGCCGTAGCTGTCCGACGTGGTGGAGCAACGCCCTAGAGTGAAGCCTAGGTTGCCCGGAACGTAGAATTGACCATTACCCTCACACTTGTTGCAATCATTCGTTTTATACGATGGAAAAACTGTTGTATTTGTATTGTATTTTATGCTTCTGGAGTTGCCTTCTTAGGCCATAACTGTTGCATCTTGTGGAACAACGCCCTAGAGTGGAGCCTAAGTTGCCCGAAACGTAAAATGACCATACCTTTCACACTCGTTGCAATTATTCGTTTTATACGATGGAAAATCCGTTGTATTTATTTTGTATTTTAAGCTTCTGGCGTTGACTTCTAAGGTCCTAGCCAATCGATCTGGTGGGGCAACGTCCAAGGGTGAAGCCTATGTAGCCTGGTACGTAGAAATGACCATTAGTTTCACACTGGTTGGAATTATTCTTTTTATACAATGGAAAAACTGCTGTATTTATTTTATGACTCTGGCGTTGTCTTCTTAGGCCCTAACTATTAGATCTGTTGGACCAACGCCGTAGAGTGAAGCCTCGGTTGCCCTGAACGTAGAAATGACCATTACTTTCACACTGTTTGCAATTATCCATTTTATACGATGGAAAATCTGTTATATTTATATTGTATTTTCTGCTTCTGGCGTGGACTTCTAAGGCCGTAGCTATTCGATGTGGTGGAACAACGCCCTAGAGCGAAGCCTAGGTTGCCCGGAACGTAGAAATGTACATACCTTTCACAGTCGTTGCAATTATTCGTTTTCTGCGATGGAAAATCCGTTGTATTTATTTTGTGTTTTAAGCTTCTGGCGTTGACTTCTAAGGCCCTAGCTATTCGATCTGGTGGGGCAACGTCCAGGAGTGAAGCCAATGTTGCCCGGAACGTAGAAATGACCATTACCTTCACACTGGTTGCAATTATTCCTGTTATACGATAGAAAAACTGTTGTATTTTTATTGTACTTTATGCTTCCGGCGTTGACTTTATAGGCCGTAGGAATTCGATGTGGTGGAGCTACGCCCTAGAGTGAAGCCTAGGTTGCCCGGAACGTAGAAATGTCCATTACTTTCACATTGGTTGCCATTATCCGTTTTATACGATGGAAAAGCTGTTGTATTTATTTTGTATTTTATGCTTCTGCCGTTGACTTCTAAGGCCGTAGCTATTCGATGTAGTGGAGCAACGCCCTAGAGTGAAGCCTAGGTTGCCCGGAACGTAGAAATGACCATTACTTTCACGCTGGTTGCAATTATTCCTGTTATACTATGAAAAACTATTGCATTTTTATTTTATTTTATGTTTCTGGCTTTGAATTCTAAGTCCCTAGCTATTCGATCAGGTGGAGCAACGCCCTAGAGTGAAGCCTAGGTTGCCCGGAACGTAGAAATGACCAGTACTTTCACACTGGTTGCACTTATTCATTTTATGCGATGGAAAAACTCTTCTATTCATATTGTATTTTATTCTTCTGGCGTTGACTTCTAAGGCGCTAACAGTTCGATGTGGTGGAGCAACGCCCTAGAGTGAAGCGTATGTTGCCCGGAGCGCAGAAATGACCATTACCTTCACCCTGTTTGCAATTATTCCTGTTATACGATTGAAAAGCTGTTGTATTTATATTGTATTTGGTGCTTCTGGCGTTGACTTCTTAGGCCCTAACTTTCGATCTGGTGGAGCAACGCCCTAGAGTGATGCCTAGGTTAGCCGGAACGTAGAAATGTCCAGTACTTTCACAATGGTTGCTGTTATTCCTGTTATAGAATGGAAAAAGTGTTGCATTTTTATTGTATTTTATGCTTCTGGCGTTGAATTCTAAGTCCCTAACTATTCGATCAGGTGGAGCAACGCCCTACAGTCAAGCCTAGGTTGCCCGGAACGTAGATATGGCCATAACTTTCACACTGGTTGCAATTATTTGTTTTATACGATGGGAGAACTGTTGTATTTTTTCTCGATTTTATGCTTCTGGCGCTGACTTCTTAGACCCTAACTATACGATCTGGTGGAACAACGCCCTAGAGTGAAGCCCGTGTTGCCTGGAACGTAGAAATGACCATATCTTTCACTCTGGTTGCAATTATTCCTGTTATACGATGGAAAAACTGTTGTATTTTTATTGTATTTTATGCTTCAGGCGTTGTCTTCTAAGGCCGCATCTGTTCCACGTAGTGGAGCAACGCCCTAGAGTGAAGCCTAGGTTGCCCGGAACGTAGAATTGACCATTACCTTCACACTTGTTGCAATCATTCGTTTTATACGATGGAAAAACTGTTGTATTTCTATTGTATTTTATGCTTCTGGAGTTGACCTCTTAGGCCATAACTGTTGGATCTTGTGTAACAACGCCCTAGAGTGGAGCCTAGGTTGCCCGAAACGTAAAATGACCATACCTTTCACACTCGTTGCAATTATTCGTTTTATACGATGGAAAAACCGTTGTATTTATTTTGTATTTTAAGCTTCTGGCGTTGACTTCTATGGTCCTCGCTATTCGATCTGGTACGGCAACGTTCAAGAGCGAAGCCTATGTTGCCAGGACGTAGAAATGACCATTAGTTTCACTCTGGTTGGAATTATTCTTTTTATACAATGGAAAAACTGCTGTATTTATTTTGTATTTTATGACTCTGGCGTTGCCTTCTTAGGCCATAACTATTGGATCTGGTGGACCAACGCCGTAGGGTGAAGCCTCGGTTGCCCTGAACGTAGAAATGACCATTACTTTCACACTGTTTGCAATTATCCATTTTATACCATGGAACAACTGTTATATTTATATTGTATTTTCTGCTTCTGGCGTTGACTTCTAAGGCCGTAGCTATTCGATGTGGTGGAAGAACGCCCTAGAGCGAAGCCTAGGTTGCCCGGAACGTAGAAATGTACATACCTTTCACAGTCGTTGCAATTATTCGTTTTCTGCGATGGAAAATCCGTTGTATTTATTTTGTATTTTAAGCATCTGGCGTTGACTTCTAAGGCCCTAGCTATTCGATCTGGTGGAGCAATGCCCTAGAGTGAAGCCTAGGTTGCCCGGAAGGTAGAAATGACCATTACCTTCACACTGGTTGCAATTATTCATGCTATACGATGGAAACACTGTTGTATTTTTATTTTATTTTATGCTTCTGGCGTTGACTTCTAAGTTCCTAGCTATTCGATCTCGTTGGGCAACGTCCAAGAGTACAGAGTATGTTGCCCGAAACGTAGAAATGACCATTACCTTCACACTGGTTGCAAATATACATTATATACAACGGAAAAGCTGTTTTATTTATATTGTATTTTATGCTTCAGGCGTTGACCTCTAAGGTCGTAGCTATTGGATGTGGTGGAGCAACGCCCTAGAGTGAAGCCTAGGTTGCCCGGAACGTAGAAATGACCATCACTTTCACACTGGTTGCAATTATTCCTGTTATACGATGGACAAACCGTTGGATTTATATTGTATTTTATGCTTCTGGCGTTGACTTCGAAGGCCGTAGCTGTCCGACGTGGTGGAGCAACGCCCTAGAGTGAAGCCTAGGTTGCCCGGAACGTAGAATTGACCATTACCCTCACACTTGTTGCAATCATTCGTTTTATACGATGGAAAGACTGTTGTATTTGTATTGTATTTTATGCTTCTGGAGTTGCCTTCTTAGGCCATAACTGTTGCATCTTGTGGAACAACGCCCTAGAGTGGAGCCTAGGTTGCCCGAAACGTAAAATGACCATACCTTTCACACTCGTTGCAATTATTCGTTTTATACGATGGAAAAACCGTTGTATTTATTTTGTATTTTAAGCTTCTGGCGTTGACTTCTAAGGTCCTAGCTAATCGATCTGGTAGGGCAACGTCCAAGGGTGAAGCCTATGTAGCCCGGTACGTAGAAATGACCATTAGTTTCACACTGGTTGGAATTATACTTTTTATACAATGGAAAAACTGCTGCATTTATTTTGTATTTTATGACTCTGGCGTTGCCTTCTTAGGCCCTAACTATTGGATCTGGTGGATCAACGCCGTAGAGAGAAGCCTCGGTTGCCCTGAACGTAGAAATGACCATTAATATCACACTGTTAGCAATTATCCATTTTATACGATGGAACAACTGTTATATTTATATTGTATTTTCTGCTTCTGGCGTTTACTTCTAAGGCCGTAGCTATTCGATGTGGTGGGGCAGCACCCCAGAGTGAAGCGTTGGTTGCCTGCAACGTAGAAATGACCATACCTTTCACGCTGGTGGCAATTATTCTTGTTATACTATGGAAAAACTGTTGTATTTATATTGTATTTTATGCTTCTGGCGTTGACTTCTAAGGCCGTAGCTGTCCGATGTGGTGGAGCAACGCCCTAGAGTGAAGGCTAGGTTGCCCGGAACGTAGAAATGACCATCACTTTCACACTGGGTGCAATTATTCCTGTTATACGATGGAAAAACTGTTGTATTTATATTGTATTTTATGCTTCTGGCGTTGACTTCGAAGGCCGTAGCTGTCCGATGTGGTGGAGCAACGCCCTAGAGCGAAGCCTAGGTTGCCCGGAATGTAGAAATGACCATCACCTTCACACTGGTTGCAATTATTCCTGTTATACGATGGACAAACCGTTGGATTTGTAATGTACTTTATGTTCCTGGATTTGACATCTAAGGCCCTGTGTATTCGGTCTGGTGGAGCAATGCCTCAGAGTTAAGCCTAGGATTCCCGAAACGTAGAAATAACAATAACTTTCATACTGATAGCAATTATTCGTTTTATAGGATGGAAAAACTGTTTTATTTGTATTGTATTTTATGCTTCTGGCGTTGACTTCTTTGGCCCTAACTGTTCGATCTGTTGGAACACGCCCTAGAGTGAAGCCTGGGTTGCCCGGAACGTAGAAATGACCATTACTTTCACACTGGTTGCAACTATTCATGCTATACGGTGGAAAAACTGCTGTATTTTTAATGTATTTTGTGCTTCTGGCGTTGACTTCTGAGATCCTAGGTATTAGATCTCGTGGGGCAACGTCCAAGAGTGAAGCATAGGTTCCCCGAAACGTAGAAATGACCATTACTTTCACACTGGTTGCAATTATTCCTGTTATACGATGGAAAAGCTGTTGTATTGATACTGTATTTTATGCTTCTGGCGTTGACATCTTAGGCCCTAACTATTCGATCTGGTGGAACAACGCCCTAGAGTGAAGCCTGGGTTCACCGGAACGTAGAAATGACCATCACTTTCACACTGGTTGCAATTATTCCTGTTATACGATGGAATAACTGTTCTATTTATTTTGTATTTTATGCTTCTGGCGTTGACTTCTTTGGCCCTAACTGTTCGATCTGTTGGAACACGCCCTAGAGTGAAGCCTGGGTTGACCGGAACGTAGAAATGACCATCACTTTCACACTGGTTGCAATTATTCCTGTTATACGATGGAATAACTGTTCTATTTATTTTCTATTTTATGCTTCTGGCGTTGACTTCTTAGGCCCTAACTATTCGATCTGTTGGAACAACGCCCTAGAGTGAAGCCTAGGTTGCCCGGAACGTAGAAATCACCATCACTTTCACTCTGGTTGCAATTATTCTTTTTATACGATGGAAAAACTGTTGTATTTTTATTGTATTTTATGCGCTGGAGTTGTTTTATAAGGCCCTAACTATTCGGCCTGGTGGTGCAACGCCCTAGAGTGAAGCCTGGAATGCACGGAGCGTAGAAATGCCCATTACTTTCACACTGGTTGCAATTATTCCTGTTATACGATGGAAAAACTGTTGCATTTATATTGTATTTTATGCTTCTGGCGTTGACTTCTAAGGCCGTAGCTGCCCGATGTGGTTGAGCAAATCCCTAGAGTGAAGCCTAGGTTGATCGGAACGTAGAAATGAACATCACTTTCACACTGGCTGCAATTATTCCTGTTATACGATGGAAAAACTGTTGCATTTATATTGTATTTTATGCTTCTGGCGTTTACTTCTAATGCCGTAGCTATTCGATGTGGTGGAGCAACACCCTAGCGTGAAGCCTTGGTTGCCTGGAACGTAGAAATGACCATATCTGTCACACTAGTTGCAATTATTCCTGTTATACGATGTAAAAACTGTTGCATTTATATTGTATTTTATGTTTCTGGCGCTGACTTCTTAGGCTCTAACTATTCGATCTGGTGGAACAACGCCCTAGAGTGAAGCCTGGGTTGCCCGGAACGTAGAAGTGACCATCACTTTCACACTGGTTGCAATTATTCCTGTTATACGATGGAATAACTGTTCTATTTATTTTGTATTTTGTACCTCTGGCGTTGACTTCTTAAGCCCTAACCTTTCGATCTGTTGGAACAACGCTCTAGAGTGAAGCCTAGGTTGGCAGGAACGTAGAAATGACCATCACTTTCACACTAGTTGCAATTATTCATGCTATACGATGGAAAAACTGTTGTATTTTTAGTGGATTTTATGCTTCTGGCGTTGACTTCTAAGGTCCTAGCTATTCGATCTCGTTGGGTAACGTCCAAGAGTGAAGAGTATGTTGCCCGAAACGTAGAAATGACCATTACTTTCACACTGGTTGCAAATATACATTATATACGACGGAAAAGCGGTTGTATTTATATTATATTTTATGTTTCTGGCGTCGAGATCTTAGGTCCCAGCTATTCGATATGGCGGACCAAAGCCCTAGAGTGAAGCCTAGGTTCCCCGAAACGTAGAAATGACCATAACTTTCGCACTTGTTGCAATTATTCCTGTTACACGATGGAAAAACTGTTGCATTTATATTGTATTTTATGCTTCTGGCGTTGACTTCTAAGGCCATAGCTGCTCGATGTGGTGGTGCAACTCCCTAGAGTGAAGCCTAGGTTGCTCGGAACGTAGAAATAACCAGTACTTTCAAACTGGTAGCAATTATTTGTTTTATACGATGGAATAGCTGTTGCATTTTTATTATATTTACTGCTTCTGGCTTTGACTTCTAAGGTCGTAGCTACTGGATCTGGTGGAGCAATGCCCTAGAGTGAAGCCTAGGTTGCCCGGAACGTAGAAATGACCATAACATTCACACTGGTTGCAATTATTCGTTTTATACGATGGAAAAGCTGTTTTATTTACATTGTATCTTATGCTTCCGGCGTTGACTTCTTAGGCCCTAACGATTCGATCTGGTGGAGCAATGCCTCAGAGTTAACTCCAGGATGCCCGAAACGCCGAAATGATCATTGCTTTCACACTGGTTGCAATTATCCATGCTATACAATGGAAAAACTGTTGTTTTTATACTGTATTTTATTATTCTGGCGTTGACTTCTAAGGCCCTAACTATTCGATATGGTGGAGCAACGCCCTAGAGTGAAGCTTGGGTTGCCCGGAACGTAGAAATGGCCATAACCTTTACACTGGTTGCAATTATTCGTTTTATACGATGGAAAAGCTGTTGTATCTAGATTGAGTTTTATTCTTCTGGCGTTAACTTCTTAGGCCCTAACTATTAGGTCTGGTGGAGGAACACCCTAGAGAGAAGCCTAGGTTGCCCGGAACGTAGAAATGACCAGTACTTTCACACTGGTAGCAATTATCCGTTTTATACGATGGAAAAGCTGTTGTATTTATATTGTATTTTATGCTTATGGCGTTGACTCCTTAGGCCCAAACCATGCGATCTGATGAAGCAACGCCCTAGAGTGAAGCATAGATTGCCTGGAACGTAGAAATGACCATTACCTTCAGAGTTGATGCAATTATTCCTGTTACACGATGGAAAAGCTGTGGTATTTTTGTTCTATTTTATGCTTCAGCCGTTGACTCCTAAGGCCGTAGCTGTTCGATGTGGTGGAGCAACGCCCTAGAGTGAAGCCTAGGTTGCCCGGAACGTAGAAATGACCATTACTTTCACACTGTTTGCAACTATTCCTGTTATACGATGCACAAACTGTTGGATTTTTACTGTACTTTATGCTTGTGGCGTTGACTTCTAAGGCCCAATGTATTCGATCTGCTGTAGCATTGCCTCACAGTTAAGTCTAGGATGCCCGAAACGTTGAAATGATCATTACTGTCACACTGGTTGCAGTTATTCGTTTTTACCATGGAAATACTGTTGTATTCACATCGTATTTTATGCTTGTGGCGTTGACTTCTAAGGCCGTAGCTATTCGATGTGGTGGAGCAACACCCCAGAGTGAAGCCTTGGTTGCCTGCAACGTAGAAATGACCATACCTTTCACACTCGTTGCAATTATTCGTTTTATACGATGGAAAATCCGTTGTATTTATTTTGTATTTTAAGCTTCTGGCGTTGACTTCTAAGGTCCTAGCTAATCGATCTGGTGAGGCAACGTCCAAGGGTGAAGCCTATGTAGCCTGGTACGTAGAAATGACCATTAGTTTCACACTGGTTGGAATTATTCTTTTTATACAATGGAAAAACTGCTGTATTTATTTTGTATTTTATGACTCTGGCGTTGTCTTCTTAGGCCCTAACTATTAGATCTGTTGGACCAACGCCGTAGAGTGAAGCCTCGGTTGCCCTGAACGTAGAAATGACCATTACTTTCACACTGTTTGCAATTATCCATTTTATACGATGGAAAATCTGTTATATTTATATTGTATTTTCTGCTTCTGGCGTGGACTTCTAAGGCCGTAGCTATTCGGTGTGGTGGAACAACGCCCTAGAGCGAAGCCTAGGTTGCCCGGAACGTAGAAATGTACATACCTTTCACAGTCGTTGCAATTATTCGTTTTCTGCGATGGAAAATCCGTTGTATTTATTTTGTGTTTTAAGCTTCTGGCGTTGACTTCTAAGGCCCTAGCTATTCGATCTGGTGGGGCAACGTCCAGGAGTGAAGCCAATGTTGCCCGGAACGTAGAAATGACCATTACCTTCACACTGGTTGCAATTATTCCTGTTATACGATAGAAAAACTGTTGTATTTTTATTGTACTTTATGCTTCCGGCGTTGACTTTATAGGCCGTAGGAATTCGATGTGGTGGAGCTACGCCCTAGAGTGAAGCCTAGGTTCCCCGGAACGTAGAAATGTCCATTACTTTCACATTGGTTGCCATTATCCGTTTTATACGATGGAAAAGCTGTTGTATATATTTTGTATTTTATGCTTCTGCCGTTGACTTCTAAGGCCGTAGCTATTCGATGTAGTGGAGCAACGCCCTAGAGTGAAGCCTAGGTTGCCCGGAACGTAGAAATGACCATTACTTTCACGCTGGTTGCAATTATTCCTGTTATACTATGAAAAACTATTGCATTTTTATTTTATTTTATGTTTCTGGCTTTGAATTCTAAGTCCCTAGCTATTCGATCAGGTGGAGCAACGCCCTAGAGTGAAGCCTAGGTTGCCCAGAACGTAGAAATGACCAGTACTTTCACACTGGTTGCAATTATTTGTTTTATACGATGGAAGAACTGTTGTATTTTTTCTCGATTTTATGCTTCTGGCGCTGACTTCTTAGGCCCTAACTATACGATCTGGTGGAACAACGCCCTAGAGTGAAGCCCGCGTTGCCTGGAACGTAGAAATGACCATATCTTTCACTCTGGTTGCAATTATTCCTGTTATACGATGGAAAAACTGTTGTATTTTTATTGTATTTTATGCTTCAGGCGTTGTCTTCTAAGGCCGTATCTGTTCCACGTAGTGGAGCAACGCCCTAGAGTGAAGCCTAGGTTGCCCGGAACGTAGAATTGACCATTACCTTCACACTTGTTGCAATCATTCGTTTTATACGATGGAAAAACTGTTGTATTTATATTGTATTTTATGCTTCTGGAGTTGACTTCTTAGGCCATAACTGTTGGATCTTGTGTAACAACGCCCTAGAGTGGAGCCTAGGTTGCCCGAAACGTAAAATGACCATACCTTTCACACTCGTTGCAATTATTCGTTTTATACGATGGAAAAACCGTTGTATTTATTTTGTATTTTAAGCTTCTGGCGTTGACTTCTATGGTCCTCGCTATTCGATCTGGTACGGCAACGTTCAAGAGCGAAGCCTATGTTGCCAGGACGTAGAAATGACCATTAGTTTCACACTGGTTGGAATTATTCTTTTTATACAATGGAAAAACTGCTGTATTTATTTTGTATTTTATGACTCTGGCGTTGCCTTCTTAGGCCCTAACTATTGGTTCTGGTGGACCAACGCCGTAGGGTGAAGCCTCGGTTGCCCTGAACGTAGAAATGACCATTACTTTCACACTGTTTGCAATTATCCATTTTATACCATGGAACAACTGTTATATTTATATTGTATTTTCTGCTTCTGGCGTTGACTTCTAAGGCCGTAGCTATTCGATGTGGTGGAAGAACGCCCTAGAGCGAAGCCTAGGTTGCCCGGAACGTAGAAATGTACATACCTTTCACAGTCGTTGCAATTATTCGTTTTCTGCGATGGAAAATCCGTTGTATTTATTTTGTATTTTAAGCATCTGGCGTTGACTTCTAAGGCCCTAGCTATTCGATCTGGTGGGGCAACGTCCAAGAGTGAAGCCAATGTTGGCCGGAACGTAGAAATGACCATTACCTTCACACTGGTTGCAATCATTCCTGTTATACGATGGAAAAACTGTTGTCTTTATATTGTATTTTATGCTTCTGGTGTTGACTTCTTAGGCCCTAACTGTTCGATCTTGTGGATCAACGCCCTAGAGTGGAGCCGAGGTTGCCCGGAACGTAGAAATGTACATACCTTTCACAGTCGTTGCAATTATTCGTTTTCTGCGATGGAAAATCCGTTGTATTTATATTGTATTTTCTGCTTCTGGCGTTTACTTCTAAGGCCGTAGCTATTCGATGTGGTGGGGCAGCACCCCAGAGTGAAGCGTTGGTTGCCTGCAACGTAGAAATGACCATACCTTTCACGCTGGTGGCAATTATTCTTGTTATACTATGGAAAAACTGTTGTATTTATATTGTATTTTATGCTTCTGGCGTTGACTTCTAAGGCCGTAGCTGTCCGATGTGGTGGAGCAACGCCCTATAGTGAAGGCTAGGTTGCCCGGAACGTAGAAATGACCATCACTTTCACACTGGGTGCAATTATTCCTGTTATACGATGGAAAAACTGTTGTATTTATATTGTATTTTATGCTTCTGGCGTTGACTTCGAAGGCCGTAGCTGTCCGATGTGGTGGAGCAACGCCCTAGAGCGAAGCCTAGGTTGCCCGGAATGTAGAAATGACCATCACCTTCACACTGGTTGCAATTATTCCTGTTATACGATGGACAAACCGTTGGATTTGTAATGTACTTTATGTTCCTGGATTTGACATCTAAGGCCCTGTGTATTCGGTCTGGTGGAGCAATGCCTCAGAGTTAAGCCTAGGATTCCCGAAACGTAGAAATAACAATAACTTTCATACTGATAGCAATTATTCGTTTTATAGGATGGAAAAACTGTTTTATTTGTATTGTATTTTATGCTTCTGGCGTTGACTTCTTTGGCCCTAACTGTTCGATCTGTTGGAACACGCCCTAGAGTGAAGCCTGGGTTGCCCGGAACGTAGAAATGACCATTACTTTCACACTGGTTGCAACTATTCATGCTATACGGTGGAAAAACTGCTGTATTTTTAATGTATTTTGTGCTTCTGGCGTTGACTTCTGAGATCCTAGGTATTAGATCTCGTGGGGCAACGTCCAAGAGTGAAGCATAGGTTCCCCGAAACGTAGAAATGACCATTACTTTCACACTGGTTGCAATTATTCCTGTTATACGATGGAAAAGCTGTTGTATTGATACTGTATTTTATGCTTCTGGCGTTGACATCTTAGGCCCTAACTATTCGATCTGGTGGAACAACGCCCTAGAGTGAAGCCTGGGTTCACCGGAACGTAGAAATGACCATCACTTTCACACTGGTTGCAATTATTCCTGTTATACGATGGAATAACTGTTCTATTTATTTTGTATTTTATGCTTCTGGCGTTGACTTCTTTGGCCCTAACTGTTCGATCTGTTGGAACACGCCCTAGAGTGAAGCCTGGGTTGACCGGAACGTAGAAATGACCATCACTTTCACACTGGTTGCAATTATTCCTGTTATACGATGGAATAACTGTTCTATTTATTTTCTATTTTATGCTTCTGGCGTTGACTTCTTAGGCCCTAACTATTCGATCTGTTGGAACAACGCCCTAGAGTGAAGCCTAGGTTGCCCGGAACGTAGAAATCACCATCACTTTCACTCTGGTTGCAATTATTCTTTTTATACGATGGAAAAACTGTTGTATTTTTATTGTATTTTATGCGCTGGAGTTGTTTTATAAGGCCCTAACTATTCGGCCTGGTGGTGCAACGCCCTAGAGTGAAGCCTGGAATGCACGGAGCGTAGAAATGCCCATTACTTTCACACTGGTTGCAATTATTCCTGTTATACGATGGAAAAACTGTTGCATTTATATTGTATTTTATGCTTCTGGCGTTGACTTCTAAGGCCGTAGCTGCCCGATGTGGTTGAGCAAATCCCTAGAGTGAAGCCTAGGTTGATCGGAACGTAGAAATGAACATCACTTTCACACTGGCTGCAATTATTCCTGTTATACGATGGAAAAACTGTTGCATTTATATTGTATTTTATGCTTCTGGCGTTTACTTCTAATGCCGTAGCTATTCGATATGGCGGACCAAAGCCCTAGAGCGAAGCCTAGGTTCCCCGAAACGTAGAAATGACCATAACTTTCACACTGGTTGCAATTATTCCTGTTACACGATGGAAAAACTGTTGCATTTATATTGTATTTTATGCTTCTGGCGTTGACTTCTAAGGCCATAGCTGCTCGATGTGGTGGTGCAACTCCCTAGAGTGAAGCCTAGGTTGCTCGGAACGTAGAAATAACCAGTACTTTCAAACTGGTAGCAATTATTTGTTTTATACGATGGAATAGCTGTTGCATTTTTATTATATTTACTGCTTCTGGCTTTGACTTCGAAGGCCGTAGCTGTCCGATGTGGTGGAGCAACGCCCTAGAGCGAAGCCTAGGTTGCCCGGAACGTAGAAATGACCATCACCTTCACACTGGTTGCAATTATTCCTGTTATACGAAGGAAAAACTGTTGCATTTATATTGTATTTTATGCTTCTGGCGTTTACTTCTAATGCCGTAGCTATTCGATGTGGTGGAGCAACACCCTAGCGTGAAGCCTTGGTTGCCTGGAACTTAGAAATGACCATATCTTTCACACTGGTGGCAATTATTCCTCTTATACTATGGAAAAACTGTTGCATTTATATTGTATTTTATGCTTCTGGCGTTGACTTCTAAGGCCGTAGCTGCTCGATGTGGTGGAGCAACTGCCTAGAGTGAAGCCTAGGTTGCTCGGAACGTAGAAATAACCAGTACTTTCACACTGGTAGCAATTATTCGGTTCATACGATGGAATAGCTGTTGCATTTTTATTATATTTACTGCTTCTGGCTTTGACTTCTAAGGTCGTAGCTACTGGATCTGGTGGAGCAACGCCCTAGACTGAAGCCTAGGTTGCCCGGAACGTAGAAATGACCATAACATTCACACTGGTTGCAATTATTCGTTTTATGCGATGGAAAAGCTGTTGTATTTATATTGTATCTTATGCTTCCGGCGTTGACTTCTTAGGCCCTAACTATTCGATCTGTTGGAACAACGCCCCAGAGTGAAGCCTAGGTTGCCCGGAACGTAGAAATGACCATCACTTTCACCGTGGTTGCAATTATCCATTTTATGCGATGGAAAAGCTGTTGTATTTATATTGTATTTTATGCTTCTGGCGTTGACTCCTTAGGCCCTAACCATGCGATCTGATGGAGCAACGCCCTAGAGTGAAGCATAGGTTGCCCGGAACGTAGAAATGACCATTACATTCAGAGTTGATGCAATTATTCCTGTTATACGATGGAAAAGCTGAGGTATTTTTGTTCTATTTTAAGCTTCATGCGTTGACTCCTAAGGAAGTAGCTATTCGATGTGGTGGAGCTACGACATAGATTGAAGCCTGGGTTGACCGGAACGTAGAAATGACCATCACTTTCACACTGGTTGCAATTATTCCTGTTATACGATGGAATAACTGTTCTATTTATTTTGTATTTTATGCTTCTGGCGTTGACTTCTTAGGCCCTAACTATTCGATCTGTTGGAACAACGCCCTAGAGTGAAGCCTAGGTTGCCCGGAACGCAGAAGTGACCATCACTTTCACTCTGGTTGCAATTATTCTTTTTATACGATGGAAAAACTGTTGTATTTTTATTGTATTTTATGCGCTGGAGTTGTTTTATAAGGCCCTAACTATTCGGCCTGGTGGTGCAACGCCCTAGAGTGAAACCTAGAATGCACGGAACGTAGAAATGCCCATTACTTTCACACTGGTTGCAATTATTCCTGTTATACGGTGGAAAAACTGTTGCATTTATATTGTATTTTATGCTTCTGGCGTTGACTTCTAAGGCCGTAGCTGTCCGATGTGGTGGAGCAACGCCCTAGAGTGAAGAGTAGGTTGCCCGGAACGTAGAAATGACCATCACTTTCACACTGGGTGCAATTATTCCTGTTATACGATGGAAAAACTGTTGTATTTATATTGTATTTTATGCTTCTGGCGTTGACTTCGAAGGCCGTAGCTGTCCGATGTGGTGGAGCAACGCCCTAGAGCGAAGCCTAGGTTGCCCGGAACGTAGAAATGACCATCACCTTCACACTGGTTGCAATTATTCCTGTTATACGAAGGACAAACCGTTGGATTTGTATTGTACTTTATGTTCCTGGATTTGACTTCTAAGGCCCTGTGTATTCGGTCTGGTGGAGCAATGCCTCAGAGTTAAGCCTAGGATGCCCGAAACGAAGAAATAACTATAACTTTCATTCTGATAGCAATTATTCGTTTCATAGGATGGAAAAACTGTTTTATTTGTATTGTATTTTATGCTTCTGGCGTTGACTTCTTTGGCCCTAGCTGTTCGATCTGTTGGAACACGCCCTAGAGTGAAGCCTGGGTTGCCCGGAACGTAGAAATGACCATTACTTTCACACTGGTTGCAATTATTCATGCTATACGGTGGAAAAACTGCTGTATTTTTAATGTATTTTGTGCTTCTGGCGTTGACTTCTGAGATCCTAGCTATTCGATCTCGTGGCGCAACGTACAAGAGTGAAGCATAGGTTCCCCGAAACGTAGAAATGACCATTACTTTCACACTGGTTGCAATTATTCCTGTTATACGATGGAAAAGCTGTTGTTTTGATACTGTATTTTATGCTTCTGGCGTTGACATCTTAGGCCCTAACTATTCGATCTGGTGGAACAACGCCGTAGAGTGAAGCCTGGGTTGACCGGAACGTAGAAATGACCATCACTTTCACACTGGTTGCAATTATTCTTTTTATACGATGGAAAAACTGTTGTATTTTTATTGTTTTTTATGCGCTGGAGTTGTTTTATAAGGCCCTAACTATTCGGCCTGGTGGTGCAACGCCCTGGAATGAAGCCTAGAATGCACGGAACGTAGAAATAACCAGTACTTTCACACTGGTAGCAATTATTCGTTTTATACGATGGAATAGCTGTTGCATTTTTATTATATTTACTGCTTCTGGCTTTGACTTCTAAGGTCGTAGCTACTGGATCTGGTGGAGCAACGCCCTAGACTGAAGCCTAGGTTGCCCGGAACGTAGAAATGACCATAACATTCACACTGGTTGCAATTATTCGTTTTATACGATGGAAAAGCTGTTGTATTTATATTGTATCTTATGCTTCCGGCGTTGACTTCTTAGGCCCTAACGATTCGATCTGGTGGAGCAATGCCTCAGAGTTAACTCCAGGATGCCCGAAACGCCGAAATGATCATTGCTTTCACACTGGTTGCAATTATCCATGCTATACAATGGAAGAACTGTTGTTTTTATACTGTATTTTATTATTCTGGCGTTGACTTCTAAGGCCCTAACTATTCGATATGGTGGAGCAACGCCCTAGAGTGAAGCCTGGGTTGCCCGGAACGTAGAAATGGCCATAACCTATACACTGGTTGCAATTATTCGTTTTATACGATGGAAGAACTGTTGTATTTTTTCTCGATTTTATGCTTCTGGCGCTGACTTCTTAGGCCCTAACTATACGATCTGGTGGAACAACGCCCTAGAGTGAAGCCCGTGTTGCCTGGAACGTAGAAATGACCATATCTTTCACTCTGGTTGCAATTATTCCTGTTATACGATGGAAAAACTGTTGTATCTTTATTGTATTTTATGCTTCAGGCGTTGTCTTCAAAGGCCGTATCTGTTCCACGTAGTGGAGCAACGCCCTAGAGTGAAGCCTAGGTTGCCCGGAACGTAGAATTGACCATTACCTTCACACTTGTTGCAATCATTCGTTTTATACGATGGAAAAACTGTTGTATTTCTATTGTATTTTATGCTTCTGGAGTTGACTTCTTAGGCCCTAACTTTTCGATCTTCTGGAACAACGCCCTAGAGTGGAGCCTAGGATGCCCGAAACGTAAAATGACCATACCTTTCACACTCGTTGCAATTATTCGTTTTATACGATGGAAAAACCGTTGTATTTATTTTGTATTTTAAGCTTCTGGCGTTGACTTCTAAGGTCCTAGCTAATCGATCTGGTAGGGCAACGTCCAAGGGTGAAGCCTATGTAGCCCGGTACGTAGAAATGACCATTAGTTTCACACTGGTTGGAATTATACTTTTTATACAATGGAAAAACTGCTGCATTTATTTTGTATTTTATGACTCTGGCATTGCCTTCTTAGGCCCTAACTATTGGATCTGGTGGATCAACGCCGTAGAGAGAAGCCTCGGTTGCCCTGAACGTAGAAATGACCATTAATATCACACTGTTAGCAATTATCCATTTTATACGATGGAACAACTGTTATATTTATATTGTATTTTCTGCTTCTGGCGTTTACTTCTAAGGCCGTAGCTATTCGATGTGGTGGGGCAGCACCCCAGAGTGAAGCGTTGGTTGCCTGCAACGTAGAAATGACCATACCTTTCACGCTGGTGGCAATTATTCTTGTTATACTATGGAAAAACTGTTGTATTTATATTGTATTTTATGCTTCTGGCGTTGACTTCTAAGGCCGTAGCTGTCCGATGTGGTGGAGCAACGCCCTATAGTGAAGGCTAGGTTGCCCGGAACGTAGAAATGACCATCACTTTCACACTGGGTGCAATTATTCCTGTTATACGATGGAAAAACTGTTGTATTTATATTGTATTTTATGCTTCTGGCGTTGACTTCGAAGGCCGTAGCTGTCCGATGTGGTGGAGCAACGCCCTAGAGCGAAGCCTAGGTTGCCCGGAATGTAGAAATGACCATCACCTTCACACTGGTTGCAATTATTCCTGTTATACGATGGACAAACCGTTGGATTTGTAATGTACTTTATGTTCCTGGATTTGACATCTAAGGCCCTGTGTATTCGGTCTGGTGGAGCAATGCCTCAGAGTTAAGCCTAGGATTCCCGAAACGTAGAAATAACAATAACTTTCATACTGATAGCAATTATTCGTTTTATAGGATGGAAAAACTGTTTTATTTGTATTGTATTTTATGCTTCTGGCGTTGACTTCTTTGGCCCTAACTGTTCGATCTGTTGGAACACGCCCTAGAGTGAAGCCTGGGTTGCCCGGAACGTAGAAATGACCATTACTTTCACACTGGTTGCAACTATTCATGCTATACGGTGGAAAAACTGCTGTATTTTTAATGTATTTTGTGCTTCTGGCGTTGACTTCTGAGATCCTAGGTATTAGATCTCGTGGGGCAACGTCCAAGAGTGAAGCATAGGTTCCCCGAAACGTAGAAATGACCATTACTTTCACACTGGTTGCAATTATTCCTGTTATACGATGGAAAAGCTGTTGTATTGATACTGTATTTTATGCTTCTGGCGTTGACATCTTAGGCCCTAACTATTCGATCTGGTGGAACAACGCCCTAGAGTGAAGCCTGGGTTCACCGGAACGTAGAAATGACCATCACTTTCACACTGGTTGCAATTATTCCTGTTATACGATGGAATAACTGTTCTATTTATTTTGTATTTTATGCTTCTGGCGTTGACTTCTTTGGCCCTAACTGTTCGATCTGTTGGAACACGCCCTAGAGTGAAGCCTGGGTTGACCGGAACGTAGAAATGACCATCACTTTCACACTGGTTGCAATTATTCCTGTTATACGATGGAATAACTGTTCTATTTATTTTCTATTTTATGCTTCTGGCGTTGACTTCTTAGGCCCTAACTATTCGATCTGTTGGAACAACGCCCTAGAGTGAAGCCTAGGTTGCCCGGAACGTAGAAATCACCATCACTTTCACTCTGGTTGCAATTATTCTTTTTATACGATGGAAAAACTGTTGTATTTTTATTGTATTTTATGCGCTGGAGTTGTTTTATAAGGCCCTAACTATTCGGCCTGGTGGTGCAACGCCCTAGAGTGAAGCCTGGAATGCACGGAGCGTAGAAATGCCCATTACTTTCACACTGGTTGCAATTATTCCTGTTATACGATGGAAAAACTGTTGCATTTATATTGTATTTTATGCTTCTGGCGTTGACTTCTAAGGCCGTAGCTGCCCGATGTGGTTGAGCAAATCCCTAGAGTGAAGCCTAGGTTGATCGGAACGTAGAAATGAACATCACTTTCACACTGGCTGCAATTATTCCTGTTATACGATGGAAAAACTGTTGCATTTATATTGTATTTTATGCTTCTGGCGTTTACTTCTAATGCCGTAGCTATTCGATATGGCGGACCAAAGCCCTAGAGTGAAGCCTAGGTTCCCCGAAACGTAGAAATGACCATAACTTTCACACTGGTTGCAATTATTCCTGTTACACGATGGAAAAACTGTTGCATTTATATTGTATTTTATGCTTCTGGCGTTGACTTCTAAGGCCATAGCTGCTCGATGTGGTGGTGCAACTCCCTAGAGTGAAGCCTAGGTTGCTCGGAACGTAGAAATAACCAGTACTTTCAAACTGGTAGCAATTATTTGTTTTATACGATGGAATAGCTGTTGCATTTTTATTATATTTACTGCTTCTGGCTTTGACTTCGAAGGCCGTAGCTGTCCGATGTGGTGGAGCAACGCCCTAGAGCGAAGCCTAGGTTGCCCGGAACGTAGAAATGACCATCACCTTCACACTGGTTGCAATTATTCCTGTTATACGAAGGAAAAACTGTTGCATTTATATTGTATTTTATGCTTCTGGCGTTTACTTCTAATGTCGTAGCTATTCGATGTGGTGGAGCAACACCCTAGCGTGAAGCCTTGGTTGCCTGGAACTTAGAAATGACCATATCTTTCACACTGGTGGCAATTATTCCTCTTATACTATGGAAAAACTGTTGCATTTATATTGTATTTTATGCTTCTGGCGTTGACTTCTAAGGCCGTAGCTGCTCGATGTGGTGGTGCAACTCCCTAGAGTGAAGCCTAGGTTGCTCGGAACGTAGAAATAACCAGTACTTTCAAACTGGTAGCAATTATTTGTTTTATACGATGGAATAGCTGTTGCATTTTTATTATATTTACTGCTTCTGGCTTTGACTTCGAAGGCCGTAGCTGTCCGATGTGGTGGAGCAACGCCCTAGAGCGAAGCCTAGGTTGCCCGGAACGTAGAAATGACCATGACCTTCACACTGGTTGCAATTATTCCTGTTATACGAAGGAAAAACTGTTGCATTTATATTGCATTTTATGCTTCTGGCGTTTACTTCTAATGTCGTAGCTATTCGATGTGGTGGAGCAACACCCTAGCGTGAAGCCTTGGTTGCCTGGAACTTAGAAATGACCATATCTTTCACACTGGTGGCAATTATTCCTCTTATACTATGGAAAAACTGTTGCATTTATATTGTATTTTATGCTTCTGGCGTTGACTTCTAAGGCCGTAGCTGCTCGATGTGGTGGAGCAACTGCCTAGAGTGAAGCCTAGGTTGCTCGGAACGTAGAAATAACCAGTACTTTCACACTGGTAGCAATTATTCGGTTCATACGATGGAATAGCTGTTGCATTTTTATTATATTTACTGCTTCTGGCTTTGACTTCTAAGGTCGTAGCTACTGGATCTGGTGGAGCAACGCCCTAGACTGAAGCCTAGGTTGCCCGGAACGTAGAAATGACCATAACATTCACACTGGTTGCAATTATTCGTTTTATGCGATGGAAAAGCTGTTGTATTTATATTGTATCTTATGCTTCCGGCGTTGACTTCTTAGGCCCTAACTATTCGATCTGTTGGAACAACGCCCCAGAGTGAAGCCTAGGTTGCCCGGAACGTAGAAATGACCATCACTTTCACCGTGGTTGCAATTATCCATTTTATGCGATGGAAAAGCTGTTGTATTTATATTGTATTTTATGCTTCTGGCGTTGACTCCTTAGGCCCTAACCATGCGATCTGATGGAGCAACGCCCTAGAGTGAAGCATAGGTTGCCCGGAACGTAGAAATGACCATTACATTCAGAGTTGATGCAATTATTCCTGTTATACGATGGAAAAGCTGAGGTATTTTTGTTCTATTTTAAGCTTCATGCGTTGACTCCTAAGGAAGTAGCTATTCGATGTGGTGGAGCTACGACATAGATTGAAGCCTGGGTTGACCGGAACGTAGAAATGACCATCACTTTCACACTGGTTGCAATTATTCCTGTTATACGATGGAATAACTGTTCTATTTATTTTGTATTTTATGCTTCTGGCGTTGACTTCTTAGGCCCTAACTATTCGATCTGTTGGAACAACGCCCTAGAGTGAAGCCTAGGTTGATCGGAACGTAGAAATGAACATCACTTTCACACTGGCTGCAATTATTCCTGTTATACGATGGAAAAACTGTTGCATTTATATTGTATTTTATGCTTCTGGCGTTTACTTCTAATGCCGTAGCTATTCGATATGGCGGACCAAAGCCCTAGAGTGAAGCCTAGGTTCCCCGAAACGTAGAAATGACCATAACTTTCACACTGGTTGCAATTATTCCTGTTACACGATGGAAAAACTGTTGCATTTATATTGTATTTTATGCTTCTGGCGTTGACTTCTAAGGCCATAGCTGCTCGATGTGGTGGTGCAACTCCCTAGAGTGAAGCCTAGGTTGCTCGGAACGTAGAAATAACCAGTACTTTCAAACTGGTAGCAATTATTTGTTTTATACGATGGAATAGCTGTTGCATTTTTATTATATTTACTGCTTCTGGCTTTGACTTCGAAGGCCGTAGCTGTCCGATGTGGTGGAGCAACGCCCTAGAGCGAAGCCTAGGTTGCCCGGAACGTAGAAATGACCATCACCTTCACACTGGTTGCAATTATTCCTGTTATACGAAGGAAAAACTGTTGCATTTATATTGTATTTTATGCTTCTGGCGTTTACTTCTAATGTCGTAGCTATTCGATGTGGTGGAGCAACACCCTAGCGTGAAGCCTTGGTTGCCTGGAACTTAGAAATGACCATATCTTTCACACTGGTGGCAATTATTCCTCTTATACTATGGAAAAACTGTTGCATTTATATTGTATTTTATGCTTCTGGCGTTGACTTCTAAGGCCGTAGCTGCTCGATGTGGTGGTGCAACTCCCTAGAGTGAAGCCTAGGTTGCTCGGAACGTAGAAATAACCAGTACTTTCAAACTGGTAGCAATTATTTGTTTTATACGATGGAATAGCTGTTGCATTTTTATTATATTTACTGCTTCTGGCTTTGACTTCGAAGGCCGTAGCTGTCCGATGTGGTGGAGCAACGCCCTAGAGCGAAGCCTAGGTTGCCCGGAACGTAGAAATGACCATCACCTTCACACTGGTTGCAATTATTCCTGTTATACGAAGGAAAAACTGTTGCATTTATATTGTATTTTATGCTTCTGGCGTTTACTTCTAATGTCGTAGCTATTCGATGTGGTGGAGCAACACCCTAGCGTGAAGCCTTAGTTGCCTGGAACTTAGAAATGACCATATCTTTCACACTGGTGGCAATTATTCCTCTTATACTATGGAAAAACTGTTGCATTTATATTGTATTTTATGCTTCTGGCGTTGACTTCTAAGGCCGTAGCTGCTCGATGTGGTGGAGCAACTGCCTAGAGTGAAGCCTAGGTTGCTCGGAACGTAGAAATAACCAGTACTTTCACACTGGTAGCAATTATTCGGTTCATACGATGGAATAGCTGTTGCATTTTTATTATATTTACTGCTTCTGGCTTTGACTTCTAAGGTCGTAGCTACTGGATCTGGTGGAGCAACGCCCTAGACTGAAGCCTAGGTTGCCCGGAACGTAGAAATGACCATAACATTCACACTGGTTGCAATTATTCGTTTTATGCGATGGAAAAGCTGTTGTATTTATATTGTATCTTATGCTTCCGGCGTTGACTTCTTAGGCCCTAACTATTCGATCTGTTGGAACAACGCCCCAGAGTGAAGCCTAGGTTGCCCGGAACGTAGAAATGACCATCACTTTCACCGTGGTTGCAATTATCCATTTTATGCGATGGAAAAGCTGTTGTATTTATATTGTATTTTATGCTTCTGGCGTTGACTCCTTAGGCCCTAACCATGCGATCTGATGGAGCAACGCCCTAGAGTGAAGCATAGGTTGCCCGGAACGTAGAAATGACCATTACATTCAGAGTTGATGCAATTATTCCTGTTATACGATGGAAAAGCTGAGGTATTTTTGTTCTATTTTAAGCTTCATGCGTTGACTCCTAAGGAAGTAGCTATTCGATGTGGTGGAGCTACGACATAGATTGAAGCCTGGGTTGACCGGAACGTAGAAATGACCATCACTTTCACACTGGTTGCAATTATTCCTGTTATACGATGGAATAACTGTTCTATTTATTTTGTATTTTATGCTTCTGGCGTTGACTTCTTAGGCCCTAACTATTCGATCTGTTGGAACAACGCCCTAGAGTGAAGCCTAGGTTGCCCGGAACGCAGAAGTGACCATCACTTTCACTCTGGTTGCAATTATTCTTTTTATACGATGGAAAAACTGTTGTATTTTTATTGTATTTTATGCGCTGGAGTTGTTTTATAAGGCCCTAACTATTCGGCCTGGTGGTGCAACGCCCTAGAGTGAAACCTAGAATGCACGGAACGTAGAAATGCCCATTACTTTCACACTGGTTGCAATTATTCCTGTTATACGGTGGAAAAACTGTTGCATTTATATTGTATTTTATGCTTCTGGCGTTGACTTCTAAGGCCGTAGCTGTCCGATGTGGTGGAGCAACGCCCTAGAGTGAAGAGTAGGTTGCCCGGAACGTAGAAATGACCATCACTTTCACACTGGGTGCAATTATTCCTGTTATGCGATGGAAAAACTGTTGTATTTATATTGTATTTTATGCTTCTGGCGTTGACTTCGAAGGCCGTAGCTGTCCGATGTGGTGGAGCAACGCACTAGAGCGAAGCCTAGGTTGCCCGGAACGTAGAAATGACCATCACCTTCACACTGGTTGCAATTATTCCTGTTATACGAAGGACAAACCGTTGGATTTGTATTGTACTTTATGTTCCTGGATTTGACTTCTAAGGCCCTGTGTATTCGGTCTGGTGGAGCAATGCCTCAGAGTTAAGCCTAGGATGCCCGAAACGAAGAAATAACTATAACTTTCATTCTGATAGCAATTATTCGTTTTATAGGATGGAAAAACTGTTTTATTTGTATTGTATTTTATGCTTCTGGCGTTGACTTCTTTGGCCCTAGCTGTTCGATCTGTTGGAACACGCCCTAGAGTGAAGCCTGGGTTGCCCGGAACGTAGAAATGACCATTACTTTCACACTGGTTGCAATGATTCATGCTATACGGTGGAAAAACTGCTGTATTTTTAATGTATTTTGTGCTTCTGGCGTTGACTTCTGAGATCCTAGCTATTCGATCTCGTGGCGCAACGTACAAGAGTGAAGCATAGGTTCCCCGAAACGTAGAAATGACCATTACTTTCACACTGGTTGCAATTATTCCTGTTATACGATGGAAAAGCTGTTGTTTTGATACTGTATTTTATGCTTCTGGCGTTGACATCTTAGGCCCTAACTATTCGATCTGGTGGAACAACGCCGTAGAGTGAAGCCTGGGTTGACCGGAACGTAGAAATGACCATCACTTTCACACTGGTTGCAATTATTCCTGTTATACGATGGAATAACTGTTCTATTTATTTTGTATTTTATGCTTCTGGCGTTGACTTCTTAGGCCCTAACTATTCGATCTGTTGGAACAACGCCCTAGAGTGGAGCCTAGGTTGCCGGAACGTAGAAATCACCATCACTTTCACTCTGGTTGCAATTATTCTTTTTATACGATGGAAAAACTGTTGTATTTTTATTGTATTTTATGCGCTGGAGTTGTTTTATAAGGCCCTAACTATTCGGCCTGGTGGTGCAACGCCCTAGAGTGAAGCCTAGAATGCACGGAGCGTAGAAATGCCCATTACTTTCACACTGGTTGCAATTATTCCTGTTATACGATGGAAAAACTGTTGCATTTATATTGTATTTTATGCTTCTGGCGTTTACTTCCAATGCCGTAGCTATTCGATGTGGTGGAGCAACACCCTAGCGTGAAGCCTTGGTTGCCTGGAACTTAGAAATGACCATATCTTTCACACTGGTGGCAATTATTCCTCTTATACTATGGAAAAACTGTTGTATTTATATTGTATTTTATGCTTCTGGCGTTGACTTCGAAGGCCGTAGCTGTCCGATGTGGTGGAGCAACGCCCTAGAGTGAAGCCTAGGTTGCTTGGAACGTAGAAATGACCATCACTTTCACACCGGCTGCAATTATTCCTCTTATAAGATGGAAAATCTGTTGCATTTATATTGTATTTTATGCTTCTGGCGTTTACTTCTAAGGCCGTAGCTATTCGATGTGGTGGGGCAACACCCCAGAGTGAAGCCTTGGTTGCCTGCAACGTAGAAATGACCATACCTTTCACGCTGGTGGCAATTATTCTTGTTATACTATGGAAAAACTGTTGTATTTATATTGTATTTTATGCTTCTGGCGTTGACTTCTAAGGCCGTAGCTGTCCGATGTGGTGGAGCAACGCCCTAGAGTGAAGAGTAGGTTGCCCGGAACGTAGAAATGACCATCACTTTCACACTGGGTGCAATTATTCCTGTTATACGATGGAAAAACTGTTGTATTTATATTGTATTTTATGCTTCTGGCGTTGACTTCGAAGGCCGTAGCTGTCCGATGTGGTGGAGCAACGCCCTAGAGCGAAGCCTAGGTTGCCCGGAACGTAGAAATGACCATCACCTTCACACTGGTTGCAATTATTCCTGTTATACGAAGGACAAACCGTTGGATTTGTATTGTACTTTATCTTCCTGGATTTGACTTCTAAGGCCCTGTGTATTCGGTCTGGTGGAGCAATGCCTCAGAGTTAAGCCTAGGATGCCCGAAACGAAGAAATAACTATAACTTTCATTCTGATAGCAATTATTCGTTTTATAGGATGGAAAAACTGTTTTATTTGTATTGTATTTTATGCTTCTGGCGTTGACTTCTTTGGCACCAGCTGTTCGATCTGTTGGAACACGCCCTAGAGTGAAGCCTGGGTTGCCCGGAACGTAGAAATGACCATTAGTTTCACACTGGTTGCAATTATTCATGCTATACGGTGGAAAAACTGCTGTATTTTTAATGTATTTTGTGCTTCTGGCGTTGACTTCTGAGATCCTAGCTATTCGATCTCGTGGGGCAACTAACAAGAGTGAAGCATAGGTTCCCCGAAACGTAGAAATGACCATTACTTTCACACTGGTTGCAATTATTCCTGTTATACGATGGAAAAGCTGTTGTTTTGATACTGTATTTTATGCTTCTGGCGTTGACATCTTAGGCCCTAACTATTCGATCTGGTGGAACAACGCCGTAGAGTGAAGCCTGGGTTGACCGGAACGTAGAAATGACCATCACTTTCACACTGGTTGCAATTATTCCTGTTATACGATGGAATAACTGTTCTATTTATTTTGTATTTTATGCTTCTGGCGTTGACTTCTTAGGCCCTAACTATTCGATCTGTTGGAACAACGCCCTAGAGTGGAGCCTAGGTTGCCGGAACGTAGAAATCACCATCACTTTCACTCTGGTTGCAATTATTCTTTTTATACGATGGAAAAACTGTTGTATTTTTATTGTATTTTATGCGCTGGAGTTGTTTTATAAGGCCCTAACTATTCGGCCTGGTGGTGCAACGCCCTAGAGTGAAGCCTAGAATGCACGGAGCGTAGAAATGCCCATTACTTTCACACTGGTTGCAATTATTCCTGTTATACGATGGAAAAACTGTTGCATTTATATTGTGTTTTATGCTTCTGGCGTTGACTTCTAAGGCCGTAGCTGCCCGATGTGGTTGAGCAAATCCCTAGAGTGAAGCCTAGGTTGATCGGAACGTAGAAATGAACATAACTTTCACACTGGCTGCAATTATTCCTGTTATACGATGGAAAAACTGTTGCATTTATATTGTATTTTATGCTTCTGGCGTTTACTTCTAATGCCGTAGCTATTCGATGTGGTGGAGCAACACCCTAGCGTGAAGCCTTGGTTGCCTGGAACTTAGAAATGACCATATCTTTCACACTGGTGGCAATTATTCCTCTTATACTATGGAAAAACTGTTGCATTTATATTGTATTTTATGCTTCTGGCGTTGACTTCTAAGGCCGTAGCTGCTCGATGTGGTGGAGCAACTGCCTAGAGTGAAGCCTAGGTTGCTCGGAACGTAGAAATAACCAGTACTTTCACACTGGTAGCAATTATTCGGTTTATACGATGGAATAGCTGTTGCATTTTTATTATATTTACTGCTTCTGGCTTTGACTTCTAAGGTCGTAGCTACTGGATCTGGTGGAGCAACGCCCTAGAGTGAAGCCTAGGTTGCCCGGAACGTAGAATTGACCATTACCCTCACACTTGTTGCAATCATTCGTTCTATACGATGGAAAAACTGTTGTATTTATATTGTATTTTATGCTTCTGGAGTTGACTTCTTAGGCCCTAACTGTTCGATCTTCTGGAACAACGCCCTAGAGTGGAGCCTAGGATGCCCGACACGTAAAATGACCATACCTTTCACACTCGTTGCAATTATTCGTTTTATACGATGGAAAAACCGTTGTATTTATTTTGTATTTTAAGCTTCTGGCGTTGACTACTAAGGTCCTAGCTAATCGATCTGGTAGGGCAACGTCCAAGGGTGAAGCCTATGTAGCCCGGTACGTAGAAATGACCATTAGTTTCACACTGGTTGGAATTATACTTTTTATACAATGGAAAAACTGCTGCATTTATTTTGTATTTTATGAATCTGGCGTTGCCTTCTTAGGCCCTAACTATTGGATCTGGTGGATCAACGCCGTAGAGAGAAGCCTCGGTTGCCCTGAACGTAGAAATGACCATTAATATCACACTGTTAGCAATTATCCATTTTATACGATGGAACAACTGTTATATTTATATTGTATTTTCTGCTTCTGGCGTTTACTTCTAAGGCCGTAGCTATTCGATGTGGTGGGGCAGCACCCCAGAGTGAAGCCTTGGTTGCCTGCAACGTAGAAATGACCATACCTTTCACGCTGGTGGCAATTATTCTTGTTATACTATGGAAAAACTGTTGTATTTATATTGTATTTTATGCTTCTGGCGTTGACTTCTAAGGCCGTAGCTGTCCGATGTGGTGGAGCAACGCCCTAGAGTGAAGGCTAGGTTGCCCGGAACGTAGAAATGACCATCACTTTCACACTGGGTGCAATTATTCCTGTTATACGATGGAAAAACTGTTGTATTTATATTGTATTTTATGCTTCTGGCGTTGACTTCGAAGGCCGTAGCTGTCCGATGTGGTGGAGCAACGCCCTAGAGCGAAGCCTAGGTTGCCCGGAATGTAGAAATGACCATCACCTTCACACTGGTTGCAATTATTCCTGTTATACGATGGACAAACCGTTGGATTTGTAATGTACTTTATGTTCCTGGATTTGACATCTAAGGCCCTGTGTATTCGGTCTGGTGGAGCAATGCCTCAGAGTTAAGCCTAGGATTCCCGAAACGTAGAAATAACAATAACTTTCATACTGATAGCAATTATTCGTTTTATAGGATGGAAAAACTGTTTTATTTGTATTGTATTTTATGCTTCTGGCGTTGACTTCTTTGGCCCTAACTGTTCGATCTGTTGGAACACGCCCTAGAGTGAAGCCTGGGTTGCCCGGAACGTAGAAATGACCATTACTTTCACACTGGTTGCAACTATTCATGCTATACGGTGGAAAAACTGTTGCATTTATATTGTATTTTATGCTTCTGGCGTTTACTTCTAATGCCGTAGCTATTCGATGTGGTGGAGCAACACCCTAGCGTGAAGCCTTGGTTGCCTGGAACGTAGAAATGACCATATCTGTCACACTAGTTGCAATTATTCCTGTTATGCGATGTAAAAACTGTTGCATTTATATTGTATTTTATGTTTCTGGCGCTGACTTCTTAGGCTCTAACTATTCGATCTGGTGGAACAACGCCCTAGAGTGAAGCCTGGGTTGCCCGGAACGTAGAAGTGACCATCACTTTCACACTGGTTGCAATTATTCCTGTTATACGATGGAATAACTGTTCTATTTATTTTGTATTTTGTACTTCTGGCGTTGACTTCTTAAGCCCTAACCTTTCGATCTGTTGGAACAACGCTCTAGAGTGAAGCCTAGGTTGGCAGGAACGTAGAAATGACCATCACTTTCACACTAGTTGCAATTATTCATGCTATACGATGGAAAAACTGTTGTATTTTTACTGGATTTTATGCTTCTGGCGTTGACTTCTAAGGTCCTAGCTATTCGATCTCGTTGGGCAACGTCCAAGAGTGAAGAGTATGTTGCCCGAAACGTAGAAATGACCATTACTTTCACACTGGTTGCAAATATACATTATATACGACGGAAAAGCGGTTGTATTTATATTATATTTTATGTTTCTGGCGTCGAGATCTTAGGTCCCAGCTATTCGATATGGCGGACCAAAGCCCTAGAGTGAAGCCTAGGTTCCCCGAAACGTAGAAATGACCATAACTTTCACACTGGTTGCAATTATTCCTGTTACACGATGGAAAAACTGTTGCATTTATATTGTATTTTATGCTTCTGGCGTTGACTTCTAAGGCCAAAGCTGCTCGATGTGGTGGTGCAACTCCCTAGAGTGAAGCCTAGGTTGCTCGGAACGTAGAAATAACCAGTACTTTCAAACTGGTAGCAATTATTTGTTTTATACGATGGAATAGCTGTTGCATTTTTATTATATTTACTGCTTCTGGCTTTGACTTCTAAGGTCGTAGCTACTGGATCTGGTGGAGCAATGCCCTAGAGTGAAGCCTAGGTTGCCCGGAACGTAGAAGTGACCATAACATTCACACTGGTTGCAATTATTCGTTTTATACGATGGAAAAGCTGTTTTATTTACATTGTATCTTATGCTTCCGGCGTTGACTTCTTAGGCCCTAACGATTCGATCTGGTGGAGCAATGCCTCAGAGTTAACTCCAGGATGCCCAGAACGCCGAAATGATCATTGCTTTCACACTGGTTGCAATTATCCATGCTATACAATGGAAAAACTGTTGTTTTTATACTGTATTTTATTATTCTGGCGTTGACTTCTAAGGCCCTAACTATTCGATATGGTGGAGCAACGCCCTAGAGTGAAGCCTGGGTTGCCCGGAACGTAGAAATGGCCATAACCTTTACACTGGTTGCAATTATTCGTTTTATACGATGGAAAAGCTGTTGTATCTAGATTGAGTTTTATTCTTCTGGCGTTAACTTCTTAGGCCCTAGCTATTAGGTCTGGTGGAGGAACACCCTAGAGAGAAGCCTAGGTTGCCCGGAACGTAGAAATGACCAGTACTTTCACACTGGTAGCAATTATCCGTTTTATACGATGCAAAAGCTGTTGTATTTATATTGTATTTTATGCTTATGGCGTTGACTCCTTAGGCCCAAACCATGCGATCTGATGAAGCAACGCCCTAGAGTGAAGCATAGGTTGCCTGGAACGTAGAAATGACCATTACCTTCAGAGTTGATGCAATTATTCCTGTTACACGATGGAAAAGCTGTGGTATTTTTGTTCTATTTTATGCTTCAGCCGTTGACTCCTAAGGCCGTAGCTGTTCGATGTGGTGGAGCAACGACATAGATTGGAGCCTAGGTTGCCCGGAACGAAGAAATGACCATTACCTTCACACTGTTTGCAATTACTAATTTTATACGATGGATAGACTCTTCTACTTATAATGTATTTTATGCTTCTGGCGTTGACTTCTTTGGCCCCAGCTGTTCGATCTGTTGGAACACGCCCTAGAGTGAAGCCTGGGTTGCCCGGAACGTAGAAATGACCATTAGTTTCACACTGGTTGCAATTATTCATGCTATACGGTGGAAAAACTGCTGTATTTTTAATGTATTTTGTGCTTCTGGCGTGGACTTCTGAGATCCTAGCTATTCGATCTCGTGGGGCAACGTACAAGAGTGAAGCATAGGTTCCCCGAAACGTAGAAATGACCATTACTTTCACACTGGTTGCAATTATTCCTGTTATACGATGGAAAAGCTGTTGTTTTGATACTGTATTTTATGCTTCTGGCGTTGACATCTTAGGCCCTAACTATTCGATCTGGTGGAACAACGCCGTAGAGTGAAGCCTGGGTTGACCGGAACGTAGAAATGACCATCACTTTCACACTGGTTGCAATTATTCCTGTTATACGATGGAATAACTGTTCTATTTATTTTGTATTTTATGCTTCTGGCGTTGACTTCTTAGGCCCTAACTATTCGATCTGTTGGAACAACGCCCTAGAGTGGAGCCTAGGTTGCCGGAACGTAGAAATCACCATCACTTTCACTCTGGTTGCAATTATTCTTTTTATACGATGGAAAAACTGTTGTATTTTTATTGTATTTTATGCGCTGGAGTTGTTTTATAAGGCCCTAACTATTCGGCCTGGTGGTGCAACGCCCTAGAGTGAAGCCTAGAATGCACGGAGCGTAGAAATGCCCATTACTTTCACACTGGTTGCAATTATTCCTGTTATACGATGGAAAAACTGTTGCATTTATATTGTGTTTTATGCTTCTGGCGTTGACTTCTAAGGCCGTAGCTGCCCGATGTGGTTGAGCAAATCCCTAGAGTGAAGCCTAGGTTGATCGGAACGTAGAAATGAACATCACTTTCACACTGGCTGCAATTATTCCTGTTATACGATGGAAAAACTGTTGCATTTATATTGTATTTTATGCTTCTGGCGTTTACTTCTAATGCCGTAGCTATTCGATGTGGTGGAGCAACACCCTAGCGTGAAGCCTTGGTTGCCTGGAACTTAGAAATGACCATATCTTTCACACTGGTGGCAATTATTCCTCTTATACTATGGCAAAACTGTTGCATTTATATTGTATTTTATGCTTCTGGCGTTGACTTCTAAGGCCGTAGCTGCTCGATGTGGTGGAGCAACTGCCTAGAGTGAAGCCTAGGTTGCTCGGAACGTAGAAATAACCAGTACTTTCACACTGGTAGCAATTATTCGGTTTATACGATGGAATAGCTGTTGCATTTTTATTATATTTACTGCTTCTGGCTTTGACTTCTAAGGTCGTAGCTACTGGATCTGGTGGAGCAACGCCCTAGACTGAAGCCTAGGTTGCCCGGAACGTAGAAATGACCATAACATTCACACTGGTTGCAATTATTCGTTTTATGCGATGGAAAAGCTGTTGTATTTATATTGTATCTTATGCTTCCGGCGTTGACTTCTTAGGCCCTAACTATTCGATCTGTTGGAACAACGCCCCAGAGTGAAGCCTAGGTTGCCCGGAACGTAGAAATGACCATCACTTTCACTGTGGTTGCAATTATCCATTTTATACGATGGAAAAGCTGTTGTATTTATATTGTATTTTATGCTTCTGGCCTTGACTCCTTAGGCCCTAACCATGCGATCTGATGGAGCAACGCCCTAGAGTGAAGCATAGGTTGCCCGGAACGTAGAAATGACCATTACATTCAGAGTTGATGCAATTATTCCTGTTATACGATGGAAAAGCTGAGGTATTTTTGTTCTATTTTAAGCTTCATGCGTTGACTCCTAAGGAAGTAGCTATTCGATGTGGTGGAGCTACGACATAGATTGAAGCCTGGGTTGACCGGAACGTAGAAATGACCATCACTTTCACACTGGTTGCAATTATTCTTTTTATACGATGGAAAAACTGTTGTATTTTTATTGTATTTTATGCGCTGGAGTTGTTTTATAAGGCCCTAACTATTCGATGTGGTGGAGCAACGCCCTAGAGTGAAGCCTAGGTTGCCCCAAACGTAGAAATGTCCATAACTTTCACACCGGTTACAATTATTCCTGTTACACGATGGACAAACTGTTTTATTTTGAATGTATTTTACGCTTCTGGCGTTGAATTCTATGTCCCTAGCCATTCGATCTGGTGGAGCAACGCCCTAGAGTGAAGCCTCGGTTGCCCGAAACGTAGAAATGACCATAACTTTCACGCTGGTTGCAATTATTCGTTTTATACGATGGAAAAACAGTTGTATCTTTACTGTATTTTATGCATCTGGCGTTGACTTCTAAGGTCCTAGCTAATCGATCTGGTTGGGCAACGTCCAAGGGTGAAGCCTATGTAGCCCGGTACGTAGAAATGACCATTAGTTTCGCACTGGTTGGAATTATTCTTTTTATACGATGGAAAAACTGTTGTATTTATTTTGTATTTTATGTCTCTGGCGTCGACTTCTTAGGGCCTAGCTATTGGATTTGGTGGACCAACACCGTAGAGTGAATCCTCGGTTGCCCCGAACGTAGAAATGACCATATCTTTCATACTGGTTGCAATTATTCCTGTTACACGATGGAAAAACTGTTGTATTTTTATTGTATTTTATGCTTCAGGCGTTGTCTTCTAAGGTCGTAGCTGTTCTACGTAGTGGAGCAACGCCCTAGAGTGAAGCCTAGGTTGCCCGGAGCGTAGAAATGACCATTACCTTCACACTTGTTGCAATCATTCGTTTTATACGAAGGAAAAACTTTTGTATTTATATTGTATTTTATGCTTCTGGCGTTGACTTCTTAGGCCCTAACTATTCGATCTGGTGGAATAGCGCCCTAGAGTGAAGCCTAGGTTGCCAGGAATGTAGAAATGACCATTACTTAGGCACTGTTTGCATTTATTCATTTTATACAATGGAAAAGCTGTTGTATTTATATTGTATTTTATGCTTCTGGCGTTGACTTCTTAGGGCCTGACCATTCGATCTGGTGGAGCAACGCCCTAGAGTGAGGCCTAGGCTGTCCGGAACGTAGAAATGTCCATTAATTTCACTCTGGTTGCAATTATTCATGCTATACGATGGAAAAACTGTTTCATTTTAATTGCATTTTCTGCTTCTGGAATTGACTTCTAAGGTCCTAGCCATTCGATCTGGTGGGGTAACGTCCAAAAGCCTATGTTGCCCGGAACGCAGAAATGACCATTACCTTCACACTGGTTGCAATTGTTCTTGTTATACGATGGAAAAACTGTTGTATTTTTATTGTATTTTATGCTTCTGGCGTTGACTTCTTAGGCCCTGACCATTCGATCTGGTGGAGCAACGTCCTAGAGTGAGGCCTAGGCTGTCCGGAACGTAGAAATGACCATTAATTTCACACTGGTTGCAATTATTCCTGTTACACGATGGACAAACTGTTGTATTTTTATGGTATTTTATGCTACTTGCGTTGACTTCTAAGGCGCTAACTATTCGATCTGGTGGAGCAACGCCCTAGGGTGGAGCCTAGGTTGCCCGGAATGTAGAAATGACCATATCTTTCATACTGGTTGCAATTATTCCTGTAATACGATGGAAAAACTGTTGTATTTTTATTGTATTTTATGCTTCAGGCGTTGACTTCTTAGGCCCTCACTGTTCGATCTGGTGGAACAACGCCCTAGGGTGGAGCCTAGGTTGCCTTGAACGTAAAAATGACCATAACATTCACACTCGTTGCAATTATTCGTTTTATAGGATGGAAAAACCGTTGTATTTATTTTGCATTTTATGCTTCGGGCGTTGACTTCTAAGGCCCTAACTATGCGATGTGGTGGAGCAACGCCCTGGAGTGAAACCTAAACAACCCGCAACGTAGAAATGACCATTAACTTCACGCTTGTTGCAATTATTCCTTTTATGCGACGAACAAACTGTGGTATTTTTATAGAATTTTGTGCTTCATGCGTTGACTTCTAAGGCCGTAGCTATTCGATGTGGTGGCGTAACGACCTAGAGTGAAGTCTAGGTTGCCCGAAACGTAGGAATGACAATAACTTTCACACTGGTTGCAAGTATTCATGGTATGCGATGGAAAACCTGTTGTATTTTTATTGTATTTTATACTTCTGGCGTTGACTGCTTAGGCCCTGACCATTCGATCTGGTGAAGCAACGCCCTAGAGTGAAGCCTAGGCTGTCCGAAACGTAGAAATGACCATTAATTTCACTCTGGTTGCAATTATTCATGCTATACGATGGAAAAACTGTTGCATTTCTATTACATTTTCTGCTTCTGGCATTGACTTCTAAGGTCCTAGCTATTCGATCTCGTGGGGCAACGTCCAAGAGTGAAGCCTATGTTGCCCGGAACGTAGAAATGACCATTACCTTCACACTGGTTGCATTTATTCCTGTTATACGATGGAAAAACTGTTGCATTTATATTGTATTTTATGCTTCTGGCGTTGACTTCTAAGGCCGTAGCTGCTCTATGTGGTTGAGCAAATCCCTAGAGCGAAGCCTAGGTTGCTCGGAAAGTAGAAATGAACATCACTTTCACACTAGTTGCAATTATTCATGCTATACGATGGAAAAACTGTTGTATTTTTACTGGATTTTATGCTTCTGGCGTTGACTTCTAAGGTCCTAGCTATTCGATCTCGTTGGGCAACGTCCAAGAGTGAAGAGTGTGTTGCCCGAAACGTAGAAATGACCATTACTTTCACACCGGTTGCAAATATACATTATATACGACGGAAAAACTGTTGTATTTATATTATATTTTATGTTTCTGGCGTCGAGATCTTAGGCCCCAGCTATTCGATCTGGCGGAGCAAGGCCCTAGAGTGAAGCCTAGGTTCCCCGAAACGTAGAAATGACCATAACTTTCACACTGGTTGCAATTGTTCCTGTTACACGATGGAAAAACTGTTGCATTTATATTGTGTTTTAGGCTTCTGGCGTTGACTTCTAAGGTCGTAGCTACTGGATCTGGCGGAGCAACGCCCTAGAGTGAAGCCTAGGTTGCCCGGAACGTAGAAATGACAATAACATTCACACTGGTTGCAATTATTCGTTTTATACGATGGAAAAGCTGTTGTATTTATATTGTATCTTATGCTTCCGGCGTTGACTTCTTAGGCCCTAACGGTTCGATCTGGTGGAGCAATGCCTCAGAGTTAACTCCAGGATGCCCGAAACGCCGAAGTGATCGTTACTTTCACACTGGTTGCAATTATCCATTTTATACGATGGAAAAGCTGTTGTATTTATATTGTATTTTATGCGTCTGGCGTTGACTCCTTAGGCCCTAACCATGCGATCTGATGGAGCAACGCCCTAGAGTGAAGCATAGGTTGCCCGGAACGTAGAAATGACCAGTACTTTCACACTGGTTGCAATTATTCCTGTTATGCGATGGAAAAGCTGTTGTATTTATATTGTATTTTATTCTTCCGGCGTTGAATTCTAAGGCCCTAGCTTTTCGATCTGGTCGAGCAACGCCCTAGAGTGAAGCCTAGGTTGCTCTGATTGTAGAAATGACCATTACTTCCACACTGTTTGCAATTATTCATTTTATACAATGGAAAAACAGTTGTATTTATATTGTATTTTATGCTTCTTGCGTTGACTTCTAAGGACCTAACTATTCGATGTGGTGGCGCAACGACCTAGAGTGAAGTCTAGGTTGCCCGACACGTAGGAATGACAATAACTTTCACACTGGTTGCAAGTATTCATGGTATACGATGGAAAACCTGTTGTATTTTTATTGTATTTTATGCTTCTGGCGTTGACTTCTTAGGCCCTGACCTTTCGATCTGGTGGAGCAACGCCCTAGAGTGAGGCCTAGGCTGTCCGGAACGTAGAAATGACCATTAATTTCACTCTGGTTGCAATTATTCATGCTATACGATGGAAAAACTGTTGCATTTTAATTGCATTTTCTGCTTCTGGAATTGACTTCTAAGGTCCTAGCTATTCGATCTGGTGGGGCAACGTCCAAAAGCCTATGTTGCCCGGAACGCAGAAATGACCATTACCTTCACACTGGTTGCAATTGTTCTTGTTATACGATGGAAAGACTGTTGTATTTTTATTGTATCTTAAGCTTCTGGCGTTGACTTCTTAGGCCCTAACTATTCGATGTGGTGGAGCAACGCCCTAGAGTGAAGCCTAGGCTGTCCGAAACGTAGAAATGACCATTAATTTCACTCTGGTTGCAATTATTCATGCTATACGATGGAAAAACTGTTGCATTTCTATTGCATTTTCTGCTTCTGGCATTGACTTCTAATGTCCTAGCTATTCGATCTGGTGGGGCAACGTCCAAAAGCCTATGTTGCACGGAACGCAGAAATGACCATTACCGTCACACTGGTTGCAATTGTTCTTGTTATACGATGGAAAGACTGTTGTATTTTTATTGTATCTTATGCTTCTGGCGTTGACTTCTTAGGCCCTAACTATTCGATGTGGTGGAGCAACGCCCTAGAGTGAAGCCTAGGTTGCCCGAAACGTAGAAATGTCCATTACTTTCACACTGGTTGCAATTATTCCCGTTACACGATGGACAAACTGTTGTATTTTTATGATATTTTATGCTTCTGGCGTTGACTTCTAAGGCGCTAACTATTCGATCTGGTGGAGCAACGCCCTAGGGTGGAGCCTAGGTTGCCCGGAATGTAGAAATGACCATATCTTTCATACTGGTTGCAATTATTCCTGTTATACGATGGAAAAACTGTTGTATTTTTATTGTATTTTATGCTTCAGGCGGTGTCTTCTAAGGTCGTAGCTATTCTACGTAGTGGAGCAACGCCCTAGAGTGAAGCCTATGTTGCCCGGAACGTAGAAATGACCATTACCTTCACACTTCTTGCAATTATTCATTTTATACAATGGAAAAGCTGTTGTATTTATATTGTATTTTATGCTTCTGGCGTTGACTTCTTAGGCCCTAACTGTTCGATCTGGTGGAACAACGCCCTAGGGTGGAGCCTAGGTTGCCTTGAACGTAAAAATGACCATAACATTCACACTCGTTGCAATTATTCGTTTTATAGGATGGAAAAACCGTTGTATTTATTTTGTATTTTATGCTTCGGGCGTTGACTTCTAAGGCCCTAACTATGCGATGTGGTGGAGCAACGCCCTGGAGTGAAACCTAAACAGCCCGCAACGTAGAAATGACCATTAACTTCACGCTTGTTGCAATTATTCCTTTTATGCGACGAACAAACTGTGGTATTTTTATAGAATTTTGTGCTTCAGGCGTTGACTTCTAAGGCCGTAGCTATCCGATGTGCTGGAGCAACGGCCTAGAGTGAAGCCTAGGTTGCCCGGAACGTAGAAATGACCATTCCTTCCACACTGTTTGCAATTATTCATTTTATACAATGGAAAAGCTGTTGTATTTATATTGTATTTTATGCTTCTGGCGTTGACTTCTAAGGCCCTAACTATTCTATGTGGTGGCGTAACGACCTAGAGTGAAGTCTAGGTTGCCCGAAACGTAGGAATGACAATAACTTTAACACTGTTTGCAATTATTCATTGTATACGATCGAACAACTGTTATATTTATATTGCATTTTCTGCTTCTGGCGTTGACTTCTGAGGCCGTAGCTATTCGATGTGGTGGAGCAACGCCCTAGAGTGAAGCCTAGGTTGCCCGGAATGTAGAAATGACCATATCTTTCATAGTGGTTGCAATTATTCCTGTCATACGATGGAAAAACTGTTGTATTTTTATTGTATTTTATGCTTCAGGCGTTGTCTTCTAATTCCCTAACTATTCGATGTGGTGGCGTAACGACCTAGAGTGAAGTCTAGGTTGCCCGAAACGTAGGAATGACAATAACTTTCACACTGGTTGCAAGTATTCATGGTATACGATGGAAAACCAGTTGTATTTTTATAGTATTTTATACTTCTGGCGTTGACTGCTTAGGCCCTGACCATTCGATCTGGTGAAGCAACGCCCTAGAGTGAAGCCTAGGCTGTCCGAAACGTAGAAGTGACCATTAATTTCACTCTGGTTGCAATTATTCATGCTATACGATGGAAAAACTGTTGCATTTCTATTGCATTTTCTGCTTCTGGCATCGACTTCTAAGGTCCTAGCTATTCGATCTGGTGGGGCAACGTCCAAGAGTGAAGCCTATGTTGCCCGGAACGTAGAAATGACCATTACCTTCACACTGGTTGCATTTATTCCTGTTATACGATGGAAAGACTGTTGCATTTTTACTGTATCATATGCTTCTGGCGTTGACGTCTTAGGCCCTAACTATTCGATGTGGTGGAGCAACGCCCTAGAGTGAAGCCTAGGTTGCCCGAAACGTAGAAATGACCATAACTTTCACACTGGTTACAATTATTCCTGTTACACGATGGACAAACTGTTGTCTTTTGATTGTATTTTACGCTTCTGGCGTTGAATTCTATGTCCCTAGCCATTCGATCTGGTGGAGCAACGCCCTAGAGTGAAGCCTCGGTTGCCCGAAACGTAGAAATGACCATAACTTTCACGCTGGTTGCAATTATTCGTTTTATACGATGGAAAAACATTTGTATCTTTACTGCATTTTATGCTTCTGGCGTTGACTTCTAAGGTCCTAGCTAATCGATCTGGTGGGGCAACGTCCAAGGGTGAAGCCTATGTAGCCGGGTACGTAGAAATGACCATTAGTTTCACACTGGTTGGAATTATTCTTTTTATACGATGGAAAAACTGTTGTATTTATTTTGTATTTTATGTCTCTGGCGTCGACTTCTTAGGGCCTAGCTATTGGATTTGGTGGACCAACACCGTAGAGTGAATCCTCGGTTGCCCCGAACGTAGAAATGACCATATCTTTCATACTGGTTGCAATTATTCCTGTTACACGATGGAAAAACTGTTGTATTTTTATTGTATATTATGCTTCAGGCGTTGTCTTCTAAGGTCGTAGCTATTCTACGTAGTGGAGCAACGCCCTAGAGTGAAGCCTAGGTTGCCCGGAGCGTAGAAATGACCATTACCTTCACACTTGTTGCAATCATTCGTTTTATACGAAGGAAAACCTGTTGTATTTTTATTGTATTTTATACTTCTGGCGTTGACTGCTTAGGCCCTGACCATTCGATCTGGTGAAGCAACGCCCTAGAGTGAAGCCTAGGCTGTCCGAAACGTAGAAATGACCATTAATTTCACTCTGGTTGCAATTATTCATGCTATACGATGGAAAAACTGTTGCATTTCTATTACATTTTCTGCTTCTGGCATTGACTTCTAAGGTCCTAGCTATTCGATCTCGTGGGGCAACGTCCAAGAGTGAAGCCTATGTTGCCCGGAACGTAGAAATGACCATTACCTTCACACTGGTTGCATTTATTCCTGTTATACGATGGAAAAACTGTTGCATTTATATTGTATTTTATGCTTCTGGCGTTGACTTCTAAGGCCGTAGCTGCTCTATGTGGTTGAGCAAATCCCTAGAGCGAAGCCTAGGTTGCTCGGAAAGTAGAAATGAACATCACTTTCACACTAGTTGCAATTATTCATGCTATACGATGGAAAAACTGTTGTATTTTTACTGGATTTTATGCTTCTGGCGTTGACTTCTAAGGTCCTAGCTATTCGATCTCGTTGGGCAACGTCCAAGAGTGAAGAGTGTGTTGCCCGAAACGTAGAAATGACCATTACTTTCACACCGGTTGCAAATATACATTATATACGACGGAAAAACTGTTGTATTTATATTATATTTTATGTTTCTGGCGTCGAGATCTTAGGCCCCAGCTATTCGATCTGGCGGAGCAAGGCCCTAGAGTGAAGCCTAGGTTCCCCGAAACGTAGAAATGACCATAACTTTCACACTGGTTGCAATTGTTCCTGTTACACGATGGAAAAACTGTTGCATTTATATTGTGTTTTAGGCTTCTGGCGTTGACTTCTAAGGTCGTAGCTACTGGATCTGGCGGAGCAACGCCCTAGAGTGAAGCCTAGGTTGCCCGGAACGTAGAAATGACAATAACATTCACACTGGTTGCAATTATTCGTTTTATACGATGGAAAAGCTGTTGTATTTATATTGTATCTTATGCTTCCGGCGTTGACTTCTTAGGCCCTAACGGTTCGATCTGGTGGAGCAATGCCTCAGAGTTAACTCCAGGATGCCCGAAACGCCGAAGTGATCGTTACTTTCACACTGGTTGCAATTATCCATTTTATACGATGGAAAAGCTGTTGTATTTATATTGTATTTTATGCGTCTGGCGTTGACTCCTTAGGCCCTAACCATGCGATCTGATGGAGCAACGCCCTAGAGTGAAGCATAGGTTGCCCGGAACGTAGAAATGACCAGTACTTTCACACTGGTTGCAATTATTCCTGTTATGCGATGGAAAAGCTGTTGTACTTATATTGTATTTTATTCTTCCGGCGTTGAATTCTAAGGCCCTAGCTTTTCGATCTGGTCGAGCAACGCCCTAGAGTGAAGCCTAGGTTGCTCTGATTGTAGAAATGACCATTACTTCCACACTGTTTGCAATTATTCATTTTATACAATGGAAAAACAGTTGTATTTATATTGTATTTTATGCTTCTTGCGTTGACTTCTAAGGACCTAACTATTCGATGTGGTGGCGCAACGACCTAGAGTGAAGTCTAGGTTGCCCGACACGTAGGAATGACAATAACTTTCACACTGGTTGCAAGTATTCATGGTATACGATGGAAAACCTGTTGTATTTTTATTGTATTTTATGCTTCTGGCGTTGACTTCTTAGGCCCTGACCTTTCGATCTGGTGGAGCAACGCCCTAGAGTGAGGCCTAGGCTGTCCGGAACGTAGAAATGACCATTAATTTCACTCTGGTTGCAATTATTCATGCTATACGATGGAAAAACTGTTGCATTTTAATTGCATTTTCTGCTTCTGGAATTGACTTCTAAGGTCCTAGCTATTCGATCTGGTGGGGCAACGTCCAAAAGCCTATGTTGCCCGGAACGCAGAAATGACCATTACCTTCACACTGGTTGCAATTGTTCTTGTTATACGATGGAAAGACTGTTGTATTTTTATTGTATCTTAAGCTTCTGGCGTTGACTTCTTAGGCCCTAACTATTCGATGTGGTGGAGCAACGCCCTAGAGTGAAGCCTAGGCTGTCCGAAACGTAGAAATGACCATTAATTTCACTCTGGTTGCAATTATTCATGCTATACGATGGAAAAACTGTTGCATTTCTATTGCATTTTCTGCTTCTGGCATTGACTTCTAATGTCCTAGCTATTCGATCTGGTGGGGCAACGTCCAAAAGCCTATGTTGCACGGAACGCAGAAATGACCATTACCGTCACACTGGTTGCAATTGTTCTTGTTATACGATGGAAAGACTGTTGTATTTTTATTGTATCTTATGCTTCTGGCGTTGACTTCTTAGGCCCTAACTATTCGATGTGGTGGAGCAACGCCCTAGAGTGAAGCCTAGGTTGCCCGAAACGTAGAAATGTCCATTACTTTCACACTGGTTGCAATTATTCCCGTTACACGATGGACAAACTGTTGTATTTTTATGATATTTTATGCTTCTGGCGTTGACTTCTAAGGCGCTAACTATTCGATCTGGTGGAGCAACGCCCTAGGGTGGAGCCTAGGTTGCCCGGAATGTAGAAATGACCATATCTTTCATACTGGTTGCAATTATTCCTGTTATACGATGGAAAAACTGTTGTATTTTTATTGTATTTTATGCTTCAGGCGGTGTCTTCTAAGGTCGTAGCTATTCTACGTAGTGGAGCAACGCCCTAGAGTGAAGCCTATGTTGCCCGGAACGTAGAAATGACCATTACCTTCACACTTCTTGCAATTATTCATTTTATACAATGGAAAAGCTGTTGTATTTATATTGTATTTTATGCTTCTGGCGTTGACTTCTTAGGCCCTAACTGTTCGATCTGGTGTAACAACGCCCTAGGGTGGAGCCTAGGTTGCCTTGAACGTAAAAATGACCATAACATTCACACTCGTTGCAATTATTCGTTTTATAGGATGGAAAAACCGTTGTATTTATTAGGCATTTTATGCTTCGGGCGTTGACTTCTAAGGCCCTAACTATGCGATGTGGTGGAGCAACGCCCTGGAGTGAAACCTAAACAGCCCGCAACGTAGAAATGACCATTAACTTCACGCTTGTTGCAATTATTCCTTTTATGCGACGAACAAACTGTGGTATTTTTATAGAATTTTGTGCTTCAGGCGTTGACTTCTAAGGCCGTAGCTATCCGATGTGCTGGAGCAACGACCTAGAGTGAAGCCTAGGTTGCCCGGAACGTAGAAATGACCATTACTTCCACACTGTTTGCAATTATTCATTTTATACAATGGAAAAGCTGTTGTATTTATATTGTATTTTATGCTTCTGGCGTTGACTTCTAAGGCCCTAACTATTCGATGTGGTGGCGTAACGACCTAGAGTGAAGTCTAGGTTGCCCGAAACGTAGGAATGACAATAACTTTCACACTGGTTGCAAGTATTCATGGTATACGATGGAAAACCTGTTGTATTTTTATTGTATTTTATACTTCTGGCGTTGACTGCTTAGGCCCTGACCATTCGATCTGGTGAAGCAACGCCCTAGAGTGAAGCCTAGGCTGTCCGAAACGTAGAAATGACCATTAATTTCACTCTGGTTGCAATTATTCATGCTATACGATGGAAAAACTGTTGCATTTCTATTGCATTTTCTGCTTCTGGCATTGACTTCTAATGTCCTAGCTATTCGATCTGGTGGGGCAACGTCCAAGAGTGAAGCCTATGTTGCCCGGAACGTAGAAATGACCATTACCTTCACACTGGTTGCATTTATTCCTGTTATACGATGAAAAGACTGTTGTATTTTTACTGTATCATATGTTTCTGGCGTTGACGTCTTAGGCCCTAACTATTCGATGTGTTGGAGCAACGCCCTAGAGTGAAGCCTAGGTTGCCCGAAACGTAGAAATGACCATAACTTTCACACCGGTTACAATTATTCCTGTTACACGATGGACAAACTGTTGTATTTTGATTGTATTTTACGCTTCTGGCGTTGAATTCTATGTCCCTAGCCATTCGATCTGGTGGAGCAACGCCCTAGAGTGAAGCCTCGGTTGCCCGAAACGTAGAAATGACCATAACTTTCACGCTGGTTGCAATTATTCGTTTTATACGATGGAAAAACAGTTGTATCTTTACTGCATTTTATGCTTCTGGCGTTGACTTCTAAGGTCCAAGCTAATCGATCTGGTGGGGCAACGTCCAAGGGTGAAGCCTATGTAGCCCGGTACGTAGAAATGACCATTAGTTTCACACTGGTTGGAATTATTCTTTTTATACGATGGAAAAACTGTTGTATTTATTTTGTATTTTATGTCTCTGGCGTCGACTTCTTAGGGCCTAGCTATTGGATTTGGTGGACCAACACCGTAGAGTGAATCCTCGGTTGCCCCGAACGTAGAAATGACCATATCTTTCATACTGGTTGCAATTATTCCTGTTACACGATGGAAAAACTGTTGTATTTTTATTGTATTTTATGCTTCAGGCGTTGTCTTCTAAGGTCGTAGCTATTCTACGTAGTGGAGCAACGCCCTAGAGTGAAGCCTAGGTTGCCAGGAGCGTAGAAATGACCATTACCTTCACACTTGTTGCAATCATTCGTTTTATACGAAGTAAAAACTTTTATATTTATATTGTATTTTATGCTTCTGGCGTTGACTTCTTAGGCCCTAACTATTCGATCTGGTGGAATAACGCCCTAGAGTGAAGCCTAGGTTGCCAGGAATGTAGAAATGACCATTACTTAGGCACTGTTTGCAATTATTCATTTTATACAATGGAAAAGCTGTTGTATTTATATTGTATTTTATGCTTCTGGCGTTGACTTCTTAGGGCCTGACCATTCGATCTGGTGGAGCAACGCCTTAGAGTGAGGCCTAGGCTGTCCGGAACGTAGAAATGTCCATTAATTTCACTCTGGTTGCAATTATTCATGCTATACGATGGAAAAACTGTTGCATTTTAATTGCATTTTCTGCTTCTGGAATTGACTTCTAAGGTCCTAGCCATTCGATCTGGTGGGGTAACGTCCAAAAGCCTATGTTGCCCGGAACGCAGAAATGACCATTACCTTCACACTGGTTGCAATTGTTCTTGTTATACGATGGAAAGACTGTTGTATTTTTATTGTATCTTATGCTTCTGGCGTTGACTTCTTAGGCCCTAACTATTCGATGTGGTGGAGCAACGCCCTAGAGTGAAGCCTAGGTTGCCCGAAACGTAGAAATGTCCATTACTTTCACACTGGTTGCAATTATTCCCGTTACACGATGGACAAACTGTTGTATTTTTATGGTATTTTATGCTTCTGGCGTTGACTTCTAAGGCGCTAACTATTCGATCTGGTGGAGCAACGCCCTAGGGTGGAGCCTAGGTTGCCCGGAATGTAGAAATGACCATATCTTTCATACTGGTTGCAATTATTCCTGTTATGCGATGGAAAAACTGTTGTATTTTTATTGTATTTTATGCTTCAGGCGGTGTCTTCTAAGGTCGTAGCTATTCTACGTAGTGGAGCAACGCCCTAGAGTGAAGCCTAGGTTGCCCGGAACGTAGAAATGACCATTACCTTCACACTTCTTGCAATCATTCGTTTTATACGAAGGAAAAACTTTTGTATTTATATTGTATTTTATGCTTCTGGCGTTGACTTCTTATGCCCTAACTGTTCGATCTGGTGGAACAATGCCCTAGGGTGGAGCCTAGGTTGCCTTGAACGTAAAAATGACCATAACATTCACACTCGTTGCAATTATTCGTTTTATAGGATGGAAAAACCGTTGTATTTATTTTGTATTTTATGCTTCGGGCGTTGACTTCTAAGGCCCTAACTATGCGATGTGGTGGAGCAACGCCCTGGAGTGAAACCTAAACAGCCCGCAACGTAGAAATGACCGTTAACTTCACGCTTGTTGCAATTATTCCTTTTATGCGACGAACAAACTGTGGTATTTTTATAGAATTTTGTGCTTCAGGCGTTGACTTCTAAGGCCGTAGCTATCCGATGTGCTGGAGCAACGGCCTAGAGTGAAGCCTAGGTTGCCCGGAACGTAGAAATGACCATTCCTTCCACACTGTTTGCAATTATTCATTTTATACAATGGAAAAGCTGTTGTATTTATATTGTATTTTATGCTTCTGGCGTTGACTTCTAAGGCCCTAACTATTCTATGTGGTGGCGTAACGACCTAGAGTGAAGTCTAGGTTGCCCGAAACGTAGGAATGACAATAACTTTAACACTGTTTGCAATTATTCATTGTATACGATCGAACAACTGTTATATTTATATTGCATTTTCTGCTTCTGGCGTTGACTTCTGAGGCCGTAGCTATTCGATGTGGTGGAGCAGCGCCCTAGAGTGAAGCCTAGGTTGCCCGGAATGTAGAAATGACCATAACTTTCACACCGGTTACAATTATTCCTGTTACACGATGGACAAACTGTTGTATTTTGATTGTATTTTACGCTTCTGGCGTTGAATTCTATGTCCCTAGCCATTCGATCTGGTGGAGCAACGCCCTAGAGTGAAGCCTCGGTTGCCCGAAACGTAGAAATGACCATAACTTTCACGCTGGTTGCAATTATTCCTGTTACACGATGGACAAACTGTTGTATTTTTATGGTATTTTATGCTTCTGGCGTTGACTTCTAAGGCGCTAACTATTCGATCTGGTGTAGCAACGCCCTAGGGTGGAGCCTAGGTTGCCCGGAATGTAGAAATGACCATATCTTTCATACTGGTTGCAATTATTCCTGTTATACGATGGAAAAGCTGTTGTATTTTTATTGTATTTTATGCTTCAGGCGTTGACTTCTTAGGCCCTAACTGTTCGATCTGGTGGAACAACGCCCTAGGGTGGAGCCTAGGTTGCCTTGAACGTAAAAATGACCATAACATTCACACTCGTTGCAATTATTCGTTTTATAGGATGGAAAAACCGTTGTATTTATTTGGCATTTTATGCTTCGGGCGTTGACTTCTAAGGCGCTAACTATGCGATGTGGTGGAGCAACGCCCTGGAGTGAAACCTAAACAGCCCGCAACGTAGAAATGACCATTAACTTCACGCTTGTTGCAATTATTCCTTTTATGCGACGAACAAACTGTGGTATTTTTATAGAATTTTGTGCTTCAGGCGTTGACTTCTAAGGCCGTAGCTATTCGATGTGCTGGAGCAACGACCTAGAGTGAAGCCTAGGTTGCCCGGAACGTAGAAATGACCATTACTTCCACACTGTTTGCAATTATTCATTTTATACAATGGAAAAGCTGTTGTATTTATATTGTATTTTATGCTTCTGGCGTTGACTTCTAAGGCCCTAACTATTCGATGTGGTGGCGTAACGACCTAGAGTGAAGTCTAGGTTGCCCGAAACGTAGGAATGACAATAACTTTCACACTGGTTGCAAGTATTCATGGTATACGATGTAAAACCTGTTGTATTTTTATTGTATTTTATACTTCTGGCGTTGACTGCTTAGGCCCTGACCATTCGATCTGGTGAAGCAACGCCCTAGAGTGAAGCCTAGGCTGTCCGAAACGTAGAAATGACCATTAATTTCACTCTGGTTGCAATTATTCATGCTATACGATGGAAAAACTGTTGCATTTCTATTGCATTTTCTGCTTCTGGCATTGACTTCTAATGTCCTAGCTATTCGATCTGGTGGGGCAACGTCCAAGAGTGAAGCCTATGTTGCCCGGAACGTAGAAATGGCCATTACCTTCACACTGGTTGCATTTATTCCTGTTATACGATGGAAAGACTGTTGTATTTTTACTGTATCATATGTTTCTGGCGTTGACGTCTTAGGCCCTAACTATTCGATGTGGTGGAGCAACGCCCTAGAGTGAAGCCTAGGTTGCCCGAAACGTAGAAATGACCATAACTTTCACACCGGTTACAATTATTCCTGTTACACGATGGACAAACTGTTGTATTTTGATTGTATTTTACGCTTCTGGCGTTGAATTCTATGTCCCTAGCCATTCGATCTGGTGGAGCAACGCCCTAGAGTGAAGCCTCGGTTGCCCGAAACGTAGAAATGACCATAACTTTCACGCTGGTTGCAATTATTCGTTTTATACGATGGAAAAACAGTTGTATCTTTACTGTATTTTATGCTTCTGGCGTTGACTTCTAAGGTCCTAGCTAATCGATCTGGTGGGGCAACGTCCAAGGGTGAAGCCTATGTAGCCCGGTACGTAGAAATGACCATTAGTTTCACACTGGTTGGAATTATTCTTTTTATACGATGGAAAAACTGTTGTATTTATTTTGTATTTTATGTCTCTGGCGTCGACTTCTTAGGGCCTAGCTATTGGATTTGGTGGACCAACACCGTAGAGTGAATCCTCGGTTGCCCCGAACGTAGAAATGACCATATCTTTCATACTGGTTGCAATTATTCCTGTTACACGATGGAAAAACTGTTGTATTTTTATTGTATTTTATGCTTCTGGCGTTGACTTCTTAGGCCCTAACTATTCGATCTGGTGGAATAACGCCCTAGAGTGAAGCCTACGTTGCCAGGAATGTAGAAATGACCATTACTTAGGCACTGTTTGCAATTATTCATTTTATACAATGGAAAAGCTGTTGTATTTATATTGTATTTTATGCTTCTGGCGTTGACTTCTTAGGGCCTGACCATTCGATCTGGTGGAGCAACGCCTTAGAGTGAGGCCTAGGCTGTCCGGAACGTAGAAATGTCCATTAATTTCACTCTGGTTGCAATTATTCATGCTATACGATGGAAAAACTGTTGCATTTTAATTGCATTTTCTGCTTCTGGAATTGACTTCTAAGGTCCTAGCCATTCGATCTGGTGGGGTAACGTCCAAAAGCCTATGTTGCCCGGAACGCAGAAATGACCATTACCTTCACACTGGTTGCAATTGTTCTTGTTATACGATGGAAAGACTGTTGTATTTTTATTGTATCTTATGCTTCTGGCGTTGACTTCTTAGGCCCTAACTATTCGATGTGGTGGAGCAACGCCCTAGAGTGAAGCCTAGGTTGCCCGAAACATAGAAATGTCCATTACTTTCACACTGGTTGCAATTATTCCCGTTACACGATGGACAAACTGTTGTATTTTTATGGTATTTTATGCTTCTGGCGTTGACTTCTAAGGCGCTAACTATTCGATCTGGTGGAGCAACGCCCTAGGGTGGAGCCTAGGTTGCCCGGAATGTAGAAATGACCATATCTTTCATACTGGTTGCAATTATTCCTGTTATGCGATGGAAAAACTGTTGTATTTTTATTGTATTTTATGCTTCAGGCGGTGTCTTCTAAGGTCGTAGCTATTCTACGTAGTGGAGCAACGCCCTAGAGTGAAGCCTAGGTTGCCCGGAACGTAGAAATGACCATTACCTTCACACTTCTTGCAATCATTCGTTTTATACGAAGGAAAAACTTTTGTATTTATATTGTATTTTATGCTTCTGGCGTTGACTTCTTAGGCCCTAACTGTTCGATCTGGTGGAACAACGCCCTAGGGTGGAGCCTAGGTTGCCTTGAACGTAAAAATGACCATAACATTCACACTCGTTGCAATTATTCGTTTTATAGGATGGAAAAACCGTTGTATTTATTTTGTATTTTATGCTTCGGGCGTTGACTTCTAAGGCCCTAACTATGCGATGTGATGGAGCAACGCCCTGGAGTGAAACCTAAACAGCCCGCAACGTAGAAATGACCATTAACTTCACGCTTGTTGCAATTATTCCTTTTATGCGGCGAACAAACTGTGGTATTTTTATAGAATTTTGTGCTTCAGGCGTTGACTTCTAAGGCCGTAGCTATCCGATGTGCTGGAGCAACGGCCTAGAGTGAAGCCTAGGTTGCCCGGAACGTAGAAATGACCATTCCTTCCACACTGTTTGCAATTATTCATTTTATACAATGGAAAAGCTGTTGTATTTATATTGTATTTTATGCTTCTGGCGTTGACTTCTAAGGCCCTAACTATTCTATGTGGTGGCGTAACGACCTAGAGTGAAGTCTAGGTTGCCCGAAACGTAGGAATGACAATAACTTTAACACTGTTTGCAATTATTCATTGTATACGATCGAACAACTGTTATATTTATATTGCATTTTCTGCTTCTGGCGTTGACTTCTGAGGCCGTAGCTATTCGATGTGGTGGAGCAACGCCCTAGAGTGAAGCCTAGGTTGCCCGGAATGTAGAAATGACCATATCTTTCATAGTGGTTGCAATTATTCCTGTCATACGATGGAAAAACTGTTGTGTTTTTATTGTATTTTATGCTTCAGGCGTTGTCTTCTAAGGCCCTAACTATTCGATGTGGTGGCGTAACGACCTAGAGTGAAGTCTAGGTTGCCCGAAACGTAGGAATGACAATAACTTTCACACTGGTTGCAAGTATTCATGGTATACGATGGAAAACCTGTTGTATTTTTATTGTATTTTATACTTCTGGCGTTGACTGCTTAGGCCCTGACCATTCGATCTTTGTGAAGCAACGCCCTAGAGTGAAGCCTAGGCTGTCCGAAACGTAGAAGTGACCATTCATTTCACACTGGTTGCAATTATTCATGCTATACGATGGAAAAACGGTTGCATTTTAATTGCATTTTCTGCTTCTGGAATTGACTTCTAAGGTCCTAGCCATTCGATCTGGTGGGGTAACGTCCAAAAGCCTATGTTGCCCGGAACGCAGAAATGACCATTACCTTCACACTGGTTGCAATTGTTCTTGTTATACGATGGAAAGACTGTTGTATTTTTATTGTATCTTATGCTTCTGGCGTTGGCTTCTTAGGCCCTAACTATTCGATGTGGTGGAGCAACGCCCTAGAGTGAAGCCTAGGTTGCCCGAAACGTAGAAATGTCCATTACTTTCACACTGGTTGCAATTATTCCTGTTACACGATGGACAAACTGTTGTATTTTTATGGTATTTTATGCTTCTGGCGTTGACTTCTAAGGCGCTAACTATTCGATCTGGTGTAGCAACGCCCTAGGGTGGAGCCTAGGTTGCCCGGAATGTAGAAATGACCATATCTTTCATACTGGTTGCAATTATTCCTGTTATACGATGGAAAAGCTGTTGTATTTTTATTGTATTTTATGCTTCAGGCGTTGACTTCTTAGGCCCTAACTGTTCGATCTGGTGGAACAACGCCCTAGGGTGGAGCCTAGGTTGCCTTGAACGTAAAAATGACCATAACATTCACACTCGTTGCAATTATTCGTTTTATAGGATGGAAAAACCGTTGTATTTATTTGGCATTTTATGCTTCGGGCGTTGACTTCTAAGGCCCTAACTATGCGATGTGGTGGAGCAACGCCTTGGAGTGAAACCTAAACAGCCCGCAACGTAGAAATGACCATTAACTTCACGCTTGTTGCAATTATTCCTTTTATGCGACGAACAAACTGTGGTATTTTTATAGAATTTTGTGCTTCAGGCGTTGACTTCTAAGGCCGTAGCTATTCGATGTGCTGGAGCAACGACCTAGAGTGAAGCCTAGGTTGCCCGGAACGTAGAAATGACCATTACTTCCACACTGTTTGCAATTATTCATTTTATACAATGGAAAAGCTGTTGTATTTATATTGTATTTTATGCTTCTGGCGTTGACTTCTAAGGCCCTAACTATTCGATGTGGTGGCGTAACGACCTAGAGTGAAGTCTAGGTTGCCCGAAACGTAGGAATGACAATAACTTTCACACTGGTTGCAAGTATTCATGGTATACGATGGAAAACCTGTTGTATTTTTATTGTATTTTATACTTCTGGCGTTGACTGCTTAGGCCCTGACCATTCGATCTGGTGAAGCAACGCCCTAGAGTGAAGCCTAGGCTGTCCGAAACGTAGAAATGGCCATTAATTTCACTCTGGTTGCAATTATTCATGCTATACGATGGAAAAACTGTTGCATTTCTATTGCATTTTCTGCTTCTGGCATTGACTTCTAATGTCCTAGCTATTCGATCTGGTGGGGCAACGTCCAAGAGTGAAGCCTATGTTGCCCGGAACGTAGAAATGACCATTACCTTCACACTGGTTGCATTTATTCCTGTTATACCATGGAAAGACTGTTGTATTTTTACTGTATCATATGCTTCTGGCGTTGACGTCTTAGGCCCTAACTATTCGATGTGGTGGAGCAACGCCAGAGAGTGAAGCCTAGGTTGCCCGAAACGTAGAAATGACCATAACTTTCACACCGGTTACAATTATTCCTGTTACTCGATGGACAAACTGTTGTATTTTGATTGTATTTTACGCTTCTGGCGTTGAATTCTATGTCCCTAGCCATTCGATCTGGTGGAGCAACGCCCTAGAGTGAAGCCTCGGTTGCCCGAAACGTAGAAATGACCATAACTTTCACGCTGGTTGCAATTATTCGTTTTATACGATGGAAAAACAGTTGTATCTTTACTGTATTTTATGCTTCTGGCGTTGACTTCTAAGGTCCTAGCTAATCGATCTGGTGGGGCAACGTCCAAGGGTGAAGCCTATGTAGCCCGGTACGTAGAAATGACCATTAGTTTCACACTGGTTGGAATTATTCTTTTTATACGATGGAAAAACTGTTGTATTTATTTTGTATTTTATGTCTCTGGCGTCGACTTCTTAGGGCCTAGCTATTGGATTTGGTGGACCAACACCGTAGAGTGAATCCTCGGTTGCCCCGAACGTAGAAATGACCATATCTTTCATACTGGTTGCAATTATTCCTGTTACACGATGGAAAAACTGTTGTATTTTTATTGTATTTTATGCTTCAGGCGTTGTCTTCTAAGGTCGTAGCTATTCTACGTAGTGGAGCAACGCCCTAGAGTGAAGCCTAGGTTGCCCGGAGCGTAGAAATGACCATTACCTTCACACTTGTTGCAATCATTCGTTTTATACGAAGGAAAAACTTTTGTATTTATATTGTATTTTATGCTTCTGGCGTTGACTTCTTAGGCCCTAACTATTCGATCTGGTGGAATAACGCCCTAGAGTGAAGCCTAGGTTGCCAGGAATGTAGAAATGACCATTACTTAGGCACTGTTTGCAATTATTCATTTTATACAATGGAAAAGCTGTTGTATTTATATTGTATTTTATGCTTCTGGCGTTGACTTCTTAGGGCCTGACCATTCGATCTGGTGGAGCAACGCCCTAGAGTGAGGCCTAGGCTGTCCGGAACGTAGAAATGTCCATTAATTTCACTCTGGTTGCAATTATTCATGCTATACGATGGAAAAACTGTTGCATTTTAATTGCACTTTCTGCTTCTGGAATTGACTTCTAAGGTCCTAGCCATTCGATCTGGTGGGGTAACGTCCAAAAGCCTATGTTGCCCGGAACGCAGAAATGACCATTACCTTCACACTGGTTGCAATTGTTCTTGTTATACGATGGAAAGACTGTTGTATTTTTATTGTATCTTATGCTTCTGGCGTTGACTTCTTAGGCCCTAACTATTCGATGTGGTGGAGCAACGCCCTAGAGTGAAGCCTAGGTTGCCCGAAACGTAGAAATGTCCATTACTTTCACACTGGTTGCAATTATTCCTGTTACACGATGGACGAACTGTTGTATTTTTATGGTATTTTATGCTTCTGGCGTTGACTTCTAAGGCGCTAACTATTCGATCTGGTGTAGCAACGCCCTAGGGTGGAGCCTAGGTTGCCCGGAATGTAGAAATGACCATATCTTTCATACTGGCTGCAATTATTCCTGTTATACGATGGAAAAGCTGTTGTATTTTTATTGTATTTTATGCTTCAGGCGTTGACTTCTTAGGCCCTAACTGTTCGATCTGGTGGAACAACGCCCTAGGGTGGAGCCTAGGTTGCCTTGAACGTAAAAATGACCATAACATTCACACTCGTTGCAATTATTCGTTTTATAGGATGGAAAAACCGTTGTATTTATTTGGCATTTTATGCTTCGGGCGTTGACTTCTAAGGCCCTAACTATGCGATGTGGTGGAGCAACGCCCTGGAGTGAAACCTAAACAGCCCGCAACGTAGAAATGACCATTAACTTCACGCTTGTTGCAATTATTCCTTTTATGCGACGAACAAACTGTGGTATTTTTATAGAATTTTGTGCTTCAGGCGTTGACTTCTAAGGCCGTAGCTATTCGATGTGCTGGAGCAACGACCTAGAGTGAAGCCTAGGTTGCCCGGAACGTAGAAATGACCATTACTTCCACACTGTTTGCAATTATTCATTTTATACAATGGAAAAGCTGTTGTATTTATATTGTATTTTATGCTTCTGGCGTTGACTTCTAAGGCCCTAACTATTCTATGTGGTGGCGTAACGACCTAGAGTGAAGTCTAGGTTGCCCGAAACGTAGGAATGACAATAACTTTCACACTGGTTGCAAGTATTCATGGTATACGATGGAAAACCTGTTGTATTTTTATTGTATTTTATACTTCTGGCGTTGACTGCTTAGGCCCTGACCATTCGATCTGGTGAAGCAACGCCCTAGAGTGAAGCCTAGGCTGTCCGAAACGTAGAAATGACCATTAATTTCACTCTGGTTGCAATTATTCATGCTATACGATGGAAATACTGTTGCATTTCTATTGCATTTTCTGCTTCTGGCATTGACTTCTAATGTCCTAGCTATTCGATCTGGTGGGGCAACGTCCAAGAGTGAAGCCTATGTTGCCCGGAACGTAGAAATGACCATTACCTTCACACTGGTTGCATTTATTCCTGTTATACAATGGAAAGACTGTTGTATTTTTACTGTATCATATGTTCCTGGCGTTGACGTCTTAGGACCTAACTATTCGATGTGGTGGAGCAACGCCCTAGAGTGAAGCCTAGGTTGCCCGAAACGTAGAAATGACCATAACTTTCACACCGGTTACAATTATTCCTGTTACACGATGGACAAACTGTTGTATTTTGATTGTATTTTACGCTTCTGGCGTTGAATTCTATGTCCCTAGCCATTCGATCTGGTTGAGCAACGCCCTAGAGTGAAGCCTCGGTTGCCCGAAACGTAGAAATGACCATAACTTTCACGCTGGTTGCAATTATTCGTTTTATACGATGGAAAAACAGTTGTATCTTTACTGTATTTTATGCTTCTGGCGTTGACTTCTAAGGTCCTAGCTAATCGATCTGGTGGGGCAGCGTCCAAGGGTGAAGCCTATGTAGTCTGGTACGTAGAAATGACCATTAGTTTCACACTGGTTGGAATTATTCTTTTTATACGATGGAAAAACTGTTGTATTTATTTTGTATTTTATGTCTCTGGCGTCGACTTCTTAGGGCCTAGCTACTGGATTTGGTGGACCAACACCGTAGAGTGAATCCTCGGTTGCCCCGAACGCAGAAATGACCATATCTTTCATACTGGTTGCAATTATTCCTGTTACACGATGGAAAAACTGTTGTAGTTTTATTGTATTTTATGCTTCAGGCGTTGTCTTCTAAGGTCGTAGCTATTCTACGTAGTGGAGCAACGCCCTAGAGTGAAGCCTAGGTTGCCAGGAGCGTAGAAATGACCATTACCTTCACACTTGTTGCAATCATTCGTTTTATACGAAGGAAAAACTTTTGTATTTATATTGTATTTTATGCTTCTGGCGTTGACTTCTTAGGCCCTAACTATTCGATCTGGTGGAATAACGCCCTAGAGTGAAGCCTAGGTTGCCAGGAATGTAGAAATGACCATTACTTAGGCACTGTTTGCAATTATTCATTTTATACAATGGAAAAGCTGTTGTATTTATATTGTATTTTATGCTTCTGGCGTTGACTTCTTAGGGCCTGACCATTCGATCTGGTGGAGCAACGCCCTAGAGTGAGGCCTAGGCTGTCCGGAACGTAGAAATGTCCATTAATTTCACTCTGGTTGCAATTATTCATGCTATACGATGGAAAAACTGTTGCATTTTAATTGCACTTTCTGCTTCTGGAATTGACTTCTAAGGTCCTAGCCATTCGATCTGGTGGGGTAACGTCCAAAAGCCTATGTTGCCCGGAACGCAGAAATGACCATTACCTTCACACTGGTTGCAATTGTTCTTGTTATACGATGGAAAAACTGTTGTATTTTTATTGTATTTTATGCTTCTGGCGTTGACTTCTTAGGCCCTGACCATTCGATCTGGTGGAGCAACGCCCTAGAGTGAGGCCTAGGCTGTCCGGAACGTAGAAATCACCATTAATTTCACACTGGTTGCAATTATTCCTGTTACACGATGGACAAACTGTTGCATTTTTATGGTATTTTATGCTTCTTGCGTTGACTTCTAAGGCGCTAACTATTCGATGTGGTGGAGCAACGCCCTAGAGTGAAGCCTAGGTTGCCCGAAACGTAGAAATGTCCATTACTTTCACACTGGTTGCAATTATTCCTGTTACACGATGGACAAACTGTTGTATTTTTATGGTATTTTATGCTTCTGGCGTTGACTTCTAAGGCGCTAACTATTCGATCTGGTGTAGCAACGCCCTAGGGTGGAGCCTAGGTTGCCCGGAATGTAGAAATGACCATATCTTTCATACTGGTTGCAATTATTCCTGTTATACGATGGAAAAGCTGTTGTATTTTTATTGTATTTTATGCTTCAGGCGTTGACTTCTTAGGCCCTAACTGTTCGATCTGGTGGAACAACGCCCTAGGGTGGAGCCTAGGTTGCCTTGAACGTAAAAATGACCATAACATTCACACTCGTTGCAATTATTCGTTTTATAGGATGGAAAAACCGTTGTATTTATTTGGCATTTTATGCTTCGGGCGTTGACTTCTAAGGCCCTAACTATGCGATGTGGTGGAGCAACGCCTTGGAGTGAAACCTAAACAGCCCGCAACGTAGAAATGACCATTAACTTCACGCTTGTTGCAATTATTCCTTTTATGCGACGAACAAACTGTGGTATTTTTATAGAATTTTGTGCTTCAGGCGTTGACTTCTAAGGCCGTAGCTATTCGATGTGCTGGAGCAACGACCTAGAGTGAAGCCTAGGTTGCCCGGAACGTAGAAATGACCATTACTTCCACACTGTTTGCAATTATTCATTTTATACAATGGAAAAGCTGTTGTATTTATATTGTATTTTATGCTTCTGGCGTTGACTTCTAAGGCCCTAACTATTCGATGTGGTGGCGTAACGACCTAGAGTGAAGTCTAGGTTGCCCGAAACGTAGGAATGACAATAACTTTCACACTGGTTGCAAGTATTCATGGTATACGATGGAAAACCTGTTGTATTTTTATTGTATTTTATACTTCTGGCGTTGACTGCTTAGGCCCTGACCATTCGATCTGGTGAAGCAACGCCCTAGAGTGAAGCCTAGGCTGTCCGAAACGTAGAAATGGCCATTAATTTCACTCTGGTTGCAATTATTCATGCTATACGATGGAAAAACTGTTGCATTTCTATTGCATTTTCTGCTTCTGGCATTGACTTCTAATGTCCTAGCTATTCGATCTGGTGGGGCAACGTCCAAGAGTGAAGCCTATGTTGCCCGGAACGTAGAAATGACCATTACCTTCACACTGGTTGCATTTATTCCTGTTATACCATGGAAAGACTGTTGTATTTTTACTGTATCATATGCTTCTGGCGTTGACGTCTTAGGCCCTAACTATTCGATGTGGTGGAGCAACGCCAGAGAGTGAAGCCTAGGTTGCCCGAAACGTAGAAATGACCATAACTTTCACACCGGTTACAATTATTCCTGTTACTCGATGGACAAACTGTTGTATTTTGATTGTATTTTACGCTTCTGGCGTTGAATTCTATGTCCCTAGCCATTCGATCTGGTGGAGCAACGCCCTAGAGTGAAGCCTCGGTTGCCCGAAACGTAGAAATGACCATAACTTTCACGCTGGTTGCAATTATTCGTTTTATACGATGGAAAAACAGTTGTATCTTTACTGTATTTTATGCTTCTGGCGTTGACTTCTAAGGTCCTAGCTAATCGATCTGGTGGGGCAACGTCCAAGGGTGAAGCCTATGTAGCCCGGTACGTAGAAATGACCATTAGTTTCACACTGGTTGGAATTATTCTTTTTATACGATGGAAAAACTGTTGTATTTATTTTGTATTTTATGTCTCTGGCGTCGACTTCTTAGGGCCTAGCTATTGGATTTGGTGGACCAACACCGTAGAGTGAATCCTCGGTTGCCCCGAACGTAGAAATGACCATATCTTTCATACTGGTTGCAATTATTCCTGTTACACGATGGAAAAACTGTTGTATTTTTATTGTATTTTATGCTTCAGGCGTTGTCTTCTAAGGTCGTAGCTATTCTACGTAGTGGAGCAACGCCCTAGAGTGAAGCCTAGGTTGCCCGGAGCGTAGAAATGACCATTACCTTCACACTTGTTGCAATCATTCGTTTTATACGAAGGAAAAACTTTTGTATTTATATTGTATTTTATGCTTCTGGCGTTGACTTCTTAGGCCCTAACTATTCGATCTGGTGGAATAACGCCCTAGAGTGAAGCCTAGGTTGCCAGGAATGTAGAAATGACCATTACTTAGGCACTGTTTGCAATTATTCATTTTATACAATGGAAAAGCTGTTGTATTTATATTGTATTTTATGCTTCTGGCGTTGACTTCTTAGGGCCTGACCATTCGATCTGGTGGAGCAACGCCCTAGAGTGAGGCCTAGGCTGTCCGGAACGTAGAAATGTCCATTAATTTCACTCTGGTTGCAATTATTCATGCTATACGATGGAAAAACTGTTGCATTTTAATTGCACTTTCTGCTTCTGGAATTGACTTCTAAGGTCCTAGCCATTCGATCTGGTGGGGTAACGTCCAAAAGCCTATGTTGCCCGGAACGCAGAAATGACCATTACCTTCACACTGGTTGCAATTGTTCTTGTTATACGATGGAAAGACTGTTGTATTTTTATTGTATCTTATGCTTCTGGCGTTGACTTCTTAGGCCCTAACTATTCGATGTGGTGGAGCAACGCCCTAGAGTGAAGCCTAGGTTGCCCGAAACGTAGAAATGTCCATTACTTTCACACTGGTTGCAATTATTCCTGTTACACGATGGACGAACTGTTGTATTTTTATGGTATTTTATGCTTCTGGCGTTGACTTCTAAGGCGCTAACTATTCGATCTGGTGTAGCAACGCCCTAGGGTGGAGCCTAGGTTGCCCGGAATGTAGAAATGACCATATCTTTCATACTGGCTGCAATTATTCCTGTTATACGATGGAAAAGCTGTTGTATTTTTATTGTATTTTATGCTTCAGGCGTTGACTTCTTAGGCCCTAACTGTTCGATCTGGTGGAACAACGCCCTAGGGTGGAGCCTAGGTTGCCTTGAACGTAAAAATGACCATAACATTCACACTCGTTGCAATTATTCGTTTTATAGGATGGAAAAACCGTTGTATTTATTTGGCATTTTATGCTTCGGGCGTTGACTTCTAAGGCCCTAACTATGCGATGTGGTGGAGCAACGCCCTGGAGTGAAACCTAAACAGCCCGCAACGTAGAAATGACCATTAACTTCACGCTTGTTGCAATTATTCCTTTTATGCGACGAACAAACTGTGGTATTTTTATAGAATTTTGTGCTTCAGGCGTTGACTTCTAAGGCCGTAGCTATTCGATGTGCTGGAGCAACGACCTAGAGTGAAGCCTAGGTTGCCCGGAACGTAGAAATGACCATTACTTCCACACTGTTTGCAATTATTCATTTTATACAATGGAAAAGCTGTTGTATTTATATTGTATTTTATGCTTCTGGCGTTGACTTCTAAGGCCCTAACTATTCTATGTGGTGGCGTAACGACCTAGAGTGAAGTCTAGGTTGCCCGAAACGTAGGAATGACAATAACTTTCACACTGGTTGCAAGTATTCATGGTATACGATGGAAAACCTGTTGTATTTTTATTGTATTTTATACTTCTGGCGTTGACTGCTTAGGCCCTGACCATTCGATCTGGTGAAGCAACGCCCTAGAGTGAAGCCTAGGCTGTCCGAAACGTAGAAATGACCATTAATTTCACTCTGGTTGCAATTATTCATGCTATACGATGGAAATACTGTTGCATTTCTATTGCATTTTCTGCTTCTGGCATTGACTTCTAATGTCCTAGCTATTCGATCTGGTGGGGCAACGTCCAAGAGTGAAGCCTATGTTGCCCGGAACGTAGAAATGACCATTACCTTCACACTGGTTGCATTTATTCCTGTTATACAATGGAAAGACTGTTGTATTTTTACTGTATCATATGTTCCTGGCGTTGACGTCTTAGGACCTAACTATTCGATGTGGTGGAGCAACGCCCTAGAGTGAAGCCTAGGTTGCCCGAAACGTAGAAATGACCATAACTTTCACACCGGTTACAATTATTCCTGTTACACGATGGACAAACTGTTGTATTTTGATTGTATTTTACGCTTCTGGCGTTGAATTCTATGTCCCTAGCCATTCGATCTGGTTGAGCAACGCCCTAGAGTGAAGCCTCGGTTGCCCGAAACGTAGAAATGACCATAACTTTCACGCTGGTTGCAATTATTCGTTTTATACGATGGAAAAACAGTTGTATCTTTACTGTATTTTATGCTTCTGGCGTTGACTTCTAAGGTCCTAGCTAATCGATCTGGTGGGGCAGCGTCCAAGGGTGAAGCCTATGTAGTCTGGTACGTAGAAATGACCATTAGTTTCACACTGGTTGGAATTATTCTTTTTATACGATGGAAAAACTGTTGTATTTATTTTGTATTTTATGTCTCTGGCGTCGACTTCTTAGGGCCTAGCTACTGGATTTGGTGGACCAACACCGTAGAGTGAATCCTCGGTTGCCCCGAACGCAGAAATGACCATATCTTTCATACTGGTTGCAATTATTCCTGTTACACGATGGAAAAACTGTTGTAGTTTTATTGTATTTTATGCTTCAGGCGTTGTCTTCTAAGGTCGTAGCTATTCTACGTAGTGGAGCAACGCCCTAGAGTGAAGCCTAGGTTGCCAGGAGCGTAGAAATGACCATTACCTTCACACTTGTTGCAATCATTCGTTTTATACGAAGGAAAAACTTTTGTATTTATATTGTATTTTATGCTTCTGGCGTTGACTTCTTAGGCCCTAACTATTCGATCTGGTGGAATAACGCCCTAGAGTGAAGCCTAGGTTGCCAGGAATGTAGAAATGACCATTACTTAGGCACTGTTTGCAATTATTCATTTTATACAATGGAAAAGCTGTTGTATTTATATTGTATTTTATGCTTCTGGCGTTGACTTCTTAGGGCCTGACCATTCGATCTGGTGGAGCAACGCCCTAGAGTGAGGCCTAGGCTGTCCGGAACGTAGAAATGTCCATTAATTTCACTCTGGTTGCAATTATTCATGCTATACGATGGAAAAACTGTTGCATTTTAATTGCACTTTCTGCTTCTGGAATTGACTTCTAAGGTCCTAGCCATTCGATCTGGTGGGGTAACGTCCAAAAGCCTATGTTGCCCGGAACGCAGAAATGACCATTACCTTCACACTGGTTGCAATTGTTCTTGTTATACGATGGAAAAACTGTTGTATTTTTATTGTATTTTATGCTTCTGGCGTTGACTTCTTAGGCCCTGACCATTCGATCTGGTGGAGCAACGCCCTAGAGTGAGGCCTAGGCTGTCCGGAACGTAGAAATCACCATTAATTTCACACTGGTTGCAATTATTCCTGTTACACGATGGACAAACTGTTGCATTTTTATGGTATTTTATGCTTCTTGCGTTGACTTCTAAGGCGCTAACTATTCGATCTGGTGGAGCAACGCCCTAGGGTGGAGCCTAGGTTGCCCGGACTGTAGAAATGACCATATCTTTCATACTGGTTGCAATTATTCCTGTTATACGATGGAAAAACTGTTGTATTTTTATTGTATTTTATGCTTCAGGCGTTGACTTCTTAGGCCCTCACTGTTCGATCTGGTGGAACAACGCCCTAGGGTGGAGCCTAGGTTGCCTTGAACGTAAAAATGACCATAACATTCACACTGGTTGCAATTATTCGTTTTATAGGATGGAAAAACCGTTGTATTTATTTTGCATTTTATGCTTCGGGCGTTGACTTCTAAGGCCCTAACTATGCGATGTTGTGGAGCAACGCCCTGGAGTGAAATCTAAACAGCCCGCAACGTAGAAATGACCATTAACTTCACGCTTGTTGCAATTATTCCTTTTCTGCGACGAACAAACTGTGGCATTTTTATAGAATTTTGTGCTTCAGGCGTTGACTTCTAAGGCCGTAGCTATTCGATGTGCTGGAGCAACGACCTAGAGTGAAGCCCAGGTTGCCCGGAACGTAGAAATGACCATTACTTCCACACTGTTTGCAATTATTCATTTTATACAATGGAAAAGCTGTTGTATTTATATTGTATTTTATGCTTCTGGCGTTGACTTCTAAGGCCCTAACTATTCGATGTGGTGGCGTAACGACCTAGAGTGAAGTCTAGGTTGCCCGAAACGTAGGAATGACAATAACTTTCACACTGGTTGCAAGTATTCATGGTATACGATGGAAAACCTGTTGTATTTTTATTGTATTTTATACTTCTGGCGTTGACTGCTTAGGCCCTGACCATTCGATCTGGTGAAGCAACGCCCTAGAGTGAAGCATAGGCTGTCCGAAACGTAGAAATGTCCATTAATTTCACTCTGGTTGCAATTATTCATGCTATACGATGGAAAAACTGTTGCATTTTAATTGCATTTTCTGCTTCTGGAATTGACTTCTAAGGTCCTAGCCATTCGATCTGGTGGGGTAACGTCCAAAAGCCTATGTTGCCCGGAACGCAGAAATGACCATTACCTTCACACTGGTTGCAATTGTTCTTGTTATACGATGGAAAAACTGTTGTATTTTTATTGTATTTTCTGCTTCAGGCGTTGACTTCTTAGGCCCTCACTGTTCGATCTGGTGGAACAACGCCCTAGGGTGGGGCCTAGGTTGTATTGAACGTAAAAATGACCATAACATTCACACTCGTTGCAATTATTCGTTTTATAGGATGGAAAAGCCGTTGTATTTATTTTGCATTTTATGCTTCGGGCGTTGACTTCTAAGGCCCTAACTATGCGACGTGGTGGAGCAACGCCCTGGAGTGAAACCTAAACAGCCCGCAACGTAGAAATGACCATTAACTTCACGCTTGTTGCAATTATTCCTTTTATGCGCCTAACAAACTGTGGTATTTTTATAGAATTTTGTGCTTCAGGCGTTGACTTCTAAGGCCGTAGCTATTGGATGTGCTGGAGCAACGACCTAGAGTGAAGCCTAGGTTGCCCGGAACGTAGAAATGACCATTACTTCCACACTGTTTGCAATTATTCATTTTATACAATGGAAAAGCTGTTGTATTTATATTGTATTTTATGCTTCTGGCGTTGACTTCTAAGGCCCTAACTATTCGATGTGGTGGCGTAACGACCTAGAGTGAAGTCTAGGTTGCCCGAAACGTAGGAATGACAATAACTTTCACACTGGTTGCAAGTATTCATGGTATACGATGGAAAACCTGTGGTATTTTTATTGTATTTTATACTTCTGGCGTTGACTGCTTAGGCCCTGACCATTCGATCTTGTGAAGCAACGCCCTAGAGTGAAGCCTAGGCTGTCCGAAACGTAGAAATGACCATTAATTTCACTCTGGTTGCAATTATTCATGCTATACGATGGAAAAACTGTTGCATTTCTATTGCATTTTCTGCTTCTGGCATTGACTTCTAATGTCCTAGCTATTCGATCTGGTGGGGCAACGTCCAAGAGTGAAGCCTATGTTGCCCGGAACGTAGAAATGACCATTACCTTCACACTGGTTGCATTTATTCCTGTTATACGATGGAAAGACTGTTGTATTTTTACTGTATCATATGCTTCTGGCGTTGACGTCTTAGGCCCTAACTATTCGATGTGGTGGAGCAACGCCAGAGAGTGAAGCCTAGGTTGCCCGAAACGTAGAAATGACCATAACTTTCACACCGGTTACAATTATTCCTGTTACTCGATGGACAAACTGTTGTATTTTGATTGTATTTTACGCTTCTGGCGTTGAATTCTATGTCCCTAGCCATTCGATCTGGTGGAGCAACGCCCTAGAGTGAAGCCTCGGTTGCCCGAAACGTAGAAATGACCATAACTTTCACGCTGGTTGCAATTATTCGTTTTATACGATGGAAAAACAGTTGTATCTTTACTGTATTTTATGCTTCTGGCGTTGACTTCTAAGGTCCTAGCTAATCGATCTGGTGGGGCAACGTCCAAGGGTGAAGCCTATGTAGCCCGGTACGTAGAAATGACCATTAGTTTCACACTGGTTGGAATTATTCTTTTTATACGATGGAAAAACTGTTGTATTTATTTTGTATTTTATGTCTCTGGCGTCGACTTCTTAGGGCCTAGCTATTGGATTTGGTGGACCAACACCGTAGAGTGAATCCTCGGTTGCCCCGAACGTAGAAATGACCATATCTTTCATACTGGTTGCAATTATTCCTGTTACACGATGGAAAAACTGTTGTATTTTTATTGTATTTTATGCTTCAGGCGTTGTCTTCTAAGGTCGTAGCTATTCTACGTAGTGGAGCAACGCCCTAGAGTGAAGCCTAGGTTGCCCGGAGCGTAGAAATGACCATTACCTTCACACTTGTTGCAATCATTCGTTTTATACGAAGGAAAAACTTTTGTATTTATATTGTATTTTATGCTTCTGGCGTTGACTTCTTAGGCCCTAACTATTCGATCTGGTGGAATAACGCCCTAGAGTGAAGCCTAGGTTGCCAGGAATGTAGAAATGACCATTACTTAGGCACTGTTTGCAATTATTCATTTTATACAATGGAAAAGCTGTTGTATTTATATTGTATTTTATGCTTCTGGCGTTGACTTCTTAGGGCCTGACCATTCGATCTGGTGGAGCAACGCCCTAGAGTGAGGCCTAGGCTGTCCGGAACGTAGAAATGTCCATTAATTTCACTCTGGTTGCAATTATTCATGCTATACGATGGAAAAACTGTTGCATTTTAATTGCACTTTCTGCTTCTGGAATTGACTTCTAAGGCCCTAGCCATTCGATCTGGTGGGGTAACGTCCAAAAGCCTATGTTGCCCGGAACGCAGAAATGACCATTACCTTCACACTGGTTGCAATTGTTCTTGTTATACGATGGAAAAACTGTTGTATTTTTATTGTATTTTATGCTTCTGGCGTTGACTTCTTAGGCCCTGACCATTCGATCTGGTGGAGCAACGCCCTAGAGTGAGGCCTAGGCTGTCCGGAACGTAGAAATCACCATTAATTTCACACTGGTTGCAATTATTCCTGTTACACGATGGACAAACTGTTGCATTTTTATGGTATTTTATGCTTCTTGCGTTGACTTCTAAGGCGCTAACTATTCGATCTGGTGGAGCAACGCCCTAGGGTGGAGCCTAGGTTGCCCGGACTGTAGAAATGACCATATCTTTCATACTGGTTGCAATTATTCCTGTTATACGATGGAAAAACTGTTGTATTTTTATTGTATTTTATGCTTCAGGCGTTGACTTCTTAGGCCCTCACTGTTCGATCTGGTGGAACAGCGCCCTAGGGTGGAGCCTAGGTTGCCTTGAACGTAAAAATGACCATAACATTCACACTGGTTGCAATTATTCGTTTTATAGGATGGAAAAACCGTTGTATTTATTTTGCATTTTATGCTTCGGGCGTTGACTTCTAAGGCCCTAACTATGCGATGTGGTGGAGCAACGCCCTGGAGTGAAATCTAAACAGCCCGCAACGTAGAAATGACCATTAACTTCACGCTTGTTGCAATTATTCCTTTTATGCGACGAACAAACTGTGGCATTTTTATAGAATTTTGTGCTTCAGGCGTTGACTTCTAAGGCCGTAGCTATTCGATGTGCTGGAGCAACGACCTAGAGTGAAGCCTAGGTTGCCCGGAACGTAGAAATGACCATTACTTCCACACTGTTTGCAATTATTCATTTTATACAATGGAAAAGCTGTTGTATTTATATTGTATTTTATGCTTCTGGCGTTGACTTCTAAGGCCCTAACTATTCGATGTGGTGGCGTAACGACCTAGAGTGAAGTCTAGGTTGCCCGAAACGTAGGAATGACAATAACTTTCACACTGGTTGCAAGTATTCATGGTATACGATGGAAAACCTGTTGTATTTTTATTGTATTTTATACTTCTGGCGTTGACTGCTTAGGCCCTGACCATTCGATCTGGTGAAGCAACGCCCTAGAGTGAAGCCTAGGCTGTCCGAAACGTAGAAATGACCATTAATTTCACTCTGGTTGCAATTATTCATGCTATACGATGGAAAAACTGTTGCATTTCTATTGCATTTTCTGCTTCTGGCATTGACTTCTAATGTCCTAGCTATTCGATCTGGTGGGGCAACGTCCAAGAGTGAAGCCTATGTTGCCCGGAACGTAGAAATGACCATTACCTTCACACTGGTTGCATTTATTCCTGTTATACAATGGAAAGACTGTTGTATTTTTACTGTATCATATGTTCCTGGCGTTGACGTCTTAGGCCCTAACTATTCGATGTGGTGGAGCAACGCCCTAGAGTGAAGCCTAGGTTGCCCGAAACGTAGAAATGACCATAACTTTCACACCGGTTACAATTATTCCTGTTACACGATGGACTAACTGATGTATTTTGATTGAATTTTACGCTTCTGGCGTTGAATTCTATGTCCCTAGCCATTCGATCTGGTTGAGCAACGCCCTAGAGTGAAGCCTCGGTTGCCCGAAACGTAGAAATGACCATAACTTTCACGCTGGTTGCAATTATTCGTTTTATACGATGGAAAAACAGTTGTATCTTTACTGTATTTTATGCTTCTGGCGTTGACTTCTAAGGTCCTAGCTAATCGATCTGGTGGGGCAGCGTCCAAGGGTGAAGCCTATATAGCCTGGTACGTAGAAATGACCATTAGTTTCACACTGGTTGGAATTATTCTTTTTATACGATGGAAAAACTGTTGTATTTATTTTGTATTTTATGTCTCTGGCGTCGACTTCTTAGGGCCTAGCTACTGGATTTGGTGGACCAACACCGTAGAGTGAATCCTCGGTTGCCCAGGACGTAGAAATGACCATATCTTTCATACTGGTTGCAATTATTCCTGTTACACGATGGAAAAACTGTTGTAGTTTTATTGTATTTTATGCTTCAGGCGTTGTCTTCTAAGGTCGTAGCTATTCTACGTATTGGAGCAACGCCCTAGAGTGAAGCCTAGGTTGCCAGGAGCGTAGAAATGACCATTACCTTCACACTTGTTGCAATCATTCGTTTTATACGAAGGAAAAACTTTTGTATTTATATTGTATTTTATGCTTCTGGCGTTGACTTCTTAGGCCCTAACTATTCGATCTGGTGGAATAACGCCCTAGAGTGAAGCCTAGGTTGCCAGGAATGTAGAAATGACCATTACTTAGGCACTGTTTGCAATTATTCATTTTATACAATGGAAAGGCTGTTGTATTTATATTGTATTTTATGCTTCTGGCGTTGACTTCTTAGGGCCTGAGCATTCGATCTGGTGGAGCAACGCCCTAGAGTGAGGCCTAGGCTGTCCGGAACGTAGAAATGTCCATTAATTTCACTCTGGTTGCAATTATTCATGCTATACGATGGAAAAACTGTTGCATTTTAATTGCATTTTCTGCTTCTGGAATTGACTTCTAAGGTCCTAGCCATTCGATCTGGTGGGGTAACGTCCAAAAGCCTATGTTGCCCGGAACGCAGAAATGACCATTACCTTCACACTGGTTGCAATTGTTCTTGTTATACGATGGAAAAACTGTTGTATTTTTATTGTATATTCTGCTTCAGGCGTTGACTTCTTAGGCCCTAACTGTTCGATCTGGTGGAACAACGCCCTAGGGTGGGGCCTAGGTTGTATTGAACGTAAAAATGACCATAACATTCACACTCGTTGCAATTATTCGTTTTATAGGATGGAAAAACCGTTGTATTTATTTTGCATTTTATGCTTCGGGCGTTGACTTCTAAGGCCCTAACTATGCGACGTGGTGGAGCAACGCCCTGGAGTGAAACCTAAACAGCCCGCAACGTAGAAATGACCATTAACTTCACGCTTGTTGCAATTATTCCTTTTATGCGCCTAACAAACTGTGGCATTTTTATAGAATTTTGTGCTTCAGGCGTTGACTTCTAAGGCCGTAGCTATTCGATGTGCTGGAGCAACGACCTAGAGTGAAGCCTAGGTTGCCCGGAACGTAGAAATGACCATTACTTCCACACTGTTTGCAATTATTCATTTTATACAATGGAAAAGCTGTTGTATTTATATTGTATTTTATGCTTCTGGCGTTGACTTCTAAGGCCCTAACTATTCGATGTGGTGGCGTAACGACCTAGAGTGAAGTCTAGGTTGCCCGAAACGTAGGAATGACAATAACTTTCACACTGGTTGCAAGTATTCATGGTATACGATGGAAAACCTGTTGTATTTTTATTGTATTTTATACTTCTGGCGTTGACTGCTTAGGCCCTGACCATTCGATCTGGTGAAGCAACGCCCTAGAGTGAAGCCTAGGCTGTCCGAAACGTAGAAATGACCATTAATTTCACTCTGGTTGCAATTATTCATGCTATACGATGGAAAAACTGTTGCATTTCTATTGCATTTTCTGCTTCTGGCATTGACTTCTAATGTCCTAGCTATTCGATCTGGTGGGGCAACGTCCAAGAGTGAAGCCTATGTTGCCCGGAACGTAGAAATGACCATTACCTTCACACTGGTTGCATTTATTCCTGTTATACAATGGAAAGACTGTTGTATTTTTACTGTATCATATGTTCCTGGCGTTGACGTCTTAGGCCCTAACTATTCGATGTGGTGGAGCAACGCCCTAGAGTGAAGCCTAGGTTGCCCGAAACGTAGAAATGACCATAACTTTCACACCGGTTACAATTATTCCTGTTACACGATGGACAAACTGTTGTATTTTGATTGTATTTTACGCTTCTGGCGTTGAATTCTATGTCCCTAGCCATTCGATCTGGTTGAGCAACGCCCTAGAGTGAAGCCTCGGTTGCCCGAAACGTAGAAATGACCATAACTTTCACGCTGGTTGCAATTATTCGTTTTATACGATGGAAAAACAGTTGTATCTTTACTGTATTTTATGCTTCTGGCGTTGACTTCTAAGGTCCTAGCTAATCGATCTGGTGGGGCAGCGTCCAAGGGTGAAGCCTATGTAGCCTGGTACGTAGAAATGACCATTAGTTTCACACTGGTTGGAATTATTCTTTTTATACGATGGAAAAACTGTTGTATTTATTTTGTATTTTATGTCTCTGGCGTCGACTTCTTAGGGCCTAGCTACTGGATTTGGTGGACCAACACCGTAGAGTGAATCCTCGGTTGCCCAGGACGTAGAAATGACCATATCTTTCATACTGGTTGCAATTATTCCTGTTACACGATGGAAAAACTGTTGTAGTTTTATTGTATTTTATGCTTCAGGCGTTGTCTTCTAAGGTCGTAGCTATTCTACGTAGTGGAGCAACGCCCTAGAGTGAAGCCTAGGTTGCCAGGAGCGTAGAAATGACCATTACCTTCACACTTGTTGCAATCATTCGTTTTATACGAAGGAAAAACTTTTGTATTTATATTGTATTTTATGCTTCTGGCGTTGACTTCTTAGGCCCTAACTATTCGATCTGGTGGAATAACGCCCTAGAGTGAAGCCTAGGTTGCCAGGAATGTAGAAATGACCATTACTTAGGCACTGTTTGCAATTATTCATTTTATACAATGGAAAAGCTGTTGTATTTATATTGTATTTTATGCTTCTGGCGTTGACTTCTTAGGGCCTGACCATTCGATCTGGTGGAGCAACGCCCTAGAGTGAGGCCTAGGCTGTCCGCAACGTAGAAATGTCCATTAATTTCACTCTGGTTGCAATTATTCATGCTATACGATGGAAAAACTGTTGCATTTTAATTGCATTTTCTGCTTCTGGAATTGACTTCTAAGGTCCTAGCCATTCGATCTGGTGGGGTAACGTCCAAAAGCCTATGTTGCCCGGAACGCAGAAATGACCATTACCTTCACACTGGTTGCAATTGTTCTTGTTATACGATGGAAAAACTGTTGTATTTTTATTGTATTTTCTGCTTCAGGCGTTGACTTCTTAGGCCCTCACTGTTCGATCTGGTGGAACAACGCCCTAGGGTGGGGCCTAGGTTGTATTGAACGTAAAAATGACCATAACATTCACACTCGTTGCAATTATTCGTTTTATAGGATGGAAAAACCGTTGTATTTATTTTGCATTTTATGCTTCGGGCGTTGACTTCTAAGGCCCTAACTATGCGACGTGGTGGAGCAACGCCCTGGAGTGAAACCTAAACAGCCCGCAACGTAGAAATGACCATTAACTTCACGCTTGTTGCAATTATTCCTTTTATGCGCCTAACAAACTGTGGTATTTTTATAGAATTTTGTGCTTCAGGCGTTGACTTCTAAGGCCGTAGCTATTCGATGTGCTGGAGCAACGACCTAGAGTGAAGCCTAGGTTGCCCGGAACGTAGAAATGACCATTACTTCCACACTGTTTGCAATTATTCATTTTATACAATGGAAAAGCTGTTGTATTTATATTGTATTTTATGCTTCTGGCGTTGACTTCTAAGGCCCTAACTATTCGATGTGGTGGCGTAACGACCTAGAGTGAAGTCTAGGTTGCCCGAAACGTAGGAATGACAATAACTTTCACACTGGTTGCAAGTATTCATGGTATACGATGGAAAACCTGTGGTATTTTTATTGTATTTTATACTTCTGGCGTTGACTGCTTAGGCCCTGACCATTCGATCTTGTGAAGCAACGCCCTAGAGTGAAGCCTAGGCTGTCCGAAACGTAGAAATGACCATTAATTTCACTCTGGTTGCAATTATTCATGCTATACGATGGAAAAACTGTTGCATTTCTATTGCATTTTCTGCTTCTGGCATTGACTTCTAATGTCCTAGCTATTCGATCTGGTGGGGCAACGTCCAAGAGTGAAGCCTATGTTGCCCGGAACGTAGAAATGACCATTACCTTCACACTGGTTGCATTTATTCCTGTTATACGATGGAAAGACTGTTGTATTTTTACTGTATCATATGCTTCTGGCGTTGACGTCTTAGGCCCTAACTATTCGATGTGGTGGAGCAACGCCAGAGAGTGAAGCCTAGGTTGCCCGAAACGTAGAAATGACCATAACTTTCACACCGGTTACAATTATTCCTGTTACTCGATGGACAAACTGTTGTATTTTGATTGTATTTTACGCTTCTGGCGTTGAATTCTATGTCCCTAGCCATTCGATCTGGTGGAGCAACGCCCTAGAGTGAAGCCTCGGTTGCCCGAAACGTAGAAATGACCATAACTTTCACGCTGGTTGCAATTATTCGTTTTATACGATGGAAAAACAGTTGTATCTTTACTGTATTTTATGCTTCTGGCGTTGACTTCTAAGGTCCTAGCTAATCGATCTGGTGGGGCAACGTCCAAGGGTGAAGCCTATGTAGCCCGGTACGTAGAAATGACCATTAGTTTCACACTGGTTGGAATTATTCTTTTTATACGATGGAAAAACTGTTGTATTTATTTTGTATTTTATGTCTCTGGCGTCGACTTCTTAGGGCCTAGCTATTGGATTTGGTGGACCAACACCGTAGAGTGAATCCTCGGTTGCCCCGAACGTAGAAATGACCATATCTTTCATACTGGTTGCAATTATTCCTGTTACACGATGGAAAAACTGTTGTATTTTTATTGTATTTTATGCTTCAGGCGTTGTCTTCTAAGGTCGTAGCTATTCTACGTAGTGGAGCAACGCCCTAGAGTGAAGCCTAGGTTGCCAGGAGCGCAGAAATGACCATTACCTTCACACTTGTTGCAATCATTCGTTTTATACGAAGGAAAAACTTTTGTATTTATATTGTATTTTATGCTTCTGGCGTTGACTTCTTAGGCCCTAACTATTCGATCTGGTGGAATAACGCCCTAGAGTGAAGCCTAGGTTGCCAGGAATGTAGAAATGACCATTACTTAGGCACTGTTTGCAATTATTCATTTTATACAATGGAAAAGCTGTTGTATTTATATTGTATTTTATGCTTCTGGCGTTGACTTCTTAGGGCCTGACCATTCGATCTGGTGGAGCAACGCCCTAGAGTGAGGCCTAGGCTGTCCGGAACGTAGAAATGTCCATTAATTTCACTCTGGTTGCAATTATTCATGCTATACGATGGAAAAACTGTTGCATTTTAATTGCACTTTCTGCTTCTGGAATTGACTTCTAAGGTCCTAGCCATTCGATCTGGTGGGGTAACGTCCAAAAGCCTATGTTGCCCGGAACGCAGAAATGACCATTACCTTCACACTGGTTGCAATTGTTCTTGTTATACGATGGAAAAACTGTTGTATTTTTATTGTATTTTATGCTTCTGGCGTTGACTTCTTAGGCCCTGACCATTCGATCTGGTGGAGCAACGCCCTAGAGTGAGGCCTAGGCTGTCCGGAACGTAGAAATCACCATTAATTTCACACTGGTTGCAATTATTCCTGTTACACGATGGACAAACTGTTGCATTTTTATGGTATTTTATGCTTCTTGCGTTGACTTCTAAGGCGCTAACTATTCGATCTGGTGGAGCAACGCCCTAGGGTGGAGCCTAGGTTGCCCGGACTGTAGAAATGACCATATCTTTCATACTGGTTGCAATTATTCCTGTTATACGATGGAAAAACTGTTGTATTTTTATTGTATTTTATGCTTCAGGCGTCGACTTCTTAGGCCCCAACTGTTCGATCTGGTGGAACAACGCCCTAGGGTGGAGCCTAGGTTGCCTTGAACGTAAAAATGACCATAACATTCACACTCGTTGCAATTATTCGTTTTATAGGATGGAAAAACCGTTGTATTTATTTGGCATTTTATGCTTCGGGCGTTGACTTCTAAGGCCCTAACTATGCGATGTGGTGGAGCAACGCCCTGGAGTGAAACCTAAACAGCCCGCAACGTACAAATGACCATTAACTTCACGCTTGTTGCAATTATTCCTTTTATGCGACGAACAAACTGTGGTATTTTTATAGAATTTTGTGCTTCAGGCGTTGACTTCTAAGGTCCTAGCTATTCGATCTCGTTGGGCAACGTCCAAGAGTGAAGAGAATGTTGCCCGAAACGTAGAAATGACCATTACTTTCACACTGGTTGCAAATATACACTATATACGACGGAAAAGCTAAACACGTTCCACCACATCCAATTATTCCTGTTATACGATGGACAAACCGTTGGATTTATATTGTATTTTATGCTTCTGGCGTTGACTTCGAAGGCCGTAGCTGTCCGACGTGGTGGAGCAACGCCCTAGAGTGAAGCCTAGGTTGCCCGGAACGTAGAATTGACCATTACCCTCACACTTGTTGCAATCATTCGTTCTATACGATGGAAAAACTGTTGTATTTATATTGTATTTTATGCTTCTGGAGTTGACTTCTTAGGCCCTAACTGTTCGATCAGGTGGAGCAACGCCCTACAGAAAAGCCTAGGTTGCCCGGAACGTAGATATGACCATAACTTTCACACTGGTTGCAATTATTCGTTTTATACGAAGGAAGAACTGTTGTATTTTTTCTGGATTTTATGCTTCTGGCGCTGACTTCTTAGGCCCTAACTATACGATCTGGTGGAACAACGCCCTAGAGTGAAGCCCGTGTTGCCTGGATCGTAGAAATGACCATATCTTTCACTCTGGTTGCAATTATTCCTGTTATACGATGGAAAAACTGTTGTATTTTTATTGTATTTTATGCTTCAGGCGTTGACTTCTAAGGCGCTAACTATTCGATCTGGTGGAGCAACGCCCTAGAGTGGAGCCTAGGTTGCCCGCAATGTAGAAATGACCATATCTTTCATACTGGTTGCAATTATTCCTGTTATACGATGGAAAAACTGTTGTATTTTTATTGTATTTTATGCTTCTGGAGTTGACTTCTTAGGCCATAACTGTTGGATCTTGTGGAACAACGCCCTAGAGTGGAGCCTAGGTTGCCCGAAACGTAAAATGACCATACCTTTCACACTCGTTGCAATTATTCGTTTTATACGATGGAAAAACCGTTGTATTTATTTTGTATTTTAAGCTTCTGGCGTTGACTTCTAAGGTCCTAGCTAATCGATCTGGTGGGGCAACGTCCAAGGGTGAAGCCTGTGTAGCCTGGTACGTAGAAATGACCATTAGTTTCACACTGGTTGGAATTACTCTTTTTATACAATGGAAAAACTGCTGTATTTATTTTGTATTTTATGGCTCTGGCGTTGTATTCTTAGGCCCTAACTATTAGATCTGTTGGACCAACGCCGTAGAGTGAAGCCTCGGTTGCCCTGAACGTAGAAATGACCATAACTTTCACACTGGTTGCAATTATTCCTGTTACACGATGGAAAAACTGTTGCATTTATATTGTATTTTATGCTTGTGGCGTTGACTTCTAAGGCCGTAGCTATTCGATGTGGTGGAGCAACGCCCTAGAGTGAAGCCTAGGTTGCCCGGAACGTAGAATTGACCATTACCCTCACACTTGTTGCAATCATTCGTTCTATACGATGGAAAAACTGTTGTGTTTATATTGTATTTTATGCTTCTGGAGTTGACTTCTTAGGCCCTAACTGTTCGATCTTCTGGAACAACGCCCTAGAGTGGAGCCTAGGATGCCCGAAACGTAAAATGACCATACCTTTCACACTCGTTGCAATTATTCGTTTTATACGATGGAAAAACCGTTGTATTTATTTTGTATTTTAAGCTTCTGGCGTTGACTTCTAAGGTCCTAGCTAATCGATCTGGTAGGGCAACGTCCAAGGGTGAAGCCTATGTAGCCGGGTACGTAGAAATGACCATTAGTTTCACACTGGTTGGAATTATACTTTTTATACAATGGAAAAACTGCTGTATTTATTTTGTATTTTATGACTCTGGCGTTGCCTTCTTAGGCCCTAACTATTGGATCTGGTGGATCAACGCCGTAGAGTGAAGCCTCGGTTGCCCTGAACGTAGAAATGACCATTAATATCACACTGTTAGTAATTATCCATTTTATACGATGGAAAAACTGTTGTATTTATATTGTATTTTATGCTTCTGGCGTTGACTTCTAAGGCCGTAGCTGTCCGATGTGGTGGAGCAACGCCCTAGAGTGAAGGCTAGGTTGCCCGGAACGTAGAAATGACCATCACTTTCACTCTGGGTGCAATTATTCCTGTTATACGATGGAAAAACTGTTGTATTTATATTGTATTTTATGCTTCTGGCGTTGACTTCGAAGGCCGTAGCTGTCCGATGTGGTGGAGCAACGCCCTAGAGCGAAGCCTAGGTTGCCCGGAATGTAGAAATGACCATCACCTTCACACTGGTTGCAATTATTCCTGTTATACGATGGACAAACCGTTGGATTTGTATTGTACTTTATGTTCCTGGATTTGACTTCTAAGGCCCTGTGTATTCGGTCTGGTGGAGCAATGCCTCAGAGTTAAGCCTAGGATTCCCGAAACGTAGAAATAACAATAACTTTCATACTGATAGCAATTATTCGTTTTATAGGATGGAAAAACTGTTTTATTTGTATTGTATTTTATGCTTCTGGCGTTGACTTCTTTGGCCCTAACTGTTCGATCTGTTGGAACACGCCCTAGAGTGAAGCCTGGGTTGCCCGGAACGTAGAAATGACCATTACTTTCACACTGGTTGCAACTATTCATGCTATACGGTGGAAAAACTGCTGTATTTTTAATGTATTTTGTGCTTCTGGCGTTGACTTCTGAGATCCTGGGTATTAGATCTCGTGGGGCAACGTCCAAGAGTGAAGCATAGGTTCCCCGATACGTAGAAATGACCATTACTTTCACACTGGTTGCAATTATTCCTGTTATACGATGGAAAAGCTGTTGTATTGATACTGTATTTTATGCTTCTGGCGTTGACATCTTAGGCCCTAACTATTCGATCTGGTGGAACAACGCCCTAGAGTGAAGCCTGGGTTGACCGGAACGTAGAAATGACCATCACTTTCACACTGGTTGCAATTATTCCTGTTATACGATGGAATAACTGTTCTATTTATTTTGTATTTTATGCTTCTGGCGTTGACTTCTTTGGCCCTAACTGTTCGATCTGTTGGAACACGCCCTAGAGTGAAGCCTGGGTTGACCGGAACGTAGAAATGACTATCACTTTCACACTGGTTGCAATTATTCCTGTTATAGGATGGAATAACTGTTCTATTTATTTTCTATTTTATGCTTCTGGCGTTGACTTCTTAGGCCCTAACTATTCGATCTGTTGGAACAACGCCCTAGAGTGAAGCCTAGGTTCCCCGGAACGTAGAAATCACCATCACTTTCACTCTGGTTGCAATTATTCTTTTTATACGATGGAAAAACTGTTGTATTTTTATTGTATTTTATGCGCTGGAGTTGTTTTATAAGGCCCTAACTATTCGGCCTGGTGGTGCAACGCCCTAGAGTGAAGCCTAGAATGCACGGAGCGTAGAAATGCCCATTACTTTCACACTGGTTGCAATTATTCCTGTTATACGATGGAAAAACTGTTGCATTTATATTGTATTTTATGCTTCTGGCGTTGACTTCTAAGGCCGTAGCTGCCCGATGTGGTTGAGCAAATCCCTAGAGTGAAGCCTAGGTTGATCGGAACGTAGAAATGAACATCACTTTCACACTGGCTGCAATTATTCCTGTTATACGATGGAAAAACTGTTGCATTTATATTGTATTTTATGCTTCTGGCGTTTACTTCTAATGCCGTAGCTATTCGATGTGGTGGAGCAACACCCTAGAGTGTAGGCTAGGTTGCCCGGAACGTAGAAATGTCCATCACTTTCACACTAGCTGCAATTATTCCTGTTATACGATGAAAAGCTGTTGTATTGATATTGTATTTTATGCTTCTGGCATTGATTTCTTAGGCCCTAACTATTCGGTCTGGCGGAGCGACGCCCTAGAGTGAAGCCTAGGCTGTCCGAAACGTAGAAATGACCATTAATTTCACTCTGGTTGCAATTATTCATGCTATACGATGGAAAAACTGTTGCATTTCTATTGCATTTTCTGCTTCTGGCATTGACTTCTAAGGTCCTAGCTATTCGATCTGGTGGGGCAACGTCCAAGAGTGAAGCCTATGTTGCCCGGAACGTAGAAATGACCATTACCTTCACACTGGTTGCATTTATTCCTGTTATACGATGGAAAAACTGTTGCATTTATATTGTATATTATGCTTCTGGCGTTGACTTCTAAGGCCGTAGCCGCTCGATGTGGTTGAGCAAATCCCTAGAGCGAAGCCTAGGTTGCTCGGAAAGTAGAAATGAACATCACTTTCACGCTGGTTGCAATTATTCGTTTTATACGATGGAAAAACAGTTGTATCTTTACTGTATTTTATGCTTCTGGCGTTGACTTCTAAGGTCCTAGCTAATCGATCTGGTGGGGCAACGTCCAAGGGTGAAGCCTATGTAGCCCGGTACGTAGAAATGACCATTAGTTTCACACTGGTTGGAATTATTCTTTTTATACGATGGAAAAACTGTTGTATTTATTTTGTATTTTATGTCTCTGGCGTCGACTTCTTAGGGCCTAGCTATTGGATTTGGTGGACCAACACCGTAGAGTGAATCCTCGGTTGCCCCGAACGTAGAAATGACCATATCTTTCATACTGGTTGCAATTATTCCTGTTACACGATGGAAAAACTGTTGTATTTTTATTGTATTTTATGCTTCAGGCGTTGTCTTCTAAGGTCGTAGCTATTCTACGTAGTGGAGCAACGCCCTAGAGTGAAGCCAAGGTTGCCAGGAGCGTAGAAATGACCATTACCTTCACACTTGTTGCAATCATTCGTTTTATACGAAGGAAAAACTTTTGTATTTATATTGTATTTTATGCTTCTGGCGTTGACTTCTTAGGCCCTAACTATTCGATCTGGTGGAATAACGCCCTAGAGTGAAGCCTAGGTTGCCAGGAATGTAGAAATGACCATTACTTAGGCACTGTTTGCAATTATTCATTTTATACGATGGAAAAACTGTTGCATTTTAATTGCATTTTCTGCTTCTGGAATTGACTTCTAAGGTCCTAGCCATTCGATCTGGTGGGGTAACGTCCAAAAGCCTATGTTGCCCGGAACGCAGAAATGACCATTACCTTCACACTGGTTGCAATTGTTCTTGTTATACGATGGAAAAACTGTTGTATTTTTATTGTATTTTCTGCTTCAGGCGTTGACTTCTTAGGCCCTCACTGTTCGATCTGGTGGAACAACGCCCTAGGGTGGAGCCTAAGTTGTATTGAACGTAAAAATGACCATAACATTCACACTCGTTGCAATTATTCGTTTTATAGGATGGAAAAACCGTTGTATTTATTTTGCATTTTATGCTTCGGGCGTTGACTTCTAAGGCCCTAAACTATGCGATGTGGTGGAGCAACGCCCTGGAGTGAAACCTAAACAGCCCGCAACGTAGAAATGACCATTAACTTCACGCTTGTTGCAATTATTCCTTTTATGCGACGAACAAACTGTGGTATTTTTATAGAATTTTGTGCTTCAGGCGTTGACTTCTAAGGCCGTAGCTATTCGATGTGCTGGAGCAACGACCTAGAGTGAAGCCTAGGTTGCCCGGAACGTAGAAATGACCATTACTTCCACACTGTTTGCAATTATTCATTTTATACAATGGAAAAGCTGTTGTATTTATATTGTATTTTATGCTTCTGGCGTTGACTTCTAAGGCCCTAACTATTCGATGTGGTGGCGTAACGACCTAGAGTGAAGTCTAGGTTGCCCGAAACGTAGGAATGACAATAACTTTAACACTGTTTGCAATTATTCATTATATACGATCGAACAACTGTTATATTTATATTGCATTTTCTGCTTCTGGCGTTGACTTCTGAGGCCGTAGCTATTCGATGTGGTGGAGCAACGCCCTAGAGTGAAGCCTAGGTTGCCCGGAATGTAGAAATGACCATATCTTTCATAGTGGTTGCAATTATTCCTGTCATACGATGGAAAAACTGTTGTATTTTTATTGTATTTTATGCTTCAGGCGTTGTCTTCTAAGGCCCTAACTATTCGATGTGGTGGCGTAACGACCTAGAGTGAAGTCTAGGTTGCCCGAAACGTAGGAATGACAATAACTTTCACACTGGTTGCAAGTATTCATGGTATGCGATGGAAAACCTGTTGTATTTTTATTGTATTTTATACTTCTGGCGTTGACTGCTCAGGCCCTGACCATTCGATCTGGTGAAGCAACGCCCTAGAGTGAAGCCTAGGCTGTCCGAAACGTAGAAATGACCATTAATTTCACTCTGGTTGCAATTATTCATGCTACACGATGGAAGAACTGTTGCATTTCTATTGCATTTTCTGCTTCTGGCATTGACTTCTAAGGTCCTAGCTATTCGATCTGGTGGGGCAACGTCCAAGAGTGAAGCCTATGTTGCCCGGAACGTAGAAATGACCATTACCTTCACACTGGTTGCATTTATTCCTGTTATACGATGGAAAAACGGTTGCATTTATATTGTATTTTATGCTTCTGGCGTTGACGTCTTAGGCCCTAACTATTCGATGTGGTGGAGCAACGCCCTAGAGTGAAGCCTAGGTTGCCCGAAACGTAGAAATGACCATAACTTTCACACTGGTTACAATTATTCCTGTTACACGATGGACAAACTGTTGTCTTTTGATTGTATTTTACGCTTCTGGCGTTGAATTCTATGTCCCTAGCCATTCGATCTGGTGGAGCAACGCCCTAGAGTGAAGCCTCGGTTGCCCGAAACGTAGAAATGACCATAACTTTCACGCTGGTTGCAATTATTCGTTTTATACGATGGAAAAACAGTTGTATCTTTACTGCATTTTATGCTTCTGGCGTTGACTTCTAAGGTCCTAGCTAATCGATCTGGTGGGGCAACGTCCAAGGGTGAAGCCTATGTAGCCGGGTACGTAGAAATGACCATTAGTTTCACACTGGTTGGAATTATTCTTTTTATACGATGGAAAAACTGTTGTATTTATTTTGTATTTTATGTCTCTGGCGTCGACTTCTTAGGGCCTAGCTATTGGATTTGGTGGACCAACACCGTAGAGTGAATCCTCGGTTGCCCCGAACGTAGAAATGACCATATCTTTCATACTGGTTGCAATTATTCCTGTTACACGATAGAAAAACTGTTGTATTTTTATTGTATATTATGCTTCAGGCGTTGTCTTCTAAGGTCGTAGCTATTCTACGTAGTGGAGCAACGCCCTAGAGTGAAGCCTAGGTTGCCCGGAGCGTAGAAATGACCATTACCTTCACACTTGTTGCAATCATTCGTTTTATACGAAGGAAAAACTTTTGTATTTATATTGTATTTTATGCTTCTGGCGTTGACTTCTTAGGCCCTGACCATTCGATCTGGTGGAGCAACGCCCTAGAGTGAGGCCTAGGCTGTCCGGAACGTAGAAATGACCATTCATTTCACTCTGGTTGCAATTATTCATGCTATACGATGGAAAGCTGTTGCATTTTAATTGCATTTTCTGCTTCTGGAATTGACTTCTAAGGTCCTAGCCATTCGATCTGGTGGGGTAACGTCCAAAAGCCTATGTTGCCCGGAACGCAGAAATGACCATTACCTTCACACTGGTTGCAATTGTTCTTGTTATACGATGGAAAGACTGTTGTATTTTTATTGTATCTTATGCTTCTGGCGTTGACTTCTTAGGCCCTAACTATTCGATGTGGTGGAGCAACGCCCTAGAGTGAAGCCTAGGTTGCCCGAAACGTAGAAATGTCCATTACTTTCACACTGGTTGCAATTATTCCTGTTACACGATGGACAAACTGTTGTATTTTTATGGTATTTTATGCTTCTGGCGTTGACTTCTAAGGCGCTAACTATTCGATCTGGTGGAGCAACGCCCTAGGGTGGAGCCTAGGTTGCCCGGAATGTAGAAATGACCATATCTTTCATACTGGTTGCAATTATTCCTGTTATACGATGGAAAAACTGTTGTATTTTTATTGTATTTTATGCTTCAGGCGTTGACTTCTTAGGCCCTAACTGTTCGATCTGGTGGAACAACGCCCTAGGGTGGAGCCTAGGTTGCCTTGAACGTAAAAATGACCATAACATTCACACTCGTTGCAATTATTCGTTTTATAGGATGGAAAAACCGTTGTATTTATTTGGCATTTTATGCTTCGGGCGTTGACTTCTAAGGCCCTAACTATGCGATGTGGTGGAGCAACGCCCTGGAGTGAAAGCTAAACAGCCCGCAACGTAGAAATGACCATTAACTTCACGCTTGTTGCAATTATTCCTTTTATGCGACGAACAAACTGTGGTATTTTTATAGAATTTTGTGCTTCAGGCGTTGACTTCTAAGGCCGTAGCTATTCGATGTGCTGGAGCAACGACCTAGAGTGAAGCCTAGGTTGCCCGGAAGGTAGAAATGACCATTACTTCCACACTGTTTGCAATTATTCATTTTATACAATGGAAAAGCTGTTGTATTTATATTGTATTTTATGCTTCTGGCGTTGACTTCTAAGGCCCTAACTATTCGATGTGGTGGCGTAACGACCTAGAGTGAAGTCTAGGTTGCCCGAAACGTAGGAATGACAATAACTTTCACACTGGTTGCAAGTATTCATGGTATACGATGGAAAACCTGTTGTATTTTTATTGTATTTTATACTTCTGGCGTTGACTGCTTAGGCCCTGACCATTCGATCTGGTGAAGCAACGCCCTAGAGTGAAGCCTAGGCTGTCCGAAACGTAGAAATGACCATTAATTTCACTCTGGTTGCAATTATTCATGCTATACGATGGAAAAACTGTTGCATTTCTATTGCATTTTCTGCTTCTGGCATTGACTTCTAATGTCCTAGCTATTCGATCTGGTGGGGCAACGTCCAAGAGTGAAGCCTATGTTGCCCGGAACGTAGAAATGACCATTATCTTCACACTGGTTGCATTTATTCCTGTTATACGATGGAAAGACTGTTGTATTTTTACTGTATCATATGCTTCTGGCGTTGACGTCTTAGGCCCTAACTATTCGATGTGGTGGAGCAACGCCCTAGAGTGAAGCCTAGGTTGCCCGAAACGTAGAAATGACCATAACTTTCACACCGGTTACAATTATTCCTGTTACTCGATCGACAAACTGTTGTATTTTGATTGTATTTTACGTTTCTGGCGTTGAATTCTATGTCCCTAGCCATTCGATCTGGTGGAGCAACGCCCTAGAGTGAAGCCTCGGTTGCCCGAAACGTAGGAATGACCATAACTTTCAGGCTGGTTGCAATTATTCGTTTTATACGATGGAAAATCAGTTGTATCTTTACTGTATTTTATGCTTCTGGCGTTGACTTCTAAGGTCCTAGCTAATCGATCTGGTGGGGCAACGTCCAAGGGTGAAGCCTATGTAGCCCGGTACGTAGAAATGACCATTAGTTTCACGCTGGTTGGAATTATTCTTTTTATACGATGGAAAAACTGTTGTATTTATTTTGTATTTTATGTCTCTGGCGTCGACTTCTTAGGGCCTAGCTATTGGATTTGGTGGACCAACACCGTAGAGTGAATCCTCGGTTGCCCCGAACGTAGAAATGACCATATCTTTCATACTGGTTGCAATTATTCCTGTTACACGATGGAAAAACTGTTGTATTTTTATTGTATTTTATGCATCAGGCGTTGTCTTCTAAGGTCGTAGCTATTCTACGTAGTGGAGCAACGCCCTAGAGTGAAGCCTAGGTTGCCCGGAGCGTAGAAATGACCATTACCTTCACACTTGTTGCAATCATTCGTTTTATACGAAGGAAAAACTTTTGTATTTATATTGTATTTTATGCTTCTGGCGTTGACTTCTTAGGCCCTAACTATTCGATCTGGTGGAATAACGCCCTAGAGTGAAGCCTATGTTGCCAGGAATGTAGAAATGACCATTACTTAGGCACTGTTTGCAATTATTCATTTTATACAATGGAAAAGCTGTTGTATTTATATTGTATTTTATGCTTCTGGCGTTGACTTCTTAGGGCCTGACCATTCGATCTGGTGGAGCAACGCCCTAGAGTGAGGCCTAGGCTGTCCGGAACGTAGAAATGTCCATTAATTTCACTCTGGTTGCAATTATTCATGCTATACGATGGAAAAACTGTTGCATTTTAATTGCACTTTCTGCTTCTGGAATTGACTTCTAAGGTCCTAGCCATTCGATCTGGTGGGGTAACGTCCAAAAGCCTATGTTGCCCGGAACGCAGAAATGACCATTACCTTCACACTGGTTGCAATTGTTCTTGTTATACGATGGAAAGACTGTTGTATTTTTATTGTATTTTATGCTTCAGGCGTTGACTTCTTAGGCCCTCACTGTTCGATCTGGTGGAACAACGCCCTAGGGTGGAGCCTAGGTTGCCTTGAACGTAAAAATGACCATAACATTCACACTCGTTGCAATTATTCGTTTTATAGGATGGAAAAACCGTTGTATTTATTTTGCATTTTATGCTTCGGGCGTTGACTTCTAAGGCCCTAACTATGCGATGTCGTGGAGCAACGCCCTGGAGTGAAACCTAAACAGCCCGCAACGTAGAAATGACCATTAACTTCACGCTTGTTGCAATTATTCCTTTTATGCGACGAACAAACTGTGGCATTTTTATAGAATTTTGTGCTTCAGGCGTTGACTTCTAAGGCCGTAGCTATTCGATGTGCTGGAGCAACGACCTAGAGTGAAGCCTAGGTTGCCCGGAACGTAGAAATGACCATTACTTCCACACTGTTTGCAATTATTCATTTTATACAATGGAAAAGCTGTTGTATTTATATTGTATTTTATGCTTCTGGCGTTGACTTCTAAGGCCCTAACTATTCGATGTGGTGGCGTAACGACCTAGAGTGAAGTCTAGGTTGCCCGAAACGTAGAAATGACCATTACTTCCACACTGTTTGCAATTATCCATTTTATACAATGGAAAAGCTGTTGTATTTATATTGTATTTTATGCTTCTGGAATTGACTTCTAAGGTCCTAGCCATTCGATCTGCTGGGGTAACGTCCAAAAGCCTATGTTGCCCGGAACGCAGAAATGACCATTACCTTCACACTGGTTGCAATTGTTCTTGTTATACGATGGAAAGACTGTTGTATTTTTATTGTATCTTATGCTTCTGGCGTTGACTTCTTAGGCCCTAACTATTCGATGTGGTGGAGCAACGCCCTAGAGTGAAGCCTAGGTTGCCCGAAACGTAGAAATGTCCATTACTTTCACACTGGTTGCAATTATTCCTGTTACCCGATGGACAAACTGTTGTATTTTTATGGTATTTTATGCTTCTGGCGTTGACTTCTAAGGCGCTAACTATTCGATCTGGTGGAGCAACGCCCTAGGGTGGAGCCTAGGTTGCACGCAATGTAGAAATGACCATATCTTTCATACTGGTTGCAATTATTCCTGTTATACGATGGAAAAACTGTTGTATTTATTTTGTATTTTATGTCTCTGGCGTCGACTTCTTAGGGCCTAGCTATTGGATTTGGTGGACCAACACCGTAGAGTGAATCCTCGGTTGCCCCGAACGTAGAAATGACCATATCTTTCATACTGGTTGCAATTATTCCTGTTACACGATGGAAAAACTGTTGTATTTTTATTGTATTTTATGCATCAGGCGTTGTCTTCTAAGGTCGTAGCTATTCTACGTAGTGGAGCAACGCCCTAGAGTGAAGCCTAGGTTGCCCGGAGCGTAGAAATGACCATTACCTTCACACTTGTTGCAATCATTCGTTTTATACGAAGGAAAAACTTTTGTATTTATATTGTATTTTATGCTTCTGGCGTTGACTTCTTAGGCCCTAACTATTCGATCTGGTGGAATAACGCCCTAGAGTGAAGCCTATGTTGCCAGGAATGTAGAAATGACCATTACTTAGGCACTGTTTGCAATTATTCATTTTATACAATGGAAAAGCTGTTGTATTTATATTGTATTTTATGCTTCTGGCGTTGACTTCTTAGGGCCTGACCATTCGATCTGGTGGAGCAACGCCCTAGAGTGAGGCCTAGGCTGTCCGGAACGTAGAAATGTCCATTAATTTCACTCTGGTTGCAATTATTCATGCTATACGATGGAAAAACTGTTGCATTTTAATTGCACTTTCTGCTTCTGGAATTGACTTCTAAGGTCCTAGCCATTCGATCTGGTGGGGTAACGTCCAAAAGCCTATGTTGCCCGGAACGCAGAAATGACCATTACCTTCACACTGGTTGCAATTGTTCTTGTTATACGATGGAAAGACTGTTGTATTTTTATTGTATTTTATGCTTCAGGCGTTGACTTCTTAGGCCCTCACTGTTCGATCTGGTGGAACAACGCCCTAGGGTGGAGCCTAGGTTGCCTTGAACGTAAAAATGACCATAACATTCACACTCGTTGCAATTATTCGTTTTATAGGATGGAAAAACCGTTGTATTTATTTTGCATTTTATGCTTCGGGCGTTGACTTCTAAGGCCCTAACTATGCGATGTGGTGGAGCAACGCCCTGGAGTGAAACCTAAACAGCCCGCAACGTAGAAATGACCATTAACTTCACGCTTGTTGCAATTATTCCTTTTATGCGACGAACAAACTGTGGCATTTTTATAGAATTTTGTGCTTCAGGCGTTGACTTCTAAGGCCGTAGCTATTCGATGTGCTGGAGCAACGACCTAGAGTGAAGCCTAGGTTGCCCGGAACGTAGAAATGACCATTACTTCCACACTGTTTGCAATTATTCATTTTATACAATGGAAAAGCTGTTGTATTTATATTGTATTTTATGCTTCTGGCGTTGACTTCTAAGGCCCTAACTATTCGATGTGGTGGCGTAACGACCTAGAGTGAAGTCTAGGTTGCCCGAAACGTAGAAATGACCATTACTTCCACACTGTTTGCAATTATCCATTTTATACAATGGAAAAGCTGTTGTATTTATATTGTCTTTTATGCTTCTGGAATTGACTTCTAAGGTCCTAGCCATTCGATCTGGTGGGGTAACGTCCAAAAGCCTATGTTGCCCGGAACGCAGAAATGACCATTACCTTCACACTGGTTGCAATTGTTCTTGTTATACGATGGAAAGACTGTTGTATTTTTATTGTATCTTATGCTTCTGGCGTTGACTTCTTAGGCCCTAACTATTCGATGTGGTGGAGCAACGCCCTAGAGTGAAGCCTAGGTTGCCCGAAACGTAGAAATGTCCATTACTTTCACACTGGTTGCAATTATTCCTGTTACCCGATGGACAAACTGTTGTATTTTTATGGTATTTTATGCTTCTGGCGTTGACTTCTAAGGCGCTAACTATTCGATCTGGTGGAGCAACGCCCTAGGGTGGAGCCTAGGTTGCACGCAATGTAGAAATGACCATATCTTTCATACTGGTTGCAATTATTCCTGTTATACGATGGAAAAACTGTTGTATTTTTATTGTATTTTATGCTTCAGGCGTTGACTTCTTAGGCCCTAACTGTTCGATCTGGTGGAACAACGCCCTAGGGTGGAGCCTAGGTTGCCTTGAACGTAAAAATGACCATAACATTCACACTCGTTGCAATTATTCGTTTTATAGGATGGAAAAACCGTTGTATTTATTTGGCATTTTATGCTTCGGGCGTTGACTTCTAAGGCCCTAACTATGCGATGTGGTGGAGCAACGCCCTGGAGTGAAACCTAAACAGCCCGCAACGTAGAAATGGCCATTAACTTCACGCTTGTTGCAATTATTCGTTTTATACGATGGAAAAACAGTTGTATCTTTACTGTATTTTATGCTTCTGGCGTTGACTTCTAAGGTCCTAGCTAATCGATCTGGTGGGGCAACGTCCAAGGGTGAAGCCTATGTAGCCGGGTACGTAGAAACGACCATTAGTTTCACACTGGTTGGAATTATACTTTCTATACAATGGAAAAACTGCTGTATTTATTTTGTATTTTATGACTCTGGCGTTGCCTTCTTAGGCCCTAACTATTGGATCTGGTGGATCAACGCCGTAGAGTGAAGCCTCGGTTGCCCTGAACGTAGAAATGACCATTAATATCACACTGTTAGCAATTATCCATTTTATACGATGGAACAACTGTTATATTTATATTGTATTTTCTGCTTCTGGCGTTTACTTCTAAGGCCGTAGCTATTCGATGTGGTGGGGCAACACCCCAGAGTGAAGGCTAGGTTGCCCGGAACGTAGAAATGACCATACCTTTCACGCTGGTGGCAATTATTCTTGTTATACTATGGAAAAACTGTTGTATTTATATTGTATTTTATGCTTCTGGCGTTGACTTCTAAGGCCGTAGCTGTCCGATGTGGTGGAGCAACGCCCTAGAGCGAAGCCTAGGTTGCCCGGAATGTAGAAATGACCATCACCTACACAGTGGTTGTAATTATTCCTGTTATACGATGGACAAACCGTTGGATTTGTATTGTACTTTATGTTCCTGGATTTGACTTCTAAGGCCCTGTGTATTCGGTCTGGTGGAGCAATGCCTCAGAGTTAAGCCTAGGATTCCCGAAACGTAGAAATAACAATAACTTTCATACTGATAGCAATTATTCGTTTTATAGGATGGAAAAACTGTTTTATTTGTATTGTATTTTATGCTTCTGGCGTTGACTTCTTTGGCCCTAACTGTTCGATCTGTTGGAACACGCCCTAGAGTGAAGCCTGGGTTGCCCGGAACGTAGAAATGACCATTACTTTCACACTGGTTGCAACTATTCATGCTATACGGTGGAAAAACTGCTGTATTTTTAATGTATTTTGTGCTTCTGGCGTTGACTTCTGAGATCCTAGGTATTAGATCTCGTGGGGCAACGTCCAAGAGTGAAGCATAGGTTCCCCGAAACGTAGAAATGACCATTACTTTCACACTGGTTGCAATTATTCCTGTTATACGATGGAAAAGCTGTTGTATTGATACTGTATTTTATGCTTCTGGCGTTGACATCTTAGGCCCTAACTATTCGATCTGGTGGAACAACGCCCTAGAGTGAGGCCTAGGCTGTCCGGAACGTAGAAATGTCCATTAATTTCACTCTGGTTGCAATTATTCATGCTATACGATGGAAAAACTGTTGCATTTTAATTGCACTTTCTGCTTCTGGAATTGACTTCTAAGGTCCTAGCCATTCGATCTGGTGGGGTAACGTCCAAAAGCCTATGTTGCCCGGAACGCAGAAATGACCATTACCTTCACACTGGTTGCAATTGTTCTTGTTATACGATGGAAAGACTGTTGTATTTTTATTGTATTTTATGCTTCAGGCGTTGACTTCTTAGGCCCTCACTGTTCGATCTGGTGGAACAACGCCCTAGGGTGGAGCCTAGGTTGCCTTGAACGTAAAAATGACCATAACATTCACACTCGTTGCAATTATTCGTTTTATAGGATGGAAAAACCGTTGTATTTATTTTGCATTTTATGCTTCGGGCGTTGACTTCTAAGGCCCTAACTATGCGATGTGGTGGAGCAACGCCCTGGAGTGAAACCTAAACAGCCCGCAACGTAGAAATTACCATTAACTTCACGCTTGTTGCAATTATTCCTTTTATGCGACGAACAAACTGTGGCATTTTTATAGAATTTTGTGCTTCAGGCGTTGACTTCTAAGGCCGTAGCTATTCGATGTGCTGGAGCAACGACCTAGAGTGAAGCCTAGGTTGCCCGGAACGTAGAAATGACCATTACTTCCACACTGTTTGCAATTATTCATTTTATACAATGGAAAAGCTGTTGTATTTATATTGTATTTTATGCTTCTGGCGTTGACTTCTAAGGCCCTAACTATTCGATGTGGTGGCGTAACGACCTAGAGTGAAGTCTAGGTTGCCCGAAACGTAGAAATGACCATTACTTCCACACTGTTTGCAATTATCCATTTTATACAATGGAAAAGCTGTTGTATTTATATTGTATTTTATGCTTCTGGAATTGACTTCTAAGGTCCTAGCCATTCGATCTGGTGGGGTAACGTCCAAAAGCCTATGTTGCCCGGAACGCAGAAATGACCATTACCTTCACACTGGTTGCAATTGTTCTTGTTATACGATGGAAAGACTGTTGTATTTTTATTGTATCTTATGCTTCTGGCGTTGACTTCTTAGGCCCTAACTATTCGATGTGGTGGAGCAACGCCCTAGAGTGAAGCCTAGGTTGCCCGAAACGTAGAAATGTCCATTACTTTCACACTGGTTGCAATTATTCCTGTTACCCGATGGACAAACTGTTGTATTTTTATGGTATTTTATGCTTCTGGCGTTGACTTCTAAGGCGCTAACTATTCGATCTGGTGGAGCAACGCCCTAGGGTGGAGCCTAGGTTGCACGCAATGTAGAAATGACCATATCTTTCATACTGGTTGCAATTATTCCTGTTATACGATGGAAAAACTGTTGTATTTTTATTGTATTTTATGCTTCAGGCGTTGACTTCTTAGGCCCTAACTGTTCGATCTGGTGGAACAACGCCCTAGGGTGGAGCCTAGGTTGCCTTGAACGTAAAAATGACCATAACATTCACACTCGTTGCAATTATTCGTTTTATAGGATGGAAAAACCGTTGTATTTATTTGGCATTTTATGCTTCGGGCGTTGACTTCTAAGGCCCTAACTATGCGATGTGGTGGAGCAACGCCCTGGAGTGAAACCTAAACAGCCCGCAACGTAGAAATGGCCATTAACTTCACGCTTGTTGCAATTATTCGTTTTATACGATGGAAAAACAGTTGTATCTTTACTGTATTTTATGCTTCTGGCGTTGACTTCTAAGGTCCTAGCTAATCGATCTGGTGGGGCAACGTCCAAGGGTGAAGCCTATGTAGCCGGGTACGTAGAAACGACCATTAGTTTCACACTGGTTGGAATTATACTTTCTATACAATGGAAAAACTGCTGTATTTATTTTGTATTTTATGACTCTGGCGTTGCCTTCTTAGGCCCTAACTATTGGATCTGGTGGATCAACGCCGTAGAGTGAAGCCTCGGTTGCCCTGAACGTAGAAATGACCATTAATATCACACTGTTAGCAATTATCCATTTTATACGATGGAACAACTGTTATATTTATATTGTATTTTCTGCTTCTGGCGTTTACTTCTAAGGCCGTAGCTATTCGATGTGGTGGGGCAACACCCCAGAGTGAAGGCTAGGTTGCCCGGAACGTAGAAATGACCATACCTTTCACGCTGGTGGCAATTATTCTTGTTATACTATGGAAAAACTGTTGTATTTATATTGTATTTTATGCTTCTGGCGTTGACTTCTAAGGCCGTAGCTGTCCGATGTGGTGGAGCAACGCCCTAGAGCGAAGCCTAGGTTGCCCGGAATGTAGAAATGACCATCACCTACACAGTGGTTGTAATTATTCCTGTTATACGATGGACAAACCGTTGGATTTGTATTGTACTTTATGTTCCTGGATTTGACTTCTAAGGCCCTGTGTATTCGGTCTGGTGGAGCAATGCCTCAGAGTTAAGCCTAGGATTCCCGAAACGTAGAAATAACAATAACTTTCATACTGATAGCAATTATTCGTTTTATAGGATGGAAAAACTGTTTTATTTGTATTGTATTTTATGCTTCTGGCGTTGACTTCTTTGGCCCTAACTGTTCGATCTGTTGGAACACGCCCTAGAGTGAAGCCTGGGTTGCCCGGAACGTAGAAATGACCATTACTTTCACACTGGTTGCAACTATTCATGCTATACGGTGGAAAAACTGCTGTATTTTTAATGTATTTTGTGCTTCTGGCGTTGACTTCTGAGATCCTAGGTATTAGATCTCGTGGGGCAACGTCCAAGAGTGAAGCATAGGTTCCCCGAAACGTAGAAATGACCATTACTTTCACACTGGTTGCAATTATTCCTGTTATACGATGGAAAAGCTGTTGTATTGATACTGTATTTTATGCTTCTGGCGTTGACATCTTAGGCCCTAACTATTCGATCTGGTGGAACAACGCCCTAGAGTGAAGCCTGGGTTGACCGGAACGTAGAAATGACCATCACTTTCACACTGGTTGCAATTATTCCTGTTATACGATGGAATAACTGTTCTATTTATTTTGTATTTTATGCTTCTGGCGTTGACTTCTTTGGCCCTAACTGTTCGATCTGTTGGAACACGCCCTAGAGTGAAGCCTGGGTTGACCGGAACGTAGAAATGACCATCACTTTCACACTGGTTGCAATTATTCCTGTTATACGATGGAATAACTGTTCTATTTATTTTATATTTTATGCTTCTGGCGTTGACTTCTTAGGCCCTAACTATTCGATCTGTTGGAACAACGCCCTAGAGTGAAGCCTAGGTTGCCCGGAACGTAGAAATCACCATCACTTTCACTCTGGTTGCAATTATTCTTTTTATACGATGGAAAAACTGTTGTATTTTTATTGTATTTTATGCGCTGGAGTTGTTTTATAAGGCCCTAACTATTCGGCCTGGTGGTGCAACGCCCTAGAGTGAAGCCTAGAATGCACGGAGCGTAGAAATGCCCATTACTTTCACACTGGTTGCAATTATTCCTGTTATACGATGGAAAAACTGTTGCATTTATATTGTATTTTATGCTTCTGGCGTTGACTTCTAAGGCCGTAGCTGTCCGATGTGGTTGAGCAAATCCCTAGAGTGAAGCCTAGGTTGATCGGAACGTAGAAATGAACATCACTTTCACACTGGCTGCAATTATTCCTGTTATACGATGGAAAAACTGTTGCATTTATATTGTATTTTATGCTTCTGGCGTTTACTTCTAATGCCGTAGCTATTCGATGTGGTGGAGCAACACCCTAGCGTGAAGCCTTGGTTGCCTGGAACGTAGAAATGACCATATCTGTCACACTGGTGGCAATTATTCCTCTTATACTATGGAAAAACTGTTGTATTTATATTGTATTTTATGCTTCTGGCGTTGACTTCTAAGGCCGTAGCTGATCGATGTGGTGGAGCAACGCCCTAGAGTGAAGGCTAGGCTGCCCGGAACGTAGAAATGACCATCACTTTCACACTGGGTGCAATTATTCCTGTTATACGGTGGAAAAACTGTTGCATTTATATTGTATATTATGCTTCTGGCGTTGACTTCTAAGGCCGTAGCCGCTCGATGTGGTTGAGCAAATCCCTAGAGCGAAGCCTAGGTTGCTCGGAAAGTAGAAATGAACATCACTTTCACACTAGTTGCAACTATTCATGCTATACGATGGAAAAACTGTTGTATTTTTACTGGATTTTATGCTTCTGGCGTTGACTTCTAAGGTCCTAGCTATTCGATCTCGTTGGGCAACGTCCAAGAGTGAAGAGTGTGTTGCCCGAAACCTAGAAATGACCATTACTTTAACACCGGTTGCAAATATACATTATATACGACGGAAAAACTGTTGTATTTATATTATATTTTATGTTTCTGGCGTCGAGATCTTAGGCCCCAGCTATTCGATCTGGCGGAGCAAGGCCCTAGAGTGAAGCCTAGGTTCCCCGAAACGTAGAAATGACCATAACTTTCACACTGGTTGCAATTATTCCTGTTACACGATGGAAAAACTGTTGCATTTATATTGTGTTTTATGCTTCTGGCGTTGACTTCTAAGGTCGTAGCTACTGGATCTGGCGGAGCAACGCCCTAGAGTGAAGCCTAGGTTGCCCGGAACGTAGAAATGACCATAACATTCACACTGGTTGCAATTATTCGTTTTATACGATGGAAAAGCTGTTGTATTTATATTGTATCTTATGCTTCCGGCGTTGACTTCTTAGGCCCTAACGGTTCAATCTGGTGGAGCAATGCCTCAGAGTTAACTCCAGGATGCCCGAAACGCCGAAGTGATCATTACTTTCACACTGGTTGCAATTATCCATTTTATACGATGGAAAAGCTGTTGTATTTATATTGTATTTTATGCGTCTGGCGTTGACTCCTTAGGCCCTAACCATGCGATCCGATGGAGCAACGCCCTAGAGTGAAGCATAGGTTGCCCGGAACGTAGAAATGACCAGTACTTTCACACTGGTTGCAATTATTCCTGTTATGCGATGGAAAAGCTGTTGTATTTATATTGTATTTTATTCTTCCGGCGTTGAATTCTAAGGCCCTAGCTTTTCGATCTGGTCGAGCAACGCCCTAGAGTGAAGCCTAGGTTGCTCTGATTGTAGACATGACCATTACTTCCACACTGTTTGCAATTATTCTTTTTATACAATGGAAAAACAGTTGTATTTATATTGTATTTTATGCTTCTGGCGTTGACTTCTAAGGACCTAACTATTCGATCTTCTGGAACAACGCCCTAGAGTGGAGCCTAGGATGCCCGAAACGTAAAATGACCATACCTTTCACACTCGTTGCAATTATTCGTTTTATACGATGGAAAAACCGTTGTATTTATTTTGTATTTTAAGCTTCTGGCGTTGACTTCTAAGGTCCTAGCTAATCGATCTGGTAGGGCAACATCCAAGGGTGAAGCCTATGTAGCCGGGTACGTAGAAACGACCATTAGTTTCACACTGGTTGGAATTATACTTTTTATACAATGGAAAAACTGCTGTATTTATTTTGTATTTTATGACTCTGGCGTTGCCTTCTTAGGCCCTAACTATTGGATCTGGTGGATCAACGCCGTAGAGTGAAGCCTCGGTTGCCCTGAACGTAGAAATGACCATTAATATCACACTGTTAGCAATTATCCATTTTATACGATGGAACAACTGTTATATTTATATTGTATTTTCTGCTTCTGGCGTTTACTTCTAAGGCCGTAGCTATTCGATGTGGTGGGGCAACACCCCAGAGTGAAGCCTTGGTTGCCTGCAACGTAGAAATGACCATACCTTTCACGCTGGTGGCAATTATTCTTGTTATACGATGGAAAAACTGTTGTATCTTTATTGTATTTTATGCTCTGGGCGTAGACCTCTAAGGCCCTAGCTATTCGATCTGGGCGAGCAACGCCCTAGAGTGAAGCCTAGGCTGTCCGAAACGTAGAAATGACCATTAATTTCACTCTGGTTGCAATTATTCATGCTATACGATGGAAAAACTATTGCATTTTTATTGCATTTTCTGCTTCTGGCATTGACTTCTAAGGTCCTAGCTATTCGATCTGGTGGGGCAACGTCCAAGAGTGAAGCCTATGTTGCCAGGAACGTAGAAATGACCATTACCTTCACACTGGTTGCAATTCTTCCTGTTATAGGATGGAAAGACTGTTGTATCTTTATTGTATCATATGCTTCTGGCGTTGACTCCTTAGGCCCTAACTATTCGATGTGGTGGAGCAACGCCCTAGAGTGAAGCCTAGGTTGCCCGAAACGAAGAAATGACCATAACTTTCACACTGGTTACAATTATTCCTGTTACACGATGGACAAACTGTTGTATTTTTATTGTATTTTATGCTTCTGGCGTTTAATTCTATGTCCCGAGCCATTCGATCTGGTGGAGCAACGACCTAGAGTGAAGCCTAGGTTGCCCGAAACGTAGAAATGACCATAACTTTCACACTGTTTGCAATTATACATTTTATACGATCGAACAACTGTTATATTTATATTGTATTTTCTGCTTCTGGCGTTGACTTCTAAGGCCGTAGCTATTCGATGTGGTGGAGCAACGCCCTAGAGTGAAGCCTAGGTTGACCGGAATGTTGAAATGACCATATCTTTCATACTGGTTGCAATTATTCCTGTTATAGGATGGAAATATTGTTTTATTTTTATTGTATTTTATGCTTGAGGCGTTGTCTTCTAAGGTCGTAGCTAATCTACGTAGTGGAGCAACTCCCTAGAGTGAAGCCTAGGTTGCCCGGAACGTAGAAATGACCATTACCTTCACACTTGTTGCAATAATTCCTTTTATACGGAGGAAAAACTTTTGTATTGATATTGTTTTTTCTGCTTCTGGCGTTGTCTTCTAAGGCCGTAGCTATTCGATGTGGTGGAGCAACGCCCTAGACTGAAGCCTAGGTTGCCCGGAATGTAGAAATGACCATATCTTTCATACTGGTTGCAATTATTCCTGTTATACGATGGAAAAACTGTTGTATTTTTATTGTATTTTATGCTTCTAGCGTTGTCTTCTAAGGTCGTAGCTATTCTACGTAGTGGAGCAACGCCCTAGAGTGAAGCATAGGTTGCCCGAAACGTAGAAATGACCATAACTTTCACGCTGGTTGCAATTATTCGTTTTATACGATGGAAAAACAGTTGTATCTTTACTGCATTTTATGCTTCTGGCGTTGACTTCTAAGGTCCTAGCTAATCGATCTGGTGGGGCAACGTCCAAGGGTGAAGCCTATGTAGCCGGGTACGTAGAAATGACCATTAGTTTCACACTGGTTGGAATTATTCTTTTTATACGATGGAAAAACTGTTGTATTTATTTTGTATTTTATGTCTCTGGCGTCGACTTCTTAGGGCCTAGCTATTGGATTTGGTGGACCAACACCGTAGAGTGAATCCTCGTTTGCCCCGAACGTAGAAATGACCATATCTTTCATACTGGTTGCAATTATTCCTGTTACACGATGGAAAAACTGTTGTATTTTTATTGTATATTATGCTTCAGGCGTTGTCTTCTAAGGTCGTAGCTATTCTACGTAGTGGAGCAACGCCCTAGAGTGAAGCCTAGGTTGCCCGGAGCGTAGAAATGACCATTACCTTCACACTTGTTGCAATCATTCGTTTTATACGAAGGAAAAACTTTTGTATTTATATTGTATTTTATGCTTCTGGCGTTGACTTCTTAGGCCCTGACCATTCGATCTGGTGGAGCAACGCCCTAGAGTGAGGCCTAGGCTGTCCGGAACGTAGAAATGACCATTCATTTCACTCTGGTTGCAATTATTCATGCTATACGATGGAAAAACTGTTGCATTTCTATTGCATTTTCTGCTTCTGGCATTGACTTCTAATGTCCTAGCTATTCGATCTGGTGGGGCAACGTCCAAGAGTGAAGCCTATGTTGCCCGGAACGTAGAAATGACCATTATCTTCACACTGGTTGCATTTATTCCTGTTATACGATGGAAAGACTGTTGTATTTTTACTGTATCATATGCTTCTGGCGTTGACGTCTTAGGCCCTAACTATTCGATGTGGTGGAGCAACGCCCTAGAGTGAAGCCTAGGTTGCCCGAAACGTAGAAATGACCATAACTTTCACACCGGTTACAATTATTCCTGTTACTCGATCGACAAACTGTTGTATTTTGATTGTATTTTACGTTTCTGGCGTTGAATTCTATGTCCCTAGCCATTCGATCTGGTGGAGCAACGCCCTAGAGTGAAGCCTCGGTTGCCCGAAACGTAGGAATGACCATAACTTTCAGGCTGGTTGCAATTATTCGTTTTATACGATGGAAAATCAGTTGTATCTTTACTGTATTTTATGCTTCTGGCGTTGACTTCTAAGGTCCTAGCTAATCGATCTGGTGGGGCAACGTCCAAGGGTGAAGCCTATGTAGCCCGGTACGTAGAAATGACCATTAGTTTCACGCTGGTTGGAATTATTCTTTTTATACGATGGAAAAACTGTTGTATTTATTTTGTATTTTATGTCTCTGGCGTCGACTTCTTAGGGCCTAGCTATTGGATTTGGTGGACCAACACCGTAGAGTGAATCCTCGGTTGCCCCGAACGTAGAAATGACCATATCTTTCATACTGGTTGCAATTATTCCTGTTACACGATGGAAAAACTGTTGTATTTTTATTGTATTTTATGCATCAGGCGTTGTCTTCTAAGGTCGTAGCTATTCTACGTAGTGGAGCAACGCCCTAGAGTGAAGCCTAGGTTGCCCGGAGCGTAGAAATGACCATTACCTTCACACTTGTTGCAATCATTCGTTTTATACGAAGGAAAAACTTTTGTATTTATATTGTATTTTATGCTTCTGGCGTTGACTTCTTAGGCCCTAACTATTCGATCTGGTGGAATAACGCCCTAGAGTGAAGCCTATGTTGCCAGGAATGTAGAAATGACCATTACTTAGGCACTGTTTGCAATTATTCATTTTATACAATGGAAAAGCTGTTGTATTTATATTGTATTTTATGCTTCTGGCGTTGACTTCTTAGGGCCTGACCATTCGATCTGGTGGAGCAACGCCCTAGAGTGAGGCCTAGGCTGTCCGGAACGTAGAAATGTCCATTAATTTCACTCTGGTTGCAATTATTCATGCTATACGATGGAAAAACTGTTGCATTTTAATTGCACTTTCTGCTTCTGGAATTGACTTCTAAGGTCCTAGCCATTCGATCTGGTGGGGTAACGTCCAAAAGCCTATGTTGCCCGGAACGCAGAAATGACCATTACCTTCACACTGGTTGCAATTGTTCTTGTTATACGATGGAAAGACTGTTGTATTTTTATTGTATTTTATGCTTCAGGCGTTGACTTCTTAGGCCCTCACTGTTCGATCTGGTGGAACAACGCCCTAGGGTGGAGCCTAGGTTGCCTTGAACGTAAAAATGACCATAACATTCACACTCGTTGCAATTATTCGTTTTATAGGATGGAAAAACCGTTGTATTTATTTTGCATTTTATGCTTCGGGCGTTGACTTCTAAGGCCCTAACTATGCGATGTCGTGGAGCAACGCCCTGGAGTGAAACCTAAACAGCCCGCAACGTAGAAATGACCATTAACTTCACGCTTGTTGCAATTATTCCTTTTATGCGACGAACAAACTGTGGCATTTTTATAGAATTTTGTGCTTCAGGCGTTGACTTCTAAGGCCGTAGCTATTCGATGTGCTGGAGCAACGACCTAGAGTGAAGCCTAGGTTGCCCGGAACGTAGAAATGACCATTACTTCCACACTGTTTGCAATTATTCATTTTATACAATGGAAAAGCTGTTGTATTTATATTGTATTTTATGCTTCTGGCGTTGACTTCTAAGGCCCTAACTATTCGATGTGGTGGCGTAACGACCTAGAGTGAAGTCTAGGTTGCCCGAAACGTAGAAATGACCATTACTTCCACACTGTTTGCAATTATCCATTTTATACAATGGAAAAGCTGTTGTATTTATATTGTATTTTATGCTTCTGGAATTGACTTCTAAGGTCCTAGCCATTCGATCTGGTGGGGTAACGTCCAAAAGCCTATGTTGCCCGGAACGCAGAAATGACCATTACCTTCACACTGGTTGCAATTGTTCTTGTTATACGATGGAAAGACTGTTGTATTTTTATTGTATCTTATGCTTCTGGCGTTGACTTCTTAGGCCCTAACTATTCGATGTGGTGGAGCAACGCCCTAGAGTGAAGCCTAGGTTGCCCGAAACGTAGAAATGTCCATTACTTTCACACTGGTTGCAATTATTCCTGTTACCTGATGGACAAACTGTTGTATTTTTATGGTATTTTATGCTTCTGGCGTTGACTTCTAAGGCGCTAACTATTCGATCTGGTGGAGCAACGCCCTAGGGTGGAGCCTAGGTTGCACGCAATGTAGAAATGACCATATCTTTCATACTGGTTGCAATTATTCCTGTTATACGATGGAAAAACTGTTGTATTTATTTTGTATTTTATGTCTCTGGCGTCGACTTCTTAGGGCCTAGCTATTGGATTTGGTGGACCAACACCGTAGAGTGAATCCTCGGTTGCCCCGAACGTAGAAATGACCATATCTTTCATACTGGTTGCAATTATTCCTGTTACACGATGGAAAAACTGTTGTATTTTTATTGTATTTTATGCATCAGGCGTTGTGTTCTAAGGTCGTAGCTATTCTACGTAGTGGAGCAACGCCCTAGAGTGAAGCCTAGGTTGCCCGGAGCGTAGAAATGACCATTACCTTCACACTTGTTGCAATCAATCGTTTTATACGAAGGAAAAACTTTTGTATTTATATTGTATTTTATGCTTCTGGCGTTGACTTCTTAGGCCCTAACTATTCGATCTGGTGGAATAACGCCCTAGAGTGAAGCCTATGTTGCCAGGAATGTAGAAATGACCATTACTTAGGCACTGTTTGCAATTATTCATTTTATACAATGGAAAAGCTGTTGTATTTATATTGTATTTTATGCTTCTGGCGTTGACTTCTTAGGGCCTGACCATTCGATCTGGTGGAGCAACGCCCTAGAGTGAGGCCTAGGCTGTCCGGAACGTAGAAATGTCCATTAATTTCACTCTGGTTGCAATTATTCATGCTATACGATGGAAAAACTGTTGCATTTTAATTGCACTTTCTGCTTCTGGAATTGACTTCTAAGGTCCTAGCCATTCGATCTGGTGGGGTAACGTCCAAAAGCCTATGTTGCCCGGAACGCAGAAATGACCATTACCTTCACACTGGTTGCAATTGTTCTTGTTATACGATGGAAAGACTGTTGTATTTTTATTGTATTTTATGCTTCAGGCGTTGACTTCTTAGGCCCTCACAGTTCGATCTGGTGGAACAACGCCCTAGGGTGGAGCCTAGGTTGCCTTGAACGTAAAAATGACCATAACATTCACACTCGTTGCAATTATTCGTTTTATAGGATGGAAAAACCGTTGTATTTATTTTGCATTTTATGCTTCGGGCGTTGACTTCTAAGGCCCTAACTATGCGATGTGGTGGAGCAACGCCCTGGAGTGAAACCTAAACAGCCCGCAACGTAGAAATGACCATTAACTTCACGCTTGTTGCAATTATTCCTTTTATGCGACGAACTAACTGTGGCATTTTTATAGAATTTTGTGCTTCAGGCGTTGACTTCTAAGGCCGTAGCTATTCGATGTGCTGGAGCAACGACCTAGAGTGAAGCCTAGGTTGCCCGGAACGTAGAAATGACCATTACTTCCACACTGTTTGCAATTATTCATTTTATACAATGGAAAAGCTGTTGTATTTATATTGTATTTTATGCTTCTGGCGTTGACTTCTAAGGCCCTAACTATTCGATGTGGTGGCGTAACGACCTAGAGTGAAGTCTAGGTTGCCCGAAACGTAGAAATGACCATTACTTCCACACTGTTTGCAATTATCCATTTTATACAATGGAAAAGCTGTTGTATTTATATTGTATTTTATGCTTCTGGAATTGACTTCTAAGGTCCTAGCCATTCGATCTGGTGGGGTAACGTCCAAAAGCCTATGTTGCCCGGAACGCAGAAATGACCATTACCTTCACACTGGTTGCAATTGTTCTTGTTATACGATGGAAAGACTGTTGTATTTTTATTGTATCTTATGCTTCTGGCGTTGACTTCTTAGGCCCTAACTATTCGATGTGGTGGAGCAACGCCCTAGAGTGAAGCCTAGGTTGCCCGAAACGTAGAAATGTCCATTACTTTCACACTGGTTGCAATTATTCCTGTTACCCGATGGACAAACTGTTGTATTTTTATGGTATTTTATGCTTCTGGCGTTGACTTCTAAGGCGCTAACTATTCGATCTGGTGGAGCAACGCCCTAGGGTGGAGCCTAGGTTGCACGCAATGTAGAAATGACCATATCTTTCATACTGGTTGCAATTATTCCTGTTATACGATGGAAAAACTGTTGTATTTTTATTGTATTTTATGCTTCAGGCGTTGACTTCTTAGGCCCTAACTGTTCGATCTGGTGGAACAACGCCCTAGGGTGGAGCCTAGGTTGCCTTGAACGTAAAAATGACCATAACATTCACACTCGTTGCAATTATTCGTTTTATAGGATGGAAAAACCGTTGTATTTATTTGGCATTTTATGCTTCGGGCGTTGACTTCTAAGGCCCTAACTATGCGATGTGGTGGAGCAACGCCCTGGAGTGAAACCTAAACAGCCCGCAACGTAGAAATGGCCATTAACTTCACGCTTGTTGCAATTATTCGTTTTATACGATGGAAAAACAGTTGTATCTTTACTGTATTTTATGCTTCTGGCGTTGACTTCTAAGGTCCTAGCTAATCGATCTGGTGGGGCAACGTCCAAGGGTGAAGCCTATGTAGCCGGGTACGTAGAAACGACCATTAGTTTCACACTGGTTGGAATTATACTTTCTATACAATGGAAAAACTGCTGTATTTATTTTGTATTTTATGACTCTGGCGTTGCCTTCTTAGGCCCTAACTATTGGATCTGGTGGATCAACGCCGTAGAGTGAAGCCTCGGTTGCCCTGAACGTAGAAATGACCATTAATATCACACTGTTAGCAATTATCCATTTTATACGATGGAACAACTGTTATATTTATATTGTATTTTCTGCTTCTGGCGTTTACTTCTAAGGCCGTAGCTATTCGATGTGGTGGGGCAACACCCCAGAGTGAAGGCTAGGTTGCCCGGAACGTAGAAATGACCATACCTTTCACGCTGGTGGCAATTATTCTTGTTATACTATGGAAAAACTGTTGTATTTATATTGTATTTTATGCTTCTGGCGTTGACTTCTAAGGCCGTAGCTGTCCGATGTGGTGGAGCAACGCCCTAGAGCGAAGCCTAGGTTGCCCGGAATGTAGAAATGACCATCACCTACACAGTGGTTGTAATTATTCCTGTTATACGATGGACAAACCGTTGGATTTGTATTGTACTTTATGTTCCTGGATTTGACTTCTAAGGCCCTGTGTATTCGGTCTGGTGGAGCAATGCCTCAGAGTTAAGCCTAGGATTCCCGAAACGTAGAAATAACAATAACTTTCATACTGATAGCAATTATTCGTTTTATAGGATGGAAAAACTGTTTTATTTGTATTGTATTTTATGCTTCTGGCGTTGACTTCTTTGGCCCTAACTATTCGATCTGTTGGAACAACGCCCTAGAGTGAAGCCTAGGTTGCCCGGAACGTAGAAATCACCATCACTTTCACTCTGGTTGCAATTATTCTTTTTATACGATGGAAAAACTGTTGTATTTTTATTGTATTTTATGCGCTGGAGTTGTTTTATAAGGCCCTAACTATTCGGCCTGGTGGTGCAACGCCCTAGAGTGAAGCCTAGAATGCACGGAGCGTAGAAATGCCCATTACTTTCACACTGGTTGCAATTATTCCTGTTATACGATGGAAAAACTGTTGCATTTATATTGTATTTTATGCTTCTGGCGTTGACTTCTAAGGCCGTAGCTGTCCGATGTGGTTGAGCAAATCCCTAGAGTGAAGCCTAGGTTGATCGGAACGTAGAAATGAACATCACTTTCACACTGGCTGCAATTATTCCTGTTATACGATGGAAAAACTGTTGCATTTATATTGTATTTTATGCTTCTGGCGTTTACTTCTAATGCCGTAGCTATTCGATGTGGTGGAGCAACACCCTAGCGTGAAGCCTTGGTTGCCTGGAACGTAGAAATGACCATATCTGTCACACTGGTGGCAATTATTCCTCTTATACTATGGAAAAACTGTTGTATTTATATTGTATTTTATGCTTCTGGCGTTGACTTCTAAGGCCGTAGCTGATCGATGTGGTGGAGCAACGCCCTAGAGTGAAGGCTAGGCTGCCCGGAACGTAGAAATGACCATCACTTTCACACTGGGTGCAATTATTCCTGTTATACGGTGGAAAAACTGTTGCATTTATATTGTATTTTATGCTTCTGGCGTTGACTTCTAAGGCCGTAGCTGTTCGATGTGGTGGAGCAACGCCCTAGAGTGTAGGCTAGGTTGACCGGAATGTTGAAATGACCATATCTTTCATACTGGTTGCAATTATTCCTGTTATAGGATGGAAATATTGTTTTATTTTTATTGTATTTTATGCTTGAGGCGTTGTCTTCTAAGGTCGTAGCTAATCTACGTAGTGGAGCAACTCCCTAGAGTGAAGCCTAGGTTGCCCGGAACGTAGAAATGACCATTACCTTCACACTTGTTGCAATAATTCCTTTTATACGGAGGAAAAACTTTTGTATTGATATTGTTTTTTCTGCTTCTGGCGTTGTCTTCTAAGGCCGTAGCTATTCGATGTGGTGGAGCAACGCCCTAGACTGAAGCCTAGGTTGCCCGGAATGTAGAAATGACCATATCTTTCATACTGGTTGCAATTATTCCTGTTATACGATGGAAAAACTGTTGTATTTTTATTGTATTTTATGCTTCTAGCGTTGTCTTCTAAGGTCGTAGCTATTCTACGTAGTGGAGCAACGCCCTAGAGTGAAGCATAGGTTGCCCGGAACGTAGAAATGACCATTACCTTCACACTTGTTGCAATCATTCGTTTTATACGAAGGAAAAACTTTTGTATTTATATTGTATTTTATGCTTTTGGCGCTGACTTCTTAGGCCCTAACTATTCGATCTGGTGGAACAACGGCCTATGGTGGAGCCTAGGTTGCCCTGAACGTAAAAATGACCATAACTTTCGCACTCGTTGCAATTATTCGTTTTATACGATGGAAAAACCGTTGTATTTATTTTGTATTTTATGCTTCGGGCGTTGACTTCCAAGGCCCTAACTATTCGATGTGGTGGAACAACGCCCTAGAGCGAAGCCTAGACTGCCCGGAACGTAGAAATGACCATACCTTTCACAGTCGTTGCAATTATTCGTTTTATACGATGGAAAAACTGTTGCATTTTTATTGTATTTTATGCTTCTGGTGTAGAATTCTAAGTCCCTAACTATTCCATCTCGTGGAGCGACGCCCTAGAGTGAAGCCTAGGTTGCCCGGAACTTAGAAATGACCATTACTTTCACACTGTTTGCAAATATACATTACATACGATGGAAAAGCTGTTGTATTTATATTGTATTTTATGCTTCTAGCGCTGACTTCTTAGGCCCTACCTATTTGATCTGGTGGAGCACGGCCTTAGAGTGAAGCCTAGGTTGCCCGGATCGTAGAAAAGGCCATCACCTTCACACTGGTTGCAATCATTCCTGTTATACGATGGAAAAACTGTTGTATTTTGATTGTATTTTATGCTTCGGGCGTTGACTTCTAAGGCCCTAACTATTCGATGTGGTGGAGCAACGCCCTAGGGTGAAGCCTAGGTTGCCCGGAACGTAGAAATGACCATTACTTTCACACTGGCTGGAATCATTCATGATTTACGATGGAAAACCTGTTGTATTTTTATTGTATTTTATGCTTCTGGCGTTGACTTCTTAGGCCTTAGCTATTCGATCTGGTGGAGCAACGCCCTAGAGTGAAGCCTAGGTTGCCCCGAACGTTGAAATGACCATTACCATCAAACTGGTTGCAATTATTCATTTTATACGATGGAAAAACTGTTGTATTCTTATTGTATTTTATGCTCCGGGCGTAGACCTCTAAAGCCCTAGCTATTCGATCTGGTCGAGCAACGCCCTAGAGTGAAGCCTAGGTTGCCCGGAACGTGGAAATGACTATCACTTTCACACTGGTTGCAAGTATTCGTGTTATACGATGGAAAAACTGTTGCATTTTTATTTTATTTTATGCTTTGGGTGTTGACTTCTAAGGCCCTTACTATTCGATCTAGTGGACCAACGCGCTAGAGTGAAGCCTAGGTTGCCCGGGACATAGAAATAACCATTACCATCACACGGTTTGCAATTATTCGTTATATACGTTGGAAAAACTGTTGCATTTATATTGTATTTTATGCTGCTGGCGTTGACTTCTTAAGCCTTAGCTATTCGATCTGGTGGAGCAACGCCCTAGAGTGAAGCCTAGGTTGCCCGGAACGTTGAAATGACCATTACCATCACACTGGTTGCAATTATTCATTTTATACGATGGAAAAACTGTTGTATTTTTATTGTATTTTATGCTCCGGGCGTAGACCTCTTAGGCCCTAGCTATTCGATCTGGTCGAGCAACGCTCTAGAGTGAAGCCTAGGTTGCCCGGAACTTAGAAATGGCCATAACTTTCACACTGGTTGCAGTTATTCCTGTCATACGATGGAAAAACTGTTGTATTCTTATTGTATTTTTTGCTTTTGGTTTTGAATTCTAAGTCGCTAGCTATTCGATCAGGTGGATCAACGCCCTAGAGTGAAGCCTAGGTTGCCCGCAACGTTGAAATGACCATTACCATCACACTGGTTGCAATTATTCATTTTATACGATGGAAAAACTGTTGTATCTTTATTGTATTTTATGCTGTGGGCGTAGACCTCTAAGGCCCTAGCTATTCGATCTGGGCGAGCAACGCCCTAGAGTGAAGCCTAGGCTGTCCGAAACGTAGAAATGACCATTAATTTCACTCTGGTTGCAATTATTCATGCTATACGATGGAAAAACTATTGCATTTTTATTGCATTTTCTGCTTCTGGCATTGACTTCTAAGGTCCTAGCTATTCGATCTGGTGGGGCAACGTCCAAGAGTGAAGCCTATGTTGCCCGGAACGTAGAAATGACCATTACCTTCACACTGGTTGCAATTCTTCCTGTTATAGGATGGAAAGACTGTTGTATTTTTATTGTATCATATGCTTCTGGCGTTGACTCCTTAGGCCGTAACTATTCGATGTGGTGGAGCAACGCCCTAGAGTGAAGCCTAGGTTGCCCGAAACGAAGAAATGACCATAACTTTCACACTGGTTACAATTATTCCTGTTACACGATGGACAAACTGTTGTATTTTTATTGTATTTTATGCTTCTGGCGTTTAATTCTATGTCCCTAGCCATTCGATCTGGTGGAGCAACGACCTAGAGTGATGCCTAGTTTGCCCGAAACGTAGAAATGACCATAACTTTCACACTGTTTGCAATTATTCATTTTATACGATCGAACAACTGTTATATTATTATTGTATTTTCTGCTTCAGGCGTTGACTTCTAAGGCCGTAGCTATTCGATGTGGTGGAGCAACGCCCTAGAGTGAAGCCTAGGTTGACCGGAATGTTGAAATGACCATATCTTTCATACTGGTTGCAATTATTCCTGTTATAGGATGGAAATATTGTTTTATTTTTATTGTATTTTATGCTTCAGGCGTTGTCTTCTAAGGTCGTAGCTATTCTACGTAGTGGAGCAACTCCCTAGAGTGAAGCCTAGGTTGCCCGGAACGTAGAAATGACCATTACCTTCACACTTGTTGCAATAATTCGTTTTATACGGAGGAAAAACTTTTGTATTGATATTGTTTTTTCTGCTTCTGGCGTGGTCTTCTAAGGCCGTAGCTATTCGATGTAGTGGAGCAACGCCCTAGACTGAAGCCTAGGTTGCCCGGAATGTAGAAATGACCATATCTTTCATACTGGTTACAATTATTCCTGTTATACGATGGAAAAACTGGTGTATCTTTATTGTATTTTATGCTTCTAGCGTTGTCTTCTAAGGTCGTAGCTATTCTACGTAGTGGAGCAACGCCCTAGAGTGAAGCATAGGTTGCCCGGAACGTAGAAATGACCATTACCTTCACACTTGTTGCAATCATTCGTTTTATACGAAGGAAAAACTTTTGTATTTATATTGTATTTTATGCTTTTGGCGCTGACTTCTTAGGCCCTAACTATTCGATCTGGTGGAACAACGGCCTATGGTGGAGCCTAGGTTGCTCTGAACGTAAAAATGACCATAACTTTCGCACTCGTTGCAATTATTCGTTTTATACGATGGAAAAACCGTTGTATTTATTTTGTATTTTATGCTTCGGGCGTTGACTTCCAAGGCCCTAACTATTCGATGTGGTGGAACAACGCCCTAGAGCGAAGCCTAGACTGCCCGGAACGTAGAAATGACCATACCTTTCACAGTCGTTGCAATTATTCGTTTTATACGATGGAAAAACTGTTGCATTTTTATTGTATTTTATGCTTCTGGTGTAGAATTCTAAGTCCCTAACTATTCCATCTCGTGGAGCGACGCCCTAGAGTGAAGCCTAGGTTGCCCGGAACTTAGAAATGACCATTACTTTCACACTGTTTGCAAATATACATTACATACGATGGAAAACCTGTTCTATTTATATTGTATTTTATGCTTCTAGCGCTGACTTCTTAGGCCCTACCTATTTGATCTGGTGGAGCACGGCCTTAGAGTGAAGCCTAGGTTGCCCGGATCGTAGAAAAGGCCATCACCTTCACACTGGTTGCAATCATTCCTGTTATACGATGGAAAAACTGTTGTATTTTGATTGTATTTTATGCTTCGGGCGTTGACTTCTAAGGCCCTAACTATTCGATCTAGTGGACCAACGCGCTAGAGTGAAGCCTAGGTTGCCCGGGACATAGAAATAACCATTACCATCACACGGTTTGCAATTATTCGTTATATACGATGGAAAAACTGTTGCATTTATATTGTATTTTATGCTGCTGGCGTTGAGTTCTTAAGCCTTAGCTATTCGATCTGGTGGAGCAACGCCCTAGAGTGAAGCCTAGGTTGCCCGGAACGTTGAAATGACCATTACCATCACACTGGTTGCAATTTTTCATTTTATACGATGGAAAAACTGTTGTATTTTTATTGTATTTTATGCTCCGGGCGTAGACCTCTTAGGCCCTAGCTATTCGATCTGGTCGAGCAACGCTCTAGAGTGAAGCCTAGGTTGCCCGGAACTTAGAAATGGCCATAACTTTTACACTGGTTGCAGTTATTCCTGTTATACGATGGAAAAACTGTCGTATTCTTATTGTATTTTTTGCTTTTGGTATTGAATTCTAAGTCGCTAGCTATTCGATCTGGTGGAGCAACGCCCTAGAGCGAAGCCTAGGTTGTCCTGAACGTAGAAGTGACCATTACCTTCACACTGGTTGCAATCGTTCCTGTTATACGATGAACAAACTGTTGTATTTAAATTGTGTTTTACGCTTCTGGCGTGGACTTCTTAGGCGTTAGCTATTCGATCTGGTGGAGCAACGCCCTAGAGTGAAGCCTAGGTTGCCCGGAACGTTGAAATGACCATTACCATCACATTGGTTGCAATTACTCGTTTTATGCGATGGAAAAACTGTTGTATTTTTATTGCATTTTATGCTCCGGGCGTAGACCTCTAAGGCCCTAGCTATTCGATCTATTCGAGCAACGCCCTAGAGTGAAGCCTATGTTGCCCGGAATGCAGAAATGACAATAGCTTTCACACTGGTTGCAATTATTCCTGTTGTACGATGAAAATCTGTTGTATTTTTAATGTATTTTATGCTTCTGGCGTTGAATTCTAAGTCCCTAGCTATTCGATCTGGTGGAGAAACGCCCTAGTGTGAAGACTAGGTTGCCCTGAACGTAGAAATGGTCATAACTTTCACACTGGTTGCAGTTATTACTGTCATACGATGGAAAAACTGTTGTATTCTTATTGTATTTTTTGCTTTTGGTTTTGAATTCTAAGTCGCTAGCTATTCGATCAGGTGGATCAACGCCCTAGAGTGAAGCCTAGGTTGCCCGCAACGTTGAAATGACCATTACCATCACACTGGTTGCAATTATTCATTTTATACGATGGAAAAACTGTTGTATCTTTATTGTATTTTATGCTCTGGGCGTAGACCTCTAAGGCCCTAGCTATTCGATCTGGGCGAGCAACGCCCTAGAGTGAAGCCTAGGCTGTCCGAAACGTAGAAATGACCATTAATTTCACTCTGGTTGCAATTATTCATGCTATACGATGGAAAAACTATTGCATTTTTATTGCATTTTCTGCTTCTGGCATTGACTTCTAAGGTCCTAGCTATTCGATCTGGTGGGGCAACGTCCAAGAGTGAAGCCTATGTTGCCCGGAACGTAGAAATGACCATTACCTTCACACTGGTTGCAATTCTTCCTGTTATAGGATGGAAAGACTGTTGTATTTTTATTGTATCATATGCTTCTGGCGTTGACTCCTTAGGCCCTAACTATTCGATGTGGTGGAGCAACGCCCTAGAGTGAAGCCTAGACTGCCCGGAACGTAGAAATGACCATACCTTTCACAGTCGTTGCAATTATTCGTTTTATACGATGGAAAAACTGTTGCATTTTTATTGTATTTTATGCTTCTGGTGTAGAATTCTAAGTCCCTAACTATTCCATCTCGTGGAGCGACGCCCTAGAGTGAAGCCTAGGTTGCCCGGAACTTAGAAATGACCATTACTTTCACACTGTTTGCAAATATACATTACATACGATGGAAAAGCTGTTGTATTTATATTGTATTTTATGCTTCTAGCGCTGACTTCTTAGGCCCTACCTATTTGATCTGGTGGAGCAACGCCCTAGAGTGAAGCCTAGGTTGCCCGGAACGTTGAAATGACCATTACCACCACACTGGTTGCAATTATTCATTTTATACGATGGAAAAACTGTTGTATTTTTATTGTATTTTATGCTCCGGGCGTAGACCTCTTAGGCCCTAGCTATTCGATCTGGTCGAGCAACGCTCTAGAGTGAAGCCTAGGTTGCCCGGAACTTGGAAATGGCCATAACTTTTACACTGGTTGCAGTTATTCCTGTTATACGATGGAAAAACTGTCGTATTCTTATTGTATTTTTTGCTTTTGGTATTGAATTCTAAGTCGCTAGCTATTCGATCTGGTGGAGCAACGCCCTAGAGCGAAGCCTAGGTTGTCCGGAACGTAGAAGTGACCATTACCTTCACACTGGTTGCAATCGTTCCTGTTATACGATGAACAAACTGTTGTATTTAAATTGTGTTTTACGCTTCTGGCGTGGACTTCTTAGGCCTTAGCTATTCGATCTGGTGGAGCAACGCCCTAGAGTGAAGCCTAGGTTGCCCGGAACGTTGAAATGACCATTACCATCACATTGGTTGCAATTACTCGTTTTATGCGATGGAAAAACTGTTGTATTTTTATTGCATTTTATGCTCCGGGCGTAGACCTCTAAGGCCCTAGCTATTCGATCTATTCGAGCAACGCCCTAGAGTGAAGCCTATGTTGCCCGGAATGCAGAAATGACCATAGCTTTCACACTGGTTGCAATTATTCCTGTTGTACGATGAAAATCTGTTGTATTTTTAATGTATTTTATGCTTCTGGCGTTGAATTCTAAGTCCCTAGCTATTCGATCTGGTGGAGAAACGCCCTAGTGTGAAGACTAGGTTGCCCTGAACGTAGAAATGGTCATAACTTTCACACTGGTTGCAGTTATTCCTGTTACACGATGGACAAACTGTTGTATTTTTATTGTATTTTATGCTTCTGGCGTTTAATTCTATGTCCCTAGCCATTCGATCTGGTGGAGCAATGACCTAGAGTGAAGCCTAGGTTGCCCGAAACGTAGAAATGACCATAACTTTCACGCTGGTTGCAATTATTCGTTTTATACGATGGAAAAACAGTTGCATCTTTACTGTATTTTATGCTTCTGGCGTTGACTTCTAAGGTCCTAGCTAATCGATCTGGTGGGCAACGTCCAAGGGTGAAGCCTATGTAGCCCGGTACGTAGAAATGACCATTAGTTTCACACTGGTTGGAATTATTCTTTTTATACTATGGAAAAACTGTTGTATTTATTTTGCATTTTATGTCTCTGGCATCGACTTCTTAGGCCCTAGCTATTGGATCTGGTCGACCAACGCCGTAGAGTGAAGCCTCGGTTGCCCTGAACATAGAAATGACCATTACATTCACACTGGTTGCAATTATTCCTGTTATACGATGGAAAGACTGTTGTATTTTTATAGTATCATATGCTTCTGGCGTTGACTTCTAAGGCCCGAACTATTCGATGTGGTGGAGCAACGCCCTAGAGTGAAGCCTAGGTTGCCCGAAATGCAGAAATGACCATAACTTTCACCCTGGTTACAATTATTCCTGTTACACGATGGACAAACTGTTGTATTTTTATTGTATTTTATGCTTCTGGCGTTGAATTCTATGTCCCTGACCATTCGATCTGGTGAAGCAACGCCCTAGAGTGAAGCCTGGGTTGCCCGGAACGTAGAAATGACCATTACCTTCACACTTGTTGCAATCATTCGTTTTATACGAAGGAAAAACTTTTGTATTTATATTGTATTTTATGTTTCTGGCGTTGACTTCTTAGGCCCTAACTATTCGACCAGGTGGAGCAACGCCCTAGGGTGAAGCCTAGGTTGCCCGAAACGTAGAAATGTCCATTACTTTCACACTGGTTGCAATTATTCCCGTTACACGATGGACAAACTGTTGTATTTTTATGGTATTTTATGCTTCTGGCGTTGACTTCTAAGGCGCTAACTATTCGATCTGGTGGAGCAACGCCCTAGGGTGGAGCCTAGGTTGCCCGGAATGTAGAAATGACCATATCTTTCATACTGGTTGCAATTATTCCTGTTATACGATGGAAAAACTGTTGTATTTTTATTGTATTTTATGCTTCAGGCGGTGTCTTCTAAGGTCGTAGCTATTCTACGTAGTGGAGCAACGCCCTAGAGTGAAGCCTAGGTTGCCCGGAACGTAGAAATGACCATTACCTTCACACTTCTTGCAATCATTCGTTTTATACGAAGGAAAAACTTTTGTATTTATATTGTATTTTATGCTTCTGGCGTTGACTTCTTAGGCCCTAACTGTTCGATCTGGTGGAACAACGCCCTAGGGTGGAGCCTAGGTTGCCCTGAACGTAGAAATGACCATAACATTCACACTCGTTGCAATTATTCGTTTTATAGGATGGAAAAACCGTTGTATTTATTTTGTATTTTATGCTTCGGGCGTTGACTTCTAAGGCCCTAACTATGCGATGTGGTGGAGCAACGCCCTGGAGTGAAACCTAAACAGCCCGCAACGTAGAAATGACCATTAACTTCACGCTTGTTGCAATTATTCCTTTTATGCGACGAACAAACTGTGGTATTTTTATAGAATTTTGTGTTTCAGGCGTTGACTTCTAAGGCCGTAGCTATTCGATGTGCTGGAGCAACGGCCTAGAGTGAAGCCTAGGTAGCCCGGAACGTAGAAATGACCATTCCTTCCACACTGTTTGCAATTATTCATTTTATACAATGGAAAAGCTGTTGTATTTATATTGTATTTTATGCTTCTGGCGTTGACTTCTGAGGCCGTAGCTATTCGATGTGGTGGAGCAACGCCCTAGAGTGAAGCCTAGGTTGCCCGGAATGTAGAAATGACCATATCTTTCATAGTGGTTGCAAGTATTCATGGTATACGATGGAAAACCTGTTGTATTTTTATTGTATTTTATACTTCTGGCGTTGACTGCTTAGGCCCTGACCATTCGATCTGGTGAAGCAACGCCCTAGAGTGAAGCCTAGGCTGTCCGAAACGTAGAAATGACCATTAATTTCACTCTGGTTGCAATTATTCATGCTATACGATGGAAAAACTGTTGCATTTCTATTGCATTTTCTGCTTCTGGCATTGACTTCTAAGGTCCTAGCTATTCGATCTGGTGGGGCAACGTCCAAGAGTGAAGCCTATGTTGCCCGGAACGTAGAAATGACCATTACCTTCACACTGGTTGCAATTCTTCCTGTTATAGGATGGAAAGACTGTTGTATTTTTATTGTATCATATGCTTCTGGCGTTGACTCCTTAGGCCCTAACTATTCGATGTGGTGGAGCAACGCCCTAGAGTGAAGCCTAGACTGCCCGGAACGTAGAAATGACCATACCTTTCACAGTCGTTGCAATTATTCGTTTTATACGATGGAAAAACTGTTGCATTTTTATTGTATTTTATGCTGCTGGCGTTGACTTCTTAAGCCTTAGCTATTCGATCTGGTGGAGCAACGCCCTAGAGTGAAGCCTAGGTTGCCCGGAACGTTGAAATGACCATTACCATCACACTGGTTGCAATTATTCATTTTATACGATGGAAAAACTGTTGTATTTTTATTGTATTTTATGCTCCGGGCGTAGACCTCTTAGGCCCTAGCTATTCGATCTGGTCGATCAACGCTCTAGAGTGAAGCCTAGGTTGCCCGGAACTTAGAAATGGCCATAACCTTTACACTGGTTGCAGTTATTCCTGTTATACGATGGAAAAACTGTCGTATTCTTATTGTATTTTTTGCTTTTGGTATTGAATTCTAAGTCGCTAGCTATTCGATCTGGTGGAGCAACGCCCTAGAGCGAAGCCTAGGTTCCCCGAAACGTAGAAATGACCATAACTTTCACACTGGTTGCAATTATTCCTGTTACACGATGGAAAAACTGTTGCATTTATATTGTGTTTTATGCTTCTGGCGTTGAATTCTAAGGTCGTAGCTACTGGATCTGGCGGAGCAACGCCCTAGAGTGAATCCTAGGTTGCCCGGAACGTAGAAATGACCATAACATTCACACTGGTTGCAATTATTCGTTTTATACGATGGAAAAGCTGTTGTATTTATATTGTATCTTATGCTTCCGGCGTTGACTTCTTAGGCCCTAACGGTTCGATCTGGTGGAGCAATGCCTCAGAGTTAACTCCAGGATGCCCGAAACGCCGAAGTGATCATTACTTTCACACTGGTTGCAATTATCCATTTTATACGATGGAAAAGCTGTTGTATTTATATTGTATTTTATGCGTCTGGCGTTGACTCCTTAGGCCCTAACCATGCGATCCGATGGAGCAACGCCCTAGAGTGAAGCATAGGTTGCCCGGAACGTAGAAATGACCAGTACTTTCACACTGGTTGCAATTATTCCTGTTATGCGATGGAAAAGCTGTTGTATTTATATTGTATTTTATTCTTCCGGCGTTGAATTCTAAGGCCCTAGCTTTTCGATCTGGTCGAGCAACGCCCTAGAGTGAAGCCTAGGTTCCTCTGATTGTAGAAATGACCATTCCTTCCACACTGTTTGCAATTATTCATTTTATACAATGGAAAAGCTGTTGTATTTATATTGTATTTTATGCTTCTGGCGTTGACTTCTGAGGCCGTAGCTATTCGATGTGGTGGAGCAACGCCCTAGAGTGAAGCCTAGGTTGCCCGGAATGCAGAAATGACAATAGCTTTCACACTGGTTGCAATTATTCCTGTTGTACGATGAAAATCTGTTGTATTTTTAATGTATTTTATGCTTCTGGCGTTGAATTCTAAGTCCCTAGCTATTCGATCTGGTGGAGAAACGCCCTAGTGTGAAGACTAGGTTGCCCTGAACGTAGAAATGGTCATAACTTTCACACTGGTTGCAGTTATTACTGTCATACGATGGAAAAACTGTTGTATTCTTATTGTATTTTTTGCTTTTGGTTTTGAATTCTAAGTCGCTAGCTATTCGATCAGGTGGATCAACGCCCTAGAGTGAAGCCTAGGTTGCCCGCAACGTTGAAATGACCATTACCATCACACTGGTTGCAATTATTCATTTTATACGATGGAAAAACTGTTGTATCTTTATTGTATTTTATGCTCTGGGCGTAGACCTCTAAGGCCCTAGCTATTCGATCTGGGCGAGCAACGCCCTAGAGTGAAGCCTAGGCTGTCCGAAACGTAGAAATGACCATTAATTTCACTCTGGTTGCAATTATTCATGCTATACGATGGAAAAACTATTGCATTTTTATTGCATTTTCTGCTTCTGGCATTGACTTCTAAGGTCCTAGCTATTCGATCTGGTGGGGCAACGTCCAAGAGTGAAGCCTATGTTGCCCGGAACGTAGAAATGACCATTACCTTCACACTGGTTGCAATTCTTCCTGTTATAGGATGGAAAGACTGTTGTATTTTTATTGTATCATATGCTTCTGGCGTTGACTCCTTAGGCCCTAACTATTCGATGTGGTGGAGCAACGCCCTAGAGTGAAGCCTAGACTGCCCGGAACGTAGAAATGACCATACCTTTCACAGTCGTTGCAATTATTCGTTTTATACGATGGAAAAACTGTTGCATTTTTATTGTATTTTATGCTTCTGGTGTAGAATTCTAAGTCCCTAACTATTCCATCTCGTGGAGCGACGCCCTAGAGTGAAGCCTAGGTTGCCCGGAACTTAGAAATGACCATTACTTTCACACTGTTTGCAAATATACATTACATACGATGGAAAAGCTGTTGTATTTATATTGTATTTTATGCTTCTAGCGCTGACTTCTTAGGCCCTACCTATTTGATCTGGTGGAGCAACGCCCTAGAGTGAAGCCTAGGTTGCCCGGAACGTTGAAATGACCATTACCACCACACTGGTTGCAATTATTCATTTTATACGATGGAAAAACTGTTGTATTTTTATTGTATTTTATGCTCCGGGCGTAGACCTCTTAGGCCCTAGCTATTCGATCTGGTCGAGCAACGCTCTAGAGTGAAGCCTAGGTTGCCCGGAACTTGGAAATGGCCATAACTTTTACACTGGTTGCAGTTATTCCTGTTATACGATGGAAAAACTGTCGTATTCTTATTGTATTTTTTGCTTTTGGTATTGAATTCTAAGTCGCTAGCTATTCGATCTGGTGGAGCAACGCCCTAGAGCGAAGCCTAGGTTGTCCGGAACGTAGAAGTGACCATTACCTTCACACTGGTTGCAATCGTTCCTGTTATACGATGAACAAACTGTTGTATTTAAATTGTGTTTTACGCTTCTGGCGTGGACTTCTTAGGCCTTAGCTATTCGATCTGGTGGAGCAACGCCCTAGAGTGAAGCCTAGGTTGCCCGGAACGTTGAAATGACCATTACCATCACATTGGTTGCAATTACTCGTTTTATGCGATGGAAAAACTGTTGTATTTTTATTGCATTTTATGCTCCGGGCGTAGACCTCTAAGGCCCTAGCTATTCGATCTATTCGAGCAACGCCCTAGAGTGAAGCCTATGTTGCCCGGAATGCAGAAATGACCATAGCTTTCACACTGGTTGCAATTATTCCTGTTGTACGATGAAAATCTGTTGTATTTTTAATGTATTTTATGCTTCTGGCGTTGAATTCTAAGTCCCTAGCTATTCGATCTGGTGGAGAAACGCCCTAGTGTGAAGACTAGGTTGCCCTGAACGTAGAAATGGTCATAACTTTCACACTGGTTGCAGTTATTCCTGTTACACGATGGACAAACTGTTGTATTTTTATTGTATTTTATGCTTCTGGCGTTTAATTCTATGTCCCTAGCCATTCGATCTGGTGGAGCAATGACCTAGAGTGAAGCCTAGGTTGCCCGAAACGTAGAAATGACCATAACTTTCACGCTGGTTGCAATTATTCGTTTTATACGATGGAAAAACAGTTGCATCTTTACTGTATTTTATGCTTCTGGCGTTGACTTCTAAGGTCCTAGCTAATCGATCTGGTGGGCAACGTCCAAGGGTGAAGCCTATGTAGCCCGGTACGTAGAAATGACCATTAGTTTCACACTGGTTGGAATTATTCTTTTTATACTATGGAAAAACTGTTGTATTTATTTTGCATTTTATGTCTCTGGCATCGACTTCTTAGGCCCTAGCTATTGGATCTGGTCGACCAACGCCGTAGAGTGAAGCCTCGGTTGCCCTGAACATAGAAATGACCATTACATTCACACTGGTTGCAATTATTCCTGTTATACGATGGAAAGACTGTTGTATTTTTATAGTATCATATGCTTCTGGCGTTGACTTCTAAGGCCCGAACTATTCGATGTGGTGGAGCAACGCCCTAGAGTGAAGCCTAGGTTGCCCGAAATGCAGAAATGACCATAACTTTCACCCTGGTTACAATTATTCCTGTTACACGATGGACAAACTGTTGTATTTTTATTGTATTTTATGCTTCTGGCGTTGAATTCTATGTCCCTGACCATTCGATCTGGTGAAGCAACGCCCTAGAGTGAAGCCTGGGTTGCCCGGAACGTAGAAATGACCATTACCTTCACACTTGTTGCAATCATTCGTTTTATACGAAGGAAAAACTTTTGTATTTATATTGTATTTTATGTTTCTGGCGTTGACTTCTTAGGCCCTAACTATTCGACCAGGTGGAGCAACGCCCTAGGGTGAAGCCTAGGTTGCCCGAAACGTAGAAATGTCCATTACTTTCACACTGGTTGCAATTATTCCCGTTACACGATGGACAAACTGTTGTATTTTTATGGTATTTTATGCTTCTGGCGTTGACTTCTAAGGCGCTAACTATTCGATCTGGTGGAGCAACGCCCTAGGGTGGAGCCTAGGTTGCCCGGAATGTAGAAATGACCATATCTTTCATACTGGTTGCAATTATTCCTGTTATACGATGGAAAAACTGTTGTATTTTTATTGTATTTTATGCTTCAGGCGGTGTCTTCTAAGGTCGTAGCTATTCTACGTAGTGGAGCAACGCCCTAGAGTGAAGCCTAGGTTGCCCGGAACGTAGAAATGACCATTACCTTCACACTTCTTGCAATCATTCGTTTTATACGAAGGAAAAACTTTTGTATTTATATTGTATTTTATGCTTCTGGCGTTGACTTCTTAGGCCCTAACTGTTCGATCTGGTGGAACAACGCCCTAGGGTGGAGCCTAGGTTGCCCTGAACGTAGAAATGACCATAACATTCACACTCGTTGCAATTATTCGTTTTATAGGATGGAAAAACCGTTGTATTTATTTTGTATTTTATGCTTCGGGCGTTGACTTCTAAGGCCCTAACTATGCGATGTGGTGGAGCAACGCCCTGGAGTGAAACCTAAACAGCCCGCAACGTAGAAATGACCATTAACTTCACGCTTGTTGCAATTATTCCTTTTATGCGACGAACAAACTGTGGTATTTTTATAGAATTTTGTGTTTCAGGCGTTGACTTCTAAGGCCGTAGCTATTCGATGTGCTGGAGCAACGGCCTAGAGTGAAGCCTAGGTAGCCCGGAACGTAGAAATGACCATTCCTTCCACACTGTTTGCAATTATTCATTTTATACAATGGAAAAGCTGTTGTATTTATATTGTATTTTATGCTTCTGGCGTTGACTTCTGAGGCCGTAGCTATTCGATGTGGTGGAGCAACGCCCTAGAGTGAAGCCTAGGTTGCCCGGAATGTAGAAATGACCATATCTTTCATAGTGGTTGCAAGTATTCATGGTATACGATGGAAAACCTGTTGTATTTTTATTGTATTTTATACTTCTGGCGTTGACTGCTTAGGCCCTGACCATTCGATCTGGTGAAGCAACGCCCTAGAGTGAAGCCTAGGCTGTCCGAAACGTAGAAATGACCATTAATTTCACTCTGGTTGCAATTATTCATGCTATACGATGGAAAAACTGTTGCATTTCTATTGCATTTTCTGCTTCTGGCATTGACTTCTAAGGTCCTAGCTATTCGATCTGGTGGGGCAACGTCCAAGAGTGAAGCCTATGTTGCCCGGAACGTAGAAATGACCATTACCTTCACACTGGTTGCAATTCTTCCTGTTATAGGATGGAAAGACTGTTGTATTTTTATTGTATCATATGCTTCTGGCGTTGACTCCTTAGGCCCTAACTATTCGATGTGGTGGAGCAACGCCCTAGAGTGAAGCCTAGACTGCCCGGAACGTAGAAATGACCATACCTTTCACAGTCGTTGCAATTATTCGTTTTATACGATGGAAAAACTGTTGCATTTTTATTGTATTTTATGCTGCTGGCGTTGACTTCTTAAGCCTTAGCTATTCGATCTGGTGGAGCAACGCCCTAGAGTGAAGCCTAGGTTGCCCGGAACGTTGAAATGACCATTACCATCACACTGGTTGCAATTATTCATTTTATACGATGGAAAAACTGTTGTATTTTTATTGTATTTTATGCTCCGGGCGTAGACCTCTTAGGCCCTAGCTATTCGATCTGGTCGATCAACGCTCTAGAGTGAAGCCTAGGTTGCCCGGAACTTAGAAATGGCCATAACCTTTACACTGGTTGCAGTTATTCCTGTTATACGATGGAAAAACTGTCGTATTCTTATTGTATTTTTTGCTTTTGGTATTGAATTCTAAGTCGCTAGCTATTCGATCTGGTGGAGCAACGCCCTAGAGCGAAGCCTAGGTTCCCCGAAACGTAGAAATGACCATAACTTTCACACTGGTTGCAATTATTCCTGTTACACGATGGAAAAACTGTTGCATTTATATTGTGTTTTATGCTTCTGGCGTTGAATTCTAAGGTCGTAGCTACTGGATCTGGCGGAGCAACGCCCTAGAGTGAATCCTAGGTTGCCCGGAACGTAGAAATGACCATAACATTCACACTGGTTGCAATTATTCGTTTTATACGATGGAAAAGCTGTTGTATTTATATTGTATCTTATGCTTCCGGCGTTGACTTCTTAGGCCCTAACGGTTCGATCTGGTGGAGCAATGCCTCAGAGTTAACTCCAGGATGCCCGAAACGCCGAAGTGATCATTACTTTCACACTGGTTGCAATTATCCATTTTATACGATGGAAAAGCTGTTGTATTTATATTGTATTTTATGCGTCTGGCGTTGACTCCTTAGGCCCTAACCATGCGATCCGATGGAGCAACGCCCTAGAGTGAAGCATAGGTTGCCCGGAACGTAGAAATGACCAGTACTTTCACACTGGTTGCAATTATTCCTGTTATGCGATGGAAAAGCTGTTGTATTTATATTGTATTTTATTCTTCCGGCGTTGAATTCTAAGGCCCTAGCTTTTCGATCTGGTCGAGCAACGCCCTAGAGTGAAGCCTAGGTTCCTCTGATTGTAGAAATGACCATTCCTTCCACACTGTTTGCAATTATTCATTTTATACAATGGAAAAGCTGTTGTATTTATATTGTATTTTATGCTTCTGGCGTTGACTTCTGAGGCCGTAGCTATTCGATGTGGTGGAGCAACGCCCTAGAGTGAAGCCTAGGTTGCCCGGAATGTAGAAATGACCATATCTTTCATAGTGGTTGCAATTATTCCTGTCATACGATGGAAAAACTGTTGTATTTTTATTGTATTTTATGCTTCAGGCGTTGTCTTCTAAGGCCCTAACTATTCGATGTGGTGGCGTAACGACCTAGAGTGAAGTCTAGGTTGCCCGAAACGTAGGAATGACAATAACTTTCACACTGGTTGCAAGTATTCATGGTATACGATGGAAAACCTGTTGTATTTTTATTGTATTTTATACTTCTGGCGTTGACTGCTTAGGCCCTGACCATTCGATCTGGTGAAGCAACGCCCTAGAGTGAAGCCTAGGCTGTCCGAAACGTAGAAATGACCATTAATTTGACTCTGGTTGCAGTTATTCCTGTTATACGATGGAAAAACTGTCGTATTCTTATTGTATTTTTTGCTTTTGGTATTGAATTCTAAGTCGCTAGCTATTCGATCTGGTGGAGCAACGCCCTAGAGCGAAGCCTAGGTTGTCCGGAACGTAGAAGTGACCATTACCTTCACACTGGTTGCAATCGTTCCTGTTATACGATGAACAAACTGTTGTATTTAAATTGTGTTTTACGCTTCTGGCGTGGACTTCTTAGGCCTTAGCTATTCGATCTGGTGGAGCAACGCCCTAGAGTGAAGCCTAGGTTGCCCGGAACGTTGAAATGACCATTACCATCACACGGTTTGCAATTATTCGTTATATACGATGGAAAAACTGTTGCATTTATATTGTATTTTATGCTGCTGGCGTTGACTTCTTAAGCCTTAGCTATTCGATCTGGTGGAGCAACGCCCTAAAGCGAAGCCTAGGTTGCTCGGAAAGTAGAAATGAACATCACTTTCACACTAGTTGCAATTATTCATGCTATACGATGGAAAAACTGTTGTATTTTTACTGGATTTTATGCTTCTGGCGTTGACTTCTAAGGTCCTAGCTATTCGATCTCGTTGGGCAACGTCCAAGAGTGAAGAGTGTGTTGCCCGAAACGTAGCAATGACCATTACTTTAACACCGGTTGCAAATATACATTATATACGACGGAAAAACTGTTGTATTTATATTATATTTTATGTTTCTGGCGTCGAGATCTTAGGCCCCAGCTATTCGATCTGGCGGAGCAAGGCCCTAGAGTGAAGCCTAGGTTCCCCGAAACGTAGAAATGACCATAACTTTCACACTGGTTGCAATTATTCCTGTTACACGATGGAAAAACTGTTGCATTTATATTGTGTTTTATGCTTCTGGCGTTGACTTCTAAGGTCGTAGCTACTGGATCTGGCGGAGCAACGCCCTAGAGTGAAGCCTAGGTTGCCCGGAACGTAGAAATGACCATAACATTCACACTGGTTGCAATTATTCGTTTTATACGATGGAAAAGCTGTTGTATTTATATTGTATCTTATGCTTCCGGCGTTGACTTCTTAGGCCCTAACGGTTCGATCTGGTGGAGCAATGCCTCAGAGTTGACTCCAGGATGCCCGAAACGCCGAAGTGATCATTACTTTCACACTGGTTGCAATTATCCATTTTATACGATGGAAAAGCTGTTGTATTTATATTGTATTTTATGCGTCTGGCGTTGACTCCTTAGGCCCTAACCATGCGATCCGATGGAGCAACGCCCTAGAGTGAAGCATAGGTTGCCCGGAACGTAGAAATGACCAGTACTTTCACACTGGCTGCAATTATTCCTGTTATGCGATGGAAAAGCTGTTGTATTTATATTGTATTTTATTCTTCCGGCGTTGAATTCTAAGGCCCTAGCTTTTCGATCTGGTCGAGCAACGCCCTAGAGTGAAGCCTAGGTTGCTCTGATTGTAGACATGACCATTACTTCCACACTGTTTGCAATTATTCTTTTTATACAATGGAAATACAGTTGTATTTATATTGTATTTTATGCTTCTGGCGTTGACTTCTAAGGACCTAACTATTCGATGTGGTGGCGCAACGACCTAGAGTGAAGTCTAGGTTGCCCGAAACGTAGGAATGACAATAACTTTCACACTGGTTGCAAGTATTCATGCTATACGATGGAAAACCTGTTGTATTTTTATTGTATTTTATGCTTCTGGCGTTGACTTCTTAGGCCCTGACCTTTCGATCTGGTGGAGCAACGCCCTAGAGTGAGGCCTAGGCTGTCCGGAACGTAGAAATGTCCATTAATTTCACTCTGGTTGCAATTATTCATGCTATACGATGGAAAAACTGTTGCATTTTAATTGCATTTTCTTCTTCTGGAATTGACTTCTAAGGTCCTAGCTATTCGATCTGGTGGGGCAACGTCCAAAAGCCTATGTTGCCCGGAACGCAGAAATGACCATTACCTTCACACTGGTTGCAATTGTTCTTGTTATACGATGGAAAGACTGTTGTATTTTTATTGTATCTTATGCTTCTGGCGTTGACTTCTTAGGCCCTAACTATTCGATGTGGTGGAGCAACGCCCTAGAGTGAAGCCTAGGTTGCCCGAAACGTAGAAATGTCCATTACTTTCACACTGGTTGCAATTATTCCCGTTACACGATGGACAAACTGTTGTATTTTTATGGTATTTCATGCTTCTGGCGTTGACTTCTAAGGCGCTAACTATTCGATCTGGTGGAGCAACGCCCTAGGGTGGAGCCTAGGTTGCCCGGAATGTAGAAATGACCATATCTTTCATACTGGTAGCAATTATTCCTGTTATACGATGGAAAAACTGTTGTATTTTTATTGTATTTTATGCTTCAGGCGGTGTCTTCTAAGGTCGTAGCTATTCTAGGTAGTGGAGCAACGCCCTAGAGTGAAGCCTAGGTTGCCCGGAATGTAGAAATGACCATATCTTTCATAGTGGTTGCAATTATTCCTGTCATACGATGGAAAAACTGTTGTATTTTTATTGTATTTTATGCTTCAGGCGTTGTCTTCTAAGGCCCTAACTATTCGATGTGGTGGCGTAACGACCTAGAGTGAAGTCTAGGTTGCCCGAAACGTAGGAATGACAATAACTTTCACACTGGTTGCAAGTATTCATGGTATACGATGGAAAACCTGTTGTATTTTTATTGTATTTTATACTTCTGGCGCTGACTGCTTAGGCCCTGACCATTCGATCTGGTGAAGCAACGCCCTAGAGTGAAGCCTAGGCTGTCCGAAACGTAGAAATGACCTTTAATTTCACTCTGGTTGCAATTATTCATGCTATACGATGGAAAAACTGTTGCATTTCTATTGCATTTTCTGCTTCTGGCATTGACTTCTAAGGTCCTAGCTATTTGATCTGGTGGGGCAACGTCCAAGAGTGAAGCCTATGTTGCCCGGAACGTAGAAATGACCATTACCTTCACACTGGTTGCATTTATTCCTGTTATACGATGGAAAGACTGTTGCATTTTTATTGTATCATATGCATCTGGCGTTGACGTCTTAGGCCCTAACTATTCGATGTGGTGGAGCAAGGCCCTAGAGTGAAGCCTAGGTTGCCTGGAACGTAGAAATGACCATAACTTTCACACTGGTTACAATTATTCCTGTTACACGATGGACAAACTGTTGCCTTTTGATTGTATTTTACGCTTCTGGCGTTGAATTCTATGTCCCTAGCCATTCGATCTGGTGGAGCAACGCCCTAGAGTGAAGCCTCGGTTGCCCGAAACGTAGAAATGACCATAACTTTCACGCTGGTTGCAATTATTCTTTTTATACTATGGAAAAACTGTTGTATTCATTTTGCATTTTATGTCTCTGGCATCGACTTCTTAGGCCCTAGCTATTGGATCTGGTCGACCAACGCCGTAGAGTGAAGCCTCGGTTGCCCTGAACGTAGAAATGACCATTGCTTTCACACTGTTTGCAATTATTCATTATATACGATCGAACAACTGTTACATTTATATTGTATTTTCTGCTTCTGGCGTTGACTTCTAAGGCCGTAGCTATTCGATGTGGTGGAGCAACGCCCTAGAGTGAGGCCTAGGTTGCCCGGAATGTAGAAATGACCATATCTTTCATACCGGTTGCAATTATTCCTGTTATACAATGGAAAAACTGTTGTATTTTTATTGTATTTTATGCTTCAGGCGTTGTCTTCTAAGGTCGTAGCTATTCTACGTAGTGGAGCAACGCCCTAGAGTGAAGCCTGGGTTGCCCGGAACGTAGAAATGACCATTACATTCACACTGGTTGCAATTATTCCTGTTATACGATGGAAAGACTGTTGTATTTTTATTATATCATATGCTTCTGGCGTTGACTTCTAAGGCCCGAACTATTCGATGTGGTGGAGCAACGCCCTAGAGTGAAGCCTAGGTTGCCCGAAACGCAGAAATGACCATAACTTTCACCCTGGTTACAATTATTCCTGTTACACGATGGACAAACTGTTGTATTTTTATTGTATTTTATGCTTCTGGCGTTGAATTCTATGTCCCTGACCATTCGATCTGGTGAAGCAACGCCCTAGAGTGAAGCCTGGGTTGCCCGGAACGTAGAAATGACCATTACCTTCACACTTGTTGCAATCATTCGTTTTATACGAAGGAAAAACTTTTGTATTTATATTGTATTTTATGCTTTTGGCGCTGACTTCTTAGGCCCTAACTATTCGATCTGGTGGAACAACGGCCTATGGTGGAGCCTAGGTTGCCCTGAACGTAAAAATGACCATAACTTTCGCACTCGTTGCAATTATTCGTTTTATACGATGGAAAAACCGTTGTATTTATTTTGTATTTTATGCTTCGGGCGTTGACTTCCAAGGCCCTAACTATTCGATGTGGTGGAACAACGCCCTAGAGCGAAGCCTAGACTGCCCGGAACGTAGAAATGACCATACCTTTCACAGTCGTTGCAATTATTCGTTTTATACGATGGAAAAACTGTTGCATTTTTATTGTATTTTATGCTTCTGGTGTAGAATTCTAAGTCCCTAACTATTCCATCTCGTGGAGCGACGCCCTAGAGTGAAGCCTAGGTTGCCCGGAACTTAGAAATGACCATTACTTTCACACTGTTTGCAAATATACATTACATACGATGGAAAAGCTGTTGTATTTATATTGTATTTTATGCTTCTAGCGCTGACTTCTTAGGCCCTACCTATTTGATCTGGTGGAGCACGGCCTTAGAGTGAAGCCTAGGTTGCCCGGATCGTAGAAAAGGCCATCACCTTCACACTGGTTGCAATCATTCCTGTTATACGATGGAAAAACTGTTGTATTTTGATTGTATTTTATGCTTCGGGCGTTGACTTCTAAGGCCCTAACTATTCGATGTGGTGGAGCAACGCCCTAGGGTGAAGCCTAGGTTGCCCGGAACGTAGAAATGACCATTACTTTCACACTGGCTGGAATCATTCATGATTTACGATGGAAAAACTGTTGTATTTTTATTGTATTTTATGCTCCGGGCGTAGACCTCTAAGGCCCGAGCTATTCGATCTGGTCGAGCAACGCCCTAGAGTGAAGCCTAGGTTGCCCGGAACGTGGAAATGACTATCACTTTCACACTGGTTGCAAGTATTCGTGTTATACGATGGAAAAACTGTTGCATTTTTATTTTATTTCATGCTTTGGGTGTTGACTTCTAAGGCCCTAACTATTCGATCTAGTGGACCAACGCGCTAGAGTGAAGCCTAGGTTGCCCGGGACATAGAAATAACCATTACCATCACACGGTTTGCAATTATTCGTTATATACGATGGAAAAACTGTTGCATTTATATTGTATTTTATGCTGCTGGCGTTGAGTTCTTAAGCCTTAGCTATTCGATCTGGTGGAGCAACGCCCTAGAGTGAAGCCTAGGTTGCCCGGAACGTTGAAATGACCATTACCATCACACTGGTTGCAATTTTTCATTTTATACGATGGAAAAACTGTTGTATTTTTATTGTATTTTATGCTCCGGGCGTAGACCTCTTAGGCCCTAGCTATTCGATCTGGTCGAGCAACGCTCTAGAGTGAAGCCTAGGTTGCCCGGAACTTAGAAATGGCCATAACTTTTACACTGGTTGCAGTTATTCCTGTTATACGATGGAAAAACTGTCGTATTCTTATTGTATTTTTTGCTTTTGGTATTGAATTCTAAGTCGCTAGCTATTCGATCTGGTGGAGCAACGCCCTAGAGCGAAGCCTAGGTTGTCCTGAACGTAGAAGTGACCATTACCTTCACACTGGTTGCAATCGTTCCTGTTATACGATGAACAAACTGTTGTATTTAAATTGTGTTTTACGCTTCTGGCGTGGACTTCTTAGGCGTTAGCTATTCGATCTGGTGGAGCAACGCCCTAGAGTGAAGCCTAGGTTGCCCGGAACGTTGAAATGACCATTACCATCACATTGGTTGCAATTACTCGTTTTATGCGATGGAAAAACTGTTGTATTTTTATTGCATTTTATGCTCCGGGCGTAGACCTCTAAGGCCCTAGCTATTCGATCTATTCGAGCAACGCCCTAGAGTGAAGCCTATGTTGCCCGGAATGCAGAAATGACAATAGCTTTCACACTGGTTGCAATTATTCCTGTTGTACGATGAAAATCTGTTGTATTTTTAATGTATTTTATGCTTCTGGCGTTGAATTCTAAGTCCCTAGCTATTCGATCTGGTGGAGAAACGCCCTAGTGTGAAGACTAGGTTGCCCTGAACGTAGAAATGGTCATAACTTTCACACTGGTTGCAGTTATTACTGTCATACGATGGAAAAACTGTTGTATTCTTATTGTATTTTTTGCTTTTGGTTTTGAATTCTAAGTCGCTAGCTATTCGATCAGGTGGATCAACGCCCTAGAGTGAAGCCTAGGTTGCCCGCAACGTTGAAATGACCATTACCATCACACTGGTTGCAATTATTCATTTTATACGATGGAAAAGCTGTTGTATCTTTATTGTATTTTATGCTCTGGGCGTAGACCTCTAAGGCCCTAGCTATTCGATCTGGGCGAGCAACGCCCTAGAGTGAAGCCTAGGCTGTCCGAAACGTAGAAATGACCATTAATTTCTCTCTGGTTGCAATTATTCATGCTATACGATGGAAAAACTATTGCATTTTTATTGCATTTTCTGCTTCTGGCATTGACTTCTAAGGTCCTAGCTATTCGATCTGGTGGGGCAACGTCCAAGAGTGAAGCCTATGTTGCCCGGAACGTAGAAATGACCATTACCTTCACACTGGTTGCAATTCTTCCTGTTATAGGATGGAAAGACTGTTGTATTTTTATTGTATCATATGCTTCTGGCGTTGACTCCTTAGGCCCTAACTATTCGATGTGGTGGAGCAACGCCCTAGAGTGAAGCCTAGACTGCCCGGAACGTAGAAATGACCATACCTTTCACAGTCGTTGCAATTATTCGTTTTATACGATGGAAAAACTGTTGCATTTTTATTGTATTTTATGCTTCTGGTGTAGAATTCTAAGTCCCTAACTATTCCATCTCGTGGAGCGACGCCCTAGAGTGAAGCCTAGGCTGCCCGGAACTTAGAAATGACCATTACTTTCACACTGTTTGCAAATATACATTACATACGATGGAAAAGCTGTTGTATTTATATTGTATTTTATGCTTCTAGCGCTGACTTCTTAGGCCCTACCTATTTGATCTGGTGGAGCAACGCCCTAGAGTGAAGCCTAGGTTGCCCGGAACGTTGAAATGACCATTACCACCACACTGGTTGCAATTATTCATTTTATACGATGGAAAAACTGTTGTATTTTTATTGTATTTTATGCTCCGGGCGTAGACCTCTTAGGCCCTAGCTATTCGATCTGGTCGAGCAACGCTCTAGAGTGAAGCCTAGGTTGCCCGGAACTTGGAAATGGCCATAACTTTTACACTGGTTGCAGTTATTCCTGTTATACGATGGAAAAACTGTCGTATTCTTATTGTATTTTTTGCTTTTGGTATTGAATTCTAAGTCGCTAGCTATTCGATCTGGTGGAGCAACGCCCTAGAGCGAAGCCTAGGTTGTCCGGAACGTAGAAGTGACCATTACCTTCACACTGGTTGCAATCGTTCCTGTTATACGATGAACAAACTGTTGTATTTAAATTGTGTTTTACGCTTCTGGCGTGGACTTCTTAGGCCTTAGCTATTCGATCTGGTGGAGCAACGCCCTAGAGTGAAGCCTAGGTTGCCCGGAACGTTGAAATGACCATTACCATCACATTGGTTGCAATTACTCGTTTTATGCGATGGAAAAACTGTTGTATTTTTATTGCATTTTATGCTCCGGGCGTAGACCTCTAAGGCCCTAGCTATTCGATCTATTCGAGCAACGCCCTAGAGTGAAGCCTATGTTGCCCGGAATGCAGAAATGACCATAGCTTTCACACTGGTTGCAATTATTCCTGTTGTACGATGAAAATCTGTTGTATTTTTAATGTATTTTATGCTTCTGGCGTTGAATTCTAAGTCCCTAGCTATTCGATCTGGTGGAGAAACGCCCTAGTGTGAAGACTAGGTTGCCCTGAACGTAGAAATGGTCATAACTTTCACACTGGTTGCAGTTATTCCTGTTACACGATGGACAAACTGTTGTATTTTTATTGTATTTTATGCTTCTGGCGTTTAATTCTATGTCCCTACCCATTCGATCTGGTGGAGCAATGACCTAGAGTGAAGCCTAGGTTGCCCGAAACGTAGAAATGACCATAACTTTCACGCTGGTTGCAATTATTCGTTTTATACGATGGAAAAACAGTTGCATCTTTACTGTATTTTATGCTTCTGGCGTTGACTTCTAAGGTCCTAGCTAATCGATCTGGTGGGCAACGTCCAAGGGTGAAGCCTATGTAGCCCGGTACGTAGAAATGACCATTAGTTTCACACTGGTTGGAATTATTCTTTTTATACTATGGAAAAACTGTTGTATTTATTTTGCATTTTATGTCTCTGGCATCGACTTCTTAGGCCCTAGCTATTGGATCTGGTCGACCAACGCCGTAGAGTGAAGCCTCGGTTGCCCTGAACATAGAAATGACCATTACATTCACACTGGTTGCAATTATTCCTGTTATACGATGGAAAGACTGTTGTATTTTTATAGTATCATATGCTTCTGGCGTTGACTTCTAAGGCCCGAACTATTCGATGTGGTGGAGCAACGCCCTAGAGTGAAGCCTAGGTTGCCCGAAATGCAGAAATGACCATAACTTTCACCCTGGTTACAATTATTCCTGTTACACGATGGACAAACTGTTGTATTTTTATTGTATTTTATGCTTCTGGCGTTGAATTCTATGTCCCTGACCATTCGATCTGGTGAAGCAACGCCCTAGAGTGAAGCCTGGGTTGCCCGGAACGTAGAAATGACCATTACCTTCACACTTGTTGCAATCATTCGTTTTATACGAAGGAAAAACTTTTGTATTTATATTGTATTTTATGTTTCTGGCGTTGACTTCTTAGGCCCTAACTATTCGACCAGGTGGAGCAACGCCCTAGGGTGAAGCCTAGGTTGCCCGAAACGTAGAAATGTCCATTACTTTCACACTGGTTGCAATTATTCCCGTTACACGATGGACAAACTGTTGTATTTTTATGGTATTTTATGCTTCTGGCGTTGACTTCTAAGGCGCTAACTATTCGATCTGGTGGAGCAACGCCCTAGGGTGGAGCCTAGGTTGCCCGGAATGTAGAAATGACCATATCTTTCATACTGGTTGCAATTATTCCTGTTATACGATGGAAAAACTGTTGTATTTTTATTGTATTTTATGCTTCAGGCGGTGTCTTCTAAGGTCGTAGCTATTCTACGTAGTGGAGCAACGCCCTAGAGTGAAGCCTAGGTTGCCCGGAACGTAGAAATGACCATTACCTTCACACTTCTTGCAATCATTCGTTTTATACGAAGGAAAAACTTTTGTATTTATATTGTATTTTATGCTTCTGGCGTTGACTTCTTAGGCCCTAACTGTTCGATCTGGTGGAACAACGCCCTAGGGTGGAGCCTAGGTTGCCCTGAACGTAGAAATGACCATAACATTCACACTCGTTGCAATTATTCGTTTTATAGGATGGAAAAACCGTTGTATTTATTTTGTATTTTATGCTTCGGGCGTTGACTTCTAAGGCCCTAACTATGCGATGTGGTGGAGCAACGCCCTGGAGTGAAACCTAAACAGCCCGCAACGTAGAAATGACCATTAACTTCACGCTTGTTGCAATTATTCCTTTTATGCGACGAACAAACTGTGGTATTTTTATAGAATTTTGTGCTTCAGGCGTTGACTTCTAAGGCCGTAGCTATTCGATGTGCTGGAGCAACGGCCTAGAGTGAAGCCTAGGTAGCCCGGAACGTAGAAATGACCATTCCTTCCACACTGTTTGCAATTATTCATTTTATACAATGGAAAAGCTGTTGTATTTATATTGTATTTTATGCTTCTGGCGTTGACTTCTGAGGCCGTAGCTATTCGATGTGGTGGAGCAACGCCCTAGAGTGAAGCCTAGGTTGCCCGGAATGTAGAAATGACCATATCTTTCATAGTGGTTGCAAGTATTCATGGTATACGATGGAAAACCTGTTGTATTTTTATTGTATTTTATGCTTCTGGCGTTGACTGCTTAGGCCCTGACCATTCGATCTGGTGAAGCAACGCCCTAGAGTGAAGCCTAGGCTGTCCGAAACGTAGAAATGACCATTAATTTCACTCTGGTTGCAATTATTCATGCTATACGATGGAAAAACTGTTGCATTTCTATTGCATTTTCTGCTTCTGGCATTGACTTCTAAGGTCCTAGCTATTCGATCTGGTGGGGCAACGTCCAAGAGTGAAGCCTATGTTGCCCGGAACGTAGAAATGACCATTACCTTCACACTGGTTGCAATTCTTCCTGTTATAGGATGGAAAGACTGTTGTATTTTTATTGTATCATATGCTTCTGGCGTTGACTCCTTAGGCCCTAACTATTCGATGTGGTGGAGCAACGCCCTAGAGTGAAGCCTAGACTGCCAGGAACGTAGAAATGACCATACCTTTCACAGTCGTTGCAATTATTCGTTTTATACGATGGAAAAACTGTTGCATTTTTATTGTATTTTATGCTTCTGGTGTAGAATTCTAAGTCCCTAACTATTCCATCTCGTGGAGCGACGCCCTAGAGTGAAGCCTAGACTGCCCGGAACGTAGAAATGACCATACCTTTCACAGTCGTTGCAATTATTCGTTTTATACGATGGAAAAACTGTTGCATTTTTATTGTATTTTATGCTTCTAGCGCTGACTTCTTAGGCCCTACCTATTTGATCTGGTGGAGCACGGGCTTAGAGTGAAGCCTAGGTTGCCCGGATCGTAGAAAAGGCCATCACCTTCACACTGGTTGCAATCATTCCTGTTATACGATGGAAAAACTGTTGTATTTTGATTGTATTTTATGCTTCGGGCGTTGTCTTCTAAGGCCCTAACTATTCGATCTAGTGGACTAACGCGCTAGAGTGAAGCCTAGGTTGCCCGGTACATAGAAATAACCATTACCATCACACGGTTTGCAATTATTCGTTATATACGATGGAAAAACTGTTGCATTTATATTGTATTTTATGCTGCTGGCGTTGACTTCTTAAGCCTTAGCTATTCGATCTGGTGGAGCAACGCCCTAGAGTGAAGCCTAGGTTGCCCGGAACGTTGAAATGACCATTACCATCACACTGGTTGCAATTATTCATTTTATACGATGGAAAAACTGTTGTATTTTTATTGTATTTTATGCTCCGGGCGTAGACCTCTTAGGCCCTAGCTATTCGATCTGGTCGAGCAACGCTCTAGAGTGAAGCCTAGGTTGCCCGGAACTTAGAAATGGCCATAACCTTTACACTGGTTGCAGTTATTCCTGTTATACGATGGAAAAACTGTCGTATTCTTATTGTATTTTTTGCTTTTGGTATTGAATTCTAAGTCGCTAGCTATTCGATCTGGTGGAGCAACGCCCTAGAGCGAAGCCTAGGTTCCCCGAAACGTAGAAATGACCATAACTTTCACACTGGTTGCAATTATTCCTGTTACACGATGGAAAAACTGTTGCATTTATATTGTGTTTTATGCTTCTGGCGTTGAATTCTAAGGTCGTAGCTACTGGATCTGGCGGAGCAACGCCCTAGAGTGAATCCTAGGTTGCCCGGAACGTAGAAATGACCATAACATTCACACTGGTTGCAATTATTCGTTTTATACGATGGAAAAGCTGTTGTATTTATATTGTATCTTATGCTTCCGGCGTTGACTTCTTAGGCCCTAACGGTTCGATCTGGTGGAGCAATGCCTCAGAGTTAACTCCAGGATGCCCGAAACGCCGAAGTGATCATTACTTTCACACTGGTTGCAATTATCCATTTTATACGATGGAAAAGCTGTTGTATTTATATTGTATTTTATGCGTCTGGCGTTGACTCCTTAGGCCCTAACCATGCGATCCGATGGAGCAACGCCCTAGAGTGAAGCATAGGTTGCCCGGAACGTAGAAATGACCAGTACTTTCACACTGGTTGCAATTATTCCTGTTATGCGATGGAAAAGCTGTTGTATTTATATTGTATTTTATTCTTCCGGCGTTGAATTCTAAGGCCCTAGCTTTTCGATCTGGTCGAGCAACGCCCTAGAGTGAAGCCTAGGTTGCTCTGATTGTAGAAATGACCATTCCTTCCACACTGTTTGCAATTATTCATTTTATACAATGGAAAAGCTGTTGTATTTATATTGTATTTTATGCTTCTGGCGTTGACTTCTGAGGCCGTAGCTATTCGATGTGGTGGAGCAACGCCCTAGAGTGAAGCCTAGGTTGCCCGGAATGTAGAAATGACCATATCTTTCATAGTGGTTGCAATTATTCCTGTCATACGATGGAAAAACTGTTGTATTTTTATTGTATTTTATGCTTCAGGCGTTGTCTTCTAAGGCCCTAACTATTCGATGTGGTGGCGTAACGACCTAGAGTGAAGTCTAGGTTGCCCGAAACGTAGGAATGACAATAACTTTCACACTGGTTGCAAGTATTCATGGTATACGATGGAAAACCTGTTGTATTTTTATTGTATTTTATACTTCTGGCGTTGACTGCTTAGGCCCTGACCATTCGATCTGGTGAAGCAACGCCCTAGAGTGAAGCCTAGGCTGTCCGAAACGTAGAAATGACCATTAATTTGACTCTGGTTGCAGTTATTCCTGTTATACGATGGAAAAACTGTCGTATTCTTATTGTATTTTTTGCTTTTGGTATTGAATTCTAAGTCGCTAGCTATTCGATCTGGTGGAGCAACGCCCTAGAGCGAAGCCTAGGTTGTCCGGAACGTAGAAGTGACCATTACCTTCACACTGGTTGCAATCGTTCCTGTTATACGATGAACAAACTGTTGTATTTAAATTGTGTTTTACGCTTCTGGCGTGGACTTCTTAGGCCTTAGCTATTCGATCTGGTGGAGCAACGCCCTAGAGTGAAGCCTAGGTTGCCCGGAACGTTGAAATGACCATTACCATCACACGGTTTGCAATTATTCGTTATATACGATGGAAAAACTGTTGCATTTATATTGTATTTTATGCTGCTGGCGTTGACTTCTTAAGCCTTAGCTATTCGATCTGGTGGAGCAACGCCCTAGAGCGAAGCCTAGGTTGCTCGGAAAGTAGAAATGAACATCACTTTCACACTAGTTGCAATTATTCATGCTATACGATGGAAAAACTGTTGTATTTTTACTGGATTTTATGCTTCTGGCGTTGACTTCTAAGGTCCTAGCTATTCGATCTCGTTGGGCAACGTCCAAGAGTGAAGAGTGTGTTGCCCGAAACGTAGCAATGACCATTACTTTAACACCGGTTGCAAATATACATTATATACGACGGAAAAACTGTTGTATTTATATTATATTTTATGTTTCTGGCGTCGAGATCTTAGGCCCCAGCTATTCGATCTGGCGGAGCAAGGCCCTAGAGTGAAGCCTAGGTTCCCCGAAACGTAGAAATGACCATAACTTTCACACTGGTTGCAATTATTCCTGTTACACGATGGAAAAACTGTTGCATTTATATTGTGTTTTATGCTTCTGGCGTTGACTTCTAAGGTCGTAGCTACTGGATCTGGCGGAGCAACGCCCTAGAGTGAAGCCTAGGTTGCCCGGAACGTAGAAATGACCATAACATTCACACTGGTTGCAATTATTCGTTTTATACGATGGAAAAGCTGTTGTATTTATATTGTATCTTATGCTTCCGGCGTTGACTTCTTAGGCCCTAACGGTTCGATCTGGTGGAGCAATGCCTCAGAGTTGACTCCAGGATGCCCGAAACGCCGAAGTGATCATTACTTTCACACTGGTTGCAATTATCCATTTTATACGATGGAAAAGCTGTTGTATTTATATTGTATTTTATGCGTCTGGCGTTGACTCCTTAGGCCCTAACCATGCGATCCGATGGAGCAACGCCCTAGAGTGAAGCATAGGTTGCCCGGAACGTAGAAATGACCAGTACTTTCACACTGGCTGCAATTATTCCTGTTATGCGATGGAAAAGCTGTTGTATTTATATTGTATTTTATTCTTCCGGCGTTGAATTCTAAGGCCCTAGCTTTTCGATCTGGTCGAGCAACGCCCTAGAGTGAAGCCTAGGTTGCTCTGATTGTAGACATGACCATTACTTCCACACTGTTTGCAATTATTCTTTTTATACAATGGAAATACAGTTGTATTTATATTGTATTTTATGCTTCTGGCGTTGACTTCTAAGGACCTAACTATTCGATGTGGTGGCGCAACGACCTAGAGTGAAGTCTAGGTTGCCCGAAACGTAGGAATGACAATAACTTTCACACTGGTTGCAAGTATTCATGCTATACGATGGAAAACCTGTTGTATTTTTATTGTATTTTATGCTTCTGGCGTTGACTTCTTAGGCCCTGACCTTTCGATCTGGTGGAGCAACGCCCTAGAGTGAGGCCTAGGCTGTCCGGAACGTAGAAATGTCCATTAATTTCACTCTGGTTGCAATTATTCATGCTATACGATGGAAAAACTGTTGCATTTTAATTGCATTTTCTTCTTCTGGAATTGACTTCTAAGGTCCTAGCTATTCGATCTGGTGGGGCAACGTCCAAAAGCCTATGTTGCCCGGAACGCAGAAATGACCATTACCTTCACACTGGTTGCAATTGTTCTTGTTATACGATGGAAAGACTGTTGTATTTTTATTGTATCTTATGCTTCTGGCGTTGACTTCTTAGGCCCTAACTATTCGATGTGGTGGAGCAACGCCCTAGAGTGAAGCCTAGGTTGCCCGAAACGTAGAAATGTCCATTACTTTCACACTGGTTGCAATTATTCCCGTTACACGATGGACAAACTGTTGTATTTTTATGGTATTTCATGCTTCTGGCGTTGACTTCTAAGGCGCTAACTATTCGATCTGGTGGAGCAACGCCCTAGGGTGGAGCCTAGGTTGCCCGGAATGTAGAAATGACCATATCTTTCATACTGGTAGCAATTATTCCTGTTATACGATGGAAAAACTGTTGTATTTTTATTGTATTTTATGCTTCAGGCGGTGTCTTCTAAGGTCGTAGCTATTCTAGGTAGTGGAGCAACGCCCTAGAGTGAAGCCTAGGTTGCCCGGAATGTAGAAATGACCATATCTTTCATAGTGGTTGCAATTATTCCTGTCATACGATGGAAAAACTGTTGTATTTTTATTGTATTTTATGCTTCAGGCGTTGTCTTCTAAGGCCCTAACTATTCGATGTGGTGGCGTAACGACCTAGAGTGAAGTCTAGGTTGCCCGAAACGTAGGAATGACAATAACTTTCACACTGGTTGCAAGTATTCATGGTATACGATGGAAAACCTGTTGTATTTTTATTGTATTTTATACTTCTGGCGCTGACTGCTTAGGCCCTGACCATTCGATCTGGTGAAGCAACGCCCTAGAGTGAAGCCTAGGCTGTCCGAAACGTAGAAATGACTTTTAATTTCACTCTGGTTGCAATTATTCATGCTATACGATGGAAAAACTGTTGCATTTCTATTGCATTTTCTGCTTCTGGCATTGACTTCTAAGGTCCTAGCTATTTGATCTGGTGGGGCAACGTCCAAGAGTGAAGCCTATGTTGCCCGGAACGTAGAAATGACCATTACCTTCACACTGGTTGCATTTATTCCTGTTATACGATGGAAAGACTGTTGTATTTTTATTGTATTTTATGCTTCTGGCGTTTAATTCTATGTCCCTAGCCATTCGATCTGGTGGAGCAACGACCTAGAGTGAAGCCTAGGTTGCCCGAAACGTAGAAATGACCATAACTTTCACACTGTTTGCAATTATTCATTTTATACGATCGAACAACTGTTATATTTATATTGTATTTTCTGCTTCCGGCGTTGACTTCTAAGGCCGTAGCTATTCGATGTCGTGGAGCAACGCCCTAGAGTGAAGCCTAGGTTGACCGGAATGTTGAAATGACCATATCTTTCATACTGGTTGCAATTATTCCTGTTATAGGATGGAAATATTGTTTTATTTTTATTGTATTTTATGCTTCAGGCGTTGTCTTCTAAGGTCGTAGCTATTCTACGTAGTGGAGCAATTCCCTAGAGTGAAGCCTAGGTTGCCCGGAACGTTGAAATGACCATTACCTTCACACTTGTTGCAATAATTCGTTTTATACGGAGGAAAAACTTTTGTATTGATATTGTTTTTTCTGCTTCTGGCGTTGTCTTCTAAGGCCGTAGCTATTCGATGTGGTGGAGCAACGCCCTAGACTGAAGCCTAGGTTGCCCGGAATGTAGAAATGACCATATCTTTCATACTGGTTGCAATTATTCCTGTTATACGATGGAAAAACTGTTGTATTTTTATTGTATTTTATGCTTCTAGCGTTGTCTTCTAAGGTCGTAGCTATTCTACGTAGTGGAGCAACGCCCTAGAGTGAAGCATAGGTTGCCCGGAACGTAGAAATGACCATTACCTTCACACTTGTTGCAATCATTCGTTTTATACGAAGGAAAAACTTTTGTATTTATATTGTATTTTATGCTTTTGGCGCTGACTTCTTAGGCCCTAACTATTCGATCTGGTGGAACAACGGCCTATGGTGGAGCCTAGGTTGCCCTGAACGTAAAAATGACCATAACTTTCGCACTCGTTGCAGTTATTCGTTTTATACGATGGAAAAACCGTTGTATTTATTTTGTATTTTATGCTTCGGGCGTTGACTTCCAAGGCCCTAGCTATTCGATGTGGTGGAACAACGCCCTAGAGCGAAGCCTAGACTGCCCGGAACGTAGAAATGACCATACCTTTCACAGTCGTTGCAATTATTCGTTTTATACGATGGAAAAACTGTTGCATTTTTATTGTATTTTATGCTTCTGGTGTAGAATTCTAAGTCCCTAACTATTCCATCTCGTGGAGCGACGCCCTAGAGTGAAGCCTAGGTTGCCCGGAACTTAGAAATGACCATTACTTTCACACTGTTTGCAAATATACATTACATACGATGGAAAAGCTGTTGTATTTATATTGTATTTTATGCTTCTAACGCTGACTTCTTAGGCCCTACCTATTTGATCTGGTGGAGCACGGCCTTAGAGTGAAGCGTAGGTTGCCCGGATCGTAGAAAAGGCCATCACCTTCACACTGGTTGCAATCATTCCTGTTATACGATGGAAAAACTGTTGTATTTTGATTGTATTTTATGCTTCGGGCGTTGACTTCTAAGGCCCTAACTATTCGATGTGGTGGAGCAACGCCCTAGGGTGAAGCCTAGGTTGCCCGGAACGTAGAAATGACCATTACTTTCACACTGGCTGGAATCATTCATGATTTACGATGGAAAACCTGTTGTATTTTTATTGTATTTTATGCTTCTGGCGTTGACTTCTTAGGCCTTAGCTATTCGATCTGGTGGAGCAACGCCCTAGAGTGAAGCCTAGGTTGCCCGGAACGTGGAAATGACTATCACTTTCACACTGGTTGCAAGTATTCGTGTTATACGATGGAAAAACTGTTGCATTTTTATTTTATTTTATGCTTTGGGTGTTGACTTCTAAGGCCCTTACTATTCGATCTAGTGGACCAACGCGCTAGAGTGAAGCCTAGGTTGCCCGGGACATAGAAATAACCATTACCATCACACGGTTTGCAATTATTCGTTATATACGATGGAAAAACTGTTGCATTTATATTGTATTTTATGCTGCTGGCGTTGACTTCTTAAGCCTTAGATATTCGATCTGGTGGAGCAACGCCCTAGAGTGAAGCCTAGGTTGCCCGGAACGTTGAAATGACCATTGCCATCACACTGGTTGCAATTATTCATTTTATACGATGGAAAAACTGTTGTATTTTTATTGTATTTTATGCTCCGGGCGTAGACCTCTTAGGCCCTAGCTATTCGATCTGGTCGAGCAACGCTCTAGAGTGAAGCCTAGGTTGCCCGGAACTTAGAAATGGCCATAACTTTCACACTGGTTGCAGTTATTCCTGTCATACGATGGAAAAACTGTTGTATTCTTATTGTATTTTTTGCTTTTGGTTTTGAATTCTAAGTCGCTAGCTATTCGATCAGGTGGATCAACGCCCTAGAGTGAAGCCTAGGTTGCCCGCAACGTTGAAATGACCATTACCATCACACTGGTTGCAATTATTCATTTTATACGATGGAAAAACTGTTGTATCTTTATTGTATTTTATGCTCTGGGCGTAGACCTCTAAGGCCCTAGCTATTCGATCTGGGCGAGCAACGCCCTAGAGTGAAGCCTAGGCTGTCCGAAACGTAGAAATGACCATTAATTTCACTCTGGTTGCAATTATTCATGCTATACGATGGAAAAACTATTGCATTTTTATTGCATTTTCTGCTTCTGGCATTGACTTCTAAGGTCCTAGCTATTCGATCTGGTGGGGCAACATCCAAGAGTGAAGCCTATGTTGCCCGGAACGTTGAAATGACCATTGCCATCACACTGGTTGCAATTATTCATTTTATACGATGGACTAACTGTTGTATTTTTATTGTATTTTATGCTTCTGGCGTTTAATTCTATGTCCCTAGCCATTCGATCTGGTGGAGCAACGACCTAGAGTGAAGCCTAGGTTGCCCGGAACGTAGAAATGACCATTACCTTCACACTTGTTGCAATAATTCGTTTTATACGGAGGAAAAACTTTTGTATTGATATTGTTTTTTCTGCTTCTGGCGTTGTCTTCTAAGGCCGTAGCTATTCGATGTGGTGGAGCAACGCCCTAGACTGAAGCCTAGGTTGCCCGGAATGTAGAAATGACCATATCTTTCATACTGGTTACAATTATTCCTGTTATACGATGGAAAAACTGTTGTATTTTTATTGTATTTTATGCTTCTAGCGTTGTCTTCTAAGGTCGTAGCTATTCTACGTAGTGGAGCAACGCCCTAGAGTGAAGCATAGGTTGCCCGGAACGTAGAAATGACCATTACCTTCACACTTGTTGCAATCATTCGTTTTATACGAAGGAAAAACTTTTGTATTTATATTGTATTTTATGCTTTTGGCGCTGACTTCTTAGGCCCTAACTATTCGATCTGGTGGAACAACGGCCTATGGTGGAGCCTAGGTTGCCCTGAACGTAAAAATGACCATAACTTTCGCACTCGTTGCAATTATTCGTTTTATACGATGGAAAAACCGTTGTATTTATTTTGTATTTTATGCTTCGGGCGTTGACTTCCAAGGCCCTAACTATTCGATGTGGTGGAACAACGCCCTAGAGCGAAGCCTAGACTGCCCGGAACGTATAAATGACCATACCTTTCACAGTCGTTGCAATTATTCGTTTTATACGATGGAAAAACTGTTGCATTTTTATTGTATTTTATGCTTCTGGTGTAGAATTGTAAGTCCCTAACTATTCCATCTCGTGGAGCGACGCCCTAGAGTGAAGCCTAGGTTGCCCGGAACTTAGAAATGACCATTACTTTCACACTGTTTGCAAATATACATTACATACGATGGAAAAGCTGTTGTATTTATATTGTATTTTATGCTTCTAGCGCTGACTTCTTAGGCCCTACCTATTTGATCTGGTGGAGCACGGCCTTAGAGTGAAGCCTAGGTTGCCCGGATCGTAGAAAAGGCCATCACCTTCACACTGGTTGCAATCATTCCTGTTATACGATGGAAAAACTGTTGTATTTTGATTGTATTTTATGCTTCGGGCGTTGACTTCTAAGGCCCTAACTATTCGATCTAGTGGACCAACGCGCTAGAGTGAAGCCTAGGTTGCCCGGGACATAGAAATAACCATTACCATCACACGGTTTGCAATTATTCGTTATATACGATGGAAAAACTGTTGCATTTATATTGTATTTTATGCTGCTGGCGTTGACTTCTTAAGCCTTAGCTATTCGATCTGGTGGAGCAACGCCCTAGAGTGAAGCCTAGGTTGCCCGGAACGTTGAAATGACCATTACCATCACACTGGTTGCAATTATTCATTTTATACGATGGAAAAACTGTTGTATTTTTATTGTATTTTATGCTCCGGGCGTAGACCTCTAAGGCCCTAGCTATTCGATCTGGGCGAGCAACGCCCTAGAGTGAAGCCTAGGCTGTCCGAAACGTAGAAATGACCATTAATTTCACTCTGGTTGCAATTATTCATGCTATACGATGGAAAAACTATTGCATTTTTATTGCATTTTCTGCTTCTGGCATTGACTTCTAAGGTCCTAGCTATTCGATCTGGTGGGGCAACGTCCAAGAGTGAAGCCTATGTTGCCCGGAACGTAGAAATGACCATTACCTTCACACTGGTTGCAATTCTTCCTGTTATAGGATGGAAAGACTGTTGTATTTTTATTGTATCATATGCTTCTGGCGTTGACTCCTTAGGCCCTAACTATTCGATGTGGTGGAGCAACGCCCTAGAGTGAAGCCTAGGTTGCCCGAAACGAAGAAATGACCATAACTTTCACACTGGTTACAATTATTCCTGTTACACGATGGACAAACTGTTGTATTTTTATTGTATTTTATGCTTCTGGCGTTTAATTCTATGTCCCTAGCCATTCGATCTGGTGGAGCAACGACCTAGAGTGAAGCCTAGGTTGCCCGAAACGTAGAAATGACCATAACTTTCACACTGTTTGCAATTATTCATTTTATACGATCGAACAACTGTTATATTTATATTGTATTTTCTGCTTCTGGCGTTGACTTCTAAGGCCGTAGCTATTCGATGTGGTGGAGCAACGCCCCAGAGTGAAGCCTAGGTTGCCCGGAATGTAGAAATGGCCATATCTTTCATACTGGTTACAATTATTCCTGTTATACGATGGAAAAACTGTTGTATTTTTATTGTATTTTATGCTTCTAGCGTTGTCTTCTAAGGTCGTAGCTATTCTACGTAGTGGAGCAACGCCCTAAAGTGAAGCATAGGTTGCCCGGAACGTAGAAATGACCATTACCTTCACACTTGTTGCAATAATTCGTTTTATACGGAGGAAAAACTTTTGTATTGATATTGTTTTTTCTGCTTCTGGCGTTGTCTTCTAAGGCCGTAGCTATTCGATGTGGTGGAGCAACGCCCTAGACTGAAGCCTAGGTTGCCCGGAATGTAGAAATGGCCATATCTTTCATACTGGTTACAATTATTCCTGTTATACGATGGAAAAACTGTTGTATTTTTATTGTATTTTATGCTTCTAGCGTTGTCTTCTAAGGTCGTAGCTATTCTACGTAGTGGAGCAACGCCCTAAAGTGAAGCATAGGTTGCCCGGAACGTAGAAATGACCATTACCTTCACACTTGTTGCAATCATTCGTTTTATACGAAGGAAAAACTTTTGTATTTATATTGTATTTTATGCTTTTGGCGCTGACTTCTTAGGCCCTAACTATTCGATCTGGTGGAACAACGGCCTATGGTGGAGCCTAGGTTGCCCTGAACGTAAAAATGACCATAACTTTCGCACTCGTTGCAATTATTCGTTTTATACGATGGAAAAACCGTTGTATTTATTTTGTATTTTATGCTTCGGGCGTTGACTTCCAAGGCCCTAACTATTCGATGTGGTGGAACAACGCCCTAGAGCGAAGCCTAGACTGCCCGGAACGTATAAATGACCATACCTTTCACAGTCGTTGCAATTATTCGTTTTATACGATGGAAAAACTGTTGCATTTTTATTGTATTTTATGCTTCTGGTGTAGAATTGTAAGTCCCTAACTATTCCATCTCGTGGAGCGACGCCCTAGAGTGAAGCCTAGGTTGCCCGGAACTTAGAAATGACCATTACTTTCACACTGTTTGCAAATATACATTACATACGATGGAAAAGCTGTTGTATTTATATTGTATTTTATGCTTCTAGCGCTGACTTCTTAGGCCCTACCTATTTGATCTGGTGGAGCACGGCCTTAGAGTGAAGCCTAGGTTGCCCGGATCGTAGAAAAGGCCATCACCTTCACACTGGTTGCAATCATTCCTGTTATACGATGGAAAAACTGTTGTATTTTGATTGTATTTTATGCTTCGGGCGTTGACTTCTAAGGCCCTAACTATTCGATCTAGTGGACCAACGCGCTAGAGTGAAGCCTAGGTTGCCCGGGACATAGAAATAACCATTACCATCACACGGTTTGCAATTATTCGTTATATACGATGGAAAAACTGTTGCATTTATATTGTATTTTATGCTGCTGGCGTTGACTTCTTAAGCCTTAGCTATTCGATCTGGTGGAGCAACGCCCTAGAGTGAAGCCTAGGTTGCCCGGAACGTTGAAATGACCATTACCATCACACTGGTTGCAATTATTCATTTTATACGATGGAAAAACTGTTGTATTTTTATTGTATTTTATGCTCCGGGCGTAGACCTCTTAGGCCCTAGCTATTCGATCTGGTCGAGCAACGCTCTAGAGTGAAGCCTAGGTTGTCCGGAACTTAGAAATGGCCATAACTTTTACACTGGTTGCAGTTATTCCTGTTATACGATGGAAAAACTGTCGTATTCTTATTGTATTTTTTGCTTTTGGTATTGAATTCTAAGTCGCTAGCTATTCGATCTGGTGGAGCAACGCCCTAGAGCGAAACCTAGGTTGTCCGGAACGTAGAAGTGACCATTACCTTCACACTGGTTGCAATCGTTCCTGTTATACGATGAACAAACTGTTGTATTTAAATTGTGTTTTACGCTTCTGGCGTGAACTTCTTAGGCCTTAGCTATTCGATCTGGTGGAGCAACGCCCTAGAGTGAAGCCTAGGTTGCCCGGAACGTTGAAATGACCATTACCATCACATTGGTTGCAATTACTCGTTTTATGCGATGGAAAAACTGTTGTATTTTTATTGCATTTTATGCTCCGGGCGTAGACCTCTAAGGCCCTAGCTATTCGATCTATTCGAGCAACGACCTAGAGTGAAGCCTATGTTGCCCGGAATGCAGAAATGACCATAGCTTTCACACTGGTTGCAATTATTCCTGTTGTACGATGAAAATCTGTTGTATTTTTAATGTATTTTATGCTTCTGGCGTTGAGTTCTAAGTCCCTAGCTATTCGATCTGGTCGAGCAACGCTCTAGAGTGAAGCCTAGGTTGCCCGGAACTTAGAAATGGCCATAACTTTCACACTGGTTGCAGTTATTCCTGTCATACGATGGAAAAACTGTTGTATTCTTATTGTATTTTTTGCTTTTGGTTTTGAATTCTAAGTCGCTAGCTATTCGATCAGGTGGATCAACGCCCTAGAGTGAAGCCTAGGTTGCCCGCAACGTTGAAATGACCATTACCATCACACTGGTTGCAATTATTCATTTTATACGATGGAAAAACTGTTGTATCTTTATTGTATTTTATGCTCTGGGCGTAGACCTCTAAGGCCCTAGCTATTCGATCTGGGCGAGCAACGCCCTAGAGTGAAGCCTAGGCTGTCCGAAACGTAGAAATGACCATTAATTTCACTCTGGTTGCAATTATTCATGCTATACGATGGAAAAACTATTGCATTTTTATTGCATTTTCTGCTTCTGGCATTGACTTCTAAGGTCCTAGCTATTCGATCTGGTGGGGCAACGTCCAAGAGTGAAGCCTATGTTGCCCGGAACGTAGAAATGACCATTACCTTCACACTGGTTGCAATTCTTCCTGTTATAGGATGGAAAGACTGTTGTATTTTTATTGTATCATATGCTTCTGGCGTTGACTCCTTAGGCCCTAACTATTCGATGTGGTGGAGCAACGCCCTAGAGTGAAGCCTAGGTTGCCCGAAACGAAGAAATGACCATAACTTTCACACTGGTTACAATTATTCCTGTTACACGATGGACAAACTGTTGTATTTTTATTGTATTTTATGCTTCTGGCGTTTAATTCTATGTCCCTAGCCATTCGATCTGGTGGAGCAACGACCTAGAGTGAAGCCTAGGTTGCCCGAAACGTAGAAATGACCATAACTTTCACACTGTTTGCAATTATTCATTTTATACGATCGAACAACTGTTATATTTATATTGTATTTTCTGCTTCTGGCGTTGACTTCTAAGGCCGTAGCTATTCGATGTGGTGGAGCAACGCCCCAGAGTGAAGCCTAGGTTGACCGGAATGTTGAAATGACCATATCTTTCATACTGGTTGCAATTATTCCTGTTATAGGATGGAAATATTGTTTTATTTTTATTGTATTTTATGCTTCAGGCGTTGTCTTCTAAGGTCGTAGCTATTCTACGTAGTGGAGCAACTCCCTAGAGTGAAGCCTAGGTTGCCCGGAACGTAGAAATGACCATTACCTTCACACTTGTTGCAATAATTCGTTTTATACGGAGGAAAAACTTTTGTATTGATATTGTTTTTTCTGCTTCTGGCGTTGTCTTCTAAGGCCGTAGCTATTCGATGTGGTGGAGCAACGCCCTAGACTGAAGCCTAGGTTGCCCGGAATGTAGAAATGGCCATATCTTTCATACTGGTTACAATTATTCCTGTTATACGATGGAAAAACTGTTGTATTTTTATTGTATTTTATGCTTCTAGCGTTGTCTTCTAAGGTCGTAGCTATTCTACGTAGTGGAGCAACGCCCTAAAGTGAAGCATAGGTTGCCCGGAACGTAGAAATGACCATTACCTTCACACTTGTTGCAATCATTCGTTTTATACGAAGGAAAAACTTTTGTATTTATATTGTATTTTATGCTTTTGGCGCTGACTTCTTAGGCCCTAACTATTCGATCTGGTGGAACAACGGCCTATGGTGGAGCCTAGGTTGCCCTGAACGTAAAAATGACCATAACTTTCGCACTCGTTGCAATTATTCGTTTTATACGATGGAAAAACCGTTGTATTTATTTTGTATTTTATGCTTCGGGCGTTGACTTCCAAGGCCCTAACTATTCGATGTGGTGGAACAACGCCCTAGAGCGAAGCCTAGACTGCCCGGAACGTATAAATGACCATACCTTTCACAGTCGTTGCAATTATTCGTTTTATACGATGGAAAAACTGTTGCATTTTTATTGTATTTTATGCTTCTGGTGTAGAATTGTAAGTCCCTAACTATTCCATCTCGTGGAGCGACGCCCTAGAGTGAAGCCTAGGTTGCCCGGAACTTAGAAATGACCATTACTTTCACACTGTTTGCAAATATACATTACATACGATGGAAAAGCTGTTGTATTTATATTGTATTTTATGCTTCTAGCGCTGACTTCTTAGGCCCTACCTATTTGATCTGGTGGAGCACGGCCTTAGAGTGAAGCCTAGGTTGCCCGGATCGTAGAAAAGGCCATCACCTTCACACTGGTTGCAATCATTCCTGTTATACGATGGAAAAACTGTTGTATTTTGATTGTATTTTATGCTTCGGGCGTTGACTTCTAAGGCCCTAACTATTCGATCTAGTGGACCAACGCGCTAGAGTGAAGCCTAGGTTGCCCGGGACATAGAAATAACCATTACCATCACACGGTTTGCAATTATTCGTTATATACGATGGAAAAACTGTTGCATTTATATTGTATTTTATGCTGCTGGCGTTGACTTCTTAAGCCTTAGCTATTCGATCTGGTGGAGCAACGCCCTAGAGTGAAGCCTAGGTTGCCCGGAACGTTGAAATGACCATTACCATCACACTGGTTGCAATTATTCATTTTATACGATGGAAAAACTGTTGTATTTTTATTGTATTTTATGCTCCGGGCGTAGACCTCTTAGGCCCTAGCTATTCGATCTGGTCGAGCAACGCTCTAGAGTGAAGCCTAGGTTGTCCGGAACTTAGAAATGGCCATAACTTTTACACTGGTTGCAGTTATTCCTGTTATACGATGGAAAAACTGTCGTATTCTTATTGTATTTTTTGCTTTTGGTATTGAATTCTAAGTCGCTAGCTATTCGATCTGGTGGAGCAACGCCCTAGAGCGAAACCTAGGTTGTCCGGAACGTAGAAGTGACCATTACCTTCACACTGGTTGCAATCGTTCCTGTTATACGATGAACAAACTGTTGTATTTAAATTGTGTTTTACGCTTCTGGCGTGGACTTCTTAGGCCTTAGCTATTCGATCTGGTGGAGCAACGCCCTAGAGTGAAGCCTAGGTTGCCCGGAACGTTGAAATGACCATTACCATCACATTGGTTGCAATTACTCGTTTTATGCGATGGAAAAACTGTTGTATTTTTATTGCATTTTATGCTCCGGGCGTAGACCTCTAAGGCCCTAGCTATTCGATCTATTCGAGCAACGCCCTAGAGTGAAGCCTATGTTGCCCGGAATGCAGAAATGACCATAGCTTTCACACTGGTTGCAATTATTCCTGTTGTACGATGAAAATCTGTTGTATTTTTAATGTATTTTATGCTTCTGGCGTTGAATTCTAAGTCCCTAGCTATTCGATCTGGTGGAGAAACGCCCTAGTGTGAAGACTAGGTTGCCCTGAACGTAGAAATGGTCATAACTTTCACACTGGTTGCAGTTATTCCTGTCATACGATGGAAAAACTGTTGTATTCTTATTGTATTTTTTGCTTTTGGTTTTGAATTCTAAGTCGCTAGCTATTCGATCAGGTGGATCAACGCCCTAGAGTGAAGCCTAGGTTGCCCGCAACGTTGAAATGACCATTACCATCACACTGGTTGCAATTATTCATTTTATACGATGGAAAAACTGTTGTATCTTTATTGTATTTTATGCTCTGGGCGTAGACCTCTAAGGCCCTAGCTATTCGATCTGGGCGAGCAACGCCCTAGAGTGATGCCTAGGCTGTCCGAAACGTAGAAATGACCATTAATTTCACTCTGGTTGCAATTATTCATGCTATACGATGGAAAAACTATTGCATTTTTATTGCATTTTCTGCTTCTGGCATTGACTTCTAAGGTCCTAGCTATTCGATCTGGTGGGGCAACGTCCAAGAGTGAAGCCTATGTTGCCCGGAACGTAGAAATGACCATTACCTTCACACTGGTTGCAATTCTTCCTGTTATAGGATGGAAAGACTGTTGTATTTTTATTGTATCATATGCTTCTGGCGTTGACTCCTTAGGCCCTAACTATTCGATGTGGTGGAGCAACGCCCTAGAGTGAAGCCTAGGTTGCCCGAAACGAAGAAATGACCATAACTTTCACACTGGTTACAATTATTCCTGTTACACGATGGACAAACTGTTGTATTTTTATTGTATTTTATGCTTCTGGCGTTTAATTCTATGTCCCTAGCCATTCGATCTGGTGGAGCAACGACCTAGAGTGAAGCCTAGGTTGCCCGAAACGTAGAAATGACCATAACTTTCACACTGTTTGGAATTATTCATTTTATACGATCGAACAACTGTTATATTTATATTGTATTTTCTGCTTCTGGCGTTGACTTCTAAGGCCGTAGCTATTCGATGTGGTGGAGCAACGCCCCAGAGTGAAGCCTAGGTTGACCGGAATGTTGAAATGACCATATCTTTCATACTGGTTGCAATTATTCCTGTTATAGGATGGAAATATTGTTTTATTTTTATTGTATTTTATGCTTCAGGCGTTGTCTTCTAAGGTCGTAGCTATTCTACGTAGTGGAGCAACTCCCTAGAGTGAAGCCTAGGTTGCCCGGAACGTAGAAATGACCATTACCTTCACACATGTTGCAATAATTCGTTTTATACGGAGGAAAAACTTTTGCATTGATATTGTTTTTTCTGCTTCTGGCGTTGTCTTCTAAGGCCGTAGCTATTCGATGTGGTGGAGCAACGCCCTAGACTGAAGCCTAGGTTGCCCGGAACTTAGAAATGGCCATAACTTTTACACTGGTTGCAGTTATTCCTGTTATACGATGGAAAAACTGTCGTATTCTTATTGTATTTTTTGCTTTTGGTATTGAATTCTAAGTCGCTAGCTATTCGATCTGGTGGAGCAACGCCCTAGAGCGAAACCTAGGTTGTCCGGAACGTAGAAGTGACCATTACCTTCACACTGGTTGCAATCGTTCCTGTTATACGATGAACAAACTGTTGTATTTAAATTGTGTTTTACGCTTCTGGCGTGGACTTCTTAGGCCTTAGCTATTCGATCTGGTGGAGCAACGCCCTAGAGTGAAGCCTAGGTTGCCCGGGACATAGAAATAACCATTACCATCACACGGTTTGCAATTATTCGTTATATACGATGGAAAAACTGTTGCATTTATATTGTATTTTATGCTGCTGGCGTTGACTTCTTAAGCCTTAGCTATTCGATCTGGTGGAGCAACGCCCTAGAGTGAAGCCTAGGTTGCCCGGAACGTTGAAATGACCATTACCATCACACTGGTTGCAATTATTCATTTTATACGATGGAAAAACTGTTGTATTTTTATTGTATTTTATGCTCCGGGCGTAGACCTCTTAGGCCCTAGCTATTCGATCTGGTCGAGCAACGCTCTAGAGTGAAGCCTAGGTTGCCCGGAACTTAGAAATGGCCATAACTTTTACACTGGTTGCAGTTATTCCTGTTATACGATGGAAAAACTGTCGTATTCTTATTGTATTTTTTGCTTTTGGTATTGAATTCTAAGTCGCTAGCTATTCGATCTGGTGGAGCAACGCCCTAGAGCGAAACCTAGGTTGTCCGGAACGTAGAAGTGACCATTACCTTCACACTGGTTGCAATCGTTCCTGTTATACGATGAACAAACTGTTGTATTTAAATTGTGTTTTACGCTTCTGGCGTGGACTTCTTAGGCCTTAGCTATTCGATCTGGTGGAGCAACGCCCTAGAGTGAAGCCTAGGTTGCCCGGAACGTTGAAATGACCATTACCATCACATTGGTTGCAATTACTCGTTTTATGCGATGGAAAAACTGTTGTATTTTTATTGCATTTTATGCTCCGGGCGTAGACCTCTAAGGCCCTAGCTATTCGATCTATTCGAGCAACGCCCTAGAGTGAAGCCTATGTTGCCCGGAATGCAGAAATGACCATAGCTTTCACACTGGTTGCAATTATTCCTGTTGTACGATGAAAATCTGTTGTATTTTTAATGTATTTTATGCTTCTGGCGTTGAATTCTAAGTCCCTAGCTATTCGATCTGGTGGAGAAACGCCCTAGTGTGAAGACTAGGTTGCCCTGAACATAGAAATGGTCATAACTTTCACACTGGTTGCAGTTATTCCTGTCATACGATGGAAAAACTGTTGTATTCTTATTGTATTTTTTGCTTTTGGTTTTGAATTCTAAGTCGCTAGCTATTCGATCAGGTGGATCAACGCCCTAGAGTGAAGCCTAGGCTGTCCGAAACGTAGAAATGACCATTAATTTCACTCTGGTTGCAATTATTCATGCTATACGATGGAAAAACTATTGCATTTTTATTGCATTTTCTGCTTCTGGCATTGACTTCTAAGGTCCTAGCTATTCGATCTGGTGGGGCAACGTCCAAGAGTGAAGCCTATGTTGCCCGGAACGTAGAAATGACCATTACCTTCACACTGGTTGCAATTCTTCCTGTTATAGGATGGAAAGACTGTTGTATTTTTATTGTATCATATGCTTCTGGCGTTGACTTCTAAGGCCCTAACTATTCGATCTAGTGGACCAACGCGCTAGAGTGAAGCCTAGGTTGCCCGGGACATAGAAATAACCATTACCATCACACGGTTTGCAATTATTCGTTATATACGATGGAAAAACTGTTGCATTTATATTGTATTTTATGCTGCTGGCGTTGACTTCTTAAGCCTTAGCTATTCGATCTGGTGGAGCAACGCCCTAGAGTGAAGCCTAGGTTGCCCGGAACGTTGAAATGACCATTACCATCACACTGGTTGCAATTATTCATTTTATACGATGGAAAAACTGTTGTATTTTGATTGTATTTTATGCTTCGGGCGTTGACTTCTAAGGCCCTAACTATTCGATCTAGTGGACCAACGCGCTAGAGTGAAGCCTAGGTTGCCCGGGACATAGAAATAACCATTACCATCACACGGTTTGCAATTATTCGTTATATACGATGGAAAAACTGTTGCATTTATATTGTATTTTATGCTGCTGGCGTTGACTTCTTAAGCCTTAGCTATTCGATCTGGTGGAGCAACGCCCTAGAGTGAAGCCTAGGTTGCCCGGAATGTAGAAATGACCATATCTTTCATAGTGGTTGCAATTATTCCTGTCATACGATGGAAAAACTGTTGTATTTTTATTGTATTTTATGCTTCAGGCGTTGTCTTCTAAGGCCCTAACTATTCGATGTGGTGGCGTAACGACCTAGAGTGAAGTCTAGGTTGCCCGAAACGTAGGAATGACAATAACTTTCACACTGGTTGCAAGTATTCATGGTATACGATGGAAAAACTATTGCATTTTTATTGCATTTTCTGCTTCTGGCATTGACTTCTAAGGTCCTAGCTATTCGATCTGGTGGGGCAACGTCCAAGAGTGAAGCCTACGTTGCCCGGAACGTAGAAATGACCATTACCTTCACACTGGTTGCAATTCTTCCTGTTATAGGATGGAAAGACTGTTGTATTTTTATTGTATCATATGCTTCTGGCGTTGACTCCTTAGGCCCTAACTATTCGATGTGGTGGAGCAACGCCCTAGAGTGAAGCCTAGGTTGCCCGAAACGAAGAAATGACCATAACTTTCACACTGGTTACAATTATTCCTGTTACACGATGGACACACTGTTGTATTTTTATTGTATTTTATGCTTCTGGCGTTTAATTCTATGTCCCTAGCCATTCGATCTGGTGGAGCAACGACCTAGAGTGAAGCCTAGGTTGCCCGAAACGTAGAAATGACCATAACTTTCACGCTGGTTGCAATTATACGTTTTATACGATGGAAAAACAGTTGTATCTTTACAGTATTTTATGCTTCTGGCGTTGACTTCTAAGGTCCTAGCTAATCGATCTGGTGGGCAACGTCCAAGGGTGAAGCCTATGTAGCCCGGTACGTAGAAATGACCATTAGTTTCACACTGGTTGGAATTATTCTTTTTATACTATGGAAAAACTGTTGTATTTATTTTGCATTTTATGTCTCTGGCATCGACTTCTTAGGCCCTAGCTATTGGATCTGGTCGACCAACGCCGTAGAGTGAAGCCTCGGTTGCCCTGAACGTAGAAATGACCATTACATTCACACTGGTTGCAATTATTCCTGTTATACGATGGAAAGACTGTTGTATTTTTATAGTATCATATGCTTCTGGCGTTGACTTCTAAGGCCCGAACTATTCGATGTGGTGGAGCAACGCCCTAGAGTGAAGCCTAGGTTGCCCGAAACGCAGAAATGACCATAACTTTCACCCTGGTTACAATTATTCCTGTTACACGATGGACAAACTGTTGTATTTTTATTGTATTTTATGCTTCTGGCGTTGAATTCTATGTCCCTGACCATTCGATCTGGTGAAGCAACGCCCTAGAGTGAAGCCTCGGTTGCCCGGAACGTAGAAATGACCATTACCTTCACACTTGTTGCAACCATTCGTTTTATACGAAGGAAAAACTTTTGTATTTATATTGTATTTTATGTTTCTGGCGTTGACTTCTTAGGCCCTAACTATTCGAGCTGGTGGAGCAACGCCCTAGGGTGAAGCCTAGGTTGCCCGAAACGTAGAAATGTCCATTACTGTCACACTGGTTGCAATTATTCCCGTTACACGATGGACAAACTGTTGTATTTTTATGGTATTTTATGCTTCTGGCGTTGACTTCTAAGGCGCTAACTATTCGATCTGGTGGAGCAACGCCCTAGGGTGGAGCCTAGGTTGCCCGGAATGTAGAAATGACCATATCTTTCATACTGGTTGCAATTATTCCTGTTATACGATGGAAAAACTGTTGTATTTTTATTGTATTTTATGCTTCAGGCGGTGTCTTCTAAGGTCGTAGCTATTCTACGTAGTGGAGCAACGCCCTAGAGTGAAGCCTAGGTTGCCCGGAACGTAGAAATGACCATTACCTTCACACTTCTTGCAATCATTCGTTTTATACGAAGGAAAAACTTTTGTATTTATATTGTATTTTATGCTTCTGGCGTTGACTTCTTAGGCCCTAACTGTTCGATCTGGTGGAACAACGACCTAGGGTGGAGCCTAGGTTGCCTTGAACGTAAAAATGACCATAACATTCACACTCGTTGCAATTATTCGTTTTATAGGATGGAAAAACCGTTGTATTTATTTTGTATTTTATGCTTCGGGCGTTGACTTCTAAGGCCCTAACTATGCGATGTGGTGGAGCAACGCCCTGGAGTGAAACCTAAACAGCCCGCAACGTAGAAATGACCATTAACTTCACGCTTGTTGCAATTATTCCTTTTATGCGACGAACAAACTGTGGTATTTTTATAGAATTTTGTGCTTCAGGCGTTGACTTCTAAGGCCGTAGCTATTCGATGTGCTGGAGCAACGGCCTAGAGTGAAGCCTAGGTTGCCCGGAACGTAGGAATGACCATTCCTTCCACACTGTTTGCAATTATTCATTTTATACAATGGAAAAGCTGTTGTATTTATATTGTATTTTATGCTTCTGGCGTTGACTTCTGAGGCCGTAGCTATTCGATGTGGTGGAGCAACGCCCTAGAGTGAAGCCTAGGTTGCCCGGAATGTAGAAATGACCATATCTTTCATAGTGGTTGCAATTATTCCTGTCATACGATGGAAAAACTGTTGCATTTTTATTGTATTTTATGCTTCTGGTGTAGAATTGTAAGTCCCTAACTATTCCATCTCGTGGAGCGACGCCCTAGAGTGAAGCCTAGGTTGCCCGGAACTTAGAAATGACCATTACTTTCACACTGTTTGCAAATATACATTACATACGATGGAAAAGCTGTTGTATTTATATTGTATTTTATGCTTCTAGCGCTGACTTGTTAGGCCCTACCTATTTGATCTGGTGGAGCACGGCCTTAGAGTGAAGCCTAGGTTGCCCGGATCGTAGAAAAGGCCATCACCTTCACACTGGTTGCAATCATTCCTGTTATACGATGGAAAAACTGTTGTATTTTGATTGTATTTTATGCTTCGGGCGTTGACTTCTAAGGCCCTAACTATTCGATCTAGTGGACCAACGCGCTAGAGTGAAGCCTAGGTTGCCCGGGACATAGAAATAACCATTACCATCACACGGATTGCAATTATTCGTTATATACGATGGAAAAACTGTTGCATTTATATTGTATTTTATGCTGCTGGCGTTGACTTCTTAAGCCTTAGCTATTCGATCTGGTGGAGCAACGCCCTAGAGTGAAGCCTAGGTTGCCCGGAACGTTGAAATGACCATTACCATCACACTGGTTGCAATTATTCATTTTATACGATGGAAAAACTGTTGTATTTTTATTGTATTTTATGCTCCGGGCGTAGACCTCTTAGGCCCTAGCTATTCGATCTGGTCGAGCAACGCTCTAGAGTGAAGCCTAGGTTGCCCGGAACTTAGAAATGGCCATAACTTTTACACTGGTTGCAGTTATTCCTGTTATACGATGGAAAAACTGTCGTATTCTTATTGTATTTTTTGCTTTTGGTATTGAATTCTAAGTCGCTAGCTATTCGATCTGGTGGAGCAACGCCCTAGAGCGAAACCTAGGTTGTCCGGAACGTAGAAGTGACCATTACCTTCACACTGGTTGCAATCGTTCCTGTTATACGATGAACAAACTGTTGTATTTAAATTGTGTTTTACGCTTCTGGCGTGGACTTCTTAGGCCTTAGCTATTCGATCTGGTGGAGCAACGCCCTAGAGTGAAGCCTAGGTTGCCCGGAACGTTGAAATGACCATTACCATCACATTGGTTGCAATTACTCGTTTTATGCGATGGAAAAACTGTTGTATTTTTATTGCATTTTATGCTCCGGGCGTAGACCTCTAAGGCCCTAGCTATTCGATCTATTCGAGCAACGCCCTAGAGTGAAGCCTATGTTGCCCGGAATGCAGAAATGACCATAGCTTTCACACTGGTTGCAATTATTCCTGTTGTACGATGAAAATCTGTTGTATTTTTAATGTATTTTATGCTTCTGGCGTTGAATTCTAAGTCCCTAGCTATTCGATCTGGTGGAGAAACGCCCTAGTGTGAAGACTAGGTTGCCCTGAACGTAGAAATGGTCATAACTTTCACACTGGTTGCAGTTATTCCTGTCATACGATGGAAAAACTGTTGTATTCTTATTGTATTTTTTGCTTTTGGTTTTGAATTCTAAGTCGCTAGCTATTCGATCAGGTGGATCAACGCCCTAGAGTGAAGCCTAGGCTGTCCGAAACGTAGAAATGACCATTAATTTCACTCTGGTTGCAATTATTCATGCTATACGATGGAAAAACTATTGCATTTTTATTGCATTTTCTGCTTCTGGCATTGACTTCTAAGGTCCTAGCTATTCGATCTGGTGGGGCAACGTCCAAGAGTGAAGCCTATGTTGCCCGGAACGTAGAAATGACCATTACCTTCACACTGGTTGCAATTCTTCCTGTTATAGGATGGAAAGACTGTTGTATTTTTATTGTATCATATGCTTCTGGCGTTGACTCCTTAGGCCCTAACTATTCGATGTGGTGGAGCAACGCCCTAGAGTGAAGCCTAGACTGCCCGGAACGTAGAAATGACCATACCTTTCACAGTCGTTGCAATTATTCGTTTTATACGATGGAAAAACTGTTGCATTTTTATTGTATTTTATGCTTCTGGTGTAGAATTCTAAGTCCCTAACTATTCCATCTCGTGGAGCGACGCCCTAGAGTGAAGCCTAGGTTGCCCGGAACTTAGAAATGACCATTACTTTCACACTGTTTGCAAATATACATTACATACGATGGAAAAGCTGTTGTATTTATATTGTATTTTATGCTTCTAGCGCTGACTTCTTAGGCCCTACCTATTTGATCTGGTGGAGCACGGCCTTAGAGTGAAGCCTAGGTTGCCCGGATCGTAGAAAAGGCCATCACCTTCACACTGGTTGCAATCATTCCTGTTATACGATGGAAAAACTGTTGTATTTTGATTGTATTTTATGCTTCGGGCGTTGACTTCTAAGGCCCTAACTATTCGATCTAGTGGACCAACGCGCTAGAGTGAAGCCTAGGTTGCCCGGGACATAGAAATAACCATTACCATCACACGGTTTGCAATTATTCGTTATATACGATGGAAAAACTGTTGCATTTATATTGTATTTTATGCTGCTGGCGTTGACTTCTTAAGCCTTAGCTATTCGATCTGGTGGAGCAACGCCCTAGAGTGAAGCCTAGGTTGCCCGGAATGTAGAAATGACCATATCTTTCATAGTGGTTGCAATTATTCCTGTCATACGATGGAAAAACTGTTGTATTTTTATTGTATTTTATGCTTCAGGCGTTGTCTTCTAAGGCCCTAACTATTCGATGTGGTGGCGTAACGACCTAGAGTGAAGTCTAGGTTGCCCGAAACGTAGGAATGACAATAACTTTCACACTGGTTGCAAGTATTCATGGTATACGATGGAAAAACTATTGCATTTTTATTGCATTTTCTGCTTCTGACATTGACTTCTAAGGTCCTAGCTATTCGATCTGGTGGGGCAACGTCCAAGAGTGAAGCCTATGTTGCCCGGAACGTAGAAATGACCATTACCTTCACACTGGTTGCAATTCTTCCTGTTATAGGATGGAAAGACTGTTGTATTTTTATTGTATCATATGCTTCCGGCGTTGACTCCTTAGGCCCTAACTATTCGATGTGGTGGAGCAACGCCCTAGAGTGAAGCCTAGGTTGCCCGAAACGAAGAAATGACCATAACTTTCACACTGGTTACAATTATTCCTGTTACACGATGGACACACTGTTGTATTTTTATTGTATTTTATGCTTCTGGCGTTTAATTCTATGTCCCTAGCCATTCGATCTGGTGGAGCAACGACCTAGAGTGTAGCCTAGGTTGCCCGAAACGTAGAAATGACCATAACTTTCACGCTGGTTGCAATTATACGTTTTATACGATGGAAAAACAGTTGTATCTTTACAGTATTTTATGCTTCTGGCGTTGACTTCTAAGGTCCTAGCTAATCGATCTGGTGGGCAACGTCCAAGGGTGAAGCCTATGTAGCCCGGTACGTAGAAATGACCATTAGTTTCACACTGGTTGGAATTATTCTTTTTATACTATGGAAAAACTGTTGTATTTATTTTGCATTTTATGTCTCTGGCATCGACTTCTTAGGCCCTAGCTATTGGATCTGGTCGAGCAACGCCGTAGAGTGAAGCCTCGGTTGCCCTGAACGTAGAAATGACCATTACATTCACACTGGTTGCAATTATTCCTGTTATACGATGGAAAGACTGTTGTATTTTTATAGTATCATATGCTTCTGGCGTTGACTTCTAAGGCCCGAACTATTCGATGTGGTGGAGCAACGCCCTAGAGTGAAGCCTAGGTTGCCCGAAACGCAGAAATGACCATAACTTTCATAGTGGTTGCAATTATTCCTGTCATACGATGGAAAAACTGTTGTATTTTTATTGTATTTTATGCTTCAGGCGTTGTCTTCTAAGGCCCTAACTATTCGATGTGGTGGCGTAACGACCTAGAGTGAAGTCTAGGTTGCCCGAAACGTAGGAATGACAATAACTTTCACACTGGTTGCAAGTATTCATGGTATACGATGGAAAAACTATTGCATTTTTATTGCATTTTCTGCTTCTGGCATTGACTTCTAAGGTCCTAGCTATTCGATCTGGTGGGGCAACGTCCAAGAGTGAAGCCCTTGTTGCCCGGAACGTAGAAATGACCATTACCTTCACACTGGTTGCAATTCTTCCTGTTATAGGATGGAAAGACTGTTGTATTTTTATTGTATCATATGCTTCTGGCGTTGACTCCTTAGGCCCTAACTATTCGATGTGGTGGAGCAACGCCCTAGAGTGAAGCCTAGGTTGCCCGAAACGAAGAAATGACCATAACTTTCACACTGGTTACAATTATTCCTGTTACACGATGGACACACTGTTGTATTTTTATTGTATTTTATGCTTCTGGCGTTTAATTCTATGTCCCTAGCCATTCGATCTGGTGGAGCAACGACCTAGAGTGAAGCCTAGGTTGCCCGAAACGTAGAAATGACCATAACTTTCACGCTGGTTGCAATTATTCGTTTTATACGATGGAAAAACAGTTGTATCTTTACAGTATTTTATGCTTCTGGCGTTGACTTCTAAGGTCCCAGCTGATCGATCTGGTGGGCAACGTCCAAGGGTGAAGCCTATGTAGCCCGGTACGTAGAAATGACCATTAGTTTCACACTGGTTGGAATTATTCTTTTTATACTATGGAAAAACTGTTGTATTTATTTTGCATTTTATGTCTCTGGCATCGACTTCTTAGGCCCTAGCTATTGGATCTGGTCGACCAACGCCGTAGAGTGAAGCCTCGGTTGCCCTGAACGTAGAAATGACCATTACATTCACACTGGTTGCAATTATTCCTGTTATACGATGGAAAGACTGTTGTATTTTTATAGTATCATATGCTTCTGGCGTTGACTTCTAAGGCCCGAACTATTCGATGTGGTGGAGCAACGCCCTAGAGTGAAGCCTAGGTTGCCCGAAACGCAGAAATGACCATAACTTTCACCCTGGTTACAATTATTCCTGTTACACGATGGACAAACTGTTGTATTTTTATTGTATTTTATGCTTCTGGCGTTGAATTCTATGTCCCTGACCATTCGATCTGGTGAAGCAACGCCCTAGAGTGAAGCCTGGGTTGCCCGGAACGTAGAAATGACCATTACCTTCACACTTGTTGCAATCATTCGTTTTATACGAAGGAAAAACTTTTGTATTTATATTGTATTTTATGTTTCTGGCGTTGACTTCTTAGGCCCTAACTATTCGAGCTGGTGGAGCAACGCCCTAGGGTGAAGCCTAGGTTGCCCGAAACGTAGAAATGTCCATTACTTTCACACTGGTTGCAATTATTCCCGTTACACGATGGACAAACTGTTGTATTTTTATGGTATTTTATGCTTCTGGCGTTGACTTCTAAGGCGCTAACTATTCGATCTGGTGGAGCAACGCCCTGGGGTGGAGCCTAGGTTGCCCGGAATGTAGAAATGACCATATCTTTCATACTGGTTGCAATTATTCCTGTTATACGATGGAAAAACTGTTGTATTTTTATTGTATTTTATGCTTCAGGCGGTGTCTTCTAAGGTCGTAGCTATTCTACGTAGTGGAGCAACGCCCTAGAGTGAAGCCTAGGTTGCCCGGAACGTAGAAATGACCATTACCTTCACACTTCTTGCAATCATTCGTTTTATACGAAGGAAAAACTTTTGTATTTATATTGTATTTTATGCTTCTGGCGTTGACTTCTTAGGCCCTAACTGTTCGATCTGGTGGAACAACGACCTAGGGTGGAGCCTAGGTTGCCTTGAACGTAAAAATGACCATAACATTCACACTCGTTGCAATTATTCGTTTTATAGGATGGAAAAACCGTTGTATTTATTTTGTATTTTATGCTTCGGGCGTTGACTTCTAAGGCCCTAACTATGCGATGTGGTGGAGCAACGCCCTGGAGTGAAACCTAAACAGCCCGCAACGTAGAAATGACCATTAACTTCACGCTTGTTGCAATTATTCCTTTTATGCGACGAACAAACTGTGGTATTTTTATAGAATTTTGTGCTTCAGGCGTTGACTTCTAAGGCCGTAGCTATTCGATGTGCTGGAGCAACGGCCTAGAGTGAAGCCTAGGTTGCCCGGAACGTAGGAATGACCATTCCTTCCACACTGTTTGCAATTATTCATTTTATACAATGGAAAAGCTGTTGTATTTATATTGTATTTTATGCTTCTGGCGTTGACTTCTGAGGCCGTAGCTATTCGATGTGGTGGAGCAACGCCCTAGAGTGAAGCCTAGGTTGCCCGGAATGTAGAAATGACCATATCTTTCATAGTGGTTGCAATTATTCCTGTCATACGATGGAAAAACTGTTGTATTTTTATTGTATTTTATGCTTCAGGCGTTGTCTTCTAAGGCCCTAACTATTCGATGTGGTGGCGTAACGACCTAGAGTGAAGTCTAGGTTGCCCGAAACGTAGGAATGACAATAACTTTCACACTGGTTGCAAGTATTAATGGTATACGATGGAAAACCTGTTGTATTTTCATTGTATTTTATACTTCTGGCGTTGACTGCTTAGGCCCTGACCATTCGATCTGGTGAAGCAACGCCCTAGAGTGAAGCCTAGGCTGTCCGAAACGTAGAAATGACCATTAATTTCACTCTGGTTGCAATTATTCATGCTATACGATGGAAAAACTGTTGCATTTCTATTGCATTTTCTGCTTCTGGCATTGACTTCTAAGGTCCTAGCTATTCGATCTGGTGGGGCAACGTCCAAGAGTGAAGCCTATGTTGCCCGGAACGTAGAAATGACCATTACCTTCACACTGGTTGCATTTATTCCTGTTATACGATGGATAGACTGTTGCATTTTTACTGTATCATATGCTTCTGGCGTTGACGTCTTAGGCCCTAACTATTCGATGTGGTGGAGCAACGCCCTAGAGTGAAGCCTAGGTTGCCCGAAACGAAGAAATGACCATAACTTTCACACTGGTTACAATTATTCCTGTTACACGATGGACAAACTGTTGTATTTTTATTGTATTTTATGCTTCTGGCGTTTAATTCTATGTCCCTAGCCATTCGATCTGGTGGAGCAACGACCTAGAGTGAAGCCTAGGTTGCCCGAAACGTAGAAATGACCATAACTTTCACGCTGGTTGCAATTATTCATTTTATACAATGGAAAAGCTGTTGTATTTATATTGTATTTTATGCTTCTGGCGTTGACTTCTTAGGCCCTGACCATTCGATCTGGTGGAGCAACGCCCTAGAGTGAGGCCTAGGCTGTCCGGAACGTAGAAATGACCATTCATTTCACTCTGGTTGCAATTATTCATGCTATACGATGGAAAAACTGTTGCATTTTAATTGCATTTTCTGCTTCTGGAATTGACTTCTAAGGTCCTAGCCATTCGATCTGGTGGGGTAACGTCCAAAAGCCTATGTTGCCCGGAACGCAGAAATGACCATTACCTTCACACTGGTTGCAATTGTTCTTGTTATACGATGGAAAGACTGTTGTATTTTTATTGTATCTTATGCTTCTGGCGTTGACTTCTTAGGCCCTAACTATTCGATGTGGTGGAGCAACGCCCTAGAGTGAAGCCTAGGTTGCCCGAAACGTAGAAATGTCCATTACTTTCACACTGGTTGCAATTATTCCTGTTACACGGTGGACAAACTGTTGTATTTTTATGGTATTTTATGCTTCTGGCGTTGACTTCTAAGGTGCTAACTATTCGATCTGGTGGAGCAACGCCCTAGGGTGGAGCCTAGGTTGCCCGGAATGTAGAAATGACCATATCTTTCATACTGGTTGCAATTATTCCTGTTATACGATGGAAAAACTGTTGTATTTTTATTGTATTTTATGCTTCAGGCGGTGTCTTCTAAGGTCGTAGCTATTCTACGTAGTGGAGCAACGCCCTAGAGTGAAGCCTAGGTTGCCCGGAACGTAGAAATGACCATTACCTTCACACTTCTTGCAATCATTCGTTTTATACGAAGGAAAAACTTTTGTATTTATATTGTATTTTATGCTTCTGGCGTTGACTTCTTAGGCCCTAACTGTTCGATCTGGTGGAACAACGCCCTAGGGTGGAGCCTAGGTTGCCTTGAACGTAAAAATGACCATTACATTCACACTCGTTGCAATTATTCGTTTTATAGGATGGAAAAACCGTTGTATTTATTTTGTATTTTATGCTTCGGGCGTTGACTTCTAAGGCCCTAACTATGCGATGTGGTGGAGCAACGCCCTGGAGTGAAACCTAAACAGCCCGCAACGTAGAAATGACCATTAACTTCACGCTTGTTGCAATTATTCCTTTTATGCGACGAACAAACTGTGGTATTTTTATAGAATTTTGTTCTTCAGGCGTTGACTTCTAAGGCCGTAGCTATTCGATGTGCTGGAGCAACGGCCTAGAGTGAAGCCTAGGTTGCACGGAACGTAGAAATGACCATTCCTTCCACACTGTTTGCAATTATTCATTTTATACAATGGAAAAGCTGTTGTATTTATATTGTATTTTATGCTTCTGGCGTTGACTTCTAAGGCCCTAACTATTCTATGTGGTGGCGTAACGACCTAGAGTGAAGTCTAGGTTGCCCCAAACGTAGGAATGACAATAACATTAACACTGTTTGCAATTATTCATTGTATACGATCGAACAACTGTTATATTTATATTGCATTTTCTGCTTCTGGCGTTGACTTCTGAGGCCGTAGCTATTCGATGTGGTGGAGCAACGCCCTAGAGTGAAGCCTAGGTTGCCCGGAATGTAGAAATGACCATATCTTTCATAGTGGTTGCAATTATTCCTGTCATACGATGGAAAAACTGTTGTATTTTTATTGTATTTTATGCTTCAGGCGTTGTCTTCTAAGGCCCTAACTATTCGATGTGGTGGCGTAACGACCTAGAGTGAAGTCTAGGTTGCCCGAAACGTAGGAATGACAATAACTTTCACACTGGTTGCAAGTATTCATGGTATACTATGGGAAACCTGTTGTATTTTTATTGTATTTTATACTTCTGGCGTTGACTGCTTAGGCCCTGACCATTCGATCTGGTGAAGCAACGCCCTAGAGTGAAGCCTAGGCTGTCCGAAACGTAGAAATGACCATTAATTTCACTCTGGTTGCAATTATTCATGCTATACGATGGACAAACTGTTGTATTTTTATGGTATTTTATGCTTCTTGCGTTGACTTCTAAGGCGCTAACTATTCGATCTGGTGGAGCAACGCCCTAGGGTGGAGCCTAGGTTGCCCGGAATGTAGAAATGACCATATCTTTCATACTGGTTGCAATTATTCCTGTTATACGATGGAAAAACTGTTGTATTTTTATTGTATTTTATGCTACAGGCGTTGACTTCTTAGGCACTCACTGTTCGATCTGGTGGAACAACGCCCTAGAGTGAAGCCTAGGTTGCCCGAAACGTAGAAATGACCGTAACTTTCACGCAGGTTGCAATTATTCGTTTTATTCTATGGAAAAACAGTTGTATCTTTACTGTATTTTATGCTTCTGGCGTTGACTTCTAAGGTCCTAGCTAATCGATCTGGTGGGGCAACGTCCAAGGGTGAAGCCTATGTAGCCCGGTACGTAGAAATGACCACTAGTTTCACACTGGTTGGAATTATTCTTTTTATACGATGGAAAAACTGTTGTATTTATCTTGTATTTTATGTCTCTGGCGTTGACTCCTTAGGCCCTAGCTATTGGATCTGGCGGACCAACGCCGTAGAGTGAAGCCTCGGTTGCCCTGAACGTAGAAATGACCATTACTTTCACACTGTTTGCTGTTATTCATTATATACGATCGATCAACTGTTATATTTATATTGTATTTTTTGCTTCTGGCGTTGACTTCTTAGGCCCTGACCATTCGATCTGGTGAAGCAACGCCCTAGAGTGAAGCCTCGGTTGCCCTGAACGTAGAAATGACCATTACTTTCACACTGGTTGGAATTATTCTTTTTATACGATGGAAAGCTGTTGTATTTTTATTGTATTTTATGCTTCAGGCGTTGTCTTCTAAGGTCGTAGCTATTCTACGTAGTGGAGCAACGCCCTAGGGTGGAGCCTAGGCTGTCCAAAACGTATAAATGACCATTGATTTCACTCTGGTTGCAAGTATTCATGCTATACGATGGAAAAACTGTTGAATTTTTATTGCATTTTCTACTTCTGGCATTGACTTCTAAGGTCCTAGCTAATCGATCTGGTGGGGCTACGTCCAAGGGTGACGCCTATGTAGCCCGATACGTAGAAATGACCATTAGTTTCACACTGGTTGCAATTATTCGTGCTATACGATGGAAAAACTGTTGCATTTTTATTGCATTTTCTGCTTCTGGCATTGACTTCTAAGGTCCTAGCTATTCGATCTGGTGGGGCAACGTCCAAGAGTGAAGCCTATGTTGCCCGGAACGTAGAAATGACCATTACCTTCACACTGTTTGCAAATATACATTATATACGATGGAAAAAGCTGTTGTATTTATGTTGCATCTTATGCTTCTGGCGTTGAATTCTAAGGCTCTAGCTATTCGATGTGTTGGAGCAACGACCTAGAATGAAGTCTAGGTTGCCCGCAACGTAGGAATGACAATAACTTTCACACTGGTTGCAATTAATCGTTTTATACGATGGAAAAGCTATTGTATTTATATTGTAATTTTTGCCTCTGGCGTTGCCTTCTTTGGCCCAAACAATTCGATCTGGTGGAGCAACGCCCTGGAGTGAAACCTAAACAGCCCGCAACGTAGAAATGACCATTAACTTCACGCTTGTTGCAATTATTCCTCTTATGCGACGAACAAACTGTGGTATTTTTATAGAATTTTGTGCTTCAGGCGTTGACTTCTAAGGCCGTAGCTATTCGGTGTGGTGGAGGAACGACCTAGAGTGAAGCCTAGGTTGCCCCGAGCGTAGAAATGACCATTAATTTCACTCTGGTTGCAATTATTCATGCTATACGATGGAAAAACTATTGCATTTTTATTGCATTTTCTGCTTCTGGCATTGACTTCTAAGGTCCTAGCTATTCGATCTGGTGGGGCAACGTCCAAGAGTGACGCCTATGTTGCCCGGAACGTAGAAATGACCATTACCTTCACACTGGTTGCAATTCTTCCTGTTATAGGATGGAAAGACTGTTGTATTTTTATTGTATCATATGCTTCTGGCGTTGACTCCTTAGGCCCTAACTATTCGATGTGGTGGAGCAACGCCCTAGAGTGAAGCCTAGGTTGCCCGAAACGAAGAAATGACCATAACTTTCACACTGGTTACAATTATTCCTGTTACACGATGGACAAACTGTTGTATTTTTATTGTATTTTATGCTTCTGGCGTTTAATTCTATGTCACTAGCCATTCGATATGGTGGAGCAACGACCTAGAGTGAAGCCGAGGTTGCCCGAAACGTAGAAATGACCATAACTTTCACGCTGGTTGCAATTATTCGTTTTATACGAAGGAAAAACAGTTGTATCTTTACTGTATTTTATGCTTCTGGCGTTGACTTCTAAGGCCCTAGCTATTGGATCTGGTCGACCAACGTCGTAGAGTGAAGCCTCGGTTGCCCTGAACGTAGAAATGACCATTGCTTTCACACTGTTTGCAATTATTCATTATATACGATCGAACAACTGTTACATTTATATTGTATTTTCTGCTTCTGGCGTTGTCTTCTAAGGCCGTAGCTATTCGATGTGGTGGAGCAACGCCCTAGAGTGAGGCCTAGGTTGCCCGGAATGTAGAAATGACCATATCTTTCATACTGGTTGCAATTATTCCTGTTATACAATGGAGAAACTGTTGTATTTTTATTGTATTTTATGCTTCAGGCGTTGTCTTCTAAGGTCGTAGCTATTCTACGTAGTGGAGCAACGCCCTAGAGTGAAGCCTGGGTTGCCCGGAACGTAGAAATGACCATTACATTCACACTGGTTGCAATTATTCCTGTTATACGATGGAAAGACTGTTGTATTTTTATTGTATCATATGCTTCTGGCGTTGACTTCTAAGGCCCGAACTATTTGATGTGGTGGAGCAACGCCCTAGAGTGAAGCCTAGGTTGCCCGAAACGCAGAAATGACCATAACTTTCACCCTGGTTACAATTATTCCTGTTACACGATGGACAAACTGTTGTATTTTTATTGTATTTTATGCTTCTGGCGTTGAATTCTATGTCCCTGACCATTCGATCTGGTGAAGCAACGCCCTAGAGTGAAGCCTGGGTTGCCCGGAACGTAGAAATGACCATTACCTTCACACTTGTTGCAATCATTCGTTTTATACGAAGGAAAAACTTTTGTATTTATATTGTATTTTATGTTTCTGGCGTTGACTTCTTAGGCCCTAACTATTCGACCTGGTGGAGCAACGCCCTAGAGTGAAGCCTAGGTTGCCCGAAACGTAGAAATGTCCATTACTTTCACACTGGTTGCAATTATTCCCGTTACACGATGGACAAACTGTTGTATTTTTATGGTATTTTATGCTTCTGGCGTTGACTTCTAAGGCGCTAACTATTCGATCTGGTGGAGCAACGCCCTAGGGTGGAGCCTAGGTTGCCCGGAATGTAGAAATGACCATATCTTTCATACTGGTTGCAATTATTCCTGTTATACGATGGAAAAACTGTTGTATTTTTATTGTATTTTATGCTTCAGGCGGTGTCTTCTAAGGTCGTAGCTATTCTACGTAGTGGAGCAACGCCCTAGAGTGAAGCCTAGGTTGCGCGGAACGTAGAAATGACCATTACCTTCACACTTCTTGCAATCATTCGTTTTATACGAAGGAAAAACTTTTGTATTTATATTGTATTTTATGCTTCTGGCGTTGACTTCTTAGGCTCTAACTGTTCGATCTGGTGGAACAACGCCCTAGGGTGGAGCCTAGGTTGCCTTGAACGTAAAAATGACCATAACATTCACACTCGTTGCAATTATTCGTTTTATAGGATGGAAAAACCGTTGTATTTATTTTGTATTTTATGCTTCGGGCGTTGACTTCTAAGGCCCTAACCATGCGATGTGGTGGAGCAACGCCCTGGAGTGAAACCTAAACAGCCCGCAACGTAGAAATGACCATTAACTTCACGCTTGTTGCAATTATTCCTTTTATGCGACGAACAAACTGTGGTATTTTTATAGAATTTTGTGCTTCAGGCGTTGACTTCTAAGGCCGTAGCTATTCGATGTGCTGGAGCAACGGCCTAGAGTGAAGCCTAGGTTGCCCGGAACGTAGAAATGACCATTCCTTCCACACTGTTTGCAATTATTCATTTTATACAATGGAAAAGCTGTTGTATTTATATTGTATTTTATGCTTCTGGCGTTGACTTCTAAGGCCCTAACTATTCTATGTGGTGCCGTAACGACCTAGAGTGAAGTCTAGGTTGCCCGAAACGTAGGAATGACAATAACTTTAACACTGTTTGCAATTATTCATTGTATACGATCGAACAACTGTTATATTTATATTGCATTTTCTGCTTCTGGCGTTGACTTCTGAGGCCGTAGCTATTCGATGTGGTGGAGCAACGCCCTAGAGTGAAGCCTAGGTTGCCCGGAATGTAGAAATGACCATATCTTTCATAGTGGTTGCAATTATTCCTGTCATACGATGGAAAAACTGTTGTATTTTTATTGTATTTTATGCTTCAGGCGTTGTCTTCTAAGGCCCTAACTATTCGATGTGGTGGCGTAACGACCTAGAGTGAAGTCTAGGTTGCCCGAAACGTAGGAATGACAATAACTTTCACACTGGTTGCAAGTATTCATGGTATACTATGGAAAACCTGTTGTATTTTTATTGTATTTTATACTTCTGGCGTTGACTGCTTAGGCCCTGACCATTCGATCTGGTGAAGCAACGCCCTAGAGTGAAGCCTAGGCTGTCCGAAACGTAGAAATGACCATTAATTTCACTCTGGTTGCAATTATTCATGCTATACGATGGACAAACTGTTGTATTTTTATGGTATTTTATGCTTCTTGCGTTGACTTCTAAGGCGCTAACTATTCGATCTGGTGGAGCAACGCCCTAGGGTGGAGCCTAGGTTGCCCGGAATGTAGAAATGACCATATCTTTCATACTGGTTGCAATTATTCCTGTTATACGATGGAAAGCTGTTGTATTTTTATTGTATTTTATGCTTCAGGCGTTGTCTTCTAAGGTCGTAGCTATTCTACGTAGTGGAGCAACGCCCTAGGGTGGAGCCTAGGCTGTCCGAAACGTATAAATGACCATTAATTTCACTCTGGTTGCAAGTATTCATGCTATACGATGGAAAAACTGTTGAATTTTTATTGCATTTTCTACTTCTGGCATTGACTTCTAAGGTCCTAGCTAATCGATCTGGTGGGGCAACGTCCAAGGGTGACGCCTATGTAGCCCGATACGTAGAAATGACCATTAGTTTCACACTGGTTGCAATTATTCGTGCTATACGATTGAAAAACTGTTGCATTTTTATTGCATTTTCTGCTTCTGGCATTGACTTCTAAGGTCCTAGCTATTCGATCTGGTGGGGCAACGTCCAAGAGTGAAGCCTATGTTGCCCGGAACGTAGAAATGACCATTACCTTCACACTGTTTGCAAATATACATTATATACGATGGAAAAAGCTGTTGTATTTATGTTGCATCTTATGCTTCTGGCGTTGAATTCTGAGGCTCTAACTATTCGATGTGTTGGAGCAACGACCTAGAATGAAGTCTAGGTTGCCCGCAACGTAGGAATGACAATAACTTTCACACTGGTTGCAATTAATCGTTTTATACGATGGAAAAGCTATTGTATTTATATTGTAATTTTTGCCTCTGGCGTTGACTTCTTAGGCCCAAACAATTCGATCTGGTGGAGCAACGCCCTCGAGTGAAACCTAAGCAGCCCGCAACGTAGAAATGACCATTAACTTCACGCTTGTTGCAATTATTCCTCTTATGCGACGAACAAACTGTGGTATTTTTATAGAATTTTGTGCTCCAGGCGTTGACTTCTAAGGCCGTAGCTATTCGATGTGGTGGAGGAACGACCTAGAGTGAAGCCTAGGTTGCCCGGAGCGTAGAAATGACCATTACTTCCACACCGTTTGCAATTATTCATTTTATACAATGGAAAAACTGTTGTATTTATATTGTATTTTATGCTTCTGGCGTTGACTTCTAAGGCCCTAACTATTCGATGTGGTGGCGTAACGACCTAGAGTGAAGTCTAGGTTTCCCGAAACGTAGGAATGACCATTACCTTCACACTTGTTGCAATCATTCGTTTTATACGAAGGAAAAACTTTTGTATTTATATTGTATTTTATGTTTCTGGCGTTGACTTCTTAGGCCCCAACTATTCGACCTGGTGGAGCAACGCCCTAGAGTGAAGCCTAGGTTGCCCGAAACGTAGAAATGTCCATTACTTTCACACTGGTTGCAATTATTCCCGTTACACGATGGACAAACTGTTGTATTTTTATGGTATTTTATGCTTCTGGCGTTGACTTCTAAGGCGCTAACTATTCGATCTGGTGGAGCAACGCCCTAGGGTGGAGCCTCGGTTGCCCTGAACGTAGAAATGACCATTACTTTCACACTGGTTGGAATTATTCTTTTTATACGATGGAAAGCTGTTGTATTTTTATTGTATTTTATGCTTCAGGCGTTGTCTTCTAAGGTCGTAGCTATTCTACGTAGTGGAGCAACGCCCTAGGGTGGAGCCTAGGCTGTCCGAAACGTATAAATGACCATTAATTTCACTCTGGTTGCAAGTATTCATGCTATACGATGGAAAAACTGTTGAATTTTTATTGCATTTTCTACTTCTGGCATTGACTTCTAAGGTCCTAGCTAATCGATCTGGTGGGGCAACGTCCAAGGGTGACGCCTATGTAGCCCGGTACGTAGAAATGACCATTAGTTTCACACTGGTTGCAATTATTCGTGCTATACGATGGAAAAACTGTTGCATTTTTATTGCATTTTCTGCTTCTGGCATTGACTTCTAAGGTCCTAGCTATTCGATCTGGTGGGGCAACGTCCAAGAGTGAAGCCTATGTTGCCCGGAACGTAGAAATGACCATTACCTTCACACTGGTTGCAATTCTTCCTGTTATAGGATGGAAAGACTGTTGTATTTTTATTGTATCATATGCTTCTGGCGTTGACTCCTTAGGCCCTAACTATTCGATGTGGTGGAGCAACGTCCTAGAGTGAGGCCTAGGTTGCCCGGAATGTAGAAATGACCATATCTTTCATACCGGTTGCAATTATTCCTGTTATACAATGGAAAAACTGTTGTATTTTTATTGTATTTTATGCTTCAGGCGTTGTCTTCTAAGGTCGTAGCTATTCTACGTAGTGGAGCAACGCCCTAGAGTGAAGCCTGTGTTGCCCGGAACGTAGAAATGACCATTACATTCACACTGGTTGCAATTATTCCTGTTATACGATGGAAAGACTGTTGTATTTTTATTGTATCATATGCTTCTGGCGTTGACTTCTAAGGCCCGAACTATTCGATGTGGTGGAGCAACGCCCTAGAGTGAAGCCTAGGTTGCCCGAAACGCAGAAATGACCATAACTTTCACCCTGGTTACAATTATTCCTGTTACACGATGGACAAACTGTTGTATTTTTATTGTATTTTATGCTTCTGGCGTTGAATTCTATGTCCCTGACCATTCGATCTGGTGAAGCAACGCCCTAGAGTGAAGCCTGGGTTGCCCGGAACGTAGAAAGGACCATTACCTTCACACTTGTTGCAATCATTCGTTTTATACGAAGGAAAAACTTTTGTATTTATATTGTATTTTATGTTTCTGGCGTTGACTTCTTAGGCCCTAACTATTCGACCTGGTGGAGCAACGCCCTAGAGTGAAGCCGAGGCTGTCCGAAACGTAGAAATGACCATTAATATCACTCTGGTTGCAATTATTCATGCTATACGATGGAAAAACTGTTGCATTTTTATTGCATTTTCTGCTTCTGGCATTGACTTCTAAGGTGCTAGCTAATGGATCTGGTGGAGAAACGTCCAAGTGTGAAGCCTATGTAGCCCGGTACGTAGAAATGACCATTAGTTTCACACTGGATGGAATTATTCTTTTTATACGATGGAAAAACTGTTGTATTTATTTTGTATTTTATGTCTCTGGCGTTGACTTCTTAGGCCCTAGCTATTGGATCTGGTGGGCCAACGCCGTAGAGTGAAGCCTCGGTTGCCCTGAACGTAGAAATGACCATTACTTTCACACTGTTTGCAATTATTCATTTTATACGATCGAACAAGTTTTATATTTATATTGTATTTTCTGCTTCTGGCGTTGACTTCTATGGCCGTAGCTATTCGATGTGGTGGAGCAACGCCCTAGAGTGAAGCCTAGGTTGACCGGAATGTTGAAATGACCATATCTTTCATACTGGTTGCAATTATTCCTGTTATAGGATGGAAATATTGTTTTATTTTTATTGTATTTTATGCTTCAGGCGTTGTCTTCTAAGGTCGTAGCTATTCTACGTAGTGGAGCAACTCCCTAGAGTGAAGCCTAGGTTGCCCGGAACGTAGAAATGACCATTACCTTCACACTTGTTGCAATCATTCGTTTTATACGAAGGAAAAACTTTTGTATTTATATTGTATTTTATGCTTTTGGCGCTGACTTCTTAGGCCCTAACTATTCGATCTGGTGGAACAACGGCCTATGGTGGAGCCTAGGTTGCCCTGAACGTAAAAATGACCATAACTTTCGCACTCGTTGCAATTATTCGTTTTATACGATGGAAAAACCGTTGTATTTATTTTGTATTTTATGCTTCGGGCGTTGACTTCCAAGGCCCTAACTATTCGATGTGGTGGAACAACGCCCTAGAGCGAAGCCTAGACTGCCCGGAACGTAGAAATGACCATACCTTTCACAGTCGTTGCAATTATTCGTTTTATACGATGGAAAAACTGTTGCATTTTTATTGTATTTTATGCTTCTGGTGTAGAATTCTAAGTCCCTAACTATTCCATCTCGTGGAGCGACGCCCTAGAGTGAAGCCTAGGTTGCCCGGAACTTAGAAATGACCATTACTTTCACACTGTTTGCAAATATACATTACATACGATGGAAAAGCTGTTGTATTTATATTGTATTTTATGCTTCTAGCGCTGACTTCTTAGGCCCTACCTATTTGATCTGGTGGAGCACGGCCTTAGAGTGAAGCCTAGGTTGCCCGGATCGTAGAAAAGGCCATCACCTTCACACTGGTTGCAATCATTCCTGTTATACGATGGAAAAACTGTTGTATTTTGATTGTATTTTATGCTTCGGGCGTTGACTTCTAAGGCCCTAACTATTCGATCTAGTGGACCAACGCGCTAGAGTGAAGCCTAGGTTGCCCGGGACATAGGAATAACCATTACCATCACACGGTTTGCAATTATTCGTTATATACGATGGAAAAACTGTTGCATTTATATTGTATTTTATGCTGCTGGCGTTGACTTCTTAAGCCTTAGCTATTCGATCTGGTGGAGCAACGCCCTAGAGTGAAGCCTAGGTTGCCCGGAACGTTGAAATGACCATTACCATCACATTGGTTGCAATTACTCGTTTTATGCGATGGAAAAACTGTTGTATTTTTATTGCATTTTATGCTCCGGGCGTAGACCTCTAAGGCCCTAGCTATTCGATCTATTCGAGCAACGCCCTAGAGTGAAGCCTATGTTGCCCGGAATGCAGAAATGACAATAGCTTTCACACTGGTTGCAATTATTCCTGTTGTACGATGAAAATCTGTTGTATTTTTAATGTATTTTATGCTTCTGGCGTTGAATTCTAAGTCCCTAGCTATTCGATCTGGTGGAGAAACGCCCTAGTGTGAAGACTAGGTTGCCCTGAACGTAGAAATGGTCATAACTTTCACACTGGTTGCAGTTATTACTGTCATACGATGGAAAAACTGTTGTATTCTTATTGTATTTTTTGCTTTTGGTTTTGAATTCTAAGTCGCTAGCTATTCGATCAGGTGGATCAACGCCCTAGAGTGAAGCCTAGGTTGCCCGCAACGTTGAAATGACCATTACCATCACACTGGTTGCAATTATTCATTTTATACGATGGAAAAACTGTTGTATCTTTATTGTATTTTATGCTCTGGGCGTAGACCTCTAAGGCCCTAGCTATTCGATCTGGGCGAGCAACGCCCTAGAGTGAAGCCTAGGCTGTCCGAAACGTAGAAATGACCATTAATTTCACTCTGGTTGCAATTATTCATGCTATACGATGGAAAAACTATTGCATTTTTATTGCATTTTCTGCTTCTGGCATTGACTTCTAAGGTCCTAGCTATTCGATCTGGTGGGGCAACGTCCAAGAGTGAAGCCTATGTTGCCCGGAACGTAGAAATGACCATTACCTTCACACTGGTTGCAATTCTTCCTGTTATAGGATGGAAAGACTGTTGTATTTTTATTGTATCATATGCTTCTGGCGTTGACTCCTTAGGCCCTAACTATTCGATGTGGTGGAGCAACGCCCTAGAGTGAAGCCTAGACTGCCCGGAACGTAGAAATGACCATACCTTTCACAGTCGTTGCAATTATTCGTTTTATACGATGGAAAAACTGTTGCATTTTTATTGTATTTTATGCTTCTGGTGTAGAATTCTAAGTCCCTAACTATTCCATCTCGTGGAGCGACGCCCTAGAGTGAAGCCTAGGTTGCCCGGAACTTAGAAATGACCATTACTTTCACACTGTTTGCAAATATACATTACATACGATGGAAAAGCTGTTGTATTTATATTGTATTTTATGCTTCTAGCGCTGACTTCTTAGGCCCTACCTATTTGATCTGGTGGAGCACGGCCTTAGAGTGAAGCCTAGGTTGCCCGGATCGTAGAAAAGGCCATCACCTTCACACTGGTTGCAATCATTCCTGTTATACGATGGAAAAACTGTTGTATTTTGATTGTATTTTATGCTTCGGGCGTTGACTTATAAGGCCCTAACTATTCGATCTAGTGGACCAACGCGCTAGAGTGAAGCCTAGGTTGCCCGGGACATAGAAATAACCATTACCATCACACGGTTTGCAATTATTCGTTATATACGATGGAAAAACTGTTGCATTTATATTGTATTTTATGCTGCTGGCGTTGACTTCTTAAGCCTTAGCTATTCGATCTGGTGGAGCAACGCCCTAGAGTGAAGCCTAGGTTGCCCGGAACGTTGAAATGACCATTACCACCACACTGGTTGCAATTATTCATTTTATACGATGGAAAAACTGTTGTATGTTTATTGTATTTTATGCTCCGGGCGTAGACCTCTTAGGCCCTAGCTATTCGATCTGGTCGAGCAACGCTCTAGAAAGAAGCCTAGGTTGCCCGGAACTTGGAAATGGCCATAACTTTTACACTGGTTGCAGTTATTCCTGTTATACGATGGAAAAACTGTCGTATTCTTATTGTATTTTTTGCTTTTGGTATTGAATTCTAAGTCGCTAGCTATTCGATCTGGTGGAGCAACGCCCTAGAGCGAAGCCTAGGTTGTCCGGAACGTAGAAGTGACCATTACCTTCACACTGGTTGCAATCGTTCCTGCTATACGATGAACAAACTGTTGTATTTAAATTGTGTTTTACGCTTCTGGCGTGGACTTCTTAGGCCTTAGCTATTCGATCTGGTGGAGCAACGCCCTAGAGTGAAGCCTAGGTTGCCCGGAACGTTGAAATGACCATTACCATCACATTGGTTGCAATTACTCGTTTTATGCGATGGAAAAACTGTTGTATTTTTATTGCATTTTATGCTCCGGGCGTAGACCTCTAAGGCCCTAGCTATTCGATCTATTCGAGCAACGCCCTAGAGTGAAGCCTATGTTGCCCGGAATGCAGAAATGACCATAGCTTTCACACTGGTTGCAATTATTCCTGTTGTACGATGAAAATCTGTTGTATTTTTATTGTATTTTATGCTTCTGGCGTTGAATTCTATGTCCCTGACCATTCGATCTGGTGAAGCAACGCCCTAGAGTGAAGCCTGGGTTGCCCGGAACGTAGAAATGACCATTACCTTCACACTTGTTGCAATCATTCGTTTTATACGAAGGAAAAACTTTTGTATTTATATTGTATTTTATGTTTCTGGCGTTGACTTCTTAGGCCCTAACTATTCGACCTGGTGGAGCAACGCCCTAGGGTGAAGCCTAGGTTGCCCGAAACGTAGAAATGTCCATTACTTTCACACTGGTTGCAATTATTCCCGTTACACGATGGACAAACTGTTGTATTTTTATGGTATTTTATGCTTCTGGCGTTGACTTCTAAGGCGCTAACTATTCGATCTGGTGGAGCAACGCCCTAGGGTGGAGCCTAGGTTGCCCGGAATGTAGAAATGACCATATCTTTCATACTGGTTGCAATTATTCCTGTTATACGATGGAAAAACTATTGTATTTTTATTGTATTTTATGCTTCAGGCGGTGTCTTCTAAGGTCGTAGCTATTCTACGTAGTGGAGCAACGCCCTAGAGTGAAACCTAGGTTGCCCGGAACGTAGAAATGACCATTACCTTCACACTTCTTGCAATCATTCGTTTTATACGAAGGAAAAACTTTTGTATTTATATTGTATTTTATGCTTCTGGCGTTGACTTCTTAGGCCCTAACTGTTCGATCTGGTGGAACAACGCCCTAGGGTGGAGCCTAGGTTGCCCTGAACGTAGAAATGACCATAACATTCACACTCGTTGCAATTATTCGTTTTATAGGATGGAAAAACCGTTGTATTTATTTTGTATTTTATGCTTCGGGCGTTGACTTCTAAGGCCCTAACTATGCGATGTGGTGGAGCAACGCCCTGGAGTGAAACCTAAACAGCCCGCAACGTAGAAATGACCATTAACTTCACGCTTGTTGCAATTATTCCTTTTATGCGACGAACAAACTGTGGTATTTTTATAGAATTTTGTGCTTCAGGCGTTGACTTCTAAGGCCGTAGCTATTCGATGTGCTGGAGCAACGGCCTAGAGTGAAGCCTAGGTTGCCCGGAACGTAGAAATGACCATTCCTTCCACACTGTTTGCAATTATTCATTTTATACAATGGAAAAGCTGTTGTATTTATATTGTATTTTATGCTTCTGGCGTTGACTTCTGAGGCCGTAGCTATTCGATGTGGTGGAGCAACGCCCTAGAGTGAAGCCTAGGTTGCCCGGAATGTAGAAATGACCATATCTTTCATAGTGGTTGCAATTATTCCTGTCATACGATGGAAAAACTGTTGTATTTTTATTGTATTTTATGCTTCAGGCGTTGTCTTCTAAGGCCCTAACTATTCGATGTGGTGGCGTAACGACCTAGAGTGAAGTCTAGGTTGCCCGAAACGTAGGAATGACAATAACTTTCACACTGGTTGCAAGTATTCATGGTATACTATGGAAAACCTGTTGTATTTTTATTGTATTTTATACTTCTGGCGTTGACTGCTTAGGCCCTGACCATTCGATCTGGTGAAGCAACGCCCTAGAGTGAAGCCTAGGCTGTCCGAAACGTAGAAATGACCATTAATTTCACTCTGGTTGCAATTATTCATGCTATACGATGGACAAACTGTTGTATTTTTATGGTATTTTATGCTTCTTGCGTTGACTTCTAAGGCGCTAACTATTCGATCTGGTGGAGCAACGCCCTAGGGTGGAGCCTAGGTTGCCCGGAATGTAGAAATGACCATATCTTTCATACTGGTTGCAATTATTCCTGTTATACGATGGAAAAACTGTTGTATTTTTATTGTATTTTATGCTACAGGCGTTGACTTCTTAGGCCCTCACTGTTCGATCTGGTGGAACAACGCCCTAGAGTGAAGCCTAGGTTGCCGGAAACGTAGAAATGACCGTAACTTTCACGCAGGTTGCAATTATTCGTTTTATTCGATAGAAAAACAGTTGTATCTTTACTGTATTTTATGCTTCTGGCGTTGACTTCTAAGGTCCTAGCTAATCGATCTGGTGGGGCAACGTCCAAGGGTGAAGCCTATGTAGCCCGGTACGTAGAAATGACCATTAGTTTCACACTGGTTGGAATTATTCTTTTTATACGATGGAAAAACTGTTGTATTTATCTTGTATTTTATGTCTCTGGCGTTGACTCCTTAGGCCCTAGCTATTGGATCTGGTGGACCAACGCCGTAGAGTGAAGCCTCGGTTGCCCTGAACGTAGAAGTGACCATTACTTTCACACTGTTTGCTGTTATTCATTATATACGATCGATCAACTGTTATATTTATATTGTATTTTTGGCTTCTGGCGTTGACTTCTTAGGCCCTGACCATTCGATCTGGTGAAGCAACGCCCTAGAGTGAAGCCTCCGATGCCCTGAACGTAGAAATGACCATTACTTTCACACTGGTTGGAATTATTCTTTTTATACGATGGAAAGCTGTTGTATTTTTATTGTATTTTATGCTTCAGGCGTTGTCTTCTAAGGTCGTAGCTATTCTACGTAGTGGAGCAACGCCCTAGGGTGGAGCCTAGGCTGTCCGAAACGTATAAATGACCATTAATTTCACTCTGGTTGCAAGTATTCATGCTATACGATGGAAAAACTGTTGAATTTTTATTGCATTTTCTACTTCTGGCATTGACTTCTAAGGTCCTAGCTAATCGATCTGGTGGGGCAACGTCCAAGGGTGACGCCTATGTAGCCCGATACGTAGAAATGACCATTAGTTTCACACTGGTTGCAATTATTCGTGCTATACGATTGAAAAACTGTTGCATTTTTATTGCATTTTCTGCTTCTGGCATTGACTTCTAAGGTCCTAGCTATTCGATCTGGTGGGGCAACGTCCAAGAGTGAAGCCTATGTTGCCCGGAACGTAGAAATGACCATTACCTTCACACTGTTTGCAAATATACATTATATACGATGGAAAAAGCTGTTGTATTTATGTTGCATCTTATGCTTCTGGCGTTGAATTCTGAGGCTCTAACTATTCGATGTGTTGGAGCAACGACCTAGAATGAAGTCTAGGTTGCCCGCAACGTAGGAATGACAATAACTTTCACACTGGTTGCAATTAATCGTTTTATACGATGGAAAAGCTATTGTATTTATATTGTAATTTTTGCCTCTGGCGTTGACTTCTTAGGCCCAAACAATTCGATCTGGTGGAGCAACGCCCTCGAGTGAAACCTAAACAGCCCGCAACGTAGAAATGACCATTAACTTCACGCTTGTTGCAATCATTCGTTTTATACGAAGGAAAAACTTTTGTATTTATATTGTATTTTATGTTTCTGGCGTTGACTTCTTAGGCCCTAACTATTCGACCTGGTGGAGCAACGCCCTAGAGTGAAGCCCAGGTTGCCCGAAACGTAGAAATGTCCATTACTTTCACACTGGTTGCAATTATTCCTGTTACACGGTGGACAAACTGTTGTATTTTTATGGTATTTTATGCTTCTGGCGTTGACTTCTAAGGTGCTAACTATTCGGTCTGGTGGAGCAACGCCCTAGGGTGGAGCCTAGGTTGCCCGGAATGTAGAAATGACCATATCTTTCATACTGGTTGCAATTATTCCTGTTATACGATGGAAAAACTGTTGTATTTTTATTGTATTTTATGCTTCAGGCGGTGTCTTCTAAGGTCGTAGCTATTCTACGTAGTGGAGCAACGCCCTAGAGTGAAGCCTAGGTTGCCCGGAACGTAGAAATGACCATTACCTTCACACTTCTTGCAATCATTCGTTTTATACGAAGGAAAAACTTTTGTATTTATATTGTATTTTATGCTTCTGGCGTTGACTTCTTAGGCCCTAACTGTTCGATCTGGTGGAACAACGCCCTAGGGTGGAGCCTAGGTTGCCTTGAACGTAAAAATGACCATAACATTCACACTCGTTGCAATTATTCGTTTTATAGGATGGAAAAACCGTTGTATTTATTTTGTATTTTATGCTTCGGGCGTTGACTTCTAAGGCCCTAACTATGCGATGTGGTGGAGCAACGCCCTGGAGTGAAACCTAAACAGCCCGCAACGTAGAAATGACCATTAACTTCACGCTTGTTGCAATTATTCCTTTTATGCGACGAACAAACTGTGGTATTTTTATAGAATTTTGTTCTTCAGGCGTTGACTTCTAAGGCCGTAGCTATTCGATGTGCTGGAGCAACGGCCTAGAGTGAAGCCTAGGTTGCACGGAACGTAGAAATGACCATTCCTTCCACACTGTTTGCAATTATTCATTTTATACAATGGAAAAGCTGTTGTATTTATATTGTATTTTATGCTTCTGGCGTTGACTTCTAAGGCCCTAACTATTCTATGTGGTGGCGTAACGACCTAGAGTGAAGTCTAGGTTGCCCCAAACGTAGGAATGACAATAACATTAACACTGTTTGCAATTATTCATTGTATACGATCGAACAACTGTTATATTTATATTGCATTTTCTGCTTCTGGCATTGACTTCTAAGGTCCTAGCTATTCGATCTGGTGGGGCAACGTCCAAGAGTGACGCCTATGTTGCCCGGAACGTAGAAATGACCATTACCTTCACACTGGTTGCAATTCTTCCTGTTATAGGATGGAAAGACTGTTGTATTTTTATTGTATCATATGCTTCTGGCGTTGACTCCTTAGGCCCTAACTATTCGATGTGGTGGAGCAACGCCCTAGAGTGAAGCCTAGGTTGCCCGAAACGAAGAAATGACCATAACTTTCACACTGGTTACAATTATTCCTGTTACACGATGGACAAACTGTTGTATTTTTATTGTATTTTATGCTTCTGGCGTTTAATTCTATGTCACTAGCCATTCGATATGGTGGAGCAACGACCTAGAGTGAAGCCGAGGTTGCCCGAAACGTAGAAATGACCATAACTTTCACGCTGGTTGCAATTATTCGTTTTATACGAAGGAAAAACAGTTGTATCTTTACTGTATTTTATGCTTCTGGCGTTGACTTCTAAGGTCCTAGCTAATCGATCTGGTGGGCAACGTCCAAGGGTGAAGCCTATGTAGCCCGGTACGTAGAAATGACCATTAGTTTCACACTGGTTGGAATTATTCTTTTTATACTATGGAAAAACTGTTGTATTTATTTTGCATTTTATGTCTCTGGCATCGACTTCTTAGGCCCTAGCTATTGGATCTGGTCGACCAACGTCGTAGAGTGAAGCCTCGGTTGCCCTGAACGTAGAAATGACCATTGCTTTCACACTGTTTGCAATTATTCATGATATACGATCGAACAACTGTTACATTTATATTGTATTTTCTGCTTCTGGCGTTGACTTCTAAGGCCGTAGCTATTCGATGTGGTGGAGCAACGCCCTAGAGTGAGGCCTAGGTTGCCCGGAATGTAGAAATGACCATATCTTTCATACTGGTTGCAATTATTCCTGTTATACAATGGAGAAACTGTTGTATTTTTATTGTATTTTATGCTTCAGGCGTTGTCTTCTAAGGTCGTAGCTATTCTACGTAGTGGAGCAACGCCCTAGAGTGAAGCATGGGTTGCCCGGAACGTAGAAATGACCATTACATTCACACTGGTTGCAATTATTCCTGTTATACGATGGAAAGACTGTTGTATTTTTATTGTATCATATGCTTCTGGCGTTGACTTCTAAGGCCCGAACTATTTGATGTGGTGGAGCAACGCCCTAGAGTGAAGCCTAGGTTGCCCGAAACGCAGAAATGACCATAACTTTCACCCTGGTTACAATTATTCCTGTTACACGATGGACAAACTGTTGTATTTTTATTGTATTTTATGCTTCTGGCGTTGAATTCTATGTCCCTGACCATTCGATCTGGTGAAGCAACGCCCTAGAGTGAAGCCTGGGTTGCCCGGAACGTAGAAATGACCATTACCTTCACACTTGTTGCAATTATTCCCGTTACACGATGGACAAACTGTTGTATTTTTATGGTATTTTATGCTTCTGGCGTTGACTTCTAAGGCGCTAACTATTCGATCTGGTGGAGCAACGCCCTAGGGTGGAGCCTAGGTTGCCCGGAATGTAGAAATGACCATATCTTTCATACTGGTTGCAATTATTCCTGTTATACGATGGAAAAACTGTTGTATTTTTATTGTATTTTATGCTTCAGGCGGTGTCTTGTAAGGTCGTAGCTATTGTACGTAGTGGAGCAACGCCCTAGAGTGAAGCCTAGGTTGCCCGGAACGTAGAAATGACCATTACCTTCACACTTCTTGCAATCATTCGTTTTATACGAAGGAAAAACTTTTGTATTTATATTGTATTTTATGCTTCTGGCGTTGACTTCTTAGGCTCTAACTGTTCGATCTGGTGGAACAACGCCCTAGGGTGGAGCCTAGGTTGCCTTGAACGTAAAAATGACCATAACATTCACACTCGTTGCAATTATTCGTTTTATAGGATGGAAAAACCGTTGTATTTATTTTGTATTTTATGCTTCGGGCGTTGACTTCTAAGACCCTAACCATGCGATGTGGTGGAGCAACGCCCTGGAGTGAAACCTAAACAGCCCGCAACGTAGAAATGACCATTAACTTCACGCTTGTTGCAATTATTCCTTTTATGCGACGAACAAACTGTGGTATTTTTATAGAATTTTGGGCTTCAGGCGTTGACTTCTAAGGCCGTAGCTATTCGATGTGCTGGAGCAACGGCCTAGAGTGAAGCCTAGGTTGCCCGGAACGTAGAAATGACCATTCCTTCCACACTGTTTGCAATTATTCATTTTATACAATGGAAAAGCTGTTGTATTTATATTGTATTTTATGCTTCTGGTGTTGACTTCTAAGGCCCTAACTATTCTATGTGGTGGCGTAACGACCTAGAGTGAAGTCTAGGTTGCCCGAAACGTAGGAATGACAATAACTTTAACACTGTTTGCAATTATTCATTGTATACGATCGAACAACTGTTATATTTATATTGCATTTTCTGCTTCTGGCGTTGACTTCTGAGGCCGTAGCTATTCGATGTGGTGGAGCAACGCCCTAGAGTGAAGCCTAGGTTGCCCGGAATGTAGAAATGACCATATCTTTCATAGTGGTTGCAATTATTCCTGTCATACGATGGAAAAACTGTTGTATTTTTATTGTATTTTATGCTTCAGGCGTTGTCTTCTAAGGCCCTAACTATTCGATGTGGTGGCGTAACGACCTAGAGTGAAGTCTAGGTTGCCCGAAACGTAGGAATGACAATAACTTTCACACTGGTTGCAAGTATTCATGGTATACTATGGAAAACCTGTTGTATTTTTATTGTATTTTATACTTCTGGCGTTGACTGCTTAGGCCCTGACCATTCGATCTGGTGAAGCAACGCCCTAGAGTGAAGCCTAGGCTGTCCGAAACGTAGAAATGACCATTAATTTCACTCTGGTTGCAATTATTCATGCTATACGATGGACAAACTGTTGTATTTTTATGGTATTTTATGCTTCTTGCGTTGACTTCTAAGGCGCTAACTATTCGATCTGGTGGAGCAACGCCCTAGGGTGGAGCCTAGGTTGCCCGGAATGTAGAAATGACCATATCTTTCATACTGGTTGCAATTATTCCTGTTATACGATGGAAAAACTGTTGTATTTTTATTGTATTTTATGCTACAGGCGTTGACTTCTTAGGCCCTCACTGTTCGATCTGGTGGAACAACGCCCTAGAGTGAAGCCTAGGTTGCCGGAAACGTAGAAATGACCGTAACTTTCACGCAGGTTGCAATTATTCGTTTTATTCGATAGAAAAACAGTTGTATCTTTACTGTATTTTATGCTTCTGGCGTTGACTTCTAAGGTCCTAGCTAATCGATCTGGTGGGGCAACGTCCAAGGGTGAAGCCTATGTAGCCCGGTACGTAGAAATGACCATTAGTTTCACACTGGTTGGAATTATTCTTTTTATACGATGGAAAAACTGTTGTATTTATCTTGTATTTTATGTCTCTGGCGTTGACTCCTTAGGCCCTAGCTATTGGATCTGGTGGACCAACGCCGTAGAGTGAAGCCTCGGTTGCCCTGAACGTAGAAGTGACCATTACTTTCACACTGTTTGCTGTTATTCATTATATACGATCGATCAACTGTTATATTTATATTGTATTTTTGGCTTCTGGCGTTGACTTCTTAGGCCCTGACCATTCGATCTGGTGAAGCAACGCCCTAGAGTGAAGCCTCCGTTGCCCTGAACGTAGAAATGACCATTACTTTCACACTGGTTGGAATTATTCTTTTTATACGATGGAAAGCTGTTGTATTTTTATTGTATTTTATGCTTCAGGCGTTGTCTTCTAAGGTCGTAGCTATTCTACGTAGTGGAGCAACGCCCTAGGGTGGAGCCTAGGCTGTCCGAAACGTATAAATGACCATTAATTTCACTCTGGTTGCAAGTATTCATGCTATACGATGGAAAAACTGTTGAATTTTTATTGCATTTTCTACTTCTGGCATTGACTTCTAAGGTCCTAGCTAATCGATCTGGTGGGGCAACGTCCAAGGGTGACGCCTATGTAGCCCGATACGTAGAAATGACCATTAGTTTCACACTGGTTGCAATTATTCGTGCTATACGATTGAAAAACTGTTGCATTTTTATTGCATTTTCTGCTTCTGGCATTGACTTCTAAGGTCCTAGCTATTCGATCTGGTGGGGCAACGTCCAAGAGTGAAGCCTATGTTGCCCGGAACGTAGAAATGACCATTACCTTCACACTGTTTGCAAATATACATTATATACGATGGAAAAAGCTGTTGTATTTATGTTGCATCTTATGCTTCTGGCGTTGAATTCTGAGGCTCTAACTATTCGATGTGTTGGAGCAACGACCTAGAATGAAGTCTAGGTTGCCCGCAACGTAGGAATGACAATAACTTTCACACTGGTTGCAATTAATCGTTTTATACGATGGAAAAGCTATTGTATTTATATTGTAATTTTTGCCTCTGGCGTTGACTTCTTAGGCCCAAACAATTCGATCTGGTGGAGCAACGCCCTGGAGTGAAACCTAAGCAGCCCGCAACGTAGAAATGACCATTAACTTCACGCTTGTTGCAATTATTCCTCTTATGCGACGAACAAACTGTGGTATTTTTATAGAATTTTGTGCTCCAGGCGTTGACTTCTAAGGCCGTAGCTATTCGATGTGGTGGAGGAACGACCTAGAGTGAAGCCTAGGTTGCCCGGAGCGTAGAAATGACCATTACTTCCACACCGTTTGCAATTATTCATTTTATACAATGGAAAAACTGTTGTATTTATATTGTATTTTATGCTTCTGGCGTTGACTTCTAAGGCCCTAACTATTCGATGTGGTGGCGTAACGACCTAGAGTGAAGTCTAGGTTTCCCGAAACGTAGGAATGACCATTACCTTCACACTTGTTGCAATCATTCGTTTTATACGAAGGAAAAACTTTTGTATTTATATTGTATTTTATGTTTCTGGCGTTGACTTCTTAGGCCCCAACTATTCGACCTGGTGGAGCAACGCCCTAGAGTGAAGCCTAGGTTGCCCGAAACGTAGAAATGTCCATTACTTTCACACTGGTTGCAATTATTCCCGTTACACGATGGACAAACTGTTGTATTTTTATGGTATTTTATGCTTCTGGCGTTGACTTCTAAGGCGCTAACTATTCGATCTGGTGGAGCAACGCCCTAGGGTGGAGCCTCGGTTGCCCTGAACGTAGAAATGACCATTACTTTCACACTGGTTGGAATTATTCTTTTTATACGATGGAAAGCTGTTGTATTTTTATTGTATTTTATGCTTCAGGCGTTGTCTTCTAAGGTCGTAGCTATTCTACGTAGTGGAGCAACGCCCTAGGGTGGAGCCTAGGCTGTCCGAAACGTATAAATGACCATTAATTTCACTCTGGTTGCAAGTATTCATGCTATACGATGGAAAAACTGTTGAATTTTTATTGCATTTTCTACTTCTGGCATTGACTTCTAAGGTCCTAGCTAATCGATCTGGTGGGGCAACGTCCAAGGGTGACGCCTATGTAGCCCGGTACGTAGAAATGACCATTAGTTTCACACTGGTTGCAATTATTCGTGCTATACGATGGAAAAACTGTTGCATTTTTATTGCATTTTCTGCTTCTGGCATTGACTTCTAAGGTCCTAGCTATTCGATCTGGTGGGGCAACGTCCAAGAGTGAAGCCTATGTTGCCCGGAACGTAGAAATGACCATTACCTTCACACTGGTTGCAATTCTTCCTGTTATAGGATGGAAAGACTGTTGTATTTTTATTGTATCATATGCTTCTGGCGTTGACTCCTTAGGCCCTAACTATTCGATGTGGTGGAGCAACGTCCTAGAGTGAGGCCTAGGTTGCCCGGAATGTAGAAATGACCATATCTTTCATACCGGTTGCAATTATTCCTGTTATACAATGGAAAAACTGTTGTATTTTTATTGTATTTTATGCTTCAGGCGTTGTCTTCTAAGGTCGTAGCTATTCTACGTAGTGGAGCAACGCCCTAGAGTGAAGCCTGTGTTGCCCGGAACGTAGAAATGACCATTACATTCACACTGGTTGCAATTATTCCTGTTATACGATGGAAAGACTGTTGTATTTTTATTGTATCATATGCTTCTGGCGTTGACTTCTAAGGCCCGAACTATTCGATGTGGTGGAGCAACGCCCTAGAGTGAAGCCTAGGTTGCCCGAAACGCAGAAATGACCATAACTTTCACCCTGGTTACAATTATTCCTGTTACACGATGGACAAACTGTTGTATTTTTATTGTATTTTATGCTTCTGGCGTTGAATTCTATGTCCCTGACCATTCGATCTGGTGAAGCAACGCCCTAGAGTGAAGCCTGGGTTGCCCGGAACGTAGAAAGGACCATTACCTTCACACTTGTTGCAATCATTCGTTTTATACGAAGGAAAAACTTTTGTATTTATATTGTATTTTATGTTTCTGGCGTTGACTTCTTAGGCCCTAACTATTCGACCTGGTGGAGCAACGCCCTAGAGTGAAGCCGAGGCTGTCCGAAACGTAGAAATGACCATTAATATCACTCTGGTTGCAATTATTCATGCTATACGATGGAAAAACTGTTGCATTTTTATTGCATTTTCTGCTTCTGGCATTGACTTCTAAGGTGCTAGCTAATGGATCTGGTGGAGAAACGTCCAAGGGTGAAGCCTATGTAGCCCGGTACGTAGAAATGACCATTAGTTTCACACTGGATGGAATTATTCTTTTTATACGATGGAAAAACTGTTGTATTTATTTTGTATTTTATGTCTCTGGCGTTGACTTCTTAGGCCCTAGCTATTGGATCTGGTGGGCCAACGCCGTAGAGTGAAGCCTCGGTTGCCCTGAACGTAGAAATGACCATTACTTTCACACTGTTTGCAATTATTCATTTTATACGATCGAACAACTTTTATATTTATATTGTATTTTCTGCTTCTGGCGTTGACTTCTATGGCCGTAGCTATTCGATGTGGTGGAGCAACGCCCTAGAGTGAAGCCTAGGTTGACCGGAATGTTGAAATGACCATATCTTTCATACTGGTTGCAATTATTCCTGTTATAGGATGGAAATATTGTTTTATTTTTATTGTATTTTATGCTTCAGGCGTTGTCTTCTAAGGTCGTAGCTATTCTACGTAGTGGAGCAACTCCCTAGAGTGAAGCCTAGGTTGCCCGGAACGTAGAAATGACCATTACCTTCACACTTGTTGCAATCATTCGTTTTATACGAAGGAAAAACTTTTGTATTTATATTGTATTTTATGCTTTTGGCGCTGACTTCTTAGGCCCTAACTATTCGATCTGGTGGAACAACGGCCTATGGTGGAGCCTAGGTTGCCCTGAACGTAAAAATGACCATAACTTTCGCACTCGTTGCAATTATTCGTTTTATACGATGGAAAAACCGTTGTATTTATTTTGTATTTTATGCTTCGGGCGTTGACTTCCAAGGCCCTAACTATTCGATGTGGTGGAACAACGCCCTAGAGCGAAGCCTAGACTGCCCGGAACGTAGAAATGACCATACCTTTCACAGTCGTTGCAATTATTCGTTTTATACGATGGAAAAACTGTTGCATTTTTATTGTATTTTATGCTTCTGGTGTAGAATTCTAAGTCCCTAACTATTCCATCTCGTGGAGCGACGCCCTAGAGTGAAGCCTAGGTTGCCCGGAACTTAGAAATGACCATTACTTTCACACTGTTTGCAAATATACATTACATACGATGGAAAAGCTGTTGTATTTATATTGTATTTTATGCTTCTAGCGCTGACTTCTTAGGCCCTACCTATTTGATCTGGTGGAGCACGGCCTTAGAGTGAAGCCTAGGTTGCCCGGATCGTAGAAAAGGCCATCACCTTCACACTGGTTGCAATCATTCCTGTTATACGATGGAAAAACTGTTGTATTTTGATTGTATTTTATGCTTCGGGCGTTGACTTCTAAGGCCCTAACTATTCGATCTAGTGGACCAACGCGCTAGAGTGAAGCCTAGGTTGCCCGGGACATAGGAATAACCATTACCATCACACGGTTTGCAATTATTCGTTATATACGATGGAAAAACTGTTGCATTTATATTGTATTTTATGCTGCTGGCGTTGACTTCTTAAGCCTTAGCTATTCGATCTGGTGGAGCAACGCCCTAGAGTGAAGCCTAGGTTGCCCGGAACGTTGAAATGACCATTACCATCACATTGGTTGCAATTACTCGTTTTATGCGATGGAAAAACTGTTGTATTTTTATTGCATTTTATGCTCCGGGCGTAGACCTCTAAGGCCCTAGCTATTCGATCTATTCGAGCAACGCCCTAGAGTGAAGCCTATGTTGCCCGGAATGCAGAAATGACAATAGCTTTCACACTGGTTGCAATTATTCCTGTTGTACGATGAAAATCTGTTGTATTTTTAATGTATTTTATGCTTCTGGCGTTGAATTCTAAGTCCCTAGCTATTCGATCTGGTGGAGAAACGCCCTAGTGTGAAGACTAGGTTGCCCTGAACGTAGAAATGGTCATAACTTTCACACTGGTTGCAGTTATTACTGTCATACGATGGAAAAACTGTTGTATTCTTATTGTATTTTTTGCTTTTGGTTTTGAATTCTAAGTCGCTAGCTATTCGATCAGGTGGATCAACGCCCTAGAGTGAAGCCTAGGTTGCCCGCAACGTTGAAATGACCATTACCATCACACTGGTTGCAATTATTCATTTTATACGATGGAAAAACTGTTGTATCTTTATTGTATTTTATGCTCTGGGCGTAGACCTCTAAGGCCCTAGCTATTCGATCTGGGCGAGCAACGCCCTAGAGTGAAGCCTAGGCTGTCCGAAACGTAGAAATGACCATTAATTTCACTCTGGTTGCAATTATTCATGCTATACGATGGAAAAACTATTGCATTTTTATTGCATTTTCTGCTTCTGGCATTGACTTCTAAGGTCCTAGCTATTCGATCTGGTGGGGCAACGTCCAAGAGTGAAGCCTATGTTGCCCGGAACGTAGAAATGACCATTACCTTCACACTGGTTGCAATTCTTCCTGTTATAGGATGGAAAGACTGTTGTATTTTTATTGTATCATATGCTTCTGGCGTTGACTCCTTAGGCCCTAACTATTCGATGTGGTGGAGCAACGCCCTAGAGTGAAGCCTAGACTGCCCGGAACGTAGAAATGACCATACCTTTCACAGTCGTTGCAATTATTCGTTTTATACGATGGAAAAACTGTTGCATTTTTATTGTATTTTATGCTTCTGGTGTAGAATTCTAAGTCCCTAACTATTCCATCTCGTGGAGCGACGCCCTAGAGTGAAGCCTAGGTTGCCCGGAACTTAGAAATGACCATTACTTTCACACTGTTTGCAAATATACATTACATACGATGGAAAAGCTGTTGTATTTATATTGTATTTTATGCTTCTAGCGCTGACTTCTTAGGCCCTACCTATTTGATCTGGTGGAGCACGGCCTTAGAGTGAAGCCTAGGTTGCCCGGATCGTAGAAAAGGCCATCACCTTCACACTGGTTGCAATCATTCCTGTTATACGATGGAAAAACTGTTGTATTTTGATTGTATTTTATGCTTCGGGCGTTGACTTATAAGGCCCTAACTATTCGATCTAGTGGACCAACGCGCTAGAGTGAAGCCTAGGTTGCCCGGGACATAGAAATAACCATTACCATCACACGGTTTGCAATTATTCGTTATATACGATGGAAAAACTGTTGCATTTATATTGTATTTTATGCTGCTGGCGTTGACTTCTTAAGCCTTAGCTATTCGATCTGGTGGAGCAACGCCCTAGAGTGAAGCCTAGGTTGCCCGGAACGTTGAAATGACCATTACCACCACACTGGTTGCAATTATTCATTTTATACGATGGAAAAACTGTTGTATTTTTATTGTATTTTATGCTCCGGGCGTAGACCTCTTAGGCCCTAGCTATTCGATCTAGTCGAGCAACGCTCTAGAAAGAAGCCTAGGTTGCCCGGAACTTGGAAATGGCCATAACTTTTACACTGGTTGCAATTATTCCTGTTATACGATGGAAAGACTGTTGTATTTTTATTGTATCATATGCTTCTGGCGTTGACTCCTTAGGCCCTAACTATTCGATGTGGTGGAGCAACGTCCTAGAGTGAGGCCTAGGTTGCCCGGAATGTAGAAATGACCATATCTTTCATACCGGTTGCAATTATTCCTGTTATACAATGGAAAAACTGTTGTATTTTTATTGTATTTTATGCTTCAGGCGTTGTCTTCTAAGGTCGTAGCTATTCTACGTAGTGGAGCAACGCCCTAGAGTGAAGCCTAGACTGCCCGGAACGTAGAAATGACCATACCTTTCACAGTCGTTGCAATTATTCGTTTTATACGATGGAAAAACTGTTGCATTTTTATTGTATTTTATGCTTCTGGTGTAGAATTCTAAGTCCCTAACTATTCCATCTCGTGGAGCGACGCCCTAGAGTGAAGCCTAGGTTGCCCGGAACTTAGAAATGACCATTACTTTCACACTGTTTGCAAATATACATTACATACGATGGAAAAGCTGTTGTATTTATATTGTATTTTATGCTTCTAGCGCTGACTTCTTAGGCCCTACCTATTTGATCTGGTGGAGCACGGCCTTAGAGTGAAGCCTAGGTTGCCCGGATCGTAGAAAAGGCCATCACCTTCACACTGGTTGCAATTATTCATTTTATACGATGGAAAAACTGTTGTATTTTTATTGTATTTTATGCTCCGGGCGTAGACCTCTTAGGCCCTAGCTATTCGATCTAGTCGAGCAACGCTCTAGAAAGAAGCCTAGGTTGCCCGGAACTTGGAAATGGCCATAACTTTTACACTGGTTGCAATTATTCCTGTTATACGATGGAAAGACTGTTGTATTTTTATTGTATCATATGCTTCTGGCGTTGACTCCTTAGGCCCTAACTATTCGATGTGGTGGAGCAACGTCCTAGAGTGAGGCCTAGGTTGCCCGGAATGTAGAAATGACCATATCTTTCATACCGGTTGCAATTATTCCTGTTATACAATGGAAAAACTGTTGTATTTTTATTGTATTTTATGCTTCAGGCGTTGTCTTCTAAGGTCGTAGCTATTCTACGTAGTGGAGCAACGCCCTAGAGTGAAGCCTGTGTTGCCCGGAACGTAGAAATGACCATTACATTCACACTGGTTGCAATTATTCCTGTTATACGATGGAAAGACTGTTGTATTTTTATTGTATCATATGCTTCTGGCGTTGACTTCTAAGGCCCGAACTATTCGATGTGGTGGAGCAACGCCCTAGAGTGAAGCCTAGGTTGCCCGAAACGCAGAAATGACCATAACTTTCACCCTGGTTACAATTATTCCTGTTACACGATGGACAAACTGTTGTATTTTTATTGTATTTTATGCTTCTGGCGTTGAATTCTATGTCCCTGACCATTCGATCTGGTGAAGCAACGCCCTAGAGTGAAGCCTGGGTTGCCCGGAACGTAGAAAGGACCATTACCTTCACACTTGTTGCAATCATTCGTTTTATACGAAGGAAAAACTTTTGTATTTATATTGTATTTTATGTTTCTGGCGTTGACTTCTTAGGCCCTAACTATTCGACCTGGTGGAGCAACGCCCTAGAGTGAAGCCGAGGCTGTCCGAAACGTAGAAATGACCATTAATATCACTCTGGTTGCAATTATTCATGCTATACGATGGAAAAACTGTTGCATTTTTATTGCATTTTCTGCTTCTGGCATTGACTTCTAAGGTGCTAGCTAATGGATCTGGTGGAGAAACGTCCAAGGGTGAAGCCTATGTAGCCCGGTACGTAGAAATGACCATTAGTTTCACACTGGATGGAATTATTCTTTGTATACGATGGAAAAACTGTTGTATTTATTTTGTATTTTATGTCTCTGGCGTTGACTTCTTAGGCCCTAGCTATTGGATCTGGTGGGCCAACGCCGTAGAGTGAAGCCTCGGTTGCCCTGAACGTAGAAATGACCATTACTTTCACACTGTTTGCAATTATTCATTTTATACGATCGAACAACTTTTATATTTATATTGTATTTTCTGCTTCTGGCGTTGACTTCTATGGCCGTAGCTATTCGATGTGGTGGAGCAACGCCCTAGAGTGAAGCCTAGGTTGACCGGAATGTTGAAATGACCATATCTTTCATACTGGTTGCAATTATTCCTGTTATAGGATGGAAATATTGTTTTATTTTTATTGTATTTTATGCTTCAGGCGTTGTCTTCTAAGGTCGTAGCTATTCTACGTAGTGGAGCAACTCCCTAGAGTGAAGCCTAGGTTGCCCGGAACGTAGAAATGACCATTACCTTCACACTTGTTGCAATCATTCGTTTTATACGAAGGAAAAACTTTTGTATTTATATTGTATTTTATGCTTTTGGCGCTGACTTCTTAGGCCCTAACTATTCGATCTGGTGGAACAACGGCCTATGGTGGAGCCTAGGTTGCCCTGAACGTAAAAATGACCATAACTTTCGCACTCGTTGCAATTATTCGTTTTATACGATGGAAAAACCGTTGTATTTATTTTGTATTTTATGCTTCGGGCGTTGACTTCCAAGGCCCTAACTATTCGATGTGGTGGAACAACGCCCTAGAGCGAAGCCTAGACTGCCCGGAACGTAGAAATGACCATACCTTTCACAGTCGTTGCAATTATTCGTTTTATACGATGGAAAAACTGTTGCATTTTTATTGTATTTTATGCTTCTGGTGTAGAATTCTAAGTCCCTAACTATTCCATCTCGTGGAGCGACGCCCTAGAGTGAAGCCTAGGTTGCCCGGAACTTAGAAATGACCATTACTTTCACACTGTTTGCAAATATACATTACATACGATGGAAAAGCTGTTGTATTTATATTGTATTTTATGCTTCTAGCGCTGACTTCTTAGGCCCTACCTATTTGATCTGGTGGAGCACGGCCTTAGAGTGAAGCCTAGGTTGCCCGGATCGTAGAAAAGGCCATCACCTTCACACTGGTTGCAATCATTCCTGTTATACGATGGAAAAACTGTTGTATTTTGATTGTATTTTATGCTTCGGGCGTTGACTTCTAAGGCCCTAACTATTCGATCTAGTGGACCAACGCGCTAGAGTGAAGCCTAGGTTGCCCGGGACATAGGAATAACCATTACCATCACACGGTTTGCAATTATTCGTTATATACGATGGAAAAACTGTTGCATTTATATTGTATTTTATGCTGCTGGCGTTGACTTCTTAAGCCTTAGCTATTCGATCTGGTGGAGCAACGCCCTAGAGTGAAGCCTAGGTTGCCCGGAACGTTGAAATGACCATTACCATCACATTGGTTGCAATTACTCGTTTTATGCGATGGAAAAACTGTTGTATTTTTATTGCATTTTATGCTCCGGGCGTAGACCTCTAAGGCCCTAGCTATTCGATCTATTCGAGCAACGCCCTAGAGTGAAGCCTATGTTGCCCGGAATGCAGAAATGACAATAGCTTTCACACTGGTTGCAATTATTCCTGTTGTACGATGAAAATCTGTTGTATTTTTAATGTATTTTATGCTTCTGGCGTTGAATTCTAAGTCCCTAGCTATTCGATCTGGTGGAGAAACGCCCTAGTGTGAAGACTAGGTTGCCCTGAACGTAGAAATGGTCATAACTTTCACACTGGTTGCAGTTATTACTGTCATACGATGGAAAAACTGTTGTATTCTTATTGTATTTTTTGCTTTTGGTTTTGAATTCTAAGTCGCTAGCTATTCGATCAGGTGGATCAACGCCCTAGAGTGAAGCCTAGGTTGCCCGCAACGTTGAAATGACCATTACCATCACACTGGTTGCAATTATTCATTTTATACGATGGAAAAACTGTTGTATCTTTATTGTATTTTATGCTCTGGGCGTAGACCTCTAAGGCCCTAGCTATTCGATCTGGGCGAGCAACGCCCTAGAGTGAAGCCTAGGCTGTCCGAAACGTAGAAATGACCATTAATTTCACTCTGGTTGCAATTATTCATGCTATACGATGGAAAAACTATTGCATTTTTATTGCATTTTCTGCTTCTGGCATTGACTTCTAAGGTCCTAGCTATTCGATCTGGTGGGGCAACGTCCAAGAGTGAAGCCTATGTTGCCCGGAACGTAGAAATGACCATTACCTTCACACTGGTTGCAATTCTTCCTGTTATAGGATGGAAAGACTGTTGTATTTTTATTGTATCATATGCTTCTGGCGTTGACTCCTTAGGCCCTAACTATTCGATGTGGTGGAGCAACGCCCTAGAGTGAAGCCTAGACTGCCCGGAACGTAGAAATGACCATACCTTTCACAGTCGTTGCAATTATTCGTTTTATACGATGGAAAAACTGTTGCATTTTTATTGTATTTTATGCTTCTGGTGTAGAATTCTAAGTCCCTAACTATTCCATCTCGTGGAGCGACGCCCTAGAGTGAAGCCTAGGTTGCCCGGAACTTAGAAATGACCATTACTTTCACACTGTTTGCAAATATACATTACATACGATGGAAAAGCTGTTGTATTTATATTGTATTTTATGCTTCTAGCGCTGACTTCTTAGGCCCTACCTATTTGATCTGGTGGAGCACGGCCTTAGAGTGAAGCCTAGGTTGCCCGGATCGTAGAAAAGGCCATCACCTTCACACTGGTTGCAATCATTCCTGTTATACGATGGAAAAACTGTTGTATTTTGATTGTATTTTATGCTTCGGGCGTTGACTTATAAGGCCCTAACTATTCGATCTAGTGGACCAACGCGCTAGAGTGAAGCCTAGGTTGCCCGGGACATAGAAATAACCATTACCATCACACGGTTTGCAATTATTCGTTATATACGATGGAAAAACTGTTGCATTTATATTGTATTTTATGCTGCTGGCGTTGACTTCTTAAGCCTTAGCTATTCGATCTGGTGGAGCAACGCCCTAGAGTGAAGCCTAGGTTGCCCGGAACGTTGAAATGACCATTACCACCACACTGGTTGCAATTATTCATTTTATACGATGGAAAAACTGTTGTATTTTTATTGTATTTTATGCTCCGGGCGTAGACCTCTTAGGCCCTAGCTATTCGATCTAGTCGAGCAACGCTCTAGAAAGAAGCCTAGGTTGCCCGGAACTTGGAAATGGCCATAACTTTTACACTGGTTGCAGTTATTCCTGTTATACGATGGAAAAACTGTCGTATTCTTATTGTATTTTTTGCTTTTGGTATTGAATTCTAAGTCGCTAGCTATTCGATCTGGTGGAGCAACGCCCTAGAGCGAAGCCTAGGTTGTCCGGAACGTAGAAGTGACCATTACCTTCACACTGGTTGCAATCGTTCCTGTTATACGATGAACAAACTGTTGTATTTAAATTGTGTTTTACGCTTCTGGCGTGGACTTCTTAGGCCTTAGCTATTCGATCTGGTGGAGCAACGCCCTAGAGTGAAGCCTAGGTTGCCCGGAACGTTGAAATGACCATTACCATCACATTGGTTGCAATTACTCGTTTTATGCGATGGAAAAACTGTTGTATTTTTATTGCATTTTATGCTCCGGGCGTAGACCTCTAAGGCCCTAGCTATTCGATCTATTCGAGCAACGCCCTAGAGTGAAGCCTATGTTGCCCGGAATGCAGAAATGACCATAGCTTTCACACTGGTTGCAATTATTCCTGTTGTACGATGAAAATCTGTTGTATTTTTATTGTATTTTATGCTTCTGGCGTTGAATTCTATGTCCCTGACCATTCGATCTGGTGAAGCAACGCCCTAGAGTGAAGCCTGGGTTGCCCGGAACGTAGAAATGACCATTACCTTCACACTTGTTGCAATCATTCGTTTTATACGAAGGAAAAACTTTTGTATTTATATTGTATTTTATGTTTCTGGCGTTGACTTCTTAGGCCCTAACTATTCGACCTGGTGGAGCAACGCCCTAGGGTGAAGCCTAGGTTGCCCGAAACGTAGAAATGTCCATTACTTTCACACTGGTTGCAATTATTCCCGTTACACGATGGACAAACTGTTGTATTTTTATGGTATTTTATGCTTCTGGCGTTGACTTCTAAGGCGCTAACTATTCGATCTGGTGGAGCAACGCCCTAGGGTGGAGCCTAGGTTGCCCGGAATGTAGAAATGACCATATCTTTCATACTGGTTGCAATTATTCCTGTTATACGATGGAAAAACTGTTGTATTTTTATTGTATTTTATGCTTCAGGCGGTGTCTTCTAAGGTCGTAGCTATTCTACGTAGTGGAGCAACGCCCTAGAGTGAAACCTAGGTTGCCCGGAACGTAGAAATGACCATTACCTTCACACTTCTTGCAATCATTCGTTTTATACGAAGGAAAAACTTTTGTATTTATATTGTATTTTATGCTTCTGGCGTTGACTTCTTAGGCCCTAACTGTTCGATCTGGTGGAACAACGCCCTAGGGTGTAGCCTAGGTTGCCCTGAACGTAGAAATGACCATAACATTCACACTCGTTGCAATTATTCGTTTTATAGGATGGAAAAACCGTTGTATTTATTTTGTATTTTATGCTTCGGGCGTTGACTTCTAAGGCCCTAACTATGCGATGTGGTGGAGCAACGCCCTGGAGTGAAACCTAAACAGCCCGCAACGTAGAAATGACCATTAACTTCACGCTTGTTGCAATTATTCCTTTTATGCGACGAACAAACTGTGGTATTTTTATAGAATTTTGTGCTTCAGGCGTTGACTTCTAAGGCCGTAGCTATTCGATGTGCTGGAGCAACGGCCTAGAGTGAAGCCTAGGTTGCCCGGAACGTAGAAATGACCATTCCTTCCACACTGTTTGCAATTATTCATTTTATACAATGGAAAAGCTGTTGTATTTATATTGTATTTTATGCTTCTGGCGTTGACTTCTGAGGCCGTAGCTATTCGATGTGGTGGAGCAACGCCCTAGAGTGAAGCCTAGGTTGCCCGGAATGTAGAAATGACCATATCTTTCATAGTGGTTGCAATTATTCCTGTCATACGATGGAAAAACTGTTGTATTTTTATTGTATTTTATGCTTCAGGCGTTGTCTTCTAAGGCCCTAACTATTCGATGTGGTGGCGTAACGACCTAGAGTGAAGTCTAGGTTGCCCGAAACGTAGGAATGACAATAACTTTCACACTTGTTGCAATCATTCGTTTTATACGAAGGAAAAACTTTTGTATTTATATTGTATTTTATGCTTTTGGCGCTGACTTCTTAGGCCCTAACTATTCGATCTGGTGGAACAACGGCCTATGGTGGAGCCTAGGTTGCCCTGAACGTAAAAATGACCATAACTTTCGCACTCGTTGCAATTATTCGTTTTATACGATGGAAAAACCGTTGTATTTATTTTGTATTTTATGCTTCGGGCGTTGACTTCCAAGGCCCTAACTATTCGATGTGGTGGAACAACGCCCTAGAGCGAAGCCTAGACTGCCCGGAACGTAGAAATGACCATACCTTTCACAGTCGTTGCAATTATTCGTTTTATACGATGGAAAAACTGTTGCATTTTTATTGTATTTTATGCTTCTGGTGTAGAATTGTAAGTCCCTAACTATTCCATCTCGTGGAGCGACGCCCTAGAGTGAAGCCTAGGTTGCCCGGAACTTAGAAATGACCATTACTTTCACACTGTTTGCAAATATACATTACATACGATGGAAAAGCTGTTGTATTTATATTGTATTTTATGCTTCTAGCGCTGACTTCTTAGGCCCTACCTATTTGATCTGGTGGAGCACGGCCTTAGAGTGAAGCCTAGGTTGCCCGGATCGTAGAAAAGGCCATCACCTTCACACTGGTTGCAATCATTCCTGTTATACGATGGAAAAACTGTTGTATTTTGATTGTATTTTATGCTTCGGGCGTTGACTTCTAAGGCCCTAACTATTCGATCTAGTGGACCAACGCGCTAGAGTGAAGCCTAGGTTGCCCGGGACATAGAAATAACCATTACCATCACACGGTTTGCAATTATTCGTTATATACGATGGAAAAACTGTTGCATTTATATTGTATTTTATGCTGCTGGCGTTGACTTCTTAAGCCTTAGCTATTCGATCTGGTGGAGCAACGCCCTAGAGTGAAGCCTAGGTTGCCCGGAACGTTGAAATGACCATTACCATCACACTGGTTGCAATTATTCATTTTATACGATGGAAAAACTGTTGTATTTTTATTGTATTTTATGCTCCGGGCGTAGACCTCTTAGGCCCTAGCTATTCGATCTGGTCGAGCAACGCTCTAGAGTGAAGCCTAGGTTGCCCGGAACTTAGAAATGGCCATAACTTTTACCCTGGTTGCAGTTATTCCTGTTATACGATGGAAAAACTGTCGTATTCTTATTGTATTTTTTGCTTTTGGTATTGAATTCTAAGTCGCTAGCTATTCGATCTGGTGGAGCAACGCCCTAGAGCGAAACCTAGGTTGTCCGGAACGTAGAAGTGACCATTACCTTCACACTGGTTGCAATCGTTCCTGTTATACGATGAACAAACTGTTGTATTTAAATTGTGTTTTACGCTTCTGGCGTGGACTTCTTAGGCCTTAGCTATTCGATCTGGTGGAGCAACGCCCTAGAGTGAAGCCTAGGTTGCCCGGAACGTTGAAATGACCATTACCATCACATTGGTTGCAATTACTCGTTTTATGCGATGGAAAAACTGTTGTATTTTTATTGCATTTTATGCTCCGGGCGTAGACCTCTAAGGCCCTAGCTATTCGATCTATTCGAGCAACGCCCTAGAGTGAAGCCTATGTTGCCCGGAATGCAGAAATGACCATAGCTTTCACACTGGTTGCAATTATTCCTGTTGTACGATGAAAATCTGTTGTATTTTTAATGTATTTTATGCTTCTGGCGTTGAATTCTAAGTCCCTAGCTATTCGATCTGGTGGAGAAACGCCCTAGTGTGAAGACTAGGTTGCCCTGAACGTAGAAATGGTCATAACTTTCACACTGGTTGCAGTTATTCCTGTCATACGATGGAAAAACTGTTGTATTCTTATTGTATTTTTTGCTTTTGGTTTTGAATTCTAAGTCGCTAGCTATTCGATCAGGTGGATCAACGCCCTAGAGTGAAGCCTAGGCTGTCCGAAACGTAGAAATGACCATTAATTTCACTCTGGTTGCAATTATTCATGCTATACGATGGAAAAACTATTGCATTTTTATTGCATTTTCTGCTTCTGGCATTGACTTCTAAGGTCCTAGCTATTCGATCTGGTGGGGCAACGTCCAAGAGTGAAGCCTATGTTGCCCGGAACGTAGAAATGACCATTACCTTCACACTGGTTGCAATTCTTCCTGTTATAGGATGGAAAGACTGTTGTATTTTTATTGTATCATATGCTTCTGGCGTTGACTCCTTAGGCCCTAACTATTCGATGTGGTGGAGCAACGCCCTAGAGTGAAGCCTAGACTGCCCGGAACGTAGAAATGACCATACCTTTCACAGTCGCTGCAATTATTCGTTTTATACGATGGAAAAACTGTTGCATTTTTATTGTATTTTATGCTTCTGGTGTAGAATTCTAAGTCCCTAACTATTCCATCTCGTGGAGCGACGCCCTAGAGTGAAGCCTAGGTTGCCCGGAACTTAGAAATGACCATTACTTTCACACTGTTTGCAAATATACATTACATACGATGGAAAAGCTGTTGTATTTATATTGTATTTTATGCTTCTAGCGCTGACTTCTTAGGCCCTACCTATTTGATCTGGTGGAGCACGGCCTTAGAGTGAAGCCTAGGTTGCCCGGATCGTAGAAAAGGCCATCACCTTCACACTGGTTGCAATCATTCCTGTTATACGATGGAAAAACTGTTGTATTTTGATTGTATTTTATGCTTCGGGCGTTGACTTCTAAGGCCCTAACTATTCGATCTAGTGGACCAACGCGCTAGAGTGAAGCCTAGGTTGCCCGGGACATAGAAATAACCATTACCATCAGACGGTTTGCAATTATTCGTTATATACGATGGAAAAACTGTTGCATTTATATTGTATTTTATGCTGCTGGCGTTGACTTCTTAAGCCTTAGCTATTCGATCTGGTGGAGCAACGCCCTAGAGTGAAGCCTAGGTTGCCCGGAACGTTGAAATGACCATTACCATCACACTGGTTGCAATTATTCATTTTATACGATGGAAAAACTGTTGTATTTTTATTGTATTTTATGCTCCGGGCGTAGACCTCTTAGGCCCTAGCTATTCGATCTGGTCGAGCAACGCTCTAGAGTGAAGCCTAGGTTGCCCGGAACTTAGAAATGGCCATAACTTTTACACTGGTTGCAGTTATTCCTGTTATACGATGGAAAAACTGTCGTATTCTTATTGTATTTTTTGCTTTTGGTATTGAATTCTAAGTCGCTAGCTATTCGATCTGGTGGAGCAACGCCCTAGAGCGAAGCCTAGGTTGTCCGGAACGTAGAAGTGACCATTACCTTCACACTGGTTGCAATCGTTCCTGTTATACGATGAACAAACTGTTGTATTTAAATTGTGTTTTACGCTTCTGGCGTGGACTTCTTAGGCCTTAGCTATTCGATCTGGTGGAGCAACGCCCTAGAGTGAAGCCTAGGTTGCCCGGAACGTTGAAATGACCATTACCATCACATTGGTTGCGATTACTCGTTTTATGCGATGGAAAAACTGTTGTATTTTTATTGCATTTTATGCTCCGGGCGTAGACCTCTAAGGCCCTAGCTATTCGATCTATTCGAGCAACGCCCTAGTGTGAAGCCTATGTTGCCCGGAATGCAGAAATGACCATAGCTTTCACACTGGTTGCAATTATTCCTGTTGTACGATGAAAATCTGTTGTATTTTTAATGTATTTTATGCTTCTGGCGTTGAATTCTAAGTCCCTAGCTATTCGATCTGGTGGAGAAACGCCCTAGTGTGAAGACTAGGTTGCCCTGAACGTAGAAATGGTCATAACTTTCACACTGGTTGCAGTTATTCCTGTCATACGATGGAAAAACTGTTGTATTCTTATTGTATTTTTTGCTTTTGGTTTTGAATTCTAAGTCGCTAGCTATTCGATCAGGTGGATCAACGCCCTAGAGTGAAGCCTAGGTTGCCCGCAACGTTGAAATGACCATTACCATCACACTGGTTGCAATTATTCATTTTATACGATGGAAAAACTGTTGTATCTTTATTGTATTTTATGCTCTGGGCGTAGACCTCTAAGGCCCTAGCTATTCGATCTGGGCGAGCAACGCCCTAGAGTGAAGCCTAGGCTGTCCGAAACGTAGAAATGACCATTAATTTCACTCTGGTTGCAATTATTCATGCTATACGATGGAAAAACTATTGCATTTTTATTGCATTTTCTGCTTCTGGCATTGACTTCTAAGGTCCTAGCTATTCGATCTGGTGGGGCAACGTCCAAGAGTGAAGCCTATGTTGCCCGGAACGTAGGAATGACCATTCCTTCCACACTGTTTGCAATTATTCATTTTATACAATGGAAAAGCTGTTGTATTTATATTGTATTTTATGCTTCTGGCGTTGACTTCTGAGGCCGTAGCTATTCGATGTGGTGGAGCAACGCCCTAGAGTGAAGCCTAGGTTGCCCGGAATGTAGAAATGACCATATCTTTCATAGTGGTTGCAATTATTCCTGTCATACGATGGAAAAACTGTTGTATTTTTATTGTATTTTATGCTTCAGGCGTTGTCTTCTAAGGCCCTAACTATTCGATGTGGTGGCGTAACGACCTAGAGTGAAGTCTAGGTTGCCCGAAACGTAGGAATGACAATAACTTTCACACTGGTTGCAAGTATTCATGGTATACGATGGAAAAACTATTTCATTTTTATTGCATTTTCTGCTTCTGGCATTGACTTCTAAGGTCCTAGCTATTCGATCTGGTGGGGCAACGTCCAAGAGTGAAGCCTATGTTGCCCGGAACGTAGAAATGACCATTACCTTCACACTGGTTGCAATTCTTCCTGTTATAGGATGGAAAGACTGTTGTATTTTTATTGTATCATATGCTTCTGGCGTTGACTCCTTAGGCCCTAACTATTCGATGTGGTGGAGCAACGCCCTAGAGTGAAGCCTAGGTTGCCCGAAACGAAGAAATGACCATAACTTTCACACTGGTTACAATTATTCCTGTTACACGATGGACACACTGTTGTATTTTTATTGTATTTTATGCTTCTGGCGTTTAATTCTATGTCCCTAGCCATTCGATCTGGTGGAGCAACGACCTAGAGTGAAGCCTAGGTTGCCCGAAACGTAGAAATGACCATAACTTTCACGCTGGTTGCAATTATTCGTTTTATACGATGGAAAAACTGTTGTATCTTTACAGTATTTTATGCTTCTGGCGTTGACTTCTAAGGTCCTAGCTAATCGATCTGGTGGGCAACGTCCAAGGGTGAAGCCTATGTAGCCCGGTACGTAGAAATGACCATTAGTTTCACACTGGTTGGAATTATTCTTTTTATACTATGGAAAAACTGTTGTATTTATTTTGCATTTTATGTCTCTGGCATCGACTTCTTAGGCCCTAGCTATTGGATCTGGTCGACCAACGCCGTAGAGTGAAGCCTCGGTTGCCCTGAACGTAGAAATGACCATTACATTCACACTGGTTGCAATTATTCCTGTTATACGATGGAAAGACTGTTGTATTTTTATAGTATCATATGCTTCTGGCGTTGACTTCTAAGGCCCGAACTATTCGATGTGGTGGAGCAACGCCCTAGAGTGAAGCCTAGGTTGCCCGAAACGCAGAAATGACCATAACTTTCACCCTGGTTACAATTATTCCTGTTACACGATGGACAAACTGTTGTATTTTTATTGTATTTTATGCTTCTGGCGTTGAATTCTATGTCCCTGACCATTCGATCTGGTGAAGCAACGCCCTAGAGTGAAGCCTGGGTTGCCCGGAACGTAGAAATGACCATTACCTTCACACTTGTTGCAATCATTCGTTTTATACGAAGGAAAAACTTTTGTATTTATATTGTATTTTATGGTTCTGGCGTTGACTTCTTAGGCCCTAACTATTCGAGCTGGTGGAGCAACGCCCTAGGGTGAAGCCTAGGTTGCCCGAAACGTAGAAATGTCCATTACTTTCACACTGGTTGCAATTATTCCCGTTACACGATGGACAAACTGTTGTATTTTTATGGTATTTTATGCTTCTGGCGTTGACTTCTAAGGCGCTAACTATTCGATCTGGTGGAGCAACGCCCTAGGGTGGAGCCTAGGTTGCCCGGAATGTAGAAATGACCATATCTTTCATACTGGTTGCAATTATTCCTGTTATACGATGGAAAAACTGTTGTATTTTTATTGTATTTTATGCTTCAGGCGGTGTCTTCTAAGGTCGTAGCTATTCTACGTAGTGGAGCAACGCCCTAGAGTGAATCCTAGGTTGCCCGGAACGTAGAAATGACCATTACCTTCACACTTCTTGCAATCATTCGTTTTATACGAAGGAAAAACTTTTGTATTTATATTGTATTTTATGCTTCTGGCGTTGACTTCTTAGGCCCTAACTGTTCGATCTGGTGGAACAACGACCTAGGGTGGAGCCTAGGTTGCCTTGAACGTAAAAATGACCATAACATTCACACTCGTTGCAATTATTCGTTTTATAGGATGGAAAAACCGTTGTATTTATTTTGTATTTTATGCTTCGGGCGTTGACTTCTAAGGCCCTAACTATGCGATGTGGTGGAGCAACGCCCTGGAGTGAAACCTAAACAGCCCGCAACGTAGAAATGACCATTAACTTCACGCTTGTTGCAATTATTCCTTTTATGCGACGAACAAACTGTGGTATTTTTATAGAATTTTGTGCTTCAGGCGTTGACTTCTAAGGCCGTAGCTATTCGATGTGCTGGAGCAACGGCCTAGAGTGAAGCCTAGGTTGCCCGGAACGTAGGAATGACCATTCCTTCCACACTGTTTGCAATTATTCATTTTATACAATGGAAAAGCTGTTGTATTTATATTGTATTTTATGCTTCTGGCGTTGACTTCTGAGGCCGTAGCTATTCGATGTGGTGGAGCAACGCCCTAGAGTGAAGCCTAGGTTGCCCGGAATGTAGAAATGACCATATCTTTCATAGTGGTTGCAATTATTCCTGTCATACGATGGAAAAACTGTTGTATTTTTATTGTATTTTATGCTTCAGGCGTTGTCTTCTAAGGCCCTAACTATTCGATGTGGTGGCGTAACGACCTAGAGTGAAGTCTAGGTTGCCCGAAACGTAGGAATGACAATAACTTTCACACTGGTTGCAAGTATTCATGGTATACGATGGAAAAACTATTGCATTTTTATTGCATTTTCTGCTTCTGGCATTGACTTCTAAGGTCCTAGCTATTCGATCTGGTGGGGCAACGTCCAAGAGTGAAGCCTATGTTGCCCGGAACGTAGAAATGACCATTACCTTCACACTGGTTGCAATTCTTCCTGTTATAGGATGGAAAGACTGTTGTATTTTTATTGTATCATATGCTTCTGGCGTTGACTCCTTAGGCCCTAACTATTCGATGTGGTGGAGCAACGCCCTAGAGTGAAGCCTAGGTTGCCCGAAACGAAGAAATGACCATAACTTTCACACTGGTTACAATTATTCCTGTTACACGATGGACACACTGTTGTATTTTTATTGTATTTTATGCTTCTGGCGTTTAATTCTATGTCCCTAGCCATTCGATCTGGTGGAGCAACGACCTAGAGTGAAGCCTAGGTTGCCCGAAACGTAGAAATGACCATAACTTTCACGCTGGTTGCAATTATTCGTTTTATACGATGGAAAAACAGTTGTATCTTTACAGTATTTTATGCTTCTGGCGTTGACTTCTAAGGTCCTAGCTAATCGATCTGGTGGGCAACGTCCAAGGGTGAAGCCTATGTAGCCCGGTACGTAGAAATGACCATTAGTTTCACACTGGTTGGAATTATTCTTTTTATACTATGGAAAAACTGTTGTATTTATTTTGCATTTTATGTCTCTGGCATCGACTTCTTAGGCCCTAGCTATTGGATCTGGTCGACCAACGCCGTAGAGTGAAGCCTCGGTTGCCCTGAACGTAGAAATGACCATTACATTCACACTGGTTGCAATTATTCCTGTTATACGATGGAAAGACTGTTGTATTTTTATAGTATCATATGCTTCTGGCGTTGACTTCTAAGGCCCGAACTATTCGATGTGGTGGAGCAACGCCCTAGAGTGAAGCCTAGGTTGCCCGAAACGAAGAAATGACCATAACTTTCACACTGGTTACAATTATTCCTGTTACACGATGGACAAACTGTTGTATTTTTATTGTATTTTATGCTTCTGGCGTTTAATTCTATGTCCCTAGCCATTCGATCTGGTGGAGCAACGACCTAGAGTGAAGCCTAGGTTGCCCGAAACGTAGAAATGACCATAACTTTCACACTGTTTGCAATTATTCATTTTATACGATCGAACAACTGTTATATTTATATTGTATTTTCTGCTTCTGGCGTTGACTTCTAAGGCCGTAGCTATTCGATGTGGTGGAGCAACGCCCTAGAGTGAAGCCTAGGTTGACCGGAATGTTGAAATGACCATATCTTTCATACTGGTTGCAATTATTCCTGTTATAGGATGGAAATATTGTTTTATTTTTATTGTATTTTATGCTTCAGGCGTTGTCTTCTAAGGTCGTAGCTATTCTACGTAGTGGAGCAACTCCCTAGAGTGAAGCCTAGGTTGCCCGGAACGTAGAAATGACCATTACCTTCACACTTGTTGCAATAATTCGTTTTATACGGAGGAAAAACTTTTGTATTGATATTGTTTTTTCTGCTTCTGGCGTTGTCTTCTAAGGCCGTAGCTAATCGATGTGGTGGAGCAACGCCCTAGACTGAAGCCTAGGTTGCCCGGAATGTAGAAATGGCCATATCTTTCATACTGGTTACAATTATTCCTGTTATACGATGGAAAAACTGTTGTATTTTTATTGTATTTTATGCTTCTAGCGTTGTCTTCTAAGGTCGTAGCTATTCTACGTAGTGGAGCAACGCCCTAGAGTGAAGCATAGGTTGCCCGGAACGTAGAAATGACCATTACCTTCACACTTGTTGCAATCATTCGTTTTATACGAAGGAAAAACTTTTGTATTTATATTGTATTTTATGCTTTTGGCGCTGACTTCTTAGGCCCTAACTATTCGATCTGGTGGAACAACGGCCTATGGTGGAGCCTAGGTTGCCCTGAACGTAAAAATGACCATAACTTTCGCACTCGTTGCAATTATTCGTTTTATACGATGGAAAAACCGTTGTATTTATTTTGTATTTTATGCTTCGGGCGTTGACTTCCAAGGCCCTAACTATTCGATGTGGTGGAACAACGCCCTAGAGCGAAGCCTAGACTGCCCGGAACGTAGAAATGACCATACCTTTCACAGTCGTTGCAATTATTCGTTTTATACGATGGAAAAACTGTTGCATTTTTATTGTATTTTATGCTTCTGGTGTAGAATTGTAAGTCCCTAACTATTCCATCTCGTGGAGCGACGCCCTAGAGTGAAGCCTAGGTTGCCCGGAACTTAGAAATGACCATTACTTTCACACTGTTTGCAAATATACATTACATACGATGGAAAAGCTGTTGTATTTATATTGTATTTTATGCTTCTAGCGCTGACTTCTTAGGCCCTACCTATTTGATCTGGTGGAGCACGGCCTTAGAGTGAAGCCTAGGTTGCCCGGATCGTAGAAAAGGCCATCACCTTCACACTGGTTGCAATCATTCCTGTTATACGATGGAAAAACTGTTGTATTTTGATTGTATTTTATGCTTCGGGCGTTGACTTCTAAGGCCCTAACTATTCGATCTAGTGGACCAACGCGCTAGAGTGAAGCCTAGGTTGCCCGGGACATAGAAATAACCATTACCATCACACGGTTTGCAATTATTCGTTATATACGATGGAAAAACTGTTGCATTTATATTGTATTTTATGCTGCTGGCGTTGACTTCTTAAGCCTTAGCTATTCGATCTGGTGGAGCAACGCCCTAGAGTGAAGCCTAGGTTGCCCGGAACGTTGAAATGACCATTACCATCACACTGGTTGCAATTATTCATTTTATACGATGGAAAAACTGTTGTATTTTTATTGTATTTTATGCTCCGGGCGTAGACCTCTTAGGCCCTAGCTATTCGATCTGGTCGAGCAACGCTCTAGAGTGAAGCCTAGGTTGCCCGGAACTTAGAAATGGCCATAACGTTTACACTGGTTGCAGTTATTCCTGTTATACGATGGAAAAATTGTCGTATTCTTATTGTATTTTTTGCTTTTGGTATTGAATTCTAAGCCGCTAGCTATTCGATCTGGTGGAGCAACGCCCTAGAGCGAAGCCTAGGTTGTCCGGAACGTAGAAGTGACCATTACCTTCACACTGGTTGCAATCGTTCCTGTTATACGATGAACAAACTGTTGTATTTAAATTGTGTTTTACGCTTCTGGCGTGGACTTCTTAGGCCTTAGCTATTCGATCTGGTGGAGCAACGCCCTAGAGTGAAGCCTAGGTTGCCCGGAACGTTGAAATGACCATTACCATCACATTGGTTGCGATTACTCGTTTTATGCGATGGAAAAACTGTTGTATTTTTATTGCATTTTATGCTCCGGGCGTAGACCTCTAAGGCCCTAGCTATTCGATCTATTCGAGCAACGCCCTAGAGTGAAGCCTATGTTGCCCGGAATGCAGAAATGACCATAGCTTTCACACTGGTTGCAATTATTCCTGTTGTACGATGAAAATCTGTTGTATTTTTAATGTATTTTATGCTTCTGGCGTTGAATTCTAAGTCCCTAGCTATTCGATCTGGTGGAGAAACGCCCTAGTGTGAAGACTAGGTTGCCCTGAACGTAGAAATGGTCATAACTTTCACACTGGTTGCAGTTATTCCTGTCATACGATGGAAAAACTGTTGTATTCTTATTGTATTTTTTGCTTTTGGTTTTGAATTCTAAGTCGCTAGCTATTCGATCAGGTGGATCAACGCCCTAGAGTGAAGCCTAGGTTGCCCGCAACGTTGAAATGACCATTACCATCACACTGGTTGCAATTATTCATTTTATACGATGGAAAAACTGTTGTATCTTTATTGTATTTTATGCTCTGGGCGTAGACCTCTAAGGCCCTAGCTATTCGATCTGGGCGAGCAACGCCCTAGAGTGAAGCCTAGGCTGTCCGAAACGTAGAAATGACCATTAATTTCACTCTGGTTGCAATTATTCATGCTATACGATGGAAAAACTATTGCATTTTTATTGCATTTTCTGCTTCTGGCATTGACTTCTAAGGTCCTAGCTATTCGATCTGGTGGGGCAACGTCCAAGAGTGAAGCCTATGTTGCCCGGAACGTAGGAATGACCATTCCTTCCACACTGTTTGCAATTATTCATTTTATACAATGGAAAAGCTGTTGTATTTATATTGTATTTTATGCTTCTGGCGTTGACTTCTGAGGCCGTAGCTATTCGATGTGGTGGAGCAACGCCCTAGAGTGAAGCCTAGGTTGCCCGGAATGTAGAAATGACCATATCTTTCATAGTGGTTGCAATTATTCCTGTCATACGATGGAAAAACTGTTGTATTTTTATTGTATTTTATGCTTCAGGCGTTGTCTTCTAAGGCCCTAACTATTCGATGTGGTGGCGTAACGACCTAGAGTGAAGTCTAGGTTGCCCGAAACGTAGGAATGACAATAACTTTCACACTGGTTGCAAGTATTCATGGTATACGATGGAAAAACTATTGCATTTTTATTGCATTTTCTGCTTCTGGCATTGACTTCTAAGGTCCTAGCTATTCGATCTGGTGGGGCAACGTCCAAGAGTGAAGCCTATGTTGCCCGGAACGTAGAAATGACCATTACCTTCACACTGGTTGCAATTCTTCCTGTTATAGGATGGAAAGACTGTTGTATTTTTATTGTATCATATGCTTCTGGCGTTGACTCCTTAGGCCCTAACTATTCGATGTGGTGGAGCAACGCCCTAGAGTGAAGCCTAGGTTGCCCGAAACGAAGAAATGACCATAACTTTCACACTGGTTACAATTATTCCTGTTACACGATGGACACACTGTTGTATTTTTATTGTATTTTATGCTTCTGGCGTTTAATTCTATGTCCCTAGCCATTCGATCTGGTGGAGCAACGACCTAGAGTGAAGCCTAGGTTGCCCGAAACGTAGAAATGACCATAACTTTCACGCTGGTTGCAATTATTCGTTTTATACGATGGAAAAACTGTTGTATCTTTACAGTATTTTATGCTTCTGGCGTTGACTTCTAAGGTCCTAGCTAATCGATCTGGTGGGCAACGTCCAAGGGTGAAGCCTATGTAGCCCGGTACGTAGAAATGACCATTAGTTTCACACTGGTTGGAATTATTCTTTTTATACTATGGAAAAACTGTTGTATTTATTTTGCATTTTATGTCTCTGGCATCGACTTCTTAGGCCCTAGCTATAGGATCTGGTCGACCAACGCCGTAGAGTGAAGCCTCGGTTGCCCTGAACGTAGAAATGACCATTACATTCACACTGGTTGCAATTATTCCTGTTATACGAAGGAAAGACTGTTGTATTTTTATAGTATCATATGCTTCTGGCGTTGACTTCTAAGGCCCGAACTATTCGATGTGGTGGAGCAACGCCCTAGAGTGAAGCCTAGGTTGCCCGAAACGCAGAAATGACCATAACTTTCACCCTGGTTACAATTATTCCTGTTACACGATGGACAAACTGTTGTATTTTTATTGTATTTTATGCTTCTGGCGTTGAATTCTATGTCCCTGACCATTCGATCTGGTGAAGCAACGCCCTAGAGTGAAGCCTGGGTTGCCCGGAACGTAGAAATGACCATTACTTTCACACTGGTTGCAATTATTCCCGTTACATGATGGACAAACTGTTGTATTTTTATGGTATTTTATGCTTCTGGCGTTGACTTCTAAGGCGCTAACTATTCGATCTGGTGGAGCAACGCCCTAGGGTGGAGCCTAGGTTGCCCGGAATGTAGAAATGACCATATCTTTCATACTGGTTGCAATTATTCCTGTTATACGATGGAAAAACTGTTGTATTTTTATTGTATTTTATGCTTCAGGCGGTGTCTTCTAAGGTCGTAGCTATTCTACGTAGTGGAGCAACGCCCTAGAGTGAAGCCTAGGTTGCCCGGAACGTAGAAATGACCATTACCTTCACACTTCTTGCAATCATTCGTTTTATACGAAGGAAAAACTTTTGCATTTATATTGTATTTTATGCTTCTGGCGTTGACTTCTTAGGCCCTAACTGTTCGATCTGGTGGAACAACGACCTAGGGTGGAGCCTAGGTTGCCTTGAACGTAAAAATGACCATAACATTCACACTCGTTGCAATTATTCGTTTTATAGGATGGAAAAACCGTTGTATTTATTTTGTATTTTATGCTTCGGGCGTTGACTTCTAAGGCCCTAACTATGCGATGTGGTGGAGCAACGCCCTGGAGTGAAACCTAAACAGCCCGCAACGTAGAAATGACCATTAACTTCACGCTTGTTGCAATTATTCCTTTTATGCGACGAACAAACTGTGGTATTTTTATAGAATTTTGTGCTTCAGGCGTTGACTTCTAAGGCCGTAGCTATTCGATGTGCTGGAGCAACGGCCTAGAGTGAAGCCTAGGTTGCCCGGAACGTAGGAATGACCATTCCTTCCACACTGTTTGCAATTATTCATTTTATACAATGGAAAAGCTGTTGTATTTATATTGTATTTTATGCTTCTGGCGTTGACTTCTGAGGCCGTAGCTATTCGATGTGGTGGAGCAACGCCCTAGAGTGAAGCCTAGGTTGCCCGGAATGTAGAAATGACCATATCTTTCATAGTGGTTGCAATTATTCCTGTCATACGATGGAAAAACTGTTGTATTTTTATTGTATTTTATGCTTCAGGCGTTGTCTTCTAAGGCCCTAACTATTCGATGTGGTGGCGTAACGACCTAGAGTGAAGTCTAGGTTGCCCGAAACGTAGGAATGACAATAACTTTCACACTGGTTGCAAGTATTCATGGTATACGATGGAAAAACTATTGCATTTTTATTGCATTTTCTGCTTCTGGCATTGACTTCTAAGGTCCTAGCTATTCGATCTGGTGGGGCAACGTCCAAGAGTGAAGCCTATGTTGCCCGGAACGTAGAAATGACCATTACCTTCACACTGGTTGCAATTCTTCCTGTTATAGGATGGAAAGACTGTTGTATTTTTATTGTATCATATGCTTCTGGCGTTGACTCCTTAGGCCCTAACTATTCGATGTGGTGGAGCAACGCCCTAGAGTGAAGCCTAGGTTGCCCGAAACGAAGAAATGACCATAACTTTCACACTGGTTACAATTATTCCTGTTACACGATGGACACACTGTTGTATTTTTATTGTATTTTATGCTTCTGGCGTTTAATTCTATGTCCCTAGCCATTCGATCTGGTGGAGCAACGACCTAGAGTGAAGCCTAGGTTGCCCGAAACGTAGAAATGACCATAACTTTCACGCTGGTTGCAATTATTCGTTTTATACGATGGAAAAACAGTTGTATCTTTACAGTATTTTATGCTTCTGGCGTTGACTTCTAAGGTCCTAGCTAATCGATCTGGTGGGCAACGTCCAAGGGTGAAGCCTATGTAGCCCGGTACGTAGAAATGACCATTAGTTTCACACTGGTTGGAATTATTCTTTTTATACTATGGAAAAACTGTTGTATTTATTTTGCATTTTATGTCTCTGGCATCGACTTCTTAGGCCCTAGCTATTGGATCTGGTCGACCAACGCCGTAGAGTGAAGCCTCGGTTGCCCTGAACGTAGAAATGACCATTACATTCACACTGGTTGCAATTATTCCTGTTATACGATGGAAAGACTGTTGTATTTTTATAGTATCATATGCTTCTGGCGTTGACTTCTAAGGCCCGAACTATTCGATGTGGTGGAGCAACGCCCTAGAGTGAAGCCTAGGTTGCCCGAAACGCAGAAATGACCATAACTTTCACCCTGGTTACAATTATTCCTGTTACACGATGGACAAACTGTTGTATTTTTATTGTATTTTATGCTTCTGGCGTTGAATTCTATGTCCCTGACCATTCGATCTGGTGAAGCAACGCCCTAGAGTGAAGCCTGGGTTGCCCGGAACGTAGAAATGACCATTACCTTCACACTTGTTGCAATCATTCGTTTTATACGAAGGAAAAACTTTTGTATTTATATTGTATTTTATGTTTCTGGCGTTGACTTCTTAGGCCCTAACTATTCGAGCTGGTGGAGCAACGCCCTAGGGTGAAGCCTAGGTTGCCCGAAACGTAGAAATGTCCATTACTTTCACACTGGTTGCAATTATTCCCGTTACACGATGGACAAACTGTTGTATTTTTATGGTATTTTATGCTTCTGGCGTTGACTTCTAAGGCGCTAACTATTCGATCTGGTGGAGCAACGCCCTAGGGTGGAGCCTAGGTTGCCCGGAATGTAGAAATGACCATATCTTTCATACTGGTTGCAATTATTCCTGTTATACGATGGAAAAACTGTTGTATTTTTATTGTATTTTATGCTTCAGGCGGTGTCTTCTAAGGTCGTAGCTATTCTACGTAGTGGAGCAACGCCCTAGAGTGAAGCCTAGGTTGCCCGGAACGTAGAAATGACCATTACCTTCACACTTCTTGCAATCATTCGTTTTATACGAAGGAAAAACTTTTGTATTTATATTGTATTTTATGCTTCTGGCGTTGACTTCTTAGGCCCTAACTGTTCGATCTGGTGGAACAACGACCTAGGGTGGAGCCTAGGTTGCCTTGAACGTAAAAATGACCATAACATTCACACTCGTTGCAATTATTCGTTTTATAGGATGGAAAAACCGTTGTATTTATTTTGTATTTTACGCTTCGGGCGTTGACTTCTAAGGCCCTAACTATGCGATGTGGTGGAGCAACGCCCTGGAGTGAAACCTAAACAGCCCGCAACGTAGAAATGACCATTAACTTCACGCTTGTTGCAATTATTCCTTTTATGCGACGAACAAACTGTGGTATTTTTATAGAATTTTGTGCTTCAGGCGTTGACTTCTAAGGCCGTAGCTATTCGATGTGCTGGAGCAACGGCCTAGAGTGAAGCCTAGGTTGCCCGGAACGTAGGAATGACCATTCCTTCCACACTGTTTGCAATTATTCATTTTATACAATGGAAAAGCTGTTGTATTTATATTGTATTTTATGCTTCTGGCGTTGACTTCTGAGGCCGTAGCTATTCGATGTGGTGGAGCAACGATCTAGAGTGAAGCCTAGGTTGCCCGGAATGTAGAAATGACCATATCTTTCATAGTGGTTGCAATTATTCCTGTCATACGATGGAAAAACTGTTGTATTTTTATTGTATTTTATGCTTCAGGCGTTGTCTTCTAAGGCCCTAACTATTCGATGTGGTGGCGTAACGACCTAGAGTGAAGTCTAGGTTGCCCGAAACGTAGGAATGACAATAACTTTCACACTGGTTGCAAGTATTAATGGTATACGATGGAAAACTTGTTGTATTTTTATTGTATTTTATACTTCTGGCGTTGACGGCTTAGGCCCTGACCATTCGATCTGGTGAAGCAACGCCCTAGAGTGAAGCCTAGGCTGTCCGAAACGTAGAAATGACCATTAATTTCACTCTGGTTGCAATTATTCATGCTATACGATGGAAAAACTGTTGCATTTTTATTGTATTTTATGCTCCGGGCGTAGACCTCTTAGGCCCTAGCTATTCGATCTGGTCGAGCAACGCTCTAGAGTGAAGCCTAGGTTGCCCGGAACTTAGAAATGGCCATAACTTTTACACTGGTTGCAGTTATTCCTGTTATACGATGGAAAAACTGTCGTATTCTTATTGTATTTTTTGCTTTTGGTATTGAATTCTAAGTCGCTAGCTATTCGATCTGGTGGAGCAACGCCCTAGAGCGAAGCCTAGGTTGTCCGGAACGTAGAAGTGACCATTACCTTCACACTGGCTGCAATCGTTCCTGTTATACGATGAACAAACTGTTGTATTTAAATTGTGTTTTACGCTTCTGGCGTGGACTTCTTAGGCCTTAGCTATTCGATCTGGTGGAGCAACGCCCTAGAGTGAAGCCTAGGTTGCCCGGAACGTTGAAATGACCATTACCATCACATTGGTTGCAATTACTCGTTTTATGCGATGGAAAAACTGTTGTATTTTTATTGCATCTTATGCTCAAGGCGTAGACCTCTAGGGCCCTAGCTATTCGATCTATTCGAGCAACGCCCTAGAGTGAAGCCTATGTTGCCCGGAATGCAGAAATGACCATAGCTTTCACACTGGTTGCAATTATTCCTGTTGTACGATGAAAATCTGTTGTATTTTTAATGTATTTTATGCTTCTTGCGTTGAATTCTAAGTCCCTAGCTATTCGATCTGGTGGAGAAACGCCCTAGTGTGAAGACTAGGTTGCCCTGAACGTAGAAATGGTCATAACTTTCACACTGGTTGCAGTTATTCCTGTCATACGATGGAAAAACTGTTGTATTCTTATTGTATTTTTTGCTTTTGGTTTTGAATTCTAAGTCGCTAGCTATTCGATCAGGTGGATCAACGCCCTAGAGTGAAGCCTAGGTTGCCCGCAACGTTGAAATGACCATTACCATCACACTGGTTGCAATTATTCATTTTATACGATGGAAAAACTGTTGTATCTTTATTGTATTTTATGCTCTGGGCGTAGACCTCTAAGGCGCTAGCTATTCGATCTGGGCGAGCAACGCCCTAGAGTGAAGCCTAGGCTGTCCGAAACGTAGAAATGACCATTAATTTCACTCTGGTTGCAATTATTCATGCTATACGATGGAAAAACTATTGCATTTTTATTGCATTTTCTGCTTCTGGCATTGACTTCTAAGGTCCTAGCTATTCGATCTGGTGGGGCAACGTCCAAGAGTGAAGCCTATGTTGCCCGGAACGTAGAAATGACCATTACCTTCACACTGGTTGCAATTCTTCCTGTTATAGGATGGAAAGACTGTTGTATTTTTATTGTATCATATGCTTCTGGCGTTGACTCCTTAGGCCCTAACTATTCGATGTGGTGGAGCAACGCCCTAGAGTGAAGCCTAGGTTGCCCGAAACGAAGAAATGACCATAACTTTCACACTGGTTACAATTATTCCTGTTACACGATGGACACACTGTTGTATTTTTATTGTATTTTATGCTTCTGGCGTTTAATTCTATGTCCCTAGCCATTCGATCTGGTGGAGCAACGACCTAGAGTGAAGCCTAGGTTGCCCGAAACGTAGAAATGACCATAACTTTCACGCTGGTTGCAATTATTCGTTTTATACGATGGAAAAACAGTTGTATCTTTACAGTATTTTATGCTTCTGGCGTTGACTTCTAAGGTCCTAGCTAATCGATCTGGTGGGCAACGTCCAAGGGTGAAGCCTATGTAGCCCGGTACGTAGAAATGACCATTAGTTTCACACTGGTTGGAATTATTCTTTTTATACTATGGAAAAACTGTTGTATTTATTTTGCATTTTATGTCTCTGGCATCGACTTCTTAGGCCCTAGCTATTGGATCTGGTCGACCAACGCCGTAGAGTGAAGCCTCGGTTGCCCTGAACGTAGAAATGACCATTACATTCACACTGGTTGCAATTATTCCTGTTATACGATGGAAAGACTGTTGTATTTTTATAGTATCATATGCTTCTGGCGTTGACTTCTAAGGTCCTAGCTAATCGATCTGGTGGGCAACGTCCAAGGGTGAAGCCTATGTAGCCCGGTACGTAGAAATGACCATTAGTTTCACACTGGTTGGAATTATTCTTTTTTTACTATGGAAAAACTGTTGTATTTATTTTGCATTTTATGTCTCTGGCATCGACTTCTTAGGCCCTAGCTATTGGATCTGGTCGACCAACGCCGTAGAGTGAAGCCTCGGTTGCCCTGAACGTAGAAATGACCATTACATTCACACTGGTTGCAATTATTCCTGTTATACGATGGAAAGACTGTTGTATTTTTATAGTATCATATGCTTCTGGCGTTGACTTCTAAGGCCCGAACTATTCGATGTGGTGGAGCAACGCCCTAGAGTGAAGCCTAGGTTGCCCGAAACGCAGAAATGACCATAATTTTCACCCTGGTTACAATTATTCCTGTTACACGATGGACAAACTGTTGTATTTTTATTGTATTTTATGCTTCTGGCGTTGAATTCTATGTCCCTGACCATTCGATCTGGTGAAGCAACGCCCTAGAGTGAAGCCTGGGTTGCCCGGAACGTAGAAATGACCATTACCTTCACACTTGTTGCAATCATTCGTTTTATACGAAGGAAAAACTTTTGTATTTATATTGTATTTTATGTTTCTGGCGTTGACTTCTTAGGCCCTAACTATTCGAGCTGGTGGAGCAACGCCCTAGGGTGAAGCCTAGGTTGCCCGAAACGTAGAAATGTCCATTACTTTCACACTGGTTGCAATTATTCCCGTTACACGATGGACAAACTGTTGTATTTTTATGGTATTTTATGCTTCTGGCGTTGACTTCTAAGGCGCTAACTATTCGATCTGGTGGAGCAACGCCCTAGGGTGGAGCCTAGGTTGCCCGGAATGTAGAAATGACCATATCTTTCATACTGGTTGCAATTATTCCTGTTATACGATGGAAAAACTGTTGTATTTTTATTGTATTTTATGCTTCAGGCGGTGTCTTCTCAGGTCGTAGCTATTCTACGTAGTGGAGCAACGCCCTAGAGTGAAGCCTAGGTTGCCCGGAACGTAGAAATGACCATTACCTTCACACTTCTTGCAATCATTCGTTTTATACGAAGGAAAAACTTTTGTATTTATATTGTATTTTATGCTTCTGGCGTTGACTTCTTAGGCCCTAACTGTTCGATCTGGTGGAACAACGACCTAGGGTGGAGCCTAGGTTGCCTTGAACGTAAAAATGACCATAACATTCACACTCGTTGCAATTATTCGTTTTATAGGATGGAAAAACCGTTGTATTTATTTTGTATTTTATGCTTCGGGCGTTGACTTCTAAGGCCCTAACTATGCGATGTGGTGGAGCAACGCCCTGGAGTGAAACCTAAACAGCCCGCAACGTAGAAATGACCATTAACTTCACGCTTGTTGCAATTATTCCTTTTATGCGACGAACAAACTGTGGTATTTTTATAGAATTTTGTGCTTCAGGCGTTGACTTCTAAGGCCGTAGCTATTCGATGTGCTGGAGCAACGGCCTAGAGTGAAGCCTAGGTTGCCCGGAACGTAGGAATGACCATTCCTTCCACACTGTTTGCAATTATTCATTTTATACAATGGAAAAGCTGTTGTATTTATATTGTATTTTATGCTTCTGGCGTTGACTTCTGAGGCCGTAGCTATTCGATGTGGTGGAGCAACGCCCTAGAGTGAAGCCTAGGTTGCCCGGAATGTAGAAATGACCATATCTTTCATAGTGGTTGCAATTATTCCTGTCATACGATGGAAAAACTGTTGTATTTTTATTGTATTTTATGCTTCAGGCATTGTCTTCTAAGGCCCTAACTATTCGATGTGGTGGCGTAACGACCTAGAGTGAAGTCTAGGTTGCCCGAAACGTAGGAATGACAATAACTTTCACACTGGTTGCAAGTATTCATGGTATACGATGGAAAAACTATTGCATTTTTATTGCATTTTCTGCTTCTGGCATTGACTTCTAAGGTCCTAGCTATTCGATCTGGTGGGGCAACGTCCAAGAGTGAAGCCTATGTTGCCCGGAACGTAGAAATGACCATTACCTTCACACTGGTTGCAATTCTTCCTGTTATAGGATGGAAAGACTGTTGTATTTTTATTGTATCATATGCTTCTGGCGTTGACTCCTTAGGCCCTAACTATTCGATGTGGTGGAGCAACGCCCTAGAGTGAAGCCTAGGTTGCCCGAAACGAAGAAATGACCATAACTTTCACACTGGTTACAATTATTCCTGTTACACGATGGACACACTGTTGTATTTTTATTGTATTTTATGCTTCTGGCGTTTAATTCTATGTCCCTAGCCATTCGATCTGGTGGAGCAACGACCTAGAGTGAAGCCTAGGTTGCCCGAAACGTAGAAATGACCATAACTTTCACGCTGGTTGCAATTATTCGTTTTATACGATGGAAAAACAGTTGTATCTTTACAGTATTTTATGCTTCTGGCGTTGACTTCTAAGGTCCTAGCTAATCGATCTGGTGGGCAACGTCCAAGGGTGAAGCCTATGTAGCCCGGTACGTAGAAATGACCATTAGTTTCACACTGGTTGGAATTATTCTTTTTATACTATGGAAAAACTGTTGTATTTATTTTGCATTTTATGTCTCTGGCATCGACTTCTTAGGCCCTAGCTATTGGATCTGGTCGACTAACGCCGTAGAGTGAAGCCTCGGTTGCCCTGAACGTAGAAATGACCATTACATTCACACTGGTTGCAATTATTCCTGTTATACGATGGAAAGACTGTTGTATTTTTATAGTATCATATGCTTCTGGCGTTGACTTCTAAGGCCCGAACTATTCGATGTGGTGGAGCAACGCCCTAGAGTGAAGCCTAGGTTGCCCGAAACGCAGAAATGACCATAACTTTCACCCTGGTTACAATTATTCCTGTTACACGATGGACAAACTGTTGTATTTTTATTGTATTTTATGCTTCTGGCGTTGAATTCTATGTCCCTGACCATTCGATCTGGTGAAGCAACGCCCTAGAGTGAAGCCTGGGTTGCCCGGAACGTAGAAATGACCATTACCTTCACACTTGTTGCAATCATTCGTTTTATACGAAGGAAAAACTTTTGTATTTATATTGTATTTTATGTTTCTGGCGTTGACTTCTTAGGCCCTAACTATTCGAGCTGGTGGAGCAACGCCCTAGGGTGAAGCCTAGGTTGCCCGAAACGTAGAAATGTCCATTACTTTCACACTGGTTGCAATTATTCCCGTTACACGATGGACAAACTGTTGTATTTTTATGGTATTTTATGCTTCTGGCGTTGACTTCTAAGGCGCTAACTATTCGATCTGGTGGAGCAACGCCCTAGGGTGGAGCCTAGGTTGCCCGGAATGTAGAAATGACCATATCTTTCATACTGGTTGCAATTATTCCTGTTATACGATGGAAAAACTGTTGTATTTTTATTGTATTTTATGCTTCAGGCGGTGTCTTCTAAGGTCGTAGCTATTCTACGTAGTGGAGCAACGCCCTAGAGTGAAGCCTAGGTTGCCCGGAACGTAGAAATGACCATTACCTTCACACTTCTTGCAATCATTCGTTTTATACGAAGGAAAAACTTTTGTATTTATATTGTATTTTATGCTTCTGGCGTTGACTTCTTAGGCCCTAACTGTTCGATCTGGTGGAACAACGACCTAGGGTGGAGCCTAGGTTGCCTTGAACGTAAAAATGACCATAACATTCACACTCGTTGCAATTATTCGTTTTATAGGATGGAAAAACCGTTGTATTTATTTTGTATTTTATGCTTCGGGCGTTGACTTCTAAGGCCCTAACTATGCGATGTGGTGGAGCAACGCCCTGGAGTGAAACCTAAACAGCCCGCAACGTAGAAATGACCATTAACTTCACGCTTGTTGCAATTATTCCTTTTATGCGACGAACAAACTGTGGTATTTTTATAGAATGTTGTGCTTCAGGCGTTGACTTCTAAGGCCGTAGCTATTCGATGTGCTGGAGCAACGGCCTAGAGTGAAGCCTAGGTTGCCCGGAACGTAGGAATGACCATTCCTTCCACACTGTTTGCAATTATTCATTTTATACAATGGAAAAGCTGTTGTATTTATATTGTATTTTATGCTTCTGGCGTTGACTTCTGAGGCCGTAGCTATTCGATGTGGTGGAGCAACGATCTAGAGTGAAGCCTAGGTTGCCCGGAACGTAGGAATGACCATTCCTTCCACACTGGTTGCAAGTATTCATGGTATACGATGGAAAAACTATTGCATTTTTATTGCATTTTCTGCTTCTGGCATTGACTTCTAAGGTCCTAGCTATTCGATCTGGTGGGGCAACGTCCAAGAGTGAAGCCTATGTTGCCCGGAACGTAGAAATGACCATTACCTTCACACTGGTTGCAATTCTTCCTGTTATAGGATGGAAAGACTGTTGTATTTTTATTGTATCATATGCTTCTGGCGTTGACTCCTTAGGCCCTAACTATTCGATGTGGTGGAGCAACGCCCTAGAGTGAAGCCTAGGTTGCCCGAAACGAAGAAATGACCATAACTTTCACACTGGTTACAATTATTCCTGTTACACGATGGACACACTGTTGTATTTTTATAGTATTTTATGCTTCTGGCGTTTAATTCTATGTCCCTAGCCATTCGATCTGGTGGAGCAACGACCTAGAGTGAAGCCTAGGTTGCCCGAAACGTAGAAATGACCATAACTTTCACGCTGGTTGCAATTATTCGTTTTATACGATGGAAAAACAGTTGTATCTTTACAGTATTTTATGCTTCTGGCGTTGACTTCTAAGGTCCTAGCTAATCGATCTGGTGGGCAACGTCCAAGGGTGAAGCCTATGTAGCCCGGTACGTAGAAATGACCATTAGTTTCACACTGGTTGGAATTATTCTTTTTATACTATGGAAAAACTGTTGTATTTATTTTGCATTTTATGTCTCTGGCATCGACTTCTTAGGCCCTAGCTATTGGATCTGGTCGACTAACGCCGTAGAGTGAAGCCTCGGTTGCCCTGAACGTAGAAATGACCATTACATTCACACTGGTTGCAATTATTCCTGTTATACGATGGAAAGACTGTTGTATTTTTATAGTATCATATGCTTCTGGCGTTGACTTCTAAGGCCCGAACTATTCGATGTGGTGGAGCAACGCCCTAGAGTGAAGCCTAGGTTGCCCGAAACGCAGAAATGACCATAACTTTCACCCTGGTTACAATTATTCCTGTTACACGATGGACAAACTGTTGTATTTTTATTGTATTTTATGCTTCTGGCGTTGAATTCTATGTCCCTGACCATTCGATCTGGTGAAGCAACGCCCTAGAGTGAAGCCTGGGTTGCCCGGAACGTAGAAATGACCATTACCTTCACACTTGTTGCAATCATTCGTTTTATACGAAGGAAAAACTTTTGTATTTATATTGTATTTTATGTTTCTGGCGTTGACTTCTTAGGCCCTAACTATTCGAGCTGGTGGAGCAACGCCCTAGGGTGAAGCCTAGGTTGCCCGAAACGTAGAAATGTCCATTACTTTCACACTGGTTGCAATTATTCCCGTTACACGATGGACAAACTGTTGTATTTTTATGGTATTTTATGCTTCTGGCGTTGACTTCTAAGGCGCTAACTATTCGATCTGGTGGAGCAACGCCCTAGGGTGGAGCCTAGGTTGCCCGGAATGTAGAAATGACCATATCTTTCATACTGGTTGCAATTATTCCTGTTATACGATGGAAAAACTGTTGTATTTTTATTGTATTTTATGCTTCAGGCGGTGTCTTCTAAGGTCGTAGCTATTCTACGTAGTGGAGCAACGCCCTAGAGTGAAGCCTAGGTTGCCCGGAACGTAGAAATGACCATTACCTTCACACTTCTTGCAATCATTCGTTTTATACGAAGGAAAAACTTTTGTATTTATATTGTATTTTATGCTTCTGGCGTTGACTTCTTAGGCCCTAACTGTTCGATCTGGTGGAACAACGACCTAGGGTGGAGCCTAGGTTGCCTTGAACGTAAAAATGACCATAACATTCACACTCGTTGCAATTATTCGTTTTATAGGATGGAAAAACCGTTGTATTTATTTTGTATTTTATGCTTCGGGCGTTGACTTCTAAGGCCCTAACTATGCGATGTGGTGGAGCAACGCCCTGGAGTGAAACCTAAACAGCCCGCAACGTAGAAATGACCATTAACTTCACGCTTGTTGCAATTATTCCTTTTATGCGACGAACAAACTGTGGTATTTTTATAGAATGTTGTGCTTCAGGCGTTGACTTCTAAGGCCGTAGCTATTCGATGTGCTGGAGCAACGGCCTAGAGTGAAGCCTAGGTTGCCCGGAACGTAGGAATGACCATTCCTTCCACACTGTTTGCAATTATTCATTTTATACAATGGAAAAGCTGTTGTATTTATATTGTATTTTATGCTTCTGGCGTTGACTTCTGAGGCCGTAGCTATTCGATGTGGTGGAGCAACGATCTAGAGTGAAGCCTAGGTTGCCCGGAATGTAGAAATGACCATATCTTTCATAGTGGTTGCAATTATTCCTGTCATACGATGGAAAAACTGTTGTATTTTTATTGTATTTTATGCTTCAGGCGTTGTCTTCTAAGGCCCTAACTATTCGATGTGGTGGCGTAACGACCTAGAGTGAAGTCTAGGTTGCCCGAAACGTAGGAATGACAATAACTTTCACACTGGTTGCAAGTATTAATGGTATACGATGGAAAACCTGTTGTATTTTTATTGTATTTTATACTTCTGGCGTTGACTGCTTAGGCCCTGACCATTCGATCTGGTGAAGCAACGCCCTAGAGTGAAGCCTAGGCTGTCCGAAACGTAGAAATGACCATTAATTTCACTCTGGTTGCAATTATTCATGCTATACGATGGAAAAACTGTTGCATTTCTATTGCATTTTCTGCTTCTGGCATTGACTTCTAAGGTCCTAGCTATTCGATCTGGTGGGGCAACGTCCAAGAGTGAAGCCTATGTTGCCCGGAACGTAGAAATGACCATTACCTTCACACTGGTTGCATTTATTCCTGTTATACGATGGATAGACTGTTGCATTTTTACTGTATCATATGCTTCTGGCGTTGACGTCTTAGGCCCTAACTATTCGATGTGGTGGAGCAACGCCCTAGAGTGAAGCCTAGGTTGCCCGGAACGTGGAAATGACTATCACTTTCACACTGGTTGCAAGTATTCGTGTTATACGATGGAAAAACTGTTGCATTTTTATTTTATTTTATGCTTTGGGTGTTGACTTCTAAGGCCCTTACTATTCGATCTAGTGGACCAACGCGCTAGAGTGAAGCCTAGGTTGCCCGGGACATAGAAATAACCATTACCATCACACGGTTTGCAATTATTCGTTATATACGATGGAAAAACTGTTGCATTTATATTGTATTTTATGCTGCTGGCGTTGACTTCTTAAGCCTTAGCTATTCGATCTGGTGGAGCAACGCCCTAGAGTGAAGCCTAGGTTGCCCGGAACGTTGAAATGACCATTACCATCACACTGGTTGCAATTATTCATTTTATACGATGGAAAAACTGTTGTATTTTTATTGTATTTTATGCTCCGGGCGTAGACCTCTTAGGCCCTAGCTATTCGATCTGGTCGAGCAACGCTCTAGAGTGAAGCCTAGGTTGCCCGGAACTTAGAAATGGCCATAACTTTTACACTGGTTGCAGTTATTCCTGTTATACGATGGAAAAACTGTCGTATTCTTATTGTATTTTTTGCTTTTGGTATTGAATTCTAAGTCGCTAGCTATTCGATCTGGTGGAGCAACGCCCTAGAGCGAAGCCTAGGTTGTCCGGAACGTAGAAGTGACCATTACCTTCACACTGGCTGCAATCGTTCCTGTTATACGATGAACAAACTGTTGTATTTAAATTGTGTTTTACGCTTCTGGCGTGGACTTCTTAGGCCTTAGCTATTCGATCTGGTGGAGCAACGCCCTAGAGTGAAGCCTAGGTTGCCCGGAACGTTGAAATGACCATTACCATCACATTGGTTGCAATTACTCGTTTTATGCGATGGAAAAACTGTTGTATTTTTATTGCATTTTATGCTCCGGGCGTAGACCTCTAAGGCCCTAGCTATTCGATCTATTCGAGCAACGCCCTAGAGTGAAGCCTATGTTGCCCGGAATGCAGAAATGACCATAGCTTTCACACTGGTTGCAATTATTCCTGTTGTACGATGAAAATCTGTTGTATTTTTAATGTATTTTATGCTTCTGGCGTTGAATTCTAAGTCCCTAGCTATTCGATCTGGTGGAGAAACGCCCTAGTGTGAAGACTAGGTTGCCCTGAACGTAGAAATGGTCATAACTTTCACACTGGTTGCAGTTATTCCTGTCATACGATGGAAAAACTGTTGTATTCTTATTGTATTTTTTGCTTTTGGTTTTGAATTCTAAGTCGCTAGCTATTCGATCAGGTGGATCAACGCCCTAGAGTGAAGCCTAGGTTGCCCGCAACGTTGAAATGACCATTACCATCACACTGGTTGCAATTATTCATTTTATACGATGGAAAAACTGTTGTATCTTTATTGTATTTTATGCTCTGGGCGTAGACCTCTAAGGCCCTAGCTATTCGATCTGGGCGAGCAACGCCCTAGAGTGAAGCCTAGGCTGTCCGAAACGTAGAAATGACCATTAATTTCACTCTGGTTGCAATTATTCGTGCTATACGATGGAAAAACTATTGCATTTTTATTGCATTTTCTGCTTCTGGCATTGACTTCTAAGGTCCTAGCTATTCGATCTGGTGGGGCAACGTCCAAGAGTGAAGCCTATGTTGCCCGGAACGTAGAAATGACCATTACCTTCACACTGGTTGCAATTCTTCCTGTTATAGGATGGAAAGACTGTTGTATTTTTATTGTATCATATGCTTCTGGCGTTGACTCCTTAGGCCCTAACTATTCGATGTGGTGGAGCAACGCCCTAGAGTGAAGCCTAGGTTGGCCGAAACGAAGAAATGACCATAACTTTCACACTGGTTACAATTATTCCTGTTACACGATGGACAAACTGTTGTATTTTTATTGTATTTTATGCTTCTGGCGTTTAATTCTATGTCCCTAGCCATTCGATCTGGTGGAGCAACGACCAAGAGTGAAGCCTAGGTTGCCCGAAACGTAGAAATGACCATAACTTTCACGCTGGTTGCAATTATTCGTTTTATACGATGGAAAAACAGTTGTATCTTTACTGCATTTTATGCTTCTGGCGTTGACTTCTAAGGTCCTAGCTAATCGATCTGGTGGGGCAACGTCCAAGGGTGAAGCCTATGTAGTCGGGTACGTAGAAATGACCATTAGTTTCACACTGGTTGGAATTATTCTTTTTATACGATGGAAAAACTGTTGTATTTATTTTGTATTTTATGTCTCTGGCGTTGACTTCTTAGGGCCTAGCTATTGGATTTGGTGGACCAACACCGTAGAGTGAATCCTCGGTTGCCCCGAACGTAGAAATGACCATATCTTTCATACTGGTTGCAATTATTCCTGTTACACGATGGAAAAACTGTTGTATTTTTATTGTATATTATGCTTCAGGCGTTGTCTTCTAAGGTCGTAGCTATTCTACGTAGTGGAGCAACGCCCTAGGGTGAAGCCTAGGTTGCCCGGAGCGTAGAAATGACCATTACCTTCACACTTGTTGCAATCATTCGTTTTATACGAAGGAAAAACTTTTGTATTTATATTGTATTTTATGCTTCTGGCGTTGACTTCTTAGGCCCTAACTATTCGATCTGGTGGAATAACGCCCTAGAGTGAAGCCTAGGTTGCCCGGAATGTAGAAATGACCATTACTTAGACACTGTTTGCAATTATTCATTTTATACAATGGAAAAGCTGTTGTATTTATATTGTATTTTATGCTTCTGGCGTTGACTTCTTAGGCCCTGACCATTCGATCTGGTGGAGCAACGCCCTAGAGTGAGGCCTAGGCTGTCCGGAACGTAGAAATGACCATTCATTTCACTCTGGTTGCAATTATTCATGCTATACGATGGAAAAACTGTTGCATTTTAATTGCATTTGCTGCTTCTGGAATTGACTTCTAAGGTCCTAGCCATTCGATCTGGTGGGGTAACGTCCAAAAGCCTATGTTGCCCGGAACGCAGAAATGACCATTACCTTCACACTGGTTGCAATTGTTCTTGTTATACGATGGAAAGACTGTTGTATTTTTATTGTATCTTATGCTTCTGGCGTTGACTTCTTAGGCCCTAACTATTCGATGTGGTGGAGCAACGCCCTAGAGTGAATCCTAGGTTGCCCGAAACGTAGAAATGTCCATTACTTTCACACTGGTTGCAATTATTCCTGTTACACGGTGGACAAACTGTTGTATTTTTATGGTATTTTATGCTTCTGGCGTTGACTTCTAAGGTGCTAACTATTCGATCTGGTGGAGCAACGCCCTAGGGTGGAGCCTAGGTTGCCCGGAATGTAGAAATGACCATATCTTTCATACTGGTTGCAATTATTCCTGTTATAGGATGGAAAAACTGTTGTATTTTTATTGTATTTTATGCTACAGGCGTTGACTTCTTAGGCCCTCACTGTTCGATCTGGTGGAACAACGCCCTAGAGTGAAGCCTAGGTTGCCCGAAACGTAGAAATGACCGTAACTTTCACGCAGGTTGCAATTATTCGTTTTATTCGATGGAAAAACAGTTGTATCTTTACTGTATTTTATGCTTCTGGCGTTGACTTCTAAGGTCCTAGCTAATCGATCTGTTGGGCAACGTCCAAGGGTGAAGCCTATGTAGCCCGGTACGTAGAAATGACCATTAGTTTCACACTGGTTGGAATTATTCTTTTTATACTATGGAAAAACTGTTGTATTTATTTTGCATTTTATGTCTCTGGCAACGACTTCTTAGGCCCTAGCTATTGGATCTGGTCGACCAACGCCGTAGAGTGAAGCCTCGGTTGCCCTGAACGTAGAAATGACCATTGCTTTCACACTGTTTGCAATTATTCATTATATACGATCGAACAACTGTTACATTTATATTGTATTTTCTGCTTCTGGCGTTGACTTCTAAGGTCGTAGCTATTCTACGTAGTGGAGCAACGCCCTAGAGTGAAGCCTGGGTTGCCCGGAACGTAGAAATGACCATTACATTCACACGGGTTGCAATTATTCCTGTTATACGATGGAAAGACTGTTGTATTCTTATTGTATCATATGCTTCTGGCGTTGACTTCTAAGGCCCGAACTATTCGATGTGGTGGAGCAACGCCCTAGAGTGAAGCCTAGGTTGCCCGAAACGCAGAAATGACCATAACTTTCACCCTGGTTACAATTATTCCTGTTACACGATGGACAAACTGTTGTATTTTTATTGTATTTTATGCTTCTGGCGTTGAATTCTATGTCCCTGACCATTCGATCTGGTGAAGCAACGCCCTAGAGTGAAGCCTGGGTTGCCCGGAACGTAGAAATGACCATTACCTTCACACTTGTTGCAATCATTCGTTTTATACGAAGGAAAAACTTTTGTATTTATATTGTATTTTATGTTTCTGGCGTTGACTTCTTAGGCCCTAACTATTCGACCTGGTGGAGCAACGCCCTAGAGTGAAGCCTAGGTTGCCCGAAACGTAGAAATGTCCATTACTTTCACACTGGTTGCAATTATTCCCGTTACACGATGGACAAACTGTTGTATTTTTATGGTATTTTATGCTTCTGGCGTTGACTTCTAAGGCGCTAACTATTCGATCTGGTGGAGCAACGCCCTAGGGTGGAGCCTAGGTTGCCCGGAATGTAGAAATGACCATATCTTTCATACTGGTTGCAATTATTCCTGTTATACGATGGAAAAACTGTTGTATTTTTATTGTATTTTATGCTTCAGGCGGTGTCTTCTAAGGTCGTAGCTATCCTACGTAGTGGAGCAACGCCCTAGAGTGAAGCCTAGGTTGCCCGGAACGTAGAAATGACCATTACCTTCACACTTCTTGCAATCATTCGTTTTATACGAAGGAAAAACTTTTGTATTTATATTGTATTTTATGCTTCTGGCGTTGACTTCTTAGGCCCTAACTGTTCGATCTGGTGGAACAACGCCCTAGGGTGGAGCCTAGGTTGCCTTGAACGTAAAAATGACCATAACATTCACACTCGTTGCAATTATTCGTTTTATAGGATGGAAAAACCGTTGTATTTATTTTGTATTTTATGCTTCGGGCGTTGACTTCTAAGGCCCTAACTATGCGATGTGGTGGAGCAACGCCCTGGAGTGAAACCTAAACAGCCCGCAACGTAGAAATGACCATTAACTTCACGCTTGTTGCAATTATTCCTTTTATGCGACGAACAAACTGTGGTATTTTTATAGAATTTTGTTCTTCAGGCGTTGACTTCTAAGGCCGTAGCTATTCGATGTGCTGGAGCAACGGCCTAGAGTGAAGCCTAGGTTGCACGGAACGTAGAAATGACCATTCCTTCCACACTGTTTGCAATTATTCATTTTATACAATGGAAAAGCTGTTGTATTTATATTGTATTTTATGCTTCTGGCGTTGACTTCTAAGGCCCTAACTATTCTATGTGGTGGCGTAACGACCTAGAGTGAAGTCTAGGTTGCCCCAAACGTAGGAATGACAATAACATTAACACTGTTTGCACTTATTCATTGTATACGATCGAACAACTGTTATATTTATATTGCATTTTCTGCTTCTGGCGTTGACTTCTGAGGCCGTAGCTATTCGATGTGGTGGAGCAACGCCCTAGAGTGAAGCCTAGGTTGCCCGGAATGTAGAAATGACCATATCTTTCATAGTGGTTGCAATTATTCCTGTCATACGATGGAAAAACTGTTGTATTTTTATTGTATTTTATGCTTCAGGCGTTGTCTTCTAAGGCCCTAACTATTCGATGTGGTGGCGTAACGACCTAGAGTGAAGTCTAGGTTGCCCGAAACGTAGGAATGACAATAACTTTCACACTGGTTGCAAGTATTCATGGTATACTATGGAAAACCTGTTGTATTTTTATTGTATTTTATACTTCTGGCGTTGACTGCTTAGGCCCTGACCATTCGATCTGGTGAAGCAACGCCCTAGAGTGAAGCCTAGGCTGTCCGAAACGTAGAAATGACCATTAATTTCACTCTGGTTGCAATTATTCATGCTATACGATGGACAAACTGTTGTATTTTTATGGTATTTTATGCTTCTTGCGTTGACTTCTAAGGCGCTAACTATTCGATCTGGTGGAGCAACGCCCTAGGGTGGAGCCTAGGTTGCCCGGAATGTAGAAATGACCATATCTTTCATACTGGTTGCAATTATTCCTGTTATACGATGGAAAAACTGTTGTATTTTTATTGTATTTTATGCTACAGGCGTTGACTTCTTAGGCACTCACTGTTCGATCTGGTGGAACAACGCCCTAGAGTGAAGCCTAGGTTGCCCGAAACGTAGAAATGACCGTAACTTTCACGCAGGTTGCAATTATTCGTTTTATTCGATGGAAAAACAGTTGTATCTTTACTGTATTTTATGCTTCTGGCGTTGACTTCTGAGGTCCTAGCAAATCGATCTGGTGGGGCAACGTCCAAGGGTGAAGCCTATGTAGCCCGGTACGTAGAAATGACCACTAGTTTCACACTGGTTGGAATTATTCTTTTTATACGATGGAAAAGCTGTTGTATTTATCTTGTATTTTATGTCTCTGGCGTTGACTCCTTAGGCCCTAGCTATTGGATCTGGTGGACCAACGCCGTAGAGTGAAGCCTCGGTTGCCCTGAACGTAGAAATGACCATTACTTTCACACTGTTTGCTGTTATTCATTATATACGATCGATCAACTGTTATATTTATATTGTATTTTTTGCTTCTGGCGTTGACTTCTTAGGCCCTGACCATTCGATCTGGTGAAGCAACGCCCTAGAGTGAAGCCTCGGTTGCCCTGAACGTAGAAATGACCATTACTTTCACACTGGTTGGAATTATTCTTTTTATACGATGGAAAGCTGTTGTATTTTTATTGTATTTTATGCTTCAGGCGTTGTCTTCTAAGGTCGTAGCTATTCTACGTAGTGGAGCAACGCACTAGGGTGGAGCCTAGGCTGTCCAAAACGTATAAATGACCATTGATTTCACTCTGGTTGCAAGTATTCATGCTATACGATGGAAAAACTGTTGAATTTTTATTGCATTTTCTACTTCTGGCATTGACTTCTAAGGTCCTAGCTAATCGATCTGGTGGGGCTACGTCCAAGGGTGACGCCTATGTAGCCCGATACGTAGAAATGACCATTAGTTTCACACTGGTTGCAATTATTCGTGCTATACGATGGAAAAACTGTTGCATTTTTATTGCATTTTCTGCTTCTGGCATTGACTTCTAAGGTCCTAGCTATTCGATTTGGTGGGGCAACGTCCAAGAGTGAAGCCTATGTAGCCCGATACGTAGAAATGACCATTAGTTTCACACTGGTTGCAATTATTCGTGCTATACGATGGAAAAACTGTTGCATTTTTATTGCATTTTCTGCTTCTGGCATTGACTTCTAAGGTCCTAGCTATTCGATCTGGTGGGGCAACGTCCAAGAGTGAAGCCTATGTTGCCCGGAACGTAGAAATGACCATTACCTTCACACTGTTTGCAAATATACATTATATACGATGGAAAAAGCTGTTGTATTTATGTTGCATCTTATGCTTCTGGCGTTGAATTCTAAGGCTCTAACTATTCGATGTGTTGGAGCAACGACCTAGAATGAAGTCTAGGTTGCCCGCAACGTAGGAATGACAATAACTTTCACACTGGTTGCAATTAATCGTTTTATACGATGGAAAAGCTATTGTATTTATATTGTAATTTTTGCCTCTGGCGTTGACTTCTTTGACTTTGGCCCAAACAATTCGATCTGGTGGAGCAACGCCCTGGAGTGAAACCTAAACAGCCCGCAACGTAGAAATGACCATTAACTTCACGCTTGTTGCAATTATTCCTCTTATGCGACGAACAAACTGTGGTATTTTTATAGAATTTTGTGCTTCAGGCGTTGACTTCTAAGGCCGTAGCTATTCGATGTGGTGGAGGAACGACCTAGAGTGAAGCCTAGGTTGCCCGGAACGTAGAAATAACCATATCTTTCACACTGGTTGCAATTATTCCTGTTATACGATGGAGAAACTGTTGTATTTATATTGTATCTTATGCATCAGGCGTTTACTTCTAAGGCCCTAACTATCCGATCTGGTGGAGAAATGCCCTAGAGTGAAGCCTATGCTGCCCGGATCGTAGAAATGACCGTAACTTTCAAACTGGTTGCAATTATTCCTGTTATAGGATGGAAAAACTGTTGTATATATATTGTATTTTATTCTTCTGGCGTTGACTTCTTAGGCCCTAACTATTCGATCTGGTGGAGCAACGCCCTAGATTAAAGCCTAGGAAGACCGGAACGTAGAAATGACTATCACTTTCACAATGGTTGCAACTATTCCTGTTATACGATGGAAAAACTGTTGTATGTTTATTGTATTTTATTCTTCGGGCGTTGACTTCTAAAGGCCCTAACTATTCGATTTGGTGGAGCAACGCCCTAGAGTCAAGCCTAGGTTGCCCGGAACGTAGAAATGACTATAACATTCACACTGGTTGCAATTATTCGTTTTATACGATGGAAAAACTGTTGTATTTTTTTTGTACTTTATGCTTCTGGCGTTGACTTCTAAGGGCCTAACTATTCGATCTGGAGGAACAATGCGTCAGAGTTAAGTCTAGGTTGCCCGGAACGTTGAAATGACAATTACCATCACACTGGTTGCAATTATTCCTGTTATACGATGGAAAAACTGTTGTATTTTTATTGTATCTTATGCTTCTGGCGTTGCCTTCTAAGTCGCTAGCTATTCGATCTGGTGGAGCAACGCCCTCGAGCGAAGCCTAGGTTGCCCGGAACGTAGAAAGTTATCATCACTTTCAGACTGGTTGCAGTTCTTCCTGTTATACGATGGAAAAGCTGTTCTATTTATATTGTATTTTATGCTCCTAGTGTTGACTTCTTAGGCCCTGGCTCTTCGATCTGTTGTAGCAACGCCCTATAGTGAAGCCTAGGTTGCCCGGAATGTAGAAAGGACGATAACTTTCACACTGGTTGCAATTATTCGTTTTATACGATGGAAAAACTGTTGTATTTATTCCGTATTTTATGCTTCTGGCCTTGACTTCTTAGGCCGTAACTATTCGATGTGGTGGAGCAACACCCTAGAGTTAAGCCTAGGTGGCTCGGAACGTAGAAATGACTATCACTTTCACACTGGTTGCAATTATTCCTGTTATACGATGGAAAAACTGTTGTATTTATATTGTATTTTATGCTTCAGGCGTCGACTTCGAAGGCCGTAGATATTCGATCTGTTGGAGCAACGCCCTAGAGTGAATCCTAGGCTCCCCGGAACGCAGAAATGACCATTACCTTCCCACTGGTTGCAATTATTCCTGTTATACGATGGAAAAACAGTTGTATTTTTATTGTATTTTATTCTTCTGTCGTTGAATTCTAAGTCCCTACCTATTCGATCTGGTGCAGCAACGCCCTCGAGTGAAGCCTAGGTTGACCGGAACGTAGAAATAACCATAACTTTCATATTGGTTGCAATTATTCGTTTTATACGATGGAAGATCTGTTGTATTTACATTGTATTTTATGCTTCTGGCGTTGACTTCTAAGGCCCTAACTATTCGATCTGTTAGAGCAGCGCCCTAGAGTGAAGCCTCGGTTGCCCGGACCGTAGAAATGACCATAACTTTCATACTGGTTGCAATTGTTCGTTTTATACGATGGACAAACGGTTGGATTTTTATTGTACTTTATGCTTCTGGCGTTGACTTCTAAGGCCCTAACTATTCGATGTGGTGGAGCAACCACATAGAGTGAAGCCTTGGTCGCCCGGATCGTAGAAATGACCATAACCTTCACACTTTTTGCAATTATTCATTTTATACAATGGAAAAACTGTTGTATTTATATTGTATTCTATGCTTCTGGCGTTGACTTCTAAGGCCGTAGCTATTCGAGGTGGTGGAGCAACGCCCTAGAGTGAAGCCTAGGTTGCCTGGAACGTAGAAATGTCCATACCTTTCACAATGGTTGTAATTATTCCTGTTATACAATGAAAATCTGTTGTATTTACATTGTATTTTATGCTTCTGGCGTTGACTTCTAAGGCCCTACGTATTCGATCTGGTGGAGCAATGCCTCAGAGTTAAGTCTAGGATGCCCGGAACGTAGAAATGACCATTACTTTCACACTGGTTGCAATTATTCCTGTTATACGATGGACAAACTGTTGGATTTTTATTGTACTTTATGCTTCTGGCGTTGACTTCTAAGGCCCTATGTATTCGATCGGGTGGAACAACGTCCTAGAGTGAAGCCAAGGTTGACAGGAACGTAGAAATGATCATTACTTTCACACTGCTTGCAATTATTCCTGTTATACGATGGACAAACTGTTGGATCTTTATTGTATTTTATTATTCTGTCGTTGAATTCTAAGTCCCTACCTGTTCGATCTGGTGGAGCAACGCCCTAGAGTGAAACCTAGGTTGCTCGGGACGTAGAAATGACCTTCACTTTCACACTGTTTGCAATTATTCATTTTATACGATGGTAAAGCTGTTGTATTTTTATTGTATTTTATTCTTCTGTCGTTGAATTCTATGTCCCTACCTGTTCGATCTGGTGGAGCAACGCCCTAGAGTGAAACCTAGGTTGCTCGGAACGTAGAAATGACCATCACTTTCACACTGTTTGCAATTATTCATTTTATACGATGGTAAAGCTGTTGTATTTATATTGTATTTAATTATTCTGGCGTTGACTTCTTAGGCCCTAACTATTGGATCTGTTGGAACAACGCCCTAGAGTGAAGCCTAGGTTGCCCGGACCAAAGCAATGACCATAACTTTCACACTGGTTGCTATTATTCGTTTTATACGATGGAAAAACCGTTATATTTATAATGTATTTTATGCATCTGGCGTTGACTTCTTAGGCCCTAACTATTCGATCTGGTGCACCAACGCCCTAGAGTGAGGCCTAGATTTCCCGGAACGTAGAAATGACCATCACTTTCACACTGGTTGGAATTATTCATGCTATAGGATGGAAAAGCTGTTGCATATTTATTGTATTCTCTGCTTCTGGCTTTGACTTCTATGGTCCTAGCTATTCGATCTGGTAGTGCATCGGCCAAAAGTGAAGCCTATGTTGCCCGGGACGTAGAAATGACCATAACTTTCACACTGGTTGCAATTATTCGCTTTATACAATGGAAAAACTGTTGTATTTATATTGTGTTTTATGCTTCTGGCGTTGAATCCTAAGTCCCTAGCTATTCGATCTGGTGTAGCAACGCCCTAGAGTGAAGCCTAGTTTGCCCGGAACGTAGAAATGACCATTACTCTCACACTGGATGCAATTATTCATTTCATACGATTGAAGGACTGTTGTATTTATTTTGTATTTGGTGCTTCTGGCGTTGACTTCTGAGGCCCTAACTATTCGATCAGGTGGAACAACGCCCTAGAGTGAAGTCTAGCTTGCCCGGAACGTAGACGTGACCGTCACTTTCACACTGGTGTCAATAATTCCGGTTATACGATGGAAAAACTCTTGTATCTTTATTGTATTTTATGCTTTTGACGTTGACTTCTAAGATCCTAACTCTTCGATCTGGTGGAGCAATGCCTCAGGGTTAAGTCTAGGATACCCGAAACGTCGAAATGACCATTAGTTTCACACTGGTTGCAATTATTCCTGTTATACGATGGATAAACTGTTGTATTTATATTGTATCTTATGCTTCTGGCGTTGACTTCTAAGGCCCTAACTATCCGATCTGGTGGAGAAATGCCCTAGAGTGAAGCCTAGGCTGCCCGGATCGTAGAAATGACCGTAACTTTCAAACTGGTTGCAATTATTCCTGTTATAGGATGGAAAAACTGTTGTATATATATTGTATTTTATTCTTCTGGCGTTGACTTCTTAGGCCCTAACTATTCGATCTGGTGGAGCAACGCCCTAGAGTGAAGCCTAGGTTGCCGGGAACGTAGAAATGACCATAACTTTCACACTTGTTGCAATTATCCCTGTTATACAATGGAAAAACTTCTGTATCTTTATTGTATTTTATTCTTCGGGCGTTGACTTCTAACGCCCTAACTATTCGATTTGGTGGAGCAACGCCCTAGAGTCAAGCCTAGGTGTCCGGAACGTAGAAATGACCATTACATTTACAATGGATGCAAATATTCGTTATATACCATTGAAAAACTGTTGTATTTATATTCTATTTTGTGCTTCTGGCGTTGACTTGCAGGGCCGTAGCTATTCGATGTGGTGGAGCAACGACCTAGAGTGAAGCGTAGGTTGCCCGTAACGTAGAAATGGCCATTACTTTCACAGTGGTTGCAATTACTAGTTCTATACGTTGGAAAAACTGTTGTATTTATATTGTATTTTATGCTTCTGGCGTTGACTTCTCAGGCCCAAACTATTTGATCTGGTGGAACAACGACCTAGAGTGAAACCTGGATTGCCCGGATCGTAGATATGACCATCACTTTCACACTGCTTGCAATTACTCCTGCTATACGATGGAAAAACGGTTGTATTTTTATTGTATTTTATGCTTTGGTCGTTGTCTTCTAAGGCCCTAACTAGTCGATCTGGTGGAGCAACGCCCTAGGGTGAAGCCTAGGTTGCCCGGAACGTAGAAATGACCATCACGTTCATACTGGTAGCAATTATTCGTTTTATACGATGGAAAAACTGTTGCATTTATATTTTATTTTATGCTTCTGGCGTTGACTTCTAAGGCCCTAACTATTCGATCTGTTAGAGCAACGCCCAACGGTGAAGCCTAGGTTGCCCGGAACGTAGAAATAACCATATCTTTCACACTGGTTGCAATTATTCCTGTTATACGATGGATAAACTGTTGTATTTATATTGTATCTTATGCTTCTGGCGTTGACTTCTAAGGCCCTAACTATCCGATCTGGTGGAGAAATGCCCTAGAGTGAAGCCTAGGCTGCCCGGATCGTAGAAATGACCGTAACTTTCAAACTGGTTGCAATTATTCCTGTTATAGGATGGAAAAACTGTTGTATATATATTGTATTTTATTCTTCTGGCGTTGACTTCTTAGGCCCTAACTATTCGATCTGGTGGAGCAACGCCCTAGAGTGAAGCCTAGGTTGCCGGGAACGTAGAAATGACCATAACCTTCACACTGGTTGCAATTATCCCTGTTATACAATGGAAAAACTTCTGTATCTTTATTGTATTTTATTCTTCGGGCGTTGACTTCTAACGCCCTAACTATTCGATTTGGTGGGGCAACGCCCTAGAGTCAAGCCTAGGTGTCCGGAACGTAGAAATGACCATTACATTTACAATGGATGCAATTATTCGTTATATACCATTGAAAAACTGTTGTATTTATATTCTATTTTGTGCTTCTGGCGTTGACTTGCAGGGCCGTAGCTATTCGATGTGGTGGAGCAACGACCTAGAGTGAAGCGTAGGTTGCCCGTAACGTAGAAATGGCCATTACTTTCACAGTGGTTGCAATTACTAGTTCTATACGTTGGAAAAACTGTTGTATTTATATTGTATTTTATGCTTCTGGCGTTGACTTCTCAGGCCCAAACTATTTGATCTGGTGGAACAACGACCTAGAGTGAAACCTGGATTGCCCGGATCGTAGATATGACCATCACTTTCACACTGCTTGCAATTACTCCTGCTATACGATGGAAAAACGGTTGTATTTTTATTGTATTTTATGCTTTAGTCGTTGTCTTCTAAGGCCCTAACTATTCGATCTGGTGGAGCAACGCCCTAGGGTGAAGCCTAGGTTGCCCGGAACGTAGAAATGACCATCACGTTCATACTGGTAGCAATTATTCGTTTTATACGATGGAAAAACTGTTGCATTTATATTTTATTTTATGCTTCTGGCGTTGACTTCTAAGGCCCTAACTATTCGATCTGTTAGAGCAACGCCCAACGGTGAAGCCTAGGTTGCCCAGAACGTAGAAATAACCATATCTTTCACACTGGTTGCAATTATTCCTGTTATACGATGGATAAACTGTTGTATTTATATTGTATCTTATGCTTCTGGCGTTGACTTCTAAGGCCCTAACTATCCGATCTGGTGAAGAAATGCCCTAGAGTGAAGCCTAGGCTGCCCGGATCGTAGAAATGACCGTAACTTTCAAACTGGTTGCAATTATTCCTGTTATAGGATGGAAAAACTGTTGTATATATATTGTATTTTATTCTTCTGGCGTTGACTCCTTAGGCCCTAACTATTCGATCTGGTGGAGCAACGCCCTAGATTAAAGCCTAGGAAGACCGGAACGTAGAAATGACTATCACTTTCACAATGGTTGCAACTATTCCTGTTATACGATGGAAAAACTGTTGTATGTTTATTGTATTTTATGCTTCGGGCGTTGACTTCTAAAGGCCCTAACTATTTGATTTGGTGGAGCAACGCCCTAGAGTCAAGCCTAGGTTGCCCGGAACGTAGATATGACTATAACATTCACACTGGTTGCAATTATTCGTTTTATACGATGGAAAAACTGTTGTATTTTTTTTGTACTTTATGCTTCTGGCGTTGCCTTCTAAGTCGCTAGCTATTCGATCTGGTGGAGCAACGCCCTCGAGCGAAGCCTAGGTTGCCCGGAACGTAGAAAGTTATCATCACTTTCAGACTGGTTGCAGTTCTTCCTGTTATACGATGGAAAAGCTGTTCTATTTATATTGTATTTTATGCTCCTAGTGTTGACTTCTTAGGCCCTAACTGTTCGATCTGGTGGAGCAACGCCCTAGAGTGAAGCCGAGGTTGCCCTAAATGTAGAAAGGACGATAACTTTCACACTGGTTGCAATTATTCGTTTTATACGATGGAAAAACTGTTGTATTTATTCCGTATTTTATGCTTCTGGCCTTGACTTCTTAGGCCGTAACTATTCGATGTGGTGGAGCAACACCCTAGAGTTAAGCCTAGGTGGCTCGGAACGTAGAAATGACTATCACTTTCACACTGGTTGCAATTATTCCTGTTATACGATGGAAAAACTGTTGTATTTATATTGTATTTTATGCTTCAGGCGTCGACTTCGAAGGCCGTAGATATTCGATCTGTTGGAGCAACGCCCTAGAGTGAATCCTAGGTTCGCCGGAACGTAGAAATGACCATTACCTTCCCACTGGTTGCAATTATTCCTGTTATACGATGGAAAAACAGTTGTATTTTTATTGTATTTTATTCTTCTGTCGTTGAATTCTAAGTCCCTACCTATTCGATCTGGTGGAGCAACGCCCTCGAGTGAAGCCTAGGTTGGCCGGAACGTAGAAATAACCATAACTTTCATATTGGTTGCAATTATTCGTTTTATACGATGGAAAAACTGTTGCATTTATATTTTATTTTATGCTTCTGGCGTTGACTTCTAAGGCCCTAACTATTCGATCTGTTAGAGCAACGCCCAACGGTGAAGCCTAGGTTGCCCGGAACGTAGAAATAACCATATCTTTCACACTGGTTGCAATTATTCCTGTTATACGATGGATAAACTGTTGTATTTATATTGTATCTTATGCTTCTGGCGTTGACTTCTAAGGCCCTAACTATCCGATCTGGTGGAGAAATGCCCTAGAGTGAAGCCTAGGCTGCCCGGATCGTAGAAATGACCGTAACTTTCAAACTGGTTGCAATTATTCCTGTTATAGGATGGAAAAACTGTTGTATATATATTGTATTTTATTCTTCTGGCGTTGACTTCTTAGGCCCTAACTATTCGATCTGGTGGAGCAACGCCCTAGAGTGAAGCCTAGGTTGCCGGGAACGTAGAAATGACCATAACTTTCACACTGGTTGCAATTATCCCTGTTATACAATGGAAAAACTTCTGTATCTTTATTGTATTTTATTCTTCGGGCGTTGACTTCTAACGCCCTAACTATTCGATTTGGTGGAGCAACGCCCTAGAGTCAAGCCTAGGTGTCCGGAACGTAGAAATGACCATTACATTTACAATGGATGCAAATATTCGTTATATACCATTGAAAAACTGTTGTATTTATATTCTATTTTGTGCTTCTGGCGTTGACTTGCAGGGCCGTAGCTATTCGATGTGGTGGAGCAACGACCTAGAGTGAAGCGTAGGTTGCCCGTAACGTAGAAATGGCCATTACTTTCACAGTGGTTGCAATTACTAGTTCTATACGTTGGAAAAACTGTTGTATTTATATTGTATTTTATGCTTCTGGCGTTGACTTCTCAGGCCCAAACTATTTGATCTGGTGGAACAACGACCTAGAGTGAAACCTGGATTGCCCGGATCGTAGATATGACCATCACTTTCACACTGCTTGCAATTACTCCTGCTATACGATGGAAAAACGGTTGTATTTTTATTGTATTTTATGCTTTGGTCGTTGTCTTCTAAGGCCCTAACTATTCGATCTGGTGGAGCAACGCCCTAGGGTGAAGCCTAGGTTGCCCGGAACGTAGAAGTGACCATCACGTTCATACTGGTAGCAATAATTCGTTTTATACGATGGAAAAACTGTTGCATTTATATTTTATTTTATGCTTCTGGCGTTGACTTCTAAGGCCCTAACTATTCGATCTGTTAGAGCAACGCCCAACGGTGAAGCCTAGGTTGCCCAGAACGTAGAAATAACCATATCTTTCACACTGGTTGCAATTATTCCTGTTATACGATGGATAAACTGTTGTATTTATATTGTATCTTATGCTTCTGGCGTTGACTTCTAAGGCCCTAACTATCCGATCTGGTGGAGAAATGCCCTAGAGTGATGCCTAGGCTGCCCGGAACGTAGAAATGACCGTAACTTTCAAACTGGTTGCAATTATTCCTGTTATAGGATGGAAAAACTGTTGTATATATATTGTATTTTATTCTTCTGGCGTTGACTTCTTAGGCCCTAACTATTCGATCTGGTGGAGCAACGCCCTAGATTAAAGCCTAGGAAGACCGGAACGTAGAAATGACTATCACTTTCACAATGGTTGCAACTATTCCTGTTATACGATGGAAAAACTGTTGTATATTTATTGTATTTTATGCTTCGGGCGTTGACTTCTAAAGGCCCTAACTATTCGATTTGGTGGAGCAACGCCCTAGAGTCAAGCCTAGGTTGCCCGGAACGTAGATATGACTATAACATTCACACTGGTTGCAATTATTCGTTTTATACGATGGAAAAACTGTTGTATTTTTTTTGTACTTTATGCTTCTGGCGTTGACTTCTAAGGGCCTAACTATTCGATCTGGTGGAACAATGCGTCAGAGTTAAGTCTAGGTTGCCCGGAACGTTGAAATGACAATTACCATCACACTGGTTGCAATAATTCCTGTTATACGATGGAAAAACTGTTGTATTTTTATTGTATCTTATGCTTCTGGCGTTGCCTTCTAAGTCGCTAGCTATTCGATCTGGTGGAGCAACGCCCTCGAGCGAAGCCTAGGTTGCCCGGAACGTAGAAAGTTATCATCACTTTCAGACTGGTTGCAGTTCTTCCTGTTATACGATGGAAAAGCTGTTCTATTTATATTGTATTTTATGCTCCTAGTGTTGACTTCTTAGGCCCTGGCTCTTCGATCTGTTGTAGCAACGCCCTATAGTGAAGCCTAGGTTGCCCGGAATGTAGAAAGGACGATAACTTTCACACTGGTTGCAATTATTCGTTTTATACGATGGAAAAACTGTTGTATTTATTCCGTATTTTATGCTTCTGGCCTTGACTTCTTAGGCCGTAACTATTCGATGTGGTGGAGCAACACCCTAGAGTTAAGCCTAGGTGGCTCGGAACGTAGAAATGACTATCACTTTCACACTGGTTGCAATTATTCCTGTTATACGATGGAAAAACTGTTGTATTTATATTGTATTTTATGCTTCAGGCGTCGACTTCGAAGGCCGTAGATATTCGATCTGTTGGAGCAACGCCCTAGAGTGAATCCTAGGCTCCCCGGAACGCAGAAATGACCATTACCTTCCCACTGGTTGCAATTATTCCTGTTATACGATGGAAAAACAGTTGTATTTTTATTGTATTTTATTCTTCTGTCGTTGAATTCTAAGTCCCTACCTATTCGATCTGGTGCAGCAACGCCCTCGAGTGAAGCCTAGGTTGACCGGAACGTAGAAATAACCATAACTTTCATATTGGTTGCAATTATTCGTTTTATACGATGGAAGATCTGTTGTATTTACATTGTATTTTATGCTTCTGGCGTTGACTTCTAAGGCCCTAACTATTCGATCTGTTAGAGCAGCGCCCTAGAGTGAAGCCTCGGTTGCCCGGACCGTAGAAATGACCATAACTTTCATACTGGTTGCAATTGTTCGTTTTATACGATGGACAAACGGTTGGATTTTTATTGTACTTTATGCTTCTGGCGTTGACTTCTAAGGCCCTAACTATTCGATGTGGTGGAGCAACCACATAGAGTGAAGCCTTGGTCGCCCGGATCGTAGAAATGACCATAACCTTCACACTTTTTGCAATTATTCATTTTATACAATGGAAAAACTGTTGTATTTATATTGTATTCTATGCTTCTGGCGTTGACTTCTAAGGCCGTAGCTATTCGAGGTGGTGGAGCAACGCCCTAGAGTGAAGCCTAGGTTGCCTGGAACGTAGAAATGTCCATACCTTTCACAATGGTTGTAATTATTCCTGTTATACAATGAAAATCTGTTGTATTTACATTGTATTTTATGCTTCTGGCGTTGACTTCTAAGGCCCTACGTATTCGATCTGGTGGAGCAATGCCTCAGAGTTAAGTCTAGGATGCCCGGAACGTAGAAATGACCATTACTTTCACACTGGTTGCAATTATTCCTGTTATACGATGGACAAACTGTTGGATTTTTATTGTACTTTATGCTTCTGGCGTTGACTTCTAAGGCCCTATGTATTCGATCTGGTGGAACAACGTCCTAGAGTGAAGCCAAGGTTGACAGGAACGTAGAAATGATCATTACTTTCACACTGCTTGCAATTATTCCTGTTATACGATGGACAAACTGTTGGATCTTTATTGTATTTTATTATTCTGTCGTTGAATTCTAAGTCCCTACCTGTTCGATCTGGTGGAGCAACGCCCTAGAGTGAAACCTAGGTTGCTCGGGACGTAGAAATGACCTTCACTTTCACACTGTTTGCAATTATTCATTTTATACGATGGTAAAGCTGTTGTATTTTTATTGTATTTTATTCTTCTGTCGTTGAATTCTATGTCCCTACCTGTTCGATCTGGTGGAGCAACGCCCTAGAGTGAAACCTAGGTTGCTCGGAACGTAGAAATGACCATCACTTTCACACTGTTTGCAATTATTCATTTTATACGATGGTAAAGCTGTTGTATTTATATTGTATTTAATTATTCTGGCGTTGACTTCTTAGGCCCTAACTATTGGATCTGTTGGAACAACGCCCTAGAGTGAAGCCTAGGTTGCCCGGACCAAAGAAATGACCATAACTTTCACACTGGTTGCTATTATTCGTTTTATACGATGGAAAAACCGTTATATTTATAATGTATTTTATGCATCTGGCGTTGACTTCTTAGGCCCTAACTATTCGATCTGGTGCACCAACGCCCTAGAGTGAGGCCTAGATTTCCCGGAACGTAGAAATGACCATCACTTTCACACTGGTTGGAATTATTCATGCTATAGGATGGAAAAGCTGTTGCATATTTATTGTATTCTCTGCTTCTGGCTTTGACTTCTATGGTCCTAGCTATTCGATCTGGTAGTGCATCGGCCAAAAGTGAAGCCTATGTTGCCCGGGACGTAGAAATGACCATAACTTTCACACTGGTTGCAATTATTCGCCTTATACAATGGAAAAACTGTTGTATTTATATTGTGTTTTATGCTTCTGGCGTTGAATCCTAAGTCCCTAGCTATTCGATCTGGTGTAGCAACGCCCTAGAGTGAAGCCTAGTTTGCCCGGAACGTAGAAATGACCATTACTCTCACACTGGATGCAATTATTCATTTCATACGATTGAAGGACTGTTGTATTTATTTTGTATTTGGTGCTTCTGGCGTTGACTTCTGAGGCCCTAACTATTCGATCAGGTGGAACAACGCCCTAGAGTGAAGTCTAGCTTGCCCGGAACGTAGACGTGACCGTCACTTTCACACTGGTGTCAATAATTCCGGTTATACGATGGAAAAACTCTTGTATCTTTATTGTATTTTATGCTTTTGACGTTGACTTCTAAGATCCTAACTCTTCGATCTGGTGGAGCAATGCCTCAGGGTTAAGTCTAGGATACCCGAAACGTCGAAATGACCATTAGTTTCACACTGGTTGCAATTATCACTGTTATACGATGGAGGGACTGTTGTATTTTTATTGTATTTTATGCTTCTGTGGTTGACTTGTTAGGCCCTAACTATTCGATCTGGTGGAGCAACGCCCTAGAGTGAAGCCTAGGTTGCCCGGAACGTAGAAATGACCATTACCTTCACGCTTGCTGCAATTACTCCTGTTATACGATGGAAAAGCTGTTGTATTTATATTGTATTTTATGATTCTGGCGTTGACTTCTAAGGCCCTAACTGTTGGATCTGGTGGATCAACGCCCTGGAGTAAAGCCTAGGCTGCCCGGAACGTAGAAATGACCATCACATTCGCACTGGTTGCAATTATTCTTGTTATACGATGGAATGACTCTTGTATATTTATTGTATTTTATGCTTCGGGCGTTGACTTCTATGGCCGTACGTATTCGATCTGGTGGAGCAACACCCTACAGTGAAGCCTGGGTTTCCCGGAAGCTAGATATGACCATAACCTTCACACAGGTTGCAATTATTCGTTTTATACGATGGAAACACTGTTTAATTCATTTTGTATTTTATGCTTCTGGCGTTGACCTCTAAGGCTCTAACTACATGATCTGGTGGAGCTATGTCGCAGAGTTAAGTCTAGGAAGCCCGAAACGTCGAAATGATCATTACTTTCACACTGGTTGCAATCATTCATGCTATACGATGGAAAAACTGTTGCATTTTTATTGTATATTCTGCTTCTGGCTTTGACTTCTAAGGACCTAGCTATTCGATCTAGTGGGGCCACGTCCATGAGTGAAGTCTATGTTGCCCGGAACGTAGAAGTGATCATAACTTTCACACTGGTTGCAATTATTCGTTTTATACAATGGAAAAACTGTACTATTTATTTTGTATTTTATGCTTCGGGCGTTGACTTCTAAGGCCATAGCTATTGGATGTGATGGAGCAACGCCCTAGAGTGAAGCCTAGGCTGCCGGGAATATAGAAATGACCATTACATCCACACTGGTTGCAATTATTCGTTTTATACGATGGAAAAACTGTTGTATTTATTTTGTATTTTATGCTTCAGGCTTGACTTCTAAGGCCCTAACTATTCGATCTGTTAGAGCAACGCCCTAGAGTGAAGCCTCGGTTGCCCGGAACGCAGAAATGACCATAACTTTCACACTGGTTGCAATTATTCGTTTTATACGATGGAAAAACTGTTGTACTTATTTTGTATTTTATGCTTCTGGCGCTGACTTGTAAGGCACTATGTATTCGATCTGGCGGATCCATGCCTCAGAGTTAAGTATAGGACGCCCTGAAAGTAGAAATGGCCATAAGTTTCACACTGGTCGCAATTATTCCTTTTATACAATGCAAAAACTGTTCTATTTATTTTGTATTTTATGCTTCGGACGTTGACTTCTAAGGCCCTAACAATTCGATCTGGTGGATCAACGCCCTGGAGTGAAGCTGAGGTTGCCCGGAACGTAGAAAGGACCATAACAATCACACTGGTTGTAATTATTCGTTTTATACGATGGAAAGACTGTTGTATTTATTTAGTAGTTTAAGCTTCTGGCGTTGACTTCTAAGGCCCTAACTCTTCGATCTGGTGGGGCAACGCCTCAGGGTTAAGCGTAGGATGCTCGAAACGTCGAAATGATCATTACTTTCGCACTGCTTGCAATTAGTCATGCTATACGATGGAAAAACTGTTGCATTTTTATTGTATTCTCTGCTTCGGGCTTTGCCTTCTAGGGTCGTAGCTATCAGATCTGGTGGAACAACGACCTGGAGTGAAGCCCAGGTTTCCGGGAACATAGAAATGACCATAACCTTCACTCTGGTTGCAATTATGCGTTTAATACGATGGAAAACCTGTTGTATTCATATTGTATTTTAGGCTTCTGGCGTTGACTTCTTAGGCCCTAACTATTCGATCTGGTGGAGCAACGCCCTAGAGTGAAGCCTAGGTTGCCGGGAACGTAGAAATGACCATAACTTTCACACTGGTTGCAATTATCCCTGTTATACAATGGAAAAACTTCTGTATCTTTGTTGTATTTTATTCTCCGGGCGTTGACTTCTAACGCCCTAACTATTCGATTTGGTGGAGCAACGCCCTAGAGTCAAGCCTAGGTGTCCGGAACGTAGAAATGACCATTACATTTACAATGGATGCAATTATTCGTTATATACCATTGAAAAACTGTTGTATTTATATTGTATTTTGTGCTTCTGGCGTTGACTTGCAGGGCCGTTGCTATTCGATGTGGTGGAGCAACGACCTAGAGTGAAGCGTAGGTTGCCCGTAACGTAGAAATGGCCATTACTTTCACAGTGGTTGCAATTACTAGTTCTATACGTTGGAAAAACTGTTGTATTTATATTTTTATTTTATGCTTCTGGCGTTGACTTCTCAGGCCCAAACTATTTGATCTGGTGGAACAACGACCTAGAGTGAAACCTGGATTGCCCGGATCGTAGATATGACCATCACTTTCACACTGCTTGCAATTACTCCTGCTATACGATGGAAAAACTGTTGTATTTTTATTGTATTTTATGCTTTGGTCGTTGTCTTCTAAGGCCCTAACTATTCGATCGGGTGGAGCAACGCCCTAGGGTGAAGCCTAGGTTGCCCGGACGTAGAAATGACCATCACGTTCATACTGGTAGCAATTATTCGTTTTATACGATGGAAAAACTGTTGCATTTATATTTTATTTTATGCTTCTGGCGTTGACTTCTAAGGCCCTAACTATTCGGTCTGTTAGAGCAACGCCCAACGGTGAAGCCTAGGTTGCCCGGAACGTAGACTAACCATATCTTTCACACTGGTTGTAATTATTCCTGTTATACGATGGATTAACTGTTGTATTTATATTGTATCTATTGCTTCTGGCGTTGACTTCTAAGGCCCTAACTATTCGATGTGGTGGAGCAACGCCCTAGAGTGAAGCCACGGTTGCCCGGAACGTAGAAATGACCATAACTTTTACACTGGGTGCAATTATTCGTTTTATACGATGGAGAAACTGTTGTATTTATTTTGTATTTTATGCATCAGGCGTTTACTTCTAAGGCCCTAACTATCCGATCTGGTGGAGAAATGCCCTAGAGTGAAGCCTAGGCTGCCCGGATCGTAGAAATGACCGTAACTTTCAAACTGGTTGCAATTATTCCTGTTATAGGATGGAAAAACTGTTGTATATATATTGTATTTTATTCTTCTGGCGTTGACTTCTTAGGCCCTAACTATTCGATCTGGTGGAGCAACGCCCTAGAGTGAAGCCTAGGTTGCCGGGAACGTAGAAATGACCATAACTTTCATACTGGTTGCAATTATCCCTGTTATACAATGGAAAAACTTCTGTATCTTTATTGTATTTTATTCTTCGGGCGTTGACTTCTAACGCCCTAACTATTCGATTTGGTGGAGCAACGCCCTAGATTAAAGCCTAGGAAGACCGGAACGTAGAAATGACTATCACTATCACAATGGTTGCAACTATTCCTGTTATGCGATGGAAAAACTGTTGTATGTTTATTGTATTTTATGCTTCGGGCGTTGACTTCTAAAGGCCCTAACTATTCGATTTGGTGGAGCAACGCCCTAGAGTCAAGCCTAGGTTGCCCGGAACGTAGATATGACTATAACATTCACACTGGTTGCAATTATTCGTTTTATACGATGGAAAAACTGTTGTATTTTTTTTGTACTTTATGCTTCTGGCGTTGCCTTCTAAGTCGCTAGCTATTCGATCTGGTGGAGCAACGCCCTCGAGCGAAGCCTAGGTTGCCCGGAACGTAGAAAGTTATCATCACTTTCAGACTGGTTGCAGTTCTTCCTGTTATACGCTGGAAAAGCTGTTCTATTTATATTGTATTTTATGCTCCTAGTGTTGACTTCTTAGGCCCTAACTGTTCGATCTGGTGGAGCAACGCCCTAGAGTGAAGCCGAGGTTGCCCTAAATGTAGAAAGGACGATAACTTTCACACTGGTTGCAATTATTCGTTTTATACGATGGAAAAACTGTTGTATTTATTCCGTATTTTATGCTTCTGGCCTTGACTTCTTAGGCCGTAACTATTCGATGTGGTGGAGCAACACCCTAGAGTTAAGCCTAGGTGGCTCGGAACGTAGAAATGACTATCACTTTCACACTGGTTGCAATTATTCCTGTTATACGATGGAAAAACTGTTGTATTTATATTGTATTTTATGCTTCAGGCGTCGACTTCGAAGGCCGTAGATATTCGATCTGTTGGAGCAACGCCCTAGAGTGAATCCTAGGTTCCCCGGAACGTAGAAATGACCATTACCTTCCCACTGGTTGCAATTATTCCTGTTATACGATGGAAAAACAGTTGTATTTTTATTGTATTTTATTCTTCTGTCGTTGAATTCTAAGTCCCTACCTATTCGATCTGGTGGAGCAACGCCCTCGAGTGAAGCCTAGGTTGACCGGAACGTAGAAATAACCATAACTTTCATATTGGTTGCAATTATTCGTTTTATACGATGGAAAAACTGTTGCGTTTATATTTTATTTTATGCTTCTGGCGTTGACTTCTAAGGCCCTAACTATTCGATCTGTTAGAGCAACGCCCAACGGTGAAGCCTAGGTTGCCCGGAACGTAGAAATAACCATATCTTTCACACTGGTTGCAATTATTCCTGTTATACGATGGATAAACTGTTGTATTTATATTGTATCTTATGCTTCTGGCGTTGACTTCTAAGGCCCTAACTATCCGATCTGGTGGAGAAATGCCCTAGAGTGAAGCCTAGGCTGCCCGGATCGTAGAAATGACCGTAACTTTCAAACTGGTTGCAATTATTCCTGTTATAGGATGGAAAAACTGTTGTATATATATTGTATTTTATTCTTCTGGCGTTGACTTCTTAGGCCCTAACTATTCGATCTGGTGGAGCAACGCCCTAGAGTGAAGCCTAGGTTGCCGGGAACGTAGAAATGACCATAACTTTCACACTTGTTGCAATTATCCCTGTTATACAATGGAAAAACTTCTGTATCTTTATTGTATTTTATTCTTCGGGCGTTGACTTCTAACGCCCTAACTATTCGATTTGGTGGAGCAACGCCCTAGAGTCAAGCCTAGGTGTCCGGAACGTAGAAATGACCATTACATTTACAATGGATGCAAATATTCGTTATATACCATTGAAAAACTGTTGTATTTATATTCTATTTTGTGCTTCTGGCGTTGACTTGCAGGGCCGTAGCTATTCGATGTGGTGGAGCAACGACCTAGAGTGAAGCGTAGGTTGCCCGTAACGTAGAAATGGCCATTACTTTCACAGTGGTTGCAATTACTAGTTCTATACGTTGGAAAAACTGTTGTATTTATATTGTATTTTATGCTTCTGGCGTTGACTTCTCAGGCCCAAACTATTTGATCTGGTGGAACAACGACCTAGAGTGAAACCTGGATTGCCCGGATCGTAGATATGACCATCACTTTCACACTGCTTGCAATTACTCCTGCTATACGATGGAAAAACGGTTGTATTTTTATTGTATTTTATGCTTTGGTCGTTGTCTTCTAAGGCCCTAACTAGTCGATCTGGTGGAGCAACGCCCTAGGGTGAAGCCTAGGTTGCCCGGAACGTAGAAATGACCATCACGTTCATACTGGTAGCAATTATTCGTTTTATACGATGGAAAAACTGTTGCATTTATATTTTATTTTATGCTTCTGGCGTTGACTTCTAAGGCCCTAACTGTTCGATCTGTTAGAGCAACGCCCAACGGTGAAGCCTAGGTTGCCCGGAACGTAGAAATAACCATATCTTTCACACTGGTTGCAATTATTCCTGTTATACGATGGATAAACTGTTGTATTTATATTGTATCTTATGCTTCTGGCGTTGACTTCTAAGGCCCTAACTATCCGATCTGGTGGAGAAATGCCCTAGAGTGAAGCCTAGGCTGCCCGGATCGTAGAAATGACCGTAACTTTCAAACTGGTTGCAATTATTCCTGTTATAGGATGGAAAAACTGTTGTATATATATTGTATTTTATTCTTCTGGCGTTGACTCCTTAGGCCCTAACTATTCGATCTGGTGGAGCAACGCCCTAGATTAAAGCCTAGGAAGACCGGAACGTAGAAATGACTATCACTTTCACAATGGTTGCAACTATTCCTGTTATACGATGGAAAAACTGTTGTATATTTATTGTATTTTATGCTTCGGGCGTTGACTTCTAAAGGCCCTAACTATTTGATTTGGTGGAGCAACGCCCTAGAGTCAAGCCTAGGTTGCCCGGAACGTAGATATGACTATAACATTCACACTGGTTGCAATTATTCGTTTTATACGATGGAAAAACTGTTGTATTTTTTTTGTACTTTATGCTTCTGGCGTTGCCTTCTAAGTCGCTAGCTATTCGATCTGGTGGAGCAACGCCCTCGAGCGAAGCCTAGGTTGCCCGGAACGTAGAAAGTTATCATCACTTTCAGACTGGTTGCAGTTCTTCCTGTTATACGATGGAAAAGCTGTTCTATTTATATTGTATTTTATGCTCCTAGTGTTGACTTCTTAGGCCCTAACTGTTCGATCTGGTGGAGCAACGCCCTAGAGTGAAGCCGAGGTTGCCCTAAATGTAGAAAGGACGATAACTTTCACACTGGTTGCAATTATTCGTTTTATACGATGGAAAAACTGTTGTATTTATTCCGTATTTTATGCTTCTGGCCTTGACTTCTTAGGCCGTAACTATTCGATGTGGTGGAGCAACACCCTAGAGTTAAGCCTAGGTGGCTCGGAACGTAGAAATGACTATCACTTTCACACTGGTTGCAATTATTCCTGTTATACGATGGAAAAACTGTTGTATTTATATTGTATTTTATGCTTCAGGCGTCGACTTCGAAGGCCGTAGATATTCGATCTGTTGGAGCAACGCCCTAGAGTGAATCCTAGGTTCCCCGGAACGTAGAAATGACCATTACCTTCCCACTGGTTGCAATTATTCCTGTTATACGATGGAAAAACAGTTGTATTTTTATTGTATTTTATTCTTCTGTCGTTGAATTCTAAGTCCCTACCTATTCGATCTGGTGGAGCAACGCCCTCGAGTGAAGCCTAGGTTGACCGGAACGTAGAAATAACCATAACTTTCATATTGGTTGCAATTATTCGTTTTATACGATGGAAAAACTGTTGCGTTTATATTTTATTTTATGCTTCTGGCGTTGACTTCTAAGGCCCTAACTATTCGATCTGTTAGAGCAACGCCCAACGGTGAAGCCTAGGTTGCCCGGAACGTAGAAATAACCATATCTTTCACACTGGTTGCAATTATTCCTGTTATACGATGGATAAACTGTTGTATTTATATTGTATCTTATGCTTCTGGAGTTGACTTCTAAGGCCCTAACTATCCGATCTGGTGGAGAAATGCCCTAGAGTGAAGCCTAGGCTGCCCGGATCGTAGAAATGACCGTAACTTTCAAACTGGTTGCAATTATTCCTGTTATAGGATGGAAAAACTGTTGTATATATATTGTATTTTATTCTTCTGGCGTTGACTTCTTAGGCCCTAACTATTCGATCTGGTGGAGCAACGCCCTAGAGTGAAGCCTAGGTTGCCGGGAACGTAGAAATGACCATAACTTTCACACTTGTTGCAATTATCCCTGTTATACAATGGAAAAACTTCTGTATCTTTATTGTATTTTATTCTTCGGGCGTTGACTTCTAACGCCCTAACTATTCGATTTGGTGGAGCAACGCCCTAGTGTCAAGCCTAGGTGTCCGGAACGTAGAAATGACCATTACATTTACAATGGATGCAAATATTCGTTATATACCATTGAAAAACTGTTGTATTTATATTCTATTTTGTGCTTCTGGCGTTGACTTGCAGGGCCGTAGCTATTCGATGTGGTGGAGCAACGACCTAGAGTGAAGCGTAGGTTGCCCGTAACGTAGAAATGGCCATTACTTTCACAGTGGTTGCAATTACTAGTTCTATACGTTGGAAAAACTGTTGTATTTATATTGTATTTTATGCTTCTGGCGTTGACTTCTCAGGCCCAAACTATTTGATCTGGTGGAACAACGACCTAGAGTGAAACCTGGATTGCCCGGATCGTAGATATGACCATCACTTTCACACTGCTTGCAATTACTCCTGCTATACGATGGAAAAACGGTTGTATTTTTATTGTATTTTATGCTTTGGTCGTTGTCTTCTAAGGCCCTAACTAGTCGATCTGGTGGAGCAACGCCCTAGGGTGAAGCCTAGGTTGCCCGGAACGTAGAAATGACCATCACGTTCATACTGGTAGCAATTATTCGTTTTATACGATGGAAAAACTGTTGCATTTATATTTTATTTTATGCTTCTGGCGTTGACTTCTAAGGCCCTAACTGTTCGATCTGTTAGAGCAACGCCCAACGGTGAAGCCTAGGTTGCCCGGAACGTAGAAATAACCATATCTTTCACACTGGTTGCAATTATTCCTGTTATACGATGGATAAACTGTTGTATTTATATTGTATCTTATGCTTCTGGCGTTGACTTCTAAGGCCCTAACTATCCGATCTGGTGGAGAAATGCCCTAGAGTGAAGCCTAGGCTGCCCGGATCGTAGAAATGACCGTAACTTTCAAACTGGTTGCAATTATTCCTGTTATAGGATGGAAAAACTGTTGTATATATATTGTATTTTATTCTTCTGGCGTTGACTCCTTAGGCCCTAACTATTCGATCTGGTGGAGCAACGCCCTAGATTAAAGCCTAGGAAGACCGGAACGTAGAAATGACTATCACTTTCACAATGGTTGCAACTATTCCTGTTATACGATGGAAAAACTGTTGTATATTTATTGTATTTTATGCTTCGGGCGTTGACTTCTAAAGGCCCTAACTATTTGATTTGGTGGAGCAACGCCCTAGAGTCAAGCCTAGGTTGCCCGGAACGTAGATATGACTATAACATTCACACTGGTTGCAATTATTCGTTTTATACGATGGAAAAACTGTTGTATTTTTTTTGTACTTTATGCTTCTGGCGTTGCCTTCTAAGTCGCTAGCTATTCGATCTGGTGGAGCAACGCCCTCGAGCGAAGCCTAGGTTGCCCGGAACGTAGAAAGTTATCATCACTTTCAGACTGGTTGCAGTTCTTCCTGTTATACGATGGAAAAGCTGTTCTATTTATATTGTATTTTATGCTCCTAGTGTTGACTTCTTAGGCCCTAACTGTTCGATCTGGTGGAGCAACGCCCTAGAGTGAAGCCGAGGTTGCCCTAAATGTAGAAAGGACGATAACTTTCACACTGGTTGCAATTATTCGTTTTATACGATGGAAAAACTGTTGTATTTATTCCGTATTTTATGCTTCTGGCCTTGACTTCTTAGGCCGTAACTATTCGATGTGGTGGAGCAACACCCTAGAGTTAAGCCTAGGTGGCTCGGAACGTAGAAATGACTATCACTTTCACACTGGTTGCAATTATTCCTGTTATACGATGGAAAAACTGTTGTATTTATATTGTATTTTATGCTTCAGGCGTCGACTTCGAAGGCCGTAGATATTCGATCTGTTGGAGCAACGCCCTAGAGTGAATCCTAGGTTCCCCGGAACGTAGAAATGACCATTACCTTCCCACTGGTTGCAATTATTCCTGTTATACGATGGAAAAACAGTTGTATTTTTATTGTATTTTATTCTTCTGTCGTTGAATTCTAAGTCCCTACCTATTCGATCTGGTGGAGCAACGCCCTCGAGTGAAGCCTAGGTTGACCGGAACGTAGAAATAACCATAACTTTCATATTGGTTGCAATTATTCGTTTTATACGATGGAAAAACTGTTGCGTTTATATTTTATTTTATGCTTCTGGCGTTGACTTCTAAGGCCCTAACTATTCGATCTGTTAGAGCAACGCCCAACGGTGAAGCCTAGGTTGCCCGGAACGTAGAAATAACCATATCTTTCACACTGGTTGCAATTATTCCTGTTATACGATGGATAAACTGTTGTATTTATATTGTATCTTATGCTTCTGGCGTTGACTTCTAAGGCCCTAACTATCCGATCTGGTGGAGAAATGCCCTAGAGTGAAGCCTAGGCTGCCCGGATCGTAGAAATGACCGTAACTTTCAAACTGGTTGCAATTATTCCTGTTATAGGATGGAAAAACTGTTGTATATATATTGTATTTTATTCTTCTGGCGTTGACTTCTTAGGCCCTAACTATTCGATCTGGTGGAGCAACGCCCTAGAGTGAAGCCTAGGTTGCCGGGAACGTAGAAATGACCATAACTTTCACACTTGTTGCAATTATCCCTGTTATACAATGGAAAAACTTCTGTATCTTTATTGTATTTTATTCTTCGGGCGTTGACTTCTAACGCCCTAACTATTCGATTTGGTGGAGCAACGCCCTAGTGTCAAGCCTAGGTGTCCGGAACGTAGAAATGACCATTACATTTACAATGGATGCAAATATTCGTTATATACCATTGAAAAACTGTTGTATTTATATTCTATTTTGTGCTTCTGGCGTTGACTTGCAGGGCCGTAGCTATTCGATGTGGTGGAGCAACGACCTAGAGTGAAGCGTAGGTTGCCCGTAACGTAGAAATGGCCATTACTTTCACAGTGGTTGCAATTACTAGTTCTATACGTTGGAAAAACTGTTGTATTTATATTGTATTTTATGCTTCTGGCGTTGACTTCTCAGGCCCAAACTATTTGATCTGGTGGAACAACGACCTAGAGTGAAACCTGGATTGCCCGGATCGTAGATATGACCATCACTTTCACACTGCTTGCAATTACTCCTGCTATACGATGGAAAAACGGTTGTATTTTTATTGTATTTTATGCTTTGGTCGTTGTCTTCTAAGGCCCTAACTAGTCGATCTGGTGGAGCAACGCCCTAGGGTGAAGCCTAGGTTGCCCGGAACGTAGAAATGACCACCACGTTCATACTGGTAGCAATTATTCGTTTTATACGATGGAAAAACTGTTGCATTTATATTTTATTTTATGCTTCTGGCGTTGACTTCTAAGGCCCTAACTATTCGATCTGTTAGAGCAACGCCCAACGGTGAAGCCTAGGTTGCCCGGAACGTAGAAATAACCATATCTTTCACACTGGTTGCAATTATTCCTGTTATACGATGGATAAACTGTTGTATTTATATTGTATCTTATGCTTCTGGCGTTGACTTCTAAGGCCCTAACTATCCGATCTGGTGGAGAAATGCCCTAGAGTGAAGCCTAGGCTGCCCGGATCGTAGAAATGACCGTAACTTTCAAACTGGTTGCAATTATTCCTGTTATAGGATGGAAAAACTGTTGTATATATATTGTATTTTATTCTTCTGGCGTTGACTTCTTAGGCCCTAACTATTCGATCTGGTGGAGCAACGCCCTAGAGTGAAGCCTAGGTTGCCGGGAACGTAGAAATGACCATAACCTTCACACTGGTTGCAATTATCCCTGTTATACAATGGAAAAACTTCTGTATCTTTATTGTATTTTATTCTTCGGGCGTTGACTTCTAACGCCCTAACTATTCGATTTGGTGGGGCAACGCCCTAGAGTCAAGCCTAGGTGTCCGGAACGTAGAAATGACCATTACATTTACAATGGATGCAATTATTCGTTATATACCATTGAAAAACTGTTGTATTTATATTCTATTTTGTGCTTCTGGCGTTGACTTGCAGGGCCGTAGCTATTCGATGTGGTGGAGCAACGACCTAGAGTGAAGCGTAGGTTGCCCGTAACGTAGAAATGGCCATTACTTTCACAGTGGTTGCAATTACTAGTTCTATACGTTGGAAAAACTGTTGTATTTATATTGTATTTTATGCTTCTGGCGTTGACTTCTCAGGCCCAAACTATTTGATCTGGTGGAACAACGACCTAGAGTGAAACCTGGATTGCCCGGATCGTAGATATGACCATCACTTTCACACTGCTTGCAATTACTCCTGCTATACGATGGAAAAACGGTTGTATTTTTATTGTATTTTATGCTTTAGTCGTTGTCTTCTAAGGCCCTAACTATTCGATCTGGTGGAGCAACGCCCTAGGGTGAAGCCTAGGTTGCCCGGAACGTAGAAATGACCATCACGTTCATACTGGTAGCAATTATTCGTTTTATACGATGGAAAAACTGTTGCATTTATATTTTATTTTATGCTTCTGGCGTTGACTTCTAAGGCCCTAACTATTCGATCTGTTAGAGCAACGCCCAACGGTGAAGCCTAGGTTGCCCAGAACGTAGAAATAACCATATCTTTCACACTGGTTGCAATTATTCCTGTTATACGATGGATAAACTGTTGTATTTATATTGTATCTTATGCTTCTGGCGTTGACTTCTAAGGCCCTAACTATCCGATCTGGTGGAGAAATGCCCTAGAGTGAAGCCTAGGCTGCCCGGATCGTAGAAATGACCGTAACTTTCAAACTGGTTGCAATTATTCCTGTTATAGGATGGAAAAACTGTTGTATATATATTGTATTTTATTCTTCTGGCGTTGACTCCTTAGGCCCTAACTATTCGATCTGGTGGAGCAACGCCCTAGATTAAAGCCTAGGAAGACCGGAACGTAGAAATGACTATCACTTTCACAATGGTTGCAACTATTCCTGTTATACGATGGAAAAACTGTTGTATGTTTATTGTATTTTATGCTTCGGGCGTTGACTTCTAAAGGCCCTAACTATTTGATTTGGTGGAGCAACGCCCTAGAGTCAAGCCTAGGTTGCCCGGAACGTAGATATGACTATAACATTCACACTGGTTGCAATTATTCGTTTTATACGATGGAAAAACTGTTGTATTTTTTTTGTACTTTATGCTTCTGGCGTTGCCTTCTAAGTCGCTAGCTATTCGATCTGGTGGAGCAACGCCCTCGAGCGAAGCCTAGGTTGCCCGGAACGTAGAAAGTTATCATCACTTTCAGACTGGTTGCAGTTCTTCCTGTTATACGATGGAAACGCTGTTCTATTTATATTGTATTTTATGCTCCTAGTGTTGACTTCTTAGGCCCTAACTGTTCGATCTGGTGGAGCAACGCCCTAGAGTGAAGCCGAGGTTGCCCTAAATGTAGAAAGGACGATAACTTTCACACTGGTTGCAATTATTCGTTTTATACGATGGAAAAACTGTTGTATTTATTCCGTATTTTATGCTTCTGGCCTTGACTTCTTAGGCCGTAACTATTCGATGTGGTGGAGCAACACCCTAGAGTTAAGCCTAGGTGGCTCGGAACGTAGAAATGACTATCACTTTCACACTGGTTGCAATTATTCCTGTTATACGATGGAAAAACTGTTGTATTTATATTGTATTTTATGCTTCAGGCGTCGACTTCGAAGGCCGTAGATATTCGATCTGTTGGAGCAACGCCCTAGAGTGAATCCTAGGTTCGCCGGAACGTAGAAATGACCATTACCTTCCCACTGGTTGCAATTATTCCTGTTATACGATGGAAAAACAGTTGTATTTTTATTGTATTTTATTCTTCTGTCGTTGAATTCTAAGTCCCTACCTATTCGATCTGGTGGAGCAACGCCCTCGAGTGAAGCCTAGGTTGGCCGGAACGTAGAAATAACCATAACTTTCATATTGGTTGCAATTATTCGTTTTATACGATGGAAAAACTGTTGCATTTATATTTTATTTTATGCTTCTGGCGTTGACTTCTAAGGCCCTAACTATTCGATCTGTTAGAGCAACGCCCAACGGTGAAGCCTAGGTTGCCCGGAACGTAGAAATAACCATATCTTTCACACTGGTTGCAATTATTCCTGTTATACGATGGATAAACTGTTGTATTTATATTGTATCTTATGCTTCTGGCGTTGACTTCTAAGGCCCTAACTATCCGATCTGGTGGAGAAATGCCCTAGAGTGAAGCCTAGGCTGCCCGGATCGTAGAAATGACCGTAACTTTCAAACTGGTTGCAATTATTCCTGTTATAGGATGGAAAAACTGTTGTATATATATTGTATTTTATTCTTCTGGCGTTGACTTCTTAGGCCCTAACTATTCGATCTGGTGGAGCAACGCCCTAGAGTGAAGCCTAGGTTGCCGGGAACGTAGAAATGACCATAACTTTCACACTGGTTGCAATTATCCCTGTTATACAATGGAAAAACTTCTGTATCTTTATTGTATTTTATTCTTCGGGCGTTGACTTCTAACGCCCTAACTATTCGATTTGGTGGAGCAACGCCCTAGAGTCAAGCCTAGGTGTCCGGAACGTAGAAATGACCATTACATTTACAATGGATGCAAATGTTCGTTATATACCATTGAAAAACTGTTGTATTTATATTCTATTTTGTGCTTCTGGCGTTGACTTGCAGGGCCGTAGCTATTCGATGTGGTGGAGCAACGACCTAGAGTGAAGCGTAGGTTGCCCGTAACGTAGAAATGGCCATTACTTTCACAGTGGTTGCAATTACTAGTTCTATACGTTGGAAAAACTGTTGTATTTATATTGTATTTTATGCTTCTGGCGTTGACTTCTCAGGCCCAAACTATTTGATCTGGTGGAACAACGACCTAGAGTGAAACCTGGATTGCCCGGATCGTAGATATGACCATCACTTTCACACTGCTTGCAATTACTCCTGCTATACGATGGAAAAACGGTTGTATTTTTATTGTATTTTATGCTTTGGTCGTTGTCTTCTAAGGCCCTAACTATTCGATCTGGTGGAGCAACGCCCTAGGGTGAAGCCTAGGTTGCCCGGAACGTAGAAGTGACCATCACGTTCATACTGGTAGCAATAATTCGTTTTATACGATGGAAAAACTGTTGCATTTATATTTTATTTTATGCTTCTGGCGTTGACTTCTAAGGCCCTAACTATTCGATCTGTTAGAGCAACGCCCAACGGTGAAGCCTAGGTTGCCCAGAACGTAGAAATAACCATATCTTTCACACTGGTTGCAATTATTCCTGTTATACGATGGATAAACTGTTGTATTTATATTGTATCTTATGCTTCTGGCGTTGACTTCTAAGGCCCTAACTATCCGATCTGGTGGAGAAATGCCCTAGAGTGATGCCTAGGCTGCCCGGAACGTAGAAATGACCGTAACTTTCAAACTGGTTGCAATTATTCCTGTTATAGGATGGAAAAACTGTTGTATATATATTGTATTTTATTCTTCTGGCGTTGACTTCTTAGGCCCTAACTATTCGATCTGGTGGAGCAACGCCCTAGATTAAAGCCTAGGAAGACCGGAACGTAGAAATGACTATCACTTTCACAATGGTTGCAACTATTCCTGTTATACGATGGAAAAACTGTTGTATATTTATTGTATTTTATGCTTCGGGCGTTGACTTCTAAAGGCCCTAACTATTCGATTTGGTGGAGCAACGCCCTAGAGTCAAGCCTAGGTTGCCCGGAACGTAGATATGACTATAACATTCACACTGGTTGCAATTATTCGTTTTATACGATGGAAAAACTGTTGTATTTTTTTTGTACTTTATGCTTCTGGCGTTGACTTCTAAGGGCCTAACTATTCGATCTGGTGGAACAATGCGTCAGAGTTAAGTCTAGGTTGCCCGGAACGTTGAAATGACAATTACCATCACACTGGTTGCAATAATTCCTGTTATACGATGGAAAAACTGTTGTATTTTTATTGTATCTTATGCTTCTGGCGTTGCCTTCTAAGTCGCTAGCTATTCGATCTGGTGGAGCAACGCCCTCGAGCGAAGCCTAGGTTGCCCGGAACGTAGAAAGTTATCATCACTTTCAGACTGGTTGCAGTTCTTCCTGTTATACGATGGAAAAGCTGTTCTATTTATATTGTATTTTATGCTCCTAGTGTTGACTTCTTAGGCCCTGGCTCTTCGATCTGTTGTAGCAACGCCCTATAGTGAAGCCTAGGTTGCCCGGAATGTAGAAATGACCATAACTTTCACACTGGTTGCAATTATTCGTTGTATAGGATGGAAAACCTGTTGTATTCATATTGTATTTTAGGCCTCTGGCGTTGACTTCTGAGGCCCTAACTGTTCGATCTGGTGGAGCAACGCCCTAGAGTGAAGCCGAGGTTGCCCTAAATGTAGAAAGGACGATAACTTTCACACTGGTTGCAATTATTCGTTTTATACGATGGAAAAACTGTTGTATTTATTCCGTATTTTATGCTTCTGGCCTTGACTTCTTAGGCCGTAACTATTCGATGTGGTGGAGCAACACCCTAGAGTTAAGCCTAGGTGGCTCGGAACGTAGAAATGACTATCACTTTCACACTGGTTGCAATTATTCCTGTTATACGATGGAAAAACTGTTGTATTCATATTGTATTTTATGCTTCAGGCGTCGACTTCGAAGGCCGTAGATATTCGATCTGTTGGAGCAACGCCCTAGAGTGAATCCTAGGTTCCCCGGAACGTAGAAATGACCATTACCTTCCCACTGGTTGCAATTATTCCTGTTATACGATGGAAAAACAGTTGTATTTTTATTGTATTTTATTCTTCTGTCGTTGAATTCTAAGTCCCTACCTATTCGATCTGGTGGAGCAACGCCCTCGAGTGAAGCCTAGGTTGACCGGAACGTAGAAATAACCATAACTTTCATATTGGTTGCAATTATTCGTTTTATACGATGGAAGATCTGTTGTATTTACATTGTATTTTATGCTTCTGGCGTTGACTTCTAAGGCCCTAACTATTCGATGTGGTGGAGCAACGACATAGAGTGAAGCCTTGGTTGCCCGGATCGTAGAAATGACCATAACTTTCACACTGGTTGCAATTATTCGTTTTATACGATGGAAAAACTGTTGTATTTATTTTGTAGTTTATGCTTCTGTCGTTGACTTCTAAGGCCCTAACTATTCGATCTGTTAGAGCAGCGCCCTAGAGTGAAGCCTCGGTTGCCCGGACCGTAGAAATGACCATAACCTTCACTCTGGTTGCAATTATGCGTTTAATACGATGGAAAACCTGTTGTATTCATATTGTATTTTAGGCTTCTGGCGTTGACTTCTTAGGCCCTAACTATTCGATCTGGTGGAGCAACGCCCTAGAGTGAAGCCTAGGTTGCCGGGAACGTAGAAATGACCATAACTTTCACACTGGTTGCAATTATCCCTGTTATACAATGGAAAAACTTCTGTATCTTTGTTGTATTTTATTCTTCGGGCGTTGACTTCTAACGCCCTAACTATTCGATTTGGTGGAGCAACGCCCTAGAGTCAAGCCTAGGTGTCCGGAACGTAGAAATGACCATTACATTTACAATGGATGCAATTATTCGTTATATACCATTGAAAAACTGTTGTATTTATATTGTATTTTGTGCTTCTGGCGTTGACTTGCAGGGCCGTTGCTATTCGATGTGGTGGAGCAACGACCTAGAGTGAAGCGTAGGTTGCCCGTAACGTAGAAATGGCCATTACTTTCACAGTGGTTGCAATTACTAGTTCTATACGTTGGAAAAACTGTTGTATTTATATTTTTATTTTATGCTTCTGGCGTTGACTTCTCAGGCCCAAACTATTTGATCTGGTGGAACAACGACCTAGAGTGAAACCTGGATTGCCCGGATCGTAGATATGACCATCACTTTCACACTGCTTGCTATTACTCCTGCTATACGATGGAAAAACTGTTGTATTTTTATTGTATTTTATGCTTTGGTCGTTGTCTTCTAAGGCCCTAACTATTCGATCGGGTGGAGCAACGCCCTAGGGTGAAGCCTAGGTTGCCCGGAACGTAGAAATGACCATCACGTTCATACTGGTAGCAATTATTCGTTTTATACGATGGAAAAACTGTTGCATTTATATTTTATTTTATGCTTCTGGCGTTGACTTCTAAGGCCCTAACTATTCGGTCTGTTAGAGCAACGCCCAACGGTGAAGCCTAGGTTGCCGGGAACGTAGAAATGACCATAACTTTCACACTGGTTGCAATTATCCCTGTTATACAATGGAAAAACTTCTGTATCTTTATTGTATTTTATTCTTCGGGCGTTGACTTCTAATGCCCTAACTATTCGATTTGGTGGAGCAACGCCCTAGAGTCAAGCCTAGGTGTCCGGAACGTAGAAATGACCATTACATTTACAATGGATGCAATTATTCGTCATATACCATTGAAAAACTGTTGTATTTATATTCTATTTTGTGCTTCTGGCGTTGACTTGCAGGGCCGTAGCTATTCGATGTGGTGGAGCAACGACCTAGAGTGAAGCGTAGGTTGCCCGTAACGTAGAAATGGCCATTACTTTCACAGTGGTTGCAATTACTAGTTCTATACGTTGGAAAAACTGTTGTATTTATATTGTATTTTATGCTTCTGGCGTTGACTTCTCAGGCCCAAACTATTTGATCTGGTGGAACAACGACCTAGAGTGAAACCTGGATTGCCCGGATCGTAGATATGACCATCACTTTCACACTGCTTGCAATTACTCCTGCTATACGATGGAAAAACGGTTGTATTTTTATTGTATTTTATGCTTTGGTCGTTGTCTTCTAAGGCCCTAACTATTCGATCTGGTGGAGCAACGCCCTAGGGTGAAGCCTAGGTTGCCCGGAACGTAGAAATGACCATCACGTTCATACTGGTAGCAATTATTCGTTTTATACGATGGAAAAACTGTTGCATTTATATTTTATTTTATGCTTCTGGCGTTGACTTCTAAGGCCCTAACTACTCGATCTGTTAGAGCAACGCCCAACGGTGAAGCCTAGGTTGCCCAGAACGTAGAAATAACCATATCTTTCACACTGGTTGCAATTATTCCTGTTATACGGTGGATAAACTGTTGGATTTATATTGTATCTTATGCTTCTGGCGTTGACTTCTAAGGCCCTAACTATCCGATCTGGTGGAGAAATGCCCTAGAGTGAAGCCTAGGCTGCCCGGATCGTAGAAATGACCGTAACTTTCAAACTGGTTGCAATTATTCCTGTTATAGGATGGAAAAACTGTTGTATATATATTGTATTTTATTCTTCTGGCGTTGACTCCTTAGGCCCTAACTATTCGATCTGGTGGAGCAACGCCCTAGATTAAAGCCTAGGAAGACCGGAACGTAGAAATGACTATCACTTTCACAATGGTTGCAACTATTCCTGTTATACGATGGAAAAACTGTTGTATGTTTATTGTATTTTAAGCTTCGGGCGTTGACTTCTAAAGGCACTAACTATTCGATTTGGTGGAGCAACGCCCTAGAGTCAAGCCTAGGAAGACCGGAACGTAGAAATGACTATCACTTTCACAATGGTTGCAACTATTCCTGTTATACGATGGAAAAACTGTTGTATGTTTATTGTATTTTATGCTTCGGGCGTTGACTTCTAAAGGCCCTAACTATTCGATTTGGTGGAGCAACGCCCTAGAGTCAAGCCTAGGTTGCCCGGAACGTAGATATGACTATAACATTCACACTGGTTGCAATTATTCGTTTTATACGATGGAAAAACTGTTGTATTTTTTTTGTACTTTATGCTTCTGGCGTTGCCTTCTAAGTCGCTAGCTATTCGATCTGGTGGAGCAACGCCCTCGAGCGAAGCCTAGGTTGCCCGGAACGTAGAAAGTTATCATCACTTTCAGACTGGTTGCAGTTCTTCCTGTTATACGATGGAAAAGCTGTTCTATTTATATTGTATTTTAAGCTCCTAGTGTTGACTTCTTAGGCCCTAACTGTTCGATCTGGTGGAGCAACGCCCTAGAGTGAAGCCGAGGTTGCCCTAAATGTAGAAAGGACGATAACTTTCACACTGGTTGCAATTATTCGTTTTATACGATGGAAAAACTGTTGTATTTATTCCGTATTTTATGCTTCTGGCCTTGACTTCTTAGGCCGTAACTATTCGATGTGGTGGAGCAACACCCTAGAGTTAAGCCTAGGTGGCTCGGAACGTAGAAATGACTATCACTTTCACACTGGTTGCAATTATTCCTGTTATACGATGGAAAAACTGTTGTATTTATATTGTATTTTATGCTTCAGGCGTCGACTTCGAAGGCCGTAGATATTCGATCTGTTGGAGCAACGCCCTAGAGTGAATCCTAGGTTCCCCGGAACGTAGAAATGACCATTACCTTCCCACTGGTTGCAATTATTCCTGTTATACGATGGAAAAACAGTTGTATTTTTATTGTATTTTATTCTTCTGTCGTTGAATTCTAAGTCCCTACCTATTCGATCTGGTGGAGCAACGCCCTCGAGTGAAGCCTAGGTTGGCCGGAACGTAGAAATAACCATAACTTTCATATTGGTTGCAAGTATTCGTTTTATACGATGGAAAAACTGTTGCATTTATATTTTATTTTATGCTTCTGGCGTTGACTTCTAAGGCCCTAACTATTCGATCTGTTAGAGCAACGCCCAACGGTGAAGCCTAGGTTGCCCGGAACGTAGAAATAACCATATCTTTCACACTGGTTGCAATTATTCCTGTTATACGTTGGATAAACTGTTGTATTTATACTGTATCTTATGCTTCTGGCGTTGACTTCTAAGGCCCTAACTATCCGATCTGGTGGAGAAATGCCCTAGAGTGAAGCCTAGGCTGCCCGGATCGTAGAAATGACCGTAACTTTCAAACTGGTTGCAATTATTCCTGTTATAGGATGGAAAAACTGTTGTATATATATTGTATTTTGTTGTATATATATTGTATTTTATCTTCTGGCGTTGACTTCTTAGGCCCTAACTATTCGATCTGGTGGAGCAACGCCCTAGAGTGAAGCCTAGGTTGCCGGGAACGTAGAAATGACCATAACTTTCACACTGGTTGCAATTATCCCTGTTATAGAATGGAAAAACTTCTGTATCTTTATTGTATTTTATTCTTCGGGCGTTGACTTCTAACGCCCTAACTATTCGATTTGGTGGAGCAACGCCCTAGAGTCAAGCCTAGGTGTCCGGAACGTAGAAATGACCATTACATTTACAATGGATGCAAATATTCGTTATATACCATTGAAAAACTGTTGTATTTATATTCTATTTTGTGCTTCTGGCGTTGACTTGCAGGGCCGTAGCTATTCGATGTGGTGGAGCAACGACCTAGAGTGAAGCGTAGGTTGCCCGTAACGTAGAAATGGCCATTACTTTCACAGTGGTTGCAATTACTAGTTCTATACGTTGGAAAAACTGTTGTATTTATATTGTATTTTATGCTTCTGGCGTTGACTTCTCAGGCCCAAACTATTTGATCTGGTGGAACAACGACCTAGAGTGAAACCTGGATTGCCCGGATCGTAGATATGATCATCACTTTCACACTGCTTGCAATTACTCCTGCTATACGATGGAAAAACGGTTGTATTTTTATTGTATTTTATGCTTTGGTCGTTGTCTTCTAAGGCCCTAACTATTCGATCTGGTGGAGCAACGCCCTAGGGTGAAGCCTAGGTTGCCCGGAACGTAGAAGTGACCATCACGTTCATACTGGTAGCAATAATTCGTTTTATACGATGGAAAAACTGTTGCATTTATATTTTATTTTATGCTTCTGGCGTTGACTTCTAAGGCCCTAACTATTCGATCTGTTAGAGCAACGCCCAACGGTGAAGCCTAGGTTGCCCAGAACGTAGAAATAACCATATCTTTCACACTGGTTGCAATTATTCCTGTTATACGATGGATAAACTGTTGTATTTATATTGTATCTTATGCTTCTGGCGTTGACTTCTAAGGCCCTAACTATCCGATCTGGTGGAGAAATGCCCTAGAGTGAAGCCTAGGCTGCCCGGAACGTAGAAATGACCGTAACTTTCAAACTGGTTGCAATTATTCCTGTTATAGGATGGAAAAACTGTTGTATATATATTGTATTTTATTCTTCTGGCGTTGACTTCTTAGGCCCTAACTATTCGATCTGGTGGAGCAACGCCCTAGATTAAAGCCTAGGAAGACCGGAACGTAGAAATGACTATCACTTTCACAATGGTTGCAACTATTCCTGTTATACGATGGAAAAACTGTTGTATATTTATTGTATTTTATGCTTCGGGCGTTGACTTCTAAAGGCCCTAACTATTCGATTTGGTGGAGCAACGCCCTAGAGTCAAGCCTAGGTTGCCCGGAACGTAGATATGACTATAACATTCACACTGGTTGCAATTATTCGTTTTATACGATGGAAAAACTGTTGTATTTTTTTTGTACTTTATGCTTCTGGCGTTGACTTCTAAGGGCCTAACTATTCGATCTGGTGGAACAATGCGTCAGAGTTAAGTCTAGGTTGCCCGGAGCGTTGAAATGACAATTACCATCACACTGGTTGCAATTATTCCTGTTATACGATGGAAAAACTGTTGTATTTTTATTGTATCTTATGCTTCTGGCGTTGCCTTCTAAGTCGCTAGCTATTCGATCTGGTGGAGCAACGCCCTCGAGCGAAGCCTAGGTTGCCCGGAACGTAGAAAGTTATCATCACTTTCAGACTGGTTGCAGTTCTTCCTGTTATACGATGGAAAAGCTGTTCTATTTATATTGTATTTTATGCTCCTAGTGTTGACTTCTTAGGCCCTGGCTCTTCGATCTGTTGTAGCAACGCCCTATAGTGAAGCCTAGGTTGCCCGGAATGTAGAAATGACCATAACTTTCACACTGGTTGCAATTATTCGTTGTATAGGATGGAAAACCTGTTGTATTCATATTGTATTTTAGGCCTCTGGCGTTGACTTCTTAGGCCCTAACTGTTCGATCTGGTGGAGCAATGCCCTAGAGTGAAGCCGAGGTTGCCCTAAATGTAGAAAGGACGATAACTTTCACACTGGTTGCAATTATTCGTTTTATACGATGGAAAAACTGTTGTATTTATTCCGTATTTTATGCTTCTGGCCTTGACTTCTTAGGCCGTAACTATTCGATGTGGTGGAGCAACACCCTAGAGTTAAGCCTAGGTGGCTCGGAACGTAGAAATGACTATCACTTTCACACTGGTTGCAATTATTCCTGTTATACGATGGAAAAACTGTTGTATTTATATTGTATTTTATGCTTCAGGCGTCGACTTCGAAGGCCGTAGATATTCGATCTGTTGGAGCAACGCCCTAGAGTGAATCCTAGGTTCCCCGAAACGTAGAAATGACCATTACCTTCCCACTGGTTGCAATTATTCCTGTTATACGATGGAAAAACAGTTGTATTTTTATTGTATTTTATTCTTCTGTCGTTGAATTCTAAGTCCCTACCTATTCGATCTGGTGGAGCAACGCCCTCGAGTGAAGCCTAGGTTGACCGGAACGTAGAAATAACCATAACTTTCATATTGGTTGCAATTATTCGTTTTATACGATGGAAGATCTGTTGTATTTACATTGTATTTTATGCTTCTGGCGTTGACTTCTAAGGCCCTAACTATTCGATGTGGTGGAGCAACGGCATAGAGTGAAGCCTTGGTTGCCCGGATCGTAGAAATGACCAGTACCTTCACACAGGTTGCAGTTATTCCTGTTATATGATGGAAAAGCTGTTGTATTTATATTGTATTTTAAGCTTCTGGCATTGACTTCTTAGGCCCTAACTATACGATCTGGTGGAGAAACGCCATAGAGTGAAGCCTAGGTTGCGCGGAACGTAGAAATCACCATTACCTTCACACTGGTTGCAATTATTCCTGCTATACTATGGAAAAACTGTTGTATTTTTATTGTATTTTATGCATCGAGCGTTGACTTCTATTGCCCTACCTATTCGATCTGGTGGAGCAACGCCCTAGAGTCAAGCCTAGGTCGCCCGGAACGTAGATATGACCATAAATTTCACGCTGGTTGCTATTATACGTTTTATACGATGGAAAAACTGTTATATTTAAATTGTATTTTATGCTTCTGGCGTTGACTTCTTAGGCCCTAACTATTCGATCTTGTGGACGAACGCCCTAGAGTGAAGACTAGGTTGCCCAGAACGTAGAAATGACCATATCTTTCACACTAGTTGGAATTATTCCTGTTATACGATGAAAAAACTGTTGTATTTTTATTGCATCTTATGCTCCAAGCCTTGACTTCTAAGGCCGTAGCTATTCGATGTGGTGGAGCAACGCCATAGAGTGAAGCCTAGGTTGCCCGGAAAGTAGAATGACCATACCTTTCACACTAGTTACAATTATTCCTGTTATATGATGAAAAAACTGTTGTAGTTATATTGTATTTTATCCTTCTGGCGTTGAATTCTAAGTCCCTAGCTATTCGATCTGGTGGAGCAACGGCCTAGAGTGAAGCCTAGGTTGCTCGGAACGTAGAAATGACCATTACCTTCACACTGTTTGCAATTATTCCTGTTGTACGATGGAAAAACTGTTGCATCTTTATAGTATTTTATGCTTCTGGCGTTGACTTCTAAGGCCCTAACTTTTCGATCTGGTGGAGAAACGCCCTAGAGTGAAGCCTAGGTTGCTCGGAATACAGAAATGTCCATAAATTTCACACTGGTTGCAATTATTCGTTTTAGACGATGGAAAAGCTGTTGTATTTTTACTGCACTTTATGCTTCGGGCGTTGATTTCTAAGTTTCTAACTATTTAATCTGTTGGAGCAACGCCCTAGGGTGAAGCCCTGGTTAACCGGAAAGTAGAAATGACCATTACTTTCATACTGGTTGCAATTATTCTTTTTATACGATGGAAGAACTGTTGCATTTATATTGTATTTTATGCTTCTGGCGTTCACTTCTTAGGCCCTGACTATTCGATCTGGTGGAAGAACGCCTTAGGGTGAAGCCTAGGTTGCCCGGAAGGTAGAAATGACCACAACTTTCACACTGGTAGCAATTATTCGTTATATACAATGGTAAAACTGTTATATTTATTTTGTATTTTATGCCTCGGGCGTTGGCTTCTAAGGCCCTAACTATTCGATCTGGTGGAACAACGCCCTAGAATGAAGCCTAGGTTGCCCGGAACGTAGAAATGACCATTACTTTCACCATGTTTGCAATTATTCATTTTATACGATGGAAAAACTGTTGTATTTATATTGTATTTTATGCTTCTGGCGTTGACTTCTAAGGCCCTAACTATTCGATCTGTTAGAGCAACGCCCTAGAGTGAAGCCTCGGTTGCCCGGAACGCAGAAATGACCATAACTTTCACACTGGTTTCAATTATTCGTTTTATACGATGGAAAACCTGTTGTATTCATATTGTATTTTAGGCTTCTGGCGTTGACTTTTTAGGCCCTAACTGTTCGATCTGATGGGGCAACGCCCTAGAGTGAAGCCTAGGTTGCCCTGAATGTAGAAAGGACAATAACTTTCACACTGGTTGCAATTATTCGTTTTATACGATGGAAAAACTGTTGTATTTATTCCGTATTTTATGCTTCTGGCGTTGACTTCTTAGGCCGTAACTATTCGATGTGGTGGAGCAACACCCTAGTGTTAAGCCTAGGTGGACCGGAACGTAGAAATGACTATCACTTTCACACTTATTGCAATTATTCCTGTTATACGATGGAAAAGCTGTTGTATTTATATTGTATTTTGTGCTTCAGGCGTCGACTTCGAAGGCCGTAGATATTCGATGTGGTGGAGCGACGACCTAGAGCGGAGCCCAGGTTGCCCGTTACTTAAAAATGACCATTACTTCCACACTGTTTGCAATTATTCGTTTTATACGATGGAAAAACTGTTGTATTCATATTGTATTTTATGCTTCTGGCGTTAACTTCTACAGCCGCAGCTATTCGATGAGGTGGAGTAACGCCCTAGAGTGAAACCTGGGCTGCTCGTATCGTAGAAATGACCATCACTTTCACACTGGTTGCAATTATTCCTGTTATACGATGGAAAAACTGTTGTACTTTTATTGTATTTTATGCTTCGGGCGTTGACTTCTAAGGCCCTAACTATTCGATTTGGTGGGAAAACGCCCTAGAGTCAAGCCTAGGTTGCCAGGAACGTAGAAATGACTATAACATCACACTGGTTGCAATTATTCGTTTTATACGATGGAAAAACTGATGTATTTTTTTTGTACTTTATGCTTCTGGCGTTGACTTCTAAGGCCCTATGTATCCGACCTGGTGGAGCCATGCCTCAGAGTTAAGTCTAGGATTCCCGGAAAGGAGAAATGGCCATTACTTTCAAACTGGTTGCAATTATTCGTTTTACACGATTGAAAAGCTGTTGTACAACCATCGTATTTTACGATTCTGGCGTTGACTTCTAAGGCCCTAACTATTCGATCTGATGGAACAACGTCCTAGAGTGAAGCCTAGGTTGACAGGAACGTAGAAATGATCATTACTTTCACACTGCTTGCAATTATTCCTGTTATACGATGGACAAACTGTTGGATCTTTATTGTATTTTATTATTCTGTCGCTGAATTCTAAGTCCCTACCTATACGATCTGGTGGAGCAACGCCCTCGTGCGAAGCCTAGGTTGCGTGGAACGTAGAAATGACCATTACCTTCACGCGTGTTGCAATAATTCCTGTTATACGATGAAAAAATTGTTGTATTTTTATTGTATTTTATGCTTCAGGCGCTGATTTCCAAGGCCGTAGCTATTGGATGTGGTGGAGCAACGCCCTAGAGTGGAGCCTAGGTTGCCCGGAACTTAGAAATGATCATTACATTCACAATGATTGCAATTATTCGTGTTATACGATGGTAAAGCTGTTGTATTTATATTGTATTTTATTATTCTGGCGTTGACTTCTTAGGCCCTAACTGTTCGATTTGGTGGAACAACGCCCTAGAGTGAAGCCTAGGTTGCCCGTAACGTAGAAGTGACCATTACTTTCACACTGTTTGCAAATATACATTATATACGATGGAAAACCTGTTGTATTTATATCTTATTTTATGCTTCTGGCGTTGACTTCTTAGGCCCTAACTACTCGACCTGGTGGCAGAACGCCCTAGAGTGAAGCCTAATTTGCCCAGAACGTAGAAATGACCGTCGCTTTCACACTGGTTGCAATAGTTCCTGTTATACGATTGAAAAGCCGTTGTATTTTTATTGTATTTTATGCTTCGGGCGTTGATTTCTGCGGCCCTAACCATTCGATGTGGTCGAGCAACTCCATAGGGTGTAGCATAGGTTGCCCGGAACGTGGAAATGACCATAACCTTCATACTGGTTGCAATTATTCGTCTTATAAGATAGAAAACCTGTTGTATTTATTTTGTATTTTATGCTTCAGGCTTGACTTCTAAGGCCCTAACTATTCGATCTGGTGGAGAAATGCCCTAGAGTGAAGCCTAGGCTGCGCGGATCGTAGAAATGACCGTAACTTTCACACTGTTTGCAATTATTCATTCTATACAATAGAAAAACTGATGTTTTTATATTGTACTTTATGCTTCTGGTGTTGACTTCTTAGGCCCTAACTATTCGATCTGGTGGAAGAACGCTCAACGGTGAAGCCTAGGTTGCCCGGAACGTAGAAATAATCATACCTTTCACACTGGTTGCAATTATACCTGTTATACGATGGAAAAACTGTTGTATTTAGATTGTATCTTATGCTTCTGGCGTTGACTTCTAAGGCCCTAGCTATTCGATCTGTTAGAGCAACGCCCTAGAGTGAAGCCACGGTTGCCCGGAACGTAGAAATGACCATAACTTTTACACTATTTGCAATTATTCGTTTTATACGATGGAAGAACTGTTGTATTTATTTTGTATTTTATGCATCAGGCGTTGACTTCTAAGGCCCTAACTATCCGATCTGGTGGAGAAATGCCCTAGAGTGAAGCCTAGTCTGCCCGGATCGTAGAAATGACCGTAACTTTCACACTGGTTGCAATTATTCCTGTTATACGATGGAAAAACTGTTGTATTTATATTGTATTTTATGCTTCTGGCGTTGACTTCTAAGGCCCTAACTATTCGATCTGTTAGAGCAACGCCCTAGAGTGAAGCCTCGGTTGCCCGGAACGCAGAAATGACCATAACTTTCACACTGGTTTCAATTATTCGTTTTATACGATGGAAAACCTGTTGTATTCATATTGTATTTTAGGCTTCTGGCGTTGACTTCTTAGGCCCTAACTGTTCGATCTGATGGGGCAACGCCCTAGAGTGAAGCCTAGGTTGCCCTGAATGTAGAAAGGACGATAACTTTCACACTGGTTGCAATTATTCGTTTTATACGATGGAAAAACTGTTGTATTTATTCCGTATTTTATGCTTCTGGCGTTGACTTCTTAGGCCGTAACTATTCGATGTGGTGGAGCAACACCCTAGTGTTAAGCCTAGGTGGACCGGAACGTAGAAATGACTATCACTTTCACACTTGTTGCAATTATTCCTGTTATACGATGGAAAGGCTGTTGTATTTATATTGTATTTTGTGCTTCAGGCGTCGACTTCGAAGGCCGTAGATATTCGATGTGGTGGAGCGACGACCTAGAGCGGAGCCCAGGTTGCCCGTTACTTAAAAATGACCATTACTTCCACACTGTTTGCAATTATTCGTTTTATACGATGGAAAAACTGTTGTATTCATATTGTATTTTATGCTTCTGGCGTTAACTTCTACAGCCGTAGCTATTCGATGAGGTGGAGTAACGCCCTAGAGTGAAACCTGGGCTGCCCGTATCGTAGAAATGACCATCACTTTCACACTGGTTGCAATTATTCCTGTTATACGATGGAAAAACTGTTGTACTTTTATTGTATTTTATGCTTCGGGCGTTGACTTCTAAGGCCCTAACTATTCGATGTGGTGGAGCAACGCCCTAGGGTGAAGCCTAGGTTGCCCGGAACGTAGAAATGTCCATTACTTTCACACTGGTTGCAATTATTCGTCTTATACGATGGAAAACCTGTTGTATATATATTGTATTTTATTCTTCTGGCGTTGACTTCCTAGGCCCTAAGTATTCGATCTGGTGGAGCAACGCCCTAGATTAAAGCCTAGGAAGACCGGAACGTAGAAATGACTATCACTTTCACAATGGTTGCAACTATTCCTGTTATACGATGGAAAAACTGTTGTATCTTTATTGTATTTTATGCTTCGGGCGTTGACTTCTAAGGCCCTAACTATTCGATTTGGTGGGAAAACGCCCTAGAGTCAAGCCTAGGTTGCCCGGAACGTAGAAATGACTATAACATCACACTGGTTGCAATTATTCGTTTTATACGATGGAAAAACTGTTGTATTTTTTTTGTACTTTATGCTTCTGGCGTTGACTTCTAAGGCCCTATGTATCCGACCTGGTGGAGCCATGCCTCAGAGTTAAGTCTAGGATTCCCGGAAAGGAGAAATGGCCATTACTATCAAACTGGTTGCAATTATTCGTTTTACACGATTGAAAAGCTGTTGTACAACCATCGTATTTTACGATTCTGGCGTTGACTTCTAAGGCCCTAACTATTCGATCTGATGGAACAACGTCCTAGAGTGAAGCCTAGGTTGACAGGAACGTAGAAATGATCATTACTTTCACACTGCTTGCAATTATTCCTGTTATACGATGGACAAACTGTTGGATCTTTATTGTATTTTATTATTCTGTCGCTGAATTCTAAGTCCCTACCTATACGATCTGGTGGAGCAACGCCCTCGTGCGAAGCCTAGGTTGCGTGGAACGTAGAAATGACCATTACCTTCACGCGTGTTGCAATAATTCCTGTTATACGATGAAAAAATTGTTGTATTTTTATTGTATTTTATGCTTCAGGCGCTGATTTCCAAGGCCGTAGCTATTGGATGTGGTGGAGCAACGCCCTAGAGTGGAGCCTAGGTTGCCCGGAACTTAGAAATGATCATTACTTTCACAATGATTGCAATTATTCGTGTTATACGATGGTAAAGCTGTTGTATTTATATTGTATTTTATGCTTCTGGCGTTGACTTCTAAGGCCCTAAGTATCCGATCTGTTAGAGCAACGCCCTAGAGTGAAGCCTCGGTTGCCCGGAACGCAGAAATGACCATAACTTTCACACTGGTTTCAATTATTCGTTTTATACGATGGAAAACCTGTTGTATTCATATTGTATTTTAGGCTTCTGGCGTTGACTTCTTAGGCCCTAACTGTTCGATCTGGTGGGGCAACGCCCTAGAGTGAAGCCTAGGTTGCCCTGAATGTAGAAAGGACGATAACTTTCACACTGGTTGCAATTATTCGTTTTATACGATGGAAAAACTGTTGTATTTATTCCGTATTTTATGCTTCTGGCGTTGACTTCTTAGGCCGTAACTATTCGATGTGGTGGAGCAACACCCTAGTGTTAAGCCTAGGTGGACCGGAACGTAGAAATGACTATCACTTTCACACTTGTTGCAATTATTCCTGTTATACGATGGAAAAACTGTTGTATTTATATTGTATTTTGTGCTTCAGGCGTCGACTTCGAAGGCCGTAGATATTCGATGTGGTGGAGCGACGACCTAGAGCGGAGCCCAGGTTGCCCGTTACTTAAAAATGACCATTACTTCCACACTGTTTGCAATTATTCGTTTTATACGATGGAAAAACTGTTGTATTCATATTGTATTTTATGCTTCTGGCGTTAACTTCTACAGCCGTAGCTATTCGATGAGGTGGAGTAACGCCCTCGAGTGAAACCTGGGCTGCCCGTATCGTAGAAATGACCATCACTTTCACACTGGTTGCAATTATTCCTGTTATACGATGGAAAAACTGTTGTACTTTTATTGTATTTTATGCTTCGGGCGTTGACTTCTAAGGCCCTAACTATTCGATGTGGTGGAGCAACGCCCTAGGGTGAAGCCTAGGTTGCCCGGAACGTAGAAATGTCCATTACTTTCACACTGGTTGCAATTATTCGTCTTATACGATGGAAAACCTGTTGTATATATATTGTATTTTATTCTTCTGGCGTTGACTTCCTAGGCCCTAAGTATTCGATCTGGTGGAGCAACGCCCTAGATTAAAGCCTAGGAAGACCGGAACGTAGAAATGACTATCACTTTCACAATGGTTGCAACTATTCCTGTTATACGATGGAAAAACTGTTGTATCTTTATTGTATTTTATGCTTCGGGCGTTGACTTCTAAGGCCCTAACTATTCGATTTGGTGGGAAAACGCCCTAGAGTCAAGCCTAGGTTGCAATTATTCCTGTTATACGATGGACAAGCTGTTGGACCTTTATTGTATTTTATTATTCTGTCGCTGAATTCTAAGTCCCTACCTATACGATCTGGTGGAGCAACGCCCTCGTGCGAAGCCTAGGTTGCGTGGAACGTAGAAATGACCATTACCTTCACGCGTGTTGCAATAATTCCTGTTATACGATGAAAAAATTGTTGTATTTTTATTGTATTTTATGCTTCAGGCGCTGATTTCCAAGGCCGTAGCTATTGGATGTGGTGGAGCAACGCCCTAGAGTGGAGCCTAGGTTGCCCGGAACTTAGAAATGATCATTACTTTCACAATGATTGCAATTATTCGTGTTATACGATGGTAAAGCTGTTGTATTTATATTGTATTTTATTATTCTGGCGTTGACTTCTTAGGCCCTAACTGTTCGATTTGGTGGAACAACGCCCTAGAGTGAAGCCTAGGTTGCCCGTAACGTAGAAGTGACCATTACTTTCACACTGTTTGCAAATATACATTATATACGATGGAAAACCTGTTGTATTTATATCTTATTTTATGCTTCTGGCGTTGACTTCTTAGGCCCTAACTACTCGACCTGGTGGCAGAACGCCCTAGAGTGAAGCCTAATTTGCCCAGAACGTAGAAATGACCGTCGCTTTCACACTGGTTGCAATAATTCCTGTTATACGATTGAAAAGCCGTTGTATTTTTATTGTATTTTATGCTTCGGGCGTTGATTTCTGCGGCCCTAACCATTCGATGTGGTCGAGCAACTCCATAGGGTGTAGCATAGGTTGCCCGGAACGTGGAAATGACCATAACTTTCATACTGGTTGCAATTATTCGTCTTATAAGATAGAAAACCTGTTGTATTTATTTTGTATTTTATGCTTCAGGCTTGACTTCTAAGGCCCTAATTATTCGATCTGGTGGAGAAATGCCCTAGAGTGAAGCCTAGGCTGCGCGGATCGTAGAAATGACCGTAACTTTCACACTGTTTGCAATTATTCATTCTATACAATAGAAAAACTGATGTTTTTATATTGTACTTTATGCTTCTGGTGTTGACTTCTTAGGCCCTAACTATTCGATCTGGTGGAAGAACGCTCAACGGTGAAGCCTAGGTTGCCCGGAACGTAGAAATAATCATACCTTTCACACTGGTTGCAATTATACCTGTTATACGATGGAAAAACTGTTGTATTTAGATTGTATCTTATGCTTCTGGCGTTGACTTCTAAGGCCCTAGCTATTCGATCTGTTAGAGCAACGCCCTAGAGTGAAGCCACGGTTGCCCGGAACGTAGAAATGACCATAACTTTTACACTATTTGCAATTATTCGTTTTATACGATGGAAGAACTGTTGTATTTATTTTGTATTTTATGCATCAGGCGTTGACTTCTAAGGCCCTAACTATCCGATCTGGTGGAGAAATGCCCTAGAGTGAAGCCTAGTCTGCCCGGATCGTAGAAATGACCGTAACTTTCACACTGGTTGCAATTATTCCTGTTATACGATGGAAAAACTGTTGTATTTATATTGTATTTTATGCTTCTGGCGTTGACTTCTAAGGCCCTAACTATTCGATCTGTTAGAGCAACGCCCTAGAGTGAAGCCTCGGTTGCCCGGAACGCAGAAATGACCATAACTTTCACACTGGTTTCAATTATTCGTTTTATACGATGGAAAACCTGTTGTATTCATATTGTATTTTAGGCTTCTGGCGTTGACTTCTTAGGCCCTAACTGTTCGATCTGATGGGGCAACGCCCTAGAGTGAAGCCTAGGTTGCCCTGAATGTAGAAAGGACGATAACTTTCACACTGGTTGCAATTATTCGTTTTATACGATGGAAAAACTGTTGTATTTATTCCGTATTTTATGCTTCTGGCGTTGACTTCTTAGGCCGTAACTATTCGATGTGGTGGAGCAACACCCTAGTGTTAAGCCTAGGTGGACCGGAACGTAGAAATGACTATCACTTTCACACTTGTTGCAATTATTCCTGTTATACGATGGAAAGGCTGTTGTATTTATATTGTATTTTGTGCTTCAGGCGTCGACTTCGAAGGCCGTAGATATTCGATGTGGTGGAGCGACGACCTAGAGCGGAGCCCAGGTTGCCCGTTACTTAAAAATGACCATTACTTCCACACTGTTTGCAATTATTCGTTTTATACGATGGAAATACTGTTGTATTCATATTGTATTTTATGCTTCTGGCGTTAACTTCTACAGCCGTAGCTATTCGATGAGGTGGAGTAACGCCCTCGAGTGAAACCTGGGCTGCCCGTATCGTAGAAATGACCATCACTTTCACACTGGTTGCAATTATTCCTGTTATACGATGGAAAAACTGTAGTACTTTTATTGTATTTTATGCTTCGGGCGTTGACTTCTAAGGCCCTAACTATTCGATGTGGTGGAGCAACGCCCTAGGGTGAAGCCTAGGTTGCCCGGAACGTAGAAATGTCCATTACTTTCACACTGGTTGCAATTACTCCTGATATACGACGGAAAAACTGTTGTATTTATATCGCGTTTTATGCTTCTGGCGTTGACTTCTTAGGCCCGAACTACTCGATCTGGTGGCACAACGCCCTAGAGTGAAGCGTAGGTTGTCCGGAACGTAGAAATGACCATCACTTTCACACTGGTTTCAATTATTCCTGTTATACGATGGAAAAGCCGTTGTATTTTTATTGTATTTTATGCTTCGTGCGTTGATTTCTGCGGCCCTAACCATTCGATGTGGTCGAGCAACTCCATAGGGTGTAGCATAGGTTGCCCGGAACGTGGAAATGACCATAACCTTCATACTGGTTGCAATTATTCGTCTTATAAGATAGAAAACCTGTTGTATTTATTTTGTATTTTATGCTTCAGGCTTGACTTCTAAGGCCCTAACTATTCGATCTGGTGGAGAAATGCCCTAGAGTGAAGCCTAGGCTGCGCGGATCGTAGAAATGACCGTAACTTTCACACTGTTTGCAATTATTCATTTTATGCAATAGAGAATCTGTTGTTTTTATATTGTATTTTATGCTTCTGGCGTTGACTTCTTAGGCCCCAACTATTCGATCTGGTGGAACTACGCCCAACGGTGAAGCCTAGGTTGCCCGAAACGTAGATATAACCATATCTTTCACACTGGTTGCAATTATTCCTGTTATACGATGGAAAAACTGTTGTATTTATATTGTATCTTATGCTTCTGGCGTTGACTTCTATGGCCCTAGCTATTCGATCTGTTAGAGCAACGCCCCAGAGTGAAGCCACGGTTGCCCGGAACGTAGAAGTGACCATAACTTTTACACTGGTTGCAATTATTCGTTTTATACGATGGAAAAACTGTTGTATTTATTTTGTATTTTATGCTTCTGGCGTTGACTTCTAAGGCCCTAACTCTTCGATCTGGTGGAGCAACGCTTCAGGGTTAAGCCTAGGATGCTCGAAACGTCGAAATGATCATTACTTTCGCACTGGTTGCAATTAGTCATGCTATACGATGGAAAAACTGTTGCATTTTTATTGTATTTTCTGCTTCTGGATTTGACTTCTGGGGTCGTAGCTATCAGATCTGGTGGAACAACGCCCTAGAGTGAAGCCTAGGTTGCCGGGAACATAGAAATCACCATAACCTTCACACTGGTTGCAGTTATTCGTTTTATACGATGGAAAGACTGTTGTATTTATTTTGTATTTTATGTTTCTGGCGTTGACTTTTGAGGCCCTAACTCTTCGACCTGGTGGAGCAAAGCCCTAGAGTGAAGCCTAGGTTGCCCGGAACGTAGAAAGGACCATAACTTTCACAATGGTTGCCATTATACGTTTTATACGATGGAAAGACTGTTGGATTTATTTTGTAGTTTATGCTTCTGGAGTTGACATCTAAGGCCCTAACTATTCGATGTGGTGGAGCCACGCCCTAGGGAGAAGCCTAGGTTGCCCGGAACGTAGAAATGATCATTACTTACACACTGGTTTCAATTATTCCTGTTATACGATGGACAAACTGTTGGTTTTTTATTGTACTTTATGCTTCTGGCGCTGTATTCTAAGTCCCTACCTATTCGATCTGGTGGAGCAACGCCCCCGAGTGAAGCCTAGGTTGCCCGGAATGTAGAAGTGACCATAACTCTCACACTGGTTGCAATTATTCGTTCTATACGATGGAAAACCTGTTGTATTCATATTGTATTTTAGGCTTCTGGCGTTGACTTGTTAGGCCCTAACTATTCGATGTGGTGGAGCAACACCCTAGAGTTAAGCCTAGGTGTCCCGGAACGTAGAAATGACTATCACTTTCACACTGGTTGCAATTATTTCTGATATACGATGGAAAAACTGTTGTATCTTTATTGTATTTTATGCTTCGGGCGTTGAAATCTAAAGGCCTAACTATTCGATCTGGTGGAGCAAAGCCCCAGAGTGAAGCCTAGGTTGCCCGGAACGTAGAAATGACCATCACGTTCATACTGGTAGCAATTATTCGTTTTATACGATGGAAAAACAGTTGTATTTATATTTTATTTAATGCTTCTGGCGTTGAGTTCTAAGGCCGTAGCTATTCGATCTGATGGAACAACGCCCTAGAGTGAAGCCTAGGTTGCCCGGAACGTAGAAATGATCATCACTTTCTCGCTCGTTGCAATTATTCCTGATATACGACGGAAAAACTGTTGTACCTTTATTGTAGTTTATTCTTCTGGCGTTGACTTCTAAAGCCCTAACTATTCGATATGGTGGAGCAACGCCCTAGAGTCAAGCCTAGGTTGCCCGGAACGTAGAAATGGCCATTACTTTCACACTGGTTGCAATTATTCGTCTTATACGATGGAAAACCTGTTGTATATATATTGTATTTTATTCTTCTGGCGTTGACTTCCTAGGCACTAAGTATTCGATCTGGTGGAGCAACGCCCTAGATTAAAGCCTAGGAAGACCGGAACGTAGAAATGACTATCACTTTCACAATGGTTGCAACTATTCCTGTTATACGATGGAAAAACTGTTGTATCTTTATTGTATTTTATGCTTCGGGCGTTGACTTCTAAGGCCCTAACTATTCGATTTGGTGGGAAAACGCCCTAGAGTCAAGCCTAGGTTGCCCGGAACGTAGAAATGACTATAACATCACACTGGTTGCAATTATTCGTTTTATACGATGGAAAAACTGTTGTATTTTTTTTGTACTTTATGCTTCTGGCGTTGACTTCTAAGGCCCTATGTATCCGACCTGGTGGCGCCATGCCTCAGAGTTAAGTCTAGGATTCCCGGAAAGGAGAAATGGCCATTACTTTCAAACTGGTTGCAATTATTCGTTTTACACGATTGAAAAGCTGTTGTACAACCATCGTATTTTACGATTCTGGCGTTGACTTCTAAGGCCCTAACTATTCGATCTGATGGAACAACGTCCTAGAGTGAAGCCTAGGTTGACAGGAACGTAGAAATGATCATTACTTTCACACTGCTTGCAATTATTCCTGTTATACGATGGACAAACTGTTGGATCTTTATTGTATTTTATTATTCTGTCGCTGAATTCTAAGTCCCTACCTATACGATCTGGTGGAGCAACGCCCTCGTGCGAAGCCTAGGTTGCGTGGAACGTAGAAATGACCATTACCTTCACGCGTGTTGCAATAATTCCTGTTATACGATGAAAAAATTGTTGTATTTTTATTGTATTTTATGCTTCAGGCGCTGATTTAGAAGGCCGTAGCTATTGGATGTGGTGGAGCAACGCCCTAGAGTGGAGCCTAGGTTGCCCGGAACTTAGAAATGATCATTACTTTCACAATGATTGCAATTATTCGTGTTATACGATGGTAAAGCTGTTGTATTTATATTGTATTTTATTATTCTGGCGTTGACTTCTTAGGCCCTAACTGTTCGATCTGGTGGAACAACGCCCTAGAGTGAAGCCTAGGTTGCCCGTAACGTAGAAGTGACCATTACTTTCACACTGTTTGCAAATATACATTATATACGATGGAAAACCTGTTGTATTTATATCTTATTTTATGCTTCTGGCGTTGACTTCTTAGGCCCTAACTACTCGACCTGGTGGCAGAACGCCCTAGAGTGAAGCCTAATTTGCCCAGAACGTAGAAATGACCGTCGCTTTCACACTGGTTGCAATAATTCCTGTTATACGATTGAAAAGCCGTTTTATTTTTATTCTATTTTATGCTTCGGGCGTTGATTTCTGCGGCCCTAACCATTCGATGTGGTCGAGCAACTCCATAGGGTGTAGCATAGGTTGCCCGGAACGTGGAAATGACCATAACCTTCATACTGGTTGCAATTATTCGTCTTATAAGATAGAAAACCTGTTGTATTTATTTTGTATTTTATGCTTCAGGCTTGACTTCTAAGGCCCTAACTATTCGATCTGGTGGAGAAATGCCCTAGAGTGAAGCCTAGGCTGCGCGGATCGTAGAAATGACCGTAACTTTCACACTGTTTGCAATTATTCATTTTATACAATAGAAAAACTGTTGTTTTTATATTGTACTTTATGCTTCTGGTGTTGACTTCTTAGGCCCTAACTATTCGATCTGGTGGAAGAACGCTCAACGGTGAAGCCTAGGTTGCCCGGAACGTAGAAATAATCATACCTTTCACACTGGTTGCAATTATTCCTGTTATACGATGGAAAAACTGTTGTATTTATATTGTATTTTATGCTTCTGGCGTTGACTTCCAAGGCCCTAACTATCCGATCTGTTAGAGCAACGCCCTAGAGTGAAGCGTCGGTTGCCCGGAACGCAGAAATGACCATAACTTTCACACTGGTTTCAATTATTCGTTTTATACGATGGAAAACCTGTTGTATTCATATTGTATTTTAGGCTTCTGGCGTTGACTTCTTAGGCCCTAACTGTTCGATCTGGTGGGGCAACGCCCTAGAGTGAAGCCTAGGTTGCCCTGAATGTAGAAAGGACGATAACTTTCACACTGGTTGCAATTATTCGTTTTATACGATGGAAAAACTGTTGTATTTATTCCGTATTTTATGCTTATGGCGTTGACTTCTTGGGCCGTAACTATTCGATGTGGTGGAGCAACACCCTAGTGTTAAGCCTAGGTGGACCGGAACGTAGAAATGTCTATCACTTTCATACTTGTTGCAATTATTCCTGTTATACGATGGAAAAACTGTTGTATTTATATTGTATTTTGTGCTTCAGGCGTCGACTTCGAAGGCCGTAGATATTCAATGTGGTGGAGCGACGACCTAGAGCGGAGCCCAGGTTGCCCGTTACTTAAAAATGACCATTACTTCCACACTGTTTGCAATTATTCGTTTTATACGATGGAAAAACTGTTGTATTCATATTGTATTTTATGCTTCTGGCGTTAACTTCTACAGCCGTAGCTATTCGATGAGGTGGAGTAACGCCCTAGAGTGAAACCTGGGCTGCCCGTATCGTAGAAATGACCATCACTTTCACACTGGTTGCAATTATTCCTGTTATACGATGGAAAAACTGTTGTACTTTTATTGTATTTTATGCTTCGGGCGTTGACTTCTAAGGCCCTAACTATTCGATGTGGTGGAGCAACGCCCTAGGGTGAAGCCTAGGTTGCCCGGAACGTAGAAATGTCCATTCCTTTCACACTGGTTGCACTTACTCCTGATATACGACGGAAAAACTGTTGTATTTATATCGCGTTTTATGCTTCTGGCGTTGACTTCTTAGGCCCGAACTACTCGATCTGGTGGCACAACGCCCTAGAGTGAAGCGTAGGTTGTCCGGAACGTAGAAATGACCATCACTTTCACACTGGTTTCAATTATTCCTGTTATACGATGGAAAAGCCGTTGTATTTTTATTGTATTTTATGCTTCGTGCGTTGATTTCTGCGGCCCTAACCATTCGATGTGGTCGAGCAACTCCATAGGGTGTAGCATAGGTTGCCCGGAACGTGGAAATGACCATAACCTTCATACTGGTTGCAATTATTCGTCTTATAAGACAGAAAACCTGTTGTATTTATTTTGTATTTTATGCTTCAGGCTTGACTTCTAAGGCCCTAAATATTCGATCTGGTGGAGAAATGCCCTAGAGTGAAGCCTAGGCTGCGCGGATCGTAGAAATGACCGTAACTTTCACACTGTTTGCAATTATTCATTTTATGCAATAGAAAATCTGTTGTATTTATTTTGTATTTTATGCTTCTGGCGTTGACTTCTAAGGCCCTAACTCTTCGATCTGGTGGAGCAACGCTTCAGGGTTAAGCCTAGGATGCTCGAAACGTCGAAATGATCATTACTTTCGCACTGGTTGCAATTAGTCATGCTATACGATGGAAAAACTGTTGCATTTTTATTGTATTTTCTGCTTCTGGATTTGACTTCTGGGGTCGTAGCTATCAGATCTGGTGGAACAACGCCCTAGAGTGAAGCCTAGGTTGCCGGGAACATAGAAATGACCATAACCTTCACACTGGTTGCAGTTATTCGTTTTATACGATGGAAAGACTGTTGTATTTATTTTGTATTTTATGTTTCTGGCGTTGACTTTTGAGGCCCTAACTCTTCGACCTGGTGGAGCAAAGCCCTAGAGTGAAGCCTAGGTTGCGCGGAACGTAGAAAGGACCATAACTTTCACAATGGTTGCCATTATACGTTTTATACGATGGAAAGACTGTTGTATTTATTTTGTAGTTTATGCTTCTGGAGTTGACATCTAAGGCCCTAACTATTCGATGTGGTGGAGCCACGCCCTAGGGAGAAGCCTAGGTTGCCCGGAACGTAGAAATGATCATTACTTACACACTGGTTTCAATTATTCCTGTTATACGATGGACAAACTGTTGGTTTTTTGTTGTACTTTATGCTTCTGGCGCTGAATTCTAAGTCCCTAGCTATTCGATCTGGTGGAGCAACGCCCTAGAGTGAATCCTAGGTCACCCGGAACTTAGAAATGACCATTACCTTCACACTGGTTGCAATTACTCCTGTTATACGATGGAAAAACTGTTGTACTTTTATTGTATTTTATTCTTCTGTCGTTGAGTTCTAAGTCCCTACCTATTCGATCTGGTGGAGCAACGCCCCCGAGTGAAGCCTAGGTTGCCCGGAATGTAGAAGTGACCATAACTCTCACACTGGTTGCAATTATTCGTTCTATACGATGGAAAACCTGTTGTATTCATATTGTATTTTAGGCTTCTGGCGTTGACTTGTTAGGCCCTATCTATTCGATGTGGTAGACCAACACCCTAGAGTTAAGCCTAGGTGTCCCGGAACGTAGAAATGACTATCACTTTCACACTGGTTGCAATTATTTCTGATATACGATGGAAAAACTGTTGTATCTTTATTGTATTTTATGCTTCGGGCGTTGAAATCTAAGGGCCTAACTATTCGATCTGGTGGAGCAAAGCCCCAGAGTGAAGCCTAGGTTGCCCGGAACGTAGAAACGACCATCACGTTCATACTGGTAGCAATTATTCGTTTTATACGAAGGAAAAACTGTTGTATTTATATTATATTTTATGCTTCTGGCGTTGACTTCTAAGGCCCTAACCATTCGATGTGTTGGAGCAACTCCATAGGGTGTAGCATAGGTTGCCCGGAACGTGGAAATGACCATAACCTTCATACTGGTTGCAATTATTCGTCTTATACGATGGAAAACCTGTTGTATTTATTTTGTATTTTATGCTTCAGGCTTGACTTCTAAGGCCCTAACTATTCGATCTGGTGGAGAAATGCCCTAGAGTGAAGCCTAGGCTGCGCGGATCGTAGAAATGACCGTAACTTTCACACTGTTTGCAATTATTCATTTTATGCAATAGAAAATCTGTTGTTTTTATATTGTATTTTATGCTTCTGGCGTTGACTTCTTAGGCCCTAACTATTCGATCTGGTGGAACTACGCCCAACGGTGAAGCCTAGGTTGCCCGGAACGTAGATATAACCATATCTTTCACACTGGTTGCAATTATTCCTGTTATACGATGGAAAAACTGTTGTATTTATATTGTATCTTATGCTTCTGGCGTTGACTTCTATGGCCCTAGCTATTCGATCTGTTAGAGCAACGCCCCAGAGTGAAGCCACGGTTGCCCGGAACGTAGAAGTGACCATAACTTTTACACTGGTTGCAATTATTCGTTTTATACGATGGAAAAACTGTTGTATTTATTTTGTATTTTATGCTTCTGGCGTTGACTTCTAAGGCCCTAACTCTTCGATCTGGTGGAGCAACGCTTCAGGGTTAAGCCTAGGATGCTCGAAACGTCGAAATGATCATTACTTTCGCACTGGTTGCAATTAGTCATGCTATACGATGGAAAAACTGTTGCATTTTTATTGTATTTTCTGCTTCTGGATTTGACTTCTGGGGTCGTAGCTATCAGATCTGGTGGAACAACGCCCTAGAGTGAAGCCTAGGTTGCCGGGAACATAGAAATGACCATAACCTTCACACTGGTTGCAGTTATTCGTTTTATACGATGGAAAGACTGTTGTATTTATTTTGTATTTTATGTTTCTGGCGTTGACTTTTGAGGCCCTAACTCTTCGACCTGGTGGAGCAAAGCCCTAGAGTGAAGCCTAGGTTGCGCGGAACGTAGAAAGGACCATAACTTTCACAATGGTTGCCATTATACGTTTTATACGATGGAAAGACTGTTGTATTTATTTTGTAGTTTATGCTTCTGGAGTTGACATCTAAGGCCCTAACTATTCGATGTGGTGGAGCCACGCCCTAGGGAGAAGCCTAGGTTGCCCGGAACGTAGAAATGATCATTACTTACACACTGGTTTCAATTATTCCTGTTAGATGATGGACAAACTGTTGGTTTTTTATTGTACTTTATGCTTCTGGCGCTGAATTCTAAGTCCCTAGCTATTCGATCTGGTGGAGCAACGCCCTAGAGTGAATCCTAGGTCACCCGGAACTTAGAAATGACCATTACCTTCACACTGGTTGCAATTACTCCTGTTATACGATGGAAAAACTGTTGTACCTTTATTGTATTTTATTCTTCTGTCGTTGAGTTCTAAGTCCCTACCTATTCGATCTGGTGGAGCAACGCCCCCGAGTGAAGCCTAGGTTGCCCGGAATGTAGAAGTGACCATAACTCTCACACTGGTTGCAATTATTCGTTCTATACGATGGAAAACCTGTTGTATTCATATTGTATTTTAGGCTTCTGGCGTTGACTTGTTAGGCCCTAACTATTCGATGTGGTAGAGCAACACCCTAGAGTTAAGCCTAGGTGTCCCGGAACGTAGAAATGACTATCACTTTCACACTGGTTGCAATTATTTCTGATATACGATGGAAAAACTGTTGTATCTTTATTGTATTTTATGCTTCGGGCGTTGAAATCTAAGGGCCTAACTATTCGATCTGGTGGAGCAAAGCCCCAGAGTGAAGCCTAGGTTGCCCGGAACGTAGAAATGACCATCACGTTCATACTGGTAGCAATTATTCGTTTTATACGATGGAAAAACTGTTGTATTTATATTTTATTTAATGCTTCTGGCGTTGAGTTCTAAGGCCGTAGCTATTCGATCTGATGGAACAACGCCCTAGAGTGAAGCCTAGGTTGCCCGGAACGTAGAAATGATCATCACTTTCTCACTCGTTGCAATTATTCCTGATATACGACGGAAAAACTGTTGTACCTTTATTGTAGTTTATTCTTCTGGCGTTGACTTCTAAAGCCCTAACTATTCGATCTGGTGGAGCAACGCCCTAGAGTCAAGCCTAGGTTGCCCGGAACGTAGAAATGGCCATTACTTTCACACTGGTTGCAATTATTCGTCTTATACGATGGAAAACCTGTTGTATATATATTGTATTTTATTCTTCTGGCGTTGACTTCCTAGGCCCTAAGTATTCGATCTGGTGGAGCAACGCCCTAGATTAAAGCCTAGGAAGACCGGAACGTAGAAATGACTATCACTTTCACAATGGTTGCAACTATTCCTGTTATACGATGGAAAAACTGTTGTATCTTTATTGTATTTTATGCTTCGGGCGTTGACTTCTAAGGCCCTAACTATTCGATTTGGTGGGAAAACGCCCTAGAGTCAAGCCTAGGTTGCCCGGAACGTAGAAATGACTATAACATCACACTGGTTGCAATTATTCGTTTTATACGATGGAACAACTGTTGTATTTTTTTTGTACTTTATGCTTCTGGCGTTGACTTCTAAGGCCCTATGTATCCGACCTGGTGGAGCCATGCCTCAGAGTTAAGTCTAGGATTCCCGGAAAGGAGAAATGGCCATTACTTTCAAACTGGTTGCAATTATTCGTTTTACACGATTGAAAAGCTGTTGTACAACCATCGTATGTTACGATTCTGGCGTTGACTTCTAAGGCCCTAACTATTCGATCTGATGGAACAACGTCCTAGAGTGAAGCCTAGGTTGACAGGAACGTAGAAATGATCATTACTTTCACACTGCTTGCAATTATTCCTGTTATACGATGGACAAACTGTTGGATCTTTATTGTATTTTATTATTCTGTCGCTGAATTCTAAGTCCCTACCTATACGATCTGGTGGAGCAACGCCCTCGTGCGAAGCCTAGGTTGCGTGGAACGTAGAAATGACCATTACCTTCACGCGTGTTGCAATAATTCCTGTTATACGATGAAAAAATTGTTGTATTTTTATTGTATTTTATGCTTCAGGCGCTGATTTCCAAGGCCGTAGCTACTGGATGTGGTGGAGCAACGCCCTAGAGTGGAGCCTAGGTTGCCCGGAACTTAGAAATGATCATTACTTTCACAATGATTGCAATTATTCGTGTTATACGATGGTAAAGCTGTTGTATTTATATTGTATTTTATTATTCTGGCGTTGACTTCTTGGGCCCTAACTGTTCGATCTGGTGGAACAACGCCCTAGAGTGAAGCCTAGGTTGCCCGTAACGTAGAAGTGACCATTACTTTCACACTGTTTGCAAATATACATTATATACGATGGAAAACCTGTTGTATTTATATCTTATTTTATGCTTCTGGCGTTGACTTCTTAGGACCTAACTACTCGACCTGGTGGCAGAACGCCCTAGAGTGAAGCCTAATTTGCCCAGAACGTAGAAATGACCGTCGCTTTCACACTGGTTGCAATAATTCCTGTTATACGATTGAAAAGCCGTTGTATTTTTATTGTATTTTATGCTTCGTGCGTTGATTTCTGCGGCCCTAACCATTCGATGTGGTCGAGCAACTCCATAGGGTGTAGCATAGGTTGCCCGGAACGTGGAAATGACCATAACCTTCATACTGGTTGCAATTATTCGTCTTATAAGATAGAAAACCTGTTGTATTTATTTTGTATTTTATGCTTCAGGCTTGACTTCTAAGGCCCTAACTATTCGATCTGGTGGAGAAATGCCCTAGAGTGAAGCCTAGGCTGCGCGGATCGTAGAAATGACCGTAACTTTCACACTGTTTGCAATTATTCATTTTATACAATAGAAAAACTGTTGTTTCTATATTGTACTTTATGCTTCTGGCGTTGACTTCTTAGGCCCTAACTATTCGATCTGGTGGAACAACGCCCAACGGTAAAGCCTAGGTTGCCCGGAACGTAGAAATAACCATATCTTTCACACTGGTTGCAATTATTCCTGTTATACGATGGAAAAACTGTTGTATTTATATTGTATCTTATGCTTCTGGCGTTGACTTCTATGGCCCTAGCTATTCCATCTGTTAGAGCAACGCCCTAGAGTGAAGCCACGGTTGCCCGGAATGTAGAAATGACCATAACTTTCATACTGGTTGCAATTATTCGTTTCATACAATGGAAAATCTGTTGTATTTACATTGTATTTTATGCTTCTGGCGTTGACTCCTAAGGCCCTACGTATTCGGTCTGGTGGAGCAATGCCTCAGAGTTAAGTCTAGGATGCCCGGAACGTAGAAATGACTATAACATCACACTGGTTGCAATTATTCGTTTTATACGATGGAAAAACTGTTGTATTTTTTTTGTACTTTATGCTTCTGGCGTTGACTTCTAAGGCCCTAACTATTCGATCTGGTGGAACAATGCGTCAGAGTTGAGTCTAGGTTGCCCGGAACGTTGAAATGACAATTACCATCACACTGGTTGCAATTATTCCTGTTATACGATGGAAAAACTGTTGTATTTTTATTGTATTTTATGCTTCTGGCGTTGACTTCTAAGTCGCTAGCTATTGGATCTGGTGGAGCAACGCCCTAGAGTGAAGCCTAGGTTGCCGGGAACGTAGAAATGACCATAACTTTCACACTGGTTGCAATTATCCCTGTTATACAATGGAAAAACTTCTGTATCTTTATTGTATTTTATTCTTCGGGCGTTGACTTCTAACGCCCTAACTATTCGATTTGGTGGAGCAACGCCCTAGAGTCAAGCCTAGGTTGCCGGAACGTGGAAATGACCATTACATTCACAATGGATGCAATTATTCGTTATATACCATGGAAAAACTGTTGTATTTATATTGTATTTTGTGCTTCTGGCGTTGACTTGCAATGCCGTAGCTATACGGTGTGGTGGAACAACGCCCTAGTGTGAAGCGTAGGTTGCCCGTAACGTAGAAATGGCCATTACTTTCACAGTGGTTGCAATTACTAGCTTTATACGTTGGAAAAACTGTTGTATTTATATTGTATTTTATGCTTCTGGCGTTGACTTCTCAGGCCCAAACTATTCGATCTGGTGGAACAACGACCTAGAGTGAAACCTGGGTTGCCCAGATCGTAGATATGACCATCACTTTCACACTGCTTGCAATTACTCCTGTTATACGATGGAAAAACGGTTGCATTTTTATTGTATTTTATGCTTTGGTCGTTGTCTTCTAAGGCCCTAACTATTCGATCTGGTGGAGCAACGCCCTAGGGTGAAGCCTAGGTTGCCCGGAACGTAGAAATGACCATCACGTTCATACTGGTAGCAATTATTCGGTTTATACGATGGAAAAACTGTTGTATTTATATTTTATTTTATGCTTCTGGCGTTGAGTTCTAAGGCCGTAGCTATTCGATCTGATGGAACAACGCCCTAGAGTGAAGCCTAGGTTGCCCGGAACGTAGAAATGATCATCACTTTCTCACTCGTTGCAATTATTCCTGATATACGACGGAAAAACTGTTGTACCTTTATTGTAGTTTATTCTTCTGGCGTTGACTTCTAAGGCCCTAACTATTCGATCTGGTGGAGCAACGCCCTAGAGTCAAGCCTAGGTTGCCCGGAACGTAGAAATGGCCATTACTTTCACACTGGTTGCAATTATTCGTCTTATACGATGGAAAACCTGTTGTATATATATTGTATTTTATTCTTCTGGCGTTGACTTCCTAGGCCCTAAGTATTCGATCTGGTGGAGCAACGCCCTAGATTAAAGCCTAGGAAGACCGGAACGTAGAAATGACTATCACTTTCACAATGGTTGCAACTATTCCTGTTATACGATGGAAAAACTGTTGTATCTTTATTGTATTTTATGCTTCGGGCGTTGACTTCTAAGGCCCTAACTATTCGATTTGGTGGGAAAACGCCCTAGAGTCAAGCCTAGGTTGCCCGGAACGTAGAAATGACTATAACATCACACTGGTTGCAATTATTCGTTTTATACGATGGAAAAACTGTTGTATTTTTTTTGTACTTTATGCTTCTGGCGTTGACTTCTAAGGCCCTAACTATTCGATCTGGTGGAACAATGCGTCAGAGTTGAGTCTAGGTTGCCCGGAACGTTGAAATGACAATTACCATCACACTGGTTGCAATTATTCCTGTTATACGATGGAAAAACTGTTGTATTTTTATTGTATTTTATGCTTCTGGCGTTGACTTCTAAGTCGCTAGCTATTCGATCTGGTGGAGCAACGCCCTCGAGCGAAGCCTAGGTTGCCCGGAACGTGGAAAGTTATCATCACTTTCAGACTGGTTGCAGTTCTTCCTGTTATACGATGGAAAAGCTGTTCTATTTATATTGTATTTTATGCTCCTAGTGTTGACTTCTTAGGCCCTGGCTCTTCGATCTGTTGGAGCAACGCCCTAGAGTGAAGCCTGGGTTGCCCGGAATGTAGAAATGACCATAACTTTCACACTGGTTGCAATTATTCGTTTTATACGATGGAAAATTTGTTGTATTCATATTGTATTTTAGGCTGCTGGCGTTGACTTCTTAGGCCCTAACTACTCGATCTGGTGGCACAACGCCCTAGAGTGAAGCGTAGGTTGCCCGGAACGTAGAAATGGCCATCACTTTCACACTGGTTTCAATTATTCCTGTTGTACGATGGAAAAGCCGTTGTATTTTTATTGTATTTTATGCTTCGGGCGTTGATTTCTGCGGCCCTAACCACTCGATGTGGTCGAGCAACTCCATAGGGTGTAGCATAGGTTGCCCGGAACGTGGAAATGACCATAACCTTCATACTGGTTGCAATTATTCGTCTTATACGATGGAAAACCTGTTGTATTTATTTTGTATTTTATGCTTCAGGCTTGACTACTAAGGCCCTAATTATTCGATCTGGTGGAGAAATGCCCTAGAGTGAAGCCTAGGCTGCGCGGATCGTAGAAATGACCGTAACTTTCACACTGTTTGCAATTATTCATTTTATACAATAGAAAAACTGTTGTTTTTATATTGTACTTTATGCTTCTGGTGTTGACTTCTTAGGCCCTAACTATTCGATCTGGTGGAGGAACGCTCAACGGTGAAGCCTAGGTTGCCCGGAACGTAGAAATAATCATACCTTTCACACTGGTTGCAATTATTCCTGTTATACGATGGAAAAACTGTTGTATTTATATTGTATCTTATGCTTCTGGCGTTGACTTCTAAGGCCCTAGCTATTCGATCTGTTAGAGCAACGCCCTAGAGTGAAGCCACGGTTGCCCGGAACGTAGAAATGACCATAACTTTTACACTGGTTGCAATTATTCGTTTTATACGATGGAAAAACTGTTGTATTTATTTTGTATTTTATGCATCAGGCGTTGAATTCTAAGGCCCTAACTATCCGATCTGGTGGAGAAATGCCCTAGAGTGATGCCTAGGCTGCCCGGATCGTAGAAATGACCGTAACTTTCACACTGGTTGCAATTATTCCTGTTATACGATGGAAAAACTGTTGTATTTATATTGTATTTTATGCTTCTGGCGTTGACTTCTAAGGCCCTAACCATTCGATGTGTTGGAGCAACTCCATAGGGTGTAGCATAGGTTGCCCGGAACGTGGAAATGACCATAACCTTCATACTGGTTGCAATTATTCGTCTTATACGATGGAAAACCTGTTGTATTTATTTTGTATTTTATGCTTCAGGCTTGACTTCTAAGGCCCTAACTATTCGATCTGGTGGAGAAATGCCCTAGAGTGAAGCCTAGGCTGCGCGGATCGTAGAAATGACCGTAACTTTCACACTGTTTGCAATTATTCATTTTATGCAATAGAAAATCTGTTGTTTTTATATTGTATTTTATGCTTCTGGCGTTGACTTCTTAGGCCCTAACTATTCGATCTGGTGGAACTACGCCCAACGGTGAAGCCTAGGTTGCCCGGAACGTAGATATAACCATATCTTTCACACTGGTTGCAATTATTCCTGTTATACGATGGAAAAACTGTTGTATTTATATTGTATCTTATGCTTCTGGCGTTGACTTCTATGGCCCTAGCTATTCGATCTGTTAGAGCAACGCCCTAGAGTGAAGCCACGGTTGCCCGGAACGTAGAAGTGACCATAACTTTTACACTGGTTGCAATTATTCGTTTTATACGATGGAAAAACTGTTGTATTTATTTTGTATTTTATGCTTCTGGCGTTGACTTCTAAGGCCCTAACTCTTCGATCTGGTGGAGCAACGCTTCAGGGTTAAGCCTAGGATGCTCGAAACGTCGAAATGATCATTACTTTCGCACTGGTTGCAATTAGTCATGCTATACGATGGAAAAACTGTTGCATTTTTATTGTATTTTCTGCTTCTGGATTTGACTTCTAGGGTCGTAGCTATCAGATCTGGTGGAGCAACGCCCTAGGGTGAAGTCTAGGTTGCCCGGAACGTAGAAATAACCATCACGTTCATACTGGTAGCAATTATTCGTTTTATACGATGGAAAAACTGTTGCTTTTATATTTTTTTTATGCTTCTGGCTTTGAGTTCTAAGGCCGTAGCTATTCGATCTGATGGAACAACACCCTAGAGTGAAGCCTACGTTGCCCGGAACATAGAAATGACCATCACTTTCACACTCGTTGCAATTATTCCTGTTATACTATGAAAAACTGTTGCATTTTTATTTTATTTTATGTTTCAGGCGTTGACTTCTAAGGCCCTAACTATTCTATTTGGTGGAGCAGCGCTCTACAATCAAGCCTAGGTTGCGCGGAACCTAGAAATGACCATAACTTTCACACTGGTTGCAATTATTCGTTTTATAAGATGGAAAAACTGTTGTATTTATTTTGTATTTTATGCGTCTGGCGTTGACTTCTTAGGCCTCAGCTATTCGATCTGCTGGTGCAACGCCCTATGGTGAAGCCTAGGTTGCCGCGAACGTAGGAAAGACCATTACCTTCACATTGGTTGCAGTTACTCCTCTTACGCGATGGAAAAACTCTTGTATCTTTATTCTATTTTATGCTTCGGGTGTTGACTTCTATGGCCCTACCTATTCGATCTGGTGGAGCAACGCCCTAAAGTGAAGCCCAGGTTGCCCAGAACATAGATATGACCATGACATTCACACTGGTTGCAATTATTCGTTTTATACGATGGAAAAGCTGTTGTATTTTTATTGTATTTTATGCTTCTGGAGTTGAATTCTAAGTCCCTAGCTACTCGATCTGATGGAGCAACGCCCTAGAGTGAAGCCTACGGTGCCCGGAACGTAGAAATGGCCAGTACTATCACACTGGTTGCAGTTATTCCTGTCATACGATGGAAAAGCTGATGTATTTATATTGTATTTTAGGCTCCTGGTGTTGTCTTCTTAGGCCCTATCTATTCGATCTGGTGGGGCAACGCCCTAGAGTGAAGCCTAGGTTGCCCGGAACGTAGAAATGACAATTACCTTTACACTGGTTGCAATTATTCCTGTTGTTCGGTGGAAAAACTGTTGTATCTTTATTGTCTTTTATGCTTCGCGCGTTGACTTCTAAGGCCCTAACTATTCGATCTGGTGGAGCAACGCCCTACAGTGGAGCCCAGGTAGCCCGGAACGTAGATATGACCATAACATTCACACTGGTTGCAATTATCCGTTTTATACGATGGAAACACTGTTGGATTATATTGTACTTTATGCTTCCGGCGTTGACTTCTAAGTCCCTAGCTATTCGATATGGTGCAGCAACGCCTTGAGTGAAACCCAGGTTACCCGGAGCGTAGAAATGACCAGTACTTTCACACTGCTTGCAGTTATTCCTGTTATACGATGGAAAAACAGTTGCATTTTAATTGTATTTTATGCTTCTGGCGTTTACTTCTAAGTCCCTAACTATTCGATCTCGTGGAACAACGCCCTGGAGTGAAGCCTAGCTTGTCCGGAACGTAGCAATGACCATTACTTTCACACTGTTTGCAAATATACATTATTTACGATGGAAAAGTTGTTGTATTTATATTGTATTTTATGCTTCGGGCGTTAGCTTCAACCCCCCGTAACTATTCGATCTGGTGGAGCACCGCCCTAGAGTGAAGCCTAGGTTGCCCGGAACGTACAACATACCATTACCTTCACACTGGTTGCAATTATTCCTGTTAAACGATGGAAATGCTGTTGCAACTTGAGTGTACTTTATGCTTCTGGCCTTGACTTCTAATGCCCTAACTATTCGAAATGGTGGAGCAACGCCCCAGAGTGAAGCCTAGGTTGCCGGGAACGTAGAAATGACCATATCTTTCACACTAGTTGCAATTATTCCTGTAATACGATGGAAAAACTGTTGTATCTATATTGTGTTTTATGCTTGTGGCTTTGACTTCTATGGTCCTAGCTATCCGATCTGGTAGTGCATCGGCCAAGAGTGAAGCCTATGTTGCGCGGGACGTAGAAATGACCATAACCTTCACACTGGTTGCTACTATTCGTTTTATACAATGAAAAACTGTTGTATTTATATTGTATTTTATGCTTCTGGCGTTGAATCCTAAGTCCCTAGCTATTCGATCTGGTGGAGCAACGCCCTAGAGTTAAGTCTAGGATGCCCGAAACGTCGAAATGATCATTAATTTCACACTGGTTGCAATTATTCATGCTATACGATAGAAAAACTGGTGCATTTTTATTGTTTTTTCTGCTTCTGGCTTTGACTTCTAAGGTCCTAGCTATTCGAACTGGTGGGAAAACGTCCAAGGGTGATGCCTATGTTGCCCGGAACGTAGAGATGACCATAACTTTGACACTGGTTGCAATTATTCGTTTTATACAATGGAAAAACTGTTGTATTTATATTGTATTTTATGCTTCTGGCGTTGACTTCTTGGGCCGTAACTATTGGATCTGGTGGACGAACGCCCTAGAGTGAACCCTAGGATGCGCGGAATGTAGAAATCACCATACCTTCCACACTGGTTGCTATTACTCCTGTTATACGATGGAAAAGCTGTTGTACTTATATTGTATTTTATGATTCTGGCGTTCACTTCTAAGGCCCTAACTATTCGATCTGGTGGAGCAACGCCCTAGAGTGAAGCCTAGCTTGCCCGGAACGTAGAAATGACCATTGCGTTCACGATTGTTCCAATTATTCCTGTTATACGCTGAAAAAACTCATGCATTTTTATTTTATTTTATGTTTCAGGCGTTGACTTCTAAGGCCCTAACTATTCTATTTGGTGGAGCAGCGCTCTTCAATCAAGCCTAGGTTGCGCGGAACCTAGAAATGACCATAACTTTCACACTGGTTGCAATTATTCGTTTTATAAGATGGAAAATCTATTGTATTTATTTTGTATTTTATGCTTCTGGCGTTGACTTCTTAGGCCTCAGCTATTCGATCTGCTGGTGCAACACCCTATGGTGAAGCCTAGGTTGCCGCGAACGTAGGAAAGACCATTACCTTCACATTGGTTGCAGTTACTCCTCTTACGCGATGGAAAAACTCTTGTATCTTTATTGTATTTTATGCTTCGGGTGTTGACTTCTATGGCCCTACCTATTCGATCTGGCGGAGCAACGCCCTAAAGTGTAGCCGAGGTTGCCCAGAACATAGATATGACCATGACATTCACAATGGTTGCAATTATTCGTTTTATACGATGGAAAAGCTGTTGTATTTTTATTGTATTTTATGCTTTTGGAGTTGAATTCTAAGTCCCTAGCTACTCGATCTGATGGAGCAACGCCCTAGAGTGAAGCCTACGGTGCCCGGAACGTAGAAATGACCAGTACTATCACACTGGTTGCAGTTATTCCTGTCATACGATGGAAAAGCTGATGTATTTATATTGTATTTTAGGCTCCTGGTGTTGCCTTCTTAGGCCCTATCTATTCGATCTGGTGGGGCAACGCCCTAGAGTGAAGCCTACGTTGCCCGGAACGTATAAATGACAATTACCTTCACACTGGTTGCAATTATTCCTGTTGTCCGATGGAAAAGCTGTTGTATCTTTATTGTATTTTATGCTTCGGGCGTTGACTTCTAAGGCCCTAACTATTCGATCTGGTGGAGCAACGCCCTACAGTGGAGCCTAGGTAGCCCGAAACGTAGAAATGACCATTACTTTCACAATGGTTGCAATTATTCATGCTATACGATGGAAAAACTGTTGTATTTTTATTGTATTTATGCTTCTGACGCTGACCTCTAAGTCCCTAGCTATTCGATCTGGTGGAACAACGCCCTAGAGTGAAGCCCGGGATGCCCGGAACGTAGAAATGACCATCACTTTCACATTGGTTGCAATTATTCCTGTTATACGATGGACAAACTGTTGTATATTTATTGTACTTTATGCTTCTGGATTTGACTTCTAAGGCCCTATGTATTCGATCTGGTGGAGCAATGCCTCAGAGTTAGGTCTAGGATGACCGAAACGTAGAAATGAAAATAACTTTCATTCTGATAGCAATTATTCGTTTTATAGGAAGAAAAACTGCTTTTTTTGTATTGTATTTTATGCTTCTGGCGTTGACTTCTGAGACCCCAACTATTGGATCTGGTGGACTAACGCCCTAGAGTGAAGCGTAGGTTGCCCGTAACGTAGAAATGGCCATTACTTTCACAGTGGTTGCAATTACTAGTATTATACGTTGGAAAAACCGTTGTATTTATATTGTATTTTATGCTTCTGGCGTTGACTTCTCAGGCCCAAACTCTTCGATCTGGTGGAACAACGACCTAGAGTGAAACCTGGGTTGCCCGGATCGTAGATATGACCATCACTTCCACACTGCTTGCAATTACTCCTGTTATACGATGGAAAGACGGTTGTATTTTTATTGTATTTTATGCTTTGGTCGTTGTCTTCTATGGCCCTAACTATTCAAACTGGTGGAGCAACGCCCTAGGGTGAAGTCTAGGTTGCCCGGAACGTAGAAATGACCATCACGTTCATACTGGTAGCAATTATTCGTTTTATACGATGGAAAAACTGTTGTTTTTATATTTTTTTTATGCTTCTGGCTTTGAGTTCTAAGGCCGTAGCTATTCGATCTGATGGAACAACACCCTAGAGTGAAGCCTACGTTGCCCGGAACATAGAAATGACCATCACTTTCACACTCGTTGCAATTATTCCTGTTATACTATGAAAAACTGTTGCATTTTTATTTTATTTTATGTTTCAGGCGTTGACTTCTAAGGCCCTAACTATTCTATTTGGTGGAGCAGCGCTCTACAATCAAGCCTAGGTTGCGCGGAACCTAGAAATGACCATAACTTTGACACTGGTTGCAATTATTCGTTTTATAAGATGGAAAAACTGTTGTATTTATTTTGTATTTTATGCGTCTGGCGTTGACTTCTTAGGCCTCAGCTATTCGATCTGCTGGTGCAACGCCCTATGGTGAAGCCTAGGTTGCCGCGAACGTAGGAAAGACCATTACCTTCACATTGGTTGCAGTTACTCCTCTTACGCGATGGAAAAACTCTTGTATCTTTATTGTATTTTATGCTTCGGGTGTTGACTTCTTAGGCCCTATCTATTCGATCTGGTGAGGCAACGCCCTAGAGTGAAGCCTAGGTTGCCCGGAACGTAGAAATGACCAATACTTTTACGTTGGTTGCAATTATTCCTGTTATACGATGAAAAACTGTTGTATTTTTATTTTATTTTATGCTTCTGGCGTTGAGTTCAAAGTCCCGATCTGTTCGATCTGGTGGAGCAGCGCCCTAGAGTGAAGCCTAGGTTGCCCGGAGCGCAGAAATGACCATTACCTTCACACGGGTTGCAGTTATTCCTGTTATACGATGGAAAGACTGTTGTATTTTTATTGTATTTTATACTTCTGTCGTTGTTTTCTAAGGCTCTAACTATTCGATCTGGTGGAGCGACGCCCCAGAGTGAAGCTTAGGTTGCCCGGAACGTAGAAAAGACCATTACCTTCACACTGGTTGCAATAATTCCTGTTATACAATGGAAAAACTGTTGTATTTATATTGTATTTTATTCTTCTGGCGTTGATTTCTAAGTACCTAGCTATTCGATCTTGTGGAACAACGACCTAGAGTGAATCCTAGGTCACCCGGAACTTAGAAATGACCATTACCTTCACACTGTTTGCAATTACTCCTGTTATACGATGGAAAAACTGTTGTACTTTTATTGTATTTTATTCTTCTGTCGTTGAATTCTAAGTCCCTACCTATTCGATCTGGTGGAGCAACGCCCCCGAGTGAAGCCTAGGTTGCCCGGAATGTAGAAGTGACCATAACTCTCACACTGGTTGCAATTATTCGTTCTATATGATGGAAAACCTGTTGTATTCATATTGTATTTTAGGCTTCTGGCGTTGACTTGTTAGGCCCTAACTATTCGATGTGGTGGAGCAACACCCTAGAGTTAAGCCTAGGTGTCCCGGAACGTAGAAATGACTATCACTTTCACACTGGTTGCAATTATTTCTGATATACGATGGAAAAACTGTTGTATCTTTATTGTATTTTATGCTTCGGGCGTTGAAATCTAAGGGCCTAACTATTCGATCTGGTGGAGCAAAGCCCCAGAGTGAAGCCTAGGTTGCCCGCAACGTAGAAATGACCATCACGTTCATACTGGTAGCAATTATTCGTTTTATACGATGGAAAAACTGTTGTATTTATATTTTATTTAATGCTTCTGGCGTTGAGTTCTAAGGCCGTAGCTATTCGATCTGATGGAACAACGCCCTAGAGTGAAGCCTAGGTTGCCCGGAACGTAGAAATGATCATCACTTTCTCACTCGTTGCAATTATTCCTGATATACGACGGAAAAACTGTTGTACCTTTATTGTAGTTTATTCTTCTGGCGTTGACTTCTAAAGCCCTAACTATTCGATTTGGTGGAGCAACGCCCTAGAGTCAAGCCTAGGTTGCCCGGAACGTAGAAATGGCCATTACTTTCACACTGGTTGCAATTATTCGTCTTATACGAAGGAAAACCTGTTGTATATATATTGTATTTTATTCTTCTGGCGTTGACTTCCTAGGCCCTAAGTATTCGATCTGGTGGAGCAACGCCCTAGATTAAAGCCTAGGAAGACCGGAACGTAGAAATGACTATCACTTTCACACTGGTTGCAATTATTCCTGTTATACGATGGAAAAACTGTTGTATTTATATTGTATCTTATGCTTCTGGCGTTGACTTCTATGGCCCTAGCTATTCGATCTGTTAGAGCAACGCCCCAGAGTGAAGCCACGGTTGCCCGGAACGTAGAAGTGACCATAACTTTTACACTGGTTGCAATTATTCGTTTTATACGATGGAAAAACTGTTGTATTTGTTTTGTATTTTATGCTTCTGGCGTTGACTTCTAAGGCCCTAACTCTTCGATCTGGTGGAGCAACGCTTCAGGGTTAAGCCTAGGATGCTCGAAACGTCGAAATGATCATTACTTTCGCACTGGTTGCAATTAGTCATGCTATACGATGGAAAAACTGTTGCATTTTTATTGTATTTTCTGCTTCTGGATTTGACTTCTAGGGTCGTAGCTATCAGATCTGGTGGAACAACGCCCTAGAGTGAAGCCTCGGTTGCCGGGAACATAGAAATGACCATAACCTTCACACTGGTTGCAGTTATTCGATTTATACGATGGAAAGACTGTTGTATTTATTTTGTATTTTATGTTTCTGGCGTTGACTTTTGAGGCCCTAACTCTTCGACCTGGTGGAGCAAAGCCCTAGAGTGAAGCCTAGGTTGCCCGGAACGTAGAAAGGACCATAACTTTCACAATGGTTGCCATTATATGTTTTATACGATGGAAAGACTGTTGTATTTATTTTGTAGTTTATGCTTCTGGAGTTGACATCTAAGGCCCTAACTATTCGATGTGGTGGAGCCACGCCCTAGGGTGAAGCCTAGGTTGCCCGGAACGTAGAAATGATCATTACTTACACACTGGTTTCAATTATTCCTGTTATACGATGGACAAACTGTTGGTTTTTTATTGTACTTTATGCTTCTGGCGCTGAATTCTAAGTCCCTAGGTATTCGATCTGGTGGAGCAACGCCCTAGAGTGAATCCTAGGTCACCCGGAACTTAGAAATGACCATTACCTTCACACTGGTTGCAATTACTCCTGTTATACGATGGAAAAACTGTTGTACTTTTATTGTATTTTATTCTTCTGTCGTTGAATTCTAAGTCCCTACCTATTCGATCTGGTGGAGCAACGCCCTAGAGTGAATCCTAGGTTGCCCGGAACGTAGAGATGACCATTACTTTCACACTGGTTGCAATTATTCCTATTATGCGATGGAAAAACTGTTGTACTTGTATTGTCTTTTATACTTCTGGCGTTGCCGTCTTGGGCCCTAACTATTCGATCTGGTGGAACAACGCCCTAGAGTGAAGCGTAGGTTGCCCGTAACGTAGAAATGGCCATTACTTTCACAGTGGTTGCAATTACTAGTATTATACGTTGGAAAAACCGTTGTATTTATATTGTATTTTATGCTTCTGGCGTTGACTTCTCAGGCCCAAACTCTTCGATCTGGTGGAACAACGACCTAGAGTGAAACCTGGGTTGCCCGGATCGTAGATATGACCATCACTTCCACACTGCTTGCAATTACTCCTGTTATACGATGGAAAGACGGTTGTATTTTTATTGTATTTTATGCTTCGGGCGTTGACTTCTAAGGCCCTAATTATTCGATCTGGTGGAGCAACGCCCTACAGTGGAGCCCAGGTTGCCCGGAACGTAGATATGACCATAACATTCACACTGGTTGCAATTATCCGTTTTATACGATGGAAACACTGTTTTATTTTTATTGCATTTTATGCTTCTGGCGTTGACTTCTAAGGCCGTATCTATTCGATGTGGTGGAGCAACGCCCTAGAGTGAAGCCTAGGTAGCCCGAAACGTAGAAATGACCATTACTTTCACAATGGTTGCAATTATTCATGCTATACGATGGAAAAACTGTTGTATTTTTATTGTATTTATGCTTCTGACGCTGACCTCTAAGTCCCTAGTTATTCGATCTGGTGGAACAACGCCCTAGAGTGAAGCCCGGGATGCCCGGAACGTAGAAATGACCATCACTTTCACATTGGTTGCAATTATTCCTGTTATACGATGGACAAACTGTTGGATATTTATTGTACTTTATGCTTCTGGATTTGACTTCTAAGGCCCTATGTATTCGATCTGGTGGAGCAATGCCTCAGAGTTAGGTCTAGGATGACCGAAACGTAGAAATGAAAATAACTTTCATTCTGATAGCAATTATTCGTTTTATAGGAAGAAAAACTGCTTTTTTTGTATTGTATTTTATGCTTCTGGCGTTGACTTCTGAGACCCCAACTATTGGATCTGGTGGACTAACGCCCTAGAGTGAAGCCTAGGTTGCCAGGAACGGAGAAATGACCATTACTTTCACACTGGTTGCAATTATTCATGCTATACGATGGCAAAACTGTTGAATTTTTATTTTATTTTATGCTTCTGGATTTGACTTCTAAGGCCCTATGTGTTCGATCTGGTGGAGCAATCCCTCTGGGTTAAGTCTAGGATGCCCGAAACGTAGAAATGACAATAACATTCATACTGATAGCAATTATTCGTTCTATAAGAAGAAAAACTGATTTATTTGTATTGTATTTTGTACTTCTGGCGTTGACTTCTTAGGCCTTAACCATTCGATCTGGCGGAGCAACGCCCTAGAGTGAAGGCTAGGTTCCCCGAAACGTAGAAATGACCATTACTTTCACACTGGCTGCAATTATTCCTGTTATACGGTGGAAAAACTGTTGTATTTATTTTATATTTTATGTTTCGGGCGTCGACTACTAAGGCCCTATCTATTCGATGTGGTGGAGCAACGCCCTAGAGTGAAGCCTAGGTTTCCGGGAACGTAGAAATGACCATCATTTTCACACTGGTTGCAATTATTCCTGTTATACGATGGAATAACTGTTCTATCTATTTTGTATTTTGTACTTCTGGCGTTGACTTCTTAAGCCCTAACTTTTCGATCTGTTGGAACAACGCTCTAGAGTGAAGCCTATGTTGGCAGGAACGTAGAAATGACCATCACTTTCACACTAGTTGCAATTATTCATGCTATACGATGGAAAAACTGTTGTACTTTTACTGTATTTTATGCTTCTGGCGTTGACTTCTACGATCCTAGCTATTCGATCTCGTGGGGCAACGTCCGAGAGTGAAGCGTATGTTGCCCGAAACGTAGATATGACCATTACTTTCACTCTGGTTGCAATTATTCTTTCTATACGATGGAAAAACTGTTGTATTTTTATTGTATTTTATGCGTCTGGAGTTGTTTTATAAGGCCCTAACTATTGGGCCTGGTGGTGCAACGCCCTAGAGTGAAGCCTAGATTGCACGGAACGTAGAAATGACCATTACTTTCACACTGGTTGCAACTATTCCTGTTATACGATGGAAAAACTGTTGCATCTTTATTGTATTTTATGTTTCTGGCGTTGACTTCTTAGGCCATAACTTTTCGATCTGGTGGAGCAATGCCCTGGAGTGAAGCCTATGTTGCCCGGAAGGTAGAAATGACCATTACTTTCACACTGGTTGCAATTATTCTTTTTATACGATGGAAAAACTGTTGCATTTATTTTGTATTTGGTGCTTCTGGCGTTGAGTTCGTAGGCCCTAACTTTCGATCTGGTGGAGCAACGCCCTAGAGTGAAGCCTAGGTTAGCCGGAACGTAGAAATGTCCAGTACTTTCACACTGGTTGCTGTTATTCCTGTTATACGATGGAAAAACTGTTGCATTTTTATTGTACTTTATGCTTCTGGCGTTGACTTCTAAGGCCCCAACTATTCGATCCAGTGGAGCAACGCCCTAGAGTGAAGCCCAGGTTGCCCGGAACGTAGAGATGACCATTACTTTCACACTGGTTGCAATCATTCCTGTTATACGATGGAAAAACTGTTGCATTTATATTGTATTTTATGCTTCTGGCGTTGACTTCTAAGGCCGTAGCTATTCGATGTGGTGGAGCAACGCCCTAGAGTGAAGCCTAGGTTGCCCGAAACGTAGAAATGACTATTACTTTCATACTGGTTTCGGTTATTCCTGTTATACGATGGAAGGACTGTTGTATTTTTATAGTATTTTATGCTTCTGGCGTTGACTTCTTAGGCCAAACTAGTCGATCGGGTGGAGCAACGCCCTAGAGTGAAGCCTAGGTTACCCGGATCGTAGAAATGACCAGTACTTTCACACTGGTTGCTATTATTCCTGTTATATGATGGAAAAACTGATGTATTTTTTTTGTATTTTATGCTTCGTGCGTTGACTTATAAGGCCCTAGGTATTCGATTTATTGGAGAAACGCCCCAGAGTGAAGCCTAGGTTGCCCGAAACGTAGAAATAACAATAACTTTCATACTGATAGCAATTATTTGTTTTATAGGATGGAAAAACTGTTTTATTTGTATTGTATTTTATGCTTCTGGCGTTGACTTCTTAGGCCCTAGTTATTCGATCTGGCGGAGCAACGCACTAGAGTGAAGCCTAGGTTGCCCGGAACGTTGAAATGACCATTACTTTCACACTGGTTGCAATTGTTCAAGCTATACGATGGAAAAACTGTTGTATTTTTACTGGATTTTATGCTTCTGGCGTTGACCTCTAAGGTCGTAGCTATTCGATGTGGTGGAGCAACGCCCTTGAGTGAAGCCTAGGTTGCCCGGAACGTAGAAATGACCATTACTTTCACACTGGTTGCAATTATTCCTGTTATAAGATGGAAAAACTGTTGTATTTATATTGTATTTTATGCTTCTGGCGTTGACTTCTAAGGACCTAACAATTCGATCCAGTGGTGCAACGCCCTAGAGTGAAGCCTAGGTTGCCCGTAACGTAGAAATGACCATTACTTTCACACTGTTTGCAATTATTCCAGTTATACGATGGAGAAACTGTTGTATTTATATTGTATTTTAAGCTTCTGGCGTTGACTTCTAAGGCCGTAGCTGCTCGATGTGGTGGAGCAACGCCCTACAGTGAAACGTAGGTTGCCCGGAACGTATAAATGAAAATTACTTTCACACTGGTTGCAATTATTCCTGTTATACGATGGAAAAACTGTTGTATTTATATTGTATTTTATGCTTCTGGCGCTGACTTCTTAGGCCCTAACTATTCGATCTGGTGGAACAACGCCCTAGAGTGAAGCCTGGGTTGCCCGGAACGTAGAAATGACGATCACTTTCACACTGGTTGCAATTATTCCTGTTATATGAAGGAATAACTGTTCTATTTATTTTGTATTTTATGCTTCTGGCGTTGACTTCTTAGGCCCTAACTATTCGATATGTTGGAACAACGCCCTAGAGTGAAGTCTAGGTTGCCCGGACCGTAGAAATGACCATCACTTTCACACTGGTTGCAATTATTCCTGTTATACGCTGGAATAACGGTTCTATTTATTTTGTATTTTATGCTCCTGGCGTTTACTTCTTAGGCTCAAACTATTCGATCTGGTGGAGAAACGCCATAGAGTGAAACGTAGGTTGCCCGGAACATATAAATGAAAATTACTTTCACACTGGTTGCAATTATTCCTGTTATACGATGGAAAAACAGTTGTATTTATATTGTATTTTATGCTTCTGCCGCTGACTTCTTAGGCCCTAACTATTCGATCTGGTGGAACAACGCCCTAGAGTGAAGCCTGGGTTGCCCGGAACGTAGAAATGACTATCACTTTCACAATGGTTGCAATTATTCATGTTATACGAAGGAATAACTGTTCTATTTATTTTGTATTTTATGCTTCTGGCGTTGACTTCTTAGGCCCTAACTATTCGATCTGTTGGAGCAACGCCCTAGAGTGAAGCCTAGGTCAGCCGGAACGTAGAAATGTCCAGTACTTTCACACTGGTTGCTGTTATTCCTGTTATACGATGGAAAAACCGTTGCATTTTTATTGTATTTTATGCTTCTGGCGTTGAATTCTAAGTCCCTAACTATTCGGTCTGGTGGAGCAACGCCCTACAGTCAAGCCTAGGTTGCCCGGAACGTAGATATGACCATAACCTTCGCACTTGTTGCAATTATTCCTGTTATACGATGAAAAAACTGTTTTATTTTTATTGCATTTTATGCTTCAGGCGTTGACTTCTAAGACCGCAGCTATTCGATGTGGTGGAGCAACGCCATAGAGTGCAGACTAGGTTGCTCGGAACGTAGAAATGACCATATCTTTCACACTAGTTGCAATTATTCATGTTATACGATGGAATAACTGTTCTATCTATTTTGTATTTTGTACTTCTGGCGTTGACTTCTTAAGCCCTAACTTTTCGATCTGTTGGACCAACGCTCTAGAGTGAAGCCTATGTTGGCAGGAACGTAGAAATGACCATCACTTTCACACTAGTTGCAATTATTCATGCTATACGATGGAAAAACTGTTGTATTTTTACTGTATTTTATGCTTCTGGCGTTGACTTCTAAGGTCCTAGCTATTCGATCTCGTGGGGCAACGTTCAAGAGTGAAGCCTAGGTTACCCGGATCGTAGAAATGACCAGTACTTTCACACTGGTTGCTATTATTCCTGTTATATGATGGAAAAACTGATGTATTTTTTTTGTATTTTCTGCTTCGGGCGTTGACTTATAAGGCCCTAGCTATTCGACTTATTGGAGAAACGCCCCAGAGTGAAGCCTAGGTTGCCCGAAACGTAGAAATGACCGTTACTTTCACACTGGTTGCAATTATTCTTTTTATACGATGGGAAGACTGTTCTATTTATGTGGTATTTTATGCTTCTGGCGTTGACTTCTAAGGCCCTAACTCTTGGATCTGGTGGAGCAATGCCTCAGAGTGAAGCCTAGGTTGCCCGTAACGTAGAAATGACCATCACTTTCAAACTGGTTGGAATTATTCCTGTTATACGATGGAATAACTGTTGCATATTTATTGCATTTTATGCTTCGGGCGTTGACTACTAAGCCCCTAACTATTTAATCTGGTGGAGCAACGCCCCAGAGCGACGCCTAGGTTGCCCGAAACTTAGAAATGTCCAGTACTTTCACACTGGTTGCTGTTATTCCTGTTATACGATGGAAAACTGTTGTATTTTTACTGGATTTTACGCTTCTGGCGTTGACTTCTAAGGTCCTAGCTATCCGATCGCGTGGGGCAACGTTCAAGAGTAAATCGTATGTTGCCCGAAACGTAGAAATGACCAATACTTTCACACAGGTTGCAATTATTCCTGTTATACGATGGAAAAACTGTTGTATTTATATTGTATTTTATGCTTCTGGCGTTGACTTCTAAGGCCCTAACTATTCGATCCAGTGGAGCAACGCCCTAGAGTGAAACGTAGGTTGCCCGGAACGTAGAATTGTCCATTACCTTCACACTGGCTGCAATTATTCCTGTTACACGATGGAAAAACTGTTGCATTTATATTGTATTTTATGCTTCTGGCGTTGACTTCTAAGGCCGTAGCTGCTCGATGTGGTGGAGCAACTCCCTAGAGTGAAGCCTAGGTTGCTCGGAACGTAGAAATGACCATCACTTTCACACTGGCTGCAATTACCCCTGTTATACTATGGAAAAACTGTTGCATTTATATTGTATTTTATGCTTCTGGCGCTTACTTCTAAGGCCGTAGCTATTCGATGTGGTGGAGCAACAGCCTAGAGTGAAGCCTAGCTTGCCCGGAACGTAGAATTGACCATTACCTTCACACTTGTTGCAATCATTCGTTTTATACGATGGAAAAACTGTTGTATTTATATTGTATTTTATGCTTCTGGAGTTGACTTCTTAGGCCCTAAATGTTCGGCCTTGTGGAACAACGCCCTAGAGTGGAGCCTAGGTTGCCCGAAACGTAAAATGCCCATACCTTTCACACTCGTTGCAATTATTCGTTTTATACGATGGAAAAACCGTTGTATATATTTTGTATTTTAAGCTTCTGGCGTTGACTTCTAAGGTCCTAGCTAATCGATCTGGTGGGGCAACGTCCAAGGGTGAAGCCTATGTAGCCCGGTACGGAGAAATGACCATTAGTTTCACACTGGTTGGAATTATTCTTTTTATACAATGGAAAAACTGCTGTACTTATTTTGTATTTTATGACTCTGGCGTTGTCTTCTTAGGCCCTAACTATTGGATCTGGTGGACCAACGCTCTAGAGTGAAGCCTAGGTTGGCAGGAACGTAGAAATGACCATTACTTTCACACTGTTTGCAATTATCCATTTTATACGATGGAACAACTGTTATATTTATATTGTATTTTCTGCTTCTGACGTGGACTTCTAAGGCCGTAGCTTTTCGATGTGGTGGAACAGCGCCCTAGAGCGAAGCGTAGGTTGCCCGGAACGTAGAAATGTACATACCTTTCACAGTCGTTGCAATTATTCGTTTTCTGCGATGGAAAATCCGTTGTATTTATTTTGTATTTTAAGCTTCTGGCGTTGACTTCTAAGGCCCTAGCTATTCGATCTGGTGGGAAACGTCCAAGAGTGAAGCCAATGTTGCCCTGAACGTACAAATGACCATTACCTTCACACTGGTTGCAATTATTCCTGTTATAGGATAGAAAAGGTGTTGGATTTTTATTGTATTTTATGCTTCCGGCGTTGACTTTTTAGGCAGTAGGTATTCGGTGTGGTGGAGCTACACCCTAGAGTGAAGCCTAGGTTCCCCGGAACGTAGAAATGTCCATCACTTTCACATTGGTTGCCATTATCCGTTTTATACAATGGAAAAGCTGTTGTATTTATATTGTGTTTTATGCTTCTGGCGTTGACTTCTAAGGCCCTAACTATTCGGCCTGGTGGTGCAACGCCCTAGAGTGAAGCCTAGATTGCACGAAACGTAGAAATGCCGATTACTTTCACACTGGTTGCAATAATACCTGTTATACGATGGAATAACTGTTCTATTTATTTTGTATTTTGTACTTCTGGCGTTGACTTCTTAAGCCCTAACTTTTCGATCTGTTGGAACAACGCCCTAGAGTGAAGCCTAGGTTGGCAGGAACGTAGAAATGACCATCACTTTCACACTGGTTGCAATTATTCCTGTTATACGATGGAATAACTGTTCTATTTATTTTGTATTTTATGCTTCAGGCGTTGACTTCTAAGGCCGTAGCGATTCGATGTGGTGGAGCAACGCCATAGAGTGGAGACTAGGTTGCCCGGAACGTAGAAATGACCATATCTTTCACACTAGTTGTAATTATTCATGTTATACGACGGAAAAACTGTTGTATTTATATTGTATTTTATGCTTCTGGCGTTGGTTTCTAAGGTCCTAGCCATTCAAATTCGTGGGGCAATGTCTAAGAGTGAAGCCAAGGTTGCCCGGAACGTGGAAATGACCATCACTTTCACACTGACTGCAATTATTCATGCTATACGATGGAAAAAGTGTTGCATTTTTATTGTCCTTTATGCTTCTGGCGCGGACTTCTTAGGCCCTAACTATTCGATCAGGTGGAACAACGTCCTAGAGTGAAACCTGGGTTGCCCGGAACGTAGAAATGACCATCACTTTCACACTGCTTGCAATTATTCCTGTTATAATATGAAAAACTGATGCATTTTTATTTTATTTTATGTTTCTGGCGTTGCATTCTAAGTCCCTAGCTATTCGATCAGGTGGAGCAACGCCCTAGAGTGAAGCCTAGGTTGCCCGGAACGTAGAAATGACCAGTGCTTTCACACTGGTTGCAATTATTCTTTTTATGCGATGGAAAAACTGTTGCATTTATTTTGTATTTGGTGCTTCTGGCGTTGACTTCTTAGGCCCTAACTTTCGATCTGGTGGAGCAACGCCCTAGAGTGAAGCCTAGGTTAGCCGGAACGTAGAAATGTCCAGTACTTTCAATCTGGTTGCTGTTATTCCTGTTATACGATGGAAAAACTGTTGCATTTTTAGTGTATTTTATGCTTCTGGCGTTGAATTCTAAGTGCCTAACTATTCGATCTGGTGGAGCAACGCCCTACAGTCAAGCCTAGGTTGCCCGGAACGTAGATATGACCATAACTTTCACACTGGTTGCAATTATTCGTTTTATACGATGGAAAAACTGTTGTATTTTTACTGGATTTTATGCTTCTGGCGCTGACTTCTTAGGCCCTAACTATTCGATCTGGTGGAACAACGCCCTAGAGTGAAGCCTGTGTTGCCCGGAACGTAGAAATGACCATATCTTTCACTCTGGTTGCAATTATTCCTGTTATACGATGGAAAAACTGTTGTATTTTTATTGTACTTTATGCTTCAGGCGTTGTCTTCTAAGGCCGTATCTATTCCACGTAGTGAAGCAACGCCCTAGAGTGAAGCTTAGGTTGCCCGGAACGTAGAATTGACCATTACCTTCACACTTGATGCAATCATTCGTTTTATATGATGGAAAAACTGTTGTATTTATATTGTACTTTATGCTTCTGGAGTTGACTTCTTAGGCCATTACTGTTGGATCTTGTGGAACAACGCCTTAGAGTGGAGCCTAGGTTGCCCGAAACGTAAAATGACCATACCTTTCACACTCGTTGCAATTATTCGTTTTATACGATGCAAAAACCGTTGTATTTATTTTGTATTTTAAGCTTCTGGCGTTGACTTCTAAGGTCCGAGCTAATCGATCTGGTGGGGCAACGTCCAAGGGTGAAGCCTATGTAGCCCGGTACGTAGAAATGACCATTAGTTTCACACTGGTTGGAATTATTCTTTTTATACAATGGAAAAACTGCTGTATTTATTTTGTATTTTATGACTCTGGCGTTGTCTTCTTAGGCCCTAACTATTGGATCTGGTGGACCAACGCCCTAGAGTGAAGCCTAGGTCACCCGGATCGTAGAAATGACCAGTACTTTCACACTGGTTGCTATTATTCCTGTTATATGATGGAAAAACTGATGTATTTTTTTTGTATTTTATGCTTCGGGCGTTGACTTATAAGGCCCTAGCTATTCGATTTATTGGAGAAACGCCCCAGAGTGAAGCCTAGGTTGCCCGAAACGTAGGAATGACAATTACCTTCACGCTGGTTGCAATTATTCTTTTTATACGATGGGAAGACTGTTGTATTTATGTGGTATTTTATGCTTCTGGCGTTGACTTCTAAGGCCCTAACTCTTGGATCTGGTGGAGCAATGCCTCAGAGTGAAGCCTAGGATGCCCGTAACGTAGAAATGACCATCACCTTCAAACTGGTTGGAATTATTCCTGTTATACGATGGAATAACTGTTGCATATTTATTGCATTTTATGCTTCGGGCGTTGACTACTAAGCCCCTAACTATTTAATCTGGTGGAGCAACGCCCCGGAGCGAAGCCTAGGTTGCCCGAAACTTAGAAATGACCATTACTTTCACACTGGTTGCAATTATTCCTGCTATACGATGGAAGGACTGTTCTATTTATTTTGTATTTTGTGCTTCTGGCGTTTACTTCTTAGGCACTAACTATTCGATCTGTTGGAACAACGCCCTAGAGTGAAGCCTAGGTTGCCCGGAACGTAGAAATGACCATCACTTTCACTCTGGTTGCAATTATTCTTTTTATACGATGGAAAAACTGTTGTATTTTTATTGTATTTTATGCGTCTGGAGTTGTTTTATAAGGCCCTAACTATTCGGCCTGGTGGTGCAACGCCCTAGACTAAAGCCTAGATTGCACGGAACGTAGAAATGCCCATTACTTTCACACTGGTTGCAATTATACCTGTTATACGATGGAATAACTGTTCTATTTATTTTGTATTTTGTACTTCTGGCGTTGACTTCTTAAGCCCTAACTTTTCGATCTGTTGGAACAACGCCCTAGAGTGAAGCCTAGGTTGGCAGGAATGTAGAAATGACCATCACTTTCACACTGGTTGCAATTATTCCTGTTATACGATGTAATAACTGTTCTATTTATTTTGTATTTTATGCTTCGGGCGTCGACTTCTAAGGCCCTAGCTATTCGATTTAGTGGAGATACGCCCCAGAGTGAAGCCTAGGTTGCCCGAAACGTAGAAATGACCATATCTTTCACACTAGTTGCAATTATTCATGTTATACGACGGAAAAACTGTTGTATTTATATTGTGTTTTATGCTTCTGGCGCTGACTTCTAAGGCCGTAGCTATTCGAAGTGGTGGAGCAACGCCCTAGAGTGAAGTCTTGGTTGCCCGGAAGATAGAAATGCCCATTACTTTCACACTGGTTGTAATTATTCCAGTTATACTATGGAAAAACTGTAGTATTTTTATTGTATTTTATGCTTCTGGCGTTGGTTTCTATGGTCCTAGCCATTCAAACTCGTGGGGCAATGTCTAAGAGTGAAGCCTAGGTTGCCCGTAACGTGGAAATGACCATCACTTTCACACTGACTGCAATTATTCATGCTATACGATGGAAAAAGTGTTGCATTTTTATTGTCCTTTATGCTTCTGGATTTGACTTCTAAGGCCCTATGTATTCGGTCTGGTGGAGCAATGCCTCAGAGTTAAGTCTAGGATGCCCGAAACGTAGAAATAACAATAACTTTCATACTGATAGCAGTTATTTGTTTTATAGGATGGAAAAACTGTTTTATTTGTATTGTATTTTATGCTTCTGGCGTTGACTTCTTAGGCCCTAACTATTCTATCTGTTGGAACACGCTCTAGAGTGAAGCCTAGGTTGCCCGGAACGTAGAGATGACCATTACTTTCACACTGGTTGCAATTATTCCTGTTATACGATGGAAAAACTGTTGCATTTATATTGTATTTTATGCTTCTGGCGTTGACTTCTAAGGCCGTAGCTATTCGATGTGGTGGAGCAACGCCCTAGAGTGTAGCCTAGGTTGCCCGAAACGTAGAGATGGCCATTACTTTCACAATGGTTGCATTTATTCATGCTATACGATGGAAAAACTGTTGTATTTTTATTGTATTTATGCTTCTGACGCTGACCTCTAAGTCCCTAGCTATTCGATCTGGTGGAGCAACGCCCTAAAGGGAAGCCTAGGTTGCCCGGAACGTAGAAATGACCATTACTTTCATACTGGTTGCGATTATTCCTGTTATACGATGGAAGGACTGTTGTATTTTTATAGTATTTTATGCTTCTGGCGTTTACTTCTTGGCCAAACTAGTCGATCGGGTTGAGCAACGCCCTAGAGTGAAGCTTAGGTTACCCGGATCGTAGAAATGACCAGTACTTTCACACTGGTTGCTATTATTCCTGTTATATGATGGAAAAACTGATGTATTTTTTTTGTATTTTATGCTTCGGGCGTTGACTTATAAGGCCCTAGCTATTCGATTTATTGGAGAAACGCCCCAGAGTGAAGCCTAGGTTGCCCGAAACGTAGAAATGACCATTACTTTCACACTGGTTGCAATTATTCTTTTTATACGATGGGAAGACTGTTGCATTTATATTGTATTTTATGCTTCTGGCGTTGACTTCTAAGGCCCTAACTCTTGGATCTGGTGGCGCAATGCCTCAGAGTGAAGCCTAGGTTGCCCGAAACTTAGAAATGACCATTACTTTCACACTGGTTGCAATTATTCCTGCTATACGTTGGAAGGACTGTTGTATTTTTATAGTATTTTATGCTTCTGGCGTTGACTTCTTGGGCCCTAGCTATTCGATCTCGTGGGACACCGTCCAAGAGTGAAGCGTATGTTGCCCGAAACGTAGAAATGACCATTACTTTCACAATGGTTTCAATTACTCATGCTATACGATGGAAAAACTGTTGTGCTTTTATTGTATTTTATGCTTCTGACGCTGACCTCTAAGTCCCTAGCTATTCGATCTGGTGGAGCAACGACCTAGAGGGAAGCCTAGGTTGCCCGGAACGTAGAAATGACCATTACTTTCACACTGGTTGCGATTATTCCTGTTACACTTTGGAAGGACTGTTGTATTTTTATAGTATTTTATGCTTCTGGCGTTGACTTCTTAGGCCCTAACTAGTCGATCGGGTGGAGCAACGCCCTAGAGTGAAGCCTAGGTTGCCCGGAACGTAGAAATGGCCATTACTTTCACACTGGTTTCAATTATTCGTTTTATATGATGGAAAAACTGTTGTATTTTTTTTGTATTTTATGCTTCGGGCGTTGACTTCTAAGGCCCTAACTATTCGATCTGGTGGAGCAACGCCCTAGAGTGAAGCCTAGGCTGCCCGGAATGTAGAAATGAAAATAAGTTTCACACTCGTTGCAATTATTCGTTTTATACGATGGAAAAACTGTTGCATTTATATTGTATTTTATGCTTCTGGCGTTGACTTCTAAGGCCGTAGCTGTTCGATGTGGTGGAGCAACGCCCTAGAGTGAAGGCTAGGTTGCCCGGAACGTAGACATGACCATCACTTTCACACTGGGTGCAATAATTCCTGTTATACGATGCAGAAACTGTTGGATTTTTACTGTACTTTATGCTTCTGGATTTGACTTCTAAGGCCCTATGTATTCGATCTGGTGGAGCAATGCCTCAGAGTTAGGTCTAGGATGACCGAAACGTAGAAATGAAAATAACTTTCATACTGATAGCAATTATTCGTTTTATAGGAAGAAAAACTGCTTTATTTGTATTGTATTTTATGCTTCTGGCGTTGACTTCTTAGACCCCAACTATTGGATCTGGTGGACTAACACCCTAGAGTGAAGCCTAGGTTGCCAGGAACGTAGAAATGACCATTACTTTCACACTGGTTGCAATTATTCATGCTATACGATGGCAAAACTGTTGAATTTTTATTTTATTTTATGCTTCTGGATTTGACTTCTAAGGCCCTATGTGTTCGGTCTGGTGGAGCAATCCCTCAGGGTTAAGTCTAGGATGCCCGAAACGTAGAAATGACAATAACATTCATACTGATAGCAATTATTCGTTCTATAGGAAGAAAAACTGATTTACTTGTATTGTATTTTATACTTCTGGCGTTGACTTCTTAGGCCTTAACCATTCGATCTGGCGGAGCAACGCCATAGAGTGAAGGCTAGGTTCCCCGAAACGTAGAAATGACCATTACTTTCACGCTGGCTGCAATTATTCCTGTTATACGGTGGAAAAACTGTTGTATTTATTTTGTATTTTATGTTTCGGGCGTCGACTACTAAGGCCCTATCTATTCGATGTGGTGGAGCAACGCCCTAGAGTGAAGCCTAGGTTTCCCGGAACGTAGAAATGACCATAACTTTCACACTTGTTGCAATTATTCGTTTTATACGATGGAAAAACTGTTGCATTTATATTGTATTTTATGCTTCTGGCGTTGACTTCTAAGGCCGTAGCTGTTCGATGTGGTGGAGCAACGCCCTAGAGTGAAGGCTAGGTTGCCCGGAACGTAGACATGACCATCACTTTCACACTGGGTGCAATAATTCCTGTTATACGATGCAGAAACTGTTGGATTTTTACTGTACTTTATGCTTGTGGCGTTGACTTCTAAGGCCCAATGTATTCGATCTGGTGGAGCAATGCCTCACAGTTAAGTCTAGGATGCCCGAAACGTTGAGATGATCATTACTGTCACACTGGTTGCATTTATTGATGCTATACGATGGAAAAACTGTTGCATTTTTGTTGTACTTTATGCCTCTGGCGCTGACTTCTTGGGCCCTAACTATTCGATCTGGTGGAACAACGCCCTGGAGTGAAGCCCGGGATGCCCGGAACGTAGAAATGACCATCACTTTCACATTGCTTGCAATTATTCCTGTTATACGATGGACAAACTGTTGGATTTTTATTGTACTTTATGCTTCTGGATTTGACTTCTAAGGCCCTATGTATTCGATCTGGTGGAGCAATGCCTCAGAGTTAGGTCTAGGATGACCGAAACGTAGAAATGAAAATAACTTTCATACTGATAGCAATTATTCGTTTTATAGGAAGAAAAACTGCTTTATTTGTATTGTATTTTATGCATCTGGCGTTGACTTCTTAGGCCCTAACTATTCGATCTGGTGGTGCGACGCCCTAGAGTGAAGCCTAGGTTGACCGGAACGTAGAAATGCGCATTACTTTCACACTGGCTGCAATTATTCCCGTTATACGATGGAAAAACTGTTGCATTTATATTGTATTTTATGCTTCTGGCGTTGACTTCTAAGGCCGTAGCTATTCGATGTGGTGGAGCAACACCCTAGAGTTAAGACTTGGTTGCCTGGAACGTAGAAATGACTATATCTTTCACACTGTTGGCAATTATTCCTGTTATACTATGGAAAAACTGATGTATTTATATTGTATTTTATGCTTCTGGCGTTGACTTCTAAGGCCGTAGCGATTCGATGTGGTGGAGCAACGCCATAGAGTGGAGACTAGGTTGCCCGGAACGTAGAAATGACCATTACTTTCACACTGGTTGCAATAATACCTGTTATACGATGGAATAACTGTTCTACTTATTTTGTATTTTGTACTTCTGGCGTTGACTTCTTAAGCCCTAACTTTTCGATCTGTTGGAACAACGCCCTAGAGTGAAGCCTAGGTTGGCAGGAACGTAGAAATGACCATCACTTTCACACTGGTTGCAATTATTCCTGTTATACGATGGAATAACTGTTCTATTTATTTTGTATTTTATGCTTCAGGCGTTGACTTCTAAGGCCGTAGCGATTCGATGTGGTGGAGCAACGCCATAGAGTGGAGACTAGGTTGCCCGGAACGTAGAAATGACCATATCTTTCACACTAGTTGCAATTATTCATGTTATACGACGGAAAAACTGTTGTATTTATATTGTGTTTTATGCTTCTGGCGCTGACTTCTAAGGCCGTAGCTATTCGAAGTGGTGGAACAACGCCCTAGAGTGGAGACTAGGTTGCCCGGAACATAGAAATGCCCATTACATTCACACTGGTTGTAATTATTCCAGTTATACTATGGAAAAACTGTAGTATTTTTATTGTATTTTATGCTTCTGGCGTTGGTTTCTAAGGTCCTAGCCATTCAAATTCGTGGGGCAATGTCTAAGAGTGAAGCCTAGGTTGCCCGGAACGTGGAAATGACCATCACTTTCACACTGACTGCAATTATTCATGCTATACGATGGAAAAAGTGTTGCATTTTTATTGTCCTTTATGCTTCTGGCGCGGACTTCTTAGGCCCTAACTATTCGATCAGGTGGAACAACGCCCTAGAGTGAAACCTGCGTTGCCCGGAACGTAGAAATGACCATCACTTTCACACTGCTTGCAATTATTCCTGTTATAATATGAAAAACTGTTGCATTTTTATTTTATTTTATGTTTCTGGCGTTGCATTCTAAGTCCCTAGCCATTCGATCAGGTGGAGCAACGCCCTAGAGTGAAGCCTAGGTTGCCCGGAACGTAGAAATGACCAGTGCTTTCACACTGGTTGCAATTATTCTTTTTATACGATGGAAAAACTGTTGCATTTATTTTGTATTTGGTGCTTCTGGCGTTGACTTCCTAGGCCCTAACTTTCGATCTGGTGGAGCAACGCCCTAGAGTGAAGCCTAGGTTAGCCGGAACGTAGAAATGTCCAGTACTTTCAATCTGGTTGCTGTTATTCCTGTTATACGATGGAAAAACTGTTGCATTTTTATTGTATTTTATGCTTCTGGCGTTGAATTCTAAGTGCCTAACTATTCGATCTGGTAGAGCAACGCCCTACAGTCAAGCCTAGGTTGCCCGGAACGTAGATATGACCATAACTTTCACACTGGTTGCAATTATTCGTTTTATACGATGGAAAAACTGTTGTATTTTTACTGGATTTTATGCTTCTGGCGCTGACTTCTTAGGCCCTAACTATTCGATCTGGTGGAACAACGCCCTAGAGTGAAGCCTGTGTTGCCCGGAACGTAGAAATGGCCATTACTTTCACACTGGTTTCAATTATTCGTTTTATATGATGGAAAAACTGTTGTATTTTTTTTGTATTTTATGCTTCGGGCGTTGACTTCTAAGGCCCTAACTATTCGATCTGGTGGAGCAACGCCCCAGAGTGAAGCCTAGGTTGCCCGAAACGTAGGAATGACAATTACCTTCACACTGGTTGCAATTATTCTTTTTATACGATGGGAAGACTGTTGTATTTATGTGGTATTTTATGCTTCTGGCCTTGACTTCTAAGGCCCTAACTCTTGGATCTGGTGGAGCAATGCCTCAGAGTGAAGCCTAGGTTGCCCGTAACGTAGAAATGACCATCACCTTCAAACTGGTTGGAATTATTCCTGTTATACGATGGAATAACTGTTGCATATTTATTGCATTTTATGCTTCGGGCGTTGACTACTAAGCCCCTAACTATTTAATCTGGTGGAGCAACGCCCCAGAGCGAAGCCTAGGTTGCCCGAAACTTAGAAATGACCATTACTTTCACACTGGTTGCAATTATTCCTGCTATACGATGGAAGGACTGTTGTATTTTTATAGTATTTTATGCTTCTGGCGTTGACTTCTTGGGCCCTAGCTATTCGATCTCGTGGGACACCGTCCAAGAGTGAAGCGTATGTTGCCCGAAACGTAGAAATGACCATTACTTTCACAATGGTTTCAATTATTCATGCTATACGATGGAGAAACTGTGGTATTTTTACTGAATTTTATGCTTCTGGCATTGACTTCTAAGGTCCTAGCTATTCGATCTCGTGGGGCAACGTTCAAGAGTGAAGCCTATGTTGCCCGGAACGTAGAAATGACCATCACTTTCACACTGGTTGCAATTATTCCTGTTATACGATGGAATAACTGTTCTATTTATTTTGTATTTTATGCTTCTGGCGTTGACTTCTTAGGCACTAACTATTCGATCTGTTGGAACAACGCCCTAGAGTGAAGCCTAGGTTGCCCGGAACGTAGAAATGACCATCACTTTCACTCTGGTTGCAATTATTCTTTTTATACGATGGAAAAACTGTTGTATTTTTATTGTATTTTATGCGTCTGGAGTTGTTTTATAAGGCCCTAACTATTCGGCCTGGTGGTGCAACGCCCTAGACTGAAGCCTAGATTGCACGGAACGTAGAAATGCCCATTACTTTCACACTGGCTGCAATTATACCTGTTATACGATGGAATAACTGTTCTATTTATTTTGTATTTTGTACTTCTGGCGTTGACTTCTTAAGCCCTAACTTTTCGATCAGTTGGAACAACGCCCTAGAGTGAAGCCTAGGTTGGCAGGAATGTAGAAATGACCATCACTTTCACACTGGTTGCAATTATTCCTGTTATACGATGGAATAACTGTTCTATTTATTTTCTATTTTATGCTTCGGGCGTCGACTTCTAAGGCCCTAGCTATTCGATTTAGTGGAGATACGCCCCAGAGTGAAGCCTAGGTTGCCCGAAACGTAGAAATGACCATTACTTTCACACTGGTTGCATTTATTCTTTCTATACGATGGAAAAACTGTTGTATTTTTATTGTATTTTATGCGTCTGGAGTTGTTTTATAAGGCCCTATCTATTCGGCCTGGTGGTGCAACGCCCTAGAGTGAAGCCTAGATTGCACGGAACGTAGAATTGCCCATTACTTTCACACTGGTTGCAATTATACCTGTTATACGATGGAAAAACTGTTGTATTTATATTGTATTTTATGCTTCTGGCGCTGACTTCTTAGGCCCTATCTATTTGATCTGGTGGAACAACGCCCTAGAGTGAAGCCTGGGTTGCCCGGAACGTAGAAATGACGATCACTTTCACACTGGTTGCAATTATTCCTGTTATACGAAGGAATAACTGTTCTATTTATTTTGTATTTTATGCGTCTGGCGTTGACTTCTTAGGCCCTAACTATTCGATCTGTCGGAACAACGCCCTAGAGTGAAGCCTAGGTTGCCCGGACCGTAGAAATGACCATCACTTTCACACTGGTTGCAATTATTCCTGTTATACGCTGGAATAACTGTTCTATTTATTTTGTATTTTATGCTTCGGGCGTTGACTTCTAAGGCCCTAGCTATTCGATTTAGTGGAGAAACGCCACAGAGTGAAGCCTAGGTTGCCCGAAACGTAGAAATGACCATTACTTTCACACTGGTTGCAATTATTCTTTTTATACGATGGAAAAACTGTTGCATTTATTTTGTATTTGGTGCTTCTGGCGTTGACTTCTTAGGCCCCAACTTTCGATCTGGTGGAGCAACGCACTAGAGTGAAGCCTAGGTTAGCCGGAACGTAGAAATGTCCAGTACTTTCACACTGGTTGCTGTTATTCCTGTTATACGATGGAAAAACTGTTGCATTTTTATTGTATTTTATGCTTCTGGCGTTGAATTCTAAGTCCCTAACTATTCGGTCTGGTGGACCAACGCCCTACAGTCAAGCCTAGGTTGCCCGGAACGTAGATATGACCATTACTTTCACACTGGTTGCAATTATTCCTGTTATACGCTGGAATAACTGTTCTATTTATTTTGTATTTTATGCTTCGGGCGTTGACTCCTAAGGCCCTAGCTATTCGTTTTAGTGGAGAAACGCCACAGAGTGAAGCCTAGGTTGCCCGAAACGTAGAAATGACCATTACTTTCACACTGGTTGCAATTATTCTTTTTATACGATGGAAAAACTGTTGCATTTATTTTGTATTTGGTGCTTCTGGCGTTGACTTCTTAGCCCCTAACTTTCGATATGGTGGAGCAACGCCCTAGAGTGAAGCCTAGGTTAGCCGGAACGTAGAAATGTCCAGTACTTTCACACTGGTTGCTGTTATTCCTGTTATACGATGGAAAAACTGTTGCATTTTTATTGTATTTTATGCTTCTGGCGTTGGTTTCTAAGGTCCTAGCCATTCAAACTCGTGGGGCAATGTCTAAGAGTGAAGCCTAGGTTGCCCGGAACGTGGAAATGACCATCATTTTCACACTGACTGCAATTATTCATGCTATACGATGGAAAAAGTGTTGCATTTTTATTGTCCTTTATGCTTCTGCCGCGGACTTCTTAGGCCCTAACTATTCGATCTGGTGGAACAACGCCCTAGAGTGAAACCTGGGTTGCCAGGAACGTAGAAATGACCATCACTTTCACACTGCTTGCAATTATTCCTGTTATACGATGGACAAACTGTTGGAGTTGTATTGTACTTTATGCTTCTGGATTTGACTTCTAAGGCCCTATGTATTCGGTCTGGTGGAGCAATGCCTCAGAGTTAAGTCTAGGATGCCCGAAACGTAGAAATAACAATAACTTTCATACTGATAGCAATTATTTATTTAGAGGATGGAATAACTGTTTTATTTGTATTGTATTTTATGCTTCTGGCGTTGACTTCTTAGGCCCTAACTATTCTATCTGTTGGAACACGCCCTAGAGTGAAGCCTAGGTTGCCCGGGACGTAGAGATGACCATTACTTTCACACTGGTTGCAATTATTCCTGTTATACTATGGAAAAACTGTTGTATTTATATTGTATTTTATGCTTCTGGCGTTGACTTCGAAGGCCGTAGCTGTTCGATGTGGTGGAGCAACGCCCTAGAGTGAAGCCTAGGTTGCCCGGAACGTAGAAATGACCATTACTTTCACACTAGTTGCAATTATTCATGCTATACGATGGAAAAACTGTTGTATTTTTACTGTATTTTATGCTTCTGGCGTTGACTTCTTAGGCCGTAACTATTCGATCTGTTGGAACAACGCCCTAGAGTGAAGCCTAGGTTGCCCGGAACGTAGAAATGACCATCACTTTCACTCTGGTTGCAATTATTCTTTTTATACGATGGAAAAACTGTTGTATTTTTATTGTAGTTTATGCGTCTGGAGTTGTTTTATAAGGCCCTAACTATTCGGCCTGGTGGTGCAACGCCCTAGAGTGAAGCCTAGATTGCACGGAACGTAGAAATGCCCATTACTTTCACACTGGTTGCAATAATACCTGTTATACGATGGAATAACTGTTCTATTTATTTTGTATTTTGTACTTCTGGCGTTGACTTCTTAAGCCCTAACTTTTCGATCTGTTGGAACAACGCCCTAGAGTGAAGCCTAGGTTGGCAGGAACGTAGAAATGACCATCACTTTCACACTGGTTGCAATTATTCCTGTTATACGATGGAATAACTGTTCTATTTATTTTGTATTTTATGCTTCAGGCGTTGACTTCTAAGGCCGTAGCGATTCGATGTGGTGGAGCAACGCCATAGAGTGGAGACTAGGTTGCCCGGAACATAGAAATGCCCATTACATTCACACTGGTTGTAATTATTCTAGTTATACTATGGAAAAACTGTAGTATTTTTATTGTATTTTATGCTTCTGGCGTTGGTTTCTAAGGTCCTAGCCATTCAAATTCGTGGGGCAATGTCTAAGAGTGAAGCCTAGGTTGCCCGGAACGTGGAAATGACCATCACTTTCACACTGACTGCAATTATTCATGCTATACGATGGAAAAAGTGTTGCATTTTTATTGTCCTTTATGCTTCTGGCGCGGACTTCTTAGGCCCGAACTATTCGATCAGGTGGAACAACGCCCTAGAGTGAAACCTGGGTTGCCCGGAACGTAGAAATGACCATCACTTTCACACAGCTTGCAATTATTCCTGTTATACGATGGACGAACTGTTGGATTTGTATTGTACTTTATGCTTCTGGATTTGACTTCTAAGGCCCTATGTATTCGGTCTGGTGGAGCAATGCCTCAGAGTTAAGTCTAGGATGCCCGAAACGTAGAAATAACAATAACTTTCATACTGATAGCAATTATTTGTTTTATAGGATGGAAAAACTGTTTTATTTGTATTGTATTTTATGCTTCTGGCGTTGACTTCTTAGGCCCTAACTATTCTGTCTGTTGGAACACGCCCTAGAGTGAAGCCTAGGTGGCCCGGAACGTACAGATGACCATTACTTTCACACTGGTTGCAATCATTCCTGTTATACGATGGAAAAACTGTTGCATTTATATTGTATTTTATGCTTCCGGCGTTGACTCCTAAGGCCGTAGCTATTCGATGTGGTGGAGCAACGCCCTAGAGTGAAGCCTAGGTTGCCCGAAACTTAGAAATGACCATTACTTTCACACTGGTTGCAATTATACCTGTTATACGATGGAATAACTGTTCTATTTATTTTGTATTTTGTACTTCTGGCGTTGACTTCTTAAGCCCTAACTTTTCGGTCTGTTGGAACAACGCCCTAGAGTGAAGCCTAGGTTGGCAGGAACGTAGAAATGACCATCACTTTCACACTGGTTGCAATTATTCCTGTTATACGCTGGAAGGACTGTTGTATTTTTATAGTATTTTATGCTTCTTGCGTTGACTTCTTGGGCCCTAGCTATTCGATCTCGTGGGACACCGTCCAAGATTGAAGCGTATGTTGCCCGAAACGTAGAAATGACCATTACTTTCACAATGGTTTCAATTATTCATGCTATACGATGGAAAAACTGTTGTGTTTTTATTGTATTTTATGCTTCTGACGCTGACCTCTAAGTCCCTGGCTATTCGATGTGGTGGAGCAACGACCTAGAGGGAAGCCTAGGTTGCCCGTAACGTAGAAATGACCATTACTTTCACACTGGTTGCGATTATTCCTGTTACACTATGGAAGGACTGTTGTATTTTTATAGTATTTTATGCTTCTGGCGTTGACTTCTTAGGCCCTAACTAGTCGATCGGGTGGAGCAACGCCCTAGAGTGAAGCCTAGGTTGCCCGGAACGTAGAAATGGCCATTACTTTCACACTGGTTTCAATTATTCGTTTTATATGATGGAAAAACTGTTGTATTTTTTTTGTATTTTATGCTTCGGGCGTTGACTTCTAAGGCCCTAACTATTCGATCTGGTGGAGCAACGCCCTAGAGTGAAGCCTAGGCTGCCCGGACCGTAGAAATGACCATCACTTTCACACTGGTTGCAATTATTCCTGTTATACGCTGGAATAACTGTTCTATTTATTTTGTATTTTATGCTTCGGGCGTTGACTTCTTAGCCCCTAACTTTCGATCTGGTGGAGCAACGCCCTAGAGTGAAGCCTAGGTTAGCCGGAACGTAGAAATGTCCAGTACTTTCACACTGGTTGCTGTTATTCCTTCTATACGATGGAAAAACTGTTGCATTTTTATTGCATTTTATGCTTCAGGCGTTGACTTCTAAAGCCGTAGCGATTCGATGTGGTGGAGCAACGCCCTAGAGTGAAGCCTAGATTGCACGGAACGTAGAAATGCCCATTACTTTCACACTGGTTGCAATTATACCTGTTATACGATGGAATAACTGTTCTATTTATTTTGTATTTTGTACTTCTGGCGTTGACTTCTTAAGCCCTAACTTTTCGATCTGTTGGAACAACGCCCTAGAGTGAAGCCTAGGTTGGCAGGAACGTAGAAATGACCATCACTTTCACACTGGTTGCAATTATTCCTGTTATACGATGGAATAACTGTTCTATTTATTTTGTATTTTATGCTTCGGTCGTCGACTTCTAAGGCCCTAGCTATTCGATTTAGTGGAGAAACGCCCCAGAGTGAAGCCTAGGTTGCCCGAAACGTGGAAATGACCATTACTTTCACACTGGTTGCATTTATTCTTTTTATTCGATGGAAAAACTGTTGCATTTATTTTGTATTTGGTGCTTCTGATGTTGACTTCTAAGGCCCTAACTTTCGAATTGGTGGAGCAACGCCCTAGAGTGAAGCCTAGGTTAGCCGGAACGTAGAAATGTCCAGTACTTTCACACAGGTTGCTGTTATTCCTGTTATACGATGGAAAAACTGTTGCATTTTCATTGTATTTTATGCTTCTGGCGTTGAATTCTAAGTCCCTAACTATTCGAGCTGGTGGAGCAACGCACTAGAGTCAAGCCTAGGTTGCCCGGAACGAAGATATGACCATAACTTTCACACTGGTTGCAATTATTCGTTTTATACGATGGGAAGACTGTTGTATTTATATTGTATTTTCTGCTTCTGGCTTTGACTTCTACGGTCCTAGCTATTCGATCTGGTTGGGCAACGTCCAAGAGTGAAGCCTATGTGGCCCGAAACGTAGAAATGACCATTACTTTCACACTGGCTGCAATTATTCTATTTATACGATGGAAAAACTGTTGTATTTATCTTGTATTTTACGCTTCTGGCGTTGACGTCTTAGGCCCTAACTATTGGATCTGGTGGACCAACGCCTTAGAGTGAAGGCTAGGTTGCCCGGAACGTAGAAATGACCATCACTTTCACTCTGGTTGCAATTATTCCTTTTATACGATGGAAAAACTGTTGTATTTTTATTGTATTCTATGCGTCTGGAGTTGTTTTATAAGGCGCTAACTATTCGGCCTGGTGGAGCAACGCCCTAGAGTGAATCCTAGGTTGCCCGGAACGTAGAAATGGCCATTACTTTCACACTGGCTTCAATTATTCGTTTTATATGATGGAATAACTGTTCTATTTATTTTGTATTTTGTACTTCTGGCGTTGACTTCTTAAGCCCTAACTTTTCGATCTGTTGGAACAACGCCCTAGAGTGAAGCCTAGGTTGGCAGGAACGTAGAAATGACCATCACTTTCACACTGGTTGCAATTATTCCTGTTATACGATGGAATAACTGTTCTATTTATTTTGTATTTTATGCTTCGGGCGTTGACTCCTAAGGCCCTAGCTATTCGATTTAGTGGAGAAACGCCACAGAGTGAAGCCTAGGTTGCCCGAAACGTAGAAATGACCATTACTTTCACACTGGTTGCAATTATTCTTTTTATACGATGGAAAAACTGTTGCATTTATTTTGTATTTGGTGCTTCTGGCGTTGACTTCTTAGCCCCTAACTTTCGATCTGGTGGAACAACGCCCTAGAGTGAAGCCTAGGTTAGCCGGCACGTAGAAATGTCCAGTACTTTCACACTGGTTGCTGTTATTCCTGTTATACGATGGAAAAACTGTTGCATTTTTATTGTATTTTATGCTTCTGGCGTTGGTTTCTAAGGTCCTAGCCATTCAAACTCGTGGGGCAATGTCTAAGAGTGAAGCCTAGGTTGCCCGGAACGTGGAAATGACCATCACTTTCACACTGACTGCAATTATTCATGCTATACGATGGAAAAAGTGTTGCATTTTTATTGTCCTTTATGCTTCTGCCGCGGACTTCTTAGGCCCTAACTATTCGATCTGGAGGAACAACGCCCTAGAGTGAAACCTGGGTTGCCAGGAACGTAGAAATGACCATCACTTTCACACTGCTTGCAATTATTCCTGTTATACGATGGACAAACTGTTGGAGTTGTATTGTACTTTATGCTTCTGGATTTGACTTCTAAGGCCCTATGTATTCGGTCTGGTGGAGCAATGCCTCAGAGTTAAGTCTAGGATGCCCGAAACGTAGAAATAACAATAACTTTCATACTGATAGCAATTATTTATTTAGAGGATGGAATAACTGTTTTATTTGTATTGTATTTTATGCTTCTGGCGTTGACTTCTTAGGCCCTAACTATTCTATCTGTTGGAACACGCCCTAGAGTGAAGCCTAGGTTGCCCGGAACGTAGAGATGACCATTACTTTCACACTGGTTGCAATTATTCCTGTTATACGATGGAAAAACTGTTGCATTTATATTGTATTTTATGCTTCTGGCGTTGAATTCTAAGGCCGTAGCTATTCGATGTGGTGGAGCAACGCCCTAGAGTGAAGCCTAGGTTGCCCGAAACGTAGAAATGGCCATTACTTTCACAATGGTTGCAATTATTCATGCTATACGATGGAGAAACTGTTGTATTTTTATTGTATTTATGCTTCTGACGCTGACCTCTAGGTCCCTAGCTATTCGATCTGGTGGAGCAACGCCCTAGAGGGAAGCCTAGGTTGCCCGGAACGTAGAAATGACCATTACTTTCATACTGGTTGCAATTATTCCTGTTATACGATGGAACGACTGTTGTATTTTTATAGTATTTTATGCTTCTGGCGTTGACTTCTTAGGCCAAACTAGTCGATCGGGTGGAGTAACGCCCTAGAGTGAAGCCTAGGTTACCCGGATCGTAGAAATGACCAGTACTTTCACACTGGTTGCTATTATTCCTGTTATATAATGGAAAAACTGATGTATTTTTTTTTGTATTTTATGCTTCGGGCGTTGACTTATAAGGCCCTAGCTATTCGAATTATTGGAGAAACGCCCCAGAGTGAAGCCTAGGTTGCCCGAAACGTAGAAATGACCATTACTTTCACACTGGTTGCAATTATTCCTGCTATACGATAGAAGGACTGTTGTATTTTTATAGTATTTTATGCTTCTGGCGTTGACTTCTTGGGCCCTAGCTATTCGATCTCGTGGGACACCGTCCAAGAGTGAAGCGTATGTTGCCCGAAACGTAGAAATGATAATTACTTTCACAATGGTTTCAATTATTCATGCTATACGATGGAAAAACTGTTGTGTTTTTATTGTATTTTATGCTTCTGACGCTGACCTCTAAGTCCCTAGCTATTCGATCTGGTGGAGCAACGACCTAGAGGGAAGCCTAGGCTGCCCGGAATGTAGAAATGACCATAAGTTTCACACTCGTTGCAATTATTCGTTTTATACGATGGAAAAACTGTTGCATTTATATTGTATTTTATGCTTCTGGCGTTGACTTCTAAGGCCGTAGCTGTTCGATGTGGTGGAGCAACGCCCTAGAGTGAAGGTTAGGTTGCCCGGAACGTAGAAATGACCATCACTTTCACACTGGTTGCAATTGTTCCTGTTATACGATGGAAAAACTGTTGCATTTATATTGTATTTTATGCTTTGGGCGTCGACTTCTAAGGCCTTAGCTATTCGATTTAGTGGAGAAACGCCCCAGAGTGAAGCCTAGGTTGCCCGAGACGTAGAAATGACCATTACTTTCACACTGGTTGCATTTATTCTTTTTATACGATGGAAAAACTGTTGCATTTATTTTGTATTTGGTGCTTCTGATGTTGACTTCTTAGGCCCTAACTTTCGATCTGGTGGAGCAACGCCCTAGAGTAAAGCCTAGGTTAGCCGGAACGTAGAAATGTCCAGTACTTTCACACTGGTTGCTGTTATTCCTGTTATACGATGGAAAAACTGTTGCATTTTCATTGTATTTTATGCTTCTGGCGTTGAATTCTAAGTCCCTAACTATTCGAGCTGGTGGAGCAACGCACTAGAGTCAAGCCTAGGTTGCCCGGAACGAAGATATGACCATAACCTTCACACTGGTTGCAATTATTCGTTTTATACGATAGGAAGACTGTTGTATTTATATTGTATTTTATGCTTCTGGCGTTGACTTCTAAGGCCCTAACTCTTGGATCTGGTGCAGCAATGCCTCAGAGTTAAGTCTAGGATGCCGAATACGTCGAAGTGATCATTCCGTTCACACTGGTTACAATTATTCATGCTATACGATGGAAAAACTGTTGCATTTTTATTGTATTTTCTGCTTCTGGCTTTGACTTCTACGGTCCTAGCTATTCGATCTGGTTGGGCAACGTCCAAGAGTGAAGCCTATGTTGCCCGAAACGTAGAAATGACCATTACTTTCACACTGGCTGCAATTATTCTTTTTATACGATGGAAAAACTGTTGGATTTATTTTGTATTTTACGCTTCTGGCGTTGACGTCTTAGGCCCTAACTATTGGATCTGGTGGACCAACGCCTTAGAGTGAAGGCTAGGTTGCCCGGAACGTAGAAATGACCATTACTTTCACACTGTTTGCAACTATTCCTGTTATACGATGGACAAACTGTTGGATTTTTACTGTACTTTATGCTTGTGGCGTTGATTTCTAAGGCCCAATGTATTCGATCTGGTGGAGCAATGCCTCACAGTTAAGTCTAGGATGCCCGAAACGTAGAAATGACAATAACTTTCATACTGATAGCAATTATTCGTATTATAGGAAGAAAAACTGCTTTATTTGTATTGTATTTTATGCTTCTGGCGTTGACTTCTTAGGCCCCAACTACTGGATCTGGTGGACTAACGCCCTAGAGTGAAGCCTCGGTTGCCAGGAACGTAGAAATGCCCATTACTTTCACACTGATTGCAATTATTCATGCTATACGATGGAATAACTGTTGTATTTTTATTTTATTTTATGCTTCTGGCGTTGACTTCTAAGGTCCTAGCTATTCGATCTCGTGGGGCAACGTCCAAGAGTGAAGCGTATATTGCCCGAAACGTAGATATGACCATTACTTTCACTCTGGTTGCAATTATTCTTTTTATACGATGGAAAAACTGTTGCATTTATTTTGTATTTTATGCTTCTGGCGTTGACGCCTTAGGCCCTAACTATTGGATCTGGTGAACCAACGCCTTAGAGTGAAGGCTAGGTTGCCCGGAACGTAGAAATGACCATTACTTTCACACTGTTTGCAACTATTCCTGTTATACGATGGACAAACTGTTGGATTTTTACTGTACTTTATGCTTGTGGCGTTGACTTCTAAGGCCCAATGTATTCGATCTGGTGGAGCAATGCCTCACAGTTAAGTCTAGGGTGCCCGAAACGCAGAAATGACAATAACTTTCATACTCATAGCAATTATTCGTATTATAGGAAGAAAAACTGCTTTATTTGTATTGTATTTTATGCTTCTGGCGTTGACTTCTTAGGCCCCAACTACTGGATATGGTGGACTAGCGCCCTAGAGTGAAGCCTATGTTGCCCGAAGCGTAGAAATGACCATTACTTTCACACTGGTTGCAATTATTCCTGTTATACGATGGACAAACTGTTGCATTTATATTGTATTTTATGCATTGGGCGTCGACTTCTAAGGCCCTAGCTATTCGATTTAGTGGAGAAACGCCCCAGAGTGAAGCCTAGGTTGCCCGAAACGTAGAAATGACCATTACTTTCACACTGGTTGCATTTATTCTTTTTATACGATGGAAAAGCTGTTGCATTTATTTTGTATTTGGTGCTTCTGATGTTGACTTCTTAGGCCCTAACTTTCGATCTGGTGGAGCAACGCCCTAGAGTGAAGCCTAGGTTAGCCGGAACGTAGAAATGTCCAGTACTTTCACACTGGTTGCTGTTATTCCTGTTATACGATGGAAAAACTGTTGCATTTTCATTGTATTTTATGCTTCTGGCGTTGAATTCTAAGTCCCTAACTATTCGAGCTGGTGGAGCAACGCACTAGAGTCAAGCCTAGGTTGCCCGGAACGAAGATATGACCATAACCTTCACACTGGGTGCAATTATTCTTGTTATACAATGGAAAAACTGTTGTATTTTTATTGTATTTTATGCGTCTGGAGGTGTTTTATAAGGCCCTAACTATTCGGCCTGGTGGCGCAACGCGCTAGAGTGAAGCCTAGATTGCACGGACCGTAGAAATGCCCATTACTTTCACACTGGTTGCAATTATTCCTGTTATACGATGAAAAACTGTTGCATTTTTATTGTATTTTATGCTTCTGGCGTTGACTTCTAAGGCCGTAGCTATTCGATGTGGAGGAGCTACACCCTAGAGTGAAGCCTTGGTTGCCTGGAACGTAGAAATGACCATATCTTTCACACTGGTGGCAATTATTCCTATTATACTATGGAAAAACTGTTGCATTTATATTGTATTTTATGCTTCTGGCGTTGACTTCTAAGGCCGTAGCTGTCCGATGTGGTGGAGCAACGCCCTAGAGTGAAGGCTAGGTTGCCCGGAACGTAGAAATGACCATCACTTTCACACTGGGTGCAATTATTCTTGTTATACGATGGAAAAACTGTTGTATTTATATTGTATTTTATGCTTCTGGCGTTGACTTCTAAGGCCGTAGCTGCTCGATGTGGTGGAGCAACGCCCTAGAGTGAAGCCTAGGTTGCCCGGAACGTAGAAATGACCATCACTTTCACACTGGTTGCAATTATTCATGCTATACCATGGAAAAGCTGTTGCATTGATACTGTATTATATGATTCTGGCGTTGATTTCTTAGGCCCTAACTATTCGGTCTGGCGGAGCGACGCCCTAGAGTGAAGCCTAGGTTGCCCGGAACGTAGAAATGACCATTACTTTCACACTGTTTGCAACTATTCCTGTTATACGATGGACAAACTGTTGGATTTTTACTGTACTTTATGCTTGTGGCGTTGACTTCTAAGGCCCAATGTATTCGATCTGGTGGAGCAATGCCTCGCAGTTAAGTCTAGGATGCCCGAAACGTAGAAATGACAATAACTTTCATACTGATAGCAATTATTCGTATTATAGGAAGAAAAACTGCTTTATTTGTATTGCATTTTATGCTTCTGGCGTTGACTTCTTAGGCCCCAACTACTGGATTTGGTGGACTAGCGCCCTAGAGTGAAGCCTATGTTGCCCGAAGCGTAGAAATGACCATTACTTTCACACTGGTTGCAATTATTCCTGTTATACGATGGACAAACTGTTGCATTTATATTGTATTTTATGCTTTGGGCGTCGACTTCTAAGGCCCTAGCTATTCGATTTAGTGGAGAAACGCCCCAGAGTGAAGCCTAGGTTGCCCGAAACGTAGAAATGACCATTACTTTCACACTGGTTGCATTTATTCTTTTTATACGATGGATAAACTGTTGCATTTATTTTGTATTTGGTGCTTCTGATGTTGACTTCTTAGGCCCTAACTTTCGATCTGGTGGAGCAACGCCCTAGAGTAAAGCCTAGGTTAGCCGGAACGTAGAAATGTCCAGTACTTTCACACTGGTTGCTGTTATTCCTGTTATACGATGGAAAAACTGTTGCATTTTCATTGTATTTTATGCTTCTGGCGTTGAATTCTAAGTCCCTAACTATTCGAGCTGGTGGAGCAACGCACTAGAGTCAAGCCTAGGTTGCCCGGAACGAAGATATGACCATAACCTTCACACTGGTTGCAATTATTCGTTTTATACGATAGGAAGACTGTTGTATTTATATTGTATTTTATGCTTCTGGCGTTGACTTCTAAGGCCCTAACTCTTGGATCTGGTGCAGCAATGCCTCAGAGATAAGTCTAGGATGCCGAATACGTCGAAGTGATCATTCCGTTCACACTGGTTGCAATTATTCATGCTATACGATGGAAAAACTGTTGCATTTTTATTGTATTTTCTGCTTCTGGCTTTGACTTCTACGGTCCTAGCTATTCGATCTGGTTGGGCAACGTCCAAGAGTGAAGCCTATGTTGCCCGAAACGTAGAAATGACCATTACTTTCACACTGGCTGCAATTATTCTTTTTATACGATGGCAAAACTGTTGTATTTATTTTGTATTTTACGCTTCTGGCGTTGACGTCTTAGGCCCTAACTATTGGATCTGGTGGACCAACGCCTTAGAGTGAAGGCTTGGTTGCCCGGAACGTAGAAATGACCATTACTTTCACACTCTTTGCAACTATTCCTGTTATACGATGGACAAACTGTTGGATTTTTACTGTACTTTATGCTTGTGGCGTTGATTTCTAAGGCCCAATGTATTCGATCTGGTGGAGCAATGCCTCACAGTTAAGTCTAGGATGCCCGAAACGTAGAAATGACAATAACTTTCATACTGATAGCAATTATTCGTATTATAGGAAGAAAAACTGCTTTATTTGTATTGTATTTTATGCTTCTGGCGTTGACTTCTTAGGCCCCAAATACTGGATCTGGTGGACTAACGCCCTAGAGTGAAGCCTAGGTTGCCCGGAACGTAGAAATGACCATCACTTTCACACTGGTTGCAATTATTCATGCTATACCATGGAAAAGCTGTTGCATTGATACTGTATTTTATGATTCTGGCGTTGATTTCTTAGGCCCTAACTATTCGGTCTGGCGGAGCGACGCCCTAGAGTGAAGCCTAGGTTGCCCGGAACGTAGAAATGACCATTACTTTCACACTGTTTGCAACTATTCCTGTTATACGATGGACAAACTGTTGGATTATTACTGTACTTTATGCTTGTGGCGTTGACTTCTAAGGCCCAATGTATTCGATCTGGTGGAGCAATGCCTCGCAGTTAAGTCTAGGATGCCCGAAACGTAGAAATGACAATAACTTTCATACTGATAGCAATTATTCGTATTATAGGAAGAAAAACTGCTTTATTTGTATTGCATTTTATGCTTCTGGCGTTGACTTCTTAGGCCCCAACTACTGGATCTGGTGGAACAACACCCTAGAGAGAAGCCTGGGTTGCCCGGAACGTAGAAATGACCATCACTTTCACACTGGTTGCAATTATTCCTGTTATACGATGGAATAACTGTTCTATTTATTTTGTATTTTGTACTTCTGGCGTTGACTTCTTAAGCCCTAACTTTTCGATCTGTTGGAACAACGCTCTAGAGTGAAGCCTAGGTTGGCAGGAACGTAGAAATGACCATCACATTCACACTAGTTGCAATTATTCGTGCTATACTATGGAAAAACTGTTGTATTTTTACTGTATTTTATGCTTCTGGCGTTGACTTCTACGATCCTAGCTATTCGATCTCGTGGGGCAACGTCCAAGAGTGAAGCCTAGGTTGCCCGGAACGTAGAAATGGCCATTACTTTCACACTGGTTTCAATTATTCGTTTTATATGATGGAAAAACTGTTGTATTTTTTTTGTATTTTATGCTTCGGGCGTTGACTTCTAAGGCCCCAACTATTCGATCTGGTGGAGCAACGCCCTAGAGTGAAGCCTAGGCGGCCCGGAATGTAGAAATGACCATAAGTTTCACACTCGTTGCAATTATTCGTTTTATACGATGGAAAAACTGTTGCATTTATATTGTATTTTATGCTTCTGGCGTTGACTTCTAAGGCCGTAGCTGTTCGATGTAGTGGAGCAACGCCCTAGAGTGAAGGCTAGGTTGCCCGGAACGTAGAAATGACCATCACTTTCACACTGGGTGCAATAATTCCTGTTATACGATGCATAAACTGTTGGATTTTTACTGTACTTTATGCTTGTGGCGTTGACTTCTAAGGCCCAATGTATTCGATCTGGTGGAACAATGCCCTAGAGTGAAGCTCGGGACGCCCGGAACGTAGAAATGACCATCACATTCACATTGGTTGCAATTATTCCTGTTATACGATGGACAAACTGTTGGATTTTTATTGTACTTTATGCTTCTGGATTTGACTTCTAAGGCCCTATGTATTCGATCTGGTGGAGCAATGCCTCAGAGTTAGGTCTAGGATGACCGAAACGTAGAAATGAAAATAACTTTCATACTGATAGCAATTATTCGTTTTATAGGAAGAAAAACTGCTTTACTTGTATTGTATTTTATGCTTCTGGCGTTGACTTCTTAGACCCCAACTATTGGATCTGGTGGACTAACGCCCTAGAGTGAAGCCTAGGTTGCCAGGAACGTAGAAATGACCATTACTTTCACACTGGTTGCAATTATTCATGCTATACGATGGCAAAACTGTTGAATTTTTATTTTATTTTATGCTTCTGGATTTGACTTCTAAGGCCCTATGTGTTCGGTCTGGTGGAGCAATCCCTCAGGGTTAAGTCTAGGATGCCCGAAACGTAGAAATGACAATAACATTCATACTGATAGCAATTATTCGTTCTATGGGAAGAAAAACTGATTTATTTATATTGTATTTTATACTTCTGGCGTTGACTTCTTAGGCCTTAACCAATCGATCTGGCGGAGCAACGCCCTAGAGTGAAGGCTAGGTTCCCCGAAACGTAGAAATGACCATCACTTTCACACTGGGTGCAATAATTCCTGTTATACGATGCATAAACTGTTGCATTTTCATTGTATTTTATGCTTCTGGCGTTGAATTCTAAGTCCCTAACTATTCGAGCTGGTGGAGCAACGCACTAGAGTCATGCCTAGGTTGCCCGGAACGAAGATATGACCATAACTTTCACACTGGTTGCAATTATTCGTTTTATACAATGGAAAAACTGTTGTATTTTTATTGTATTTTATGCGTCTGGAGGTGTTTTATAAGGCCCTAACTATTCGGCCTGGTGGCGCAACGCGCTAGAGTGAAGCCTAGATTGCACGGACCGTAGAAATGCCCATTACTTTCACACTGGTTGCAATTATTCCTGTTATACGATGAAAAACTGTTGTATTTTTATTGTATTTTATGATTCTGGCGTTGACTTCTAAGGCCGTAGCTATTCGATGTGGAGGAGCTACACCCTAGAGTGAAGCCTTGGTTGCCTGGAACGTAGAAATGACCATATCTTTCACACTGGTGGCAATTATTCCTGTTATACTATGGAAAAACTGTTGCATTTATATTGTATTTTATGCTTCTGGCGTTGACTTCTAAGGCCGTAGCTGTCCGATGTGGTGGAGCAACGCCCTAGAGTGAAGGCTAGGTTGCCCGGAACGTAGAAATGACCATCACTTTCACACTGGGTGCAATTATTCTTGTTATACGATGGAAAAACTGTTGTATTTATATTGTATTTTATGCTTCTGGCGTTGACTTCTAAGGCCGTAGCTGCTCGATGTGGTGGAGCAACGCCCTAGAGTGAAGCCTAGGTTGCCCGGAACGTAGAAATGACCATCACTTTCACACTGGTTGCAATTATTCATGCTATACCATGGAAAAGCTGTTGCATTGATACTGTATTTTATGATTCTGGCGTTGATTTCTTAGGCCCTAACTATTCGGTCTGGCGGAGCGACGCCCTAGAGTGAAGCCTAGGTTGCCCGGAACGTAGAAATGACCATTACTTTCACACTGTTTGCAACTATTCCTGTTATACGATGGACAAACTGTTGGATTTTTACTGTACTTTATGCTTGTGGCGTTGACTTCTAAGGCCCAATGTATTCGATCTGGTGGAGCAATGCCTCGCAGTTAAGTCTAGGATGCCCGAAACGTAGAAATGACAATAACTTTCATACTGATAGCAATTATTCGTATTATAGGAAGAAAAACTGCTTTATTTGTATTGCATTTTATGCTTCTGGCGTTGACTTCTTAGGCCCCAACTACTGGATTTGGTGGACTAGCGCCCTAGAGTGAAGCCTATGTTGCCCGAAGCGTAGAAATGACCATTACTTTCACACTGGTTGCAATTATTCCTGTTATACGATGGACAAACTGTTGCATTTATATTGTATTTTATGCTTTGGGCGTCGACTTCTAAGGCCCTAGCTATTCGATTTAGTGGAGAAACGCCCCAGAGTGAAGCCTAGGTTGCCCGAAACGTAGAAATGACCATTACTTTCACACTGGTTGCATTTATTCTTTTTATACGATGGATAAACTGTTGCATTTATTTTGTATTTGGTGCTTCTGATGTTGACTTCTTAGGCCCTAACTTTCGATCTGGTGGAGCAACGCCCTAGAGTAAAGCCTAGGTTAGCCGGAACGTAGAAATGTCCAGTACTTTCACACTGGTTGCTGTTATTCCTGTTATACGATGGAAAAACTGTTGCATTTTCATTGTATTTTATGCTTCTGGCGTTGAATTCTAAGTCCCTAACTATTCGAGCTGGTGGAGCAACGCACTAGAGTCAAGCCTAGGTTGCCCGGAACGAAGATATGACCATAACCTTCACACTGGTTGCAATTATTCGTTTTATACGATAGGAAGACTGTTGTATTTATATTGTATTTTATGCTTCTGGCGTTGACTTCTAAGGCCCTAACTCTTGGATCTGGTGCAGCAATGCCTCAGAGATAAGTCTAGGATGCCGAATACGTCGAAGTGATCATTCCGTTCACACTGGTTGCAATTATTCATGCTATACGATGGAAAAACTGTTGCATTTTTATTGTATTTTCTGCTTCTGGCTTTGACTTCTACGGTCCTAGCTATTCGATCTGGTTGGGCAACGTCCAAGAGTGAAGCCTATGTTGCCCGAAACGTAGAAATGACCATTACTTTCACACTGGCTGCAATTATTCTTTTTATACGATGGCAAAACTGTTGTATTTATTTTGTATTTTACGCTTCTGGCGTTGACGTCTTAGGCCCTAACTATTGGATCTGGTGGACCAACGCCTTAGAGTGAAGGCTTGGTTGCCCGGAACGTAGAAATGACCATTACTTTCACACTCTTTGCAACTATTCCTGTTATACGATGGACAAACTGTTGGATTTTTACTGTACTTTATGCTTGTGGCGTTGATTTCTAAGGCCCAATGTATTCGATCTGGTGGAGCAATGCCTCACAGTTAAGTCTAGGATGCCCGAAACGTAGAAATGACAATAACTTTCATACTGATAGCAATTATTCGTATTATAGGAAGAAAAACTGCTTTATTTGTATTGTATTTTATGCTTCTGGCGTTGACTTCTTAGGCCCCAAATACTGGATCTGGTGGACTAACGCCCTAGAGTGAAGCCTAGGTTGCCCGGAACGTAGAAATGACCATCACTTTCACACTGGTTGCAATTATTCATGCTATACCATGGAAAAGCTGTTGCATTGATACTGTATTTTATGATTCTGGCGTTGATTTCTTAGGCCCTAACTATTCGGTCTGGCGGAGCGACGCCCTAGAGTGAAGCCTAGGTTGCCCGGAACGTAGAAATGACCATTACTTTCACACTGTTTGCAACTATTCCTGTTATACGATGGACAAACTGTTGGATTATTACTGTACTTTATGCTTGTGGCGTTGACTTCTAAGGCCCAATGTATTCGATCTGGTGGAGCAATGCCTCGCAGTTAAGTCTAGGATGCCCGAAACGTAGAAATGACAATAACTTTCATACTGATAGCAATTATTCGTATTATAGGAAGAAAAACTGCTTTATTTGTATTGCATTTTATGCTTCTGGCGTTGACTTCTTAGGCCCCAACTACTGGATCTGGTGGAACAACACCCTAGAGAGAAGCCTGGGTTGCCCGGAACGTAGAAATGACCATCACTTTCACACTGGTTGCAATTATTCCTGTTATACGATGGAATAACTGTTCTATTTATTTTGTATTTTGTACTTCTGGCGTTGACTTCTTAAGCCCTAACTTTTCGATCTGTTGGAACAACGCTCTAGAGTGAAGCCTAGGTTGGCAGGAACGTAGAAATGACCATCACATTCACACTAGTTGCAATTATTCGTGCTATACTATGGAAAAACTGTTGTATTTTTACTGTATTTTATGCTTCTGGCGTTGACTTCTACGATCCTAGCTATTCGATCTCGTGGGGCAACGTCCAAGAGTGAAGCCTAGGTTGCCCGGAACGTAGAAATGGCCATTACTTTCACACTGGTTTCAATTATTCGTTTTATATGATGGAAAAACTGTTGTATTTTTTTTGTATTTTATGCTTCGGGCGTTGACTTCTAAGGCCCCAACTATTCGATCTGGTGGAGCAACGCCCTAGAGTGAAGCCTAGGCGGCCCGGAATGTAGAAATGACCATAAGTTTCACACTCGTTGCAATTATTCGTTTTATACGATGGAAAAACTGTTGCATTTATATTGTATTTTATGCTTCTGGCGTTGACTTCTAAGGCCGTAGCTGTTCGATGTAGTGGAGCAACGCCCTAGAGTGAAGGCTAGGTTGCCCGGAACGTAGAAATGACCATCACTTTCACACTGGGTGCAATAATTCCTGTTATACGATGCATAAACTGTTGGATTTTTACTGTACTTTATGCTTGTGGCGTTGACTTCTAAGGCCCAATGTATTCGATCTGGTGGAACAATGCCCTAGAGTGAAGCTCGGGACGCCCGGAACGTAGAAATGACCATCACATTCACATTGGTTGCAATTATTCCTGTTATACGATGGACAAACTGTTGGATTTTTATTGTACTTTATGCTTCTGGATTTGACTTCTAAGGCCCTATGTATTCGATCTGGTGGAGCAATGCCTCAGAGTTAGGTCTAGGATGACCGAAACGTAGAAATGAAAATAACTTTCATACTGATAGCAATTATTCGTTTTATAGGAAGAAAAACTGCTTTACTTGTATTGTATTTTATGCTTCTGGCGTTGACTTCTTAGACCCCAACTATTGGATCTGGTGGACTAACGCCCTAGAGTGAAGCCTAGGTTGCCAGGAACGTAGAAATGACCATTACTTTCACACTGGTTGCAATTATTCATGCTATACGATGGCAAAACTGTTGAATTTTTATTTTATTTTATGCTTCTGGATTTGACTTCTAAGGCCCTATGTGTTCGGTCTGGTGGAGCAATCCCTCAGGGTTAAGTCTAGGATGCCCGAAACGTAGAAATGACAATAACATTCATACTGATAGCAATTATTCGTTCTATGGGAAGAAAAACTGATTTATTTGTATTGTATTTTATACTTCTGGCGTTGACTTCTTAGGCCTTAACCAATCGATCTGGCGGAGCAACGCCCTAGAGTGAAGGCTAGGTTCCCCGAAACGTAGAAATGACCATCACTTTCACACTGGGTGCAATAATTCCTGTTATACGATGCATAAACTGTTGCATTTTCATTGTATTTTATGCTTCTGGCGTTGAATTCTAAGTCCCTAACTATTCGAGCTGGTGGAGCAACGCACTAGAGTCATGCCTAGGTTGCCCGGAACGAAGATATGACCATAACTTTCACACTGGTTGCAATTATTCGTTTTATACGATAGGAAGACTGTTGTATTTATATTGTATTTTATGCTTCTGGCGTTGACTTCTAAGGCCCTAACTCTTGGATCTGGTGCAGCAATGCCTCAGAGTTAAGTCTAGGATGCCGAATACGTCGAAGTGATCATTACGTTCACACTGGTTGCAATTATTCATGCTATACGATGGAAAAACTGTTGCATTTTTATTGTATTTTCTGCTTCTGGCTTTGACTTCTACGGTCCTAGCTATTCGATCTGGCTGGGCAAAGTCCAAGAGTGAAGCCTATGTTGCCCGAAACGTAGAAATGACCATTACTTTCACACTGGCTGCAATTATTCTTTTTATACGATGGAAAAACTGTTGCATTTATTTTGTATTTTATGCTTCTGGCGTTGACGTCTTAGGCCCTAACTATTGGATCTGGTGGACCAACGCCTTAGAGTGAAGGCTAGGTTGCCCGGAACGTAGAAATGACCATTACTTTCACACTGTTTGCAACTATTCCTGTTATACGATGGACAAACTGTTGGATTTTTACTGTACTTTATGCTTGTGGCGTTGACTTCTAAGGCCCAATGTATTCGATCTGGTGGAGCAATGCCTCACAGTTAAGTCTAGGGTGCCCGAAACGCAGAAATGACAATAACTTTCATACTCATAGCAATTATTCGTATTATAGGAAGAAAAACTGCTTTATTTGTATTGTATTTTATGCTTCTGGCGTTGACTTCTTAGGCCCCAACTACTGGATATGGTGGACTAGCGCCCTAGAGTGAAGCCTATGTTGCCCGAAGCGTAGAAATGACCATTACTTTCACACTGGTTGCAATTATTCCTGTTATACGATGGAATAACTGTTCTATTTATTTTGTATTTTATGCTTCTGGCGTTGACTTCTTAGGCCCTAACTATTCGATCTGTTGGAACAACGCCCTAGAGTGAAGCCTAGGTTGCCCGGAACGTAGAAATGACCATCACTTTCACTCTGGTCGCAATTATTCTTTTTACACGATGGAAAAACTGTTGTATTTTTATTGTATTTTATGCGCTGGAGTTGCTTTATATGGCCCTAACGATTCGGCCTGGTGGTGCAACGCCCTAGAGTGAAGCCTAGATTGCACGGAACGTAGAAATGCCCATTACTTTCACACTGGTTGCAATTATTCCTCTTATACTATGGAAAAACTGTTGTATTTATATTGTATTTTATGCTTCTGGCGTTGACTTCTAAGGCCGTAGCTGCTCGATGTGGTGGGGCAACGCCCTAGAGTGAAGCCTAGGTTGGCAGGAACGTAGAAATGACCATCACTTTCACACTGGTTGCAATTATTCCTGTTATACGATGGAATAACTGTTCTATTTATTTTGTATTTTATGCTTCGGGCGTTGACTCCTAAGGCCCTAGCTATTCGATTTAGTGGAGAAACGCCACAGAGTGAAGCCTAGGTTGCCCGAAACGTAGAAATGACCATTACTTTCACACTGGTTGCAATTATTCTTTTTATACGATGGAAAAACTGTTGCATTTATTTTGTATTTGGTGCTTCTGGCGTTGACTTCTTAGCCCCTAACTTTCGATCTGGTGGAACAACGCCCTAGAGTGAAGCCTAGGTTAGCCGGCACGTAGAAATGTCCAGTACTTTCACACTGGTTGCTGTTATTCCTGTTATACGATGGAAAAACTGTTGCATTTTTATTGTATTTTATGCTTCTGGCGTTGGTTTCTAAGGTCCTAGCCATTCAAACTCGTGGGGCAATGTCTAAGAGTGAAGCCTAGGTTGCCCGGAACGTGGAAATGACCATCACTTTCACACTGACTGCAATTATTCATGCTATACGATGGAAAAAGTGTTGCATTTTTATTGTCCTTTATGCTTCTGCCGCGGACTTCTTAGGCCCTAACTATTCGATCTGGAGGAACAACGCCCTAGAGTGAAACCTGGGTTGCCAGGAACGTAGAAATGACCATCACTTTCACACTGCTTGCAATTATTCCTGTTATACGATGGACAAACTGTTGGAGTTGTATTGTACTTTATGCTTCTGGATTTGACTTCTAAGGCCCTATGTATTCGGTCTGGTGGAGCAATGCCTCAGAGTTAAGTCTAGGATGCCCGAAACGTAGAAATAACAATAACTTTCATACTGATAGCAATTATTTATTTAGAGGATGGAATAACTGTTTTATTTGTATTGTATTTTATGCTTCTGGCGTTGACTTCTTAGGCCCTAACTATTCTATCTGTTGGAACACGCCCTAGAGTGAAGCCTAGGTTGCCCGGAACGTAGAGATGACCATTACTTTCACACTGGTTGCAATTATTCCTGTTATACGATGGAAAAACTGTTGCATTTATATTGTATTTTATGCTTCTGGCGTTGAATTCTAAGGCCGTAGCTATTCGATGTGGTGGAGCAACGCCCTAGAGTGAAGCCTAGGTTGCCCGAAACGTAGAAATGGCCATTACTTTCACAATGGTTGCAATTATTCATGCTATACGATGGAAAAACTGTTGTATTTTTATTGTATTTATGCTTCTGACGCTGACCTCTAGGTCCCTAGCTATTCGATCTGGTGGAGCAACGCCCTAGAGGGAAGCCTAGGTTGCCCGGAACGTAGAAATGACCATTACTTTCATACTGGTTGCAATTATTCCTGTTATACGATGGAACGACTGTTGTATTTTTATAGTATTTTATGCTTCTGGCGTTGACTTCTTAGGCCAAACTAGTCGATCGGGTGGAGCAACGCCCTAGAGTGAAGCCTAGGTTACCCGGATCGTAGAAATGACCAGTACTTTCACACTGGTTGCTATTATTCATGCTATACGATGGCAAAACTGTTGAATTTTTATTTTATTTTATGCTTCTGGATTTGACTTCTAAGGCCCTATGTGTTCGGTCTGGTGGAGCAATCCCTCAGGGTTAAGTCTAGGATGCCCGAAACGTAGAAATGACAATAACATTCATACTGATAGCAATTATTCGTTCTATGGGAAGAAAAACTGATTTATTTGTATTGTATTTTATACTTCTGGCGTTGACTTCTTAGGCCTTAACCAATCGATCTGGCGGAGCAACGCCCTAGAGTGAAGGCTAGGTTCCCCGAAACGTAGAAATGACCATCACTTTCACACTGGGTGCAATAATTCCTGTTATACGATGCATAAACTGTTGCATTTTCATTGTATTTTATGCTTCTGGCGTTGAATTCTAAGTCCCTAACTATTCGAGCTGGTGGAGCAACGCACTAGAGTCATGCCTAGGTTGCCCGGAACGAAGATATGACCATAACTTTCACACTGGTTGCAATTATTCGTTTTATACGATAGGAAGACTGTTGTATTTATATTGTATTTTATGCTTCTGGCGTTGACTTCTAAGGCCCTAACTCTTGGATCTGGTGCAGCAATGCCTCAGAGTTAAGTCTAGGATGCCGAATACGTCGAAGTGATCATTACGTTCACACTGGTTGCAATTATTCATGCTATACGATGGAAAAACTGTTGCATTTTTATTGTATTTTCTGCTTCTGGCTTTGACTTCTACGGTCCTAGCTACTCGATCTGGCTGGGCAAAGTCCAAGAGTGAAGCCTATGTTGCCCGAAACGTAGAAATGACCATTACTTTCACACTGGCTGCAATTATTCTTTTTATACGATGGAAAAACTGTTGCATTTATTTTGTATTTTATGCTTCTGGCGTTGACGTCTTAGGCCCTAACTATTGGATCTGGTGGACCAACGCCTTAGAGTGAAGGCTAGGTTGCCCGGAACGTAGAAATGACCATTACTTTCACACTGTTTGCAACTATTCCTGTTATACGATGGACAAACTGTTGGATTTTTACTGTACTTTATGCTTGTGGCGTTGACTTCTAAGGCCCAATGTATTCGATCTGGTGGAGCAATGCCTCACAGTTAAGTCTAGGGTGCCCGAAACGCAGAAATGACAATAACTTTCATACTCATAGCAATTATTCGTATTATAGGAAGAAAAACTGCTTTATTTGTATTGTATTTTATGCTTCTGGCGTTGACTTCTTAGGCCCCAACTACTGGATATGGTGGACTAGCGCCCTAGAGTGAAGCCTATGTTGCCCGAAGCGTAGAAATGACCATTACTTTCACACTGGTTGCAATTATTCCTGTTATACGATGGAATAACTGTTCTATTTATTTTGTATTTTATGCTTCTGGCGTTGACTTCTTAGGCCCTAACTATTCGATCTGTTGGAACAACGCCCTAGAGTGAAGCCTAGGTTGCCCGGAACGTAGAAATGACCATCACTTTCACTCTGGTCGCAATTATTCTTTTTACACGATGGAAAAACTGTTGTATTTTTATTGTATTTTATGCGCTGGAGTTGCTTTATATGGCCCTAACGATTCGGCCTGGTGGTGCAACGCCCTAGAGTGAAGCCTAGATTGCACGGAACGTAGAAATGCCCATTACTTTCACACTGGTTGCAATTATTCCTCTTATACTATGGAAAAACTGTTGTATTTATATTGTATTTTATGCTTCTGGCGTTGACTTCTAAGGCCGTAGCTGCTCGATGTGGTGGGGCAACGCCCTAGAGTGAAGCCTAGGTTGCCCGGAACGTAGAAATGACCATCACTTTCACTCTGGTTGCAATTATTCTTTTTACACGATGGAAAAACTGTTGTATTTTTATTGTATTTTATGCGCTGGAGTTGTTTTATATGGCCCTAACGATTCGGCCTGGTGGTGCAACGCCCTAGAGTGAAGCCTAGATTGCACGGAACGTAGAAATGCCCATTACATTCACACTGGTCGCAATTATTCCTCTTATACTATGGAAACACTGTTGTATTTATATTGTATTTTATGCTTCTGGCGTTGACTTCTAAGGCCGTAGCTGCTCGATGTGGTGGGGCAACGCACTAGAGTGAAGCCTAGGTTGCCCGGAACGTAGACATGACCATCACTTTCACACTAGCTGCAATTATTCCTGTTATACCATGAAAAGCTGTTGTATTGATATTGTATTTTATGCTTCTGGCGTTGATTTCTTAGGCCCTAACTATTCGGTCTGGCGGAGCGACGCCCTAGAGTGAAGCCTAGGTTGCCCGGAACGTAGAAATGACCATATCTTTCACACTGGTGGCAATTATTCCTGTTATACTATGGAAAAACTGTTGTATTTATATTGTATTTTATGCTTCTGGCGTTGACTTCTAAGGCCGTAGCTGTCCGATGTGGTGGAGGAACGCCCTAGAGTGAAGGCTAGGTTGCCCGGAACGTAGAAATGACCATCACTTTCACACTGGGCGCAATTATTCTTGTTATACGATGGAAAAACTGTTGTATTTATATTGTATTTTATGCTTCTGGATTTGACTTCTAAGGCCCTATGTGTTCGGTCTGGTGGAGCAATCCCTCAGGGTTAAGTCTAGGATGCCCGAAACGTAGGAATGACAATAACATTCATACTGATAGCAATTATTCGTTCTATAGGAAGAAAAACTGATTTATTTGTATTGTATTTTATACTTCTGGCGTTGACTTCTTAGGCCTTAACCATTCGATCTGGCGGAGCAACGCGCTAGAGTGAAGGCTAGGTTCCCCGAAACGTAGAAATGACCATCACTTTCACACTGGGTGCAATAATTCCTGTTATACGATGCATAAACTGTTGCATTTTCATTGTATTTTATGCTTCTGGCGTTGAATTCTAAGTCCCTAACTATTCGAGCTGGTGGAGCAACGCACTAGAGTCAAGCCTAGCTTGCCCGGAACGAAGATATGACCATAACTTTCACACTGGTTGCAATTATTCGTTTTATACGATAGGAAGACTGTTGTATTTATATTGTATTTTATGCTTCTGGCGTTGACTTCTAAGGCCCTAACTCTTGGATCTGGTGCAGCAATGCCTCAGAGTTAAGTCTAGGATGCCGAATACGTCGAAGTGATCATTACGTTCACACTGGTTGCAATTATTCATGCTATACGATGGAAAAACTGTTGCATTTTTATTGTATTTTCTGCTTCTGGCTTTGACTTCTACGGTCCTAGCTATTCGATCTGGCTGGGCAACGTCCAAGAGTGAAGCCTATGTTGCCCGAAACGTAGAAATGACCATTACTTTCACACTGGCTGCAATTATTCTTTTTATACGATGGAAAAACTGTTGCATTTATTTTGTATTTTATGCTTCTGGCGTTGACGTCTTAGGCCCTAACTATTGGATCTGGTGGACCAACGCCTTAGAGTGAAGGCTAGGTTGCCCGGAACGTAGAAATGACCATTACTTTCACACTGTTTGCAACTATTCCTGTTATACGATGGACAAACTGTTGGATTTTTACTGTACTTTATGCTTGTGGCGTTGACTTCTAAGGCCCAATGTATTCGATCTGGTGGAGCAATGCCTCACAGTTAAGTCTAGGGTGCCCGAAACGCAGAAATGACAATAACTTTCATACTCATAGCAATTATTCGTATTATAGGAAGAAAAACTGCTTTATTTGTATTGTATTTTATGCTTCTGGCGTTGACTTCTTAGGCCCCAACTACTGGATATGGTGGACTAGCGCCCTAGAGTGAAGCCTGGGTTGACCGGAACGTAGAAATGACCATCACATTCACACTGGTTGCAATTATTCCTGTTATACGGTGGAATAACTGTTCTATTTATTTTGTATTTGGTGCTTCTGATGTTGACTTCTTAGGCCCTAACTTTCGATCTGGTGGAGCAACGCCCTAGAGTAAAGCCTAGGTTAGCCGGAACGTAGAAATGTCCAGTACTTTCACACTGGTTGCTGTTATTCCTGTTATACGATGGAAAAACTGTTGCATTTTCATTGTATTTTATGCTTCTGGCGTTGAATTCTAAGTCCCTAACTATTCGAGCTGGTGGAGCAACGCACTAGAGTCAAGCCTAGGTTGCCCGGAACGAAGATATGACCATAACTTTCACACTGGTTGCAATTATTCGGTTTATACGATAGGAAGACTGTTGTATTTTTATTGTATTTTATGCGTCTGGAGGTGTTTTATAAGGCCCTAACTATTCGGCCTGGTGGCGCAACGCGCTAGAGTGAAGCCTAGATTGCACGGACCGTAGAAATGCCCATTACTTTCACACTGGTTACAATTATTCCTGTTATACGATGAAAAACTGTTGTATTTTTATTGTATTTTATGATTCTGGCGTTGACTTCTAAGGCCGTAGCTATTCGATGTGGAGGAGCTACACCCTAGAGTGAAGCCTTGGTTGCCTGGAACGTAGAAATGACCATATCTTTCACACTGGTGGCAATTATTCCTGTTATACTATGGAAAAACTGTTGTATTTATATTGTATTTTATGCTTCTGGCGTTGACTTCTAAGGCCGTAGCTGTCCGATGTGGTGGAGAAACGCCCTAGAGTGAAGGCTAGGTTGCCCGGAACGTAGAAATGACCATCACTTTCACACTGGGTGCAATTATTCTTGTTATACGATGGAAAAACTGTTGTATTTATATTGTATTTTATGCTTCTGGCGTTGACTTCTTAGGCCCCAACTACTGGATCTGGTGGAACAACACACTAGAGAGAAGCCTGGGTTGCCCGGAACGTAGAAATGACCATCACATTCACACTAGTTGCAATTATTCGTGCTATACTATGGAAAAACTGTTGTATTTTTACTGTATTTTATGCTTCTGGCGTTGACTTCTACGATCCTAGCTATTCGATCTCGTGGGGCAACGTCCAAGAGTGAAGCCGAGGCGGCCCGGAATGTAGAAATGACCATAAGTTTCACACTCGTTGCAATTATTCGTTTTATACGATGGAAAAACTGTTGCATTTATATTGTATTTTATGCTTCTGGCGTTGACTTCTAAGGCCGTAGCTGTTCGATGTAGTGGAGCAACGCCCTAGAGTGAAGGCTAGGTTGCCCGGAACGTAGAAATGACCATCACTTTCACACTGGGTGCAATAATTCCTGTTATACGATGCATAAACTGTTGGATTTTTACTGTACTTTATGCTTGTGGCGTTGACTTCTAAGGCCCAATGTATTCGATCTGGTGGAACAACGCCCTAGAGTGAAGCCCGGGACGCCCGGAACGTAGAAATGACCATCACTTTCACATTGGTTGCAATTATTCCTGTTATACGATGGACAAACTGTTGGATTTTTATTGTACTTTATGCTTCTGGATTTGACTTCTAAGGCCCTATGTATTCGATCTGGTGGAGCAATGCCTCAGAGTTAGGTCTAGGATGACCGAAACGTAGAAATGAAAATAACTTTCATACTGATAGCAATTATTCGTTCTATAGGAAGAAAAACTGCTTTACTTGTATTGTATTTTATGCTTCTGGCGTTGACTTCTTAGACCCCAACTATTGGATCTGGTGGACTAACGCCCTAGAGTGAAGCCTAGGTTGCCAGGAACGTAGAAATGACCATTACTTTCACACTGGTTGCAATTATTCATGCTATACGATGGCAAAACTGTTGTATTTTTATTGTATTTTATGCGTCTGGAGGTGTTTTATAAGGCCCTAACTATTCGGCCTGGTGGCGCAACGCGCTAGAGTGAAGCCTAGATTGCACGGACCGTAGAAATGCCCATTACTTTCACACTGGTTGCAATTATTCCTGTTATACGATGAAAAACTGTTGTATTTTTATTGTATTTTATGCTTCTGGCGTTGAATTCTAAGTCCCTAACTATTCGAGCTGGTGGAGCAACGCACTAGAGTCAAGCCTAGGTTGCCCGGAACGAAGATATGACCATAACCTTCACACTGGGTGCAATAATTCCTGTTATACGATGCATAAACTGTTGCATTTTCATTGTATTTTATGCTTCTGGCGTTGAATTCTAAGTCCCTAACTATTCGAGCTGGTGGAGCAACGCACTAGAGTCAAGCCTAGGTTGCCCGGAACGAAGATATGACCATAACCTTCACACTGGGTGCAATTATTCTTGTTATACGATGGAAAAACTGTTGTATTTTTATTGTATTTTATGCGTCTGGAGGTGTTTTATAAGGCCCTAACTATTCGGCCTGGTGGCGCAACGCGCTAGAGTGAAGCCTAGATTGCACGGACCGTAGAAATGCCCATTACTTTCACACTGGTTGCAATTATTCCTGTTATACGATGAAAAACTGTTGTATTTTTATTGTATTTTATGATTCTGGCGTTGACTTCTAAGGCCGTAGCTATTCGATGTGGAGGAGCTACACCCTAGAGTGAAGCCTTGGTTGCCTGGAACGTAGAAATGACCATATCTTTCACACTGGTGGCAATTATTCCTGTTATACTATGGAAAAACTGTTGCATTTATATTGTATTTTATGCTTCTGGCGTTGACTTCTAAGGCCGTAGCTGTCCGATGTGGTGGAGCAACGCCCTAGAGTGAAGGCTAGGTTGCCCGGAACGTAGAAATGACCATCACTTTCACACTGGGTGCAATTATTCTTGTTATACGATGGAAAAACTGTTGTATTTATATTGTATTTTATGCTTCTGGCGTTGACTTCTAAGGCCGTAGCTGCTCGATGTGGTGGAGCAACGCCCTAGAGTGAAGCCTAGGTTGCCCGGAACGTAGAAATGACCATCACTTTCACACTGGTTGCAATTATTCATGCTATACCATGGAAAAGCTGTTGCATTGATACTGTATTTTATGATTCTGGCGTTGATTTCTTAGGCCCTAACTATTCGGTCTGGCGGAGCGACGCCCTAGAGTGAAGCCTAGGTTGCCCGGAACGTAGAAATGACCATTACTTTCACACTGTTTGCAACTATTCCTGTTATACGATGGACAAACTGTTGGATTTTTACTGTACTTTATGCTTGTGGCGTTGACTTCTAAGGCCCAATGTATTCGATCTGGTGGAGCAATGCCTCGCAGTTAAGTCTAGGATGCCCGAAACGTAGAAATGACAATAACTTTCATACTGATAGCAATTATTCGTATTATAGGAAGAAAAACTGCTTTATTTGTATTGCATTTTATGCTTCTGGCGTTGACTTCTTAGGCCCCAACTACTGGATTTGGTGGACTAGCGCCCTAGAGTGAAGCCTATGTTGCCCGAAGCGTAGAAATGACCATTACTTTCACACTGGTTGCAATTATTCCTGTTATACGATGGACAAACTGTTGCATTTATATTGTATTTTATGCTTTGGGCGTCGACTTCTAAGGCCCTAGCTATTCGATTTAGTGGAGAAACGCCCCAGAGTGAAGCCTAGGTTGCCCGAAACGTAGAAATGACCATTACTTTCACACTGGTTGCATTTATTCTTTTTATACGATGGATAAACTGTTGCATTTATTTTGTATTTGGTGCTTCTGATGTTGACTTCTTAGGCCCTAACTTTCGATCTGGTGGAGCAACGCCCTAGAGTAAAGCCTAGGTTAGCCGGAACGTAGAAATGTCCAGTACTTTCACACTGGTTGCTGTTATTCCTGTTATACGATGGAAAAACTGTTGCATTTTCATTGTATTTTATGCTTCTGGCGTTGAATTCTAAGTCCCTAACTATTCGAGCTGGTGGAGCAACGCACTAGAGTCAAGCCTAGGTTGCCCGGAACGAAGATATGACCATAACCTTCACACTGGTTGCAATTATTCGTTTTATACGATAGGAAGACTGTTGTATTTATATTGTATTTTATGCTTCTGGCGTTGACTTCTAAGGCCCTAACTCTTGGATCTGGTGCAGCAATGCCTCAGAGTTAAGTCTAGGATGCCGAATACGTCGAAGTGATCATTTCGTTCACACTGGTTGCAATTATTCATGCTATACGATGGAAAAACTGTTGCATTTTTATTGTATTTTCTGCTTCTGGCTTTGACTTCTACGGTCCTAGCTATTCGATCTGGTTGGGCAACGTCCAAGAGTGAAGCCTATGTTGCCCGAAACGTAGAAATGACCATTACTTTCACACTGGCTGCAATTATTCTTTTTATACGATGGAAAAACTGTTGTATTTATTTTGTATTTTACGCTTCTGGCGTTGACGTCTTAGGCCCTAACTATTGGATCTGGTGGACCAACGCCTTAGAGTGAAGGCTTGGTTGCCCGGAACGTAGAAATGACCATTACTTTCACACTGTTTGCAACTATTCCTGTTATACGATGGACAAACTGTTGGATTTTTACTGTACTTTATGCTTGTGGCGTTGATTTCTAAGGCCCAATGTATTCGATCTGGTGGAGCAATGCCTCACAGTTAAGTCTAGGATGCCCGAAACGTAGAAATGACAATAACTTTCCTACTGATAGCAATTATTCGTATTATAGGAAGAAAAACTGCTTTATTTGTATTGTATTTTATGCTTCTGGCGTTGACTTCTTAGGCCCCAAATACTGGATCTGGTGGACTAACGCCCTAGAGTGAAGCCTAGGTTGCCCGGAACGTAGAAATGACCATCACTTTCACACTGGTTGCAATTATTCATGCTATACCATGGAAAAGCTGTTGCATTGATACTGTATTTTATGATTCTGGCGTTGATTTCTTAGGCCCTAACTATTCGGTCTGGCGGAGCGACGCCCTAGAGTGAAGCCTAGGTTGCCCGGAACGTAGAAATGACCATTACTTTCACACTGTTTGCAACTATTCCTGTTATACGATGGACAAACTGTGGGATTTTTACTGTACTTTATGCTTGTGGCGTTGACTTCTAAGGGCCAATGTATTCGATCTGGTGGAGCAATGCCTCGCAGTTAAGTCTAGGATGCCCGAAACGTAGAAATGACAATAACTTTCATACTGATAGCAATTATTCGTATTATAGGAAGAAAAACTGCTTTACTTGTATTGCATTTTATGCTTCTGGCGTTGACTTCTTAGGCCCCAACTACTGGATCTGGTGGAACAACACCCTAGAGAGAAGCCTGGGTTGCCCGGAACGTAGAAATGACCATCACTTTCACACTGGTTGCAATTATTCCTGTTATACGATGGAATAACTGTTCTATTTATTTTGTATTTTGTACTTCTGGCGTTGACTTCTTAAGCCCTAACTTTTCGATCTGTTGGAACAACGCTCTAGAGTGAAGCCTAGGTTGGCAGGAACGTAGAAATGACCATCACATTCACACTAGTTGCAATTATTCGTGCTATACTATGGAAAAACTGTTGTATTTTTACTGTATTTTATGCTTCTGGCGTTGACTTCTACGATCCTAGCTATTCGATCTCGTGGGGCAACGTCCAAGAGTGAAGCCTAGGTTGCCCGGAACGTAGAAATGGCCATTACTTTCACACTGGTTTCAATTATTCGTTTTATATGATGGAAAAACTGTTGTATTTTTTTTGTATTATATGCTTCGGGCGTTGACTTCTAAGGCCCCAACTATTCGATCTGGTGGAGCAACGCCCTAGAGTGAAGCCTAGGCGGCCCGGAATGTAGAAATGACCATAAGTTTCACACTCGTTGCAATTATTCGTTTTATACGATGGAAAAACTGTTGCATTTATATTGTATTTTATGCTTCTAAGGCCGTAGCTGTTCGATGTAGTGGAGCAACGCCCTAGAGTGAAGGCTAGGTTGCCCGGAACGTAGAAATGACCATCACTTTCACACTGGGTGCAATAATTCCTGTTATACGATACATAAACTGTTGGATTTTTACTGTACTTTATGCTTGTGGCGTTGACTTCTAAGGCCCAATGTATTCGATCTGGTGGAACAACGCCCTAGAGTGAAGCTCGGGACGCCCGGAACGTAGAAATGACCATCACATTCACATTGGTTGCAATTATTCCTGTTATACGATGGACAAACTGTTGGATTTTTATTGTACTTTATGCTTCTGGATTTGACTTCTAAGGCCCTATGTATTCGATCTGGTGGAGCAATGCCTCAGAGTTAGGTCTAGGATGACCGAAACGTAGAAATGAAAATAACTTTCATACTGATAGCAATTATTCGTTTTATAGGAAGAAAAACTGCTTTACTTGTATTGTATTTTATGCTTCTGGCGTTGACTTCTTAGACCCCAACTATTGGATCTGGTGGACTAACGCCCTAGAGTGAAGCCTAGGTTGCCAGGAACGTAGAAATGACCATTACTTTCACACTGGTTGCAATTATTCATGCTATACGATGGCAAAACTGTTGAATTTTTATTTTATTTTATGCTTCTGGATTTGACTTCTAAGGCCCTATGTGTTCGGTCTGGTGGAGCAATCCCTCAGGGTTAAGTCTAGGATGCCCGAAACGTAGAAATGACAATAACATTCATACTGATAGCAATTATTAGTTCTATGGGAAGAAAAACTGATTTATTTGTATTGTATTTTATACTTCTGGCGTTGACTTCTTAGGCCTTAACCAATCGATCTGGCGGAGCAACGCCCTAGAGTGAAGGCTAGGTTCCCCGAAACGTAGAAATGACCATCACTTTCACACTGGGTGCAATAATTCCTGTTATACGATGCATAAACTGTTGCATTTTCATTGTATTTTATGCTTCTGGTGTTGAATTCTAAGTCCCTAACTATTCGAGCTGGTGGAGCAACGCACTAGAGTCATGCCTAGGTTGCCCGGAACGAAGATATGACCATAACTTTCACACTGGTTGCAATTATTCGTTTTATACGATAGGAAGACTGTTGTATTTATATTGTATTTTATGCTTCTGGCGTTGACTTCTAAGGCCCTAACTCTTGGATCTGGTGCAGCAATGCCTCAGAGTTAAGTCTAGGATGCCGAATACGTCGAAGTGATCATTACGTTCACACTGGTTGCAATTATTCATGCTATACGATGGAAAAACTGTTGCATTTTTATTGTATTTTCTGCTTCTGGCTTTGACTTCTACGGTCCTAGCTATTCGATCTGGCTGGGCAAAGTCCAAGAGTGAAGCCTATGTTGCCCGAAACGTAGAAATGACCATTACTTTCACACTGGCTGCAATTATTCTTTTTATACGATGGAAAAACTGTTGCATTTATTTTGTATTTTATGCTTCTGGCGTTGACGTCTTAGGCCCTAACTATTGGATCTGGTGGACCAACGCCTTAGAGTGAAGGCTAGGTTGCCCGGAACGTAGAAATGACCATTACTTTCACACTGTTTGCAACTATTCCTGTTATACGATGGACAAACTGTTGGATTTTTACTGTACTTTATGCTTGTGGCGTTGACTTCTAAGGCCCAATGTATTCGATCTGGTGGAGCAATGCCTCACAGTTAAGTCTAGGGTGCCCGAAACGCAGAAATGACAATAACTTTCATACTCATAGCAATTATTCGTATTATAGGAAGAAAAACTGCTTTATTTGTATTGTATTTTATGCTTCTGGCGTTGACTTCTTAGGCCCCAACTACTGGATATGGTGGACTAGCGCCCTAGAGTGAAGCCTATGTTGCCCGAAGCGTAGAAATGACCATTACTTTCACACTGGTTGCAATTATTCCTGTTATACGATGGAATAACTGTTCTATTTATTTTGTATTTTATGCTTCTGGCGTTGACTTCTTAGGCCCTAACTATTCGATCTGTTGGAACAACGCCCTAGAGTGAAGCCTAGGTTGCCCGGAACGTAGAAATGACCATCACTTTCACTCTGGTCGCAATTATTCTTTTTACACGATGGAAAAACTGTTGTATTTTTATTGTATTTTATGCGCTGGAGTTGCTTTATATGGCCCTAACGATTCGGCCTGGTGGTGCAACGCCCTAGAGTGAAGCCTAGATTGCACGGAACGTAGAAATGCCCATTACTTTCACACTGGTTGCAATTATTCCTCTTATACTATGGAAAAACTGTTGTATTTATATTGTATTTTATGCTTCTGGCGTTGACTTCTAAGGCCGTAGCTGCTCGATGTGGTGGGGCAACGCCCTAGAGTGAAGCCTAGGTTGCCCGGAACGTAGAAATGACCATCACTTTCACTCTGGTTGCAATTATTCTTTTTACACGATGGAAAAACTGTTGTATTTTTATTGTATTTTATGCGCTGGAGTTGTTTTATATGGCCCTAACGATTCGGCCTGGTGGTGCAACGCCCTAGAGTGAAGCCTAGATTGCACGGAACGTAGAAATGCCCATTACATTCACACTGGTCGCAATTATTCCTCTTATACTATGGAAACACTGTTGTATTTATATTGTATTTTATGCTTCTGGCGTTGACTTCTAAGGCCGTAGCTGCTCGATGTGGTGGGGCAACGCACTAGAGTGAAGCCTAGGTTGCCCGGAACGTAGACATGACCATCACTTTCACACTAGCTGCAATTATTCCTGTTATACCATGAAAAGCTGTTGTATTGATATTGTATTTTATGCTTCTGGCGTTGATTTCTTAGGCCCTAACTATTCGGTCTGGCGGAGCGACGCCCTAGAGTGAAGCCTAGGTTGCCCGGAACGTAGAAATGACCATATCTTTCACACTGGTGGCAATTATTCCTGTTATACTATGGAAAAACTGTTGTATTTATATTGTATTTTATGCTTCTGGCGTTGACTTCTAAGGCCGTAGCTGTCCGATGTGGTGGAGCAACGCCCTAGAGTGAAGGCTAGGTTGCCCGGAACGTAGAAATGACCATCACTTTCACACTGGGCGCAATTATTCTTGTTATACGATGGAAAAACTGTTGTATTTATATTGTATTTTATGCTTCTGGCGTTGACTTCTTAGGCCCCAACTACTGGATCTGGTGGAACAACACCCTAGAGAGAAGCCTGGGTTGCCCGGAACGTAGAAATGACCATCACTTTCACACTGGTTGCAATTATTCCTGTTATACGATGGAATAACTGTTCTATTTATTTTGTATTGTGTACTTCTGGCGTTGACTTCTTAAGCCCTAACTTTTCGATCTGTTGGAACAACGCTCTAGAGTGAAGCCTAGGTTGGCAGGAACGTAGAAATGACCATCACATTCACACTAGTTGCAATTATTCGTGCTATACTATGGAAAAACTGTTGTATTTTTACTGTATTTTATGCTTCTGGCGTTGACTTCTACGATCCTAGCTATTCGATCTCGTGGGGCAACGTCCAAGAGTGAAGCCTAGGTTGCCCGGAACGTAGAAATGGCCATTACTTTCACACTGGTTTCAATTATTCGTTTTATATGATGGAAAAACTGTTGTATTTTTTTTGTATTTTATGCTTCGGGCGTTGACTTCTAAGGCCCCAACTATTCGATCTGGTGGAGCAACGCCCTAGAGTGAAGCCTAGGCGGCCCGGAATGTAGAAATGACAATAAGTTTCACACTCGTTGCAATTATTCGTTTTATACGATGGAAAAACTGTTGCATTTATATTGTATTTTATGCTTCTGGCGTTGACTTCTAAGGCCGTAGCTGTTCGATGTAGTGGAGCAACGCCCTAGAGTGAAGGCTAGGTTGCCCGGAACGTAGAAATGACCATCACTTTCACACTGGGTGCAATAATTCCTGTTATACGATGCATAAACTGTTGGATTTTTAGTGTACTTTATGCTTGTGGCGTTGACTTCTAAGGCCCAATGTATTCGATCTGGTGGAACAACGCCCTAGAGTGAAGCCCGGGACGCCCGGAACGTAGAAATGACCATCACTTTCACATTGGTTGCAATTATTCCTGTTATACGATGGACAAACTGTTGGATTTTTATTGTACTTTATGCTTCTGGATTTGACTTCTAAGGCCCTATGTATTCGATCTGGTGGAGCAATGCCTCAGAGTTAGGTCTAGGATGACCGAAACGTAGAAATGAAAATAACTTTCATACTGATAGCAATTATTCGTTTTATAGGAAGAAAAACTGCTTTACTTGTATTGTATTTTATGCTTCTGGCGTTGACTTCTTAGACCCCAACTATTGGATCTGGTGGACTAACGCCCTAGAGTGAAGCCTAGGTTGCCAGGAACGTAGAAATGACCATTACTTTCACACTGGTTGCAATTATTCATGCTATACGATGGCAAAACTGTTGAATTTTTATTTTATTTTATGCTTCTGGATTTGACTTCTAAGGCCCTATGTGTTCGGTCTGGTGGAGCAATCCCTCAGGGTTAAGTCTAGGATGCCCGAAACGTAGGAATGACAATAACATTCATACTGATAGCAATTATTCGTTCTATAGGAAGAAAAACTGATTTATTTGTATTGTATTTTATACTTCTGGCGTTGACTTCTTAGGCCTTAACCATTCGATCTGGCGGAGCAACGCGCTAGAGTGAAGGCTAGGTTCCCCGAAACGTAGAAATGACCATCACTTTCACACTGGGTGCAATAATTCCTGTTATACGATGCATAAACTGTTGCATTTTCATTGTATTTTATGCTTCTGGCGTTGAATTCTAAGTCCCTAACTATTCGAGCTGGTGGAGCAACGCACTAGAGTCAAGCCTAGCTTGCCCGGAACGAAGATATGACCATAACTTTCACACTGGTTGCAATTATTCGTTTTATACGATAGGAAGACTGTTGTATTTATATTGTATTTTATGCTTCTGGCGTTGACTTCTAAGGCCCTAACTCTTGGATCTGGTGCAGCAATGCCTCAGAGTTAAGTCTAGGATGCCGAATACGTCGAAGTGATCATTACGTTCACACTGGTTGCAATTATTCATGCTATACGATGGAAAAACTGTTGCATTTTTATTGTATTTTCTGCTTCTGGCTTTGACTTCTACGGTCCTAGCTATTCGATCTGGCTGGGCAACGTCCAAGAGTGAAGCCTATGTTGCCCGAAACGTAGAAATGACCATTACTTTCACACTGGCTGCAATTATTCTTTTTATACGATGGAAAAACTGTTGCATTTATTTTGTATTTTATGCTTCTGGCGTTGACGTCTTAGGCCCTAACTATTGGATCTGGTGGACCAACGCCTTAGAGTGAAGGCTAGGTTGCCCGGAACGTAGAAATGACCATTACTTTCACACTGTTTGCAACTATTCCTGTTATACGATGGACAAACTGTTGGATTTTTACTGTACTTTATGCTTGTGGCGTTGACTTCTAAGGCCCAATGTATTCGATCTGGTGGAGCAATGCCTCACAGTTAAGTCTAGGGTGCCCGAAACGCAGAAATGACAATAACTTTCATACTCATAGCAATTATTCGTATTATAGGAAGAAAAACTGCTTTATTTGTATTGTATTTTATGCTTCTGGCGTTGACTTCTTAGGCCCCAACTACTGGATATGGTGGACTAGCGCCCTAGAGTGAAGCCTGGGTTGACCGGAACGTAGAAATGACCATCACTTTCACACTGGTTGCAATTATTCCTGTTATACGATGGAATAACTGTTCTATTTATTTTGTATTTTATGCTTCTGGCGTTGACTTCTTAGGCCCTAACTATTCGATCTGTTGGAACAACGCCCTAGAGTGAAGCCTAGGTTGCCCGGAACGTAGAAATGACCATCACTTTCACTCTGGTCGCAATTATTCTTTTTACACGATGGAAAAACTGTTGTATTTTTATTGTATTTTATGCGCTGGAGTTGCTTTATATGGCCCTAACGATTCGGCCTGGTGGTGCAACGCCCTAGAGTGAAGCCTAGATTGCACGGAACGTAGAAATGCCCATTACTTTCACACTGGTTGCAATTATTCCTCTTATACTATGGAAAAACTGTTGTATTTATATTGTATTTTATGCTTCTGGCGTTGACTTCTAAGGCCGTAGCTGCTCGATGTGGTGGGGCAACGCCCTAGAGTGAAGCCTAGGTTGCCCGGAACGTAGAAATGACCATCACTTTCACTCTGGTTGCAATTATTCTTTTTACACGATGGAAAAACTGTTGTATTTTTATTGTATTTTATGCGCTGGAGTTGTTTTATATGGCCCTAACGATTCGGCCTGGTGGTGCAACGCCCTAGAGTGAAGCCTAGATTGCACGGAACGTAGAAATGCCCATTACATTCACACTGGTCGCAATTATTCCTCTTATACTATGGAAACACTGTTGTATTTATATTGTATTTTATGCTTCTGGCGTTGACTTCTAAGGCCGTAGCTGCTCGATGTGGTGGGGCAACGCACTAGAGTGAAGCCTAGGTTGCCCGGAACGTAGACATGACCATCACTTTCACACTAGCTGCAATTATTCCTGTTATACCATGAAAAGCTGTTGTATTGATATTGTATTTTATGCTTCTGGCGTTGATTTCTTAGGCCCTAACTATTCGGTCTGGCGGAGCGACGCCCTAGAGTGAAGCCTAGGTTGCCCGGAACGTAGAAATGACCATATCTTTCACACTGGTGGCAATTATTCCTGTTATACTATGGAAAAACTGTTGTATTTATATTGTATTTTATGCTTCTGGCGTTGACTTCTAAGGCCGTAGCTGTCCGATGTGGTGGAGCAACGCCCTAGAGTGAAGGCTAGGTTGCCCGGAACGTAGAAATGACCATCACTTTCACACTGGGCGCAATTATTCTTGTTATACGATGGAAAAACTGTTGTATTTATATTGTATTTTATGCTTCTGGCGTTGACTTCTTAGGCCCCAACTACTGGATCTGGTGGAACAACACCCTAGAGAGAAGCCTGGGTTGCCCGGAACGTAGAAATGACCATCACTTTCACACTGGTTGCAATTATTCCTGTTATACGATGGAATAACTGTTCTATTTATTTTGTATTGTGTACTTCTGGCGTTGACTTCTTATGCCCTAACTTTTCGATCTGTTGGAACAACGCTCTAGAGTGAAGCCTAGGTTGGCAGGAACGTAGAAATGACCATCACATTCACACTAGTTGCAATTATTCGTGCTATACTATGGAAAAACTGTTGTATTTTTACTGTATTTTATGCTTCTGGCGTTGACTTCTACGATCCTAGCTATTCGATCTCGTGGGGCAACGTCCAAGAGTGAAGCCTAGGTTGCCCGGAACGTAGAAATGGCCATTACTTTCACACTGGTTTCAATTATTCGTTTTATATGATGGAAAAACTGTTGTATTTTTTTTGTATTTTATGCTTCGGGCGTTGACTTCTAAGGCCCCAACTATTCGATCTGGTGGAGCAACGCCCTAGAGTGAAGCCTAGGCGGCCCGGAATGTAGAAATGACAATAAGTTTCACACTCGTTGCAATTATTCGTTTTATACGATGGAAAAACTGTTGCATTTATATTGTATTTTATGCTTCTGGCGTTGACTTCTAAGGCCGTAGCTGTTCGATGTAGTGGAGCAACGCCCTAGAGTGAAGGCTAGGTTGCCCGGAACGTAGAAATGACCATCACTTTCACACTGGGTGCAATAATTCCTGTTATACGATGCATAAACTGTTGGATTTTTAGTGTACTTTATGCTTGTGGCGTTGACTTCTAAGGCCCAATGTATTCGATCTGGTGGAACAACGCCCTAGAGTGAAGCCCGGGACGCCCGGAACGTAGAAATGACCATCACTTTCACATTGGTTGCAATTATTCCTGTTATACGATGGACAAACTGTTGGATTTTTATTGTACTTTATGCTTCTGGATTTGACTTCTAAGGCCCTATGTATTCGATCTGGTGGAGCAATGCCTCAGAGTTAGGTCTAGGATGACCGAAACGTAGAAATGAAAATAACTTTCATACTGATAGCAATTATTCGTTTTATAGGAAGAAAAACTGCTTTACTTGTATTGTATTTTATGCTTCTGGCGTTGACTTCTTAGACCCCAACTATTGGATCTGGTGGACTAACGCCCTAGAGTGAAGCCTAGGTTGCCAGGAACGTAGAAATGACCATTACTTTCACACTGGTTGCAATTATTCATGCTATACGATGGCAAAACTGTTGAATTTTTATTTTATTTTATGCTTCTGGATTTGACTTCTAAGGCCCTATGTGTTCGGTCTGGTGGAGCAATCCCTCAGGGTTAAGTCTAGGATGCCCGAAACGTAGGAATGACAATAACATTCATACTGATAGCAATTATTCGTTCTATAGGAAGAAAAACTGATTTATTTGTATTGTATTTTATACTTCTGGCGTTGACTTCTTAGGCCTTAACCATTCGATCTGGCGGAGCAACGCGCTAGAGTGAAGGCTAGGTTCCCCGAAACGTAGAAATGACCATCACTTTCACACTGGGTGCAATAATTCCTGTTATACGATGCATAAACTGTTGCATTTTCATTGTATTTTATGCTTCTGGCGTTGAATTCTAAGTCCCTAACTATTCGAGCTGGTGGAGCAACGCACTAGAGTCAAGCCTAGCTTGCCCGGAACGAAGATATGACCATAACTTTCACACTGGTTGCAATTATTCGTTTTATACGATAGGAAGACTGTTGTATTTATATTGTATTTTATGCTTCTGGCGTTGACTTCTAAGGCCCTAACTCTTGGATCTGGTGCAGCAATGCCTCAGAGTTAAGTCTAGGATGCCGAATACGTCGAAGTGATCATTACGTTCACACTGGTTGCAATTATTCATGCTATACGATGGAAAAACTGTTGCATTTTTATTGTATTTTCTGCTTCTGGCTTTGACTTCTACGGTCCTAGCTATTCGATCTGGCTGGGCAACGTCCAAGAGTGAAGCCTATGTTGCCCGAAACGTAGAAATGACCATTACTTTCACACTGGCTGCAATTATTCTTTTTATACGATGGAAAAACTGTTGCATTTATTTTGTATTTTATGCTTCTGGCGTTGACGTCTTAGGCCCTAACTATTGGATCTGGTGGACCAACGCCTTAGAGTGAAGGCTAGGTTGCCCGGAACGTAGAAATGACCATTACTTTCACACTGTTTGCAACTATTCCTGTTATACGATGGACAAACTGTTGGATTTTTACTGTACTTTATGCTTGTGGCGTTGACTTCTAAGGCCCAATGTATTCGATCTGGTGGAGCAATGCCTCACAGTTAAGTCTAGGGTGCCCGAAACGCAGAAATGACAATAACTTTCATACTCATAGCAATTATTCGTATTATAGGAAGAAAAACTGCTTTATTTGTATTGTATTTTATGCTTCTGGCGTTGACTTCTTAGGCCCCAACTACTGGATATGGTGGACTAGCGCCCTAGAGTGAAGCCTGGGTTGACCGGAACGTAGAAATGACCATCACTTTCACACTGGTTGCAATTATTCCTGTTATACGATGGAATAACTGTTCTATTTATTTTGTATTTTATGCTTCTGGCGTTGACTTCTTAGGCCCTAACTATTCGATCTGTTGGAACAACGCCCTAGAGTGAAGCCTAGGTTGCCCGGAACGTAGAAATGACCACATCTTTCACACTTGTGGCAATTATTCCTGTTATACTATGGAAAAAGTGTTGTATTTGTATTGTACTTTATGCTTCCGGATTTGACTTCTAAGGCCCTGTGTATTCGGTCCCGTGGAGCAATGCCTCAGGGTTAAGTCTATGATGCCCGAAACGTAGAAATAACAATAACTTTCACCCTGATAGCAATTATACGTTTTATAGGATGGAAAATCTGTTTTATATATATTGTATTTTATGCTTCAGGCGTTGAAATCTAAGGTCGTAGCTATTGGATGTGGTGGAGCAACGCCCTAGAGTGAAGCCTAGGTTGCCCGGAACGTAGAAATGACCATTACTTTCACACTGTGTGCAACTATTCCTGTTATACGATGCACAAACTGTTGGATTTTTACTGTACTTTATGCTTGTGGCGTTGACTTCTAAGGCCCAATGTATTCGATCTGCTGGTGCATTGCCTCACAGTTAAGTCTAGGATGCCCGAAACATTGAAATGATCATTACTGTCACACTGGTTGCATTTATTCGTTTTATACGATGGGATGACTGTTGTATTTATATTGTATTTTATGCTTCTGGCGTTGACTTCTAAGGCCCAATGTATTCGATCTGTTGGAACAACGCCCTAGAGTGAAGCCTAGGTTGGCAGGAACGTAGAAATGACCATCACTTTCACACTGGTTGCAATTATTCCTGTTATACGATGGAATAACTGTTCTATTTATTTTGTATTTTATGCTTCGGGCGTCGACTTCTAAGGCCCTAGCTATTCGATTTAGTGGAGAAGAGCACCAGAGTGAAGCCTAGGTTGCCCGAAACGTAGAAATGACCATTACTTTCACACTGGTTGCAATTATTCGTTTTATACGATGGAAAAACTGTTGTATTTATTTTGCCTTTTATGCATCTGGCGTTGACTTCTTAGGCCCTGTGTATTCGGTCTCGTGGAGCAATGCCTCAGGGTTAAGTCTATGATGCCCGAAACGTAGAAATAACAATAACTTTCACCCTGATAGCAATTATACGTTTTATAGGATGGAAAAACTGTTTTATTTATATCGTATTTTATGCTTCTGGCGTTGACTTCTAAGGCCGTAGCTATCCGATGTGGCGGCGCAACGCCCTAGAGTGAGCCTAGGTTCCCCTAAACGTAGAAATGACCATTACTTTCACACTGGTTGCAATTATTCAGGCTATTCGATCGAAAAACTGCTGTACTTATAATGTATTTTATGCTTCTGGCGTTGACTTCTACGATCCTAGCTATTCGATCTCGTGGGGCAACGTCCAAGAGTGAAGGGTATGTTGACCGAAACGTAGATATGACCATTACTTTCACTCTGGTTGCAATTATTCTTTCTATACGATGGAAAAACTGTTGTATTTTTATTGTATTTTATGCGTCTGGCGTTGTTTTATAAGGCCCTAACTATTCGGCCTGGTGGTGCAACGCCCTAGAGTGAAGCCTAGATTGCACGGAACGTAGAAATGCCCATTACTTTCACACTGGTTGCAATTATTCCTCTTATACTATGGAAAAACTGTTGTATTTATATTGTATTTTATGCTTCTGGCGTTGACTTCTAAGGCCGTAGCTGCTCGATGTGGAGGGGCAACGCCCTAGAGTGAAGCCTAGGTTGCCCGGAACGTAGAAATGACCATCACTTTCACTCTGGTTGCAATTATTCTTTTTACACGATGGAAAAACTGTTGTATTTTTATTGTATTTTATGCGCTGGAGTTGTTTTATATGGCCCTAACGATTCGGCCTGGTGGCGCAACGCGCTAGAGTGAAGCCTAGATTGCACGGACCGTAGAAATGCCCATTACTTTCACACTGGTTACAATTATTCCTGTTATACGATGAAAAACTGTTGTATTTTTATTGTATTTTATGATTCTGGCGTTGACTTCTAAGGCCGTAGCTATTCGATGTGGAGGAGCTACACCCTAGAGTGAAGCCTTGGTTGCCTGGAACGTAGAAATGACCATATCTTTCACACTGGTGGCAATTATTCCTGTTATACTATGGAAAAACTGTTGTATTTATATTGTATTTTATGCTTCTGGCGTTGACTTCTAAGGCCGTAGCTGTCCGATGTGGTGGAGAAACGCCCTAGAGTGAAGGCTAGGTTGCCCGGAACGTAGAAATGACCATCACTTTCACACTGGGTGCAATTATTCTTGTTATACGATGGAAAAACTGTTGTATTTATATTGTATTTTATGCTTCTGGCGTTGACTTCTTAGGCCCCAACTACTGGATCTGGTGGAACAACACACTAGAGAGAAGCCTGGGTTGCCCGGAACGTAGAAATGACCATCACATTCACACTAGTTGCAATTATTCGTGCTATACTATGGAAAAACTGTTGTATTTTTACTGTATTTTATGCTTCTGGCGTTGACTTCTACGATCCTAGCTATTCGATCTCGTGGGGCAACGTCCAAGAGTGAAGCCGAGGCGGCCCGGAATGTAGAAATGACCATAAGTTTCACACTCGTTGCAATTATTCGTTTTATACGATGGAAAAACTGTTGCATTTATATTGTATTTTATGCTTCTGGCGTTGACTTCTAAGGCCGTAGCTGTTCGATGTAGTGGAGCAACGCCCTAGAGTGAAGGCTAGGTTGCCCGGAACGTAGAAATGACCATCACTTTCACACTGGGTGCAATAATTCCTGTTATACGATGCATAAACTGTTGGATTTTTACTGTACTTTATGCTTGTGGCGTTGACTTCTAAGGCCCAATGTATTCGATCTGGTGGAACAACGCCCTAGAGTGAAGCCCGGGACGCCCGGAACGTAGAAATGACCATCACTTTCACATTGGTTGCAATTATTCCTGTTATACGATGGACAAACTGTTGGATTTTTATTGTACTTTATGCTTCTGGATTTGACTTCTAAGGCCCTATGTATTCGATCTGGTGGAGCAATGCCTCAGAGTTAGGTCTAGGATGACCGAAACGTAGAAATGAAAATAACTTTCATACTGATAGCAATTATTCGTTTTATAGGAAGAAAAACTGCTTTACTTGTATTGTATTTTATGCTTCTGGCGTTGACTTCTTAGACCCCAACTATTGGATCTGGTGGACTAACGCCCTAGAGTGAAGCCTAGGTTGCCAGGAACGTAGAAATGACCATTACTTTCACACTGGTTGCAATTATTCGTGCTATACGATGGCAAAACTGTTGAATTTTTATTTTATTTTATGCTTCTGGATTTGACTTCTAAGGCCCTATGTGTTCGGTCTGGTGGAGCAATCCCTCAGGGTTAAGTCTAGGATGCCCGAAACGTAGAAATGACAATAACATTCATACTGATAGCAATTATTCGTTCTATAGGAAGAAAAACTGATTTATTTGTATTGTATTTTATACTTCTGGCGTTGACTTCTTAGGCCTTAACCATTCGATCTGGCGGAGCAACGCCCTAGAGTGAAGGCTAGGTTCCCCGAAACGTAGAAATGACCATCACTTTCACACTGGGTGCAATAATTCCTGTTATACGATGCATAAACTGTTGCATTTTCATTGTATTTTATGCTTCTGGCGTTGAATTCTAAGTCCCTAACTATTCGAGCTGGTGGAGCAACGCACTAGAGTCAAGCCTAGCTTGCCCGGAACGAAGATATGACCATAACTTTCACACTGGTTGCAATTATTCGTTTTATACGATAGGAAGACTGTTGTATTTATATTGTATTTTATGCTTCTGGCGTTGACTTCTAAGGCCCTAACTCTTGGATCTGGTGCAGCAATGCCTCAGAGTTAAGTCTAGGATGCCGAATACGTCGAAGTGATCATTACGTTCACACTGGTTGCAATTATTCATGCTATACGATGGAAAAACTGTTGCATTTTTATTGTATTTTCTGCTTCTGGCTTTGACTTCTACGGTCCTAGCTATTCGATCTGGCTGGGCAACGTCCAAGAGTGAAGCCTATGTTGCCCGAAACGTAGAAATGACCATTACTTTCACAGTGGCTGCAATTATTCTTTTTATACGATGGAAAAACTGTTGCATTTATTTTGTATTTTATGCTTCTGGCGTTGACGTCTTAGGCCCTAACTATTGGATCTGGTGGACCAACGCCTTAGAGTGAAGGCTAGGTTGCCCGGAACGTAGAAATGACCATTACTTTCACACTGTTTGCAACTATTCCTGTTATACGATGGACAAACTGTTGGATTTTTACTGTACTTTATGCTTGTGGCGTTGACTTCTAAGGCCCAATGTATTCGATCTGGTGGAGCAATGCCTCACAGTTAAGTCTAGGGTGCCCGAAACGCAGAAATGACAATAACTTTCATACTCATAGCAATTATTCGTATTATAGGAAGAAAAACTGCTTTATTTGTATTGTATTTTATGCTTCTGGCGTTGACTTCTTAGGCCCCAACTACTCGATATGGTGGACTAGCGCCCTAGAGTGAAGCCTATGTTGCCCGAAGCGTAGAAATGACCATTACTTTCACACTGGTTGCAATTATTCCTGTTATACGATGGACAAACTGTTGCATTTATATTGTATTTTATGCTTCTGGCCTTGATTTCTTAGGCCCTAACTATTCGGTCTGGCGGAGCGACGCCCTAGAGTGAAGCCTGGGTTGACCGGAACGTAGAAATGACCATCACTTTCACACTGGTTGCAATTATTCCTGTTATACGATGGAATAACTGTTCTATTTATTTTGTATTTTATGCTTCTGGCGTTGACTTCTTAGGCCCTAACTATTCGATCTGTTGGAACAACGCCCTAGAGTGAAGCCTAGGTTGCCCGGAACGTAGAAATGACCATCACTTTCACTCTGGTCGCAATTATTCTTTTTACACGATGGAAAAACTGTTGTATTTTTATTGTATTTTATGCGCTGGAGTTGTTTTATATGGCCCTAACGATTCGGCCTGGTGGTGCAACGCCCTAGAGTGAAGCCTAGATTGCACGGAACGTAGAAATGCCCATTACATTCACACTGGTCGCAATTATTCCTCTTATACTATGGAAACACTGTTGCATTTATATTGTATTTTATGCTTCTGGCGTTGACTTCTAAGGCCGTAGCTGCTCGATGTGGTGGGGCAACGCACTAGAGTGAAGCCTAGGTTGCCCGGAACGTAGAAATGACCATCACTTTCACACTAGCTGCAATTATTCCTGTTATACCATGAAAAGCTGTTGTATTGATATTGTATTTTATGCTTCTGGCGTTGATTTCTTAGGCCCTAACTATTCGGTCTGGCGGAGCGACGCCCTAGAGTGAAGCCTAGGTCGCCCGGAACGTAGAAATGACCATTACTTTCACACTAGTTGCAATTATTCCTGTTATACGATGGAAAAACTGTTGCATTTATATTGTATTTTATGCTTCTGGCGTTGACTTCTAAGGCCGTAGCTGTCCGATTTGGTGGAGCAACGCCCTAGAGTGAAGGCTAGGTTGCCCGGAACGTAGAAATGACCATCACTTTCACACTGGGTGCAATTATTCTTGTTATACGATGGAAAAACTGTTGTATTTATATTGTATTTTATGCTTCTGGCGTTGACTTCTTAGGCCCCAACTACTGGATCTGGTGGAACAACACCCTAGAGAGAAGCCTGGGTTGCCCGGAACGTAGAAATGACCATCACTTTCACACTGGTTGCAATTATTCCTGTTATACGATGGAATAACTGTTCTATTTATTTTGTATTTTGTACTTCTGGCGTTGACTTCTTAAGCCCTAACTTTTCGATCTGTTGGAACAACGCTCTAGAGTGAAGCCTAGGTTGGCAGGAACGTAGAAATGACCATCACATTCACACTAGTTGCAATTATTCGTGCTATACTATGGAAAAACTGTTGTATTTTTACTGTATTTTATGCTTCTGGCGTTGACTTCTACGATCCTAGCTATTCGATCTCGTGGGGCAACGTCCAAGAGTGAAGCCTAGGTTGCCCGGAACGTAGAAATGGCCATTACTTTCACACTGGTTTCAATTATTCGTGTTATATGATGGAAAAACTGTTGTATTTTTTTTGTATTTTATGCTTCGGGCGTTGACTTCTAAGGCCCCAACTATTCGATCTGGTGGAGCAACGCCCTAGAGTGAAGCCTAGGCGGCCCGGAATGTAGAAATGACCATAAGTTTCACACTCGTTGCAATTATTCGTTTTATACGATGGAAAAACTGTTGCATTTATATTGTATTTTATGCTTCTGGCGTTGACTTCTAAGGCCGTAGCTGTTCGATGTAGTGGAGCAACGCCCTAGAGTGAAGGCTAGGTTGCCCGGAACGTAGAAATGACCATCACTTTCACACTGGGTGCAATAATTCCTGTTATACGATGCATAAACTGTTGGATTTTTAGTGTACTTTATGCTTGTGGCGTTAACTTCAAAGGCCCAATGTATTCGATCTGGTGGAACAACGCCCTAGAGTGAAGCCCGGGACGCCCGGAACGTAGAAATGACCATCACTTTCACATTGGTTGCAATTATTCCTGTTATACGATGGACAAACTGTTGGATTTTTATTGTACTTTATGCTTCTGGATTTGACTTCTAAGGCCCTATGTATTCGATCTGGTGGAGCAATGCCTCAGAGTTAGGTCTAGGATGACCGAAACGTAGAAATGAAAATAACTTTCATACTGATAGCAATTATTCGTTTTAAAGGAAGAAAAACTGCTTTACTTGTATTGTATTTTATGCTTCTGGCGTTGACTTCTTAGACCCCAACTATTGGATCTGGCGGACTAACGCCCTAGAGTGAAGCCTAGGTTGCCAGGAACGTAGAAATGACCATTACTTTCACACTGGTTGCAATTATTCCTGTTATACGATGGACAAACTGTTGCATTTATATTGTATTTTATGCTTCTGGCCTTGATTTCTTAGGCCCTAACTATTCGGTCTGGCGGAGCGACGCCCTAGAGTGAAGCCTGGGTTGACCGGAACGTAGAAATGACCATCACTTTCACACTGGTTGCAATTATTCCTGTTATACGATGGAATAACTGTTCTATTTATTTTGTATTTTATGCTTCTGGCGTTGACTTCTTAGGCCCTAACTATTCGATCTGTTGGAACAACGCCCTAGAGTGAAGCCTAGGTTGCCCGGAACGTAGAAATGACCACATCTTTCACACTTGTGGCAATTATTCCTGTTATACTATGGAAAAACTGTTGTATTTGTATTGTACTTTATGCTTCCGGATTTGACTTCTAAGGCCCTGTGTATTCGGTCCCGTGGAGCAATGCCTCAGGGTTAAGTCTATGATGCCCGAAACGTAGAAATAACAATAACTTTCACCCTGATAGCAATTATACGTTTTATAGGATGGAAAATCTGTTTTATATATATTGTATTTTATGCTTCAGGCGTTGAAATCTAAGGTCGTAGCTATTGGATGTGGTGGAGCAACGCCCTACAGTGAAGCCTAGGTTGCCCGGAACGTAGAAATGACCATTACTTTCACACTGTGTGCAACTATTCCTGTTATACGATGCACAAACTGTTGGATTTTTACTGTACTTTATGCTTGTGGCGTTGACTTCTAAGGCCCAATGTATTCGATCTGCTGGTGCATTGCCTCACAGTTAAGTCTAGGATGCCCGAAACATTGAAATGATCATTACTGTCACACTGGTTGCAGTTATTCGTTTTTACCATGGTAATACTGTTGTATTCGTATCGTATTTCATGCTTCTGGCGTTGACTTCTACGATCCTAGCTATTCGATCTCGTGGGGCAACGTCCAAGAGTGAAGCGTATGTTGACCGAAACGTAGATATGACCATTACTTTCACTCTGGTTGCAATTATTCTTTCTATACGATGGAAAAACTGTTGTATTTTTATTGTATTTTATGCGTCTGGAGTTGTTTTATAAGGCCCTAACTATTCGGCCTGGTGGTGCAACGCCCTAGAGTGAAGCCTTGGTTGCCCAAAACGTAGAAATGACCATTACTTTCACACTGCTTGCAATCATTCCTGTTATACGATGGAAAAACTGTTCTATTTATTTTGTATTTTATGCTTCGGGCGTCGACTTCTAAGGCCCTAGCTATTCGATTTAGTGGAGAAACGCACCAGAGTGAAGCCTAGGTTGCCCGAAACGTAGAAATGACCATTACTTTCACACTGGTTGCATTTATTCGTTTTATACGATTTGATGACTGTTGTATTTATATTGTATTTTATGCTTCTGGCGTTGACTTCTAAGGCCCAATGTATTCGATCTGTTGGAACAACGCCCTAGAGTGAAGCCTAGGTTGGCAGGAACGTAGAAATGACCATCACTTTCACACTGGTTGCAATTATTCCTGTTATACGATGGAATAACTGTTCTATTTATTTTGTATTTTATGCTTCGGGCGTCGACTTCTAAGGCCCTAGCTATTCGATTTAGTGGAGAAGAGCACCAGAGTGAAGCCTTGGTTGCCCAAAACGTAGAAATGACCATTACTTTCACACTGCTTGCAATCATTCCTGTTATACGATGGAAAAACTGTTCCATTTATATTGTATTTTATGCTTCTGGCGCAGACTTCTTAGGCTCTAACTATTCGATCTGGTGGAACAACGCCCTAGAGTGAAGCCTGGGTTGCCCGGAACGTAGAAATGACCATCACTTTCACACTGGTTGCAATTACTCCTGTTATACCATGGAATAACTGTTCTATTTATTGTGTAATTTGTACTTCTGGCGTTGACTACTTAAGCCCTAACTTTTCGATCTGTTGGAACAACGCCCTAGAGTGAAGCATAGGTTGGCAGGAACGTGGAAATGACCATCACTTTCACACTGGTTGCAATTATTCCTGTTATACGATGGAATAACTGTTCTATTTAGTTTGTATTTTATGCTTCGGGCGTCGACTTCTAAGGCCCTAGCTATTCGATTTAGTGGAGAAACGCACCAGAGTGAAGCCTAGGTTGCCCGAAACGTAGAAATGACCTTTACTTTCACACTGGTTGCATTTATTCGTTTTATACGATGGGATGACTGTTGTATTTATATTGTATTTTATGCTTCTGGCGTTGACTTCTAAGGCCCAATGTATTCGATCTGTTGGAACAACGCCCTAGAGTGAAGCCTAGGTGGGCAGGAACGTAGAAATGACCATCACTTTCACACTGGTTGCAATTATTCCTGTTATGCGATGGACAAACTGTTGCATTTATATTGTATTTTATGCTTCTGGCCTTGATTTCTTAGGCCCTAACTATTCGGTCTGGCGGAGCGACGCCCTAGAGTGAAGCCTGGGTTGACCGGAACGTAGAAATGACCATCACTTTCACACTGGTTGCAATTATTCCTGTTATACGATGGAATAACTGTTCTATTTATTTTGTATTTTATGCTTCTGGCGTTGACTTCTTAGGCCCTAACTATTCGATCTGTTGGAACAACGCCCTAGAGTGAAGCCTAGGTTGCCCGGAACGTAGAAATGACCACATCTTTCACACTTGTGGCAATTATTCCTGTTATACTATGGAAAAACTGTTGTATTTGTATTGTACTTTATGCTTCCGGATTTGACTTCTAAGGCCCTGTGTATTCGGTCCCGTGGAGCAATGCCTCAGGGTTAAGTCTATGATGCCCGAAACGTAGAAATAACAATAACTTTCACCCTGATAGCAATTATACGTTTTATAGGATGGAAAATCTGTTTTATATATATCGTATTTTATGCTTCAGGCGTTGAAATCTAAGGTCGTAGCTATTGGATGTGGTGGAGCAACGCCCTAGAGTGAAGCCTAGGTTGCCCGGAACGTAGAAATGACCATTACTTTCACACTGTGTGCAACTATTCCTGTTATACGATGCACAAACTGTTGGATTTTTACTGTACTTTATGCTTGTGGCGTTGACTTCTAAGGCCCAATGTATTCGATCTGCTGGTGCATTGCCTCACAGTTAAGTCTAGGATGCCCGAAACATTGAAATGATCATTACTGTCACACTGGTTGCAGTTATTCGTTTTTACCATGGTAATACTGTTGTATTCGTATCGTATTTCATGCTTCTGGCGTTGACTTCTAAGGCCGTAGCTATCCGATGTGGCGGCGCAACGCCCTAGAGTGAGCCTAGGTTCCCCTAAACGTAGAAATGACCATTACTTTCACACTGGTTGCAATTATTCAGGCTATTCGATCGAAAAACTGCTGTACTTATAATGTATTTTATGCTTCTGGCGTTGACTTCTACGATCCTAGCTATTCGATCTCGTGGGGCAACGTCCAAGAGTGAAGCGTATGTTGACCGAAACGTAGATATGACCATTACTTTCACTCTGGTTGCAATTATTCTTTCTATACGATGGAAAAACTGTTGTATTTTTATTGTATTTTATGCGTCTGGAGTTGTTTTATAAGGCCCTAACTATTCGGCCTGGTGGTGCAACGCCCTAGAGTGAAGCCTTGGTTGCCCAAAACGTAGAAATGACCATTACTTTCACACTGCTTGCAATCATTCCTGTTATACGATGGAAAAACTGTTCTATTTATTTTGTATTTTATGCTTCGGGCGTCGACTTCTAAGGCCCTAGCTATTCGATTTAGTGGAGAAACGCACCAGAGTGAAGCCTAGGTTGCCCGAAACGTAGAAATGACCATTACTTTCACACTGGTTGCATTTATTCGTTTTATACGATGGGATGACTGTTGTATTTATATTGTATTTTATGCTTCTGGCGTTGACTTCTAAGGCCCAATGTATTCGATCTGTTGGAACAACGCCCTAGAGTGAAGCCTAGGTTGGCAGGAACGTAGAAATGACCATCACTTTCACACTGGTTGCAATTATTCCTGTTATACGATGGAATAACTGTTCTATTTATTTTGTATTTTATGCTTCGGGCGTCGACTTCTAAGGCCCTAGCTATTCGATTTAGTGGAGAAACGCACCAGAGTGAAGCCTAGGTTGCCCGAAACGTAGAAATGACCATTACTTTCACACTGGTTGCATTTATTCGTTTTATACGATGGGATGACTGTTGTATTTATATTGTATTTTATGCTTCTGGCGTTGACTTCTAAGGCCCAATGTATTCGATCTGTTGGAACAACGCCCTAGAGTGAAGCCTAGGTGGGCAGGAACGTAGAAATGACCATCACTTTCACACTGGTTGCAATTATTTCTGTTATGCGATGGACAAACTGTTGCATTTATATTGTATTTTATGCTTCTGGCCTTGATTTCTTAGGCCCTAACTATTCGGTCTGGCGGAGCGACGCCCTAGAGTGACGCCTGGGTTGACCGGAACGTAGAAATGACCATCACTTTCACACTGGTTGCAATTATTCCTGTTATACGATGGAATAACTGTTCTATTTATTTTGTATTTTATGCTTCTGGCGTTGACGTCTTAGGCCCTAACTATTGGATCTGGTGGACCAACGCCTTAGAGTGAAGGCTAGGTTGCCCGGAACGTAGAAATGACCATTACTTTCACACTGTTTGCAACTATTCCTGTTATACGATGGACAAACTGTTGGATTTTTACTGTACTTTATGCTTGAGGCGTTGACTTCTAACGCCCAATGTATTCGATCTGGTGGAGCAATGCCTCACAGTTAAGTCTAGGATGCCCGAAACGTAGAAATGACAATAACTTTCATACTGATAGCAATTATTCGTATTATAGGAAGAAAAACTGCTTTATTTGTATTGTATTTTATGCTTCTGGCGTTGACTTCTTAGGCACCAACTACTGGATCTGGTGGACTAACGCCCTAGAGTGAAGCCTAGGTTGCCAGGAACGTAGAAATGACCATTACTTTCACACTGGTTGCAAATATACATTATATACGACGGAAAAGCTGTTTTATTTATATTGTATTTTATGCTTCAGGCGTTGACCTCTAAGGTCGTAGCTATTGGATGTGGTGGAGCAACGCCCTAGAGTGAAGCCTAGGTTGCCCAAAACGTAGAAATGACCATTACATTCACACTGCTTGCAATCATTCCTGTTATACGATGGAAAAACTGTTGCATTTATATTGTATTTTATGCTTCTGGCGCAGACTTCTTAGGCTCTAACTATTCGATCTGGTGGAACAACGCCCTAGAGTGAAGCCTGGGTTGCCCGGAACGTAGAAATGACCATCACTTTCACACTGGTTGCAATTACTCCTGTTATACCATGGAATAACTGTTCTATTTATTGTGTAATTTGTACTTCTGGCGTTGACTACTTAAGCCCTAACTTTTCGATCTGTTGGAACAACGCCCTAGAGTGAAGCCTAGATTGGCAGGAACGTGGAAATGACCATCACTTTCACACTGGTTGCAATTATTCCTGTTATACGATGGAATAACTGTTCTATTTAGTTTGTATTTTATGCTTCGGGCGTCGACTTCTAAGGCCCTAGCTATTCGATTTAGTGGAGAAACGCACCAGAGTGAAGCCTAGGTTGCCCGAAACGTAGAAATGACCATTACTTTCACACTGGTTGCATTTATTCGTTTTATACGATGGGATGACTGTTGTATTTATATTGTATTTTATGCTTCTGGCGTTGACTTCTAAGGCCCAATGTATTCGATCTGTTGGAACAACGCCCTAGAGTGAAGCCTAGGTTGGCAGGAACGTAGAAATGACAATCACTTTCACACTGGTTGCAATTATTCCTGTTATGCGATGGACAAACTGTTGCATTTATATTGTATTTTATGCTTCTGGCCTTGATTTCTTAGGCCCTAACTATTCGGTCTGGCGGAGCGACGCCCTAGAGTGAAGCCTGGGTTGACCGGAACGTAGAAATGACCATCACTTTCACACTGGTTGCAATTATTCCTGTTATACGATGGAACAACTGTTCTATTTATTTTGTATTTTATGCTTCTGGCGTTGACTTCTTAGGCCCTAACTATTCGATCTGTTGGAACAAAGCCCTAGAGTGAAGCCTAGGTTGCCCGGAACGTAGAAATGACCACATCTTTCACACTTGTGGCAATTATTCCTGTTATACTATGGAAAAACTGTTGTATTTGTATTGTACTTTATGCTTCCGGATTTGACTTCTAAGGCCCTGTGTATTCGGTCCCGTGGAGCAATGCCTCAGGGTTAAGTCTATGATGCCCGAAACGTAGAAATAACAATAACTTTCACCCTGATAGCAATTATACGTTTTATAGGATGGAAAATCTGTTTTATATATATTGTATTTTATGCTTCAGGCGTTGAAATCTAAGGTCGTAGCTATTGGATGTGGTGGAGCAACGCCCTAGAGTGAAGCCTAGGTTGCCCGGAACGTAGAAATGACCATTACTTTCACACTGTGTGCAACTATTCCTGTTATACGATGCACAAACTGTTGGATTTTTACTGTACTTTATGCTTGTGGCGTTGACTTCTAAGGCCCAATGTATTCGATCTGCTGGTGCATTGCCTCACAGTTAACTCTAGGATGCCCGAAACATTGAAATGATCATTACTGTCACACTGGTTGCAGTTATTCGTTTTTACCATGGTAATACTGTTGTATTCGTATCGTATTTCATGCTTCTGGCGTTGACTTCTAAGGCCGTAGCTATCCGATGTGGCGGCGCAACGCCCTAGAGTGAGCCTAGGTTACCCTAAACGTAGAAATGACCATTACTTTCACACTGGTTGCAATTATTCAGGCTATTCGATCGAAAAACTGCTGTACTTATAATGTATTTTATGCATCTGGCGTTGACTTCTACGATCCTAGCTATTCGATCTCGTGGGGCAACGTCCAAGAGTGAAGCGTATGTTGACCGAAACGTAGATATGACCATTACTTTCACTCTGGTTGCAATTATTCTTTCTATACGATGGAAAAACTGTTGTATTTTTATTGTATTTTATGCGTCTGGAGTTGTTTTATAAGGCCCTAACTATTCGGCCTGGTGGTGCAACGCCCTATAGTGAAGCCTTGGTTGCCCAAAACGTAGAAATGACCATTACTTTCACACTGCTTGCAATCATTCCTGTTATACGATGGAAAAACTGTTCTATTTATTTTGTATTTTATGCTTCGGGCGTCGACTTCTAAGGCCCTAGCTATTCGATTTAGTGGAGAAACGCACCAGAGTGAAGCCTAGGTTGCCCGAAACGTAGAAATGACCATTACTTTCACACTGGTTGCATTTATTCGTTTTATACGATGGGATGACTGTTGTATTTATATTGTATTTTATGCTTCTGGCGTTGACTTCTAAGGCCCAATGCATTCGATCTGTTGGAACAACGCCCTAGAGTGAAGCCTAGGTTGGCAGGAACGTAGAAATGACCATCACTTTCACACTGGTTGCAATTATTCCTGTTATACGATGGAATAACTGTTCTATTTATTTTGTATTTTATGCTTCGGGCGTCGACTTCTAAGGCCCTAGCTATTCGATTTAGTGGAGAAACGCACCAGAGTGAAGCCTAGGTTGCCCGAAACGTAGAAATGACCATTACTTTCACACTGGTTGCATTTATTCGTTTTATACGATGGGATGACTGTTGTATTTATATTGTATTTTATGCTTCTGGCGTTGACTTCTAAGGCCCAATGTATTCGATCTGTTGGAACAACGCCCTAGAGTGAAGCCTAGGTGGGCAGGAACGTAGAAATGACCATCACTTTCACACTGGTTGCAATTATTCCTGTTATGCGATGGACAAACTGTTGCATTTATATTGTATTTTATGCTTGTGGCCTTGATTTCTTAGGCCCTAACTATTCGGTCTGGCGGAGCGACGCCCTAGAGTGAAGCCTGGGTTGACCGGAACGTAGAAATGACCATCACTTTCACACTGGTTGCAATTATTCCTGTTATACGATGGAATAACTGTTCTATTTATTTTGTATTTTATGCTTCTGGCGTTGACTTCTTAGGCCCTAACTATTCGATCTGTTGGAACAACGCCCTAGAGTGAAGCCTAGGTTGCCCGGAACGTAGAAATGACCACATCTTTCACACTTGTGGCAATTATTCCTGTTATACTATGGAAAAACTGTTGTATTTGTATTGTACTTTATGCTTCCGGATTTGACTTCTAAGGCCCTGTGTATTCGGTCCCGTGGAGCAATGCCTCAGGGTTAAGTCTATGATGCCCGAAACGTAGAAATAACAATAACTTTCACCCTGATAGCAATTATACGTTTTATAGGATGGAAAATCTGTTTTATATATATTGTATTTTATGCTTCAGGCGTTGAAATCTAAGGTCGTAGCTATTGGATGTGGTGGAGCAACGCCCTAGAGTGAAGCCTAGGTTGCCCGGAACGTAGAAATGACCATTACTTTCACACTGTGTGCAACTATTCCTGTTATACGATGCACAAACTGTTGGATTTTTACTGTACTTTATGCTTGTGGCGTTGACTTCTAAGGCCCAATGTATTCGATCTGCTGGTGCATTGCCTCACAGTTAAGTCTAGGATGCCCGAAACATTGAAATGATCATTACTGTCACACTGGTTGCAGTTATTCGTTTTTACCATGGTAATACTGTTGTATTCGTATCGTATTTCATGCTTCTGGCGTTGACTTCTAAGGCCGTAGCTATCCGATGTGGCGGCGCAACGCCCTAGAGTGAGCCTAGGTTCCCCTAAACGTAGAAATGACCATTACTTTCACACTGGTTGCAATTATTCAGGCTATTCGATCGAAAAACTGCTGTACTTATAATGTATTTTATGCTTCTGGCGTTGACTTCTACGATCCTAGCTATTCGATCTCGTGGGGCAACGTCCAAGAGTGAAGCGTATGTTGACCGAAACGTAGATATGACCATTACTTTCACTCTGGTTGCAATTATTCTTTCTATACGATGGAAAAACTGTTGTATTTTTATTGTATTTTATGCGTCTGGAGTTGTTTTATAAGGCCCTAACTATTCGGCCTGGTGGTGCAACGCCCTAGAGTGAAGCCTTGGTTGCCCAAAACGTAGAAATGACCATTACTTTCACACTGCTTGCAATCATTCCTGTTATACGATGGAAAAACTGTTCTATTTATTTTGTATTTTATGCTTCGGGCGTCGACTTCTAAGGCCCTAGCTATTCGATTTAGTGGAGAAACGCACCAGAGTGAAGCCTAGGTTGCCCGAAACGTAGAAATGACCATTACTTTCACACTGGTTGCATTTATTCGTTTTATACGATGGGATGACTGTTGTATTTATATTGTATTTTATGCTTCTGGCGTTGACTTCTAAGGCCCAATGTATTCGATCTGTTGGAACAACGCCCTAGAGTGAAGCCTAGGTTGGCAGGAACGTAGAAATGACCATCACTTTCACACTGGTTGCAATTATTCCTGTTATACGATGGAATAACTGTTCTATTTATTTTGTATTTTATGCTTCGGGCGTCGACTTCTAAGGCCCTAGCTATTCGATTTAGTGGAGAAGAGCACCAGAGTGAAGCCTTGGTTGCCCAAAACGTAGAAATGACCATTACTTTCACACTGCTTGCAATCATTCCTGTTATACGATGGAAAAACTGTTGTATTTATTTTGTATTTTATGCTTCTGGCGTTGACGTCTTAGGCCCTAACTATTGGATCTGGTGGACCAACGCCTTAGAGTGAAGGCTAGGTTGTCCGGAACGTAGAAATGACCATTACTTTCACACTGTTTGCAACCATTCCTGTTATACGATGGACAAACTGTTGGATTTTTACTGTACTTTATGCTTGAGGCGTTGACTTCTAAGGCCCAATGTATTCGATCTGGTGGAGCAATGCCTCACAGTTAAGTCTAGGATGCCCGAAACGTAGAAATGACAATAACTTTCATACTGATAGCAATTATTCGTATTATAGGAAGAAAAACTGCTTTATTTGTATTGTATTTTATGCTTCTGGCGTTGACTTCTTAGGCACCAACTACTGGATCTGGTGGACTAACGCCCTAGAGTGAAGCCTAGGTTGCCAGGAACGTAGAAATGACCATTACTTTCACACTGGTTGCAAATATACATTATATACGACGGAAAAGCTGTTTTATTTATATTGTATTTTATGCTTCAGGCGTTGACCTCTAAGGTCGTAGCTATTGGATGTGGTGGAGCAACGCCCTAGAGTGAAGCCTAGGTTGCCCGGAACGTAGAAATGACCATTACTTTCACACTGTGTGCAACTATTCCTGTTATACGATGCACAAACTGTTGGATTTTTACTGTACTTTATGCTTGTGGCGTTGACTTCTAAGCCCCAATGTATTCGATCTGCTGGTGCATTGCCTCACAGTTAAGTCTAGGATGCCCGAAACATTGAAATGATCATTACTGTCACACTGGTTGCAGTTATTCGTTTTTACCATGGTAATACTGTTGTATTCGTATCGTATTTTATGCTTCTGGCGTTGACTTCTAAGGCCGTAGCTATCCGATGTGGCGGCGCAACGCCCTAGAGTGAGCCTAGGTTCCCCTAAACGTAGAAATGACCATTACTTTCACACTGGTTGCAATTATTCAGGCTATTCGATCGAAAAACTGCTGTACTTATAATGTATTTTATGCTTCTGGCGTTGACTTCTACGATCCTAGCTATTTGATCTCGTGGGGCAACGTCCAAGAGTGAAGCGTATGTTGACCGAAACGTAGATATGACCATTACTTTCGCTCTGGTTGCTATTATTCTTTCTATACGATGGAAAAACTGTTGTATTTTTATTGTATGTTATGCGTCTGGAGTTGTTTTATAAGGCCCTAACTATTCGGCCTGGTGGTGCAACGCCCTAGAGTGAAGCCTTGGTTGCCCAAAACGTAGAAATGACCATTACTTTCACACTGCTTGCAATCATTCCTGTTATACGATGGAAAAACTGTTCTATTTATTTTGTATTTTATGCTTCGGGCGTCGACTTCTAAGGCCCTAGCTATTCGATTTAGTGGAGAAACGCACCAGAGTGAAGCCTAGGTTGCCCGAAACGTAGAAATGACCATTACTTTCACACTGGTTGCAATTATTCGTTTTATACGATGGAAAAACTGTTGTATTTATTTTGCCTTTTATGCATCTGGCGTTGACTTCTTAGGCCCTGTGTATTCGGTCTCGTGGAGCAATGCCTCAGGGTTAAGTCTATGATGCCCGAAACGTAGAAATAACAATAACTTTCACCCTGATAGCAATTATACGTTTTATAGGATGGAAAAACTGTTTTATTTATATCGTATTTTATGCTTCTGGCGTTGACTTCTAAGGCCGTAGCTATCCGATGTGGCGGCGCAACGCCCTAGAGTGAGCCTAGGTTCCCCTAAACGTAGAAATGACCATTACTTTCACACTGGTTGCAATTATTCAGGCTATTCGATCGAAAAACTGCTGTACTTATAATGTATTTTATGCTTCTGGCGTTGACTTCTACGATCCTAGCTATTCGATCTCGTGGGGCAACGTCCAAGAGTGAAGGGTATGTTGACCGAAACGTAGATATGACCATTACTTTCACTCTGGTTGCAATTATTCTTTCTATACGATGGAAAAACTGTTGTATTTTTATTGTATTTTATGCGTCTGGCGTTGTTTTATAAGGCCCTAACTATTCGGCCTGGTGGTGCAACGCCCTAGAGTGAAGCCTAGATTGCACGGAACGTAGAAATGCCCATTACTTTCACACTGGTTGCAATTATTCTTGTTATACGATGGAAAAACTGTTGCATTTATATTGTATTTTATGCTTCTGGCGTTTACTTCTAAGGCCGTAGCTGCTCGATGTGGTGGAGCAACTCCCTAGAGTGAAGCCTAGGTTGCTCGGAACGTAGAAATGACCATCACTTTCACACTGGCTGCAATTATTCCTGTTATACGATGGAAAATCTGTTGCATTTATATTGTATTTTATGGTTCTGGCGTTGACTTCTAAGGCCGTAGCTATTCGATGTGGTGGAGCAGCACCCCAGAGTGAAGCCTTGGTTGCCCAAAACGTAGAAATGACCATTACTTTCACACTGCTTGCAATCATTCCTGTTATACGATGGAAAAACTGTTGCATTTATATTGTATTTTATGCTTCTGGCGCAGACTTCTTAGGCTCTAACTATTCGATCTGGTGGAACAACGCCCTAGAGTGAAGCCTGGGTTGCCCGGAACGTAGAAATGACCATCACTTTCACACTGGTTGCAATTACTCCTGTTATACCATGGAATAACTGTTCTATTTATTGTGTAATTTGTACTTCTGGCGTTGACTACTTAAGCCCTAACTTTTCGATCTGTTGGAACAACGCCCTAGAGTGAAGCCTAGATTGGCAGGAACGTGGAAATGACCATCACTTTCACACTGGTTGCAATTATTCCTGTTATACGATGGAATAACTGTTCTATTTAGTTTGTATTTTATGCTTCGGGCGTCGACTTCTAAGGCCCTAGCTATTCGATTTAGTGGAGAAACGCACCAGAGTGAAGCCTAGGTTGCCCGAAACGTAGAAATGACCATTACTTTCACACTGGTTGCATTTATTCGTTTTATACGATGGGATGACTGTTGTATTTATATTGTATTTTATGCTTCTGGCGTTGACTTCTAAGGCCCAATGTATTCGATCTGTTGGAACAACGCCCTAGAGTGAAGCCTAGGTTGGCAGGAACGTAGAAATGACCATCACTTTCACACTGGTTGCAATTATTCCTGTTATGCGATGGAATAACTGTTCTATTTATTTTGTATTTTATGCTTCGGGCGTCGACTTCTAAGGCCCTAGCTATTCGATTTAGTGGAGAAACGCACCAGAGTGAAGCCTAGGTTGCCCGAAACGTAGAAATGACCATCACTTTCACACTGGTTGCAATTATTCCTGTTATGCGATGGAATAACTGTTCTATTTATTTTGTATTTTATGCTTCGGGCGTCGACTTCTAAGGCCCTAGCTATTCGATTTAGTGGAGAAACGCACCAGAGTGAAGCCTAGATTGCACGGAACGTAGAAATGCCCATTACTTTCACACTGGTTGCCATTATTCCTCTTATACGATGGACAAACTGTTGGATTTTTACTGTACTTTATGCTTGAGGCGTTGACTTCTAAGGCCCAATGTATTCGATCTGGTGGAGCAATGCCTCACAGATAAGTCTAGGATGCCCGAAACGTAGAAATGACAATAACTTTCATACTGATAGCAATTATTCGTATTATAGGAAGAAAAACTGCTTTATTTGTATTGTATTTTATGCTTCTGGCGTTGACTTCTTAGGCACCAACTACTGGATCTGGTGGACTAACGCCCTAGAGTGAAGCCTAGGTTGCCAGGAACGTAGAAATGACCATTACTTTCACACTGGTTGCAAATATACATTATATACGACGGAAAAGCTGTTTTATTTATATTGTATTTTATGCTTCAGGCGTTGACCTCTAAGGTCGTAGCTATTGGATGTGGTGGACCAACGCCTTAGAGTGAAGGCTAGGTTGCCCGGAACGTAGAAATGACCATTACTTTCACACTGTTTGCAGCTATTCCTGTTATACGATGGACAAACTGTTGGATTTTTACTGTACTTTATGCTTGTGGCGTTGACTTCTAAGGCCCAATGTTTTCGATCTGGTGGAGCAATGCTTCACAGTTAAGTCTAGGATGCCCAAAACGTTGAAACGATCATTACTGTCACACTGGTTGCAGTTATTCGGTTTTACCATGGAAATACTGTTGTATTCATATCGCATTTTATGCTTCTGGCGTTGACTTCGAAGGCCGTAGCTATCCGATGTGGCGGCGCAACTCCCTAGGGTGAAGCCTAGGTTCCCCTAAGCGTAGAAATGACCATTACTTTCACACTGGTTGCAATTATTCAGGCTCTTCGATCGAAAAACTGCTCTATTTATAATGTATTTTATGCTTTTGGCGTTGACTTCTACGATCCTAGCTATTGGATCTCGTGGGGCAACTTCCTAGAGTGAAGCGTATGTTGCACGAAACGTAGAAATGACCATTACCTTCACACTGGTTGCAATTATTCCTCTTATACTATGGAAAAACTTTTGTATTTATATTGTATTTTATGCTTCTGGCGTTGACTTCTAAGGCCGTAGCTGCTCGATGTGGTGGAGCAACGCCCTAGAGTGAAGGCTAGGTTGCCCGGAACGTAGAAATGACCATCACTTACACTGGGTGCAATTATTCCTGTTATACGATGGAAAAACTGTTGTATTTATATTGTATTTTATGCTTCTGGTGTTGACTTCTAAGGCCGAAGCTGCTCGATGTGGTGGGGCAACGCCCTAGGGTGAAGCCTAGGTTGCCCGGAACGTAGAAATGACCATTACATTCAGAGTTGATGCAATTATTCCTGTTATACAATGGAAAAGCTGAGGTATTTTTGTTCTATTTTATACTTCATGCGTTGACTCCTACGGAAGTAGCTATTCGATGTGGTGGAGCTACGACATAGATTGAAGCCTAGGTTGCCCGGAACGTAGAAATGACCATTACTTTCACACTGTTTGCAATTATTCATTTTATACGATGGATAGACTCTTCTACTTATATAGTATTTTATTCTTCTGGCGTTGACTTCTAAGGCCCTAACTATTCGATGTGGTGGAGCAACGCCCTAGAGTGATGCCTAGGTTGCCCGGAGCGCAGAAATGACCATTACTTTCACACTGCTTGCAATTATTCCTGTTATGCGATGGAAAAGCTGTTGTATTTATATTGTGTTTCATGCTTCCGGCGTTAACTTCTTAGGCCCTAACGATTTGATCTGGTGGAGCAATGCCTCAGGGTTAACTCGAGGATGCCCGAAACGCCGAAATGAGCATTACTTTCACACCGGTTGCAGTTATCCATGCTATACAATGGAAAAACTGTTTTATTTATACTGTATTTTATGCATGTGGCGTTGACTTCTAAGGGCCAAACTATTCGATCTGGTGGAGCAACGCCCTAGAGCGAAGCCTAGGTTGCCCGGAACGTAGAAATGACCATAACTTTCACACTGGATGCAATTATTCGTTTTATACGATGGAAAAACTGTTGTATTTATTATGTATTTGGTGCTTCTGGCGTTGACTTCTTAGGCCCTAACTATTCGATCCGGTGGAGCTCCGCCATAGAGTGAAAAGTAGGTTGCCCAGAACGTAGAAGTGACCATTACATTCACACTGGTTGCAATTATTCCTTTTATACGATGGACAAACAGTTGTATTTTTATTGAATTTTATGCTTCTGGCGTTGAATTCTAAGACCCTAGCCTTTCGATCTGGTGGAGCAACGCCCTAGAGTGAAGCCTAGTTTGCTCTGAATGTAGAAATGACCATAACTTTCACACTGGTTGCAATTATTCGTTTTATACGATGGAAAAACTATTGCATCTTTATTGTATTTTATGGTTCTGGCGTGGACTTCTTAGGCCCTAACTATTCGATACGGTGGAGCAACGCCCTAGAGTGAAGCCTAGGTTGCCCGGAACGTAGAAATGACCATAACTTTCACACTGGATGCAATTATTCGTTTTATACGATGGAAAAACTGTTGTATTTATTATGTAATTGGTGCTTCTGGCGTTGACTTCCTAGGCCCTAACTATTCGATCCGGTGGAGCAACGCCATAGAGTCAAAAGTAGGTTGCCCAGAACGTAGAAGTGACCATTACATTCACACTGGTTGCAATTATTCCTTTTGTACGATGGACAAACAGTTGTATTTTTATTGTATTTTATGCTTCTGGCGTTGAATTCTAAGACCCTAGCCTTTCGATCTGGTGGAGCATCGCCCTAGAGTGAAGCCTAGGTTGCTCTGAATGTAGAAATGACCATAACTTTCACACTGGTTGCAATTATTCGTTTTATACGATGGAAAAACTATTGCATCTTTATTGTATTTTATGGTTCTGGCGTGGACTTCTAAGGCCCTAACTATTCGATCTGCTGGAGCAACGCCCCACAGAGAAGCCTAGGTTGCCCGGAACGTGGAAATTACCATAACATTCACACTGGTTGCAATTATTCGTTTTATACGATGCAAAAGCTGTTGTATTTATATTGTATCTTATGCTTCCAGCGTTGACTTCTCAGGCCCTAACGACTCGATCTGGTGGAGCAATGCCTGAGAGTTAACTCCAGGATGCCCGAAACGCCGAAATGATCATTACTTTCACACTGGTTGCAATTATCCATGCTATACAATGGAAAAACTGTTGTTTTTATACTGTATTTTATGCTTCAGTCGTTGTTTTCTAAGGCCCTAACTATTCGATCGGGTGGAGCAACGTCCTAGAGTGAAGCCTAGGTTCCCCGGAACGTAGAAATAACCTGTACTTTCACACTGGTTGCAATTATTCCTGTTATACGATGCAAAAACTGTTGTATTTTTATTGTATTTTATCCTTGTGGCGTTGACTTCTTAAGCCCTAGCTATTCCATCTGGTGGAGCAACGCCCCACAGAGAAGCCTAGGTTGCCCGGAACGTGGAAATGACCAGTACTTTCACACTGGTTGCAATTATCCATTTTATACGATGGAAAAACTGTTGTATTTTTATTGTATTTTATGCTTCAGTCGTTGTTTTCTAAGGCCCTAACTATTCGATCTGGTGGAGGAACGTCCTAGAGTGAAGCCTAGGTTGCCCGGAACGTAGAAATAACCAGTACTTTCACACTGGTAGCAATAATTCGTTTTATACGATGGAAAAACTGTTGTATTTTTATTGTATTTTATGCTTCAGTCGTTGTTTTCTAAGGCCCTAACTATTCGATCTGGTGGAGCAACGTCCTAGAGTGAAGCCTAGGTTGCCCGGAACGTAGAAATAACCAGTACTTTCACACTGGTAGCAATAATTCGTTTTATACGATGGAAAAACTGTTGCATTTTTATTATATTTACTGCTTCTGGCGTCGACTTCTAAGGCCGTAGCTATTCGATGTGGTGGAGCAACGCCCTAGAGAGAAGCCTAGGGTGCCAGGAACGTAGAAATGACCATTACCTTCACACTGGTTGCAATTATTCGTTTTATACGATGAAAAACTGTAGCATTTTTATTTTATATTATGCTTCGGGCGTTGACTTCTAAGGCACTAACTATTCGATCGGGTGGAGCAACGCCCTTGAGTGAAGCCTAGGTTGCCCGGAACGTAGAAATGGCCATAACCTTCACACTGGTTGCAATTATTCGTTTTATACGATGGAAAAGCTGTTATATTTATATTGTATTTTATGCTTCTGGCGTTGACTTCTAAGGGCGTAGCTAATAGATGTGGTGGAGCAACGCCGTAGAGTGACGCCTAGGTTGCCTGGAACGTACAAATAACCATTAGTTTCACAATGTTTGCAATTATTCATTTTATACGATGGAAGAACTGCTGTACCTATATTGTATTTTATTCTTCTGGCGTTGATTTCTAAGTCCCTAGCTATTCAATCTGGTGGAACGACACCCTAGAGTTTAACCTAGGTTACGCGGAACGTAGAAATGACCAGTACTTTCACACTGTTTGCAATTATTCATTTTATACGATGGAAAAGCTGTTGTATTTATATTGTATTTTATGCCTCTGGCGTTGACTTCTTAGGCCTTAACTATTTGGTCTGGTGGAGGAACGGCCTAGAGTTAAACCTAGGTTACCCGGAACGTAGAAATGACCAGTACTTTCACAATGTTTGCAAATACACATTATATACGATGAAAAAGCTCTTGTATTTATATTGTATTTTATGCTCCTGGCGTTGACTTCTTAGGCCTTAACTATTTGATCTGGTGGAGCAACGCCCTAGAGTGAAGCCTAGGTTGCCCGGAACGTAGAAATGACCATAACTTTCACACTCGTTGCAATTATTCGTTTTATACGATGGAAGAGCTGTTGTATTTATATCGTATTTTATGCTCCTGGCGTTGACTTCTTAGACCCTAACTCTTCGATCTGGTGGAGCAACGCCTCAGAGTTAAGTCTAGGAAGCCCGAAACGTCGAAATGATAATTACTTTCGCACTGGTTGCAATTAGTCATGCTATATGATGGAAAAACTGTTGCATTTTTATTATATTTTCTGCTTCTGGCTTTGACTTCTAAGGTCCTAGCCATTCGATCTGGTGGAGCAACGCCCTAGAGTGAAGCCTAGGTTGCACGGAACGTAGAAATGACCAGTACTTTCACAATGTTTGCAATTATTCATTTTATACGATAGAAAACTGTTTTACTTAAATTGTATTTTATTCTTCAGGCGTTGACTTCTTAAGGCCCTAACTATTCGATCTGGTGGACCAACGCCCTAGAGTGAAGCGTAGGTTGCACGGAACGTAGAAATGTCCATAACTTTCATACTGGTTGCAATTATTCGTTTTATACGATGGAAAAGCTGTTGTATTTATACTGTATTTTATGCTTCTGGCGCTGACTTCTAAGGCCGTAGCTATTAGGTGTGGTGGAGCAACGCCCTAGAGTGACGCCTAGGTTGCCTGGAACGTACAAATGACCATTACTTTGACACTGGTTGCAATAATTCCTGTTATGCAATGGAAAAACTGTTGTATTTTTATTGTATTTTATGCTTCTCGCGTTGACTTCTAAGTCCCTAGCTATTCGATATGGTGGAGCAACGCGCTAGAGTGAAGCCTAGGTTGCCCGGAATGTAGAAATGGCGATTACTTTCACACTGTTTGTAATTATTCATTTTATACGATGGAAAAGCTGTTGTATTTATATTGTATTTTATGCTCCTGGCGTTGACTTCTTAGGCCTTAACTATTTGATCTGGTGGAGCAACGCCCTAGAGTGAAGCCTAGGTTGCACGGAACGTAGAAATGGCCATTACTTTCACACTGGGTGCATTTATTCCTGTTATACGATGGAAAAACTGTTGTACCTTTATTGTAGTTTATTCTTCTGGCATTGACTTCTAAGGCCCTAACTATTCGATCTGGTGGAGCAACGCCCTAGAGTCAAGCCTAGGTTGCCCGGAACGTAGAAATGACCATAACATTCACACTGGTTGCAATTATTCGTTTTATACGATAGAAAAACTGTTTTATTTTTTTTGTACTTTATGCTTCTGGTGTTGACTTCTAAGGCCCAAACTATTCGATCTGGTGGAACAATGCGTCAGAGTTAAGTCTAGGATGCCCGGAACGTAGAAATGGCCATTACTTTCACACTGGTTGCAATTATTCGTCTTATACGATGGAAAAACTGTTGTATATATATTGTGTTTTATTCTTCTGGCGTTGACTTCTTAGGCCCTAACTATTCGATCTGGTGGACCAACGCCCTAGATTAAAGCCTAGGAAGACCGGAACGTAGAAATGACTATCACTTTCACACTGGTTGCAACTATTCGTGTTATACGATGGAAAAACTGTTGTATCTTTATTGTATTTTATGCTTCGGGCGTTGACTTCTAAGGCCCTAACTATTCGGTTTGGTGGAGCAACGCCCTAGAGTCAAGCCTAGGTTGCCCGGAACGTAGAAATGACTATAACATTAACACTGGTTGCAATTATTCGTTTTATACGATGGAAAAACTGTTGTATTTTTTTTGTACTTTATGCTTCTGGCGTTGACTTCTAAGGCCCTAACTATTTGATTTGGTGGAACATTGCGTCAGAGTTAAGTCAAGGTTGCCCGGAACGTAGAAATGACAATTACCATCACACTGGTTGCAATTATTCCTGTTATACGATGGAAAAACTGTTGTATTTTTATTGTACTTTATGCTTCTGGCGTTGACTTCTAAGTCGCTAGCTATTCGATCTGGTGGAGCAGCGCCCTCGAGCGAAGCCTAGGTTGCCCGGAACGTAGAAAGTTATCATTACATTCATATTGGTTGCAATTATTCGTTTTATACGATGGAAGAACTGTTGTATTTACATTGTATTATATGCTTCTGGCGTTGACTTCTAAGGCGCTAACTATTCCATGTGGTGGAGCAACGACCTAGAGTGAAGCCTCGGTTGCCCGGATCGTAGAAATGACCATAACTTTCACACTGGTTGCAATTATTCGTTTTATACGATGGAAAAGCTGTTGTATTTATTTTGTATTTTATACTTCTGGCGTTGACTTCTAAGGCCCTAACTATTCGATCTGTTAGAGCAACGCCCTAGAGTGAAGCCTCGGTTGCCCGGACCGTAGAAATGACCATAACTTTCATACTGGTTGCAATTATTCGTTTTATACGATGGAAAACCTGTTGTATCTATATTGCATTTCATGCTTCTGGCGTTGACTTCTTAGGCCCTAACTATTCGATCTGGTGCAACAACGTCCTAGAGTGAAGCCTAGGTTGCCCGGAACGCAGAAATGACCATATCTTTCACAATGGTTGCAATTATTCGTTTTATACGATGGAAAACCTGTTGTATCTATATTGCATTTCATGCTTCTGGCGTTGACTTCTTAGGCCCTAACTATTCGACCTGGTGGAACAACGTCCTAGAGTGAAGCCTAGGTTGCCCGGTATGTAGAAATGACCATTACTTTCACACTGGTTGCACTTATTCCTGTTATACGATGGAAAAACTGTTGTACATATATCGTATTTTATGCTTCTGGCGTTGACTTCTTAGGCCCTAACTGTTGGATGTGTTGGAGCAACGCCCAAGTGTGAAGCCTAGGTTGCAAGGAACGTAGAAATAACCATATCTTTCACACTGGTTGCAATTATTCGTTTTATACGATGGAAAAGCTGTTGTATTTGTTTTGTACTTTATGCTTCTGGCGTTGACTTCTAAGGCACTATGTACTCGGTCTGGTGGATCCATGCCTCAGAGTTCAGTATAGGACGCCCGGAAAGTAGAAATGGCCATTACTTTCACACTGGTTGCAATTATTCGTTTTACACGATGGAAAAACTGTTGTACATATATCGTGTTTTATGCTTCTGACGTTGACTTCTTAGGCCCTAACTACTCGATCTGGTAGCACAATGCCCTAGCGTGAAGCCTAGGTTGCCCGGAACGTAGAAATGACCACCACTTTCACACTGGTTGCAATTATTCCTGATATGCGATGGCAAAACCGTTGCATTTTTATTGTATTTTATGGATCGGTCGTTGATTTCTGCGGCCCTAACTATTCGATGTGGTGGAGCAACTCCATAGGGTGTAGCCTAGGTTGCCCGGAACGTAGAAGTGACCATAATTTTCATACTGGTTGCAATTATTCGTTCTATACGATGGAAACCTGTTGTATTTATATTGCATTTTATGCTACTGGCGTTGACTTCTTAGGCCCTAACTATTGGATCTGGTGGACCAACGCCCTGGAGTGAAGCCTAGGCTGCTCGGAACGTAGAAATGACCATATCTTTCACACTGGTTGCAATTATTCGTTTTATACGATGGAAAAACTATTGCATCTTTATTGTATTTTATGGTTCTGGCGTGGACTTCTAAGGCCCTAACTATTCGATCTGCTGGAGCAACGCCCCACAGAGAAGCCTAGGTTGCCCGGAACGTGGAAATGACCAGTACTTTCACACTGGTTGCAATTATCCATTTTATACGATGGAAAAACTGTTGTATTTTTATTGTATTTTATGCTTCAGTCGTTGTTTTCTAAGGCCCTAATTATTCGATCTGGCGGAGCAACGCACTAGAGTGAAGCCTAGGTTGCCCGGAACGTTGAAATGACCATTACTTTCACACTGGTTGCAATTGTTCATGCTATACGATGGAAAAACTGTTGTATTTTTACTGGATTTTATGCTTCTGGCGTTGACTCCTAAGGCCCTAACTATTCGATCTGGTGGAGCAATGCCTCAGAGTTAAGTCTAGGGTGCCCGGAAAGTAGAAATGGCCATTACTATCACCCTGGTTGCAATTATTCGTTTTATACGATGGAAAAACTGTTGTATATATATCGTCTTTTATGCTTCTGGCGTTGACTTCTTAAGCCCTAACTATTCGATGTGGCGGAGCAACGCCCTAGAGCGAAATCTAGGTTACCCGGACCGTAGAAATGACCATAAATTTCACACTGGCTGCAATTATTCGTTTTATACGATGGAAAACCTGTTGTATTCATATTGTATTTTAGGCTTCTGGCGTTGACTTCTTAGGCCCTAACTATTGGATCTGGTGGACCAACGCCCTAGAGTGAAGCCTAGGTTGCCCGGAACGTAGAAATGTCCATACCTTTCACACTGGTTGCAATTACTCCTGTTATACGACGGAAAAACTGTTGTATTTATATTGTATTTTATGCTTCTGGCGTTGACTTCTATGGCCCTAACTATTCGATCTGTTGGAGCATCGCCCTAGAGTGAAGCCTCGGTTGCCCGGAACGTAGAAATGACCATAACTTTCACACTGGTTGCAATTATTCGTTTTATACGATGGAAAATCTGTTGTATTTATTTTGTATTTTATGCTTCTGACGTTGACTTCTTAGGCACTAACTATTGGATCTGGTGGAGCAACGCCCTAGGCTGAAGCCTAGGTTGTCAGGAAGGTAGAAATGACCATCACTTTCACACTGGTTGCAATTATTCCTGTTATACGATGGAAGGGCTGTTGTATTTATATTGTATTTTATGATTTTGGCGCTGACTTCTAAGACCCTAGCTATTCGATCTGGTGGAGCAACGCCCTAGAGTGAAGCCTAGGTTGCCCGTAACGTAGATATGACCATTACTTTCACACTGTTTGCAATTATTCATTTTATACAATGGAAAAACAGTTGTATTGGTATTGTATTTTATGCTTCTGGTGTTGACTTCTAGGGCCCTATGTATTCGATGTGGTGGAGCAATGCCACAGAGCTAAGTCTAGGATGCCCGAAACGTAGAAATGACCATAACTTTCATACTGGTTTCAATTATTCGTTTTATACAGTGGAAAAACTGTTCTATTTATTTTGTATTTTATGCTTCGGGCGTCGACTTCTAAGGCCGTAGCTATTCGATGTGGTGGAGCAACGCCAGAGAGCGTAATCTAGGTTGCCCGGACCGTAGAAGTGACCATAAATTTCACACTGGTTGCAATTATTCGTTTTATACGATGGAAAAACTGTTGTATTTATTTTGTATTTTATGCTTCTGGCGTTCACTTCTTAGGCCCCAACTATTCGATCTGGTGGAGCAATGCCTCAGAGTTAAGTCTAGGGTGCCCGGAAAGTAGTAATGGCCATATCTTTCACACTGGTTGCAATTATTCGTTTTATACGATGGAAAACCTGTTGCATTTATATTGCATTTTATGCTACTGGCGTTGACTTCTTAGGCCCTAACTATTGGATCTGGTGGACCAACGCCCTAGAGTGAAGCCTAGGCTGCCCGGAACGTAGAAATGACTATAACATCACACTGGTTGCAATTATTCGTTTTATACGATGGAAAATCTGTTGTATTTATTTTGTATTTTATGCTTCTGGCGTTGACTTCTTAGGCCCTAACTATTGGATCTGGTGGAGCAACGCCCTAGGGTGAAGCCTAGGTTGTCAGGAAGGTAGAAATGAGCATCACTTTCACACTGGTTGCAATTATTCCTGTTATACGATGGAAGGGCTGTTGTATTTATATTGTATTTTATGCTTTTGGCGTTGACTTCTAAGACCCTAGCTATTCGATCTGGTGGAGCAACACCCTAGAGTGAAGCCTAGGTTGCCCGTAACGTAGATATGACCATTACTTTCACACTGTTTGCAATTATTCATTTTATACAATGGAAAAACAGTTGTATTTGTATTGTATTTTATGCTTCTGGTGTTGACTTCTAAGGCCCTATGTATTCGATGTGGTGGAGCAATGCCACAGAGTTAATTCTAGGATGCCCGAAAGGTAGAAATGACCATAACTTTCATACTGGTTTCAATTATTCGTTTTATACAGTGGAAAAACTGTTCTATTTATTTTGTATTTTATGCTTCGGGCGTCGACTTCTAAGGCCGTAGCTATTCGATGTGGTGGAGCAACGCCCTAGAGCGAAATCTAGGTTGCCCGGAACGTAGAAATGACCATAACTTTCACACTGGTTGCAATTATTCGATTTATACGATGGAAAGGCTGTTGAATTTATTTTGTACTTTTTACTTCTGTCGTTGACTTCCTAGGCCCTAACCATTGGATCTGGTGGACCAACGCCTTAGAGTGAAGCCTAGGTTGCCAGGAACGTAGAAATGACCATAACTTTCACACTGGTTGCAATTATCCGTTTTATACGATGGAAAAGCTGTTGTATTTATTTTGTATTTTATGCTTCTGGCGTTGACTTCTTAGGCCCTAACTATTGGATCTGGTAGACCAACGCCCTAGAGTGAAGCCTAGGTTGCCGGGAACGTAGAAATGACTATAACTTTCACACTGGTTGCAATTATTCGTTTTATACGATGGAAAAGCTGTTGTATTTATTTTGTATTTTATTGTTATGGCGTTGACTTCTTAGGCCCTAACTATTGGATTTGGTGGACCAACGCCCTAGAGTGAAGCCTAGGTTGTCAGGAAGGTAGAAATGACCATCACTTTCACACTGGTTGCAATGATTCCTGTTATACGATCGAAGGGCTGTTGTATTTATATTGTATTTTATGCTTTTGGCGTTGACTTCTAAGACCCTAGCTGTTCGATCTGGTGGAGCAACGCCCTAGAGTGAAGCCTAGGTTGCCCGTAACGTAGATATGACCATTACTTTCACACTGTTTGCAATTATTCATTTTATACAATTGAAAAACAGTTGTATTTGTATTGTATTTTATGCTTCTGGTGTTGACTTCTAAGGCCCTATGTATTCGATGTGGTGGAGCAATGCCACAGAGTTAAGTCTAGGATGCCCGAAACGTAGAAATGATCATAACTTTCATACTGGTTTCAATTATTCGTTTTATACAGTGGAAAAACTGTTCTATGTATTTTGTATTTTATGCCTCGGGCGTCGACTTCTAAGGCCGTAGCTATTCGATGTGGGGGAGCAACGCCCTAGAGTGAAGCCTAGGTTGCCCGGAACGTAGAAATGGTCATTACTTCCACACTGGTTGCAATTATTCGTTTTATAAGTTGGAAAAACTGTTGTATCTTTATTGTATTTTATGCTTCGGGCGTTGACTTCTAAGGCCCTGAACATTGGATCTGGTGGAGCAACGCCCTAGAGTCAAGCCTAGGTTACCCGGAACGTAGAAATGACCATAACTTTCACACTGGTTGCAATTATCCGTTTTATACGATGGAAAAACTGTTGTATTTTTATTTTACTTTATGCTTCTGGGTTAGGTCTGGGTTAGGGCTTTGGGAGTTAAGGACTGGAAGGGTCTTCCTAGTTCCCGGTTGTTCGTTGTACTCACCATGGTGCCTCGACGAACCGGTGCCGGGTCGAAAACCCTGATGGAACTGATTTTCTCCTACATCCGGGTGGTTAGCAGGTTCCCTGTAGGATACTCATCTGAGGTCTCCATCTTGTGGCCTCGGCTGGGTGGATGCTGGTCTTGGGCGTTCTCCCTGGGGCCCACCGGGTGAACTGGACTCTTATAGAGTGCACTCCGCCCGGTGAGCCTGGGGGTGAGCCGCCCACGGCTGGTATCTATCTGGTCCTTGCTGGCTGATGGCGTTCCGAGGGTGCGCTCCTATGGGTACTTACCTGTGACACTTACCTGGTGCGGAGAACTTCGGTGAAGTAGGGGGCCCAACTGGTCCAAATCCTCTCACTCCACCTCCTCGTGGTGGTCCCTGGGTTTCTGTTGTGGGTCATCCGGCTGGAGGTCCTGGTCCGGGTTCCTTTGGGTCCTGGTCCTGGGCTGGGTCCTACGGGTCCTGGACCTGGTCCAGGTTCCTTTGGGTCCTGTTACTGGTCCTATGGTCGGTGGTACCTGCAAGAGAAAGCGAACGGGGTGAGGGGTAAACGCCTAAAGCTGAGGTTCCTAGCGGGTGCCGAAAGCTGCATGGCCGGGGTGTCGTTAAAGAGCCCGGTCACGAGCCTGCTATCTCACACGCGCGCACACACACATTCACACATACATACACTCACACAGTCACACTACACTTACCTTCTCACATACGCGCGCCAATCCCACACATACACTCACAAATGCACTCACCGGTCCCCGCCTGGGTGGCCCGCAGCCGCCTGTGACTGCGGGTCCCAAGTTTAAGGGACTGATGATACACACACACATACACACACACACACACACACACACACACACACACACACACACACACACACACACACACAGGAGAGTTCTTGGAGTCCTTGGGTCGCATTCATCCCGCAAATGATGCAAACATGGATAGTGGACCTAAAGGAAATAGAAAACGGCCGCTGCCGGGGGATCGCCAAGGCAGACACATACCCGGCGTTGTGTCTGACAGTGAGATAGCTGGGGTCAGTTGCCTGAACAGGCGGGGCACTGATACAAATATAGTTACAGCCGACGATAATATAATGGATGCTGAGGAACAGCATAAGAGCATAAGTCCAATAGGAAGGGGACCTCAAGAGGGCCGCCCTGATACCACCATCGGGGAAAGTAAAGGCGAGGAAGGATTAGCCGAGGATTACTCACTGGGTAAAGATACTGTAACTACTAAAACTAACAATGAGAACGAGTATAGTAATAAATTTGTAACACCCGCATCGGACGAACGCGAAAGAAGACTTAGTCCTGATTTGGTGTATATTGATGCATTACGCAAACTCGAGGATGAGATGAAAGACAAGAGAATGAAATTAAGATCTGGTACACTAAAATCTGACAACAAACGTGAGACAACGGGCTCTTGCCCAGAGATATGGACCTCAATTATAAGGAATTCTAAACTAGATAAAAAACATCAACCTGCTACGGACAAGATGAATATAAGTCCACCGATAGGTGATTCCAGAAAACATGCTGAGAAGACCTCCAAGGCAGAAGATGAGATCATCAGAGATATTAAAAGCGTTTTAGAGATGCTGCGAGGAATCGAAAGCTCGTGTAAAGAAATCGCACCTAAATTTTATAATTCACTGAATAAAGCAGATCAGGATAAATTCAAACAAATGATGGACCGACAATTTGAATGTAAAAAATTGGGTAAAAGTATACTAACTAAACGGAAACTAGAATATGAGGAAAAAGGCTGGAGATGGAGTACGCGGATATTAAGCCCAGCCAAGCGACTGATATTTCACCCAAAACCAAAGAGGGTGGGTATCAGTCGATTGGCACACAAACTGACGGCAATTATAGTGAAATAGACACAGCACCTGATATGGCTAGCAAACCTAACACTTTGCTGAAGGCGGGCCCCAGAATTATAGACGATAGGATAATAAATGTTGGAATCGCTTAAAATAAGAGATCCAACGGAGGTCCGGATAAGGTGAGATTGAGGGTATACGAAAGAAACGAATACACAAGTTTTAATCTTTGCCGGCCCTGAAAAGGGCTTCTAAAAACGACGTTTATTGAAAATTTAAATCCTGTGGGTCGGGGCTATGGACTCCGGTCTTCGACGGCTCAGGTGTTCGGCGGTCGATCGGAGGGCCCTGTCGTCGTGGCGACGCCTTTAGCCCCCTTTTGCGACGTTGGCGTCTGAAAAAGAGAGATAGCGGCGGAACCGCGGCGGTAAGCGAGAGTGGAAGTATGGCTATACCAAAGATTCCCGACTCCAGGCTGCGCTCGCGAGCCTATTTGGAGGGGATAGCAATACCTTGCCTGTAACTCAAAGGTAATGCAGTGGACTGTATTATCGACTCTTCTTCTGGTGCGAAGAAGAAGTCGATGAGCGAGTGCCTAGAGAGGAGGAGGGACCTCTTCTCTTCGCCTTGCACCTTTCGGAAAGGTTCGTTTCGTACGAATCCAAGTAACTTAGGGATTGGTGAGCGGAGGGACACGCTATAACCAGCGAATTGCTGGTCCTGGAGGCTGAGGACGGCCAGAGGCTCCGCGACTCCGTTCACCTCACCGTGTGCTTCTATTCGTCACACGGGGTTGCTTCCAAACGGGGTGGCAGAGCACGACTAACGCAGAGGTGATAGGCACGTACGTTATCTCTCTCTGTTGTAGCTCGTCTCTCAGGGATCCAACAGGCAGCGGCCTATGTTGCTCCGAGACGAAAACGAGACTCAGAGAATCAGGGCAGGCCCCGATTCCAAGAGTGCAAATCTCGATCAATTGTCCCTTAAGACAAACCAGGTGCTCTTTCGTACGTATTATACGTACGAATCGAGCAGAGCAGAATCCTAGTTTGTCGGCGACAGAGGTTCAGCTTTTTAGAGCTAGTGAGATTACAAGTGTCTGGTAACCAAACTACTTGAAATCTGGAGACTTGCTAGCTGAGTTACGCTTGACGAACGGTCGCACTGACTGTGTCAAGCTTGGTTGTCGTAAGACGACTGGGGCGAGAGCCGCGCGTGTCTCCGCGAAGCGGAAGACGTGCTAAATTTTACCACTACGCGGAGCTCACAAATTATCTTTTGTTTCGTGCTAATGTAGTACGATGTACTCTCTCTCTCCTTCAGGCTCCGATGTCCCCACTCGACATCGAGCCTGAAGTTCAAAACCGTTGCTCGACGACGCTTACTTTGTTTGAACTTTAATTTTGACGACAAAAACAAGTCATACGACAGCTGATCGTGTTTTGCTGCTAGGACAACGTATGCTCCAACCGAAGGCAACCTTCGGTCGTTCACGTATACCAACAAATTACGAATCTCGCGGACGAGCCAAATGCCCGTTATATAACCGCTTTTTAAACATACCGCCCCCCTTGCACGGTCCGTGCAACGGAGAATCGGTAATGCTCTGTCGTATGCACATCGTAACGCGAGACTCGAAAGACTAATACTTTCTTCGCGAATGAGAGAGAGAGGTGCTGCAAGTGAAGTTCAATTGAAGTGAACTCACTCGCAGCGTTGTCGTAAATTCAATCAAAATATGAATTCAATTGAACTTACTTATGCGCTGGTGGAGACGCGCTCTGCTGCGGGTGTAGCTGCTGCTGTTGCTGCAGCAGCCGCATCGAGGTTTCCACCGCGATGCCGACTGCTGCGCGCGTCAGCTCCTCCAACGTCGGTCCTTGAGGCCGGGGTGGTCGCCGGGTGCGGCTGGCAGTCAGGGAGGGCCTAGCCGCCACCAAGGCCCTGGAGGTCGTCGGTGCTTGTGCCTGTTGACGGTTATCCTCCCTCGTCCTTGGTCGGGGCCTGTTGGGCGTCCTCCCGCCCGCTTGGCTCGCTGCAGCCGCGGGGGCGGTACTCTTTTCTTGGCCTCTCGGCGTTGGGGGGTCCACCGCCGGCCGCCAAAGCAGTGATGTTAATCGCTGCTCCCGGTCCCATCTGAGGGCGTACCGCCCTCCTGGGACGGTGCAGCGATACCGCCGCGTGGTGCGCGGAATGTGCTCCGGCACCCTGAGCTGTACTGGGCCCATTCTTGGTGGGCCGATGGTTATTGTCCACTCCTCTTGAGTGGTTTCTTGTACTGCTTCCTGGTGCGACTTCTCCAGTGGCGAGGGTGTACGCGTCTCTTGCTGGAGAGCCTGCTCCCCGATCTTCAAGCAGCGATCAAAGGTCGCCGAGATTTGGTTCTGCGTATTTTGTGTGTCGCTTTCCATTGCTTGATTTCTACTGACTCGGCCGGCGCGACGCTCACAACCGATTTCGGTAGCGCCCGCGATTTCGCGGGGGCGCTTTTTCCCTTGGAGAGATAGAGACGGAAATACTTCGTCTCCCCTCCCAAGGGGATTGGGGGTCAAGGAAGAGGGGGTCCCGATCGTTCGATTTTCTTCTAGAACAATCGGTCTCACCTTGGTGTCTCCCTGGTTTTTTCCGAAAATTCTTTACAGGTGTTTATTTTGCCCGCTCGACCTCGGTGCCGGTCGTCGTAGCGGGCTCATCCACGGGTAACCTACACATCCTTGTGATGGGGCGTGTGTAAGTTGACTTTGCGGTACGTACTTTTACCACACGTACATTTCCGTCTTTCCCCGGGAACACCTCCTCAATTCTTCCCATCTCCCACTGGTTGGGGGGAAGAAGAGGATTCTGCACTAGCACCAGATCTCCTGGTTGCAGTTGCAGTTGGGTGGTGCGCCACTTGTAGCGATTTTGGAGGTGCGTGAGATAATCGCGCGTCCAATGCCTCCACAGTTGCTCGTGGAATTTTTGAATCGCTCTCCAACGCGACAATCGCGAGAGTTTTTCACTTTCCATGGACTGCAGCGGAATCGCATTTAGTGGTCCACCTGTCAGGAAATGACCGGGCGTAAGAGACGCATAGTCGTCTGGGTCGTCACTCAGGGGAGCGATCGGTCGCGAGTTAAGACTCGCTTCGACCTTGCAGAGCAACGTCTGCATTTCCTCTCCCGTTGGTGTGAACTCTCCCAACGTGCGTTTCAAATGGTGTTTCACCGATTTCACGCCGGCCTCCTGCATTCCACCGAAGTGTGGGGCACTGGGTGGATTAAACCGCCACTGAATGCCCATAGCACCGCATTTATTATGCGTGTCCGTTGCAGAAAATACTGCACGACAGTGCTGTTGTAATTCTCGATCGGCACCGACGAAATTGGTTCCATTGTCACTGAAAATGCAGGACGGGATTCCTCGTCGTGCAACAAACCGATCGAGTGCGGCTAAGAACGCGCTCGTCGTGTAGTCATGGACGAGTTCGATATGGACAGCCCTCGTAGCGTAACAAACAAACACCGCGATGTACGCTTTGTGAGCTGTTTTGCCTCGGCCCGCGGAGTCGCGGACACGGTAAGGTCCCGCGTAATCCACTCCGCAATTGTCGAATGCTCTTGACGGGCGGCAGCGCTCCGGGGTCAGATGCTGCATTATTTGCGTGGACGTGTTGCCTCGCCACCTTACGCATCGCATGCATTTGTTGACCACGGTTTTCGCTGCATTTCGACAACCGAGGATCCAATAGTTTTGCCTGACAGTGTGCAAGGTCAACTGCAAGCCCCCATGCACCGTATCTACGTGGCACTGCCTAATTATTAATGTCGAAACATAATGCTTAGGCAGTATTATCGGGTGCTTGGTTTCCCATGCAAGTGTCGCATTCTCCAGTCTTCCACCGACTCGCAGGACGTCCTTATCGTCGAGGAACGGGTTGAGACTTTTTAAGGGAGATTTCACAGGGATACTGCGATGATTTTTTAAGCATCGGTATTCCTCTGCGAAATGCGCGCCCTGTATATGGCGTGCGAGGCGCTCAGCTGCGTTACGCATTTCTGCCGCCTCGATTACTTGACCGGCGTTTGACCTTTGATTGTTGCGCGACGGTCTTCGCCAACAAAGACAGTACGCCGTTACACGCAACAGTTTTCTCCATGATTGAAAGCGGAATAGAAAATCCCATTCCGGCTTCGGAGTTGCTACGTGTGCATGCGCTACGCGCTTGCTTTCATCGGTCTCAACGGAAGCTGGTATGGCGGGCCATTGCGCTTCCGCTTCGCTCAGCCAAGTCGGTCCAAACGTCCATAGGTTCGACTGCAGAAATTCTGCCGCGTCGATCCCGCGCGAATTTAAATCCGCGGGGTTCGAACGGGTCGGCACGTAACGCCATTCCGCGTTCGGGAGGGCCGTTTGGATCTTCGATACTCGGTTGGCCACTATAACCTTCCAGGTCGATGGGTGTTTTTTCAGCCAAGCTAGAGCGATAGTTGAGTCTGTCCAACAGACTACTCGATCTATTTTCATTGCAAGCGAGTCTCTCACGTGCAAGATTAGCTCGGCTAGCAGTACGGCCCCGTTCAATTCAAGAACTGGGATCGACTGTGTTTTTATTGGAGCCACTCGCGTTTTTGCCATCAACAGCGATGTAAACACACCGTTGTCTATCGTCGTCACTCTTAAATAAGTGACAGCCGAATAGGCTGCGAGCGATGCGTCACAAAATCCGTGCAGTTCCACAGAAGTCGTGTCGGCTCCATATCGGATCCATCGGGGAAGTTTCCACCTGTTCAATCTGCTCCAATCCGCACAAAATGTGTTCCACATTTTGAGCGTTTCCGCGGAAACTTGCTCGTCCCACTGGATTTTTTCCAGCCATTGGGACTGCATTAAAGTTTTCGCGCGAATCACGACTGGCGAAAGCCAGCCGAGAGGGTCGTATAATTTTGCAATTTCCGAAAACAAAGTACGCTTTGTGATCGGTGTTGCAGACGGTTGGAAACGTTGCAGATTGAAGTAGAAAAAATCTCCCGATGGAATCCATCGCAGACCGAGTACCTTTAATTCGGAATTATCGAACAAATCAAGGTCGACTGCGTGGGAGTGCGAGCTATGTGGAATATTGCCTAATAAATCTGGCGAATTTCCAGCCCACTTACGAAGGTTAAATCCACCTTGCTGTAAGAGCTCGCACGTTTGTTTACGGATTTGCTCCAACAATAGTTTGTCCGGAGCTCCCATAAACACGTCGTCAACATAGACGTCCTTCTCGAGGATAGGAGCGGCGAGCGGGAATCGGTCACCGTCCCGTTTTTTCAGCTCGAGAAGTGTTCGCATCGATAAATATGGAGCACACGCCGTACCGTAGGTCACGGTTTTTAATTCGAACGCTATGTTTCGTTCGGTTTCTGGCGTGCGCCACACGATGCATTGGAATCGACGATCCTCTGCAGCTACGAGAATTTGTCGAAACATTTTCTCGATATCTGCTACTAGCACGTATTGATACAGACGCCACCGCGTTAATACAGCGGTGATATCGTTCTGTAGCTTCGGTCCTACGTGGAGGATGTCGTTCAGCGAGCGTCCGCCCGCTGTTTTACTGGAAGCGTTAAACACGACGCGCAGCTTCGTCGTAGCGCTTTCCGTTCGAACAACCGCTCTATGTGGAATGTAGAGTCGTGTCTTGTCGAGGAACTCTAGGCGAGTCATATGACTCAACGACTCATATTCAGTGAGAAACTCACTGTATTCCCTCATGAGGGTTGGATCCAGGTCCAGTTTTTTCCTTAACCTAGTCAACGCGGAGAGAGCTATTGGAAGAGATTCTCCCAACAGCTCGTCCGGGTTTTCGTGGTTGAAGGGCAACCGAACGATGAATCGTCCCGTCGCGTCTCGCGCGACGGTTTTTGCGAAGTATTCTTCGCATTCGTCCTCGGCCTTGGTATTCACCAATTTGGAGGGAATCTCCTCTATCTCCCAGAATCTTCGTATCGCTTTGTCGAGCGATTCGAGGACGGTGCAATGCAGCGTCCTCACGGGGTTTGGGGAAGAGGTGGCTGCGTCGACCGGGCCTGACAGTATCCAGCCTAAAGCTGTTTCCTGCGCGATCGGCCCTCGCTTACCGAATCGCCGAAGCCCTGGTCGAATGATACTCGCATATGTCCCAGCTCCGATCAGCACCTCTATTGGGCGGTCTGAAGCGGGGTCAGGATCCGCGAGTGTCAGTTCACGCAACGCGGTGTATTCCGGCACGTGAACCGACGGCGGGGCACACGAGGTGATTCGGGACACCACGTATGCACTGGTGCGGAACGCCTCCTCAGTGCAACGTGTCGAACCGAACTCGATATCCACGCTATATTTTATATCCTGGGCTTTTCCGCCCCCCAAGCCCGTAACTGTGGCTGGGGTTTTCCTTCTCGCGAGTCGCAAGTCATTTGCGAGGTTCGCGGAAATGAAGGAGGCTTCCGAGCCCTGGTCTATGAGTGCACGCGCGATGCGCGTCGTGCCTCCCTTTCCTGTGACTCGCACATTTGCCGTCGGCAGAAACACAGCTGGTGTTCCGCTCTCCGTCGCACTACAGTGCGACGTCACGTCGGCGCTTGATGTAGAAGCACGAGATTTCGTGTTTACATTCGCGGGCTCACGTGCGGAGACGTTAGTCCGTCCCGCTTCCCGCTGGCCCTGCTGTGGCTTTTTCGTCGACCGACGATTGCCTGTGCCGACTTGTGGTGCGTCAAAGTGCAGAATAGTGTGATGCTTCTTACTGCACTTTGTACACGCTGCGTTCTTAGGGCAACGCGCGACTGTGTGAGTCGAAGCGAGACAGTTTATACACGACTGATTCGCTTTAATATAATGGAAGCGCAATTCAGGCGTGAGCAGCTTGAACTTTTTGCACGTTGTAATTCCGTGCGTCAGTCCGCAGAATGTACACTCCAAGGTTGGACCGGGAGAGCTTTCGACTACGGCGTTATGTTGCCGTATGCGAGGTTTTGACGTGGGGTCAACCGCTTGTTTTTGTACCGGGTTGATCAGCACGTGCAGTCTGTGCTCTTGCTCCCTGAGAAAATCCAACATCTCATTAAAGGAGGGGATTTCTTGGTTGAGCTTTTGCGTGCCCTCCCATTCCCATTCTAGGGATTGGTCCAACTTAGATTTTATCAGGATGACCAACACGTCGCTGTAATGCTCTACCTTGCGCCCCAGCTTCTGGAGCGCGGCGAGCGTTTGTTTCCAGCCGACGGTGACCTGTTGCAGGCTTTCTATGTCGCCCGTACTGATCGGCTTCAGCTTCGTGAATGTTGCGAGAAGCTGAAGCACCATGCGACGTGGGTTCCCGAATTGTTCGGTCAGGGTATCCCACGCCGGCTTGAAATTGCGATCCGCAATTTCAAGCGTGGCAATCGATGCGAGTGCCTCTCCTTCCAAGCAGCCGTTCAGATATTGCAAACGTTGCGCATCTGACAACCGTTGATCTTTGATTATGCTGGCGGTGAACAGATCCGCAAAGTGACACCACTTTCGCGGATCTCCGCTAAATCTCGGTAAATTCTGCTTGGGAAGCTCAAGCGTACTAGGCTGGCCGGTTGCTCCGGCACCCGCGGTATTCCCGGGGTTACCGAATCCAGCCGATTCCTTTTCCTGTATGAGGCTGTCCAATTCCGTCATCAGGAAGTTCTGAGCTTCATGGAACGCATCTTCTGCATCATCCATCGTGCTCTCGCCGAAGAAGGGTATGACCTTCCGCTTGCTGTCAGGGACCTCCTTTTTGAGCTGTTTAACTCGCTCTTGGATGTCCCTCCAAACGTCAGTTACATACTCCAACTTCTGCTTGAGGAGAGAGATGGTATAATTATTTCGCCCCTTTTTCTTCAGATTAGTCACGAGTCGGGTCATTCCCCGAATTCGTGACTGAATATCCTCCATCTCGACCTCCAGGGCAGGAAGAGTCAACTGCTCCTTTACGGGGTTCGACATGGTGATATACTTCGAGAGGTAAACACTGCTCGAAGGTCAACCTGAAGTGATCGTTTCTTTCACCCTTTCTCAACCTTTCAATCCGGCTCGAAGGACCTTATGTTGGAATCGCTTAAAATAAGGGATCCAACGGAGGTCCGGATGAGGTGAGATTGAGGGGATACGAAAGAAAACGAAGACACGAGTTTTATATTTTGTCGGCCCTGAAAAGGGCTTGGAAACGACGTTTATTAAAATCTGTTTTCTGGGGCTGGGCGCTGGCTCCGGTCCTCGTCGGCTCGAATGGACGGCGGCGGATCGGAGGGCCTTGGCTGGTGGTGACGCCGGCTCCCCTTAGCGACGTTGGCGTCTGAAAAAGAGAGATAGCGGCGGAACCGCGGCGGTAAGCAAGAGTGTAAATCTAGCTATACCAAAGATTCCCAACTCCAGGCTGCGCTCGCGAGCCTATTTGGAGGGGATAGCAAAACCTTGCCTGTAACGCTAAGGTAATGCAGTGGACTGTATTATCGACTCTTCTTCGGGTGCGAAGAAGACGTCGATGAACGAGTGGCTTGAGAGGAGGAGGGACCTCTTCTCTTCGCCTTGCACCTTTTAGAAAGGTTCGCTTCGTACGAATCCAAGTAACTTAGGGATTCGTGAGCGGAGGGACACGCTATAACCAGCGAATTGCTAGTCCTGGAGGCTGAGGACGGCCAGAGGCTCGGCGACTCCGTTCACCTTACCGTGTGCTTCTATTCGTCACACGGGGGTTGCTTCTAAACGGGGTGGCAGAGCACGAGTAACGCAGAGGTGATAGGCACGTACGTTATCTCTCTCTGTTGTAACCCGTCTCTCAGGGATCCAACAGGCAGCGGCCTTTGTTGCTCCGAGACGAAGACGAGACTCAGAGAATCAGGGCAGGCCCCGATTCCAAGAGTGCAAATCTCGATCAATTGTCTCCTAAGACAAACCAGGTGCTCTTTCGTACGTAGTATACGTACGAATCGAGCAGAGTTTCCTAGTCTGTCGGCGACAGAGGTTCAGCTTTTTAGAGCTAGTGAGATTTCAAGTGTCTGGTAACCAAACTACTTGAAATCTGAAAACTGGCGAGCTGAGAGGCGCTTGACGTACGGTCGCACTGACTGCGTCAAGCTTGATTGTCGAAAGACGACTGGGGCGAGAGCCGCGCGTGTCTCCGCGAAGCGGAAGACATGCCAAATTTTACCACTACGCGGCGCTCACAAATTATCTTTTGTCTCGTGCTAATGTAGTACGATGTACTCTCTCTCTCCTTCAGGCTCCGATGTCCCCACTCGACATCGAGCCTGGAGTTCAAAACCGTTGCTCGACAACGCTTACTTTGTTTGAACTTTAATTTTGACGACAAAAACAAGTCATACGACAGCTGATCGTGTTTTGCTGCTAGGACAACGTATGCTCCGACCGAAGGCCACCTTCGGTCGGTCACGTATACCAACAAATTACGAATCTCGCGGACGAGCCAAATGCCCGTTATATAACCGCTTTTTAAACACTAGAACTAATTTACGAACTACACCTAAATCTACTATATAAAACTATTTTACTCTACCCTAACTAAAACCCGCTTGATAGCGATCTGGAAAACGCACAATTCTTCCAGAACGCGTCGAAAAACGGTTGCGTTCTCTCTGAACCTCGCTCGGCGGAGGTCGATCTACATTCGGTAGAGATCGATCTGTATTCCGATTCTCCCTTACGACAGTTTCCTTTCGAATGACTACCTCGCCTTCATCAACCTGTTCCTCCAAATCTTCAGGGATGATGAAAGCAGGTTTCAGACGGTCAATACTAATTCTTATGTGCTTGCCCCGTATATCAATTAAAAAATTCTTTTCCTCTCTTTGAACGACTCTATACGGTCCGTCATATGACGTTTGTGCAGGGCTTTTTACCGCGTCATGACGTACAAACACATAAGGTGTCGAAAACAATTCTTTAAAAATAAACGATTTTCCTGAACCGTGTCGCTTGACAGGTTGTGGTTTTACCTTGTCAAAGTGTCGCTTTAAACGCAAAACAAAATCTGAATTAGGATTATGATTGCTTGCTAAGAAAAATTCCGCAGGCAAACGAACATTAGTGCCATATACTAATTCGGCCGATGTTGCCTTTAAATCGGCTTTAATAGCCGTACGTATACCTAACAGGACAATGGGTAAAATCTCGACCCAATTGTCGGTATTGTGACACTTGATTGCGCATTTCATTTGGCGATGAAATCTTTCCACCATGCCATTTGCCTGGGGGTGATACGCTGTTGTATGTATGTGTTTCGTACCAAGCAATCTACACAATTCCTTGAATAACTGGGATTCGAATTGGCGTCCTTGATCAGTTGTAATTCTCAACGGCACGCCAAAACGAGCAACCCAAGTCGAGATAAAAGTTGAAGCAACCGTCGATGCCTCCATGTCAGCTATAGGTGTAGCTTCCGGCCAACGAGTGAATCTGTCAATGCACGTCAGACAATACCTATAACCTTGGGAAAACTGCATTACCACAATGTCCATGTGGACATGTTCGAATCGTCCAGCAAAGTTCCCAAAATTGCCTATCGGTGCACTAACATGCCGAGAAATTTTCGACCGCCGACATGGTATGCATGAACGTGCCCACGTTCGTACGTCCTTATTAATTGCTGGCCAAACAAAACGCTCAGCAATTAACTTCTGAGTGGCCCTGATTCCCGGATGAGACAAATTATGCAACAAATTAAATATTCGACGGCGTAAAGTTCTTGGTACGAACGGTCGTACCGCGTCTCGCGTCACGTCGCAATAAATATCTATACCGCTTTCCGGAAATCGTATCTTTCGAAGTTGCAACGCGCAGGAACGAGATGATAGAATCTGTTGCAATTCTACATCATCTCGCTGCATATCTACCAAAGTTGAATGATCAACTGCTTTAGATATGACATTAATATGACGGATATCCGTAGTAAACTGACTAATAAAGTCTAAGTACCGGAATTGACGTGGTGAACACTTTTCGAGACTCTGGTTAAACGCAAAAATTAGCGGCTTATGGTCAGTAAAAATCACAAAGTCTCTTCCTTCGACAGCGTACCGAAAACGCTTTACAGCACTATATACCGCTAATAATTCGCGATCATATGCACTATATTTTCGCTGTGTTGAAGAAAGAGTCTTTGTGAAAAACCCTAACGGTTGCCAGGCATCGCCTACCTGCTGCTGCAATGCCGCTCCCATCGCATAGTCCGAAGCGTCCACGACAATACCTATCGGTGCGCCAGGTATCGGATGCGCAAGCATCGTCGAATTAATAAGGGCGGATTTTGCAGCCGAAAACGCATGTACCGCTTCTTCATTAAGAGTAACTGCGGTATTTCCCCTTTTTGTGCCTTTGAGAAGATTATTCAGAGGGTACAATATTTTCGCTGCGCCAGGAATAAATCGGCGGTAGAAATTAAACATTCCTAAAAACCTCCTTAACTCTTTAATCGTTCCTGGTTTCGGGTAATTAACAATAGCATCAATTCGCTCCGGTAGCGGTTTGACACCAAATTCATTTACTACGTACCCCAAGAATGTAATCTCCCTAACTCCGAAAATACATTTCGCGGAATTAATTACCACTCCGTAATCTTGTAGGCGTTTGAATAAAATGCCTAAATGCTTCGCATGCTGCTCTTCGTTTTCCGACGCTATTAAAAAATCGTCAATATACGCATAAACGAAATCTAAACCGCGCGTGATTTCGTCTACGAAACGCTGGCATGTCTGAGCAGCATTGCGTAACCCAAACATTGTATTCACCGCCTCAAAGAGACCAAAAGGGGTTGTAATTGCTGTTTTTTCTACGTCTTCTGGCGCTATCGGTATTTGGTGGTAAGCGCGCACCAAATCGATCTTCGAAAATACCTTTTTCTCATATAATCGTTGCGCAAAATCTTCTATGTGTGGCGGAGAATACTTATCCGGCACCGTTCTAGCGTTAAGCGCCCTGTAATCTCCACACGGTCGCAGACTTCCATCCTTTTTTGGCACAACGTGCAAGGGGGAAGACCATGGACTCCTTGATGTCCTTATTACTCCTTGCTGCAGCATAAGCTCGAATTCCGCTTTCACCGCTTTGAGGCGATCTGGAGCGAGACGTCGAGGTTTGCTGCATACTGGTGGTCCAGGTGTTGTTTTTATGTAGTGCTGCACCTTGTGTTTGATCAATTCTCTCCGAAAAACTGGAGGACGGGTTAATTCGGGGTACTCGGCCAATAGTTTGTGGTACACCGAATCACCAAACACTGTTTTGATCGCGGTAACCTCAGCACTTACGCCACAGCCGTTTATTGTCAGTTTCGTGATGGAATCGACTAATTGTTTATTCCGCGGATCCACCAATAACCCATAATGGCACAAAAAATCTACGCCGATTATAGGGGAGTTCACGTCGGCTATCACGAAAGACCACGTAAAACTTCGTCGAAGCCCAAAGTCTAAATCGACCGCGATCGTGCCATACGTTGCGATGCACGTGCCGTTTGCCGCGAAAAGTTCATACACACTTTTTGGAGGCGATTCACGCAATAATCTTCGCGGGTATACACACAGATTGGCGCCTGTGTCTATGAGGAACGACAGTTTTGAACGTCTGTCTTTCACGAAAATGCGGCGTGAATTTAAACCGTCGTCGAGTGCCGCGTTCACGGACGGCTTTTCTCGTTTCCCGAGATCCATTTACACGGTTCGCGACATTTCGTCGCGCGCTCCCCAAAACGAAAGTGGTACCAGCACAAATCCTTATCTTCAGGACGACGCGATGAACCAGCGCTGGGATGCCTGCGTCCTCGCGTTCGACTGGAACTCCGACCTCGTGGTCGCGAAGAAGATCGTCGTCGATCTCTTGCCAACTCGCTGATCTGGAGTCGAAGTTCACGCATTTCTTCCCGCCTCTGCCTGATTTCTGAATCGCCTGACACCATTTCCATTCGACCACTCTCAGGTCGAATCTCGTGTATCCGGTCGGCCAACTCAGTCAATGCAGCGGCATTTGACTCCGGAACAGCTGCCAGGACCCTCTGTATATTCGCGGGCAATCGATTCTTCCATAGGGTGATTATGAAATCTTCCGGAATGGAAGACGTTGCCAATGACTTCAGGTGTCTGTAAAACTGGGAAGGCGTGCGATCCCCGATCTGCTCGTTCTCCATCAACTTTCGCACTCGCGATCCATCCGATTCCGATAGTCTTTTCGTTAATTCACGTTTCAAGAATTCATACTGTCCGTTTTCGGGAGGATTTAAAATTACATCACCCACTTGCTCGGCGTACTTTTCGTCCAAGTGAGCAATCACTAAGCTGAACTTCACTTCGTCCCGTGTGATATGCGCGGAAGTAAACTGAGCTTCCACTAACCGAAACCATAATGCAACATTATGTGGCCAAAAACGAGGAAATCGTAACGTTTGCTGACTCACTATGCTACTTTCACTGCCTATAGTCGCGACGTTATCACTTAAATCACCCGCGGGATGCGCCATTATTAATTATCTTTCGTACACGAAATCCTCACTCACGTACGCGTCGTTACACCCTCAGATCACGTCGGGGTCACCAATGTGGGATATTCGTGTCAGGAAAAATAAAGCACGGACTTAAAAATCAACAAAATGGATTTATTTAAGTCGCGTAAAAATGTGAGACTTGCTAGACGTGTTGCTCAAGTCAATCCTCAAGTTCAACTCCTCGACAACACGATTCGCTTTTCCCATCACCCTGCATGACGAGGTCAAATTTCTAAAAAGGCGTACTGGTGGGAGTAGCCCTTAGCGACAACGCGAAGTTGGAAAAACCCAACGCTTCGCAGGCTCTGGGAAATCCCGTTCGAAGGTCGATCGCCAAAAGTCATAAAAACATCTGCTTGGCAAATGTGACCATTGCCTGCGACGATGCACAAATTTTTCCGCTACGCTATTCACAGGTACCCCCACAGTTTCCTATATTTTTCTTATAAAACTAGCAAATTTAGCAAATTTTTTTACTAATTCTATTATTTCATTTATCCTGTGCTTACATACGAACTCTCACATGCCTGTCTCGTTGATTACGCTGTTAATATTATAATTTATCCTTATTTTACGCTTTTTGTCTCTTACAGCTTAAATTGCTTCATTTTCTACAATAAAAAATTTTTTCTTCTCTAATCGTATTCTAGAGGCTTTTATCTGCAGTCCCCAGTTAGTTGCAACTTCGTATCGCCTCTAGTTTTCTTCCAAAATTGATCCAAACATTTTTTGAACTCGTAAAAATGTTCCGATCGCCACGAAACTTTCCAGTTTTGTAGGTTTCGTCTTGATCTTCATTTTATGTCCTGTTCATTTTTTCCCTACTCCTTTTAGTTTTCCCGCAAAACGCTTCCAAATATTTTTTGAAAACTTAAATTTCAACTGATTTGTCTGAAACTTTATATGTGGGTTTTATTTATCATTCTGGTTCTTTTTTGTCCTATATTCTTTTTCTCTATCTCTGCTAGTTTCTGAGTTATGACCGTTTTTAAACTAAATTTTCAATTTTCGTAAAAACCTTTCGTCTCAGTACTTAGTTTTCCTCATTCTGTCTTCAATTCCGCGTAGTGAAAATTCATCTTTTTCTACGTCTAAATTTCTATTCTATCAGTCTAACCTCTATTTTATTTATGAATATACTTTATTTATTTATTCGTCAACCTATTTTTGCTTCGGTTTCTTCCTTTAACCTATTCTCATAACTTTTTGATTTCTTTATCTATTCGTTTAGTTCTATCTCCTAATTTCTATCCTCATTTTCGAATATTCGTTTTCGTTTTGTCTTTTCGCCAGATAGTTATATTACTTCTAACCCAGACCTAACCGTCTTAATGTTTTCGTCTCTGTGTTTCGTGTCTTCTGTCCTTGTCTTACTTATTTGTCCTATTTGTCTTACTTTGTCTCTCTTGTAGTCATCCGCGCACTGCGCGGAGACTACCTTGGCCTTTCTAAATTAATTTTCTACTCCAATTCCTCTCTAATATCTACCTTTTTTGGTAGATTTCTCCTAATTTGGACCCGTTCTGTTTGAATCCGTAGTTCAAAAAATTTTAGCATGTTTTGTTTTTTGGATCCCTATTTTCTCATAAAATAATCTTAATTTTACTATTCCCGCTCTGCTATATTGTTCGCCGTAATCAACAAGACATCATGTTCACATAGAGTGTCGTAAAAAATTGCCCTATCTTTAATTATTTCTACTTATTTATCCGCCACGTGCTATCGACTTCGTCCGCCATTTTGCGTCGCTATCGCTCGCGGCGCCTGTATTACCGACGCCCTCCATACATCTGTATTAGCCATCTTGTCGGTGTACATGCTCCACGTTAAATTTTCGCGTGCCATCTTGTGAGCAAGTACATGTATGTCATGAATTTCTTTCAAAATTCGCGCCTCTAGTACCTCTTTTCTCCTGACTTTAAATCTATTCCTGCATGAATTCTATGTTATTAGTCTAATTATTCTAACAGTTTTTTAGCTACTCGATCTTCTACGTTTTATCTTACTTTTTCTATGCTTATTCCTACTATCCTACTTCGATTTTATGCTAGTTAATTTACATTTTATCCTATTTCGTTTACATTATAAATTTAAATTATAAATTCTTAATTTCTAGCTTCTTATCTAGATTCTCTTTACGAGATTTCTCCTACTCGTGTGTCCTGGTGTGTCTTATTTATCCTATTCTAGTATACATATGTTTTCTATTTCTCGCATTAATATATACATGATTTTTCTTCTTCTTACTTTTACTTTTTCAGGTGCTTCCGGGAATGACTCCAGTGGCGTTGCTTCTGTTCCGAGACTCAGGAATCGCTGAGAATTTCCACAGCTTTGAGACGATTCGCTCCTTTGGGCCTGGTCCTGCTTCCTTGCTTTGCTCAGGATCCCTCCGTCGCTTTTCGCCTCTCTGCGTCAGTTCATCGCAGTGTCTCGTCAACTCTGAGCCTCCACCTTCTGGTCCATCCCCGGATTTCCTGCAAAAGTTTTTTACGCGCTAAGTATTCTTATATTTTTGTAGACCTAGTATAGTTTTTATCTTATTTTCTATTCATTTATACTTAACTTATTTTTGCTTTTTCAGGTTTCTAGCTTCTTTTTAGAGATCCATCATCCTCCAGGCGTCTCCGGACTCCAGATCTTCTTCCACGTCTACTGTCGGTATGTTTTCTTCTCCCTCTTCTTCTAGTCTTCTCTCCTCTTCTTCTTTACTTCTCAGAATGCTTTTACAATACTTAGAAAAAGCATTCCAGGCCTTCTCTTCCTCGATTATCTTCTTCATTATCGTACCCATGTTTAGGAGTTCCTTGGGTATCCCCATTTCATTTGCCAGTGTGGTTCTCTCAGTTTCCCATCTGTCACATTTTTCCAGTGTATGCTCTGGGGTGGCTGTGATGCCGCGATGGTACCAGCATTCGTCGCTCGGAGCCTTTCCAATTCTTTTCCTGAATGAGTTAAAGACTCCGTGCCCTGTTAATGCCTGGGTCAAATAAAAATTTAACTCCCCGTGCTTTCTATTTTTCCAGGGTTCGATGTGGGGGATGAGCCTAAACGTCCATCTCCCCACGATCTCTCCTTCCCATTGCCTTTGCCACTTTTCCATGGAGACCTTTGACGCCTCCTTCCTCAACCATCTTTTTAGTTTCTTCCTCACTTCCTCTTGTTCTCCGCCTTCTGGGATGTCCAGGTTTGCCTCGACGATGTCCGGGGGTCTTCTCGGTGTTCCGTCTTCCGTTATCTGGATTCCGCCGATCGTTATGCGCTCTTCATCGTAGCCTCCCTCGGCATATCTCGTGGCTGTCGCTCTCCTCGGCCTTCTTCTTTCCTCCACATCCTCCAGGAAATATTTCTCCCACGCGTACAGGTCCCTCCTTTCTTCCACCTTGATCGTCCACGGGGTTATTCCCGTAAGAACGCTCAGGGTTTCTACCGGGACTCTCCTGTACGCCGATGCGATCCTGGCTAATCCTATCCTTTGGGTCCTGCGAATCAGTGTTCTATTTATTTGATTGTATATGGCCCCCGCCCAAATCGGTGCTCCATATAATATTATCGACTCCATGGTGCTATATAGGAGCCTTCTCGATTTCTGGCTCGTCCCCATCAGGTTCCCCATCAGGCGGCTCAAAGCGGCCATCGTCTTGACCGCTTCGTTTGTTACCTTGGTGATGTGGCTCCTGAATGTTTTGCCTCTATCGAATGTTACTCCTAGGTATCTAATCTCTGGACTGGGCGCGATTTGTACTCCTCCCACTCTGCAAAAGAAATTTTCCTCCACTCTCTTGTTATTTAGTAGCATTATTTCTGTTTTTTCCTTTGCAAGTTCCAGTCCCGTTTCTCCTAACCATGTCTGAATTCTATCTATCACCTCTTCGATTTTTTGCTTCAGGTCTACGACCGTTCTACTCTCGATCGTAATACCTACGTCGTCCGCGAATGCGATAATTTTCGCATTCCCGGGTAGTTCCAATTTTAGTAGATCGTCATAGACCAAGTTCCAACAGGTAGGGCCGATCACCGAACCCTGCGGGACTCCCATCTGCATCTCCAGTTCTATGCTGGATCCCAGAGTACTGTAATTTATAAATCTGTCTCTGAAGTAATCTCTTACCATCCGGACGAGGTAATGGGAGACTTCTCTTCTTTTCAGTTCCTCTATGATCTTGTTCCATTTCAACGAGTTAAAGGCGTTCTTAATGTCCAGAGTAACCAGAGCTGCAAATTTCTGTAGCTCAGTCGCCCTTTTCGCAGCTGTCCTCACTCTTTCCATCGCATCCGTTGTTGCTCTTCCCTTAACAAATCCGTACTGGTTTTCCGCGAATGGCTTTTCTCCAAGTTCTCCCAGCAACCTCGCCCGAAGGACGTACTCCATCAGTTTCGGCACCGATCCTATAATGCATATTGGCCTGTAAGCAGAGGGAGTCGCAGGGTCCTTACCTTCTTTTGGGAGGAGGATGGTTCTCGCTGTCTTCCATTCCTCAGGCCACTTCCCTCTGTGAATTATGCCGTTAAGTAACGCAGCGAAGCAGTCAGGCTTGTAGTTTGCCAGCCCCTTGGTTACCATCATAGGAATCCCGTCCAGTCCCGGAGCTTTCTTTGGATGGAGATGTTTCGCTGCTTCCAGGATGTCTTCCCTTGTGATTGGGGGGAAAGTATGATCCACTCTCCAGTCCGTTGTTCTGTCTTCTTCTCTCCTCGCTTCTAGAGTATCGTCATTTCTATTAACCAGGCGTGGGAAGAGGGTCCTCAAAACTTCTCCTGCGAACTCCGGTGACAAGTCAGCAGGAGGGGAATTTCTCTTGGTCTGTTTCATTACCTGCTTATAGGGTTTCCCCCATATATCTGTGTCGACCGTGTCGCAAATCTCCTTCCATAGCCTGTCTTTTTCTTTTAAAATTAATGCATTTAATTTCTTTTTTTGGCTATTTTAAAGAGATAGCTTACCGCATCGGCTTCGTCTTCCCTTCCTCTTCTCCTGGCTCTTTGCATTTCTCTCCTTAGTTTTTGAGCTCTTCCCCTTGCCTCCCCTATCTCCTTCGTCCACCAAGTGTTTGAGGCTCCCCTCCTTCCGCCCGTCGCTTTTTCCATCGCATGGTCGCACACCTCTGGGATGGAGTCTAGGATGTTTTTCTGTTCCTTGCTTGTGAACCTAATTTTCCCTTCCAGTCCTGCCGTCCTGATTTTTTCGTCGAAGGCTCTTTTTAGTTTCTCCGTGTCTAGTGTTGTCACCTTCCACTTCTGCGTCATTTCTTTGCTCCGCATCGTTTCTTCTCGCAACGTCACTGTTGATAAAATATATTTATGATCCGAGGCAGTCTCTTTGTCAATTACCCTGGAGGTACAATCTCCTCTTTTCTGTAGGTCTCGCTGGGTTGCCAGAAAATCGATATTCGATCTGGCGTTCCCCTTCTCGAATGTGTGTCCCCCCAGTGGTTTAATGGGGAAGATTCGTCCTTTCAGTAGCTCCTCCAAGAGTATTGTCCCCTTCTTATTTTGTTCTTTGGAACCCCACGCTGGCGATTTCGCGTTGAAATCTCCCCCAATAATGACCCTCCTTCTCTTTCTCCTTTCCTCATTTACGAAGGTCATCGTTTTCTTCACCCTATTGGCATATTCTTCGTTAGTAATATTAGGTGAATAATAAACGCTTACCAGCGTGAGGTTCCCAATTCTTGCTGCCACGAAATCCTCCTCCTCTCTGTTTCCGTCCTCAAAGTTATTGAGTCCTCTCAAGCCAGTGATCCAAATTGCGGCCCCGTTTCTTCTGCTAAATATCCAATTTCCTGGATTGTATAGTGGTTCCGCGATTAGGACGACGTCCGCTTTAACCTCAACCACCGTCTGGGCGAGCAGGTAGTGCGCTAGCCTGCAATGATTGAGGTTTATCTGTAGAATTTTTATCTGGAGGGCCTTTCATTCCTCCCCCACGCCTGTTGTTTTATGTATGCCCTATATTGAGGACAGTTTGCCGCCCCTGCTACATGTTCTGCTTTTGCTGCTGGAATTCCTGCCCTTGTGCACAGGATGCAGCATCTCGTTGCCTGGCAGTTGTTTAATTGGTGGCCGTCCCCTCCGCATCTCCTACAGACCTCTCTTCCCCTTAATTTCTCCTGGCAGGTGTAGCTCATATGGCCGAGTGCGTGGCACCTGAAACATCTTACCAGATTAAAGGTTTTTCACTATCCTGCAACTAGTGTATCCTATCCTGACCCTGGCCCCATCCTGCATTTTTTTTCCGAGATGCAGGTCGGGAGATTTACTATTGCTGTCTTCGTGCCTGAGTAGCCGATCCTCAAGGTCTGGGTTAGGTCTGGGTTAGGTCTGGGTTAGCAGTGCTGACCAGTCTTCAGACGCGAAAGCATCTTTTGAGCTTCCGGAGTATTACTTCCAAGTTTCTCGTGTACGAACGCTAGTGATTGTTGTTGCGTGTGGTAGCATCGCTGGCATCGCGGACAAGCGAAGTGAATTTCTTTGGACTTTCATCTCTCTCATCGCATCTCTCTCAACTCTGAACACTTGTAGTGACAGGATTACTCGAGCTTCGACTTTTTGTTTTGTGTGTGTAGTGCCTACCACGTGAGATCCAGGCAAAGACGAAGCGCGAAGGGACGCGACAGACCACCGTGCTTGAGGCTCTATTAAGGTAGGACACTGACCAGTATCAGCGAATATTTGCGGAGCGAGGAAGCCACCCTCCGTGGTTCTCTCTCGCGCAGGACGAGGAGGAGCTTTCTTCGTCTCCTATGCTCCTCGTCCTTTGCGTCATCATCACCGACATCTTCTTCTCATTTCATCTGCTTGTGTCTCTCTCTCTTTTACACGATACATGTGCGTGCGTGCATGTGTGTACATGTACGCATGTATCTCTACGCGAAGAAAAGATTCCGAACGAAACGCACCGGGCAGATACGATAGCGCGATCGAAAGGGACGCGACGGGCACGCGAAGTTTAGCATGTAAAAGAATTAAATCCACGAAAGGCGAGTCGAGAGCGAGCGATACAACGATAGGATTAGCGGGATCGAAACGATAGAAGCACGGGATAGCCTCGGGAACACTTCCATCCCCTTCCACGAATATTCTTCAGTCGTCGGGAAAAATTATCTTTCCATTTTAGCATTTTCAATTCCTCCGTCGCTTCACGACAAAAAAAAGTTATTCAGTAGTCGAATCGAGACGCGGGGGAGCCTCGGACGAATCCTCGAGGCAAGAGACCACGAGCCTAATGGGAGAGTTGTCTTACACGGCTCTCGCTGGAGTACATTTTATTCTTACAAACATTTCACGCAGATGCGTGGACTTCCGAGTAGAAGTAGAGGATAGGCAAGCTCGTGGTTTCTCGGAGAAGAAAAGTCTGAATCTCCCGCGAAGGAAATGATCGAATAGAAATATCACGCCACGCCAACACACACTATTCTCTCCTCTCTCATCTTTTTCATTCTTACCGCGAAACGTTCCGTCGGCATAATGTCAAGAGTAGCGTAACTTCACTTCTCTATAAATTTTCTCGCGGGACGTCGAAGGGGGCGATCCATACTGTACTGCACCGAACGGGCTAATAAGATAGGGCGCTGCTTCGGAGATGATCCCGTGACAGTCCGTAGAATATAGAACCGCGAGACGTTCAAGGGGGTGGCGGACCATAATGCGCTGCCCGCAAGGGTGAGAGATATAGGGCGCTGCTTCCGAGACGATCTCGCGGACTTGCTCGCACGAGGGGATGGATTCCTCCCCCTCTCATAATAATTGGCGTCGTCCTCTTACGGCGAACGCCTCGATGATGAGAGTCTCGACCACTGGATCCGCGGACGGCAGAGGGGCTAGACTGTAGAAGCACGCGGTAGAGTTCTCGCCCACCCACTTGCTGTAGAGTAACGCGGGGACGACGCCCGCCGGGCTACTCGCCGACGGCGCGGAGCGCGGCGACAGGGGGGCGCGGAGCGCGGCCTCCTCGTACGGAGGACGCCCAAGACGAATCCTTCTCGGGGGAGAAGCGACCGTCCGGTAGAGCCAACATCCCGAGCCGCCGAACGGGTGGCGGGCCATACTGCGCTGCCGCCGCGGGTAGAGAGATAGGGCGCCGCTCGGGAGGCGATCTCGGGAGACAACCCATTCGTTCGCGGTACAAAGCAGACCTTCCGGTAGAGCCAATATCGCGAGACGTCGAAGGGGCGGCGGGCCATACTGCGCTGCCGCCGCGGGTAGAGAGATAAGGCGTCGCGAAGGGGCGGCGGGCCATACTGCGCTGCCGCCGCGGTCAGAGAGATAGGGCGCCGCTCGGGAGGCGATCTCGGGAGACCCCCAAGACGAATCGTTCTCGGTAGAAAAGCGACTGTCCGGTGGAGCCGATATCGCGAGACGTCGACGGGGCGGCGCGCCATACTGCGCTGCCGCCGCGGTCAGAGAGATAGGGCGCTGCTCGGGAAGCGGCCTCGGGATTCGCGACACACCCGCACACGCCCGCCCGCCGACGGGACAGTGCGACCAAGGCTTATCCGCTCGTGCTACTGCCGAGTCGGATCGCACGAGGATGTCCCTGAGGAGGGCCTTTTCATTTTCATTTTCATTTTTCTTTCTCTCGACCCCGTTTTCGCATTCTGTCATACATAAAATTCCTTTTATATATATACACGAAAGGGGAAGTGATCTTCGGGGAGACTCGAGCAGAAAGGGTTCCAGGGGGAGGGTCGTCCTCAATAGCCCTCTCTAAAATTAAGAAAATTCTGTTAAAGAAATTCACGAGAAATCGGAACGACGAGGGCTCGAGTTTCCTAGAGGATCGTTTCTCGAAATTTTTCCATGCTGGTGAGACGATCCTTCTCAGCTAAAGTAAGCAGAGTAGAGTGTAGCTTACTTTGTAAACAGAGGTAACAAAAAACCACGAGACATTGAATGAATGGCGGACCATACTACGCTGCCTAAAGTGTTAGAAAGATAGGGCGCTGTTCTGAAAATGATCTCGAGGACGCGAAAACTTTGCACGAGAATTCAATTCTGGATGCACAAATTTAATTTAACACAAATAACGAGTAGGAAATTTTCAAAATAGACACGCGAGGTAGAACTCCCGAGGAGAGAGAGATAGGGGGGCAGACTCGTATTGCTAGCGGAAGGCATGCGAATGGAGACGTTGCCCTTCTCTCTTCTTCGAGGGTCGTTGTTAAAACATAGATGCAGTAAAGTTGCGAAATTTCCTCGGACATGAGCGAGAGGAGGAGAGAGCTCAACCGATGGAAGAAAAAGAGTGTATGGGATAAAGCACTCTCGCGGGAGAGAAGAGTTAATTGATAGAATATTTGATTTGATTTCATTAAGATCGCTCGCCACGGTGTAAAGAAACTGTGGGGGCGGCACGCTGAGGGGGAGGGGATCATGAGCAATTCATTGTGTGCTGTGCTGTGGTGTGATTTGCAGTGAAGGTGTGAGTTTACTTTGCATGGAAAGTTTAAAGCGAGAAACTACACGCAGCAACTGGAAGATCGAGGGAAGGGAAGGGAAGGGAAGGGTCAATGGGCACAAAATTAGAAAAACTTTTTGTTCAAGTAGCAGGGCGACGAGTAGAAAATGAAATTATATAGAAACAAAATCAAGAAAACGCGAAGCAGTAAGATGACGCGATAGAATCGAAATAGTTCGAAATGTACGCGAGACGTTATACAAACAACGATCGAAGTGGTGAAAACAGAAGACTCGACACCAGAAAGGGAAGGTTCTGGAAAAATAAACACGCGAGGGAAAGTCATTAGGCGCGTTGGGTACTTTAACAATCGTAATTCAAAAAGTCAAATAATTCGGAAATACGAACATTGTAAAAGGGGGGAAGCGACGGACAATGCAGGAGCAAGGGGCGGTCGAGAAAAAGTAACGGTACTCGGTGGACGAAAAGGTCACGGGGCGAACACTCGTCGGCACGCAAATAATAGGATAATAAAAAAATTCGAAACGACTAGGAAAACATTTGTTTGGGACACGGAAACGCGAGAGAATACAAATTAGAGAATACAGACACGAACGGGATAAGCGGAGTTAGGTACGGGAAAATGAATAAGGGTATCGTTGTAAAATTTATACAAGTCACGAGACGAATTAATCGACGAGAGGACGCGAACATGAGAATAGCGGATGAAACGGCGTGAGGTACGCGTCGCGACAAGGAAACGCGTCAAAATATGCACGCTGACGCGAGTGCGACGTGTGTTCGGTAGAGTAGAAGTAGAATCAATTACCCTACCTGGTGGACGGTTCGGCTGGGGGAGGATGCTTTGCAGATCCCCTCGGTGGAACCGGAATCTGGAAACTTTAAAACAGAAACTCACGCACTGTGGTTTCGCTGAACGATTAACGTCGCGCTCGCGTCAGCCTGTCCACGCGTTAATCACGTAAATCACGAGGTACGATGAGATGGAATCCTAGGAACGGGTGACAATCGATAGAGTTTAGCTGGCGATACGTGACACACGGGGAGAACTGTCACCGACAAGAGAGGTTAGGGAATCGCGGTAGAGACACGTGATCGAGGCGAGAGGACAGGTAGCGTCGCGTAACAAAGAAAGAGAAAGACGAAGCGCGAGAGAAAAGGACCGTTAACGCGACAAACAGTAGATAGAGTCGGTAAAATTGTACGATGGTCGATAGCTAGCGAGAAAACGGATATACCGACGTGTACGAAAATGTTGCAACAAGGACCGAAGGGAGGCGCGACGGTATAAAGGGTAGCAGCGTAAGGGGATTCGGACGGGAACAGGAAGACAGCGCGGGCAAACGAAGGGAAGATAGATAAGACGAACGGTCGGGCACTCGGACATAAAAACGAGACGAAAACAGATTAATAAAATTCTCAAATGCGATACTCTGTACACGGGGGGGAAAAATTGAAGTACACAGGGAACGGAAGGGTGTGACATCGAATATTCTTATGGTTATGTTAAGAAGGTGATATTAGATACAGAAATTGAAGTTACAAGTCGTTGGGTAAAAGAGGAAAAACTCGAATATACAATCAGGGACCGGTAGACATAAAACATAGTATGAGAAAATTTCTCCGAGTTCGAATAAAGATTCCAGTCGATAGTCGGTCAGGTAGAGCCAGTGAAGCACGGGGGCCGAGTCGGTTGCAGGACTCGGGGCGAATGTCGAGGGTAGCCGCGGTTAAGCGGCGTGCACCGAGGCACCACCCTGGGATGGGTGAACGTGTACGTACGCACGCTCAGAGGCTGAGGTGTGGTTTCACGTAAGAGTGGTATGGTGTTACTCTCTATCGTTGGAGTCCGAAATATAGACGATTCTTCTTCGACAGGCCCTCCACCCAGTGTGAGGGGGACTCACGGGGAGAGTGGAAATTAAGACTCCCCGTGAGATATATAAGTTTTTCGAAACTCGCGTATACAAGGGCCGCCCAAGACGATTCCTCCTCGGAAGGGAAGCGATCTTCGCGGGGCCCGCGCGATTGCATCAAAATATTATTTTTCTCTTCGTTTTCTTCCAAGCAACTCGGTCGGGTCTCTTGTCTGTAGCTGTTAGTAACGATATTTTTGTCTACAAATCAAAGTGGGTAGAGATCCATAAAAATTCCGAGGGTCAAGGGTAATAGAGGAGACATTCAAAGCATCGGGGAAAAACCAATCGTAAAACGGTAAAACGTAGGAATGTTGACCAGATGGGCGGGATTGGGCGACGGGTATGCGTATTTTCTCAAACACTAAAAATTGAAGGAAAGAAAATCTAAACAAAGAACAGGGAAAGTTATAAAGTCCGTTCGAAGGTTTCACGCGCGTGAAGGACTGCAGATGTCCGAAAACACGTGCGAAGAGACAATAGAGAGAACATTCGAGGAAGATTTTCCTTTTTCTTTGAGTGGAGAAAAAATTTCGAAAGGTTTACGAGACGATCGCGCAAGGGTGGCCACGTGCTCTTCGTCGTCACCCGCCCGATTGTTAAAACCAGTAATCTGTTTTCCGTTAGGAATTGTTCGAATGACTTGGGACATTGAATACGACAGGGGGAGGGAGGGGGAGGGTGGACGGAGGGTCTGGTGGAACAATGACAAGGTCGAAATAATCTCTGAAGTTAAAAACGAAGAAACGAACGGTTTATTTTCCGCGAGGCGTCGTTGACATCCTCGCCCTCTCTCTCTCTCTCTCTCTCTCTCTCTCTCTCTCGGGCAAAATCCTGCCTGGCAACGGGACATTTTTGACTTTGTCTTTCTATACACGTGGCCTGACGGTCTCGTCTCGTCCCCTCTACGGCACGCTTGTCGTCGGCGTGGGTGGAGGGATGGGAAGGAAAGGAAGATAGGGGTGTCCGGGGAAAAGAGAAACCGGGATAATATAAGTTTAGTGTTAATTGGTGGAAAGTGAGTGAAATCCTCCAGAAAGAAGAAACACCGGGTGAAAAGGAGTAGGTGGAGTGAATGTTATGAAATGAATGAGCAGTTAGAATAATATGAAGTAATGAACATTATAACAATAGGCTAGTAACATGTACTTATCAAGTTATATGTTTTTAGGAACGATCAAGCAGACCAAGACAGATCTTCCTCTCTGAGGAGACGGGTAGGAGAAGGAGAATACAGGATAAAACGAGCCAAGGAAAATCGCAAGAGGTAGGAGAATGAATACAGGTATAGAAGAATGCAGGGAAATGGGGTAGGAAAAAGAGGCACAAGTAGGAATAAATAGGAAGACTAGACACAGATTCTCTAGGATGTTAGCGAGTCTCCTGATTAAGGACAGGGAGGAAACTTTCGAAGCAATTTGGAGAAATAAGGAGTTCCAGGAGGAAATGCGCAAAAGAGGCTTTAAGACGGAGGAAAGAGGGAAAGGGCGGGAGGAGAAAGCAGGAGGCGTAGCGAGGCAAGAAGAGAAACAACGAGGGAAGGAGGAGGTGCAATGCACCCATGGGATAAAACAGGAGGAGGGAAAACATAAGGATCAAGACAAGGAAGTAGAAAAGGTAGAAGAAGATGACAAGAAAGAGATAAAGGAGGCGAGGGCGGAGAAGAAGTCAACAAAGGAGGACAGAGGGAGAGACAAAACTGATAGGGAGGAAACGAAATTCTTAGCAAAGTTCGAAAAGGCATGGGACAGGGCGAGTAAAGGCTGGGAGATAAGAATGAAGGGAATGGAGGAAAGAAAGGAAAGAGAAAGGAAAGAAAGGAGGAGCACACTGGCAGGAGAGGAAGGAGAAGCAGGAGCAAAGGAAATAGAAAGAACATCAGAGGTAAAAAACGAAGATAGGAAGGAAGACAGGGAGCCCATGGAAATAATCGACATTACGGAATCTAAAGACTCGGGGTCATCACTGTCGCTGAATAGTAGAATCAGAAGGGAGATGAGGAAGTTCGAGGAACTCGGAGGCCAGAAAGGGCAGAAGAATCCAAGGGTGGTTAAGGTGGAAAGAGTGACAGGAGATTGGATGAAGGATAGGAAACAGGACAAAGAGAAGGAAAGGATGATGAAGGGAGAGGAGGTAAAAAAGTTGGTAGAGAAAGAGGATGAATGGATAGACGTGAGGGAGATAGGAAAGAAAATGGAAGAGAAGAAGAATATAGTAAAAAGGAAACCATTACTGGATGTGAGCTGGGAGTTGAGGAAGGTAGGGACGTCGAGAAGGGAGCAGCAAAGGAAAGTAATAGATTAATAGATAGAAAGTAATAGATACAAAGGAAGAAAAGAAGAAAGAGGGATGGAGGATACAGGAAAAAGGAGGGAAAGAAACAAAGAAACAAAGATGGAGGGAGGAAAAGTGAAGGGTGAGAAAAGGACAGGAAAAGATAGAGAAGAGGGAAATAAGGAAAACCCAGGAAGGAATCAAACAAAGGTGGAGGAGCTGAGAAGAAAGTATCCTGAAATACAATTCGTGGATAGAAAGAGGACATTGGTAATGGAGGATAGATGTAGGGATGTTAAGAAAAGAAGGGTTTCATCAGATCTAGAGGAATCAACTGACCCAAAGACAAGAAAGAAGGAAGGAATACTGGCTGAAAGAAGAGACTTGGAAAGGAAGAAGATAGGAATGGCATGGGAGACCAGGCAGGTGGAAGAAGAGAAAGAGAGAGAGGCAATGGGGGGAGGAGGAGAAGATAAAGAAGCAAGGAAAAAGATTGAGAAGGGAAAGAAGGCGAGAGGAAGTGGAGGAATAAGAACTAGCAAAATCAGAGAATTATTTGGGGAGACCTCATCAGACGAAGATTAAAGAATAAAAATATATATAAAAAAAAAAAATATATATATACAAAAAAATAAAAAAAAAAATATACAAAAAAAAACAAACTTCCTTTAGAATTAAGATAAGCTAAGTTAGATGTAAGATAGGGTTAAGGATGAAAGAAAGTAATAAATAATCGGGGAAGCAAAAGGATGGAGAAGGGAAAGGAATAGTGGGTAAGACGAAAAAGAATGAACTGTGAGAATGTGAGTGTTGTTTAAAAAAGAGTTAATATATATTGAGAACTCTATTTCGTTACGAAAAGCCGTTGTATGTTGATCGACGTGCCCAACCGAAGGTCGCCTTCGGTTGGGGATTCAGTGTCACTAATAACAAACACGGTGAATTTGACGAAGGACTCGTTTTTAGAAAATTACAGTTGAACTCGAACAGGTGAACGACCTGTGTCAGCTGTTCGAGCCTGAAGGAAAGAGAGAGAAAGTTGTCGAAGATTAGAAAAGGACACAGTTTGATTAGCGAGCGCCGCGTGGCGGCTAACGAGCGTATTCCGCGCTTTCGCGTAGACACGCGCAACTCTCGCAGTCAGTCTTGTGCCAGTCTTTGACAGGTAACAGTTCAATCAGTAGAAGTACAGCCATTTCGAGGTTACTTCAAACAGAGCTTCTTGGTTTCTCCAACAAGCTCGAAGTACTCGAAGAGCAGAATCCTCACTGACCGAACGATCTTCTCTTGCGGCTTAGTCTATTCGTCTGTTCGATCAACACGTATTATACGTGCGACAGACGAATCAGCTTGCAAAAAAGAGATTGCAAAAACGATTGAACACACTCTTGGAATCGGTGATTTTCACGATTCTCTGAGTTTGCATATCGTCGGAAGAGCACCGAACCCACTGCTCAGTAGCCTTGTTTGACGGGCAAATCCAGATAGAGTAAACGTAAGTGCCTATCACCTCTACGTTACTCGCGCCTCACTAACCGTTTAGAAGCAACCCCCGTGTGACGAATAGATGCACACGGCGAGGTGAACGGTGTAGTGGAGTCTCTGGCCGTCACCTGCCTCTGAGCCTAGCACCAGCTAGGGACAGTGCATTTCAACGCTCGCGATCCTCTGCTCTCGCAGGGATTCAACCGACGTGCACCTCTTTAAAAGGTGCATAAGACGTGGAGAAGAGGTTTCTCCTCTCTACGCACTTGCAGGTCGACGATCCCTTTAATTTTAAAGGAAAGTCGATCACACAGTCCACTGCTTTACCTTTGCGTTACAAGCAAGGTATTGCTATCCCCTCCATACAGGCTTGTTGTCACAGCCAGGAGTCGATACTATTTGGTATAGCTTGACTTACGCTCTCGCTTACCGTCGCGGTTCTGCCGCTATTTTCGTTTCAGACGCCAACGTCGCTGACCGGCGTCCAAAACCAAGGCCCTCGGAACCACGCCGACAAACAAAAGGAGCCGCCGAGGACCTCATCCACCCCCAGCCCCCAAAGATAAAGAGCGATTAAATAAACGTCGTACTTAAGCCCTTTTAAGGGCCGACTTAAATTTAATCGAGTATTTGTTTCTTTCTGTACCCTCATTCTCACCTTGTCCGGACCCCAGTTAGATCACTTCCTTTAAGCGATTCTAACAAGTGTGAATGAGAATATTGTACATAAAGCGGAAGCGCAGTATGATTGGGAGCCCTACTCAACTATTTGTTCTTAAAATTAAAGGTATGGAGGGATTCTTCGAGGGGGAAGAAGAACTTCTGATTGAAGAAAGCTTCTTCGCGGAGGAAGAGGATTTCAACCTGGAAGAGGCACCGAAGAAGGAAGAAGTGAAGCAAGAGGATAAGGAGAAGAAGGAGGAGGGGAAGAAAGAGGAAAGCACGACAGGGAAAGACCCGAAAGGAGAAGACGACACCAAGAAACCGAGAATAAAGGAAGTAGAGATGTGGGGTAATCAGGCCGGAACCCGCAAACAAGCGGATATCAGGGAGCTGCTGGTAGGCAAAACTAAATTCCCGCCGCTCTAGCCCATTATAAAAGGGATAGGAAAGGGATCAGGGCAAGGAAACAAAGGGGGAAAAACAAATACAGAAACGGAACAAGTATGGGGGGGGGGGGGGGGGGAAGGAAGGAGGGCGAGATAGCAGAATGGGGGAATCTAGGTATAAAAGAGAAGAAAATAAAGGAAGAAATTATAGTGGTCTTTGCAGGCTGTTTAAAAAGCGGTTATATAACGGGCATTTGGCTCGTCCGCGAGATTCGTAATTTGTTGGTATACGTGACCGACCGAAGGTGGCCTTCGGTCGGAGCATACGTTGTCCTAGCAGCAAAACACGATCAGCTGTCGTATGACTTGTTTTTGTCGTCAAAATTAAAGTTCAAACAAAGTAAGCGTTGTCGAGCAACGGTTTTGAACTCCAGGCTCGATGTCGAGAGGGGACATCGGAGCCTGAAGGAGAGAGAGAGTACATCGTACTACATTAGCACGAGACAAAAGATAATTTGTGAGCGCCGCGTAGTGGTAAAATTTAGCACGTCTTCCGCTTCGCGCAGACACGCGCGGCTCTCGCCCCAGTCGTCTTACGACAATCAAGCTTGACACAGTCAGTGCGACCGATAGTCAAGCGCATCTCAGCTAGACAGCCTTCGGATTTAAAGTAGTTTGGTTACCAGACACTTGAAATCTCACTAGCTCTCAAAAGCTGAACCTCTGTCGCCGACAGACTAGGAAGCTCTGCTCGATTCGTACGTATAATACGTACGAAAGAGCACCTGGTTTGTTTTAGGAGACAATTGATCGAGATTTGCACTCTTGGAATCGGGGCCTGCCCTGATTCTCTGAGTCTCGTTTCGTCTCGGAGCAACAAAGGCCGCTGCCTGTTGGATCCCTGAGAGACGGGTTACAACAGAGAGAGATAACGTACGTGCCTCTCACCTCTGGGTTACTCGTGCTCTGCCACCCCGTTTAGAAGCAATCCCCGTGTGACCAATAGAAGCACACGGTAAGGTGAACGGAGTCGCAGAGCCTCTGGCCGTCCTCAGCCTCCAGGACCAGCAATTCGCTGGTTATAGCGTGTCCCTCCGCTCATGAATCCCTAAGTTACTTGGATTCGTACGGAACGAACCTTTCCAAAAGGTGCAAGGCGAAGAGAAGAGGTCCCTCCTCCTCTCAAGCCACTCGTTCATCGACTTCTTCTTCGCGCCAGAAGAAGAGTCGATAATACAGTCCACTGCATTACCTTTGCGTTACTGGCAAGGTTTTGCTATCCCCTCCAAATAGGCTCCCGAGCGCAGCCTGGAGTTGGGAATCTTTGGTATAGCCAGACTTACACTCTTGCTTACCGCCGCGGTTCCGCCGCTATCTCTTTTTCAGACGCCAACGTCGCTAAGAGGAGCGCCGGCGTCACCACCAGCCACAGCCAGGGCCATCCGATCCACCGACGTGGACCGGAGTCAGCACCCAGCCCCCAGAAACGTTAAATAAACGTCGCTCAAAAGCCCTTTTAAGGGCCGACAGAATATAAAACTTGTGTTTTCGTTTCTTTCGAATTCCCTTCATCTCACCTCATCCGGACCTACGTTGGATCCCTTATTTTAAGCGACTCCAACACAGACGATGTGGAGAAAAAGAAAGACGGGGAAATAGATTGGGACAAGGAGAGAGCCAAGGTCATTGACGTGAGAGAGGATAGAGATGAGGAGAAAAGGAGGATGAAGGGAAATAGGAGAGAGGTAAAACAAGAAACAGGAACGGGGAAAAAGGAGGAGATAAGTGGAGTGAGAAGGGAGGAGGTCAAGGACATGGGAGCAACAACAACAACAACAACAACAGCAACAATAACAGAGGAGAGTACAGGTGGGAAAGAAGAAATAAAGGAAAAGAAGGTCAGGATAGAGGAGAAGGCTGAAGTAATAACTGAGGGAGAGAAGATGGAAGGAATTGAAGAAGATAGAATAGGAAAGGAAGAAAACAAGGGAGAAGAAAGATGGAAGAAAGTTAAATTCTGTTTAGTTGCTGAGGATTATCCCAGGCACAAATTAAACAGGAGTGATTTAGACGTAGTTGTGTCAGCGTTAGTGACGAAATGCTTAGAAACAAATGAAAGAACGACGATAACGAGGATAGGCTTAATGAATGGAGGGATTTTGGTGGACTCCAGGGGCACCAGGACTAAAGAAATATATACCAGAAATAAAGAGGCAGCAGAGAAAGCGTGGGGAGGAAAATTACGTATAGAAGATCCTGAGATACTCAATAAGAGAGTCAGGATAATTGCTTCAGTAGGACTGCAGGGAGTCAGGGCGGAGGACCTACCGAGGTTACTAAAACAAGATACGCGGATGATCAGGGTGGCCGACTGGATATTGTTAAAGGAAGGACCCACCCTGAGTAGGGGAAGGGATAGTTGCTTCGAGGTTGGACCGAGAACGTATAGATTTCTGAAGCAACGAGATATGCGACTACCCACAGGGGAGGGGGGGGGGGGGGGCGAGTAGAGTAACGTTTACATTGTTACATTTTCTAAAATAAGGCGTTGTGTAAATAAATGTAAGATTAGACAATAAATAACAATTTATAAGAAATATAACGAAGCAAGTTCTTTCTGAAACCTGTATAGCAAAGGGAAAAGAGGAAAAGGGAAAAGAAGTAACGAAGAAAGGAGGACACAGAAGTGGGTGGGAAGGGGAATGGGCGGGAGGAGGAGGAAACGGGAAGGAAGGGGACTAGACCAATAAGGTAAGACTGAAAACTAAGGAAAGATGTAAACAAGAACTTTCTGTTGCAGAGGCCATCAATCATGTCCCTAAGATTCATACAGATTAACCTCCATCATAGTGAGGCAGCGTCAGCGGCACTAGTGAGGACCATGGCCAGGGACAGGATTGATGTGGCGCTAATCCAAGAACCATGGACAGCTCATGGAGGTATAAGAGGACTAGGATTGGTTGGTAAAGTATGGGCGTTAAATAATAAGCAATCGCGTACATGCATACTAACTAGGAAGGGATTAAGCACGAACACGATTAAGCAATACAACACAAGAGACATAACGGTGGTGAGTATAGAAGTCAAGGAAGAGGAAGGACAGGAAGAGAGAATAATCTATGCTGCATCAGTGTACGCACCATGGAATGCGAAAGAGAAGAGACCAGGGGCCGCGGTCCAGAGGTTTATGGAATTTGCTCAGGACAAGGGAGCTGAAGTGTTGATTGGTGGAGACGTAAATGCCAAACACAAACGTTGGGGAAGCACGATAACAGACACAAAAGGTCAGGAACTAATGGAGTTCATTTTAGCAAACGGATTGGTGACACTCAATAGAGGAAGCAGACACACATTCGAAACAGCTACTAGGAACGAAGTCTTGGATGTGACGATGTGCTCACAAAGCCTAGCAGGTAAGATAAAAGGCTGGAGAGTGAGCAATGATATCTCCTTCTCGGACCATAAATATATAAGGTTCGAGATGGATGCAGGACAACAACAGGAAGTACAGGCAGGAAGGAATCCAAGGGCAACGAACTGGAAAAGGTATGGAGAATTAGTAAAGCTACGAAAAAGAGAATTTCCTTCTAGATATGGAACGGAAGTAGAATTAAATGAAGCAGTGGATAAACTAACGACAATACTGAAAGAAGCTTGGCAGGAAACAACGGAGGAAATCGAGTTTAGGAACAAAATACGAGTACCATGGTGGAATAGAACACTGGAAAAGGAACAAAAAGAAATTATGAGGAGAATAAGGACAGCGAAAAGGAAAGGTGGTATGACAAGATGGAAGGAGGTAAGAGAATTAACTAGGATTTTTAAAAGAAAAGTAATAGTGGCCAAGAGGGAATCGTGGAAAGAGTTTTGTGCAGGAATTAAAGGGGTATCTGAAGCGACTAGACTCAGTAAGATGCTGAGTAACGGAATAGGAGAGCAGCTGGGAGCACTGCGAAGGGAGGATGGGACATATACAGAAAATAATGAGGAAACTTTAAACATGTTGTTAAGAGAACACTTTCCAGGATTCGGCGGAGTTCCGCTGGAGACGAATGAGAACATAAGCAGGGAAGGAAGGATGAATGTGATCCAGAGACCAGGATGGGATATAGCCAACAAAATAGTTCGGCCGGAAAGACTGGAATGGGCAGTGGGGTCATTTCTGCCTTACAAAACGCCAGGGATAGACGGAATCTACCCGAAAATGATTAAGGTAGCGATGCCACACATCAAGGAGTTCTTAGTGAAGATAATGAGAGCCAGTCTTGCACTGGGAATCATACCGTATTCATGGAAGGTAACCAGGGTAACCTTCATACCCAAGCCAGGGAAGACGGATTGCGCGATACCCAAAGCATTTAGACCGATTAGTCTGACATCATTTTTACTTAAAATGCTGGAAAGACTGGTGGATAGGTATATGAAAGAGGTGACTCTGGCAAAAAAGCCGTTGCACAGTAAGCAACATGCTTTCAGGATAGGGCATTCAGTGGAGGTGGCTCTACATAACTTAATCGGCAGAATAGAGGATGCTATGAGGAAGAAGTATCTAACAATAGCAAGCTTCCTAGACATAGAGGGGGCGTTTAATCAAACGTCAACGGAGCTGATAGTCAATTCTCTGAGAGAATTTGACGAAAATGAGTATATTATCCGGTGGATTAACAATATGTTAACCACCAGGGAGTTGCAAACCTCGAAAGGGGAAACAATCACGAAGGGATCCGTGAATAAAGGTTGCCCTCAAGGGGGAATCCTGTCACCCCTTTTATGGTGTGTGGCAGTGGACAAACTCCTACACAATCTGGAAAAGAGTGGTGTAGTGGTCTCGGCTTATGCTGACGATGTAACCTTCCTGGCAATAGGAAGGAATGAAACAACTGCAGTTTACAAGGCAAAGAAAGCGATGTTGGTGCTGGAAGAATGGTGCGATAGAACGGGTTTATCAGTAAACCCTACAAAAATGGAGACGATACTTTTCACAAGGAAGATACATAGACCAACCATCACGGAATTAAGATACAAGGGACAGACACTGGAATTCAGCAGAGAGGTGAAATATTTAGGAATCTGGCTGAATGTCAGGTTGACATGGAGGAAACATGTCTTCAAGCAAATTAATAAGGCTAAAGCCAATCTGGCAATGCTGGGTAGAGTGGTGGGACCCACGTGGGGTCTCACACCACAAACGACGAAATGGCTCTACGAGGCAGTCGTACTTCCAAGATTGACATTTGGAAGTATAGCCTGGTGGGAAACGACAAATATGCGGACGGTAAAGGAAAGGCTGGACGAACTACAGGGTCTAGCGCTGAAGAGGATACTTGGAACCTTGAGTACAACACCTACAAGGGCAGCGGAAATAGTGACAGGGATGGAACCCCTGGATATCAGAGTCAAGGCAATCGCCATGAAAACGGCACACAGGTTAATAACGTGGGGAGCCTGGAAGGAAAGGGACTATGGTCACAGCTCACTACTGAAGACAGAAGGGACTGATTACATCAGAGAACTGATAAGCATGAGACAGGACAACCAGATCCTGAAATTCATGTTTCAAGGAAAATTCCAAACACAGATAGACATCAGAACGAAATGGGAAGACAAAGCAGACAATTGGAGGGAGTACCACCAAGTGTGGTTCACGGATGGTTCAAGGAAAGAAGGGGTCACGGGAGCAGCCTGGACCAATGAAGACGGAACGGAGAAGGGAATAATCCAATTAGGAAAACTGGCAACAGTTTTTCAAGCGGAAGTGTTGGCCATACATATGTGTGCGGAAATGCTCATAGAGAAGGATACCAAGAACAAGAAGATAGCTATATGTTCGAATAGTAAGGCAGCATTGAAGGCGTTATGCAAGCAGGCACAAATCCATAACAGTTATGGAATGTAAGGTAAAGTTAAACGAGTTGGCAGGGAAGGAGAACAGGCTAACTCTAATCTGGGTTCCTGGACACGAGGGGATAAAAGGGAACGAGATGGCGGACAAGCTAGCGAATCAGGGATGAGACAGAGTCCCGATAGGAATGGAGCCGTATTTACCAATGTCGGTACTGACAATAAAGACCGCAATCAAACAATGGACCTTGGAGGAAAGGAAGAGGAAATGGGGTGAAACAGAAGGATGCAGGGAAGCGAAGGAAATGCTGGGGGAAGAACCAAGATACAAATATGCCAGGAACCTAATAGCACTGGATAGAGGAAGGTGCAGGCTGTTCGCAGGTTTACTAACAGGACATGCACAGTTAAAACTGCATGTGGCCAGGATGAAACAGCAAGAGGATAGATTATGCAGTTTCTGTGAGGAGGAGGAGGAAAGTAGTGTCCACATAATCTGCAAATGCCCTAGATTGATGAATCTGCGCAGGAAGTATCTGGGGAAATATTTCCTAGAGGCACAAGAGGTAGGAGGGATAAAATTAGAAAAGCTAGTCAAGTATATAACGAAGGTTGATCCGTGGAAACATCCGGGTTAACCTTCGGTAAGATAGGGACAAAACGGAGAGTCCAAGGAGGTGGGGACCAGCGATATAGAGCAGGTCCACACTGACAAAAGATCATCCGGAAGGATGATGGGATCTGATTGATCATGGAGGGACTCACGGGTGGGGGCGAGGTCGGGGCCCTCATCAGAATTTGTTAAGGAAAAAGCTAATATGTGATTGATGTTTTTCAGTGGAGGGAACCAGAGGAAGACGTCTAGCAGAGTAAAAGAGGAGGTCGACAGGGTGTCATAGCGACAACGGGGGAAGCAAAGAAGGAATAGGAGAGGAATGACAGAGTAATTATTAAAGGATACAAGAGGATTAGTTTGTTCACAGGACTACACAGGAGAGGGAGGAGGAAAGGAAGAAGAAACAAAGGGAGCAATGAGAAGCAGGACAAGGGAAAGAAGAGGCGAAGGAGCACAGGCAGGGAGCGAGAAGAAGGAGAAGGGAAAGGAAGAAAGGAAGACGGAAACAGGACAGAAGCGGAAAGAAATAACGAGAAAAGAAGATTGGGAACAAATGTAAAGAGAGAAAAAATACTTGTAAATAAAACCGGACGAGACAGAGGAATCTGTCCTATTGCGAAGAAGCATAGTATCAACAATGTAAGAAGTCAATAAAGAATGGGGAAGGGAGGGGAGTGTAGTATTCTTATTTAGTCGTAAAGATATAATAATGAAATAAGTAAGAAATAAGGGAAATAAGTGAAAATAGAAGTATGAATAATAATAAGAAAGCGAAAGAGTCTGTTTCAGGATAGCGAACGGGAAGGCAGGGAAGAGAGCAAGGAGTAAAGGGGGAGTCAATGGAGGAGCCGGAACGGGAAGAGGTAGGAAACACGAATGGGGATTAATCTGTGGAGTTAACCGGATTAATCCCTAAGGTAAGGAAATATCGGAGAGTCCAACTGGGTGGTGGTCTTCGTGTATAGAAGGCCTTCACTATGTTCAGACCATCCGGTGGGATGGTAGGGTCAGGGGACCCTGGGGGGACTCATGGGCGGGGGCGAGGTCGGGGCCCCCGTCGCAACAAAAACAAATTAATAAGTGAAATGAGGTAAGGGCTAAGGAAAGGGGAGAAGAAAAAAAAAAAAAGAGAGCTCCATAATATGTGCAATTGAGTAGATGAATGAAATTACAAATATGTTGATGATCTTGCAGCACGAAGGAGAGAAGGAAGTGGGAAAAGGAAGCCGAAATACAGCCTGGAAACAGATGAACGGGGCAGAAGGAATAGGAAAGGAAGGGGACAAAGAAAGAGGAAGGACACAGGGACAAGGATGACAGCATGGAGCAAGAACAAGCATGAAGAAATACTCTGCGAGAATTGCAATAGTAATAAGGAACTAGTTAGAACCAATATGAATATAAAAAGTAGCATAAAACCGGGCTTGAGGAAAGTAATGATAGGATATATTGTAAACAAGAGAGGGAAAAAGAAAAAGGGGCAAGTAGATAGGTTGGGTAAATAAGAAAACTTACAGCTTAAAATTAAAATCTGATAGGGACGGGAGGGTGGGAAATTTTTACTTTCGCCTTGAATTGCTACTGTACTTTAAATTTAAAATTTTACTTTAAGCTACATTATAAAATTCAATATAGTTTACCCTAAAAATTGTTAAGCTGAACCATTAAGTTTAGAATTACCTTAAAAGAATACAAATTGTAAGAGCAACGAATAAATACCAATGTAAAAGAGGAGAGAGAGGCCACTCCTTTCTTCTTCTGGAAATATATAGCGTACAATGTAAATGTAAGGCATGAGCAAGAACTTGTAGCGATCTAAGAAGTGCTGAGAAATCAAAGCGGATCAGTTAAGAATAGTGGAATGAAGAGAACGAAGAATTACGACAAAAAGCAAGGAAACCGAAGATGCAACACACAGGGGAAAAGAAGACGAAGGAAGGTAGGCTGCGACGAGCAGATAGAATGAGAGTGAAATAGGGGTAGTGGGGATATGTGTAATAACGATTATGTTTACGGTTTAACAATAAATGATGTGAGTCAATAGGATCAAACTATATATACAGCGTGAATAGACAGAAAGAAATATGTAAGAAAATGGTTGAAATAATATATACAATATAAATAGACAGTAGAAATAAGGCGAGCAAATACACAGAACACTTATGTAACGAAAAAGAATGAATAAATGCAACCTATATCAAGAGTGCAAGCATATCCATTGATTCCAAAATACCTTGATTGATCCTTAAAGTTAAGAAAAGAAAGAAAGAAGAAAAGAGAAAAAGGAAAAGATAATATGAGAAAAAAAAAAGAGAGAAAAAAAAACAATATATATGTACATATGCATATACATATGATAACAATAGCGAGAACAAAAGATGCATAGCAGTGGGGTAGAGGGGATATCCATCAGAACCCGCAGACGAAACTGACAGATCATAAGAAATGACAGAGGGAGTAGTCTCATGTCTCCGCTCACAATCGAGATAGTCTAACTTCATAGCGAACCTCGAAGGGCAGAGCATAGATATTAGGCGACTCTCGATTCCTGCAAATCGTCTGCTCCATAGTTCCCGGGAAAAGGTGTAACATAGGAGCAGGGGAGGTTCCGAAATTCTCCAAAGTACTCCGCACCCTTGAAATCTGTCTCTACCTCATTACCAGCTATGCATCTCCTGCACGAGAAACGGGGAGGACGAGCTGTCCAGCGGTGAGTCCGACTCGAAACACCTATCCGAAAGGATAAGGGGATCTAAATACATGCCTTCCTGAAAAACGGAAGAAGTACAGAGGCCGGAGAAGGGAAGGTTCACACCCTATCTCAGCGCTGTAACGATCTACACCACGAGCTGCGAAATTTTGAGATCAGAGGTCTCCGATGATTGGTAGGTAGGGAAATCAAAGGGAGCTAGAGCATAAGGGATAAAATCACGCGAGGGGCAGGAGGGGGATGCTGGGTGGGGGTGGCGATACCGGGGAAAGGGGATCTTAGAATTGAGCAAACGATGCAAGAGAAGGGAGGGGGGGAGCTTTCGACGTCTCTAGGCACAGGGGAGGGTGAAGCTGGGGGAAAGGAGACGCGTCAAAAACACTGATGAAACTGATGTTGTCGATAGTTCGATCGACAGACGCACGAGTCGATGTATCGATGAGACAACTTCGGCGAAACTCAGCTGGCTCGACAACGGAGAGGGTTGGGGGGAAGATTAGCCAGGGGGGGCAGGTACCAGGGTAGCTGGTCCTAGGTCGCGTGGGGAACTTGAACCAGGGTAGCGGAGACCTCACGATCAGGGATAAATTCGCAGCGATTCGACAAAGTCGAGATCGGATTCCTTCGCAGGGATCTTCGCGTCGGCGGAGTCGTATGGCCCAACGTCATAAACCACGTAGATACCAGTAGGGAGGAATCATGGCACGGCTCCGATGAAGACGTACCTCCGGCCGATGGCACACCCTGCATAGGCTCGGGCCAGTAAAGCAGGGGTGATCCGGAGGCTGGGGAACGAGGGTAGGAACGGGTTATTCGCCACCTCGAAGTCGGACGTACCAAGTCTGATCGTGGCCTGGGAGTCACACCGGTGACCACTCCCCCCGTTACAAATTCGCATAAATGGCATAAATCACATAGGTCTGGGTTAGGTCTGGGTTAGGTCTGGGTTACTCGATGATGAGAGTCACGACCACTGGATCCGCGGACGGCAGAGGGGCTAGCCGGTAGAAGCACGCGGTAGAGTTCTCGCCCACCCACTTGCCGTAGAGTCACGCGGGGACGACGCCCGCCGGGCTACTCGCCGACGGCGCGGATCGCGCGACAGGGGGGCGCGGAGCGCGGCCTCCTCGTACGGAGGACGCCCAAGACGAGTCCTTCTCGGGGGAGAAGCGACCGTCCGGGAGAGCCAACATCGCGAGCCGCGGAACGGGTGGCGGGCCATACTGCGCTGCCGCCGCGGGTAGAGAGATAGGGCGCCGCTCGGGAGGCGATCTCGGGAGACCCCCAAGTTGATTCATCCGCGGTACAAAACACACTTTCCGGTAGAGCCGATATCGCGAGACGTCGAAGGGGCGGCGGGCCATACTGCGCTGCCGCCGCGGGTAGAGAGATAGGGCGTCGCGAAGGGGCGGCGGGCCATACTGCGCTGCCGCCGCGGTCAGAGAGATAGGGCGCCGCTCGGGAGGCGATCTCGGGAGACCCCCAAGACGAATCATTCTCGGTACAAAAGCGACCGTCCGGTAGAGCCGATATCGCGAGTCGTCGAAGGGGCGGCGGGCCATACTGCGCTGCCGCCGCGGTCAGAGAGATAGGGCGCTGCTCGGGAAGCGGCCTCGGGATTCGCGACACACCCGCACACGCCCGCCCGCCGACGGGACAGTGCGATCAAGGCTTATCCGCTCGTGCTATTGCCGAGTCGGATCGCACGAGGATGTCCCTGAGGAGGGCCTTTTCATTTTTCATTTTTCGTTCTTTTCGACCCCCTTTTCATATTCTATCACACATAAAATTTCTATTTTTTCATATATATACACGAAAGGGGAGGTGATCTTCGGGGAGGCTCGAGCAAAAAGGGTTCCAGGGGGAGGGTCGTCCTCAATGGCCCTCTCTGAAATTAAGAAAATTCTGTTAAAGAAATTCACGAGAAATCGGAACGACGAGGGCTTGAGTTTCCTAGAGGATCGTTCCTCGAAATTTTTCCATGCTCATGTGACGACCCTTCTCAGCGAAAATAAGCAGAGTAGAGTGTAGCTTACTTTGTAAACAGAGGTAACAAAAAACCACGAGACATTGAATGAATGGCGGACCATACTACGCTGCCTAAAGTGTTAGAAAGATAGGGCGCTGTTCTGAAAATGATCTCGAGGACGCGAAAAACTTTGTACGAGAATTCAATTCTGGATGCATAAATTTAAATTTTAACACAAGTAACGAGTAGGAAATTTTCAAAATAGACACGCGAAGTAGAACTCCCGAGGAGAGAGAGATAGGGGGGCAGAGTCAAACTGCTGTCGCAAGGCACGTGGATAGAGACGTTGCCCACCTCTCTGCTCTGAGGGTCGTTGCACAAAAATACAAGATACGGTAGAGTCGCGAATTTCCGTCGGACACGAGCGAGGAGAGGGGAGAGCTCAACCGACGGAAGAGAGAGAGGGCACAGGGTTATGCACTCTCACGGGAGAACTTTGGAAAACTGTGAATAAAATTAATTATGTTATTCCTTAATTGACGAAGTCGCTGGCCAAGGCGTGAGGTAAACGCACGGGCGACACGCTGAGGGGGGAGGGAACATGAGCGATTGACGTTTGATGTTTTTACGTGTGGTTTGCTGTGAAAGAGTGAGGTTGCTTGCATGACAATTCAAGAGAGAAGATCGTAAGCATCACCTGGAAGACTGGGGGGGGGGGGGAAGGGAGGGGGCATAGCGAGGGAAATAATTAATTAACTAAGTAACCGAGAGGTCCACGAAAATTGACGCAACGGGAAAAATGGAAATGCGTAGAAAGATGGTACGTTAGAATCGAGACGGCTCGAAGATATACGCGAGGCGAGTAAAATAAACAAGAAACCGAAGTGGCGAAGACGGAGATGCGACATTAGAAAGGAGAAGTTCGAGAAAAATAAATAGTAGTAAACATGCAAAGGGAAAGTAATTAGGCGCGCCGGGTAGTTTAAGAATCGTTTTTCAAAATTGAACACTTTGGAAAACATGAGCATTGTAAAAGGAGGGAATTAACGCACAATGCGAAAGCAAGGGCGGTCGGGAATAACGGGACTCGGTACAGGTCAGGGAACGAATACTCGTCGGTACGCGAGGAAATAAAATAATAAATGCGAAGAGAATAGGAAATTACTCGAGATAGGACACGCGAGAAACAAAAGACGAAACATAGGGACACGGACGGGATGAGCGGGACGAGGAGAAAAAAAATAATAAAATAGAATCGCGAACGGGCATAGAAATATAAGAAAATCGCGAGGCAAGTTGATAGAGGCGTAACGCGAGGGACGCGTAGGGCCAAGGAAAGGCATCGAGATACACACTCTGACGTGTTTGCGACTGACGTTCGATTAATAAGAAAAGTAGAGTAATTACCGTATCTGGTCGACTGTACAGCTGAGGGGAAGATCCTTTGCGGGTCCCTTCGGCGTATTAGCAATCTGCGAAACTGTAAAAAATAGAAGCTTACATATCGAGATTTGATCGAACGATCAGCGTCGCATTCGCGTCGGGGTGTTCGCGTAACGCGCAGTACGCGGAGAGAAAGGAAATGGGAACAATCGTAGGGGTAAGAGGATGATAGGGAATACCTTAATTACAATACTAATTGATGTTACGTGACTCGCGGACGAGCTGTCATCGGCGGGAGAGGTTAAAAGAATCGCGAGAGCCACGCGTGGTCGAGCGGGAAAAACGGGTACAGACGAGCCAGGGTGTAGGTAAAGAAGATCGTTAACACGAGGGTAAGAGTCGGTAAAAAGTTAAAGGTAAAGAAACATTAGAGAAGAAGTCAGGTATACCGACGCGAACGAGAGTGTTCGGGCACGACTAGAATAGGGCGGCAACGACGTTAAGGAAGGGGCGCGTAAGGGGATTCGGACGGGAACAGAAAGACAGCGCGGACGGACGAGAAATGGATAACTGAGCCGCGAAGGTGCGTAGCCGGAACGCTAAGACGATAGCAGGGGAAATTCAGATTTTAAGTCTTAGGAAAATTCTACACTTATATGCGTGCACACGTGTATATGTGCATGGGCATAAGATAAAACTCAAATACCGTGCACATACGAATAGCGACGTAAGAAGCGAAAACAGTCGGGAAACTGTACACATCGAAAGTTTGCAATCGTAGAAATTATAATCACGTATAGGGATATGAATCGGTCGCGCGGAAACACGAAACGGTATAGAAGAACGAACAGGGGAAAAGGATTCCTAGTCCATAGTCGGGCGGGTGAAACCAGTAAATCACGGGGGCCGAGCCGGTTGCAGGACTCGGGGGGAATATCGAAAGTAGCCGTGGTTAAGCGGCATGCACCGAGGCACCATCCTGGGATGGGTGAACGAGCGTTCTCACACGCCTGAAATCTCTCGAGGCGTTCTCATTAAGAATGGTATGGCGTTACTCCCTCTTTCTCGGGGAGTCTCCCGAGGGTAAAACGATTCTTCTTTATCTATTAAAATAGGCAGGCCCTCCGGCTACGTGACAAGGGACTCGCGGGGACAGTGGAAGATGCTCTCCGCGAGACTTCGAAATTTTTTTTCTTACCTGACAAGCAGGTCGTCAAAGAAGAATGATTCTCGACAAAACTTAGCACGGTTGCAGGGAAACATTATCTTAATACAACTCTTAAGGGGCGAATCGCGTCTAGTAACGGGACATTAGAAATACTGCCTCATATATACCTCCCAGGGACATGGACAGTAAGGGGGATTTTGCAAATATAAAACGCAAGACAGAACGGGGGGGGAGGGGGCTGAGGGAGGAGGATGAGGGAGGGGGTTGGAACAACAACCTGTAAGGTGTAAGTGCGAGAAGAAAAGTCATCGTGCATAGTGAAATCATCGGTGGGGTCAAAATAAGTATGAAAGGGGAAGGGTGTAGGAGGGGGAAAAAAAAAAAAAAAAAAAAGTGAGAAAGTGGGGAAGGGGATAGTGAGGAAGAGTGATTTTACAATATGTGAAGAAAGCAAGACAAGAGTAGGTGGACGAATGTTTATGAATGAGAAATACGAATATCAGTACTATTAGTAATAGTGATATATATAAGAAAATCATTGATAATAACAACGATAATTAGTAATAAATGGAAAATGAGCCGTATTCTTATTCTTATTTTAATCTAATTCTTTTTATTATTATTATTTGTAGGGGAAGCAAGAGATCAAGGAAGAGGGAAGCTGAGATATATCCAACAAAACATGGACAACAAAGACATAGGTAGGAGCGTGGAGTTGAGCAGGGGAGAGAGCATTGAGAGGGGAGGAGACGCGGAAGGGCAGGTGGCGATAAAGAGGAAAACCAGACATAGGTTCACACGAATGTTGGCCACACTGATGGCAAAGGATAGAGAAGAGACATTTAACGCTATCTGGAGGAATGAGGAGGTCAGGGGGGAAATGAGAAGGAGGGGGATACAAATAGAAGGAGTGGAAACAGGTAGAGAAGAAAAGGGGGTACAGACTCAGGAGGAAAGAGAGGTGAGGTATACAAAGGAGGCAGAGTCCCAGACGGAGGGGAGCGATAAGAAAGAGAAAAGGGAAGGAAATAAGGAAGGGGGGAAAACAGGGAAGGAAAAAGAAATAGGGATGGGCAAGGGAACAGGGCAAGTAGGAAAAGAGGAAAAGGGAAAGGAAAAGGGGAGCAAGATAAGTTTCTCGGGGAAATTCGACAGGGTTTGGGAGAAAGCTAATAAAGCTTGGGAAAGGAAAATAGAAAGGGATAGGGAGGGGAATAGGGACCGGAAGGAAGAAAGGAAGGAAAGTCAGATGGAAATTATGGACTTAACGAGCCCGAGAACATCGGGGTCAGAAATGTCACAACTATCGGTGACGGAAAGGGTGAGGAAAGAAATGGAAAAGATGGAGAGTATAAGTATAGGGGAAAGAAAAGATAGACCTAGGATTGTAAAGATAGAGAAAGTAGTGATAGCGGGGAGTAAGGGACCACGAAGGAAACAGGGGGAAGGGAATAAAGAAAATGTGGTCGATAGAATATTAGGGGGAGAGGATGCGTGGATAGACGCGACAAAATCGAGTCACATAAGGAAAGAAGAGGTAAAGAAGAATAAGGAACAAGGAAGGGCAGAGGTTGACGTGAAATGGGAGCTAAGACGGATAGGAAGTACGAGGAGGGAACAAGAGGAGAAAGTGAAGAGGTGGTTGGAAGGCAGAAGGGAAGAAATACAGACAGGAAAGGGACAGGATGGAAGAAAGGAAGAAGGAGCACAGAAGGAAAAGGAGGGGAAAGATGGAGACGAACAAGAGATAGTGAAGATAGAGACACTGCAAAGAAGGTATCCAGAAGTACAGTTTGTGGGTAAGAGGAAAAGGATGGAGAGTGAGGGCCAGAATGCAGAGAGGAAGAGGAAGGAAGAGGAAGGAGACGGGGGCGGAAAGGTAAGGAGTACAGGAGGGAAGGGTGAAGAAGAAACGGACACAGGAACTAACAAAAGGAACTGGAGGAACGAAACCATAGAAGACAGAAGAAGGAGGGAGAGAAGAGAGAAAGTGAAAAGAAGGTTGAGAGAGCTGTTTGGTGATAGTGATAAGGAGAATATATAGGGAGAAGAAAGTATATACGCAGATACAAAATACATAAAAGAGGAAAAGAGAGGAGAAGGGAAGGAAGAAAGAAAGGATTGGGACTCTCTTCCGTTCAGGGTGTCAGGCATTCTTCTCCCCCAGATAGCGTTAATATTACATGTAGAATATAAGCATATCTTAAGGAAAGGTAGTATGGAATGAATGAATGAGTGAGAGCGGTAATTGTAAGGATGAGAGCAAAAGTGAGGGAGTGTAGGCAATAAGAAATAAAAAAAAAAAATATAACAGGAGGGAATTGCTTGCTCCCCCTGGTCAATCAAAGGTTCCTACTTAACAGTCTGTTTATTTATCATTAAAGGAATGGAGAGGATCCTGGAGGAAGGCGACGACATCAACATTGAGGAAAGTTTCTTTGATGAGGATGTGGATTTTGATATAGAGGATCCAGAGGAGGATGGGAACAAACCGGAGGAGAAGGAGGCAAAGCCAGGGAAAGAAGAAAGCAAGGAGGAAGCGATTAAAAAACCGGTAGTAAGAGAAGTAAAGATCTTGGACGAACTACCAGGGACTAAGAAGCAGGCGGACATTAGGGACCTGTTGGTGGGAAAGATTAAATGCCCACCTATACAGCAAAAAGTGAAAGGGGTAGGAAGGGGGTACGGAAAGAATGAAAAGGTAGTGGGAAAGCCAGAGCAAAAGGGGAACGGGAAAAGGGAGATGAAGGAAATAGCGGAGTGGGGGAATCTGGGAGTAAAGGATAAAAAGGCTAAAGAAGAGATAGTGTACGTAATCGAAGATGATATCCAGGAAAAGGATACTAACAAGAGAAAGGAAATAGATTGGGAGGCAGAGAAAAGAAAAGTAATTGACGTGAGGGAGGACAAGGATAAGAAAAGAACGCAGGGAGGGACGAAAGGAGGATCAAGCGGCTTAGAAGGAGCAAACAAGAAAGAGATGGAAGAGAAAAAGGAACAGAAAGCGGATAAAGCAAAGTTAATTGAGGGAGACAAGGGAACGATAGAGGGCAAAGACAAAGACAAGAAGGAGGAAGTCCAGAAAGGTATAGAGGAAAAAGATAAAGAGAAGGGAAAGGTCGATATAAGAAACACAAAGGAAAAGGAAAAGGAGGAAGAGAGGTTACGAAGAACAAAATTTTGTATTGTACAGGATGACTATCCAAGATACAAGTTGAGTAGGGCCGAAATGGACGGTATCATTTCGGCATTTGTTCTAAAATGCCTAGAAACAAATGAAAGAACGTATATTACCCGGATAGGGTTGATGAACGGAGGAATACTGGTAGATGCAAGGGGAACAAAAACAAGGGAGGTGTACGAGGCGAACAGGGAAGCAGTAGAGAAAATATGGGGGGGGAAAATCAGGATAGAAGACCATGACATCCTGAATAAGAGAATACGTATTATTGCGTCGGTGGGTCTCCAAGGACTTCGGGCGGAGGACCTGCCAAAGCTACTCAGGCACGACAATCGCCAAATAAGGGTAGCAGATTGGCAACTGATAAAGGAGGGCCCCACCCTGAGTAGGGGCAGAGATAGCTGCTTCGAGGTGGGGCCCCGCACATACAGATACCTAAAACAGAGAGAGATGAGATTGCCGATAGGAGGGGGAGCAAGTAGAGTTACATTCACCCTATTACAATTTTTAAAATAAGAACACTACCTTGTAAAATAGAGCTAAGGATTAAAAGACATGTACAAATAAGTATAAGTATAGAGTAAAAATAAAAAAAAAAAAATATGAAAAAAAAAAAATGTGTGTTAAGATCAATAACCTAAACTGGGGAAACAGGAAGGGGGGGAAGCAGGAAGAGGACCTAACACTATGGGAGGATAGGAAATTGTCATATGAAGGTAAGGAAATCAGATACAATAATAAAAGAGGTTTTTGTTGCAGAGTCCATTAATCATGTCCCTCAGATTTGTTCAAATAAATCTACACCATAGTGAGGCCGCATCAGCAGCATTGGTTAGGACCATGGCCAGGGACAAGATTGATGTGGCGCTAATCCAGGAACCATGGACAGCACATGGAGGAATAAGAGGATTAGGGTTAGTAGGCAGAATCTGGGCATTTAACAACAAACAGTCACGAGCATGTATTCTAACGAGGAAAGGCTTGGAAGTGGGTACGGTAAGACAGTATAACGCTAGAGACTTTGCAGTGATAAGTATAGGAATCAGGGATGGAGAGGAACAAGAGGACAAAATGATTTATGTAATGTCAGTGTACGCACCATGGAATGCTAAGGAGAAAAGACCAGGATTGGCGGTCCAGAGGTTCATGGAGTTCGCACAAGACAAGGGAATGGAAGTACTGATAGGAGGAGATATGAATGCCAAGCATAAGAGATGGGGGAGTACAATGACGGATACGAAAGGTGAGGAACTAATGGAGTTCATTTTAGCAAACGGACTCGTGATGTTAAACAGAGGAAACAGGCACACGTTCGAGACAGTAACCAGAAAGGAGGTACTGGACGTAACGATGTGTTCTCAGAGTCTAGCGGGCAAACTGAAAGGTTGGAGAGTAAGCAATGACATCTCATTCTCGGACCATAAGTACATCAGGTTCGAGATAGATGTAGGACAGCAACAAGAAGTGCAGATGAGGAGAAATCCAAGGGCAACGAATTGGAAAAGGTATGGAGAAATAATAAAAGCACACAAACATGAATTTCCTTCTAGATACGGGACAGAGGAGGAACTTAATGCAGCGGTAAATAAACTAACACAAGTATTACGAGAAGCATGGGAGGACTCGACGGAAGAAATCGAGTTTAGGAACAAAGTGAAGATACCATGGTGGAACAGGACGCTGGAAAAGGAACAGAAGGAGATCATGAGAAGGATAAAGACAGCAAAAAGGAAAGGGGGAGTAGCGAGGTGGAACGAAGTGAGGGAGCTAACGAGGATTTTCAAGAGGAAAGTAATCATGGCCAAAAGGGAGTCATGGAAGGAGTTTTGCGCAGGAATCAAGGGGGTCTCAGAGGCAACAAGGCTCAGCAAGATACTAGGAAGTGAAGTGAGAGAGCAACTCGGGGCTCTAAGGAAGGAGGACGGGACCTATACGGAAACGAACGAAGAAAGTTTGAATATGCTACTGACGGAGCACTTTCCGGGCTTCAGTGGGGTTCCATTGGAGACAGATGAAGGCATGAATAGGGAAGGAACAGGGAACGTGATCCAGAGACCAGGATGGGAAATAGCCAACAAAATAGTTAGGCCAGACAGAGTGGAATGGGCGGTAGAGTCATTCTTGCCGTACAAAACACCAGGGGTAGATGGAATCTACCCTAAAATGATAAAGGTAGCGATGCCACATATAAAGGAATTTGTGGTAAAGATAATGCGAGCCAGTCTCGCACTAGGAATTATACCCCAATTATGGAAGGTAACTAGGGCAACCTTTATACCCAAACCGGGGAAAACGGATTATGCGGTAGCTAAAGCATTCAGGCCAATTAGTCTGACGTCATTTCTACTCAAGATGTTGGAGAGACTAATAGATAGATATATGAAAGAGGTGACGTTGACAGCTAAACCTCTACATAGTAAACAACATGCTTTCAGGATAGGTCACTCAGTGGAAGTGGCATTGCACAACTTGGTGAGGGAAATAGAGGAGGCTATGAGAAAGAAATTTCTCACAATAGCAAGCTTCTTGGACATTGAGGGGGCGTTTAACCAAACGTCAACGGAACTAATAGTCAGCTCACTAAGAGAGTTTGGTGAGAATGAGTATGTAGTCCGGTGGATTAGCAATATGTTAACCACCAGGGAGTTGCAAACCTCGAAAGGGGAAACAATCACGAAAGGTTTCGTGAATAGAGGCTGTCCCCAAGGGGGAATCCTGTCACCCCTCCTATGGTGCGTGGCAGTGGACAAACTCCTACACGATCTGGACAAGACCGGTGTAGTGGTGCTAGCGTATGCTGATGATGTAACCTTTCTGGCTACAGGAAGGAATGAGACAATTGCAGTATGCAAAGCAAGAAAGGCGCTGTTGGTGCTGGAGGAATGGTGCGACAACGGGATTGTCAGTAAATCCCACAAAGATGGAAACGGTACTGTTTACAAGAAAGATAAACAGGCCGAGTATCACGGGGCTCAAGTACAAGGGGCAGACGTTGCAATTTAGCAGGGAGGTGAAATATTTAGGGATTTGGTTGAACGATAGACTAACATGGAGGAAACATGTATTCAAACAGATTAACAAGGCCAAAGCCAACTTGGCAATGTTAGGAAGAGTGGTGGGACCTACATGGGGACTCACGCCACAGATAACAAAATGGATGTACGAATCGATCGTACTCCCAAGGTTAACGTTCGGGAGTATAATATGGTGGGAAACAACGAATATGCGAACAGTAAAAGAAAGGCTGGACGGACTACAGGGCCTGGCATTGAAAAGAATCCTGGGAACTTTGAGTACAACACCCACGAGGGCGGCGGAAGTAGTAACGGGTATGGAACCCCTAGATATCAGAATTAAGGCAATCGCTATGAAAACGGCGCATAGATTGGTAACCTGGGGAGTTTGGAAGGAGAGGAGCTATGGACATAGCTCGATACTAAAACTGGAGGGAGATGATCACATCAGGGAGTTAATAAGTATGAGGCAGGACAATCAGATCCTGAAATTTATGTTCCAAAGGAAATTTCAAGTACAGATAGGAAATAGAACAAAACAGGGAATTACAGGATGTGGATGGAAGGACTACCATCAAGTCTGGTTTACGGACGGTTCGAGGAAGGAAGGTATCACAGGGGCAGCCTGGACTAATGAAGAAGGAACAGACAAGGGTATAATACAACTAGGAAAACTGGCAACGGTTTTCCAAGCAGAGGTACTGGCTATTCAGGCCTGCGCGGAAATGCTCATGGAAAAAGATGTCAAGAACAGGAAAATAGCTATCTGCTCGGATAGCCAAGCGGCTCTGAAGGCGCTCTGTAAACAAGCGCACAAGTCCATATCGGTTATGGAGTGTAAGAAGAAACTGAATGAGTTGGCAGAAAGAACAAACAAGATAACCCTAATTTGGGTGCCGGGACATGAGGGAATAAAAGGAAATGAGATGGCGGACAAGCTGGCAAACCAGGGATCAGACGAGGTCCCGATAGGAATGGAACCTTACTTACCAATGTCGGTATTAACGATAAAGACAGCAATTAAGCAATGGACCTTGGGAGAAAGGAAGAGGAAATGGCTGGAAACAGAGGGTTGCAGGGAAGCAAAGGAGATGCTAGGGGAAGAGCCGAAATACAAATACGCAAAAAATTTGATAGCATTGGACAGAGGAAGATGCAGACTGTTATCAGGACTGCTAACGGGACATGCACAGCTGAAGCTTCATCTGGCGAGAATGAAGCAACAGGAGGATAGATTGTGCAGCTTTTGTGAAGAGGAAGAAGAGAGCAGTGCTCATGTCATATGCAAGTGCCCCGGACTTATGAATACACGCAGAAAATTTCTGGGGAAATATTTCCTGGAAACGCAAGAGGTAGGGCAGATAAAACTAGAGAAACTATTAAGGTATGTAATGAAGGTTAACCCATGGAAACATCCGGGTTAACCTTGTGAGAGAAAAAGAAAAAAAAAAAAAAAAAAGAAGAGAAAAGAGAAAAAGAAATAGGAACAGAACGGAGAGTCCAGGGGGGTGGGGACCCATAACAAACGAGGGTCCACACTGACTAAAGATCATTCAAACGAATGATAGGATCCAAAAGATCCTGGAGGGACTCACGGGTGGGGGCGAGGTCGGGGCCCTCATCAGGATATACATAGAAACGAATTGATATAATAAATTTTGGGTTTCAGCAACAGAAGCAGAGGAAGAGGAGCGGGCAAAAGGATGGGAAGACAGGAGATGGACAGAAGAAGAAGGACGACAAGGATCAGGAATGTCAAAAGGAAATTAGGCAAGGAGGAAGGGAGGAAGGACGATATATCGACTAATTAAAAGAAAAAGGAGGATTAGTCTGTTCACAGGGACACGAAGGAGGAGAGGGGTATAGCGGAAGAAGGGGAACAGAGAGAAAGGACAAGGACACGGGTAAGGACAGGGGAGAGCAGGAAATCGGGAAGAAGAAGGAAAAAGCAGAAGGAGAATGAAGACGACGAAGAAGAAATGGAAAGCAAAAGATGAGAAGGAAGAAATGTACATAGGCACATATATGTAAATAAAGCCGGACTAAGCAGAAAGTCTGCATACCGTAACGAAAGTAACCGTCAACATGTATAAAAATCAATAAAGATTGGAAAGGGAGGGTGAGAGGTGTTTTCTTGTACCTAAAAAAAAAAAAAAAACACACAAACAGCATAAGATAAAATAAAAGTAGGAATCAAAAGGACGGAAAGACGCAGGAATTAACGTGATAGTTGGGAAGTTTGATTTCAGGGCAAGGACCAGAAGAAAGGGAATAAGGACAGGGAGTCCAGCGGAGGAACCGGGACGGGGCAGGAAGAGGAGCAGGGAAGGGAATTAATCTGTGGAAAAAGCCGGATTAATTCCCTAAGGTAGGGAAACTATCGGAGAGTCCAACTGGGTGGTGGACTTTGTACATCGAAGTCCTTCACTAAGTTAAGGCCGTCTGCAAGGACGGTAGGGTCAAGGGACCCTGGGGGGACTCACGGGCGGGGGCGAGGTCGGGGCCCCCGTCGCAACAAAAACAAAACAGCACATGGGTAAGACAAGAATGGAGGGAGGAGGACAGAGTAGGAGGATTGAAAAAAAAAAAAAAACACTTTTATGAAAGAGTTACAAATATATTTGTGATTTTGCAGCTTGGAGAAGATGAAGGGACGAAAAGAAAACGGAAGGGGATCCTGGAAGCAGGAGAGCAATGCGGAAGAAGTCAGAGGGAAAAGGAGACAATCACAGAGGAAGGACCACTATCAGGAGAAACAAACAAAATCTAGATAAGCAGGCCGGATAAATAGAATAACGTACAGACAAAAGAATGTGTAAAAAAAAAAAAAGGAGAAAAACCCTCCTCTAGTATATAAGTATATAATTGTGAATATAAATATAAGAAAGCATAAGATAAGAAGCCTGGTAAGAGGCTAGAATACGCTATAAGATAGATAAAGCAACCGTGAACAGAGAGGGAAATTGTAACCTCGAAGTGTAACAGGGCCGGGAGGGCGGGTTAAATTTTGAAATTTTGGATTTTGAAATTTCGAAATGTTAAAATTTTGAAATTTTGGAATTGTCGAATTTCGAAAATTTAAAGTTCTCTTCTGTATTTGGGACTATCTACATGGAAGTCCTGAAGCGTTGGAATTGCAAATTGTAAAAGTTTAGGTTTAGGTTTAAGAAGGCTAAATCTTAAGAAGGAAAAAGTGTAAGCTACAAATGTAAATGAAGCAAAGGAAGAGAGAGAGGTGTCTCCTTTCGTCCTGCAAAAAAAAAAAAAGAAATAAAATACATTGTATAAGTACAACGCATGAGTAAAGAGTTTCTACCATACAGCATGGAGGCAAGCAGGACGAGGTCGAGCTAGACGAGCATGAAGAAGAGGAGAAAAAAAAAAAAAAAAAAGAAATGTATAGCGGTAGGGTGAACGGAAGATGCGACAAACGAGAAAAGACAGAAGTAAGTAATGTACGGTAAGAAAAATGAAAGTACGAAAGTATGTAATTAGAAACGTTAATAACGATAAGCGACAGGGACGAGAGAACGAGAAAAACGAATCGAATGTAACATCGATAGACGATGGGAAGGTATGAAAAAAAAAAAAAAAATGTGTATAATATAGTAGGGATAAGATACAACAATAAGAATATGTAAGAAAAATGTAACGAATTTGCGGACAGATAACTTCTGTAGGAAAAAGTAAGAAATAAAGAAACATTCAAGGCAAATCAAGAATATAAGACTAATAAATGATTCTGGCACACCCTGATAAATTAAAATTGAAGGTAAGATATATAATAAAAGAAAAGGAGAAAAGTAAGTATACATACGTATAAATGAATAATAATAAAGAAAAGAGAAAAAAAAAAAGAAGAAAAAAAAAAAAAAAAGTACAATGAGAATGAAAAGATGCATAGCAGGGGGGATGGAGGGGACATCCGTGAATATATAGACGAAACTGACAGGTCATAAGGAAATGACAAAGGGAGTAGTCTCATGTCTCCGCTCATAATCGGGATAGTCTAACTTCATAGCGAACCTTGCACGGCAGAGCACAGATATTAGACGACTCTCGACTCCTGCGAATCGCCTGCTTCATAGTTCCCTGCAACAGGTGAAACATAGGAACAGGTGAGGCTCCAAGAATCTTCCAAGGAATCCGCATCCTCGAAGTCCATTTTCATCCCATCACACGCTATGCATCTTGTGCACGAGAAACGAGAACGACGAACTGTTCAGCAGGGAGTCCGACTCGGAATACCTGTCCGTAAGGATACGGGGATTAAGAGACAATACCTTCCTGAGATACGGAAGAGGTACAGAGGCTGGAGAAGGGAAGGTCCACACCCTATCTCGGCACTGTAAGGATCTACAAACCGAGCTGCGAAATTTTGAGGTCAGAGGTCTCCGACGAATGGTAGGTAGGGAAATCGTAGGGAGCTAGAGCATGAGGGATAAAAGCACGCGAGGGGAAGGAGGGGAATGCTGGGTGGGGGTGGCGATACCGGGGGAAAGGGGATATTAGAATTGAGCAAACGATGCAAGGGAAGGGAGGGGGGGAGCTTTCGACGTCTCTAGGCACAGGGAAGGGTGAAGCAGCTGGGGGAAAAAGAGACGCGTCAAAAACACTGATGAAACTGATGTTGTCGATAGTTCGATCGACAGACGCACGAGTCGATGTATCGATGAGACAACTTCGGCGAAACTCAGCTGGCTCGACAACGGAGAGGGTTGGGGGGAAGATTAGCCAGGGGGGGGCAGGTACCAGGGTAGCTGGTCCTAGGTCGCGAGGGAATTTGCATCAGGTTTAGCGGAGACCTCACGATCAGGGATAAATTCGCAGCGATTCGACGATGACAAAGTCGAGATCGGATTCCTTCGCAGGAATCTACGCGTCGGAGGAGTCGTATGGCCCAACGTCATATACCACGTAGATACCGGTAGGGAGGAATCATGGCACGGCTCCGATGAGGACGTACCTCCGGCCGATGGCACACCCTGCATAGGCTCGGGCCAGTAAAGCAGGGGTGATCCGGAGGCTGGGGAACGAGGGTAGGAACGGGTTATTCGCCACCTCGAAGTCGGACGTACCAAGTCTGATCGTGGCCTGGGAGTCACACCGGTGACCACTCCCCCCGTTACAAATTCGCATAAATCGCATAAATCGCATAGGTCTGGGTTAGGTCTGGGTTAGGTCTGGGCTAGGTCTGGGTTAGGTCTGGGTTAGGCCTGGGTTAGGTCTGGGTTAGGTCTGGGTTGGGGACACGAGGGCTGGAAGGGTCTCGTCCGGGCACGTCTGCCTTGGCGAGAACTCCGATGGAGCTGATGTTCTACCAACACCCTGACGAGCTTGCTCGCCAGGTGAGGGGAATTTCGGCGAAGTTGGGGGCCCGACTGGCTCAAGACCACTCATCGCACCTCCACGTGGGGTCCCTGGACCTCCGCCCCAGTAGTTGGTGCTCGCTTGCGAGTGCCAATTTGCTGGACGCGGAGGACGAACGCGGTGAGCTGGCAACGGGATGGAAAAACAACGACAACTTCGGCACGTTAGACGGGCGTTAAGGGTACGGGCCCACCCGCAAGAGGGTATCGGACATGGGTAATGACAACTAATGGAAATAACGTTTACGGTGCAGGGGGCGTCGGATCCCCCAGTACCGGCGCGGATGGGAGTGGCCGACCGGGCTCCCCCGCGTCGTTAACCGACTACCGGGAGAATGCAGTGGTGGACCACCGGGCCACTGTATTCAGCACCATTACTGGTGAAGAGGCGTCTGGGGCAGGCACATCGTCTGTCCCGGCGTCTGCTTCGGCGCACAACGCACCCAGGGTCGTTAGCGAGGTGATCCTCGCGCGCCCTGTGGTGCGTCTAGAGCGGCTGCCGGGATCAAGCACCGGCCGCAGCCGAAAAAAGTCAACGTGGCGGTCCGCCTCTGCGGGCCTGACCGACGACGACGGGTGGGATTCCGCCAGCTCGGCGGGTTCCATCCGCTCGGTCAGACTGTCCCGAGCCCCACGACCAGCGGGTAAAAAACGTGGTCGTCCCCCGACCACCGGGGAGTATGTGGGACTCGCAGAGGCGAAGCGCCAACTAATTCAGCTGACGCTGCAGGAGCGTCAGCTGAAGGAAGAAATGGAGGCCGAGGACCCCACGGTCATGGCGCCGCCTATCTCGAAATCCTGCGTGCCCATCCGCGAGGACGACCTCGCCGAAGAGATGCGGCACGCCCCGTCTACAGACCTGGGCGCTCGGATCTTCGAGGAGTCGGAGACCATATTGAAGGTGGCCAAGTGCTCCAACCACCTGAAGGGGTCGATGGTGCGACAGCTGCGCGTGGCCGCTTTAACTATCCGTCAGGCCGCGGTGGAGCAAGCTAAGCGGGCAAAAATAACAGACCGCGAGGCCGAGCTCGAGCGCGTGGTTGCGCAACTGAATACGCGTGTAGCCGAGCTCGAGGCGAGACTCATGGGTCGCGCATCCCCGGCCCGCCGCCCATCGCCGCCGAGGATGAAAACGCCTCCGGCTGCGCCGCCTCCACCACCACCGCGGCCACCGACGCCACCGACCCCTCCGGCGCCACCATCACCGAGGGTCCACAGGCAGCGGCCCGACACCCGCGGACCAGCGGGACCACCATCGGCCCCGCCTCTTCAGGACCCCCTCGCTGGCGTTGAGGGCCTGATACGCCGCCTCTGCGGCGAGATGGAGGAGCGTCTCGCGGCCCGCCTGGGCGCGCCACTTCCACCTCCACCTCCGTCCGCCGCACGCGGCTCGGCGAGCTACGCCGATACCGCGAGGGCGCGTACTGAACGCGCGCCGCGCGACCTACCGCGCCACGCTCCTGCTGCGTCACGTGCGCGACCACCTGCGGCTACCCCGCGGCCACCTACGGCCGCACCAACATCCGGGGGACTAACCGCGACGCAGAGGAGGCGAGCAAGGCGGCAGAGAAAGAAGAATAGGGAAGCAGCGGAACGCGGGGCCGCTGTTCCTACAGGTACGACACGCCGCGCCGCCCCTCCTGACGCTCGCCGCGCCGCCCCGCCGGCCGCCCCGCCGGCCGCCCGCGCTCCAGCGACATCAGCAGTACCAGCAACAACGAAGAAGACGAAGCCGCCCACTTCGGTCGTACCGAGGGCCCGCAGCCAACGCCGCGGCAAGGCCGCAACGACCGCACGGCCACCTCCGCCCGGCCCAAAGCCGGCTGTACCCGCCTCCTCTGACTCCTGGTCGACAGTAGTCGGCAGAAGGGAGAGGCGGAAGGCGGCTGCCGCGGAGCGCGCTCGCGCTGCTCCCCCACCACCGGTCGCGGCCCCCAAGAAAGCGCCGCGCATACGACCTCCCCGCGCTCCAAAAAGGGCTGCGGTCAGTTTGACCGTAGCCCCGGGGAGCGAAATGACGTATGCGGAGGTCATGGCGCGTGCTGTAGCCGGCGTACGTCTCAAAGATGTCGGTATCACGGACATCAGATACCGAAAGGGCCGCACGGGGTCGTCGATCCTGGAGGTCCCCGGCCAAGAAAGCGCCGCTGGCGCAGATCGCCTAGCTGAGAGGCTGATAGAAGTTTTCCGCGGCACGGACGTGAAAGTGTCCAGGCCCGTAAAATGCGCCGAAGCGCGCATAAGCGGCCTGGACGAGTCCGTGACCGCGGAGGCGGTGGCGGCCGCCGTCGCAGGTACAGCCGGTTGTCGCGCGGACGAAGTCCGCACCGGCGTAGTCCGCCGATCCGCGTCCGGGCTGGGCACCATTTGGATACGGTGCCCAGTCGCGGCCATGAACAAGGTCGTGGCCGCCGGACGCATACGGGTCGGTTGGACGTCGGCGAGGGTCGAGCCTCTGGCTGCACGTCCCCAGCGGTGCTACAAGTGCCTAGAGCTGGGGCACGTGCAGCAAAAATGCCCTGAAGAGGCAGATCGCCGCGCCAGGTGCTACACGTGTGGTAGCACCGACCACATGGCGCGGCAGTGCTCGGCCCCGCCGAAGTGCCCAGTATGCGCTGACCTCGGCCGCCCAGCCAATCACAGACTGGGCGCCAAAGCCTGCGCGCCGCCACCGCCGCGACGAGGGAGGAAACCTCCCCCAACAACCGGGGCGTCCGGCCAAGTTGGTCCGGCCGCCTCGGCAACGAGGGACAAGGAGGAACCACGGGCACCAGAGCCCGCACCAATGGAAGGAGGATCCGGCCGTGGGGAGGCCATGGAAATGGCCTAAAATTCACCCCCACGGCCAAAATACTCCAAGCCAACCTCAACCACTCGGCCGCGTCGCAGGACCTTCTGCAGCAGACGTTGGCCGAGCTTGGTGTGGGGTTGGCAGTCGCGGCGGAGCCATACCGTGTCCTCGACCGCCCAAATTGGGCGGGCGACGACCTTGGCTCCGTCGCGATAATAGCCGACGGCTCCGCGGCCCTCTGCGCCTTTGCGCACGGCCGGGGGTATGTCGCGGCGACATACGGCGGCCTAGCGGTGGTCGGCATCTACGCCCCGCCCAGTGCCCCCCTCGCGACGTTTGAGCGGCTGCTGGACGAGGTCAGGGACGTAGTGTCCCGCTCTCCAGTCAGCCGCACCTTAGTCCTGGGCGACTTCAATGCCAAGTCTACGGCTTGGGGTTGTCCCGGGACAGACGCGAGGGGACAAACGGTGCTGGAATGGGCGGCGGGCGCGGGGCTCCTACTCCTCAACAGGGGCTCCGCAAGCACATGCGTGCGGTGGCAGGGCGAATCGATAGTCGACCTATCATGGGCGACGCCCTGCGCCGCGCGCTGTGTCACCGGGTGGAGGGTGGCGGAGGAGGTGGAATCGCTTAGCGACCACCTCCATGTGCTGATGCACATCTCCGCCGAAAACCCCCACCCAGCCCGTCGCCCCAGGGGCGGACAGCCGCCCCGCAGATGGGCCGCCAAAAGGATGGACGAGGACGCGCTGATGGCCGCCTCCCTCGCGATGGCCTGGCCGGAGCCGCCGGCTGGGCCCGTCGCGGACGTCGACAGCGAGGCAGTATGGTTCCGGGAGTCTCTGGCGGCGGTCTGCGACGCCGCCATGCCCCGGACCGGAAAGCCTCGCAAGCGGGCCGTGTACTGGTGGTCGGGCGAAATCGCCGCCTTGCGCGCTGCAAGGGTGGCAGCCCGACGCCGCTTCACCAGGGGCCGCAGACGTGCCAACCGCGACGTCGCGAGGGAACAAACGCTATACGAGGGCTACCGAGAGGCAACGGTGGCCCTCCAGGCGGCCATCAAAAAGGCCAAGTCCGAGGCCTGGCGCGAGCTCCTAGACTCGCTAGACCGTGACCCATGGGGGCGTCCGTATAGGATCGTCTTAGGGCGATTACGCCCTGCGGCGCCCCCGGTCACGGCGAGTCTCGACCCCCCCATTCTCCGGCGTGTCGTGGACACACTCTTTCCGGTCGATCCGGAGGAGCCGCGGCCGCCGGAGCCGGCGGACCCGACCACCTGGTCCGCCGAATTGGGGGTCACGCAAGGGGAGCTCGCTGCCGCCGTCCGTCGCTTAGGGGTGCGCGACACCGCCCCCGGCCCGGACGGAGTGCCCGGACGTGCCTTAAAAAGGGCACTGCGCGTCCTCGGGCCCCGGCTGCTCAGCCTATTTAACGGCTGTTTGCGGTCGGGGCGGGTACCGCTTCTGTGGAAGCGAGGGCGGATGGTCCTCGTCCCGAAGAAAGGAAAGCCCGCGGATTCACCCTCCGCGTACCGGCCCATCTGTCTCCTCGACGAAATCGGCAAACTATTCGAGCGTGTGCTCGCCCGCCGAATCGAGGAGGCAGTGTCCCGTGACGGTCCCGGCATAGCCGACTGTCAGTTCGGCTTCCGTGGGGGAAGATCGACGCTCGACGCGATCGATCACGTCAAATCCCTCACGGACACGGCCGTCTCCCAGGGTGGGGTTGCGTTGGCGATCAGTCTTGATATCGCCAACGCATTTAACTCCCTGCCCTGGGGGGCAATAAGGGTGGCACTCCGAGAACACGGGGTGCCGCCCTACCTCCAGGCCGTGATGTCGGATTACCTGCGGGACAGGGAAATCGAATTCCCGGGCCGGAACAACACCCAGCGGAGGGTACTCAGCCGGGGCGTGCCTCAGGGTTCCGTTTTAGGACCACTCCTATGGGACCTGGGGTACGACTCCGTGCTCCGCGGGCCCCTCCCCACCGGCGCGAGCGTTGTCTGTTACGCCGACGACACGCTCATAGTCGCCGTGGGGAGGGATTGGACGAGGACTGTCCGCCTGGCCGAGATGGCCGTGGCACTGGTCGTCGCCAGGATCCGAGCCTTGGGGCTCCAGATCTCGCCGCAAAAGACGGAGGTAGTCTGGTTTCACGGGCTGCCTCTGTCGCGGCGTGCGCCCCAGGCTCGGGTCTGGGTGGGTGATGCCCCCATCCAGGTCGAGGGAAGGTTTAAGTACCTCGGCCTGGAGATCGACAGCCGCTGGCGCTTCGAGGAGCACTTCGACCGTCTGGTCCCCCGGGTTGTGGCCACGTCGACCATGCTTGGTCGACTACTGCCCAACCTAGGGGGGCCCAGCGCGAAGGTACGCCGCCTGTATGTGGGAGTGGTGCGGGCCATGGCCCTATACGGATGTCCCGTGTGGGCCCGCGGCCCGGTGGTCAGCCGGAGCGCGCGGTGCAAATTGCGCCGCGTGCAGAGGCTAATGGCCATCCGGGTCGTGCGTGGCTACCGCACCCTACCCCACGAAACGGCGGCGGTTCTGGCGGGTGTCGTCCCCTTCGACATCCAGGCGGAGGCACACGCCGATGTATATCGGCGTCTGCAAGCCCTCCGTCTGGACGGGGACGCCCCGCCGGACGCGACGGTCGAGGCAGAGATGAGGCGCCAGTCCCAAAGGTCCGCCCGCGAAATATGGCGGCGTCAGCTCCAGCGGAGCGGCGCCGACCGACAGCGGGCGGTAGGGGCGGTCCTGCCCAGCTTTGACAGCTGGCTGGACCGTAGGCATGGTGGGCTCACCTACCGAATGACCCAGGTGCTCTCCGGGCACGGATGCTTCGGGGAGTACCTGGTGAAGACAGGTGCGGAGGCGACGGCCATGTGCCACCAGTGCGGCGCGGAGCAGGACTCCGCGCAACACGCGCTGGAAGAGTGTCCCGCCTTTGCGGCTCAAAGGCGGGCGCTCCGGAGGGAGATGGGTGGCGACCTCTCCCTCCGAGCCGTGGTAGCCGCGATCGCTGGCGATCGCGGCGCCTGGCAAGCGTTCGCCTCCTTCTGTGAGGACATCATGACCCGGAAGGAGGCGGACGAGCGCGAGCGGGAGGTCGCGGACCCCGCTCGCGCAGAAAGAAGAGGGGCGCGTCGGGCAGCGGGGCGGCGGTTACGTGCCGCCCCAGTCACAGGTGGGGCTGGTCCCCCCTGACTCTGTCCGCGCGTCTCTCGGCCGGGCGGAAACGTAATCCGCCCGGCACAAACAGGCGGCTCCCGCGCATAATGCCGCGGCGGGCTCGGCTACTGAGCCCGTCAGCCGCGCGCGGGACCGCCAGGGCCTGAGGTCACCGGGTTGGGGACCCGGTGGCCTCCAGTCAAAAGGCCCAGAAGGGGCGTCGTCGAGGGTGTGGCCCTCTCGGCGGCGCCAATCCCAATTGGGAAAAACGAAGTGGTCGCGGGCGCTGGGCGCGTAGCGCGAGGCGTCCGCGGCCACGTGGGGAGGTCAAACTCCCCACCGAAGAAGGCACTCCGCCGCGCTGGTAGCGGCGGAGGTAGCGCGGGGGACTCCGGTAGTTTTCGAAAGAGTTCCCGGAGTCCCCCTCATGCGCTGAAGATGGCCACCGTGGAGTTTTAGTGGGTGCAAGCCCCACACTACCCCGGGATTCCCCCATCCCGGGGTGTGCGTTAGGCATTTCTCCACGTTAAAAAAAAAAAAAAAAAAAAAAAATGGGTTAGGTCTGGGTTATGTCTGGGTTAGGTCTGGGTTAGGTCCCCACGGACCTGTCTGGTTGTCCAGATGGGAGGGGAGGTGAACCCCTACGTGGCGCGTCCCCAGGTGGCGGATAGGGGAAGCCTCGGGCCCGGGCCGGTGGGCATGACCGAGAGGTCGTGTCTCCCGCGTCCCGGAACCGGGGTCGGGGCGAAAGCCCCCGCGGACCAAACACAGTGTGTATGTGTGTGTGTGTGTGTGTGAGTGTGTGGATGTGTGTGTGCGTGGTATGAATGGGCTGCGGCCGGTGGCTCGTGGATATTCCCGACAGACTAACCAAGGGGTGGAGTAGTAGCCCCCCGACCGGGGTACCTGGGTGATGTCTGTACCTAGCCTCTGCGGTGGAAGATGCGTAACTGTAAGTCCTGAAATTATGGCAAAGGTCGCCTGAAGCCGCATGCGAAACGTGGGAAAACCGCTCCCCAGGTACTGACTGGAGCCTATGTCGGGGTTGAAGCGAGCTTAACTGGGCGCAGGTATGGAGGATTACCTGGTCAGTATTTCCTCATACCCCGTGCGACGGGGGGTAAACCGTCGCGCCGTCTAGCCTGAAGTTTGGGTACGGGGCCCTTCGGATGGGTACCCGCCCTCTCGATAGGGGTGACGTTAAACCTTTAGCATCATATATGGCGCGGGCCTATCCCGTAACATTTTTTTGTAGAGTCATCAGGTGCCAATAGGGTTGACCACCCGACAAGCCGCTTCTCGGTTTTGGCATCCATATTTAGGGTTTTTCTTACCCGGGGAAGTGCCCCCACCGCGGTGGGGGTCCCATGATGGGCGAACCGGAAGAATCAAATATCTGCCATAATGTCTCAACCAACAAACACATTGGGGAAGGAAGGGAAGTCGGAAGGCGAGTTGGATAGGGCGTGTAGCGTGTCCTTGGTGGACATAGCCCTAGCTGGGGATAGTAGCAGTAGGAAGAATGAGCAAGGGGGCAGTTCCTCGTCAGAGGGTGGCCTCCAGGAATGGATCGAGCGCGTTCGATCCTCCAAGCCAGTATCTGAAGCAGAGATACAAACAACCATGGCTGGAAGATCAATGACTGATATAGAAGCTAGTCGGAACAGGGATTCACAACATGCGGAACAGGCTAATTGGATCCTCAAACAGTACCTGGGTCCCAACTATGATGACCCAGATGCTGAAGAAGGTGGCGAAAAAGATACAGGAGGAGATGTTGATGACCGTGAAGCGGTGTCAACCTCTGAGGACGACGACAGCATGTCCTCCCGCCATTCCACAAGGTCCTTCCAGTCTGGGACATCCGTCGGCGGCCGCAAGCGACCGCGGTCCGGTGCGCAAGCCGACGATGGAGAAATGGAAGAGGCAGCGAGAGTCAAGAAGAAGGTCAGGCCTGATAACCTGCCCGCCGTAGAAACCCTAAAAGGGGAGATGATGGGGCAAGACACAGGCTCCTTGGCTGGGGTTATAAGCTACCAACTGACGGAGGTCGATAAAGTAGCGGCGAGCTCCAAGAATTTAAAAGGGACGTTCGTTCGCAAACTTAAGATGGCCACACGAATAATCAGCACTGCTGCAGTGGAAATTCAGCAGCGAACGGTGGCCACTGCCAGCCAGAAAGAGCTCGAGGAGCAGAACGCGAGGCTGACAGAAGAAGCGCGTACTCTGAAAGCAGAGATACAACGCCTCAGGGATGAAACTGACTCCCTGCGTAGCAGGGGAGATAACAGGCATGGAGGAGACATACATCTAATGCCTCCACCGCCTCCTCGGACGCCAACAAGGGCCCCTTCTGGGATTCTATCCCCGGGCGCTCCCCGGACTAGGCGAACACCGGGGTCAATGCATGCAGTGGCTTCCACATCTGCAGCAACACAACCGGAGCCAATACCGGCCCACATCAACTCAGTTGAAGGAATGTGGGCCCGGATAGAGGCAATGATGGAACAGAAGTTCCGGTCGTTGAGGGACGAACTACTGGGAATCTTGGGTAGCCGAAACCAACGAGTCGGAACTGATACAGGTGGCTTAGCGCCAAGACAGGAGCGACCGGCATTGTCTAAGACAACGCAATCGCCTGCGAATGTTACGGGAGAAACCCGAACACAACGAAGAAGGCGGAGGAGGAAGGAGGCGAGGGCGCGAGAACAACGGAATAGCGGAGAGCACCAGGAGATGCCACCATCCACAACGCAGTCTCCACGTCAGACTGGCCGCCCCAACCTCCGACCTACACTGGGAGCCTTATCGATGAGCACCAGAAGTGTAGGCGGAGTGGAAAGAAATAGGAAGGCAAAAGAGGTTGTCACACAGGAAAACGACCCCTCTGCGGCAGCAAGGTACCACGACCAACGGCCAGCAAGTACTGCCACACAGCGTGATCAGGGGAAATCCGCTCCGCTGTGGACGGAGGTCGTAGGTAGGAAAGCGAAGAAAGCGGCGCAGAAAGCAGCCGCACAACCTGCACTGCGGCAAGCGCAGACATGCCGATCCGTTCGGCCACAAGTCGAAGCAGGAAAGGGCTCCAAGGGCGGAGGAGTAAAACCCCGCCCCAAGACAGCAAGACCGCCGACCACAGCAGCAATTGCGCTGTCCGTGGCAGACGGCTCTGGAGCCAACATCGGTGATGCCCTCCGAATTGCCAGGGCGTCGATCAAACTGGCGGATATGGGCATCACCGAAATAAGGACAAAAAGGGCCATAACGGGGGGCATAATATTAGAGATCCCTGGCCCCGAGAATGCAACTAAGGCTGACGCCCTAGCTGGAAAACTCCAAGAGTTGCTCTCAGAGAAAGGAATTCGGGTCGCAAGACCCCAAAAGATGACCGAACTGAGGGTGGCGGGATTGGACGATTCCGTCACCACTCAAGACGTCGTTACGGCAGTGGCAACGCAAGGTGCGTGTAACGAAGAGGACGTCAAGGTCGGCCCCATACGCCGCTCGCAGTCGGCGCTGGGCACCGTCTGGATACGCTGCCCCCTTAGGACAGCCCGCAGCCTAGCAGCTGCCGGCAAGTTAAGAGTGGGCTGGACGTCTGCCCGGGTACAGGTGCTGCCCACCCGGCCGCTGCAGTGCTATCGATGCCTCGAAATGGGTCATGTCCAGCAGCGATGCACTGCAGAGGTGGACCGCAGAGGCCGATGCTTCAAATGCGGGGCCACAGATCACAGGGCCGCGGAATGTAGCGCGACTGCGCTGAAATGCCCACTTTGCGTGGACCTCGGCAGGCCATCTGAACACCGCCTTGGGGGACCTGGATGTGCTCCCCCCGCGTCCAAGAGACAGCGTAAGAAGGCCCGGGCCAGTACGTCAGCGGAAGGAACGAGAAAGGAAGGGGAAACATCAACCCGCCATTCCTCCAAAGGGGATAAGACTTCCCCCACAGAGAAAGATGATAACAACAGAACATCTGTCGAGGGAGCTGGGCCCTCGACGAAACTCTGTAACCCCGAAACCGGGGGAGCGGCCGACCTGGAGGGGGTCATGGATACGGCCTAGAAATGGCGCCTGTCCTCCTCCAGGCAAACATTATGCGCTCTCGCAGGGCCCAGGATCTCCTGGTTCACACCCTGCGGGAGCAAAAAATAGGATTGGCCGTTGTCACCGAGCCGTACAATATCCCCGACCTCCCAGACTGGGTCGGGAGTCGATGCGGCTCGGTGGCGATTACCTGGTCTTGGCCGCCCGCATCGCCTCCGGCAACCGTCATCGAGACGGGCGGCGGGTGCGTGGCGGTCCAGTGGGCGGACATCGCGGTGGTGGGATGCTACGTGTCGCCCAACTCCGACCTCGCCTCGTATGAGGCATACTTGGGCGGGGTAGATGCATGCATCAGAAGGTGCATGCCCCGCCCGGTAATCGTCCTGGGGGATTTCAACGCCCATGCTACAGCATGGGGCAGCCCCAGGACGAACCGTAGGGGCGAGGTCCTCATGGATTGGGCGGCCAGGCTGGACCTCCGGTTGATTAACCGGGGCCGGCAGAACACGTTCGTTGGACCGCGAGGGGTGTCCATCATAGACCTGACGTGGGCAACCCCCTCCGGTCTGCGACGTGTGACCGGGTGGAGAGTGGCAACAGAGATGGCGACCCTCAGCGATCACCTCTATATAACCATGGAGGTGAGGGTCGCCACTGTGACCTCCACCCGGAGTGACGGGCCCCGGTGCCAAGGGGGCCGGCAGGCCTGCCCGCCACCGCGATGGGCCATCAAAAGACTGGATGACAGCCTCTTGGATGCGGCCGCTCAGGTAGCGGCCTGGCCGGAGACGCCGGCTGGGCCGGTCGGCGACGTCGGGGGAGAAATGGCCTGGCTCAACAGGGCTATAAAGGCGGTGTGCGACACCGCCATGCCCAGAGCCGGGCCACCCTCGCGTCCGGGCGCGGCGTACTGGTGGTCGCGAGAAATGGACGACCTGCGTAAGGCATGCGTCCGCTCGCGGCGCCGGTACACCCGCGCCCGCCGACGACGAGCCGCCGAACCCGAGCAGGTGGCGCGCTGGTATGAGGAGTATAGCGCGATGCGCAAAACACTCCAGCGCGCCATCCGGGACGCCAAAGCCCGGGCATGGAAGGAGCTCCTCGTGGGGTTAAATAGGGATCCGTGGGGGCGCCCATACAAACTCGTAATGGGTAAATTGCGACCGTGGGCGCCACCCATAACGGAGACCCTGGATCCCCCACTCCTAGAGCGGGTGGTTCAGACCCTGTTTCCCGGGATAGACCGGGAGCAGGAGACCACCCGCTCCGAAAACTCGGAGCCACTCGTGGAGTGGTCCGAGGCGGAGATGGGGGTGACTCACGAGGAGTTGGCCGGGGCGCTGCGCCGTCGCGGGTCACGCAACGTTGCACCTGGCCCCGACGGCGTCCCCGGCCGCGCATTGGCCCGGGTAGTGGGCGTCCTCAGCTCGAGGTTCGTGCGGTTCTTGAGCGGCTGCCTCCTGTTGGGGGAATTCCCTCGGGAATGGAGGCTTGCGCGAATGGTCCTCCTTAAAAAGGATGGACGGCCCGCAGACGCGCCTTCGGCCTACAGGCCGGTGTGCTTGCTCGACGAGGCGGGAAAGCTTTTTGAGACGATCATAGCTGCCCGCCTCTCGAGCCACCTGTCGACGGTGGGACCGGGATTGGCCTCCAGCCAGTTTGGCTTCCGGGAGGGACACTCGACCATCGACGCCATTAGGCGCGTCAGGTCCCTCTCGGAGGAGGCCGTCTCCAGGGATGGGGTGGCGTTGGCGGTATCACTGGATATCGTCAACGCCTTTAACACCCTTCCCTGGAGCAAGGTACTGGGGGCGCTCCGTCATATGCGAGTGCCCCCATACCTGAGACGGATAGTCCGGTCCTACCTCAATGACAGGTGGATACAGTACACCGGCCGGGATGGAAATACCTGCCGAAGGAGGGTCGTGCGCGGTGTTCCGCAGGGGTCCGTGCTGGGCCCCCTGCTATGGATCATCGCGTACGACTACGTGCTGCGGGCCCGCCTCCCCCCCGACGTCAGCCTGACGTGTTACGCGGACGACACGTTAGTGCTGGTCGGGGGGGTTGGCTTTGGGAGGGCCATCCGCCTAGCAGAGATGGCGGTGGCAGTCGTCGTCGCTTCGATCCGCCAGCTGGGCTTAGAAGTGGCTCCCCACAAATGCGAGGCCATTTGGTTTTACGACCGGTCTCGCCGTGGGGAGCCCCCGCCCGGCTTGCGGATCAGGGTGGGTGAGTCGCTGGTCGAGGTGAGGGCACAGATGAAATATCTGGGCCTGACCCTCGACAGCCAATGGCGCTTCGCCGAACATATGGATCGCCTGGTCCCCCGGGTGGAGAGAGCGGCGGCCGCGTTGGGCCGCCTCCTTCCAAACCTGGGGGGACCTGAGGAAGGCGTTCGTCGCCTCTACGTTGGGGTGGTGCGGTCGATGCTCCTCTATGGGGCCCCTGTCTGGGCCCCAGACCTGATGGCCAGCAAACGCAGCGTATTAATGCTGCGACGCCTACACAGGCGGCTGGCCATCAGAGTCATCCGAGGGTACCGCACCATCTCGTACGAGGCGGCGACGGCCCTGGCGGGACTCCCGCCCCTGGAGCTGCTCGCGCAGCACGACCGGACGGTCTACGTCCGGCTGCGCGCGCTCCGGGACAGTGGGAGACCGCCAGAGGCAGAGGCGATCCATGAGGCGAGGCGTCTAGCCCGGCGTGCCCTGATGGAGGAGTGGACCCGGCAGCTGGAAGCTGTCCGGACCTCCAAAAGGGCCGTCGGGGCTGTCCTGCCACACTTTGATCGGTGGCGGGACAGAGCTTTCGGCAGGCTCACCTACCGCGTGACGCAGGTGCTCTCCGGACACGGTTGCTTCGGGGAGTACCTGTGTCGTATAGGAAGGGAGGCGACGGCGACATGCCACCATTGTGGGGACGTGCGGGACACGGCGCAGCACACGCTGGAAATCTGTCCGGCGTGGGCAGAAGAGCGCCGTGTCCTGACACAAGAGGTGGGACGCGACCTCTCGCCGGAAGCCATAGTCGCGGCTATGGTGACCGGCGAGAGGCCGTGGAAAGCAGTGGCCTCCTTCTGCGAGCAAGTTATGCTGCAGAAGGAGGCCGCGGAGCGGGAGAGGGAGCGACACTCCCATCCCGCCCGCAGGGGAAGGGCCAGGGCCGGGCCACGGGCGAGACAAAGATCTCCGCCCGCCCCGGCCCAGTAAGGACCCCCCTGGACACGGGTCTCGGGTGGGGGGAGCAATGGCTCGACGCCGATCAGACCCACTGACGGGGCCACAGGCCCCCGAGGGTCTGGTCGGCTGCGGGTCATTGCGGGGGTCGCAGGCGGCTTGGGTTGGGGCCCAAGTCGCCATTGCACAACGACCCTGGGGGGGCGACGGCATGCAGTGTGGCCACTACATGTCGTCGAAGTTGGATGTGCCGCGAGGAGGGGAAATACCCCTCCCGGGATGCGCTCCGGCACGGCTAGGGGGGTACTGGAAGTGTTCTTCGGAGTTCCCAGTACCCCCCGAAACGCCTTAGGTTGGCCACCGTGGAGTTTTAGTCGGTAAGAGTCCGACACTACCCCGAGCCCCCCCCAAGGGGTTCGGGGTGTCCTATGAGGATTTCTCCACGTTAAAAAAAAAAAAAAAAAAAAAAAAAAAAAAAAAAAAAAAAGGTCTGGGTTAGGTCCACGGACCTCCACGGACCTGTCTGGTTGTCCAGATGGGAGGGGAGGTGAACCCCTACGTGGCGCGTCCCCAGGTGGCGGATAGGGGAAGCCTCGGGCCCGGGCCGGTGGGCATGACCGAGAGGTCGTGTCTCCCGCGTCCCGGAACCGGGGTCGGGGCGAAAGCCCCCGCGGACCAAACACAGTGTGGATGTGTGAGTGTGTGGATGTGTGTGTGCGTGGTATGAATGGGCTGCGGCCGGTGGCTCGTGGATATTCCCGACAGACTAACCAAGGGGTGGAGTAGTAGCCCCCCGACCGGGGTACCTGGGTGATGTCTGTACCTAGCCTCTGCGGTGGAAGATGCGTAACTGTAAGTCCTGAAATTATGGCAAAGGTCGCCTGAAGCCGCATGCGAAACGTGGGAAAACCGCTCCCCAGGTACTGACTGGAGCCTATGTCGGGGTTGAACCGAGCTTAACTGGGCGCAGGTATGGAGGATTACCTGGTCAGTATTTCCTCATACCCCGTGCGACGGGGGGTAAACCGTCGCGCCGTCTAGCCTGAAGTTTGGGTACGGGGCCCTTCGGATGGGTACCCGCCCTCTCGATAGGGGTGACGTTAAACCTTTAGCATCATGTATGGCGCGGGCCTATCCCGTAACATTTTTTGTAGAGTCATCAGGTGCCAATAGGGTTGACCACCCGACAAGCCGCTTCTCGGTTTTGGCATCCATATTTAGGGTTTTTCTTACCCGGGGAAGTGCCCCCACCGCGGTGGGGGTCCCATGATGGGCGAACCAGAAGAATCAAATATCTGCCATAATGTCTCAACCAACAAACACATTGGGGAAGGAAGGGAAGTCGGAAGGCGAGTTGGATAGGGCGTGTAGCGTGTCCTTGGTGGACATAGCCCTAGCTGGGGATAGTAGCAGTAGGAAGAATGAGCAAGGGGGCAGTTCCTCGTCAGAGGGTGGCCTCCAGGAATGGATCGAGCGCGTTCGATCCTCCAAGCCAGTATCTGAAGCAGAGATACAAACAACCATGGCTGGAAGATCAATGACTGATATAGAAGCTAGTCGGAACAGGGATTCACAACATGCGGAACAGGCTAATTGGATCCTCAAACAGTACCTGGGTCCCAACTATGATGACCCAGATGCTGAAGAAGGTGGCGAAAAAGATACAGGAGGAGATGTTGATGACCGTGAAGCGGTGTCAACCTCTGAGGACGACGACAGCATGTCCTCCCGCCATTCCACAAGGTCCTTCCAGTCTGGGACATCCGTCGGCGGCCGCAAACGACCGCGGTCCGGTGCGCAAGCCGACGATGGAGAAATGGAAGAGGCAGCGAGAGTCAAGAAGAAGGTCAGGCCTGATAACCTGCCCGCTGTAGAAACCCTAAAAGGTGAGATGATGGGGCAAGACACAGGCTCCTTGGCTGGGGTTATAAGCTACCAACTGACGGAGGTCGATAAAGTAGCGGCGAGCTCCAAGAATTTAAAAGGGACGTTCGTTCGCAAACTTAAGATGGCCACACGAATAATCAGCACTGCTGCAGTGGAAATTCAGCAGCGAACGGTGGCCACTGCCAGCCAGAAAGAGCTCGAGGAGCAGAACGCGAGGCTGACAGAAGAAGCGCGTACTCTGAAAGCAGAGATACAACGCCTCAGGGATGAAACTGACTCCCTGCGTAGCAGGGGAGATAACAGGCATGGAGGAGACATACATCTAATGCCTCCACCGCCTCCTCGGACGCCAACAAGGTCCCCTTCTGGGATTCTATCCCCGGGCGCTCCCCGGACTAGGCGAACACCGGGGTCAATGCATGCAGTGGCTTCCACATCTGCAGCAACACAACCGGAGCCAATACCGACCCACATCAACTCAGTTGAAGGAATGTGGGCCCGGATAGAGGCAATGATGGAGCAGAAGTTCCGGTCGTTGAGGGACGAACTACTGGGAATCTTGGGTAGCCGACACCAACGAGTCGGAACTGATACAGGTGGCTTAGCGCCAAGACAGGAGCGACCGGCATTGTCTAAGACAACGCAATCGCCTGCGAATGTTACGGGAGAAACCCGAACACAACGAAGAAGGCGGAGGAGGAAGGAGGCGAGGGCGCGAGAACAACGGAGTAGCGGAGAGCACCAGGAGATGCCACCATCCACAACGCAGTCTCCACGTCAGACTGGCCGCCCCAACCTCCGACCTACACTGGGAGCCTTATCGATGAGCACCAGAAGTGTAGGCGGAGTGGAAAGAAATAGGAAGGCAAAAGAGGTTGTCACACAGGAAAACGACCCCTCTGCGGCAGCAAGGTACCACGACCAACGGCCAGCAAGTACTGCCACACAGCGTGATCAGGGGAAATCCGCTCCGCTGTGGACGGAGGTCGTAGGTAGGAAAGCGAAGAAAGCGGCGCAGAAAGCAGCCGCACAACCTGCACTGCGGCAAGCGCAGACATGCCGATCCGTTCGGCCACAAGTCGAAGCAGGAAAGGGCTCCAAGGGCGGAGGAGTAAAACCCCGCCCCAAGACAGCAAGACCGCCGACCACGGCAGCAATTGCGCTGTCCGTGGCAGACGGCTCTGGAGCCAACATCGGTGATGCCCTCCGAATTGCCAGGGCGTCGATCAAACTGGCGGATATGGGCATCACCGAAATAAGGACAAAAAGGGCCATAACGGGGGGCATAATATTAGAGATCCCTGGCCCCGAGAATGCAACTAAGGCTGACGCCCTAGCTGGAAAACTCCAAGAGTTGCTCTCAGAGAAAGGAATTCGGGTCGCAAGACCCCAAAAGATGACCGAACTGAGGGTGGCGGGATTGGACGATTCCGTCACCACTCAAGACGTCGTTACGGCAGTGGCAACGCAAGGTGCGTGTAACGAAGAGGACGTCAAGGTCGGCCCCATACGCCGCTCGCAGTCGGCGCTGGGCACCGCCTGGATACGCTGCCCCCTTAGGACAGCCCGCAGCCTAGCAGCTGCCGGCAAGTTAAGAGTGGGCTGGACGTCTGCCCGGGTACAGGTGCTACCCACCCGGCCGCTGCAGTGCTATCGATGCCTCGAAATGGGTCATGTCCAGCAGCGATGCACTGCAGAGGTGGACCGCAGAGGCCGATGCTTCAAATGCGGGGCCACAGATCACAGGGCCGCGGAATGTAGCGCGACTGCGCTGAAATGCCCACTTTGCGTGGACCTCGGCAGGCCATCTGAACACCGCCTTGGGGGACCTGGATGTGCTCCCCCCGCGTCCAAGAGACAGCGTAAGAAGGCCCGGGCCAGTACGTCAGCGGAAGGAACGAGAAAGGAAGGGGAAACATCAACCCGCCATTCCTCCAAAGGGGATAAGACTTCCCCCACAGAGAAAGATGATAACAACAGAACATCTGTCGAGGGAGCTGGGCCCTCGACGAAACTCTGTAACCCCGAAACCGGGGGAGCGGCCGACCTGGAGGGGGTCATGGATACGGCCTAGAAATGGCGCCTGTCCTCCTCCAGGCAAACATTATGCGCTCTCGCAGGGCCCAGGATCTCCTGGTACACACCCTGCGGGAGCAAAAAATAGGATTGGCCGTTGTCACCGAGCCGTACAATATCCCCGACCTCCCAGACTGGGTCGGGAGTCGATGCGGCTCGGTGGCGATTACCTGGTCTTGGCCGCCCGCATCGCCTCCGGCGGCCGTCATCGAGACGGGCGGCGGGTGCGTGGCGGTCCAGTGGGCGGACATCGCGGTGGTGGGATGCTACGTGTCGCCCAACTCCGACCTCGCCTCGTATGAGGCATACTTGGGCGGGGTAGATGTATGCATCAGAAGGTGCATGCCCCGCCCGGTAATCGTCCTGGGGGATTTCAACGCCCATGCTACAGCATGGGGCAGCCCCAGGACGAACCGTAGGGGCGAGGTCCTCATGGATTGGGCGGCCGGGCTGGACCTCCGGTTGATTAACCGGGGCCGGCAGAACACGTTCGTTGGACCGCGAGGGGTGTCCATCATAGACCTGACGTGGGCAACCCCCTCCGGTCTGCGACGTGTGACCGGGTGGAGAGTGGCAACAGAGATGGCGACCCTCAGCGATCACCTCTATATAACCATGGAGGTGAGGGTCGCCACTGTGACCTCCACCCGGAGTGACGGGCCCCGGTGCCAAGGGGGCCGGCAGGCCTGCCCGCCGCCGCGATGGGCCATCAAAAGACTGGATGACAGCCTCTTGGAGGCGGCCGCTCAGGTAGCGGCCTGGCCGGAGACGCCGGCTGGGCCGGTCGGCGACGTCGGGGGAGAAATGGCCTGGCTCAACAGGGCTATAAAGGCGGTGTGCGACACCGCCATGCCCAGAGCCGGGCCACCCTCGCGTCCGGGCGCGGCGTACTGGTGGTCGCGAGAAATGGACGACCTGCGTAAGGCATGCGTCCGCTCGCGGCGCCGGTACGCCCGCGCCCGCCGACGACGAACCGCCGAACCCGAGCAGGTGGCGCGCTGGTATGAGGAGTATAGCGCGATGCGCAAAACACTCCAGCGCGCCATCCGGGACGCCAAAGCCCGGGCATGGAAGGAGCTCCTCGTGGGGTTAAATAGGGATCCGTGGGGGCGCCCATACAAACTCGTAATGGGTAAATTGCGACCATGGGCGCCACCCATAACGGAGACCCTGGATCCCCCACTCCTAGAGCGGGTGGTTCAGACCCTGTTTCCCGGGATAGACCGGGAGCAGGAGACCACCCGCTCCGAAAACTCGGAGCCACTCGTGGAGTGGTCCGAGGCGGAGATGGGGGTGACTCACGAGGAGTTGGCCGGGGCGCTGCGCCGTCGCGGGTCACGCAACGTTGCACCTGGCCCCGACGGCGTCCCCGGCCGCGTATTGGCCCGGGTAGTGGGCGTCCTCAGCTCGAGGTTCGTGCGGTTCTTGAGCGGCTGCCTCCTGTTGGGGGAATTCCCTCGGGAATGGAGGCTTGCGCGGATGGTCCTCCTTAAAAAGGATGGACGGCCCGCAGACGCGCCTTCGGCCTACAGGCCGGTGTGCTTGCTCGACGAGGCGGGAAAGCTTTTTGAGACGATCATAGCTGCCCGCCTCTCGAGCCACCTGTCGACGGTGGGACCGGGATTGGCCTCCAGCCAGTTTGGCTTCCGGGAGGGACACTCGACCATCGACGCCATTAGGCGCGTCAGGTCCCTCTCGGAGGAGGCCGTCTCCAGGGATGGGGTGGCGTTGGCGGTATCACTGGATATCGTCAACGCCTTTAACACCCTTCCCTGGAGCAAGGTACTGGGGGCGCTCCGTCATATGCGAGTGCCCCCATACCTGAGACGGATAGTCCGGTCCTACCTCAATGACAGGTGGATACAGTACACCGGCCGGGATGGAAATACCTGCCGAAGGAGGGTCGTGCGCGGTGTTCCGCAGGGGTCCGTGCTGGGCCCCCTGCTATGGATCATCGCGTACGACTACGTGCTGCGGGCCCGCCTCCCCCCCGACGTCAGCCTGACGTGTTACGCGGACGACACGTTAGTGCTGGTCGGGGGGGTTGGCTTTGGGAGGGCCATCCGCCTAGCAGAGATGGCGGTGGCAGTCGTCGTCGCTTCGATCCGCCAGCTGGGCTTAGAAGTGGCTCCCCACAAATGCGAGGCCATTTGGTTTTACGACCGGTCTCGCCGTGGGGAGCCCCCGCCCGGCTTGCGGATCGGGGTGGGTGAGTCGCTGGTCGAGGTGAGGGCACAGATGAAATATCTGGGCCTGACCCTCGACAGCCAATGGCGCTTCGCCGAACATATGGATCGCCTGGTCCCCCGGGTGGAGAGAGCGGCGGCCGCGTTGGGCCGCCTCCTTCCAAACCTGGGGGGACCTGAGGAAGGCGTTCGCCGCCTCTACGTTGGGGTGGTGCGGTCGATGATCCTCTATGGGGCCCCTGTCTGGGCCCCAGACCTGATGGCCAGCAAACGCAGCATATTAATGCTGCGACGCCTACACAGGCGGCTGGCCATCAGAGTCATCCGAGGGTACCGCACCATCTCGTACGAGGCGGCGACGGCCCTGGCGGGACTCCCGCCCCTGGAGCTGCTCGCGCAGCACGACCGGACGGTCTACGTCCGGCTGCGCGCGCTCCGGGACAGTGGGAGACCGCCAGAGGCAGAGGCGATCCATGAGGCGAGGCGTCTAGCCCGGCGTGCCCTGATGGAGGAGTGGACCCGGCAGCTGGAAGCTGTCCGGACCTCCAAAAGGGCCGTCGGGGCTGTCCTGCCGCACTTTGATCGGTGGCGGGACAGAGCATTCGGCAGGCTCACCTACCGCGTGACGCAGGTGCTCTCCGGACACGGTTGTTTCGGGGAGTACCTGTGTCGTATAGGAAGGGAGGCGACGGCGACATGCCACCATTGTGGGGACGTGCGGGACACGGCGCAGCACACGCTGGAAATCTGTCCGGCGTGGGCAGAAGAGCGCCGTGTCCTGACACAAGAGGTGGGACACGACCTCTCGCCGGAAGCCATAGTCGCGGCTATGGTGACCGGCGAGAGGCCGTGGAAAGCAGTGGCCTCCTTCTGCGAGCAAGTTATGCTGCAGAAGGAGGCCGCGGAGCGGGAGAGGGAGCGACACTCCCATCCCGCCCGCAGGGGAAGGGCCAGGGCCGGGCCACGGGCGAGACAAAGATCTCCGCCCGCCCCGGCCCAGTAAGGACCCCTGGACACGGGTCTCGGGTGGGGGGAGCAATGGCTCGACGCCGATCAGACCCACTGACGGGGCCACAGGCCCCCGAGGGTCTGGTCGGCTGCGGGTCATTGCGGGGGTCGCAGGCGGCTTGGGTTGGGGCCCAAGTCGCCATTGCACAGCGACCCTGGGGGGGGCGACGGCATGTAGTGTGGCCACTACATGTCGTCGAAGTTAGATGTGCCGCGAGGAGGGGAAATAAAACCCCTCCCGGGATGCGCTCCGGCACGGCTAGGGGGGTACTGGAAGTGTTCTTCGGAGTTCCCAGTACCCCCCGAAACGCCTTAGGTTGGCCACCGTGGAGTTTTAGTCGGTAAGAGTCCGACACTACCCCGAGCCCCCCCCAAGGGGTTCGGGGTGTCCTATGAGGATTTCTCCACGTTAAAAAAAAAAAAAAAAAAAAAAAAAAAGGTCTGGGTTAGGTCTGGGTTAGGTCTCCTATACTTGTAGAGAGCTGCCTCACAAGTTACTTGCGCACAGAGTAAAGGGGATTTTGTAAAAATCATCGTAGGAGATCGCGGTTTTTTGCGGAAGGTAGCCCGTGGCAGGGGCTACATTTTGGTTAGGGTGAAAGACCCAGCCCTCTAAAGGGGTAGTTTTTGGGGGTTAAAAACCCCTTTTTGGAGGTGTACGCCACTTGCCGGGTGTTTTTCCCGGTTACGTCTGGGGGAAACGGTCGACGGTGGTTTGTTTAAGGGTGTGGCACGGTCTTTGAACCAAACCACCCCTTTATAGCGATTCCAGGGGGTTAAAAGCGATAAAATCGCTTTTTTGTATTTTTAGGGGTGAAGGAGGGCTCGGAGGGGAAAAATAACAATATTTCCGCTCCCCCTAGTACCCCTGAGCTCTCTTGGTACAACCCTCTGGGTATATCTGTGTACCCCCTTCTTAGGGGTTGAGACCGGACAGAAGGGTGGTTTCTGTTAAAGTCATCCGATTTTGACCGGATTTTTTCCCCATCGGGGGTTTTCGTATCGGGGGAATCGAGTGGCGTGCTTTCCAACACCGTTTCTGCACGGTGTGTGGGGGCGCCACCGTCGAGGTCCCGAAAACTTAGGTTTTCGGACCTGTGTCGTATATATACATATAGTATAGGCTAGGATTGATAGGCTAAGCTAGGTTTTAGTTAGTTCATAGGATTTGTGCCGTCCCTATATACTGAAATTTTAAATTTAGCTTAGCCTTAAGTAACGGTGTTGGGGTATTTTTTCTTTTCTGTGGAGTGTACTGTCCTAGATAGGTTGTACTATTGTCTTTTGTGCCGTCCCTCGGTGTTGTGTCTGCCCCTTTTTTCTCTGTGGGTTTGGGTTTTTGGTGTTTGGGTGTGGATGTGTGGGTGATTGTGTGTGTGTGTGAGGGTGTGAGTGGAGTGCAGCGCGGGGAGTGGACATGGACTCATATATGAGCCATGTGTCGGCCCTCGGACTCGCCGAGCCCGAGGATGACGGCGGCGAAGTAATCTTCACCGCCGATTCGGAGGAAGAGGAGGTTGCGGGCCCTGCTCAAATCGTCCGTAGGAGAGTCCCGGTTATTAGGGATTCCGATACGGACGAGGAGAGAGAGTACCGCACCCCTCAGGAAGGTGCTGCCGGACGCAGCTCGGCTGGAACGTCGAAGGCCCTGTCTAAGGCCCGGGCCCCCATCCAACCTACTGGCCGACTCAGGGACGAATACCCTGATATCGCCTCGGCACCGGCAGGGGAGGCACAGGATTGCCTGGCCCAGGGGATAAGGAAGGCCCTGGAAATAGTGACGGACGCATTGGAGGTCGAAGGAGAGATCGACCAGTTCGCCCAGGCCTCCCATAATGTCCGCCTTAACATCAAGGAGGCGATAAAGGATCAACTTTATCGCCTCAATGACGCGGCAAATGTCCTCCGGAACATTATCAAAGTCCGGAGGCAGGAGCGAGAACTCCGGGCACTCGAACTCGAATTCGTCGAGACGAGTGTCCAGGCAGTCGCCGAGATGGCGAGTGCGGGCACGACGATGACCCCTCGCCCCACTCGTAGGGGACCCACCGTGGTGAGCGTGGAGACACTCTCCCCGTTCTCGAGGCTCGGGGCCATCGTCGATGCCCGCCGTGGGGCGCTTTTCACTTCTACCCCTAATGCCGGGGGAACCACGACACCCTTCTCTGACAGGAGGGGTAGGGTGGTCTCCTTCGGCGGGGAGATGTTGGCGGGGAGGGATGGTCTGGAAGCCATGCAAGGGGCAACCTCTTCTTCCAAAAGGAAGGAGAGGACCCCTCCTGGCGACCAGGCCCAAAAGGAGAAGCGGTCTCGGCCGACACGGGTGGAGGGGGCAGCGCCGGCCGTGCCGGTTGCTGCCGTACCCGTCCCTGTCGGTCGAGGGGAGGAGTGGGTTCCGGTTGGCCGGGATGGTAAACCCTTAAAAGGGAAAGCCACCCTGCCGCCGCAACCCGCTCCTCCCTCCGCCGAGGGGGTGGGAAAGAAGAAGAAGAAGGGGAAGAAGAAGAAGAGGGGTGCGGCGGGAGCTGCACACGCGGCGCCGGTGGCGCTTGCGGGTGCTGTTCCCAAAACACCCTTGGGAGGGAAGGGTGGTGAGGGAGTGGTAGCCCCGGCGCTTTTCGACGGGGCTCCCCCTCCCAAGCCACCTAGAGGGAAGAAGGCGGCGGGAGCGGCACACGCGGCGCCAGTGGCGCTAGCGGGTGTCCCTCCCAAAACCTTGAAGGACGGCAGGGACGCCGGTGGGGCGCCCCGTGGGGTCCCCAGACCCCTCAAGACTGAGGCTATCTTGGTCAAGAGGGGCGAGGGGATGCCCACGTACTCGGATATCTTAAAGAAGATATCCGAGACAACGGGGCGTCTCGTCGGCGTCCAGGCCGTCCGGAAGTCCCAAAATGGGGACCTCCTCCTGGAACTGGCTCCCAAGGCGGATCCAGACAGGCTCCGGGGGTCGATCGTCGGCGCGGTGGGGGACGAGGGCCTTGTTAGGTCCCTCCAGCCCACCGTGGCGATCGAGCTTCGGGGCCTGGATCCGGTGACGGAGCCCAGGGCCTTGGTGGAGGATTTGGCCGCGGCTGGCGGGATCGGCCCTGAGTGTGTAACACTCAGGTCCATCCGGGCCGCGGCCAGGGGGACGCGCGTCGGGGTGTTCCTCGTCCCGAGGAAGCACTCCGCCGCGTACAGGGAGGGGGCCCCGATCCAGGTCGGGCACGTGATTTCGCGTGTCCGGCTGGTGCCCGAGGTGGTGCGCTGCTTTCGCTGCCATCACCTCGGGCATACCTCTTACAACTGTAAGAGGGTGGTGAGGGGCAGGGAACTCTGTCGTCGTTGCGGCGCAGACGGCCATGACATGAAGATGTGCCATGGCCCGACGCGCTGCTTCCTCTGTGCGGAAAGGGGACTTGCGGAAAACCGGCTGAACCATTTGGCCGGGGCCCCGCAATTCCCCCAGTACGTTGAGGCCGTCAGGAGGAAGCCAGCGCCTTCGCGGTGAGGGTTTTGCAGTTAAATGCGAACCACTGCCGCGGGGCGCAGCTGCTCCTGACGCGGACGGCGGCAGAGAAAGGGGTGGACCTGGTCCTGGTGTCGGAGCCCCTATATAACCCGGGCGACTGGGAGTTCGATGAAACGAACAGAACAGCCGCCTGGGTTACGGGGTTCAAGGGCATCAGGGCCCAGGAGGATAGGACCGTCCGGGGGGATGGGTCTGTGGGGGTGGTTTTGGGACGAACAATGTTCGTCTCATGCTACCTCCCGCCGAATATCCCCCTGGACGAGTTTGAGGCGAGGGTGGCACGCCTCGAGGCCATTAGGGCCGATTGGGGGGGGCCGATTTTCTACGCCGGGGACTTCAATGCGAAGTCGCCGGCGTGGGGATCGAGGGTTTTGGACGAGAGGGGGGCGGTGGTTCTGGAGGCTATTGCCAGAATGAACCTCGTCCCCCTCCGTGCCAGGGGGGGGCCGACGTTTCAGCGGGGCAACCGGTCCTCGACGGTGGACTTCGCTTTTTGCGATCCATCCACTGCGAGGGCCGCCGGGCGGAGCAGAGTACTCGGTGAGGCGACATTGTCGGACCACCGGTACCTGCTCCATGTGCTCGGGGGGCTGGAGGTAACCCCTTCAGTCCCGGTGTTCCGCTGGAACGTCAAAACGTTCGACGGTGGGCGGTTCCGGGGTGCATACGACGAGCTCGTGGCCAGCTTGCCCCTCGGTGGCGGATGGGACAATCGACAAGTCGATTTGTACCTTGACGCCATCGAGGGTGCTTGCGACAGGTCTATGAGGAGGGCTCGCCCTCCTCGTAGGCCCAGGGCTGCGGGCGACGTCGGCTGGACCCCGGAGATAGCCGCTCTGCGCAAGGAGGTGAACCGGACCCGGCGGCTCTGGCAGCGTGCTGCCAAGAAGTCGCCGGTGATCCGGGCCTCCCGGGGGGAGGAGTATAAGCGGGCCTGCCGCGACCTGAGCTCGTCCCTGATTCGCCAGAGAGCGAAAGAATGGGACGAGCTCTGCCAGGACCTGGACCGGGACATGTGGGGGCGTCCCTATCGGATTGTGACCAAGGCCGTTAAGGCCCGGGAGCCCCCACCCTACCTGTCCAGGCAAATGGCTCACCGGGTGATGGAAAAATTGTTTCCGATCCCGGAGGCCGCGGCCGGTCGCGACCCGCTGGCGGGGGTCGAGCGGGAGGAGTTCGCTCTAACCGACGACCCTCGCGAGCGGGTCATACGGGGGGAGGAATTGGGGGAGGCGCTCGCGCGACTACAGGGGGGGAAGTCACCCGGGTGGGACAGTGTTCCTGCCCTAGTCCTCCGAGGCATCGGGAACTTTGACCCCTCTCGTCTCCTGATGCTGTATAACAGCATCATGGAGCGGGGGGTGTTCCCGATGCGCTGGAGGACCACCCGGGTGACGCTTATTCGGAAGCCGGGGAAAGACCCCGCGAAACCGGAGGCGTACCGGCCGCTGTGCATCGTCGACTCCGGGGCCAAGCTGCTGGAGTATATTCTCCAGGAGAGACTTCTCTCGTTTCTCGGCCAGGATTGTCTGGCCGAGAACCAGTTTGGTTTCCGGAGGGGGCGTAGCACTGTCCAGGCTTTGGACCTGGTGGCGGCCGGTGCAGAAACCGCAGCGAGGAAGGGCCTCTTTTGTCTCTTTGTCACCTTTGACGTTAGAAATGCCTTCAACTCGCTGCGGTGGAATGAGATATTCCGTGAACTCCGGGTTCGCGGGGTACCCCGGTACTTGCGGATTCTCCTGCGCTCCTATTTCGAGGGGCGCAGGATCGCGTATTTGGGTGGGGGGAAATGGCGGACCAGGTCCGTGTACATGGGGGTGCCGCAGGGGTCGGTTATTGGCCCTCTCCTGTGGTGCCTCGTGTATGACGGCCTGCTCCGCCAGCCTTTGCCGGGGGGATGCCGTCTAGTCGGCTTTGCCGACGATATCGGGATGCTGGTCACAGCTAGTGCCCTGGAGCGGCTGTCTCAGGTCGCAGATGAGGCAATTCGCCTCATCCAGGCGTGGCTCGTCGATAAGGGATTATCCCTTGCCGGTGAGAAGACCGAGGCTATCTTCTTGAATTCCAAGAGGGTACCTCGGTCCTTCAATATCCGGCACGACGACCACGCCGTGCGGCCTGGGATGAAGCTCAAGTACCTTGGGGTCCTACTAGACCCCAAGAGAAACTTCAGGGCCCATGTGGCCAGCGTCACGCAAAAGGCGATCCGGGCGGCGTCTGCTTTGGCTCGCCTCATGACTAATCTCCGGGGACCCGGGTACGTTGTGAGGCGGGCCTACCTGCGGGTAGTCGAGTCGGTGATCCTGTACGCGTCACCCATTTGGGGCCGCGCATTGCACGACGAGGCCAACAGGCGGATGCTCGATAGAGCACACCGTCTGGGCCTCGTTCGCGTGGTTCGCGCGTACAGGAGCGTCGGGTATGACGCGTTGTGCCTTCTGGCGGGGGTGCCCCCCATAGCCCTTCAGGCTATGGAGAGGCGGGTGGTCTATGAGACCACCCATAAGATCCAGGGCCCCCGCGCTACACGCGCGTCTGCTCGGCCCACCGACGTCGATGAACTGCGGGGGTGGATTTCCGCCCGGAAGGGGGAAGCGTGGCGGCAGACCCTCGACGCCTGGCAGCGGCGATGGGACGAGGCGAAAAGCGGTCGTTGGACCCATCGCCTCCTCCCTGACCTGACTGCCTGGCTGGGGACGGGTTTCGCGGGGGATTTGGACTTCCACACCGCACAGGTTTTAACTGGTCACGGGTGTTTTAACTCCTTCCGGCATCGGATCCATAAATCTCCTACGGGGGATTGTTGGTTCGGATGCGGGGAGGAGGACACCCCGGAGCATCACCTCGTGCGGTGTGGAAGATGGGAGGGAGAGCGCTTTCGCCTCCTGAACGAGCTGGCGCTCGAGGGCATACCAACCCCCGAGACCATCGTTCGGGCGGCCTTGGCCAGCCGGGAGTGTTGGCGCAGTTTCAGAAGATTCTGTGCGGGCACTCTCGGCCCCAAGGAGGAATATGAGCGTCGGCTCGAGAGGGAGGCGGAGGCGCCATTCGAGCCACCGTAGGGGAAGGGAGGGGGGCGTTTCTGGGCGAACACCCCAAGGAGGCCTAAAAACCCTCTTGGGGGAGGGGCCCAGGCCTCATGCCTGGGTGGAAGGGAGGAGGCATGGGCTGACACGGTGGGGTGTACTCTCCTAGGGGACTTGTTCCCTTCGGAGATGGGACCTCACCGTCGCGGGGGTGGGACGTAAGGGTGTACTCTCCCAGGTGACGTAAGTGCCCTGGGAGATGAGACCCTTGGGGTTGGGGGGGCGCGTTTTTCGGGGGTTAGGGTGGGTCGCGTCGAGGGGTTAAAGGGTGGGTGAGGTCGGCTAAGTTCCGACAGGGGGGGACTCCTCTCGTACCCTCCCTCGTAAAGAGGGAGTGGAGGAGAGGAGGTGGGAAGCCGGCTATGCTTCGGCAGGGGGGACTCCTACCGTACCCTTCCTCTTTGGGGAAGCGGAGGGTAGGAGCTGGGGAGGCGTTGCTGCGCGCTCGGACTCACCCCGCAAGGGGAGAGGGGAGTCGCGGCAACGTGGTGGCGGGCCTCGTCATAGTGCGGCAAACCAGCGATGAGGAAGAACCGTTCCGCTGGTTTGTCGCCCGACGAGGCAACTGGCACGTGGAGGTGCCGCAGTGGTTTTTAGTCAGTAAAAATCTGACATACCCCCACTTCCACCTGGGGCGGATCTTGTCGAAGATTTTCCACTGCGTGAACAAACAAAAAAAAAAAAAGGTCTGGGTTAGGTCTGGGTTAGGTCTGGGTTACTCAGTGATGAGAGTTGGGATCACTTGGATCTACGGACTGCAGAGGGGCCGGGCGATAGAAGCACGAGGTAGATTGCTCGAGGGGGAGGAGGCCGAGGGTGGCTGTTTCACGTTGCTACCGAGAGGCATGCGAGTAGAAGCGTTGCCCACCTCCTCACCCTGAGGGCCGTTGATCGGGGCGCGAGTAGAGAGTTAGAGTCAGCCGTCGGAGGAACGAGCCGAGAACCGGGGGCTCAGCCGACGAGCAGGGAGGGTTGCGAGGGCGGGGGGCGGCGGGCCTCTCGCGCCTCAGGGTAGATTCGTGCACACAACTCTTGCCGGGGAACGCGATGTCGAGACAAGGTCGAGAGGCGGGAGAGCACGTACAGAGAGGTTGCTGCATGACCGGGTAGATTGCGAGAGAAAGGATGCACGCGACGAGAGAGAGTTCTAGTTCGAGTCGAAGGGGAAGGGTGACGGGAGCTGCACCATGTTGTCGGAGAGATACCGACGAGTAGGTCTTCTCTCTGACCCCTCGTACACGCGTGGTTTATAGAACAGAGCACGATCGTGATTGCACATGCAGGCGCGGGCGCGAGTTCGCGGGGAGGGGAGGGGCGGGAGGCAGCGGACTGTCTCGGCGCGCCGGAAAACTAACAGTCGCGGGTCGTCGCGAGACCGAGTAAATTCTTAGAGGGGACGCGCGCCGCGAAGGTAGCGAGGGAATTAATATCCGCGAGGGGCCGCGAAAGGGAGAGTAGGAGAGAGAGAGAGATAAAGAAACGAGAGGTGGTGCGGAGTAGGGGAAAATTCTAAACCGGCGGAAATTAGTTAACGCGAGCTGACCGCGAGGCAGGAAGGGAGAGAGAGAGAGAGATGAGGCGACGGCGAGAGACGCGAGTTAGGGAAATATATAGAACGATAAATAATATCGGTATCGAGCGATAATAATATTAGATGCATTCGAAAAGATCGGAGGACGCGAACGAAATGAACAGGCGCGAGTCAACCGCGACGAAGCGATGTAATTCGAGAATTCGAAAGTTCCAAAACACTCGAGCGGGTCGGGCGGTCGGGGGAGCGAGGCGACATAAACAAATAAATGCACGACGGGCGGGTGTTTACAGTTTCACGACTAGCTGCACGAACCGGCAATAAACAAGTAAAAGACGAGCAACGGGAAACACGCTCGACGGTAGAGGTAGAAGAAAAAGAAACATCCATTAAACCGGAACAATAGAGTAGCGCAGGTAGACGGGTAGTGAGCGCTGGTAACGAGGCGAGCGCGCCGACACGGAGTCGGAAATAAAATCTTGCATGAACTCGGACGCCGGCACGCACTCGCGTGCTAGCGCGGGAGAGGCCGCGGAGGCGCGTCACATTTTTGAAAAGAACTCTGATCCGTGTCGGCGCGCTGACTCTGCGTGCACCGAGGTCACCTTCAGTGCCGCGGCGGGAGCGCACCACCAGCAGCAACTATAGTAACAGCCACGATTCGAGGTAGAGAGGCGCACGGGTGCACGATCGGGGACAGGGAACCACCGCCGTGGTGGACGTAGAGACGAGACGCGGTGACGGGTTGCGCGACCAGTCGAGAGGAGGCGCGGTAGGCTCGTGGCGCGGGACAGCGACGGAGGCGCCGCCGCCAGGAGAACGAGCGATACCTTGTACGGACAGCGCGGAGTAGATTCGGACGCGAGCGGTAAAACTCTGTTCGCGGACTCGCCTTGCTCGCCCGCTCAGTCGGGCCCGTTCGGGGAAGTTCGGAAACTCGGTACAAACAGAACGCGCGGCGGCGAAGGTGATCGACCGGCGGAGGTAGGGAAAGAGAGGGGCCGGGAGTAGACGAACGGCTCGGAGGAGGCTGAAAAGCAAAGCCAAGTTAAGCGGCCGGGCCCACGGCGCCGTCCTAGGATGGGTGACCGTGCGCGCCGGCGGCGAAAATATTAGAACGTGGCTGGGCCGGTCGGCCGCCTTCGCGCGCAGGCGATTTCTCACCCCCATCCAGCGCGCGGTGTCGTGCTAGGGTCAAACGGGGGATCGCGGGGGCGGTGAGAGGAGCGAGCATCACCGTCCGAGGTAGCGCGGGGAAATTTTTAGACACAATTAATAGCTGAAGTTGCGTTAAAGCGGATGAGAGAATCTCGAAAAATCACTTACACCCCATCGTTGGGGGAAAAGTGGGTAAGAGAACCTCGGAGGATAGTTCGAACCGCGCGAAGCGGTAAACTTTTGCCAGCCAGATGCGAATTAGGGGCAATAACGGGGAAAACACGTGTAACGGGAAAGTTGAAAAATACAAAACACTGAAGGGTACTCGAGGGAAAGCGTAGACAAAGAACCGTGGCCGTAAAATCGTCGTGATGACTCGCAGATGGCCGCAGGGCCGAACACGTGCGTGCAACTCGAAATTTCCAATCTCTATTTTTCCTTACACTTCTTTCGCCTCGAAGACAAAGGGCGACCGTTGGCCGTGTACTTGACTCTCGGGACAGGCGTGTGATTTCGGACAGAGCGTTGCTAAACAGGCACTCGGGCGACGCAACGTCCCCGAGGAAAATTCCATCTCTTCGGAAATATCGCCTGGCAACGCGGGCCCCTTTTTCTCTTGCGTAAAAATGGCGGCTCCAGCGGCGGGGGTGGCAACGAGGCTCGTGCGCACCCTCGGCGGAGTTCGTCGGGGAGGGGGCACGGGGGACAGCCTCTGCCAGTGGACACGGCGGAGGCCTCGCTCAGTGCATCATAGTCTCGCGACCTTCACGCACTTCTTGCGATTCTCCAGCATCACACGCGTTGTCTCTCGAACATCGTCCGCGATCAGTAGTGAGCGTATACCAGCGACCGTTCCCTGGATTAGCGAATAGCCGAGCATCTGACTCTTGTTAGTGTATAAGCGAGCATCAGACTCTTGTTAGTGTATAAGCGAGCATCTGACTCTAGTTAGTGAATAAGGGAACATACTCCTCGAAGCCGTATACGAGACCACGTCCGTTCGTTTCCAGCCCCACGTACGCCGAGTCGAGCCGGACCGTCGAGTCGCAGCGAGAAACCGAGGTAGGAACAGCCGCATTCTTAGGCGCGACAGGGACGCGATCGAGGGTGAACCGCGACACCCGCACACGACAGCCCCGTCTCTCTGACGGGATCAGTGCGATCAATGCTCATCCACTCGCTTAGGACCGAGTTGGATCGTACAGAGATCCTCGACGAGAGACGCATTGCGAGAAGAATTATTACAGCATGTGTAATAACGGTGGTGCAGGGGGCTTCGAGACGACACCTGGAGAATGTTTTCGAGCCTCAGGAAGGGAAGTCGTCAACGACCCTTCCACGATATTAGTTGAGAATAAAAGTAACAATACATTCGGTATTGGAAACTTTGTGGCTCGGAACGTCTCTGGGTAGAGTGCTCGAGGTGTCTTGTAGGGCCTCGGGAAACGCGATAAAATTTTAAGAATACTGTGCGTGTGAAACCTGTCTTTCGATCTCGCGGGGGGGAAGATTAGAAACTTTGACTCGAGACGAAAAGATAGAGGAAATAAAATCACGGGATGCTGAAAGGATGGCGCCCACATTACGCTGCCCGAAAGGGTTAGAAAAATAGGGCGCTGTGCGGCAGGCAAACCGGCGATAACGAGAATGTTGTTCGAACAAGGTAGAGGTAGAATCAAGCGACACGAGAATGTGTCGAGTAAGACGGAGCTCCTCCAGCTCCATCATTTTACATTATTTTTAATTTTCTCTTGGGCCGGGCGATAGAAGCACGAGGTAGATTGCTCGAGGGGGAGGAGGCCGAGGGTGGCTGTTTCACGTTGCTACCGAGAGGCATGCGAGTAGAAGCGTTGCCCACCTCCTCACCCTGAGGGCCGTTGATCGGGGCGCGAGTAGAGAGTTAGAGTCAGCCGTCGGAGGAACGAGCCGAGAACCGGGGGCTCAGCCGACGAGCAGGGAGGGTTGCGAGGGCGGGGGGCGGCGGGCCTCTCGCGCCTCAGGGTAGACTCGTGCACACAACTCTTGCCGGGGAACGCGATGTCGAGACAAGGTCGAGAGGCGGGAGAGCACGTACAGAGAGGTTGCTGCATGACGGGGTAGATTGCGAGAGAAAGGATGCACGCGACGAGAGAGAGTTCTAGTTCGAGTCGAAGGGGAAGGGTGACGGGAGCTGCACCATGTTGTCGGAGAGATACCGACGAGTAGGTCTTCTCTCTGACCCCTCGTACACGCGTGGTTTATAGAACAGAGCACGATCGTGATTGCACATGCAGGCGCGGGCGCGAGTTCGCGGGGAGGGGAGGGGCGGGAGGCAGCGGACTGTCTCGGCGCGCCGGAAAACTAACAGTCGCGGGTCGTCGCGAGACCGAGTAAATTCTTAGAGGGGACGCGCGGCGCGAAGGTAGCGAGGGAATTAATATCCGCGAGGGGCCGCGAAAGGGAGAGTAGGAGAGAGAGAGAGATAAAGAAACGAGAGGTGGTGCGGAGTAGGGGAAAATTCTAAACCGGCGGAAATTAGTTAACGCGAGCTGACCGCGAGGCAGGAAGGGAGAGAGAGAGAGAGATGAGGCGACGGCGAGAGACGCGAGTTAGGGAAATATATAGAACGATAAATAATATCGGTATCGAGCGATAATAATATTAGATGCATTCGAAAAGATCGGAGGACGCGAACGAAATGAACAGGCGCGAGTCAACCGCGACGAAGCGATGTAATTCGAGAATTCGAAAGTTCCAAAACACTCGAGCGGGTCGGGCGGTCGGGGGAGCGAGGCGACATAAACAAATAAATGCACGACGGGCGGGTGTTTACAGTTTCACGACTAGCTGCACGAACCGGCAATAAACAAGTAAAAGACGAGCAACGGGAAACACGCTCGACGGTAGAGGTAGAAGAAAAAGAAACATCCATTAAACCGGAACAATAGAGTAGCGCAGGTAGACGGGTAGTGAGCGCTGGTAACGAGGCGAGCGCGCCGACACGGAGTCGGAAATAAAATCTTGCATGAACTCGGACGCCGGCACGCACTCGCGTGCTAGCGCGGGAGAGGCCGCGGAGGCGCGTCACATTTTTGAAAAGAACTCTGATCCGTGTCGGCGCGCTGACTCTGCGTGCACCGAGGTCACCTTCAGTGCCGCGGCGGGAGCGCACCACCAGCAGCAACTATAGTAACAGCCACGATTCGAGGTAGAGAGGCGCACGGGTGCACGATCGGGGACAGGGAACCACCGCCGTGGTGGACGTAGAGACGAGACGCGGTGACGGGTTGCGCGACCAGTCGAGAGGAGGCGCGGTAGGCTCGTGGCGCGGGACAGCGACGGAGGCGCCGCCGCCAGGAGAACGAGCGATACCTTGTACGGACAGCGCGGAGTAGATTCGGACGCGAGCGGTAAAACTCTGTTCGCGGACTCGCCTTGCTCGCCCGCTCAGTCGGGCCCGTTCGGGGAAGTTCGGAAACTCGGTACAAACAGAACGCGCGGCGGCGAAGGTGATCGACCGGCGGAGGTAGGGAAAGAGAGGGGCCGGGAGTAGACGAACGGCTCGGAGGAGGCTGAAAAGCAAAGCCAAGTTAAGCGGCCGGGCCCACGGCGCCGTCCTAGGATGGGTGACCGTGCGCGCCGGCGGCGAAAATATTAGAACGTGGCTGGGCCGGTCGGCCGCCTTCGCGCGCAGGCGATTTCTCACCCCCATCCAGCGCGCGGTGTCGTGCTAGGGTCAAACGGGGGATCGCGGGGGCGGTGAGAGGAGCGAGCATCACCGTCCGAGGTAGCGCGGGGAAATTTTTAGACACAATTAATAGCTGAAGTTGCGTTAAAGCGGATGAGAGAATCTCGAAAAATCACTTACACCCCATCGTTGGGGGAAAAGTGGGTAAGAGAACCTCGGAGGATAGTTCGAACCGCGCGAAGCGGTAAACTTTTGCCAGCCAGATGCGAATTAGGGGCAATAACGGGGAAAACACGTGTAACGGGAAAGTTGAAAAATACAAAACACTGAAGGGTACTCGAGGGAAAGCGTAGACAAAGAACCGTGGCCGTAAAATCGTCGTGATGACTCGCAGATGGCCGCAGGGCCGAACACGTGCGTGCAACTCGAAATTTCCAATCTCTATTTTTCCTTACACTTCTTTCGCCTCGAAGACAAAGGGCGACCGTTGGCCGTGTACTTGACTCTCGGGACAGGCGTGTGATTTCGGACAGAGCGTTGCTAAACAGGCACTCGGGCGACGCAACGTCCCCGAGGAAAATTCCATCTCTTCGGAAATATCGCCTGGCAACGCGGGCCCCTTTTTCTCTTGCGTAAAAATGGCGGCTCCAGCGGCGGGGGTGGCAACGAGGCTCGTGCGCACCCTCGGCGGAGTTCGTCGGGGAGGGGGCACGGGGGACAGCCTCTGCCAGTGGACACGGCGGAGGCCTCGCTCAGTGCATCATAGTCTCGCGACCTTCACGCACTTCTTGCGATTCTCCAGCATCACACGCGTTGTCTCTCGAACATCGTCCGCGATCAGTAGTGAGCGTATACCAGCGACCGTTCCCTGGATTAGCGAATAGCCGAGCATCTGACTCTTGTTAGTGTATAAGCGAGCATCAGACTCTTGTTAGTGTATAAGCGAGCATCTGACTCTAGTTAGTGAATAAGGGAACATACTCCTCGAAGCCGTATACGAGACCACGTCCGTTCGTTTCCAGCCCCACGTACGCCGAGTCGAGCCGGACCGTCAAGTCGCAGCGAGAAACCGAGGTAGGAACAGCCGCATTCTTAGGCGCGACAGGGACGCGATCGAGGGTGAACCGCGACACCCGCACACGACAGCCCCGTCTCTCTGACGGGATCAGTGCGATCAATGCTCATCCACTCGCTTAGGACCGAGTTGGATCGTACAGAGATCCTCGACGAGAGACGCATTGCGAGAAGAATTATTACAGCATGTGTAATAACGGTGGTGCAGGGGGCTTCGAGACGACACCTGGAGAATGTTTTCGAGCCTCAGGAAGGGAAGTCGTCAACGACCCTTCCACGATATTAGTTGAGAATAAAAGTAACAATACATTCGGTATTGGAAACTTTGTGGCTCGGAACGTCTCTGGGTAGAGTGCTCGAGGTGTCTTGTAGGGCCTCGGGAAACGCGATAAAATTTTAAGAATACTGTGCGTGTGAAACCTGTCTTTCGATTTCGCGGGGGGGAAGATTAGAAACTTTGACTCGAGACGAAAAGATAGAGGGAATAAAATCACGGGATGCTGAAAGGATGGCGCCCACATTACGCTGCCCGAAAGGGTTAGAAAAATAGGGCGCTCTGCGGCAGGCAAACCGGCGATAACGCGAATTTTGTTCGAACAAGGTAGAGGTAGAATCAAGCGACACGAAAATGTGTCGAGTAAGACGGAGCTCCTCCAGCTCCATCATTTTGCATTATTTTAATTTTCTCTTGGGCCGGGCGATAGAAGCACGAGGTAGATTGCTCGAGGGGGAGGAGGCCGAGGGTGGCTGTTTCACGTTGCTACCGAGAGGCATGCGAGTAGAAGCGTTGCCCACCTCCTCACCCTGAGGGCCGTTGATCGGGGCGCGAGTAGAGAGTTAGAGTCAGCCGTCGGAGGAACGAGCCGAGAACCGGGGGCTCAGCCGACGAGAAGGGAGGGTTGCGAGGGCGGGGGGCGGCGGGCCTCTCGCGCCTCAGGGTAGATTCGTGCACACAACTCTTGCCGGGGAACGCGATGTCGAGACAAGGTCGAGAGGCGGGAGAGCACGTACAGAGAGGTTGCTGCATGACGGGGTAGATTGCGAGAGAAAGGATGCACGCGACGAGAGAGAGTTCTAGTTCGAGTCGAAGGGGAAGGGTAACGGGAGCTGCACCATGTTGTCGGAGAGATACCGACGAGTAGGTCTTCTCTCTGACCCCTCGTACACGCGTGGTTTATAGAACAGAGCACGATCGTGATTGCACATGCAGGCGCGGGCGCGAGTTCGCGGGGAGGGGAGGGGCGGGAGGCAGCGGACTGTCTCGGCGCGCCGGAAAACTAACAGTCGCGGGTCGTCGCGAGACCGAGTAATTTCTTAGAGGGGACGCGCGCCGCGAAGGTAGCAAGGGAATTAATATCCGCGAGGGGCCGCGAAAGGGAGAGTAGGAGAGAGAGAGAGATAAAGAAACGAGAGGTGGTGCGGAGTAGGGGAAAATTCTAAACCGGCGGAAATTAGTTAACGCGAGCTGACCGCGAGGCAGGAAGGGAGAGAGAGAGAGTGATGAGGCAACGGCGAGAGACGCGAGTTAGGGAAATATACAGAACGATAAATAATATCGGTAACGAGCGATAATAATATTAGATGCATTCGAAAAGATCGGAGGACGCGAACGAAATGAACAGGCGCGAGTCAACCGCGACGAAGCGATGTAATTCGAGAATTCGAAAGTTCCAAAACACTCGAGCGGGTCGGGCGGTCGGGGGAGCGAGGCGACATAAACAAATAAATGCACGACGGGCGGGTGTTTACAGTTTCACGACTAGCTGCACGAACCGGCAATAAACAAGTAAAAGACGAGCAACGGGAAACACGCTCGACGGTAGAGGTAGAAAAAAAAGAAACATCCATTAAACCGGAACAATAGAGTAGCGCAGGTAGACGGGTAGTGAGCGCTGGTAACGAGGCGAGCGCGCCGACACGGAGTCGGAAATAAAATCTTGCATGAACTCGGACACCGGCACGCACTCGCGTGCTAGCGCGGGAGAGGCCGCGGAGGCGCGTCACATTTTTGAAAAGAACTCTGATCCGTGTCGGCGCGCTGACTCTGCGTGCACCGAGGCCACCTTCAGTGCCGCGGCGGGAGCGCACCACCAGCAGCAACTATAGTAACAGCCACGATTCGAGGTAGAGAGGCGCACGGGTGCACGATCGGGGACAGGGAACCACCGCCGTGGTGGACGTAGAGACGAGACGCGGTGACGGGTTGCGCGACCAGTCGAGAGGAGGCGCGGTAGGCTCGTGGCGCGGGACAGCGACGGAGGCGCCGCCGCCAGGAGAACGAGCGATACCTTGTACGGACAGCGCGGAGTAGATTCGGACGCGAGCGGTAAAACTCTGTTCGCGGACTCGCCTTGCTCGCCCGCTCAGTCGGGCCCGTTCGGGGAAGTTCGGAAACTCGGTACAAACAGAACGCGCGGCGGCGAAGGTGATCGACCGGCGGAGGTAGGGAAAGAGAGGGGCCGGGAGTAGACGAACGGCTCGGAGGAGGCTGAAAAGCAAAGCCAAGTTAAGCGGCCGGGCCCACGGCGCCGTCCTAGGATGGGTGACCGTGCGCGCCGGCGGCGAAAATATTAGAACGTGGCTGGGCCGGTCGGCCGCCTTCGCGCGCAGGCGATTTCTCACCCCCATCCAGCGCGCGGTGTCGTGCTAGGGTCAAACGGGGGATCGCGGGGGCGGTGAGAGGAGCGAGCATCACCGTCCGAGGTAGCGCGGGGAAATTTTTAGACACAATTAATAGCTGAAGTTGCGTTAAAGCGGATGAGAGAATCTCGAAAAATCACTTACACCCCATCGTTGGGGGAAAAGTGGGTAAGAGAACCTCGGAGGATAGTTCGAACCGCGCGAAGCGGTAAACTTTTGCCAGCCAGATGCGAATTAGGGGCAATAACGGGGAAAACACGTGTAACGGGAAAGTTGAAAAATACAAAACACTGAAGGGTACTCGAGGGAAAGCGTAGACAAAGAACCGTGGCCGTAAAATCGTCGTGATGACTCGCAGATGGCCGCAGGGCCGAACACGTGCGTGCAACTCGAAATTTCCAATCTCTATTTTTCCTTACACTTCTTTCGCCTCGAAGACAAAGGGCGACCGTTGGCCGTGTACTTGACTCTCGGGACAGGCGTGTGATTTCGGACAGAGCGTTGCTAAACAGGCACTCGGGCGACGCAACGTCCCCGAGGAAAATTCCATCTCTTCGGAAATATCGCCTGGCAACGCGGGCCCCTTTTTCTCTTGCGTAAAAATGGCGGCTCCAGCGGCGGGGGTGGCAACGAGGCTCGTGCGCACCCTCGGCGGAGTTCGTCGGGGAGGGGGCACGGGGGACAGCCTCTGCCAGTGGACACGGCGGAGGCCTCGCTCAGTGCATCATAGTCTCGCGACCTTCACGCACTTCTTGCGATTCTCCAGCATCACACGCGTTGTCTCTCGAACATCGTCCGCGATCAGTAGTGAGCGTATACCAGCGACCGTTCCCTGGATTAGCGAATAGCCGAGCATCTGACTCTTGTTAGTGTATAAGCGAGCATCAGACTCTTGTTAGTGTATAAGCGAGCATCTGACTCTAGTTAGTGAATAAGGGAACATACTCCTCGAAGCCGTATACGAGACCACGTCCGTTCGTTTCCAGCCCCACGTACGCCGAGTCGAGCCGGACCGTCGAGTCGCAGCGAGAAACCGAGGTAGGAACAGCCGCATTCTTAGGCGCGACAGGGACGCGATCGAGGGTGAACCGCGACACCCGCACACGACAGCCCCGTCTCTCTGACGGGATCAGTGCGATCAATGCTCATCCACTCGCTTAGGACCGAGTTGGATCGTACAGAGATCCTCGACGAGAGACGCATTGCGAGAAGAATTATTACAGCATGTGTAATAACGGTGGTGCAGGGGGCTTCGAGACGACACCTGGAGAATGTTTTCGAGCCTCAGGAAGGGAAGTCGTCAACGACCCTTCCACGATATTAGTTGAGAATAAAAGTAACAATACATTCGGTATTGGAAACTTTGTGGCTCGGAACGTCTCTGGGTAGAGTGCTCGAGGTGTCTTGTAGGGCCTCGGGAAACGCGATAAAATTTTAAGAATACTGTGCGTGTGAAACCTGTCTTTCGATCTCGCGGGGGGGAAGATTAGAAACTTTGACTCGAGACGAAAAGATAGAGGAAATAAAATCACGGGATGCTGAAAGGATGGCGCCCACATTACGCTGCCCGAAAGGGTTAGAAAAATAGGGCGCTGTGCGGCAGGCAAACCGGCGATAACGAGAATGTTGTTCGAACAAGGTAGAGGTAGAATCAAGCGACACGAGAATGTGTCGAGTAAGACGGAGCTCCTCCAGCTCCATCATTTTACATTATTTTTAATTTTCTCTTGGGCCGGGCGATAGAAGCACGAGGTAGATTGCTCGAGGGGGAGGAGGCCGAGGGTGGCTGTTTCACGTTGCTACCGAGAGGCATGCGAGTAGAAGCGTTGCCCACCTCCTCACCCTGAGGGCCGTTGATCGGGGCGCGAGTAGAGAGTTAGAGTCAGCCGTCGGAGGAACGAGCCGAGAACCGGGGGCTCAGCCGACGAGCAGGGAGGGTTGCGAGGGCGGGGGGCGGCGGGCCTCTCGCGCCTCAGGGTAGATTCGTGCACACAACTCTTGCCGGGGAACGCGATGTCGAGACAAGGTCGAGAGGCGGGAGAGCACGTACAGAGAGGTTGCTGCATGACGGGGTAGATTGCGAGAGAAAGGATGCACGCGACGAGAGAGAGTTCTAGTTCGAGTCGAAGGGGAAGGGTGACGGGAGCTGCACCATGTTGTCGGAGAGATACCGACGAGTAGGTCTTCTCTCTGACCCCTCGTACACGCGTGGTTTATAGAACAGAGCACGATCGTGATTGCACATGCAGGCGCGGGCGCGAGTTCGCGGGGAGGGGAGGGGCGGGAGGCAGCGGACTGTCTCGGCGCGCCGGAAAACTAACAGTCGCGGGTCGTCGCGAGACCGAGTAAATTCTTAGAGGGGACGCGCGGCGCGAAGGTAGCGAGGGAATTAATATCCGCGAGGGGCCGCGAAAGGGAGAGTAGGAGAGAGAGAGAGATAAAGAAACGAGAGGTGGTGCGGAGTAGGGGAAAATTCTAAACCGGCGGAAATTAGTTAACGCGAGCTGACCGCGAGGCAGGAAGGGAGAGAGAGAGAGAGATGAGGCGACGGCGAGAGACGCGAGTTAGGGAAATATATAGAACGATAAATAATATCGGTATCGAGCGATAATAATATTAGATGCATTCGAAAAGATCGGAGGACGCGAACGAAATCAACAGGCGCGAGTCAACCGCGACGAAGCGATGTAATTCGAGAATTCGAAAGTTCCAAAACACTCGAGCGGGTCGGGCGGTCGGGGGAGCGAGGCGACATAAACAAATAAATGCACGACGGGCGGGTGTTTACAGTTTCACGACTAGCTGCACGAACCGGCAATAAACAAGTAAAAGACGAGCAACGGGAAACACGCTCGACGGTAGAGGTAGAAAACAGAAATATCCATTAAACCGGAACAATAGAGTAGCGCAGGTAGACGGGTAGTGAGCGCTGGTAACGAGGCGGGCGCGCCGACACGGAGTCGGAAATAATATCTTGCACAAACTCGCACGCCGGCACGCACTCGCGTGCTAGCGCGGGAGAGGCCGCGGCGGCGCGTCACATTTTTGAAAAGAACTCTGATCCGTGTCGGCGCGCTGACTCTGCGTGCACCGCGGTCACCTTCAGTGCCGCGGCGGGAGCGCACCACCAGCAGCAACAATAGTAACAGCCACGATTCGAGGTAGAGAGGCGCACGGGTGCACGATCGGGGACAGGGAACCACCGCCGTGGTGGACGTAGAGACGAGACGCGGTGACGGGTTGCGCGACCAGTCGAGAGGAGGCGCGGTAGGCTCGTGGCGCGGGACAGCGACGGAGGCGCCGCCGCCAGGAGAACGAGCGATACCTTGTACGGACAGCGCGGAGTAGATTCGGACACGAGCGGTAAAACTCTGTTCGCGGACTCGCCTTGCTCGCCCGCTCAGTCGGGCCCGTTCGGGGAAGTTCGGAAACTCGGTAGAAACATAACGCGCGGCGGCGAAGGTGATCGACCGGCGGAGGTAGGGAAAGAGAGGGGCCGGGAGCAGACGAACGGCTCGGAGGAGGCTGAAAAGCAAAGCCAAGTTAAGCGGCCGGGCCCACGGCGCCGTCCTAGGATGGGTGACCGTGCGCGCCGGCGGCGAAAATATTAGAGCGTGACTAGGCCGGTCGGCCGCCTTCGCGCGCAAGCGATTTCCCACCCCCATCCAGCACGCGGTGTCGCGCTAGGGTCAAACGGGGGATCGCGGGGGCGGTGAGAGGAGCGAGCATCACCGCCCGAGACAGCGCGGGGAAATTTTTAGACACAATTAATAGATGAAATTGCGTTAAAGCGGATGAGAGAATCTCGAAAAATCACTTACACCTCACCGCTGGGGGTAAAGTGGGTAAGAGAATCTCGGAGGATAGTTCGAACCGCGCGAAGCGGTAAACTTTTGCCAGCCAGATGCGAATTAGGGACAATAACGGGGAAAACACGTGTAACGGGAAAGTTGAAAAAAATTACAAAACACTGAAGGGTACTCGAGGGAAAGCGTAGACAAAGAACCGTGGCCGTAAAATCGTCGTGATGACTCGCAGATGGCCGCAGAGTCGAACACGTGCGTGCAACTCGAAATTTCCAATCTCTATTTTTCCTTACACTTCTTTCGCCTCGAAGACAAAGGGCGACCGTTGGCCGTGTACTTGACTCTCGTGACAGGCGTGTGACTTCGGGCAGAGCGTTGCTAAACAGGCACTCGGGCGACGCAACGTCCCCGAGGAAAACTCCATCTCTTCGGAAATATCGCCTGGCAACGCGGGCCCTTTTCCTCTTGCGTAAAAATGGCGGCTCCAGCGGCGGGGGTGGCAACGAGGCTCGTGCGCACCCTCGGCGGAGTTCGTCGGGGAGGGGGCACGAGGGACAGCCTCTGCCAGCGGACACGGCGGAGGCCTCGCTCAGTGCATCATAGTCTCGCGACCTTCACGCACTTCTTGCGATTCTCCAGCATCACACGCGTTGTCTCTCGAACATCGTCCGCGATCAGTAGTGAGCGTATACCAGCGACCGTTCCCTGGATTAGCGAATAGCCGAGCATCTGACTCTTGTTAGTGTATAAGCGAGCATCTGACTCTTGTTAGTGTATAAGCGAGCATCTGACTCTAGTTAGTGAATAAGTGAACATACTCCTCGAAGCCGTATACGAGACCACGTCCGTTCGTTTCCAGCCCCACGTGCGCCGAGTCGAGCCGGACCGTCGAGTCGCAGCGAGAAACCGAGGTGGGAACAGCCGCATTCTTAGGCGCGACAGGGCCGCGATCGAGGGTGAACCGCGACACCCGCACACGACAGCCCCGTCTCTCTGACGGGATCAGTGCGATCAATGCTCATCCACTCGCTTAGGACCGAGTTGGATCATACAGAGATCCTCGACGAGAGACGCATTGCGAGAAGAATTATTACAGCATGTGTAATAACGGTGGTGCAGGGGGCTTCGAGACGACACCTGGAGAATGTTTTCGAGCCTCAGGAAGGGAAGTCGTCAACGACACTTCCACGATATTAGTTGAGAATAAAAGTAACAATACATTCGGTATTGGAAACTTTGTGGCTCGGAACGTCTCTGGGTAGAGTGCTCGAGGTGTCTTGTAGGGCCTCGGGAAACGCGATAAAATTTTAAGAATACTGTGCGTGTGAAACCTGTCTTTCGATCTCGCGGGGGGGAAGATTAGAAACTTTGACTCGAGACGAAAAGATAGAGGAAATAAAATCACGGGATGCTGAAAGGATGGCGCCCACATTACGCTGCCCGAAAGGGTTAGAAAAATAGGGCGCTGTGCGGCAGGCAAACCGGCGATAACGCGAACCTTGTTCGAACAAAGTAGAGGTAAAGTCAAGCGACACGAGAATGTGTCGAGTAAGAGGAGGCTCTTCCAGCTATGCGATTAACAAAATCTTTCTGGGTGGGGCCTAGCCTCAGTGATGAGAGTTGGGATCACTTGGATCTACGGACTGCAGAGGGGCCGGGCGATAGAAGCACGAGGTAGATTGCTCGAGGGGGAGGAGGCCGAGGGTGGCTGTTTCACGTTGCTACCGAGAGGCATGCGAGTAGAAGCGTTGCCCACCTCCTCACCCTGAGGGCCGTTGATCGGGGCGCGAGTAGAGAGTTAGAGTCAGCCGTCGGAGGAACGAGCCGAGAACCGGGGGCTCAGCCGACGAGCAGGGAGGGTTGCGAGGGCGGGGGGCGGCGGGCCTCTCGCGCCTCAGGGTAGATTCGTGCACACAACTCTTGCCGGGGAACACGATGTCGAGACAAGGTCGAGAGGCGGGAGAGCACGTACAGAGAGGTTGCTGCATGACGGGGTAGATTGCGAGAGAAAGGATGCACGCGACGAGAGAGAGTTCTAGTTCGAGTCGAAGGGGAAGGGTGACGGGAGCTGCACCATGTTGTCGGAGAGATACCGACGAGTAGGTCTTCTCTCTGACCCCTCGTACACGCGTGGTTTATAGAACAGAGCACGATCGTGATTGCACATGCAGGCGCGGGCGCGAGTTCGCGGGGAGGGGAGGGGCGGGAGGCAGCGGACTGTCTCGGCGCGCCGGAAAACTAACAGTCGCGGGTCGTCGCGAGACCGAGTAAATTCTTAGAGGGGACGCGCGGCGCGAAGGTAGCGAGGGAATTAATATCCGCGAGGGGCCGCGAAAGGGAGAGTAGGAGAGAGAGAGAGATAAAGAAACGAGAGGTGGTGCGGAGTAGGGGAAAACTCTAAACCGGCGGAAATTAGTTAACGCGAGCTGACCGCGAGGCAGGAAGGGAGAGAGAGAGAGAGATGAGGCGACGGCGAGAGACGCGAGTTAGGGAAATATATAGAACGATAAATAATATCGGTATCGAGCGATAATAATATTAGATGCATTCGAAAAGATCGGAGGACGCGAACGAAATCAACAGGCGCGAGTCAACCGCGACGAAGCGATGTAATTCGAGAATTCGAAAGTTCCAAAACACTCGAGCGGGTCGGGCGGTCGGGGGAGCGAGGCGACATAAACAAATAAATGCACGACGAGCGGGTGTTTACAGTTTCACGACTAGCTGCACGAACCGGCAATAAACAAGTAAAAGACGAGCAACGGGAAACACGCTCGACGGTAGAGGTAGAAAAAAAGAAATATCCATTAAACCGGAACAATAGAGTAGCGCAGGTAGACGGGTAGTGAGCGCTGGTAACGAGGCGAGCGCGCCGACACGGAGTCGGAAATAAAATCTTGCATGAACTCGCACGCCGGCACGCACTCGCGTGCTAGCGCGGGAGAGGCCGCGGAGGCGCGTCACATTTTTGAAAAGAACTCTGATCCGTGTCGGCGCGCTGACTCTGCGTGCACCGCGGTCACCTTCAGTGCCGCGGCGGGAGCGCACCACCAGCAGCAACAATAGTAACAGCCACGATTCGAGGTAGAGAGGCGCACGGGCGCACGATCGGGGACAGGGAACCACCGCCGTGGTGGACGTAGAGACGAGACGCGGTGACGGGTTGCGCGACTAGTCGAGAGGAGGCGCGGTAGGCTCGTGGCGCGGGACAGCGACGGAGGCGCCGCCGCCAGGAGAACGAGCGATACCTTGTACGGACAGCGCGGAGTAGATTCGGACGCGAGCGGTAAAACTCTGTTCGCGGACTCGCCTTGCTCGCCCGCTCAGTCGGGCCCGTTCGGGGAAGTTCGGAAACTCGGTAGAAACAGAACGCGCGGCGGCGAGGGTGATCGACCGGCGGAGGTAGGGAAAGAGAGGGGCCGGGAGCAGACGAACGGCTCGGAGGAGGCTGAAAAGCAAAGCCAAGTTGAGCGGCCGGGCCCACGGCGCCGTCCTAGGATGGGTGACCGTGCGCGCCGGCGGCGAAAATATTAGAACGTGACAAGGTCGGTCGGCCGCCTTCGCGCGCAGGCGATTTCCCACCCCCATCCAGCACGCGGTGTCGCGCTAGGGTCAAACGGGGGATCGCGGGGGCGGTGAGAGGAGCGAGCATCACCGCCCGAGACAGCGCGGGGAAATTTTTAGACACAATTAATAGCTGAAATTGCGTTAAAGCGGATGAGAGAATCTCGAAAAATCACTTACACCTCACCGCTGGGGGTAAAGTGGGTAAGAGAATCTCGGAGGATAGTTCGAACCGCGCGAAGCGGTAAACTTTTGCCAGCCAGATGCGAATTAGGGACAATAACGGGGAAAACACGTGTAACGGGAAAGTTGAAAAAAACACAAAACACTGAAGGGTACTCGAGGGAAAGCGTAGACAAAGAACCGTGGCCGTAAAATCGTCGTGATGACTCGCAGATGGCCGCAGGGCCGAACACGTGCGTGCAACTCGAAATTTCCAATCTCTAGTTTTCCTTACACTTCTTTCGCCTCGAAGACAAAGGGCGACCGTTGGCCGTGTACTTGACTCTCGGGACAGGCGTGTGATTTCGGACAGAGCGTTGCTAAACAGGCACTCGGGCGACGCAACGTCCCCGAGGAAAATTCCATCTCTTCGGAAATATCGCCTGGCAACGTGGGCCCTTTTTCTCTTGCGTAAAAATGGCGGCTCCAGCGGCGGGGGTGGCAACGAGGCTCGTGCGCACCCTCGGCGGAGTTCGTCGGGGAAGGGGCACGAGGGACAGCCTCTGCCAGCGGACACGGCGGAGGCCTCGCTCAGTGCATCATAGTCTCGCGACCTTCACGCACTTCTTGCGATTCTCCAGCATCACACGCGTTGTCTCTCGAACATCGTCCGCGATCAGTACTGAGCGTATACCAGCGACCGTTCCCTGGATTAGCGAATAGCCGAGCATCTGACTCTTGTTAGTGTATAAGCGAGCATCTGACTCTTGTTAGTGTATAAGCGAGCATCTGACTCTAGTTAGTGAATAAGTGAACATACTCCTCGAAGCCCGTATACGAGATCACGTCCGTTCGTTTCCAGCCCCACGTACGCCGAGTCGAGCCGGACCGTCGAGTCGCAGCGAGAAACCGAGGTAGGAACAGCCGCATTCTTAGGCGCGACAGGGACGCGATCGAGGGTGAATCGCGACACCCGCACACGACAGCCCCGTCTCTCGGACGGGATCAGTGCGATCAATGCTCATCCACTCGCTTAGGACCGAGTTGGATCGTACAGAGATCCTCGACGAGAGACGCATTGCGAGAAGAATTATTACAGCATGTGTAATAACGGTGGTGCAGGGGGCTTCGAGACGATACCTGGAGAATGCTTTCGAGCCTCAGGAAGGGAAGTCGTCAACGACCCTTCCACGATATTAGTTGAGAATAAAAGTAACAATACATTCGGTATTGGAAACTTTGTGGCTCGGAACGTCTCTGGGTAGAGTGCTCGAGGTGTCTTGTAGGGCCTCGGGAAACGCGATAAAATTTTAAGAATACTGTGCGTGTGAAACCTGTCTTTCGATCTCGCGGGGGGGAAGATTAGAAACTTTGACTCGAGACGAAAAGATAGAGGGAATAAAATCACGGGAGGCTGAAAGGATGGCGCCCACATTACGCTGCCCGAAAGGGTTAGAAAAATAGGGCGCTGTGCGGCAGGCAAACCGGCGATAACGCGAATGTTGTTCGAACAAGGTAGAGGTAGAATCAAGCGACACGAAAATGTGTCGAGTAAGACGGAGCTCCTCCAGCTCCATCATTTTACATTATTTTTAATTTTCTCTTGGGCCGGGCGATAGAAGCACGAGGTAGATTGCTCGAGGGGGAGGAGGCCGAGGGTGGCTGTTTCACGTTGCTACCGAGAGGCATGCGAGTAGAAGCGTTGCCCACCTCCTCACCCTGAGGGCCGTTGATCGGGGCGCGAGTAGAGAGTTAGAGTCAGCCGTCGGAGGAACGAGCCGAGAACCGGGGGCTCAGCCGACGAGCAGGGAGGGTTGCGAGGGCGGGGGGCGGCGGGCCCCTCGCGCCTCAGGGTAGATTCGTGCACACAACTCTTGCCGGGGAACGCGATGTCGAGACAAGGTCGAGAGACGGGAGAACACGTACAGAGAGGTTGCTGCATGACGGGGTAGATTGCGAGAGAAAGGATGCACGCGACGAGAGAGAGTCCTAGTTCGAGTCGAAGGGGAAGGGTGACGGGAGCTGCACCATGTTGTCGGAGAGATACCGACGAGTAGGTCTTCTCTCTGACCCCTCGTACACGCGTGGTTTATAGAACAGAGCACGATCGTGATTGCACATGCAGGCGCGGGCGCGAGTTCGCGGGGAGGGGAGGGGCGGGAGGCAGCAGGCTGTCTCGGCGCGCCGGAAAACTAACAGTCGCGGGTCGTCGCGAGACCGAGTAAATTCTTAGAGGGGACGCGCGGCGCGAAGGTAGCGAGGGAATTAATATCCGCGAGGGGCCGCGAAAGGGAGAGTAGGAGAGAGAGAGAGATAAAGAAACAAGAGGTGGCGCGGAGTAGGGGAAAATTCTAAACCGGCGGAAATTAGTTAACGCGAGCTGACCGCGAGAGAGAGAGAGAGATGAGGCGACGGCGAGAGACGCGAGTTAGCGAAATATACAGAACGAAAATAATATCGGTAACGAGCGGAAATAATATTAGAAGCATTCGAAAGGATCGGACGACGCGAACGAATCCAACAGGCGCGAGTCAACCGCGACGAAGCGATGTAATTCGAGAATTCGAAAGTTCCAAAACACTCGAGCGGGTCGGGCGGTCGGGGGAGCGAGGCGACATAAACAAATAAATGCACGACGGGCGGGTGTTTACAGTTTCACGACTAGCTTCTCGAACCGGCAATAAACAAGTAAAAGACGAGCAACGGGAAACACGCTCGACGGTAGAGGTAGAAAAAGAAATATCCATTAAACCGGAACAATAGAGTAGCGCAGGTAGACGGGTAGTGAGCGCTGGTAACGAGGCGAGCGCGCCGACACGGAGTCGGAAATAAAATCTTGCATGAACTCGCACGCCGGCACGCACTCGCGTGCTAGCGCGGGAGAGGCCGCGGAGGCGCGTCACATTTTTGAAAAGAACTCTGATCCGTGTCGGCGCGCTGACTCTGCGTGCACCGCGGTCACCTTCAGTGCCGCGGCGGGAGCGCACCACCAGCAGCAACAATAGTAACAGCCACGATTCGAGGTAGAGAGGCGCACGGGCGCACGATCGGGGACAGGGAACCACCGCCGTGGTGGACGTAGAGACGAGACGCGGTGACGGGTTGCGCGACCAGTCGAGAGGAGGCGCGGTAGGCTCGTGGCGCGGGACAGCGACGGAGGCGCCGCCGCCAGGAGAACGAGCGATACCTTATACGGACAGCGCGGAGTAGATTCGGCCGCGAGCGGTAGAACTCTGTTCGCGGACTCGCCTTGCTCGCCCGCTCAGTCGGGCCCGTTCGGGGAAGTTCGGAAACTCGGTAGAAACAGAACGCGCGGCGGCGAAGGTGATCGACCGGCGGAGGTAGGGAAAGAGAGGGGCCGGGAGTAGACGAACGGCTCGGAGGAGGCTGAAAAGTAAAGCCAAGTTAAGCGGCCGGGCCCACGGCGCCGTCCTAGGATGGGTGACCGTGCGCGCCGGCGGCGAAAATATTAGAACGTGACAAGGTCGGTCGGCCGCCTTCGCGCGCAGGCGATTTCCCACCCCCATCCAGCACGCGGTGTCGCGCTAGGGTCAAACGGGGGATTGCGGGGGCGGTGAGAGGAGCGAGCATCACCGCCCGAGACAGCGCGGGGAAATTTTTAGACACAATTAATAGCTGAAATTGCGTTAAAGCGGATGAGAGAATCTCGAAAAATCACTTACACCTCACCGCTGGGGGTAAAGTGGGTAAGAGAATCTCGGAGGATAGTTCGAACCGCGCGAAGCGGTAAACTTTTGCCAGCCAGATGCGAATTAGGGACAATAACGGGGAAAAACACGTGTAACGGGAAAGTTGAAAAATACAAAACACTGAAGGGTACTCGAGGGAAAGCGTAGACAAAGAACCGTGGCCGTAAAATCGTCGTGATGACTCGCAGATGGCCGCAGAGTCGAACACGTGCGTGCAACTCGAAATTTCCAATCTCTATTTTTCCTTACACTTCTGTCGCCTCGAAGACAAAGGGCGACCGTTGGCCGTGTACTTGACTCTCGTGACGGGCGTGTGATTTCGGACAGAGCGTTGCTAAACAGGCACTCGGGCGACGCAACGTCCCCGAGGAAAATTCCATCTCTTCGGAAATATCGCCTGGCAACGCGGGCCCTTTTACTCTTGCGTAAAGATGGCGGCTCCAGCGGCGGGGGTGGCAACGAGGCTCGTGCGCACCCTCGGCGGAGTTCGTCGGGGAGGGGACACGAGGGACAGCCTCTGCCAGCGGACACGGCGGAGGCCTCGCTCAGTGCATCATAGTCTCGCGACCTTCACGCACTTCTTGCGATTCTCCAGCATCACACGCGTTGTCTCTCGAACATCGTCCGCGATCAGTACTGAGCGTATACCAGTGACCGTTCCCTGGATTAGCGAATAGCCGAGCATCTGACTCTTGTTAGTGTATAAGCGAGCATCTGACTCTTGTTAGTGTATAAGCGAGCATCTGACTCTAGTTAGTGAATAAGTGAACATACTCCTCGAAGCCCGTATACGAGATCACGTCCGTTCGTTTCCAGCCCCACGTACGCCGAGTCGAGCCGGACCGTCGAGTCGCAGCGAGAAACCGAGGTAGGAACAGCCGCATTCTTAGGCGCGACAGGGACGCGATCGAGGGTGAACCGCGACACCCGCACACGACAGCCCCGTCTCTCTGATGGGATCAGTGCGATCAATGCTCATCCACTCGCTTAGGACCGAGTTGGATCGTACAGAGATCCTCGACGAGAGACGCATTCCGAGAAGAATTATTACAGCACGTGTAATAACGGTGGTGCAGGGAGCTTCGAGACGACACCTGGAGAATGTTTTCGAGCCCCAGGAAGGGAAGTCGTCAACGACCCTTCCACGATATTAGTTGAGAATAAAGTAACAATACATTCGGTATTGGAAACTTTGTGGCTCGGAACGTCTTTGGGTGGAGTGCTCGAAGTATCTTGTAGGGCCTCGGAAAACGCGATACAATTTAAAATACTGTGCGTGTGAAACTTGTCTCTTGACTTCGCGGGGGGGAAGATTAGAAACTTTGACTCGAAACGAAAGATAGAGGAAAATAAAATCACGGGATGCTGAAAGGATGGCGCCCACATTACGCTGCCCGAAAGGGTTAGAAAAATAGGGCGCTGTGCGGCAGGCAAACCGGCGATAACGCGAATCTTGTTCGAACAAGGTAGAGGTAGAATCAAGCGACACGAAAACGTGTCGAGTAAGACGGAGCTCCCCCAGCTCCATCATTTTACATTATTTTTAATTTTCTCTTGGGCCGGGCGATAGAAGCACGAGGTAGATTGCTCGAGGGGGAGGAGGCCGAGGGTGGCTGTTTCACGTTGCTACCGAGAGGCATGCGAGTAGAAGCGTTGCCCAGCTCCTCAACCTGAGGGCCGTTGATCGTGGCGCGAGTAGAGAGTTAGAGTCAGCCGTCGGAGGAACGAGCCGAGAACCGGGGGCTCAGCCGACGAGCAGGGAGGGTTGCGAGGGCGGGGGGCGGCGGGCCTCTCGCGCCTCAGGGTAGATTCGTGCACACAACTCTTGCCGGGGAACGCGATGTCGAGACAAGGTCGAGAGGCGGGAGAGCACGTACAGAGAGGTTGCTGCATGACGGGGTAGATTGCGAGAGAAAGGATGCACGCGACGAGAGAGAGTTCTAGTTCGAGTCGAAGGGGAAGGGTGACGGGAGCTGCACCATGTTGTCGGAGAGATACCGACGAGTAGGTCTTCTCTCTGACCCCTCGTACACGCGTGGTTTATAGAACAGAGCACGATCGTGATTGCACATGCAGGCGCGGGCGCGAGTTCGCGGGGAGGGGAGGGGCGGGAGGCAGCGGACTGTCTCGGCGCGCCGGAAAACTAACAGCCGCGGGTCGTCGCGAGACCGAGTAAATTCTTAGAGGGGACGCGCGGCGCGAAGGTAGCGAGGGAATTAATATCCGCGAGGGGCCGCGAAGGGGAGAGTAGGAGAGAGAGAGAGAGATAAAGAAACGAGAGGTGGCGCGGAGTGGGGGAAAACTCTAAACCGGCAAAAAATTAGTAAACGCGAGCTGACCGCGAGAGAGAGAGAGAGATGAGGCGACGGCGAGAGACGCGAGTTAGGGAAATATACACAACGAAAAATAATATCGGTAATGAGCGATAATAATATTAGAATTATTCGAAAGGATCGGACGACGCGAACGAAACCAACAGGCGCGAGTCAACCGCGACGTAGCGATGAAATTCGAGAATTCGAAAGTTCCAAAGCACTCGAGCGGGTCGGGCGGTCGGGGGAGCGAGGCGACATAAACAAATAAATGCACGACGGGCGGGTGTTTACAGTTTCACGACTAGCTGCACGAACCGGCAATAAACAAGTAAAAGACGAGCAACGGGAAACACGCTCGACGGTAGAGGTAGAAAACAGAAATATCCATTAAACCGGAACAATAGAGTAACGCAGGTAGACGGGTAGTGAGCGCTGGTAACGAGGCGAGCGCGCCGACACGGAGTTGGAAATAATATCCTGCACAAACTCGCACGCCGGCACGCACTCGCGTGCTAGCGCGGGAGAGGCCGCGGAGGTGCGTCACATTTTTAAAAGAACTCTGATCCGTGTCGGCGCGCTGACTCTGCGTGCACCGCGGTCACCTTCAGTGCCGCGGCGGGAGCGCACCAACAGCAGCAACAATAGTAACAGCCACGATTCGAGGTAGAGAGGCGCACGGGCGCACGATCGGGGACAGGGAACCACCGCCGTGGTGGACGTAGAGACGAGACGCGGTGACGGGTTGCGCGACCAGTCGAGAGGAGGCGCGGTAGGCTCGTGGCGCGGGACAGCGACGGAGGCGCCGCCGCCAGGAGAACGAGCGATACCTTGTACGGACAGCGCGGAGTAGATTCGGACGCGAGCGGTAAAACTCTGTTCGCGGACTCGCCTTGCTCGCCCGCTCAGTCGGGCCCGTTCGGGGAAGTTCGGAAACTCGGTAGAAACAGAACGCGCGGCGGCGAAGGTGATCGACCGGCGGAGGTAGGGAAAGAGAGGGGCCGGGAGCAGACGAACGGCTCGGAGGAGGCTGAAAAGCAAAGCCAAGTTGAGCGGCCGGGCCCACGGCGCCGTCCTAGGATGGGTGACCGTGCGCGCCGGCGGCGAAAATATTAGAACGTGACTAGGCCGGTCGGCCGCCTTCGCGCGCAGGCGATTTTCCACCCCCATCCAGCACGCGGTGTCGCGCTAGGGTCAAACGGGGGATCGCGGGGGCGGTGAGAGGAGCGAGCATCACCGCCCGAGGTAGCGCGGGAAAATTTTTAGACACAATTAATAGCTGAAATTGCGTTAAAGCGGATGAGAGAATCTCGAAAAATCACTTACACCTCACCGCTGGGGGTAAAGTGGGTAAGAGAATCTCGGAGGATAGTTCGAACCGCGCGAAGCGGTAAACTTTTGCCAGCCAGATGCGAATTAGGGACAATAACGGGGAAAACACGTGTAACGGGAAAGTTGAAAAAAATACAAAACACTGAAGGGTACTCGAGGGAAAGCGTAGACAAAGAACCGTGGCCGTAAAATCGTCGTGATGACTCGCAGATGGCCGCAGGGCCGAACACGTGCGTGCAACTCCAAATTTCCAATCTCTATTTTTCCTTACACTTCTTTCGCCTCGAAGACAAAGGGCAACCGTTGGCCGTGTACTTGACTCTCGTGACAGGCGTGTGACTTCGGGCAGAGCGTTGCTAAACAGGCACTCGGGCGACGCAACGTCCCCGAGGAAAATTCCATCTCTTCGGAAATATCGCCTGGCAACGCGGGCCCTTTTCCTCTTGCGTAAAGATGGCGGCTCCAGCGGCGGGGGTGGCAACGAGGCTCGTGCGCACCCTCGGCGGAGTTCGTCGGGGAGGGGGCACGAGGGACAGCCTCTGCCAGCGGACACGGCGGAGGCCTCGCTCAGTGCATCATAGTCTCGCGACCTTCACGCACTTCTTGCGATTCTCCAGCAACACACGCGTTGTCTCTCGAACATCGTCCGCGATCAGTAGTGAGCGTATACCAGTGACCGTTCCCTGGATTAGCGAATAGCCGAGCATCTGACTCTTGTTAGTGTATAAGCGAGCATCTGACTCTTGTTAGTGTATAAGCGAGCATCTGACTCTAGTTAGTGAATAAGTGAACATACTCCTCGAAGCCGTATACGAGACCACGTCCGTTCGTTTCCAGCCCCACGTACGCCGAGTCGAGCCGGACCGTCGAGTCGCAGCGAGAAACCGAGGTAGGAATAGCCGCATTCTTAGGCGCGACAGGGACGCGATCGAGGGTGAACCGCGACACCCGCACACGACAGCCCCGTCTCTCTGACGGGATCAGTGCGATCAATGCTCATCCACTCGCTTAGGACCGAGTTGGATCGTACAGAGATCCTCGACGAGAGACGCATTGCGAGAAGAATTATTACAGCATGTGTAATGACGGTGGTGCAGGGGGCTTCGAGACGACACCAGGAGAATGTTTTCGAGCCTCAGGAAGGGAAGTCGTCAACGACCCTTCCACGATATTAGTTGAGAATAAAAGTAACAATACATTCGGTATTGGAAACTTTGTGGCTCGGAACATCTCTGGGTAGAGTGCTCGAGGTGTCTTGTAGGGCCTCGGGAAACGCGATAAAATTTTAAGAATACTGTGCGTGTGAAACCTGTCTTTCGATCTCGCGGGGGGGAAGATTAGAAACTTTGACCCGAGACGAAAAGATAGAGGAAATAAAATCACGGGATGCTGAAAGGATGGCGCCCACATTACGCTGCCCGAAAGGGTTAGAAAAATAGGGCGCTGTGCGGCAGGCAAACCGGCGATAACGCGAATGTTGTTCGAACAAGGTAGAGGTAGAATCAAGCGACACGAAAATGTGTCGAGTAAGACGGAGCTCCTCCAGCTCCATCATTTTACATTATTTTTAATTTTCTCTTGGGCCGGGCGATAGAAGCACGAGGTAGATTGCTCGAGGGGGAGGAGGCCGAGGGTGGCTGTTCCACGTTGCTACCGAGAGGCATGCGAGTAGAAGCGTTGCCCACCTCCTCACCCTGAGGGCCGTTGATCGGGGCGCGAGTAGAGAGTTAGAGTCAGCCGTCGGAGGAACGAGCCGAGAACCGGGGGCTCAGCCGACGAGCAGGGAGGGTTGCGAGGGCGGGGGGCGGCGGGCCTCTCGCGCCTCAGGGTAGATTCGTGCACACAACTCTTGCCGGGGAACGCGATGTCGAGACAAGGTCGAGAGGCGGGAGAGCACGTACAGAGAGGTTGCTGCATGACGGGGTAGATTGCGAGAGAAAGGATGCACGCGACGAGAGAGAGTTCTAGTTCGAGTCGAAGGGGAAGGGTGACGGGAGCTGCACCATGTTGTCGGAGAGATACCGACGAGTAGGTCTTCTCTCTGACCCCTCGTACACGCGTGGTTTATAGAACAGAGCACGATCGTGATTGCACATGCAGGCGCGGGCGCGAGTTCGCGGGGAGGGGAGGGGCGGGAGGCAGCGGACTGTCTCGGCGCGCCGGAAAACTAACAGCCGCGGGTCGTCGCGAGACCGAGTAAATTCTTAGAGGGGACGCGCGGCGCGAAGGTAGCGAGGGAATTAATATCCGCGAGGGGCCGCGAAGGGGAGAGTAGGAGAGAGAGAGAGATAAAGAAACGAGAGGTGGCGCGGAGTGGGGGAAAACTCTAAACCGGCAAAAAATTAGTAAACGCGAGCTGACCGCGAGAGAGAGAGAGAGATGAGGCGACGGCGAGAGACGCGAGTTAGGGAAATATACACAACGAAAAATAATATCGGTAATGAGCGATAATAATATTAGAATTATTCGAAAGGATCGGACGACGCGAACGAAACCAACAGGCGCGAGTCAACCGCGACGTAGCGATGAAATTCGAGAATTCGAAAGTTCCAAAGCACTCGAGCGGGTCGGGCGGTCGGGGGAGCGAGGCGACATAAACAAATAAATGCACGACGGGCGGGTGTTTACAGTTTCACGACTAGCTGCACGAACCGGCAATAAACAAGTAAAAGACGAGCAACGGGAAACACGCTCGACGGTAGAGGTAGAAAACAGAAATATCCATTAAACCGGAACAATAGAGTAACGCAGGTAGACGGGTAGTGAGCGCTGGTAACGAGGCGAGCGCGCCGACACGGAGTTGGAAATAATATCCTGCACAAACTCGCACGCCGGCACGCACTCGCGTGCTAGCGCGGGAGAGGCCGCGGAGGCGCGTCACATTTTTAAAAGAACTCTGATCCGTGTCGGCGCGCTGACTCTGCGTGCACCGCGGTCACCTTCAGTGCCGCGGCGGGAGCGCACCAACAGCAGCAACAATAGTAACAGCCACGATTCGAGGTAGAGAGGCGCACGGGCGCACGATCGGGGACAGGGAACCACCGCCGTGGTGGACGTAGAGACGAGACGCGGTGACGGGTTGCGCGACCAGTCGAGAGGAGGCGCGGTAGGCTCGTGGCGCGGGACAGCGACGGAGGCGCCGCCGCCAGGAGAACGAGCGATACCTTGTACGGACAGCGCGGAGTAGATTCGGACGCGAGCGGTAAAACTCTGTTCGCGGACTCGCCTTGCTCGCCCGCTCAGTCGGGCCCGTTCGGGGAAGTTCGGAAACTCGGTAGAAACAGAACGCGCGGCGGCGAAGGTGATCGACCGGCGGAGGTAGGGAAAGAGAGGGGCCGGGAGCAGACGAACGGCTCGGAGGAGGCTGAAAAGCAAAGCCAAGTTGAGCGGCCGGGCCCACGGCGCCGTCCTAGGATGGGTGACCGTGCGCGCCGGCGGCGAAAATATTAGAACGTGACTAGGCCGGTCGGCCGCCTTCGCGCGCAGGCGATTTCCCACCCCCATCCAGCACGCGGTGTCGCGCTAGGGTCAAACGGGGGATCGCGGGGGCGGTGAGAGGAGCGAGCATCACCGCCCGAGACAGCGCGGGGAAATTTTTAGACACAATTAATAGATGAAATTGCGTTAAAGCGGATGAGAGAATCTCGAAAAATCACTTACACCTCACCGCTGGGGGTAAAGTGGGTAAGAGAACCTCGGAGGATAGTTCGAACCGCGCGAAGCGGTAAACTTTTGCCAGCCAGATGCGAATTAGGGACAATAACGGGGAAAACACGTGTAACGGGAAAGTTGAAAAAAATACAAAACACTGAAGGGTACTCGAGGGAAAGCGTAGACAAAGAACCGTGGCCGTAAAATCGTCGTGATGACTCGCAGATGGCCGCAGGGCCGAACACGTGCGTGCAACTCCAAATTTCCAATCTCTATTTTTCCTTACACTTCTTTCGCCTCGAAGACAAAGGGCAACCGTTGGCCGTGTACTTGACTCTCGTGACAGGCGTGTGACTTCGGGCAGAGCGTTGCTAAACAGGCACTCGGGCGACGCAACGTCCCCGAGGAAAATTCCATCTCTTCGGAAATATCGCCTGGCAACGCGGGCCCTTTTCCTCTTGCGTAAAGATGGCGGCTCCAGCGGCGGGGGTGGCAACGAGGCTCGTGCGCACCCTCGGCGGAGTTCGTCGGGGAGGGGGCACGAGGGACAGCCTCTGCCAGCGGACACGGCGGAGGCCTCGCTCAGTGCATCATAGTCTCGCGACCTTCACGCACTTCTTGCGATTCTCCAGCAACACACGCGTTGTCTCTCGAACATCGTCCGCGATCAGTAGTGAGCGTATACCAGTGACCGTTCCCTGGATTAGCGAATAGCCGAGCATCTGACTCTTGTTAGTGTATAAGCGAGCATCTGACTCTTGTTAGTGTATAAGCGAGCATCTGACTCTAGTTAGTGAATAAGTGAACATACTCCTCGAAGCCGTATACGAGACCACGTCCGTTCGTTTCCAGCCCCACGTACGCCGAGTCGAGCCGGACCGTCGAGTCGCAGCGAGAAACCGAGGTAGGAATAGCCGCATTCTTAGGCGCGACAGGGACGCGATCGAGGGTGAACCGCGACACCCGCACACGACAGCCCCGTCTCTCTGACGGGATCAGTGCGATCAATGCTCATCCACTCGCTTAGGACCGAGTTGGATCGTACAGAGATCCTCGACGAGAGACGCATTGCGAGAAGAATTATTACAGCATGTGTAATGACGGTGGTGCAGGGGGCTTCGAGACGACACCAGGAGAATGTTTTCGAGCCTCAGGAAGGGAAGTCGTCAACGACCCTTCCACGATATTAGTTGAGAATAAAAGTAACAATACATTCGGTATTGGAAACTTTGTGGCTCGGAACATCTCTGGGTAGAGTGCTCGAGGTGTCTTGTAGGGCCTCGGGAAACGCGATAAAATTTTAAGAATACTGTGCGTGTGAAACCTGTCTTTCGACTTCGCGGGGGGAAGATTAGAAACTTTGACTCGAGACGAAAAGATAGAGGAAATAAAATCACGGGATGCTGAAAGGATGGCGCCCACATTACGCTGCCCGAAAGGGTTAGAAAAATAGGGCGCTCTGCGGCAGGCAAACCGGCGATAACGCGAATTTTGTTCGAACAAGGTAGAGGTAGAATCAAGCGACACGAAAATGTGTCGAGTAAGACGGAGCTCCTCCAGCTCCATCATTTTGCATTATTTTAATTTTCTCTTGGGCCGGGCGATAGAAGCACGAGGTAGATTGCTCGAGGGGGAGGAGGCCGAGGGTGGCTGTTTCACGTTGCTACCGAGAGGCATGCGAGTAGAAGCGTTGCCCACCTCCTCACCCTGAGGGCCGTTGATCGGGGCGCGAGTAGAGAGTTAGAGTCAGCCGTCGGAGGAACGAGCCGAGAACCGGGGGCTCAGCCGACGAGCAGGGAGGGTTGCGAGGGCGGGGGGCGGCGGGCCTCTCGCGCCTCAGGGTAGATTCGTGCACACAACTCTTGCCGGGGAACGCGATGTCGAGACAAGGTCGAGAGGCGGGAGAGCACGTACAGAGAGGTTGCTGCATGACGGGGTAGATTGCGAGAGAAAGGATGCACGCGACGAGAGAGAGTTCTAGTTCGAGTCGAAGGGGAAGGGTGACGGGAGCTGTACCATGTTGTCGGAGAGATACCGACGAGTAGGTCTTCTCTCTGACCCCTCGTACACGCGTGGTTTATAGAACAGAGCACGATCGTGATTGCACATGCAGGCGCGGGCGCGAGTTCGCGGGGAGGGGAGGGGCGGGAGGCAGCGGACTGTCTCGGCGCGCCGGAAAACTAACAGTCGCGGGTCGTCGCGAGACCGAGTAAATTCTTAGAGGGGACGCGCGGCGCGAAGGTAGCGAGGGAATTAATATCCGCAAGGGGCCGCGAAAGGTAGAGTAGGAGAGAGAGAGAGATAAAGAAACGAGAGGTGGTGCGGAGTAGGGGAAAATTCTAAACCGGCGGAAATTAGTTAACGCGAGCTGACCGCGAGGCAGGAAGGGAGAGAGAGAGAGAGATGAGGCGACGGCGAGAGAAGCGAGTTAGGGAAATATATAGAACGATAAATAATATCGGTATCGAGCGATAATAATATTAGATGCATTCGAAAAGATCGGAGGACGCGAACGAAATCAACAGGCGCGAGTCAACCGCGACGAAGCGATGTAATTTGAGAATTCGAAAGTTCCAAAACACTCGAGCGGGTCGGGCGGTCGGGGGAGCGAGGCGACATAAACAAATAAATGCACGACGGGCGGGTGTTTACAGTTTCACGACTAGCTGCACGAACCGGCAATAAACAAGTAAAAGACGAGCAACGGGAAACACGCTCGACGGTAGAGGTGGAAAAAAAAAAAAAAAAAAAAAAAAAAAAAAAAAAAAAAATATATCCATTAAACCGGAACAATAGAGTAGCGCAGGTAGACGGGTAGTGAGCGCTGGTAACGAGGCGAGCGCGCCGACACGGAGTCGGAAATAAAATCTTGCATGAACTCGCACGCCGGCACGCACTCGCGTGCTAGCGTGGGAGAGGCCGCGGAGGCGCGTCACATTTTGAAAAGAACTCTGATCCGTGTCGGCGCGCTGACTCTGCGTGCACCGCGGTCACCTTCAGTGCCGCGGCGGGAGCGCACCACCAGCAGCAACAATAGTAACAGCCACGATTCGAGGTAGAGAGGCGCACGGGCGCACGATCGGGGACAGGGAACCACCGCCGTGGTGGACGTAGAGACGAGACGCGGTGACGGGTTGCGCGACTTGTCGAGAGGAGGCGCGGTAGGCTCGTGGCGCGGGACAGCGATGGAGGCGCCGCCGCCAGGAGAACGAGCGATACCTTGTACGGACAGCGCGGAGTAGATTCGGCCGCGAGCGGTAAAACTCTGTTCGCGGACTCGCCTTGCTCGCCCGCTCAGTCGGGCCCGTTCGGGGAAGTTCTGAAACTCGGTAGAAACAGAACGCGCGGCGGCGAAGGTGATCGACCGGCTGAGGTAGGGAAAGAGAGGGGCCGGGAGTAGACGAATGGCTCGGAGGAGGTAGAAAAGTAAAGTCAAGTTAAGCAGCCGGGCCCACGGCGCCGTCCTAGGATGGGTGACCGTGCGCGCCGGCGGCGAAAATATTAGAACGTGACAAGGTCGGTCGGCCGCCTTCGCGCGCAGGCGATTTCCCACCCCCATCCAGCACGCGGTGTCGCGCTAGGGTCAAACGGGGGATCGCGGGGGCAGTGAGAGGAGCGAGCATCACCGCCCGAGACAGCGCGGGGAAAGTTTTAGACACAATTAATAGCTGAAATTGCGTTAAAGCGGATGAGAGAATCTCGAAAAATCACTTACACCTCACCGCTGGGGGTAAAGTGGGTAAGAGAACCTCGGAGGATAGTTCGAACCGCGCGAAGCGGTAAACTTTTGCCAGCCAGATGTGAATTAGGGACAATAACGGGGAAAAACACGTGTAACGGGAAAGTTGAGAAAAAATACAAAACACTGAAGGGTACTCGAGGGAAAGCGTAGACAAAGAACCGTGGCCGTAAAATCGTCGTGATGACTCGCAGATGGCCGCAGGGCCGAACACGTGCGTGCAACTCCAAATTTCCAATCTCTATTTTTCCTTACACTTCTTTCGCCTCGAAGACAAAGGGCAACCGTTGGCCGTGTACTTGACTCTCGTGACAGGCGTGTGACTTCGGGCAGAGCGTTGCTAAACAGGCACTCGGGCGACGCAACGTCCCCGAGGAAAATTCCATCTCTTCGGAAATATCGCCTGGCAACGCGGGCCCTTTTCCTCTTGCGTAAAGATGGCGGCTCCAGCGGCGGGGGTGGCAACGAGGCTCGTGCGCACCCTCGGCGGAGTTCGTCGGGGAGGGGGCACGAGGGACAGCCTCTGCCAGCGGACACGGCGGAGGCCTCGCTCAGTGCATCATAGTCTCGCGACCTTCACGCACTTCTTGCGATTCTCCAGCATCACACGCGTTGTCTCTCGAACATCGTCCGCGATCAGTAGTGAGCGTATACCAGCGACCGTTCCCTGGATTAGCGAATAGCCGAGCATCTGACTCTTGTTAGTGTATAAGCGAGCATCTGACTCTTGTTAGTGTATAAGCGAGCATCTGACTCTAGTTAGTGAATAAGTGAACATACTCCTCGAAGCCGTATACGAGACCACGTCCGTTCGTTTCCAGCCCCACGTACGCCGAGTCGAGCCGGACCGTCGAGTCGCAGCGAGAAACCGAGGTAGGAACAGCCGCATTCTTAGGCGCGACAGGGACGCGATCGAGGGTGAACCGCGACACCCGCACACGACAGCCCCGTCTCTCTGACGGGATCAGTGCGATCAATGCTCATCCACTCGCTTAGGACCGAGTTGGATCGTACAGAGATCCTCGACGAGAGACGCATTCCGAGAAGAATTATTACAGCATGTGTAACAACGGTGGTGCAGGGGGCTTCGAGACGTCACCTGGAGAATGTTTTCGAGCCTCAGGAAGGGAAGTCGTCAACGACCCTTCCACGATATTAGTTGAGAATAAAAGTAACAATACATTCGGTATTGGAAACTTTGTGGCTCGGAACGTCTCTGGGGGGAGTGCTCGAGGTGTCTTGTAGGGCCTCGGGAAACGCGATAAAATTTTAAGAATACTGTGCGTGTGAAACCTGTCTTTCGATCTCGCGGGGGGGAAGATTAGAAACTTTGACCCGAGACGAAAAGATAGAGGAAATAAAATCACGGGATGCTGAAAGGATGGCGCCCACATTACGCTGCCCGAAAGGGTTAGAAAAATAGGGCGCTGTGCGGCAGGCAAACCGGCGATAACGCGAATGTTGTTCGAACAAGGTAGAGGTAGAATCAAGCGACACGAAAATGTGTCGAGTAAGACGGAGCTCCTCCAGCTCCATCATTTTACATTATTTTTAATTTTCTCTTGGGCCGGGCGATAGAAGCACGAGGTAGATTGCTCGAGGGGGAGGAGGCCGAGGGTGGCTGTTCCACGTTGCTACCGAGAGGCATGCGAGTAGAAGCGTTGCCCACCTCCTCACCCTGAGGGCCGTTGATCGGGGCGCGAGTAGAGAGTTAGAGTCAGCCGTCGGAGGAACGAGCCGAGAACCGGGGGCTCAGCCGACGAGCAGGGAGGGTTGCGAGGGCGGGGGGCGGCGGGCCTCTCGCGCCTCAGGGTAGATTCGTGCACACAACTCTTGCCGGGGAACGCGATGTCGAGACAAGGTCGAGAGGCGGGAGAGCACGTACAGAGAGGTTGCTGCATGACGGGGTAGATTGCGAGAGAAAGGATGCACGCGACGAGAGAGAGTTCTAGTTCGAGTCGAAGGGGAAGGGTGACGGGAGCTGCACCATGTTGTCGGAGAGATACCGACGAGTAGGTCTTCTCTCTGACCCCTCGTACACGCGTGGTTTATAGAACAGAGCACGATCGTGATTGCACATGCAGGCGCGGGCGCGAGTTCGCGGGGAGGGGAGGGGCGGGAGGCAGCGGACTGTCTCGGCGCGCCGGAAAACTAACAGTCGCGGGTCGTCGCGAGACCGAGTAAATTCTTAGAGGGGACGCGCGGCGCGAAGGTAGCGAGGGAATTAATATCCGCGAGGGGCCGCGAAAGGGAGAGTAGGAGAGAGAGAGAGAGATAAACAAACGAGAGGTGGTGCGGAGTAGGGGAAAATTCTAAACCGGCGGAAATTAGTTAACGCGAGCTGACCGCGAGGCAGGAAGGGAGAGAGAGAGAGAGATGAGGCGACGGCGAGAGACGCGAGTTAGGGAAATATATAGAACGATAAATAATATCGGTATCGAGCGATAATAATATTAGATGCATTCGAAAAGATCGGAGGACGCGAACGAAATCAGCAGGCGCGAGTCAACCGCGACGAAGCGATGTAATTCGAGAATTCGAAAGTTCCAAAACACTCGAGCGGGTCGGGCGGTCGGGGGAGCGAGGCGACATAAACAAATAAATGCACGACGGGCGGGTGTTTACAGTTTCACGACAAGCTGCACGAACCGGCAATAAACAAGTAAAAGACGAGCAACGGGAAACACGCTCGACGGTAGAGGTAGAAAAAAAGAAATATCCATTAAGCCGGAACAATAGAGTAGCGCAGGTAGACGGGTAGTGAGCGCTGGTAACGAGGCGAGCGCGCCGACACGGAGTCGGAAACAAAATCTTGCATGAACTCGCACGCCGGCACGCACTCGCGTGCTAGCGCGGGAGAGGCCGCGGAGGCGCGTCACATTTTTGAAAAGAACTCTGATCCGTGTCGGCGCGCTGACTCTGCGTGCACCGCGGTCACCTTCAGTGCCGCGGCGGGAGCGCACCACCAGCAGCAAAACTAGTAACAGCCACGATTCGAGGTAGAGAGGCGCACGGGTGCACGATCGGGGACAGGGAACCACCGCCGTGGTGGACGTAGAGACGAGACGCGGTGACGGTTGCGCGACTAGTCGAGAGGAGGCGCGGTAGGCTCGTGGCGCGGGACAGCGATGGAGGCGCCGCCGCCAGGAGAACGAGCGATACCTTGTACGGACAGCGCGGAGTAGATTCGGCCGCGAGCGGTAAAACTCTGTTCGCGGACTCGCCTTGCTCGCCCGCTCAGTCGGGCCCGTTCGGGGAAGTTCGGAAACTCGGTAGAAACAGAACGCGCGGCGGCGAAGGTGATCGACCGGCTGAGGTAGGGAAAGAGAGGGGCCGGGAGTAGACGAATGGCTCGGAGGAGGTAGAAAAGTAAAGTCAAGTTAAGCAGCCGGGCCCACGGCGCCGTCCTAGGATGGGTGACCGTGCGCGCCGGCGGCGAAAATATTAGAACGTGACAAGGTCGGTCGGCCGCCTTCGCGCGCAGGCGATTTCCCACCCCCATCCAGCACGCGGTGTCGCGCTAGGGTCAAACTGTGGATCGCGGGGGCGGTGAGAGGAGCGAGCATCACCGCCCGAGACAGCGCGGGGAAAGTTTTAGACACAATTAATAGCTGAAATTGCGTTAAAGCGGATGAGAGAATCTCGAAAAATCACTTACACCTCACCGCTGGGGGTAAAGTGGGTAAGAGAACCTCGGAGGATAGTTCGAACCGCGCGAAGCGGTAAACTTTTGCCAGCCAGATGTGAATTAGGGACAATAACGGGGAAAAACACGTGTAACGGGAAAGTTGAAAAAAATACAAAACACTGAAGGGTACTCGAGGGAAAGCGTAGACAAAGAACCGTGGCCGTAAAATCGTCGTGATGACTCGCAGATGGCCGCAGGGCCGAACACGTGCGTGCAACTCCAAATTTCCAATCTCTATTTTTCCTTACACTTCTTTCGCCTCGAAGACAAAGGGCAACCGTTGGCCGTGTACTTGACTCTCGTGACAGGCGTGTGACTTCGGGCAGAGCGTTGCTAAACAGGCACTCGGGCGACGCAACGTCCCCGAGGTAAATTCCATCTCTTCGGAAATATCGCCTGGCAACGCGGGCCCTTTTCCTCTTGCGTAAAGATGGCGGCTCCAGCGGCGGGGGTGGCAACGAGGCTCGTGCGCACCCTCGGCGGAGTTCGTCGGGGAGGGGGCACGAGGGACAGCCTCTGCCAGCGGACACGGCGGAGGCCTCGCTCAGTGCATCATAGTCTCGCGACCTTCACGCACTTCTTGCGATTCTCCAGCAACACACGCGTTGTCTCTCGAACATCGTCCGCGATCAGTAGTGAGCGTATACCAGTGACCGTTCCCTGGATTAGCGAATAGCCGAGCATCTGACTCTTGTTAGTGTATAAGCGAGCATCTGACTCTTGTTAGTGTATAAGCGAGCATCTGACTCTAGTTAGTGAATAAGTGAACATACTCCTCGAAGCCGTATACGAGACCACGTCCGTTCGTTTCCAGCCCCACGTACGCCGAGTCGAGCCGGACCGTCGAGTCGCAGCGAGAAACCGAGGTAGGAATAGCCGCATTCTTAGGCGCGACAGGGACGCGATCGAGGGTGAACCGCGACACCCGCACACGACAGCCCCGTCTCTCTGACGGGATCAGTGCGATCAATGCTCATCCACTCGCTTAGGACCGAGTTGGATCGTACAGAGATCCTCGACGAGAGACGCATTGCGAGAAGAATTATTACAGCATGTGTAATAACGGTGGTGCAGGGGGCTTCGGGACGACACCTGGAGAATGTTTTCGAGCCTCAGGAAGGGAAGTCGTCAACGACCCTTCCACGATATTAGTTGAGAATAAAAGTAACAATACATTCGGTATTGGAAGCATTGTGGCTCGGAACGTCTCTGGGTAGAGTGCTCGAGGTGTCTTGTAGGGCCTCCGGAAACGCGATAAAATTTTAAGAATACTGTGCGTGTGAAACCTGTCTTTCGATCTCGCGGGGGGGAAGATTAGAAACTTTGACTCGAGACGAAAAGATAGAGGAAATAAAATCACGGGATGCTGAAAGGATGGCGCCCACATTACGCTGCCCGAAAGGGTTAGAAAAATAGGGCGCTGTGCGGCAGGCAAACCGGCGATAACGCGAACCTTGTTCGAACAAAGTAGAGGTAAAGTCAAGCGACACGAGAATGTGTCGAGTAAGAGGAGGCTCTTCCAGCTATGCGATTAACAAAATCTTTCTGGGTGGGGCCTAGCCTCAGTGATGAGAGTTGGGATCACTTGGATCTACGGACTGCAGAGGGGCCGGGCGATAGAAGCACGAGGTAGATTGCTCGAGGGGGAGGAGGCCGAGGGTGGCTGTTTCACGTTGCTACCGAGAGGCATGCGAGTAGAAGCGTTGCCCACCTCCTCACCCTGAGGGCCGTTGATCGGGGCGCGAGTAGAGAGTTAGAGTCAGCCGTCGGAGGAACGAGCCGAGAACCGGGGGCTCAGCCGACGAGCAGGGAGGGTTGCGAGGGCGGGGGGCGGCGGGCCTCTCGCGCCTCAGGGTAGATTCGTGCACACAACTCTTGCCGGGGAACGCGATGTCGAGACAAGGTCGAGAGGCGGGAGAGCACGTACAGAGAGGTTGCTGCATGACGGGGTAGATTGCGAGAGAAAGGATGCACGCGACGAGAGAGAGTTCTAGTTCGAGTCGAAGGGGAAGGGTGACGGGAGCTGCACCATGTTGTCGGAGAGATACCGACGAGTAGGTCTTCTCTCTGACCCCTCGTACACGCGTGGTTTATAGAACAGAGCACGATCGTGATTGCACATGCAGGCGCGGGCGCGAGTTCGCGGGGAGGGGAGGGGCGGGAGGCAGCGGACTGTCTCGGCGCGCCGGAAAACTAACAGTCGCGGGTCGTCGCGAGACCGAGTAAATTCTTAGAGGGGACGCGCGGCGCGAAGGTAGCGAGGGAATTAATATCCGCGAGGGGCCGCGAAAGGGAGAGTAGGAGAGAGAGAGAGATAAAGAAACGAGAGGTGGTGCGGAGTAGGGGAAAATTCTAAACCGGCGGAAATTAGTTAACGCGAGCTGACCGCGAGGCAGGAAGGGAGAGAGAGAGAGAGATGAGGCGACGGCGAGAGACGCGAGTTAGGGAAATATATAGAACGATAAATAATATCGGTATCGAGCGATAATAATATTAGATGCATTCGAAAAGATCGGAGGACGCGAACGAAATCAGCAGGCGCGAGTCAACCGCGACGAAGCGATGTAATTCGAGAATTCGAAAGTTCCAAAACACTCGAGCGGGTCGGGCGGTCGGGGGAGCGAGGCGACATAAACAAATAAATGCACGACGGGCGGGTGTTTACAGTTTCACGACTAGCTTCACGAACCGGCAATAAACAAGTAAAAGACGAGCAACGGGAAACACGCTCGACGGTAGAGGTAGAAAAAAAGAAATATCCATTAAACCGGAACAATAGAGTAACGCAGGTAGACGGGTAGTGAGCGCTGGTAACGAGGCGAGCGCGCCGACACGGAGTTGGAAATAATATCTTGCACGAACTCGCACGCCGGCACGCACTCGCGTGCTAGCGCGGGAGAGGCCGCGGAGGCGCGTCACATTTTAAAAAGAACTCTCATCCGTGTCGGCGCGCTGACTCTGCGTGCACCGCGGTCACCTTCAGTGCCGCGGCGGGAGCGCACCAACAGCACCAGCAGCAACAATAGTAACAGCCACGAATCGAGGTAGAGAGGCGAACGGGCGCACGATCGGGGACAGGGAACCACCGCCGTGGTGGACGTAGAGACGAGACGCGGCGACGGGTTGCGCGACTAGTCGAGAGGAGGCGCGGTAGGCTCGTGGCGCGGGACAGCGACGGAGGCGCCGCCGCCAGGAGAACGAGCGATACCTTGTACGGACAGCGCGGAGTAGATTCGGACGCGAGCGGTAAAACTCTGTTCGCGGACTCGCCTTGCTCGCCCGCTCAGTCGGGCCCGTTCGGGGAAGTTCGGAAACTCGGTACAAACAGAACGCGCGGCGGCGAAGGTGATCGACCGGCTGAGGTAGGGAAAGAGAGGGGCCGGGAGTAGACGAACGGCCCGGAGGAGGTAGAAAAGTAAAGTCAAGTTAAGCAGCCGGGCCTGCGGCGCCGTCTTAGGATGGGTGACCGTGCGCGCCGGCGGCGAAAATATTAGAACGTGACTAGGCCGGCCGGCCGCCTTCGCGCGCAGGCGATTTCCCACCCCCATCCAGCACGCGGTGTCGCGCTAGGGTCAAACGGGGGATCGCGGGGGCGGTGAGAGGAGCGAGCATCACCGCCCGAGACAGCGCGGGGAAATTTTTAGACACAATTAATAGCTGAAATTGCGTTAAAGCGGATGAGAGAATCTCGAAAAATCACTTACACCTCACCGCTGGGGGTAAAGTGGGTAAGAGAATCTCGGAGGATAGTTCGAACCGCGCGAAGCGGTAAACTTTTGCCAGCCAGATGCGAATTAGGGACAATAACGGGGAAAAACACGTGTAACGGGAAAGTTGAAAAATACAAAACACTGAAGGGTACTCGAGGGAAAGCGTAGACAAAGAACCGTGGCCGTAAAATCGTCGTGATGACTCGCAGATGGCCGCAGAGTCGAACACGTGCGTGCAACTCGAAATTTCCAATCTCTATTTTTCCTTACACTTCTGTCGCCTCGAAGACAAAGGGCGACCGTTGGCCGTGTACTTGACTCTCGTGACGGGCGTGTGATTTCGGACAGAGCGTTGCTAAACAGGCACTCGGGCGACGCAACGTCCCCGAGGAAAATTCCATCTCTTCGGAAATATCGCCTGGCAACGCGGGCCCTTTTACTCTTGCGTAAAGATGGCGGCTCCAGCGGCGGGGGTGGCAACGAGGCTCGTGCGCACCCTCGGCGGAGTTCGTCGGGGAGGGGACACGAGGGACAGCCTCTGCCAGCGGACACGGCGGAGGCCTCGCTCAGTGCATCATAGTCTCGCGACCTTCACGCACTTCTTGCGATTCTCCAGCATCACACGCGTTGTCTCTCGAACATCGTCCGCGATCAGTACTGAGCGTATACCAGTGACCGTTCCCTGGATTAGCGAATAGCCGAGCATCTGACTCTTGTTAGTGTATAAGCGAGCATCTGACTCTTGTTAGTGTATAAGCGAGCATCTGACTCTAGTTAGTGAATAAGTGAACATACTCCTCGAAGCCCGTATACGAGATCACGTCCGTTCGTTTCCAGCCCCACGTACGCCGAGTCGAGCCGGACCGTCGAGTCGCAGCGAGAAACCGAGGTAGGAACAGCCGCATTCTTAGGCGCGACAGGGACGCGATCGAGGGTGAACCGCGACACCCGCACACGACAGCCCCGTCTCTCTGATGGGATCAGTGCGATCAATGCTCATCCACTCGCTTAGGACCGAGTTGGATCGTACAGAGATCCTCGACGAGAGACGCATTCCGAGAAGAATTATTACAGCACGTGTAATAACGGTGGTGCAGGGAGCTTCGAGACGACACCTGGAGAATGTTTTCGAGCCCCAGGAAGGGAAGTCGTCAACGACCCTTCCACGATATTAGTTGAGAATAAAGTAACAATACATTCGGTATTGGAAACTTTGTGGCTCGGAACGTCTTTGGGTGGAGTGCTCGAAGTATCTTGTAGGGCCTCGGAAAACGCGATACAATTTAAAATACTGTGCGTGTGAAACTTGTCTCTTGACTTCGCGGGGGGGAAGATTAGAAACTTTGACTCGAAACGAAAGATAGAGGAAAATAAAATCACGGGATGCTGAAAGGATGGCGCCCACATTACGCTGCCCGAAAGGGTTAGAAAAATAGGGCGCTGTGCGGCAGGCAAACCGGCGATAACGCGAATCTTGTTCGAACAAGGTAGAGGTAGAATCAAGCGACACGAAAACGTGTCGAGTAAGACGGAGCTCCCCCAGCTCCATCATTTTACATTATTTTTAATTTTCTCTTGGGCCGGGCGATAGAAGCACGAGGTAGATTGCTCGAGGGGGAGGAGGCCGAGGGTGGCTGTTTCACGTTGCTACCGAGAGGCATGCGAGTAGAAGCGTTGCCCAGCTCCTCACCCTGAGGGCCGTTGATCGTGGCGCGAGTAGAGAGTTAGAGTCAGCCGTCGGAGGAACGAGCCGAGAACCGGGGGCTCAGCCGACGAGCAGGGAGGGTTGCGAGGGCGGGGGGCGGCGGGCCTCTCGCGCCTCAGGGTAGATTCGTGCACACAACTCTTGCCGGGGAACGCGATGTCGAGACAAGGTCGAGAGGCGGGAGAGCACGTACAGAGAGGTTGCTGCATGACGGGGTAGATTGCGAGAGAAAGGATGCACGCGACGAGAGAGAGTTCTAGTTCGAGTCGAAGCGGAAGGGTGACGGGAGCTGCACCATGTTGTCGGAGAGATACCGACGAGTAGGTCTTCTCTCTGACCCCTCGTACACGCGTGGTTTATAGAACAGAGCACGATCGTGATTGCACATGCAGGCGCGGGCGCGAGTTCGCGGGGAGGGGAGGGGCGGGAGGCAGCGGACTGTCTCGGCGCGCCGGAAAAGTAACAGTCGCGGGTCGTCGCGAGACCGAGTAAATTCTTAGAGGGGACGCGCGGCGCGAAGGTAGCGAGGGAATTAATATCCGCGAGGGGCCGCGAAAGGGAGAGTAGGAGAGAGAGAGAGATAAAGAAACGAGAGGTGGTGCGGAGTAGGGGAAAATTCTAAACCGGCGGAAATTAGTTAACGCGAGCTGACCGCGAGGCAGGAAGGGAGAGAGAGAGAGAGATGAGGCGACGGCGAGAGACGCGAGTTAGGGAAATATATAGAACGATAAATAATATCGGTATCGAGCGATAATAATATTAGATGCATTCGAAAAGATCGGAGGACGCGAACGAAATCAACAGGCGCGAGTCAACCGCGACGAAGCGATGTAATTCGAGAATTCGAAAGTTCCAAAACACTCGAGCGGGTCGGGCGGTCGGGGGAGCGAGGCGACATAAAGAAATAAATGCACGACGGGCGGGTGTTTACAGTTTCACGACTAGCTGCACGAACCGGCAATAAACAAGTAAAAGACGAGCAACGGGAAACACGCTCGACGGTAGAGGTAGAAAAAAAAGAAATATCCATTAAGCCGGAACAATAGAGTAGCGCAGGTAGACGGGTAGTGAGCGCTGGTAACGAGGCGAGCGCGCCGACACGGAGTCGGAAATAAAATCTTGCATGAACTCGCACGCCGGCACGCACTCGCGTGCTAGCGCGGGAGAGGCCGCGGAGGCGCGTCACATTTTTGAAAAGAACTCTGATCCGTGTCGGCGCGCTGACTCTGCGTGCACCGCGGTCACCTTCAGTGCCGCGGCGGGAGCGCACCACCAGCAGCAACAATAGTAACAGCCACGATTCGAGGTAGAGAGGCGCACGGGTGCACGATCGGGGACAGGGAACCACCGCCGTGGTGGACGTAGAGACGAGACGCGGTGACGGGTTGCGCGACTAGTCGAGAGGAGGCGCGGTAGGCTCGTGGCGCGGGACAGCGATGGAGGCGCCGCCGCCAGGAGAACGAGCGATACCTTGTACGGACAGCGCGGAGTAGATTCGGCCGCGAGCGGTAAAACTCTGTTCGCGGACTCGCCTTGCTCGCCCGCTCAGTCGGGCCCGTTCGGGGAAGTTCGGAAACTCGGTAGAAACAGAACGCGCGGCGGCGAAGGTGATCGACCGGCTGAGGTAGGGAAAGAGAGGGGCCGGGAGTAGACGAATGGCTCGGAGGAGGTAGAAAAGTAAAGTCAAGTTAAGCAGCCGGGCCCACGGCGCCGTCCTAGGATGGGTGACCGTGCGCGCCGGCGGCGAAAATATTAGAACGTGACAAGGTCGGTCGGCCGCCTTCGCGCGCAGGCGATTTCCCACCCCCATCCAGCACGCGGTGTCGCGCTAGGGTCAAACGGGGGATCGCGGGGGCGGTGAGAGGAGCGAGCATCACCGCCCGAGACAGCGCGGGGAAAGTTTTAGACACAATTAATAGCTGAAATTGCGTTAAAGCGGATGAGAGAATCTCGAAAAATCACTTACACCTCACCGCTGGGGGTAAAGTGGGTAAGAGAACCTCGGAGGATAGTTCGAACCGCGCGAAGCGGTAAACTTTTGCCAGCCAGATGTGAATTAGGGACAATAACGGGGAAAAACACGTGTAACGGGAAAGTTGAAAAAAAATACAAAACACTGAAGGGTACTCGAGGGAAAGCGTAGACAAAGAACCGTGGCCGTAAAATCGTCGTGATGACTCGCAGATGGCCGCAGGGCCGAACACGTGCGTGCAACTCCAAATTTCCAATCTCTATTTTTCCTTACACTTCTTTCGCCTCGAAGACAAAGGGCAACCGTTGGCCGTGTACTTGACTCTCGTGACAGGCGTGTGACTTCGGGCAGAGCGTTGCTAAACAGGCACTCGGGCGACGCAACGTCCCCGAGGAAAATTCCATCTCTTCGGAAATATCGCCTGGCAACGCGGGCCCTTTTCCTCTTGCGTAAAGATGGCGGCTCCAGCGGCGGGGGTGGCAACGAGGCTCGTGCGCACCCTCGGCGGAGTTCGTCGGGGAGGGGGCACGAGGGACAGCCTCTGCCAGCGGACACGGCGGAGGCCTCGCTCAGTGCATCATAGTCTCGCGACCTTCACGCACTTCTTGCGATTCTCCAGCAACACACGCGTTGTCTCTCGAACATCGTCCGCGATCAGTAGTGAGCGTATACCAGTGACCGTTCCCTGGATTAGCGAATAGCCGAGCATCTGACTCTTGTTAGTGTATAAGCGAGCATCTGACTCTTGTTAGTGTATAAGCGAGCATCTGACTCTAGTTAGTGAATAAGTGAACATACTCCTCGAAGCCGTATACGAGACCACGTCCGTTCGTTTCCAGCCCCACGTACGCCGAGTCGAGCCGGACCGTCGAGTCGCAGCGAGAAACCGAGGTAGGAATAGCCGCATTCTTAGGCGCGACAGGGACGCGATCGAGGGTGAACCGCGACACCCGCACACGACAGCCCCGTCTCTCTGACGGGATCAGTGCGATCAATGCTCATCCACTCGCTTAGGACCGAGTTGGATCGTACAGAGATCCTCGACGAGAGACGCATTGCGAGAAGAGTTATTACAGCATGTGTAATGACGGTGGTGCAGGGGGCTTCGAGACGACACCTGGAGAATGTTTTCGAGCCTCAGGAAGGGAAGTCGTCAACGACCCTTCCACGATATTAGTTGAGAATAAAAGTAACAATACATTCGGTATTGGAAACTTTGTGGCTCGGAACATCTCTGGGTAGAGTGCTCGAGGTGTCTTGTAGGGCCTCGGGAAACGCGATAAAATTTTAAGAATACTGTGCGTGTGAAACCTGTCTTTCGACTTCGCGGGGGGGAAGATTAGAAACTTTGACTCGAGACGAAAAGATAGAGGAAATAAAATCACGGGATGCTGAAAGGATGGCGCCCACATTACGCTGCCCGAAAGGGTTAGAAAAATAGGGCGCTGTGCGGCAGGCAAACCGGCGATAACGCGAATTTTGTTCGAACAAGGTAGAGGTAGAATCAAGCGACACGAAAATGTGTCGAGTAAGACGGAGCTCCTCCAGCTCCATCATTTTGCATTATTTTAATTTTCTCTTGGGCCGGGCGATAGAAGCACGAGGTAGATTGCTCGAGGGGGAGGAGGCCGAGGGTGGCTGTTTCACGTTGCTACCGAGAGGCATGCGAGTAGAAGCGTTGCCCACCTCCTCACCCTGAGGGCCGTTGATCGGGGCGCGAGTAGAGAGTTAGAGTCAGCCGTCGGAGGAACGAGCCGAGAACCGGGGGCTCAGCCGACGAGCAGGGAGGGTTGCGAGGGCGGGGGGCGGCGGGCCTCTCGCGCCTCAGGGTAGATTCGTGCACACAACTCTTGCCGGGGAACGCGATGTCGAGACAAGGTCGAGAGGCGGGAGAGCACGTACAGAGAGGTTGCTGCATGACGGGGTAGATTGCGAGAGAAAGGATGCACGCGACGAGAGAGAGTTCTAGTTCGAGTCGAAGGGGAAGGGTGACGGGAGCTGCACCATGTTGTCGGAGAGATACCGACGAGTAGGTCTTCTCTCTGACCCCTCGTACACGCGTGGTTTATAGAACAGAGCACGATCGTGATTGCACATGCAGGCGCGGGCGCGAGTTCGCGGGGAGGGGAGGGGCGGGAGGCAGCGGACTGTCTCGGCGCGCCGGAAAACTAACAGTCGCGGGTCGTCGCGAGACCGAGTAAATTCTTAGAGGGGACGCGCGGCGCGAAGGTAGCGAGGGAATTAATATCCGCGAGGGGCCGCGAAAGGGAGAGTAGGAGAGAGAGAGAGATAAAGAAACGAGAGGTGGTGCGGAGTAGGGGAAAATTCTAAACCGGCGGAAATTAGTTAACGCGAGTTGACCGCGAGGCAGGAAGGGAGAGAGAGAGAGAGATGAGGCGACGGCGAGAGACGCGAGTTAGGGAAATATATAGAACGATAAATAATATCGGTATCGAGCGATAATAATATTAGATGCATTCGAAAAGATCGGAGGACGCGAACGAAATCAGCAGGCGCGAGTCAACCGCGACGAAGCGATGTAATTCGAGAATTCGAAAGTTCCAAAACACTCGAGCGGGTCGGGCGGTCGGGGGAGCGAGGCGACATAAACAAATAAATGCACGACGGGCGGGTGTTTACAGTTTCACGACTAGCTTCACGAACCGGCAATAAACAAGTAAAAGACGAGCAACGGGAAACACGCTCGACGGTAGAGGTAGAAAACAGAAATATCCATTAAACCGGAACAATAGAGTAACGCAGGTAGACGGGTAGTGAGCGCTGGTAACGAGGCGAGCGCGCCGACACGGAGTTGGAAATAATATCCTTGTTTAAAAAGCGGTTATATAACGGGCATTTGGCTCGTCCGCGAGATTCGTAATTTGTTGGTATACGTGACCGACCGAAGGTGGCCTTCGGTCGGAGCATACGTTGTCCTAGCAGCAAAACACGATCAGCTGTCGTATGACTGTTTTTGTCGTCAAAATTAAAGTTCAAACAAAGTAAGCGTTGTCGAGCAACGGTTTTGAACTCCAGGCTCGATGTCGAGTGGGGACATCGGAGCCTGAAGGAGAGAGAGAGTACATCGTACTACATTAGCACGAGACAAAAGATAATTTGTGAGCGCCGCGTAGTGGTAAAATTTGGCACGTCTTCCGCTTCGCGGAGACACGCGCGGCTCTCGCCCCAGTCGTCTTTCGACAATCAAGCTTGACGCAGTCAGTGCGACCGTACGTCAAGCGCCTCTCAGCTCGCCAGTTTTCAGATTTCAAGTAGTTTGGTTACCAGACACTTGAAATCTCACTAGCTCTAAAAAGCTGAACCTCTGTCGCCGACAGACTAGGAAACTCTGCTCGATTCGTACGTATACTACGTACGAAAGAGCACCTGGTTTGTTTTAGGAGACAATTGATCGAGATTTGCACTCTTGGAATCGGGGCCTGCCCTGATTCTCTGAGTCTCGTTTCGTCTCGGAGCAACAAAGGCCGCTGCCTGTTGGATCCCTGAGAGACGGGTTACAACAGAGAGAGATAACGTACGTGCCTATCACCTCTGCGTTACTCGTGCTCTGCCACCCCGTTTAGTAGCAACCCCCGTGTGACGAATAGAAGCACACGGTAAGGTGAACGGAGTCGCCGAGCCTCTGGCCGTTCTCAGCCTCCAGGACCAGCAATTCGCTGGTTATAGCGTGTCCCTCCGCTCACGAATCCCTAAATTACTTGGATTCGTACGGAACGAACCTTTCCAAAAGGTGCAAGGCGAAGAGAAGAGGTCCCTCCTCCTCTCAAGCCACTCGTTCATCGACTTCTTCTTCGCGCCAGAAGAAGAGTCGATAATACAGTCCACTGCATTACCTTTGCGTTACAGGCAAGGTTTTGCTATCCCCTCCAAATAGGCTCGCGAGCGCAGCCTGGAGTTGGGAATCTTTGGTATAGCCAGATTTACACTCTTGCTTACCGCCGCGGTTCCGCCGCTATCTCTCTTTTTCAGACGTCAACGTCGCTAAGGGGAGCCGGCGTCACCACCAGCCAAGGCCCTCCGATCCGCCGCCGTCCTTTCCAGCCGACGAGGACCGGAGCCAGCGCCCAGCCCCTACACAGAAGCTAAATAAACGTCGTTTCAAAGCCCTTTTCAGGGCCGACAAAATATAAAACTCGTGTCTTCGTTTTCTTTCGTATCCCCTCAATCTCACCTCATCCGGACCTCCGTTGGATCCCTTATTTTAAGCGATTCCAACAAAAGGTCCTTCGAGCCGGATTGAAAGGTTGAGAAAGGGTGAAAGAAACGATCACTTCAGGTTGACCTTCGAGCAGTGTTTACCTCTCGAAGTATATCACCATGTCGAACCCCGTAAAGGAGCAGTTGACTCTTCCTGCCCTGGAGGTCGAGATGGAGGATATTCAGTCACGAATTCGGGGAATGACCCGACTCGTGACTAATCTGAAGAAAAAGGGGCGAAATAATTATACCATCTCTCTCCTCAAACAGAAGTTGGAGTATGTAACTGACGTTTGGAGGGACATCCAAGAGCGAGTTAAACAGCTCAAAAAGGAGGTCCCTGACAGCAAACGGAAGGTCATACCCTTCTTCGGCGAGAGCACGATGGATGATGCAGAAGATGCGTTCCATGAAGCTCAGAACTTCCTGATGACGGAATTGGACAGCCTCATACAGGAAAAGGAATCGGCTGGATTCGGCAACCCCGGGAATACCGCGGGTGCCGGAGCAACCGGCCAGCCTAGTACGCTTGAGCTTCCCAAGCAGAATTTACCGAGATTTAGCGGAGATCCGCGAAAGTGGTGTCACTTTGCGGATCTGTTCACCGCCAGCATAATCAAAGATCAACGGTTGTCAGATGCGCAACGTTTGCAATATCTGAACGGCTGCTTGGAAGGAGAGGCACTCGCATCGATTGCCACGCTTGAAATTGCGGATCGCAATTTCAAGCCGGCGTGGGATACCCTGACCGAACAATTCGGGAACCCACGTCGCATGGTGCTTCAGCTTCTCGCAACATTCACGAAGCTGAAGCCGATCAGGACGGGCGACATAGAAAGCCTGCAACAGGTCACCGTCGGCTGGAAACAAACGCTCGCCGCGCTCCAGAAGCTGGGGCGCAAGGTAGAGCATTACAGCGACGTGTTGGTCATCCTGATAAAATCTAAGTTGGACCAATCCCTAGAATGGGAATGGGAGGGCACGCAAAAGCTCAACCAAGAAATCCCCTCATTTAATGAGATGTTGCATTTTCTCAGGGAGCAAGAGCACAGACTGCACGTGCTGATCAACCCGGTACAAAAACAAGCGGTTGACCCCACGTCAAAACCTCGCATACGGCAACATAACGCCGTAGTCGAAAGCTCTCCCGGTCCAACCTTGGAGTGTACATTCTGCGGACTGACGCACGGAATTACAACGTGCAAAAAGTTCAAGCTGCTCACGCCTGAATTGCGCTTCCATTATATTAAAGCGAATCAGTCGTGTATAAACTGTCTCGCTTCGACTCACACAGTCGCGCGTTGCCCTAAGAACGCAGCGTGTACAAAGTGCAGTAAGAAGCATCACACTATTCTGCACTTTGACGCACCACAAGTCGGCACAGGCAATCGTCGGTCGACGAAAAAGCCACAGCAGGGCCAGCGGGAAGCGGGACGGAGTAACGTCTCCGCACGTGAGCCCGCGAATGTAAACACGAAATCTCGTGCTTCTACATCAAGCGCCGACGTGACGTCGCACTGTAGTGCGACGGAGAGCGGAACACCAGCTGTGTTTCTGGCGACGGCAAATGTGCGAGTCACAGGAAAGGGAGGCACGACGCGCATCGCGCGTGCACTCATAGACCAGGGCTCGGAAGCCTCCTTCATTTCCGCGAACCTCGCAAATGACTTGCGACTCGCGAGAAGGAAAACCCCAGCCACAGTTACGGGCTTGGGGGGCGGAAAAGCCCAGGATATAAAGTATAGCGTGGATATCGAGTTCGGTTCGACACGTTGCACTGAGGAGGCGTTCCGCACCAGTGCATACGTGGTGTCCCGAATCACCTCGTATGCCCCGCCGTCGGTTCACGTGCCGGAATACACCGCGTTGCGTGAACTGACACTCGCGGATCCTGACCCCGCTTCAGACCGCCCAATAGAGGTGCTGATCGGAGCTGGGACATATGCGAGTATCATTCGACCAGGGCTTCGGCGATTCGGTAAGCGAGGGCCGATCGCGCAGGAAACAGCTTTAGGCTGGATACTGTCAGGCCCGGTCGACGCAGCCACCTCTTCCCCAAACCCCGTGAGGACGCTGCATTGCACCGTCCTCGAATCGCTCGACAAAGCGATACGAAGGTTCTGGGAGATAGAGGAGATTCCCTCGAAATTGGTGAATACCAAGGCCGAGGACGAATGCGAAGAATACTTCGCAAAAACCGTCGCGCGAGACGCGACGGGACGATTCATCGTTCGGTTGCCCTTCAACCACGAAAACCCGGACGAGCTGTTGGGAGAATCTCTTCCAATAGCTCTCTCCGCGTTGACTAGGTTAAGGAAAAAACTGGACCTGGATCCAACCCTCATGAGGGAATACAGTGAGTTTCTCACTGAATATGAGTCGTTGAGTCATATGACTCGCCTAGAGTTCCTCGACAAGACACGACTCTACATTCCACATAGAGCGGTTGTTCGAACGGAAAGCGCTACGACGAAGCTGCGCGTCGTGTTTAACGCTTCCAGTAAAACAGCGGGCGGACGCTCGCTGAACGACATCCTCCACGTAGGACCGAAGCTACAGAACGATATCACCGCTGTATTAACGCGGTGGCGTCTGTATCAATACGTGCTAGTAGCAGATATAGAGAAAATGTTTCGACAAATTCTCGTAGCTGCAGAGGATCGTCGATTCCAATGCATCGTGTGGCGCACGCCAGAAACCGAACGAACTATAGCGTTCGAGTTAAAAACCGTGACCTACGGTACGGCGTGTGCCCCATATTTATCGATGCGAACGCTTCTCGAGCTGAAAAAACAGGACGGCGACCGCTTCCCGCTCGCCGCTCCTATCCTCGAGAAGGACGTCTATGTTGACGACGTGTTTATGGGAGCTCCGGACAAACTATTGTTGGAGCAAATCCGTAAACAAACGTGCGAGCTCTTACAGCAAGGTGGATTTAACCTTCGTAAGTGGGCTGGAAATTCGCCAGATTTATTAGGCAATATTCCACATAGCTCGCACTCCCACGCAGTCGACCTTGATTTGTTTGATAATTCCGAATTAAAGGTACTCGGTCTGCGATGGATTCCATCAGGAGATTTTTTCTACTTCAATCTGCAACGTTTCCAACCGTCTGCAACACCGATCACAAAGCGTACTTTGTTTTCGGAAATTGCAAAATTATACGACCCTCTCGGCTGGCTTTCGCCAGTCGTGATTCGCGCGAAAACTTTAATGCAGTCCCAATGGCTGGAGAAAATCCAGTGGGACGAGCAAGTTTCCGCGGAAACGCTCAAAATGTGGAACACATTTTGTGCGGATTGGAGCAGATTGAACCAGTGGAAACTTCCCCGATGGATCCGTTATGGAGCCGACACGACTTCTGTGGAACTGCACGGATTTTGTGACGCATCGCTCGCAGCCTATTCGGCCGTCACTTATTTAAGAGTGACGACGATAGACAACGGTGTGTTTACATCGCTGTTGATGGCAAAAACGCGAGTGGCTCCAATAAAAACACAGTCGATCCCAGTTCTTGAATTGAACGGGGCCGTACTGCTAGCCGAGCTAATCTTGCACGTGAGAGACTCGCTTGCAATGAAAATAGATCGAGTAGTCTGTTGGACAGACTCAACTATCGCTCTAGCTTGGCTGAAAAAACACCCATCGACCTGGAAGGTTATAGTGGCCAACCGAGTGTCGAAAATCCAAACGGCCCTCCCGAACGCGGAATGGCGTTACGTGCCGACCCGTTCGAACCCCGCGGATTTAAATTCGCGCGGGATCGACGCGGCAGAATTTCTGCAGTCGAACCTATGGACGTTTGGACCGACATGGCTGAGCGAAGCGGAAGCGCAATGGCCCGCCATACCCGCTTCCGTTGAGACCGATGAAAGCAAGCGCGTAGCGCATGCACACGTAGCAACTCCGAAGCCGGAATGGGATTTTCTGTTCCGTTTTCAATCATGGAGAAAACTGTTACGTGTAACGGCGTACTGTCTTCGTTGGCGAAGACCGTCGCGCGTCAATCAAAGGTCAAACGCCGGTCAAGTAATCGAGGCGGCAGAAATGCGTAACGCAGCTGAGCGCCTCGCACGCCATATACAGGGCTCGCATTTCGCAGAGGAATACCGATGCTTAAAAAATCATCGCAGTATCCCTGTGAAATCTCCCTTAAAAAGTCTCAACCCGTTCCTCGACGATAAGGACGTCCTGCGAGTCGGTGGAAGACTGGAGAATGCGACACTTGCATGGGAAACCAAGCACCCGATAATACTGCCTAAGCATTATGTTTCGACATTAATAATTAGGCAGTGCCACGTAGATACGTTGCATGGGGGCTTGCAGTTGACCTTGCACACTGTCAGGCAAAATTATTGGATTCTCGGTTGTCGAAATGCAGCGAAAACCGTGGTCAACAAATGCATGCGATGCGTAAGGTGGCGAGGCAACACGTCCACGCAAATAATGCAGCATCTGACCCCGGAGCGCTGTCGCCCGTCAAGAGCATTCGACAATTGCGGAGTGGATTACGCGGGACCTTACCGTGTCCGCGACTCCGCGGGCCGAGGCAAAACAGCTCACAAAGCGTACATCGCGGTGTTTGTTTGTTACGCTACGAGGGCTGTCCATATCGAACTCGTCCATGACTACACGACGAGCGCGTTCTTAGCCGCACTCGATCGGTTTGTTGCACGACGAGGAATCCCGTCCTGCATTTTCAGTGACAATGGAACCAATTTCGTCGGTGCCGATCGAGAATTACAACAGCACTGTCGTGCAGTATTTTCTGCAACGGACACGCATAATAAATGCGGTGCTATCGGCATTCAGTGGCGGTTTAATCCACCCAGTGCCCCACACTTCGGTGGAATGCAGGAGGCCGGCGTGAAATCGGTGAAACACCATTTGAAACGCACGTTGGGAGAGTTCACACCAACGGGAGAGGAAATGCAGACGCTGCTCTGCAAGATCGAAGCGAGTCTTAACTCGCGACCGATCGCTCCCCTGAGTGACGACCCAGACGACTATGCGTCTCTTACGCCCGGTCACTTCCTGACAGGCGGACCACTAAATGCGATTCCGCTGCAGTCCGTGGAAAATGAAAAACTCTCGCGATTGTCGCGTTGGAGAGCGATTCAGAAATTCCACGAGCAACTGTGGAGGCATTGGACGCGCGATTACCTCACGCACCTCCAAAATCGCTACAAGTGGCGCGCCACCCAACTGCAACTGCAACCAGGAGACCTGGTGCTAGTGCAGAATCCTCTTCTTCCCCCCAACCAGTGGGAGATGGGAAGAATTGAGGAGGTGTTCCCGGGGAAAGACGGAAATGTACGTGTGGTAAAAGTACGTACCGCAAAGTCAACTTACACACGCCCCATCACAAGGATGTGTAGGTTACCCGTGGATGAGCCCGCTACGACGACCGGCGCCGAGGTCGAGCGGGCAAAATAAACACCTGTAAAGAATTTTCGGAAAAAACCAGGGAGACACCAAGGTGAGACCGATTGTTCTAGAAGAAAATCGAACGATCGGGACCCCCTCTTCCTTGACCCCCAATCCCCTTGGGAGGGGAGACGAAGTATTTCCGTCTCTATCTCTCCAAGGGAAAAAGCGCCCCCGCGAAATCGCGGGCGCTACCGAAATCGGTTGTGAGCGTCGCGCCGGCCGAGTCAGTAGAAATCAAGCAATGGAAAGCGACACACAAAACACGCAGAACCAAATCTCGGCGACCTTTGATCGCTGTTTGAAGATTGGGGAGCAGGCTCTCCAGCAAGAGACGCGTACACCCTCGCCACTGGAGAAGTCGCACCAGGAAGCAGTACAAGAAACCACTCAAGAGGAGTGGACAATAACCATCGGCCCACCAAGAATGGGCCCAGTACAGCTCAGGGTGCCGGAGCACATTCCGCGCACCACGCGGCGGTATCGCTGCACCGTCCCAGGAGGGCGGTACGCCCTCAGATGGGACCGGGAGCAGCGATTAACTTCACTGCTTTGGCGGCCGGCGGTGGACCCCCCAACGCCGAGAGGCCAAGAAAAGAGTACCGCCCCCGCGGCTGCAGCGAGCCAAGCGGGCGGGAGGACGCCCAACAGGCCCCGACCAAAGGCGAGGGAGGATAACCGTCAACAGGCACAAGCACCGACGACATCCAGGGCCTTGGTGGCGGCTAGGCCCTCCCCGATTGCCAGCCGCACCCGGCGACCACCCCGGCCTCAAGGACCGACGTTAGAGGAGCTGACGCGCGCAGCAGTCGGCATCGCGGTGGAAACCTCGATGCGGCTGCTGCAGCAACAGCAGCAGCTACACCCGCAGCAGAGCGCGTCTCCACCAGCGCATAAGTAAGTTCAATTGAATTTATATCTTGATTGAATTTACGACAACGCTGCGAGTGAGTTCACTTCAATTGAACTTCACTTGCAGCACCTCTCTCTCATTCGCAAAGAAAGTATTAGTCTTTCGAGTCTCGCGTTACGATGTGCATACGACAGAGCATTACCGATTCTCCGTTGCACGGACCGTGCAAGGGGGGCGGTATGTTTAAAAAGCGGTTATATAACGGGCATTTGGCTCGTCCGCGAGATTCGTAATTTGTTGGTATACGTGACCGACCGAAGGTGGCCTTCGGTCGGAGCATACGTTGTCCTAGCAGCAAAACACGATCAGCTGTCGTATGACTGTTTTTGTCGTCAAAATTAAAGTTCAAACAAAGTAAGCGTTGTCGAGCAACGGTTTTGAACTCCAGGCTCGATGTCGAGTGGGGACATCGGAGCCTGAAGGAGAGAGAGAGTACATCGTACTACATTAGCACGAGACAAAAGATAATTTGTGAGCGCCGCGTAGTGGTAAAATTTGGCACGTCTTCCGCTTCGCGGAGACACGCGCGGCTCTCGCCCCAGTCGTCTTTCGACAATCAAGCTTGACGCAGTCAGTGCGACCGTACGTCAAGCGCCTCTCAGCTCGCCAGTTTTCAGATTTCAAGTAGTTTGGTTACCAGACACTTGAAATCTCACTAGCTCTAAAAAGCTGAACCTCTGTCGCCGACAGACTAGGAAACTCTGCTCGATTCGTACGTATACTACGTACGAAAGAGCACCTGGTTTGTTTTAGGAGACAATTGATCGAGATTTGCACTCTTGGAATCGGGGCCTGCCCTGATTCTCTGAGTCTCGTTTCGTCTCGGAGCAACAAAGGCCGCTGCCTGTTGGATCCCTGAGAGACGGGTTACAACAGAGAGAGATAACGTACGTGCCTATCACCTCTGCGTTACTCGTGCTCTGCCACCCCGTTTAGTAGCAACCCCCGTGTGACGAATAGAAGCACACGGTAAGGTGAACGGAGTCGCCGAGCCTCTGGCCGTTCTCAGCCTCCAGGACCAGCAATTCGCTGGTTATAGCGTGTCCCTCCGCTCACGAATCCCTAAATTACTTGGATTCGTACGGAACGAACCTTTCCAAAAGGTGCAAGGCGAAGAGAAGAGGTCCCTCCTCCTCTCAAGCCACTCGTTCATCGACTTCTTCTTCGCGCCAGAAGAAGAGTCGATAATACAGTCCACTGCATTACCTTTGCGTTACAGGCAAGGTTTTGCTATCCCCTCCAAATAGGCTCGCGAGCGCAGCCTGGAGTTGGGAATCTTTGGTATAGCCAGATTTACACTCTTGCTTACCGCCGCGGTTCCGCCGCTATCTCTCTTTTTCAGACGTCAACGTCGCTAAGGGGAGCCGGCGTCACCACCAGCCAAGGCCCTCCGATCCGCCGCCGTCCTTTCCAGCCGACGAGGACCGGAGCCAGCGCCCAGCCCCTACACAGAAGCTAAATAAACGTCGTTTCAAAGCCCTTTTCAGGGCCGACAAAATATAAAACTCGTGTCTTCGTTTTCTTTCGTATCCCCTCAATCTCACCTCATCCGGACCTCCGTTGGATCCCTTATTTTAAGCGATTCCAACAATCCTGCACAAACTCGCACGCCGGCACGCACTCGCGTGCTAGCGCGGGAGAGGCCGCGGAGGCGCGTCACATTTTTGAAAAGAACTCTGATCCGTGTCGGCGCGCTGACTCTGCGTGCACCGCGGTCACCTTCAGTGCCGCGGCGGGAGCGCACCACCAGCAGCAACAATAGTAACAGCCACGATTCGAGGTAGAGAGGCGCACGGGTGCACGATCGGGGACAGGGAACCACCGCCGTGGTGGACGTAGAGACGAGACGCGGTGACGGGTTGCGCGACTAGTCGAGAGGAGGCGCGGTAGGCTCGTGGCGCGGGACAGCGATGGAGGCGCCGCCGCCAGGAGAACGAGCGATACCTTGTACGGACAGCGCGGAGTAGATTCGGCCGCGAGCGGTAAAACTCTGTTCGCGGACTCGCCTTGCTCGCCCGCTCAGTCGGGCCCGTTCGGGGAAGTTCGGAAACTCGGTAGAAACAGAACGCGCGGCGGCGAAGGTGATCGACCGGCTGAGGTAGGGAAAGAGAGGGGCCGGGAGTAGACGAATGGCTCGGAGGAGGTAGAAAAGTAAAGTCAAGTTAAGCAGCCGGGCCCACGGCGCCGTCCTAGGATGGGTGACCGTGCGCGCCGGCGGCGAAAATATTAGAACGTGACAAGGTCGGTCGGCCGCCTTCGCGCGCAGGCGATTTCCCACCCCCATCCAGCACGCGGTGTCGCGCTAGGGTCAAACGGGGGATCGCGGTGGCGGTGAGAGGAGCGAGCATCACCGCCCGAGACAGCGCGGGGAAAGTTTTAGACACAATTAATAGCTGAAATTGCGTTAAAGCGGATGAGAGAATCTCGAAAAATCACTTACACCTCACCGCTGGGGGTAAAGTGGGTAAGAGAACCTCGGAGGATAGTTCGAACCGCGCGAAGCGGTAAACTTTTGCCAGCCAGATGTGAATTAGGGACAATAACGGGGAAAAACACGTGTAACGGGAAAGTTGAAAAAAAATACAAAACACTGAAGGGTACTCGAGGGAAAGCGTAGACAAAGAACCGTGGCCGTAAAATCGTCGTGATGACTCGCAGATGGCCGCAGGGCCGAACACGTGCGTGCAACTCCAAATTTCCAATCTCTATTTTTCCTTACACTTCTTTCGCCTCGAAGACAAAGGGCAACCGTTGGCCGTGTACTTGACTCTCGTGACAGGCGTGTGACTTCGGGCAGAGCGTTGCTAAACAGGCACTCGGGCGACGCAACGTCCCCGAGGAAAATTCCATCTCTTCGGAAATATCGCCTGGCAACGCGGGCCCTTTTCCTCTTGCGTAAAGATGGCGGCTCCAGCGGCGGGGGTGGCAACGAGGCTCGTGCGCACCCTCGGCGGAGTTCGTCGGGGAGGGGGCACGAGGGACAGCCTCTGCCAGCGGACACGGCGGAGGCCTCGCTCAGTGCATCATAGTCTCGCGACCTTCACGCACTTCTTGCGATTCTCCAGCAACACACGCGTTGTCTCTCGAACATCGTCCGCGATCAGTAGTGAGCGTATACCAGTGACCGTTCCCTGGATTAGCGAATAGCCGAGCATCTGACTCTTGTTAGTGTATAAGCGAGCATCTGACTCTTGTTAGTGTATAAGCGAGCATCTGACTCTAGTTAGTGAATAAGTGAACATACTCCTCGAAGCCGTATACGAGACCACGTCCGTTCGTTTCCAGCCCCACGTACGCCGAGTCGAGCCGGACCGTCGAGTCGCAGCGAGAAACCGAGGTAGGAATAGCCGCATTCTTAGGCGCGACAGGGACGCGATCGAGGGTGAACCGCGACACCCGCACACGACAGCCCCGTCTCTCTGACGGGATCAGTGCGATCAATGCTCATCCACTCGCTTAGGACCGAGTTGGATCGTACAGAGATCCTCGACGAGAGACGCATTGCGAGAAGAATTATTACAGCATGTGTAATGACGGTGGTGCAGGGGGCTTCGAGACGACACCTGGAGAATGTTTTCGAGCCTCAGGAAGGGAAGTCGTCAACGACCCTTCCACGATATTAGTTGAGAATAAAAGTAACAATACATTCGGTATTGGAAACTTTGTGGCTCGGAACATCTCTGGGTAGAGTGCTCGAGGTGTCTTGTAGGGCCTCGGGAAACGCGATAAAATTTTAAGAATACTGTGCGTGTGAAACCTGTCTTTCGACTTCGCGGGGGGGAAGATTAGAAACTTTGACTCGAGACGAAAAGATAGAGGAAATAAAATCACGGGATGCTGAAAGGATGGCGCCCACATTACGCTGCCCGAAAGGGTTAGAAAAATAGGGCGCTGTGCGGCAGGCAAACCGGCGATAACGCGAATTTTGTTCGAACAAGGTAGAGGTAGAATCAAGCGACACGAAAATGTGTCGAGTAAGACGGAGCTCCTCCAGCTCCATCATTTTGCATTATTTTAATTTTCTCTTGGGCCGGGCGATAGAAGCACGAGGTAGATTGCTCGAGGGGGAGGAGGCCGAGGGTGGCTGTTTCACGTTGCTACCGAGAGGCATGCGAGTAGAAGCGTTGCCCACCTCCTCACCCTGAGGGCCGTTGATCGGGGCGCGAGTAGAGAGTTAGAGTCAGCCGTCGGAGGAACGAGCCGAGAACCGGGGGCTCAGCCGACGAGCAGGGAGGGTTGCGAGGGCGGGGGGCGGCGGGCCTCTCGCGCCTCAGGGTAGATTCGTGCACACAACTCTTGCCGGGGAACGCGATGTCGAGACAAGGTCGAGAGGCGGGAGAGCACGTACAGAGAGGTTGCTGCATGACGGGGTAGATTGCGAGAGAAAGGATGCACGCGACGAGAGAGAGTTCTAGTTCGAGTCGAAGGGGAAGGGTGACGGGAGCTGCACCATGTTGTCGGAGAGATACCGACGAGTAGGTCTTCTCTCTGACCCCTCGTACACGCGTGGTTTATAGAACAGAGCACGATCGTGATTGCACATGCAGGCGCGGGCGCGAGTTCGCGGGGAGGGGAGGGGCGGGAGGCAGCGGACTGTCTCGGCGCGCCGGAAAACTAACAGTCGCGGGTCGTCGCGAGACCGAGTAAATTCTTAGAGGGGACGCGCGGCGCGAAGGTAGCGAGGGAATTAATATCCGCGAGGGGCCGCGAAAGGGAGAGTAGGAGAGAGAGAGAGATAAAGAAACGAGAGGTGGTGCGGAGTAGGGGAAAATTCTAAACCGGCGGAAATTAGTTAACGCGAGCTGACCGCGAGGCAGGAAGGGAGAGAGAGAGAGAGATGAGGCGACGGCGAGAGACGCGAGTTAGGGAAATATATAGAACGATAAATAATATCGGTATCGAGCGATAATAATATTAGATGCATTCGAAAAGATCGGAGGACGCGAACGAAATCAGCAGGCGCGAGTCAACCGCGACGAAGCGATGTAATTCGAGAATTCGAAAGTTCCAAAACACTCGAGCGGGTCGGGCGGTCGGGGGAGCGAGGCGACATAAACAAATAAATGCACGACGGGCGGGTGTTTACAGTTTCACGACTAGCTTCACGAACCGGCAATAAACAAGTAAAAGACGAGCAACGGGAAACACGCTCGACGGTAGAGGTAGAAAAAAAGAAATATCCATTAAACCGGAACAATAGAGTAACGCAGGTAGACGGGTAGTGAGCGCTGGTAACGAGGCGAGCGCGCCGACACGGAGTTGGAAATAATATCTTGCACGAACTCGCACGCCGGCACGCACTCGCGTGCTAGCGCGGGAGAGGCCGCGGAGGCGCGTCACATTTTAAAAAGAACTCTCATCCGTGTCGGCGCGCTGACTCTGCGTGCACCGCGGTCACCTTCAGTGCCGCGGCGGGAGCGCACCAACAGCACCAGCAGCAACAATAGTAACAGCCACGAATCGAGGTAGAGAAGCGAACGGGCGCACGATCGGGGACAGGGAACCACCGCCGTGGTGGACGTAGAGACGAGACGCGGCGACGGGTTGCGCGACTAGTCGAGAGGAGGCGCGGTAGGCTCGTGGCGCGGGACAGCGACGGAGGCGCCGCCGCCAGGAGAACGAGCGATACCTTGTACGGACAGCGCGGAGTAGATTCGGACGCGAGCGGTAAAACTCTGTTCGCGGACTCGCCTTGCTCGCCCGCTCAGTCGGGCCCGTTCGGGGAAGTTCGGAAACTCGGTAGAAACAGAACGCGCGGCGGCAAAGGTGATCGACCGGCGGAGGTAGGGAAAGAGAGGGGCCGGGAGTAGACGAACGGCCCGGAGGAGGTAGAAAAGAAAAGTCAAGTTAAGCGGCCGGGCCCACGGCGCCGTCCTAGGATGGGTGACCGTGCGCGCCGGCGGCGAAAATATTAGAACGTGACAAGGCCGGTCGGCCGCCTTCGCGCGCAGGCGATTTCCCACCCCCATCCAGCACGCGGTGTCGCGCTAGGGTCAAACGGGGGATCGCGGGGGCGGTGAGAGGAGCGAGCATCACCGCCCGAGGTAGCGCGGGAAAATTTTTAGACACAATTAATAGCTGAAATTGCGTTAAAGCGGATGAGAGAATCTCGAAAAATCACTTACACCCCATCGTTGGGGGAAAAGTGGGTAAGAGAACCTCGGAGGATAGTTCGAACCGCGCGAAGCGGTAAACTTTTGCCAGCCAGATGCGAATTAGGGACAATAACGGGGAAAACACGTGTAACGGGAAAGTTGAAAAAAATACAAAACACTGAAGGGTACTCGAGGGAAAGCGTAGACAAAGAACCGTGGCCGTAAAATCGTCGTGATGACTCGCAGATGGCCGCAGGGCCGAACACGTGCGTGCAACTCGAAATTTCCAATCTCTATTTTTCCTTACACTTCTTTCGCCTCGAAGACAAAGGGCAACCGTTGGCCGTGTACTTGACTCTCGTGACAGGCGTGTGACTTCGGGCAGAGCGTTGCTAAACAGGCACTCGGGCGACGCAACGTCCCCGAGGAAAATTCCATCTCTTCGGAAATATCGCCTGGCAACGCGGGCCCTTTTCCTCTTGCGTAAAGATGGCGGCTCCAGCGGCGGGGGTGGCAACGAGGCTCGTGCGCACCCTCGGCGGAGTTCGTCGGGGAGGGGGCACGAGGGACAGCCTCTGCCAGCGGACACGGCGGAGGCCTCGCTCAGTGCATCATAGTCTCGCGACCTTCACGCACTTCTTGCGATTCTCCAGCAACACACGCGTTGTCTCTCGAACATCGTCCGCGATCAGTAGTGAGCGTATACCAGTGACCGTTCCCTGGATTAGCGAATAGCCGAGCATCTGACTCTTGTTAGTGTATAAGCGAGCATCTGACTCTTGTTAGTGTATAAGCGAGCATCTGACTCTAGTTAGTGAATAAGTGAACATACTCCTCGAAGCCGTATACGAGACCACGTCCGTTCGTTTCCAGCCCCACGTACGCCGAGTCGAGCCGGACCGTCGAGTCGCAGCGAGAAACCGAGGTAGGAATAGCCGCATTCTTAGGCGCGACAGGGACGCGATCGAGGGTGAACCGCGACACCCGCACACGACAGCCCCGTCTCTCTGACGGGATCAGTGCGATCAATGCTCATCCACTCGCTTAGGACCGAGTTGGATCGTACAGAGATCCTCGACGAGAGACGCATTCCGAGAAGAATTATTACAGCATGTGTAACAACGGTGGTGCAGGGGGCTTCGAGACGTCACCTGGAGAATGTTTTCGAGCCTCAGGAAGGGAAGTCGTCAACGACCCTTCCACGATATTAGTTGAGAATAAAAGTAACAATACATTCGGTATTGGAAACTTTGTGGCTCGGAACGTCTCTGGGGGGAGTGCTCGAGGTGTCTTGTAGGGCCTCGGGAAACGCGATAAAATTTTAAGAATACTGTGCGTGTGAAACCTGTCTTTCGATCTCGCGGGGGGGAAGATTAGAAACTTTGACCCGAGACGAAAAGATAGAGGAAATAAAATCACGGGATGCTGAAAGGATGGCGCCCACATTACGCTGCCCGAAAGGGTTAGAAAAATAGGGCGCTGTGCGGCAGGCAAACCGGCGATAACGCGAATGTTGTTCGAACAAGGTAGAGGTAGAATCAAGCGACACGAAAATGTGTCGAGTAAGACGGAGCTCCTCCAGCTCCATCATTTTACATTATTTTTAATTTTCTCTTGGGCCGGGCGATAGAAGCACGAGGTAGATTGCTCGAGGGGGAGGAGGCCGAGGGTGGCTGTTCCACGTTGCTACCGAGAGGCATGCGAGTAGAAGCGTTGCCCACCTCCTCACCCTGAGGGCCGTTGATCGGGGCGCGAGTAGAGAGTTAGAGTCAGCCGTCGGAGGAACGAGCCGAGAACCGGGGGCTCAGCCGACGAGCAGGGAGGGTTGCGAGGGCGGGGGGCGGCGGGCCTCTCGCGCCTCAGGGTAGATTCGTGCACACAACTCTTGCCGGGGAACGCGATGTCGAGACAAGGTCGAGAGGCGGGAGAGCACGTACAGAGAGGTTGCTGCATGACGGGGTAGATTGCGAGAGAAAGGATGCACGCGACGAGAGAGAGTTCTAGTTCGAGTCGAAGGGGAAGGGTGACGGGAGCTGCACCATGTTGTCGGAGAGATACCGACGAGTAGGTCTTCTCTCTGACCCCTCGTACACGCGTGGTTTATAGAACAGAGCACGATCGTGATTGCACATGCAGGCGCGGGCGCGAGTTCGCGGGGAGGGGAGGGGCGGGAGGCAGCGGACTGTCTCGGCGCGCCGGAAAACTAACAGCCGCGGGTCGTCGCGAGACCGAGTAAATTCTTAGAGGGGACGCGCGGCGCGAAGGTAGCGAGGGAATTAATATCCGCGAGGGGCCGCGAAGGGGAGAGTAGGAGAGAGAGAGAGATAAAGAAACGAGAGGTGGCGCGGAGTGGGGGAAAACTCTAAACCGGCAAAAAATTAGTAAACGCGAGCTGACCGCGAGAGAGAGAGAGAGAGAGATGAGGCGACGGCGAGAGACGCGAGTTAGGGAAATATACACAACGAAAAATAATATCGGTAATGAGCGATAATAATATTAGAATTATTCGAAAGGATCGGACGACGCGAACGAAACCAACAGGCGCGAGTCAACCGCGACGTAGCGATGAAATTCGAGAATTCGAAAGTTCCAAAGCACTCGAGCGGGTCGGGCGGTCGGGGGAGCGAGGCGACATAAACAAATAAATGCACGACGGGCGGGTGTTTACAGTTTCACGACTAGCTGCACGAACCGGCAATAAACAAGTAAAAGACGAGCAACGGGAAACACGCTCGACGGTAGAGGTAGAAAACAGAAATATCCATTAAACCGGAACAATAGAGTAACGCAGGTAGACGGGTAGTGAGCGCTGGTAACGAGGCGAGCGCGCCGACACGGAGTTGGAAATAATATCCTGCACAAACTCGCACGCCGGCACGCACTCGCGTGCTAGCGCGGGAGAGGCCGCGGAGGCGCGTCACATTTTTAAAAGAACTCTGATCCGTGTCGGCGCGCTGACTCTGCGTGCACCGCGGTCACCTTCAGTGCCGCGGCGGGAGCGCACCAACAGCAGCAACAATAGTAACAGCCACGATTCGAGGTAGAGAGGCGCACGGGCGCACGATCGTGGACAGGGAACCACCGCCGTGGTGGACGTAGAGACGAGACGCGGTGACGGGTTGCGCGACCAGTCGAGAGGAGGCGCGGTAGGCTCGTGGCGCGGGACAGCGACGGAGGCGCCGCCGCCAGGAGAACGAGCGATACCTTGTACGGACAGCGCGGAGTAGATTCGGACGCGAGCGGTAAAACTCTGTTCGCGGACTCGCCTTGCTCGCCCGCTCAGTCGGGCCCGTTCGGGGAAGTTCGGAAACTCGGTAGAAACAGAACGCGCGGCGGCGAAGGTGATCGACCGGCGGAGGTAGGGAAAGAGAGGGGCCGGGAGCAGACGAACGGCTCGGAGGAGGCTGAAAAGCAAAGCCAAGTTGAGCGGCCGGGCCCACGGCGCCGTCCTAGGATGGGTGACCGTGCGCGCCGGCGGCGAAAATATTAGAACGTGACTAGGCCGGTCGGCCGCCTTCGCGCGCAGGCGATTTCCCACCCCCATCCAGCACGCGGTGTCGCGCTAGGGTCAAACGGGGGATCGCGGGGGCGGTGAGAGGAGCGAGCATCACCGCCCGAGACAGCGCGGGGAAATTTTTAGACACAATTAATAGATGAAATTGCGTTAAAGCGGATGAGAGAATCTCGAAAAATCACTTACACCTCACCGCTGGGGGTAAAGTGGGTAAGAGAATCTCGGAGGATAGTTCGAACCGCGCGAAGCGGTAAACTTTTGCCAGCCAGATGCGAATTAGGGACAATAACGGGGAAAACACGTGTAACGGGAAAGTTGAAAAAAATACAAAACACTGAAGGGTACTCGAGGGAAAGCGTAGACAAAGAACCGTGGCCGTAAAATCGTCGTGATGACTCGCAGATGGCCGCAGGGCCGAACACGTGCGTGCAACTCGAAATTTCCAATCTCTATTTTTCCTTACACTTCTTTCGCCTCGAAGACAAAGGGCAACCGTTGGCCGTGTACTTGACTCTCGTGACAGGCGTGTGACTTCGGGCAGAGCGTTGCTAAACAGGCACTCGGGCGACGCAACGTCCCCGAGGAAAATTCCATCTCTTCGGAAATATCGCCTGGCAACGCGGGCCCTTTTCCTCTTGCGTAAAGATGGCGGCTCCAGCGGCGGGGGTGGCAACGAGGCTCGTGCGCACCCTCGGCGGAGTTCGTCGGGGAGGGGGCACGAGGGACAGCCTCTGCCAGCGGACACGGCGGAGGCCTCGCTCAGTGCATCATAGTCTCGCGACCTTCACGCACTTCTTGCGATTCTCCAGCAACACACGCGTTGTCTCTCGAACATCGTCCGCGATCAGTAGTGAGCGTATACCAGTGACCGTTCCCTGGATTAGCGAATAGCCGAGCATCTGACTCTTGTTAGTGTATAAGCGAGCATCTGACTCTTGTTAGTGTATAAGCGAGCATCTGACTCTAGTTAGTGAATAAGTGAACATACTCCTCGAAGCCGTATACGAGACCACGTCCGTTCGTTTCCAGCCCCACGTACGCCGAGTCGAGCCGGACCGTCGAGTCGCAGCGAGAAACCGAGGTAGGAATAGCCGCATTCTTAGGCGCGACAGGGACGCGATCGAGGGTGAACCGCGACACCCACACACGACAGCCCCGTCTCTCTGACGGGATCAGTGCGATCAATGCTCATCCACTCGCTTAGGACCGAGTTGGATCGTACAGAGATCCTCGACGAGAGACGCATTGCGAGAAGAATTATTACAGCATGTGTAATAACGGTGGTGCAGGGGGCTTCGGGACGACACCTGGAGAATGTTTTCGAGCCTCAGGAAGGGAAGTCGTCAACGACCCTTCCACGATATTAGTTGAGAATAAAAGTAACAATACATTCGGTATTGGAAGCATTGTGGCTCGGAACGTCTCTGGGCAGAGTGCTCGTGGTGTCTTGTAGGGCCTCCGGAAACGCGATAAAATTTTAAGAATACTGTGCGTGTGAAACCTGTCTTTCGATCTCGCGGGGGGGAAGATTAGAAACTTTGACTCGAGACGAAAAGATAGAGGAAATAAAATCACGGGATGCTGAAAGGATGGCGCCCACATTACGCTGCCCGAAAGGGTTAGAAAAATAGGGCGCTGTGCGGCAGGCAAACCGGCGATAACGCGAACCTTGTTCGAACAAAGTAGAGGTAAAGTCAAGCGACACGAGAATGTGTCGAGTAAGAGGAGGCTCTTCCAGCTATGCGATTAACAAAATCTTTCTGGGTGGGGCCTAGCCTCAGTGATGAGAGTTGGGATCACTTGGATCTACGGACTGCAGAGGGGCCGGGCGATAGAAGCACGAGGTAGATTGCTCGAGGGGGAGGAGGCCGAGGGTGGCTGTTTCACGTTGCTACCGAGAGGCATGCGAGTAGAAGCGTTGCCCACCTCCTCACCCTGAGGGCCGTTGATCGGGGCGCGAGTAGAGAGTTAGAGTCAGCCGTCGGAGGAACGAGCCGAGAACCGGGGGCTCAGCCGACGAGCAGGGAGGGTTGCGAGGGCGGGGGGCGGCGGGCCTCTCGCGCCTCAGGGTAGATTCGTGCACACAACTCTTGCCGGGGAACGCGATGTCGAGACAAGGTCGAGAGGCGGGAGAGCACGTACAGAGAGGTTGCTGCATGACGGGGTAGATTGCGAGAGAAAGGATGCACGCGACGAGAGAGAGTTCTAGTTCGAGTCGAAGGGGAAGGGTGACGGGAGCTGCACCATGTTGTCGGAGAGATACCGACGAGTAGGTCTTCTCTCTGACCCCTCGTACACGCGTGGTTTATAGAACAGAGCACGATCGTGATTGCACATGCAGGCGCGGGCGCGAGTTCGCGGGGAGGGGAGGGGCGGGAGGCAGCGGACTGTCTCGGCGCGCCGGAAAACTAACAGTCGCGGGTCGTCGCGAGACCGAGTAAATTCTTAGAGGGGACGCGCGGCGCGAAGGTAGCGAGGGAATTAATATCCGCGAGGGGCCGCGAAAGGGAGAGTAGGAGAGAGAGAGAGATAAAGAAACGAGAGGTGGTGCGGAGTAGGGGAAAATTCTAAACCGGCGGAAATTAGTTAACGCGAGCTGACCGCGAGGCAGGAAGGGAGAGAGAGAGAGAGATGAGGCGACGGCGAGAGACGCGAGTTAGGGAAATATATAGAACGATAAATAATATCGGTATCGAGCGATAATAATATTAGATGCATTCGAAAAGATCGGAGGACGCGAACGAAATCAGCAGGCGCGAGTCAACCGCGACGAAGCGATGTAATTCGAGAATTCGAAAGTTCCAAAACACTCGAGCGGGTCGGGCGGTCGGGGGAGCGAGGCGACATAAACAAATAAATGCACGACGGGCGGGTGTTTACAGTTTCACGACTAGCTGCACGAACCGGCAATAAACAAGTAAAAGACGAGCAACGGGAAACACGCTCGACGGTAGAGGTAGAAAAAAAGAAATATCCATTAAGCCGGAACAATAGAGTAGCGCAGGTAGACGGGTAGTGAGCGCTGGTAACGAGGCGAGCGCGCCGACACGGAGTCGGAAATAAAATCTTGCATGAACTCGCACGCCGGCACGCACTCGCGTGCTAGCGCGGGAGAGGCCGCGGAGGCGCGTCACATTTTTGAAAAGAACTCTGATCCGTGTCGGCGCGCTGACTCTGCGTACACCGCGGTCACCTTCAGTGCCGCGGCGGGAGCGCACCACCAGCAGCAACAATAGTAACAGCCACGATTCGAGGTAGAGAGGCGCACGGGTGCACGATCGGGGACAGGGAACCACCGCCGTGGTGGACGTAGAGACGAGACGCGGTGACGGGTTGCGCGACTAGTCGAGAGGAGGCGCGGTAGGCTCGTGGCGCGGGACAGCGATGGAGGCGCCGCCGCCAGGAGAACGAGCGATACCTTGTACGGACAGCGCGGAGTAGATTCGGCCGCGAGCGGTAAAACTCTGTTCGCGGACTCGCCTTGCTCGCCCGCTCAGTCGGGCCCGTTCGGGGAAGTTCGGAAACTCGGTAGAAACAGAACGCGCGGCGGCGAAGGTGATCGACCGGCTGAGGTAGGGAAAGAGAGGGGCCGGGAGTAGACGAATGGCTCGGAGGAGGTAGAAAAGTAAAGTCAAGTTAAGCAGCCGGGCCCACGGCGCCGTCCTAGGATGGGTGACCGTGCGCGCCGGCGGCGAAAATATTAGAACGTGACAAGGTCGGTCGGCCGCCTTCGCGCGCAGGCGATTTCCCACCCCCATCCAGCACGCGGTGTCGCGCTAGGGTCAAACGGGGGATCGCGGGGGCGGTGAGAGGAGCGAGCATCACCGCCCGAGACAGCGCGGGGAAAGTTTTAGACACAATTAATAGCTGAAATTGCGTTAAAGCGGATGAGAGAATCTCGAAAAATCACTTACACCTCACCGCTGGGGGTAAAGTGGGTAAGAGAACCTCGGAGGATAGTTCGAACCGCGCGAAGCGGTAAACTTTTGCCAGCCAGATGTGAATTAGGGACAATAACGGGGAAAAACACGTGTAACGGGAAAGTTGAAAAAAAATACAAAACACTGAAGGGTACTCGAGGGAAAGCGTAGACAAAGAACCGTGGCCGTAAAATCGTCGTGATGACTCGCAGATGGCCGCAGGGCCGAACACGTGCGTGCAACTCCAAATTTCCAATCTCTATTTTTCCTTACACTTCTTTCGCCTCGAAGACAAAGGGCAACCGTTGGCCGTGTACTTGACTCTCGTGACAGGCGTGTGACTTCGGGCAGAGCGTTGCTAAACAGGCACTCGGGCGACGCAACGTCCCCGAGGAAAATTCCATCTCTTCGGAAATATCGCCTGGCAACGCGGGCCCTTTTCCTCTTGCGTAAAGATGGCGGCTCCAGCGGCGGGGGTGGCAACGAGGCTCGTGCGCACCCTCGGCGGAGTTCGTCGGGGAGGGGGCACGAGGGACAGCCTCTGCCAGCGGACACGGCGGAGGCCTCGCTCAGTGCATCATAGTCTCGCGACCTTCACGCACTTCTTGCGATTCTCCAGCAACACACGCGTTGTCTCTCGAACATCGTCCGCGATCAGTAGTGAGCGTATACCAGTGACCGTTCCCTGGATTAGCGAATAGCCGAGCATCTGACTCTTGTTAGTGTATAAGCGAGCATCTGACTCTTGTTAGTGTATAAGCGAGCATCTGACTCTAGTTAGTGAATAAGTGAACATACTCCTCGAAGCCGTATACGAGACCACGTCCGTTCGTTTCCAGCCCCACGTACGCCGAGTCGAGCCGGACCGTCGAGTCGCAGCGAGAAACCGAGGTAGGAATAGCCGCATTCTTAGGCGCGACAGGGACGCGATCGAGGGTGAACCGCGACACCCGCACACGACAGCCCCGTCTCTCTGACGGGATCAGTGCGATCAATGCTCATCCACTCGCTTAGGACCGAGTTGGATCGTACAGAGATCCTCGACGAGAGACGCATTGCGAGAAGAATTATTACAGCATGTGTAATAACGGTGGTGCAGGGGGCTTCGGGACGACACCTGGAGAATGTTTTCGAGCCTCAGGAAGGGAAGTCGTCAACGACCCTTCCACGATATTAGTTGAGAATAAAAGTAACAATACATTCGGTATTGGAAGCATTGTGGCTCGGAACGTCTCTGGGTAGAGTGCTCGAGGTGTCTTGTAGGGCCTCCGGAAACGCGATAAAATTTTAAGAATACTGTGCGTGTGAAACCTGTCTTTCGATCTCGCGGGGGGGAAGATTAGAAACTTTGACTCGAGACGAAAAGATAGAGGAAATAAAATCACGGGATGCTGAAAGGATGGCGCCCACATTACGCTGCCCGAAAGGGTTAGAAAAATAGGGCGCTGTGCGGCAGGCAAACCGGCGATAACGCGAACCTTGTTCGAACAAAGTAGAGGTAAAGTCAAGCGACACGAGAATGTGTCGAGTAAGAGGAGGCTCTTCCAGCTATGCGATTAACAAAATCTTTCTGGGTGGGGCCTAGCCTCAGTGATGAGAGTTGGGATCACTTGGATCTACGGACTGCAGAGGGGCCGGGCGATAGAAGCACGAGGTAGATTGCTCGAGGGGGAGGAGGCCGAGGGTGGCTGTTTCACGTTGCTACCGAGAGGCATGCGAGTAGAAGCGTTGCCCACCTCCTCACCCTGAGGGCCGTTGATCGGGGCGCGAGTAGAGAGTTAGAGTCAGCCGTCGGAGGAACGAGCCGAGAACCGGGGGCTCAGCCGACGAGCAGGGAGGGTTGCGAGGGCGGGGGGCGGCGGGCCTCTCGCGCCTCAGGGTAGATTCGTGCACACAACTCTTGCCGGGGAACGCGATGTCGAGACAAGGTCGAGAGGCGGGAGAGCACGTACAGAGAGGTTGCTGCATGACGGGGTAGATTGCGAGAGAAAGGATGCACGCGACGAGAGAGAGTTCTAGTTCGAGTCGAAGGGGAAGGGTGACGGGAGCTGCACCATGTTGTCGGAGAGATACCGACGAGTAGGTCTTCTCTCTGACCCCTCGTACACGCGTGGTTTATAGAACAGAGCACGATCGTGATTGCACATGCAGGCGCGGGCGCGAGTTCGCGGGGAGGGGAGGGGCGGGAGGCAGCGGACTGTCTCGGCGCGCCGGAAAACTAACAGTCGCGGGTCGTCGCGAGACCGAGTAAATTCTTAGAGGGGACGCGCGGCGCGAAGGTAGCGAGGGAATTAATATCCGCGAGGGGCCGCGAAAGGGAGAGTAGGAGAGAGAGAGAGATAAAGAAACGAGAGGTGGTGCGGAGTAGGGGAAAATTCTAAACCGGCGGAAATTAGTTAACGCGAGCTGACCGCGAGGCAGGAAGGGAGAGAGAGAGAGAGATGAGGCGACGGCGAGAGACGCGAGTTAGGGAAATATATAGAACGATAAATAATATCGGTATCGAGCGATAATAATATTAGATGCATTCGAAAAGATCGGAGGACGCGAACGAAATCAGCAGGCGCGAGTCAACCGCGACGAAGCGATGTAATTCGAGAATTCGAAAGTTCCAAAACACTCGAGCGGGTCGGGCGGTCGGGGGAGCGAGGCGACATAGACAAATAAATGCACGACGGGCGGGTGTTTACAGTTTCACGACTAGCTTCACGAACCGGCAATAAACAAGTAAAAGACGAGCAACGGGAAACACGCTCGACGGTAGAGGTAGAAAAAAAGAAATATCCATTAAACCGGAACAATAGAGTAACGCAGGTAGACGGGTAGTGAGCGCTGGTAACGAGGCGAGCGCGCCGACACGGAGTTGGAAATAATATCTTGCACGAACTCGCACGCCGGCACGCACTCGCGTGCTAGCGCGGGAGAGGCCGCGGAGGCGCGTCACATTTTAAAAAGAACTCTCATCCGTGTCGGCGCGCTGACTCTGCGTGCACCGCGGTCACCTTCAGTGCCGCGGCGGGAGCGCACCAACAGCACCAGCAGCAACAATAGTAACAGCCACGATTCGAGGTAGAGAGGCGAACGGGCGCACGATCGGGGACAGGGAACCACCGCCGTGGTGGACGTAGAGACGAGACGCGGCGACGGGTTGCGCGACTAGTCGAGAGGAGGCGCGGTAGGCTCGTGGCGCGGGACAGCGACGGAGGCGCCGCCGCCAGGAGAACGAGCGATACCTTGTACGGACAGCGCGGAGTAGATTCGGACGCGAGCGGTAAAACTCTGTTCGCGGACTCGCCTTGCTCGCCCGCTCAGTCGGGCCCGTTCGGGGAAGTTCGGAAACTCGGTACAAACAGAACGCGCGGCGGCGAAGGTGATCGACCGGCTGAGGTAGGGAAAGAGAGGGGCCGGGAGTAGACGAACGGCCCGGAGGAGGTAGAAAAGTAAAGTCAAGTTAAGCAGCCGGGCCTGCGGCGCCGTCTTAGGATGGGTGACCGTGCGCGCCGGCGGCGAAAATATTAGAACGTGACTAGGCCGGCCGGCCGCCTTCGCGCGCAGGCGATTTCCCACCCCCATCCAGCACGCGGTGTCGCGCTAGGGTCAAACGGGGGATCGCGGGGGCGGTGAGAGGAGCGAGCATCACCGCCCGAGACAGCGCGGGGAAATTTTTAGACACAATTAATAGCTGAAATTGCGTTAAAGCGGATGAGAGAATCTCGAAAAATCACTTACACCTCACCGCTGGGGGTAAAGTGGGTAAGAGAATCTCGGAGGATAGTTCGAACCGCGCGAAGCGGTAAACTTTTGCCAGCCAGATGCGAATTAGGGACAATAACGGGGAAAAACACGTGTAACGGGAAAGTTGAAAAATACAAAACACTGAAGGGTACTCGAGGGAAAGCGTAGACAAAGAACCGTGGCCGTAAAATCGTCGTGATGACTCGCAGATGGCCGCAGAGTCGAACACGTGCGTGCAACTCGAAATTTCCAATCTTTATTTTTCCTTACACTTCTTTCGCCTCGAAGACAAAGGGCGACCGTTGGCCGTGTACTTGACTCTCGGGACAGGCGTGTGATTTCGGACAGAGCGTTGCTAAACAGGCACTCGGGCGACGCAACGTCCCCGAGGAAAATTCCATCTCTTCGGAAATATCGCCTGGCAACGCGGGCCCTTTTCTCTTGCGTAAAAATGGCGGCTCCAGCGGCGGGGGTGGCAACGAGGCTCGTGCGCACCCTCGGCGGAGTTCGTCGGGGAGGGGGCACGAGGGACAGCCTCTGCCAGTGGACACGGCGGAGGCCTCGCTCAGTGCATCATAGTCTCGCGACCTTCACGCACTTCTTGCGATTCTCCAGCATCACACGCGTTGTCTCTCGAACATCGTCCGCGATCAGTAGTGAGCGTATACCAGTGACCGTTCCCTGGATTAGCGAATAGCCGAGCATCTGACTCTTGTTAGTGTATAAGCGAGCATCTGACTCTTGTTAGTGTATAAGCGAGCATCTGACTCTAGTTAGTGAATAAGTGAACATACTCCTCGAAGCCGTATACGAGACCACGTCCGTTCGTTTCCAGCCCCACGTACGCCGAGTCGAGCCGGACCGTCGAGTCGCAGCGAGAAACCGAGGTAGGAATAGCCGCATTCTTAGGCGCGACAGGGACGCGATCGAGGGTGAACCGCGACACCCGCACACGACAGCCCCGTCTCTCTGACGGGATCAGTGCGATCAATGCTCATCCACTCGCTTAGGACCGAGTTGGATCGTACAGAGATCCTCGACGAGAGACGCATTGCGAGAAGAATTATTACAGCATGTGTAATAACGGTGGTGCAGGGGGCTTCGGGACGACACCTGGAGAATGTTTTCGAGCCTCAGGAAGGGAAGTCGTCAACGACCCTTCCACGATATTAGTTGAGAATAAAAGTAACAATACATTCGGTATTGGAAGCATTGTGGCTCGGAACGTCTCTGGGTAGAGTGCTCGAGGTGTCTTGTAGGGCCTCGGGAAACGCGATAAAATTTTAAGAATACTGTGCGTGTGAAACCTGTCTTTCGATCTCGCGGGGGGGAAGATTAGAAACTTTGACTCGAGACGAAAAGATAGAGGAAATAAAATCACGGGATGCTGAAAGGATGGCGCCCACATTACGCTGCCCGAAAGGGTTAGAAAAATAGGGCGCTGTGCGGCAGGCAAACCGGCGATAACGCGAACCTTGTTCGAACAAAGTAGAGGTAAAGTCAAGCGACACGAGAATGTGTCGAGTAAGAGGAGGCTCTTCCAGCTATGCGATTAACAAAATCTTTCTGGGTGGGGCCTAGCCTCAGTGATGAGAGTTGGGATCACTTGGATCTACGGACTGCAGAGGGGCCGGGCGATAGAAGCACGAGGTAGATTGCTCGAGGGGGAGGAGGCCGAGGGTGGCTGTTTCACGTTGCTACCGAGAGGCATGCGAGTAGAAGCGTTGCCCACCTCCTCACCCTGAGGGCCGTTGATCGGGGCGCGAGTAGAGAGTTAGAGTCAGCCGTCGGAGGAACGAGCCGAGAACCGGGGGCTCAGCCGACGAGCAGGGAGGGTTGCGAGGGCGGGGGGCGGCGGGCCTCTCGCGCCTCAGGGTAGATTCGTGCACACAACTCTTGCCGGGGAACGCGATGTCGAGACAAGGTCGAGAGGCGGGAGAGCACGTACAGAGAGGTTGCTGCATGACGGGGTAGATTGCGAGAGAAAGGATGCACGCGACGAGAGAGAGTTCTAGTTCGAGTCGAAGGGGAAGGGTGACGGGAGCTGCACCATGTTGTCGGAGAGATACCGACGAGTAGGTCTTCTCTCTGACCCCTCGTACACGCGTGGTTTATAGAACAGAGCACGATCGTGATTGCACATGCAGGCGCGGGCGCGAGTTCGCGGGGAGGGGAGGGGCGGGAGGCAGCGGACTGTCTCGGCGCGCCGGAAAACTAACAGTCGCGGGTCGTCGCGAGACCGAGTAAATTCTTAGAGGGGACGCGCGGCGCGATGGTAGCGAGAGAATTAATATCCGCGAAGGGCCGCGAAGGGTGGCGGGGAGTAGGGGAAAATTCTAAACCGGCGAAAGTTAGCTGACCGCGAGGCAGGAAGGGAGGGAGAGAGAGAGATGAGGCGACGGCGAGAGACGCGAGTTAGGGAAATATACAGAACGAAAAATAATATCGGTAACGAGCGATAATAATATTAGAAGCATTCGAAAGGATCGGACGACGCGAACGAAACCAACAGGCGCGAGTCAACCGCGACGAAGCGATGTGATTCGAGAATTCGAAAGTTCCAAAACACTCGAGCGGGTCGGGCGGTCGGGGGAGCGAGGCGACATAAACAAATAAATGCACGACGGGCGGGTGTTTACAGTTTCACGACTAGCTTCACGAACCGGCAATAAACAAGTAAAAGACGAGCAACGGGAAACACGCTCGACGGTAGAGGTAGAAAAAAAGAAATATCCATTAAACCGGAACAATAGAGTAACGCAGGTAGACGGGTAGTGAGCGCTGGTAACGAGGCGAGCGCGCCGACACGGAGTTGGAAATAATATCTTGCACGAACTCGCACGCCGGCACGCACTCGCGTGCTAGCGCGGGAGAGGCCGCGGAGGCGCGTCACATTTTAAAAAGAACTCTCATCCGTGTCGGCGCGCTGACTCTGCGTGCACCGCGGTCACCTTCAGTGCCGCGGCGGGAGCGCACCAACAGCACCAGCAGCAACAATAGTAACAGCCACGAATCGAGGTAGAGAGGCGAACGGGCGCACGATCGGGGACAGGGAACCACCGCCGTGGTGGACGTAGAGACGAGACGCGGCGACGGGTTGCGCGACTAGTCGAGAGGAGGCGCGGTAGGCTCGTGGCGCGGGACAGCGACGGAGGCGCCGCCGCCAGGAGAACGAGCGATACCTTGTACGGACAGCGCAGAGTAGATTCGGACGCGAGCGGTAAAACTCTGTTCGCGGACTCGCCTTGCTCGCCCGCTCAGTCGGGCCCGTTCGGGGAAGTTCGGAAACTCGGTACAAACAGAACGCGCGGCGGCGAAGGTGATCGACCGGCTGAGGTAGGGAAAGAGAGGGGCCGGGAGTAGACGAACGGCCCGGAGGAGGTAGAAAAGTAAAGTCAAGTTAAGCAGCCGGGCCTGCGGCGCCGTCTTAGGATGGGTGACCGTGCGCGCCGGCGGCGAAAATATTAGAACGTGACTAGGCCGGCCGGCCGCCTTCGCGCGCAGGCGATTTCCCACCCCCATCCAGCACGCGGTGTCGCGCTAGGGTCAAACGGGGGATCGCGGGGGCGGTGAGAGGAGCGAGCATCACCGCCCGAGACAGCGCGGGGAAATTTTTAGACACAATTAATAGCTGAAATTGCGTTAAAGCGGATGAGAGAATCTCGAAAAATCACTTACACCTCACCGCTGGGGGTAAAGTGGGTAAGAGAATCTCGGAGGATAGTTCGAACCGCGCGAAGCGGTAAACTTTTGCCAGCCAGATGCGAATTAGGGACAATAACGGGGAAAAACACGTGTAACGGGAAAGTTGAAAAATACAAAACACTGAAGGGTACTCGAGGGAAAGCGTAGACAAAGAACCGTGGCCGTAAAATCGTCGTGATGACTCGCAGATGGCCGCAGAGTCGAACACGTGCGTGCAACTCGAAATTTCCAATCTCTATTTTTCCTTACACTTCTTTCGCCTCGAAGACAAAGGGCGACCGTTGGCCGTGTACTTGACTCTCGGGACAGGCGTGTGATTTCGGACAGAGCGTTGCTAAACAGGCACTCGGGCGACGCAACGTCCCCGAGGAAAATTCCATCTCTTCGGAAATATCGCCTGGCAACGCGGGCCCTTTTCTCTTGCGTAAAAATGGCGGCTCCAGCGGCGGGGGTGGCAACGAGGCTCGTGCGCACCCTCGGCGGAGTTCGTCGGGGAGGGGGCACGAGGGACAGCCTCTGCCAGTGGACACGGCGGAGGCCTCGCTCAGTGCATCATAGTCTCGCGACCTTCACGCACTTCTTGCGATTCTCCAGCATCACACGCGTTGTCTCTCGAACATCGTCCGCGATCAGTAGTGAGCGTATACCAGTGACCGTTCCCTGGATTAGCGAATAGCCGAGCATCTGACTCTTGTTAGTGTATAAGCGAGCATCTGACTCTTGTTAGTGTATAAGCGAGCATCTGACTCTAGTTAGTGAATAAGTGAACATACTCCTCGAAGCCGTATACGAGACCACGTCCGTTCGTTTCCAGCCCCACGTACGCCGAGTCGAGCCGGACCGTCGAGTCGCAGCGAGAAACCGAGGTAGGAATAGCCGCATTCTTAGGCGCGACAGGGACGCGATCGAGGGTGAACCGCGACACCCGCACACGACAGCCCCGTCTCTCTGACGGGATCAGTGCGATCAATGCTCATCCACTCGCTTAGGACCGAGTTGGATCGTACAGAGATCCTCGACGAGAGACGCATTGCGAGAAGAATTATTACAGCATGTGTAATAACGGTGGTGCAGGGGGCTTCGGGACGACACCTGGAGAATGTTTTCGAGCCTCAGGAAGGGAAGTCGTCAACGACCCTTCCACGATATTAGTTGAGAATAAAAGTAACAATACATTCGGTATTGGAAGCATTGTGGCTCGGAACGTCTCTGGGTAGAGTGCTCGAGGTGTCTTGTAGGGCCTCCGGAAACGCGATAAAATTTTAAGAATACTGTGCGTGTGAAACCTGTCTTTCGATCTCGCGGGGGGGAAGATTAGAAACTTTGACTCGAGACGAAAAGATAGAGGAAATAAAATCACGGGATGCTGAAAGGATGGCGCCCACATTACGCTGCCCGAAAGGGTTAGAAAAATAGGGCGCTGTGCGGCAGGCAAACCGGCGATAACGCGAACCTTGTTCGAACAAAGTAGAGGTAAAGTCAAGCGACACGAGAATGTGTCGAGTAAGAGGAGGCTCTTCCAGCTATGCGATTAACAAAATCTTTCTGGGTGGGGCCTAGCCTCAGTGATGAGAGTTGGGATCACTTGGATCTACGGACTGCAGAGGGGCCGGGCGATAGAAGCACGAGGTAGATTGCTCGAGGGGGAGGAGGCCGAGGGTGGCTGTTTCACGTTGCTACCGAGAGGCATGCGAGTAGAAGCGTTGCCCACCTCCTCACCCTGAGGGCCGTTGATCGGGGCGCGAGTAGAGAGTTAGAGTCAGCCGTCGGAGGAACGAGCCGAGAACCGGGGGCTCAGCCGACGAGCAGGGAGGGTTGCGAGGGCGGGGGGCGGCGGGCCTCTCGCGCCTCAGGGTAGATTCGTGCACACAACTCTTGCCGGGGAACGCGATGTCGAGACAAGGTCGAGAGGCGGGAGAGCACGTACAGAGAGGTTGCTGCATGACGGGGTAGATTGCGAGAGAAAGGATGCACGCGACGAGAGAGAGTTCTAGTTCGAGTCGAAGGGGAAGGGTGACGGGAGCTGCACCATGTTGTCGGAGAGATACCGACGAGTAGGTCTTCTCTCTGACCCCTCGTACACGCGTGGTTTATAGAACAGAGCACGATCGTGATTGCACATGCAGGCGCGGGCGCGAGTTCGCGGGGAGGGGAGGGGCGGGAGGCAGCGGACTGTCTCGGCGCGCCGGAAAACTAACAGTCGCGGGTCGTCGCGAGACCGAGTAAATTCTTAGAGGGGACGCGCGGCGCGAAGGTAGCGAGGGAATTAATATCCGCGAGGGGCCGCGAAAGGGAGAGTAGGAGAGAGAGAGAGATAAAGAAACGAGAGGTGGTGCGGAGTAGGGGAAAATTCTAAACCGGCGGAAATTAGTTAACGCGAGCTGACCGCGAGGCAGGAAGGGAGAGAGAGAGAGAGATGAGGCGACGGCGAGAGACGCGAGTTAGGGAAATATATAGAACGATAAATAATATCGGTATCGAGCGATAATAATATTAGATGCATTCGAAAAGATCGGAGGACGCGAACGAAATCAGCAGGCGCGAGTCAACCGCGACGAAGCGATGTAATTCGAGAATTCGAAAGTTCCAAAACACTCGAGCGGGTCGGGCGGTCGGGGGAGCGAGGCGACATAGACAAATAAATGCACGACGGGCGGGTGTTTACAGTTTCACGACTAGCTTCACGAACCGGCAATAAACAAGTAAAAGACGAGCAACGGGAAACACGCTCGACGGTAGAGGTAGAAAAAAAGAAATATCCATTAAACCGGAACAATAGAGTAACGCAGGTAGACGGGTAGTGAGCGCTGGTAACGAGGCGAGCGCGCCGACACGGAGTTGGAAATAATATCTTGCACGAACTCGCACGCCGGCACGCACTCGCGTGCTAGCGCGGGAGAGGCCGCGGAGGCGCGTCACATTTTAAAAAGAACTCTCATCCGTGTCGGCGCGCTGACTCTGCGTGCACCGCGGTCACCTTCAGTGCCGCGGCGGGAGCGCACCACCAGCAGCAACAATAGTAACAGCCACGATTCGAGGTAGAGAGGCGCACGGGCGCACGATCGGGGACAGGGAACCACCGCCGTGGTGGACGTAGAGACGAGACGCGGTGACGGGTTGCGCGACCAGTCGAGAGGAGGCGCGGTAGGCTCGTGGCGCGGGACAGCGACGGAGGCGCCGCCGCCAGGAGAACGAGCGATACCTTATACGGACAGCGCGGAGTAGATTCGGCCGCGAGCGGTAGAACTCTGTTCGCGGACTCCACTTGCTCGCCCGCTCAGTCGGGCCCGTTCGGGGAAGTTCGGAAACTCGGTAGAAACAGAACGCGCGGCGGCGAAGGTGATCGACCGGCGGAGGTAGGGAAAGAGAGGGGCCGGGAGTAGACGAACGGCTCGGAGGAGGCTGAAAAGTAAAGCCAAGTTAAGCGGCCGGGCCCACGGCGCCGTCCTAGGATGGGTGACCGTGCGCGCCGGCGGCGAAAATATTAGAACGTGACAAGGTCGGTCGGCTGCCTTCGCGCGCAGGCGATTTCCCACCCCCATCCAGCACGCGGTGTCGCGCTAGGGTCAAACGGGGGATTGCGGGGGCGGTGAGAGGAGCGAGCATCACCGCCCGAGACAGCGCGGGGAAATTTTTAGACACAATTAATAGCTGAAATTGCGTTAAAGCGGATGAGAGAATCTCGAAAAATCACTTACACCTCACCGCTGGGGGTAAAGTGGGTAAGAGAATCTCGGAGGATAGTTCGAACCGCGCGAAGCGGTAAACTTTTGCCAGCCAGATGCGAATTAGGGACAATAACGGGGAAAAACACGTGTAACGGGAAAGTTGAAAAATACAAAACACTGAAGGGTACTCGAGGGAAAGCGTAGACAAAGAACCGTGGCCGTAAAATCGTCGTGATGACTCGCAGATGGCCGCAGAGTCGAACACGTGCGTGCAACTCGAAATTTCCAATCTCTATTTTTCCTTACACTTCTGTCGCCTCGAAGACAAAGGGCGACCGTTGGCCGTGTACTTGACTCTCGTGACGGGCGTGTGATTTCGGACAGAGCGTTGCTAAACAGGCACTCGGGCGACGCAACGTCCCCGAGGAAAATTCCATCTCTTCGGAAATATCGCCTGGCAACGCGGGCCCTTTTACTCTTGCGTAAAGATGGCGGCTCCAGCGGCGGGGGTGGCAACGAGGCTCGTGCGCACCCTCGGCGGAGTTCGTCGGGGAGGGGACACGAGGGACAGCCTCTGCCAGCGGACACGGCGGAGGCCTCGCTCAGTGCATCATAGTCTCGCGACCTTCACGCACTTCTTGCGATTCTCCAGCATCACACGCGTTGTCTCTCGAACATCGTCCGCGATCAGTACTGAGCGTATACCAGTGACCGTTCCCTGGATTAGCGAATAGCCGAGCATCTGACTCTTGTTAGTGTATAAGCGAGCATCTGACTCTTGTTAGTGTATAAGCGAGCATCTGACTCTAGTTAGTGAATAAGTGAACATACTCCTCGAAGCCCGTATACGAGATCACGTCCGTTCGTTTCCAGCCCCACGTACGCCGAGTCGAGCCGGACCGTCGAGTTGCAGCGAGAAACCGAGGTAGGAACAGCCGCATTCTTAGGCGCGACAGGGACGCGATCGAGGGTGAGCCGCGACACCCGCACACGACAGCCCCGTCTCTCTGACGGGATCAGTGCGATCAATGCTCATCCACTCGCTTAGGACCGAGTTGGATCGTACAGAGGTCCTCGACGAGAGACGCATTGCGAGAAGAATTATTACAGCATGTGTAATAACGGTGGTGCAGGGGGCTTCGAGACGACACCTGGAGAATGTTTTCGAGCCTCAGGAAGGGAAGTCGTCAACGACCCTTCCACGATATTAGTTGAGAATAAAAGTAACAATACATTCGGTATTGGAAACTTTGTGGCTCGGAACGTCTCTGGGTAGAGTGCTCGAGGTGTCTTGTAGGGCCTCGGGAAACGCGATAAAATTTTAAGAATACTGTGCGTGTGAAACCTGTCTTTCGATCTCGCGGGGGGGAAGATTAGAAACTTTGACTCGAGACGAAAAGATAGAGGAAATAAAATCACGGGATGCTGAAAGGATGGCGCCCACATTACGCTGCCCGAAAGGGTTAGAAAAATAGGGCGCTGTGCGGCAGGCAAACCGGCGATAACGCGAACCTTGTTCGAACAAAGTAGAGGTAAAGTCAAGCGACACGAGAATGTGTCGAGTAAGAGGAGGCTCTTCCAGCTATGCGATTAACAAAATCTTTCTGGGTGGGGCCTAGCCTCAGTGATGAGAGTTGGGATCACTTGGATCTACGGACTGCAGAGGGGCCGGGCGATAGAAGCACGAGGTAGATTGCTCGAGGGGGAGGAGGCCGAGGGTGGCTGTTTCACGTTGCTACCGAGAGGCATGCGAGTAGAAGCGTTGCCCACCTCCTCACCCTGAGGGCCGTTGATCGGGGCGCGAGTAGAGAGTTAGAGTCAGCCGTCGGAGGAACGAGCCGAGAACCGGGGGCTCAGCCGACGAGCAGGGAGGGTTGCGAGGGCGGGGGGCGGCGGGCCTCTCGCGCCTCAGGGTAGATTCGTGCACACAACTCTTGCCGGGGAACGCGATGTCGAGACAAGGTCGAGAGGCGGGAGAGCACGTACAGAGAGGTTGCTGCATGACGGGGTAGATTGCGAGAGAAAGGATGCACGCGACGAGAGAGAGTTCTAGTTCGAGTCGAAGGGGAAGGGTGACGGGAGCTGCACCATGTTGTCGGAGAGATACCGACGAGTAGGTCTTCTCTCTGACCCCTCGTACACGCGTGGTTTATAGAACAGAGCACGATCGTGATTGCACATGCAGGCGCGGGCGCGAGTTCGCGGGGAGGGGAGGGGCGGGAGGCAGCGGACTGTCTCGGCGCGCCGGAAAACTAACAGTCGCGGGTCGTCGCGAGACCGAGTAAATTCTTAGAGGGGACGCGCGGCGCGATGGTAGCGAGAGAATTAATATCCGCGAAGGGCCGCGAAGGGTGGCGGGGAGTAGGGGAAAATTCTAAACCGGCGAAAGTTAGCTGACCGCGAGGCAGGAAGGGAGGGAGAGAGAGAGATGAGGCGACGGCGAGAGACGCGAGTTAGGGAAATATACAGAACGAAAAATAATATCGGTAACGACCGATAATAATATTAGAAGCATTCGAAAGGATCGGACGACGCGAACGAAACCAACAGGCGCGAGTCAACCGCGACGAAGCGATGTGATTCGAGAATTCGAAAGTTCCAAAACACTCGAGCGGGTCGGGCGGTCGGGGGAGCGAGGCGACATAAACAAATAAATGCACGACGGGCGGGTGTTTACAGTTTCACGACTAGCTTCTCGAACCGGCAATAAACAAGTAAAAGACGAGCAACGGGAAACACGCTCGACGGTAGAGGTAGAAAAAGAAATATCCATTAAACCGGAACAATAGAGTAGCGCAGGTAGACGGGTAGTGAGCGCTGGTAACGAGGCGAGCGCGCCGACACGAAGTTGGAAATAATATCTTGCAGGAACTCGCACGCCGGCACGCACTCGCGTGCTAGCGCGGGAGAGGCCGCGGAGGCGCGTCACATTTTTAAAAAGAACTCTGATCCGTGTCGGCGCGCTGACTCTGCGTGCACCGCGGTCACCTTCAGTGCCGCGGCGGGAGCGCACCACCAGCAGCAACAATAGTAACAACAACGATTCGAGGTAGAGAGGCGCACGGGCGCACGATCGGGGACAGGGAACCACCGCCGTGGTGGACGTAGAGACGAGACGCGGTGACGGGTTGCGCGACTAGTCGAGAGGAGGCGCGGTAGGCTCGTGGCGCGGGACAGCGACGGAGGCGCCGCCGCCAGGAGAACGAGCGATACCTTGTACGGACAGCGCGGAGTAGATTCGGACGCGAGCGGTAAAACTCTGTTCGCGGACTCGCCTTGCTCGCCCGCTCAGTCGGGCCCGTTCGGGGAAGTTCGGAAACTCGGTAGAAACAGAACGCGCGGCGGCGAGGGTGATCGACCGGCGGAGGTAGGGAAAGAGAGGGGCCGGGAGCAGACGAACGGCTCGGAGGAGGCTGAAAAGCAAAGCCAAGTTGAGCGGCCGGGCCCACGGCGCCGTCCTAGGATGGGTGACCGTGCGCGCCGGCGGCGAAAATATTAGAACGTGACAAGGTCGGTCGGCCGCCTTCGCGCGCAGGCGATTTCCCACCCCCATCCAGCACGCGGTGTCGCGCTAGGGTCAAACGGGGGATCGCGGGGGCGGTGAGAGGAGCGAGCATCACCGCCCGAGACAGCGCGGGGAAATTTTTAGACACAATTAATAGCTGAAATTGCGTTAAAGCGGATGAGAGAATCTCGAAAAATCACTTACACCTCACCGCTGGGGGTAAAGTGGGTAAGAGAATCTCGGAGGATAGTTCGAACCGCGCGAAGCGGTAAACTTTTGCCAGCCAGATGCGAATTAGGGACAATAACGGGGAAAACACGTGTAACGGGAAAGTTGAAAAAAACACAAAACACTGAAGGGTACTCGAGGGAAAGCGTAGACAAAGAACCGTGGCCGTAAAATCGTCGTGATGACTCGCAGATGGCCGCAGGGCCGAACACGTGCGTGCAACTCGAAATTTCCAATCTCTAGTTTTCCTTACACTTCTTTCGCCTCGAAGACAAAGGGCGACCGTTGGCCGTGTACTTGACTCTCGGGACAGGCGTGTGATTTCGGACAGAGCGTTGCTAAACAGGCACTCGGGCGACGCAACGTCCCCGAGGAAAATTCCATCTCTTCGGAAATATCGCCTGGCAACGTGGGCCCTTTTTCTCTTGCGTAAAAATGGCGGCTCCAGCGGCGGGGGTGGCAACGAGGCTCGTGCGCACCCTCGGCGGAGTTCGTCGGGGAAGGGGCACGAGGGACAGCCTCTGCCAGCGGACACGGCGGAGGCCTCGCTCAGTGCATCATAGTCTCGCGACCTTCACGCACTTCTTGCGATTCTCCAGCATCACACGCGTTGTCTCTCGAACATCGTCCGCGATCAGTACTGAGCGTATACCAGCGACCGTTCCCTGGATTAGCGAATAGCCGAGCATCTGACTCTTGTTAGTGTATAAGCGAGCATCTGACTCTTGTTAGTGTATAAGCGAGCATCTGACTCTAGTTAGTGAATAAGTGAACATACTCCTCGAAGCCCGTATACGAGATCACGTCCGTTCGTTTCCAGCCCCACGTACGCCGAGTCGAGCCGGACCGTCGAGTCGCAGCGAGAAACCGAGGTAGGAACAGCCGCATTCTTAGGCGCGACAGGGACGCGATCGAGGGTGAATCGCGACACCCGCACACGACAGCCCCGTCTCTCGGACGGGATCAGTGCGATCAATGCTCATCCACTCGCTTAGGACCGAGTTGGATCGTACAGAGATCCTCGACGAGAGACGCATTGCGAGAAGAATTATTACAGCATGTGTAATAACGGTGGTGCAGGGGGCATCGAGACGATACCTGGAGAATGCTTTCGAGCCTCAGGAAGGGAAGTCGTCAACGACCCTTCCACGATATTAGTTGAGAATAAAAGTAACAATACATTCGGTATTGGAAACTTTGTGGCTCGGAACGTCTCTGGGTAGAGTGCTCGAGGTGTCTTGTAGGGCCTCGGGAAACGCGATAAAATTTTAAGAATACTGTGCGTGTGAAACCTGTCTTTCGATCTCGCGGGGGGGAAGATTAGAAACTTTGACTCGAGACGAAAAGATAGAGGGAATAAAATCACGGGAGGCTGAAAGGATGGCGCCCACATTACGCTGCCCGAAAGGGTTAGAAAAATAGGGCGCTGTGCGGCAGGCAAACCGGCGATAACGCGAATGTTGTTCGAACAAGGTAGAGGTAGAATCAAGCGACACGAAAATGTGTCGAGTAAGACGGAGCTCCTCCAGCTCCATCATTTTACATTATTTTTAATTTTCTCTTGGGCCGGGCGATAGAAGCACGAGGTAGATTGCTCGAGGGGGAGGAGGCCGAGGGTGGCTGTTTCACGTTGCTACCGAGAGGCATGCGAGTAGAAGCGTTGCCCACCTCCTCACCCTGAGGGCCGTTGATCGGGGCGCGAGTAGAGAGTTAGAGTCAGCCGTCGGAGGAACGAGCCGAGAACCGGGGGCTCAGCCGACGAGCAGGGAGGGTTGCGAGGGCGGGGGGCGGCGGGCCCCTCGCGCCTCAGGGTAGATTCGTGCACACAACTCTTGCCGGGGAACGCGATGTCGAGACAAGGTCGAGAGACGGGAGACCACGTACAGAGAGGTTGCTGCATGACGGGGTAGATTGCGAGAGAAAGGATGCACGCGACGAGAGAGAGTCCTAGTTCGAGTCGAAGGGGAAGGGTGACGGGAGCTGCACCATGTTGTCGGAGAGATACCGACGAGTAGGTCTTCTCTCTGACCCCTCGTACACGCGTGGTTTATAGAACAGAGCACGATCGTGATTGCACATGCAGGCGCGGGCGCGAGTTCGCGGGGAGGGGAGGGGCGGGAGGCAGCAGGCTGTCTCGGCGCGCCGGAAAACTAACAGTCGCGGGTCGTCGCGAGACCGAGTAAATTCTTAGAGGGGACGCGCGGCGCGAAGGTAGCGAGGGAATTAATATCCGCGAGGGGCCGCGAAAGGGAGAGTAGGAGAGAGAGAGAGATAAAGAAACAAGAGGTGGCGCGGAGTAGGGGAAAATTCTAAACCGGCGGAAATTAGTTAACGCGAGCTGACCGCGAGAGAGAGAGAGAGATGAGGCGACGGCGAGAGACGCGAGTTAGCGAAATATACAGAACGAAAATAATATCGGTAACGAGCGGAAATAATATTAGAAGCATTCGAAAGGATCGGACGACGCGAACGAATCCAACAGGCGCGAGTCAACCGCGACGAAGCGATGTAATTCGAGAATTCGAAAGTTCCAAAACACTCGAGCGGGTCGGGCGGTCGGGGGAGCGAGGCGACATAAACAAATAAATGCACGACGGGCGGGTGTTTACAGTTTCACGACTAGCTTCTCGAACCGGCAATAAACAAGTAAAAGACGAGCAACGGGAAACACGCTCGACGGTAGAGGTAGAAAAAGAAATATCCATTAAACCGGAACAATAGAGTAGCGCAGGTAGACGGGTAGTGAGCGCTGGTAACGAGGCGAGCGCGCCGACACGGAGTCGGAAATAAAATCTTGCATGAACTCGCACGCCGGCACGCACTCGCGTGCTAGCGCGGGAGAGGCCGCGGAGGCGCGTCACATTTTTGAAAAGAACTCTGATCCGTGTCGGCGCGCTGACTCTGCGTGCACCGCGGTCACCTTCAGTGCCGCGGCGGGAGCGCACCACCAGCAGCAACAATAGTAACAGCCACGATTCGAGGTAGAGAGGCGCACGGGCGCACGAACGGGGACAGGGAACCACCGCCGTGGTGGACGTAAAGACGAGACGCGGTGACGGGTTGCGCGACTAGTCGAGAGGAGGCGCGGTAGGCTCGTGGCGCGGGACAGCGACGGAGGCGCCGCCGCCAGGAGAACGAGCGATACCTTGTACGGACAGCGCGGAGTAGATTCGGACGCGAGCGGTAAAACTCTGTTCGCGGACTCGCCTTGCTCGCCCGCTCAGTCGGGCCCGTTCGGGGAAGTTCGGAAACTCGGTAGAAACAGAACGCGCGGCGGCGAGGGTGATCGACCGGCGGAGGTAGGGAAAGAGAGGGGCCGGGAGCAGACGAACGGCTCGGAGGAGGTAGAAAAGTAAGGTCAAGTTAAGCAGCCGGGCCTGCGGCGCCGTCTTAGGATGGGTGACCGTGCGCGCCGGCGGCGAAAATATTAGAACGTGACTAGGCCGGTCGGCCGCCTTCCCGCGCAGGCGATTTCCCACCCCCATCCAGCAGGCGGTGTCGCGCTAGGGTCAAACGGGGGATCGCGGGGGCGGTGAGAGGAGCGAGCATCACCGCCCGAGACAGCGCGGGGAAATTTTTAGACACAATTAATAGCTGAAATTGCGTTAAAGCGGATGAGAGAATCTCGAAAGATCACTTACACCCCATCGTTGGGGGAAAAGTGGGTAAGAGAACCTCGGAGGATAGTTCGAACCGGGCGAAGCGGTAAACTTTTGCCAGCCAGATGCGAATTAGGGACAATAACGGGGAAAAACACGTGTAACGGGAAAGTTGAAAAATACAAAACACTGAAGGGTACTCGAGGGAAAGCGTAGACAAAGAACCGTGGCCGTAAAATCGTCGTGATGACTCGCAGATGGCCGCAGAGTCGAACACGTGCGTGCAACTCGAAATTTCCAATCTCTATTTTTCCTTACACTTCTTTCGCCTCGAAGACAAAGGGCGACCGTTGGCCGTGTACTTGACTCTCGTGACAGGCGTGTGACTTCGGGCAGAGCGTTGCTAAACAGGCACTCGGGCGACGCAACGTCCCCGAGGAAAATTCCATCTCTTCGGAAATATCGCCTGGCAACGCGGGCCCTTTTCTCTTGCGTAAAAATGGCGGCTCCAGCGGCGGGGGGTGGCAACGAGGCTCGTGCGCACCCTCGGCGGAGTTCGTCGGGGAGGGGGCACGAGGGACAGCCTCTGCCAGTGGACACGGCGGAGGCCTCGCTCAGTGCATCATAGTCTCGCGACCTTCACGCACTTCTTGCGATTCTCCAGCAACACACGCGTTGTCTCTCGAACATCGTCCGCGATCAGTAGTGAGCGTATACCAGTGACCGTTCCCTGGATTAGCGAATAGCCGAGCATCTGACTCTTGTTAGTGTATAAGCGAGCATCTGACTCTTGTTAGTGTATAAGCGAGCATCTGACTCTAGTTAGTGAATAAGTGAACATACTCCTCGAAGCCGTATACGAGACCACGTCCGTTCGTTTCCAGCCCCACGTACGCCGAGTCGAGCCGGACCGTCGAGTCGCAGCGAGAAACCGAGGTAGGAATAGCCGCATTCTTAGGCGCGACAGGGACGCGATCGAGGGTGAACCGCGACACCCGCACACGACAGCCCCGTCTCTCTGACGGGATCAGTGCGATCAATGCTCATCCACTCGCTTAGGACCGAGTTGGATCGTACAGAGATCCTCGACGAGAGACGCATTGCGAGAAGAATTATTACAGCATGTGTAATAACGGTGGTGCAGGGGGCTTCGGGACGACACCTGGAGAATGTTTTCGAGCCTCAGGAAGGGAAGTCGTCAACGACCCTTCCACGATATTAGTTGAGAATAAAAGTAACAATACATTCGGTATTGGAAGCATTGTGGCTCGGAACGTCTCTGGGTAGAGTGCTCGAGGTGTCTTGTAGGGCCTCCGGAAACGCGATAAAATTTTAAGAATACTGTGCGTGTGAAACCTGTCTTTCGATCTCGCGGGGGGGAAGATTAGAAACTTTGACTCGAGACGAAAAGATAGAGGAAATAAAATCACGGGATGCTGAAAGGATGGCGCCCACATTACGCTGCCCGAAAGGGTTAGAAAAATAGGGCGCTGTGCGGCAGGCAAACCGGCGATAACGCGAACCTTGTTCGAACAAAGTAGAGGTAAAGTCAAGCGACACGAGAATGTGTCGAGTAAGAGGAGGCTCTTCCAGCTATGCGATTAACAAAATCTTTCTGGGTGGGGCCTAGCCTCAGTGATGAGAGTTGGGATCACTTGGATCTACGGACTGCAGAGGGGCCGGGCGATAGAAGCACGAGGTAGATTGCTCGAGGGGGAGGAGGCCGAGGGTGGCTGTTTCACGTTGCTACCGAGAGGCATGCGAGTAGAAGCGTTGCCCACCTCCTCACCCTGAGGGCCGTTGATCGGGGCGCGAGTAGAGAGTTAGAGTCAGCCGTCGGAGGAACGAGCCGAGAACCGGGGGCTCAGCCGACGAGCAGGGAGGGTTGCGAGGGCGGGGGGCGGCGGGCCTCTCGCGCCTCAGGGTAGATTCGTGCACACAACTCTTGCCGGGGAACGCGATGTCGAGACAAGGTCGAGAGGCGGGAGAGCACGTACAGAGAGGTTGCTGCATGACGGGGTAGATTGCGAGAGAAAGGATGCACGCGACGAGAGAGAGTTCTAGTTCGAGTCGAAGGGGAAGGGTGACGGGAGCTGCACCATGTTGTCGGAGAGATACCGACGAGTAGGTCTTCTCTCTGACCCCTCGTACACGCGTGGTTTATAGAACAGAGCACGATCGTGATTGCACATGCAGGCGCGGGCGCGAGTTCGCGGGGAGGGGAGGGGCGGGAGGCAGCGGACTGTCTCGGCGCGCCGGAAAACTAACAGTCGCGGGTCGTCGCGAGACCGAGTAAATTCTTAGAGGGGACGCGCGGCGCGAAGGTAGCGAGGGAATTAATATCCGCGAGGGGCCGCGAAAGGGAGAGTAGGAGAGAGAGAGAGATAAAGAAACGAGAGGTGGTGCGGAGTAGGGGAAAATTCTAAACCGGCGGAAATTAGTTAACGCGAGCTGACCGCGAGGCAGGAAGGGAGAGAGAGAGAGAGATGAGGCGACGGCGAGAGACGCGAGTTAGGGAAATATATAGAACGATAAATAATATCGGTATCGAGCGATAATAATATTAGATGCATTCGAAAAGATCGGAGGACGCGAACGAAATCAACAGGCGCGAGTCAACCGCGACGAAGCGATGTAATTCGAGAATTCGAAAGTTTCAAAACACTCGAGCGGGTCGGGCGGTCGGGGGAGCGAGGCGACATAAACAAATAAATGCACGACGGGCGGGTGTTTACAGTTTCACGACTAGCTGCACGAACCGGCAATAAACAAGTAAAAGACGAGCAACGGGAAACACGCTCGACGGTAGAGGTAGAAAAAAAGAAATATCCATTAAACCGGAACAATAGAGTAACGCAGGTAGACGGGTAGTGAGCGCTGGTAACGAGGCGAGCGCGCCGACACGGAGTCGGAAATAATATCTTGCAGGAACTCGCACGTCGGCACGCACTCGCGTGCTAGCGCGGGAGAGACCGCGGAGGCGCGTCACATTTTTGAAAAGAACTCTGATCCGTGTCGGCGCGCTGACTCTGCGTGCACCGCGGTCACCTTCAGTGCCGCGGCGGGAGCGCACCAACAGCAGCAACAATAGTAACAGCCACGATTCGAGGTAGAGAGGCGCACGGGCGCACGATCGGGGACAGGGAACCACCGCCGTGGTGGACGTAGAGACGAGACGCGGGGACGGGTTGCGCGACTAGTCGAGAGGAGGCGCGGTAGGCTCGTGGCGCGGGACAGCGACGGAGGCGCCGCCGCCAGGAGAACGAACGATACCTTGTACGGACAGCGCGGAGTAGATTCGGACGCGAGCGGTAAAACTCTGTTCGCGGACTCGCCTTGCTCGCCCGCTCAGTCGGGCCCGTTCGGGGAAGTTCGGAAACTCGGTAGAAACAGAACGCGCGGCGGCGAGGGTGATCGACCGGCTGAGGTAGGGAAAGAGAGGGGCCGGGAGTAGACGAACGGCTCGGAGGAGGTAGGAAAGTAAAGTCAAGTTAAGCAGCCGGGCCCACGGCGCCGTCCTAGGATGGGTGACCGTGCGCGCCGGCGGCGAAAATATTAGAACATGACTGGGCCGGTCGGCTGCCTTCGCGCGCAGGCGATTTCCCACCCTCATCCAGCACGCGATGTCGCGCTGGGGTCAAACGGGGGATCGCGGGGGCGGTGAGAGGAGCGAGCATCACCGTCCGAGGTAGCGCGGGGAAATTTTTAGACACAATTAATAGCTGAAATTGCGTTAAAGCGGATGAGAGAGTCTCGAAAATCACTTACACCTCACCGCTGGAGGTAAAGTGGGTAAGAGAATCTCGGAGGATAGTTCGAACCACGCGAAGCGGTAAACTTTTGCCAGCCAGATGCGAATTAGGGACAATAACGGGGAAAACACGTGTAACGGGAAAGTTGAAAAATACAAAACACTGAAGGGTACTCGAGGGAAAGCGTAGACAAAGAACCGTGGCCGTAAAATCGTCGTGATGACTCACAGATGGCCGCAGGGCCGAACACGTGCGTACAACTCGAAATTTCCAATCTCTATTTTTCCTTACACTTCTTTCGCCTCGAAGACAAAGGGCGACCGTTGGCCGTGTACTTGACTCTCGGGACAGGCGTGTGATTTCGGACAGAGCGTTGCTAAACAGGCACTCGGGCGACGCAACGTCCCCGAGGAAAATTCCATCTCTTCGGAAATATCGCCTGGCAACGCGGGCCCTTTTTCTCTTGCGTAAAAATGGCGGCTCCAGCGGCGGGGGTGGCAACAAGGCTCGTGCGCACCCTCGGCGGAGTTCGTCGGGGAGGGGGCACGAGGGACAGCCTCTGCAAAAGCGGACACGGCGGAGGCCTCGCTCAGTGCATCATAGTCTCGCGACCTTCACGCACTTCTTGCGATTCTCCAGCATCACACGCGTTGTCTCTCGAACATCGTCCGCGATCAGTAGTGAGCGTACACCAGTGACCGCTCTCTGGATTAGCGAATAGCCGAGCATCTGACTCTTGTTAGCGTATAAGCGAGCATCTGACTCTTGTTAGTGTATAAGCGAGCATCTGACTCTAGTTAGTGAATAAGTGAACATACTCCTCGAAGCCGTATACGAGACCACGTCCGTTCGTTTCCAGCCCCACGTACGCCGAGTCGAGCCGAACCGTCGAGTCGCAGCGAGAAACCGAGGTAGGAACAGCCGCATTCTTAGGCGCGACAGGGACGCGATCGAGGGTGAACCGCGACACCCGCACACGACAGCCCCGTCTCTCTGACGGGATCAGTGCGATCAATGCTCATCCACTCGCTTAGGACCGAGTTGGATCGTACAGAGATCCTCGACGAGAGACGCATTGCGAGAAGAATTATTACAGCATGTGTAATAACGGTGGTGCAGGGGGCTTCGAGACGACACCTGGAGAATGTTTTCGAGCCTCAGGAAGGGAAGTCGTCAACGACCCTTCCACGATATTAGTTGAGAATAAAAGTAACAATACATTCGGTATTGGAAACTTTGTGGCTCGGAACGTCTCTGGGTAGAGTGCTCGAGGTGTCTTGTAGGGCCTCGGGAAACGCGATAAAATTTTAAGAATACTGTGCGTGTGAAACCTGTCTTTCGATCTCGCGGGGGGGAAGATTAGAAACTTTGACTCGAGACGAAAAGATAGAGGAAATAAAATCACGGGATACTGAAAGGATGGCGCCCACATTACGCTGCCCGAAAGGGTTAGAAAAATAGGGCGCTGTGTGGCAGGCAAACCGGCGATAACGCGAATCTTGTTCGAACAAAGTAGAGGTTAAAATCAAGCGACACGAGAATGTGTCGAGTAAGAGGAGGCTCTTCCAGCTATGCGATTAACAAAATCTCTCTGGGTGGGGCCTAGCCTCAGTGATGAGAGTTGGGATCACTTGGATCTACGGACTGCAGAGGGGCCGGGCGATAGAAGCACGAGGTAGATTGCTCGAGGGGGAGGAGGCCGAGGGTGGCTGTTTCACGTTGCTACCGAGAGGCATGCGAGTAGAAGCGTTGCCCACCTCCTCACCCTGAGGGCCGTTGATCGGGGCGCGAGTAGAGAGTTAGAGTCAGCCGTCGGAGGAACGAGCCGAGAACCGGGGGCTCAGCCGACGAGCAGGGAGGGTTGCGAGGGCGGGGGGCGGCGGGCCTCTCGCGCCTCAGGGTAGAATCGTGCACACAACTCTTGCCGGGGAACGCGATGTCGAGACAAGGTCGAGAGGCGGGAGAGCACGTACAGAGAGGTTGCTGCATGACGGGGTAGATTGCGAGAGAAAGGATGCACGCGACGAGAGAAAGTTCTAATTCGAGTCGAAGGGGAAGGGTGAGGGGAGCTGCACCATGTTGTCGGAGAGATACCGACGAGTAGGTCTTCTCTCTGACCCCTCGTACACGCGTGGTTTATAGAACAGAGCACGATCGTGATTGCACATGCAGGCGCGGGCGCGAGTTCGCGGGGAGGGGAGGGGCGGGAGGCAGCGGACTGTCTCGGCGCGCCGGAAAACTAACAGTCGCGGGTCGTCGCGAGACCGAGTAAATTCTTAGAGGGGACGCGCGGCGCGAAGGTAGCGAGGGAATTAATATCCGCGAGGGGCCGCGAAGGGTGGCGCGGAGTAGGGGAAAAATTCTAAACCGGCGAAGGTTAGCTGACCGCGAGGCAGGAAGGGAGAGAGAGAGAGAGATGAGGCGACGGCGAGAGACGCGAGTTAGCGAAATATACAGAACGAAAATAATATCGGTAACGAGCGATAATAATATTAGATGCATTCGAAAGGATCGGACGACGCGAACGAAATCAACAGGCGCGAGTCAACCGCGACGAAGCGATGTAATTCGAGAATTCGAAAGTTCCAAAACACTCGAGCGGGTCGGGCGGTCGGGGGAGCGAGGCGACATAAACAAATAAATGCACGACGGGCGGGTGTTTACAGTTTCACGACTAGCTTCACGAACCGGCAATAAACAAGTAAAAGACGAGCAACGGGAAACACGCTCGACGGTAGAGGTAGAAAAAAGAAATATCCATTAAACCGGAACAATAAAGTAGCGCAGGTAGACGGGTAGTGAGCGCTGGTAACGAGGCGAGCGCGCCGACACGGAGTCGGAAATAAAATCTTGCATGAACTCGCACGCCGGCACGCACTCGCGTGCTAGCGCGGGAGAGGCCGCGGAGGCGCGTCACATTTTGAAAAGAACTCTGATCCGTGTCGGTGCGCTGACTCTGCGTGCACCGCGGTCACCTTCAGTGCCGCGGCGGGAGCGCACCAACAGCAGCAACAATAGTAACAGCCACGATTCGAGGTAGAGAGGCGCACGGGCGCACGATCGGGGACAGGGAACCACCGCCGTGGTGGACGTAGAGACGAGACGCGGTGACGGGTTGCGCGACCAGTCGAGAGGAGGCGCGGTAGGCTCGTGGCGCGGGACAGCGACGGAGGCGCCGCCGCCAGGAGAACGAGCGATACCTTGTACGGATAGCGCGGAGTAGATTCGGACGCGAGCGGTAAAACTCTGTTCGCGGACTCGCCTTGCTCGCCCGCTCAGTCGGGCCCGTTCGGGGAAGTTCGGAAACTCGGTAGAAACAGAACGCGCGGCGGCGAAGGTGATCGACCGGCGGAGGTAGGGAAAGAGAGGGGCCGGGAGCAGACGAACGGCTCGGAGGAGGCTGAAAAGCAAAGCCAAGTTGAGCGGCCGGGCCCACGGCGCCGTCCTAGGATGGGTGACCGTGCGCGCCGGCGGTGAAAATATTAGAACGTGACTAGGCCGGTCGGCCGCCTTCGCGCGCAGGCGATTTCCCACCCCCATCCAGCACGCGGTGTCGCGCTAGGGTCAAACGGGGGATCGCGGGGGCGGTGAGAGGATCGAGCATCACCGCCCGAGACAGCGCGGGGAAATTTTTAGACACAATTAATAGATGAAATTGCGTTAAAGCGGATGAGAGAATCTCGAAAAATCACTTACACCTCACCGCTGGGGGGAAAAGTGGGTAAGAGAACCTCGGAGGATAGTTCGAACCGCGCGAAGCGGTAAACTTTTGCCAGCCAGATGCGAATTAGGGACAATAACGGGGAAAAACACGTGTAACGGGAAAGTTGAAAAATACAAAACACTGAAGGGTACTCGAGGGAAAGCGTAGACAAAGAACCGTGGCCGTAAAATCGTCGTGATGACTCGCAGATGGCCGCAGGGCCGAACACGTGCGTGCAACTCGAAATTTCCAATCTCTATTTTTCCTTACACTTCTTTCGCCTTGAAGACAAAGGGCAACCGTTGGCCGTGTACTTGACTCTCGTGACAGGCGTGTGACTTCGGGCAGAGCGTTGCTAAACAGGCACTCGGGCGACGCAACGTCCCCGAGGAAAATTCCATCTCTTCGGAAATATCGCCTGGCAACGCGGGCCCTTTTCCTCTTGCGTAAAGATGGCGGCTCCAGCGGCGGGGGTGGCAACGAGGCTTGTGCGCACCCTCGGCGGAGTTCGTCGGGGAGGGGGCACGAGGGACAGCCTCTGCCAGCGGACACGGCGGAGGCCTCGCTCAGTGCATCATAGTCTCGCGACCTTCACGCACTTCTTGCGATTCTCCAGCATCACACGCGTTGTCTCTCGAACATCGTCCGCGATCAGTAGTGAGCGTACACCAGTGACCGCTCTCTGGATTAGCGAATAGCCGAGCATCTGACTCTTGTTAGTGTATAAGCGAGCATCTGACTCTTGTTAGTGTATAAGCGAGCATCTGACTCTAGTTAGTGAATAAGTGAACATACTCCTCGAAGCCGAATACGAGACCACGTCCGTTCGTTTCCAGCCCCACGTACGCCGAGTCGAGCCGGACCGTCGAGTCGCAGCGAGAAACCGAGGTAGGAACAGCCGCATTCTTAGGCGCGACAGGGACGCGATCGGGGGTGAACCGCGACACCCGCACACGACAGCCCCGTCTCTCTGACGGGATCAGTGCGATCAATGCTCATCCACTCGCTTAGGACCGAGTTGGATCGTACAGAGATCCTCGACGAGAGACGCATTGCGAGAAGAATTATTACAGCATGTGTAATAACGGTGGTGCAGGGGGCTTCGAGACGACACCTGGAGAATGTTTTCGAGCCTCAGGAAGGGAAGTCGTCAACGACCCTTCCACGATATTAGTTGAGAATAAAAGTAACAATACATTCGGTATTGGAAACTTTGTGGCTCGGAACATCTCTGGGTAGAGTGCTCGAGGTGTCTTGTAGGGCCTCGGGAAACGCGATAAAATTTTAAGAATACTGTGCGTGTGAAACCTGTCTTTCGATTTCGCGGGGGGGAAGATTAGAAACTTTGACTCGAGACGAAAAGATAGAGGAAATAAAATCACGGGATGCTGAAAGGATGGCGCCCACATTACGCTGCCCGAAAGGGTTAGAAAAATAGGGCGCTGTGCGGCAGGCAAACCGGCGATAACGCGAATCTTGTTCGAACAAAGTAGAGGTAAAGTCAAGCGACACGAGAATGTGTCGAGTAAGAGGAGGCTCTTCCAGCTATGCGATTAACAAAATCTTTCTGGGTGGGGCCTAGCCTCAGTGATGAGAGTTGGGATCACTTGGATCTACGGACTGCAGAGGGGCCGGGCGATAGAAGCACGAGGTAGATTGCTCGACGGGGAGGAGGCCGAGGGTGGCTGTTTCACGTTGCTACCGAGAGGCATGCGAGTAGAAGCGTTGCCCACCTCCTCACCCTGAGGGCCGTTGATCGGGGCGCGAGTAGAGAGTTAGAGTCAGCCGTCGGAGGAACGAGCCGAGAACCGGGGGCTCAGCCGACGAGCAGGGAGGGTTGCGAGGGTGGGGGGCGGCGGGCCTCTCGCACCTCAGGGTAGATTCGTGCACACAACTCTTGCCGGGGAACACGATGTCGAGACAAGGTCGAGAGGCGGGAGAGCACGTACAGAGAGGTTGCTGCATGACGGGGTAGATTGCGAGAGAAAGGATGCACGCGACGAGAGAGAGTTCTAGTTCGAGTCGAAGGGGAAGGGTGACGGGAGCTGCACCATGTTGTCGGAGAGATACCGACGAGTAGGTCTTCTCTCTGACCCCTCGTACACGCGTGGTTTATAGAACAGAGCACGATCGTGATTGCACATGCAGGCGCGGGCGCGAGTTCGCGGGGAGGAGAGGGGCGGGAGGCAGCGGACTGTCTCGGCGCGCCGGAAAACTAACAGTCACGGGTCGTCGCGAGACCGAGTAAATTCTTAGAGGGGACGCGCGGCGCGAAGGTAGCGAGGGAATTAATATCCGCGAGGGGCCGCGAAAGGGAGAGTAGGAGAGAGAGAGAGATAAAGAAACGAGAGGTGGTGCGGAGTAGGGGAAAATTCTAAACCGGCAGAAATTAGTTAACGCGAGCTGACCGCGAGGCAGGAAGGGAGAGAGAGAGAGAGATGAGGCGACGGCGGGAGACGCGAGTTAGGGAAATATATAGAACGATAAATAGTATCGGTATCGAGCGATAATAATATTAGATGCATTCGAAAGGATCGGACGACGCGAACGAATCCAACAGGCGCGAGTCAACCGCGACGAAGCGATGTAATTCGAGAATTCGAAAGTTCCAAAACACTCGAGCGGGTCGGGCGGTCGGGGGAGCGAGGCGACATAAACAAATAAATGCACGACGGGCGGGTGTTTACAGTTTCACGACTAGCTGCACGAACCGGCAATAAACAAGTAAAAGACGAGCAACGGGAAACACGCTCGGCGGTAGAGGTAGAAAAAAAAAAAAAAAGAAATATCCACTAAACCGGAACAATAGAGTAGCGCAGGTAGACGGGTAGTGAGCACTGGTAACGAGGCGAGCGCGCCGACACGGAGTCGGAAATAATATCTTGCATGAACTCGCACGTCGGCACGCACTCGCGTGCTAGCGCGGGAGAGGCCGCGGAGGCGCGTCACATTTTTGAAAAGAACTCTGATCCGTGTCGGCGCGCTGACTCTGCGTGCACCGCGGTCACCTTCAGTGCCGCGGCGGGAGCGCACCACCAGCAGCAACAATAGTAACAGCCACGATTCGAGGTAGAGAGGCGCACGGGTGCACGATCGGGGACAGGGAACCACCGCCGTGGTGGACGTAGAGACGAGACGCGGTGACGGGTTGCGCGACCAGTCGAGAGGAGGCGCGGTAGGCTCGTGGCGCGGGACAGCGACGGAGGCGCCGCCGCCAGGAGAACGAGCGATACCTTATACGGACAGCGCGGAGTAGATTCGGACGCGAGCGGTAAAACTCTGTTCGCGGACTCGCCTTGCTCGCCCGCTCAGTCGGGCCCGTACGGGGAAGTTCGGAAACTCGGTACAAACAGAACGCGAGACGGCGAGGGTGATCGACCGGCGGGGGTGGGGAAAGAGAGGGGCCGGGAGTAGACGAACGGCTCGGAGGAGGTAGAAAAGTAAAGCCAAGTTAAGCGGCCGGGCCCACGGCGCCGTCCTAGGATGGGTGACCGTGCGCGCCGGCGGCGAAAATATTAGAGCGTGACTAGGCCGGTCGGCCGCCTTCGCGCGCAGGCGATTTCCCACCCCCATCCAGCACGCGATGTCGCGCTAGGGTCAAACGGGGGATCGCGGGGGCGGTGAGTGGAGCGAGCATCACCGCCCGAGGTAGCGCGGGGAAATTTTTAGACACAATTAATAGCTGAAATTGCGTTAAAGCGGATGAGAGAATCTCGAAAAATCACTTACACCTCACCGCTGGGGGTAAAGTGGGTAAGAGAACCTCGGAGGATAGTTCGAACCGCGCGAAGCGGTAAACTTTTGCCAGCCAGATGCGAATTAGGGGCAATAACGGGGAAAACACGTGTAACGGGAAAGTTGAAAAATACAAAACACTGAAGGGTACTCGAGGGAAAGCGTAGACAAAGAACCGTGGCCGTAAAATCGTCGCGATGACTCGCAGATGGCCGCAGAGTCGAACACGTGCGTGCAACTCGAAATTTCCAATCTCTATTTTTCCTTACACTTCTTTCGCCTCGAAAACAAAGGGCGACCGTTGGCCGTGTACTTGACTCTCGTGACAGGCGTGTGAACTCGGGCAGATAGTTGCTAAACAGGCACTCGGGCGACGCAACGTCCCCGAGGAAAATTCCATCTCTTCGGAAATATCGCCTGGCAACGCGGGCCCTTTTTCTCTTGCGTAAAAATGGCGGCTCCAGCGGCGGGGGTGGCAACAAGGCTCGTGCGCACCCTCGGCGGAGTTCGTCGGGGAGGGGGCACGAGGGACAGCCTCTGCAAAAGCGGACACGGCGGAGGCCTCGCTCAGTGCATCATAGTCTCGCGACCTTCACGCACTTCTTGCGATTCTCCAGCATCACACGCGTTGTCTCTCGAACATCGTCCGCGATCAGTAGTGAGCGTACACCAGTGACCGCTCTCTGGATTAGCGAATAGCCGAGCATCTGACTCTTGTTAGCGTATAAGCGAGCATCTGACTCTTGTTAGTGTATAAGCGAGCATCTGACTCTAGTTAGTGAATAAGTGAACATACTCCTCGAAGCCGTATACGAGACCACGTCCGTTCGTTTCCAGCCCCACGTACGCCGAGTCGAGCCGGACCGTCGAGTCGCAGCGAGAAACCGAGGTAGGAACAGCCGCATTCTTAGGCGCGACAGGGACGCGATCGAGGGTGAGCCGCGACACCCGCACACGACGGCCCCGTCTCTCTGACGGGATCAGTGCGATCAATGCTCATCCACTCGCTTAGGACCGAGTTGGATCGTACAGAGATCCTCGACGAGAGACGCATTGCGAGAAGAATTATTACAGCATGTGTAATAACGGTGGTGCAGGGGGCTTCGAGACGACACCTGGAGAATGTTTTCGAGCCTCAGGAAGGGAAGTCGTCAACGACCCTTCCACGATATTAGTTGAGAATAAAAGTAACAATACATTCGGTATTGGAACTTTGTGGCTCGGAACGTCTCTGGGTAGAGTGCTCGAAGTGTCTTGTAGGGCCTCGGGAAACGCGACAAAATTTTAAGAATACTGTGCGTGTGAAACCTGTCTTTCGATTTCGCGGGGGGGAAGATTAGAAACTTTGACTCGAGACGAAAAGATAGAGGAAATAAAATCACGGGATGCTGAAAGGATGGCGCCCACATTACGCTGCCCGAAAGGGTTAGAAAAATAGGGCGCTGTGCGGCAGGCAAACCGGCGATAACGCGAATTTTGTTCGAACAAAGTAGAGGTAAAGTCAAGCGACACGAGAATGTGTCGAGTAAGAGGAGGCTCTTCCAGCTACGCGATTAACAAAATCTTTCTGGGTGGGGCCTAGCCTCAGTGATGAGAGTTGGGATCACTTGGATCTACGGACTGCAGAGGGGCCGGGCGATAGAAGCACGAGGTAGATTGCTCGAGGGGGAGGAGGCCGAGGGTGGCTGTTTCACGTTGCTACCGAGAGGCATGCGAGTAGAAGCGTTGCCCACCTCCTCACCCTGAGGGCCGTTGATCGGGGCGCGAGTAGAGAGTTAGAGTCAGCCGTCGGAGGAACGAGCCGAGAACCGGGGGCTCAGCCGACGAGCAGGGAGGGTTGCGAGGGCGGGGGGCGGCGGGCCTCTCGCGCCTCAGGGTAGATTCGTGCACACAACTCTTGCCGGGGAACGCGATGTCGAGACAAGGTCGAGAGGCGGGAGAGCACGTACAGAGAGGTTGCTGCATGACGGGGTAGATTGCGAGAGAAAGGATGCACGCGACGAGAGAAAGTTCTAATTCGAGTCGAAGGGGAAGGGTGAGGGGAGCTGCACCATGTTGTCGGAGAGATACCGACGAGTAGGTCTTCTCTCTGACCCCTCGTACACGCGTGGTTTATAGAACAGAGCACGATCGTGATTGCACATGCAGGCGCGGGCGCGAGTTCACGGGGAGGGGAGGGGCGGGAGGCAGCGGACTGTCTCGGCGCGCCGGAAAACTAACAGTCGCGGGTCGTCGCGAGACCGAGTAAATTCTTAGAGGGGACGCGCGGCGCGAAGGTAGCGAGGGAATTAATATCCGCGAGGGGCCGCGAAGGGTGGCGCGGAGTAGGGGAAAAATTCTAAACCGGCGAAGGTTAGCTGACCGCGAGGCAGGAAGGGAGAGAGAGAGAGAGATGAGGCGACGGCGAGAGACGCGAGTTAGCGAAATATACAGAACGAAAATAATATCGGTAACGAGCGATAATAATATTAGATGCATTCGAAAGGATCGGACGACGCGAACGAAATCAACAGGCGCGAGTCAACCGCGACGAAGCGATGTAATTCGAGAATTCGAAAGTTCCAAAACACTCGAGCGGGTCGGGCGGTCGGGGGAGCGAGGCGACATAAACAAATAAATGCACGACGGGCGGGTGTTTACAGTTTCACGACTAGCTGCACGAACCGGCAATAAACAAGTAAAAGACGAGCAACGGGAAACACGCTCGACGGTAGAGGTAGAAAACAGAAATATCCATTAAACCGGAACAATAGAGTAGCGCAGGTAGACGGGTAGTGAGCGCTGGTAACGAGGCGAGCGCGCCGACACGGAGTCGGAAATAAAATCTTGCATGAACTCGCACGACGGCACGCACTCGCGTGCTAGCGCGGGAGAGGCCGCGGAGGCGCGTCACATTTTTGAAAAGAACTCTGATCCGTGTCGGCGCGCTGACTCTGCGTGCACCGCGGTCACCTTCAGTGCCGCGGCGGGAGCGCACCAACAGCAGCAACAATAGTAACAGCCACGATTCGAGGTAGAGAGGCGCACGGGCGCACGATCGGGGACAGGGAACCACCGCCGTGGTGGACGTAGAGACGAGACGCGGGGACGGGTTGCGCGACTAGTCGAGAGGAGGCGCGGTAGGCTCGTGGCGCGGGACAGCGACGGAGGCGCCGCCGCCAGGAGAACGAGCGATACCTTGTACGGACAGCGCGGAGTAGATTCGGACGCGAGCGGTAAAACTCTGTTCGCGGACTCGCCTTGCTCGCCCGCTCAGTCGGGCCCGTTCGGGGAAGTTCGGAAACTCGGTAGAAACAGAACGCGCGGCGGCGAAGGTGATCGACCGGCGGAGGTAGGGAAAGAGAGAGGCCGGGAGTAGACGAACGGCTCGGAGGAGGCTGAAAAGCAAAGCCAAGTTAAGCGGCGGGGCCCACGGCGCCGTCCTAGGATGGGTGACCGTGCGCGCCGGCGGCGAAAATATTAGAACGTGAATAGGCCGGTCGGCCGCCTTCGCGCGCAGGCGATTTCCCACCCCCATCCAGCACGCGGTTCGCGCTAGGGTCAAACGGGGGATCGCGGGGGCGGTGAGAGGAGCGAGCATCACCGCCCGAGACAGCGCGGGAGAATTTTTAGACACAATTAATAGCTGAAATTGCGTTAAAGCGGATGAGAGAATCTCGAAAAATCACTTACACCTCACCGCTGGGGGGAAAAGTGGGTAAGAGAACCTCGGAGGATAGTTCGAACCGCGCGAAGCGGTAAACTTTTGCCAGCCAGATGCGAATTAGGGACAATAACGGGGAAAAACACGTGTAACGGGAAAGTTGAAAAATACAAAACACTGAAGGGTACTCGAGGGAAAGCGTAGACAAAGAACCGTGGCCGTAAAATCGTCGTGATGACTCGCAGATGGCCGCAGGGCCGAACACGTGCGTGCAACTCGAAATTTCCAATCTCTATTTTTCCTTACACTTCTTTCGCCTCGAAGACAAAGGGCAACCGTTGGCCGTGTACTTGACTCTCGTGACAGGCGTGTGACTTCGGGCAGAGCGTTGCTAAACAGGCACTCGGGCGACGCAACGTCCCCGAGGAAAATTCCATCTCTTCGGAAATATCGCCTGGCAACGCGGGCCCTTTTCCTCTTGCGTAAAGATGGCGGCTCCAGCGGCGGGGGTGGCAACGAGGCTTGTGCGCACCCTCGGCGGAGTTCGTCGGGGAGGGGGCACGAGGGACAGCCTCTGCCAAGCGGACACGGCGGAGGCCTCGCTCAGTGCATCATAGTCTCGCGACCTTCACGCACTTCTTGCGATTCTCCAGCAATACACGCGTTGTCTCTCGAACATCGTCCGCGATCAGTAGTGAGCGTATACCAGCGACCGTTCCCTGGATTAGCGAATAGCCGAGCATCTGACTCTTGTTAGTGTATAAGCGAGCATCTGACTCTTGTTAGTGTATAAGCGAGCATCTGACTCTAGTTAGTGAATAAGTGAACATACTCCTCGAAGCCGTATACGAGACCACGTCCGTTCGTTTCCAGCCCCACGTACGCCGAGTCGAGCCGGACCGTCGAGTCGCAGCGAGAAACCGAGGTAGGAACAGCCGCATTCTTAGGCGCGACAGGGACGCGATCGAGGGTGAACCGCGACACCCGCACACGATAGCCCCGTCTCTCTGACGGGATCAGTGCGATCAATGCTCATCCACTCGCTTAGGACCGAGTTGGATCGTACAGAGATCCTCGACGAGAGACGCATTGCGAGAAGAATTATTACAGCATGTGTAGTAACGGTGGTGCAGGGGGCTTCGGGACGACACCTGGAGAATGTTTTCGAGCCTCAGGAAGGGAAGTCGTCAACGACCCTTCCACGATATTAGTTGAGAATAAAAGTAACAATACATTCGGTATTGGAAACTTTGTGGCTCGGAACGTCTCTGGGTAGAGTGCTCGAGGTGTCTTGTAGGGCCTCGGGAAACGCGATAAAATTTTAAGAATACTGTGCGTGTGAAACCTGTCTTTCGATCTCGCGGGGGGGAAGATTAGAAACTTTGACTCGAGACGAAAAGATAGAGGAAATAAAATCACGGGATGCTGAAAGGATGGCGCCCACATTACGCTGCCCGAAAGGGTTAGAAAAATAGGGCGCTGTGCGGCAGGCAAACCGGCGATAACGCGAACCTTGTTCGAACAAAGTAGAGGTAAAGTCAAGCGACACGAAAATGTGTCGAGTAAGACGGAGCTCCTCCAGCTCCATCATTTTACATTATTTTTAATTTTCTCTTGGGCCGGGCGATAGAAGCACGAGGTAGATTGCTCGAGGGGGAGGAGGCCGAGGGTGGCTGTTTCACGTTGCTACCGAGAGGCATGCGAGTAGAAGCGTTGCCCACCTCCTCACCCTGAGGGCCGTTGATCGGGGCGCGAGTAGAGAGTTAGAGTCAGCCGTCGGAGGAACGAGCCGAGAACCGGGGGCTCAGCCGACGAGCAGGGAGGGTTGCGAGGGCGGGGGGCGGCGGGCCTCTCGCGCCTCAGGGTAGATTCGTGGACACAACTCTTGCCGGGGAACACGATGTCGAGACAAGGTCGAGAGGCGGGAGAGCACGTACAGAGAGGTTGCTGCATGACGTGGTAGATTGCGAGAGAAAGGATGCACGCGACGAGAGAGAGTTCTAGTTCGAGTCGAAGGGGAAGGGTGACGGGAGCTGCACCATGTTGTCGGAGAGATACCGACGAGTAGGTCTTCTCTCTGACCCCTCGTACACGCGTGGTTTATAGAACAGAGCACGATCGTGATTGCACATGCAGGCGCGGGCGCGAGTTCGCGGGGAGGGGAGGGGCGGGAGGCAGCGGACTGTCTCGGCGCGCCGGAAAACTAACAGTCGCGGGTCGTCGCGAGACCGAGTAAATTCTTAGAGGGGACGCGCGGCGCGAAGGTAGCGAGGGAATTAATATCCGCGAGGGGCCGCGAAAGGGAGAGTAGGAGAGAGAGAGAGATAAAGAAACGAGAGGTGGTGCGGAGTAGGGGAAAATTCTAAACCGGCGGAAATTAGTTAACGCGAGCTGACCGCGAGGCAGGAAGGGAGAGAGAAAGAGAGTTGAGGCGACGGCGAGAGACGCGAGTTAGGGAAATATATAGAACGATAAATAATATCGGTATCGAGCGATAATAATATTAGATGCATTCGAAAAGATCGGAGGACGCGAACGAAATCAACAGGCGCGAGTCAACCGCGACGAAGCGATGTAATTCGAGAATTCGAAAGTTCCAAAACACTCGAGCGGGTCGGGCGGTCGGGGGAGCGAGGCGACATAAACAAATAAATGCACGACGGGCGGGTGTTTACAGTTTCACGACTAGCTGCACGAACCGGCAATAAACAAGTAAAAGACGAGCAACGGGAAACACGCTCGACGGTAGAGGTAGAAAACAGAAATATCCATTAAACCGGAACAATAGAGTAGCGCAGGTAGACGGGTAGTGAGCGCTGGTAACGAGGCGAGCGCGCCGACACGGAGTCGGAAATAAAATCTTGCATGAACTCGCACGTCGGCACGCACTCGCGTGCTAGCGCGGGAGAGGCCGCGGAGGCGCGTCACATTTTTGAAAAGAACTCTGATCCGTGTCGGCGCGCTGACTCTGCGTGCACCGCGGTCACCTTCAGTGCCGCGGCGGGAGCGCACCAACAGCAGCAACAATAGTAACAGCCACGATTCGAGGTAGAGAGGCGCACGGGCGCACGATCGGGGACAGGGAACCACCGTCGTGGTGGACGTAGAGACGAGACGCGGGGACGGGTTGCGCGACTAGTCGAGAGGAGGCGCGGTAGGCTCGTGGCGCGGGACAGCGACGGAGGCGCCGCCGCCAGGAGAACGAGCGATACCTTGTACGGACAGCGCGGAGTAGATTCGGACGCGAGCGGTAAAACTCTGTTCACGGACTCGCCTTGCTCGCCCGCTCAGTCGGGCCCGTTCGGGGAAGTTCGGAAACTCGGTAGAAACAGAACGCGCGGCGGCGAAGGCGATCGACCGGTGGAGGTAGGGAAAGAGAGGGGCCGGGAGTAGACGAACGGCTCGGAGGAGGTAGAAAAGTAAAGCCAAGTTAAGCGGCTGGGCCCACGGCGCCGTCCTAGGATGGGTGACCGTGCGCGCCAGCGGCGAAAATATTAGAGCGTGACTAGGCCGGTCGGCCGCCTTCGCGCGCGCAGGCGATTTCCCACCCCCATCCAGCACGCGATGTCGCGCTAGGGTCAAACGGGGGATCGCGGGGGCGGTGAGAGGAGCGAGCATCACCGCCCGAGGTAGCGCGGGGAAATTTTTAGACACAATTAATAGCTGAAATTGCGTTAAAGCGGATGAGAGAATCTCGAAAAATCACTTACACCTCACCGCTGGGGGGAAAAGTGGGTAAGAGAACCTCGGAGGATAGTTCGAACCGCGCGAAGCGGTAAACTTTTGCCAGCCAGATGCGAATTAGGGACAATAACGGGGAAAAACACGTGTAACGGGAAAGTTGAAAAATACAAAACACTGAAGGGTACTCGAGGGAAAGCGTAGACAAAGAACCGTGGCCGTAAAATCGTCGTGATGACTCGCAGATGGCCGCAGGGCCGAACACGTGCGTGCAACTCGAAATTTCCAATCTCTATTTTTCCTTACACTTCTTTCGCCTCGAAGACAAAGGGCAACCGTTGGCCGTGTACTTGACTCTCGTGACAGGCGTGTGACTTCGGGCAGAGCGTTGCTAAACAGGCACTCGGGCGACGCAACGTCCCCGAGGAAAATTCCATCTCTTCGGAAATATCGCCTGGCAACGCGGGCCCTTTTCCTCTTGCGTAAAGATGGCGGCTCCAGCGGCGGGGGTGGCAACGAGGCTTGTGCGCACCCTCGGCGGAGTTCGTCGGGGAGGGGGCACGAGGGACAGCCTCTGCCAAGCGGACACGGCGGAGGCCTCGCTCAGTGCATCATAGTCTCGCGACCTTCACGCACTTCTTGCGATTCTCCAGCAATACACGCGTTGTCTCTCGAACATCGTCCGCGATCAGTAGTGAGCGTATACCAGCGACCGTTCCCTGGATTAGCGAATAGCCGAGCATCTGACTCTTGTTAGTGTATAAGCGAGCATCTGACTCTTGTTAGTGTATAAGCGAGCATCTGACTCTAGTTAGTGAATAAGTGAACATACTCCTCGAAGCCGTATACGAGACCACGTCCGTTCGTTTCCAGCCCCACGTACGCCGAGTCGAGCCGGACCGTCGAGTCGCAGCGAGAAACCGAGGTAGGAACAGCCGCATTCTTAGGCGCGACAGGGACGCGATCGAGGGTGAACCGCGACACCCGCACACGACAGCCCCGTCTCTCTGACGGGATCAGTGCGATCAATGCTCATCCACTCGCTTAGGACCGAGTTGGATCGTACAGAGATCCTCGACGAGAGACGCATTGCGAGAAGAATTATTACAGCATGTGTAATAACGGTGGTGCAGGGGGCTTCGAGACGACACCTGGAGAATGTTTTCGAGCCTCAGGAAGGGAAGTCGTCAACGACCCTTCCACGATATTAGTTGAGAATAAAAGTAACAATACATTCGGTATTGGAACTTTGTGGCTCGGAGCGTCTCTGGGTAGAGTGCTCGAAGTGTCTTGTAGGGCCTCGGGAAACGCGATAAAATTTTAAGAATACTGTGCGTGTGAAACCTGTCCTTCGATTTCGCGGGGGGGAAGATTAGAAACTTTGACTCGAGACGAAAAGATAGAGGAAATAAAATCACGGGATGCTGAAAGGATGGCGCCCACATTACGCTGCCCGAAAGGGTTAGAAAAATAGGGCGCTGTGCGGCAGGCAAACCGGCGATAACGCGAATTTTGTTCGAACAAAGTAGAGGTAAAGTCAAGCGACACGAGAATGTGTCGAGTAAGAGGAGGCTCTTCCAGCTACGCGATTAACAAAATCTTTCTGGGTGGGGCCTAGCCTCAGTGATGAGAGTTGGGATCACTTGGATCTACGGACTGCAGAGGGGCCGGGCGATAGAAGCACGAGGTAGATTGCTCGAGGGGGAGAAGGCCGAGGGTGGCTGTTTCACGTTGCTACCGAGAGGCATGCGAGTAGAAGCGTTGCCCACCTCCTCACCCTGAGGGCCGTTGATCGGGGCGCGAGTAGAGAGTTAGAGTCAGCCGTCGGAGGAACGAGCCGAGAACCGGGGGCTCAGCCGACGAGCAGGGAGGGTTGCGAGGGCGGGGGGCGGCGGGCCTCTCGCGCCTCAGGGTAGATTCGTGCACACAACTCTTGCCGGGGAACGCGATGTCGAGACAAGGTCGAGAGGCGGGAGAGCACGTACAGAGAGGTTGCTGCATGACGGGGTAGATTGCGAGAGAAAGGATGCACGCGACGAGAGAAAGTTCTAATTCGAGTCGAAGGGGAAGGGTGAGGGAAGCTGCACCATGTTGTCGGAGAGATACCGACGAGTAGGTCTTCTCTCTGACCCCTCGTACACGCGTGGTTTATAGAACAGAGCACGATCGTGATTGCACATGCAGGCGCGGGCGCGAGTTCGCGGGGAGGGGAGGGGCGGGAGGCAGCGGACTGTCTCGGCGCGCCGGAAAACTAACAGTCGCGGGTCGTCGCGAGACCGAGTAAATTCTTAGAGGGGACGCGCGGCGCGAAGGTAGCGAGGGAATTAATATCCGCGAGGGGCCGCGAAGGGTGGCGCGGAGTAGGGGAAAAATTCTAAACCGGCGAAGGTTAGCTGACCGCGAGGCAGGAAGGGAGAGAGAGAGAGAGATGAGGCGACGGCGAGAGACGCGAGTTAGCGAAATATACAGAACGAAAATAATATCGGTAACGAGCGATAATAATATTAGATGCATTCGAAAGGATCGGACGACGCGAACGAAATCAACAGGCGCGAGTCAACCGCGACGAAGCGATGTAATTCGAGAATTCGAAAGTTCCAAAACACTCGAGCGGGTCGGGCGGTCGGGGGAGCGAGGCGACATAAACAAATAAATGCACGACGGGCGGGTGTTTACAGTTTCACGACTAGCTGCACGAACCGGCAATAAACAAGTAAAAGACGAGCAACGGGAAACACGCTCGACGGTAGAGGTAGAAAACAGAAATATCCATTAAACCGGAACAATAGAGTAGCGCAGGTAGACGGGTAGTGAGCGCTGGTAACGAGGCGAGCGCGCCGACACGGAGTCGGAAATAAAATCTTGCATGAACTCGCACGTCGGCACGCACTCGCGTGCTAGCGCGGGAGAGGCCGCGGAGGCGCGTCACATTTTTGAAAAGAACTCTGATCCGTGTCGGCGCGCTGACTCTGCGTGCACCGCGGTCACCTTCAGTGCCGCGGCGGGAGCGCACCAACAGCAGCAACAATAGTAACAGCCACGATTCGAGGTAGAGAGGCGCACGGGCGCACGATCGGGGACAGGGAACCACCGCCGTGGTGGACGTAGAGACGAGACGCGGGGACGGGTTGCGCGACTAGTCGAGAGGAGGCGCGGTAGGCTCGTGGCGCGGGACAGCGACGGAGGCGCCGCCGCCAGGAGAACGAGCGATACCTTGTACGGACAGCGCGGAGTAGATTCGGACGCGAGCGGTAAAACTCTGTTCGCGGACTCGCCTTGCTCGCCCGCTCAGTCGGGCCCGTTCGGGGAAGTTCGGAAACTCGGTAGAAACAGAACGCGCGGCGGCGAAGGTGATCGACCGGCGGAGGTAGGGAAAGAGAGAGGCCGGGAGTAGACGAACGGCTCGGAGGAGGCTGAAAAGCAAAGCCAAGTTAAGCGGCGGGGCCCACGGCGCCGTCCTAGGATGGGTGACCGTGCGCGCCGGCGGCGAAAATATTAGAACGTGAATAGGCCGGTCGGCCGCCTTCGCGCGCAGGCGATTTCCCACCCCCATCCAGCACGCGGTTCGCGCTAGGGTCAAACGGGGGATCGCGGGGGCGGTGAGAGGAGCGAGCATCACCGCCCGAGACAGCGCGGGAGAATTTTTAGACACAATTAATAGCTGAAATTGCGTTAAAGCGGATGAGAGAATCTCGAAAAATCACTTACACCTCACCGCTGGGGGGAAAAGTGGGTAAGAGAACCTCGGAGGATAGTTCGAACCGCGCGAAGCGGTAAACTTTTGCCAGCCAGATGCGAATTAGGGACAATAACGGGGAAAAACACGTGTAACGGGAAAGTTGAAAAATACAAAACACTGAAGGGTACTCGAGGGAAAGCGTAGACAAAGAACCGTGGCCGTAAAATCGTCGTGATGACTCGCAGATGGCCGCAGGGCCGAACACGTGCGTGCAACTCGAAATTTCCAATCTCTATTTTTCCTTACACTTCTTTCGCCTCGAAGACAAAGGGCAACCGTTGGCCGTGTACTTGACTCTCGTGACAGGCGTGTGACTTCGGGCAGAGCGTTGCTAAACAGGCACTCGGGCGACGCAACGTCCCCGAGGAAAATTCCATCTCTTCGGAAATATCGCCTGGCAACGCGGGCCCTTTTCCTCTTGCGTAAAGATGGCGGCTCCAGCGGCGGGGGTGGCAACGAGGCTCGTGCGCACCCTCGGCGGAGTTCGTCGGGGAGGGGGCACGAGGGACAGCCTCTGCCAGCGGACACGGCGGAGGCCTCGCTCAGTGCATCATAGTCTCGCGACCTTCACGCACTTCTTGCGATTCTCCAGCAATACACGCGTTGTCTCTCGAACATCGTCCGCGATCAGTAGTGAGCGTATACCAGTGACCGTTCCCTGGATTAGCGAATAGCCGAGCATCTGACTCTTGTTAGCGTATAAGCGAGCATCTGACTCTTGTTAGTGTATAAGCGAGCATCTGACTCTAGTTAGTGAATAAGTGAACATACTCCTCGAAGCCGTATACGAGACCACGTCCGTTCGTTTCCAGCCCCACGTACGCCGAGTCGAGCCGGACCGTCGAGTCGCAGCGAAAAACCGAGGTAGGAACAGCCGCATTCTTAGGCGCGACAGGGACGCGATCGAGGGTGAACCGCGACACCCGCACACGACAGCCCCGTCTCTCTGACGGGATCAGTGCGATCAATGCTCATCCACTCGCTTAGGACCGAGTTGGATCGTACAGAGATCCTCGACGAGAGACGCATTGCGAGAAGAGTTATTACAGCATGTGTAATAACGGTGGTGCAGGGGGCTTCGGGACGACACCTGGAGAATGTTTTCGAGCCTCAGGAAGGGAAGTCGTCAACGACCCTTCCACGATATTAGTTGAGAATAAAAGTAACAATACATTCGGTATTGGAACTTTGTGGCTCGGAACGTCTCTGGGTAGAGTGCTCGAAGTGTCTTGTAGGGCCTCGGGAAACGCGATAAAATTTTAAGAATACTGTGCGTGTGAAACCTGTCTTTCGATTTCGCGGGGGGGAAGATTAGAAACTTTGACTCGAGACGAAAAGATAGAGGAAATAAAATCACGGGATGCTGAAAGGATGGCGCCCACATTACGCTGCCCGAAAGGGTTAGAAAAATAGGGCGCTGTGCGGCAGGCAAACCGGCGATAACGCGAATTTTGTTCGAACAAAGTAGAGGTAAAGTCAAGCGACACGGGAATGTGTCGAGTAAGAGGAGGCTCTTCCAGCTACGCGATTAACAAAATCTTTCTGGGTGGGGCCTAGCCTCAGTGATGAGAGTTGGGATCACTTGGATCTACGGACTGCAGAGGGGCCGGGCGATAGAAGCACGAGGTAGATTGCTCGAGGGGGAGGAGGCCGAGGGTGGCTGTTTCACGTTGCTACCGAGAGGCATGCGAGTAGAAGCGTTGCCCACCTCCTCACCCTGAGGGCCGTTGATCGGGGCGCGAGTAGAGAGTTAGAGTCAGCCGTCGGAGGAACGAGCCGAGAACCGGGGGCTCAGCCGACGAGCAGGGAGGGTTGCGAGGGCGGGGGGCGGCGGGCCTCTCGCGCCTCAGGGTAGATTCGTGGACACAACTCTTGCCGGGGAACACGATGTCGAGACAAGGTCGAGAGGCGGGAGAGCACGTACAGAGAGGTTGCTGCATGACGTGGTAGATTGCGAGAGAAAGGATGCACGCGACGAGAGAGAGTTCTAGTTCGAGTCGAAGGGGAAGGGTGACGGGAGCTGCACCATGTTGTCGGAGAGATACCGACGAGTAGGTCTTCTCTCTGACCCCTCGTACACGCGTGGTTTATAGAACAGAGCACGATCGTGATTGCACATGCAGGCGCGGGCGCGAGTTCGCGGGGAGGGGAGGGGCGGGAGGCAGCGGACTGTCTCGGCGCGCCGGAAAACTAACAGTCGCGGGTCGTCGCGAGACCGAGTAAATTCTTAGAGGGGACGCGCGGCGCGAAGGTAGCGAGGGAATTAATATCCGCGAGGGGCCGCGAAGGGTGGCGCGGAGTAGGGGAAAAATTCTAAACCGGCGAAGGTTAGCTGACCGCGAGGCAGGAAGGGAGAGAGAGAGAGAGATGAGGCGACGGCGAGAGACGCGAGTTAGCGAAATATACAGAACGAAAATAATATCGGTAACGAGCGATAATAATATTAGATGCATTCGAAAGGATCGGACGACGCGAACGAAATCAACAGGCGCGAGTCAACCGCGACGAAGCGATGTAATTCGAGAATTCGAAAGTTCCAAAACACTCGAGCGGGTCGGGCGGTCGGGGGAGCGAGGCGACATAAACAAATAAATGCACGACGGGCGGGTGTTTACAGTTTCACGACTAGCTTCACGAACCGGCAATAAACAAGTAAAAGACGAGCAACGGGAAACACGCTCGACGGTAGAGGTAGAAAAAAGAAATATCCATTAAACCGGAACAATAGAGTAGCGCAGGTAGACGGGTAGTGAGCGCTGGTAACGAGGCGAGCGCGCCGACACGGAGTCGGAAATAAAATCTTGCATGAACTCGCACGCCGGCACGCACTCGCGTGCTAGCGCGGGAGAGGCCGCGGAGGCGCGTCACATTTTGAAAAGAACTCTGATCCGTGTCGGTGCGCTGACTCTGCGTGCACCGCGGTCACCTTCAGTGCCGCGGCGGGAGCGCACCAACAGCAGCAACAATAGTAACAGCCACGATTCGAGGTAGAGAGGCGCACGGGCGCACGATCGGGGACAGGGAACCACCGCCGTGGTGGACGTAGAGACGAGACGCGGTGACGGGTTGCGCGACCAGTCGAGAGGAGGCGCGGTAGGCTCGTGGCGCGGGACAGCGACGGAGGCGCCGCCGCCAGGAGAACGAGCGATACCTTGTACGGACAGCGCGGAGTAGATTCGGACGCGAGCGGTAAAACTCTGTTCGCGGACTCGCCTTGCTCGCCCGCTCAGTCGGGCCCGTTCGGGGAAGTTCGGAAACTCGGTACAAACAGAACGCGCGGCGGCGAGGGTGATCGACCGGCTGAGGTAGGGAAAGAGAGGGGCCGGGAGTAGACGAACGGCTCGGAGGAGGTAGGAAAGTAAAGTCAAGTTAAGCAGCCGGGCCCACGGCGCCGTCCTAGGATGGGTGACCGTGCGCGCCGGCGGCGAAAATATTAGAACATGACTGGGCCGGTCGGCTGCCTTCGCGCGCAGGCGATTTCCCACCCTCATCCAGCACGCGATGTCGCGCTGGGGTCAAACGGGGGATCGCGGGGGCGGTGAGAGGAGCGAGCATCACCGTCCGAGGTAGCGCGGGGAAATTTTTAGACACAATTAATAGCTGAAATTGCGTTAAAGCGGATGAGAGAGTCTCGAAAATCACTTACACCTCACCGCTGGAGGTAAAGTGGGTAAGAGAATCTCGGAGGATAGTTCGAACCACGCGAAGCGGTAAACTTTTGCCAGCCAGATGCGAATTAGGGACAATAACGGGGAAAACACGTGTAACGGGAAAGTTGAAAAATACAAAACACTGAAGGGTACTCGAGGGAAAGCGTAGACAAAGAACCGTGGCCGTAAAATCGTCGTGATGACTCACAGATGGCCGCAGGGCCGAACACGTGCGTGCAACTCGAAATTTCCAATCTCTATTTTTCCTTACACTTCTTTCGCCTCGAAGACAAAGGGCGACCGTTGGCCGTGTACTTGACTCTCGTGACAGGCGTGTGACTTCGGGCAGAGCGTTGCTAAACAGGCACTCGGGCGACGCAACGTCCCCGAGGAAAATTCCATCTCTTCGGAAATATCGCCTGGCAACGCGAGCCCTTTTACTCTTGCGTAAAGATGGCGGCTCCAGCGGCGGGGGTGGCAACGAGGCTCGTGCGCACCCTCGGCGGAGTTCGTCGGGGAGGGGACACGAGGGACAGCCTCTGCCAGCGGACACGGCGGAGGCCTCGCTCAGTGCATCATAGTCTCGCGACCTTCACGCACTTCTTGCGATTCTCCAGCAATACACGCGTTGTCTCTCGAACATCGTCCGCGATCAGTAGTGAGCGTATACCAGCGACCGTTCCCTGGATTAGCGAATAGCCGAGCATCTGACTCTTGTTAGTGTATAAGCGAGCATCTGACTCTTGTTAGTGTATAAGCGAGCATCTGACTCTAGTTAGTGAATAAGTGAACATACTCCTCGAAGCCGTATACGAGACCACGTCCGTTCGTTTCCAGCCCCACGTACGCCGAGTCGAGCCGGACCGTCGAGTCGCAGCGAGAAACCGAGGTAGGAACAGCCGCATTCTTAGGCGCGACAGGGACGCGATCGAGGGTGAACCGCGACACCCGCACACGACAGCCCCGTCTCTCTGACGGGATCAGTGCGATCAATGCTCATCCACTCGCTTAGGACCGAGTTGGATCGTACAGAGATCCTTGATGAGAGACGCATTGCGAGAAGAATTATTACAGCATGTGTAATAACGGTGGTGCAGGGGGCTTCGGGACGACACCTGGAGAATGTTTTCGAGCCTCAGGAAGGGAAGTCGTCAACGACCCTTCTACGATATTAGTTGAGAATAAAAGTAACAATACATTCGGTATTGGAACTTTGTGGCTCGGAACGTCTCTGGGTAGAGTGCTCGAGGTGTCTTGTAGGGCCTCGGGAAACGCGATAAAATTTTAAGAATACTGTGCGTGTGAAACCTGTCTTTCGACTTCGCGGGGGGGAAGATTAGAAACTTTGACTCGAGACGAAAAGATAGAGGAAATAAAATCACGGGATGCTGAAAGGATGGCGCCCACATTACGCTGCCCGAAAGGGTTAGAAAAATAGGGCGCTGTGCGGCAGGCAAACCGGCGATAACGCGAATGTTGTTCGAACAAGGTAGAGGTAGAATCAAGCGACACGATAATGTGTCGAGTAAGACGGAGCTCCTCCAGCTCCATCACTTTACATTATTTTTAATTTTCTCTTGGGCCGGGCGATAGAAGCACGAGGTAGATTGCTCGAGGGGGAGGAGGCCGAGGGTGGCTGTTTCACGTTGCTACCGAGAGGCATGCGAGTAGAAGCGTTGCCCACCTCCTCACCCTGAGGGCCGTTGATCGGGGCGCGAGTAGAGAGTTAGAGTCAGCCGTCGGAGGAACGAGCCGAGAACCGGGGGCTCAGCCGACGAGCAGGGAGGGTTGCGAGGGCGGGGGGCGGCGGGCCTCTCGCGCCTCAGGGTAGATTCGTGCACACAACTCTTGCCGGGGAACGCGATGTCGAGACAAGGTCGAGAGGCGGGAGAGCACGTACAGAGAGGTTGCTGCATGACGGGGTAGATTGCGAGAGAAAGGATGCACGCGACGAGAGAAAGTTCTAATTCGAGTCGAAGGGGAAGGGTGAGGGGAGCTGCACCATGTTGTCGGAGAGATACCGACGAGTAGGTCTTCTCTCTGACCCCTCGTACACGCGTGGTTTATAGAACAGAGCACGATCGTGATTGCACATGCAGGCGCGGGCGCGAGTTCGCGGGGAGGGGAGGGGCGGGAGGCAGCGGACTGTCTCGGCGCGCCGGAAAACTAACAGTCGCGGGTCGTCGCGAGACCGAGTAAATTCTTAGAGGGGACGCGCGGCGCGAAGGTAGCGAGGGAATTAATATCCGCGAGGGGCCGCGAAGGGGAGAGTAGGAGAGAGAGAGAGAGATAAAGAAACGAGAGGTGGCGCGGAGTAGGAGAAAAACACTAAACCGGCGAAAATTAGTAAACGCGAGCTGACCGCGAGGCAGGAGGGGAAAGAGAGAGAGAGGTGAGGCGACGGCGAGAGACGCGAGTTAGGTAAATATATAGAACGATAAATAATATCGGTAACGAGCGATAATAATATTAGATGCATTCGAAAAGATCGAAGGACGCGAACGAAATCAACAGGCGCGAGTCAACCGCGACGAAGCGATGTAATTCGAGAATTCGAAAGTTTCAAAACACTCGAGCGGGTCGGGCGGTCGGGGGAGCGAGGCGACATAAACAAATAAATGCACGACGGGCGGGTGTTTACAGTTTCACGACTAGCTGCACGAACCGGCAATAAACAAGTAAAAGACGAGCAACGGGAAACACGCTCGACGGTAGAGGTAGAAAAAAAGAAATATCCATTAAACCGGAACAATAGAGTAACGCAGGTAGACGGGTAGTGAGCGCTGGTAACGAGGCGAGCGCGCCGACACGGAGTCGGAAATAATATCTTGCAGGAACTCGCACGTCGGCACGCACTCGCGTGCTAGCGCGGGAGAGACCGCGGAGGCGCGTCACATTTTTGAAAAGAACTCTGATCCGTGTCGGCGCGCTGACTCTGCGTGCACCGCGGTCACCTTCAGTGCCGCGGCGGGAGCGCACCAACAGCAGCAACAATAGTAACAGCCACGATTCGAGGTAGAGAGGCGCACGGGCGCACGATCGGGGACAGGGAACCACCGCCGTGGTGGACGTAGAGACGAGACGCGGGGACGGGTTGCGCGACTAGTCGAGAGGAGGCGCGGTAGGCTCGTGGCGCGGGACAGCGACGGAGGCGCCGCCGCCAGGAGAACGAACGATACCTTGTACGGACAGCGCGGAGTAGATTCGGACGCGAGCGGTAAAACTCTGTTCGCGGACTCGCCTTGCTCGCCCGCTCAGTCGGGCCCGTTCGGGGAAGTTCGGAAACTCGGTACAAACAGAACGCGCGGCGGCGAAGGTGATCGACCGGCGGAGGTAGGGAAAGAGAGGGGCCGGGAGTAGACGAACGGCTCGGAGGAGGTAGAAAAGTAAGGCCAAGTTAAGCGGCAGGGCCCACGGCGCCGTCCTAGGATGGGTGACCGTGCGCGCCGGCGGCGAAAATATTAGAGCGTGACTAGGCCGGTCGGCCGCCTTCGCGCGCAGGCGATTTCCCACCCCCATCCAGCACGCGGTGTCGCGCTAGGGTCAAACGAGGGATCGCGGGGGCGGTGAGAGGAGCGAGCATCACCGTCCGAGGTAGCGCGGGGAAATTTTTAGACACAATTAATAGCTGAAATTGCGTTAAAGCGGATGAGAGAGTCTCGAAAATCACTTACACCTCACCGCTGGGGGTAAAGTGGGTAAGAGAATCTCGGAGGATAGTTCGAACCGCGCGAAGCGGTAAACTTTTGCCAGCCAGATGCGAATTAGGGATAATAACGGGGAAAACACGTGTAACGGGAAAGTTGAAAAATACAAAACACTGAAGGGTACTCGAGGGAAAGCGTAGACAAAGAACCGTGGCCGTAAAATCGTCGTGATGACTCGCAGATGGCCGCAGGGCCGAACACGTGCGTACAACTCGAAATTTCCAATCTCTATTTTTCCTTACACTTCTTTCGCCTCGAAGACAAAGGGCGACCGTTGGCCGTGTACTTGACTCTCGGGACAGGCGTGTGATTTCGGACAGAGCGTTGCTAAACAGGCACTCGGGCGACGCAACGTCCCCGAGGAAAATTCCATCTCTTCGGAAATATCGCCTGGCAACGCGGGCCCTTTTTCTCTTGCGTAAAAATGGCGGCTCCAGCGGCGGGGGTGGCAACAAGGCTCGTGCGCACCCTCGGCGGAGTTCGTCGGGGAGGGGGCACGAGGGACAGCCTCTGCAAAAGCGGACACGGCGGAGGCCTCGCTCAGTGCATCATAGTCTCGCGACCTTCACGCACTTCTTGCGATTCTCCAGCATCACACGCGTTGTCTCTCGAACATCGTCCGCGATCAGTAGTGAGCGTACACCAGTGACCGCTCTCTGGATTAGCGAATAGCCGAGCATCTGACTCTTGTTAGCGTATAAGCGAGCATCTGACTCTTGTTAGTGTATAAGCGAGCATCTGACTCTAGTTAGTGAATAAGTGAACATACTCCTCGAAGCCGTATACGAGACCACGTCCGTTCGTTTCCAGCCCCACGTACGCCGAGTCGAGCCGAACCGTCGAGTCGCAGCGAGAAACCGAGGTAGGAACAGCCGCATTCTTAGGCGCGACAGGGACGCGATCGAGGGTGAACCGCGACACCCGCACACGACAGCCCCGTCTCTCTGACGGGATCAGTGCGATCAATGCTCATCCACTCGCTTAGGACCGAGTTGGATCGTACAGAGATCCTCGACGAGAGACGCATTGCGAGAAGAATTATTACAGCATGTGTAATAACGGTGGTGCAGGGGGCTTCGAGACGACACCTGGAGAATGTTTTCGAGCCTCAGGAAGGGAAGTCGTCAACGACCCTTCCACGATATTAGTTGAGAATAAAAGTAACAATACATTCGGTATTGGAAACTTTGTGGCTCGGAACGTCTCTGGGTAGAGTGCTCGAGGTGTCTTGTAGGGCCTCGGGAAACGCGATAAAATTTTAAGAATACTGTGCGTGTGAAACCTGTCTTTCGATCTCGCGGGGGGGAAGATTAGAAACTTTGACTCGAGACGAAAAGATAGAGGAAATAAAATCACGGGATACTGAAAGGATGGCGCCCACATTACGCTGCCCGAAAGGGTTAGAAAAATAGGGCGCTGTGTGGCAGGCAAACCGGCGATAACGCGAATCTTGTTCGAACAAAGTAGAGGTTAAAATCAAGCGACACGAGAATGTGTCGAGTAAGAGGAGGCTCTTCCAGCTATGCGATTAACAAAATCTCTCTGGGTGGGGCCTAGCCTCAGTGATGAGAGTTGGGATCACTTGGATCTACGGACTGCAGAGGGGCCGGGCGATAGAAGCACGAGGTAGATTGCTCGAGGGGGAGGAGGCCGAGGGTGGCTGTTTCACGTTGCTACCGAGAGGCATGCGAGTAGAAGCGTTGCCCACCTCCTCACCCTGAGGGCCGTTGATCGGGGCGCGAGTAGAGAGTTAGAGTCAGCCGTCGGAGGAACGAGCCGAGAACCGGGGGCTCAGCCGACGAGCAGGGAGGGTTGCGAGGGCGGGGGGCGGCGGGCCTCTCGCGCCTCAGGGTAGAATCGTGCACACAACTCTTGCCGGGGAACGCGATGTCGAGACAAGGTCGAGAGGCGGGAGAGCACGTACAGAGAGGTTGCTGCATGACGGGGTAGATTGCGAGAGAAAGGATGCACGCGACGAGAGAAAGTTCTAATTCGAGTCGAAGGGGAAGGGTGAGGGGAGCTGCACCATGTTGTCGGAGAGATACCGACGAGTAGGTCTTCTCTCTGACCCCTCGTACACGCGTGGTTTATAGAACAGAGCACGTTCGTGATTGCACATGCAGGCGCGGGCGCGAGTTCGCGGGGAGGGGAGGGGCGGGAGGCAGCGGACTGTCTCGGCGCGCCGGAAAACGAACAGTCGCGGGTCGTCGCGAGACCGAGTAAATTCTTAGAGGGGACGCGCGGCGCGAGGGTGGCGAGGGAATTAATATCCGCGAGGGGCCGCGAAGGGGAGAGTAGGAGAGAGAGAGAGATAAAGAAACGAGAGGTGGCGCGGAGTAGGAGAAATACACTAAACCGGCGAAAATTAGTAAACGCGAGCTGACCGCGAGGCAGGAAGGGAGAGAGAGAGAGAGGTGAGGCGACGGCGAGAGACGCGAGTTAGGGAAATATACGGAACGATAAATAATATCGGTATCGAGCGATAATAATATTAGATGCATTCGAAAAGATCGGACGACGCGAACGAAATCAACAGGCGCGAGTCAACCGCGACGAAGCGATGTAATTCGAGAATTCGAAAGTTCCAAAACACTCGAGCGGGTCGGGCGGTCGGGGGAGCGAGGCGACATAAACAAATAAATGCACGACGGGCGGGTGTTTACAGTTTCACGACTAGCTGCACGAACCGGCAATAAACAAGTAAAAGACGAGCAACGGGAAATACGCTCGACGGTAGAGGTAGAAAAAAGAAATATCCACTAAACCGGAACAATAGAGTAGCGCAGGTAGACGGGTAGTGAGCGCTGGTAACGAGGCGAGCGCGCCGACACGGAGTCGGAAATAAAATCTTGCAGGAACTCGCACGCCGGCACGCACTCGCGTGCTAGCGCGGGAGAGGCCGCGGAGGCGCGTCACATTTTCGAAAAGAACTCTGATCCGTGTCGGCGCGCTGACTCTGCGTGCACCGCGGTCACCTTCAGTGCCGCGGCGGGAGCGCACCACCAGCAGCAACAATAGTAACAGCCACGATTCGAGGTAGAGAGGCGCACGGGTGCACGATCGGGGACAGGGAACCACCGCCGTGGTGGACGTAGAGACGAGACGCGGTGACGGGTTGCGCGACCAGTCGAGAGGAGGCGCGGTAGGCTCGTGGCGCGGGACAGCGACGGAGGCGCCGCCGCCAGGAGAACGAGCGATACCTTGTACGGACAGCGCGGAGTAGATTCGGACGCGAGCGGTAAAACTCTGTTCGCGGACTCGCCTTGCTCGCCCGCTCAGTCGGGCCCGTTCGGGGAAGTTCGGAAACTCGGTACAAACAGAACGCGCGGCGGCGAAGGCGATCGACCGGTGGAGGTAGGGAAAGAGAGGGGCCGGGAGTAGACGAACGGCCCGGAGGAGGTAGAAAAGTAAAGCCAAGTTAAGCGGCCGGGCCCACGGCGCCGTCCTAGGATGGGTGACCGTGCGCGCCGGCGGCGAAAATATTAGAACGTGGCTGGGCCGGTCGGCCGCCTTCGCGCGCAGGCGATTTCCCACCCCCATCCAGCACGCGATGTCGCGCTAGGGTCAAACGGGGGATCGCGGGGGCGGTGAGAGGAGCGAGCATCACCGCCCGAGGTAGCGCGGGGAAATCTTTAGACACAATTAATAGCTGAAATTGCGTTAAAGCGGATGAGAGAATCTCAAAAATCACTTACACCTCACCGCTGGGGGAAGAGTGGGTAAGAGAACCTCGGAGGATAGTTCGAACCGCGCGAAGCGGTAAACTTTTGCCAGCCAGATGCGAATTAGGGGCAATAACGGGGAAAACACGTGTAACGGGAAAGTTGGAAAAAACACAAAACACTGAAGGGTACTCGAGGGAAAGCGTAGACAAAGAACCGTGGCCGTAAAATCGTCGTGATGACTCGCAGATGGCCGCAGGGCCGAACACGTGCGTGCAACTCGAAATTTCCAATCTCTATTTTTCCTTACACTTCTTTCGCCTCGAAGACAAAGGGCGACCGTTGGCCGTGTACTTGACTCTCGTGACAGGCGTGTGACTTCGGGCAGAGCGTTGCTAAACAGGTACTCGGGCGACGCAACGTCCCCGAGGAAAAATCCATCTCTTCGGAAATATCGCCTGGCAACGCGGGCCCTTTTACTCTTGCGTAAAGATGGCGGCTCCAGCGGCGGGGGTGGCAACGAGGCTCGTGCGCACCCTCGGCGGAGTTCGTCGGGGAGGGGGCACGAGGGACAGCCTCTGCCAAGCGGACACGGCGGAGGCCTCGCTCAGTGCATCATAGTCTCGCGACCTTCACGCACTTCTTGCGATTCTCCAGCAATACACGCGTTGTCTCTCGAACATCGTCCGCGATCAGTAGTGAGCGTATACCAGTGACCGCTCTCTGGATTAGCGAATAGCCGAGCATCTGACTCTTGTTAGCGTATAAGCGAGCATCTGACTCTTGTTAGTGTATAAGCGAGCATCTGACTCTAGTTAGTGAATAAGTGAACATACTCCTCGAAGCCGTATACGAGACCACGTCCGTTCGTTTCCAGCCCCACGTACGCCGAGTCGAGCCGGACCGTCGAGTCGCAGCGAGAAACCGAGGTAGGAATAGCCGCATTCTTAGGCGCGACAGGGACGCGATCGAGGGTGAACCGCGACACCCGCACACGACAGCCCCGTCTCTCTGACGGGATCAGTGCGATCAATGCTCATCCACTCGCTTAGGACCGAGTTGGATCGTACAGAGATCCTCGACGAGAGACGCATTGCGAGAAGAATTATTACAGCATGTGTAATAACGGTGGTGCAGGGGGCTTCGAGACGACGCCTGGAGAATGTTTTCGAGCCTCAGGAAGGGAAGTCGTCAACGACCCTTCCACGATATTAGTTGAGAATAAAAGTAACAATACATTCGGTATTGGAAACTTTGTGGCTCGGAACGTCTCTGGGTAGAGTGCTCGAGGTGTCTTGTAGGGCCTCGGGAAACGCGATAAAATTTTAAGAATACTGTGCGTGTGAAACCTGTCTTTCGATCTCGCGGGGGGGAAGATTAGAAACTTTGACTCGAGACGAAAAGATAGAGGAAATAAAATCACGGGATGCTGAAAGGATGGCGCCCACATTACGCTGCCCGTAAGGGTTAGAAAAATAGGGCGCTGTGCGGCAGGCAAACCGGCGATAACGCGAATGTTGTTCGAACAAGGTAGAGGTAGAATCAAGCTACACGAAAATGTGTCGAGTAAGACGGAGCTCCTCCAGCTCCATCATTTTACATTATTGTTAATTTTCTCTTGGGCCGGGCGATAGAAGCACGAGGTAGATTGCTCGAGGGGGAGGAGGCCGAGGGTGGCTGTTTCACGTTGCTACCGAGAGGCATGCGAGTAGAAGCGTTGCCCACCTCCTCACCCTGAGGGCCGTTGATCGGGGCGCGAGTAGAGAGTTAGAGTCAGCCGTCGGAGGAACGAGCCGAGAACCGGGGGCTCAGCCGACGAGCAGGGAGGGTTGCGAGGGCGGGGGGCGGCGGGCCTCTCGCGCCTCAGGGTAGATTCGTGCACACAACTCTTGCCGGGGAACGCGATGTCGAGACAAGGTCGAGAGGCGGGAGAGCACGTACAGAGAGGTTGCTGCATGACGGGGTAGATTGCGAGAGAAAGGATGCACGCGACGAGAGAAAGTTCTAATTCGAGTCGAAGGGAAAGGGTGAGGGGAGCTGCACCATGTTGTCAGAGAGATACCGACGAGTAGGTCTTCTCTCTGACCCCTCGTACACGCGTGGTTTATAGAACAGAGCACGATCGTGATTGCACATGCAGGTGCGGGCGCGAGTTCGCGGGGAGGGGAGGGGCGGGAGGCAGCGGACTGTCTCGGCGCGCCGGAAAACTAACAGTCGCGGGTCGTCGCGAGACCGAGTAAATTCTTAGAGGGGACGCGCGCCGCGAAAGTAGCGAGGGAATTAATATCCGCGAGGGGCCGCGAAGGGTGGCGCGGAGTAGGGGAAAATTCTAAACCGGCGAAAGTTAGCTGACCGCGAGGCAGGAAGGGAGAGAGAGAGAGAGATGAGGCGACGGCGAGAGACGCGAGTTAGGGAAATATACAGAACGAAAATAATATCGGTAACGAGCGATAATAATATTAGATGCATTCGAAAGGATCGGACGACGCGAACGAATCCAACAGGCGCGAGTCAACCGCGACGAAGCGATGTAATTCGAGAATTCGAAAGTTCCAAAACACTCGAGCGGGTCGGGCGGTCGGGGGAGCGAGGCGACATAAACAAATAAATGCACGACGGGCGGGTGTTTACAGTTTCACGACTAGCTGCACGAACCGGCAATAAACAAGTAAAAGACGAGCAACGGGAAACACGCTCGGCGGTAGAGGTAGAAAAAAAGAAATATCCATTAAACCGGAACAATAGAGTAGCGCAGGTAGACGGGTAGTGAGCGCTGGTAACGAGGCGAGCGCGCCGACACGGAGTCGGAAATAAAATCTTGCATGAACTCGCACGTCGGCACGCACTCGCGTGCTAGCGCGGGAGAGGCCGCGGAGGCGCGTCACATTTTTGAAAAGAACTCTGATCCGTGTCGGCGCGCTGACTCTGCGTGCACCGCGGTCACCTTCAGTGCCGCGGCGGGAGCGCACCAACAGCAGCAACAATAGTAACAGCCACGATTCGAGGTAGAGAGGCGCACGGGCGCACGATCGGGGACAGGGAACCACCGCCGTGGTGGACGTAGAGACGAGACGCGGGGACGGGTTGCGCGATTAGTCGAGAGGAGGCGCGGTAGGCTCGTGGCGCGGGACAGCGACGGAGGCGCCGCCGCCAGGAGAACGAGCGATACCTTGTACGGACAGCGCGGAGTAGATTCGGACGCGAGCGGTAAAACTCTGTTCGCGGACTCGCCTTGCTCGCCCGCTCAGTCGGGCCCGTTCGGGGAAGTTCGGAAACTCGGTACAAATAGAACGCGCGGCGGCGAAGGTGATCGACCGGCGGAGGTAGGGAAAGAGAGGGGCCGGGAGTAGACGAACGGCTCGGAGGAGGTAGAAAAGTAAAGCCAAGTTAAGCGGCCGGGCCCACGGCGCCGTCCTAGGATGGGTGACCGTGCGCGCCGGCGGCGAAAATATTAGAACGTGACTAGGCCGGTCGGCCGCCTTCGCGCGCAGGCGATTTCCCACCCCCATCCAGCACGCGGTGTCGCGCTAGGGTCAAACGGGGGATCGCGGGGGCGGTGAGAGGAGCGAGCATCACCGCCCGAGACAGCGCGGGAAAATTTTTAGACACAATTAATAGCTGAAATTGCGTTAAAGCGGATGAGAGAATCTCGAAAAGTCACTTACACCTCACCGCTGGGGGGAAAAGTGGGTAAGAGAACCTCGGAGGATATTTCGAACCGCGCGAAGCGGTAAACTTTTGCCAGCCAGATGCGAATTAGGGACAATAACGGGGAAAAACACGTGTAACGGGAAAGTTGAAAAATACAAAACACTGAAGGGTACTCGAGGGAAAGCGTAGACAAAGAACCGTGGCCGTAAAATCGTCGTGATGACTCGCAGATGGCCGCAGGGCCGAACACGTGCGTGCAACTCGAAATTTCCAATCTCTATTTTTCCTTACACTTCTTTCGCCTCGAAGACAAAGGGCGACCGTTGGCCGTATACTTGACTTTCGTGACAGGCGTGTGACTTCGGGCAGAGCGTTGCTAAACAGGCACTCGGGCGACGCAACGTCCCCGAGGAAAATTCCATCTCTTCGGAAATATCGCCTGGCAACGCGGGCCCTTTTCCTCTTGCGTAAAGATGGCGGCTCCAGCGGCGGGGGTGGCAACGAGGCTTGTGCGCACCCTCGGCGGAGTTCGTCGGGGAGGGGGCACGAGGGACAGCCTCTGCCAAGCGGACACGGCGGAGGCCTCGCTCAGTGCATCATAGTCTCGCGACCTTCACGCACTTCTTGCGATTCTCCAGCAATACACGCGTTGTCTCTCGAACATCGTCCGCGATCAGTAGTGAGCGTATACCAGCGACCGTTCCCTGGATTAGCGAATAGCCGACCATCTGACTCTTGTTAGCGTATAAGCGAGCATCTGACTCTTGTTAGTGTATAAGCGAGCATCTGACTCTAGTTAGTGAATAAGTGAACATACTCCTCGAAGCCGTATACGAGACCACGTCCGTTCGTTTCCAGCCCCACGTACGCCGAGTCGAGCCGGACCGTCGAGTCGCAGCGAGAAACCGAGGTAGGAACAGCCGCATTCTTAGGCGCGACAGGGACGCGATCGAGGGTGAACCGCGACACCCGCACACGACAGCCCCGTCTCTCTGACGGGATCAGTGCGATCAATGCTCATCCACTCGCTTAGGACCGAGTTGGATCGTACAGAGATCCTCGACGAGAGGCGCATTGCGAGAAGAATTATTACAGCATGTGTAATAACGGTGGTGCAGGGGGCTTCGAGACGACACCTGGAGAATGTTTTCGAGCCTCAGGAAGGGAAGTCGTCAACGACCCTTCCACGATATTAGTTGAGAATAAAAGTAACAATACATTCGGTATTGTAAACTTTGTGGCTCGGAACGTCTCTGGGTAGAGTGCTCGAGGTGTCTTGTAGGGCCTCGGGAAACGCGATAAAATTTTAAGAATACTGTGCGTGTGAAACCTGTCTTTCGATCTCGCGGGGGGGAAGATTAGAAACTTTGACTCGAGACGAAAAGATAGAGGAAATAAAATCACGGGATGCTGAAAGGATGGCGCCCACATTACGCTGCCCGAAAGGGTTAGAAAAATAGGGCGCTGTGCGGCAGGCAAACCGGCGATAACGCGAACCTTGTTCGAACAAAGTAGAGGTAAAGTCAAGCGACACGAGAGTGTGTCGAGTAAGAGGAGGCTCTTCCAGCTACGCGATTAACAAAATCTTTCTGGGTGGGGCCTAGCCTCAGTGATGAGAGTTGGGATCACTTGGATCTACGGACTGCAGAGGGGCCGGGCGATAGAAGCACGAGGTAGATTGCTCGAGGGGGAGGAGGCCGAGGGTGGCTGTTTCACGTTGCTACCGAGAGGCATGCGAGTAGAAGCGTTGCCCACCTCCTCACCCTGAGGGCCGTTGATCGGGGCGCGAGTAGAGAGTTAGAGTCAGCCGTCGGAGGAACGAGCCGAGAACCGGGGGCTCAGCCGACGAGCAGGGAGGGTTGCGAGGGCGGGGGGCGGCGGGCCTCTCGCGCCTCAGGGTAGATTCGTGCACACAACTCTTGCCGGGGAACGCGATGTCGAGACAAGGTCGAGAGGCGGGAGAGCACGTACAGAGAGGTTGCTGCATGACGGGGTAGATTGCGAGAGAAAGGATGCACGCGACGAGAGAAAGTTCTAATTCGAGTCGAAGGGGAAGGGTGAGGGGAGCTGCACCATGTTGTCGGAGAGATACCGACGAGTAGGTCTTCTCTCTGACCCCTCGTACACGCGTGGTTTATAGAACAGAGCACGATCGTGATTGCACATGCAGGCGCGGGCGCGAGTTCGCGGGGAGGGGAGGGGCGGGAGGCAGCGGACTGTCTCGGCGCGCCGGAAAACTAACAGTCGCGGGTCGTCGCGAGACCGAGTAAATTCTTAGAGGGGACGCGCGGCGCGAAGGTAGCGAGGGAATTAATATCCGCGAGGGGCCGCGAAGGGTGGCGCGGAGTAGGGGAAAAAATTCTAAACCGGCGAAGGTTAGCTGACCGCGAGGCAGGAAGGGAGAGAGAGAGAGAGATGAGGCGACGGCGAGAGACGCGAGTTAGCGAAATATACAGAACGAAAATAATATCGGTAACGAGCGATAATAATATTAGATGCATTCGAAAGGATCGGACGACGCGAACGAAATCAACAGGCGCGAGTCAACCGCGACGAAGCGATGTAATTCGAGAATTCGAAAGTTCCAAAACACTCGAGCGGGTCGGGCGGTCGGGGGAGCGAGGCGACATAAACAAATAAATGCACGACGGGCGGGTGTTTACAGTTTCACGACTAGCTGCACGAACCGGCAATAAACAAGTAAAAGACGAGCAACGGGAAACACGCTCGGCGGTAGAGGTAGAAAAAAAGAAATATCCATTAAACCGGAACAATAGAGTAGCGCAGGTAGACGGGTAGTGAGCGCTGGTAACGAGGCGAGCGCGCCGACACGGAGTCGGAAATAAAATCTTGCATGAACTCGCACGTCGGCACGCACTCGCGTGCTAGCGCGGGAGAGGCCGCGGAGGCGCGTCACATTTTTGAAAAGAACTCTGATCCGTGTCGGCGCGCTGACTCTGCGTGCACCGCGGTCACCTTCAGTGCCGCGGCGGGAGCGCACCAACAGCAGCAACAATAGTAACAGCCACGATTCGAGGTAGAGAGGCGCACGGGCGCACGATCGGGGACAGGGAACCACCGCCGTGGTGGACGTAGAGACGAGACGCGGGGACGGGTTGCGCGACTAGTCGAGAGGAGGCGCGGTAGGCTCGTGGCGCGGGACAGCGACGGAGGCGCCGCCGCCAGGAGAACGAGCGATACCTTGTACGGACAGCGCGGAGTAGATTCGGACGCGAGCGGTAAAACTCTGTTCGCGGACTCGCCTTGCTCGCCCGCTCAGTCGGGCCCGTTCGGGGAAGTTCGGAAACTCGGTAGAAACAGAACGCGCGGCGGCGAAGGTGATCGACCGGCGGAGGTAGGGAAAGAGAGAGGCCGGGAGTAGACGAACGGCTCGGAGGAGGCTGAAAAGCAAAGCCAAGTTAAGCGGCCGGGCCCACGGCGCCGTCCTAGGATGGGTGACCGTGCGCGCCGGCGGCGAAAATATTAGAACGTGAATAGGCCGGTCGGCCGCCTTCGCGCGCAGGCGATTTCCCACCCCCATCCAGCACGCGGTTCGCGCTAGGGTCAAACGGGGGATCGCGGGGGCGGTGAGAGGAGCGAGCATCACCGCCCGAGACAGCGCGGGAAAATTTTTAGACACAATTAATAGCTGAAATTGCGTTAAAGCGGATGAGAGAATCTCGAAAAATCACTTACACCTCACCGCTGGGGGGAAAAGTGGGTAAGAGAACCTCGGAGGATAGTTCGAACCGCGCGAAGCGGTAAACTTTTGCCAGCCAGATGCGAATTAGGGACAATAACGGGGAAAAACACGTGTAACGGGAAAGTTGAAAAATACAAAACACTGAAGGGTACTCGAGGGAAAGCGTAGACAAAGAACCGTGGCCGTAAAATCGTCGTGATGACTCGCAGATGGCCGCAGGGCCGAACACGTGCGTGCAACTCGAAATTTCCAATCTCTATTTTTCCTTACACTTCTTTCGCCTCGAAGACAAAGGGCGACCGTTGGCCGTATACTTGACTCTCGTGACAGGCGTGTGACTTCGGGCAGAGCGTTGCTAAACAGGCACTCGGGCGACGCAACGTCCCCGAGGAAAATTCCATCTCTTCGGAAATATCGCCTGGCAACGCGGGCCCTTTTCCTCTTGCGTAAAGATGGCGGCTCCAGCGGCGGGGGTGGCAACGAGGCTTGTGCGCACCCTCGGCGGAGTTCGTCGGGGAGGGGGCACGAGGGACAGCCTCTGCCAAGCGGACACGGCGGAGGCCTCGCTCAGTGCATCATAGTCTCGCGACCTTCACGCACTTCTTGCGATTCTCCAGCAATACACGCGTTGTCTCTCGAACATCGTCCGCGATCAGTAGTGAGCGTATACCAGTGACCGCTCTCTGGATTAGCGAATAGCCGAGCATCTGACTCTTGTTAGCGTATAAGCGAGCATCTGACTCTTGTTAGTGTATAAGCGAGCATCTGACTCTAGTTAGTGAATAAGTGAACATACTCCTCGAAGCCGTATACGAGACCACGTCCGTTCGTTTCCAGCCCCACGTACGCCGAGTCGAGCCGGACCGTCGAGTCGCAGCGAGAAACCGAGGTAGGAACAGCCGCATTCTTAGGCGCGACAGGGACGCGATCGAGGATGAACCGCGACACCCGCACACGACAGCCCCGTCTCTCTGACGGGATCAGTGCGATCAATGCTCATCCACTCGCTTAGGACCGAGTTGGATCGTACAGAGATCCTCGACGAGAGACGCATTGCGAGAAGAATTATTACAGCATGTGTAATAACGGTGGTGCAGGGGGCTTCGAGACGACACCTGGAGAATGTTTTCGAGCCTCAGGAAGGGAAGTCGTCAACGACCCTTCCACGATATTAGTTGAGAATAAAAGTAACAATACATTCGGTATTGGAACTTTGTGGCTCGGAACGTCTCTGGGTAGAGTGCTCGAAGTGTCTTGTAGGGCCTCGGGAAACGCGATAAAATTTTAAGAATACTGTGCGTGTGAAACCTGTCTTTCGATTTCGCGGGGGGGAAGATTAGAAACTTTGACTCGAGACGAAAAGATAGAGGAAATAAAATCACGGGATGCTGAAAGGATGGCGCCCACATTACGCTGCCCGAAAGGGTTAGAAAAATAGGGCGCTGTGCGGCAGGCAAACCGGCGATAACGCGAATTTTGTTCGAACAAAGTAGAGGTAAAGTCAAGCGACACGAGAATGTGTCGAGTAAGAGGAGGCTCTTCCAGCTACGCGATTAACAAAATCTTTCTGGGTGGGGCCTAGCCTCAGTGATGAGAATTGGGATCACTTGGATCTACGGACTGCAGAGGGGCCGGGCGATAGAAGCACGAGGTAGATTGCTCGAGGGGGAGAAGGCCGAGGGTGGCTGTTTCACGTTGCTACCGAGAGGCATGCGAGTAGAAGCGTTGCCCACCTCCTCACCCTGAGGGCCGTTGATCGGGGCGCGAGTAGAGAGTTAGAGTCAGCCGTCGGAGGAACGAGCCGAGAACCGGGGGCTCAGCCGACGAGCAGGGAGGGTTGCGAGGGCGGGGGGCGGCGGGCCTCTCGCGCCTCAGGGTAGATTCGTGCACACAACTCTTGCCGGGGAACGCGATGTCGAGACAAGGTCGAGAGGCGGGAGGGCACGTACAGAGAGGTTGCTGCATGACGGGGTAGATTGCGAGAGAAAGGATGCACGCGACGAGAGAGAGTTCTAGTTCGAGTCGAAGGGGAAGGGTGACGGGAGCTGCACCATGTTGTCGGAGAGATGCCGACGAGTAGGTCTTCTCTCTGACCCCTCGTACACGCGTGGTTTATAGAACAGAGCACGATCGTGATTGCACATGCAGGCGCGGGCGCGAGTTCGCGGGGAGGGGAGGGGCGGGAGGCAGCGGACTGTCTCGGCGCGCCGGAAAACTAACAGTCGCGGGTCGTCGCGAGACCGAGTAAATTCTTAGAGGGGACGCGCGGCGCGAAGGTAGCGAGGGAATTAATATCCGCGAGGGGCCGCGAAGGGGAGAGTAGGAGAGAGAGAGAGATAAAGAAACGAGAGGTGGCGCGGAGTAGGAGAAAAAAAACACTAAACCGGCGAAAATTAGTAAACGCGAGCTGACCGCGCGGCAGGAAGGGAGAGAGAGAGAGAGATGAGGCGACGGCGAGAGGCGCGAGTTAGGGAAATATACAGAACGAAAATGATATCGGTAACGAGCGATAATAATATTAGATGCATTCGAAAGGATCGGACGACGCGAACGAAACCAACAGGCGCGAGTCAACCGCGACGAAGCGATTCGAAAGTTCCAAAACACTCGAGCGGGTCGGGCGGTCGGGGGAGCGAGGCGACATAAACAAATAAATGCACGACGGGCGGGTGTTTACAGTTTCACGACTAGCTGCACGAACCGGCAATAAACAGGTAAAAGACGAGCAACGGGAAACACGCTCGACGGTAGAGGTAGAAAACAGAAATATCCATTAAACCGGAACAATAGAGTAACGCAGGTAGACGGGTAGTGAGCGCTGGTAACGAGGCGAGCGCGCCGACACGGAGTTGGAAATAATATCTTGCAGGAACTCGCACGCCGGCACGCACTCGCGTGCTAGCGCGGGAGAGGCCGCGGAGGCGCGTCACATTTTTGAAAAGAACTCTGATCCGTGTCGGCGCGCTGACTCTGCGTGCACCGCGGTCACCTTCAGTGCCGCGGCGGGAGCGCACCACCAGCAGCAACAATAGTAACAGCCACGATTCGAGGTAGAGAGGCGCACGGGCGCACGATCGGGGACAGGGAACCACCGCCGCGGTGGACGTAGAGACGAGACGCGGTGACGGGTTGCGCGACTAGTCGAGAGGAGGCGCGGTAGGCTCGTGGCGCGGGACAGCGACGGAGGCGCCGCCGCCAGGAGAACGAGCGATACCTTGTACGGACAGCGCGGAGTAGATTCGGACGCGAGCGGTAAAACTCTGTTCGCGGACTCGCCTTGCTCGCCCGCTCAGTCGGGCCCGTTCGGGGAAGTTCGGAAACTCGGTAGAAACAGAACGCGCGGCGGCGAAGGTGATCGACCGGCGGAGGTAGGGAAAGAGAGAGGCCGGGAGTAGACGAACGGCTCGGAGGAGGCTGAAAAGCAAAGCCAAGTTAAGCGGCCGGGCCCACGGCGCCGTCCTAGGATGGGT